>NC_090938.1:803131300-805683800 GCF_040938575.1 Ambystoma mexicanum
CCCCCCCTAAATATGCAGCCCAACCTCCAATACTGTCCTCTTTGTCTATTGTTCTGGCCTTTCTTCTTACTGACCAGGGTCAAGTCCTAAAAATAAAAGTGGGGGGGGGGGACTCATCAGCAAACGCAGTGGGAGGTGATGTCGCCAGAAATGAGCATGTCAAGGTGAAATAGGCGCTTTTCATTAAATTGGCTTTGCATAACCACCCACATTTGCTCAGGACGAATGGCATTTGCGTTTCATAAAACCAACACACACACAAAACCAAGAGAGGACATTTTCCTCTAATAGTGTTTTTGAAAACTTGAAAAGGTGTGCATGCTTTAAACTCCAAGAACCAATGCAAATGTTTTCCCCTGGAACATGCAGTACCGAAATGAGACATTTCACCTTTAGTTGTTTGTTACTTTTTATCAGGTCCTATAGTGCAGTGGTGAAGTGTCTGCAAACCAGAAGACTGCAGTTCGATCCCTGAGGTCGGCTTAAGTTCATAAATTCAATGAAGACTTAAAATGTTTCACATTTTAGCTGGAGGGACGGAGTGTGCCCTCGACTTTAGCCCTGTTGCTGACAGATTGCATCCATTGGCGGTGATTTTTGGATATCGAGGCTTGAGCCTCATTACTCTATCCTCTCAGGTTGACTATGTAGTCCTGGGTTGGATTTTTTTCATGGTCTGTATTGACTTGTCACAGTAAGGCTGGTTTCACAAGAGTCCTCACCATGATGGGCCGCGGGTAGCGATCAAAAGGGTTTGCAGGGGGTGGCAGTAAGTCTCCTGATCAGAGGGTTTGGTTCTGATTCAGTCCTTGGCAGAAGTTCTTGCTCAGATCAGCTTCGCTAGATGTTCGTCCAACATATCGATGTCCAGTGCTCCTTGAAGGCCATCTGTCCTTGTGAAGAGTGGAGCTCCAGACGCTATCTGCAGGGCCTTGATCTGGACTATCTGAAGACTCATCCGGTGTCACTCCTGGCGCGTCATCCATGCTGGGCAGACGTACGTTGGGGTAGGTCTGATGATTGCCTTGTAGACGTTGCTCTGGGTGCCAAGAAAATTAGGTCATCGGAACGCGAGGGACTCTGTCTGTGAAGACGAAGAATTGGAATAAAAAGACTTTCCAAGTTGACTCCTGCCTCGAAGCCATTATTGAATGATTTTGTTATTCTGATGAAGCCAAATACTACATTGGCAACGAGGCTCAATACTTTGCCGCCTTGCACGTCTCCTGCACAACGGTTTGTTACCGCTGCCCTCTGACCGACTGCAAGCCTTTTGCAGGTTCCCCCACGTGTCGTGCCCGCGGCCTGCTTTGCCAGAGCTGCGACGCGCTCCACTGTGGTGCCCAGGATTGAGGCACCACCGCACTACCACACCGTTCTCTTCCTGGCCTGATAGACAACGGAACAGAAGCTATCCAAAGCCTGCAGATGTCAGGCGATTGTATTTCTACTTCATACTAACACGCCCTGCCGCCGCGTTTGTCACCAAGCCAGCTAAGAGGTTTCCCGGCCTTGACGGTGTCGCCACTGAGGTCAAGGTGTCACCCTTGACTGTCTATCTTCATGGCACAATCGTATCAAGAGAGAATTTACTCGGCACACAAGCCCACATGCCAAATCTACCTCTTAAATCTATAATCCCCTTCTATGATTGCCTTAGCAACGGCTCCCAGGACCGATGATGGTGGCTCTTCTTTGATGCGTGATGCACCTTCATCCTCTCATGCGGCTCAAACGGAAGGAACTGCTGAAACACTGCGATTTCACAGCTCCGATTCCCGCAATTCTGGGCCTAGATGCCTAAAAGACTTCGATGTTTACTTGGATGCAGTGGCCTTACATGTTGACAGACATACCAGCGGTATATTGATGTACTCCGTGAGGCCCACAGTACATGACATCATCAGAGGCAACCACTACATTTCCAAGACTGAAAGACTGCTTGAACACATACGTTTACACACACACAAAACAGACTACGAGAGACGTGTTTTCCACACCACCACGCAAGCTAAAGGCAAGACGCTGGGTGATTTTGTTATGAGACCTCGAACGCGGCTAAAACACTGAAGGCCTCGTTAGGAGTCAAGCGGTAGCCGTGCCGGTAATAATTTGCATGAAGAAGCCCTCTGCGCTCAGATAATTGCTGGATGTGAATCGTCCACATTTAGAAAGAAAGGACTATGAAAAACAATGCGCCTAGAAAAAATACTAATGCTCGCTCGCATTAGATCTGTAGGCAACTGCCATGGACAAAATCAAAATATCCAAAACGCATTGGCACCAATATGCTGCGTCAGCCTATGTCCAGCTATTGGTAGTACCAGTGACTCCTGTGCTTGAGAGAACCATTTTAGATCTGTGTGCAACTCCTATAAACCTGCTGGTCCCACAAATGACATGTGTCTACCACAACAGCCATAACCTCATCGACAGACGAGAAAGATTCCACCTGACAACCCAAACTATTGGACACGGAGATCTTGAAGGATATCCGATCACCACCAACAATCGCCCTCTTCATCACAGGAAAGCACTGCAGACATCCTCCACACCATAACATTCGACACCTTGAATCCTCAGCCTGCCAACATGAAGAATCTGAACCTTTGAGTGAGGACCGCAAACATGGTTGCGTGTACACAATAGGCAACCCTTAATGCAATTTAACGCAGCCAACACTTCTATTGCAATTACATGGAAGTTCCCTCCAATTCCTGATTGACACGGGGGCCACATGAATGTGATCAGTGAAACCGCGTTTGCATCGCTATGCCAAACTCCCAGACTCAAACCGCTGACACTGATATATATCCATATGGCTCAACGTCACGACTACCGTGCAAAGACGTAAAGATAAGACTGCTACAATCAACGTTTATGTCATCCAGGTAGATGCACCTAGAGGTTGTAGCCTTTGTTTCAAATTGGCCATACAGATGGGGTTAGTCCACACTTATATCGATTTAATGACCGCTTATACCTCGAGCGCCAAAGACATGCTACTCCCAGCACTATTTCAAAGGTTAGGGAAGCCGAAAGTCCATCAAATGAAACTCGACATAAATTAGAACATCAAACCAATAGCACGACACTAAGCAGAATTCCTCTGAATATACAGCTAGATCGCAAAGACGTGATTGTCGTTGCTGGAACAAGACGTTGACTTTTATGATCACCCTACACTCCCCTCCCCTCACATATATATGCAGCGAAATGAGTCGACATGCGCACACCCCACCAGGCCATTGAAAGAGTAAGCCAACTTGTGCCGAGAATGACAGACATGATACACCTGCTACATGGAGCAACTGTATTCTCCAAGCTTGATTTAAACGAGGGCTACCATCATCTGGAATTACATCCAGCCTCGCGTTCCAAGGTTTGCGACACACCTTGGTTTGTTCACGTGCAAATGCCACAGCTTCGGTGTTGCATCTGCCGCGGAGATCTTTCAGAGTGAAATCCGTGAAGGAATGCGGCATATTTCTCAGTGTGTCGACGTTATAGCGATGATATTCTTGCATTTGGAGCAACTCGAGATGCTTATGATGATGCCCATCGTCACCTCTGCATGGCTCTAGAAGATGGCCATCCTACTCTAGATGGGGAGCCGTGGGAATTCAGTAAATCCACGCTAACGTTTCTCAGACATATATTCTCCAGCAATGGCCTTCAAACGGACCCAGAAAAAGTGCAAGCCCTCATTTCTACCCCAAGTCTAGTAAATACATCGGCCGTAAAATGTTTTCAATTAATGGCCAGCTACTGCACCAGATAGGCATCCATCAGTACACCCCAATGACTGCTGGACATGATTTCATGAGGTCTCCTGAACGCGAACAAGCCTTTTGCCTAACAAAGGAACGTATCTCCTCGGCCAACTGCCTGACCTATTATGACCCAGATTTACTCACTGAGCTGACTGTTGATGCAAGTCCCATAGATTTGGGGGCCATCCTCCCAACGCAAACCTGATTCCTCATCACCACAGTGTATAGTATCATATGCAAGTCACAGTCTTGCCGCCACGGTACGTGCATACCCTCAAGCGGTAAAGGAGAGTTTAGCAGTGGTGCGGGCCTGTGAACACTATCATTTGCTTCTGTACGGCAAAAGATTTACTGCCATCACCAATCCTCAAGCATTAACAACCATACATGGTAAACGCAATGCAAAAATGCCCCAGAGGATCGTCGGGTGGGGTTTGGGCCGGGAGGATAGCACAGGGGAATACGCTCGCTTTGGAAGCAAGACCCGGAGCAACATGGGTTTGATCCCTGGGTCTGCGATTGGAAACCTCTGGGTATTAACTGCGTTATAAATAACAAATTATAAAAAAATTGACTTCAAAAGTACAAATTGGTATCTTTGATAAACCCCAAAAAGACAGTAATCCTGTGGATTACACATCGAGACATCCTCTACCCAGTACAAAAGAGGCCAGACCTTAAGGCTGATCAATCCATTAGGTACATAATAAATCATGCCCTGCCCAGAGCTATTTCTATGGACAACATCATTACAGAAACCTCACAGGACCGAATGCTCACAATGTGAGTCCACTCAAATAAGTGGGGCATCGTGCCAAATGCAGAAGATGATCGATGACCGGCTGAATCTAAGATGTTGCATACCTTTGCTCTCAAAGGATGAGCTGTCGGTCGCCACACTAGGCGTACGCTTGAAGGAGAACCGAATCGTCATTCCATCATCTCTTCACAAAATGTTACTTGAGCTAGCGGATGAAGGCCGTCAGGGAGTTATATCCACAAAGTGTTTGCTGAGGTAAAAAGGTTGCTTTTATAAAATGAACTCTCTCCCGCTCTCCTAGAAACCAAGCTAGAAGAATTTACCATCTGCAAGTCTGTAGCTCACACACGTTCTCTGAGCCACTAAACATGACCGTGCAATCTGCCACAGTGTGTGAAGAAGTAGCGCTCGATTTCTTTTCTTCCACCCCCCCCCCCAACCAAATGGTAAGTAGATAATGGTGGCCATGGACGAATGGACAAAATGTCAAGATACCGTGACCTACAGGTGATATAATGTATAGGAGCACATGCTGTAATACCAACCTTCGATAAAATGGTTGGAATACCAAAGGTCGTCCTTTGCCGTTTAGTGGGCAGGATTTTGCTTTATTTGCTGAATACTTGGGATTCCATCCCCGGAAGAGAACACCTCTTTGGCCACAGGCAAATGGCACAGTGGAAAGATTTATGGCAAATCTCACGAGAACGCTACAGGTGTGCCACACCACATAGGGGTCATTTATGCAGGCATTATGTCCGTTACTACGAGATGGCACTACAGGGGTTTGCCCATTGGAATTCATATCTCATTGTGATATTCGAACAAAGATACTGCGCCAATCTAACCATGGAACGGGTGATCGCATGAAACGATGAAGACAATAAACCGATGCAAATATCAAGAGGAAGATGACTGACTGCAGACAAGAGAGAGGTTCCAGACACTCCGGATTCCATGCAGGTGCCTGTGTCACAGTGCGTCAACCTCAAATCAATAAGGAACGCGTGCATTCGATCACACGCCTCTAATCATAACGGATGTCAAGGGTTCAAGGATCTCGGCTGACCAGCATGGCCATACGTTACGAGGAACTCCTTGGTGTTCAAAAGGATAACGCCGGCTGACCCTGTCATGGATGATGCAATAGCGAATGAATCTGACGCAGCGGCTGTGATTACCTGGATGGTGATATTAATGCCTCCGATAGCAGCTGTGAAGACGGCAAAGTGCCTTGTATGGAAAGACTCCTCTCTCAGCGAACAGTAAGGCGACTGACACACTAGAGTAAGTATATGGGTTTGTTTCAGAAAGGGGGGAATGCAGTGTCCTCTCTTTTTATCTATTGCTCCAGGCGATAAGGACATGAGGTCATAGGAAGAGAAGGGACCCGAGCAGTAAAGGGGAATAAAGATGAGTCATTAATGAATGATTGTGCTGTTGTGATGAGGCCAAGCAATACAGAAATGTGTGTATTTAATCCTTCTTGCACTTGGAACAAGAAAACCCCTTTTGTCTGTATGTGGCGGGGTAGGACCCTCCAATGCCTTCAGAATGGGCAATGTTATGTTGTTGGGATTTCCAGCATGCACCATTGCCATTTGCATGGTCAGGAGGGCAACGAGCCCCTCCAGAAGTACATGAGTGTGCCACCGCTTGGAAGGCCTGAAATATGCTAGAATGCAAGTGAATTGGGTGGGGCATCTACCAGCAAATACCTGAAATCGAGGAGTGAGAGAGTGGCAGGAACGTTTGTGGGTGACAATGGGCAGAGTGGATGAGCCTGCAAGTGTTACTGTGTTTCCCCGACACTTTACAACATCTTTACGAAGTCTTTATTTGATTTACTCCACTCTTATCAGCATAACCTACACAAACTATGCCAATGATACCCAAATACTACTTCCCCTCACTGGCATCCACCAGGAAAACTCCGAGGCTAAACTCTCTATACGCGACCATCCAAGCCTGGATGGGTTCTCACTGCCTGCGTCTTAATGACGATAAAACGGAGATCCTCATAGTAGGCCCTGCTGCTATGATTAAGAAGCTGGACACCCTCTACACCACCTTCAAAATCGTCGGCACCCCGATCTTGGTCTCCCCCCCCCCCAAACCCCCTTAAATGAAGACACTGGGTGTTTACCTGGATGCCAACCTCTCGCTTACACGGCTAGTGAACGCTATCTCCTCTTCGACTGCCCACACCAGCAAATTGATCAATGCCTCCAGACCTTTCCCCTCCCCTCCCCTCCCCGGTTAGCTGCCTTACAATTGCCCGGGCTATCAGCGGTTCCAGGCCTGACTACGGTAACGTACTGTTTGCAGGTACCTCGGAGCACAACATATGGAAGATGCAGGTGATCCAAAACAATGAGCTTGGAGCCGCCCTCAACATTCCAAAACTAGAGCCATCGCCTCAGCTAAGAGAAAAGCCCATTGGCTACCTGTTCATGAACAGATCCTATTCAAAACACTATCAATCACGCACAGATGCCTCTGCAAGGCAGCGCCCCCTACCTCTCTCAAATAATCAAGAAAGCAACACATACAAACCTACTAGAGCCGCATATGCTCACCGCCTCGTCCAACCCAAATTCAAACTGGCTGAAGCGTGCGGCTCGAGCTTTCTGACTATTGCGGCCAAACAATGGAACATACTCCCACCGGCCCTGCGAGCCTAGCAATCGTACTAGTCCTTTCGGAAATCGCTAAAACCTGGCTGTTTGCATAATCTCACGGATTTAACCTGTGTGTGAACGAGTACTCGGTCATGTAACAGCGCCTTGATGCCTGCGGGTTTAGTGTGCTTTATAAATGGAAATCTAAATAAATCAAGCGCCTCTGCAGAGCACACCCACTTCCACCGAGGCTGAGAGCAGCTGGGCTTTAAGCCTGGGAAGGCACAGTGAGTGCAGTGTGCCACTCTGAGAGAGAGTGCCCTATAGTACAATAGATCAGTGTGAGGTGGACCTCATCGGAGAAGAAGAGGGGTCTTATCCTAGGGGACTTGGATGGGAACTACTTGAGCAGACAAACTGCCCCCACTCCTGGATCGTGGTTGGGCAGCCGGATCAGACCTGCTTGCCCGATGGACACTTCAGCCAAGCCCTGCAGAGCTGCCAGCCTGTCTCTCTGCAGCAAGAGGCTCTACCATGCATCCTAACCGCCCCCCCCGCCATTGCAGTGCCTGTCTGCGCACTGATGCCTGACCAGGAGCTATATTCTGTTCAAAGCATTGACATCCTGTAAGCCTTCACATCTGCTTTGCCTGTTGTGTGTGTGTGTCATGAAAAGAGGTGTCTTTTGTAGAGCCCAGCTCTGCTTTCAGGCCACCTCAAAGCACTGTGGAGGGAAAGGTGAGTGGGGCGGAGAAGAGGAGGGTGTGAGATTTGAAGGCAAAAGACACATGTATGACAGCACCTAAGCTCTTAGAGAGCTAAGTGAGGCCCCTGGGCCAGGGGAGCCTGCGACTTACTCCCCTTCCTCTTCCATTATGGCGCCCAGAAAGCCCCCTACCCTTGTTCTCTGTCTCTCTCTGCTGGGAGATAATTACCTGAGAGGTCTGGGGCCTGAAATGAGGGAGAGCTGGTGGCGCTGTATGCTGTGCACCTGGCCCCTTTCCCTGGACTGTGCGTGTTTGTGGGGCGGGGGGAGTTAAGCCCCCCAATTTGCTGGAAGTGCAGATAAAAGGCGTCCCTCTGCAGTGATGCTTGACCCGTGGCGCTGGCGGGAAAGGGCTGCTTCTTTACCCTGACCTTTACGAAGCTAAAGGGTTAAGCTAAAGGCCCCCTGTGCCTTCAGCAGGATCTTCTCAAATTCCAGAAGCTCCTTGAGACTTTCCTCTTTTCCTCCTCCTTCTCCCCTCTGCTAATCCCACAGTTGCTGAATCAGTGTACTTGGCCCTTCTGCATCGTCCGGCCTTGACCTCCCACACCAATTCCTCCCAGCTCCGGTCTTTCCATAGCACTTGCATCTGCACTCCCTCCACTCTGGACTCGCAATTACACCTCCCTTGGATCAGGCCTTTTAGCACTCACCATTCCAGCACTTCGTCCATGGCTCACCCACGAGCTCAGACTCCCCAGCACTTACTCCTCATTCCCTCTTCCTTTCTGCACTGCATGTTCTGAATTGCTCACAGGGCATAGTAGGTTTGTCCCCCTCCTCCCCCTCTGCTCTTAAATATCATACTGTAATGCTTGATGTATTTCCCTCTGTTTCCCTCCCTGCCATGTGGGCGCTTTGAAACAGTATGATCCTATTGTATAAGCACCCGGTGTATACTGAGTTGAAGCTGCCAACAGGGCACCACCTTTCTCACTTTCCTACGGCCTCTTCACCTGACTAACCCATCCCACCTTATCATTTGCAGATCCGCCAGAGCGCCTGGGGACCAATTCTGTTGGTGACGGTGTGCGGTACAAATACCTTTAACATTTAACATAAGCGCCCAACAAGCAAACAATGAATAAATAAATGAAAAGGACTGCCGGGCTCCCCTTTTACAGGGCCCACAGCTCGCCCTGGCCCGCATCTCTTGTCAAAGGCAGTATATATAGATGGAGGATGGGGGCTGCAGTCTCCTCGCATCACCTCGAGAAGGAGCCCTGTTACTTCCCAGCACCAGGATCTGACCTCTCACCTCGGGGCCTCACTTGGGGGCACAGAGGCTGCTCGTGACTGAGGCTTACCGACAGCGGTTCCATGTAATAATGTCCCCGCAAAAAATTTCGCCATGCAAAATAATTACCCGAAAAAATTGCTGTTTTTTTGGGGAGACATTATTTCATGGAAAATACGACGGACACCCCTGCAACCCTCGAGTCCTTTTTTAAAAAATGTTTCTGTAAGGGGTGCAGGGGACATAGATATATATATATATATATATATATTCTATCACAAACAGTTCCTGGTGACATTATATACACTGACCATATATATAGAGGGCTATTTGAGTCTTTGATTGTTTGCCATGCTGTGGAAATTATAACTTGCAAACCGATGTGGCTACAATATTGCAATTGTTTTCCCCTGAAATATTTGTTTACTCCATGCTATTTTCTCATTTGAATTTTTTACCGGATTTAGAAGAAAAGAGTTGCAAGAAAAGTACAATTCCAACTGCACCAAAAAAACACCAACAGGTTGTTGGAAGAGGGCTCAATCAAGACATCAGATAAGTGCTCAAGAAAGTAAGACGTATAGAAGCTGTAACCGCGTATTAACGAATAACTGTCCCTGAGAAGAAATAACCTCTGTTATTGTAGCTGAATGGCGACTCTAGACTGACGTCAAGAATAACTGTCAATTATTGCGGCCAATTGGGGATCAGCCGACCTACTGTGCCTGAACCTTTGGAGTAATGAGTTGGACAGGTGCGCAGCCTCAGAGCGCCGGATCTAGAACGCACGGGTAAATGGCTCGACGCTAGCTGAGACCTGCGGGTGGGGGCGCATCAGCAGCACTATTAGCATTGTTTGCCTGCCTTGGCCTATTGATGTCTTACAGTCCTCGTCCCTGTGGGCCCATGCGAGCTGTTGTTATTGCCAAATTGCCTTCGTCATATGTATGCCGCTGATTCATGTCTCATTTATGTTAATTTCTTTGTTATGTTGTTTAAACTCAATAAACAGAGTTATAAAAAAAAAAGAATAACTGTCAATTTTATGTAAACAGACTTGTTGCGATTCAGTCTGGTCAAATATAATGTAAGTAAACCTAGACGAAAACGGAGCACAGAGAAGGAGAAAGAAAAACAAATGGACTAAAGAAGGACCCAGTGTGGCTTTCACCTTCATGGCGGTGGCCTGATGTGGTCTATAGTAGGCCGTCAGCCTTTGCCAAGGAAGGCCCGAGCGAAGCGAGCCGTTACTGGTTGTGCCAGCCCCCTGTCAAGGGAGCGAAAGCCATTCGCACCCCGGGATTTCACAGGGATACAAATGGTTTTCTTTTTTTTTTCTCCATCGGGAGATAAGCTCAGCACAGACTGCGCAAGACCATCTCTCGATAGACTGGGGGGAAAAAAAGAAAGTATATAAAAACGGCTGCCACCATTAAAATGGAAAAAGGGACTATGATTGTGATTGGTTAATCTGTCTTTCCCGGGTGCGAATGTATGTTATTTTCTAGTTCCATTCAAAGAGAAGACTTCTGCCTTGACATAATTGTAATATTGATTATTGTATTGGTGTGTTATTGGGTATCTCGCACAGCCCTGTGACGAATCGAGGGAATTCATCCATTCTCCCCAAGAGGGAGCCTACCCCTTTGAAGCTAGGGAGGTAAGCCCGCTTTGCAAGACCCTCCCTAGGCATCTGGGCAATTGGAACCTCACTGGGAGAGACTCCCCTTTGGGGACAAAAACTCCCGTTCCTGTGAAGAACTCCTTAAGCCATTCCCCATGGTGATCAATCTGGGACTATGGGATATAAAGAACATTGTGAAGTCCAGAGATGTGGCTGAAGACAAAAGCAAAATATACCGTTGGGAACAAGTAAGGAGAGACGAGTAAACTGAAAACGGAACACCTGGCGAGGCGAAGCAGAGAGAAGCGAACGTAAGCAGGTGAAGGTCCCTGACAGCGTAACGCCTGAGAGAAAAGTGGAGGCTAGGAGAGGCGTGAAGTCGGCG
The DNA here is from genome assembly GCF_040938575.1 of Ambystoma mexicanum. Taxonomy (NCBI): domain Eukaryota; kingdom Metazoa; phylum Chordata; class Amphibia; order Caudata; family Ambystomatidae; genus Ambystoma; species Ambystoma mexicanum. Next base: position 803,142,467 of record NC_090938.1, read on the forward strand.
AATTTCAGAAATAGCCTGAAAGCGAGAGTGAAACTTTGGAGGCTCAACATTTGTAGTGAGAAGGAAAGGCGACGGGAATCCAAATCCCGGTGGTGGCTAAATCACAATGACTTTGTGGGGCCAGTGTGTTGTCAAACGATGCTGAAACCACAATGCTGTGGAGTCGGCAAGACGTCTGGTGACCCACAGCCATAACTGGTCACAGAGAGAGCGAGAACCAAGTGCAGGACGCCAGCGGAATTGAGAAACGGAGCGAGTAAAGAGAACCAGAGTGAGTGCAGACCCAGAAGAAACTGGATAAACCACAAGGCCGCCAGGGAATTGTAATGACACCGGAGAAACACTTCCCAGTGAAACTGACGAGATATTGAATATAAAGTCGATAAAGTGGAGCTGTACTAATGTGAGAAAGAAAATCACGCTTAAGCCTGAAAGAGAGATCATTAAGACTTGGGCTCAAAAACCCTGAGAAGAGGGGACAGTATCCCATAGTTCAAGAAGCAGGAGTAGAGCATACCAGAAAGGGAAGTCTTTGAAGTCAAGTGAACCCCATAAGGGAAAAGATATGCAAAGTAAGCCACCTCAGGAGAGGGGAAACAAACTGTCAAAGGCTATCTCACCTAAGAAACTATAGCTTACCGAAAATCAAACCCGCATGCCATCCTGGAGCAGAAGGATTATTGCAAAACTATCCCTAGAGAGGAGAGACCACCCAAAGACCTTGTGAGAGAACTGCGAGAACTTGTACAGAAAGCGACGAGAACCTACTTAAAACTAGAATACTAAGAACAACTCTGGTATGAAGAATACACATCTAGAGAAGAGACAATCCGGAGAAGAGACATTCTCCTGACCTTGTTTAAGTTGGTCAGAATAGTGGTAGGGTCAGCTAGAACTAGTTTTTGGACAGTGAACGTGTTCATTTGAGACTTGCTGAGGAGCCCCTTAGATAATTATATAGGCAGGGAACACTCATATAGCAATAGGGAAAGAGGGGTGTTATTCCTAGCATTTAATAAATAACCAGTGGCAATGTCATCTGTATCTGCATCCTTCTTCTGACCCGCCACAGCCCCTACCCCCTTCTGGGACTTTCAGCCCTGCTATTGGCTCAGCGTTGCTCACAGGGTGGGACTCGCGAGTGCTGCAAAGTCTTCCCCTGACCAGCAACCTAACTGTGATTGCAGGTTAGCAAGTTCTGTGCATCTTTAAATAGTATCCACATAAGCCACACGTTAAACTGTCCATTAAGGCATCTCAGCAGGTTAATGCGCCTGCTTCAGTAATGTGTGTGTAACCTGAAGGCCACACGTTTCAATCTGGGAAGAAACAACTCTGCCTTTCATCCTTCTGCAGTTGAGGAAATCGGTATATAGCAGACACACAGAACCAGTCTCTTAGCAGGCACACCTGGTTCCGCTTTTCATCCTTTTGTATGTTGGATAAATGAGTACCATCGTGGTGTGTAATATATAGGGGGTTCCCTGTGGAAGGGGCCCATAGAGCTGGGACAGAGTCAGTCGTGTGCTTCCCAAACCCCCATTGAACTTGGACTTGTCGGTTTACAATGGTGCCCCTGGCTGGCTGGCTGGCGATAACCTCTGGGAGGTCCGTGGGTTGTGGAAGACTCCGCCCGTGTCCAGCATGAATGGTGCAAACATGCATCCCTTGCACGCAGTGGCGTAGTTAGGGTGGGGCGAAATCATGTGCCACCCCCCTTGGGCCTACCCTACAGTGGCATACCGAGCAGTGGGTGGCACAGAGGGCAAGACCGGGATTTTTGTTGGCGGGACACCTCTCCCTTGGGCACCTCGATGAGGGTGCCCAATGGGAAAAGTGTCCCGCTGGGAGGACAATGTGTGCTGCGCAAGTTCTGCTCAGCACGGTCATTGTCCTACTCTTTCCGAACGGGAGAGGTGTCCTGTTGCCAGGACACTGTCCCAAGGGGCTCTGGGCAGCAGAGGGGCTCTCGCGTTGCTCTGTCACCAGAGCATTTTAATGTGAGCCATTAAGCACTGATGGGGGGGACTATTAGCAGGGACTTTTGTACCTTTAGAAATGGGATGGAGTGATCACAAGTGACACGATCTGAAGGACACAGGGCCTTCTAAGATCTGTGACGTGATCTGAATGACACAGGGGCTAGTACGATCTGTGACGTGATCTGAATGACACATGGCCTTCTAAGATCTGTGACGTGATCTGAATGACAAAGGGGCTAGTATGATCTGTGACGTGATCTGAATGACACATGGGCTAGTACGATCTGTGACGCGATCTGAAGGACACAGAGGCTAGTAAGATCTGTGACGCAATCTGAATGACACAAGCCTAGTAAGATCTGTGACGCAATCTGAATGACACAGGGCCTTCTAAGATCTGTGACGTGATCTGAATGACACGGCCTAGTATGATTTGTGACGTGATCTGAAGGACACGGGGCCTTCTCAGATCTGTGACGTGATCTGAAGGACACAGGGCCTTCTAAGATCTGTGACATGATCTGAATGACACAGGGGCTAGTACGATCTGTGACGCGATCTGAATGGCATAGGGGCTAGTAAGATCTGTGACGCAATCTGAATGACACAGGGGCTAGTACGATCTGTGACCCGATTTGAAGGACATAGGGCCTTCTAAGATCTGTGACGTGATCTGAATGACACCGGGCCTAGTAAGATCTGTGACGCAATCTGAATGACACAGGGGCTAGTAAGATCTGTGACGCGATTTAAAAGGACACAGGGCCTTCTAAGATCTGTGACGTGATCTGAATGACACAGGGGCTAGTAAGATCTGTGACGTGATCTGAATGACACAGGGGCTAGTAAGATCTGTGACGTGATCTGAAGGACACAGGGGCTAGTAAGATCTGTGACGTGATCTGAATGACACAGGGCCTAGTAAGATCTGTGACGCGATCTGAATGACACAGGGCCTTCTAAGATCTGTGACGAGATCTGAATGACAAAGGGGCTAGTATGATCTGTGACGTGATCTGAATGACACAGGGGCTAGTACGATCTGTGACCCGATTTGAAGGACATAGGGCCTTCTAAGATCTGTGACGTGATCTGAATGACACCGGGCCTAGTAAGATCTGTGACGCAATCTGAATGACACGGCCTAGTATGATCTGTGACGCAATCTAAATGACACAGGGGCTAGTAAGATCTGTGACGCGATTTAAAAGGACACAGGGCCTTCTAAGATCTGTGACGTGGTCTGAATGACACAGGGGCTAGTAAGATCTGTGACGTGATCTGAAGGAGACAGGGGCTAGTAAGATCTGTGACGTGATCTGAATGACACAGGGCCTAGTAAGATCTGTGACGCAATCTGAATGACACAGGGCCTTCTAAGATCTGTGACGAGATCTGAATGACAAAGGGGCTAGTATGATCTGTGACGTGATCTGAATGACACATGGGCTAGTACGATCTGTGACGCGATCTGAAGGACACAGAGGCTAGTAAGATCTGTGACGCAATCTGAATGACACAGGGCCTAGTAAGATCTGTGACGCAATCTGAATGACACAGGGCCTTCTAAGATCTGTGACGTGATCTGAATGACACGGCCTAGTATGATTTGTGACGCGATCTGAAGGACACGGGGCCTTCTAAGATCTGTGACGTGATCTGAATGACACGGCCTAGTATGATTTGTGACGCGATCTGAAGGACACGGGGCCTTCTCAGATCTGTGACGTGATCTGAAGGACACAGGGCCTTCTAAGATCTGTGACGTGATCTGAATGACACAGGGCCTAGTAAGATCTGTGACGCAATCTGAATGACACAGGGCCTTCTAAGATCTGTGAGGTGATCTGAATGACACGGCCTAGTATGATTTGTGACGCGATCTGAAGGACACGGGGCCTTCTAAGATCTGTGACGTGATCTGAATGACACGGCCTAGTATGATTTGTGACGCGATCTGAAGGACACGGGGCCTTCTCAGATCTGTGACGTGATCTGAAGGACACAGGGCCTTCTAAGATCTGTGACGTGATCTGAATGACACAGGGGCTAGTACGATCTGTGACGCGATCTGAATGGCATAGGGGCTAGTAAGATCTGTGACGCAATCTGAATGACACAGGGGCTAGTACGATCTGTGACCCGATTTGAAGGACATAGGGCCTTCTAAGATCTGTGACGTGATCTGAATGACACCGGGCCTAGTAAGATCTGTGACGCAATCTGAATGACACGGCCTAGTATGATCTGTGACGCAATCTAAATGACACAGGGGCTAGTATGATCTGTGACGCAATCTGAATGACACAGGGGCTAGTAAGATCTGTGACGCGATTTAAAAGGACACAGGGCCTTCTAAGATCTGTGACGTGATCTGAATGACACAGGGGCTAGTAAGATCTGTGACGTGATCTGAAGGACACAGGGGCTAGTAAGATCTGTGACGCGATTTGAAGGACACGGGGCCTAGTAAGATCTGTGACGCGATCTGAAGGACACACGGCCTAGTATGATCTGTGACGCGATCTGAAGGACACGGGACCTTCTAAGATCTGTGCCGTGATCTGAATGACACGGCCTAGTATGATCTGTGATGCGATCTGAATGACACCGGGCCTAGTAAGATAGTTGTTTTGTCCCCCCACCCACCCCTTGTCCTGTCGCGCCTAGAAACACTTGCGTCCAGGTGCGTTATAAACGCCATATCATATCAAGTGAGAAGGGTGCATAATGCTGCATGCTTTATGAAATTACTATTGTTTTAAAACCCAATGGGGATTTGTTAGGTTCACATTAATCTGCATGATGCTACTGTGACTGTGCATGCAGGATGGGGAGAATTAAACTAAAGCCATACTCCTATTGCTCAACATATTTCTATGACCGTGTATAAAGTGTATAGTTCATTTACTATGAAAGGATAGGATGTAATGTGCTTTGCTTCCAAGGCATTCCTATAAATAAAGTATTATTTAACCACATGGAATGCAAACAAATGCTTAAGAAATATCTATATCAACTAAACCTGGGAGAATGTGCTCAGTTGCTTAAATTGTTGACATCCCGCTTTCACCATTTAACTAAAGTGTGTGATCCTGGGCAAATCATTTAATCGCTCTGTCTTATCTGCAGTTCTGTAAGTGATGTACTTCATAGCTTATGTTAATATATCATGCTGTTATTTAAAAAAAACCTCATGGCTATGTTTATATAGCGCCACAGCCCGCAGGCATCCGGGCGCAGAAGAGGGAGAAAAGTGGGTGAGTCAAATCGCGGCCGGTCCATGGCTGTTCAAATAGAATATAGAGTTGCTCCATATACAATAAAAGTGCAATTTAGGTATTTTGCACCACACCCTTATTTGCCACTTGGCTTAGGTATGGCAACTTATTCTAAAGTCCCTTGTGTGGTGCCTCCAAGCATCAAAGACGGATGATGCTCCTTGCGATGTCCTTTTCAGTGAAGTCATCTCTGTTGGCGCAATCCATATAATAATTGGGAGGGTTGCATGTTTTTTGCCCCAGAGCGCCCGGGCAGAGCTCTAATAGATGAGTTTCCTGCATCTGTAATGCTTCTAGAGTTTTATTTTTTTTGTGGTGTTAAAATGCCATCTGCCACTAATGTTACCAAAAAAGTAGATTAGGGCAGGGGTGGGCGGTTTGGGGGCATGAATGAGACCGTATGGAATTGTGCACACCGCATTTGGGGTTAAAGGTAGACCCTCCTGGGCCCCCTTTTAGCCATCTTTAGGGCCTCTTTTGCCCGTTTGCATCCTCTCCCTTCCCCGCTGCCTCGCCCTGCCTTCCTCCTGCCTCCCCAACCCGCCCACCACCCTCGATTGGGCCTTCCAGCCTCCACCACCGTTCTTCCCAGGACAGCCCCTGCAGCTAAGGGACCCAAGGCAAAGGACGGCTCCCACAGAGGCCGCCCCACGATGTATCTACAATTGTCAGCAGGGGAAGCAAAGAAAGCCAGCAACCAACAGACACCAACAAAACTAAGTGTGGCATCGGTGGGGGGTAGAGCAATCCCTCTACTCCAGAAAACCCTTGCCACTCCACGACGTTGACTACCATAGATTTACAACGTGCATACTAAGTGATTTGTGGCCACCAACTGAAATACACTCTTGTCTGGACTGTAATATTGCTCTGCGCTGCGCACCAACGCACTGTTATGTTATGCTACCTGCCATTTAAATAGCATTTTATATATCATTGGTTGGTCCGCAAAGCCAGTGTCAACTAGTCCCAATATTAACTAACCCCATAGAGAATAGTCAAGATCAGCTTATGTCATCTCAGACAGGAGTAATAATCGTTAACGTACGTCACATCTAGCTAGAATTGTAAATGTTAGCATATGCCGCACTTAGATGTAATCCCCAACCTAGCCTGCGTCGCATTTGGATGGAATTGTAAATGTTAGCATATGCCGCACTTAGATGGAATCCACAACCTAGCCTGCGTCGCATTTGGATGGAATTGTAAATGTTAGCATATGCCGCACTTAGATGGAATCCCCAACCTAGCCTGCGTCGCATTTGGATGGAATTGTAAATGTTAGCATATGCCGCACTTAGTTGTAATCCCCGACCTAGCCTGTGTCGCATTTGGATGGAATTGTAAATGTTAGCATATGCCGCACTTGGATGTAATCCCGACCTAGCCTGCGTCGCATTTGGATGGAATTGTAAATGTTAGCTTATGCCGCACTAAGATGTAATCCCCAACCTAGCCTGCGTCGCATTTGGATGGAATTGTAAATGTTAGCATATGCCGCACTTAGATGGAATCCACAACCTAGCCTGCGTCGCATTTGGATGGAATTGTAAATGTTAGCATATGCCGCACTTAGATGGAATCCACAACCTAGCCTGCGTCGCATTTGGATGGAATTGTAAATGTTAGCATATGCCGCACTTAGATGGAATCCCCAACCTAGCCTGCGTCGCATTTGGATGGAATTGTAAATGTTAGCATATGCCGCACTTAGTTGTAATCCCCGACCTAGCCTGTGTCGCATTTGGATGGAATTGTAAATGTTAGCATATGCCGCACTTGGATGTAATCCCCGACCTAGCCTGCGTCGCATTTGGATGGAATTGTAAATGTTAGCTTATGCCGCACTAAGATGTAATCCCCAACCTAGCCTGCGTCGCATTTGGATGGAATTGTGAATGTTGGCATATGCCGCACTTAGATGGAATCCCCAACCTAGCCTGTGTCGCATCTAGATAGAATTGTAAATGTTAGCATATGCCGCACTTAGATGTAATCCCCAACCTAGCCTGCGTCGCATTTGGATGGAATTGTGAATGTTGGCATATGCAGCACTTAGATGTAATCCCCGACCTAGCCTGCATCGCATTTGGATGGAATTGTAAATGTTAGCATATGCCGCACTCAGATGTAATCCCCAATCTAGCCTGCGTCGCATTTGGATGGAATTGTGAATGTTGGCATATGCAGCACTTAGATGTAATCCCCAACCTAGCCTGCGTCGCATTTGGATGGAATTGTGAATGTTGGCATATGCAGCACTTAGATGTAATCCCCAACCTAGCCTGCGTCGCATTTGGATGGAATTGTGAATGTTGGCATATGCAGCACTTAGATGTAATCCCCGACCTAGCCTGCGTCGCATCTAGATAGAATTGTAAATGTTAGCATGTGCCGCACTTAGATGTAATCCCCAACCTAGCCTGCGTCGCATTTGGATGGAATTGTGAATGTTGGCATGTGCTGCATTATAGGGAATCCTCAACCTAGCCTGCGTCGCACCTAGATAGAATTGTGGATGTTGGCATATGCCGCACTTAGATGGAATCCTCAACCCAGCTTGCGTTGCATCTAGATAGAAATGTAATCCAATGATTGATACACGACTCTCCTTCCAAGCGTGCAATCATGAATCAATAACCGACCCACTAACAATCTCACCCCTCTGCATACACCTCTCAAACTCTAACCAAACACAACCACAAGCCTTAAATGCAGCAAACTGCACAAGCTTCACTACACTGCAACAACAAAACAAACCACACATAGACTTGCACAACAGCACATGACGACTACCGACCGTAAAACACCCCAAGCTCAGCCGACGGACCCACCGGGCTGAGGCTGCCAATAGCACATCACTCCTTTCTTGCACTTTTCCAGCTCATTCCTACTAACTCATGCCCCCTCCCCCCGCCAGAGCGTCAGGGGACCACTCCGGTGGTGATAGTGCGCGGTATAAATATCCTTTAACATTAACATATACTCCCCTGCCCCCCTAGCCGGGCTACTCTATGCAGTGCTGCCCGTGGTCTGCCCGCACGGCACACACACAGGGCTGCAATACACAGGGCTACAATGCTGCCACCGGGGCTGGCTATGGGCACAGTAAATGCAGCGGCACAGGGGTGATGGTCAGCAGTCGGGGTCCAGGGCTTGACATTGCTACAGCATGTGTGCGCACACATGCACAGCTAGGTGAAAAGGCAAGCACTACCCCCTGCCCTGCCTGAGGGAACAGTGAAAAAAGACCCCAAGTTGAATTTCAACAATCGGGCCTGGCCAGCTGCCGACTGTTCAAATTGATTGATTGATTGTTTATTTGTAAAGCGCCTATACACAGTGTTTCAAAGTGCTTCAAGGAGGGAGGGAACATGGGACAATACAGTTACATTCTTACAGGTCCTTGAAACAAACCAGAATGTCAGAAATAACTATCATATCATAACAGATAGTGCATGGAACAATGAGGGAGGCGTGAGGGAGGAAAAAAGAGACAATACTAGCTGTAACATTACTATGCCTGATGGCAATTGTTGCAGTGCAAGAGCGACAAAAGGAGGGGAAGGAGTGGAGTGGATTGGAGTGGAGTGGAGGAGGAGAAGAGAAACAAACAAGTGACCATCATAAAGGGTCAGTGACCGATCAAGGTAGTGCTGGGGGGGAGGGAGACAAGAAGGAGGAGGGGGGAAACAGACAAGCTGTTATCAGAGGTCAAGGGCCGGTGATAAAAGTAAGTGCATTATAAATAGAAGGAAAAGGAAGGGAAGATGGCTGCAGAAGTTAGGCAACTACAATTACTATGCCTGACGGCAATTGGGCTAGTACCGGAGATTGACAGGAGGGGATGGAGGGGAGGGAGGAGAGAGAGGGGGGGAGAGGGAGAGGAAGGGAGAGGAACAGGATGATGAAGCCGGAGGGGGCATCCAGGTGGACACAGGGCCATTGGGGGGACACAGAAGGACATGGGGACACAGTTGTACACGGGGGCAATGGGATACAAAGATGGAAAAGGGACTTAATCTGGAACTACAGGGGGGTGGAGTTACACAGAGACAACGGGGTATCAGAGGTGGGAGGGGGTACACAGGGAGACTTTTGGGCATCGGAGGTGGGAGGGGGTACACAGGGTGACATTTGGGCATCGGAGGTGGGTGGGGGTACACAGGGAGACAACGGGGCATCAGAGGTGGATGGGGGCTACACAGGGAGACAACGGGGCATCGCTCACAGCAGAACCACCACGAACAGGAAACTAACAGGGGCCTTTAATCGGGCCTTAGAGGTGGGCCGGCATTCGCCTGCCAGCTAGGCTGATTGGTGCAGATGTAAAGCAGTTGCACCAATCACAGGCAGGGGTCGCCCATGTTGGAAAGGCCTTACACATCAGAGTTAAATGTAAAAAGCATAATATGGAAAGCAGTGAGGGGCACAATGTAGCAGCAGGCTACATAAAATCTATCAAGTCTTAAGATGATCCAGATGAAATACAGAGCTCGATTGCTTCTTTCTGCTTGACTCTGACCCTGGAGGACCTTTCCCCTTAACATCCTGTGGCCAGGAGGCCCTGTGATTCTACCCCTTTGACTCAAAATGGAAGGTAAACCCACTTGCGGCTTAAAGTGCACTGAACGCTATGCTGGCAGCAATCGAATCGAGCAAATCAAATTGGGGTCTTGGTGGGTAGCTCTCCCCTGACGAGGGTTTCCGGCAGAGCCCCAGCTTCGCTGAGGGAAGCGGGGGGCTCAGTGATCTAATCTGCTGTCCTCCTTTCCCAGCCGCCACTTGCGCGTTTGCAGGATTTTTGCTCAGCCTGTTCTTTCTTCTGGCCTTCAAGGGACACACTGCCCTCGAGACATCGGAGTGGCTCCATCTCTGCAGAAGACACTGCTTGAAAGGATCGTATCTTGTCACTGTTGGCCGCTGTCATAGCACGCACACTGACACACACTGTGCTCCTCTAGTTCACATGCCCGCTCTGGATATTCTCAGTGCTCTTGCTACACTTGCACTATAAAATGTTCACACAAAGACACCGCTGAGAAGGGAACCCACCGCCCCAAGTGCCATCTGCACAGACCTTCCAGGAAAAGCACCTGCAGCCGGATGCGAGATGCACAAAAAAGCATTGCGAACCGTGGGTATTAATGGCACCCCTGTGAAAGGCCACACACAGCAGATGCCATCGGGATACAATATGGACGCTGTATCATTTCAAAGTGCATAACATGGCAGGTGTCCATTACCAGCCAATGACCACAGGCAACATCTGAGCACATTGCCCATGAAGGCCCGAAACCAGGTGCTGCGTGGGTGCTGGCGATATATTGAGTTTTAATATCGATCTAGGATGAGACAATATTGTTAACATCAAGATATATACATATATAGAACAGAATTGCTTGCAGTATAAATGCATGATTTTTACCTCCCCGGGCCATTGTGGACTACTTTGCCCACGTCAATTTGGGGAAAGCATATACATTGTCCTTTTATAGGCGCCCCCCTACTTATGTGTGTGGCCCCCTCTGTGACCCCCCCCACCCCCTGGCAGGAGGTGGCTATCTTCTCTACTAGGCAGCTAAGCCCTCTCCCCTTCCACTCACCGTGTTCGCCTCCCCCATCCACTCCACTCCCAAACCCAACCACGGCGGCAATTACCTGCAACTGCCTCATCCCTTGAAGACAGCAGGAATTCCCACTGTTCAGGTCTGCCCCTCCACAGCAATGGGTGCAATGGAAAGTGAGAAGGGACTATATGTAGTTCCCTTCGCCCTACGTGCATGGCGGCCATTTTATTTTAGGTTTTAAGCATGCTGAGGTGCTAATAACAATAATCCCCTCTTTGGGACATTCTTACTTAAGAAGCTGCCAGGGAAACGGATATCATTTCTCTGCCTGGAAGGAACAGCAATGCAATTCCCTGCAAGATTCTTTCACCAAGACACTGTTAGGGAGAATTCTCCAGAATGGCTAATTTCCCTCACCTACTGAGTCCCTCAGCAGCTTTGCTGGATTTCTAGGATTTATTTTTTTCACCTGGTAATAGTGTGAGCCTTTTTTCCCCACTCTTAAATGTGTTTTGCTGTGTGTGTTTAGCATTTTTGTGTGCATAGACTGTGGAGCCCACCTACTCTATAGGCATCATCTTTTTACTGTGTGTTACACAGCACCTTCAGTGCAGTGACACAGGGTTGTCTTTTTAGACTTCCCAACTCGGACTTTATTTTCTGGGACTGACTACTGTCTCCCAGAACACGTAAAATTGCCATTGACTTTATTAGTCTCTTTAAAATCCACAGACCCAGTACAAACTATCTTAGAGTACTGGAAAGGGTTAATACTTATCCCTTTTTGTCTGTTTCTCTTGGAGCATTGTTTCGCTCCCTTTTCATTAAGACTTGGCTGGTGACAGTGGTAACTACCCTATTTTTCCTACCGCGGTTATCTTAAATAACCTTGTTATTGTCTTAGACTATCTTGGTAGCCTCAAACTTAAACCCGCTAGACCATACACGTTTTTATACGGTTCCAGCTGGGTTTATTCGCCATTTCTTTTTGAAAATGTCTTTCTCATGTTTTACTCTGCGTGCCAAACCAGGTTTGGTTCCTTTGTTCACTGTTTGTTTATAGGGCGCCAGAAAAACCCTTGGGTAGCCGGGCGCAGAGAATAGCAAGAATACTTAGAACTTAGTTACAGGTTACAGATTACAGGTATACATAAATACATTCTGTACAAGTAGGGATGGCGGGTAGCATATTATAGGCAGTAAATGCATTCTGTACATTTTACATATAAGGGTTGAACATCATATGGCAACAGGTCCTAATGCACATGGTCTCAAGGTTTCTGTCATGATGCCTACCCCCGGGAACCCAGACCAGGTCCAGCAACCCCGGAAGCAGGCATCAAGTTATTTTGGGCAAGCCCAAAAACCCTGCTAGGGGCTGTTTGGGTGCGGTCCTGGCGCCTAGGGCGCCAGGCTCATATGGAGAGTCAGTCCTGGCACCATAGGCGCCAGGCTCATAGATTAAAACTTACCTGATGCAGACCATGCTGCAAACTTACCTGATGCAGACCATGCTGCAAGAGCTCCAAGCCAAATGAGGCTTGGAAGGGACTATTTTACCTAGGGACTATTTTTTTTTACTCGGGCGGGGCTGGGGAGGAATACTTACCTGGGACTACTTTGGAGGCTATTTAAACCACGCCCGAAGAGCACGCTTCGTGTTATTCTGCATCCAGCAGCGTAACGCTCACCGTGCCTGCAAGTCTGCATCCAGCCTTCTGCCATGCCCGCCTCGAGTTTGGAGCTCCTAGAAAAAGGGAGAAAGAAGGAGAAAAGGTTAGAACAAGAGCAATACCTTTGATCCTTACCTGAATTCCCGATCCATTGCGCCTTCGAGCTGGAAGAAAGAAGTTATTTTATGCACGTCGCCTTGCCTGCTGCAGCGCCACGCTGAACTCGCCGGCCTTCGCAGCATCTTCACATTCCACCGCATCCTCCTGCATGTTCCCGCTGCATTCCGGCACGTAAGGAATAGTCAAGAACAGCAAGGTGAGCCAAGGGAATACACAGAGGAATATTAGTAACCCCCCCATAGACTTACCTGATTTTACCACTGGGGGTACTATTCCTCTTCATGGGTCGGCGCTGCTTCCACGGCCCCTAAGGGGAAACAAAAGGACAGCAAAGTGAAACAAAGGGACTATCAAGGGGAACCCTCCTCACCACATTACTTACCTGATTTTACCGCCGGAGGTATTCTTCCCCGAGACTTCATACTTTCTCTCAGTGCCTGAATAAGGGAGAAAGCAACAGGTTACATATTGACATTATTTATCGAACTGTGTTGGAAATACAAATCCTTACCAAAATATTACCGGTTGCCACGAGGAACTCTTCACTAGGGTCAAGCTGCAATCTGCAAGGAATCGGACAAGAGTGAAAGTCAGGCATTTGAAATCTTATGAACTACATACTTTTCGGAGTCAATATTGTTCTGGAACTCACCAATTCCTTCGAGCCAGTGAAGCAACTGGTTATCAACGCGCCCCTGCGCTCAATGCAGGATGGAGAGCTCATCTTTTCAAACCATCAGGTGAGACTATAAGAGGGGACATCAAAGGGGATCCGTGGGGAGAACAGCGGGGGTGGGGGGATTTACACTCAACTGCATGGGTGGTTAATTCCCTTTCTCCATTTGCAGAAGAATATTCCAACGGGCCAAGCAAACAAAGCTGGGTGGGCCAGTCCAGTCCATCATCTTGGCACTACGCGTCATATTGGTGGAGACCGCAGCTGTCCAGTTCAGATCAACGCCTCTGTGGGAGCCAGGTGAGCGTAACCGTTTCAGAGGTTGTTGCGTCGGAGCCAGGTGCGGGTGTGGTGCCTGAAGCGGTTGTAGGGCTGGTCCCTTCTTAGTTCGACTGGTAGGGCATTCCAGTATTGAGCTGCTTGCACAGGGAAGCTATTGCCTCCTGTTTTTTTAGACGTAATCTCGGGGTTTGGAGGCAGAAGGAGTTGACTGTTCTGGTTGGTCGTGCAGAGGTTTTCCTTATTATTCTGTCTCTGAGGTATGGGGGGGCTGCATTGTTCAGGCATTTGAATGTGAGTGTGACAATTTTGAAGGTGATCCTATCGCTAATTTTTAGCCAGTTGTAATTTCTACGCACATTTGAGATGTGCTCTCTGATTGGGAGGTTCAGGGCCGTTCTGAGCGCATTGTTTTGCAGGGTTTGAAGTTTATTGATAATGCATTTGCTGGCGCCTGCATACAGTGCATTGCAATAATCCAGTTTTGAGAGGATCGGTGCATTGGCTAGGATAATGCAGCTAGCTGGTGAGGGGAAGGGTCTGCATGCTTTGATAAGTTTACTGGTATAGGCTGTGGATGAGGCCAGGGAGTTCACTTGTTTCCTTAGGGACAGGGTAGAGTCCAGATAGAACCCAAGGGTCTTCACCTCTTTGGCGACGGGGATTATATTACCATCAATATTGAAGGAGCTGTAGTTGGAATTGCTAGCACCGCATTGCTACACCACCACAACTACAAAGCTAGCACTGCATTGCTACACCACCACCACTACAAAGCTAGCACTGCATTGCTACACCACCACAACTACAAAGCTAGCACCGCATTGCTACACCACCACAACTACAAAGCTAGCACCGCATTGCTACACCACAACTACAAAGCTAGCACTGCATTGCTACACCACCAATACAAAGCTAGCACTGCATTGCTACACCACAACCACTACAAAGCTAGCACTGCAGTGCTACACCACCACCACTACAAAGCTGGCACCGCATTGCTACACCACCACAACTACAAAGCTAGCACCGCATTGCTACACCACCACAACTACAAAGCTAGCACCGCATTGCTACACCACCACAACTACAAAGCTAGCACCGCATTGCTACACCACCACAACAACAAAGCTAGCACCGCATTGCTACACCACCACAACTACAAAGCTAGCACCGCATTGCTACACCACAACTACAAAGCTAGCACTGCATTGCTACACCACCACCACTACAAAGCTAGCACTGCATTGCTACACCACCACAACTACAAAGCTAGCACCGCATTGCTACACCACCACAACTACAAAGCTAGCACCGCATTGCTACACCACAACTACAAAGCTAGCACTGCATTGCTACACCACCAATACAAAGCTAGCACTGCATTGCTACACCACAACCACTACAAAGCTAGCACTGCATTGCTACACCACCACCACCACTACAAAGCTGGCACCGCATTGCTACACCACCACAACTACAAAGCTAGCACCGCATTGCTACACCACCACAACTACAAAGCTAGCACCGCATTGCTACACCACCACAACTACAAAGCTAGCACCGCATTGCTACACCACCACAACTACAAAGCTAGCACCGCATTGCTACACCACCACAACTACAAAGCTAGCACCGCATTGCTACACCACCACAACTACAAAGCTAGCACTGCATTGCTACACCACCACCACTACAAAGCTAGCACTGCATTGCTACACCACCACAACTACAAAGCTAGCACCGCATTGCTACACCACCACAACTACAAAGCTAGCACCGCATTGCTACACCACAACTACAAAGCTAGCACTGCATTGCTACACCACCAATACAAAGCTAGCACTGCATTGCTACACCACAACCACTACAAAGCTAGCACTGCATTGCTACACCACCACCACTACAAAGCTGGCACCGCATTGCTACACCACCACAACTACAAAGCTAGCACCGCATTGCTACACCACCACAACTACAAAGCTAGCACCGCATTGCTACACCACCACAACTACAAAGCTAGCACCGCATTGCTACACCACCACAACTACAAAGCTAGCACCGCATTGCTACACCACCACAACTACAAAGCTAGCACCGCATTGCTACACCACAACTACAAAGCTAGCACTGCATTGCTACACCACCACCACTACAAAGCTAGCACTGCATTGCTACACCACCACAACTACAAAGCTAGCACCGCATTGCTACACCACCACAACTACAAAGCTAGCACCGCATTGCTACACCACAACTACAAAGCTAGCACTGCATTGCTACACCACCAATACAAAGCTAGCACTGCATTGCTACACCACAACCACTACAAAGCTAGCACTGCATTGCTACACCACCACCACTACAAAGCTGGCACCGCATTGCTACACCACCACAACTACAAACCTAGCACCGCATTGCTACACCACCACAACTACAAAGCTAGCACCGCATTGCTACACCACCACAACTACAAAGCTAGCACCGCATTGCTACACCACAACTACAAAGCTAGCACCGCATTGCTACACCACCACAACTACAAAGCTAGCACCGCATTGCTACACCACCACAACTACAAAGCTAGCACCGCATTGCTACACCACCACAACTACAAAGCTAGCACCGCATTGCTACACCACAACTACAAAGCTAGCACTGCATTGCTACACCACCACAACTACAAAGCTGGCACCGCATTGCTACACCACCACAACTACAAAGCTAGCACCGCATTGCTACACCACCACAACTACAAAGCTAGCACCGCATTGCTACACCACCACAACTACAAAGCTAGCACTGCATTGCTACACCACCACAACTACAAAGCTGGCACCGCATTGCTACACCACAACTACAAAGCTAGCACTGCATTGCTACACCACCACCACTACAAAGCTAGCACTGCATTGCTACACCACCACCACAACTACAAAGCTAGCACCGCATTGCTACACCACCACAACTACAAAGCTAGCACCGCATTGCTACACCACAACTACAAAGCTAGCACTGCATTGCTACACCACCAATACAAAGCTAGCACTGCATTGCTACACCACAACCACTACAAAGCTAGCACTGCATTGCTACACCACCACCACTACAAAGCTGGCACCGCATTGCTACACCACCACAACTACAAAGCTAGCACCGCATTGCTACACCACCACAACTACAAAGCTAGCACCGCATTGCTACACCACCACAACTACAAAGCTAGCACCGCATTGCTACACCACCACAACTACAAAGCTAGCACCGCATTGCTACACCACCAACTACAAAGCTAGCACCGCATTGCTACACCACCACAACTACAAAGCTAGCACCGCATTGCTACACCACCAGTACAAAGCTAGCACTGCATTGCTACACCACAACTACAAAGCTAGCACCGCATTGTTACACCACCACAACTACAGAGCTAGCACCGCACTGCTACTATTCCTAAGTGCTAATGGCCCGATGGTCCTAGGGAGAGTTCATTATCAATTGGGATAGTGACCCTTTCCCATTCTATGTCCCTCTGCCCATATCTTGGGAGCAGTCATTATGCCACGATAATGACCTCTACTCTGGATCTATGGGGCTCTATTATTCGTTTTTTTTGTGTGAGCTGAAAGATGAGAGCTTTGCTTTCAATTTGAAACAAGTTCCCCCTGGAAGCAATTAGTTGTGCAAGTCCCACTGTGTTTCTTTCCAGTAGTCACTGGCAGGACGGGGCCGGAGCTGTCACTGGAGGCCTTTAGACGGACACTGACGTTTGCGGAGTTCTTGGCGCTCTCGTTTCTTGTACACACTCCTGCTCTTGGCCCTCCTCCTCGACCTCCCACGGTATTCTTCTCACCCCCACCTGCCTTGCTCTGCGTGCCTTTAGCTGGCTGCGCCCTCTGCAGCCCCCCTGCCTCCTTTGCCATTCGCTTGGGTGTGGTGAGCGCCTCCTTTGGAGACCGCTCTCTGCTGTCCCTTCTCATGTGATAACTTCCCCTTTGCCTCTTGCCAAGTTCTCCTTTCCACTGGCCAGCCATCGAGCCATTCATTCTGTGCTGTCGCCAGCCGGAGGAGAGGCGCGGGAGCCTGTGGCGGTGTCGGTGGCCCTGTGGAGGCGGCCGGGCAGACATGGACCTGTGAAAGGAAGCTGCTGCCCATTCGGGGGCATCTTTGGGGCTGACGCAGAGTCCTGGGCATTCTTGGGGCCGAGGTGGAGCTGTGGGGCCAGACCTCAGGCTGCGGTGAGAGGCACGGGCCTGTGGGTACAGACGTGAGCCTGTGATGAGGCATGGGCCTCATATGGGCCTATAGCGAATGCCTGGGGGTTGGCGTGTGGCCGTGAGGGAGGACGTGCACATGGGTGGTGTGATGGGGCAGATCGCTGTGGACCTGTGAAGAGCTCAGCCTGTGAGGGGCCATGTGGACCTGTGACCAGCATACATGGGCACGTGATGTGGGGCCGCGGACCTTTCCAGGGCAGCCGTGCACTTTTTGAGGCGCTGTCATGAACCTGTGATGGGCGGTCGTGGACGTATGAGGCGCTGACGGGGACCATTGTGGAACTGTGAAGGCTGGCATGGACCCCTGAGAAGCAAGCATGGGCCTGTGAAGGAGCATTGTGGACCTGTGAGGAGCAAGCATGGGCCTGTGAAGCAGCATTGCGGACCTGTGAGGAGCAAGCATGGGCCTGTGAAGGAGCATTGCGGACCTGTGAGGAGCAAGCATGGGCCTGTGAAGGAGCATTGCGGACCTGTGAGAAGCAAGCATGGGCCTGTGAAGGAGCATTGCAGACCTGTGAGAAGCAAGCATGGGCCTGTGAAGGAGCATTGCGGACCTGTGAGAAGCAAGCATGGGCTTGTGAAGGAGCATTGTGGACCTGTGAGAAGCAAGCATCGGCCTGTGAAGCAGCATTGCGGACCTGTGAGGAGCAAGCATGGGCCTGTGAAGGAGCATTGCGGACCTGTGAGAAGCAAGGATGGGCCTGTGAAGGAGCATTGCGCACCTGTGAGAAGCAAGCATGGGCCTGTGAGGAGCAAGGATAGGCCTGTGAAGGAGCATTGCTGACCTGTGAAGCGCTGATGTTAGCCTGTGAGGGCCAGCATGGGAATGTTAGGCGGGACCTGGACTATTTTGGGGGCCCAGATGTAAACATATGGTAGCAGCATGGCCTGGGCTCATCCCCAGGACCTCCATACAGCCTCGAGACCACCAGCACTGTGCCACTAGATATAGTCTGACTTGCCACTGACCCCCTCCCTAGAGCCTGGGTTTAGAGGCTTCGCCCTAGTTAGACCCTGGTACCCCCCCATCCCCTCTTGGATGATTGTGCCCTTGAGTGTGTCAGCGGGCACGTGGAGGGGTGCGGTGGGACTTCAGATGATGCCGCTGCCAGCCCTCCACTCTCCCTGTGACCGGTCATGAGGACCACCTGGTACTACATCCTGCCTGAGGTGAGTGAGGGGTAGCTCGCAGCAGATGGGGGCAGTGGGGGGGAATAGCTCTGCTCACTGAGGGACAGCTCTGCTGCCTGCGCCATCTGTGATCTGTGTAACCTGAGGGACAGCTCTGCTGCCTGCGGGATCTGTGTAGCCTGAGGGAGAGCTCTGCTGCCTGTGGGATCTGTGTAACCTGAGTGATGGCTCTGCTGCCTGCAGCATCTGTGATCTGTGTAGCCTGAGGGACGGCTCTGCTGCCTGCAGCATCTGTGATCTGTGTAGCCTGAGGGATGGCTCTGCCGCCTGCGGGATCTGTGTAGCCTGAGGGAGAGCTCTGCTGCCTGCGCCATCTGTGATCTGTGTAACCTGAGGGACAGCTCTGCTGCCTGCAGCATCTGTGATCTGTGTAACCTGAGGGGACAGCTCTGCTGCCTGCGCCATCTGTGATCTGTGTAACCTGAGGGACAGCTCTGCTGCCTGCGCCATCTGTGATCTGTGTAACCTGAGGGACAGCTCTGCTGCCTGCAGCATCTGTGATCTGTGTAACCTGAGGGACAGCTCTGCTGCCTGCGCAATCTGTGATCTGTGTAACCTGAGGGACAGCTCTGCTGCCTGCGCCATCTGTGATCTGTGTAACCTGAGGGATAGCTCTGCTGCCTGCGCCATCTGTGATCTGTGTAACCTGAGGGAGAGCTCTGCTGCCTGCAGCATCTGTGATCTGTGTAACCTGAGGGACGGCTCTGCCGCCTGCGGGATCTGTGTAGCCTGAGGGAGAGCTCTGCTGCCTGCTGCATCTGTGATCTGTGTAACCTGAGGGACGGCTCTGCTGCCTGCGGCATCTGTGATCTGTGTAACCTGAGAGACAGCGATGCTCCTGCGGCATTTATGATCTGTGTAACCTGAGGGACGGCTCTGCTGCCTGCGGCATCTGTGATCTGTGTAACCCGAGGGATAGCTCTGCTTCCTGCGGCATCTGTGGTCTGTGTAACTTGAGGGATGGCTCTGCTGCCTGCGGGATCTGTGTAGCCTGAGGGAGAGCTCTGCTGCCTGCGGCATCTGTGATCTGTGTAACCTGAGGGAGAGCTCTGCTGCCTGCGGCATCTGTGATCTGTGTAACCTGAGTGATGGCTCTGCTGCCTGCAGCATCTGTGATCTGTGTAACCTGAGGGCCAGCTCTGCTGCCTGCGGCTTCTGTGATCTGTGTAACTGGATAGCTCTGCTGCCTGCGGCATCTGTGATCTGTGTAACCTGAGGGACAGCTCTGCTTGGTAAGCCTATAGAGCCTATATAGCCAGAGGGATTAACCTGTGGTTTAATGTCTCGGGGTGTAAGGTCTGTGTAGCCTGAGGCCCAGGCTTGTGGAATCTGTGTAACCTGAGGGACAGCTCTGCTGGGTGAGCCTGTAGAGCCTATATAGCCAGAGGGATTAACCTGTGGTCTAATGTCGCGGGGTGTAAGGTCTGTGTACCCCAGGCCCAGGCTTGCGGGATCTGCGTGGATGTGTGTAACGTGAGGCTAGGAGTGCTCTGGAACATGGCCATGGCTTTGCTGCATGAAGCTTGAATCTCTCCCATGTGTGTAAAGGGAAAGCTAGTTGTGCGAGCCCAGGGGCCTGTGGAACCTGATTGATCTACCAGCCAAGGCTGTGGTCTTTCAGATCACTATAATGCGAGGGCTTTCTCTGCTCTGAGGCTCTAAACTGCCAGATCTGTCTTACCTGAGGGATAACGTTGCTGCCTGATGCGGAGCCAAAAGCTGTGTGTAACCTGATGGATGTCTCTGTTGAGGCCTGTAAGATCTGTAAGCTGAGAGATAGCTCTGTTGTGGCCTGAGCCTGTAATATCTGTGTAACCTGGGGGATGGCTCTGTTGGGGCACGAGCCTGTAAGATCTGTGTAACCTGAGGGATGTCTGAGGCAGCCTGTAAGATCTGTGTAACCTGGATGGATCGCAGAGGTCTGAGCCTGTAAGATCTCTGTAACCGGGGGATGGCTCTGTTGGGGCCTGTAAGATCTGGGTAACCTGAGGGATGTCTCTGTTGGGGCCTGTAAAATCTGGGTAACCCGAGGGATGTCTCTGTTGGGGCCTCAACCTGTAACATCTGGGTAACCTGAGGGATGTCTATGTTGGGGCCTGGGCCTGTAAAATATGTGTAACCTGGGTGGATAGCACTGAGGTCTGAGCCTGTAAGATCTGTGTAACCTGGGGGGTGGCTCTGTTGGGGCCTGTAAGATCTGTGTAACCTGAGGGATGTCTGTTGGGACCTGGGCCTGTAGATCTGTGTAACCTGGATGGATAGCACTGAGGGCTGAGCCTGTAAGATCTGTGTAACCTGGGGGATGGCTCTGTTGGGGCCTGTAAGATCTGGGTAACCTGAGGGATGTCTCTGTTGGGGCCTGTAAGATCTGGGTAACCCGAGGGATGTCTCTGTTGGGGCCTCAACCTGTAACATCTGGGTAACCTGAGGGATGTCTATGTTGGGGCCTGGGCCTGTAAGATATGTGTAACCTGGGTGGATAGCACTGAGGTCTGAGCCTGTAAGATCTGTGTAACCTGGGGGGTGGCTCTGTTGGGGCCTGTAAGATCTGTGTAACCTGAGGGATGTCTCTGTTGGGACCTGGGCCAGTAAGATCTGTGTAACCTGGATGGATAGCACTGAGGGATGAGCCTGTAAGATCTGTGTAACCTGGGGGATGGCTCTGTTGGGGCCTCAACCTGTAACATCTGGGTAACCTGAGGGATGTCTATGTTGGGGCCTCAACCTGTAACATCTGGGTAACCTGAGGGATGTCTGTGTTGGGGCCTCAGCCTGTAAGATGTGTAACCTGGGTGGATAGCACTGAGGGATGAGCCTGTAAGATCTGTGTAACCTGGGGGTGGCTCTGTTGGGGTCTGAGCCTGTAAGATCTGTGTAACCTGAGGGATGTCTCTGTTGGGTCCAGAGCCTGTAAGATCTGTGTAACCTGGATGGATTGCACTGAGGTCTGAGCCTGTAAGATCTCTGTAACCGGGGGTTGGCTCTGTTGGGGCCTGTAAGATCTGTGTAACCTGAGGGATGCCTCTGTTGGGACCTGTGCCTGTAAGATCTGTGTAACCTGGATGGATAGCACTGAGGGCTGAGCCTGTAAGATCTGTGTAACCTGGGGGATGGCTCTGTTGGGGCCTGTAAGATCTGGGTAGCCTGAGGGATGTCTCTGTTGGGGCCTGTAAGATCTGGGTAACCCGAGGGATGTCTCTGTTGGAGCCTCAACCTGTAACATCTGGGTAACCTGAGGGATGTCTATGTTGGGGCCTCGGCCTGTAAGATATGTGTAACCTGGGTGGATAGCACTGAGGTCTGAGCCTGTAAGATCTGTGTAACCTGGGGGCGGCTCTGTTGGGGCCTGTAAGATCTGTGTAACCTGAGGGATGCCTCTGTTGGGGCCGGAGCCTGTAAGATCTGTGTAACCTGAGGGGATGTCTCTATTGGATTCTGAGCCTGTAAGATCTGTGTAACCTGAGGGATGTCTCTGTTGGGGCCAGAGCCTGTAAGATCTGTGTAACCTGAGGGATGCCTCGGTTGGGGCCAGAGCCTGTAAGATCTGTGTAACCCGAGGGGATGTCTCTATTGGATTCTGAGCCTGTAAGATCTGTGTAACCTGAGGGATGTCTCTGTTGGGTCCAGAGCCTGTAAGATCTGTGTAACCTGGATGGATTGCACTGAGGTCTGAGCCTGTAAGATCTGTGTAACATGAGGGATGTCTCTGTTGGGGCCGGAGCCTGTAAGATCTGTGTAACCTGAGGGATGTCTGTGTTGGAGTCTGAGCCTGTAAGATCTGTGTAACCTGGATGGATTGCACTGAGGTCTGAGCCTTTAAGATCTGTGTAACATGAGGGATGTCTCTGTTGGGGTCTGAGCCTGTAAGAGCTGTGTAATGTGGGGGCTGGCTCTGTTGGGGCCTGAGCCTGTAAGATCTGTGTAACCTAGCACTGAGGTCTGAGCCTGTAAGATGTGTGTAACTTGGCTGGATAACGCCGACGTCTTAGCCTGTAAGGTCTGTGTAACGTGGGGGTGGCTCTGTTGGGGCCTGAGCCTGTAAGATCTGTGTAACCTAGCACTGAGGTCTGAGCCTGTAAATGTGTGTAACTTAGCTGGATAACTCCGAGGTCTTGGCCTGTAAGATCTATTAGGAATTGCATCTATCCATGTGCTATGATTCCCTGGAGGAACCGAACAGCAGGTTTTTCGTTTAGTCTCATGCGTTTGGTGTTTCTAAATATATAATAATCAGGTCTTCTTTATAGAGCGCATCATGGCAGTTTCTAAGTGCTGTAATGGAAGCTGTTATTGAAGGGCTGAGTCGGCCCTAGACCATCCGACAGGATATAAACATTCAAAGCCCCCAACCCGCATTGGCTGTTTTTAGAAACTGCTTTCCTTCATGCGATTATCACAGAACATCACACAATCCATCAATCGATGGAAGTCACGATAACCGCCACACTCATAGTAATAACATCACGATGTTATATAGCGCTTCATTCCGGATCCATCTAGTTTCTAAGCACTGTAATGCCAATTCAGTGGTACACAATGTGTCGACCTTGGAAGAATGAAAGACTCGGCTGGGCCTGCGGGAATTTGCACTTGCGCACTGCAGCATGGCGCCACTGTCAACGGCGAGTACTTAACCCCTGAGCTATCCACCCCGAAAATAAGGGCAACATCGAGTTCTGACGGATCATTAAACTTTGGTTTCTGCTGCGGAGGGAGGCAGTGGGGGCAAGGGTGGTTTATGGATGGGAGGAGAAGTCCCTTGCTGTCCAGGAGCAGGGAGGGCAGTGCCCGCCAGTGGGTGGCAGGCCACAGTATCCGCTGTGGAAAACTGAGTCAGCGGAAGCCGTGTGGCTGAATATACAGGGACCTTTCCTCAGTAGCCCCCCAGGGAGTATGTGCCGGGCAAGAGGCACGGAATATTCATTTATAAACTGCCCCCCCCCTTACGAGTGATCTTTGCTTGAGCATTCAGTGGCATGAAAGGGTCGCCCCCCCATCACCCCTCCTTAACTCTGGCAGAGCTCGGCACTCACTGACCCCCGTGCTAGGCCCAGACTTCCTGGTCAGTGGTGGAGGTGGGGTTTGGAGGAGGGGCATTGTTCTTAGGAGGCGGAGCTGGCAGTTGGACTCGACTCAAAAGGCGATGTTCAAAATAATATTTAAATAATTGGGCCATTTCTTTCCTGCTGCTTCTTCCCAAACTCCACACTGTACATCAATTCCACACTCAATCACTTCCATGGCAGTGGTGCACCCAAAATACTGTGGGTAATGCAGTGATCTACAGCACACTACGGGATCCATAGACCCGCTCTACAGTAGAAAGCTACCAGGGTAGCTCAGCAGGTTGAGAGACCGTTGCTGAGATGTTATATATTCAAAACTGGCTGTTAAGCGTATGACTGTTTGCAATTCCTTATAAAAACCAAGAGGAGGGATATACTGAGTTATCCAGTAAGGTTGCCTCTATGGAGAACCACGTGACTTCAGTGGCTAAAGGAGCACAGAGGATAACTGAACAGATAGGGGATTTACAGCTGCAAAATGAGAAATGAACCCTCAAAATCTCTGAACAGGAAAATCTTACTAGGAGAAACAACATCCGGATAGCAGGATTTCCTGAAAATGCTGAGAGGAATGGCCCTGTGGATTTTCTAGAGAAGAACTTGATAAAGCTGCTTAAATTGGACCCCAAAATACCTCTTGAAATTGAAAGAGCGCATAGATCCTTGGGTCCAAAGCAGGTCATGGGATAAAGACCAAGGCAGGTTCCTGAGATTTCCTGTAAAGGAATTGGTTCTTAAAAGAGCACACGAAATGGGGCATCTCGCTTGGGGGGGGTTTGGTGGGGAGGGTATTCTGTGTCACAAAATTTGGTGACCTAAGCAGGGATATCCTTGAGAAGCGCAATCATTTTAATTTGGCAAAAGAGAAAGCAAGGAATAAAAACTTAAACACTACATGATTTATCCTGCAATTTTTAGGGTAGCGATTGATGGACAGGTTCACTCTTTCAATTTACATAAAGGAGCTGAAGCATTCCTTTCTGATTTGGATCAAGAGCCTATGGAAGAATCAGCAGCTACATCTGGTCACAAAAACGCCGGAAGAAAGAAGGGATGATTGTTTTCACCAGCTTCTGTTATGCCGTTATTTACATCTAGTGTTGTGGCTTATGTTGAACATTGTTTATTCCTACCTCTTGGTTTTTTGTTTGTTTTTGGAAATGTTGCTTATTGGCAAAGTATCCGTTGGAAACTGCTGGTGCGTTTGCTTTTATTTGAAAGATCGATATGCAGGCGGTTTCGAGTAAAGGACCTCATCGACTGTGAAGCGTCAGCACGTAATCCAGGAAGTTGCTTTGTTGATCATCCAAATGATACACAGTATGTGCTGGAAGGGCCTGTATAATGAGGAGAATATGGTGTATTGTTGGGGAACTCGTGTGCGTCCCTCGATGTCAGAAGTTTTAATTAGATGGATGACTTTAATGCAATGACTGCACCGGTGAGTGGCGATTTAAACCGCATGGGTACCTAGAGACTTGGAGCTTTCGCACGGTTCGGGGAAGAACGTTGTGATAATACACTGCATGCAGGCATTTGACTTGCCTATATTTGTCCAGCTTCAATA
Source organism: Ambystoma mexicanum (assembly GCF_040938575.1). Taxonomy (NCBI): domain Eukaryota; kingdom Metazoa; phylum Chordata; class Amphibia; order Caudata; family Ambystomatidae; genus Ambystoma; species Ambystoma mexicanum. The sequence continues at coordinate 803,168,149 of NC_090938.1, forward strand.
TTGAACATGCATTTATATCGCAGGTACACTGATTTTGTCAATCTGTTTTCTGTGATGTGAGAGGGAATGAATGTGTACGTGCACAATATTCCAAGCAGTTACTGGTGCAAAACCAAACATGAGATGTAATGAATATGGTTTGCTTGCATGGATTAAATCATTTCTGAGCTTGCATTTCTAGCGTGGGTACGCTGATTTTGCTAATATGCATTTCGTGATATGAGATGGAATGCATATATACGTGTACAATATTCTGGAAGTTACTGTTTCAGATGCAGGACCTGAGCGCGGGCATAACCAAGAACGAGATGTATTTAATATGCTTTGCTCAGCGTGAATTAGACCGTTTGGGGCTCATTATGTAAAGGATATGTGTTTATACTGTTTAGGCATGATTCTACCTTAGTTTTCGTTGCTTACTCCCTTTAAGTTTGGCATATTTTCTTTCAAACAACAAGATCTATAAGGAATGGCAGCTGAGCGGGTCTGATAAGTGACTGAACCTGCATTGGGAAACGTGGGAGAGCAACATTTATATAGAACTGTCTCGTAGTAATCCTGCGGGAGTGGGTGCTTGGAACATTTGTGGGATGCTCTTCGAATTGTTGGTTGGGATACCCTGATGCCATGCAGTTCGATAGTGGGTTTGCATGTATGAACACTTATTGCCTTTATGTGACTAAGGGTCTCAGTTGCAAACAGACAATGAAGAAATGCTACATTTGTTTTTTTAAACTTCTTTGGGCAGAAGTGGTTTCAAATTGGCACAGTTATATCCTTCTCTAAAGAATTCCCTGGTAACACAAACAATATATTACACTGATTGGGAAAGGAATCGGTATGCTTTGGTTGGGTATATTATTGGACAACAAATGTACATTACAGGGTTTATTATTGAAATTTAGAGAGGTAGTCTATATTGAGAAATTGCATAATATTAGAGATGGATTTGATGGTGGGTGGGTGGGGAAAGGTTAATAGATCCAGCTGAATGGATGAGGAGACTTGGGGTGTAAACATTCACTGTAAGATATGGTATCCGGAGTGGATGGTGGGAGGTTATAATGATTTGGGATTGGGAATGACTTGTGTGACATAGTTTAGGAAGTATAGGGTTGCAGTAGGAGAAGAAATGTGGATGAACGTCTTTCTGATAATGGACACCGATAATCGGGAGTCTAAGGTTGAGAACACAGTTGGACAATTCAGGAGAATACTCTTAGATGGTTCTGTCTGACTTGGACGGCCATAGGTCAAATCTTTTGCAGATTTATTTTTTGTTGTTGTAATGTACTGTCTGTCTGTCTGTTTTATGTGTTGGTTGTATGTTGTAAGGCAGAAGCATGCATAATGGAGAGCAGTGTACATAGGATACACACGAGGAATTCACGTATTAATGAGATCGTTCACTAACTGTGATGTGTGAACAGAGATATTTACTTGGCTCATGATGTGTTGCAAATATATACAGTGTTTGTGATAAAATGGGTGACTTAACGTTTGTGTCTTGGAATGTTAAGGGTTTAAACTGCCCCAAGAAATGGGCAAAAGTGATGGCTAGATTATGGAGAACAAAGGCGGATGCAGGGCTTTTACAAGAAACTCACTTATTGAATGAATCTAGGAAATATCTGACCAACAATAAGTATCCTCGTGAGATATCGAATCAAAGAGAGTTGGTGTCCCCTTTAAGAAGGGATTTATTCTTAAGATTGAGAAAGTGGATGGAGAAGGTAGGATACTGTTAGTTGACATTTTGTATAGTGGTAAGGTTATTACAATTGGATGTGTATATGGTCCATGTCCTCTCAAATAAATTATTCATTGAGACTATTACGTGGTTGCTACGTGATATGCAGGGTGGCACAATTATAATTGGTGGATACTTTAATTGTGTTCTTGATCATGCTGTCGATCGATCAGCAGTGTGCAGATTCACACATTATGAGATCAGTGGAGAGTTTGGTTTGTTCCTTGAAAGATTCAATCTGGCAGATGCATGGAGGATTACAGTCCTCTAGTAGAGAATACTCCTTCTATTCACCAATGCATGATTCCTTTTCCTGGATTAACGATATACTGATATCAGAGAGCTTGGTTGATAAGTTGCTGAGTGCAAACATTAGGGAACGTGAAATTTCTGATCATGCTTTGGTGGATTTAAGGTTGGCAGTAGGTGGAGAAAAATCAAACTTCTTAAGATGGCGCATGAAAGCAGGTACATTAAGAAATGACAATGAAATAAATCACCTCAAAGCATATATTGAGATATTATTCAAGGTAAACATAGGTTCTACGGATATTCAAACTGTGTGGGATAGTTTTAAGGCTGCCATAAGGGGGTTACAGGAGATACGTAACTTAGAGGGGGGAGTTAGCTGCTCTTCAAAGGAAATATGCACAAACAAAAAATTTGGAAGATCGCCTAAAGATGTCTCGTACACAGGAAGAACTGAAACGCAAAACAAATATGATGGCTGAAAGGGTGTACGTGGGGATAAGAGCGGTAGATTAGTGGCTAATAGACTGAAAGGGATGACGGAATCATCATTTATACAAAATATTGAGAACGCACAAGGTGAAATTGCTATTAAGAATGCAGACATTTGCCAATGTTTCCGTTCTTATTACAAAGCCATTTAATCAGAAGTTACTTTTCCATTAGAGTCAGAACTAGAGACCTTTTTTAGCGAATTGGACCTTTCCAAATTAAAAACTGAAGATGCAAAGGCATTAGATGCAAAATTTGAAATAAGAGAGATCTTAAAAGCCATCAAACAACTTGATGTTTGCAAGTCACCAGGATTGGATGGTTTGCCTTCAGAGTTTTATAGATCATTTGGGCATAGGCCTGTGTGATCTGTTCAATGATTTCATCTGCAAAGGGACCATTTGCCGATCAGTGTGGGGAAGCCCTTATAACACTGATTCTGAAACCAGGAAAGGATCATAAGAAGTGTGGTAATTCTATACCCATCTCTTTACTTAATGTGGATATAAAAATGTTCTCTAAAGTATTAGCTAATAGGTTGGATAAATATATTGGGGGCCTAATACACAAATCACAAGTAGGATTTATGAGGAATAGGTCCGGGTTTGACAATATCAGGACCATTATTGATATATTGGGATTAGCAAGGGATGTGCTTCAGGAAACAATATTTGTATTTATTGATGCTGAGAAAGCCTTCGACAGAGTGAATTGGGCATTTTTGGAGTTCATGATGCAAAGGTTATGATTTGGCTTTCTTTTCTTGCAAGCCATCAGATGTCTTCATGGTGATGCGACAGCTAGAACATGGGTGAACAATGAGGCTTCCGCTTTGTTTAAATTGGAGAGGGGTACAAGGCAGGGATGCCAGCTGTCACCGTTCTTGTTTAACTTGGCTTTAGAATCCTTTCTTGCGTATATACGTAGGGATAATGGTATCAAGGGAATAACGTTTGGGGACTCGGAAATCAAAGTCTTGTCATATGCTGATGACATGGTATTTATATTATCAAATTCAAGGGAGAGGAGTAGTGCCCTAAACAGAGCTTTTGAAAGCGTGGGTAAACTTTCTGGTCACAAAGTACACTGGGAAAAGTCAGAGGTTTTCCACTTTCAGAGGGATGTATGAGGGGTGATTTTGAGGATTTGAACTGTAAATGGTCTGATTTGAAGGTTTAGTATTTAGGGGTATACCTCGCCAGGGACTTGAAAGGAATTGTTGGGTCAAATGTTAAAATTTTGATTACTGACCTAATTAGATGTATCAGAAAATGGGAGAGTTTGAATATGGGATTTTGGGCTGATGTTAATGCCATTAAAATGACTTTATTGCCAAAAGTGTTATATTTAATCCAATCACTTCCCTTGCCTTCTAGTAAGAAACTATTTAAAAGGATTGATAATACATTTTAGAGAATTCTATGGGGTGAGAAGGGGAAAGCCAAAATTCCTAAATATATTCTGTTGCGTAAAGTACAGGAGGGTGGATTTGGTTACCCGGATCTGGTTAAGTACCATAGGGGCTTTATTTTAAAAAAGGTTTCTCATTATATGGTATCCATTGACGGCTATGAGCCAATTTGGCTTACAATTGAGAGGGAGGTATTTTGCCCATTGGAATTTAACAATATTTACTCAAGGCGAGTTAGATTGCAAACTATAGATGCAACACGTATGACTCTAGTTTCTTGGTTGATGGATAATGATCAGAATATTTATTTGCATTCCAAGGCTTCTGTTTGGGGTAATCCAAGTATTCAGCTGGCAAACAAAACTTTGTATTGGAGTAGTTGGATTGTTAAAGGTATTTTAATGATAGAGGACATTATACAGGACGGACGGATGGTTCCCTTTTTAGAGTTGCAGAGGAAGTTTAGTTTGGGAATGAGGGAGATGACTAGGTATAACGAAGTTAAGATACTTCTTTGTCAAAGACTAGGAATGTTGTCAGGTTCACTGGGAACTGAACCTGTCTCATGTGAAGTACTGAAATCATTTCCACGCGCAATATCTACTTGCAACAATCTAATGCCTCCAGAAGATACTACTGTTAAGTCATGGGATGGGCTGAAAGAAAAATGGGAAAATGAGTTGCAGTGCCCAATTTCGGAAGACGAATGGGGGAAGAAACTACAGACGGGTTCTAGGAGTAAATTGGATTTAAACTTGCACGTAGTTCATCAGAACATTCTGGGTGGTCTGTATTGGACACCTGTGCGTATGCATGGATTTAGTCTCCTAGATAATGAGGTATGCAGGGGATGTGGGGAAGAGAGAGGGACTATGGTTCACATGGTGTGGAATTGTTCAAGATCACAGAGATTCTGGGGGGGGGTGTGTTAGATTGGTTGGATACAGTATTGTCTATAAGCTTTCTGAGGACACCCTTGTCAAAATTATCAGATGGAGGAAGATGTATGACTGCTAGAAGGTATAGGTGTTGGATTAACAAGACTTCAATAGTGGCAGTGAAACACATTTTGCGAATGTGGAAAACTAGGAAAAAGCCGCAGGTGGAAGAATGGGTCAATGATATGCAGTTATCAGATTTTGAAAGTTATATGTTTTATAGGAGAAATCGGGAAAGGATGTATTTGGATATCTGGCCGCCCTTTAATGATTTGTATGGTGCCTAGAAGTGGGTTTAGTGAATGATAGCACGTGATCATGTGGGTTAGTACAAATATAAGGCATCCTGGGTGTGGGGTGTCTGTTTTATGTGGGGTGCTTGGTTATTATTTGTTTTCTCGTCTCTCTACTTCGTTCTCCATGTTTTCTCCCTCTTTTGTCTTGGTTTTAGATCTTATACAAATTTACTAATTGTGTATAGAGAGGGTTGATGACAATAGGTTACTGGTATGTTTAATATGCTCATTGCATAATTATAATCTTTTAGGAAGTACTCATTTAGCTCATTGATAGTTAATACCTTCTGTAAATACTAATGTTAGAACTTTTGAGAATTGTTCCCTATTGTGGATCCTGTTCTATGTCTTATTGGAAAATATAAATAAAGTTTTCAACAAAAAAAAAGTGCTATAAAATGTGTTTGGCCAGGGCATGGGTTGGGCTGGTCGCTTGCTTATATTCAGGGCAGAGGTGGGGGTATTTATGCCCCTGTAGTGAAAATCAAAAGTTGGCACCCTGCCCTGTCCGAGATCCGGCATCAGATGTCTCCCTGCCTGCCTCAGCCCTGGCCAGGCTTTACCGAGCACCCAATCTGCTCTGTGCTCCTTTCCCCAGCTGTCACTCGCGCATCTGCAGTCTCTGCTCCCTCAGTCTGTTTTTTTTCTTCTGACCTGAAAGGGATGCCACAGGAATCAAAGGGCCATGACTAACACTGGAAGGGGGCATCACTGTTAAAAGCAGGCTTCCTACATACAAGGCACACTACTGTTTCCCAAATGTGCATTTTACACTTCAGTAGAAAAACAAAGTAATTTCCATACTGAAACATTCTGCTTGCATTCACTAGTTTTCTTTTAAATGTTTTATTTTTTGTCGGACTACCACACAAATACCCTGTAATTTTTGTGCCCCATCCTTTGTGTTTTATCACAGGTATAAGGATGTTATATGCTTGTCAAACTGGTAATCGCAAATAAATGCTTCAGTTGTGCGGTCAGCAGTTTTTAGGAAATGCTTCAGAGAGATGTAGTCTTCTCCCGCCAGCAGCTCTCCTTGGTCAGCTGTTTCAGTTGTTTATATTTCCCTGCTGTATAAGCGCTTGTAACAACTAGAGTGTGGCTTTTGCTCTTGGCCTTGGGTGATCTGTATTACTCGATCCCTCTTCCTTGTCCCAGTATTCCTGTGCTTATGGACATGGAAGTTCATTCTTGACGACTTGCATATGAAGTTTGGGCAAACGTTCTTGGTGGTTTTGAAAGGCAAGTCAGTTTTTGATCGTTTGTATACAGATCTGGTGAAAGGGTTTTCAACACTCTTCCTAGGTGGCTGAGGGGAGGTGTAACAGTATGCCATTAAGGCATTTATGGGTGGGTATCCTAAGAAGAAAATGGGGGATACTATGTCTCAACTGATGATGCCACAACACTTCCCTAGAGGTTGTCTCCCCCCCATGTGATCCTCCCCCATATAACCGCCCCCAGGGTCAGGATCAGGTAGTGGCTGCCGTCCCCTGGCCACATGAGGGGAGGTCCCTGCCATGAAACGAGTGATGACCCCATCGGTTTCGTCACATCGGGGGGGGGGATAAAAGTAAAATATTATGCTTACTGCGCAACCTATTTCTATGAAAATGTATATAGTGCACATTTTGTTTATTATGAAAGGTTAGTTTATTATGTTATGTTATGTTATTATGTAATGTGGTTTGCTTCCAAGGCCATTGATACAAATAAAGCATTATTTAAGCACATGAAATGCAAAGCAAAACCTTTAATAAATATCTATATCAACTAGACCTGAGGAGATGTGCTCAGTTGCTTAAATTGTCCCCATCCCGGTTTCACCATTTAACCAAAGTGGGTGATCTTGGGCAAATCATTTAATCACACTGTGTCTTATGTGCAGCTCTGTAAGGGAGTCACTTCATAGCTTATGTATGTTCACATGTCATGCTGTTGCTACATATAAACAATAGTGCAATGTAGGTATATTGCGCCACAAAGTTACTTGCCACTTGGCTCACTTATGGCAACTTGTTCTAACGTCGCTTCCTTGGTGCCTCCAACTATCAAAGCCTGATGATGCTCATTGCAATGTGCTTTTCTGTGCAATCCACATGCAAATTAGGAGGTTTGAATGCATTTTGCCCCAGAGGCCTGGACAGGGCTCTAATAGAGGAGTTTCCTGCATCTGTAATGGCCCTGCAGTTTTTGTTTGTGTTTGCGTTAAAAGGCCATCCGCCACCAATGTGTGTGGAGTGGGGGGGGGGGGGTGGGAGGGCGAATGATGCCGTATGAAATCGTGCGCACTGCATTTGGGAGATGAAATCTTTAGCCACGCCTCCACTTTTAAAATGTTTTAGTTCATGGAACAAACCATCACAAATGACTTAATAGTATCTATTCAGAAGGACCCCCAACAATGCACAGCACCCATTCCCTTCCTTGCTCACCCATCTCCCCCCTCGCCCCTCCCAGGATCCCTCCTCTCTCCCCCACTTTCTCTCTCCCTCCCTCTCTGTGCCCCGCTGTCTCTCTGGCTGTTTCTCCCTATCTGTGCCTGTGTTTCTCTCTCGGTCACTGCCTCCTGCCCCTCTCTGTACCTCTGTCTCCCTCTGCCTATCTCGCTTTTCCTCTGTCTCGCTACCTGTTTATCCCTGTCTGTTTCTTGTCTCCCCCTCGCTGTCCCTCTGTCTGTCTCTCTCTCCCCCTCTGTCTCTCCCTCTGCCTGTTTCTCTGCGTCTTTCTCTTTTTGTCTCTCTCCCTCTTTGCGCCTCTCTCCCCCTGTATGTCTCTCTTCCTTTGTAACTCCTTGTGTCTCTCTTCCTCCCTCTGTTTTTCTCTCCCTGTTTCTCTCTGCCCGTCTGTTTCTCTGTTTCTCTCTCGCCCACCCCAGACATCGTCTCCACCACCGCCCTCCATCCTACTGCCTCTCGCTTGTTCCTTCTCTACCTCATGCTTCATATGACAGACAGGTAGGTCTCACCCATCAGGTGCTCACCTTCATAAATGGCGCCCCCCCTTAACACATGCCCCTATTTATCTACTCTATCATCCCACCACGTTAGATTCTCCCCCCGCCTTCCCTCCTAACCAGGCTCGCGGGGCACCTCTCCTTAGTATGCAGCTGTCCGATTTTGTCTCCCTCTCCTCCCCACTCTCCTCACCTGATCGGTAATCCTCCAATTCTTCTGTATTGAGATGCCGACGTGAGCAGAAGTCTCTCTTCGTAGCCGAAGACACTTGTCTACCACGAGAGGAAGCCACAGTGAATGCTTGAAACAAGCAGTCCTGGGACTCCTCTCCCGTAGCAGGCGACAAGGGGAAAAGCCTTGACGGCAGAAAAAACCCTTGTAAGGAATGAGGCCAAATAGGAGTCTTCCAAGGAGGTAGATGGTACGTAGGCTCCAGTGGTAGCAGAAGAGTGGGTGGTCGGCTTCTGAGGGTTGGAGGAGGCAGACGTGAGCTGATAGGGGCGGAGACCAAGAAGCCCTCGCTCCGCAAGAAGGAGTAGCGAGAGAGACTCGTGCCGGCGGCCCGAGCGAGCCGCAGGAACCGAAGGAAAGCCAAGGCAAAACTAAAGAGAGGAGAGAGAGAAGAAAAAAGCCTCGCCGGAAGCTAGGAGAGGCGAAAGGAAATAGCACGGAACAAGCCGCGAGACGGAAAAACTAGCGTTCTCACCCAAAAGCAGGAAGCAAAAGCTACGGGGTTGCAACGCAGCGATCGCTGGGAGTGAGAGGCTGAAGTACCTCCCAGCGACCGCCACGATGCAGGAGAGCTAGACCGAGACTGCACGTAAGCGGAAACAACGTGCTGGAACTACGGTCTGCGCCGGAGCCTCCAATGCGGAAGTATCCGCCAATCGGCCCGGCTCATATGACATCAGCGCAGTGTGACAGCTGGGGCCCACATGGCAATACAAACCGCTGTCTCTCAGCATAACGCACCTGGAAGCTCACCATCACCCAGACACGCGCAGCACGGATCCCCATGCTGGCGTTTTGGGGAACCAGTGTAGCCCTTTCTTACTGTAGCATGACTTTCTGGGCATCCTGATAAAGAAAGCCTGGCATGTGTTAATACATAGCTAAACTGGCATTTTGATGCAGCCGGTCTAGCCCTTTCTTACTGTTGCATGGCTTTCACTCTAGGCATCTTGATAAGGCAAGCATGGATTACTTGACTAGACTGACATTTTTGGGGCAGCCGGTCTAGCCCTCTTTTACTGTGGCATGACTTTCGTTCTGGCCATCTTGATAAAGCAAGCATGGTATATGTTATTACGTGGCTAGACTGGCATTTTAGGGCAGCCAGTCTAGCCCTTTCTTACTGTGGCATGACTTTCTTTCTGGGTATTTATGATAAAGCAAGCATGGTATATCTTGGGGCAGCCGGTCTAGCCCTCTCTTACTGTGGCATGACTTTCTTTCTGTGCATCTATGATAAAGCAAGCATGGTCTATGTTGGGGCAGCCGGTCTAGCCCTTTTTTACTGTGTCACTTTCTGTCCTGACATTTCGTACTGGCATCATCAGTCCGCGACTCCTGGGCACAAGGGCCTGCAGTTCTCTGCCTTCCTGTGCCGGGTTGGAGGACATCATCGGGCACTACGTCAAGGGCCTCCCTCCGCACGCCATCTTCTTGCGATGGGAATCGCTGCATTAGGCGATGTTCTGCTGATGAAAATGAATCCTGTTCAAGGCCTGCACTGACTCCCTGCACGGTTCTCCTAGTTTGGTTTCCTCTTTGTAAGTAGGAATTGTTTTTTGTGCTGCACTGTTCACAAGAGACACTGATTTTTTTTTCACCTGATAGTTGGGTGCCCCAACGTGCGCAGCAGCTTTTATTCCACAATGTGTGTTCATTTTGTTGGAAAATGCCCTTTACACTGCCTTCCCTATGTAACCTATGCGTGTGACCTGAGCTCTGAATCGCATGCAGAGACTACGCTACACCGGGCTTGTCTGTCGTGCATAGTTGACATTCTGCTTGTATTCAGCTAAACGGGCCTTGCTTGACGGGTCTTTAGGATTGAAATCTTAAGGTGCAGCATTGTTATAACGTTCATAAGACTGGGGTGTGTCTTTTATGCCAGTCTTCTGGAAGTTATGACAGCACGTAGGAAAGGGACTGTTGCGCTGTAGTGGTTTAGTGTCATCCCCGACAGCCACCTGCCCCTTTCCTTCAGATGCCATGACCCCCACCGCCAGCATTTTCAGCGAAGTCACTCCCCTCACTGTGAGCCTTCGAGTGGGCCTTCCTTGGCTGAAAGACGAGCACTGTCAATGTTCAATTTCTTAGTATGAAGGCAGCAGGGTGTTCCCCAGGGGGGTCAGAACGAGGTCACTTGTCATGATGCACAGCTCTAAGGATTGAGATCTTCGCTGCTGCTCCAGCACGAGGCCACTTGTCACGATGCACAGCTCTAAGGATTGAGATCCTTGCTGCTGCTCCAGCACGAGGTCACTTAGCACGATGCACAGCTCTAAGGATTGACATCCTCGCTGCTGCTTCAGCACGAGGCCACTTATCACGATGCACAGCTCTAAGGATTGACATCCTCGCTGCTGCTCCAGCACGAGGCCACTTATCACGATGCACAGCTCTAAGGATGGAGATCCTCGCTGCTGCTTCAGCACGAGGCCACTTATCACGATGCACAGCTCTAAGGACTGAGATCCTCGCTGCTGCTCCAGCACGAGGCCACTTGGCACTATGCACAGCTCTAAGGATGGAGATCCTCGCTGCTGCTTCAGCACGAGGCCACTTAGCACGATGCACAGCTCCAAGGACTGAGATCCTCGCTGCTGCTCCAGCACGAGGCCACTTGTCACGATGCACAGCTCTAAAGATTGAAATCCTTGCTGCTGCTCCAGCACGAGGTCACTTGGCACAATGCACAGCTCTAAGGATTGAGATCCTCGCCGCTTCAGCATCTAAGGATTGAGATCCTCGCTGCTGCTTCAGCAAGAGGTCTCTTGGCACGATGCACAGCTCTAAGGATTGAGATCCTTGCTGCTGCTTCAGCACGAGGCCACTTGGCACGATGCACCGCTCTAAGGATTGAGTTCCTCGCTGCTGCTTCAGCACGAGGCCACTTGGCACGATGCACCGCTCTAAGGATTGAGATCCTCGCTGCTGCTTCAGCATCTAAGGATGGAGATCCTCGCTGCTCCTTTGGATGCACCCACTGCTTTGTAGCAGGACATGCCCTCCTACAAATCCGAGCCATGCACAACTAGGGGAAGGTTTAGAGGGGTCTAGACGTTTCCTAGGGCGTTGTCTAAGCTCAAATGCTTTCTCAAAATGATTAGGGTCAATTATTTGACAGCTTGGCAGTGGGTAGTTTTTGGGCATTTACTCATTTTTGTGGCTTCCATATATATATGCTTCCGGGCCACTTTGGATGCGCCTTACAAATGATGTAAAGTCATATCCTGCCAGCAGAGGTTTTTTTAATATGTATTGTTCAGAATGGCCTGGGCTGGATTCGGGGTTACTCGCATCACAGCGCATTCTCTGTGGGGGGCTCTAGGGGCTGGTCGGCCAACCTTTCCCTTGAAGACCTCGAGATGCCACCTAGACCTTTGCTGGTGGGCACCTGAACTTGTAGAATCTGTGTAACCTGAGGACTAGCTCTGCTGCCAGAGATCTGAACATTTGAACCCTGTGTAACCCAATGACTAGCTGTGCTGTTGACATCTGAACTCGTAGAATCTGTGTGCTGTGCTGTTCTGAACTTGTAGAATCTGTGTACCCCAATGACTAGCTGTGCTGTTCTGAATTTGTAGAATCTGTGTACCCCGGGGACTAGCTGTGCTGTTCTGAACTTGTAGAATCTGTGTACCCCGGGGACTAGCTGTGCTGTTCTGAACTTGTAGAATCTGTGTACCCCGGGGACTAGCTGTGCTGTTCTGAACTTGTAGAATCTGTGTACCCCGGGGACTAGCTGTGCTGTTCTGAACTTGTAGAATCTGTGTACCCCGGGGACTAGCTGTGCTGTTCTGAACTTGTAGAATCTGTGTACCCCGGGGACAAGCTGTGCTGTTCTGAACTTGTAGAATCTGTGTACCCCGGGGACAAGCTGTGCTGTTCTGAGCTTGTAGAATCTGTGTACCCCGGGGACTAGCTGTGCTGTTCTGAACTTGTAGAATCTGTGTACCCCGGGGACTAGCTGTGCTGTTCTGAACTTGTAGAATCTGTGCACCCCGGGGACTAGCTGTGCTGTTCTGAACTTGTAGAATCTGTGCACCCCGGGGCCTAGCTGTGCTGTTCTGAACTTGTAGAATCTGTGCACCCCGGGGACTAGCTGTGCTGTTCTGAACTTGTAGAATCTGTGCACCCCGGGGACTAGCTGTGCTGTTCTGAACTTGTAGAAGCTGTGCACCCCGGGGACTAGCTGTGCTGTTCTGAACTTGTAGAAGCTGTGCACCCCGGGGACTAGCTGTGCTGTTCTGAACTTGTAGAATCTGTGTACCCCGGGGACTAGCTGTGCTGTTCTGAACTTGTAGAATCTGTGTACCCCGGGGACTAGCTGTGCTGTTCTGAACTTGTAGAATCTGTGTACCCCGGGGACTAGCTGTGCTGTTCTGAACTTGTAGAAGCTGTGCATCCCGGGGACTAGCTGTGCTGTTCTGAACTTGTAGAATCTGTGTACCCCGGGGACTAGCTGTGCTGTTCTGAACTTGTAGAATCTGTGTACCCCGGGGACTAGCTGTGCTGTTCTGAACTTGTAGAATCTGTGTACCCCGGGGACTAGCTGTGCTGTTCTGAACTTGTAGAATCTGTGCACCCTGGGGACTAGCTCTGCAGCCCAAGGCCTGCCTTTACCCTGATGGCTAGCATTGCTGTCCGGAAGTCTGTCCATGTCCACATCCGCGTAACGTGGCAGGCCGTGTGACGCATGAACCCAAGGTCCTAGTGCTTTTATTCAAACACAGGGGTGGATTGGGATATACGCCCATAAGTTCTGGGGGTTTATCTCGGGAGGATAGCTCAGGGGCAACATGCTCGTCTTGGAAGCAAGACGACGCAGAGCGCCACAGGTTTGATCCCCGCGTGCGTTATTAAGTGCGTTATAAATAACCTATCATATCTAGGGCACTGGTCCTTCGGTACTTGCCTGCTTGCCGAGCTCCAGAAAAACGACTGAAGGGACCAATCCAGTGTGGGTGCAGTGTCACTCATCAGTGCTGGCTCCTGGGGGTGGTGCTGCAGAAAAAAAACAAGGACTCCCAGTCTTTGGATTGGTTGTTTTTTTTTTTCATTTGTTGTTTGTGATCTTTTTTTTCTCTCGTTCTTCAGAGAAAAGAACATTCCTGGTTTCAATATTGGCCGTCACGTGCTCTGCGCTGCACTGCCCCCTCGTGTCCAGGAATGATTGCAATTCATTTCTGGCCGTCCTATGCAGGACGGCTCGTCGATGTGATGATGGCCACTGCCATGAGGCGCCATCTTACAATGCTCCCATCGGCCCTCACTTCAGAGAAAGCTTGGGCAGGCCCTCTTAGCTGCTGCTCACTCTGGGCCGTGGGATCCACGAGGGCCAAGGGGCCACAAGTATTGCCAAAGCTAAGAGGGTCTCTACGAGGGGCCGGCTCTTCCTGTGCCGCCATGTTGGCACGAGGGATCAGGCTGCCCCCACACACACACCCCTGGCGGAGTCTGTTACTTGGTCTCTGGGTTGAGAGGTTCCCTCAGTCTGGTATGGCCAGGCGGGTTGCAGGGGGGGTAGGAAGCTGCAGCTCCCGCCCTGTCACCTCCTATGTGCAGTTCATGGCTCTGGCAATGTCTCGGTAGGACGGCTTTCCCGGGCCGGTCTTGGGGCAGAGTCACTCCTCACTTGGTCACAGTGACCAGATACACAGCCTTCCTGTACTTTAGGTTTGCATGTTTTAGTCGCAGGTGGCGCAATACATGCCTCTAGGGGTAGTCCTGGACTGCATACGTATGTTCCTGCTGTATTTGCATGGGCTTCTGTGTGCCAAGGGTTGCAGTAGGATGTAGAACTGTGTGTGTTTATGCCCCTCTGCTGTAGGCCACATTCTGTAGGTTTAGTATCTGCTTGACCCATGCTGTAGTCACATGGGTGCTCTATAATGCTCTGGGCCCTATATATCGCACTTTAGGATGTTGCGTGCCGCAGACCACTATGTGCACATGTATATCAGGGCATAGTGCATGGCCCCTGGTGCCCAAATGCACCAGCAGCCGCTGCGCCCGGTCAGTAACATTATCAGGCACGTGCCAGTGGCAGAGGCAGCATTTGAGGTCAGGGAGGGTGGCACAGGTTGCTCCTGTGGGGGGCGCTGGCATTGTAAACATTTCACGGTCAGTGGTGCCTGTTGAATTTCTTTAGTGGGGAGCATTAACCCCTCACAAGCATTAGCGGAAGTGAACCCTCATTCATGTAGGCAGACTACCAGACCTCTCCCCCGATAGAATTGATCAAACAACGTGTTGAAATTCGGGGAAAAAAATGGGCAAAAATTCCATCCATTTACAATTTGGTTCGCATGGTCGACAACAAATGGTAGCATTGCCAGTGGAAGTCCCTTTCAAACAGCGGCATCGACAATATATGCCATCATTGCCACTGTGATCACTTCATGAAGATGCACCCACCGTATATTGATGATATGATCGTTTATTTATATAGCGCCTATTCACAATGTGTTTCAAAGCGCTTCAAGGCAGGGGAGGGAACAATGGAAAATGCAATGACATTCTTACAGGCCATGAACAGTAATGATGTGGAATTAACTATCGTACTCGGCCCAACGACATTTCAGATAGTGCAAGAGCTAAGACATAGATAAGGAAGGGAGGGGGGAGAGTGGGAAGAAAAATGGAAACAGAGAGGCAACTACCGTACTAGACCTGACAACATTTCTGGTAGAGCTGGAGAAAAACAAAAGGTGAGGGAGAGGGGTGCAGAAAGGGAGGGGAGGAACAAAACAAGCGACTATTGTACTAGGCCTGACGACATTTCAGATAATGCAAGAGCTATGACATAGATAAGGATGGGAGAGTGGGAAGGAAATGGAAACAGACAGGCGGCTACCGTACTAAGCCTGGCGACATTTCTGGTAGAGCCGGAGAAAGACAAGTGAGGGAGAATGGTGCAGAAAGGGAGGGGAGGAACAAAACCAGCAACTATAACTATCTTACTAGGCCTGACGACATTTCAGATGGTGCTGGAGAGGGGCGGGGGGGACAAGTAAGGGGAGGGGGAGGATGAGAGATTGCAGCATTCCCATTGTAAATCGGTTTAATGTTGCAGCCATGATCTACGAGTGTATGGTCACTGTGAATCCCTTTCCTGAAGCTGCAGCCACAATCTAGGATATATGTGATTTGACTGTGGCAGAATTCTCCGCGGCAGAATTGACTGTGGTCAATTTTGCCGCTGCCATATCTGCCAACACCTTGACCCCCAACCCCCTCAACACATACCCCCACTTACCTTTTGCTTCTCTGCTTCCTTCTGACCCTGCAGCGTCAGTTCTGTCCCTCTTATGTGGGTCGGATCTGACGATGCAGGGTCCGTTTTCTTTTTTTTTTTCTTCCCGCCGCACTCAGTCCTCGGGAAGCGGGGGACACCCCTGCTAACCCTGAAGGCAATCACTACCAAACAGGGGGAGCAGGGGACACCCCAGCAACCCCACACACCCCATGTTCGATATTGATTACCAAAATGTGTTCGAATTTGATCGACCAAATGGTACTGGCGGAATTCGGCCAAATTTACCATACGATCAATTAAATTCGAACAAATTGGGCAATACCACAATCTATACTTGAAATTCCAGTTGTGACAAATGCATGGCATTCGTACCCTCTCCCCAAGGGGAGGCCACCCCGTGTAGACCAGGGAGGTGAGTCCACTAAGCTGAACACCCTCTAGGGGATGGGGCAAGTGGGATTCTGGGCGCATGCCCCCTACCCCCAAGCCTCATGGGATAGGAGATTCCCGATAGGGATATCACTGATCCTCCCTACCCTCAAAATCCCAATGCTTTTGTTTGGCTGCATGGTTTTGAATTTGTGTACTAGCCGGTGTGGTTTCTGACCCTCTGTATGAAGCAGACTCACTTGGAGCAAGAACAGGCTGAAGAGACCCACCCCACTTGCACAGAGTGATAAATAGGCAATCCGCGTTGAAGTGGGAGAGAGCAGACCACAGAATCCGAGCAGGGTGTCACCCTCCACTTGGATGGACAACGAGGTGCGTATGGCAGGTGTGGGAAGGAGAGCCGTGGCCGAGCCCGCAGAATGCTGACCAAGCTGCCGTCCAGGAGACAAAGTGGATCAACGGAAAGGAGCAACACAGGACCGCGACCACCGGAGAAGCTGAGAACCAGCGAAAAGAGACACCAAACCCAAGGTGCTGCTGAAGGCCTGATGGAGAAAAGGGAACGCTCCAGCCGTTAAGCGATGCCTGGAGCAGACCGAGGAGGATGTACCGCAGCAGCAGAATACTCTGACTCACCCGGTGTGCACCGACGCAGGAACAGAGGTACCCAGTGGCTCCAGGGGATTGGGAGAGGGGGAGGACTGGCCCAACAAAACTCCAAAGTGAGGTGAGAAACTCCAGGGTGGGGCAGAAGCAAATCCCTGAGGAGGATTGAGAAACCAGAGACCCCAGGGTGGGGAAGAAGAGATGGAACCCCAAGGCGGCGTGAGAAACCTGAGATACCCCAGGGTGGGGAAGAAAAAAAAAACAAATCCCAAGGCAGGTGAGAAGCCAGAGACTTCAGGGTGGCGGAGAAGAGACAAAACCCCCCAGAGTGGGTGAGAAACCCGAGACTGCAGGATGGGGAAAAGAGACGGAAAATCCAAAGATGAGGTGAGGCACCCAAAACCCCATGTCGGGGAGAGAGACCGCAGATCAGAAGGAGGGGGTAAAGGAAATGAACCCATAAGGTAGAGTGATCGACTGGCCACCCTAGACGGGGTGAGCAAAAACAGGCCCCAAGACAGGTCGAAGGAGACACTTTATCGGACTGACTTGAACAATACAGGAGCGAAAAGCTAGGCAACTGCCAAGCTCCTGGCTCAGCCCCTTACACTGGGGTGATGAGCCTCTGTTGAAAAGGACATGCAATGCTGGGTGTCGGACGCCAACCACCAGTCACTTCCTTAGGGCTTCAGCTCATGAGGTGGTGGGGCCAGAACGCTGGTAGCCCTATGATTCTTGACGGAGAATTTTCTTATTTGTAAAGACATCCTAACAAGCACCATTTTTTAATGTTTTCTTTATAGAATGGGTCCAAGTACTTTAGAGCTGGGGAGAGCTTAGGTTTCTGGGGACTTAATGGTGAAGAGAAGTTTGAAAACCATGCACCTTGTCCGTCTCCAGGTTCCGATCTATCAAAATAAGCTATACTTGCGCCTGTAAACATGAAGCACCCCCACCCTCTTCCGCCACACATACAGCTCGTGTGCAGGTACACAAACACATGCTTTCACACACATGTATATGTGCACTCACACACACACATCTCAAAAGGACTTTAACTCATGAGTGCATGAGTGCTGTCTACGAAAAGGCGCATTGTGCCTGCGTCGCCCAATGCCCTAAGGAAGCACACAGAGATCCAACCAATATTGTGATGATAAAGAAAAAGGATTACAAAAACATGTTACATTTTATTTTTAAAAACGAGAAGCTATTATTTGCAATGATAATTTAGTTTAAATGAATATATTTATTTCAAAAATAAGTAATGATTAATCCAAATAAATACCTATTCAAATACATCAGATTTACAAGAAAAAAAGGCATCCTGAATATCCAGCATAAAACAACTTGGACTCCTGTGATACCTGTCACATCATCGACAGCAAACCTTCACAATCATACCCCCCCATGCACACACACTTGTATCCATATTTAAGCAAACCATGTGGTCACAAACAAAGCTGGGAGCTTTTTAATCAAAACCTGTTCATTTGCCCTGTATAGAAGTAAAGTTATAACTTCAAGCACTGCCTGGCACCTCTTGCCCACTGCATCGCTACTTTCTGCTCCAATATTCAATGTTATGTGGATGACACTCGGCAATCTTTCAGGCTCCCCTCAGCCACCTCTGCTCCTTCTCTCATACCAGACTGTCTGGCCGCAATTCAGGAAGGGTGTGCCGCCAATGATCTCTGCCGTCATGCCAGTAAGACTGAGATCCTCCTCATTGGGACACCTGCTCCCTCCTTCCCTGTCTCACTCTGTCCGCCCACTCTGGCCCCTCTTCCGGCTCCTTCCTGTGAGGCTAAGAATCTTGGTGTCGTCTTCAACTCCACCCTCTCCTTCTCTCCTCACATCTCTGATGTCTCTAAGAAGTCTAACTACCAGCTGCACCTCCTCAGAGGTATCCTTCCTTTCCTCGCCTTCCCCCAGAAGCTCACTGTCTCCAGAGCTCTGGTCCTCTCTAGGCTGGACTACTGCAACAGCCTCTTTCTAAATCTGCCTGCCTTTACTCTTCAACCTTCACAACTCATCCAGAACAGGACTGTTAGACTTGTCCTTGGCCTCAAGCCCAGGGATCGTATCTCCCCAGCTCTGAAATCTCTGCACTGGCTCCCAGTGGCTTCAGGGATCAAGTTCAAGACCCTCTGCATCATCCACGAGGCTTTCTGGGGCCTGGGGCCTGGGACCACCCTACCACCAACTTTCCCTTCCAAAACATCTTCCTTCTCGAGCTCTCCGCTCATCCACTTCCAACTCTCTGAGGGTCAGTGTTGGGCTAGATTTGATGTAGCAACCATGGTGGGAAACTACACAACACTTGTCCTCTTGGTATTATGTAACCCACCTTTTGGTATGGGGCTGTACTACACAAGTTGGTAGTGTGACTGCGCAGCCAAGCTTATCTCAAGAGGGGTAAATGTGAGCTGTACAGCTGTAGCAATGAAATCCACAAATACAAGTAGCTAGGTAACACTTACACTCAAGGTTTTAGTTATAAATATTTATTCATTTAACAGCACATTTTAAATAAGCATTCTTTAAAAAGGGCAATGTATGTAACAATGAAATATACTTTTCCCAGAACCAACAAAAAGTTAGTAGATATTCTTTAGAGATGCTTTTTACACACTTCCTACACTCTGAGGTGACTTCACTAACTAGGACAGTCATGGCATTTATATATCACTAGAACACTTTGTAGATTCTGAGGTTGGCAGAAAGGAAAGGTTAATGGAAGGAAAAGGTTAAACAGGTTCTCAGAGCATGTGAGCACTTACATCTTCCAATGAAGTCTAGACAACCTTTCCCAGCCATAATAGTTTAAAACCAGTATCACCTCTGAGGGACAGTCAATATCCGTCAAATGGTCTAGAAGAGTCCTCGGGGAGCCAGGACAGCCAAAGTCAATTGGAGCACAGTCGATGGAGCCGAGGCACGTCTTAGATTACAAAGTCTTGCACAAAGTTAGTTTGTTGAAGAAAAATCACTTGTTGGATCACAAGCTGTTACACTTGTGAAGGGTAGAGCTGAAATCAACACTAGCAAAGTAGCTACTCCAAGTCTCAACTGAAGAGTGAAGCTAAAGACACTGAGGTAAGTACCCCAAGTAGGAACAGTACCTTTGGTTAGGAAAAGAGTGCTCCAGCTGGCTTGTGTCTGGTGGCAGTGGTGCAGATCCTGGGTTCCTGGGCCTCAATTGTGGGGACAAGAGGGAGGACGTCTGGAGGACTCCTGTGGCAGCAATTCAGAGGTCGAGGGCAGCTATGGGCTCTTTTCTGATCCGCAGCACTTTGCGGTTTCAGCACTCGATAAAACCCACCACTGCAGATCTTGGACACCAGTTGGGCTTCCTTCACTCGAGTCCTGCACTCTGGTGAGGTGACTCGAGCTCTGGTCGTCCTGCTTCTGGAGGGTCCTGCGGAGACTCCTGGAGCTTCTGGCTGGCTTACAGACGTTGCACTCGACTACAGATTTCACGACCCCTGGCACTCCGTTCCTGCAGCAGCAAAGAAGTACAGCCAGTCGTGTAAGGTGGTCCAGTGGAGTTTGTCTTGGGGTTAGTTGGTCCCACTAACCAAAGGGAAGAAGTTGTCCCTTCCGGAGCTTCTCTTGCCGATCAGAAAAAGGGGTTTCAGCACAGCAGCAGGGCTTCATCAGGCAATTCAAAGGTCCAGGAGGATGCAGTGAGCTTTGTTCATGGTTTCTTCATCGGTTTGTTTTTCCCAGTGGTCGACTGCCTCTAGTCCCAAAACCCTTGCCTTTTAAGCAGGTTTCTCCCATTCATGCACAGCCTAGCTGTCACTCAAATGCAGGGTGCTGTCCTGAAAGGACAGCCAGCCCGCCAATCTGGACTGGGTGCATTCAGGCTTTCTTAAAGAGAAAGGACAGTGGAGTTTTGGGAACCGCCCTCACTTCCTGCCCTGGGGCCAGTGGCAGGTTTCTGTACTGAAGCCTGCCAAAGGCAAAACGAACAAAGGGCTCAAACCTGGCTTGGCACGCAGAGTAAAACCCAAAAAAGACCTCACAAATTGGTGAAAAAAGACTGGGCTATTTTGACAAAATGAATAGATAATCTGCCACTCAAGAATTGCGCCACAATTGTTAATTCAAAAATTTCAAAGAAACTCCTTTATTCCTTATTTGCCCTTTAATTCTTGTTGACACGTGTTTCGGCTACTCAAGAGCCTTTCCCAAAACAAAACAGGGCTTGATAGAGTACACATCAAATTCTATTCACATAATTGTTTTACATAAATTGTTCATAAATTTGTACCCAAAAAGGTTCAGGCAAAAAAGAGGGTTATGTAATATGAATACACATGTATTTTAAAAAATAAATAATAAATAATAAATAATTTTTACAATTGCATTACACCGCAATACATATAGTTAAATCAATATATACATCCAAGTCACAATAAATGCAAAACAACAAAAATTGTAAAAGAACAATGAAAAAGTGGAAAAAAAAATAATAAAGATAAAATAACAAACAGAGAAACAAAGAAATATTGTTTTAGAATAATTAAACATAAATAAGTCCAAGTTTATATATTTTTGGTTTCAATATTAAATACAAGTTCTCATTTGTAATCCTTGTATATTGGTTCTTTCATATGTTATAATCTACAATATTAATCCCTCTAGTGGATTGTAGTAAATCTCCATTCGACACACAGTAATAAATGCACGTGTGAGTGCAATAAATGGATAAATTAAAATTTCTTACCTGTCTTATTCCATAAGTCCCGGGTAATTCCCTATAGTAAAAATAATATCGAAAAAATATTTCCAATCTAAATTGTTATTAGCACACAATGATTGTCACAAAGTTTTGTTAAAACCCAGCCTCTCGTATGACCATAAATATATCCCTCCACTTTACAGTCCTATACACCTACTTTGTCACTCAGCACACCTTCAATTATAATCAATTTCGGTTTATCATTGTGGGATCCTATTTAGTTACTCAACACACCTTGAATTATAATCAATTTCGGTTTATCCTTGATTGGTTAAACATTCTCCCCGTTAGCAAACCGTCCCCGATCTAAATGGACTCCCATATGGTTACTTGGGATGCCCGACTGCGGGCATGCAAAAACGTTTCTTTCCCCTCGTTCGGAGACCCACCGCTGTTAGCTTACCTTCTGCTTGGTAACAATCCGTCTCCTCGCGTCGGCCTCGAACAGTAATGAGCCGTCGCGGGGATCCACCATGCAATGTATAGCATCACCATGGTTACACAAATCCACCTTCTTCTCTTTCTAACATCGTTTCACACAGCGGCCATATTGGAAAGGTTTAAAGACACGCACATCATCCATTCACTTTGTCATTATTTGTATCATGATGATGTGTCGTATTCCCCTATCACCCATTTGCATGTTACATAATTATAATTATATTTCTAATTGGACATCTACCCTCGATTATAGGGCAATATAGAAAGACTTATATGAAATGAAATTTGTATATTTATCGCCAGAAATTAAAAAGTTTAATTTTGTGTATTAATCCAATTGGAATTCCAACTGTATTTGTGTCGAATGTTATTGACCACTATCCACCCTTACATAACACTGTTTCTCATCTCTGTCGGGACCTCCCCGATGATCTAATTAATTGTATTTATACGTATTCATGTCAATCTTGATACAAATAATTGTTATTGAAAAGACTCTGTATTACAAAATACCCTTACATACATTATTATGTATCATTATATACATATTACATATAAGATCAATTTTTCAAAAAATAAAAAAATATAATAGTCCCTCCATTTCAATACCCATTGTTACCTTCTACCAGATTAAGGGTTTCATACCCAAATGATATCCTTTGATTTCATGATATGTATGAGCATTCAAAGTCAGAGAAAATGTCCCATCTCATTGTCATGGTTGAGACCAAACTCAATCGATCTAAATTTGCATATCAATCTGGCTCGCCAACAGGAGAGGTTGTACCGACAAATATCCCGAAACACTAATCTATTTTGACAAAATGCTCACACATTGGTGCTATACTGCAGCCGAGGATTCAGCCTGTGGTAGGAAAGCACAATGGGAACCACTGCTATCCGCCATTTAAAGTAGTGAGGGTAACATAAAAAATGTTACAAGAGTAGGTAGGAAAAGGGGGATCCTAAGTAACCCCCCAGCACTCCACATAAGATGGTGTGTCCTGGACCCACAAAGAGAAAAGGTAAGTAAAGTCAATTTCACTTTACTATTCTTGGGAACAGTAGTTCACCCAAGAAAAGTTATTAAACCTTCTGAGAAATCTAAAGAATTTCTCTGTGACACTGCACTGAAGGTGCTGTGTGTAACCATACAAAAAGTAGATGCCTATGGAGTTTGTCAGACTCCAAAAGTAAAGGAAACCTATAATCCAAATCAGGTCAAAACACATGAGTGAGAAAAAGGGCTCACTCACTCCAGGGTTAAAATAAAAAAGTTCTTAAGGCCAGCAAGAGACCTGGGGGTCTCTAGGGTTGAAGGGAATTAGAACAGAAATTAGAATTCTCCCTAACAGCCAGACGCTTCTCCAAGCAGAGAGTTTGGGCCAGATCTATCTCCTGGGCTGGGGCCTCCCTCTGCAACAGCTTCCTTGTCTCTCTCAAACTTGAGCAGAACCAACTCTGGTTCCGGAAGCAACTCAAGACCTTCCTTTTCGCTTCCCTATTCCCCTCCCCTGCTGATGCACCTGACTGCTCCGCGCACTGGTCACCCTCTGAACTCGGGCCCAGGCTCCTGGATGTCCAGTTGCCCTTGCATGGCCTCCCCCAGCACTTAAGGGTCTGTATCTGCAACACTACAGTCCCTTCTCGCTGCACTTATGAGCCACCTGCTGGCTGCACTTGTGAGTTAACTGCACTTCCCCCTTCCCCTCGCACGTCTCCCCTTCCCTCTTTCCCGCAGATGCGCGATCTGAATGACACAAGGCCTAGTAAGATCATTATTTTGTCCTCCCTTGTTTCCCCCCTCCTTGTCTTGTCACGCCTAGAAACACTTATGTACAGTTATAAATGCCATATCATATTGTATCATAAGGCTTTAAAAACTACCCTACATGTGTCAGTTCCTCAACACTAATGATGTTGGCACATTCTTCAGGGCCCCACATCTCAGACAGAACACATTAGTCCTACATTATTCGGCTTCACCTGGGAGACCAAGGGACAAAACACTTAATGTCATCGCTGGTCATTTTGATGTTTTTCCATCATAATATTTGTTTGATTTCTGTGTGTGTTCATTAGGCACTGGGTGGCAGCATGGGCGTAATTTTAGGGGGGGGACAGGGGTGTTTGTCCCACCCAACTTTCATGGCCCAACATTTTGTCCCCATTCATTTGTTGCACTTCACTGCAGGTTCGCGTGCTGCTGCTTCGGTGGCCTTTCGTTGCACTTCACTGCAGGTTCGCGTGCTGCTGCTTCGGTGGCCTTTCGTTGCACTTCACTGCAGGTTCGCGTGCTGCTGCTTCGGTGGCCTTTCGTTGCACTTCACTGCAGGTTCGCGTGCTGCTGCTTCGGTGGCCTTTCGTTGCACTTCACTGCAGGTTCTCGTGCTGCTGCTTCGGTGGCCTTTCGTTGCACTTCACTGCAGGTTCGCGTGCTGCTGCTTCGGTGGCCTTTCGTTGCACTTCACTGCAGGTTCGCGTGCTGCTGCTTCGGTGGCCTTTCGTTGCACTTCACTGCAGGTTCGCGTGCTGCTGCTTCGGTGGCCTTTCGTTGCACTTCACTGCAGGTTCGCGTGCTGCTGCTTCGGTGGCCTTTCGTTGCACTTCACTGCAGGTTCGCGTGCTGCTGCTTCGGTGGCCTTTCGTTGCACTTCACTGCAGGTTCGCGTGCTGCTGCTTCGGTGGCCTTTCGTTGCACTTCACTGCAGGTTCGCGTGCTGCTGCTTCGGTGGCCTTTCGTTGCACTTCACTGCAGGTTCGCGTGCTGCTGCTTCGGTGGCCTTTCGTTGCACTTCACTGCAGGTTCGCGTGCTGCTGCTTCGGTGGCCTTTCGTTGCACTTCACTGCAGGTTCGCGTGCTGCTGCTTCGGTGGCCTTTCGTTGCACTTCACTGCAGGTTCGCGTGCTGCTGCTTCGGTGGCCTTTCGTTGCACTTCACTGCAGGTTCGCGTGCTGCTGCTTCGGTGGCCTTTCGTTGCACTTCACTGCAGGTTCGCGTGCTGCTGCTTCGGTGGCCTTTCGTTGCACTTCACTGCAGGTTCGCGTGCTGCTGCTTCGGTGGCCTTTCGTTGCACTTCACTGCAGGTTCGCGTGCTGCTGCTTCGGTGGCCTTTCGTTGCACTTCACTGCAGGTTCGCGTGCTGCTGCTTCGGTGGCCTTTCGTTGCACTTCACTGCAGGTTCTCGTGCTGCTGCTTCGGTGGCCTTTCGTTGCACTTCACTGCAGGTTCGCGTGCTGCTGCTTCGGTGGCCTTTCGTTGCACTTCACTGCAGGTTCGCGTGCTGCTGCTTCGGTGGCCTTTCGTTGCACTTCACTGCAGGTTCGCGTGCTGCTGCTTCGGTGGCCTTCTCTCTGTCCAGCCGTCTGTCCATGGAACTTCTCGCCATTGTGCTTTACATATGGTACCGTTCCCTTTTTCAATGAATTCGGGGTTGCTTCCTCCTTTTACATGGACACAGGCCCAAATTCCCTTAAACATATACCCACAACGCACATAAACAAACACAGCAAAGGTCGGGGTGCAGACCTTGTTGGGCTACTGGCAAAGCAAGGGTCACAAACTGCTGCAGCATTACTGGCTAACATCCGAGTGCCCCTACACCGCCAGGTGCGCTGCTGGGCCAGTGGCTATGGGGAGACGGGGGCATCCTCCTCCTCCTACTGCCCTCTTCTGGCCTCTGGAACCCCACACCATGAAGCGGTGGTGGGACTCGGCCCCTTCCGTCTCTCCCCACACTCCTTAAGGGCTAAGGGGCCACTGTCACAGTGCTGTCTTAGCATTCTATTAAGGACATGGTGTTTCATCATGAAACCTATAAATGGGTACATACATGAGCCATGGCTGTCCTGGGTGCCTTCTCGTACAGCTTGTATAATGGAAAAGGAGCCAGGTGGTGTGGAGGTGTGAGGTAGGCTGGATCCCTGTGTGCTGTAGTTGCGGGAATGCTGCAGGCGGCGTCTGATGGGTCTAGGCCCTGCTTGCACCTGTTCCTTTGCTCGGTGTGCATATTCGCTTGCCACAAGCATGAAGTTGGAATGTGGGCCGCATGTGCAGGCCCTCTGCTGCGTGCAATGCGGAGGTGTAGGCATTGTGTGACGCACTGCAGGCCCTGTGGGCACATGTCCCCTGCTCTATGTGGAGGTGTAAGCCATGTGTGAGCATGTTACTATACTGCAAGCATCAGGTTGTGATGCAAGTCCTCTGTGCTCAATCGTATTGTGTGGTACTCTGTAAGCTCTGTGCGGTTTTGTGTCCCTGTAAGTGGTGTGTGGTACACTGTTCCGTGTGATGAAACCAGGGCCATGGCCCTGTCCCAGTGCATGGATGGTACCCTGTGAACTGGGAAAGCATGTGAACCAGGGCCTTCGGGCCAGAGGTGAATACTAATATGAGGTGGTAAATGGGGGGGGGGGGGGGGGAGTGGGAAGGA
Source organism: Ambystoma mexicanum (assembly GCF_040938575.1). Taxonomy (NCBI): domain Eukaryota; kingdom Metazoa; phylum Chordata; class Amphibia; order Caudata; family Ambystomatidae; genus Ambystoma; species Ambystoma mexicanum. The sequence continues at coordinate 803,194,351 of NC_090938.1, forward strand.
GTCCGTCCCCCAGCTGTTTCATGCCCCCCTCGCCCAGTAAGGTAAAACACCCCCGCAAGGAGAGTGTCTACATCAGCGATCAGTTCCCCTAGCATGAGTCCTGTACCACAGCTGCACACGAGCTCTGCTGCAGGGATTCCATGTCATGGGAGGGGAAGCAGAATGCTGTTGGCTATGGACCCAAGGGCCACCATCAGAATGGCGGAGCCAGTCGCAGATACAACTGTCCGTAACCAACCCCGTACGTCAGCAGAGACTCTTGCGGACATGTCACCCAAAGGAAACCAAATCTAGCAGACAGTCCAGCTCATGCCACTTGGTCTTGTGTGTCAACAGGGGCCATTTTGGAATCTTGTGTGCAGATGAAGAGTGCTGCAGTTGTTGGATGCGGTGTGCCAGACTTATGCCAGATGGGACCAGCGAGAAGGGGTGCCTGCTCCAAGAATGGGCAAGAGAAGCTGAGACTTCAGAGGAGAGAGATGTTACTGGAACCAGGAGACCACAGAGAGCAGCTGCAGAGCTTAGATCAGAGGCTTGGACTCTGCCTGACTCAAAGATGGCCGCTGGGGCTCTTATAGCCTTATTGGGCTCCAAAGACCCATGAGAACCATACCACAATCAAGGGGCACAATGTTGTAAAGTGGGTTCCTGGAGTCACAGAAAACGCTGGGCCTGTGGTTTCAGGTAAGTTGCTTTAATGTCCATGGCACACCATGCACAAGGTATAAACATTAAGGTACAACCACATTTCCAGGTAGGTTAACAGGATACCACTGACCATCCACACCCTAACCAGACCCAGATGTAGTAACTGCCACTCCCTGCAACATTCATTCAGATCACACCTAACATTCCACTGTGACTCAAAGTACTCTGCCATCCCCCAACATGTCGCCTCCAGACACATTAACTACAGCACAGAGCTTTACAGAGACTCTACACGTCCCTTCCTGCAGCCCTACCAATTCCATACGAGAAGGGGAGAGCTATACAAGGCCTGGGGAACCAAGCACTACGCAGCAGGTAACTGGAGCATATGGCATTAGTTGCTGTCGACAGGAAACGTGGGGTAATCGTGCCTGCTGCCCAACCTGCAAGAGCAGGGGTGAGTAGAAGAAAGTCCTGGAAAAGCAGAGCAACCAGAGGTTCTACACCTGCAACCAAGCACGATGGGCACTACAGCCCTAAAGAAAGGAAGAAGTCTGTTGGGTGATCTACTTGGTGCACTGTGGGAAGCCAGATCTGTGATGTGATGCTGCAGGTGAACTGCCTTAAGATGGCCCTGATTGCTAGCGAGCCGGGCACTAGAACTCCACAGAAGCTGGCTGGTCGCTAGATCTCCACAGAAGCTGGCTGGGTGCTAGATCTCCACAGAAGCAAGGGAGGTGCTAGATCTCCATGCAAGCTAACTGAGTGCTAGATCTCCATAGAAGAGAGCGGGCTGCTAGATAAGCAAGCTGAGTGCTAGATCTCCATAGAGGCAAACAAAGCACTAGATCTCCACAGAAGTGAGCATAGCGCTAGATCTCCAAAGAAGTGAGTGTAGCGCTGGATCTCCACAGAAGCTGGCTGGTCGCTAGATCTCCACAGAAGCTGGCTGGGTGCTAGATCTCCACAGAAGCAAGGGAGGTGCTAGATCTCCATGCAAGCTAACTGAGTGCTAGATCTCCATAGAAGAGAGCGGGCTGCTAGATAAGCAAGCTGAGTGCTAGATCTCCATAGAAGCAAACAAAGCACTAGATCTCCACAGAAGTGAGCATAGCGCTAGATCTCCAAAGAAGTGAGTGTAGCGCTGGATCTCCACAGAAGCTGGCTGGTCGCTAGATCTCCACAGAAGCTGGCTGGGTGCTAGATCTCCACAGAAGCAAGGGAGGTGCTAGATCTCCATGCAAGCTAACTGAGTGCTAGATCTCCATAGAAGAGAGCGGGCTGCTAGATAATCAAGCTGAGTGCTAGATCTCCATAGAAGCAAACAAAGCACTAGATCTCCACAGAAGTGAGCATAGCGCTAGATCTCCAAAGAAGTGAGTGTAGCGCTGGATCTCCACAGAAGCTGGCTGGTCGCTAGATCTCCACAGAAGCTGGCTGGGTGCTAGATCTCCACAGAAGCAAGGGAGGTGCTAGATCTCCATGCAAGCTAACTGAGTGCTAGATCTCCATAGAAGAGAGCGGGCTGCTAGATAAGCAAGCTGAGTGCTAGATCTCCATAGAAGCAAACAAAGCACTAGATCTCCACAGAAGTGAGCATAGCGCTAGATCTCCAAAGAAGTGAGTGTAGCGCTGGATCTCCACAGAAGCTGGCTGGTCGCTAGATCTCCACAGAAGCTGGCTGGGTGCTAGATCTCCACAGAAGCCAGGGAGGTGCTAGATCTCCATAGAAGCTGAGTGCTAGATCTCCATAGTAGAGAGCGGGCTGCTAGATAAGCAAGCTGAGTGCTAGATCTCCACAGAAGCAAGGGAGGTGCTAGATCTCCACAGAAGTGAGCATAGCGCTAGATCTCCACAGAAGCTGGCTGGGTGCTAGATCTCCACAGAAGCAAGGGAGGTGCTAGATCTCCATAGAAAAGAGCGGGTTGCTAGATAAGCAAGCTGAGTGCTAGATCTCCACAGAAGCAAGGGAGGTGCTAGATCTCCACAGAAGCTGGCTGGTCGCTAGATCTCCACAGAAGCTGGCTGGGTGCTAGATCTCCACAGAAGCAAGGGAGGTGCTAGATCTCCATGCAAGCTAACTGAGTGCTAGATCTCCATAGAAGAGAGCGGGCTGCTAGATAAGCAAGCTGAGTGCTAGATCTCCATAGAAGCAAACAAAGCACTAGATCTCCACAGAAGTGAGCATAGCGCTAGATCTCCAAAGAAGTGAGTGTAGCGCTGGATCTCCACAGAAGCTGGCTGGTCGCTAGATCTCCACAGAAGCTGGCTGGGTGCTAGATCTCCACAGAAGCAAGGGAGGTGCTAGATCTCCATGCAAGCTAACTGAGTGCTAGATCTCCATAGAAGAGAGCGGGCTGCTAGATAAGCAAGCTGAGTGCTAGATCTCCATAGAAGCAAACAAAGCACTAGATCTCCACAGAAGTGAGCATAGCGCTAGATCTCCAAAGAAGTGAGTGTAGCGCTGGATCTCCACAGAAGCTGGCTGGTCGCTAGATCTCCACAGAAGCTGGCTGGGTGCTAGATCTCCACAGAAGCAAGGGAGGTGCTAGATCTCCATAGAAGCTGAGTGCTAGATCTCCATAGAAGTGAGCATAGCGCTAGATCTCCACAGAAGTGAGTGTAGCGCTAGATCTCCACAGAAGCTGGCTGGGTGCTAGAGCTCCACAGAAGCAAGGGAGGTGCTAAATCTCCATAGTAGAGAGCGGGCTGCTAGATAAGCAAGCTGAGTGCTAGATCTCCACAGAAGCAAGGGAGGTGCTAAATCTCCACAGAAGTGAGTGTAGCGCTAGATCTCCACAGAAGCTGGCTGAGTGCTAGATCTCCACAGAAGCAAGGGAGGTGCTAGATCTCCACAGAAGCTGGCTGGTCGCTAGATCTCCACAGAAGCTGGCTGTGTGCTAGATCTCCACAGAAGCAAGGGAGGTGCTAGATCTCCATGGAAGCTAACTGAGTGCTAGATCTCCATAGAAGAGAGCGGGCTGCTAGATAAGCAAGCTGAGTACTAGATCTCCATAGAAGCAAACAAAGCACTAGATCTCCACAGAAGTGAGCGTGATGCTAGATCTCCACAGAAGTGAGCATAGCGCTAGATCTCCACAGAAGTGAGTGTAGCGCTAGATCTCCACAGAAGCTGGCTGGTCGCTAGATCTCCACAGAAGCTGGCTGGGCACTAGATCTCCACAGAAGCTGGCTGGTCGCTAGATCTCCACAGAAGCTGGCTGGGCACTAGATCTCCACAGAAGCTGGCTGGGCACTAGATCTCCAAAGAAGCTGGCTGGGTGCTAGATCTCCACAGAATTGAGCAGGGCGCTAGATCTCCACAGAAGCTGGCTGGGCGCTAGAGCTCCACAGAAGCTGGCTGGGTGCTAGAGCTCCACAGAAGCTGGCTGGGTGCTAGAGCTCCACAGAAGCTGGCTGGGTGCTAGAGCTCCGCAGAAGCTGACTGGGCGCTAGATCTCCACAGAAGCTGGCTGGGCGCTAGATCTCCACCGACGCGAGCTTGGAGCTAAATCTCCACCAAAGCGAGCTGGGTGCTATATTCCAGAGGATGTTTTAGGGACCGTAATCCTGCTGGAAGCTACAGCCCTGAAATCCTGTAATGAATTGTGCAGAGTGGTACATACTTGACTGTCCATAAATGGAAATCCAGAGGGAGGCGAGTATCCTATAGAACAGGAAACTCTGTTGCATGGTCAGTGATCCGCCCCCGTCACCTTTTGCCTAGATTCCTCCATGTTAGGAACACACTTTATTTCTAAACCCATATATACAAACCCTAGATAAGTTTGTATAGTTGTGTAAAAGGAATGGCCATGAATGTATTTGTTGTCCGTTATGTGAACAATATTTATAATGCGCACGGTGACCCGAAGGCATCATGACGTGAATATTTGATTGATTAGATTTTTTGCATTTGTAAAGCGCACATAATGAACTAAATTGTATATTGGCGCAGATGGTATCAGCAGAGGTAGATGAAGTGACTAAACATAGGGTCCCCTGATGAGGGAGTCTTCTACCTGAAGAGAAAGGTTTTCAGTGCTCGACGAAATTGCAGAACAGAAGTCCTAGTTCTAAGCTGTAGCGGTAAAGAGTTCCACAGCTTGGGGCCAAAGACAGCAAATCTTCTGTCACCTCGGGATGTATAGGTTGAGTGAGGGATGATCAAAAGATGACTGTCGCTGGAACGTAGTTTCTCATAGGATGATATGGCTGAATTAGCTCTCTTAAATATAGAGGAGCAATGCCATTTATTAATTTAAAGATAATACTAGCTGTCTTAAATTGAATGTGGTGAACAATTGAGAGCCAGTATAACTCCCTACAATATGGCAACACGAGTAGATTTATGTAATTTAAAAATCAATCTAACAGCCGCGTTCTGAGCTCTCTGGAGCCGCTGAAGCTGTTTGGAAGGGATGCCCAGCAATTGACTATTGCATTAGTCAAGATGGGCACCAGTTAGTGCCCCCTACCACAGACGCATGATCCTCCGTGGGATGTAGGGAAGTGCTTGACGTAGCAATCTCAAAACAAAATGGGCTGCTTTAGTCTTTGCTCCTACCTGTGTTTCACTGCCTACATCTTCTTGCCACATGCATCCCAGAGTTTTCATCTTTGATACGAATTTCAAGCTTTTGCCCAGCAATGTTGGAACAGGTAATTTCTCAGCAGCCATCAGCAAATGCTTGGGGCCGAATAGTACGAGTTCCGTCTTGGCAGCATTGAGCTGTAGATAATTCTTTGAAATCCACCTGCTCACTTCTGCCAGACATTGCCCCAGTTTATTGAATGCTTCCTCAAAATTAGTGATTCGTATAAATATCTGAGTATCATCTGCATAAGAATGGAAATCCAGTCCATAGTGTCTAAGTATTTCCAGAAGGGGTCGAATATATAGGTTAAAAAGTAGTGGACACAGGGAAGATCCCTGGGGAACTCCACAGCTCAAATTAATGAGGTCTGACAAGAACTCGCCCAATCTCACACGCTGCTGGCGATTGGTCAGAAAAGACCTAAACCAGTTTGATGCTGAGGCAGAGACTCTTCCTACCTCTTGTAGTCGTTCCAATAGAATTTCATGATTTACAGTATCAAAGGCCGCGGACAAGTCCAGCATTGCCAGGAGTGTGAGCTCCCCTTGGTCCGGGGCCTTCAACAGTTCATCTTGTACTACTAGGAGGGCTGTCTCGGTTCCATATTTTGGTCGAAATCCTGATTGAAATGTGTCTAGTAACAGTTCCTGTTCAACAAACCCCTGAAGTTGATTAGTAACCACCTAATCGAGAATCTTTGCTGGCCATGGGAGTCCCACAATAGGCCGGTAATTTTGTAACACCTCTGCATCCAATGAAGGTTTTTCCAGCAGGGGTGAAACTATAGAAAGCGTTAGGCTCTCTGGAACAATCCCAGTCAGCAGAGACTTGTTTACAAAGGTGGTAATAAACGGAGTTAGCTCAGGTGCCAATTTTTTGGCTACATAGGCTGGTAGGGGGGAGAGAGAGAGTCAATTGTGGGTTTGAGAGTCCGAATGAGTTGGCAAATGTCTTTTTCAGAAACAGGGTGAAAGTCAAAAGCAGAAGGAGACTGGTTTTGGGGACAGTCAACCTTAGATGCCACAAGATGTGTAGTAAATATTGGTGAGTCTATAAGGTTTGTCTGTTCTAGATCTGCTCTTATTCGCTCAATCTTATCTAGAAAGATTTGCTTGTGCTTCACTTAAATCGTGCACTGCATTTTTGCAGTCTGGATTGCAAAACCTAGATATATTAGAGAATAATTCTCTAGGTTGGTTGCTAGCAGACTGCAATTCTTTCCCCCAAAAATCTTTCTTAGCCGAAAAGATGGCTAATTTGTATCCCAGCAAGGCTTTTTTAGCTATGAGTTTATTTTCTTTTGGCTGGTCCTACTGACTAGCTTACATAGTTCTTGTAGCCCAGTTGAGAACCAAGGTTGGGAAACCTTTTTGGCTTTTGGTTTTGGGGGAGCTATTTTATTGCAAATGGTGCTTAAAACCGAGGATCCCATGATGAAAAACTCCTCACAGCAAAGTGTGGGGTCGATGGAAGCAAGGGACTCAGAAATGTTGCTGCTGGCAGTTTTATCTAGGTCTCTGGCTTTCCGAGAGTACGAAGCCTGTCTGATCTTAATATTAGATTTTGTTTGATTTGGCATGCTCAATTCAAAGAATTTTACAAAATGATCCGACCAGTGGACCGGCATAACATCCTTCATGGCCATACAACTACCACGTGTATTGAAGAGGAACACAGCAGGCTGGAGCCATAGGAAGGCCTAGAATAGCAAAGTTTTAAGAAGTTGGCCAAAGTGCAAGTGATTCTCAACCCATCTAAGAATGATGGGCAGGCTGTTCCACATTTTGGGTGCTGAGACTGAAAAGCACAGCCCCCAGTTCTCAGACGACGAAATTTAGGGACAACACCAAATATACATTGCTCGACCGGAAAGCCCAACCCGGCACATACGGCTGAAATGTATCTTGCAAATAGTCAGCTCCTTGATGATAGTAGGCTTTATGCACCAAGCACAAGGTCTTCAATTCAATCCTTTTTGCCACTGGAAGCCCGTGGAGGGCACAAAGTACAGGGCTGATATGGGACCTGAAGGGGGTATAGAGGTTGCCACTCTAGCAGCCAGGATTTGTAAGCGCTGGAGCCGGTGGATCAGACCAAGCGGCTGAACTTAAAACATGATTACAGTAGTCGATTCGACTAACGACGACCGTAACAATAACCCGAGGGCGTAGATTAATGGGGAAATGGGGCAATACCCCATGAAGAACACGTAGCAGGAAGTGACCCCTCTTTGCAAGCTGCATTCCCCCGATTACTCATAGAAAGGGACGAGGTAAGATGAACCCGTAAATTCTTAATCACTGTCACTTTTTGTCTTTGAACGGATTTTTTTCTAAATCTACTTGAATGTGCATTGTTTAAAATGTATTTGTTTTTAAATTTGGAAAGTAAAGAAACGAGTTTGCAAATGGTTCCTAGATGTTCTGCCGCATACCCTTGACGCGCGGAGGCTTGATTTCCATAACCAGACAGATCCATGAGCGAGCAATCTGGGATTGCCTAGAGGACTGTGCAAGGCGACTTGAGGTGGACACACGGGGGAAGAAAAAAGGCCAGAAAGTGGGAGGGCCTAATATATTTTTCAGAGAGTGCAATAGCTGGACGGCTCAAGGTGCTTGTTCAGGGGACAGCCACCACATAAGGTAATGATGGGCTTGGATAGTGCGCTATGCCACAGTAAGGCTACCCTGGAGCACTGAGGGCGAGGAGCGAAGAGGGAGCAATTGAGACTGCAGCCCAACTATGTACTTACCAGCGTAACGAAAGGTGTGCAGCGGGTGGTCCACCAGTGGAACCCGGAGGACACTTCTATATTGGGGTGTTCTTCAGTGTGCAGGTTCCCTGCTGAGAATAAAGCCCTGAGGCGGCTGCCACAGCAGTCACGTGGCCCTGCCAGCTAACCTACAGTGCTTCCTGTGGCAATGCCAACACTGGGCCCTCGTAGGCAGCTGCTGGGTTCCTCTGGGAATAATCTGCATATTTACCACCCGTCCCCTGAGCTGCAGTTGCCTAGTAAACAAGTGTCAGTAGGAAGAAGCCAGATCACTTTGGTCTAACGGCTGGCTGTTTACTGGACACATCGCTCTTTGTGCAGCGCTGAACTCTTCCGGCGGGCTTGTAGCACAGCGATTTGGAGAACAAGGAAGCCATTTTTGGTCAGACAACATGGCGGTGGTCCAGCTAATCAACCCGAAGCCTGGGAAGTGCAGGACACCTCTGGATTTGTTGTGGACACACGGAGCAGGCATGCTTGCGTCACAACATTGACTGTGAAAGGTTTACACAATATTGCAGCGGATCCCCTCTCCCGTTGCCAGTGGGACGTGATCCAACGAGGACAGGGACACGATCCAACGAGAATATGACCCCTTTCCTGCCGGAAGTGCGGGAGAAAGCAAGATGGAGGAATTGAGGGAAGTCACAGAGGTATCTGGCTCCAGCACAAGGAAAAATGGGGGTACCGGGTGGGGGACAGGTGGCCAGTGATGCGACGCACTCTCAGGGTTCAATGAAGGGCACCGAGCCCTATGTATGTTCAAGACTTTACTGGGACTCAGATAGAGGTTACGCAGGTAAGTACATGAGGGGGAACAAGTAGGTACATACATAGGGAGGGAGGCATCCACCGGCCCCTCATCCCAATACTCTCCAGGCCCCAACTGATTGACATGGAACGTACAACCCATACTGCAGACAAACCTTCCAGCCCAACATTCCAACAGGCACAACACGCACTCGCATCAAACAAAGGACAGGAAAGGACAAATCACAACACGTCTCCCCTCTTACAACCAGAACACTATGAAGACACAATGAAGGATGAGACAGCAGGAATGTAAATGACAACAATGTCCCCACCGAATACCCTTACAAACCAAGCTCCCCCCACTGGACCAACAATAGCTTGCTACAGCGAACACCCCATCGAAACATGCAAGCGATCTGTGGCAGGCCCATACCACAAACCGCATTCAAAAAGGGAACCAGCCCTCAGCACTACCTCACTCAACCAAAACAACCAGGCACAAACTATATTCTCACCTCCATAAAGTGTAAAAGGACGCTACTCTGAGGTTACCCACCCCCTAACATGCATAACCCAGGAATCAATAAACCTGGACACTTCAACTAAAAGCTAGTGTTGGGACCCACTACCCCACCACAATTGGCTCAAATGAGTCGGGAGCCAAAGCCCCCCTAAAAGCGTGGCGCAACCACGAAAGCGCCAGGATTCCCAGTCCCCCTACCCATTAGCGCAACAACACAGTGCCGGGACCAACAGTCCCCCTAAACCCGTGGCACAACCATGAAAGCGCCAACCAAACTCCACAACATCCCGCACATACAGGCACCACCACTCACTCACACCACAATACAGGCAATTTGAGCATTTTAGAAATGATAAACGGGAGCTAGGCGCTATTACTGAGTTCATAATCTATTGCTACAAAGTTCATTATCTCTGTGGGAGGAACCTGTGGGGAAAAAATAACACCAATTAATGTTCATTGGACAATTCCCAACACAGCAACCACTCAACCATTTTCATTAATAACACAATATAATGCTCATTGCACAACGTCCACAGCACCACCCTCTCAACTCACACCACGACCTCGGGCAAACTGAACCGATAGAAATGAAAAACAGGAGTTAGACACTGCCACTGAGTCCATATCCTCTTGTCACAAGGTCTTTAAGCGTGTGTGAAAAAACCTGTGGAAGAAAAAAATGAACACAAACTTCCAACAACAGTTAAATGGGCTACCCAGATCCTTTTCACATCACCAGATACCTCATTAAAATGCATGTGGATCTATAAACCCTCCTAGAACTGCATCTAACATCTCAAAGTTCCTCGAGCCTCCACGCCCTTTGCCATCCATTGCTGCCAGCCACCATTGTTAAGGCAGTCGTCCTATGTGTGCTATGCGCTGTGTGCGCCTAATAAAGCCGTGCCATGAGCGAGGCGCAATTGGTGGTAGTGGCCGCCAATGTTACGTGTCCCGGGGTTCAAGACCGAACCGAGAGTGCCATATTGAGCACTGTGCTGAAGGGGCGGTCCAGGAGCACATGGACATGGGGTCCGTGATGGACGGAGACATTCGCTCGGTTGATGGTGGGGTTGTGTGAGGTGTGCACGATGCCACTGGAAGTCCCTGTGTTTTGGGCGAGGCTGCCCTCCGGGTTCTGCCTGGGCATCAGCGAGTTAGTGGCAGTCAATAGGTGGCAAGGCTGGGCAAGTGCAAAATAATGTGGGGGGGTGGGGCAGAGGGGGCTAGCAGAAGGACATTTGGGGAAAAGGGTTGGGTCTCTAGTTCAACGAGGGATCTGAGTTGCGGGTACTCCTGATGAGGGAATTGGAAGGCTATCTCCGGGTCACAGCGAGGGAAAGGTGCCATGTTCATCCATCGACATTGGGCACCAGGCTATTCATTTAAGGCCATTTTAGGTTTGGGCCTGAGCAAGACGGGAGTGTCCGAGGCCTTTGCTAGGTGGAGCACCTTCACAGAACGTCATTTGTAGACCTTTGTCGTCTCCTCTCTGCCAGTAATAGGTTTCTTGTGTGGGTCACTTGTGGTCTGGGTTCTCTCTCTCTCCTTCTCTCGCTCCGCTTTCACCCGTCGTCTCTTCCGTTGAACACAGTCTTGGCACACCACTTGAATACCCCTTGCCTCTTAGCCGCTTGTCTCGGTGTAAGACCCATGGGTGGTTTTTGTGTCCCCGGTATCAGGACTGGCTGGGATTGGCCCTCGGCTGTGGTTATGAGCCACCTCAAGCCTACTCAAAGTTGGGTCCTTTCGAGACCTCCCTGGCTATGCCAGCTCATATGGGCATATTTGTGCTGGTCAGGCAGTCAACCTTCTTTCCTTTGCCCACCTGCCACAGGTAGGCCTTGCACCTTTTGGATCGCAGGTGGAGGTTCGATGGCTTGCTTCCAGTTCCCAGAAGGTTCATAACAGGGTTTGTCACCATTGGCCCCTCTTCTACAGCGGCCGAGTCTTCTTGCACGTAGCAAGGTTTCTCACGGCCTTGCAGGGTGCCACCAGGCTGCAGCCTTCTGACCTCCCTTCGTTCTCCACCCCGGACCCTGCGAATCAACGGGTCAGGACCGAAAACCTTAATAGCCCTCGAGATCTCCTCAGGGTAGTTTCTTGCCAACTTGCTGCCCAGGGCGAAACACTAGAATGTGCCCCCCCACACCCCCTGACTGACACAGGTCAATCCCAAACTACACCTCTGAGCTGCCCGAAATAACTTCTCCCCAATATCAATGTTATTGCTATGCAAGTGAAGCTGGTTTCATTGCTTTGTAATTCAAGTACTTTACAAAAGAAATCTAATGTGAAAACACAGCTGCTGCTGCCCAAGTAAATGGTTCTTCTGTCACCTGCTCTTAGGGAACTGCCTTCTCTGAATGCAGTTTCAAACTGTCCGTACTGGCACAGGGCCTTGTGACCATCCTGCCGGGGTCTGAGGGCCCACTGACCACTGGCCCTGTGTTGCAGGCATTCTGTTCGTACCACCTCACTTGTATTTCTCAAGGGGGAATACTAGATTAAGCATATGAATTATTTTCTGATAGGTTATCATTCCAAGATGGAGAGTCTGGTACACTCATTGTACTCTCTTTCAAAAAACCTCTATGAAAGTGTGAAACGGGACAAATGGCACCAATGAGTGTTCCTGTCTGCTAAATCACAGAGCATTTAAGGAATATAACGGTGATCAGAGATACAAGTCTGTGATAAAAGGATTGTATATGTGTGAATCTCTGAATGCACAACAGACACATGGCTTGGTGCTCACATCACTGTTCACAACACACACCCTAACATATACATGTTTGTAACCATGAACCATACATACTCATTTGGACAGCTTACGTTTTTGGATGTGAGTATGAAATGGCTGAAACATCAGCCACTAAAATGGGGCATAAGGGCTCTTTTGCTTCTAAAATTCTCCAGAAACAAGATGAGGAGGGGCTGGGTCTCAGTCTGAGCATGCCCAGCCCCCAATACAGAAACAACTTTAGGGAATTATATCTATAGATGGGAATGGAGACCCTACAAGAGACACCCAGTAAACAATGCACAGAAAGGATTATACTTCTCGCAAACTTGAGCCTGGCCAGTAATAAACTGATGAAGCGTTTCAAACCAAACTGGCTTCTAATGCCTGGTAGAGGGTCCACAGTACCACCTCCACCATTACGCAGGTCTCCTGGGGGTAGATCTACAGAAAGAGCAGGCACACGCTTTATCTAACAGCTGGCATTAGCATCTCTCATTAGTGCTGGCCTGCAGCTAGTGAAAACCATGTGGTGGCAGCATAGAATGGGCGTTTGACCTAATGGATGTTCAACTTCTTGGATTGCTTTGTGTGTTTAGTGTGGACACAGTATGACCTGCTCGTCAGAGCCACACACAATATGTTCCAGTGTGCTATTATATGGACATTGGGCACATCAGACAGCAACAGGCATAGGTGCTGATACGTGAGGGGGCACGACATAGACGCCATTAACCAACAGGCTGGCGACTTGTGCATTGATTTGCCATGGTGACCCACAATGAACCCCGCTTTGCTAATCAAGGTGCCAAGTCACATTGAGGAGCCACCTGGCAGTGGGTGGCATGTTAAGGAAATGAAAAGACCTTTCACGCTGAGCGGATGCATTTAGTCCATGTCCCAAAGCAGCCACTAGACAAACCTCCCCAGGCATGCGCCATATGTTACTAAAAAGTAACACACCAACAAAAACGTGTTGGTGCATCACATAAAGACCTGGAAATAAAGAGCATAGTTTAAAACGTTTTCTGTGTGGCACGTTAATCCTCTTGGAAGAATGCGTAGATTTGGTCAGCTAACTGATGCCTGTGCTGGCCTTCAGAATAAAAATGGCCCATGCTGAGTTCTTAAGCACATACTGTGTAAAAACAATGGGCCGTTACATGAGCCATACGTGTAATAAATGACTCCCACGTGAAAGGTTCTGTCAACACAAAGGCTAAGGGGCACAGGGTGTACGTCCCCAGAGCATCCCGGAGGCTGTGTTCACAATATGCATTCCTTAGGTTGTAATGAAGGAATGCCTAACTTTTTCCAGCGGCGAGCTCAGAGGCAGGAGTATGGGGGTCTCTCTCTCTACTTCTATCTACAAAAAGAAAGTCTGGCATTCCACAGGTGTCACCCAACACTCTTCCCACATCAAAAGTGGAAACACAATATCACAACATTTTATTAAGATTCAATACATTTCATCATAAAAATGATCATAGTACATAAAACATATACATTATGTTAAAACCACACAAGTAGAATACACCGTAAGTGAGTACTGTTGCAATAACCTCCTTCGGATCATACACTGTGTGTACATATCACACTCCGATTCCTATGCCACACCACTCATGGCCTATTTCCTATAGGTGCAATACCAACAACCCGACTTGTACAGGTTTCTGTCCTTGATATACAATAATGTAGGACATTCTTCAGGGGAAATTGTCTTGTGCTGTGTTAAAAATGTCTTCTTTATGGGAGAACGCTTTCTTCCCACTAATGAATCGTGGGCCTGTTCTGTTATTAGCTGCAGATTCCCAATCTCTTCTGTAATTCTTGCGTTTCCTATTCCTCTCTTCTCTATCTTAATGCAGGATTATGATGTAGTCTGGCTGTAACATCTCTCTGCCCCATCTCAAATGTTCCCTAGGGAACTTCTCTTATATGCAGGTTAGCAACAACTCCACTATCCTTATATGGGTCACAGTTTGTGGGTCTTTCTATTTCCTGCCATCCAGGAGATAACTTCTTTTTGTAGATAGAAGTGTATGCTCACAGAGCAAGAAGTCTGTATATCCCTACCTGTGACTCAGAACCGTTTTGAGAATAGAGGGGTCTCTCTCCTTACACCCCATTGGTTGCTTCCATTTGAATTTTGAACATGTGAAGCTGATTGGTTGATCATGTACTTAGATACAATTGTGAATATTAGCATGTCCACACTTAGCTAGAATTGTGAATATTAGCCTGCGTCGTATCTAGATGGAATTGTGAATATTAGCATGTCCACACTTAGCTAGAATTGTGAACGTTGGCCTGCGTCGCATCCAGATAGGTTTTGATTGAAGGATAGCATGCCCGCGCCCAGATGAAACTTGAATGTTTGCATGTGCCACACTTAGAACTGTGAACACCAGCCTGCGCCGCTCCTAGATAAGATTGTGAATGTTAGCATGCCCACCTCTAGATAGAACTCTGAACATTGACCTGCGCCGCTTCTAGATAAGACTGTGAAGGCCAACAAGTGCCACACTCGGAGAAAACTGTGAATGCCAACATGCTAAAGGTCAGGTAACCCCCTAACCAATATAACCTCAAACTCACTTATCTCACTCAAAAACTCACAAAACCATCTCTCGCACCACAAACCGCACACACTTCACAACACTGCAACAACACATAAGCCGGAGCAACAGCACACGCGGATCGACACCGATCCAATACCTGCACGAAAGCTCAGTATCTGGTGTATACCGAGCTGAAGCTGGCAACATAACACCACTCCTCTCACTATCCTACTCCCTCTTCACCTTACTAACCCATCCCACCTTATCGTTTACAGATCCGCCAGAGCCCCTGGTGACCAATTCCGTTGGTGACGGTGCGCGGTACAAATACCTTTAACATTTAACATGTAATGGAACTTGGACTCCCTAAAGAGGGTCAGGGAAGGTGGAATGGATGGTGCGCTATCACTGCTATATCAGTTAATGCGGTACTGCGTCCTCTCCTCCTCGCTCGCCCTGCTGCTCTTCCGGGGTTACATCTCCTCCTCGTGGTGATGTTTCTGCATCTTCACTGACCGCTCTGCACTCGTGAAGTGGCCCAAATCATGTCCGCTTAAGCGAGTGACGGCACTCTCCGAGATCACGGTTCAGTTCTCTGCGCTCTGCTCAGGGGTGTTGCTAGGTCTGGAAAAGATACAGGGCTACACTAATGTCGAGACAGTTGGGACCCGGGGGGCTAACTAGCCTTTTGGTTGTAGCCACTGAGCTACTATCTGGGGCTACAACCAAAAGATCCAGGGCTATAGCCCCCCCAGCGACGGCTCTGATCCCCTAATGGTATCCATGCTTGTGCGACCTGCAGTCCATTATTATTCAACCGGGTATCCATGCCCCTTCGTGGGAATCAGCGTGTTCCTTGCATGGCAATAGGCCTGCAGGATGCCACTTCAACCAGTCTCAGGAGGTACTTCTTGGAGCAGCCAGGCCAACCGCATCCCTAATGGCCCGCCGACATGGCAGTTCAGAGAACTCGCACAGGTCTCTGTTCCTTCAATGGAAGGGAGGGGATGAAGGGAGGGATACCGTTTCAACGAGTAGCGGCTTAATGTGTGCAGCATAACCCAGATATGCATTCAAACCCATCAAAACACAAATCCATTTGCTCCAAAAAGGACTCCCACTTTAGGCCTCTTGCCAGTAACAAGAGAAATGGGCCTTTGGGCACTAAATAGTATTGCCCTCTGCTCTGTGTGGTGTGTGTGTGTGTGTGTGTGTGTGTGTGTGTGTGTGTGTGTGTGTGTGGCCTGCTGTAAGCATTGTTCATTGTTCAGTACACAGGGCCTGTGCTCGAAGTGGTGTTGTAGGCTCGGTCTGTGTGCATGTCTTGTGCACCCATGAATTCTTCTCTTTGTGGTGCTGCACACTCTGTGTCATGTTAAGTAGTGTAAAGTGCAACGTTGACCATTTACATGGCTTCTTGCCTCTGGCACTGTCATATAGGGGAGGTGTCCTTTTGCCAATAAATGTCCCCAGGTGTGTGCAGCTGCAGGGTGTTATGCAAGCATGTCTTTGGCAGAGGGGTGGTGTGCAGGCTCAATGTTGTAAGCATTGTGTAGTACACTGCAGGCCCTCTGTGTGCAGGCCCTTCTCTGTGTTGGGATGGAGGCTGTGTGTGTGCGCGTGCGTGTGCGCATGCCTCAGTGTTGTGAGCAACACGCGGCCAAAGCGCTGAACATAAGAACAGGAAACAGTACAAATAATGAAATCAATGAGAGAGAGAGAGATATTTAAAATCAAAACATAAACATTTTAATTTTAAACAGTAATGAAAAGAGAGCCATCCAAGTTGAGCCAAAGAAGAAGTAGTAGAATCATGCAGAGCCAATAAACGAAGAACATGAACAGAAGCGTTAAATACAGATTGCAACGGAGCTAAACGAGATGTGGGAAGCCCAAAGAGTGCAGAGGAGCAGTAGAAAAGTTGTGAAAAAATGAAGGCCGACACCAGTAACTTTGTGGCTTTTAAAAGTCATAAAAGACAGGCTTTCCGAATGTTGTACAGATAAAATCGACAGGAACGATGGGCCAGTGATGAAATGGGTAACTGGGCCAGAGGAAATGATGTAAAAGAGAGGAAGTAGTAGTAGTAGTGGAAGGAAAGAAAATGACCTCTGTTTTTGCAGCGTTAAGAACTAAGCAATGATGTGACATCCATGATTGGATGGCCAGTAAACAAGCGCTACGTTTATGATGAATGTCATCAGTGAAATGTGGAAATGAAAGAAAAAGCTGTGATGCAAGAACCCAAAAGAAGAAATAACCCCGCTAACGAGGAAGTATAAATAGAGAAAATGAAAGGACCAAGGACTGATCCTTGAAGAACGCCACAAGTACGTGAATATGTTTGAAAGGAAAACCCCGACCAGGAAACTGAAAAAGTTCTCTGGGCCAGATATGATTGAAACCAAGCTAATGTGGAACCAGAAAAGCCAAAAGAAGAAAGAGAAGACAGTAAGAGTGTGTGATCAACCGTATCGAACGCAGCAGAAAAATCCAGAAGTATAAGAAGAGAAGACGGTTTAGCGTGATGTGCTGAATGTGAAGAGTCCAGGACAGAAAGAAGAGCAGTCTCAGTAGTGTGTCCTGGGCGAAATCCAGATTGGAAACGAGGGTGAATAGAATTACGAGAGATAAAAGTATAAACTTGAGTATATACTACGCGTTTGAGAATTTTAGAACGATATGGCAAGAGTGAAATGGGACGGAACTTGGAAGCAGAGGGTTTTTTCAAGATTGGAAACCTTCTCTGTATGGTGCTGTGGGCCTTCTGTTGAC
Organism: Ambystoma mexicanum; assembly: GCF_040938575.1. NCBI lineage: Eukaryota > Metazoa > Chordata > Amphibia > Caudata > Ambystomatidae > Ambystoma > Ambystoma mexicanum. The sequence continues at coordinate 803,211,728 of NC_090938.1, forward strand.
GTATGTCTGTGCTGCAAGCATTGTGCAGTTAGTGCAGTGCAGACCATGCCCCCTTACCTGCGTGGTGCTGCAGGTCCTCTGTGTGCCATGTGTGCTCTGTGCGTGCATGTTCCTGTGCTGCAAGCATTGTGTGGTTCACTTAAGCCCTCTCTGTCTACTCAGTGTGTTGGTGAGGTCCCTCAGTGTGTTTCAGGGTGCCCTCTGTTGCCGTGGCAGAAGTGTGCTAAAAGAAGTAGTGGAGCTGTGACTAGGGCAGGGGAGGAGGGTTGTGATTTGGCCAGGCTGGCAGCCAAGCAGGTGGAACAGGTATAAAGCAGGTCCTCTGTATTGTGTTTTTGTTTTTGATTAATTTCTCTCAGTTGGGCCTTGTGGAATCGAGCACCTCGACTCTCTGATCTTAACTCTGCTGGAACCCACACTTCACACCTACCTGGACAGCAGCTACCTACTTGCACAAATAGTGTTTGTTCATTTATCACAACGCCTGGATCCCAGGACTGAAGAGCCTTTATCTCCTCTCCTCTGACAGAGCCTGAGAGATGTATAGTCTGTGGTCCTGATCTATTGCACAGTCGCCCAGGCGAGTAGTCGCTAAGACTCCTGCTCTAACTGCACACGTGTCCACGGAGCCACCAAATATTAAAATGAAATCCTGTGCAAATGGTCTGGACCTTTATTCTACACTGCGACATCTGAGCAAGTATCCTGAGATGACAACTTGACAAGCGTTCCATGCATCGGGGAGAGGCGGGGTGCTGCAAGGGAGAACCTCCTCCAGCTTCCCATAGTTCAGATGAAGGCAGATAGAGTTCCACCAGGGCGAGGTTGCCTTCAGGCTTTGAAACGGATTTCAGCTCAGCTGTTCCTGCTGTAGGGTGGTCAAATGGATAGGTATGCTTTAACTTAAAAAAACAATCGTTTGCGGAATGGTCAGAATGCTTGTAAAAAGTAGTGGCACTCCGTTCTCAATAGCTCCTGCTAATTTTGTCCAATGCTGTTGACATAGTCTGTACACAAGCCGAGTGCACTCAACAAAGCCCACCCAGAAAGCTGGCACGCACAGATGCCAGTTTCTCCTGGTTCTGCATGCATCAACAGAAGAGCACAGCCTCTATCCTATCCCTCTTCCCTTACTACTGCAACCCACCCACTTCCTTACTTCCTTACAGCGGTGCCTGTTATAAATCATCATAACCTTACCTATTTCTGTGCTGTGGGCACCACATGTTATCCTGCAGGCCGCCGCGTCATCTTCTCTGTGTTGAGCTTGAGGTCCTCCCTGGGCTGCTGTGTGTCCTCGTTTGGCATGTTTTCTGCTGTAAGGCCCTGCCCTGTTTTCTGTGTAGCTCTGTAGGTCGTCGGTGTGGTGCTGTGGCCTCTGTTGGCTCGTCTCTCTGTGTGGTGCTACGGGTCCTATTTGCACATGCTGTCTTCTCTGTATGGTGTTGTGGGCAGTGGTGGAGCCAGTGGGGGCAGAGGGAGGCGCTTGTCCCCCATGGCTCCAACCGGGTGCCCGGTGCACCCCTCAACTCCCCGGGCTTCTGCGTCCACAATGAACTTCAAACCACAGCTGCACGTGTACTGTACGTGCTGCGAGCCTGTGGCGCGACCCTGCTACAACAGCCCTTCCGTTGCCTGGGGTGATCCCGTTCGTTTGGCAAAACAGAGGGTACCATCCCAGGCAGCAGCAATTGGTCTGGGTGCTGAAAATTGCAATATCTTGCAAATGTGATCTGACCAGACCGGCAGCCGCCCAGGCCCAGACTATCTGGAGCCCACACGGCTGGGCAGGCAGGCACCAGGTAGGTAAAACTTGTTATTATGTAGCAAATGATCCACCCAGCCCAGAAACAAGCCGCTGCCACCACCAGTTAGTGTTACAGTGCGTGTGTGCGCACAAGCCAGCGCGTACTGTCAGCCACCCACTACCGGGGCCACAGCAGCAACACCTTTCACTACTGCCCATGGCCTCCGCCTGCTTGCAGCCTGCCTGTCCGTGCCACTGCCCTCCTGACGGACGACCCTGTCCCTGACTCTGTGTGTGTGTGTGTGTGTGTGTGTGTGTGTGTGTGTGTGTGTGTGCGCGTGTGCACCGTGGCCTAAGTGTGCTGTCGCTGCATCAGAGACTGAGAAGAAATAACCATTGCACAGAGCAGGTAGGGGGGGCCATGTGTCATTGTGTGGGACTATAAAAGGTGACATTTGGTGGGAGGGAGGACTGGACACGCGCAATCCTTCTGAAGCACTGGACTTAATCTTTCTTTTAAATGCACCCAGAGGAGGCCACTGCTGCCATAAGGGGGACAGCACAAATAAGGTGCAAACGTATCCCACTAGCCTCCGCTACCCCAGAGTCAGCCGTCTATGCTCTGGTCTCAGTTAGCCAGATGTGGATTTGGCACGCAGAGAATTTGCATGTTGGGATGGCGGTACATGCTGCTGCCTGTGCCGGGATATCATAGCCTATCCCTGCAGCCACACTATGGAGGCAGTGTAGCTTGGATTACCATGAAATGATGGAGGGAAAAAAAAGACCTAACGAGAAATTACCGAATTTCTTTTGGTCTAATGTTTTTTTAATAATGCGGGGGGCAGTGGAGGGCGAGACCCCCTTGCGCCCCTCCACTTCCCCCTACCGTCACCTATAGCCTTACCACAACCCACATCTATACATAAAAAATGAATGTGCAAACATACCTAACAATACGACCAAATAAATGTTTTCATTTCTCATCGGGTATTCTTGCATTTGATTATTTCTGCGGATACCATGTAGCTTCGTACCAGCGACGAGCGCATTCGGTGCCTTGTCTCAGCTCTGTCATCTCACCAGAAACCAAAAAAGTGATGGGTGGAAGGCTTTCAATGAATCTGAACCTCTGGCATTGCTCTGGGCAACCGTCCACACCACCGTTTTTTAGCCCGTCTGCACCATTACAAAAGCGCGCCAGCCATATGCAAATCAGTCAGGTACTGCCACTTATGGGAGCAGCCCAGCCCGAACTGCTAGGCCAGGTCCCCTCTGCACAGAAACACAAGCAACCCCAGACATGTTTCGGCCTTGTTGGGCCTCCTCGGTGAGGTGCAGCTTGTTTCCCTGTGGGGCAGTGAGTAATGGAGCCACTTCTGTGCATACCCACTATCAAATAGTGAGACAAACTGTAACCACAAATGTGATGGGTGGATGGTTTTGAAAGAATCTGAACCACTGCCGTTGCTCTGGGCAACCGTCCACACCACCGTTTTTAGCCCGTCTGCACCATTGCAAAAGCGCGCCAGCCATATGCAAATCAGTCAGGTACTGCCACCAATGGGTGTAGCCCTGCCAAACTGCTAGGCCAGGTCCCCTATGCACGAAAACACAAGCAACCCCAGACATGTGTCAGCCTTGTTGTGCCTCCTCATTGAGGTGCAGCTTGGTTCCCTGTGGTTCAGCAAGCAAGGGACCCACATCTGGGCATACCCTCTCTCACATAGGGAGACCAACTGAAATCAAATCAGCCATATGCAAATCAGTCGGGTACTGATACTACAGTGTGATCTTGACCACATTAGTGGCTGTCCTTGTGGCCAAATTCTCACTTTTAGAGCCTTAACAACAGAAGCAATGCTGATACTGAGTGCTATCCTGGGGTGGACTGGGACCGAAAGAGCCCCTGTAAATAATTTTCAAAGGGGCCTCATGTTCTACATTTTCAGCAAGCCCACCCTTTTTCTTATGAGAAAATTTGGAAATAAAATTAGTTATCACACTGGTGCAGTGGCCTGGCGGGAAATCTCCTGAGTTCCCTGTAGGCCAGTCCTCCTCTGCCCAGGATGCAGAGGCCTGCTGGGAAATCTCCTGAGTTCCCTATAGGCCAGTCCACCCCTGGCCAGGGTGCAGAGGCCTGCCGGGAAATCTCCTGAGTTCCCCATAGGCCAGTCCTCCCCTGGCCAGGGTGCAGAGGCCTGCTGGGAAATCTCCTGAGTTCCCTATAGGCCAGTCCTCCCCTGGCCAGGGTGCAGAGGCCTGCTGGGAAATCTCCAGAGTTCCCTATAGGCCAGTCCACCCCTGGTGCTATCTGCTGAAAGCAGAATTGTTTGGACAGTACAAATCAGAGTATCTTGAAAGCCTAAGTGTCGCTCACCCACAGACTAGGAAAATCCAGTCAGATTTTCAAGGGATATAAAATGAATGTATGTCGAAAAAAAAGAAGCGTTTTATGAATGTCACTGGAGACATTTGTTATTTTACTTTGGGACGTTTGGAATTCCTGGATCGCTTTTACTGTTGGGTGGGTGAGGCAGCGCTGGCCACGAGGCCTGGATACACGATTGAGTCCATGTTTTAAGGTCTCCCTGGTTTTGTCTGGCTGATTAAAGAAAGAGGCAAAGCAACAAAAGTGAAAGACTGGAAAACCTTGCCAGTTGGATTACGCAATTGCACCGAATTCGAGTGCGCGTGTGCACGCTTGTGGCTGTGCATGTGGCCTGCCAACTATTTCTCACTCGAGCACTTGTAGAGCTGGCATTGTTTGTTTTCTCTGGGTATTTAGATTAGATTAACTTTCTTGAGCGGAACCACCTACAGTTCCCGGAAGCAGCTCAAGACTTTCTTCTTTGCTTCTGCCTTCTCTCTTCCTCTTCTCTGCTGATCTCCTGTCTGATACTGCACTGGCTACCTGGCTACCCTCTGAACCACGGGCCCAGGCCCCTGCCCTCCCAGTTGCACGCCTGCACTGCCTGGCCATTCTGTACTTGGGGCTGTATCTGTAACCCTACTCTCCCCCTACCTGCACTATCGATCACTTGCTGTTCTGCACTTAACCTTGCACTGCCACCTGCTGGCCGGACTTAAGAGTTTCTTGATGTTTAGATCCTATGACCTGCACTTGTCCTCCTCCCCCTCCCGTCAGCTCTTTTACCCTTTCCTCTCTCCTGCACTTGCGCGATCTCAATGTCACTGGGCCTAGTAAGATTGTTGTCTTGTCTGCTCCTTGTTTCCCCTCCCCTGCCTCGTCGCGCTTAAAACACTTGTGTATGGGCGCGCTATAAATACAATATCATATAACTGTGGGTGGAGTGATCAGTGATATTTTTAAAAATCGGACTGTGTGTATGCAATGTTCGAATGGTCAATTATGATCTCGCATAGCAATGTTAAAATAAATGCATTTTGTTTGTAGACAAGGGGAGACCATGTATCCTCAAAATATGAAATGTGGTTTGAGTACTTGATGGCATGAGCGTGCCACTTTTCCCACAGATGCCTGCCATGCGGTTCTGACCAGTACATGCGATATGGCATGAAGGACTGTATGCCTGCACCCTAGACCTTGCCGCATTGCACAGCAGAGTTGCATTGCAAAACAGAACCTGCTCCTTTTGTTCTTTTGATGAAATACACATGATTGCCATCATTGCCATCATGGGCATGCGTTCCTCTTTTGAGGCACCTCTGGGGTTTGGCTGTTAAAATGCATCTAAGGAAATTGAGAAGCTGTCAGCTAGCTACTGGCTTATATCACTAGTTAACAAAATGGAGGAATTAGTCTTGAAAACTCTGGGTAACCTATGGAGAATCATTGTAGTTTCGACTGTCTATTTGGTATTCGCATACCTGATCGAAAAGCATTTGACTTTTTCAATTTGACCGAATTTTTGTGATAGTTTTTTTGGTCAAAATAAATAAATATATGGGGGGGGTGAGGGAGTATGTTAAATTGAGGGGAAGTAGGGGTGGTTGCAGGGGTCTGTTTAATGTTTACTTTTTGACTCCCTCTGAAGAAAACCACCTGCCCTACATATGTCAGTTAACAAAAAGAGGGAGGAGCCAGACATGTGATGTCAGTGATGTCATCAATGTCATTTATGTTGTCATCTTTGATGTCATGTGTGTTAGTGTTAGCAGAGTACAGTGCTGGCGCGAGTTAGGGTTGCTTAGCTTACCATAACTGGTGAATTTGTGGGGTGTTACGGTTTGACCTGTAACCATAACGTCCCTGTAAGAACATTTTTCCATTGAATTTGATAGGTTTTTGCTAGTGCAACTTAACCATAACGTCCCTTTTAACAATGTTTTTTGTTAGTGAATGTCATTGTAAACATAACGTTGCTTTAGCATAGTGTATTTAGAAATGATGCTATGTTTGTAGTCCCGCACCTTCACCATAACGTCCCTTTAGCAATGTTTTTTGTTAGTGAATGTCATTGTAAACATAACGTTGCTTTAGCATAGTGTATTTAGAAATGATGCTATGTTTGTAGTACCGCACCTTCACCAAAACGTCCCTTTAGCAATGTTTTTTGTGGCTGATTATGATATAAAGCTCCTTTCAGAGTGTCACAATTTAACTGGCAATGAAGGGAGGCAGTGCGACGTGCATCGTATACCGTACACACAATTGTGTGCTAAATGGAAGGAACCGTGGCACTGTGGAAAACACTGCAGTGGAAACGGGTAGAAATGGGTGGCTGTTGAAACAGATAGTTGTGCGTGTTGCAGTGCGTTTTCAAGAGCGCAAGTGCGGAACAACAAGCACAAACATTATTCCTATACTTCCAAAAAGGGCAGCAAGGCAATGCAGTAATATCAGCAAAAACGCTATTTGTGGGGAAAACTGTTCGTGCTGTGAAACAATAGATTCCCATTTGTACAGCACGACAATGGCACAAGTTGTAAAAAGACACAAATACATTTCTTCAAAATGTACTGCGCTTTCTCCATTTCCGGACCGAATAGAAAATAACGCGCCTACATGGATGTCTGCATATTGGGATTCAAAATTATGCAGAAGATCGGAAACCGAAGCATTACCTGGCCTCCTGCCTCCCTCAGCACAAACGGCACTGGAAATCCTGTTACATGGTGTGCATTTGTCGCTTCACAATCAACAACCATAATATCGTCTGGATCGAGCGTCACCAAAGTCTCACACAAACAAACCAAAAGCAAACCCTTCATTGTAGGTGCTCCATATGCATACAAACCCACATGCTACACTCCACACATAACCCCCACCGGACTCTGTTTCCCATTCACTGTCAAGTAATGTATGTGCAATTCACCCACAAAGCATACGCTGTGACTCGTACAACACACAGCCATAAACTCACCCTCTGCATTTAGGTTGCTAAATATACTATATACCACAGTCTGTGCATACATTCCACACCCAGAAAGCTTATAGCGCAATCCCGTGTCCTCCACAGTCCAAAATATAAGATGGCCATGTGCAAAAGGGGCGTATGTTACACCTACAACCCTGCAACTGTCTTGATGTCCGTGGACATTTCCAGGTGTGCACGTGCGGGAGTAGCGGAATAAATGTCAACGAGAGTGGGGGATGTCCTTTGTAGTGGTGGCTCTTAAAAAAGCCGTTTTGTTATTTATTTATTTTTTAAAACAGCTTCCACAGCAACAACTCTTTTTTTTTTTTGGGCATTTATAATTGTTTTTATTTGTTGCACGGCACCTCACATTCTTACAATAGCGTCTTCAGTGCAGCCTGTAGATTGGAAAACCAAATGCCATTGCCACTGGGTGACAATGAAATGCCATTTCCATTGAGAAGATGCACATATGGATAACCAATGTTGTCATTCTCACAGGAGTACATCCCAGCAGCACGCAAGAAGTTACAAATGCTTCTGTTGATAAGACACCTTCCCACCTCTGGCTGCCGACAACATAGTTATGTACTGGAATAGTTATATACTGGACTTGGTGTCATACATGAGAAAAGCACCTTCACAGTGGCAAAAATGCGCTGCACTTCTTGCCTCATCTTTTTGAGTTGACGGTACACACTTGCACAAGCTACGGAACCCAAAAGCAATGCTCCATAGTGCACTACCACAACGTTTACAGTACCAAAAGTGGCCACTCGTCGACATTCTGCAAGCAAATGGCCATAAGTACGGACAGGGACACCGCACCACAAAGCCTCCACTTTGTTCAAATTGTCATTAAGGCCTCTTTCTACGGCATACTGGAGCAGATCTACCACAAAGCGATCACCCACTACGAAAACTGTGCGTCTCGCCATCTCTGCCAGCCTCACTACACAGAGTAATGAAACAAAATGTGGCCGCCCTTTCCTGTGACGCACTCTAACCACCTGATTGGACAATTGCAGCAATCGCATTTACATTGGCCAGCATGTTCAAAAGCGCAGAATGTAGCACGTGTGCCTCGCAAAGTATCGTGAGAGCCGCGCCCCAGTAAATCATGAACAGTCCTTCTTCCCTTTCCACGATCCTCTTCCCACCACGCCCTTATTAGGTATCGCTAGGTACTCGCACACGCATCCACCAGTGCCCTCTAAGACTTCAGCATCTTACAATGTCAGTTCTTCATAAGACTTCAGGTGTACCGTTATAAAATCAGCCTGCACGTGGGCTGTTATTGGAAAGCACATCCACTGGAAAGGTCCGTGAAACATTGCATGAGTTATACATGCACATTCATCCACATAAGCACCCATCACCACAAAAGAAAGGTATGAACGTTTTTTTGGCAGTATGTTCACCACTCTGTTATAAGTGCCTCTGCACACGATATCTGCCTCTGAGCGTCCACTACGTGTTTAAAACGCATACTGATGGTCCTCCCATCTCCTACCATGAAGTGGCAATTTGTTGGTGTGTGCTTGAAACGTTTTCATTTACCCATATCATACACTATATTAGCGAAACAGGAACTCATTTCTTTCCTTCCAACAATGCTACAAAAATGGTTCCCCACTAACCCACCTACTACGTAACTCGTAAAAAGAAGGCACTAAAGCCACCACTGAATGTATTTTAGCAACCTACAGTCACTTTTCAAAAGGTCAGTGTCTGCAGGGCTGTGGTGCTTTGTACGTTGCACTGTTGCCACAGGCTCTTTTTAAATCTGCCAACTTCCACTCTGCGCCCTCACCAACTCGTCCATAAGAGGAGAGCGCAACTTGTCTTTAGCATGAATGGCAGAGATCGTATCTCTGCTCGACTAAAATGGCTACAATAGCTCCCAGTGGCTGCGAACCATAAGATAAAAGCCCTGTGCATTATGCAGAAGGCCCTCTGGTCCCTGGGACCTCAATACCTTGCACTTTTTCACTTGCTTGCTCCAGCTCTTTCCTCATCCGCCTCCTACTCCCTCCGGGTCAGTTGCTTCTACACGCAACCAGATGGTGGCAGATGTCTTTCTTCTGCTGCAGCCTCCCTGTACAACATGCTCTCTGTCTCCCTGGACCTTGAGGAGAAGCATCGCAGGCTCTGAAAGCACCTGAAAACCTTTCTCCCCTCCTCTCCCCCTACTCACTTCCTGGCTAAAAAGTAGTGTGCACTGGTTTCCTACCCACCATGTAATCTGTTCCCCAGGCCACCTCCCTCCCTACAGTTGCACCCCTACACTGGCTTTCTGCCAAACCCTGCACTCTAGACTGTTTTCTAGAACCCTAACAGTCCATCCACCACTTGATGCGTACACTTATCCTTTCACTTGCCAGCACCGGCCGTAGTTGCATGTATTTCTATTATTTTTTATTGTTGCCATGTACGGCACTTTGCCCTCCCCCTTCCCATTCACGTGTGCACTCTCAATGTCAGCTGGCCTAGAGGAATCAAGGTCTCTGTGTGGCCTCTGTTCCGCCTCCCTTTCCTCGGCACACCTTCACACACTTGTATGTAGGCGCAATACAAATAGCACAAAATTACATAGCACATCATATCATATGATGCACACACTGCATTCATGACAACATGATGCCTGCCACGTACCTTGTACACTTCACAATATGGTCTTCCCATTGTAATGCATGTACTACAAATGTCGGAAAAGTCATCCCACAAAAGCAGCAGGGAATGTTTTAGCAATGTTAAGCAAGTGCGTGCAGGATGCATGCTCCTTACCTTGCACACTTTCACCATAGCCTCATACATGTATCTGCACAAACAGACCTTCTGTCAGTGTTTGTGTACACACCACAACCAGCAACCACATTGCCCAATGGCTTAGCCTTCACAGTGCCAATGCTATAGCTGCCATCCTAAAAACAGCCGGATGTGCCATGTTTAATCCTCAAAGTACCAGCGCAATCTGTGGCATTACCGTGCTAGAAACTGGAGAGGGAGAGGGTTCAGAGGGTGTGGGGGGGGGGTTGTAAGACAGGGGTGGGGATTGTGTCTTTAGGATTGTCTCTAAAACCACTTATATTTTTTTCTTTTTGTTGTGTTTTTGTTATGTACGTGCATGCGTTTTTGCTCACTATCTGTTTGTTTCTCCTCCTGACATTTTTCTGGACTGAAGATGAACGCTTCTCTTACATTTCTACAGGATTCTCTGCAATGCAGAGTGGCAAAGACAACAACATTGCCAATGGAAGTTATTTATGCTTTCATAGTCGGTGCAGAACATCCGATTCATAGTCGGTGCAGAACATCCGAGCACTGCACATATACTCACACATGCTTCTATTTATCTAACATCTCCCGCCCTCTGGCTGTGGACAAATTACACCAGCATGCTCCGATTGTCCTCTTGGTGTCATGGATAAAAAATAACCTTTGCAGTAGAAATATCTGCATCACAGCTGTCATCAACTTCTTCAGGTAAGTGAGCAAACGCGAGCACGACATGTGCCCCAAATGTAGTCGTCCAAAATGCACGAGCACCACATCTACAGTACCAACAGAGGCCACACATTTGCAAAGAGATCCATGCACCCGAAACCCCACTCATAAACTGTGCCCCAAAAAGCCTGCACTCCTTCCAACTGAAAGTCTGTATCTAGACCTTTCCACGGCATACCTGTGCAGATCGTGCACAAAGGTATCACCGACTATAAGCACTTGCCGTCTGTCCATCTCTGCCAACCTCACTGCATCAGACTTTGGGTAAATATGTCACCGCCCCTTCCGGTGAACCACAACCTTGAATCCTCATTGGAGAATCCCCACAGTTCCATTTGCGAAGGCTGCATGCTCAGAAGGCCAGGATGTGGCACGTGCGCTTTCCCAGCTACAGCTACGGCCACGCCCCAGTAAAGCAGACGCAATACTTCTTCCCCTTGCACTCGAATTTTCCAACACTCCCTTAGTGGTGCCTATTGGCGACTATGACATTTTCAAAAATGCCTGCACCAATCACATACTGAACCTCGGCATTGCACACTATCATTTCTGTGCACAACTCCATATTTCCCATTAAACTCTCTGGGAACACGTTCCCTTTGCTTCCAAAGCCCCTCCACCAGAAACTTTTCCTACAGGATGCCCTATTTCAACATCCACAATGATCCTGCGGTGCACCAAGCACACCTTTCGCCATGCACGCAACAGTCCGCCCTTGCACACACCCAGCACAACACTATGAATCCATGCATGCGACCATGTGGGCACCTAACATAGTGCACGAACGTAACATATGTAGCAGCAACTCCCTCACACCATAAAGCACCCATTCATGAAAACAGGTCGCAATTAGCAGCATCCACAAACCTACCACAGTCTGCATCACCCCTGCCCACTGCCACTCACAAAGTATTGTCACTACCAACGTAACCACAACATTGGCCCTACCTACTTCAACAAATCTGCACACAGCATAGCAAAGAACCCATAGAAGCTGCACTTCAACCATACCCTCTGCCATACTGCCAGTATGCACACACTGCACCCAGTACGCACACTGCGTGACTGTTCATTGCACCATTTCCAATCACAAATCCAACACTTGACCATGTTCTACCAGCGACCCCACCTGTGGAACCAAACATACACACCTACCAGCTCACTTCTACTGCTCTATGGCATCTGAAATGTACTCCAAAACCATTCTTTGCAGGTCACCACCCTCTACCAGATGCACAGTCAAAATTACATTAGTGGCCTGGGTTTCCTCAAGTCCTAGGCTCTTCAATGCATCGCCTGCGGCCTACGACCTTCGGCCATGCACCCAATAGGCCAGGCCTTAAACATAGGAACTGCAACGTAATGGCACCATGCATGTGACCATATTACCAAGTACGCCTATCCACATACACAGCACTGCCACCAGCACTCCTACCCAACCTGCACACGCATCCACTAATCACATACTGAACCTCTGCATTGCACCCATTCACGAAACCAGATCGCAATCAGCAGAATCCACAAACATACCTGAGCCTCCACCACCCCTACCCACACCCATTCACAAAGTATTGACACTACCAACCTACCCACAACCTTTTCACAACATTGGCCCTACTTCACCAACTCAGCACACAGCATAGTAACCAAGCACAATGAAGGTGCACTTTGACCCTATCCTCTTCCATACTAACAGTATGCAAACCTAGCACCCAGTGCCCACACTACATGACTTTGCACAGCACCATCGCCAAGTACACAGAAAAAATGTTACCATGTTGTAACAGTGTCCTCACCTGCAAAACCAAACAAGAACGCATGCCGCTCACTTCGCCTGCTCTATTGCGTCTGAAATGTGCTCCACACCCATTCTTTACAGGTCACCACCCTCTAACTGCTGCAGAATCCAAAATGCATTACTGCTGTGTGTGTCCTAAAGTCCTAGCCTCTTCATGGAGGCCTTCAACACTCTCTCTGCTACATAATGGCACCATCCATTTCACCATGTCACCAACTTCGACTATCCACATACACAGCACTACCACCACCACTACTACCCAACCTGCGCACCGCCATGGAACTATGCAGCAACAAATTGCACCAGTTACCATAATGTAGAAAGAAAACACTCTCTCGTGCAACCCTGTGCACTTCCATTCACATACTATGGCTGTCCCCACTTCATTCCCAAACTATTGTGCCACTGCCAAACTACCCAGAATCAGTTCGCAACACTGCCCTTCTGCAACCAATGTGCAAGCACCACCCTGTACCAGATGCACACCCACATTTGCGTTACTGCAGTGGGTATGCTAAATCCCTACGCTCTTCAGTGCATGCCCTACGGTCTATGGCCTTCGCCCATGCACCCAATAGTTAATCCTTCCACAGACCCAATGCAACTTCCTTCATCCATGCATGCCACCATTTGCCCAACTACTGCATTCCATCCGCATAGCACAGCCACCCGTGCTCCCACCCAACCTATGTCATGTGCAATTGATTCCCCTTCTAAAATTGACCTCTCACCACGGAAAGAGGTCACTGCAAACAGGTTGCGGCAGAAGCTATCGGGCCGTTGCGGCACCTGCCTCCAATCACCACACAAAGTACTTGCCTGTCTAGCTACCCAACGACTTGACACAATACGTACGAAAACTACAGTCCCTCATCTGTCTTCTTCCACCTACCTATATATGTCACATGAACCACTTCTCACTCCCCCACCCGTTCCCTCCCTTGCCACCACCACATTTCATATGGTACATTTTCCAGACCTTTCTGCTGCCGCACTGTCCTCAGATACACCATAGCAGTGTTTCCCAAAAACTTTGACGCACATCACGCTTCCCTCCAGCCAACCACCAGCCACGTCAAATGTTCGCTGACATCACAGCATACCGCAAGCCAGTGACACTTTGCTCCGCGCAGCGAACAGGGAAATAGGTCAGGGGAGTGGACCCAGATATCACACATTTTTTGGGCCGTACATTTCAGTAATTTGCAACAAAATTACTGTTTGGATTTCCACCAAACACACACTCACGCTTTCTTCTGACCCAAGCCCCCGTCCTGCTACAAATATTGTGAAAATCCGTCCAGCCGTTGGGGCTGTAGCAGTGCGCAAAGTTTTTCCCCATTCAGTCTATGGAAGGAAAAGTTAGGTCTAAAATCCCCCTCCGCCCCCCCCCCTGTGGCCAAGCAAAGCAGAACACTTGCTCCGGCACCTCGCAGCGAGCTAATCACTGGAATAGGATGCTCATGCTAACCCATGAGCGTCCTATTCTAATGCAAACCACCTCGTTCCCGCATCAGAGCAAGAAGGTAATCATCTGAATTGCGTCAGCACCCTATTGTTACTAAATGCGCCCGCTGCAGCAGGTGCATTTAATAACAAAAGGACACCTGCCACGCCTTCTCCCAGTAAGCCAGCTGGGGGAACCTTTGAAAGACTCCCCCGAGGTAGCGTGGCAGGGGGCTTATGGCATGCACCCTGCAGGGCATGGTGCCGCGGGAGCTCGCCCGGCCTGCCCTGCCCTGCCCTGCCCTGCGGCCGACCGCGGTTGCGATACACATGGCTCTGACGCAGCCCAGAAAGATCCTTTTCCATCTATATTGTAACAGGGCAGGCACCAGCCGCTGCTTCCCCATCTACAGTCCTGGTTATACCCGCACAGTATATGGACTGGTGCGGTGCCCAATGAGGTGCTCCCGGCCCTCTGTGCGGTGCTGTGGCCCATGCCGTGTGCTGCACCGCGGGCCCTGTGTGTGTGTTGTGTGTGTGTGTGTGTGCGCGCATGCAGTCGCTCGCAGGCGGTGCTGTGTTGTGTTGTGTTGTGAGGCAGGAAGCTGGAGCTGACAGAACCGGTTTTACTCGGCGCGGGTTTTCCGGTTCCTGCGCCAGTCTCCCGTGTTGCGATACCGAAGCCCCCTTCTTTCCGAGGCACCTGCGGGGGGGCGGTCATCGCTGGGAGCGGGCACAAGGGGGTTCATAGAGCCGCGAGCCCCTGGCAACTCGCTGAGGGATGAGCCACCTGGGGGCGTGGGACTCCCCCAGATAGGTGTAACCTGGTGGTGTGTTTCCCAGCCTGGGGCCCTCGCGGGGAGGGGGCACTCGTGGCTACAGGGGTTCAGCGAGGAAGAGAAGCGGGCACCTGAGAGGCAGAGACCCACAGCCTCGCACAGAGGGGGCACCAGGCATTCTCACCAAGGGGCCCCCTGTGCCCTCACCCTTCTCCCTATTCCACCCAACTCCCTTTGCCCCCCCCGTTCATTTTCGTGGGTTCTTCCTCTTGCTTGGGTATTTGAGGACATTGGGCGTGTCCACGTGGGCGGGTTCAAAGCTCACAGAAAAGAGGGATTCCACCCCCCTCCCCCACCCATGATCATGGAGGGCAGTGACGAGGGAACCCCGAGAAAGAAATGGACGATTAGGGGTCGGAGGGACCCCGAAACTGAGCGAAGAGGAACGAGAAAGTGAAAGCAAGGAACGAAAGCAATAGGGGCGAGTGACCGAGGAAGCACCGTGTGCCTGGGACTGTATAGCGCCACGAAGCCCTTCAGTGGCACTGCGTACAATTGGTGTACAGAGAGTCCCCCAGACAGCGAGAAGGGGGGGGGCAAGTGATCCCAAGCAATCTAGCAGAGCCGCAGGGTACCAAGGAACCCCGAGACAGGAAGATGGTGGGGAGCACAAGGAACCCCAAGAAATCTAGAAGAGCCACTGGGTGCTGTGGAACCCCGAGACAGCGATAAGTGGAGGGCCAGGATCCTCAACCAACATAGGGCACCCCAAGACTGCGATAATGGGAGAAAAGGCACCGCAAGCCATATAGAAGTCATTGGGTGCAGGGGGACCCCAACACTGAAACAAAGGGGGGGGGGTTCAAGGATCCCCAGCAATATAGCAGAGCCCTGGGGTCCAGAAGAGCCCACGGGGAGAACCCCGAGCAGTGTAAAAGAGCCGCTGGGCACAGAGGAACCCCGAGACTGAGAGGAAGACCTGACCAAGAGAAGCGGGGGGACACAGTGCAGAATCACACTGCCCGAGCACACAGGTGGCTAGAGGAAGGGGGGGCCATGGGGGTGTGGGCGGGAGGAGTAGAAGGGCCAAAGGTCCATTGCACGGGGAAAGGGAGTGGGGTGGGTTAGAGGGACCCCAACAACCTCAGGGAGCCTCATTCGTTCCCCTTTGCTGACCGATACTTCTGAATCATACTTTGCAGTTGGGGAGGGGGTACATCCCTGGATGCGGCCATAGACCCCCATCTGCCCTCCCCCCGCACATGAGTACCTTTGTCCGTTTGGGAAGCTGCCTGTACCCCGAGGCAGCGTCGGACCTTTCCAGGAGCACGTGGTACTGCTGGCCAGTAAAGGTGAGTTCCTGTGTGTGTGTGTGTGCAGGGGGTATGGGGTCGATGACTGCACCCCTATAATTGTCTGATAAGTCCTAAAGGGTCCCAGAGAGCACTTTCGGAGGGGGGGGCCTGTGTGCTGCGGTCATCCTCCTGCGCTATCTCTCTCTGGGTGCCTGGGAGCCTGTGTCCTGCGCCATGTCTCTCTGGGTACCTGGGAGCCTGTGTGCTGCTTTCTCCCTCCTGCGCCATGTCTCCCTGGGTGCTTGGGAGCCGGGGTCCTGTGCCATGTCTCTCTGGGTACCTGGGAGCCTGTGTGCTGCTTTCTCCCTCCCCCGCTATCTCTCTCTGGGTGCTTGGGAGCCTGTGTCCTGCGCCATGTCACTCTGGGTGCCTGGGAGCCTGTGTCCTGCGCCATGTCACTCTTGGTGTCTGGGAGCCTGTGTCCTGCGCCATGTCTCTCTGGGTGCTTGGGAGCCTGTGTGCCGCTTTCTCCCTCCTGCGCCAGTCTGGGTGCTTGGGAGCCTATGTCCTGTGCCATGTCTCTCTGGGTGCTTGGGAGCCTGTGTGCTGCTTTGTCCCTCCTGCGCCATGTTTCCCTGGGTGCTTGGGAGCCTGTGTCCTGCGCCATGTATTTCTGGGTGCTTGGGGGCCTGTGTGCTGCTTTCACCCTCCTGCGCCATGTTTCCCTGGGTGCTTGGGAGCCTGTGTCCTGCGCCATGTCTTTCTGGGTGCTTGGGGGCCTGTGTGCTGCTTTCTCCCTACTGCGCCATGCCTCTTTGGGTGCTTGGGAGCCTGTGTCCTGTGCCCTGCCTCTCTCGGTGCTTGGGAGCCTGTGTGCTGCTTTCACCCTCCTGCGCCATGTCTCCCTGGGTGCTTGGGAGCTTGTGTCCTGCGCCATGTCTCTCTGTGTGCTTGGGGCCTGTGTGCTGCTTTCTCCCTGCTGTGCTATGTCTCTCTGGGTGCTTGGGGGCCTGTGTGCTGCTTTCTCCCTCCTGCGCCATGCCTCTCTGGGTGCTTGGGAGCCTGTGTCCTGCGCCACGTCTGCCTGGGTGCTTGGGAGCCTGTGTGCTGCTTTCTCCCTCCTGCGCCACGTCTGCCTGGGTGCTTGGGAGCCTGTGTGCTGCTTTCTCCCTCTTGCGCCGTATCTCTCTCTGGGTGCTTGGGAGCCTGTGTGCTGCTTTCTCCCTCCTGCGCCATGCCTCTGGGTGCTTGGGAGCCTGCGTGCTGCTTTGTCCCTCCTGCGCCATGTGTCTCTGGGTGCGTGTCCTGCACCATGTGTCTCTGGGTGCTTGGGAGCCTGTGTCCTGCGCCATGTCTCTCTGGGTGCTTGGGGGCCTGTGTGCTGCTTTCTCCCTCCTGCGCCATGCCTCTGGGTGCTTGGGAGCCTGTGTGCTGCTTTCTCCCTCCTGCGCCGTGTCTCTCTCTGGGTGCTTGGGAGCCTGTGTGCTGCTTTCTCCCTCCTGCGCCGTGTCTCTCTCTGGGTGCTTGGGGGCCTGTGTGCTGCTTTCTCCCTCCTGCGCCATAACCTGTGACCCTCGAGCTGTTTTGGCCTACAGCTGTTGCAGGATAGCAAACCTGTGACCCTCGATGTTTTGGCCTACAGCAGGATAACCACCTTGTGACCCTCCAGATGGTTTGGCCTACAGCTGTTGCAGGATAGCCAACCTCCAGATGTTTTGGCCTACAGCTGTTGCAGCATAGCCAACCTGTGACCTTCGAGATGTTTTGGCCTACAGCTGTTGAAGGATAGCCAACCTGTGACCCTCCAGATGGTTTGGCCTACAGCTGTTGCAGGATAGCCAACCTGTGACGCTCCAGATGGTTTGGCCTACAGCTGTTGCAGGATAACCAACCTGCGACCCTCCAGATGGTTTGGCATACAGCTGTTGCAGGATAACCAACCTGTGACCCTCCAGATGGTTTGGCCTACAGCCGTTGTAGGATTGCCAGTCTGTGACCCTCCAGATGGTTTGGCCTACAGCTGTTGCAGGATAACCAACCTGCGACCCTCCAGATGGTTTGGCCTACAGCTGTTGCAGGATAACCAACCTGCGACCCTACAGATGCTTAAGCCTACAGCTGTTGCAGGATAACCAACCTGCGACCCTCCAGATGGTTTGGCCTACAGCTGTTGCAGGATAACCAACCTGCGACCCTCCAGATGGTTTGGCCTACAGCTGTTGCAGGATAGCCAACCTGCGACGCTCCAGATGGTTTGGCCTACAGCTGTTGCAGGATAACCAACCTGCGACCCTCCAGATGGTTTGGCCTACAGCTGTTGCAGGATAACCAACCTGCGACCCTCCAGATGGTTTGGCCTACAGCTGTTGCAGGATAACCAACCTGCGACCCTCCAGATGGCTTGGCCTACAGCTGTTGCAGGATAGCCAACCTGTGACCCTCCAGATGGTTTGGCCTACAGCTGTTGCAGGATAACCAACCTGCGACCCTCCAGATGGTTTGGCCTACAGCTGTTGCAGGATAACCAACCTGCGACCCTCCAGATGGTTTGGCCTACAGCTGTTGCAGGATAACCAACCTGCGACCCTCCAGATGGCTTGGCCTACAGCTGTTGCAGGATAGCCAACCTGTGACGCTCCAGATGGTTTGGCCTACAGCTGTTGCAGGATAACCAACCTGCGACCCTCCAGATGGTTTGGCCTACAGCTGTTGCAGGATAACCAACCTGCGACCCTGCAGATGGTTTGGCCTACAGCTGTTGCAGGATAGCCAACCTGTGACGCTCCAGATGGTTTGGCCTACAGCTGTTGCAGGATAACCAACCTGCGACCCTACAGATGCTTAAGCCTACAGCGGTTGCAGGATAACCAACCTGCGACCCTCCAGATGGTTTGGCCTACAGCTGTTGCAGGATAACCAACCTGCGACCCTCCAGATGGTTTGGCCTACAGCTGTTGCAGGATAGCCAACCTGTGACGCTCCAGATGGTTTGGCCTACAGCTGTTGCAGGATAACCAACCTGCGACCCTCCAGATGGTTTGGCCTACAGCTGTTGCAGGATAACCAACCTGCGACCCTCCAGATGGTTTGGCCTACAGCTGTTGCAGGATAACCAACCTGCGACCCTCCAGATGGCTTGGCCTACAGCTGTTGCAGGATAGCCAACCTGTGACGCTCCAGATGGTTTGGCCTACAGCTGTTGCAGGATAACCAACCTGCGACCCTCCAGATGGTTTGGCCTACAGCTGTTGCAGGATAACCAACCTGTGACCCTGCAGATGGTTTGGCCTACAGCACTACAGCTGGCGGTTGTAGGCTGAAACTCATCAGGGGTCGCAGGTTGGATCCACCCAGTGTTAGCACTAAGTCTTGTCCAAAAAAGGATTTGCCGACGCCTGACGCCTAGCCCTTCCCAGCCCCGCGTTTGTGTCTTTTATTTACTTTAAAGGGAGGTCTCTTGACGCTCTTCATATATTTGCTTTGAAACTTCAGCCTCAGTAAATACTCAACTGAGAAGTGGAAGCCAGATTTGTTTGGGAGGGGGGGATGAGGGGTCCCTTTCTTCGTGGCAAGGTGAGATATGAAAGTGAGGCGGGCCGTATGCCGGAAGTGAAAAGGGCCTTCACACAAATCACCCTCTTACTGAACCGGGAAGCCAAGAGGACTGGGAAGGTCTCAAGCGTCCATGGCTCACCCACGGGCTCGGACTCCCCGGCACTTACTTACCAACCCTCTTCCCTTGCACGTTCTGAATACTCACAAGGCATAGTAGGTTCATCCCCCCACCCCTACCCCCTTCTGCTCTTAACTATTGTGTTGCAATGTATTTCCCACCCGCCCTCCCTGCCCTGGGGGGGCCTTGAAGCAGTATATTCCTATTGTATGAGCCCCTTACAAGCCAAACCATAAATAAATAAATAAAACCTGTGGCCCAGACCTCAAACATGTCTGACAAGAAAGGTACCCCTCAATGTCTGCTCCGAGGCAGAGGCGCAGCAAGAGGGGGCACCAAAGGGTTGAGGACTGTACGTGAAAAAGTGTACCCCCAAAACCTTTGGATCTCTGTGGGCAAGAGAGAAGGGGCCTGCCTGTTCTTGGAGGCTGATTCTGGGGTGCCTGGATTGCTGGTAGGGTGATTATTGATGGGTATTTGGTGGTGGTTTATAGCAAGCTCAACCCAACACACGGGTCAAGTCCTAAAAAAAATATTGAGGGACTCATTAACCTACCATTTGAATATGGCATCATCGGAAATGAGCATATCCAGGTGTCCTCTGAAAAAAGTGGGGGGGGGCTCCATTCATCCGCGTGTACCCTCGACTTGAGCCCTGCCCAACACATCACTTTGGGGCATAAGATCGGAATAATGGACGAGTCGTCACCGGAGAGGGTTTCAGGGCTCCTTGTTGATGGCTAAGGCATTAGTGGGGGTACAGGGGCTCCTTTTGCAGCAATCTCTTTTCAGGTCTTTGGGGTATGTGCTACATCTGGTTGATTATCATATTATGTTATTGGGGCTTGTACCGCGCACCGCTGCCATTTTTCGTGGTCTCCAAGCGCTCGCGCGGATCTGAAAAGAAATGGGTTTGGGACGGGTAGTGGGGTTGATTGGGGGGGGCGCTTAAGACCTTCGATGTGGTGTTGGTAGCTTCAATTCATAAAAACCAGTCACGGTGTGCGGGCATGAATTTGGTAGAATGCCATTTGTGAGTTGCCTGTGGACATTATCCAGTGGTCGAAGTGTACGAAAAGAAGTAGTGGAGCTATGTTCCCTACTGGTCTGCACCGCTCCCAGCAAACCCCATCGCCATACCCCCTCCCATGCACAGTATAAACCCCCAAATGCATGCGCCTGCAGTTTAAGGGAATGTTCAGTGCACTGCACTGAAAGTGCAAGTTTCAACTGCTTCCTACACATTTATTTTAAAACAAAACTGTTCCGGAACGGTTTCTTTTTAAAATAATAGTGTAGGAGCTGTAAAAGGTCATTTAAAAAAGTATAGGAGCACCGCTCCCGACCGCTCCCGCTCACTTCGACCACTGACATTATCGCAGTATATTGGTGTTGTGGGAGAAGGTAGAGTTTATTGGTTTTGATGTATCGTGTCTGAGGCTTGTGACCAGGCGGTGATGTAATGGGTGGTGGGTGGACTAAGAATGAGATCGAGACCTATTGGTATGGTTGGTTGGGGTAGAGTCTGGTGACGGGTGTGTCTTGCTGATCGTCAGCTGATAGTTTGCTTGAAAAGATATGGTCATCGGAGCCTTCTTGAAATACCCCACCGAGGGAGAGTAGACCAGAGATTGGTGGTGGCATCCTTCCTCCGTAACACGAAAGGTGAGTGGTGTTAGCCCCTTTTACAGGAGGCCCTTTGTGGTCTTGTTGGAATGTAATCATAGACTCTGAAAGTGAGGTATTAAGGTCCGTTTACTCTAAGCCCATTGGATGATGCTTGGGTTCTCAAGGGTTCGCCCAGGGGTGATGGAATGCCAATATAGGGCCTTGAGTGCTGCAGTGTGGTATGGTCTCTAAGCCTTAGGCCCATTATCATTTTTGATCCCCTTTTTTGGAGCTGTTCAAGATACCAGATCAATTTTTTGGGCAGCACTCATCAGGGGTCGCAGCCTGTGGCAGTGATCCGGTGGGACAGTGTTGAGTCTTTTACCATTTACACTTTGTATCTGATGCCCCACCATAATTTATGCCCCATGGTCGTGCTGTGCTTTTGCTCCCCGGTGTCCTGCTGTGCTTTTGCTCCCCGGTGTCCCGCTGTGCTTTTGCTCCCCGGTGTCCTGCTGTGCTTTTGCTCCCCGGTGTCCTGCTGTGCTTTTGCTCCCCGGTGTCCTGCTGTGCTTTTTGCTCCCCGGTGTCCCGCTGTGCTTTTGCTCCCCGGTGTCTCGCTGTGCTTTTTGCTCCCTGGTGTCCCGCTGTGCTTTTTGCTCCCCGGTGTCCCGCTGTGCTTTTTGCTCCCCGGTGTCCCGCTGTGCTTTTTGCTCCCCGGTGTCCCGCTGTGCTTTTTGCTCCCCGGTGTCCCGCTGTGCTTTTTGCTCCCTGGTGTCCCACTGTGCTTTTTGCTCCCTGGTGTCCCGCTGTGCTTTTTGCTCCCTGGTGTCCCGCTGTGCTTTTTGCTCCCTGGTGTCCCGCTGTGCTTTTTGCTCCCCGGTGTCCCGCTGTGCTTTTTGCTCCCCGGTGTCCCACTGTGCTTTTGCTCCCTGGTGTCCCGCTGTGCTTTGGGCCCAATTATGATTTTGCTCCCTGATGTCCTGCTAGCATTTAGCTCATTGGTGCTTCCCCCTCCTCCCCCTTTAGTTTTGCCCTTGTGTGGTTATGTGCCCCTGTGCCCTACTGTAATGTGTGTTGCACTGTGACATTGCTACCTGATTTCCCACTATGATTTGGCTCCTTGGCGTCCCACCGTAATGTTTTGTATAGTGCTTATGCTCACGCGCTGAACATGCAGTCGAATAAATGGTACAAACCTTTTGAAATGAAATGGATAGGAAATAAAATAAGGAAACTGGAAAAATCAGTTGTTGGCGATAAGCGAAAGAAAATGGGTATTTAACCGGGTCCAAGAAAGGTGAAAGGAAGGGGAGTAACACATAGATAATGGAAGGGTTCCAGTGCTCGGGGGCGAGGAGTGCAAAAGGTTGAAAACCGGAAGAGGTACACGGTGGTTTAGAAACCGATAGGAGATACAGTGATCACAAGCTAAGTGTATTTGAGGGGGAATAAGGAGGGGCCAGTGAGGAGTGATAATATGGAGCGATGCTGTGAATAGAATTATATATAATATAGAGGAAATGAAAGAAAGAGAAGATGGGAGTCAACAGGCAGGAGAGAAATGGATAGAGGAGAGGAAGTGATGGTGGAGTGTGAGGACAAGGAAAACTGGAGACCAACATGAGAGTTGAAAACTGAATGGAAAGGGATGAGATGAGATGAGAGGCAGGGAGACCAATCAGAAGAGCAGAGCAATAATGCAGAGAAGATCAGGGATGCAGTCACTAGTTGGAAATAGTGGAAGACGGAGTGGCATGAAAAGAAAGGGAAGCTTATGCACAATGGATCTTGCAGAGATGTAAATGGCAGATCTGGGCAGTGTTGGACATGAGTAGAGAAAGGAGTAGAGTCAAAGATCACAGACTGCGAACCGAAGCAGAGGAGGAAAGAAGAGGCCAGGAGGAGGTGTACACGGGAGGAATGAAACTTCGGTCTCGGTGGGCTAGGATGGAGAAAGGGGCATGCATCCATGATTGGGCTGCAGCAAGACCCGCGGAGACATGAGTGTAGAGAATTGGAACAAAGGAAAGGAAGATTTGAGAGAAAAGAAAGATGGAAGGGGGATATAAGAAGAGCAGAACCAGGAATAGAGTAAAGGGACAAAAAAGGGACAAGAACAAAACCTTGGGGAACACCATATACAAGGGGCGAGGAGAAGAAATGTGACCAGCCCAGGAGACACAGGAAGTACTGTTGGAAAGACAGGAACGAAACCACTGAAGTACAGAACCAGGAAGACCAAGTGGGGCAGAAGACGAGTCTAGGATGATCAACGGTGTCAAAAGCTGCGGATGGTTCAAGCAGAATAAGAATCAAAGAATCTTTGGCATGACGAGCTGAACGTAAAGCGTTGGAAACCTAGACCAGTGCAGTCTCGGTGGAGCGTGATGGACGAAAAGCCAAATTGCAGTGGAGGAATTGGAGAGTAAAGTTTAGATAAAATGATGTTAACTAGATTTATAAAGCGCTTGTTCACCTGAGGGCATTTTGACACTAGGAAACAGGTGAACCAGTATCCAGACCTAGAACAGCAACTTCTTCAAAAGGTGCCTGAGTTCCAGGCGATTTTGAGTACTCCTGAGGACGAGGGGCAGAGCGTTCCACAATTTGCCAGTGGCAATTGCGAACGCTCGGCCCCCCATCCTAGAAAGACAAAACCTAGGAACCTGGAATAGGCAAGCACTGCAAGAGCGAAGCGCTCAATCTGGAAGGTAAGGAACAAACTTTTATCTTGAAAATAGTCCGCCCACTGGTAATAGTACACCCGGTGAACCAGGCAAAGAGCTTTAAACTCGAATCGCCTGGGCACTGAGAGCCAGTAGATGGAGCGTAAAACATCCCTGATATGGACGCCATAAGGTGAGTCAGGAGCCACTCGAACCTCAAGATTCTTCAACACTTGCAACCGATGGATGAGACCCGCAGGTTGAGCCAAGAGCAGAGCATTACAGTAATCTACTCGGCTTAGAACTAGTGCGGACACTACCAGAGGTTGCAGGTGACTAGGCAAGAATGGAAGAACCTTGCACAGTATCCTGAGGTGGAAGTGACCAGCCTTGCAAACCGCACCAAACTGAGAGGCCATCGAAAGTGTCGAAGATAGGACAATCCCTACGTTTTAATCGCAACCACCATCACTGGCACAGGAAAGTTATCTGGTGCAGAGGGGCAAAAAGGAGGAGAACCCACCACCAAGACCTCAGTCTTGTACCCATTCAACTTCAGCCAATTGGTGTTCCTCCACCCGCCTATGGCTGTCAGGCACTGACACAGGCACAATGACACCTCAGCCTGGTTAAGATCTAAATTAACCAGGATTTGGGTGTCATGGGCATGTGACTAGCACCGCAGCCGCAGGAGCGGACAAGACAAACAAGAGGCTGGATGTAGAGATTAAAGAACATGGGGGACAATGCAGGGTCCTGTGGAACCCCACACAACAGAGAGTGAGAGGTAGAAGAGAAAGGGGGAAGATATTGTGATTGGCTCCTAGCAACCAGGAAAGAAGTAAACCATTCCAGGACAGGCCCAGAGAGACCCGCCAAGGCCAGGCGGGACAACAGGATAGAGTGGTCGACAGTGTTGAAAGCCGCTGAGAGATCTAACAATATCGAGGAACACACTCCCCCACTATCCACCTGCCTGGCAGTGTCATCGATCGCAGATACCAGGACACTCGCTGTACCATGTCCCAGATGACAGCGTGACTGAAAGGGGTCAAAGAACCCAGCGCATTCCAGAAAAGAGGAAAGAAGAGAGATCCCAACAGTTTCGTAAAGAAAGACGAGAGAGAAATGGGGTGAATAAGCAAGGACCGATGGATTCGGTGACATTCATTTTAGAAGGGGGATAGTGGATGGCCTGTTCAAGCTCTACTGGAATGCAGCCTGACTGACATGAGGTTAACAGCCTGGGAAGCCCAGGTAATCATGGCGGGCATGACGTCTTTAAGGACGTCTAACGGGACTGGATGAGACGGAGCAGCCCATTTACGCTGCATAACAGCATTATCTACGACTTCTGCAGAAAGCATGGAAAAGTGACCACATCTGTAGAGGGTCCACCTTTACCTCAAC
Organism: Ambystoma mexicanum; assembly: GCF_040938575.1. Taxonomy (NCBI): domain Eukaryota; kingdom Metazoa; phylum Chordata; class Amphibia; order Caudata; family Ambystomatidae; genus Ambystoma; species Ambystoma mexicanum. The sequence goes on from NC_090938.1 coordinate 803,237,002, forward strand.
AGAGTCCATACTGGCAACACCCTGTGCCAGGTGGCTATTGGTGCATACATTTTCAATTCTACTAATGAAGCAAAGCAATTGCGTAGGACTAAGTCGGCGTAAGGTTAGTGGTGGAAGACCGAGATATAACCACTGAAAACTGCTCTCCAGGCCGATTCAGGACATTTCTAATGTTATGAGTGAAGAAAGCTCGCTTGGCTTCATACATAGCTACGTGATCGTTCTTAGAGAGTTGACGGTACACCTCCTTTTCAGCCACCGCATAGGTGCGCGCTATTTGCGTTTGGCCTGTCTCCGATGGAGGCAGGCCGCTTTGAGCTCGACTGAAAACCAAGGCTCGGAAGGATGCCTCTGAAGTTGAGTGAGCTTCGAGGGTGTGACTACATCAGCCGCAACCTTCAGCCACTCGGTCAATGAAGCCAAATCGGCTCTAGTGCTGGCACCACACTCTATTATGGACAGTAAGGCGTTCCGGCCCGCAGAGCACCAGTTCCGCTGCATAGCTGTAGAAGGGGGGGTTTTGGGGGGGATTTTGGTGGATCCTCCGCACAAATCGCACTAAATGATGATCCGACCAGACCACTTGCTCAACAGGAAGAACGCGGATCCGGAACTCGGCGGAAAACACCAAATCCAAGAGTATTGCCTAAAACATGCGTGGGCTCGGAGACAAATCGATAGAGGCCGAATTCAGATCGAGCCTCAGAGAATTGGATTAAAATAGGGGCTCGTAGAAGATTAAACTTAATATTAAAATTCGCCCAGAACAACCAGATGTGAAAGCCCTGTTTGAGTGCCAGGCAGCCTACACACGACCAGGAAGTGCAGAGAGAAAGTTGCAGATACAACTAGACAGACCAATAAAGTTTCCATATCTACATCATGCGGTAGCGAAATATGTGATAGTTAGAATTTGGATTGGAACACCACTGCAACACCTCTTCCCAGGTGAAGTGACACCCAGACGATATGAATTCTTTTATATTGCCCTGAAAGCACCTTTACCAACACTGGCGCAGAAGCATCCGTAAGCCACGTCGCGGTTAGCCACATGATATCTGGGGGCTGATTGCATAGAACATCGTGGACAAATGCTTCATGGGCAACCAAAGATCGTGCATTGGTTAAAATAACTTTTAAGAACCCACCTCCTCCACATGGAACGGCCACCGAGGGTTTGTTTACAGTTTGTAGCAAATACTGTGTCGGGAGGGGCCAGGTCTAATATTGCTTTCCGAGTGAGCCTTGCGCTGATGGCCAAGTCGAGCCCGTCTGTAGCCCGGACGGCCCAGACAGGCTTAACTTTGGCACAGTGAGAGCACGCCCACTGTGCATGACCGCTGCGCTGTCTGCGTAGTGCGTCAATATGGAGACGCATGGTATTTCCATAGCCAATCCGCTCACAGTAGAAATGGGCAGCGAGGACAGACTGCGGTCAGTCTGTGGATGCGTGTTAGGAACAGCAGTGATCGAGCCGAGTCTCAGTTTGCCAAGAGGCAAGGCCCCTTCAGCCAGAGGGACCAGGCAGTACAAGAAGAATAACAGGGTAAAATAGCGATATAAAGATAAAATAGCTAATTAAAATAAGAAACTATCAATATAAAAATATGCATGAGGTTAGGAGGCACCCAGTCACACGCTGTGGCCCGAGCAGCCTGAAGGCTAAAAGGAACCAATAACGTGCAGAAATAACAAAGTACTTCGATATCAACTCAAGATAAATGAATACATAGGAAACACTGGAGGCGAGTAGCCATATGATACTAAGATACCTCTCGTTCAAGCAGTTTAGAAGAAAGGAAGGATATATTACGCAAATTAGAAGGTAAGTGGGGAGTAAGGATATTCTTTTAGTGTAGGGATGACAAGCACATGTTTGAATAATCATGGTACATGAGCCGGCCGGGGATAGAGAAAGCTTGAGAAGGCACATTAAATAGGATTTACTTTGAGGATAAACCTTCAGCCCCGATTCCCTCGGAATGGGCTTGAGGCGAGGGCGGCCTCACAATCAAATAAGGCTGTGTCGGAGTCAGTAAGGGGAAGAAAGGAGGAAAGGAACAAGCTCCTAGGGGATGTGGACCAGACAGAATGCGAAGGGCACAGGGAGGAACAAATGTGAGGGAATAAGGAGCAGAGGGAGGAGGCATTGATGATAAAATAGTCAGCATAATCAGTGGAGGAAAGAGGGTAAAGTATGGGAGGGTCTGGGGGCGAGGCTATAAGATGTTGTTAAGAAGCTGAGAAATGTGGTGGGGATAACGAGAGACCAGAAGAGTGAGGGTGAAGTGCGGGAGGGTCTGGGGGCGAGGCTATAAGATGTTGTTAAGAAGCTGAGAAATGTGGTGGGGATAACGAGAGGCCAGAAGAGTGAGGGTGAAGTGTCATTATTTAGCTCAGAGCAATAGGGAGTCCAGGAAAGAGGAAGAGGGGAAGGTGCTGTGCTGCAGGATCCGCGTGGTGTTGAGATTTCTGCTTTACGGAAAGAGGATCTAAGGGTGAGGCGAGAAGAAGACAGCCTGGGTGCTGGGGGTTTGCGAGAGGGTCTAAAGGGGTGGACGGGTGTGTAGGGAGTTGAGAGTGGAGAGACGATTAGTGTGGAGAGTAGACGCAGCTTGAACAGTGCAGAGAGAGGTAAAGCCGTCCATAGAGGGTAGCAATGGAAGGGAGCGAGTAGATAAAAGAAGGGGAATCAAAAGAGCACAAGCCGCGACGGCAGAAGGTGACTGAGGGCGCGATGAGGGAAGAAGGGGGGAAGAGCAGGAGAGAATGAAAGGAGGAAGTGGGCAGTGACCAGAGTACCAGTAGAAAAGAAAGCGAAAATAAGATCAAAAGGATCCAGAGATATGCGAGCGGGGAGTGGGAATCTGAGAGGGGTGAAGGGAATCAAGAGGAGCTGCAAGTCGGCCAGAAGAAGAAAGCGGGAAGAAGTAGGGAGTAGTAAAGAGTGGAGGCAATCAAGGCTGTTGTAGAAGTTCAGAAGTGGGTAAAGGCAAGTAAAGAAAGGGGGATGGGTTTAGAAAAGTAATAAATTTGAAGGAAGGAAAGCTGTGGGGATAAGTAGGAGTAGTGGGGTACAGGAGTCCAGGAAGAGTGATGGAACATACCAACACCACCGCCTCTGTCCAGTTCTGGATTACCAAATGGGCACCGGCCTATGGGCCCCACTCCTTTTTAAGGGCCCTGCGACAACAGATCAAAATAATATGGATTTGTGCTTGAAGGAAAATTACCATCAAGCTTTCTTAAATTGTTTCCAAAAGATAGAAAAAAATGAATCCACTCAAACGAAAACTTTACATTAAAGACTATAGAGCAAATACTGTATTGATGTAATGTACCCATTAACAACTTACAGGTCATCGGATTCAGATCACAGTTTGCCTCTGAAAAGCTCATCTTCTGGTAGCTGTCAGTTTGTAAAAATATCTGGTGCAAACTACGTACGTGTACAGTAGTGATGGTCATCTCCACCGTGAAACACTTGTGTAAAGGCGCGTTATACTCGGTTCAATGTTATCCCGCTAGAGCGCTGCACGCGCAGGAGAGACCTCCGCAAACCAAGCCTTCTGTGAGTTAGTGTGTTGCGGGAGTGCCCGCTGACTCCTGACCCAAGAAGAACATTCACGAGTAGAAGCTTCAAGAACAGAGTATATATACCAGATGTCCGTACTGTGTCACTGTAAGGTAGCTTTTCTGAATTAACTTCACCGACTCATTTAACAGAACAAATCTCTCTTGTTCGGGCACTTTTACTTATTTTGGCTGAGACTTGAGAATTCCTTCATTTTTGTGAACAAAGGCTAAATATTGTTTTTTCGTCGCTCTTTTGTAGACCCATAATGTCGGCGCCCGAAAAGAAGAGGTACCAAAGCGGTGCAGAAAAACATTTATTAAAATTAAAAATGTAACATTTTTCTTTAAGAACATTCATAATTAAGTTTTGTGTAATAACATTGGTTTATTAAATGTGCTGGTTGGTCAAAATAAAAACGTATTAGGAGATCATTTGTAAGGGGGGGCCCTGAAATTTCAACTGCCTAGGGCCCTCCAAAGGGTTTACTCCGGCACTGCCTTTGTCGCAGGGGCGATGGGTGTGGGAGAACGGTGCGCCTGCTGCCAGCTTCTCTCCTGCTCTCCCCGCAGGCAGCTGAAGGGACGCTGCCTCTCTGCTATGGACCCTGGGACCCTCCCCTCCTCCCCCTCTCCCATCACAAAGCCTGTTACCGCGCTCCACTATCGCCCGGTCATGTGACTGCAGTGTAAATCCACCTGTCGCTGCACAGCTGCCTGGGGGCCGGTCCTTCCTTCCTTCCTTCCTTCCTTCCTTCCTTCCTTCCTTCCTTCCCTTCCCTTCCCTTCCCTTCCCTTCCCTTCCCTTCCCTTCCCTTCCCTTCCCTTCCCTTCCCTTCCCTTCCCAGGTCTGGCTTGGTTCCACCCTGAATAGGGCAGTTCAGCCGGGACTGAGACCACAGGCATCCCCAGACATGCTTCAGTGTCATCAGTGAGGTGTATCTTGGGTTTCTAGGCCAGAAGACTCATAACCCTACAGCAAGCAAAGTGAGGGAGGGCTTAGCCTCTGGCATTGATCAAGCAAGTCTCCAGACCCTGGTTGGCAGGCTGAAGAACAATGGTCTGTAGGATTACCCAGAGCAATGCCAGAGGGACAGGTTCATTCAAAACCTTCCAGCCATAAAAGGCCCAGAAACCAGACCTGCAGGCGGAGCTCCGAGTGCTTCCAGTTTGCACAAATCAACCCAACAACGCTATGTTGCATGGTCACCCTCTCCCTACAAAGCCATTGCCCCATATTTCCGAACCACCTTCAGGACATGCAAATGGCAGCGCCGCGTGGTAGGAGTCCCAGTGTCCTACCTTTGTGGTGCGTATCCAGTACTGGAAATCTTTGCTTTAGTGGTGTGTGTGCTTGGTATGAATCCCAGTGTCCTACCTTTGTGGTGCATATCCAGTACTGGGAATCTTTGCTTTAGTGGTGTGTGTGCTTGGTATGAATCCCAGTGTCCTACCTTTGTGGTGCATATCCAGTACTGGGAATCTTTGCTTTAGTGGTGTGTGTGCTTGGTATGAATCCCAGTGTCCTACCTTTGTGGAGCATATCAGTACTGGGAATCTTTGCTTTAGTGGGTGTGCTTGGTATGAATCCCAGTGTCCTACCTTTGTGGTGCATATCAGTACTGGGAATCTTTGCTTTAGTGAGTGTGCTTGGTATGAATCCCAGTGTCCTACCTTTGTGGTGCATATCCAGTACTGGGAATCCTTGCTTTAGTGGGTGTGCTTGGTATGAATCCCAGTGTCCTACCTTTGTGGAGCATATCAGTACTGGGAATCTTTGCTTTAGTGGGTGTGCTTGGTATGAATCCCAGTGTCCTACCTTTGTGGAGCATATCCAGTACTGGGAATCTTTGCTTTGATGGGTGTGCTTGGTATGAATCCCAGTGTCCTACCTTTGTGGTGCATATCCAGTACTGGGAATCTTTGCTTTAGTGAGTGTGCTTGGTATGAATCCCAGTGTCCTACCTTTGTGGTGCATATCCAGTACTGGGAATCTTTGCTTTGATGGGTGTGCTTGGTATGAATCCCAGTGTCCTACCTTTGTGGAGCATATCCAGTACTGGGAATCTTTGCTTTGATGGGTGTGCTTGGTATGAATCCCAGTGTCCTACCTTTGTGGAGCATATCCAGTAGTGGGAATCTTTGCTTTAGTAAGTGTGCTTGGTATGAGTCTTACTAGATAATTTAATATTAAAGGATATTTGTACCGCGCTTTAACACCACCGGAGTGGTTCCCCGGCGCTCTGGTGGATCTGAAAAGGAAAAGGTGTGCGTGGGAGTTAGTTGGAACGAGCGGGAAAAGTGCAAGAGAGCAGCGATGTGATGTTGGCAGCTTCAGTTTTGTTAACATCGTTCGCTGAGTTTGGGGGTGCTTTCCGGGCGGTAGCAGTCGTGTGCTGTTGTGCAAAGTTATGTGTGGTTTGTCTTGTTGTTGCAGTGTAGTGAAGTTTGTGCAGTTTGTTGTGCTTTAGGGTTGTGGTTGTGCTTGGTTAGAGTTTGAGGTGTATGCAGAGGGGTGAAATAGTTAGTGGGTTGGTTAATACCCTCGCTTATCTGGAAGTGATATGTGCTAAATGTCCACATTCTTTCTAGATGTGGCACGTGAATATCTCTGGATTTCTATCTAGATCCGGCACTGGCTAATAGTCATAATCCTGTCTATATATGACGCACGTCAATATTCACAAATATATCCTAATGTGGCACTGGTCTAGCTTCAACTCCTGTCTAGATGCGAGGCAAGCTAGCCTTCACAATTATATCCCAGTGTAGCACTTGCTAACATTCACAATTCTATCCCAGTGTTGTATTTGTATTGTATTTGTATTTATTTATTTATAGTGCGCACCAAACCCAGGGGTAACCAGGCGCGAGGCAGCAAGAGGGTTGCAAGAACTTAGTTACATACAATAGGGTGAGGTCCCGCTGCGGTTACAGTGCAGGACGTATCACGCCGAATAGGAAGGGAGGAACATGTACACTGTAAGCAATACTATATACATATTTACATACAGTGAGGTAAAAAGCCAGGTGGTAGTGGCGCATCAAGGCAACGGAAGGTCGTTATGAGTCGAGTGTTTTAAGCTAGTGGGTAGTCCTGGCTCTGAACTGGTGGTAGGGTAGGTCCTCCCTGCAGGTAGGGGGAAGGGAGTTCCAGAATTGCGCTGCTTTAACTGGAAAGCTGTTGCCTCCAGACGTTGTACATTTGAACCTGGGCACCAGAAGAAGGTTGGTATTGGCCGTTCTCACGGGGCGAGAGAAGGTGGGTCTAGTAAATCTAGAGATGAGGTATTGAGGGGCTGCTTGGTGGAGGCATTTGTGAATCAGAGACACCGATTTAAGGAATATCTTGTCCTTGGTGGATAGCCAGTGACGGATCTTCTGGAGTCAGAGATGTGGGCTTTCTTTGGGATACTGAGGGCCGCTCTAAGGGCATTATTTTGGAGGATTTGGATTTTGTTTGAGATATATTTGTTACATCCTACATGTAGAGCGTTGCAATAGTCCAACTTGGACAAGATCAGTGCCCTGGCCAAGGTAGTACAGTTGGTGGGGGAGAGAAAGGGTTTGGCTGCCCTAATGAGTTTGCAAGTGTACGCGGTGGCGATTGCATTCACTTGTTTGTTGAAGGTGAGGGAGGAATCTAGATAGAAGCCGAGGGTTTTAACCTCCTTAGCTACCTTGATCTTGTTATCGTCAATTATGAATGATGAGTATTTGTGGCCCAGCTTGTTGAGGTAGTGAGTTGATCCAAGAATAAGGAGTTCCGTCTTGTCATCATTCAGGCATAGACCGTGTGAGGCCATCCATGCCTGGATGATGAGGTACACTTTATTAACGAAGGCCAAATCCTTGTCATAATCCCCCGACAACGGGATGAGGATCTCTGTATCATCGGCGTAGTTAGTGTAGGTGATACCCAGATCGTCTAGATCATCAAAGGGAGGCTTTGTGAAGATGTTATAAAGTGTAGGGGAGACGCATGATCCTTGAGGCACGCCGCAAGTGATAGGTGTAGGGTCGGCTGCTGCTGACAATGAGAAGACTCTCATCGTGCGGTTGTTAAGGAAGGATTGGATCCAATTGGTTGCTTCTTGAGAGAAATGGGCAGCTTTTTGTAGGTGGTTGCACAAGATCTCATGGTCGACCAGATCGAAGGCCGCAGAGAGATCAAGGAGTAGCAATAGTGCTGTCTTACCCTGGTCTCTCAGCTCGTCTATTTGTGCTTTGAGATCTATAAGTGCAGTTTCGGTTCCATGCTTTGGCCTGAAACCAGATTGTCGGGCGTTGTAGTTACCCGACGTTCGCAATTCTATCCAAGTGTGGCACTTACTAAAATGTACAATCCTTAACATAGGGTCGAAAGTTGAGTTTGGATTTGAGACGGTTCCCAGATGTATGCTGTAACCAGTGAAGGGGTTGGGTTTTGCATAATGTATGCAACTATGTGAACGTTTGCTCAGCGTGAAACCTATCGTAAGGATTTTGGGTTGCGATCCCTTGTGGCAAATCCCATGGCTGATCACGCTGGCCTGTATTTGAATGATTGTGGCTAGGATTTCAGTCTTTGCCCCACTCAAGGGCAAGTTGGTTGTCGTAGGCGAACAGTTTAATTCAGTGTGTCTAGGTCTCAATGGATGATGCCATTGGCCTAACCTAGACCCTGAGTCGCCATGGTCGCGCGGAATCGAGTGTATCCACGGAGGCGTGTTGCATCGTGATGAAGTGCATTTGCTTAGACCTCTTCCTGTGCTTTTGGTCTCTTTGTAGCACAACCTGGGAATTTCTCTGGCTGAACTAAGAAGTTGCAAAAACAGAAATGGGCTGGATTCCAGGAATGAAGATTTGACTGCATTTTGAAGTGCCAGATCGCTGCTTGTTCTTTGTGCTTCTGTTGTGTAGTTGGGATGAACCTTGGGGGACTCCACGTGAAGATGCGAGTAGTGATGATGGAACAAATGGCCTGAGAATACTGGTGTGGTGCTTGCCACCTTCATGCTGTTCCTCCTATTGCCATGGTGTGTTGCTGTCTCCGCAGAAAGTAGTCGTGCTATACACGGCTATCGGTTCGAGCCGTTTGAGGATGGATGGGGGAGGGCGGGTTACGGTTGGGGTTTTCTAGGTCTTACCATCCCTCCTGTCTGGTAGAGTTCATTTTGCGTGCCTGGATGGTCTACTGCTGGATGGCTGGTCATGGAGGAGTTGGAGTTCCTTGTTGGGCGGAGGTTTGGTGAGGTAAGGGGCGCCCATCTATGTGGCGTGTCCATTTGTTTGGTTGGAAGCCGGTGTGAAGGCTGCAGTGGCCGGATGATGCAGCCTGACCATTTCCTTCACACTGTAGGGCAATGTGACTTTGTGTTCTTGGGAATTTGGCTAGCATCTTAGTCCCGACCACTGAACCAGGGCCACCACAAGAGCGTGGGAATTCTAATGCATCGGCCGGCACTGGAGCCCATGCAGGAGCTGCTGGTGTAGAATGCCATTGACCTCAGGCCTGCAGCACCCCCATAGGTAAGTGGCGTTCAAGTGTTGCAAACATCTTGAGACCTGGTCTGTTGCAAACCCAGGGGAGGTTGTGGTGGATTGGGAGTAGTAAGGGGAGGTGAGGTTGGCCGTTGCACGCAGTAAGCTTTCTGTCTTCAAGTCGTTGGGGCCGAGCCAGTTAAGATCCATCCTCATGAGAAATTCTGTCCAACTCGGCGGAGTACACACTCTACCTTCAAGAGCATGCGTACTAAAAGGGAGACCCCTGCTCCCCTATGACATGGGGCCGCTGTTGTGTCTCGCCTTCCCATGCACCTGCCCCTGTATGCATGGAATGCTCGGAGTGACTGACCTGGGATGCTGTGTGTGATAATGTTGTGTTCTGAATGGTTCTGTGAAGGTCAGTTGAGAAGAAGATGGGTGGACCGAGGGGATGCTGGTGTATGTCCTCTCCATGTAATTTACCTGATGTGGCCTAAATGCATTCCTGTACCGTGTTCCCGGAGTTGGAACTCCGTAAAGATGTTTCCTGTTCCTACACTGGTGTCGGTGTCATGCTTGGCCAGGAACTCAACTTAACAGCCAGCTTGTACTTTGCAAGCTTGAATTATGGCAGGGGGCAACCCCAGGCCTTCATCCTTCCCAAGTGGATTAAATTAAGTGCCATTTAATGGGGTTAATAATCGCATCTGTTATTGCAGCAGGAGGAGTCCGATGGGTGCGCTTTAGGAACACCAGCCAGGGAAGAGATTTTGGTGTAAGGGGAGAAGGTCAGTCCACGATTTGCCACTGAACCCGAGAGAATTTTAATATTCCGAGGTCGATTTGTGTTTCCTCAGATTTCGTGCAACAGCCGAGGCCGCCGCTTTTGGGGGTATTCGTATGGGGTGTCTTTTGCGCTACTGAGGACTGATAACAAGACCATCCTTGGGCAATGGTTGTGGCACAACCCCATGAGGCCATAGTTTTGGGGTCCAAGGTTTCCAGCACCACTGGTGGATTCTCCAGCAGGATCAAGACATGGGCCTGGCCTTCATCTCCCTGGTGTTCATGAGGTGAGTTTCAAGGCCAGGCCGTGTACAAATCAACAAGCATTGGCAAAGCCAACAGTTTTGCTTGTGAATATGTATTGGCAGTACCTGGCACATGTCCATGTGTGCACCGCATTTTGCAGCTTTTACCATCTTGTGTCCAGGTAGTACCATAATGGCAGTGTCCATCCCATGCCAAAGAAGGACTCAAGGGCCAGGACACACAGACAACTCATGAATCAAGTGGCTAAAGGCCACTCGGTTGAGACATTTGTATTACATGCCTGGTGCTTTTATCGTTGGCATTAAGCCATTAAGTCTCGGCAGACTGCTTTGAAATAACACTGGCAGGCCTGTTCAGCACAACGTTTCATGGGACTGCTTGATGGCCAGCTCAATGAGACCCTAGGGGGATGTGCTTTGGGCGGGGAGAGGCAGGTAGTGGCCATAAGGATTGGCGTGTCCCTCCCGCTCCCATCCCGCCCCTGGCTGTCCCTTGGTGCAATAGTGTTGGCTCCGTGGTGGCGCTTTAGCAGCACCTAATGGGCCAAACTTAAAACGGAAGCTGCGAAAGAGGTTCTATTTCGAGAGGGCAGGGAGTGAGGCGGCGGCAAGTTTAGAAAGGGAGCCTGGCTATCTGCCCATCGTTTGCCAGTGGGTTTTACAGGCCTGTAAATAAATGTCCGAAGGCGACAGGAAATGAAGATAGCATTAAATATTAAAGCTGCTGTTTGTGCGGTGGAGTTCTCCGGCCCTCCCCCCTCGTCATGGAAGCCAAGAGATCGGAGGCTAGAGATGGAAGAGGCACGCGTGTGCTGCTGCAGGGCCCCCGCGGAGGCCAGGGAACGACGAAGGGGTGGGGGGGAGGGGTGGTACATTGCCGAGAATTCACACGCTGCAAGCATATTGTGTGGTCCTGGGCAATTCCATTTGGAAAACGGAATCGCATATAGTACTCCTAAACTCTGCAAAGTGTCAGGTGTGGGCACGACAGGTAGTGTTTCACCCCCCCCCGCCCCCGCGCCCCACCACCGGGGCCACGTACTTGCATACGTGGGTCCCCTTCCACTGATGCGTCAGGTGTCCTTGGCTTACTAAGCTGCCCAAGATCACACGTGGTGTCCTAGGGCTGCAGGGGGAGCTGGAACCGTGGGTGCCTGCGCCCGCTGGCATAGGTTCAGCAGACATGCATGCTTCCAACATGGCACTGTATATGTACATGCGTGGCGAGTGTGCACACGATTCTGTCTTCTGTTTGCTAAGCAACCCCCAAACAAACCTGGTGGTCGGGGGCTTTAGACGCAGAATCGTTTGGCCCCGCCGGTGTCTTGGTTCCTGGTCTAGACCAGACGCCCGAGAAAGGGCTGTGAAACTCGCGGGAGCTGCACCTCGGGCTGGCAATTCCCGCCACTGAGAAGCCGAGGCGACCAACAGCCCGTGCCACACAGGAGACCGCGCGCCAGCAGGGGGACCCCTGGCTGCTGGGGTGCAATCACTCCACCTAACGGAGCCTTGCTGGTATGAGTGTGTGGAGGTAGGCAGGTGTCCCGTGGCTGGAGGGTGAGCATATCTTCGCCTGACTGGTACCCTAAGCGTGGGGGGGAATAGCGCGTTGGAGGCATTGATCCCGTCCTATGACCACGTTCAATCACCGGCCATTTTTTGCCACAGTTTTTTACGCCTATTTTTTTGCTGCAAAAACTCCTTGGAAAATATGGGGGGATGGATAAAGGGATATAAAGGGTAGAGTGGGGGTGGGTACTAGGTTGTAAATAGCTGGGGGGGGGCTAACCCCCCCACACCCCCCTAAAAGAAAAACCATTGAGTTTTTGCGGCAAACATTCTGCTAAAAATTGGCCTTTTAGTTTAGGTAACCTATGATTCCTGGATTGCCCCCCCCCCCCCCCGTAACCCCCGCAGGAGCTACTCCCACCGATCCTGCTCCATCTATTGCAAGCGTTGATCTTTACTGACTACACGTGTGTTTTGCTCATCTTCATGACAGGATCATGGCCTGGCCACACGAGGTGCGACTTCCCAGATAGAATCATGTATGCTGGGTGGCGTCTCTGGATGGGCACAGTCACGTCTCTGGATGAGCACAGTCACGTCTCTGGATGAGCACAGTCTCATCTCTGGATGAGCACATTCTCGTCTCTGGATGAGCACAGTCTCGTCTCTGGATGAGCACAGTAGTCTCTGGATGGGCACAGTCACGTCTCTGGATGGGCACAGTCACGTCTCTGGATGGGCACAGTCACGTCTCCGGATGAGCACAGTCTCGTCTCTGGATGAGCACAGTCTCGTCTCTGGATGAGCACAGTCTCATCTCTGGATGAGCACAGTCTCGTCTCTGGATGGGCACAGTCACGTCTCTGGATGGGCACAGTCACGTCTCTGGATGAGCACAGTCTCGTCTCTGGATGAGCACAGTCTCGTCTCTGGATGAGCACAGTCACGTCTCTGGATGAGCACAGTCTCGTCTCTGGATGAGCACAGTCTCATCTCTGGATGAGCACATTCTCGTCTCTGGATGAGCACAGTCTCGTCTCTGGATGAGCACAGTCTCGTCTCTGGATGGGCACAGTCACGTCTCTGGATGGGCACAGTCACGTCTCTGGATGGGCACAGTCTCGTCTCTGGATGGCCACAGTCACGTCTCTGGATGGCCACAGTCTCGTCTCTGGATGGCCACAGTCTCGTCTCTGGATGGCCACAGTCACGTCTCTGGATGGGCACAGTGCTGTGGAAACCGTGCAGTGAAGACCATTTGTCTTTATTTTAGTTTGGGCGCCAATTAAGCATGAACCCAGAGCTCTGGGAAGCAACAGAGCGCTGTACATACGCAGGGATTAGATTATTAGGGGGGTGCAGTGGGGGGGATAATCCTTAGATCTAACATTTATTGCTGGCATACCATTTAGCGCGGCAGGGAACAGTTAACATTTACAGATGGTCTGGTAACATGTAACTGCTGAAATGGGGGTGAGTGGGTGGAAAGGGGGATCGGGCTGTGGAGGGTGCTTGTCACCGGGATACTGGGTTGGGTGGGTTTGGGGGGGACACATATATAATGGGATGTGAAGAAGGTGCTCCTTGAAGACAGGTGTCTGGCTTTCCTCTGTCGCTTTGGTGTTTGACACACCTTGCCTGGCATGGGCATTGCAGTGTGCAGTGTTTGCAGAATAAGGTCATTGGTGAGGTATTCTAAGTACTATGGAATGTCTTGCCTGGCATGGGCATTGCAGTGTGCAGTGTTTGCAGAATAAGGTCATTGGTGAGATATTCTAAGTACTATGGAATGTCTTGCCTGGCATGGGCATTGCAGTGTGCAGTGTTTGCAGAATAAGGTCATTGGTGAGGTATTCTAAGTACTATGGAATGTCTTGCCTGGCATGGGCATTGCAGTGTGCAGTGTTTGCAGAATAAGGTCATTGGTGAGGTATTCTAAGTACTATGGAATGTCTTGCGTGGCATGGGCATTGCAGTGTGCAGTGTTTGCAGAATAAGGTCATTGGTGAGGTATTCTAAGTACTATGGAATGTCTTGCCTGGCATGGGCATTGCAGTGTGCAGTGTTTGCAGAATAAGGTCATTGGTGAGGTATTCTAAGTACTATGGAATGTCTTGCCTGGCATGGGCATTGCAGTGTGCAGTGTTTGCAGAATAAGGTCATTGGTGAGGTATTCTAAGTACTATGGAATGTCTTGCCTGGCATGGGCATTGCAGTGTGCAGTGTTTGCAGAATAAGGTCATTGGTGAGGTATTCTAAGTACTATGGAATGTCTTGCCTGGCATGGGCATTGCAGTGTGCAGTGTTTGCAGAATAAGGTCATTGGTGAGGTATTCTAAGTACTATGGAATGTCTTGCCTGGCATGGGCATTGCAGTGTGCAGTGTTTGCAGAATAAGGTCATTGGTGAGGTATTCTAAGTACTATGGAATGTCTTGCCTGGCATGGGCATTGCAGTGTGCAGTGTTTGCAGAATAAGGTCATTGGTGAGGTATTCTAAGTACTATGGAATGTCTTGTGTGGCATGGGCATTGCAGTGTGCAGTGTTTGCAGAATAAGGTCATTGGTGAGGTATTCTAAGTACTATGGAATGTCTTGTGTGGCATGGGCATTGCAGTGTGCAGTGTTTGCAGAATAAGGTCATTGGTGAGGTATTCTAAGCACTATGGAATGTCTTGCCTGGCATGGGCATTGCAGTGTGCAGTGTTTGCAGAATAAGGTCATTGGTGAGGTATTCTAAGTACTATGGAATGCCTTGCCTGGCATGGGCATTGCAGTGCGCAGTGTTTGCAGAATAAGGTCATTGGTGAGGTATTCTAAGCACTATGGAATGTCTTGTGTGGCACGCTGATGCTTTCTGTGTGGGAACAATAGTCTCTGGTGCAGTCTCAGTATCTGGGGTGTGCACAATGTATTTGTGGGTGCAGTGATGCTTAGTGTAATTTAAGGGAGGCATCATTTCACAAGTATGACACTGACAGAAGAGTTACACGTTTCAAAACCTTTATTAGATTCTTGGGGTTTGGAGAAACGCCTACTTTGCCCTAAAGCTATGACGGGAGTAGCCTCTACCATCAAATAATAAAGAAAACACAGTCCTAGTCAGTCTGTCAAAGCAAAATGGCCTATACTAAAAAGTAACGAATGCCTGCCCTATCTCTTATACAAAAAGTGTGTAAAGGCGAATGTGAATGCAAAGGAAAGTCGGTGTTATAACATAAAGGATCAAGATGGCTGAGTCAGCTCTCCTCCCCACGTTGGACAGCACAGAGTAAGGCGGCCCCCGTAGCCAGGATGACACACTCTGGCTCAGGTTATAAAAAAAAAGCAGTTCAAAACTTGGGTCGAGGCCCGCCTGGCCTTGAATATTAAAGTCACTTACTCATCGTTGCAAACGTTCTTTCAAAGTGCAACAAAAAGTTCACGTAGGTCTCCCTCCGTCAGGCTCGGACCTCGCAATCACAGCACATGCAGGGGTTCCCTTCCCCAAGCTTAATGCACATTCTTTAGGGGTTCCCTTCCCCTAACTTATCACACTTCCGGTCTCCATCAGTCGGGCTCAGACCTTTTTCTGATGTTGAACACATTAGAATGTGCAAGGCTTTTACTGTAGACCTCCGCAGGACCACTTCAACTTTCTCTTCAGCTCACCCTTTGTGTTATTTGCCCCAGTGTCTCTTGGTCTTGGTAGTTCAAACAAATCTTTCTTTTCAAACATTCAACTTTTCACTTCCCCTTTTGTCGGGGTTAATCTTGACAGTTACGCAGTTAATAGTTCATTCACTTTGCCGCTTTATAACTAAACATTTCACATTTTGCTGAGACTTTTGAGTGGGCTACTTCCTTTCGCCAGACCACTCCGCTACTCCGAATCACTTGCTTCACAGTTATCAGCCACTTAAAAGTTAATGACTGGTTAGCTTTCTTTTGCATCTCATCAGCATGTGCACAACCTTCACTTGTGAGAGATGCTGTTGCAGCTTGAATCTTTCTTTGACACAAACCGGCCTTTCATGTCTTTCACTAACTCACCAGTTGTGTACGTTCCTTTCTTGTCTCTGTGACTTTGATTCATGAGTCAAGGCTTATACCACAGGCTTGGCCTCGCCTCCGCAACTCTGTCGTTCACCCGGAAGGGTTGCTGGCGTCCTTGAAACACATTGCAGGTTTCTTCATGTCTGCGATTTGGCTTTCTCTGCGTCTCCTTCAGTTTCCTGGAAGCAACGACCTCCTGTAGGGATCTTCAGGGTTTCTCTACCCTTTGCTCTAGTCCCTCGATCGGTCGTCCTGCTCCTGTAGGTTCGCCTTCGCCCTGGAAGTTCTGCTCCTTCTCGTGTTCCATCTTTCTCAGGGTGTGTCTCTATGTGCCGCCTTTTATACGTGTGGGGAGAACTAATGGGTATCAGATGTATAAGTGCCTGACTTTGCCTGACCCGATGAGCGGGACATATCCAATGAGATATGTAAGTGTTAGCCCCTTTGCTCTCAGTCGCCCTCTTCCTCGGCCCAATGTCAGTGCAGAAAGGTGGGGAGCTGGGACGTAGGAAGAGCCTATAAAATAGGATAGGGCATAGGTACGGGGAAGGTGGGAATATCGTGTCTCACCATCGGCCGCCGAGAGGGAGAGGTCCCCGGGGATTCGAAAGTGAGACACCCTTTGGTTTCTCAGAGTAAGGAAAATATTTGGCATGGGCACAGTAATATCTTGAAATTGCTGTTAAATGCCTTCTGTGTGTGGTGGGCGCACACCAAGGCTTTGTGTCAACACAAACATGACTGTACAGCCTTGTGTGTTCTTGATAGTTTGGTGTGGGCAGAATATTACTTGGTGTTGGAATGGTTTTGGAATTACAGAGTTTGACTGGGCATTTGGGATACAAAGGGTCTGGATCCATCAAGGCCCACAGAGATGGCACTTCATACCTCTGTCGAGACTGCCAAAATGGACAACCAGGTTGTGGGAGTCCAGAGGAAATTTGGGCAAGAAAATGAACAAGACTCCCAGCGTTTGAGAGCATCCTGGGCGCTCTCACGGCCAGCAACACAATGGTGTTTTTTTACTCAAGGAAAAGGGCAGAGATCATCGTGGGCGCAAGTCCGTTCGGCCTGGGAGCGGTGCTGTTGCAGCCCGACGCCAATGAGGAGGCAGGGCCAGTGGTGTTTGCCAGCAGGGCGTTGTCGGCGACAGAGCAGAGGTACACCCAGATCGAGACAGAGGCTCTGGCAGTGCTCTGGGGCTGCAACTTCACCTGTATATCTTTGGTAAGCCTGTCACCGTTTCCACAGACCATACGCCTTTCATACCAATGATGGCTAGTTCGGTGTCCAAACCAATGGCCTGTATATAGAAATTGATGGTTGCCCTCCAGGAGTACAATGTGGAGCTAGAGTACCGGCAAGGAAGTGCCAATGCGGCAGATTACTTATCCAGACACCCCCTTACGTTGAAGAGGAGACGGAAGAATGTGTCCGGTCGCTCAGTCGCAGCGACTCCCAATTCCATGTCTCTGGACAACATAAAGGCAGCGTCGGCAGAAGATGAGTGCTTCCAGATCATGCAGATGGCGGGCAGTAGAGGCGAGTGGAACAGAGCACTCGCAAAACTGGACAAGCGTACTCGGGAGGCCTGTCAGGCACTGGAGCAACTCTGGTGGGTGAGTAATGAGCTCACGTACACTACATATGGGCTTGTTCTGAGAGGATCCAAGGTAGAGATAATCGGAGAAGCTGATCCCAATGTTGATGGAGCTATCGCACAAAGGCCACCCGGGAGCAACCAAGACCAATGTGCGTCTTTGCACGAAGGTCTGGTTTCCTGGACAGAAAGACAAGGTGGACACATTTATAAGGCGTTGCGTCTGGTGTCAGGCAGCAGCCCCCCATTGCAAGGAACCTCGGATTGAGACCATGGATCGAAGCTGCCTGTCATCGGACATTGCGTACATGGACTTCGGGTCCACTTATCGTAGACACACATTTTCTGGTGTTAGTGGACCAATGGTCGAGGTACCCTGAGGTGAAGTTCGTGGAGTCGGCATCCCTGGCTGATCTGTGCATGAGAAAGTATTTGCTACTCGTGGGCTGCCCACGGAAGTATGCACAACGTGTTCCCATTTCAGAGCGGGGGTTTCTCCGTTCCTGCTGACACAAGGAGTTCGTCATCGGAAAGTGACACCTGTCTGGCCACTGGCAAATGGGGAGGCAGAGAGATTCATGCGCACCCTGTACAAGGTGTTCCGGATAGCACATGGACATGGTGAATGTGAAGTAAGGGCGCTGAACCAGTTTTTATCTGAATATGGCACAACCCCCTCCCCCCCCATTGGTGCACATGGGTGCCACCAGCAGAAGCCCTGTTTCAAAGGATCCTAAGTGGGCTAATGCCAGAATACGCACCTCGCAACCGAGGGGTCATTGATGACCAGGAAGTGTTTGAGCGGAGGAGAAGTGCAAATGAGAAGGAGAGCGATCGAAGAGGCCTCCAAGGCTATTTTTTGGAATTTGAAGACGAGGTACTACTGCATGGCAGACAACCCAGAGGAAAGTTGTCTCTGCCACACAGGTCTCATCTGTTCGTGGAAGTGCATGAGT
Organism: Ambystoma mexicanum; assembly: GCF_040938575.1. Taxonomy (NCBI): domain Eukaryota; kingdom Metazoa; phylum Chordata; class Amphibia; order Caudata; family Ambystomatidae; genus Ambystoma; species Ambystoma mexicanum. Next base: position 803,255,192 of record NC_090938.1, read on the forward strand.
CAATGGTCAGTGTCAGATGGGCTGGACATGTTCACCAGGAACTCTAGTTTCTTCCGGAAGTTAGTGGATTTGCCAAGTCCGTTGGGAGGCTCCCTGGGAAGATGGGCGCAAGCACAACCATCGTAGGAGAGAGATGAAGATGATCTGGACCGTGAAAGCTCCCGAGGAGAAGATGGAAATGGTCCGACTGACCATGGAGGAGGCATCAGCTGGAGTAGGCACGTCCCGGAGGAGAGCATGGAATGACGCTACCCCATGCAAGGCTCCCAAAGTCGTCCCACATTCCGCCAGAATTTTGAAGTGGACAGTCCATCGGCTTAAAAGAACAGTTGCGTGTTTGTTGTGTTGTTAATGAATAGGAGGAGTGTGGCGTGTGCCCTTTAAAGGTGACCGCGACCTCATACGTCACAGCGTCAACTGAATAAATGGGCTGCCCATGCCAGAAGCTCGCATTGCAGTGATGAAGCCCAGACCCACAAGCTGTGTCCGTGTGTAGAGGAGCAGTTGGTCAAGTCATCCCTAGCTCCCACCCCCTCACCTCTGTCATACTGGAATAGTAGAAGAGCCCTATGTGGGACACCAGGTATCATCCCAATACCACATTGTGTATGAGAGACGATATGCACTCCAAACAACCATATCGAATGCACCCACGCACTGAAAGGGTGGAAGGATGGCGCACACATCATTGGACATCATAGGGCTATAAGTGAAATCTGACGAGGGCAGGGTGATATCAGGAAGGAAAGATACTGAGACGTACTGAAACGATATGCAAATACGTAAAGAATAAAGATGTATCTGAAGTAACAAGAGAAACATGTAATTGAATATGAGGGAATCATATATGCAAAGAAGATAAAGTAACCTGCTGACTAAAAGGTGTATATGCGCAGAGACGCAAGGTAGATGAGACCTATAGAAGCTTGCTGCAGAAGAAAACCTAACGTGGCGAGGGCGGCCATGATGGAAAGATGGACACCGGACTCCTGTTAAAGCTAATCAAGCTAACTCAGACAGAGCAGGGCGGCAGAGTCAGAAGACGCTCGAAAAACAGCTTTGTGTGAGGAATAACGAGGAGTCTATTGGCCTGGGATCAAGGATGCTACTTCAAGAAATAATTGCAGGGCACAAGGGGAGCCAAATGGATCAGCCATGTACGCAAGACCGATTTCTCTTAGATGAAGTAAAAAGGAAAACATCTGCAAGAGCCAAGTATTGGATAATTAAAGATGCAAAAAGCTTATACAAGTTGGAGTGAGCAAGACACTAGAGGCCGAGAGGAGTAATGACACCCAGCTTAATTGAATAAAATGGCAGTAAATAGAAGGTAGAAATGGATACATTTGTGGTCTCCTCACACGTGATTCAGAAGTCGAAAACAAGGGCTATTCATTAAGCTCCAGCCGAAGATAATTGTGTACCTACACGCCCTTAAAAGTCCCAGAATAAGAGGGCGGCAAGGTCAACTACAAAGGAGAAGCCTTGCTTTAGGGCCGGACTGTTGAGAGATGATGGACTAATTGGGGAAAGTCGGGAGTAGTCTGACGTTACTCTCGGGACCTGGGGTCCATTTTGCTTACGTGCTGCTAACGAGCCGAAAGTCCAAGGTCGGGAAAGCATGTCAACTAATCAGAGGGTCTATATAGCAACATGCTATACAATGTTACAAAGACCAATCCGCTGCCATTAATTCTGCTACAATCAATATTATACGTATTTAGAGGCGGTTCAAGGCGTGCCCGCCAGATAAGGGGCATCCAGTAATATTGTTAATACTTACATGATATATAGGTATATATGTTCCCTTAACCAATCCCTCCCTTCATAAGGTTTTACAGTTTGCCACGTAGGATGACGTCATAGCTGATGTACATTGAGGTATACAACCTTTGTATTGCTAAATTTGGGTGTGTGTGGACTACAGCTTGTTGTTTGCCAGATTGGCGACTTTATTTTATGCTGATAATAAAGTCGTTCTTTGAATCTGTCTGTTTTTTTGGGTCCAAGATCGTTATTGGTAATTCCATCTAGCACACGAGACGCTTCAAGGTTCACCCCCACCACACAACACCTGGGTCTCTCCCTCCAGGTCTCCCCACTTGTATCCCTCTCTTGCCTCCACCTCCTAGTGCTCACTCCTGCTCCCTCTCTGCCCTCCACATCGCCTCTCCCTTCCTTCCACGGACACCTTTGCTCAGTGTAGATCGCGGAGCACTTTTGCAACCGTGCGGACCCGCTTCCAGGATCCACGAATGATCCACGCTCCGCTTCATAAACCAGCAAGCTGAGCAGCTGTGTGTTCTCCCCATTCCAACCTTTCCCTGCAGCTGCTCTGGATTGGTCCACTCAGATGCGCAGGCCTTCCTTAAGAGGGCTGGCCGCCATTTTGAATGCTACAGCCTTGTTGTTCTGGTCACCGCCGGTAGTCCGCGCAGTGGCTGGCAGCCTCTGGTTCATCATACCTTCCATGAGCATTCCTCTTCAAAGCTTGCAGGATCACACGGGGAAGGTGGTACTTTGAATCTCATTTGCATTTAACCCCTGCTTTATTTTTGATCTTTCTGGGCTGCAGGGACCACGCGTTCTTCAGCTCCTGCACAGACCTTGCTGTCCTTGCCTCCATTCCTTGGTGTTGGCACTTGAGGGGCAGGCAGGGTCTTGCAGCAGCTATGCCAAGTTCAGTTGTCGCCCACAATGCATCTTTTCCCAGGCGACCGCTGTGGTCCCAACACAGCCTGGTGGCATGGGTGCCATTCAGGGGGCATCTGGTCAGTGGCTGGAGCCAAACACAGGAACTAAGGGAGGTGGGGGTGGGGGGGGTTATGAATCCGCGGAGCCCCAAATGCGAAGGGTTAGGCCAACTCCTGTAAAAAGGGACTAACTCCTTTTATGATGGTGCTTGCAGAGTACAAGAGCTGATGGGGAGAGGCCATTGGGTTCTTTCCTGCCTCCTGCTCCCTTGCATCTTACACACCCCATCCATCCATTTAAGGTGGGTGTTTTGCTATCGGTGCCTGGGGTTCTTGCCCCTGGTTATCGGGATTCTATCCCACAGAGTTCTGCCTTTTCCTGGGTTGGAGTCGAGCAGGGGATTGTGTTAAAGCTGGTGCTGGGCTGGGAGCCCTGGGGGACTTTCCTTCGCACCAGCTCCCCCCCCCACCCCCCCCATGGTCACCCCATCACCGAACCGAATATAGACACCGTATGTCTGTTCTGTGCCCAGTGATGCCTGCTGTGAGCGCGTGGGAGACTCATCACTCACTCTGGAACCCACGCGTGCAAATTAGGAGGCGCAGGAGCCACAGCAATAGTGAACCCCCTTTATTATCTCCCGCCATGTTTCTGTCACCCCGGCTCTAGTAGCCCCTCCTCTTCCCCTCTGTTTCTCGAGTCTGTGTCCTTCCCACTCGCCCTTAAGGTCGTACTTCACTTAAGGTAGTATGTTCACTCTACAACAGTGAGCAACATGATATCCCAAACGTGAGCACAATCGTGTCTTTGGTGTGGACACAGTTATCTCTGGTGCAGGTACAGTGTCTGCCGTGGGCACAGTAATGCACCTGGGATGGACAGAATGTGTCCAATGAGGGCACAGTTCTGTCTGGTGTGGGCATAATAATGGAAAAAAAGAGCAAGTATTTCTAATCTGGGTTCAACAATGTCTGGGTGACCAGTATTGGAGGAATCCATCACTAGAGCCCTCGCCGGTGTTCTTCAGCCTTTGGCTCCACAGCTGCTTTCGGCTACAGCTCCCATCAGCCCTAGCCATCATAGGCAATCGTGGGGGATCATGGGAGTTGTAGTCCAAAACATCTGGAGAGCTGCAGGGTGAAGACCCCTGGACGAGGAAGTCCTTCCCAAGCCCCTCCTTGGTTGTTGCTTGCCACTCCTGAGTGGGGATGGGGCGTTTCTGTCCTGGATAGTTTTCTGTGCCTGATTCCGCTAGTGGCTGGCTCTGTGCTGTCTGGTACCTTTCTGGGGCATGTGTTTGTTCTCTGCAGTGGTTGATGTCAGTCGGTCTCTGAGGTTGCTGGTGCCTGTCTCATTTGATTCTGAACCTACTGGTGTCTCTTTTCAGGCTCCGGTCTATCAAGTGGAGGAGGCAGCCGAAGGTGCTATATACAGCGTGGCGGTGAGGCATGCCCACGGCCACTCTGGAACATCTCCGGTGCAGGCTGGCCAGACGGTGAGTACCCACGTTATTACCAGCTAGTGCTTTGAAGGCGTGGCACTCTCAGACCCTCAGCCAAAGTTAGCCAGTCTGTCTCCTCTTTCTGTCTTTATCTGTACTCTTGTATGTCTAACTTTTCTCTTGATTTCATCCACTGTTTTATTCTATTCCTCTCTTCCTTTCCTTGTACGTCTCATTATATGTATTTTACTTGTTCACTAAATGGCAACGTGTTGGTATCTTGGCTGCCTTTCTTGGCCTTGGTCATAGCAGGCCGCCCTGCATTGCAGCTGCCATGCACCTGTCCCCAGATCGTCCAGCCTGTCATTGGTCCCGAGCAGGGGCGCGGCTTCTAGATCCAGCATTCTCCTTGTGACCCTAGTTTTGCCAGATCTTCCAGGCTGTCATTGGCCCAGAGCAAGGGAGCGGCTTCTAGATCCAGCATTCTCCTTGTGACCCTAGTTTTGCCAGATCTTCCAGGCTGTCATTGGCCCAGAGCACGGGAGCGGCTTCTAGATCCAGCATTCTCCTTGTGACCCTAGTTTTGCCAGATCTTCCAGGCTGTCATTGGCCCAGAGCACGGGAGCGGCTTCTAGATCCAGCATTCTCCTTGTGACCCAGTTTTGCCAGATCTTCCAGGCTGTCAATGGCCCAGAGCAGGGGAGCGGCGTCTAGATCCAGCATTCTCCTTGTGACCCTAGTTTTGCCAGATCTTCCAGGCTGTCATTGGCCCAGAGCACGGGAGCGGCTTCTAGATCCAGCATTCTCCATTCTCCTTGTGAAACATGGATCCGGTCAGGGATGGAAAGTGTTGGCCTGGCTGCAGGCCTTCCTTTGGCTCCAGGCGTATCTGGGCCTGTTTGACTCTGTGTGTTTGTCATGGCTATCGCTGGATAGACGGTGTGAGAGAAATGTGAATGGTAGGTTTTCCAGGGTCTCTTCTGCCTGGCGTACTTGGCTTTCCCTCCTCCTTCTAATCTCTACAGTGTGGCCTACTCGGCTTGGCTTCCTCCTGTTCGGCCCTGCTGGCCCACCTGCTTCCCTTACCGCCTAAACCCCAGCTCTCTGAAATGCCATCCTAACTCCCACGCAGTGGTGGTTTGGGTTGTTTTGCTGAAGTAGAAAGATACGCAATGGAATTGACCGTAGTCGTTTTCACCGCAAATTGGTTTTTACTTCACCAAAACAGCCCAAATTTGGCCATAGACCAACCCCCTCCACCCTTACTTACCTTTTAGCTGGCAGCTTTTTCTCCTTTACCCCTGCAGCATCAGTTCTGTCCCTCTAACGCGGGCCCGGACCTGACCCTGCAGGGTCCCTATTTATTTATTTTGGGGGTGTCCCCCACTTCCATTGACAAGGAAGCGGGGGACACCCCCGCACCCCAAAGCCCAAAAATACCGAACATGGCGAGCAGGGAGCTTCGAATTTTAGGTACAGGCCAAATGGTCCATCCAACCATTGATTTTGGATCAACTTGGGTATTTCCGTGGTTTCTGCCTCTCTGAATGTTGGCTTAGATGCTCATTGTTCCAATGGGGCCTCGGCTGGTGGGTTAGATTCATCATTGGCAGGGAGTTGTCTGATTGGTAGCGCATGCTGACCAGTTCCACTCCTCCCTCCACGCATGTCCCATTTTCACACTTGTGTTCTGGTTTCTCTAATAATTCATTTCAGCCTGTGCCACCAATTCTGCGGACCAAGGGCTCAAAAAAATCTGTCCGCCATCTTGAGATAAAGCACCGGCATTATGTAAGTGTGCTCGCATGCTATCCGCATATCCCCGCGGCGTGCCTGCGCTCTGTGTTCTTTCCTTACTGCTACCCATTTTTTGTTGGACTCCACCAAGCGATCCACTCTTTGCTTTTGGACTTGCGTACGGAGCACCGAGCGAGTGGAACATTTCCTGTGCGTAATACATGCAGACCGTTCTTGAAGCTAATTGTGTCGGGGTTTCTTCCCTCTAATACTGCTCCCCCTCAGGTGATGTTAGTACTGGGCCCCTTCCCTCATACCTCATGTACCACATTTCCTGATGGGTCATAATATAGACTTTTCCTTGTAGGGGTGAATGCAGGGTGCATGTTGGGGGGCCTGAAGGGTGACTGTGGGACACTCCAGGGAATCCTTCACATACCACCTCCAGGGGCTGATTGCTCCCCCCGGCCATCAAGGCTGCAAAGCCCCCATTATGATCTTCCAGAGGTGCCTGTTACAGAGCGCAGTCTCTGTCTCCTCTATGCAGGTTCCATTGAACAGGCAAGGATCTGCAGTGCAGTGGATCAGAGAGGCTGCGGCTGGGGCTGCCCGGAGCTCTACTAAGCTTTATCTCTGCATAGCTTAGTAAGGCAGCCACTGCGAGGTGACGCTGTAGAGTTGCAGAGGAGGATATCCTCTATGTAGGTTCCATTGAACGGGCAAGGATCTGCAGTGCAGTGGCTCAGAGAGGCTGCGGCTTGGGCTGCCTGGAGCTCTTCTAAGCTTTATCTCTGCATAGCTAAGTAAGGCAGCCACTGCGAGGTGACGCTAGGCTGCTGGGAGCTCTACTAAGCTTTATCTCTGCATAGCTTAGTAAGGCAGTGTAAAGACCGGAGGAGGGTCTGCACTTCCGCTCTCTATATGGTAGAGGAGAGGCACAGAGACCCCTGCCAAGATTCTCTATTACGGTAGTAATGGACGAGCAATCAAGGCCTAGCTTCTTGGGAGGTGATGCGAGCTGGTTCTTAAGTACAGTGTAGTCCCCGAGCACCCACGAAGGAATGCCCACACACTATATCGGTTAAAACACAGTCTTTATATAATTAATATTCAAGGTCTTATACACAATCACGATGACTCACTTTGTACTCCGAAAATCAACAATGGTAAATATGTACAGTTCTAAAGTGGTACCACTAACGTTACCCGATCTTATTAAAGTGCATACGGTCAAAATGACACACTGATCAAAATTAAGAGGAAACCAGCAGTAGAGAGAGAAAGGAAAGCAGGATGGTTGAGCAATAGGCAGAATACTGGTAACTAACGTTAAACACAGCTCTGTGTGGAGATTCCCCCACCTGGGCAACCTGTAGAAGAAAGATATAAGCCCAGTCCATATATTGATCACCCTTAGACTTCCCAAGAGTTCTGCAACCCCAAAGTACCTTGGTGTTGTAGCGTTCTGCGTCGGGGAAATCGACAACCCGTCTTGAGTGTCCTCCCTTTCAGGCATGAGTCACGGGTCGTCGAACGTCCGACGGAGAACAGGTCGAGCTACGACGTTGAAGTGGCCGTGTCGTTCCTAGCGGTGCTCGTTGACGGAGAAGCGTAAACATCCTGCAAGGAAGAGGCATGCGGGGCACCTCGGTGTCGATAGTTCTGGACCGCAAAGAGTTGAAGAACTGTGGCCCAGCAAGGGCGTCGAGTCGGCGTCTCTGTGGTCTTTGAGTGGTGGGAAACCCACCGGTGGATGCTCCTCAGCGCGTCGACGGTCAGGCCTTCTCCAGCAGGATACAGCGGCGATGATGCGGACGAGAGCGTCCTTGGATCACGGAAGTTTCTTAGGCAACGGTAGCACAGCGGCTCCGGTCGGCGACGGCGGTGAGCGACAGTGGTGGACCACGGTCCGGGCGCTTCTCTTTGGAGTTCCGCAGCAATCCCCGTATCCGCAGCCTGTCGAAGGTCTGTCTACCAGGGAGCTTAGGCAAAGATCAGCTGTGCACGATGGTCCCTCGTAGCTCGGGAAGAGGGCACCTTACCAGGTCCTCTCTGGGTCAGTTCTTGAAGCACAGCAGCCTTCCGATTGCGAAGGAGAGCAACAGCAATTCTTCTCGTCCAGCAGGGCTCAAGGTGAAGCTTCACTCCAATTACTCGTCGTACTGGACTTCAGCTTCTGAACATGATTCCTAGCAGTGAGAGGTCCCCAGATATCCTGTTGATCTCCCATTCATTTCGCTGGGTCGCACTCCAGCATCCAATCACGACTACGGGCATTCATGCAGGCAGGCAACCAATCAGGCACATGAGGTATTCAGGCCATTCACTTCTCCCCAGACACTCACAACAAGTTATGTGTATTGGGGCAAGTACCGAGCCATTCAACAGTCCAAGCTGCATTCATACCGGTTTCGGTCAGGACTGTCTCAACCATTGTGTCAACCACCAGATACTAGACAGTCACAACATAGAATGTATATTCGTCACACACTCCATTCACCCAGGTCCCACCCATAGGCGTACCCACAACATAAGGTCGTTGAGAAGGCTCCAGCCAGTTTGGTCGGCACTTCCCCACACTACCATATATGGAACTTCCACCCAACAGCCAGTCAGGGGGGAGGGGGGACAGAGGCAGGGCTTCCCAGGACTTCGGGAAGATCAGGGGAACAGGTGATGGAAGGCAAGAGGCCATGGGGGCCATTTTGTCTCCATCAGGAATCTACTGATTCCAATGACAGGACCCGGGCATCCCAAAATGGAGGACGCTCAGGGCACCAGTCATTTCAGCACAGAGCTGCCACCAGCCTGCAACCTCCTCTGTGGGTCACACACAGGTGCCCACAAACATACCCATGGGGCACAGGGTTGTACCCCTACCCCTGGGGGCCATAAGGGTATACCAGTGGTCTGTTCACCAAACCAAAAGAGAGGGAGCTGCACCGCCAAGAGTCCCACATGAACACCTGCATGGAAAACATGACAGAACACACGATAAAAAGCAGTAAAGGACAAGGATATGGAGGCCCTGTCCCTCCGATGCATTTCCAGCATCACAGGCAGCTACTGCGAGGTGACTCTGTAGAGTTGCAGAGGAGGATCTCCTCCTATGTAGGTTCCATCGGACAGGCAAGGATCTGCAGTGCAGTGGATCAGAGAGGCTGTGGCTTGGGCTGCTGGGAGCTCTACTAAGATTTTTCTCTGCATAGCTTAGTAAGGCAGCCACTGTGAGGTGACGCTGTAGAGTTGCAGAGGAGGATCTCCTCTATGTAGGTTCCATTGAACAGACAAGGATCCGCAGTGCATTGGATCAGAGAGGCTGTGGCTTGGGCTGCTGGGAGCTCTACTAAGCTTTATCTCTGCATAGCTTAGTAAGGCAGCCACTGTGAGGTGACGCTGTAGAGTTGCAGAGGAGGATCTCCTCTATGTAGGTTCCATTGAACAGACAAGGATCCGCAGTGCATTGGATCAGAGAGGCTGTGGCTTGGGCTGCTGGGAGCTCTACTAAGCTTTATCTCTGCATAGCTTAGTAAGGCAGCCACTGTGAGGTGACGCTGTAGAGTTGCAGAGGAGGATCTTCTCTGCTTGTATCCTGAGGATAGCAGAGAGTGTCCCCAGCATTGATGACACAAGGCGGCTGGTGTGTGGGCCAAGTCCCTCTTGGAAATGCGAGATCAGCCCTGTTTCTTGGGGCCGGCAGAGAAGACGGCTAGCCGGGGAGCAGGGCTTAAGCAGCTCAGGGGGGTAGGGGGTGCAGGAAGGGCCCCACCCGGATAGCTGCCTCCGAGTCCACCGGTCAAACATTAAGCATTCCTTTGTTTCCAATAAAGGAATGCATATTCCGAACGCAGCCTCTGAGATGCTATGTAGACACACAGACCCTCTGTCTACCCTCTCCAGCTTTGTGTTGACCGAGCCTTTAAAGAGGGAACAATTTGTAAGGGATGGCTCATTTAACAAGCCATTGTTTTTACACCACAGTGATAACAAATGGATATGGGGCATTTTTATTCTGAAGGCCAGCACAAAGCATCAGTTAGCTGACCAAATCTATGCATTCTTCCAAGAGAAGTAACATGCCACACAGAAAAAGTTTTAAACTAGGTTTTACATTTTCATGTCTTTGATAACGACAACACATTGTGGTGTTCTATATTACTATTTAGGTACACACGGTGCATGCCTGAGAAAGTGGCTACTTTAAGACATGGACTAAATCCATCTGCTCAGCTTCAAAATAACTTTTATTTATTTAACATTTATTTCAGCGCACAAAGCCCTGAGACATCAAGGCGCTCGTTAAAGAAGGTGTATGTACAGTTTTATAAGAGTTTACGACAGGTGCGCACAACTGGGAAAGCCTTGCCTCATGGTACAGGGGGGGGGGCTACATCAGAAGTACAAAACCAGCAAAATATGCAGGGTCAGAATGGGTAAAAAGCGACAGTGGAGCTCCTAATGTCATGTCGCGGGGAGCACTCGCAATCCATAAAGTTCAGCAGGGGTCATATAGAGCAGAGCACAAGGCTGAGATTGTTACAATGAGTAGGTCACAGGCAAATATCATATGCAGCGCAAGGCTGGAGGAGTCATGTTGGCTATCGGCAAGTTCAGAATGTTACAGACCTAGTAGGTTAAATGGACCGCACAGAGGTGCAAGACCAGACCAGCAAGCTGTAGACAAACTGAGTAGGCAGCATAAGGTGCAGGACCAATCGGGTAAGATACAGGCAAGTGAAAATATGAACATAGTATTTCAGAAAGCAAGTTGGGTGAAGAGCAGCACCAGAGTTGAGGGTCCAGGCGAAGATCAAGGGCATGCAGAAGCGGCAGTCCGCAGGTCAAGGTGGTAAACGTGTGCCTCAGGAAGCGGTAGAACGAGTCAGGTGAGTTAAAATGGCACGATCAGGTAAAGTTGTAATGATAGTGTACGACGAGGAGCAGAATGGGCGCCAACAATCGGAAGTGTGAGGTGGGTACAAGAAGACCATCAGTAGTAAATACCAGCAGTATATGGCAGATACCAAAAGGAGAGCGATAATTATACTTCAGAGCCGATGCCGACGTCAGAACAGGCAGGGCTTACCTTGAGATGTAGTGCCATGATGTAGGCCTGATGTGAGGTGGCCCAAGTGGGTAGTAACCGCACCACATTGCCCCCTGAGACCGGTGGAGACAGCAACCAAGGGCCTTGACTGCAGCCCTTCACTGGGGGCTGGCTTCGCCTCCCGGCTTGGGGGTAGGGCTCCAGGTGTAAGGAGCCTGATCCAATCACAGTGGTCACTCTGCAGGGCAGACTGGGAACCTAGTGAGGCTTGCAATACGGCGGCGGCCATCTTTAGCTGTTGCTGAGGCTCTGTGGCCGTAGTTGGGAAAAAGCATAGATCGTTTGTAGCCATCATGCATTAGTACAATCCTTTCTGTAAGTCGTTCCTTGGTTGTGTCTTGTAAGGTATCTTTTCCTGTCTATAGATATAATTCCCTAAAGATGTTCCAGTATTGGGGACTGGGAATGCTCAGACTGAGACCCAGCCCCTCCTCATCTAAGACTTTCCAGTAACAAGAAGCACAAGAGCCCTTATACCCCATTTGAGTGGCTGATGATGCAGCCATTCTATTCCTGCATCCAAAAACTTAAGATGTCCGAATGACTATGTACGGTTCATGGTTAAAACATTTTGCTAGGATGAGTGTTGTGAACAGTGATCTGAGCACCAAGTCTTGTCTGTTATGTATGTACTGATTCACACACATAATTTTTATATATACTTATCGAATCTAGTGATCTCCGATCACTGTTATATTCCCGAAATGCTCTGTGATTTAATGCAAAGCCAACAGGAACACTCATTGGTGCTATTTATCCCCTTTCTCTCTCTCTCTCTCATAGAGGTATTTTGAGAGCATACATTAGGAGGGTACTAAGCTGTCCATCTTGGAATGATAACCTTCTACCAGAGAATAATTCATATGGTTAGTCTAGTATTGTCCCTTGCGAAATGCAAGTGAGATGGTATGAACAGAAAACCTGCAACACAGGGCCAGTGCTACCTCACACCGTGGCTGGCTGGTCACACCACAGTGGGCCAGTATGGGCAGTTTGAAACTGTGTTCAGGCAAGGCCTTCGGTAAGAGCAGGTGACGGAAACACCATTTACTTTGGCAGCAACAAGCTGTGTTTTCACATTATGTTTCTTCTGTAAAGTACTTGAATTATAATGTAATGAAACCAGCTTAATTTGTTTAGCAACGATTTATTGATGTTGAGGAGGGCTTTGTTGTGTGACAGAGGTGTAGTTTGGGAGTGACGCGTGCCAGTCAGGAGGGCACATTCTAGTGTTTCGCCCTGGGCACCAAGTTGGCTAGAAACTGCCCTGTGCCAGATGAACGATCTTGGCAAAGCAATGCTTGTGCTGGGTTGCTGGAAATCTTCCTCTTCCTGAATAAGAACGAGGGGTGCGTCCTTTGTTTCCCATGTGTCCGGCAAGTCTTTGCTTTTAGCACAGGACTGTAGAGGGACATGGATTCTTAGGTCCAGGTCTGCCAGCAGCAGGTGCCGAAAGTATCCTTCAGCACCCAGCGCGGAAGTCCGCAGTGGCCCCTCTGTGCTTGGATTGGTGCAAAGCTCCTGTAGACATTTAGTGCTCGGTGCAAAGTGCTTTGTGCACCGTGACCGAGAAGAAATGCATGTGTTCCTCGCTTCCCTGGCAAATGGCTACCCACATAAGGACCAAGATCGGATTCCCAAGACCCTCCCAGGGGTCTTCCGGAAACATTGGGTCAGGGCCACACAGAGATGGGATGCCCTTAGGTTCATGTACCCCTCCTTCCCGATTCATGCCCGGTCTGGGAGGGTGGAAGGGAATTTGCACTCTGCCACTCGCGGGAGGGAGGGAGGGGGAGGGAGGGGGAGGGAGAGGGAGGGAGGGAGAGGGGGAAGGGGGGGGAGAGGGAGGGAGAGGGGCAGAGGGAGGGAGGGAGGGAGAGGGGCAGAGGGAGGGAGAGGGAGGGGGAGGGAGGGAGGGGGAAGGAGGGGGGAGAGAGAGGGAGGGAGAGGGGGAAGGGGGGAGAGGGAGGGAGAGGGGCAGAGGGAGAGGGAGAGTTAGGGGGAGGGAAGGAGGGGGGAGAGAGAGGGAGGGAGAGGAGGAAGGGGGGGAGAGGGAGAGGGAGGGAGAGGGGCAGGGGGAGGGAGGGGGAGGGAGGGAGGGAGAGGGGCAGAGGGAGGGAGGGAGAGTGAGGGAGGGAGGTAGACCGAGGGAGGGAGGGAGAAGGGGAGATATATCAGAAGTGAGTGATCGAGGGGCCTAAAAGACACTGCCATAAGTTAGAGGTCACAGAGGGAGGCAACTGGCACATTTGTGAGAAAATCAGGTGAGAGAGGGTTATGTTATTTGGCATTTATATAGCGCTCTATATATCAATGGTATGACCTCAAAGCGCTTGTGGGTTGAACGCCCTTGGGGACCGTAGTCCAGGTCAGTCGAGAGAGTAGAGTATTATAGGGTGCTTGGATGCACTCAATCTGTGTGCAGCTGATGCGATTGCCTGATGGTAGCTGCATCCTAGCATTAGGGGTGGTATTGCGAGATCAATTGAATGTGTGCCATCTGGTGGTCGGATACTGAGATTGCATTCAGGAGGCATTGGGCCGGTGTAGGACTCTTAGGTGAGCAGCTAGGCCAATTTGTTTCGTGGGATATAGTTGCATTGTAGCAGGAGGTTGAGGTGTTAATGGAGTATGGTTTGTATGTGAGCAGCTAGGCCGAAATTGATCGAGGGTTGTAGCTGCGCTCTACTGGGTGTTGGTGTAGAGTGTCTGGGTGGAGTTTTTATTCTTACCAGCCCATTGTTCCAGGTGCATTCATGTAACATTCACACGTTTCGCGATAGCTGCACTCGGAGGGAGATGGCACAGGTGGTAGCTAGGCATGTGTAGTGGACTCATATTGACATTGAAGCCTTGATCCATGGTGGCGTGGGGTTCCTGCGGCCCTACATGGTAATTATTCAGGTTTACGGAAAGAGCCAGTGTTTTACAGCTTTGCAGAAGGCCATGTAGTCTTGGGTGTGTTGAATGTGTGGTGGGGGAAAGTTCCACAGAGTAGGGGCCAAGGTTGAGAAGGCCGATCTTCCAATCCAGACTGAATTGGAGGTGGGCATCACAAATAAGTCGGCAGTGCTTGATCGTAGGGTGCGTGATGGGAGGTAGGGTTTAATCTTGTTGGTAAGTTGGGCCTGTCTTGTGCACTGCTCGGTGGGTAATGCGTGAGGTTTTGAAGGTGGTTCTTCATCCTACGGGGAGCCAGTGAAGGGTGCTGAGTGCGGGGGAGATGGGGTCTCTGTGTCCCAAGACCAGAAGGAGTTTAGCGGCAGCCTTTTGGGTTCTTTGGAGTTTATGTCGGTGCTCCCAGTTATAAGGAGCTGGCATAGTCCAGTCTCGACATAACAATGGACATGTCAGTGATGAGTTGCAATAGGTGAGGTAAGGGAAAATGCGTCTAAGGAGTTTGAGGCGGTAGTGACAGGATATTGATACATTATTGATCTGGCGGGAGCGGGTTAGGTCTGAGTCCATATTGCAGCCAAGGTTTTTGACTATTTTGGAGTGGGGGTGGGGGGGACATGGGAGTGGTTGCGGGAGAAGGGCCGTATTGCTGCACACCACGATTTCAGTTTTATCAGGGTCCAGTGATCAAAGACACAGGTGAGTGATGCAAATCAAAGGCGCAGAGGTAAGACAGAGTTCAGTCACAGGTGTTGGTGGGATAGAAATCAAAGCACAAGGTGATCCTAGGCACAGGGGGAAGCGGGATGCAAGGCACAGCCGGGAAGCGAGATCCAACAGAGGGAAGTGAGCTAGATAAGCAGAATATGCTGTAATAGGATTTGGGCTATTGGCTTTGGCTGTACTTGTTCTCTGCTCAGCTTCTGCTGCTTTTATAACTTCTGCTTCATTGTTCGGGATGTTAAAACAGATCAATTTTCCAATAAAAATAAATCTGAGCACACATGATTTTGTTTTGCCTTTGAACTACCACTTCAAAGTTACGCGTTCCTACCTTTTGGTCAGCTTCTACCCTCCAAGGTACTCTGGAAACAATGTTTCACGCATGAATTATAAATATGTTAAAACTGTAACACTTCGGGAGAGTCAATTAAGATTTAATAGCTTACCGGCAGCGTTCTTTCTGTTGTATTGTCACGGGTAGTATAGCTCAGTGGCAACACGCTCGTCTTGGAAGATGACGCAGAGCAACGTGGGTTTGAATCCCGGGTCCACGCTTAGAAACCTCTTCGGTAGTAAGCGTGTTATAAAAAAAAAAAACAATTATAATAACAAGAGCCACGTGACCGCTCGGCATAGAAGTATATTTAACAATGGGAAAAGAAAAAAGGCTTTTACGACACGCATGTGTTTCAGCTTTGATTTCAAGTTACATTTTCTATGTTAATGAGTTCCCACTTCTATGAACAAGTGTCTCCCTCTCAAATATGCATGCAAGTGTTAAGAAAGCTGGCTACTGTTACCGTCAAGGTATTTTAGTTGATTTGGAGTATGGCGCATCACTTTCCTGACTCCACAATCACTGCGACTGTGGGCTGCTTCTGCTTCCTGGCTTGGTTTCTTCAACTTCTACTGCTGCAGGCATGACCCCACACCCCTCTGCTGCACAGGCGTCTCCGATCCGGCCTCATCAAAGGAAAGACTTCTCTCCGGTTCCCCTCGGCTTGCTTCTACACACAGGCCTTGGGTGGATGCACAACTTCAGCATAGTATTCACAGCTATTAGGCACACCTGGAAAGACTGCCTGTTTTCTCCAGTCTCTTCCAATGCTGTCACGGCCAAACAGGATGTGTGAGCACAGGACCAGCACAGAGCCTCCCTTCTGTCATCACACTTCCTTGTGAACTGCCAGCCTCGTGCTCTGCCCCTTCTACTTCTGCTACTGCCGACTTTCCGGCTCCCACTCAAACTTCATTATACTGCTCCTTCCTACAGCAGTCTCTTATGCCTCTCAGGTGGGTTAATTGGGTTCAGGTACAGGCAGGCCCTTAGAACTGACCCTGCCAAATGCTATTAGGCTTGGAATGCCTGATGTCCTGCATGTCTCTTTAGCCCTCCTCCTCTTCACATTACTCAAGGGATTCTGGGACTTGCAGTCCATTGAAGAAAGTCCATTTTCTTTACATCTTTAAAAGAATTAAGTAAAGGTTTCTCTCCCTTGATGTTATTATAATAGGTGTAAATATGTTAAACGTTTTTGGCGACATGTGGGGCAGAAAGTCACAGGTTTGACGCTCCTGTTGGTATACCTTTCACATTGTGGAGGATGTGGATTTTTAAGGGTATAAAAGATAGGTTCTTAAGGTTCAACACTTTGTGGAAGTACTTCTCTAGATGTTATCTTTATACCCTTAGCAGGAGGCTGAGATGCATTAAATTGACAATAAGCCAATTTCTCCTCTAAATTGTCCTGGGAGGAGATTCTAGGCAGAGGTTTAGTGGGGAGGGCTGGGGGGGGGGGGTCCACAGGATTCTCCACAGTATATAAGTGATCGAGACATCACATCACATCACATGACATGGGGGTAAGTGAGTAGGTGAGATTCCAGGGTTGCAGGGGTGAGGGAGATCTATAGCACTAAAAGTATTGAGACAATGTTGAGAGGCACCGATAGGAGTCAGAAAATATCCCAGATGTGTGGGGGATTAAAGGCACTGAGGTGAGTGACAGCCAGAGAGACCTCCATCATGCAAGTAAAAGTAACAAACAGACCTAGAGAGCGCTTTAAGACACCCGAGGAAGCCGGGGTGAGACGGAAAATGACTTCCCAAAAATAATAAATGTGTACACTGATGTGTATGTGTGTTGTGTAGGTGTATGCACTGTGACAAATGCAAGAAGTTTATCGTCTCTCTCCAAGGGGCAGCCATATCCTTTAGAACTAGAGAGGTGGGCCCACTACACTTAACACCCGCTAGGAGATGGGGTAAGTGGGATCCCTCTGGAGGTGACTCCCCCTTAGGGGAAAGCAATATCGCAGAGATGGACTTAAGTTAACTCCCTCCCCCCCCCCCGAACACTAACACCTTTATGGGGTATATAGGAATTGAGATGTACAACCTTATGACCCCTGTAATGGCTGGCTGTGCTTCTGACATAAACTTTGTCCCAATGGGAAACAGCAGAAAAACGGACAGAGCAGTCTCTTGTAAGCACGTCATCTAAAGAGCCAATCAGAAAGGAGTATCTGCGAAGCCTGCAGAGGTCAGGAAAGTCCCATCACACACAGGGGATGTGGCCTGGAGGAGTGAGAGAACCCCAAACGACGCATCCAAGGCCTAGTGCGAGCTCGGCAAGTGCAGCAAGGCCTCGCAGACTGTTAACCGGAACTGGCCACTACTGCAACGTGAGCAGGAGCAGAGGACCTCAGAGGGCCGAGAACAGGCCCCCAAGGAAGAGGCACCCACCAGTCTTCAGACCGAGAGACCAGGAAAGAAGGTAGTCTGCCAACCGAAGCGGATTCTAATTGAGTCCTTGCATATTCGGCTCCCCTGAGAGCGGAACGCTGGACCGACTACCCATGCTTTCTTAGGAGCATTGCACATCACATGCCGGTAGGCAGTGGCTCCAGCAGAGACGGGCGATGGGTGGTGCGGCAAGAGCAAGACAGAGAAACTCTAGGTGGGGAGAAGGACAGAGACAAGCCTCAGAGTGGTTAGAGGTCAGAGAACCCTTAGGGTGGGTAGGAGGACAGAAGGAAGACCCAGAATGGGGAGAGATCAGAGAAACCCCAGAATGGTGAAAAAGATAGAGGCCGCAGAGTGGGGAGTGGGGGGTGGCGGGAGAAAGCCCAGGGTGGGGAAAAAGACAGAGCGGCCTTGGTGTGGAGGGAACACAGACAAGCCCCAGAGAGGGAGAGAGCAAGAGTAAAGCCCTGGAGTGGGGAAAACACGGTCAACCCCAAGAGTGGGGAGAGAGACTGAGACAAGCCCCCATGTCGGGAGAGAGACGGATTCACTAAGACAAGCCTTGGTGTGGGGGAGAAAACCAGGAAAACCCAGAGAGGGGGGGGAGACTGAAAGTACCCAGATTTTGCAGGGGCAAAATGGAGTAAAGTCTCCCCGAAGGGAGAAAGACTGTGAGATACACCGATCGAACAGGAAAACCAGAGAGACCCAGCTGGAGTCCGGGAAGGTAATTCAGCAGTACATGAATTTTGGGACTGTGAACATAGCCAGGGGCCTGTTGTAAAGAGATCCAGGGGTGAGGGTCAGAAGCAAGCAGCCAACTCTCTCATTGCATAAGGCCCAAAGCATGTCTTGTTTTTTTTGTGCTTGTTTTCTTTTGAGTAGTAGGGGAGACGGTAGATTAGAATAGGATTTGTCAATGGAGGATTTCATTTAGTTTAAGTCATCTTGGCACCATGACGAGCACCCCTTTTGACCTTCATTTGTCTAGAGCGCTTCTAGCCACACACAACATCCACCAGTGACACACGGCTATACCTCAAGATTGACTCCATCAAGGACATCCACAGGCTCCAAACCTGCCTCTCGTTTGATCCACTCTTGGATGTCCAGTGCATACTTGAAGCTCAACCCCTCCAAGACCCAATTCCTACTCCTCACCAACCACAGTGAACACCCAGACATACAGACCTGGCTATCAACCATGAACCCTGAGGGCTTCACACCCGGGCTCACCTCCTGTGCCAAGTCCCTCTGGTTCCACACTGACAAACGCCTCTCCTTCAAGACACACGTAGCTAAGAAACCTCAAACTGCTTGGTATCAGCTCTCCCTCCTGCAGAAGGTCAAGCCCCTTCCTCCCCGCGAACAGCTTTAGATCCATAATTTAAGCACTGGTCCTATCCCGCTTGGATTGGGGCATTGCCCTCCTTGAAGGCCTCCTGTCGTCCCCCCCCTTGTTCCCCTGAGACGTGTCCTGCATGCGGCCGGGCGCCTCATCAGGGGCACATCAGCCCGGCCCGCAACGACATTCACGGTCTCCCACTGCACGCACAAATCGCCTTCAAGTCTTGCTGCATCGTGTATAAGGCAGCCACCCTCAAGTCACCCAGCTACCTCGCAGAGAAACTCTGCATCTCCGGCGGACAGCGTACGACCGGAAGCCAGGACACATGCAGACTTGAAATCTGACACTGCACAAAGGAAAGGGCCAGAAAACGAGCCTGCTCTGCCTATGCACCAAGACTATGGAACCTCCTCCCTGTCGGCATCAGACTCGCCCCTACAATTCAGAAAAGAACTCCAGACCCATCTCTTCAAGGATTCTCTCCTCCTGAACCCCTAGGGAATAACATCGCCCCTTGCGCTAGCTGACCCACTAGACGCTGCCTGCCCCTCTCCTCCCTGCAACCTGGTACAGCTGTACCCCTCCTCTGTACCCCTCTGTATTCTACCCCTGATGCATATCTGTTCTGTTGTTACCTCTGAAAAGCGCTCCGTTGCTTCTCGAAGCTCGGTCCACGCTCAATAAATCCTATATTAATAATAGGGTAGGGTTTAGGATCACAGATTTAGGGAAAGGTTAGGTCTTTTGAGTCTTTAGAGAGAGAATAGAACCTTTGAACATCACTCCTACTTGACCATCTCCTGACGCTGACTTATCAGAGCACCTCAATGATGGATACCTGTATTGACACCCACCGTTGGATCACCCATTCACAAAGATGAGGGTATAGGGCTAGATCCTGGCCCAATACAACGTCAAGGCACAGTAACCCATGTATTGCCACTCCCTAGACCCGAGAAGTACCACATGCGACATCCTGCTAAACAGGCGGTCATGGTTTAGTGCCTTTAAGAACGTATTCGTCTTTGGAGACCTATGGGAACATATATAATTTTCTGCCCCTATAAAAGGTTTGTGTCCTAGTGGCACTAAAGAAAATGTTCAATGCAAAAACACAAACCTCATAACCTGGAGTTTTACATCTGGCCCCCGAGAGACAACATGCTTAAGCCAGACGATAGGCTGAAGGCTATGAACATTATCCCCAACCGTGGGCAACCCAACACAAGAGCTGGTCCAAATAACTAAAGCGTATCAAGAAATGGCTGTTGCTCGAAGTCCGTATACTACTAAACCGAATAACCCATTGAGTAAAAGAATAAGACGCCCCAAATGCTAGTATGATGAAGATTGCAGAGTAGTGGGCATTAGCGAAGGATACGCAGGGGAGGAATAACGAGATGGTCAGAAGGGCAAGAGTGGACTGTAAATGCCACATTCATAAGAAAACGGCAGAGTCTGAGGTGATGCGATGGAGACGGATCATTGTCACCATCAATGATAAAGACCGTAAAACATTCTGGAGAGTTGGTCCTCTCCAGAGACTAGGGCGAGTCAGGTGGTGAAGTAGCAGAAGGAATATGGTCTGCATACTTTAGTCCCCTACATCACGATACCTGAGGGAATGGCAGCCCCCCTGATGTTAGATTCCAGGCCACCAAGCTATCCACTGGAGGAAATGAGAAGGACAATGGATTCCTAAAACAGTGGGACGACACCCGACCCCATTCCCCCACCCCCGCCGACAAGACCCCTGCTGGCTTTTTCAATTGTGATATTCTCTGGATTCTGCAAAAATTAGGCACATTCGACGGGTACCCGATTCCTGGAGAACAGCAGAAGTTATCCCCATGGTCAAAAAAAGATGAAACCGACCCAAGGAATTATCGCGCAGTCTAGACCAGAATAATGGGTGAAAGAGAACAGGATTTTAAGCCCATGACAGGCTGGCTTCCTAAAGGGAGTCCTTTGCACTGAGCAGCTCATTAGGTCTCTGCTTATTTATTTCCATTTTTAAATCGCTCACACTGCCGGGGGCATCGAGGCGCTGTTACAGGAATATGTCTCTTAGTTGCGTATTTATAACGCGCTTAATACCCGGAGGTTTCCAAGTGCGGACCACAGGATCGAACCTGTGTTGCTTCGTGTCATCTTGTTTCCAAGGCAAGCACGTTGCCGCTGAGCTATTCTCCAGGGACAATGTACATGCCTGTGAATAAAAAAAAAGTGCCATGTGTGAGAAACCCAACGTGTCTCCGGGGTTCTACCATCCAGGTGCTTATCATATCAGGTGGCCAGGACACAGCCATCGCTATTGGGTCCAGTTCCTGGGGGTGGACCAGTGGGGGAGCATCATCTGGATGGGGGGGGGGGGTCCTCAGGGAGTGAAAGTGGGACGCCGACTGGTGAGACGCAGTATACCCTTCTTTTGCTACTTTTTCCCCATCCTATCACGTAACTCATCCAAAACCACTAGCCCCCAGGTCCCCCCTCCTATTTTGACAGGAACACTTTTGCACGGCACACCAGAAAGCAGACCAACACCAGAGCACTTTACCTGACATGTCCCAATGCCAGGGCCAGGCAAAGTCAGGCAATTGATCAGAATCGCACACAACTCATGGTCATTTCCCTTCCCCACAGGGATAAAAGGTGGAGCAAGAGAGCACAGTACGAGCAAAGGAAGACGACACGACGAGCTAACCAGGCGCAGCAGTTCAGAGAAAGAGAAAGGCGGCAGGAATCGAGATGGTGGCGAGGAGAGAAGCGTCCTTGCCCTTTTCATCCCAGGCTCGCTGACCCTTCTTGGAGGAGAGCATAAGACTGCGAACAATAGCTCAAGTGTCATGCAACAGATATTAACGGTCCACGGGGCAAGCCTACGCCGATAAGCAGGAGCAAGCGAAGCTCGGGCGACCATGGCACCAACCTTGACTCCAATGAAGAAGAAAAGCCAAGCGGGTCGTTGAGTCGAAGGAGAAACCGATCAGAACCGGGCTGTGTTGAGTGAGAATTGCAAAGTGGCAATTTTGAACAAAGTTCAATGAACTATGAAAGAAGTGTAAAAGTGTTAAGAGACCAGCTGCGGGGGGAAACGGGCACCACGTGGGTGCTAACTCAAGAGACTCTGGTTGATCCCCATGTGAGCGAAAATACAGATACCAGAAGGTCATAGGAGGGCCACCGAAATAGGTCAAAGTGGTCAAACTGCGGGTCAAGTAAAATCCCAGCACAATCGAAAGACTTTGATCTATAAACTGTGTGAAAGAAAGGCAGGTGCATCCCGTAAACAATGGTGAATGCGAAGTTGGCAAGAGTGAACCCCACCGAGGGATGCTGACGGGAGGGGAAAAGTCTAAAGTCCTGAGAAATAGTGTGTTGACAGACATGAACCCGGCCAAGGGATGTCCACTATGAACTGTTTGAAAAGCCATTGAGAAACTAAGGGAAGAGAAATCCAGCTAAAGAGAAGGGAAAAGCCATAGTGAACCCAGAGGAGGGAGGCAGAGATTGGAGAAGGGTCCGAGACCGACCGAGGGAGATCCAGGGTTGAAGCTATAATCCAAACTTAATTGAGAAAAGAACTGATATGTAAATTGACGAATACGATGCGTGAAGGGCTCAGCGCCCAGAAGAGGGGGACCCAGGGGTGAAACCATCACCTTACGTGAGCTGTGGCTAACAATTGAGAAGGGTCAGCGCCCAGAAGACAGGGACCCAGGGGTGATGAGAATAATCACCCAAAGTGAAAGCCGGAAACAAACATTCATTTGTTGAAGAAATTTTTTGTTTTGTTGTTTGTTTATATACATCAGGCCCTCGAAGGCAAGACTTTCAAGTGAAACGAGACTTGGCCATCGACGGGCCCGATAACTGCGAGTGGAACTGTCGCCTCGTGCTGGAGAAGCTCGAGAGTGTACTGTGCTCCAGGATTTCACCTTACCCCGTGCTCATAACTTGGGGAAGGTAGACCCAAGCTACCACATCCTGACATATTATTTGAGAACACTTCTTTCATTTGAAAACTATCCCACACCATTTTTGTATTAGTTGTAAGGTTTGGAAATAAGTTTCTTTGTATAGGCCCTTTTGATTTGAGACGACGCCACTAGGACTGCCTTATTTTCATTTGATGGTAGACGCTTGCTCCCATCCTAGGTTTAGAGTAGGCGTTTTTCCAACCTGCATACAGTATTCATTGTTCAATAAACACCCTTGAACTGTGATCGCTTGTCTGTCTTACTTGTTGCCACCATGAGTTCCTTACACGTGTATACCCCCGTTTCTATCTTTGAAGGCAGATTTCGATAGTGTGCCGAGAACCAGTTTTTGGAACTGTTTTTCGTCTTAGTTTACCTACTGAATTACTCCATTGCATTATAGATTTGTTCATCAAAAGTGGGGCTCGTGTTTGGTATGGCCCAAAAGGAGAGAGCAAAATATTGAGTAGTTTGGTTAAAGGAAATGTTCAGATTCTCCAGTCAGTGTTGCCGAGAGATGTGCGCATGTAACTAGCCATGTCTGCCATTTTCTAATCACTTTAATAGTGTGCTCAGCGTCTGATTTCTCCCCCAACACTGCTCTCTACAAGGTATTGCTATTACTCACTTTATTGGTTCTTAATGTATTCACCACAAAGGGAAGAAGGGCTGAGTTGGCCCTGCTGGTATTCAAACCTACCCCCTGTACAGATGTCTGGGGCGAGTGCTTAAGACGCTGTGCAATCCTGCGGCACTTTGGAAACATACTTGGCAGTGAAAGGATGTGTGTGTTGGACGACATGAAACCACATTCCCCTTGCTTAGCGCCTTACAAAACCCCAATAGTTTGTACTAAGCCCCTACACCTGCGTTCTAATCGATCTCTCTCCCTGAGAAGCCTCAAAGCTTGGCCTACGCTACCAACGGAAGGCGAGCAGTAGTAGTGAAACATAGGACTTCCTCCTCAGAGCTATTATCCTTACAAGAGGCAGAAGACACCGCACTCTCTCAGGTTCTATGTACTTACACAATTCATTTTTTTCTTTTTCATTCTTGCGATCCAATTTCTATTCTTGTTTTCTTTTCTTACTCCTTTTCACTTAATTTCTGTTACTCCCTTATCTGCACTTCTCTTTTTTTCTGTTTCTCTGCTTCACGTCTCATCTGTTCTTCAATGTCTTTTTCTCTCCTTGCTCCTCCCTCCATAATTCAGTGTGTCTTCTCCTATCTTAATGTATATCTTTTTCTTCCTCGCTTTTTCTTCATATCTTTGGTTGCATCTTGCCCTAATCAGCGTTTCCCTTATTTGTCATTCTATTGCCTGTCGTTTTTGCCGCGCATTTCTATGTGTCTCTCTTTCACATTGAATACTACTCTGAAGTAACCAAGGGTGGAGATGCTCAGCCAAAGCAGGCTATCCTTCATCTCTCCTCACTCGAGCCAGGGTGTCCATGCTGTCTCGTGCTGGTTCCAGATCCCAGGATGAGCGCCCCCTTGAGAGCTGTAACTGCGTCACTCGGGCCAGTCATGGCCTCCTGCCTTCTCCCCGCGCTCTCTTCTTTGGTGTCTGTCTTCTTTGCTCATCGCCCTCCTGCGCCCAATGGGAGTCAAGATTGTACCAATGAGAGCCTACTGGCCATTTGCCCTTTCAAGTCATGTGTCCTGCGCAGTTTTCATAACGAAGACCAGGATTGGTCAGTGGGCGACATGTAAGGTTTGGGCCTAGGTGCCCGGGCCTTGTTCCCTGTTTGGTAGGCCTCATGCTAGAGGAATGGATCTTCGGTACAGAGCGTGTAAAATGACCGCCATGTTCCAGGTATCACAGGGCTCGCCGCAACCTTCTGCTTTCTCTCTCTCCACAGGTGGAGAGCGAGGCGATTGGCGACTCTCCCGAGACCCCCAAGGTGCGTGTCCTGAAGGCGGGCACTCTGCAGAGGCTGGTGCACCACCTGCTGGAGGCCTTCACCATGGGCGACACAACCTATGTTCCCGCCTTCCTGGCCACCTTCCGCGCCTTCACCACGGTGGAGACCGTCCTGACACTGCTGCTGGACAGGTGAGTACAAGGATTGCCTCCCACTGCCAGGACGCGGAGTGTGAGGCTGTCCTGGGGCTACGTGCAAGGTTGCCTTCTCCTGTGGTGTAGGTGAGTGAGAGACTGGCCTCTTGGGAATGGGAGTGTGGGACCGCCCTCTTGCAGGGAATGGGAGTGTGGGACCGCCCTCTTGCAGGGAATGGGAGTGTGGGACCGCCCTCTTGCAGGGAATGGGCGTGTGAAACCGCCCTCTTGCAGGGAATGGGCGTGTGAGACCGCCCTCCTGCAGGGAATGGGCGTGTGAGACTGCCCTCCTGCAGGGAATGGGAGTGTGAGACCGACCTGCTGCAGGGAACGGGATTTTGAGAGACCGGCCTCCTGCAGGGAATGGGATTGTGATAGACCGGCCTCCTGCAGGGAATGGGCGTGTGAGACCGCCCTCCTGCAGGGAATGGGCGTGTGAGACCGCCCTCCTGCAGGGAATGGGCGTGTGAGACCGCCCTCCTGCAGGGAATGGGATTGTGAGACCGGCCTTCTGCAGGGAATGGGATTGTGAGACCGGCCTCCTGCAGGGAATGTGATTGTGAGACCGGCCTCCTGCAGGGAATGTGATTGTGAGACCGGCCTCCTGCAGGGAATTGGATTGTGAGACCGGCCTCCTGCAGGGAATGGGAGGTATTTGTATTCATTGATTTATAGAGCGCTTTACACCAAAGCGCTGTACAGTGGAACAACTTAATACATAAAAACATAAAACAAAATAACAGTAGAAGCAAAATTACAATATGAATCAATCCACAAAACAGTGCAAAGAGCAATTAACTGAAGGAGATGGGGAGAATAGTGGAAAAGGACTGGGTGGGGGGGGGTGGTGATGAGTAGGAGGAGGGAAGGGGAAGGGTGAGAGTGGGGAGACAGGGGAGGGGAGGGAGATAGTCAAGGGGAAAGAAAAAGGAGGGAGGGGATGCAGAAGGGGGAATGGGTTTCAAGGAGGAGAATGGAGGCGGAGAGATTTAAGGGAAGTGCGGAATGAGGTGAAGGTGGGGGTGGAGCAGATAGCAAGAGGAAGGGAGTTCCAGTGCAGAGGTACTAGGAGTTGGAAGGAGCGGAAACGGGAGGAGGCACAGGGGGACAGAGGTACAGTCAGAAGGAAATGGTCAGCGGACCGAAGGGAACGGGAGGGTGAGTAGAAAGAGGGAAGGGAGGAGAGATGAGGGGGAGCGAAACCAAGGAGAGATTTGAAGACAAGGCAGAGAAAGTGAAATTTAAGTTGGGAGTGAAATGGAATCCAGCCAAGGGAAGAGAGGGAAGTAGAGATGGAGTCGCAGGAGGTAAGGGGGTGTGAGACCGGCCTCCTGCAGGGAATGGGATTGTGAGACTGGCCTCTTGGGAATGGGATTGTGAGACTGCCCTCTTGCAGACCAGGCTGGCGTGGCTAAGGCTTGGGATTGGATGTCATGAGATGTGTGTTGCACAGATTGAAGTCGGACAATAATCCCTCCTTCTTTTTGTAGGTTGCAAACTCTTGAGGCCACTAGGAGTGTGAAATCCAGAGGAAGAGAGAGTGCAGAGAGCACCCTGGAGCTGCACACGTGAGCGTGAGAGGGGCCATGGGGGAGGGAGCGCAGAGATGTGCGTAGAGACGCTGATGCCACCCGCACACCAACTCTTATCCATCTGTCCTGAACGCTGAGCTCTCTCTTGCTCTTACATTGTCCTTCAGAGAGCACACCTCGCCCTTTGTCTCACAAATAGCTGTCTTTTCTCGCGTGTCTCTAGTCCGATTGACCCTTATGCTACCACCTATCTTCTTTGCCTGTGCTGGCATTGCCCCTCACAGGTTGTCTCTGGTCTGATGGACCTTTATGCTACCACCTATCTTCTGTGCCTGGGCTGGCATTGCCCCTCACAAGTTGTCAGGTTTTAATGACCCTTATGCTACCACCTGTCTAATGTGTGTGCACTGGCATTGCCCCCACAGGTTGTCTCTGGTCTGATGGACCTTTATGCTACCACCTATCTTCTGTGCCTGGGCTGGCATTGTCGCCAAAGGTTGTCACTGGCGTGAATGGCCCTTATGCTACCAGCTATCTCCTGTGTGTGTGCTGGCATTGCCCCATAACACCTCCTCTTGTCTGCCCATCGCATATGCTGCCATCCCTCTTTACACATTGTGCTGATATTGCCCCCACAGTCCCCCTTTTGTCAGTCTGCCCCACATCTGGTCATCGCTGACAGCAAGATTGCTCCGACATTGCCTCTCGCAGACCGTCTCGATCTGTCTGACTCGCATGCTGCAG
This sequence comes from Ambystoma mexicanum, assembly GCF_040938575.1. Classification (NCBI taxonomy): domain Eukaryota; kingdom Metazoa; phylum Chordata; class Amphibia; order Caudata; family Ambystomatidae; genus Ambystoma; species Ambystoma mexicanum. The sequence continues at coordinate 803,282,201 of NC_090938.1, forward strand.
TCTGTGAAACCTGCCTGTACCCATGATGCCCTTAACTGACCTCTGTTAATGAGCCCACATGTTGCCCTCTTGGGCTCCTGCTCATGCTGCTGTTCCTCTCCAGACCGTCTCTTGTGCATCTCTCCTAGGGCTGCGTCCACAGTCTTCTGCTCCTGGATGGAATGCTACCCTGAGGACTTCCGAGGCGCCTTGGACCCTGCTCTGCTGGACCGCTTCTCGGCATACATAACCCGGGAGTTTGGGGAGGGCTCTGGGCCTGGCCGGCGGCGGGACTCCCTTCTGCAGATGTTGGAGAAGCTCCGTACTGCAAATCGAGGTGAGGACCTTGAAATGAGCTTAGACTGGAGATGCAGTTTGGTGTCTGCCTCAGGTGAGGAGCAACATCTGGATGTGGGCTGAAAGTGGGACAAGTTGAAGGAAGATGGTCTAACTAGGCATAGCCTGAATGTGGCACTAAGTGAAAGCTAGAGGTGGGACTGGGCATAGGGTGGACATAAGACTAGGCATACAGTGCGGGTGCAACTAGGAGTAGGCGGGTGATGGGTCTAAGCCTAGGTTTCAGGTAAAAGTCAACTGGAGGTGGGTCTAGGTATAAGCTGGGGGTAAGACCAGACCTAAGCTTGCAATGAGGCGGCATGCGGGATTGGGTATAGTGGTGGCTACCCTGGGTTGAAGTACTGTTACTCCTGACCCACAGAGCCATTTGGGCAGGTTTGCAGCATATTATTCATAGATTCACATGTGTTTCCTGTTAGCTCTTCATTGATGGATCAGAAGTTGTTCTTTATCTGCCCTTTTTGGTGTAGTGAAGGGACCTCCGGATCCTTTTGGCAACCTCTTCAGCTTCCTTTGTCAGCTGTCACAATCTGGTGGACAATCTGGTTGGCAATGGTCTGATCACTCATACACATTTAGGGAGCTGATCTGTTCGTTGGTTGGCCGATGCGCCTGGGTTCAGTACCAAAGTCGATGGTATTAGGATGTATTCTACATTTGATCATCGCTTGTGTTAGTTCAGGTGTGACTTTCTTGAAAGGTGTCTGGGACTGTACCGCTTCAGCTCTCTGAGGAAGATGACTGGCTCCAACAACCTCAGTTAGTTCAACTAGTAGCCAGGTGAGGTCTGGAGGACAAAGCGAAGTCCCCCAGGACAGCAGATTCAGCAGAGGAACCCCAGGAACCCACCCAAAGAGTTGCTTTTTAAGCCATGTCAGAGAGGAAGACTCTTGCAAGTTGAATGGCACACCTGCCTGCTGATCTCTGGCGAAGCCACGCTCCCAATCCAAAAATGGGAGATCCGAGAAAAACAGGTAGCCGTGGTCTGATGTGAAGGAATGACTTCACCGCAGCCTTACACTCATCAGGCGCACACGTTTGGGGGCCAAGCCTTGAGCCATTTCAGAATCTGGCAAGGTTCCTTCCAGGTTTACGGGTGATATAAGGGTGCAAGGTAGAAGAACCCCCCTGATGGGTGTTCGAAACCGGTGTCCAGTCAAAATGTCAAACATTTGGTCGAATGAAAAACATTTTTTTCGAATGCTTTATTTTTTTATTTACATGTTTTTTTTTTTTGGTTCCGCAAGTAAAAACAATGGTTAAAACAGAAAAAAAATATTAAAAAAGGGGTTTGAGGGGGAACCCCCCCATTTCGAACAAAAAACTAACTAAAAAAGACATTTGAAATGTTTTTTTTCGACATTATTTTTTCGACATTTTGACTTTCGACCAAATGTTATTCGAAATAGTGACTATAAACCTTCCAAACCAACAGGTTGTGAATCATGTTTTCTGAAAACTCTCTATATTTAATTTTAATTATTTTCTTTACACAAAATAGCAAAAAGTGTCTGTGTTGTGTGATGGGGACACTCTTAACTTTGAGACCTGGGAGACATTTGCTTATTATTTGCATATGAGCAAGACAGAGATCCTCCTCATCGGCACACCGTCACCATCCTACCATCCTTTCCCCTCACTCTCTGGCCAGCCTCCCTTGGACCTCCTCCTACCCCCACCTGCGAGGCTAAGAACCTCGGGGTCCTCTTTGACTCCACCCACATCTCATATTTCCGACTGCACCTCCTCAGGGGTACTCTGCCTTTCCTCTCCTTCCCCCAGAAGCTCATGCTATCCCAAACTCTGGAATATTGTAACAGCCTCTTTCTAAATCTACCTGCCTCTACTCTCCGCCCTCTGCAACTAATCCAGAACAGGACTGCGAGACTTCTCCTTGGCCTCAAGCCCTGGGATCGTATCTCTCCAGCTCTGAAATCTCACCATTGGCTCCCAGTGGATGCAAGGATTAAATTCAAAACCCCCTGCATTGTCCACAAGGCTTTCTGCGGCCTGGTTCCAAAATACCTTCAGCCATCCCTCCGCAAATACCTCCCCTCTCGAGCTCTTCGCTCCTCTACCTCAGGGTCAGTCGTTTTTCAAAGAAACGAGCTGGAGGTAGATCTGTCTTTGGCTGGGGCCTCCCTCTGGAACAGTCTCCCTGCCAGTCTAAACCCTGAGGAGAACCATCTCCGGTTCTGGAAGCACCTCAAGACCTTCCTCTTTTCTTCTGCCTTCGCGCCCCCTCTCCCTTGCTGATCTGTTCTCTCTTGGCACCGTGCACCTGGCCACCCTGTGTCCTTGGGGCCCAGGTACCTGCTCACCCTGCCACTTCCTGCACTGCCTCCAGGCCACCCCTTGCACTGGGGTCTGTATCTGTACCCATACAGCCTCCACCCCTTTTTCTTCCTGTACTTATCAGACCTACCCTATCTGCTGCCTTAAACCTAGCACTTGCAAATTGCTGGCTGCATTACCACTGTTTGTTGCCTCTATTATTTATTTATTGTTATTTATCTGTTTCTCCTCTGCTTCGCACTTTCCACTCCTCTCCCCTTCCATGCACCTTTCCCCTCCCCCTCTCCCATGCACTTGCGCCTTCTCAATGTCGATGGGCCTAGTAAGATCGCTGTTTTGTTCTCCCCTGTTCCCTCCCCTTGCCTTGTCGCGCTCTGAAACACTTGTGTACAAGCGCGATAGAAATAAAATATCATATCATATGTCCCTTGACTGTTCAAACAGCGCAAGCCATTCATCTCTGGCTATGGCCCCCAGTTGGGCCCATTGTGCACCGTCTCCGGATTTATCATGGAAAAGTTACTCTCCTGTAACAGTAGACGCCAGCCAGAGTGTCCTGCCCAGATGTGTATATACAGTGCTAGGGTGTCTCCTCTGACCCGCTAGACTTCGGGGAAACCTTGGCAAAAGAATGGCTGCTTTTCGCTTTGGATTCGGGAAGCCAATTAACAGAAAGACAAAAATGTACAGGTGTCCCCCGAGGGGTGGAGAAGATCACTTGGACTGTGTAGGTAGTTGGTCTGAAGGCTTCTCTTAAGTGCAGAACCTTCATCACAGAAGGCCACTTGCTAGCGCTGAAGAACAGCAGCACACGTGGGAACCCTGTGGCTGACTTTCTTTGTCTGTATTTCCTCAAGAGAAATGTGTCCTGGGTGGTTTTTCTGTTTGTTGAGGCCAGAACTGAAAAATTGCACCCACCAAATATGTTTTCTTAAAATGGCAGTGGAGGCCGGTAAAGCTGAAAAGGATCCTTTAGGCCAGGGGTCTTCAACCTTTGGAGGTTGAGACGTTTTGGACTACGACTTCCATGATCCTTCACCATCGACTGTGGTGGCTAGGGCTTATGAGAATTCTAGTCCAAAACATCTGGCGAGCCAAAGATTGCAGACCCCTGCTTTAGGCCATTCATACCTTTTGTCCGACAGGAATCGATGTCCTGGCTATAGAATGCCTGGTGAACTGCACAGATTTAAATTCACTCCCAATTTTGATTGGCATCCAGTGCAATGTACAACGAGCTGGAGGTGTATGACCTACGCGGGACTGGAAGCAACACTGATGCAGCATTCTAGAATCTGCGATCACGGAATCTGATCCACCGGCTGCCCCAAGCACGCCAGGGTTGCAAAGTCCAGATGAGGCAAGACTCATTCAGCATTCTCTGCGATCAATGAATCTGATCCACAGGCTGCCCCAATTATGCCAGATTTTGAAAAGTCCAGATGAGGCAAGACTCATTCAGGATTCTCTACGATCAATGAATCTGATCCACAGGCTGCCCCAATTATGCCAGATTTTGAAAATTCCAGATGAGGCAAGACTCATTCAGGATTCTCTGCGATCAATGAATCTGATCCACAGGCTGCCCCAATTATGCCAGATTTTGAAAAGTCCAGATGAGGCAAGACTCATTCAGGATTCTCTGCGATCAATGAATCTGATCCACAGGCTGCCCCAATTATGCCAGATTTTGAAAAGTCCAGATGAGGCAAGACTCATTCAGGATTCTCTGCAATCAATGAATCTGATCCACAGGCTGCCCCAATTATGCCAGGTTTTGAAAAGTCCAGATGAGGCAAGACTCATTCAGGATTCTCTGCAATCAATTAATCTGATCCACAGGCTGCCCCAAGCACACCAAGGTTGCAAAGTCCAGATGAGGTAAGACTTGCGCAGATCCTACGGATGCTCAGCGGGTAACTGAAAGAAGGGGGGCCATTCCCCTCAGCATTTTAAGACTGTCAGAACTGTTCTTAATCATGGAACCACAGCCAGCCCGCTGTCCAATGAGACCCCCACATTTCTTACTACCCTACAGTGGTTGAGACGACGAATGGCTGAGGCCAGGCCTCTGGCAGTACTTGCACTGCCAAGATGTCTGTTTTGCTGGGGCTAAGTTTTATTGCTCTCGTACAACGCTCATCGCCCAACGCTCATCGCCCATACTGGTGGAAGTAGAGCGGTGGCTTCTGAATCGAACAAGCTAGCTGTGCTGGAGAACTACTGTTACAGGTAACTTCCCCCCGACCCCCCCCCCTACACGTACAGGCAGCCGTCCCGCCCACAGGCATACGCGTGAGAAGTGGTTTCTGTGGGAGTACTTCTGAGGGCAGCCGGGAGTAGCTCAAGAGTGAGTACCTGTCCCATCCAAGTGTCCACCAGGCAGGAGTGTCTGCACAAGACCTTAAGTGTCCATGTTGCGCAGTAATGCTGTGATGAATGGAGCAGAGGGCCCTGGCGCCTTTCTGGTAGCATAGTCCTACGCCTGATGCAATTAGGTATGCCTTGGAGTAGGTGGCCACTTCAGGGTCTTGGTTTGTTTGTATGCATTCCTCAGTTCTGTCCAAATAAGAGTCGAGTGCACTCTTCGCTTGGAAGGCATGCAGTTTTCTCTGAGGGAGGCGCCGCTTGGGAAAGGAACTCGAGAAGATGTTCCCTGATTACCTTGGAATTCAGACACAGCCTTTTGTAGGAATGGAGGTGAAACCAGTTTACCTGGTGATGGAATTGTAACGGCCTCATTGGGCAACAGAGCCTGGCTCTCGTCCTTCTTGGAAATAGGTCATCCAGCAAAGGTCACCTTCTGCTGTAAGGCGTGTAACTTGACTGCCCCATTAGTGCAAAGGATTACATGTACATTCTATGTACAGCCCGCAACTGGGATCTGTCCGTGGTTTGAAGAGGGGAGGCTGTTTATCTTTACTATTGAAGGGTTTTGAAATTATCTTTGCAGGGCAAAGAGGTTCTCTTGGGGGAGATAATGTACGTTTGGGGGCAAACACAAGACCTTCAACATAACTGGACTTATTTGGGCTGGGTGCTTCACCCTGCTTAGGAGTCCAAGGCAGTTCACTGGCCCAGAAGTGTTTTGGGAACAATAGCTGGGAATATCTGTGAAGGTTAGGCCATTAATAGAACAGTCATTAACGCCCTCTATCTGGCAGCCCCCGACTGATCAATCTGCTGCATTTAGAAGGAATAAGCACAGCGGCCGAAATGTAAGAACGCAGAGTACCACTGCTGTAATGTGTTGGACGCCAACTAGGGCCTACCCACTGTCCCCTTCCTCACGAGCACTCCAATGAGTTTGTTCGAAGAACCATTTGACTCTTGCAAGCCAGAGCTGTTCGATTTCATGTATGGCTTGAGCTATACAAATGTACTTGTGCCACCTGGAACCTGCCCCATAAATCCTTGAGTCGTGTAAAGTGCTGTACTGCCCCTTCCAGCCATGGCCTACGCCATTAACATCAAAACAGGAGCTGATGGCTGGAAGGTTCAGAATTCGTCTTCACCACTGGCATTGCTCTGAGCAACCCTACAGACCTCCCCTGCCAAGCCTTTGCAAAGGGGAAAGACATATGCAAATCAGGCCTGGTCCCACCCCAAAGGGGGCTTTCCAGCCCATTAACATGTAAGAGGTGTGAGTGCCGGTGATTAGGAAAATGGATGGGAACAGGAGGCCCAAGCGAGAGGCCACCGGGCAGAGTGACAGGCGTGTGTCCCTGTGCAGCACCTGGCTAACACCGGGCACTTCACCCTGGAAGGGCACATGTTCATGTCGCAGAGTAGGTTCTGTAGAAGAGCCTTTTTAATGTGATTGCTTATAGCGTGAACCTAGCTCAAGAGCAGCGAAGCCCTTTACAAAAGGATTGTGCTGCAATTAGTTTGAGCAGTTTATACCGCAATGCAGTACTCTTGGTGGAGGGCGAGAGGGATTTTGATTCGCCTGGCAGGTGTTGTTGAACGAGCCACGTTTTTAGTGAGTTCCAGATGGTCGGGGCATGGCAGGAGAAGGGCGGTCTTCTCTTTGCGATGGATGGCCATGTTTCCCCAACAGGCATGTAGCACTCCTCGCTTTCCTCCAACTGGCAGGAGTGAGATTCCGGTGAATACTGGGGTGCTCTGCACGTTCCACCACCACCACTAAACTCGCCCCCCCCAACCAAAAAATGGCAAGCCAACCGGACGAACCCTGAAGCGGCAGGGCCTTCTGCCTCCGTGCAACATTGGAAGCGCTTGTAGATGCCTCAAATGGAGATTTGGGAACACGTGCACCCAAGTTCCCAAGACGTCATGTGGTAGTCTACTACATTATTGGGGCAAAAAGACTCCCGCATTACCATTGAGGCAAGCTCTTAATGAGTTTGTTGGGGGCTCGAGGACCAGATTTGGCCAGTGCTTTTCTTCTACCTGTTCTGGCAAGCAGGACTTTTTTGGAGAAAACCTGGCCTTTGTCTTTCCGGGGGTGATACCTTTTCCATCACCCCTTTTTTCAGTAAAGACACAACCTCCGGCCACAAAAGAAATTAGTTTCGCTTTGATGGTGGTTTGTAGTGTATTGACGTAGGAACACAGACTCTGGTAGCCCCTCTCGTTCTAATTTCTCCAGATAGTTAGAAATTCTGTCAGTGGGCCCCCCACTTGGGTGAGTGGCGGTGAATGCAGACGGAAGTCCTGGTTATGAGGGCTGAAGGGCTCTTTAGGAACTCCAGCAGCGCTGTAGCGTTACCTCTTCCTCGGAGGTGGTTTTTGCACATATCGCCTGGTGTTGGGGAGGGAGGAAGCTATTTGCAGCAATCCTGAGCATGAACAGGAGGAGCAGATTGATGGGAGAATAACCTACTTTAGTATTGGTGCCGGAGTCGTCTCCTTTGCTCAAGTCCATCGAGCTACCAGATTTCGTAGTCCACAAACATCTGGTTTCAGGACAGAGGACCTGGAATGGCGCCTATGAGATGTGCCCGGTGCCATCTCACTAGCCGCCGGATCTGCTACGGGGACGGATTGTAGCCATGTCTGCATCTCGCCCCAAAATGATCTACCAGGATGGCAGTGGAAAGGGGCTGTTCTCGGGATCAATCGAGAACACATATTTAATAAAATGAGGGGAGAAATAAACGGAGGCAAGGGTAGCTGTAGCAGGATTGGTGGAGAAAAAGTGGAAGTTCAGGGGGCAGAGGGGACATCTCCATAAAAGCAAAGAGTAGTGGCAATTGAGTAAAGGCAAAAGCACCCAGCATGCACCTGGAGGCAAAAGACAGAGACCCTTCGTCCCATCCCCGCTCCAGCCATCTTGCTTCTCCCGCGCAGCGTGGTGGCAGATTAAAGATTGGAAAGAGGAGAGTCCTGTCCGGAGCTTGCTACTTTCGCTCACCAAACCACATAAATCTAAAACCAGGAAATACCTGTGCTATCCCTTTAACAAACTAGCAATAATACCTGTATGGTAGGTTGCACCTCAAAGCTGTCCAAAATAATTTGGTTCAACTGCATTCTTCCGGCATTGGAATGTGGGCTTCCTGAGATGTTGCTTTGTGTCCTCTGTAAGGAAAAGCGTGGTTTGTAACTCATCACTTGCTGGATCCCCCACGGAATCTTCCCAGACGGTGTCTTGATCAGGATCACTTCCAGGCGCCGGTCTCCCTCATCCGTACACATGTAGCTACATCCTCTTGTAAGGGGGGCTGAATAATCTATACTCACAGAATCGCAATGATAGTGATGCAGAGATTCGGCTGCAGCAGAATCGCAATGATGGGGATACAGAGATTCGGCTGCAGCAGAATGGCAATGATAGCGATGCAGAGATTCGGCTGCAGCAGAATCGCAATGATGGGGATACAGAGATTCGGCTGCAGCAGAATCTCAATGATAGGGATACAGAGATTCGGCTGCAGCAGAACCGCAATGATGGGGATACAGAGATTCGGCTGCAGCAGAATGGCAATGATAGCGATGCAGAGATACTGCTGCAGCAGAATCGCAATGATAGGGATACAGAGATTCTGCTGCAGCAGAATCTCAATGATAGGGATACGTAGATTCTGCTGCAGCAGAATAGGTCGAGGGAGAATTTGTCTAATTTGTCTTCAACAAATTTCAAAGCAAATATATATGGGGGGTTTGTTGGGGTATTAAAAAAGGTGGGGGTGGGGAGAGGTGGCGGGGGTTGTCCCCCTGCATACATTTGCATTGAAATTACTCAATCAAAAAATAAAAATTGGCCAAATCTCCCTCAATCACTACATTTCGACAAAATTACATAGAACTGCAATGATAGGCCTTGCCGGGGATTCTAAATATTACTTTTGCCAATTTTTTACCTTTATCAGTTTATTTTAATTTTTTCTATTTTAAATATTTTTAGTCTTTATGCTTTCTTAAATATTTCACAGTACGTACTGTGCATAAACGGCTTTTTCTTCAAATAAATTTGAATTTTTTAGGGAGCCAAACGTACACGACATTCCAAACCCAGTTACAAGTGCAATATTAAACTATTGACCTGGAAAATCCCGTTCATTACTCTCCTGATCACAGCTCACACAGGAAGTGAATATCTGCCACCCCCACGGTCTTAAGTAGAATTCATATCTTTTTTTATTTTTTACTATGCAGTTTAGATTTGTGATTTTTTTTTTTTGACCAGACCATTCCATGACCGGAATTGTTTTGATAGCTGCTATCGGCAGCAGAACTCGTGCTTGATGCTGGAAGGGCTTGGAGTACCGGATCAGAGTTGAGTATCGGTTGTTTGTAACCTTGGACCCGCAATGTGTGCTGGAAATTCCATATTGGAATGCGATCGGTCTCCATGCTCCTGCAATGGACACGCAGACATTGCCTGGAAGACTTCGCTCTGAGCTCAAATGGTGCTCTGGACCATCCCAAAACACTATAGATTGGATTTTCATATTCACCTAATTGCTCAAGGAGCCAATCAGCAGGATGTAAGCTGTTGAAATGGACACCTTTAGCCTCCATGCCAACTCCTGTGTTGTGCTACTCTGAGAAGCATGCAAACCTCAAAGATCCTGGGTGGCATGTAAGAATTTACTTTTTTGAAACCATGCCTTTGCACCACGGTAGCTTTCACAGATTTGCATGCCGCAAGCCCAAACACCTCTGAAAGAAAAGGTGAGGGGGTAAAGAGTTCTGTTTGTGTGGTGCCTTCTAAAACAACTTGAAGGCTGCTTTAGAGCCAAAAGGATTCTGGGATTCCTGTCGGTCATCAGAGAGTAATTGGACATGCCATGTGGTGATTTCCGAGGTAGGTGTTACAGGATTAGTAAGGACTATTGAGTATCTAACCTCATGGGGGTCAAAATATGCATAGCTGTGAGAAGTTGCGAATCTGCTACAGGCATGTAGATTCAGTACTGTGTATCCATGCGTGTGTTGTGGGGGACTGGTAAATTGGTTGATGTGTGGGTCATGTCTGGTGGTTCTCCAGTAGAGGCTTCCTGCGGAGTGATCGGAACGTAACATGCGGCCTGGAAAGTTCAAAGCTGCCACCTTCAGTACTGCCTTTCTGACCACCCAGGGGTTTGCATACACTGTTGGTTAGGGCACATGTCTCCGACCTCCTGAAGTACTTGCCAGGGTTTGCGCTGGTAATACCTAGGGAGACAGTCTGGAAGAAGGAGACTGGGAGTGGCAGACTGAATCGGGCACTCCAAACTTCATCACCCACAGTGGGGGTGAGAGGGAGATGCAGGAGGCACGATTGCTGAGAGAATGCTCTTGAACTGTTTTTCTGTTTCCTCGGCAGAAGCTGAAGAGCCTTCCATATCTGAGATGCCGGAGTCGGGCAACACTTCACCGGGAGAGGTCCTGGACATTCTCATCTTACTTGCGGACCACGTTGCTGCACAGCTGACCATTTTGGATGCGGTAAGTCGTGCCTCATTGCCGATATGGTGCCTCCAGAACTCCAGAGAAACGGTTAGGTCTTCTAACAGCAATACCATGTGAGAACATTGGTTCACTGCCACCAAGTTCCTACTCTCCACCAAACAGATGGAGAGTTTGAGGATGCCGATCTCCCTCCTGGAAACGCGTTTTCCATTACAAGACACTAACATGTTCAAACGTCACTGGGTTTACCTAGAACCCTACTTCTGACCTCAACATTACATATGTGCTGGTCACACAGTCTCATTTTAAGTGTCTTTGTCACAATCTGAAGCCTAATACAGAGGCTCCTGGGCCTGGGCCAAATGTGGTACATCTGCCAGAAGGAGAAATGCAGGCGTGGTAATCTGTGTCATCACGGGACCACATGTCTTCTGGGTTCAGCCATGCAGAAGGGACTGTGCTATCCACAGACCAGAGTGTCAGACCCTCAGGATGGGAAGAGGGCCGTATGATCTGAACACTCGATCAAGGGAAGAGCTTGAGGGCCAATGGCAGTAGGGTTTTGGGATGACAGCCCTTAGGCATCTCATTAACCATTCCAAACTCTTACATTGCTTAGTGGGAAATGGAAAGCAGTAGGGTGGGCCTTAGGAATAAATGATAACTGGGGACAATCACGCCCAGGTCCAAAAACTATTAGTTTTGTCCAGTGTCCTTGATAAACACTTGGGTGGGTGTTCCCTAACATCTGGTGTCTCACTCTGGGTGAAGAGAGACGGGCTGAGAGTGGGGGGAACTTTCTAAAGCCTTTTGATGCCACAGTCACAGAGCCGGTGGAGAGAGCAGACTGCTGGGTTTCCCACCTGAATGGTACTGAAGTCCTTGTTGGCAGGTAAGGGGATAAGGAGGGCACGACCCATCCGTTCTATGGATCACCAACATTCCCATCTCACAGGGTCCCTGAAAGTTAGGTGGCCAACATTTAATGTCTAAGGTATAGCTTGTTCATGGGATTCCCGGACTCAACTGTTTGGTAACACCACATGAACATGCATTTAATATGGTCGCAGAAGATGCAGGCTCTCTGGGTAGTAGCTCCACTTGTTACCCAATCGATAAGCTGGCCGTTCAAATGGATTGTGTCTTCCAACATATTCCACATCTTTGACATGTAATGTCCACAGCTGTGTAGTTAGTAAACTTTTTCGGCAGAGGGCGTCCTGTGTCGATGGCGTCGGGTCGATGTCCCTCAAAGCCCCCCGTCGAGGGCGACGTCACCGGATGTTATAAATAGGACGCACAGCGTCCGTAGCTTCAGTTCCGATTTTTCTGCAAACGTTTTTGCTTCGGAGACTCGGAGCACCTCGTGTATTGCTCGTGAATGTCTTCTTCTTCAACCCCTCCCACTCCGCGGTCTGGCTTCAAGACTTGCCGGGACTGCAAGTCGAAAATGTCGATTACCGACCCGCATCGCATTTGTTTGTGGTGCTTGGGCGAGAGTCACGACCCCGACAACTGTTCCAAATGACAGTTGCTGACTGCTAAGGCCTTGGGGGAACGTAGAGGAAAGCTTCTGGTAGGTAAGTCCCATAAATCTAAGTCCGAGGGGATATCCACCGACGATTCGAGGGGCGATGCTCTGCATCGGGAGGAGGCCCAGGGATCTCGGTCCCCGAGTGGTTCCCGCCATTCGTCCACATCGTCTCGGCATTCTAGGAAGCGCCGTCACCAGTCACCTTCCCCGTCGTCCTCGGAGGATGGAGCCGCAAGGCATGTGGGGTTGTCCAACAAAGTCCTCAACTCCAGAGGAATGGGCTGCCTTTTAGAGAGCAATTGTTAGTGATTTGTCAATCGCAGGGCACAGTTCTGTCCACGTCTACTGTTGTAGCCAGCAAGGAACGGTCTCGTACCGTGGCTGGCACGCCTTCGTGCTCGGGTCCTCGACGCGACTAATCGGGAACCTTCGAGGTCCCGTTCGGACAAGGCTCAGGATAGTCGCAAGAGACGTGCTTCCAGGTCTCGGTCCTCGTCTCCAGCGAGACCGCAGAAACCTGGTAAGGGCTCGAGGTCGGCGTCAACTCTGTAGGCGCCGTGTCCGTCGGATACCGACGTCAAAGCTTTGCCTTTGTACCAGCCCTCAGTGCTGTAATCGACGCCGAAGCCGTCAACGCCTTCGGGGCTTTTTGCCCAAACTTTGCAGATGGAGATCCCTGATACTGTGGATCCTCCAAGGAAGGCTACTTCGAAGTCTGTGAGGCCTGTGGTGGACTCCAGACCCTCTTCTGTCGAAAGGCAAGGCTTTTGCCTCCCTCTGGATGACGTCTATGAGGAGGAAGAGAGGTCAGACTTCGATATGGACCCTGTTGAGCCTGATGTGGCTCCTGTCTTTTCTAGAGACAGTCAATTGGAAGGGTTGAGGCAAACTCTTCATGATGGCAGTGGTTTAGACACTTCTCCGGAAGTGGAATTTGGCAGGCCTGAGTCTGGGGCTCATGCTGAGTCATCCTACAGGAAGCTCATGGCTAGGGTCACAGAGTATCTGGGCTGGTGCAGTCCTCCTGAAGCTTTTGCACAGGATGATCTCACGGACATCTTGGATCAAGGGCTTTCCTCTGAACCAGTCTTACCTTTTCATCTGACCTTGCAGAAAAGGGTGGCGGCTGCTTGGCAGTCACTGGAATCTCTTCCAGCAGTTAACAAATCGTTAACCAAAAAATACAGCCCTTCCGGTGGTGACCCCCAGCTACCTTTCATTTCACCCCATTCCCGAGAGTTTGGTGGTTCAGGTGGCTACGGCCACCTCGAGGCAGGCGGCATACCCTACCATCCCTCCTTATAGGGATGGTTGGGCACGCAAGGTGTTTTCTGCGGGGAGTATGGCGTTGAAGTCAGCCAACTCCACTTGTGCCTTGGCAAGATTTTCACACACTCTGTGTAATTTTGTTTCTCTTGTGGCTGAGCATATTCCCGAAGGGGAAGAAAGGGATGGGCTCCTTGCTCTCGTGCAAGATGGCAAGGATGCCATGTGTGAATCCCTTCAGTCGGGTTTGGACACGGGCGACAGTGTGAGCCGGTCCATGGCTGCGAACACTGTTATACGCAGATTTGCATGGTTGCAGAAGTCGGGTTTTGCTCCGGATGTGCAAGCTCATTTGTCTGGCAGCAAGGCTGACGAGAGTCTTGAGAGGTTGCAGACCTCCAAAGCTGCGGCAAAATCTTTAAGTGCAGCTGTCCGTCAACGTCCCCCTTTTCGTCCTAGGGGACAGCAGTGGAGGGGAGGATATTTTCATCACTACTTCTCCTTTGGTAGAATGAGAGGAGCCACCAGTCAAAGGGGTCAGTGTAAATGTACCCGTGGTGGTCGGGGAAATGGAGGTGCCAAAGCCGCTCAGCCAGCTGCCTCGTTGCCTTCAGGCGCTGCCGCAGCCACTTTAAAATAGTCATGATGCCATGTCCCATGGTTCTCCGGTTGGGGGCAGGCTGTCTCAGCAGCTCGAAGAATGGCGAGCTATTACTTCGGATGCGTGGCTTCTGGATACAATAGCACATGGCTACTGCCTTCCCTTCCTACAGTGGCCTCATGACAATCCACCGGGGAATTTCTTTTTGAAGCTTCCAGATCCGCTCCTTGTGCAGGAAATCTTGACCCTGCTAGAGAAAGGCACCATAGAACTGGTGCCTGTGGCGGAGAGGAATAAGGGATGGTATTCCCCTTATTTTTTGATTCCGAAGAAAGACGGGGGATTGAGACCCATCCTGGACTTGGTTGAACAAACTTCTCAGGAAGGACACGTTCAAGATGGCAACTCTTTCTGAAGTCATCCAGACCCTTCAACTTCAGGATTGGTTGGTGTCTCTGGACCTACAGGATGCTTACTTTCACGTGCCGATTCATTCCAAGCACAGAGTACCTGAGGTTTGCGGCTGGCGACTCGTTCTTTCAGTTTCGGATCCTGCCATTCGGATTGACCTCCGCCCGAGGGTCTTCACCAAGCTAATGGTGGTGGTGGCAGCATATCTCAGGCGAGGGGGGGAATTCACGTCTACCCCTACCTGGACGACTGGCTGATCCGTGCTCATTCTCCCAAGCAAGCATTGGATCACCTCGGTCTCACCTGCCGCTCCCTCCACAAGCTGGGCTTCTCCCTCAATTTCAAGAAGTCGCACCCAACATCTTCCCGACAGCTCCAGTACATCGGGGCTGTGTGGGGAAGTGCTTGCCTCGCAAGGCAAGGGCTCCTCACATTGTGCAGATGGTGGACAAGTTTCAACAGGCCCAGAGTCTCCCGGCTTTCGAATTCTTAAGGTTTCTCGGCCTCATGGCATCCTGCAGTTTTATTGTGCCAGAGGCCAGGCTGCGGATGAGATCCCTGCAGTGGGCTCTCAAGATGCAGCGGTCGCAGTTCTCAGGCAAGATGTTGTATCCCGTTCAGATTCCAATCTCGGTCTCCCAGGATCTTCTGTGGTGAGCCAACGAGGGGAACCTGATAAAGGGGGAGCCGTTTTGGCAACCGTGGCCGGGGGTGACTGTAGTGACGGACGCTTCCCTCACAGGATGGGGGGCTCATGCTGAAGACTTGACCGCCAGCGGTCGTTGGTCTCCATCAGAGTCCAAACTCCACATCAACCTATTAGAGCTGAGGGGCCATCAGGCGGGCCCTGAAGGCTTTTCTGCTGTCTGTGTGGGGGAAGAGCGTCCTGATCATGACGGACAATACAGTGGCCATGCACTACCTCAACAAAAAAGGTGGGGTGGGGTCACTCCTGTTGTGCAGAGAGGCAATGCAGCTCTGGTTCTGGGCAATTCGGGGAATTTTGCTCTCTGCAATTCATCTGGCCCGAGAGGACAATGCGGCGGCGGATGCTCTGAGCAGGCCGAGCATTATCTCTCACGAGTGGGAGTTGGCTCAGGAAGTCCTTCTGGAGATCTTCGCCCTTTGGGGGACCCCACAAGTGGATCTCTTCACCATCAGTGCCAACCCGAAGTGAGAGAGATTCTGCTCAAGGAAATTTCCTCCAAGAGGAGCCTTAGGAGACTCATTCGTAGTGGATTGGTCATTCCCACTGCTGTACGGGTTTCCTCCAGTCCCCATCATTCCTCAAGTGTTAAGGAGGTTACGGAGGTTTGGATCCCACATTGTTCCGGATTGGGGCAGGAGAGCGTGGTACCCGGACCTTCTAGACATGTCCACCTGCCCTCCACACAGTCTTCCCTACTGAGAGGATCTGCTCTCGTGCGCCAGTTATAGGTTCTCCATCCAGAGGTCAGGACCCTCAACCTTCACGCTTGGTATCTGAAAGGTTGAGGTATAAGGTTTGGGACATCCCAGATGACGTGATGGAGGTGTTGCTTTCGGCCAGGCGGCCAGCAACAAAATCCCTGTACCGGTGCAGTAAGTTTTGCGACTGGTGCACAGCACAAAATGTTGATCCTTTTCAGTGAGCCATTCCCATGGTTCTATCTTTCTTGCTTTCTTTGAAACACAGGGGCCTTCAAGTGGGTACCATTTAAAGGTTACCTGGCAGTGCTGTCTATCTTCTAGCGCTCGTCTGAAGAATGTTATTACTTTAAGATTCCTTTGATTTTCCAATTTCTTAAAGGCCTCAATGTGTTCCCGCCGTCCCCTTTCCAGTTTTGAAATTCCTCATGGGGGCTCCGTTGGAGCCTTTCCACTCTTGTCCTTTGAGATTGTCTTTCAAGACGGTGTTCTTGGTTGCGATTACTTCCGCTCGCAGAGCGTGTGAATTGCAGGCACTTTCATCTAAGCCGCCCTTTTCTGTGTTCTGCAAGGATAGGGTTGTACTGAGGGTACGTCCTTCCTTTCTACCTAAGGTAGTATCTGATTTTCATTTGAGCCAGAAAGTGGTTCTTCTGTCTTTCTATCCTCCTCCTCATCCTGGTAAGGATGAGGAGCGACTCCATAGGTTGGATCCTAGGAGAGCTCTTAGCTTTTACCTTTCTAGGATGTCAAGGGTCAGAGTGGAAGATCACTCTTTGTGGGTTATGCTGGACACCGATTGGGCCAGGCTGTTACCAAACAGACCTTGTCCAGATGGATTATCCTCACCATTACCGAGTGTTACCGATTGGCGGGTAAGAACCCACCAGAAGGGTTGCGGGCTCATTCCAGTAGGGGTGTGGCTACTTCCACAGCCCTGCACCGGGGGGGGGGGGGTTCCTATTAGGAATATTTGTGATGCAGCCACATGGGCTTCTATCCACACCTTTGTTAAACACTATTCCCTGGATACGATCCATGGTCAAGATATGGCCTTTGGTAAGGCAGTTCTTTATTCCGCCGTCTGATTGGGTACTCTAAATTCTTTTCCCTCCTCCGTTTTCTGGTACTGCTTTGGGAGTCTGTCAGATGTGGAATACGTTGGAGGACACAATCCATTCAAAGAACAAGTTACTAACCAACTGGTAACGTTCTTTCGATTGGATGTTCCTCCAACGTATTCCACATCGCCCTCCCAACCTGCCCCTCTGGAGAATTTCCTTTGCGATTTGCAGCTTACATTTCCACAAGGCTACGTGAGGTCAAGCAGGCATTGGATATGTGCATGTCACACATTACGGACGAAAAAAACATAAACTGAGGCTACGGGCGCTGTGCGTCCTATTTATAACATCCGGTAACGTCGCCCTCCACGGAGGCCTTCGAGCGACATCAACCCGACGACATCGACGCAGGACGCCCTTTGCCGAAAAAGTTTTCGAACTACACAGCTGTGGACATTACATGTCAAAGATGTAGAATATGTTGGAGGAACATCCATTTGAAAGAACGTTACCAGTTGGTAAGTATTCTTCTATCCCAAAACCGGAGAAGTTCAGGCAGATAAGAAGACGATGCGTCCTGAGCCATCAGGGACACATCTCTCCACATCTCAATGACTGGGAGCCATTATCTCTTGGTCTTGGTGATGGCTCGCTTTGAGAGCTGCGTAACTTCTATTTCCCTGCCACTCGCCAGGGATTAGGGAACCACTCGGGACCTGTAGCCCCTTTTCTAGACAATGAACACAGAAGTCTCTGGGTCAAAGCTGATACCCCACCCTTTTTCGTGCTCTCTTGCAGGACCTGTTTCAGAGGGTTGTTCCTTACCACTGCCTGGGCTCCATCTGGTCTGCGCGGGATAAGAAGGGGAAGGAGCCGCGCTGCCCCAGTGTCCGCGCAACTGTTTGCCAATTCAACAAGCTGACCAATGCGGTCATCAGCTCCTGCCTCAGCAACACACAATTGCGGCCTCAGCAACGTGCAAGGGTCCTGGAGAAGTGGATCAAGGTGGCCGAGGTAAGACACCACTTGCCTTTCATGCACCCCAAATCTCCCTTACCCTACAGGTGGACCCCTTCTCTCCTCATGCATGGATCTGATTTCATCCCCTTTTTCCCAAGCTTCTCCCTTTATTACCCCCATACACCTTCAGTGTCAATACCCTCCTCCCTGGCCTGCTTCACTTTGTTCCCTTCTAACCTTGCAGGAGTGTCGCGCGCTGAAGAATTTCTCTTCCCTTTATGCCATCATCTCAGCTCTTCAGTCGAACCCGGTGCACCGCTTGAAGAGAACGTGGGACGAGACATCCAGGTGAAACGGGGCACAGACCGGTGTCTACAAAAGATCCCAATGAGACTGGGGTGAAGGGTCGGGGAGAAGTTGTAGCGTGTAGTCCACTGTAGCCTCTGTATTGCCGGTGTGTACGCCATGTGTGTTTTAGGACACGCTCGTGTGGCCTTTGCATTTTTACATTTGCCTAATTCCCCCCCCCCCACCCCCCCGAGTTTCATAACTCCCTCTTGTGGTCCCTTTGTGTATTGCAGGTGTACAATATATATTTTATATTTAGAAAGGGGGTGGAAAAACCAGTGCGGTTTTGTAGATTGTCAGGCTGCAGCGCAGTCAGAAACGTTGGCGCATTTAGTCCCTGAATGTTCCCTGACGTTTACAATTAGGCACAAGCACTTTAATAGATTTCTATGTAATCAAAGATTATACAGGCAAGCGCATTTCTGGAAACAGATTTTAACTGGAATCCAGGTATCCCCCTTATCTATAGCATCACTAAAGTGCATAGAGGAAATATTTTGTAGGAGTTTTTAAGTTTAGGCTGCTGCATAGATTTTCATATGTGCCTATTTGTGTATGAAAATGTAGATATGTTTTGTGTTCTTAGAATCTGGGAGTTGGTTTGTGAATGATGTGTGTTTTATGATGTCATCTTTTGCTGTAGTTTATAAATTGCAATATTGTGAGGATTTCTGATAACTTTAAACACATATATACACTATTGCTCATATCCCTAATTGTATTGCTTCTGTTTTCAACTTGCAGAGAAGCTGTGAGAAGTTACCAAGAACTTTCAGAAGTATTCTCTGAAAAAGACAATTATTCTCACAGCCGCGAGCTGCTGTTTAAGGTACAGCTGTTGCCCGTCTGCATGACAAGTGGCCCTAACAGTGACCTTGTGTTTCCCTGCCCATGGCTTTGCTTTGTTGTTTGAGGGATGTCACATTAAGACATCCGGTTCACGTGCTACGCTTACACGTTCTGAATACTCACAAGGGAGGATAGCTCAGGGGCAACGTGCTCATCTTGGAAGCAAGACGACACGGAGCACCACAGGTTCGATCCCCGGGCCCGCGCTTAGAAACCTCTGGGTATTAAGCGCGTTATAAATAACCTATCATATCATATCAAGGCATAGTAGGTTCATCCCTTCTACCCTTTTCCCCTTCTGCTCTTAAATATTGTGTTTTTAATGTTTTTGCCCACTCTTGCTCCCTCCCTGCCCTGTGGGCGCTTTGAAACAGTATGTTCTTATTGTATGCGCCTTACAAACCATGAATACATGCCACATTGAGACACTGGTTCCTGTGCTGATGTCACTGTTTCGCGCAGGGTCACAAGAGCCATATCAACATCTGAGGTTGAGTGATAGTTTGAATATCTGCAGAAACTGTACCTGTCTCACGCTCTTGGGTGAAATCTTCGACCTGGCGGCTCCATTTAAGCAAGCAAATTCGGGCAGAGGGAGAGGTATCAGAGGGCACGGGGGTCTCTGCTCGAATGGCCGGGGGTCTTCTGCACCCGAGTCCATCCCTATGGAACACCCGGCGAGGCATGACAGACAGCAGGCTGGCAGAGAAGGGATGGGTGGGAGGCAGTCAGTCAAGACACTAGAGGTCTGAGCCACTGTCATGATAAACTGCTGGGACAGGCACTGAGGGAAGGTGTAGCGTAGGCCTCAGGAGGTGAAGGTCCCAGTTCTGTACATCCTAGGCTGGCTGGGCTGCTGGGACGGGCACTGAGGGAAGGTCTAGCGTAGGCCTCAGGAGGTGAAGGTCCCAGTTCTGTACATCCTAGGCTGGCTGGGCTGCTGGGACGGGCACTGAGGGAAGGTCTAGCGTAGGCCTCAGGAGGTGAAGGTCCCAGTTCTGTACATCCTAGGCTGGCTGGGCTGCTGGGACGGGCACTGAGGGAAGGTCTAGCGTAGGCCTCAGGAGGTGAAGGTCCCAGTTCTGTACATCCTAGGCTGGCTGGGCTGCTGGGACGGGCACTGAGGGAAGGTCTAGCGTAGGCCTCAGGAGGTGAAGGTCCCAGTTCTGTACATCCTAGGCTGGCTGGGCTGCTGGGACGGGCACTGAGGGAAGGTCTAGCGTAGGCCTCAGGAGGTGAAGGTCCCAGTTCTGTACATCCTAGGCTGGCTGGGCTGCTGGGACGGGCACTGAGGGAAGGTCTAGCGTAGGCCTCAGGAGGTGAAGGTCCCAGTTCTGTACATCCTAGGCTGGCTGGGCTGCTGGGACGGGCACTGAGGGAAGGTCTAGCGTAGGCCTCAGGAGGTGAAGGTCCCAGTTCTGTACATCCTAGGCTGGCTGGGCTGCTGGGACGGGCACTGAGGGAAGGTCTAGCGTAGGCCTCAGGAGGTGAAGGTCCCAGTTCTGTACATCCTAGGCTGGCTGGGCTGCTGGGACAGGCACTGAGGGAAGGTCTAGCGTAGGCCTCAGGAGGTGAAGGTCCCAGTTCTGTACAGCCTCGGCTGGCTGGGCTGCTGGGACAGGCACTGAGGGAAGGTGTAGCGTAGGCCTCAGGATGTGAAGGTCCCAGTTCTGTACATCCTAGGCTGGCTGGGCTGCTGGGACAGGCACTGAGGGAAGGTGTAGCGTAGGCCTCAGGAGGTGAAGGTCCCAGTTCTGTACATCCTAGGCTGGCTGGGCTGCTGGGACAGGCACTGAGGGAAGGTCTAGCGTAGGCCTCAGGAGGTGAAGGTCCCAGTTCTGTACAGCCTCGGCTGGCTGGGCTGCTGGGACAGGCACTGAGGCAAGGTCTAGCGTAGGCCCCAGGATGTGAAGGTCCCAGTTCTGTACATCCTCGGCTGGTTGGGCTGCTGGGACAGGCACTGAGGGAAGGTGTAGCGTAGGCCTCAGGAGGTGAAGGTCCCAGTTCTGTACAGCCTAGGCTGGCTGGGCTGCTGGGACAGGCACTGAGGGAAGGTCTAGCGTAGGCCTCAGGAGGTGAAGGTCCCAGTTCTGTACATCCTAGGCTGGCTGGGCTGCTGGGACAGGCACTGAGGGAAGGTCTAGCGTACGCCTCAGGAGGTGAAGGTCCCAGTTCTGTACAGCCTAGGCTGGCTAGGCTGCTGGGACAGGCACTGAGGGAAGGTCTAGCGTAGGCCTCAGGAGGTGAAGGTCCCAGTTCTGTACATCCTAGGCTGGCTGGGCTGCTGGGGCAGGCACTGAGGGAAGGTCTAGCGTAGGCCTCAGGAGGTGAAGGTCCCAGTTCTGTACAGCCTAGGCTGGCTGGGCTGCTGGGACAGGCACTGAGGGAAGGTCTAGCGTACGCCTCAGGAGGTGAAGGTCCCAGTTCTGTACAGCCTAGGCTGGCTAGCCTGCTGGGACAGGCACTGAGGGAAGGTCTAGCGTAGGCCTCAGGAGGTGAAGGTCCCATTTCTGTACAGCCTAGGCTGGCTGGGCTGCTGGTACAGGCACTGAGGGAAGGTCTAGCGTATGCCTCAGGAGGTGAGGGTCCCAGTTCTGCGGTGCCAAGATGTACATCCTAGGCTGGCTGGGCTGCTGGGACAGGCACTGAGGGAAGGTCTAGCGTAGGCCTCAGGAGGTGAAGGTCCCAGTTCTGCGGTGCCAAGATGTACAGCCTAGGCTGGCTAGGCTGCTGGGACAGGCACTGAGGGAAGGTCTAGCGTACGCCTCAGGAGGTGAAGGTCCCAGTTCTGTACATCCTAGGCTGGCTGGGCTGCTGGGACAGGCACTGAGGGAAGGTCTAGCGTACGCCTCAGGAGGTGAAGGTCCCAGTTCTGTACAGCCTAGGCTGGCTAGGCTGCTGGGACAGGCACTGAGGGAAGGTCTAGCGTAGGCCTCAGGAGGTGAAGGTCCCAGTTCTGTACATCCTAGGCTGGCTGGGCTGCTGGGGCAGGCACTGAGGGAAGGTCTAGCGTAGGCCTCAGGAGGTGAAGGTCCCAGTTCTGTACAGCCTAGGCTGGCTGGGCTGCTGGGACAGGCACTGAGGGAAGGTCTAGCGTACGCCTCAGGAGGTGAAGGTCCCAGTTCTGTACAGCCTAGGCTGGCTAGGCTGCTGGGACAGGCACTGAGGGAAGGTCTAGCGTAGGCCTCAGGAGGTGAAGGTCCCATTTCTGTACAGCCTAGGCTGGCTGGGCTGCTGGTACAGGCACTGAGGGAAGGTCTAGCGTATGCCTCAGGAGGTGAGGGTCCCAGTTCTGCGGTGCCAAGATGTACATCCTAGGCTGGCTGGGCTGCTGGGACAGGCACTGAGGGAAGGTCTAGCGTAGGCCTCAGGAGGTGAAGGTCCCAGTTCTGCGGTGCCAAGATGTACAGCCTAGGCTGGCTAGGCTGCTGGGACAGGCACTGAGGGAAGGTCTAGCGTACGCCTCAGGAGGTGAAGGTCCCAGTTCTGTACAGCCTAGGCTGGCTGGGCTGCTGGGACAGGCACTGAGGGAAGGTCTAGCGTACGCCTCAGGAGGTGAAGGTCCCAGTTCTGTACAGCCTAGGCTGGCTAGGCTGCTGGGACAGGCACTGAGGGAAGGTCTAGCGTAGGCCTCAGGAGGTGAAGGTCCCATTTCTGTACAGCCTAGGCTGGCTGGGCTGCTGGGACAGGCACTGAGGGAAGGTCTAGCGTAGGCCTCAGGAGGTGAAGGTCCCAGTTCTGTACATCCTAGGCTGGCTTGGCTGCTGGGACAGGCACTGAGGGAAGGTCTAGCGTAGGCCTCAGGAGGTGAAGGTCCCAGTTCTGTACATCCTAGGCTGGCTGGGCTGCTGGGACAGGCACTGAGGGAAGGTCTAGCGTAGGCCTCAGGATGTGAAGGTCCCAGTTCTGTACATCCTAGGCTGGCTGGGCTGCTGGGACAGGCACTGAGGGAAGGTCTAGCGTAGGCCTCAGGAGGTGAAGGTCCCAGTTCTGTACCTCCTAGGCTGGCTGGGCTGCTGGGACAGGCACTGAGGGAAGGTCTAGCGTAGGCCTCAGGAGGTGAAGGTCCCAGTTCTGTACAGCCTAGGCTGGCTGGGCTGCTGGGACGGGCACTGAGGGAAGGTCTAGCGTAGGCCTCGGGAGGTGAAGGTCCCAGTTCTGTACATCCTAGGCTGGCTGGGCTGCTGGGACAGGCACTGAGGGAAGGTCTAGCGTAGGCCTCAGGCGGTAAAGGTCCCAGTTCTGTACATCCTAGGCTGGCTGGGCTGCTGGGACAGGCACTGAGGGAAGGTCTAGCGTAGGCCTCAGGCGGTAAAGGTCCCAGTTCTGTACATCCTAGGCTGGCTGGGCTGCTGGGACAGGCACTGAGGGAAGGTCTAGCGTAGGCCTCAGGCGGTAAAGGTCCCAGTTCTGTACAGCCTAGGCTGGCTGGGCTGCTGGGACAGGCACTGAGGGAAGGTCTAGCGTAGGCCTCAGGCGGTGAAGGTCCCAGTTCTGTACAGCCTAGGCTGGCTGGGCTGCTGGGACAGGCACTGAGGGAAGGTCTAGCGTAGGCCTCAGGAGGTGAAGGTCCCAGTTCTGTACAGCCTAGGCTGGCTGGGCTGCTGGGACAGGCACTGAGGGAAGGTCTAGCGTAGGCCTCAGGAGGTGAAGGTCCCAGTTCTGTACAGCCTAGGCTGGCTGGGCTGCTGGTACAGGCACTGAGGGAAGGTCTAGCGTATGCCTCAGGAGGTGAGGGTCCCAGTTCTGCGGTGCCAAGATGTACATCCTAGGCTGGCTGGGCTGCTGGGACAGGCACTGAGGGAAGGTCTAGCGTAGGCCTCAGGAGGTGAAGGTCCCAGTTCTGCGGTGCCAAGATGTACATCCTAGGCTGGCTGGGCTGCTGGGACAGGCACTGAGGGAAGGTGTAGCGTAGGCCTCAGGAGGTGAAGGTCCCAGTTCTGTACAGCCTAGGCTGGCTGGGCTGCTGGGACAGGCACTGAGGGAAGGTCTAGCGTAGGCCTCAGGAGGTGAAGGTCCCAGTTCTGTACAGCCTAGGCTGGCTGGGCTGCTGGGACAGGCACTGAGGGAAGGTCTAGCGTACGCCTCAGGAGGTGAAGGTCCCAGTTCTGTACAGCCTAGGCTGGCTAGGCTGCTGGGACAGGCACTGAGGGAAGGTCTAGCGTAGGCCTCAGGAGGTGAAGGTCCCATTTCTGTACAGCCTAGGCTGGCTGGGCTGCTGGTACAGGCACTGAGGGAAGGTCTAGCGTATGCCTCAGGAGGTGAGGGTCCCAGTTCTGCGGTGCCAAGATGTACATCCTAGGCTGGCTGGGCTGCTGGGACAGGCACTGAGGGAAGGTCTAGCGTAGGCCTCAGGAGGTGAAGGTCCCAGTTCTGCGGTGCCAAGATGTACAGCCTAGGCTGGCTAGGCTGCTGGGACAGGCACTGAGGGAAGGTCTAGCGTACGCCTCAGGAGGTGAAGGTCCCAGTTCTGTACAGCCTAGGCTGGCTGGGCTGCTGGGACAGGCACTGAGGGAAGGTCTAGCGTACGCCTCAGGAGGTGAAGGTCCCAGTTCTGTACAGCCTAGGCTGGCTAGGCTGCTGGGACAGGCACTGAGGGAAGGTCTAGCGTAGGCCTCAGGAGGTGAAGGTCCCATTTCTGTACAGCCTAGGCTGGCTGGGCTGCTGGGACAGGCACTGAGGGAAGGTCTAGCGTAGGCCTCAGGAGGTGAAGGTCCCAGTTCTGTACATCCTAGGCTGGCTTGGCTGCTGGGACAGGCACTGAGGGAAGGTCTAGCGTAGGCCTCAGGAGGTGAAGGTCCCAGTTCTGTACATCCTAGGCTGGCTGGGCTGCTGGGACAGGCACTGAGGGAAGGTCTAGCGTAGGCCTCAGGATGTGAAGGTCCCAGTTCTGTACATCCTAGGCTGGCTGGGCTGCTGGGACAGGCACTGAGGGAAGGTCTAGCGTAGGCCTCAGGAGGTGAAGGTCCCAGTTCTGTACCTCCTAGGCTGGCTGGGCTGCTGGGACAGGCACTGAGGGAAGGTCTAGCGTAGGCCTCAGGAGGTGAAGGTCCCAGTTCTGTACAGCCTAGGCTGGCTGGGCTGCTGGGACGGGCACTGAGGGAAGGTCTAGCGTAGGCCTCGGGAGGTGACGGTCCCAGTTCTGTACATCCTAGGCTGGCTGGGCTGCTGGGACAGGCACTGAGGGAAGGTCTAGCGTAGGCCTCAGGCGGTAAAGGTCCCAGTTCTGTACATCCTAGGCTGGCTGGGCTGCTGGGACAGGCACTGAGGGAAGGTCTAGCGTAGGCCTCAGGCGGTAAAGGTCCCAGTTCTGTACATCCTAGGCTGGCTGGGCTGCTGGGACAGGCACTGAGGGAAGGTCTAGCGTAGGCCTCAGGCGGTAAAGGTCCCAGTTCTGTACAGCCTAGGCTGGCTGGGCTGCTGGGACAGGCACTGAGGGAAGGTCTAGCGTAGGCCTCAGGCGGTGAAGGTCCCAGTTCTGTACAGCCTAGGCTGGCTGGGCTGCTGGGACAGGCACTGAGGGAAGGTCTAGCGTACGCCTCAGGAGGTGAAGGTCCCAGTTCTGTACAGCCTAGGCTGGCTGGGCTGCTGGGACAGGCACTGAGGGAAGGTCTAGCGTACGCCTCAGGAGGTGAGGGTCCCAGTTCTGCGGTGCCAAGATGTACATCCAAGGCTGGCTGGGCTGCTGGGACAGGCACTGAGGGAAGGTCTAGCGTAGGCCTCAGGAGGTGAAGGTCCCAGTTCTGTACCTCCTAGGCTGGCTGGGCTGCTGGGACAGGCACTGAGGGAAGGTCTAGCGTAGGCCTCATGAGGTGAGGGTCCCAGTTCTGTACATCCTAGGCTGGCTGGGCTGCTGGGACGGGCACTGAGGGAAGGTCTAGCGTAGGCCTCAGGAGGTGAAGGTCCCAGTTCTGTACATCCTAGGCTGGCTGGGCTGCTGGGACAGGCACTGAGGGAAGGTCTAGCGTAGGCCTCAGGAGGTGAAGGTCCCAGTTCTGTACAGCCTAGGCTGGCTGGGCTGCAGGGACAGGCACTGAGGGAAGGTCTAGCGTAGGCCTCAGGAGGTGAAGGTCCCAGTTCTGTACATCCTAGGCTGGCTGGGCTGCTGGGACGGGCACTGAGGGAAGGTCTAGCGTAGGCCTCAGGAGGTGAAGGTCCCAGTTCTGTACATCCTAGGCTGGCTGGGCTGCTGGGACAGGCACTGAGGGAAGGTCTAGCGTAGGCCTCAGGAGGTGAAGGTCCCAGTTCTGTACAGCCTAGGCTGGCTGGGCTGCTGGGACAGGCACTGAGGGAAGGTCTAGCGTAGGCCTCATGAGGTGAGGGTCCCAGTTCTGTACAGCCTAGGCTGGCTGGGCTGCTGGGACAGGCACTGAGGGAAGGTCTAGCGTAGGCCTCAGGAGGTGAAGGTCCCAGTTCTGTACCTCCTAGGCTGGCTGGGCTGCTGGGACAGGCACTGAGGGAAGGTCTAGCGTAGGCCTCAGGAGGTGAAGGTCCCAGTTCTGTACAGCCTAGGCTGGCTGGGCTGCTGGGACGGGCACTGAGGGAAGGTCTAGCGTAGGCCTCGGGAGGTGAAGGTCCCAGTTCTGTACATCCTAGGCTGGCTGGGCTGCTGGGACAGGCACTGAGGGAAGGTCTAGCGTAGGCCTCAGGCGGTAAAGGTCCCAGTTCTGTACATCCTAGGCTGGCTGGGCTGCTGGGACAGGCACTGAGGGAAGGTCTAGCGTAGGCCTCAGGCGGTAAAGGTCCCAGTTCTGTACATCCTAGGCTGGCTGGGCTGCTGGGACAGGCACTGAGGGAAGGTCTAGCGTAGGCCTCAGGCGGTAAAGGTCCCAGTTCTGTACAGCCTAGGCTGGCTGGGCTGCTGGGACAGGCACTGAGGGAAGGTCTAGCGTAGGCCTCAGGCGGTGAAGGTCCCAGTTCTGTACAGCCTAGGCTGGCTGGGCTGCTGGGACAGGCACTGAGGGAAGGTCTAGCGTACGCCTCAGGAGGTGAAGGTCCCAGTTCTGTACAGCCTAGGCTGGCTGGGCTGCTGGGACAGGCACTGAGGGAAGGTCTAGCGTACGCCTCAGGAGGTGAGGGTCCCAGTTCTGCGGTGCCAAGATGTACATCCAAGGCTGGCTGGGCTGCTGGGACAGGCACTGAGGGAAGGTCTAGCGTAGGCCTCAGGAGGTGAAGGTCCCAGTTCTGTACCTCCTAGGCTGGCTGGGCTGCTGGGACAGGCACTGAGGGAAGGTCTAGCGTAGGCCTCATGAGGTGAGGGTCCCAGTTCTGTACATCCTAGGCTGGCTGGGCTGCTGGGACGGGCACTGAGGGAAGGTCTAGCGTAGGCCTCAGGAGGTGAAGGTCCCAGTTCTGTACATCCTAGGCTGGCTGGGCTGCTGGGACAGGCACTGAGGGAAGGTCTAGCGTAGGCCTCAGGAGGTGAAGGTCCCAGTTCTGTACAGCCTAGGCTGGCTGGGCTGCAGGGACAGGCACTGAGGGAAGGTCTAGCGTAGGCCTCAGGAGGTGAAGGTCCCAGTTCTGTACATCCTAGGCTGGCTGGGCTGCTGGGACGGGCACTGAGGGAAGGTCTAGCGTAGGCCTCAGGAGGTGAAGGTCCCAGTTCTGTACATCCTAGGCTGGCTGGGCTGCTGGGACGGGCACTGAGGGAAGGTCTAGCGTAGGCCTCAGGAGGTGAAGGTCCCAGTTCTGTACAGCCTAGGCTGGCTGGGCTGCAGGGACAGGCACTGAGGGAAGGTCTAGCGTAGGCCTCAGGAGGTGAAGGTCCCAGTTCTGTACATCCTAGGCTGGCTGGGCTGCTGGGACGGGCACTGAGGGAAGGTCTAGCGTAGGCCTCAGGAGGTGAAGGTCCCAGTTCTGTACATCCTAGGCTGGCTGGGCTGCTGGGACAGGCACTGAGGGAAGGTCTAGCGTAGGCCTCAGGAGGTGAAGGTCCCAGTTCTGCGGTGCCAAGATGTACATCCAAGGCTGGCTGGGCTGCTGGGACAGGCACTGAGGGAAGGTCTAGCGTAGGCCTCAGGAGGTGAAGGTCCCAGTTCTGTACCTCCTAGGCTGGCTGGGCTGCTGGGACAGGCACTGAGGGAAGGTCTAGCGTAGGCCTCATGAGGTGAGGGTCCCAGTTCTGTACATCCTAGGCTGGCTGGGCTGCTGGGACGGGCACTGAGGGAAGGTCTAGCGTAGGCCTCAGGAGGTGAAGGTCCCAGTTCTGTACATCCTAGGCTGGCTGGGCTGCTGGGACAGGCACTGAGGGAAGGTCTAGCGTAGGCCTCAGGAGGTGAAGGTCCCAGTTCTGTACAGCCTAGGCTGGCTGGGCTGCAGGGACAGGCACTGAGGGAAGGTCTAGCGTAGGCCTCAGGAGGTGAAGGTCCCAGTTCTGTACATCCTAGGCTGGCTGGGCTGCTGGGACGGGCACTGAGGGAAGGTCTAGCGTAGGCCTCAGGAGGTGAAGGTCCCAGTTCTGTACATCCTAGGCTGGCTGGGCTGCTGGGACGGGCACTGAGGGAAGGTCTAGCGTAGGCCTCAGGAGGTGAAGGTCCCAGTTCTGTACAGCCTAGGCTGGCTGGGCTGCAGGGACAGGCACTGAGGGAAGGTCTAGCGTAGGCCTCAGGAGGTGAAGGTCCCAGTTCTGTACATCCTAGGCTGGCTGGGCTGCTGGGACAGGCACTGAGGGAAGGTCTAGCGTAGGCCTCAGGAGGTGAAGGTCCCAGTTCTGTACAGCCTAGGCTGGCTGGGCTGCTGGGACGGGCACTGAGGGAAGGTCTAGCGTAGGCCTCAGGAGGTGAAGGTCCCAGTTCTGTACATCCTAGGCTGGCTGGGCTGCTGGGACAGGCACTGAGGGAAGGTGTAGCGTAGGCCTCAGGATGTGAAGGTCCCAGTTCTGTACAGCCTAGGCTGGCTGGGCTGCTGGGACAGGCACTGAGGGAAGGTCTAGCGTAGGCCTCAGGAGGTGAAGGTCCCAGTTCTGCGGTGCCAAGATGTACATCCTAGGCTGGCTGGGCTGCTGGGACAGGCACTGAGGGAAGGTCTAGCGTAGGCCTCAGGAGGTGAAGGTCCCAGTTCTGTACAGCCTAGGCTGGCTGGGCTGCTGGGACAGGCACTGAGGGAAGGTCTAGCGTAGGCCTCAGGAGGTGAAGGTCCCAGTTCTGTACAGCCTAGGCTGGCTGGGCTGCTGGGACAGGCACTGAGGGAAGGTCTAGCGTAGGCCTCAGGAGTTGAAGGTCCCAGTTCTGTACAGCCTAGGCTGGCTGGGCTGCTGGGCAGGCACTGTAGGTCCCAGTTCTGCGGTGCCAAGATGTACATCCTAGGCTGGCTGGGCTGCTGGGACAGGCACTAAGGGAACGTCTAGCGTAGGCCTCAGGAGGTGAAGGTCCCAGTTCTGTACATCCTAGGCTGGCTGGGCTGCTGGGACAGGCACTGAGGGAAGGTCTAGCGTAGGCCTCAGGAGGTGAAGGTCCCAGTTCTGCGGTGCCAAGATGTACAGCCTAGGCTGGCTGGGCTGCTGGGACAGGCACTGAGGGAAGGTCTAGCGTAGGCCTCAGGAGGTGAAGGTCCCAGTTCTGTACCTCCTAGGCTGGCTGGGCTGCTGGGACAGGCACTGAGGGAAGGTCTAGCGTAGGCCTCAGGAGGTGAAGGTCCCAGTTCTGCGGTGCCAAGATGTACATCCTAGGCTGGCTGGGCTGCTGGGACAGGCACTGAGGGAAGGTCTAGCGTAGGCCTCAGGAGGTGAAGGTCCCAGTTCTGTACAGCCTAGGCTGGCTGGGCTGCTGGGACAGGCACTGAGGGAAGGTCTAGCGTAGGCCTCATGAGGTGAGGGTCCCAGTTCTGTACAGCCTAGGCTGGCTGGGCTGCTGGGACAGGCACTGAGGGAAGGTCTAGCGTAGGCCTCAGGAGGTGAAGGTCCCAGTTCTGTACCTCCTAGGCTGGCTGGGCTGCTGGGACAGGCACTGAGGGAAGGTCTAGCGTAGGCCTCAGGAGGTGAAGGTCCCAGTTCTGTACAGCCTAGGCTGGCTGGGCTGCTGGGACGGGCACTGAGGGAAGGTCTAGCGTAGGCCTCGGGAGGTGAAGGTCCCAGTTCTGTACATCCTAGGCTGGCTGGGCTGCTGGGACAGGCACTGAGGGAAGGTCTAGCGTAGGCCTCAGGCGGTAAAGGTCCCAGTTCTGTACATCCTAGGCTGGCTGGGCTGCTGGGACAGGCACTGAGGGAAGGTCTAGCGTAGGCCTCAGGCGGTAAAGGTCCCAGTTCTGTACATCCTAGGCTGGCTGGGCTGCTGGGACAGGCACTGAGGGAAGGTCTAGCGTAGGCCTCAGGCGGTAAAGGTCCCAGTTCTGTACAGCCTAGGCTGGCTGGGCTGCTGGGACAGGCACTGAGGGAAGGTCTAGCGTAGGCCTCAGGCGGTGAAGGTCCCAGTTCTGTACAGCCTAGGCTGGCTGGGCTGCTGGGACAGGCACTGAGGGAAGGTCTAGCGTACGCCTCAGGAGGTGAAGGTCCCAGTTCTGTACAGCCTAGGCTGGCTGGGCTGCTGGGACAGGCACTGAGGGAAGGTCTAGCGTACGCCTCAGGAGGTGAGGGTCCCAGTTCTGCGGTGCCAAGATGTACATCCAAGGCTGGCTGGGCTGCTGGGACAGGCACTGAGGGAAGGTCTAGCGTAGGCCTCAGGAGGTGAAGGTCCCAGTTCTGTACCTCCTAGGCTGGCTGGGCTGCTGGGACAGGCACTGAGGGAAGGTCTAGCGTAGGCCTCATGAGGTGAGGGTCCCAGTTCTGTACATCCTAGGCTGGCTGGGCTGCTGGGACGGGCACTGAGGGAAGGTCTAGCGTAGGCCTCAGGAGGTGAAGGTCCCAGTTCTGTACATCCTAGGCTGGCTGGGCTGCTGGGACAGGCACTGAGGGAAGGTCTAGCGTAGGCCTCAGGAGGTGAAGGTCCCAGTTCTGTACAGCCTAGGCTGGCTGGGCTGCAGGGACAGGCACTGAGGGAAGGTCTAGCGTAGGCCTCAGGAGGTGAAGGTCCCAGTTCTGTACATCCTAGGCTGGCTGGGCTGCTGGGACGGGCACTGAGGGAAGGTCTAGCGTAGGCCTCAGGAGGTGAAGGTCCCAGTTCTGTACATCCTAGGCTGGCTGGGCTGCTGGGACGGGCACTGAGGGAAGGTCTAGCGTAGGCCTCAGGAGGTGAAGGTCCCAGTTCTGTACAGCCTAGGCTGGCTGGGCTGCAGGGACAGGCACTGAGGGAAGGTCTAGCGTAGGCCTCAGGAGGTGAAGGTCCCAGTTCTGTACATCCTAGGCTGGCTGGGCTGCTGGGACGGGCACTGAGGGAAGGTCTAGCGTAGGCCTCAGGAGGTGAAGGTCCCAGTTCTGTACATCCTAGGCTGGCTGGGCTGCTGGGACAGGCACTGAGGGAAGGTCTAGCGTAGGCCTCAGGAGGTGAAGGTCCCAGTTCTGCGGTGCCAAGATGTACATCCAAGGCTGGCTGGGCTGCTGGGACAGGCACTGAGGGAAGGTCTAGCGTAGGCCTCAGGAGGTGAAGGTCCCAGTTCTGTACCTCCTAGGCTGGCTGGGCTGCTGGGACAGGCACTGAGGGAAGGTCTAGCGTAGGCCTCATGAGGTGAGGGTCCCAGTTCTGTACATCCTAGGCTGGCAGGGCTGCTGGGACGGGCACTGAGGGAAGGTCTAGCGTAGGCCTCAGGAGGTGAAGGTCCCAGTTCTGTACATCCTAGGCTGGCTGGGCTGCTGGGACAGGCACTGAGGGAAGGTCTAGCGTAGGCCTCAGGAGGTGAAGGTCCCAGTTCTGTACAGCCTAGGCTGGCTGGGCTGCAGGGACAGGCACTGAGGGAAGGTCTAGCGTAGGCCTCAGGAGGTGAAGGTCCCAGTTCTGTACATCCTAGGCTGGCTGGGCTGCTGGGACGGGCACTGAGGGAAGGTCTAGCGTAGGCCTCAGGAGGTGAAGGTCCCAGTTCTGTACATCCTAGGCTGGCTGGGCTGCTGGGACGGGCACTGAGGGAAGGTCTAGCGTAGGCCTCAGGAGGTGAAGGTCCCAGTTCTGTACAGCCTAGGCTGGCTGGGCTGCAGGGACAGGCACTGAGGGAAGGTCTAGCGTAGGCCTCAGGAGGTGAAGGTCCCAGTTCTGTACATCCTAGGCTGGCTGGGCTGCTGGGACAGGCACTGAGGGAAGGTCTAGCGTAGGCCTCAGGAGGTGAAGGTCCCAGTTCTGTACAGCCTAGGCTGGCTGGGCTGCTGGGACGGGCACTGAGGGAAGGTCTAGCGTAGGCCTCAGGAGGTGAAGGTCCCAGTTCTGTACATCCTAGGCTGGCTGGGCTGCTGGGACAGGCACTGAGGGAAGGTGTAGCGTAGGCCTCAGGATGTGAAGGTCCCAGTTCTGTACAGCCTAGGCTGGCTGGGCTGCTGGGACAGGCACTGAGGGAAGGTCTAGCGTAGGCCTCAGGAGGTGAAGGTCCCAGTTCTGCGGTGCCAAGATGTACATCCTAGGCTGGCTGGGCTGCTGGGACAGGCACTGAGGGAAGGTCTAGCGTAGGCCTCAGGAGGTGAAGGTCCCAGTTCTGTACAGCCTAGGCTGGCTGGGCTGCTGGGACAGGCACTGAGGGAAGGTCTAGCGTAGGCCTCAGGAGGTGAAGGTCCCAGTTCTGTACAGCCTAGGCTGGCTGGGCTGCTGGGACAGGCACTGAGGGAAGGTCTAGCGTAGGCCTCAGGAGTTGAAGGTCCCAGTTCTGTACAGCCTAGGCTGGCTGGGCTGCTGGGCAGGCACTGTAGGTCCCAGTTCTGCGGTGCCAAGATGTACATCCTAGGCTGGCTGGGCTGCTGGGACAGGCACTAAGGGAACGTCTAGCGTAGGCCTCAGGAGGTGAAGGTCCCAGTTCTGTACATCCTAGGCTGGCTGGGCTGCTGGGACAGGCACTGAGGGAAGGTCTAGCGTAGGCCTCAGGAGGTGAAGGTCCCAGTTCTGCGGTGCCAAGATGTACAGCCTAGGCTGGCTGGGCTGCTGGGACAGGCACTGAGGGAAGGTCTAGCGTAGGCCTCAGGAGGTGAAGGTCCCAGTTCTGTACCTCCTAGGCTGGCTGGGCTGCTGGGACAGGCACTGAGGGAAGGTCTAGCGTAGGCCTCAGGAGGTGAAGGTCCCAGTTCTGCGGTGCCAAGATGTACAGCCTAGGCTGGCTGGGCTGCAGGGATTCGGGGAGAATTGCTCTATGAAAGGAGGGGGTTTAAAGTCTCAGAAGTGGTGACTAAGCACTCTAAAATGTCCTGTTCCTGTGGCTCCGGGGGAGTGCCATAAGGATAGGTCCTGGCCTTAGGCCATGTGCCCATATTAAATTCTGGGTGTGATGTCCCCGGAATGGTGTCTCGTATACTAAATCCTAGGAGTGAGTGGGTCATGAGTGGTGTCAGTCTGACGTCAGGCTCCTGTAGTTATGGAAGAGGGGAACCCTGGTGGCACGCTCCTATCTCTTCCTCCCTTGTCCAGGCGGGTGGTGATCACAAAGTGTTTCTCTTTTTCTCCTCACTCTCCAGTCTCAGGAAGAAACATCAAGGCCTGCACACCTGGAGCTGCACCCACGTAAACAGCAGAAGCGCCCCAAGGAGCAGCGGTCGGTGGTAAGAAATGGAGACGCGGAAGGATGGGAGAGGGAGGACGGTGAGGGAGAAGGGTGGAGAGGGTAGATTACAAGAGGGAGATGGAAGGGTGGAGGGCGAGGGAAGAATAAAGGACGAGTGAGAGGGAAGCAAGTCGAAAGAGTGGAGGACACTGAAGAACGGAGGAGAGCGAGGGAGGGAAGGAAGGACAGTGAAGAATGGAGGAGAGCGAGGAAAGAAAGGACAGTGAAGAATGGGGGAGAGGGAAGGAAGGACAGTGAAGAATGGAGGAGAGGGAAGGAAGGACCGTGAAAAATGGAGGGGAGGGAAAGGACAGTGAAGAATGGAGCGGAGAGCGAGGGAAAGGACAGTGAAGAATGGAGGAGAGCGAAGGAAGGACAGTGAAGAATGGAGGAGGAGAGCGAGGGAAAGGACAGTGAAGAATGGAGGAGAGCGAAGGAAGGACAGTGAAGAATGGAGGAGGAGAGCGAAGGAAGGACAGTGAAGAATGGAGGAGAAGGAAGGACAGTGAAGAATGGAGATGGAGAGCGAAGGAAGGACAGTGAAGAATGGAGGAGGAGAGCGAGGGAAGGAAGTACACTGAAGAATGGAGGGGAGCGAGGGAAGGAAGGACAGTGAAGAATGGAGGAGAAGGAAGGACAGTGAAGAATGGAGGGGAGCGACTAGGGAAGGAAGGACAGTGAAGAATGGAGGAGGAGAGCAAGGGAAAGGACAGTGAAGAATGGAGGAGAAGGAAGGACAGTGAAGAATAGAGATGGAGAGCGAAGGAAGGACAGTGAAGAATGGAGGAGAGCGAGGGAAAGGACAGTGAAGAATGGAGGAGAGCGAAGGAAGGCCAGTGAAGAATAGAGATGGAGAGCGAAGGAAGGACAGTGAAGAATGGAGGAGGAGAGCGAGGGAAGGAAGTACACTGAAGAATGGAGGGGAGCGAGGGAAGGAAGGACAGTCAAGAATGGAGGAGAAGGAAGGACAGTGAAGAATGGAGGGGAGGGACTAGGGAAGGAATGACAGTGAAGAATGGAGGGGAGCGAGGGAAGGAAGGACAGTGAAGAATGGAGGAGAAGGAAGGACAGTGAAGAATGGAGGGGATGGACTAGGGAAGGAATGACAGTGAAGAATGGAGGGGAGCGACTAGGGAAGTAAGGACAGTGAAGAATGGAGAAGGAATGCCAGTGAAGAATGGAGGGGAGCGACTAGGGAAGGAAGGACTGGGAAGAATGTAGGAAGACTGGGAAGGAGAGGAAGGGAAAAGATGGAGTAAGAGCGAGTAGTATGGAGAGGGTAATATGGGAGGATGGCGGGAGGGAAGGAAGCAGAAGGAAGGATGGGGAAGTGTGTAGAATGGAGGAGAGATGGTGGAAGGAGAGAAGGATGGGGAGGGCAAAAAGGAGATGGTTGGTGAGAGGAAAAGAATAAGGAGAGAGAGATGGTGAAAGGAAAAAAGAGAGGGCACATGGAGGAAAGCTAAGTCTGGCGAGGAGGACCGCAGAATTGAGCAGGAAAGTGAAATGAGAGGGGTGTGTGGGGAGAGAAAGCGGGGGTGGGGGTGCTGGTGTGGTGCCAAGCAACTGGCAGGTGAGATGGGAGTTTTGCTGACCCATTGCTTTGCTAAGCCCCCTCCTTCCCTCTCTCCACTGCCAGGGTGTGGTGCCATATCTGGGCACCTTCCTGAAGGACCTGGTGATGCTGGACACCGCAGTCAAGGACCTGCTGGAGGTGAGTCTGAGGAACGCCACAAGACCCTACGTCGGCCTCTCTGGGAATCAGTGGCCCTGACACAACTGCACCCCTCTGTGGCTCCTGGGGCTAGGGCTGGGGCAGAGTCAACCACATGTTACAGGGTAAACCCATCCCTCAAAATCAAAATATGCAGGACACCTCAAGAGGATGAAATGTGCGTTTGACTGATACCAAAAAGCTGCAAAGCTTGTTTGACGAGTAAGTAAAGCAGGGCTCTGCAACCTTTAGCTCTACAGATGTGTTGGACTACAACTACGGTGATTCCTCACAGTAGACTATAACAGATGGGTCCGATGAGAGGGTAGTCCAACACATCTGGAGAGTCGCAACGCGCAGGGCCCTGATCTGTAGGCCAAAAAGCACCCGACAGCTGCCGAGCAACTAAGACGTGCACCTGGCCGTTGTCACACTGTAGATAAAGTGTCGCTGACGTGTCGGTAAGCTTAACGTCATTTCTGAGAGCGGTCCAACTGCTGACAAGCAAACTGGACAGTGGCCAGGTGACTTGAGCTTCTTGATCGCCATCAGACACGGAGTCACATTACGGCCAAAGAGAAGGGTCTTAGTTATTGTAAAGACTGGGGAGTGGAGTCTCCTCTGTGCCTCTCACTGAGCACCTGGCCCCTCTGCGGCTAGATGGAAACACTACCCACCCGATTCTCTGCCCCCCCCCCCCCTTTGCCCCTCTCGCCTCCCTGTACATGTCATCAAGTGCTCTGTGAGAAATGGGGTGTGTCTCTTATAATCATGTTTCTGCTGATTTCTATGGTGCCGCTACCGCCAGATACCCAGTTCATTGTTACCCACCACGTGGTGCCCACTAATCCACCTGGGTGGAGGGGGGGGGGTGAATCAGCATTTTCCTTTCCCCAAGGCAAGCACTTGGGCCTTGAGCTGTCCTCTCTGCGTGTAATCACATTCCTTACCGTTGGTTCCTCTTTCAGAATGGCTACCTGAACTTTGACAAGCGAAGGAAGGTACGTACGTGGGTCTGCTTCGCGGCGGTGTCTCTTCTTCTCGCTTCACTGCTAGCTGCTTCGGCCTCCTCATGTCCTTCTTGCACTCTCCGCAGGAGTTTGAGATCTTGGCCCAGATCCGTCTGCTCCAGTCCATCAGTAAGAACTACCTCTTGGAGAAGGACCCGACATTTGTGCGATGGTTCGATAGTGTCCAACCGCTGAGCGAAGCAGACAGGTGAGCGCCAAGTCTCTTTGTGAAGCAGGAGCCGTAGGCTTGCATGTCCATGAGTTTGTAGGCGTGGAAGTATTGCTGCAGTTACCCATATCTGTTGTCCACTTACCTTGACTGGACTGCTGGTGTGGGCTAGTGGGGTCAATAGGCTCTGAGGCCTGGCTAACACTGCCCCGATGACCCTACAGCTCCATCTACCCTCTTTGCTATACCCTACACCCTCTTCCCCTCCATGAGTTGGAAGTGCTCGGATAGTGTTGCTGTGCTGCAATAATGCAATCATGTTAATCCTCTTCAGATGTTCTACCAAACCCCCAGTCCATTCCATGTGGGGGTGCATGGCATGAGTATACATGTTTGGGCAACATACATTGCTGGGACCGCCCCGTCCCCATGTTAATCGTCGTTCTTCACCTTGACTTCTGCAGACCCTCCTATGGGGGCAGGGAGATGGCGGGTTTGGAGGTCATTGCTGCGCTGGCCTTTACCGTATTTGCACATTGTTTCCCTTTGCAGCTACCGGCTCTCGTGCGAGATTGAACCCCTGCAGGAGCCGTCCAATCCTCGACCCCTGAAACCCACCCTGGTGATCACACACTGCACGGAGTAAGTCACGGGACAGGGCGGGGACACGGGAGCGGATTGCGGGCTTGCTGTTTTCTCAGGGTGATTCTTTGGTGGTCCCAGGGGACAGGCTTTCTGGGGTCCTCTCTGAGGTTAATTGCTGAAGTCCTCAGAGGGTGAATATGTGGTTTCCTTTGTGGGAAGAGCTGGCACCCTAGGTACCTAGGTACTCCCCTAGAGAAATAGCTAGAATAGGATGGTCTTATCCCAGTGTCCTGCTCTTTCTCTCAGCATGAACAGTTAGGCCTCTGGGGTAAAAGGTGACATGAAACCTTTTCTTCTGTTCAACTAACTGAGCCTACCTGCAGGCTTTTCTGGGTCTGGAACCCCACAACGTCTCCAGCATGGGGTCTGGCATGGATTCACGTGAACATGAATATACCCAGTCGTCAGGCTGGGAATCCTCGGTAAAGAAAAAATCAGTTTAATTTCTGAACTGTCTTTATTGTAACAACCAATCACTGATCTCTGGGTCATACTGCCCCCAGCCAATGACTGCCCTCTTCCTGGTCCCCTTCTCTGGCAGCCATCTTCAGATTTTTACCGCACGTTCCAGTGTTGGGAGTCCTCGTGCTTAGTTCTCGAGCTTTTCCTGCATATTTCGCTTTTTGGAAGAGTTTTACTCTATTTTTCAGTCAATCGAGCCTTGTGCTCCATCGATCATCTTTATGATTAATGGAGACCCGTTTTTCTGATTCTTCAGTGCCCCTCAAGGGCAGATTGCGTTGAGTTTCTTCGTGGAGGCTTCCAGAAGATTCATCAGACCTACACCGCATGGATCATGTCGGAGGAGAAGGAGGATTCCCCCTCTCTTTTCAAGCTTTGCACCGACTGCGGCTTGCAGAATGTTTTCATGGACGACAAACACTCCCCAGTGCATTTACTTCATTTACCCGACGCACAAGGAGGAAGAGTGTGCATTTTGCCGTGAACTCTCGACACCCACGAAGGATCGGCGTAAGCGGCTGAATGGCTGCAGACCAAGGCCTCTGCACTGGAAGGGTCCCAGGAGCATGCCTCTCCCGGATCCGGGAAAGTTGAGTGGGCGTCTAAGTCCTTTGAGGGCGCCCCTCCTGCAGGGGTCCAACAAAAGGACAAGCACTGCGAGTCCACTGCCACCGGGAGCGCCATTGCGGCGGACTCCTCGGCGGCAAGGGCGCGTCCTACATCCCCGACAGCATCAGTATCCAGTCAACGCTCCGGATCGTCATCCAAGAGGAAGTCGGATCACCCGGGCAAGCTGAAGGTGACCCCTGAAGCGGCCAATGAAAGACCAAGCAGGGTACGGCATCCGGCCTACCCTCGTCAGAGAAGGCCCCTAAGGACAAAGCCAAGGCGACCATGAAGGCCAAGAAGAACAAGGGTCCTGGCCTGACCATGAAGGCCCAGGTACACCAGACGAAGGCGACGGTTACCAGTCAATTGGTCGAAAACATTTGGTCGACAGGACAATTGGTCGACACCATTTGGTCGAATGCCAAATGGTCGAATTTTTTTTTTTTACCCCTTTTTTGGTTTTTTTTGGGGGGGTCCCCCAAACCCCTTTTTTTTCTTTTTTTTTTTTCACACACGAAAACCCACAAAACACATATATAAAAAAAAAAATGTCAACCATTTGGCATTCGACCAAATTGCAGTCGACCAGTTTGTTGTCGACCAATTGACTGGACACCGAAGGCGACTCCTTCCATCGAGGTGGTGGTGGCGTCCGTTGTGAAGGCTGCGGAGGCGGACCCGCAGGGCACCTCTCTGAAGGCAAGTGTCCCTCCCTGCCAGGAGGGAGTCTTCATTCCAGCCCATTGAGAAGACCCGGGAGAAGAAGATTCTGGTCATCTCCCCGCGACCGTCCCCTCTGGACGTGAAGAAGGGGGGGGACTGCTTAAGTCCTCCAGGGCACAGATATCTCCTCGGCTGAGGAGGAGGAACTCGTCTACCTCCAGACCATCCATGAGGTTGGTGGCGACAAGGGAAATGTCGGGGTTAGGGCAACAACAGAGATACCGCTGAGGAAGGCGACGGAGGGCCTCTGGACAAAGAGACCCCCGCCCTGCACCTTTGCCCCAGCTGCCCGTCTGTCTCTACACCACAGTTGCCACCTAGAGATCTGTCGGTGGACATTCTTCACACCCTCTTCATTCTTGTATCTGAGATACAGATGAGGATGCCGGCGATACTGCCTCCCGCTCTCACAGGAGCGCCGGTGCCTGCCACCCTGCCGAACCACCAACCAAGAAGAGAAAGAGACACCCAATGCCTCCTTGCTACCCGTCTCCTCCCTCTCCACTGCCCCCAACAGGTGAGACTGAGTCAGACACAGCGACGACAACTGGCACGGACGATGATGCGGGATGGGGGACCTCCCGCCTCCTCGGCCCAGATCCTATCCTCCCGACGAGATAGGATAGTTTCATGCAATGATCTCCAGAGCATCGTAGCTCTTCCAGCTCGCGCCAGAGGAGGAGGAGGAGGAGGTCTTCCTATATCAGCGAGGTGAAGCAGAAAACCATCCTTTCGGTCCCGCTCTTGGACAACATTTGCGACAAAGGACTGACGCTCATGAAGAAACCCCAGCAAAGAGGGACCGCCTAGAGAAGAAATACAGGGTGCTGTACTCTGGGCCCAAGTGCTTGCAGGCCCAGCCATCACCGGACTCGGTGGTCTTGGCAGCGGCCAAGAAGTCGTCGTCGGGCTCTAAATCTTCGGCAGCGTCCACCCCTCCTGACAGCGAGGGGAAGAAGTTGGATGCAATGGGACAACAAGTTATCTACTCTGCAGCCACGACCATCAAGGCCGCCAATGCCCTCGCTATCGTAGCACGCTACGACTGGGAGCTGTGGTTCAAGCTCCTACCTCTGCTGGACTTCCTCCCAGACGACAAGAGGTCAGAAGCATTGGAGATTCTGCAAGAGGGTGAGGTTGCGTCGGACCACACCATCACGGTGGCCACGGACATCACCGACGTGTGTTTCTGCCAGATGGGCAACAGTGTTTGCCTTCGCCATCGTGGCTGGCTCAAGGCCACCAACTTTCGACGGGTCCAGACCAGACCAGGGTTTTGGACATGCCTTTTGACAGAGACAATCTGTTCAGGAAGGCTGTAGCTGAGTCTCTACAGGACATCAAGACGGAGACGGCACATGCCCTGGGCACGCTACAGCAGCAACAGCCATCCTTTCTGTCCTCAGGAGGCAAGTCTCCCCGTTCTTCGAAGGGTTACGGCGGAGGCTCCTCTTCTTACCGCCAACCCTCCCGCACCTCGGCCCAGGAGATCACCAGGGGCCGCTCCAAGGCCTTCATAGGAAGACATTGTCGGCACCAGGGACCCCAAGGTGGCCCGTCGATGTCCAAGCAAGAATGAACCGGCCATGCCGACGGGCCCCCACCCGTGCACCCTATGGGGAGGCCGGCTGGCGAACTTCGTCAGCGTGTGGAAGACCATCTCCACCGACCGCTGGGTGCTGGACGCTCTCGCCCACGGACACACTCTAGAGTTCTAACGGAAGTGTCCCCGAATACCACCGGTGGCCCCGCAGGAAAACCACGTCCCTCAACTGTTTGCGGTTCGGGCCATGCTAAAGAAAGGGGCGATAGAGCTGGTTCCAAAGCGGCTCCGGGACTCCTGAGTTTATTCAAGGTATTTCCTCGTGCAAAAGAAGACCAGGGGCTGGAAGCCCATTCTCGACCTACGGCGATTGAACAAGTACATAAAGTCTCAGAAGTTCCGGATGGTCACCCTTCAACATGTGCTCAGACAGCTAGAAGAGGGAGACTTTGTCGTCGATAGACCTGGAGGATGCTCACTTCCACATCCTCATTCACAAGGCACACCGCAAGTTTCTGCGCTTTGTCGTTTAGGGGGTGCATTACCAATTCAAGGCCCTATCCTTCGGGTTGAGTCGGCACAAAGAGTCTTTACCAAGTGCCTGGCGCCGGTGGCTGCCCACCTGCAACTACAAGGGATCCACGTCTACCGTTGCTTGGACGACTGGCTTGTCTGGGTCAGCTCAAGGAGCATCACCGTAGACCACACAGCGAGGGCCTATTGACGAATCTGGGATTCTCTGTGAATTAAGCCATCGCAGTATGTGCTGTTCCTGGGATCCCGGCTCCACACGGTGTCATGCCTAGCGTCACCATCGAAGGAGAGAGTGGCAGCCATACTGGGCAAGGTGCAACGGCTGCTCGCTCTGAAGATTGCCACGATGCGGGCCATCAAGTCTCTGCTCAGCATGATGTCGTCATGCATTTATCTCATCCGACTCTGCAGGTTGCGGATGCGCCCACTGCGGGAGTTCCTCGACGCCCGTTGGATTCAGATGTCCGGAAACTTCTAGGACATGTCGCGCCCGGCGAGGGATACCATCGGGCCATAAGGAGGTGGGGCGTGCGCTCTTATCTGACCGGAGGCGTGGATTTCCAGGTCCCACCGCACCAAGAGATGGTAATGACGGATGCTTCCCTGGAAGGATGGGAAGCCCACACCTGAAGTCTTCACATCAGAGTCCTGTGGCTGCCGGGGGAGAAGACGTTGCACATCAACGTTCTGGAGCGGCGGGCAGTTTTTGGGACCCTCAAATCGTTCCTGCCATCCCCCCAGGGCAAAGGTGGTGCGGGTCTTCATAGAAAATACCACCACAATGTTTTACCTCAGGAAGCAGGGGACACCTGGTCCCCAGCGCTCTCCAATGAGACACAGGATTTATGGCACTGGACCGTCGCCCAGGGGATGTTCCTTAGCCTGTTTCATCTGGCAGGAGTAAAGAACACGGTTGCTGACTCTCTGAGCAGAGAGCTTTGTTCTTGCCACGAGTGGGAACTTCGGCAGGACCTAGTGGAGAACCTGTTCCTCAAATGGGGCAATCCCCAGATCTACTTGTTAGCGGTGTCGACGAACACCAAGTGCCAGAGGTTTGCCAGCATGTTTCCCCAGCAGGGGAGCATGCGGGACGCATTCTCATTCCCTTGGGAAGGTCTATTTCTGTATGCGTTCCTGCCGTTGCTGTTGTTACTTTGAGTCATCAGTCAACTCAAACAGTGCCGGTGCCGAATTATCCTAGTACCCGGACCTTCTCAGCATATCAGCATTTCCAGGGAAAGAGGCACCATTCTTCACCACGATCCAGGGTCTCTGGACCTGAAGGCCTGGCTCTTGTAGCGTTGGAATTTGGTGGCTACGATCTCCCGGCGGACTGC
The DNA here is from genome assembly GCF_040938575.1 of Ambystoma mexicanum. NCBI lineage: Eukaryota > Metazoa > Chordata > Amphibia > Caudata > Ambystomatidae > Ambystoma > Ambystoma mexicanum. The sequence goes on from NC_090938.1 coordinate 803,324,479, forward strand.
AAGGAAGTTCTCGCCAAGGCTAGAGCACTGTCTACTTTGAAATGCTACGGACTCAAGTGGAAGAGATTTGCTATTTGGTGTAGTTCCCAGACGATCGACCCACTGAGTCTCAAGGCTCCTCTGGTACTTCCATATTGGCTGTCGTTGGCCAAGTCGGGGCTGGCCCACGCCTCCATTGTTCATCTGGCGGTTAACTCCCGCTACACCAGATCTCCAGAACGACCATCCTTGTGGTTGCACCGATTGGTCAAGGAATTCAAGGGACTATTCTGCTTGTTCCTGCCGATGAAGTCTCCGGCCCCGGCGTGGGAGCTCAAAGTGGTGCTCACTAGGCTCATGGGACCTGCGTTCGAGCCTATGCATTCGGCACCACTCAAGTTTTTGTCCTGAAAAACAGCTGTTCTCGTGGCCATCACCTCTGCACAACGAGTGGGGGAGATCCTGGCCCTCTCCTTTAACCACCTTACTTGAATTTCCACGAGACATGGGTGGTGCTGCAGACGCACGCCTCCTTCATGCCCAAGGTGCCGTCGGACTTTCATCTAAACGAGCCCTTGGTGTTACATGTGTTTTTTCCAACGCCTTTGTCACCGGGTGAAAGGACTTTGCACTCGCTGGATGTGCTGAAGTTTTAAGTGGCCCGCACAAAGAGTTTCCGGAAAACCTCTCAGCTCTTTGTGAACTTTGGTCCTGTTAACCATGGGAAGGCCCTGTCCAAGGCTTCCATTTCCAGGTGGCTCTCCGGCAGTATCACCCACTGTCACTGATCGGCAAACCAACCGCTGCCTGGCCGTCCGAGAGCCCACTCTACCAGAGCGATCGCTGGTACAACGGCGTTCCTGTCTTGTGTGCCCCTGCTGGTCATCTGCAGGGCTGCGACATGGAGGTCGACGCACACCTTCACGAAATTGTACTGCACCAACGGGGATTCCAGGGAGGAGTCCAGAGTCGGCCAAGCAGTGCTGTGCAACCTGTTCGCTTGAAGGTGAGCCTGGTGAGGAGGTAAGAGATGCTTATGTTGAGCCTTGCCACCTCCCGTGGTTGTGCATGTGTGTACTGCTATGTATTCTTTATTCATGAGCATGTGAATCCATGCCAGACCCCATGCTGGAGAAGGAACAAGTTATGTTCTCCAGCATGGGTCTGGCATGGATTCACATGCCGTCCCTCCCGCCTACCCCTCTGCGGCTCTTCTCTTGGTCCTACTGCCACTTTACATGCTACCAAATCTGAAGATGGCTGCCAGAGGCGGGGCTCAGGTAGACGGCAGTCATTGGCTGAGGGCAGTATGACCCAGAGCTGAGTGATTGGTTGTTAGAAGAAAGACAGTTCAGAAATGAAACTGAAACTGATTTCTTTCTTTACCAAGGTTTCCTAGCCTGACGGGGAATATTCATGAGCATGTGAATCCATGCCAGACCCATCTGGGAGAACAGTTACAGGTAAGTAACTTGTTCCTAACTCGGTCCCTGATATGATATGGCATTCATAACGCGCCTATACACAAGTGTTTCAAGGCGCAAAGAGTCAAGGGAGGGGTAACAGAGGGAAGGCAGACAACGATCCTACTAGGCCAGGCGACATTGAGATCGCGCAAGTGTAGGGGAGGGGGCAAAGGGAAAAGTGTGGGGGGAAAGGGGAGGGGGCAGTGCAGTACATAGGATAACAGCAATATAAATAAAGACAAAGTGCAGCCAGCTGGTGGCAAGTGCAAGGGTAAGAGCAGAAACCAGGTGGCAGTGCCGGTGTGCAACTGGCGAGGGGGGCCTGGGCCGAGATCAGAGGGTAACCAGTGCAGTTTCAGATGCAGTCAGGAGATTAGCAGGAAGAGGAGGAGAGAAAGCAGAAGCAAAGAGGAATGTCTTGAGGTGCTTCCGGAACCGGAAATGGTTCTCAAGTTTGAGAGGCAATGCGGCTGATCCAGAGGGAGGCCCCAGCAGAAGAAAGATCTACCACCAACTCGCTGCTTGGAGAAGCGACTGACCCGGAGGGAGTTGGAGGCGGATGAGCGAATCGATCGAGAGTCAAGATATTTAGGAAGAGAGAGTTGGAGGTACAGGCCCCAGAAGGCCTTATGGACAATGCAGAGGGTGTTGAACTTAATCCTCGCTGCCACTGGGAGCCAGTGCAAAAATGTCAGTCCTGTAGAGATACGATCCCTGGGCTTGACGCTAAGGACAAGTCTTGCAGACCTGTTTTGGATGAGTTGCAGAGGGCGGAGACTAGAGGCAGGCAGATTTAGAAAGAGGCTGTTGCAATAGTCCAGCCTAGAGAGAACCAGAGCTCTGGAGACGGTGAGCTTCTGGGGGAAGGAGAGGAGAGGAAGAATACCTCTGAGGACGTCCAGCTGGTCGTGGGACTTCTTAGAGACGTCAGAGATGTGAGGTGAGACGGAAACTGTGGAGTTGAAGATGACCCCAAGGTTTTTAGCCTCACAGGTGGGAGCAGGAAAAGGGCCAAGATAGGCTGGCCAAACAGTGACAGGAAAGAAGGGAGCAGGTGTGCCGATGAGGAGAATCTTGGACTTACTGGCATTAAGGCAGAGATCATTGGTGGCACACTACTCCTGGATGTCCGACAGACAGACAGACAGACAGTCGGAGAGGAGAGAAAGAGAAGAGGTGGTGGAAGGAAGCCTGAAAATGAGTTGGCATCCGCATAGCACTGAAAGTTGGGGCAGAGAACGGCAATGCGGTGGGTAAGCAGAGTCAGGTATTGGTTGAACAGCCAGGGAGAGAGGTTAGACCCCTGGGGAACACTACAGGTAGGGATGGAGATAGAGGAGAGGAAGGACCCAAGTTGGACCTGGGAGAGTCGATCATAGAGGAAGGTGGTCAGCCAAGCCAGGGCCTGATCGGTGATACCCAGGTTATCACAGAGACGGTTGAGCAGGATGGCATGGTTGACCGTGTCAATGGCAGAAAAGAGATCAAGTAAGATGAGGACACAGGGGGTGTTGGAATCAAGGTCATAGAGCAGGTCTTCACAGTTGTTCAGGAGAGCAGTTTCCGTGCTTCTGGCAGCTCTGAGGCCAGACTGATGGTCATGGAGACAACCAACAGATTCAGTGTGAAGATTCAGCTGGGAGATGGCCAGCTTTTCCAAGAGTTGGCCCAGGAAAGGTTTGATGGAGATTGGACGATAGTTAGCCGGACAAGAAGGGTCGGCAGAGGGTTTCTTAAGACGAGGATGCACAAGAGTGCTTCAGGGGGCAGGGGAAGACTCCGGTGGCGAAGGAGTGGTTGCAGAAGTCGGCCAGAGCAGGAGCCAGGGAGTCAATGTGGTCCTTAAGGGTTTTGGAGGAACACGGGTGAACCTGTTTTGACAAGACTTTCATAGATCAGACTCGTCTAGTAACCTTGTCTGGGGAGATCAGGGGAAAAGCAGAGAAGGTGGGAGGAGTAGTGGCCCAAGAAGGGCCAGAGGAAGAGCAGGGAGTAGAGGGAGGAGGGGGGAGAGGAAGAGCGAGAGAGGACAGAATGTCCTAAGTTTGAGATGAAATGAGAAGCAAGGGTCGAGTAGAGGGCCTGGGAGGGGACAGTAGAGGTAGAGACTGCAGCAGGATTGGCCAGCTCCTTACAGATTTTGAAGAGCTCGGCCGAGTTGTTGGATGCTGCGGAGACGCGGGCTTGGATCTGGGCTCTCTTCTTGGTGCAGACAGAGAGCCGGTATTGCCTTTGGAGCAGGCGGCAGGCCAGTTTGTCAGAGGATGTACCGGAAGAGCGCCATTTCCTTTCAGCCAGCCTGCACTTGCGTTAAGGGTGACGAGGTCTGAGTCGTACCAAGAGTTGCACTTGGCTTTGGGTTTCAAGCGGATCCTCATGACGGGGGCAAGAACATAGAGAGTATCAGATATAGCAGAGTGGAGCATGGAAATGGCTGTGTCAGGGTGTGAGTCAGCCAAAGGGTTAGGGGTGGGGGGGTAAGAAAGCGGCGGCGAAAGCCTCAACTGACACTCTTCATGGGTCGGATAACCGAGAAGGGAGTTGGCTTGGCTTGAGCGGTAGAGAGGGTGAGATGGGTGGAAAGGAGAAAGTGATCACTCCAGGAGAGAGGAGTGTTGAGAGGGGTAGAAAGGGGAAGGTCTGAACAGATCAGAACATCCAGAGTGTGTCCTGCAGTGTGAGTCAGGCCAGAGGGGAGACTAGAGCGAGAGAGAGTCGCAGAGGTCACAAAAGAGTCCAGTGGAAGGACAGGAAGCATCCAGGTGGATGTTGAAGTCTCCAAGAAGGAGGAGTTGAGTGGTCGAGACCAGGAGGGAAGAGGAGAGGTCTGCCCACTCGGAGAGGAAGGAGGAGATCTGACCAGGTGGCTGATAGATGGTAGCCACAGTAAAGGAGAGAGAGAGCCTGCAGACGAGGCATTTGAAAGAGGAGTAGGCCTGCATAGGTATGACAGAGGTAGGAATCCACTTCGGGAGGGGGTGTAGCCCTGATCTTCCCTAACGGTTGGGTCTGGGCGCGGAGAGGATCTTTTAACCATCAGAGCTGGCCGTGAACCATGACATCGAAGTCAAGTTCCGCCAGGGGGCGGAAAATGTCAGAGGAGTGTTTTAACAGCTGAGCGAGAGTTTAGTGTGGCAATCTGGAGAAGGTTGCCGTCCTTGAAAGACTTCCGGGGAGGGGTACAAATCGGGTATGCCCTGCAGAGGTGTAGAAGCAGCCCGAGGCAGGGCAGAAGAGGAAGGAGGCGAGGGCTAGGTAGCCAAGGAGGAGTCAGCAGGGGGAGGAAAGGAAGCCATGGAGGGAGGAGAGGGGGGGATAGCAGGAGAAGAAAGGAAATTGATGAGACGCGGAAAGCGTCTATCAAAGAGGAGAAGGTTGGCTTGAGGGCCTTGCACCAAGACGGTACCATTCAAGTAAACATTAATGATGACCTTGGAGGAGTGGAAGGAGGCCAGGATGGCCTCCCACTCGGTGCCACCATTAATGGGAGAGGAAGAGAAGGGAGAGAGCGCAGAGAGCATATGAAGAGTCCATAGGTCTGGCGAAGGAACGACAGAGGATGTCATTGAAAGTTTGCCTGGAGGAGGCACTGGTATAGGTGTCGGCAATAGGGAGGCCTGGGTTGGAGACCAGGATGTCCTTTTTAAACTTCTTCCTACCAGATTTAGTGAGGAGTGCAGGTTAGTCGATAGAGAAGCAGTTACAAAAGATAGGAGAGACAGAGAGCACCATAGAGTAGGTGAGGAGAGGAGAGGAGAGGAGAGGAGGGAAGAGGAAGGGAGTGGGAAGGCGTGCGGGAGAACACTAGGGAAGGAAACAGGGCAGGGAGCAAGCAGACGAGAAAGAGGGAGATGAGACAAGTTGGCAATTGTCCAAGACGACAGGCACTTGGATAGTGGTAGAAAGGTTCGCTAGATGAGTGCTTTGCTAGGAGGCAAAGCCATCGAGCGGTACTACTTTCACAATGCAACTTTACAAACATGAGAAAACAAACCTAAGTTCGAGAGTCCTGGATAGTGGGAAAAGGCCTAGGTTTCACAGTGCAGTTTAAATACTTTCACAATGCTATTTTAAAAGCAGGAGGAAAACGCACCGAATGCTTCCCATGTCTCCTGAAAGGTGATGTAGGGGGTCAGCCAGGAGTGTGTGAGAAGCATCACTCCCTAGGGGCTTTTCTTCCCTGGTAGGTCCTCCCACCTCCCTCCTCTCTGAGCAATCACTGGCCTTCCCATCTCCCACTGCCCCCCCCCCTGATGCCTGGTGAGGGCCTGACTTGGCTCTCAAGAACCTTTCTCTTCTAGCTGACCCATACTACCCCCCTAGCACTCAGAATCTCGCGTTGGTTCTTCAATAGAGCCCCTGTCTCTTTCCTCCTCCACCTATCATCAATCCAAAGCCCTTTCCCCTCTTCGTTCTCCACCTCCTGTGCCTCCGCCTCCTGGCTATGGCCTCGTTCTAGCCGTGCGCCATCCAATGAGGGTCTATGTTAGGCAGAACGTCGCAGCATGTGGTAGCTCCCCTTCACTTTGTGCTGTCTTTTCTTTGGTTTGTGATTTGTTTTTCTCACAGCCAGACTTCTTCTCAAGCCCGATGAGTGTGGCTCTGTATTTTTGTGCTCCTTTCCACCCAGTCGAACCCTTGCTCACCAGCAGTGCCCTGCAGCCGGTGGGCATTTTCTTCACCCATGGGGCATTTCTTCCTACCCCCAGACTCTTGAGGGTCTGCCTCCAAAGACCATCCAGGAGCTCCTCCTTTTGGGGGTTTCGGGGGGCACTTTAGTGGGGCAGAGTTACCTCAGTGTAAAGACTGCTCCTATTCACAATGCTGGTGGTCTTGCTACCAAAACCGAAAAGCATTTACTTGCCTGTTACTGCTATTTCTCTTTCAGGAAGGACTATTTATTCTTATTTTACTTGCCCACTTCTCTTTGCCTTTTCTTAATAGAAAGATGTTTGTTATACAGATATATAGTGTGTTGAACCTTCCTTATTTGGTAGTAACGGAAAGGTGTCCTGCACCTGTGAGCCACCTCCTCCGTGTTAGGCCTGGGCTGCTCTGCCCCGACGACCTCTTGGCGAGCCTGGTGAGCTTGAGGGAGATATTAGCAATACCAGAGTCCGGAAGATATCCCAGAAGATCATGACCACAGGGGGCTTTAAAGAAAATGTCCCTAATGGTCTGCATCTGTGGCTGGCAATTGGGTGAAGGTTGGGATCTCGTCTACCCTTCCTGAGTGTGCCTTAGTCTGCATTGGGCTTAGCGGGTGGGAGCAAGTCTACAGCTGGCCTGGCCATCACCTTGGAGGCCAGTACACTCTGCTTTCTTCCTGTGTTTTTCTTGTGCTGGGCTAAGTGCTTTTGCTTTGCCAGCATGTGAACTTGACAATGGAAACAGAATGGGTAAGCCATGGATCTGCAACCTTTGGCCTATGGACTATGACTCCCATGATCCCTCACCATTAACTCTTCAAGGTTTGACTGATGGTAGTTGTAGTCCAAAACATCAGAAGAGGCAAAGGTTCCATACCCATGGGGTAAGCTTTTCTTTCTTTTCAGTTTTGTGGATGATTTTAAACTCTGGGGGAATGCGAAAATGTATTGTCTGCAGTGATGTTTCTGCCACCGGACTGTGCTTTCCCCGCTCTGTTTGGTCTTTCATAAAGTTCCCATTCAGTCCAGGGGAATCTGGTTCCTTCAGTATCCCTTTTATGTTGTGAAGTGACTTCCCTGGTGCTCTGGAGGACGCCTTAACAGTGTCACAGCACGCACTTGCAGTGTCTAGTCAAGGGAAGGAGTCACTCTTAAAGGTACAGGCACTTTTCCCTTCACTGAAGGTGGAAGTCACTATACAAAGGGCTGCAGGCTCGCTCCATTGGGCAAAGGGTGCCTTGTTGTTATCACCTTGCAGGGCTTGCCCTGAATTCTGGGCACAGCTAGTGGCATCAGTACTGAATTGCTCTAGTGAACTGATGCATTGTGGAGCACCCCGACAGCCTTGGCTAAGGGCCAGTGTAACTGTCCACTGATCCGCATGTTGACTGGTGGGGATGTCCAGAGCACTTTCTGCATGACACTCTGAGCCTTTGGTGGAACCACCATGCACTACTTCGGTGAGACAGGGGACTTTGCCACAGTGAATTTAGGGTTACTTCCCAGAATGGGTTCTACTGCCATGTGCGATCAGACCTCCGGGTTACTTCCCAGAATGGGTTCTACTGCCATGCGCGATCAGACCTCCGGGTTACTTCCCAGAATGGGTTCTACTGCCATGCGTGATCAGACCTCCGGGTTACTTCCCAGAATGGGTTCTACTGCCATGTGCGATCAGACCTCCGGGTTACTTCCCAGAATGGGTTCTACTGCCATGGGTGACCAGAAAACTGAACCCCCTGTACTGGCATCATTTTTCAGTCAGCACAAATCCAGTTAAGAGAGAAAGCAACTCCCATGAACCTTAACATTATCTGAATCAATATTCAATAATAATCTACTCTCCTGATGAACCACTGAGTGTCTAGTGGGGAAACGCGTGTTGAGAAATTTCAAAACTCGCTAAGACACATTCTGAATTAATGCCCACCTAATAAACAAATACAAAATTAATACAAAGTGTAACCTTTCATTGGAAAATTAATCAAGTTAGCGCAAAGCACCGATTCCACTATCTTTTTCAAATCTTCTCCAAGTATTGTGCGTTCAGAGCCGAGGGTTACTTCCCAGAATGAGTTCTGCTGCCATGTGCACCCGGAGCTGAGGGTTATGTTGGGAAGGAGCTATTGCCTTCCTTCACCCCCAAGCGTTTTAGAATTAGGCAAGAATTATTTTGACTGCTTCTAGGCACTACAAGAGACCATGGGGGAGGAGAGGCACTGATAAAGCTTTTTCATGCAAATATAATCACACACACAGACATGGGCAGACACTAAAAGAAGGCAGTTATTTAAATATAAGGTGCAAATAACTATTGGCTGAATACATTTGTAAATATGAAATCCTATTTAGTTCTAAAATATCAAAGCACAATAGAAGCAGGCTCTCTGCCAAAAGGAATGTGGCCTGCGCTAAAAATGGATCGTAGGGCTCATGCAGTGTTGCGTCACTGAGGCTAGCTCTGGCAGAGCAGCATGAAGGAACTCGGCAGCTGTCTGTCAAAAGCACACGCATGCTAAAAGGAGATTCTGACATACTCATGTACAACATACAGAATTATGAAAACCAGGTTTAAAAGAAATTACAGGTTAAGATACAAATATGAGTAGAATGAGTGAGATATGGAGAGAATGACAAGAAAATATTTTTGTACATTAAATATTCATAGGTAGCAAAATGAAGCTACAGTGTATTTTTGCATAGACTAGCAGTAGGTAAAGTAGCATGTCCTAAACAGAAATCACCGACCATGAAGTAAGGAAGACTGGAGCACCCCTGTATGGAAGCAGGACGAGTTGGGATAAATCCATGCCCATATCCAGAGATGCCACTACAGCAAGTTATGAGTATAAAAGCTCCTGCCTGGCACCAGTTTGAATGAGAAAGGAACGGTTGAGGAACAGAAGAGGCCATTCATGGAGCAGAGTTCTTTGCCCCATCGTCCTTTCTGTAAAGATTAAACTTGTTATCCTTGCAAGATAGACTCTTGCCCTTACTTCCCAAGAGGGTGTACTTTACTTTGGTATGAGCGTAATTGGGGGTACCCTTATATTTGGGGATACCTCTATAAGTTGGGCTACCCTTACAGTTACTTCCCAGAATGGGTTTTACTACCATGTGCGCTCAAAGCTGAGGGTTACTTACCAGAATGTGTTCCACTGCCATGTGTGTGTTCAGAGCTCAGGGCTACCTCCCAGAATGGCTTCAACTACCATGTGCCCTCTGACCTCAGGGTTACTTCCCAGAATGGGTTCTACTACCATGTGTGTTTAGAGCTGGGGGTTACTTCTCAGAATGGTTTCTACTGCCATGTGCGCTCAGAGCTGAGGGTTACTTCCCAGAATGGGTTCTACCACCATGTGCCCTCTGACCTCAGGGTTACTTCCCATAATGGGTACAACTACCATGTGCGCTCAGAGCTACTCTTTGGTGCTGGGTTGGCACTTTAGTCTTTAACTTTTTCCCATTCTCTTTTCTCCCTCTTTTCTTTTCCCCTCAGTCTCCTTAGCTCGGTCGCAACTCCTTTTGGCCCTGGAACCTGCTCCTGGGAACGGCCAAGCACTCCCAAGGGGCACTCGGATTGTCCTTTTGAATATTCGATGCAGGTTGAGCATCAGCTGCGACCCGACACCTTGACCCTGACCCGCCTGACCAAGGTAAGAAGTGGTGCCCTCCTCAGATGTCCATGTGAGGCGCTGTTGCAGGCGGGTGAGCAGGACTCCAGCCCCACATACAGTATTTCTGTCTCTTATGCACTTCTCGCCTCTGCCCAGCAGAGGGCTTGGGCCTCCCTGTCAAGTTTCCCAGTTCCATGCGTGACACCCCAAGCCAGTCGTGCTTTTTGTTTCCAGTTGCATGCTGGAACGTGTAGTTTCGTTTTTTACCATTGCCAGGGTGGACCTACATGTCCCAGCATGCAAAAAACACCGGACTGGCTCTAAGATGCCACAGGGAACTGGGAAATTTGGCAGCTGTGGTTGTGTATGTTCGGGCCGCAGTAGTCATACATGTGCTCTTCTCTCTTGGGTTTTAGCACATGAAGTCGACCTCTGTGTCGTCTCTGGATACAGTTGGGGTGGCTCCCCCTGGCCCAGTGCTCCCCACTCCGCTGCCAGCCACACTGAGCCTACCTGCATCGGCCTTCGTGAAGAGCCACCGGCGGTCCGCTTCCTGCGGTTCCGCCTTCCTCTCGCCCTCCGCGTCCAGTACGCAGTCGAATGATGAGAATTCAGAGTGTCGCATCATCCGAGTGCAGATGGCCCTGGAAAATGGAAACCTGTACAAGAGTATCCTGGTGAGTGAACCTCTAAAGGCTTGCACCCCCAAAATCCTGTGAGGAAACCCCAAAAGACTTCTGCCTCAACATCGTCGGGGATCCCTGAAAGATCAGCGCCCCAACGTCTTGGTGTGAGAAGTTTCTCCCAGATCCTAGACACGGGGATTTGAGTAGGCTCTTAATGTAAGCATGTAGGCAGACCTGGCCTGGGGGGGAAGGGGGCGGGAGAGGGGCGAGCCAGGCGACCGCCCGGGGCACTACACCCCCAAAGGCGCCATTAGCCTTGCCACGCCAGCTCAGGAGAGTCTTTCAAGGGCTACCCCGAGCTGGCGTAGTGGTAGAAGGTGCTGCAGGCAGGCTTTTGCTATTATATGCGCCTGCGGCGGCGGGCGCATTTATTAACAATACAGTGCTGTTGTCAGCACCATATTGTTATTAAATGCACCCCTCCGCTGCGGGTGCTTTTAATGACAAAAGGGCGCCATTAGCCACACGCCAACTTGGAGGAGCCTTTCAAGGGCTTCCCCGAGCTGGCGGTGTGGCAGAAGGTGTGGCAGGCGCCCCATTGTTATTAAATGTGACTGCAGCGGCGGAGCACATATAATAACAATAGGGTGCTGATTCACCCTACTCGTTTCATTACCACCTCGCCCGAGCGAGGAGGTTAAAAAACAAAATGGCACATCCTGGCTTGCCCCCCCCTGTTGAACAGGGGTGCACAGAGGGTTTGAGGGGGTGCCAATTCGCCCAGGGCTGCTGCACCCAAGGCTGCCCCTGCATATAGTACAGGGTATCTGTCATTCTTTGGCTCACCTTTTGGTAGCGGTGGCCGTTTAATCCAAGTGAATCCCTAACAAAGGGAGTGGGGCAGGTAAGAACACAGGGTAATACATAAGCAATTCCAATAAAGGGTTCCTCAAACACAGTTACATTTGATATACTATATTGTAATGGGTAGGTGCTCTTTCTGAAACTGCTTAAGATTCACATTCTTTGCGTATGCTGCCATCTAGTGGTTCTGTGCCAAAAATACAGATTTTTTTCCCAAACTTTAAGATGATGCGAGATTGTGCTGGAGCTCCCATGATGCACCCTTGTGAAAGGGGAGACATATTTTATTGTTTCCCTCCATCAAGTCTGGTTGTATGATAAGGGGAGCAGTAAAGGTATCTGGAGAATGAAGAAAAAGCCAGCTGGCTTCTACAGGTTTCCTTTCCTCTACAGATGGCGAATGCCTCCACTTAAGGCTGTGGTGCAGCAGTGAGCCTGGTAAAGGGACCTCATCCCTCTTTTTGTGAGCAACATATTCTGGGCCTCATTATAAACTGGGTGGTATCTGGGGGATAAATCTGCCGAGATACCACCAAACTGTATTACTGTTACCACCACTTGATGCAGTGGTATTACCGCTGGATTACAAGTGATGATGGCCTGTGTTAGTGCCCGTTAATTGGAGTCCATAGGGGATTTTGGTGGTATTACCGCTGGCAGTAATGCTGCCGGTGGTAATGCTGCCGAGTTGGCCAGTTTTGTGCGGTAAGGTGGCGGATTTACCTCCAGAGTCTTGCAGGATGTTTTTCCTTCACCTTCCCCCAAACTCGTAGTTGAGCGGTGCGGTAACGGTATTACTGCTGCATTTTTACTGCACTATAAGACTTAGGAGGCCCCTTACATTTTTAGTTTTGGGAACAGGCTGTAACCCGAGACACAGCTTATACTTTGTACATGCCTGAACTAAAACCACCCCGGTGGCCTCCAGAACCACTCCGGTGGCCTCCAGAACCACCCCGGTGGCCTCCAGATTTCACACCCACGGTGAAACTTCTCATTAAGTGACACTCGTACGGCAGAGAAAACCGATACGGGGAGGAGGGAGCAAAGCACCCCCGTTCCCGTCCCCCAAGAAGGGAGGTACGGTGGCGGTGTCTAACATCGGTAGGGGTGCAGCATATACCCTGTGTGTTAAAAGTAATGTGGGTTTGTGCCGATGAAATCCATACAGCACAAAAGTCACTCCAACCTCAATTGATTTTTAAAGGAGGTTTATGGCGTGCACCAAATTGTCATTTTGTGCCAAAATGGCGTCTAAGCATCTTACCGGCGGCACGAAGACCCATCGGGAGGGTGTCCTCTTGACTACAATGCAGTTATAAACTTGCCATCATTGCAGCTTTATTTTAAAACCATTTAAAAAGGCCCATTTGAGTTCAAACCTCCGTTGCCGGGTAATATAACCTTTTCCACGCCTGATGTGCAGCGAGGGGGCAGCGGGCCCCGTAAACTGCATTGCTCGTGTAATGCATTCTGCAGCCAACGTGCACTTTAACTACACATCAGGTGTTCAACTCACACGCAGGTTGGGTCTGTGCAAAAGGCTAACTTGATTTGTTTAAGAAGGTTTCTAGAAAATGGACTGCTACGGATAGTCGAAGTGCGCTTTGCAAATCTAAATCTGCCCGTCACCCTAGCTGGGTACTGTGCGCTAGTCGCCTTTTACTGCACAGTCTGGCGGCTGGACACATTTCCATTTTCAGCTTAGGTGCCCTGCAAAGAGCAGCATATGTGGTATTCTGAGCGGCATTGTCATTCAGTTATTTTATACCACATGGATGTCTGATGTTCTCAAATATTGCCTTTCGACACCCAAAACAGATGCCAACTTTGTCACTAACCAAACAAGCAGGCACCAATGACGCAATGTGGCTCTTTCGGCAAACCAGTGTCTACCCTACATGCACCCATGTTTGGTACAGTCAGCCTCAACTATGTTATTTGGTGCTTCCTGAATAGTGGGGTGTCGCCACTTAAACTGCCTTCCGGTGCCATCGCGAATCGCCCACGTTCGTAGAGTTTAGTGCCCCCACACAACTTGGAGCAAGGTCCACTACAGTCAATAGCTCTTGGCAAGCTTGAGCTCTGTCAAAAGCTTTCAGCGGCAGCTCTCAAAACGCCACTCTGCGTTCATGGGAAATGGATGCACAAAACGGGTCATTTCTGCCCCATTTACAGGTGCCCACGTTTTGGCAACTTCTCAAACTGGTCCAGGATCTTTTCTGTAGCCCGTTTGCCCTTCATATAAAAGGAAGGCCTAGACCACCTGCCGCACACAATCAACCAACATTTCAAAATAATGTGCTCACAGTCTGTTGAGTGGGCATTGATGAACACTTCCATACATGTCATTTAAAACATGATCTCAACACGTACGTCATTGTCCACAGGGCTACACAGACTATATGCACAGCAGGACATATATTCCATCCCTCAAGTCAGGGGTCTGCAACCTTTGGCTCACCAGATGTTTCAGACTACAATTGCGATGATATCTGGCTATTGACTATGCTGGTTAGGGATGATGGGATTTGTAGTCCAAAACATCTGGACAAAGGTTGCAGGCCCCTGCCCTGAGGATTAACGACACATGTTGGGAAAAGCAGCCACATCGGTCATGAGAAACTATACAAAGAAGTCACATGTTCACTGAACATTAGCTTCCTGAGAACCTAACTTATACAGTAGTCATGGGATCGCTGCGTACAGGCAACAAAGAAATCTTCCGGGCAAAGGCTTTGGTCTTCAAAAATAATGCTTGCGCCAAGGTCCAGAGTGGTGTAGTACGTTAATCCTTTGCCTTTGGGGTTGTTGCCAAGGGCCAGAGTCCTGCATTAGGCTGGTATGATGCATTCAGGACCAAGCATGCTTGCAGGCTGCAGTCCCTGCGTTCAAAACCTAAAAGGGCATGGGCGCTGTAAGAGGCTGCGTTCACACAATCTGAGGCATTCAGCCATGCAGAAATAAGCTTCAGTGGGTGGGGGAGAAACCATGCAAGGTAGCAAAGAGCATGAAACTTTGTTTCACCATTGCTCAGGATCCATACCCTCCACCCAGCAGAGGAACCTCTGGAAAAGGACCCCAAAAGCCTAACTCCTGCTTGGTGTCCAAAAAGATGACTTCTAGAGAACTGGTTCAATGCCTCCCCCGTCCCGACAGATGGCTCTTCTAGCCCTAAGATTCGTCCATTCTCCAAAAACCCTCACTCGACCCATCTTCACCTGCAAACTCTCACCCCATCTCCCTCCTACCATATCTCACTAAAACCCTTTGAACGAGTCGCCTATTTCCAAATCTCTTCCTATCTTGAGGCCAACTCTCTACTTCCCTCGTCCAATCTGGCTTTCGTCCTTTCAACTCCCCAGAAACGTCTCCCCTCTGAGCTTCTAACTCTCTTCTCCACATTCTGAATGATCTTCCTTGCTTACGCTCCTTGATCTTTCGGACACTTCCCACACCGTTGATCACCCCGCTCTTCTCTATTCTTTGGGGCTCGGTGTTAGTGGTTCCACTCCTATCTAGATAATCGCTCTTTTACTGTCTTGTGGGCTCGACATCACTCCCCAGTTTTACCTTTACAATCCGGGGTCCCTCAAAGCTCCGTAATAGGTCCCCTCCTTTTCGCCGTCTACACTGTCCCATTCCCCCCTCCCCCACCCCCCTCTGTTTTAATTTACTATTTCGGCCTGTCCTCACACTCCAATGCTGATAACTCCCCAATCGTGCTCTACTTTTTCCAATATTATGCAAGAAACCGTTTCCTGCCGTCTAACTGGAGTCCAGGTCTGGATGCACTCACTTTCCTCATCTAAATACGTCTAAAACTGTAATCCTGCTTTTCCTGTCCAGGTCCATTCCCTCTCCCTGCCTCCTTCTTCAATCGGATTCCCTCCTGCTCCTCTTGCCTTGTCCTCCTCTGTCGCCTCCTTCAATCGTATTCCCTCCTGCTCCTCTTGCCTTGTCCTCCTCTGCCGCCTCCTTCAATCGTATTCCCTCCTGCTCCTCTTGCCTTGTCCTCCTCTGCCGCCTTCTCAATCGTATTCCCTCCTGCTCCTCTCGCCTTGTCCTCCTCTGCCGCCTCCTTCAATCGTATTCCCTCCTGCTCCTCTCGCCTTGTCCTCCTCTGCCGCCTCCTTCAATCGTATTCCCTCCTGCTCCTCTCGCCTTGTCCTCCTCTGCCGCCTCCTTCAATCTCATTCCCTCCTGCTCCTCTCGCCTTGTCCTTCTCTGCCGCCTCCTTCAATCTCATTCCCTCCTGCTCCTCTTCCCTTGTCCTCCTCTGCCGCCTCCTTCAATCTCATTGCCTCCTGCTCCTCTTCCCTTGTCCTCCTCTGCCGCCTCCTTCAATCTCATTGCCTCCTGCTCCTCTTCCCTTGTCCTCATCTGCCGCCTCCTTCAATCTCATTCCCTCCTGCTCCTCTTCCCTTGTCCTCCTATGCCGCCTCCTTCAATCTAGTTGCCTCCTGCTCCTCTTGCCTTGTCCTCCTCTGCCACCTCCTTCAATCGTATTCCCTCCTGCTCCTCTTCCCTTGTCCTCCTCTGCCGCCTCCTTCAATCTCATTGCCTCCTGCTCCTCTTCCCTTGTCCTCATCTGCCGCCTCCTTCAATCTCATTCCCTCCTGCTCCTCTTCCCTTGTCCTCCTCTGCTGCCTCCTTCAATCGTATTCCCTCCTGCTCCTCTCGCCTTGTCCTCCTCTGCCGCCTCCTTCAATCGTATTCCCTCCTGCTCCTCTCGCCTTGTCCTCCTCTGCCGCCTCCTTCAATCTCATTCCCTCCTGCTCCTCTCGCCTTGTCCTTCTCTGCCGCCTCCTTCAATCTCATTCCCTCCTGCTCCTCTTCCCTTGTCCTCCTCTGCTCGAAACCTGGGTGTTACTTCTTCTCTCATTTATTCCGCATATAACCAACATTCCTCGCTCTTGCAGGTTTCATCTCTACAACATCGGTAAAGCGCAGTTGTTCTTAACATATTCATGCTTCTAAATTAATACCGACCCTCGTCTTCTCCCATCTTGACTATTGCTCTGCTCTTCTTCTTGGCCTTCCTGCCTCTTATCTTGCCCCCTTTTGTTCTATTTTTAACTCATCCATTTTTACCCTCTACGGCCTTTCTTCCTGCTCACCCATTGCCCCCTCTCTTGGTACCCGCTCTGAAACTTGAGACTCATCTCCAGTTCCGGAAGCACCTCAAGACCTTCCTCTTTGATTCTGCCTTCTCTCTTCCTTTCCCCTGCTGATTTCCTGTCTGATAGTGCACTGGTCACCTGGCTACCCTCTGATTTCGGGCCCAGTTGCCCCCTCACCCCTTCCTCGCACTGCCTCCCGGCAACCCGACACTTGGGTCTGTATCTGTAACTCTACAGACCCCCTACCTGCACTTTTGCACACCTGCTGTCTGCACTTACCCTTGCACCTGCCACCTGCTGGCCACACTTCTTGTTATATTTTTGATCCCATGTACAGCACTGCCCCCTCCCCTTTCCCCTGGTACTTTTCCCCCTCCTTTTCCCCTGCACTTGCACAAACTCAATGTCACTTGGCCTAGTAAGATTGTTGTCTCTGTCCTCCCTCTGTTCCCCCTTTCTTGCCTCGTCGCCCCTTACTTTTGAATGCTGGCTACTCTTTCGCTTTCCCAGCTTTGTCTACAAGAGCCCCCATGGCCTTGTACACCCCATTTTTAACCTTAATCTCTTTCTGCACTCACCCTCATTCTCTGCAATCCCGCTTTCTCCTTCCTGTCCAAAGGCCACTCCGCACGGAATCTCTTTTCCGGTCCTTTTCTCTCCTTGCCCCAAAACATTGGAACTCTCTCCCTATTCAAATAAGCTCTTCCACGACTCGTCATCCTTTCAGTTTGCATCTTAAAACCTTGTTTCTCAACTCCTGACTCTTGATCTCCCCGCTGCTTTGACCTCTGTCATTTCATTGTTTCATTCTTGTGGTCTACTGGTTTGTCATTTACTAGTCTGATGAAATCTGCCACTTTCTTTTGTAACCAGTGCTTTGGTGACAGCGCTCTATAAATGCAAGCTGGTTACTGCAGACTAAGCCGCGGGCACATATTCGCTGTAAGATTGAATATGCCCCTGAAAGTCCCCGTTGAGAGGTGAATTGCGCGACATCTCAATGCATTACGATTGCCTCAGCAACCGCACTGCGCAAGCAACAATACCAACATATAAAGATGCTTCACTGCAATCAAAGCAGTCCTTTTCAATGGTCGTTAAGGATAACCTCACTAGGAAGGGGTCCAGAGGTGGGGTCGGGCGGGGAATCACGCAGGTCTACAAGTATGCGCCTAACACTGCAGTTCAAATGATCACAAATAGGGTGCTTGCAGTGGAGGTCGAAGGACCTACAGGAAAAAATCCACAATTAAAGCCGTCGAAGCGATGACTCTTAACGAGAAGTTTTACTCTGCCAAATGCCTTTTCAGGCATTTTCAGTCTTCTATTACATTTCAAATGTGTAGCTTGCACATATCATGACGAAGCATTTCACTTGGAGAAGCTTTGCACAGACCATGACTAAGCATTTCACATGGAGAAGCTTTGCACATATCATGACTAAGCATTTCACATGGAGAAGCTTTGCACAGACCACGATTAAGCATTTCTCATGGAGAAGCTTTGCACAGACCATGACTAAGCATTTCACATGGAGAAGCTTTGCACATATCATGAGTAAGCATTTCACATGGAGAAGCTTTGCACAGACCATGATTAAGCATTTCACATGGAGAAGCTTTGCACATATCATGACTAAGCATTTCACATGGAGAAGCTTTGCACAGACCATGATTAAGCATTTCACATGGAGAAGCTTTGCACATATCATGACTAAGCATTTCACATGGAGAATCTTTGCATAGACCACGATTAAGCATTTCTCATGGAGAAGCTTTGCACAGACCATGACTAAGCATTTCACATGGAGAAGCTTTGCACATATCATGACTAAGCATTTCACATGGAGAAACTGTGCACAGACCATGATTAAGCATTTCACAAGGAGACGCTTTGCACATATCATAACTAAGCATTTCACATGGAGAAGCTTTGCACAGACCATGACTAAGCATTTCACATGGAGAAGCTTTGCACCTAATATGCGATCGAATACTGCAACACACCACTTGAATGGCACAGTCAGAGGACTGGAATGTATAGCAGGATTTTAATATGCACCATGATTCACACACACAGGGACCATGTAACACCAAGTGTCTTGATCTTCAAATGTCATAACAGCCCAATGAGCAGGTCCAACGTCGCTTGGCATGAGGGTCACTGTAAATAGCTATCCTAATGGCTGCACAGGCAAACTTCCCTGCCGCCACTGCTATCTCAGCCCCTTGCATCACACATGTCCACCTTGCTGAAAATTGACTAACACCGCAATCCAACCTAGACGGCTACGAAACACACACATGTTAATGGTGTGTTAGAGTTTCTACTTGTCACATTTCCTGGGCTTTGAAATGTACATACAGGGTATCTTCATTCGGTCTGTGGAGCGGAGTAAGCAACTACAGGCCTTTGTGGCTACAGACCGGATGGGTCACTAGTACGCAGTGTCCCAACTCCCGCAATGTAGCGATTATTGCATAGACAGAGGAAAATGTGAAACCAATCGAGCCGTCACACAGGAGTCTAGTGCAATTACACACCCAATCGAGAAGTGTACCGCTGAAAGCCATTCTACCGCTAACCCTATATACTTCCTGTGAGTGATCGACTCCACTACCACCATAAACTTAGACATAGACGCCATTTGTAATGCACAAAATCCTGCGTCAATCTCAGGCTGTGGGTGTAGCCACTACATTGGTTGAAGTACATAGTTAAATATTCGTATACACTAAAAGGTATACTGAAAGGAAAAATTGAATCAATCGTCCAGTGGGAGGGAACTTCCACCATTTTGATTTTAAAATCTAGTTCTGCAAAGATCATACCAATACACAAGTGTGTTTACGCATCGGTACATCAAGGTTTCAAGGCACTGCAATTCACAGTGAAGGTGAATGACATCGGCCTGGTCGGCTTTCTCGCCAACACGCGTGTATTTATCTGAAAATGTGTGTGTATTGTAGATTCCGTGGGGCAGGGGCCCCTTTTGTTGTGGTAAGTTGGGTTTCCCAGAGGAAGAGCACTTTGAGCATCTTATAAATCTGGTGCCAATAAAAGAATCCTCAGAAAAGTTTGGAGCAAAATATTGACCTCCCGCTTTCTGGAAAGCTTTGTGAGGTCCTGTCGTTATGAGCAACTGTGCAGGAAGTCTTCTCACTATAGAGTGGCCAACACTCGTTTAAATACAAATGAAACAAGACGTACTGTAGATGTTTGGCTCACACCCGAAACCCTCCTGCAGGGGTGGACTGGCCTATAGGGAACTCTGGAGATTTCCCTGTGGGCCTCTGCACCCTAGGCCTCTTGTGGGCTAGTTACAAATTGTCTCATAGGAAAATCATTGGGCTTGCTGAAATTGTATCATATGGGGCCACTTTGAACATTATTTCCAGGGCCTCTTTTGGTCCCCAGTAATTATTTCCAGGGCCTCTTTTAGTTCCCAGTCCACCCCTGCCCTCCTGCACCCGGAGAGATGTGAAAACTACACCATCATTCTAGACACGTCTGGCCAGAAACTCCACGAAGCGGTGTGGGACGTGCAATTCATTTCCAGCAACAGATTCAATATATATATATATATTCCTAGAGCTTGATAGTGTTGGAAGCCCCTGAACTCTAGACACCAGCACACAGGCCAGAACTATGCATTGCAGAGAGGTACATCCTTCATCCGTGACATTTCTGCAAACAAATGCAGGAAGTGTGTAATTCCACCCGTCTGCATGCAACTCTCTTGTATCGTACACATGGCCCTACTATAAAGCTAAAATGTGCATCCCGCCTGCCTGAGCTGTCTCTTGTTGAGGAAACGGGTAAACGAACCGTCACATATTCCCAAAATGTCACCACGGTTTCATATCGTAACCAAGAGAACCACAGGAAAAACGATGCCAATATAGTGATATTCGTACCCGAGAAAATGCTTGTGCTAAAAGCTTTTGAAATAAAACACATTGGTACATGAGCATTTATACAAAAAAATGTAAATCGATAATACTGAATAGGCAATTGAGCATTGGTCGTATTCTTGAAGGGGGTTAAACCCCAGGGATGGGAATAGAACTGGTGGTGGTGTTCATGGGGGATGACATCAAGATGGTGGTGACTCACACCGGATGAGGTCAACAGACCAGTCCGATCTATGAAGACTTCATCCAAACAGGTGGACCCGTGCCGCTCCGAAACCATCAAAGACAATATAGACTCCCTCGCCCCAGCCTTGGCTGATCTCTGCAATCTCTCCTTTACCTTTCGAGCTTTCCCAGCTGCCCTGAAGCACTCCCTTGTGCACCCTCTACTCAAAAAAACCCTTTGCCGACCACTCCTTTCCGGCAAACTAGTGCTCTAGCTCCACCACTCCTTTCTTGGGCACATTTCTGGAGAAACTGGCCATCTCTCAACCAACCCTCCACACCGAAGTTCCTTCCACAACCATCAGTCTGGCTTCAGAGCATCCAGAGGCATGGAAACCGCTCTCCTGAACACCCGTGAAGACCTGCTCTCAAATATTGACACTAACACCCGCTCTGCCTCGTTCTCCTTGACCTCTCCTCTGCCTGCGACACGGTTAAGCACAACATCCTGATTTCACGTCTTTGCCACACCCTGGGAATCTCAGGTCAGGCTCTTGCGTGGTTAACCTCCTTCCTCTCCTACCGCCCATCCCAGGTGGAACTCTGAGCCTTTCTCTCGACTACGCTCTCTCAACCTGTGGCATTCCCCAGGGATCTAACCTATCCCCCTGCTTCCTCAACGTCTATATGGCAACTTTGGCACGTGTTATCACCACATTCACCTCTAACTTTCAGTGCTACTCGGCTGACACTCGAGTATCTTTCAGGCTACTCTCAGCCACCTTCTCCTCCTTGCTTATATAGGACTGTCTGTCCGCTATTCAGTCTTGGTGTGCTGCAAACGACCTCTGCCTCAACGCCACTAAGACTGAGGTTGTTTGCGTTCGGATCCCTGCTCTCGCTTTCCCACTTGCGCTCTGGCGGTCCTCCCCTGGCCCTGCACCCACACCCACCTGCGAAGCAAGAAACCTTGGGGTCATCTCTGACTCCACTCTCTCCTTCTCCTCTCACATTTCAGACATCTCTAAAAAGTCCAACTACCAGCTGCATCTCCTCAGGGGGTACTCTTCCTTTTCTCACCTTCCCCCAGCGGCTCACTGTCTCCAGAGGCCTGGCTTTCTCCAGGCTGAACTATTGCAACCACGGCTTCCTCACCCTCCCTTCTGCCCTGTGCCCTCTGCAACTCATCCAGAACAGACCCGCAAGACTTGGCCTTAGCCTCAAGCCCAAGGGCCGCATCTCTCCGCCACTGAAATCTCTTCACTGGCTCCCTGTGGCGGCAAGGATCAAATTCAAGACTCTTTGCATTGTTCCCAAGGCTTTCTGGGGCCTGTGACCCACCTACCTTCAATGCCGCCTACCTAAATACTGTCCCTCACAAGCCCTCTGCTCATCTACCTCCAACCTTCTGCGAGGGAGCTGGTTTTCCAAGCAGAGATTTGGAGTGAGATCCTTATCCCCGGCAGGTGCCTTGCTCTGGAATAGCCTCCTTGCCACCCTAAGTCTTGTGCCAGATCTCAAATTCCGGAAACGCCTCAAGACTTTCCTCTTCTCCTCTTCCTTCTCTCTCCCTCTACCCTGCTAACTTAGTTCTCTGCTTTTTCCCCCTTCTCTCCCTCCTCCTCCGTACAGCATGCTGGCTAGCCGCCGGGTGTACCTCAGTCTCACTGGTCCCTGGTACCCCCGCCAGTCCTCCCTTCGCACTTGCCTCAGTGCCCTACACCCTACCCCACTCAATGCACTTGAGAAATTAACCCAGGAGAGTGGCTAACTCTGCACTTACCTCAGTCTCAACCGACCGGGTGCACTTGATCCTCCCCCTCCCTGTGACCCTCCGTGCACTTGCTCGATCTGTACGCACCACACCGAAGAATTCTCCCTCGTTTTCACCCCTTAATTGCACTGTCTAAAGCTGCAGAATCGCTGGCAGGCCTATTTGCTGTCCTCCAATAAATGTACTTTTTACGCACTTACTCTGCCTGTACAGACTATTATCGTCTCAGAATGTCAAGGGTCTGAGCAACTGTTTTTTTCCCCATGCTCCCACCTTCCTTGAGTGCTTTGACGCACTCGCCTGTGAATAGGCGCTATGTAAATAAACAATACCATACCACAGTTTCAACACCCCAATATTTCTAGATTTTTCATCAGCATTCAACACCGCTGAACATACTCACTACGTAGCTTTGGTGTTCGGATTGAATGAGACATTTCCTTCTGATCATAAACTGGCAATACCCGTCCCCCTGTTAGATTTCATTGAATGCACTGACGCTTTTGAATTTGAATTCTTAACCTCAACCGTTGGCTGCACTTCTCTGCTCCTTTGCTCCAACATTTTTTAAATATCTTGACGATGCTCTCATTTTGCAACGACTCGACGGCAAACCTCACCAACAGGCATTTTGGACTGTATGACCTTGGCGTGTCATTTGATGGATGCAGATAAGCTTACATTTAATTCAACTAGGGACTAGGTCTTGAAATGCGGAGAGCTCCCAAATCTGTGGAGCCGTAGCAGCTGTCCCACTTCTTTGGTTCAACGCCTTTTCGCAGTCGTGCAGGTCTGCAACCTGGACATAACCACGGATGGCCAACACCCCATGAACGCTCGGGCTAGCACCACAGCACAGACATGCCGTGCCCAGATCACACAAACGAAAGCCTTATTGTTACCTCTTGCAACAGTTCACCCTGATAAACGTGTACCTCTAGTAGTAATTATTTGACTGTGATGCAGCGTATCGAGATATACCCCGCTAGCGTGTAATAAGGCACCAGAGGATTGGAAACTCTGCATCTTGTGTTCTCTTGATTGTTCCTGATGAGGGATCCTTGGCACAGCTCCTCTGGCATCAGCCTCCAGGCGCTTTCTCTTTAGATCTTTGTGCATGGCCCGTGATGCTGTTCATCACATACATCGCACTTCCTTCAGCACAGTTTCTCTCTACAAACCCGCCTGTGCATGACGACCCTCAGATGTGTCTTCTCGCCAGCCCCCTTCTCCCTTGCAAAAACATAGTGCTGACTGTTATGGGCCAGCCACTTCTTTATGGACTAACTTCCCATTCTCCAGCATGGGGTCTGGCATGGATTCACCTGCTCATGAATATTCCCTGTTGTCAGGCTGGGAATCTTTGGTAAAGAAAAAATCAGTTTGTTTCACTTCTGAACTGTCCTTCTCTTAACAACCAATCACTGGTCTCTGGGTCATACTGCCTCCAACCAATGAGTGCCCTCTACATAAGTGCCTCCTCGGACAGCCATCTTCAGATTTTTACCGCACGTTCAAGTGTTGGGACTCCTCGTGCTATGTGCTTTTACTACGTTTTGCGATTTTTCTAAGAGTTCCGGTCAATCGAGCCTCAAGCTATTTCGATCCATCTTCCGATTAACAGGGACCCGTTTTCTGATTCTTCAGCGCCCCTCAAGGGTGATTTTTCATCGAGTTTCTTCTTGGAGGATTCCAGAAGCTTCTTCAAGGCCTACCCTGCGTGGAGATGGCAGAGGGGAAGGAAGACTCGACACCTCTGTTCAGGATTTGTCCAGGATGCGGCCTGCGGAACATCTACTTGGACGATGGGCATTCGGTGTGCTTCTACTGCTTGCATTCCGACAAAACGCACATGGAGGATGACTGCATTTTGCCAGGAGATGGTCCCACACACCATGAAGGATCGGTGCAGGCGTCTCACTGAGTGGCTTCAGGCTAAGGCCGCTGGTACGGGTGAGTCCGGGCAGCATGCCTCCCCCAACCACAAGACAACATCTGAGCGGTCTTCTAAGACCTTTGAGGGTGCCCCAGCGACAGGGCCCAACATAAAGCCAAGCACTGTGAGTCCGGGGGCACCGGGAGTGCCATTGCGACAGGCTCCCTGGCGGCCAGGGCGGGCACAGCATCTCTGGCACCTTCGACCACGAGCCAACGCTCCGGTTCGGCGAAGAAGAGGAAGTCTGACCACTCGGGTAAGCTTCTGGAGAAGCCCCGGAAGGATCAGTTTGAGGAGGCCAAGGTCGTGCAGGCCCAAGTTCACCCGGCAAAGCCTTCCACTGAAGGCGTGGTGGCATCCCTAACGAAGGCCGCGGATGCGGGTTCGCAGGGTACGGTCCCCAAGACAAGTTTCCCTGCCTGCCAGGAGGGAATCGTTGTTTCAGCCCATAGAGCCCATCATCTCCCCCGAAACAGTCTCCCTGGTCGAGAAGAAGGGGGAGGGCACGTTAGTCCTGCAGGCATTACGCACATCATCCACATCTTAGCCGTATATTCCCGCCTCATGTTGCGAGCCATGATATGAAGGAATGGACCCCAAAACAGAAAGCTGCATCAGGGATCGCTGGCACATGTAGATTTGTAGTCCTGTCCTGGAAAAAGCAGCAGACCCTTGAAAGGGGAGTCAGGGGCTCGGAGTGCACCCCACTATAAAGGCTCCAAATAGCGTAAAATGTATGGCCACCCCAAAAGTGAAATTGAAGCGGAAGGACACCACCTTCCCCTCCTCCCCAGAGCGGCCTTCAGAAATGGACCACAGAATGGGGATCCTTGGATTTGTCCTCCACCGTGAGGACCTCGTGGCACATCTAAGGCAGACTGTCCGAGCAGGAGGGGCCAACAGAAGTGAAAAAAATTCTATGGAACTGACATGTGGGACTATGAGCCCCGAAACAAGGGCTGACCAAACAACCAAGGGGCCACGTCATGACCCAGGCCTGTAGGTAGCAGAGGCCCTAAACCGACTGCAGTCTAGTTTGCAAGATGTGGGGGCGAGCAAGGAGTAGGAATACGAGGCTCAAAGGGGAAAAACTGAGACCAGACCCCTTCTTAACACATCCTACCAAATGTGCAGGTGCAGCAGTCCTGGGTATTCCCTTCCAGGAATCTGAATGTTGTGCTGTCTAGCCTTCCTGAAGGGTCTGTAAAATATCAGAACCTGAATACATACATTGGTTTCACTGTCCTTACTGCGTTTCTCTGCATAGATCAGCCATGCGTGAAACGGGTCTTTGTCTTTCTCTACTCGTCGCTAAACCTATGGAATAGTTCTGTATCCAATGACGATAATATCCCAAGCTTCCTGCATGAATCCCAATCTGTCCTGGGAAGGAGGCGTGGTTCTCAAGATTCCATTTGGACCTGTGACCACTGCAAATTCCGATCAAATGTCTGAAGGTCCAGGTAATGAAAAGGACTGCATCGACCCACTGGGGAATGTCTGAGGGAACCGGGATCCATCGCCGAGTTAGATAACCAAAAGCCGCACTAACTTGTCTTTTACTGTTTACTGGGGGACAGTTATGCTTTTGGGACAACCTAAGGAAAGGGTTGCAAATGATAGCAAAATTGCAGGCTAGGATTCTTCCCCCAAAAGGGAGCCAGTTTCCGCCCAAATAACCTAACCAGCTGACTGGTCCTGCAAATGGCAATCAGCATTACACTTTTTTGGGTTCCTTAAAAGCCCGGGTCTTGGCTCCTTCTTGGTGGTATGTCTCAAAGACGCAAGTCCCTCAATCTTGGGTTAAAGTGTTCTTTACACTCTTTTCTTGGTTTTCCTGCTTTCTTGCTGTTCCCACTTTATCAAATTTTCTTCTCTCTGTTACAATAGCCCACATAACTGGCGGATGGCCTATGGTTGTTGGCACAGCCTCTTTCATGGCAAAAAGGAGAGGCATGGCTGAAAAGTTGCAGTGAGAGTGGCGCAAGATTGGTAGCTGGAGAGAGTGTCTCTCTTGGGGAACCAGCTTGAGGATCCCCCACAGTTTCACTCTTCTCCCTAAAGCCTTAACCCCATGCTCGAACCTAGGGAACATCCTCTATTCCCACCCTCTTCTCCCTCCTGTTCTAATTCCTCTCCACCTCCTATAATGCTTCACCCTTGTCCCAGAAGCCTTACTGCATGCTCGCACCTAGGGAACATCTTCTATTCCTGCCCTCTTCTCCTTCCTGTTCTCACTCCTCTCCACCTCCTCGATGCATCACCCTTCTCCCAGAAGCCTTAACCCCATGCTCGTACCTAGGGAAGATCCTCTATTCCCTACCTCTTCTTCTTCCTGTTCTAATTCCTCTCCACCGCCTCGATGCTTCACCCTTGTCGCAGAAGCCTGGTGTCATGCTCGTACCTAGGGTACATCCTCTATTCCCTGCCTCTTCTCCTTCCTGTTCTAATTCCTCTCCACCTTCTCCGTGCTCAACAGGTTGGTCCCATGAGATGAGCACCTGCCTCCCAGCTGTGTCAAGGTGGAGGTAGCTAGGGTAACCCCTCCACACCACTCTCGGGCTCACCATCACACAGTGGATGGCAGCATCTGTCACTGTTGGCTATCCTGCCTTCCACAAGTGGGATCAGGCAGGTGAATTCATCACAGAAGCCCAGTGACAACAAGGGAACAGTACCATGAGCTGCACCAAAGCTAGGCCTTACCCCCTAGCTTCTGCGGCTAGTGAGTATAAATGAGCTGCACACACATTAGTTGGACTAGTTACACACATCAGCCAATGGTTACTGACCAAATGCACAGTGGGTGCACTAGAAACAAACTAATTCAAAGTGGAAAGGAAGGCCTCATCACCAAAAGGGAGCTGGGCTTGCGGAAGCGTTCACCTGTGGGTTGGGCTAATGTGGAACTGTCCTCGGCCGGGCCAATGTGGATTTGGCCTGGGCTTGGCAGCCTTCCACTTTGACCGCTTAAGCCTGTTCGCTTGTCTCTTCAGTTTCTCCAGCATGGGGTCTGGCATGGATTCACATGCTCATGAATATTCCCAGTCGTCGGGCTGGGAATCCTTGGTAAAAAGAAAAGGTTTCACTTTAACTTACAAACTGTATTTCTCCTCTACACCAATCGCTGTACTCTGTCATACTGCCCCCAGCCAATGACAGCCCTCTCCCTAAGCCCCTCCTCTAGTAGCCATCTTCATATTTTTACTGCACGTTTCAGTGTTGGGAGTTCTCAAGTTTTGCTCCGTGAGCTACATCTCCAGTTTTTTGTTTCTTCGGAAAAAGTTCCTATTTTTGTCAGGAGCCTGTGTGCTCTTCTTTCCATCTGCCGACAACAGGGATCCGTTTGTCAGTGAATTTCAGCGCCACTCAAGGGCAAAGATCGTCGAAGTGTCTTCAGAGTTTCCAGAAGGTCATCAGGCCTACTCTGCACCTCCTGCCGGGAGGGAGGGAGGGAGGGAGAGAGGAAGGAAGGGAGGAAGGAAGGGAGGAAGGGAGGAAGGAAGGAAGGAATCCTTCCTTCCTTTGAGGGCCCGCTATCCGTGGGGGCCCAAGAAACGGCCAAGCACCGCAAGTCTGGTTCCATCAGGGTCACCTCACAAGCGGGTCCCACGATGGGCAGGGCGCAATCAACATCACAATCCGCCTCCATCGCCACCCAGCGATCAAGCTCCTCCTCAAAAGGAAGTCGCCCAATCCGGCTAAACTGTGGGAGAAGCCAAAGACGGAAGAGAAGGCGGCCGACCAGCCCAAGAAGGCCCAGGTGGCAGCTGCTCGCTCGAAGTCCAAAGGGGCTGACCCCGTGAAGGGTAGCCCTCACTGCGCCCAAGGTGTCCCTGCCTCCGTGGCGTGAAGCCTCCACTGTGACTGTGGCAAAGCCTGCTGGCACGCTCGAGAAGATGCCGTCTGTGAGCTCAGCTCTGACCCATCAGGGTGCAAAAAGGGGAGGGGCGTGAAGAAGTCCCAGTCCAGCCCCAGGCCATGGAAGTTTCATCCACGGATGACGAGGACCTGAGGTCCCTGCACACGGTCCATGAGGACATGGAGGAAGACGACAGCACGGGGCCTAGTGTTCCGGTCACGCCAGCACAGCCGAGGGATGTGTCCCTAGTCATCCCATCGACCCTGCACATGTTGGTGTCAGAAATCCAGAAAAGGATGCCGCAGGTCCCGGTTCCTGCGGCCACCGATCAGCCTCCAGCTAAGAAGGGGAAACGCCATCCGATGCCCCCGTTTCAGCCTCTGCATCGGGTGCCCTCCCCTCCGGTAGATCCGGTCACGGGGACAGACATGGTGATGACGAAAGATGACGATATCGTCATGGCGGGCAGATCACCGCAACCAGATGAGGTGAGGACGTTTCAATGGTCGCCAAAGCATCTGAGCTTTTCCAGTTTATGCCCGAAGAGACCAATAAGGAGGGTTTCCTGTACCAGAGGCTCGAAGCCAAGAGGAAGACAATCATGGCGGTGCCCCTTCTGGATGATAGGTGGAAGGAGGGCCTGACCCTCTTGAACCCTTGCACGGCCCCGGCCAAGCTGGAGAAAAAGTACCAGGTGCCAGAGTTCACACCCAAGGGCTTGCGGTAGCAACCATCACAGGACTCAGTGTTTTCGACGACCACAAGGAAAAGGTCGTCCTCGGTCCCTCCGAACAGCGAGGGGAAGAAGTTGGACGCTATTAGACTGAAGTTATTCACACCGCAGCATCAACCATCAAGGCGGCCAACGCACTGGTGATCCTGGACAGGTACGACAGGGAGCTGTTGTACTAGCTGGGCCCGATTCTGGAGTTCCTCCCCGAAGACAAGAGGACAAGAGGATGGAGGCGATTGCCCTCTTCCAGGCGGGAGAGGTGGCTTCGGACCATGCCATCGCAGTGGTGCTGGACATCGCCGACACAGGGTTCCGGCAAATGGGGAATGGTGTCTGCCTCCGTGGTCAAGGCTGGCTAAAAGCCATGAATTTCTGCCAGGAGGTCCAGGCGAGGGTGCTGGACATGCCGTTCACGGAGAATGACCTTTTTGGGAAGGCCATCGAGTCCCTGCAGGCCATCAAGATGGATACAGAGACGGCCTGTGCCCTGTGCACTCTCCAGCAACACTGCTCTTCCTTTCGCTCCTCCAGAGGGAAGTCGACCAGATAGACGAAAGGTTTCTCCTCATCGTACCGCCAGCCCTCCAGGTCCATGACCCAAGAGGCCTACAGAGGCCGTTCCAAGACCTAGGGTGAAGGTCAGCACCGCCATCACCCTCAAGGTGGGATGCCGAAGCAGGATTGAGCCGGCCAGAACATCAGGCTCCCACCCATGCACCCTGGTGGGAGGCCAGCTGACCGGAATCGTCAGCGAGTGGGAGAAGATCTCCATCGACAGATGAGTGCTGGACTCTCTCGCCCATGGACATACCCTGGAGTTTCAACACAGGTGTCCGCGGATCCCTCCGGTGGCCGTGCAGGAGCAGCACATCCTCAACTCCTGGAGGAGGTACTGGCCTTGCTACGAAAGGGGGTGATGGAACTGGTTCCACAGCGACTCCAGAGTCTATTCCAGATACTTTTTAGTCAAAAAGAAAACCCTGGGCTGGTTACCCATTCTAGATCTGCAGCATCTCAACAAATACCTCAAGTCCCAAAAATTCAGGATGGTCACGTTGCAGCATGTGCTCGGCCAACTGGAGGAAGGAGACTTCTGGACCTGGAGGACGCCTACTTCCACGTCCCCATTCACAAGAAGCACCGAAAGTTCCTATGCTAGGTAGTGCAGGGATGGCACTACCAGTTCAAGGCCCTCACCTTCGGCCTGAAGTCGGCCCCCAGGATGTTCACGAAGAGCCTGACACCAGTGGCAGCCCATCTGTGTCTATGGAGGGATACACGTACCATACCAGGAAACGTTCACTAAGGACGCATCTGTGGAGGGCTGGGGAGCCCACACCGGACTTCTGCACGCCAGAAGACCTCTGGCTGCCAGAGGAGAAGGATGTACACATCAATATCCTGGTGCTACGGGCAGTGTTCTGGGCCCTCAAGTTTTTCCTTCCATCTCTGAAGGGCAAGGTGGTGAGGATCTTCACGGACAGCACCACAATGTTCTACATCAGGGGGCACTCGATCCTCAGCACTCTCCAAAGAGGTGCAGGACTTGGGGCACTGGGCCGTCGGACAAGAAATGTTCCTCGTGCCCTTTCACCTGGCGGGGGTCAAGAACACTGTTGCCGACTCCCTTAGCAGAGAGTTGCGCTCCTGCCACGAGTGGGAACTTTGGCAGGACCAAGTGGACTACATCTTCCTCAAGTGGGGCAGGCCCCAGATCAATCTGTTCGCGACGGCGGTGAACTCAAAATGCCTGAAGTTTGCCAGCAGGTTCCATCAACCAAAGTGCATGGGGGACGCGTTCTTCCTCCTGTGGGAAGGCTTGTTTCTGTACGCGTTCCCACCGTTGCCTCTCCTGCTACGAGTCATCAGCACACTCAAACCGTGCCGATGCAGGATGATATTTATTCACCCCGGCATGGCCGAGGCAGATTTGGTACCCGGACCTTCTCAGCCTGTCGGCCTCGCCTCCGGTCAAGCTGCCAGTCGTCCTGGATCTTCTCACCAGAGAAGGAGGCACAATCCTGCATCACGAACCAGGATCGCTGAACCTGAGAGCTTGGCTGCTGCAGCCCTAGAGTTTGGAGGATACGAGTTGACGGCGGATTGCAAGCTAAGCCACAAATGGAAGCGTTTCTCTACGTGGTGTCGGTCGCAGAAGATCACCTCTCTGAGGGTCACAGCCCTGCATATCCTGCCATACTTGTTATCCTTGGCCAAGGCCGGACTGGCACACGCCTCTATTACAGTGCTTCTGGTGGCTATTTCCCGTTACACCACGTCTCTAGGTTGATCCTCACTTTGGTCTCATCGACTCAAGGAGTTCCTCAAAGGACTGTTAAAATATTTCCCGCTAGTGAAGGCTCCTGCCCCAGAGTGGGAGCTCAACATGGTGCTTATGAGGCTCATGGGGGGTGGGCCCTTTGAGCCTCTGCATCAGGCTCCTCTCGAAAAAGGCCTATCCTGCATACATCCATATCCGAGTCGAGGGGGGGGTGATGCAGACACACTCCTCCTTCATGCCGAAGGTTCTGTCGGAATTTCAACCTCAACGAGCCTTTGGTTTTACCTGTGTTTTTCCCAAAGCCTTTGTCACCGGCTGAAAGGGCCTTGCACTTGCTGGACTTTGCTTGTGCCCTGAATTGCAACGTGGCATGCACAAATAGTTTTTGGAAGACATCTCAACTGTTCGTGAACCTTGATCCTGTGAACCATGGGAAGGCCTTGTCCAAGACTTCCATTTCAAGGTGGCTCTCCGGCTGCATCACGTACTCTCATCGGTTGGCGAACCGACCGCTGCACAGATGTCAGAGAGCCCACTCCACCAGACCGATCGCTGCGACTACAGCATTCCTGTCTGGTATGCCCCTGCTGGTCATCTGCAGGGCTGCTACGTGGAGGTCCACAATGTTCTACTGCATCGACAGGGATTCCAGGGAGGAGTCCAGAGTCGGCCAAGCAGTGCTTCGCAACCTGTTCGCTTGAGGCGAGTCTGTTCCAGAGATGAGAGTAATTGCTTCTGTTGAGCCTTGACACCTCCTGTGGTTGTGTAATATTGTACTGCTTTGTATTCTTTATTCATGAGCATGTGAATCCATGCCAGACCCCATGTAACTGTTACATACAAACCCTCCCTCGTACCCCTCTGCAGCGTGTGTTGGTCGTACTGCTACGTTATGTGCCTACCAAATCTGAAGATGGCTGCCAGAGGAGGGGCTTAGGTAGAGGGCAGTCATTGGCTGGGGGCAGTATGACCCAGAGACCAGTGATTGGTTTAGAAGAGAAATTCAGTTTAAGTGTTTTACTTTTTACCAGGGATTCCCAGCCTGATGACGGGGAATATTCATGAGCATGTGAATCCATGCCAGACCCATGGTGGAGAACAATAGTTGCAGGTTAGTAACTTGTTCCTTCTTAATCATTTGACACCAAAAACCAATCACTGCTGGACTCCTTCGCCTGACTTATCATGGTGACGAAGTGCAGGTGGCTTCAGGCGGGATGTTTTTAGTACGAGTTGCGCTTTTCAACTGCAACAGTCAGTAACGTTGTGGCCCTCTGGACTCTTCGCATTGAAGACTTTCAGAAGCACGTAAAGATGTGTTACAGAAGGCCTGGATTTCTTTAAGGAGTGCCTGCAGTAAGATGGAGGAGGCCTGACTTGGACCCATCTGTCACACCATCCCAGGTGGGCAAACTCACATGGCTGGTGCCAAAGCACATTAGTCACTTCTAGCCCTATTGGATAATTAAAGCAACCAGCCCTTCTAATCGGGATTGGCCTACTTGCATGGAGGATATTTCGTAACCTCAGAAATTTCTAAGAAAGGGTGAGCTATCCTTGTATTTCATTCTCTGCTTCCTTGCGTTTACCACCTGGGCCAGACCACTATTTTGAATATACATTTGTACCCAGATAATCCAGGGCTTAAGCTGCCCGGCCCTGGGCAAGCTTGGGCATGGAGGTGAGGTCCTTCCTTCCTGTGCCGGTGGATCTACCACTAGTTGGGTGGGGTGGAGGGAGAGCGTGTAAGTTCCCCTGTTCCGCAGGGGAACGAAGCTTGGTTTCGGAGGAACTCTTGGGCTTGCAATGTCCTCCTTTCAGCCCTTTTTGTTACTGTTCCAAGACCAGCTCCTAGGAGGCTTTATGTTCTCTTTCTGTGAACTGTTCAGATAGCAAAGGCTACTACACACTGGCCACATGTCCCATCTGTGGACTTCCTTGTGTCTTTAGTATTTGAAGGTCTCCTTGTACCCCCATCATTCACATCCCCCGGTGTCCCCACTCCTTTACAAGCCCCTTTTCCCTAGTGTGTATTTCCCTGTGCTCCACCTCATGCATGTATCCTCATGTCACCCTTGTGCACATATACACATGGTCCCTTGTGTATCCCCTTCATACGCACGTCCTGTTACCGCCCTAATGCATATGTATGTTCCCTTCGTTCCCATGTCCTCAGCCTTGTACGCGTGTCCCCCTCATGCTTAAAGTAGCCCTTGTTTCTCTGACCTTTCTTCTCCTCTCCTCGATAGGTAACCAGTCAGGATAAGACCCCGGCTGTGATCGACAAGGTGTTGGAGAAGCACAACCAGGACCGCTTGGGAGCCGCCAACTACCAGCTGGTGCAGCTGCTGCCTGACGAGAAGGGTGAGGGCCAGCTCTGCAGTGTGATGGGGCAGAATGGGAGATTGGCCAGGGCGGAGTGAGGAGGGATCCAAGGAGGGAGGGGGCTGAGGCGATGCAGGATTGAGAGGGATGCAGGTAAGACATGAGATGTTGGGGACCAGTGATGGAGGTGAAAGAGGACAGATATGAGATGTGACACTTTGCGGGAGATATGAGACTGAGGGAGGAATAAGAACATGTTGAGGGAGGATCGATAAAGGAGTGCAAGATTAAATAATGAGGGAAGGTTGAAAAGAGGTGAGAGCCATTGCTAGGCTTGAGACAAAATTGCCACGGAAGGGGAAAACACATGCAACTGGCCTTTTTTTGCTATGCCACTGCCAATCGGAACAGCATCCCGATGGCAATCCAGACCAGGGCAACGCTCTTGCAGTTCAGGAATGAAGTCAAGACCTTACTATTCAGTCAATACCCCAGGTGCCACATAGGCTCCTTGCGTTCCTGCATCTCATGCCATCACTGCACCCGCCATGGTCCCATGCCACATAGTGTACCCTCCCGTTACCTCGTATGTTACCATCAATCACATGCAGAGCCCTTCATTGCTTCCTGTCTAGGTTCCCGCCATATAAATCCCACGTACAATACATGTAATGAGGGAGGAGTGAAGAGCAGAGATGGTGGGAGCTGCGGGAAATGAGGAAGGGCAGGGTGAGAGAAACAAGTCTGCGAGAAAAGACATGGCGAGGGAGGAATGAGCGGAGACGTTGAGTGAAGAGTGAGATGCCAAGGGACCAATGTGAAAAGTGGTAGGAGAGAGATGAGACAGTGAGTAAGGAGTCAGCGAGATGAGACGGTGAGGGAGGAGTGGGTGAGTTGAGACAGTGAGGGAGATGAGACGGTGAGTAAGGAGTGAGCGAGATGAGATGGTGAGGGAGGAGTGGGTGAGTTGAGACAGTGAGTAAGGAGTGAGCAAGTTGAGCCAGTGAGGGAGATGAGATGGTGAGGGAGGAGTGGGTGAGTTGAGACAGTGAGTAAGGAGTGAGCAAGTTGAGCCAGTGATGGAGATGAGACGGTGAGGGAGGAGTGAGCAAGTTGAGCCAGTGAGGGAGATGAGACGGTGAGGGAGGAGTGAGCAAGTTGAGCCAGTGAGGGAGATGAGACGGTGAGGGAGGAGTGAGCAAGTTGAGACAGTGAGGGAGATGAGACGGTGAGTAAGGAGTGAGCGAGATGAGATGGTGAGGGAGGAGTGAGTGAGTTGAGACAGTGAGTAAGGAGTGAACAAGTTGAGCCAGTGATGGAGATGAGACGGTGAGGGAGGAGTGAGCAAGTTGAGCCAGTGATGGAGATGAGACGGTGAGGGAGGAGTGAGTGAGATGACATTAAGAGATTTGATACGTTGAAGGAGGTTGGAGACACTGAGGGTGGAAATGAAAGATGTGCGAGAACTGAGAATGAAGGGGTAATGAGAAGATGTGGAAATATAGATCAGTCAGGTGGGAGTGATGAGGCAGTGATGAGTGAGAGACGTGAAGCAATGAGGGAAGAGTGAAGGCTAGAGATGACACAAGGAGGGGGAAATGAGACTGAAGGAAGAGGAGACATGTGAGAGGCGCCCCAGGGAGCTCTGTGAAGTCCAGTGCCAAACCCGGCTAACATAACCCCCACAGAGACAACCACCTACCCGCCCCCCAACCCCTGGAGCTCTGTGAAGTCCAGTGCCAAACCAGGCTACCATAATCCCTAGAGAGACACCCCAGGGAGCTCTGTGAAGTCCATACAGTGCCAGACCAGGCTACCATAACCCCTAGAGAGACACCCCAGAGAGCTCTGTGAAGTCCAGTGCCAAACCAGGCTAACATAATACCTACAGGGACGGCCCACACCCCCCGGGACTTGCTGAAGTGTAGTGCTAGACCATGCTGACATAACCAGTATGGTTCTACGTTATTTCGCTGCAGTATTTTTCATCGTGGGTTTTTTCATCGCCGTTTTTTTTCGAAAAACTCATCTTTGTCATCTCTCATCCCCCTCACCTCCCCAAAGCCACACCCATTTTAAAAAAATGTTTTAATTCCCTTACACCCACAACCATATTTCGAGGGGGGATTGGGTCCTCCGACGTATTCCATATCTATGACAGGTAATGTCCACAGCTGTGCTGCTTCGGAAAATCTTTGGCGTCTGCGTCGATGACGTCGATGCGCCGTCCCCGAGGACCTCCTCCGACGGCCGACGTCATCTGATGTAATAAGTAGGATGCACGACGCCCATAGCCTCAGTTCCGTTTTTTCCGCGAACGTGTTCGCTTCGTGAATCTCGGTACGCCTCGACTCGTTGGAGTTGCTGTTTTCTTTCTCGGTTCGTTGAACCTGTTCTGTTGGTGTGAAGACCTGTTCGTGGCAATGTCTTTCTCATCTTCGACCCCGCGTCCAGGCTTCAAGAACTGCGGGGACTGTGGGTCCAACATGTCGGCCACGGACTCGCATGACGCCTGCCTCTGGTGCCTCGGGGAGGCCCACGATACGGACGACTGTGTCGACTGCCAGTCGCTCACTGCGAAGGCCTTGCGAGAACGCAAGAAGAAACTGTCGGTAGGTCGGGTGTCTAAGCCCCGGAAGTCGAGGTCTGCGGGGCTTTCGACCAATGACTCGAGGGGTGACTCTCCGCGTCATCGTCGGAAGTCCGGTGGGTCTCCTTCCAGGAGTCGGTCTCGCCACTCCTCCGCCTCTTCTAGGCATTCCAGGAAGCGCCGGCATAGGTCGCCTTCCCCGTCCTCTTCCGAGGACTCCGCCCGTCGGTGGGTCGATTATCCCTCCATGCAAGCGACACCGGAGGAATGGGCTTCCTTCGGGAAGCAGATGCTAGCGATTCTGGAATCGCAGGGCACCGGTCCGTCTGCGCCTCCGAGTGGGGTCGGTCGGCACCAGTCGAGAGACACCGCCCGTACGCCTTCGGGCTTGGGTGGTCGGCACGGCTCGCGGGAGAGGTCCCGCTCGGACAAGGGTAGCCGTTCTCGCCATGCCCGTTCCAGGTCCCGGTCCTTGACGCGCTCGAGACCGCGTGATCCTGTGCCGTCTTCGAAGAAGACATCGACGCCTGTGGCGCCGAGGAGGTCGTCGATTTCTCTCGAGGTTCCGTCTTCGAGGGGGTCGTCAACACCGTCGGTGCCCAGGTTGTCGAGAGACACGCTCGGAGCTCCGGCTTCGAGGACTGTGTCGACGCCGCATATGCTGGAGACGTTGCAGCTGACGTCGGCGCTGATTCGCTCGACGCCTTTTCTGTCGACGCCGACCCGGTCGGCGCCCTCGACGCCTTTTGAGGCGGTGGTGTCAGAGGGGCCCCGTGGCACGGGGTTTGCCCCTCAAAAGGCTATGGCTAAGGTCCGGCACTGCTTTGGTCCGCAGAGGTCTTCCTCTCCCCGCCTGGAGTACATTTCAGAGGGTGATGAAGGCTCTGATGGCGGCCTGGTTCCGGTTACGGTTCCGGATGACCTTATCTCGGGCCATAGTCAGTTTGATGACCTGAGGCAGTCACTGCATGATGCCAGTGGACTGGACACCTCTCCGGAGGTGGAGTTTTGTCAGCCGGAGCCTGGCACTCATGCCGATTCGTCATATCGGCGCCTTAGGTCTCAGGTTACCGAGTACTTGGGTTGGTCAGCTCCCCCAGGGGAGTTCGTTCAGGATGATCTCACGGACATCCTTGATCTCGGTCCACCCACTGACCCGGTTTTGCCGTTTCATATGGCTCTGCAGAGAAGGGTGGCGGCGGCTTGGACTGCTCCGGAGAGTCTCCCGGCAGTGGGCAAGTCTTTGTCGCAAAAATACCATCCAGCCAGTAGCGACCCCTGCTACTTGTCTAGGCACCCCACCCCGTGGATACGGACAATAAACGTTTTGACGGCTGGGCGAAGAGTGTTTTCTTCTGGGGGTATGGCGCTTCAGGCGGCCAACTCCATATGTGCCTTGTCTCATTTCACACACACTCTGTGGAACTGTGTTGCATTAGCGGCTGATCATATTCCCGAAGGGGACGAACGGGATGGTTTCCTTGCTATGGTTCAGGATGGCAAGGATGCCATGTGTGAGGCCGTTCAGTCGAGTTTGGACTTGGCGGATTGTGTCAGCCGGTCCATGGCGGCGAGCACCGTAATGCGCAGGTTTGCGTGGTTGAGGAAGTCTGGGTTCGCTCCTGATGTGCAGTCCGGCTCCTCAACATGCCCTTTGACGGTGAACACCTTTTTGGCAGCAAGGCTGACGAGAGCCTTGAGAGGTTGCAGACCTCCAAAGCTGCAGTGAAGTCGTTGGGCGCTGCAGTTCGCCAACCTCCGCCTTTTTGTCCTAGGGGACAGCAATGGAGCGTAGGTTCCTTTCGCTATTACTCGTCCTTCAGTAAAGCGAGAGGAGCGAGCAGTCAAAGAGGCCATCGTAAGAGTGCCAGAGGTGGAAACAAAGGTACTCGAGGTGCCAAGGCCGCTCGGGCAGTTGCCTCTTTGCCCTCAGGCAACGCCGCAGCCGCTACCACTCAGTCATGAGGCCAGGTCCCATGGTTCGCCGGTTGGGGGAAGGCTGGCGCAGCATCTTGTAGAGTGGCAAGCCATTACTTCGGATGTGTGGGTTCTGGAGATCAGAACCCACGGCTACTGTCTTCCTTTTCGGCAGAGGCCTCACGACAATCCACCAGGGAACCTCTCTTTAAAGAGTCCGGATCCGCTCCTTGCGCAGGAAATTCAAGCCCTGCTGGAGAAAGGCGCCATAGAACTGGTGCCTGTAGCGGAGAGGAACAAGGGATGGTATTCCCCTTATTTTATTATTTCAAAGAAAGACGGGGGATTGAGACCCATCATGGACTTGCACGGTTTGAACAAACTCCTCAGGAAGGACAAGTTCAAGATGGTGACTCTTTCTCAAGTCCTCCAGGCCCTTCAACTTCAGGACTGGTTGGTGTCTCTCGACCTCAAGGATGCTTACTTCCATGTGCCGATCCATCCCAAGCACAAGAAGTACCTGAGGTTCGCGGTTGGTGACTTGCACTTTCAGTTTCGGGTCCTGCCGTTCGGATTGACCTCCGCCCTGAGGGTTTTCACCAAGCTCATGGTGGTGGTGGCAGCGCATCTCAGGAAAGGGGGGATTCACGTCTACCCCTACCTGGATGATTGGTTGATCAGGGGGAGCTCACCCGAGCAAGTCCTGGATCATCTGTCCGTCACCTGCCACTCCCTTCACAGCCTGGGCTTCTCCCTCAATTTAAAGAAGTCCCATTTGATACCAATGCAGCGGCTCCAGTACATCGGAGCAGTGCTCGACACGTCCCTGGGGCAGTGTTTTCCTCCTCAGGTGAGGGCTCTTCACATTCAGCAGATGGTGCACAAGTTTCAGTTTGCCCAGACTCTCCCAGCGTCCGTGTTCTTGAGACTGCTCGGCCTCATGGCATCCTGCATTCTTCTGGTGCCAGAGGCTCGTCTGCGGACGAGATCATTGCAGTGGGTACTCAAGCTCCAGTGGTCTCAGTCCTCCGGCAGGCTGTCGGACCCTGTTCAGGTGCTGCCCTCGGTAGCCTGGGACCTTCTGTGGTGGGCCGTCGAGGGCAATCTGATGAAGGGTGCCCCATTTTGGCTGCCCTGGCCGGAGGTGACGATCGTGACGGACGCATCCCTCACGGGATGGGGAGCTCATGCCAACGAGCTGACAGTCAGCGGTCGTTGGTCTCCGTCGGAGTCCAGACTCCATATCAATCTGTTGGAGCTGAGGGCCGTCAGGCTTGCCCTGAAGGCTTGTCTGCCGACTGTGCGCGGGAAGAGTGTCCTGATTCTGACAGACAACACGGTGGCCATGCACTACCTCAACAAAAAGGGGGGGGCAGGGTCACCTCCGCTGTGCAGGGAGGCAATGCAGCTCAAGTTCTGGGCCATCCAGCAGGAAGTTTCGATCTCGGCAGTTCATCTGGCCGGAGAGGACAACGAGACGGCGGACGCTCTGAGCAGGCAGAGCACGATCTCTCACGAGTGGGAGCTGACTCAGGAGATTCTCCTGGAGATCTTCGCCCTTTGGGGGACCCCTCAAGTGGATCTCTTCGCCTCCAGTGTCAACCGGATGTGCGAAAGTTTTTGCTCGCAGGAATTTCCTCCAAAAGGAGCCTTAGGAGACGCATTCGTGGTGGAGTGGTCATTCCCACTGCTGTATACGTTTCCTCCAGTCCCCGTCATCCCGCAAGTGTTGCGGAGGTTACGG
The DNA here is from genome assembly GCF_040938575.1 of Ambystoma mexicanum. Lineage (NCBI taxonomy): Eukaryota > Metazoa > Chordata > Amphibia > Caudata > Ambystomatidae > Ambystoma > Ambystoma mexicanum. The sequence continues at coordinate 803,364,044 of NC_090938.1, forward strand.
AGGTTCGGTTCCCGGATGATCCTCATTGCTCCGGCGTGGGCCCGGAGGACGTGGTACCCGAACCTTCTAAACTTGTCCATCTGCCCTCCACGTCGTCTTCCCTACCAAGATGATCTGCTCTCACGGGAGAGGGGTCAGGTTCTCCATCCAGAGGTCAGATCCCCCAATCTTCATGCTTGGCTTCTGAAAGGTTGAGGTATAAGGATTGGGACCTCCCTGAAGACGTGATGGAGGTGTTGCTCTCGGCCAGGCGGCCGGCAACAAAGTCTCTGTACCGTTGCCGTTGGAGAAAGTTCTGCGACTGGTGCAGAGTTCAGAATGTGGATCCTTTTGAATGTGACATTCCCATGGTTTTGTCTTGTTTGCTTTCTTTGGCCCACAGGGGCTTGCAAGTGGGGACCATTAAAGGTTACCTGGCGGCGCTGTCCATATTTAAGCGCTCGTCTGAAGAGTGTTCATATTTTAAGATTCCTTTAATTTCGCAGTTTTTGAAAGGGCTCACTAATGTGTTCCCTCCGTCACCTTTCCTGGTGCCCGGTTGGGATTTGAACCTTGTTCTTAAGTTTCTTATGGGTGCTCCGTTTGAGCCGTTGCATTCTTGCCCTTTAAGGCTGTTAACTCTGAAAACTGTGTTTTTGGTTGCAGTTACTTCCGCTCGCAGAGTGAGTGAGTTACAGGCACTTTCAGTTAAGCCACCCTTCACTGTGTTTCATGAGGACAGGGTTGTCCTTGGAGTTCGTCCTTCTTTTCTTCCGAAGGTGGTGTCGGAATTTCATTTGAGCCAGAAGGTTGTTCTTCCAGCGTTCTATCCTCCTCCACATCCTGGTAAGGAATAGGAGAGGCTCCATAGGCTTGATCCTAGGAGAGCATTGAGCTTTTATATCTCGCACATGTCCCGGGTCAGAGTGGACGATCAACTTTTCATTGGTTACGCTGGAAAGCCTTTGGGACAAGCTGTGACGAAACAGACTTTGTCTCGTTGGATTATTTCAGCTATCTCCGAGTGTTACCGCTTGGCGGGTAAGGACCCTCCGGCTGGCTTGCGGGCCCATTCTACCAGAGGAGTGGCTGCGTCTACTGCCCTGCAGAGGGGAGTTCCTATTCGTCACATCTGTGATGCAGCCACCTGGGCTTCAGTACATACTTTTGTACGTCACTATTACCTCGATTCCATCAGAGGGCAAGATCTGGCCTTTGGCAAGGCAGTTCTCTATTCCGCAATTTGATTGGGCATGCTAAATTTGTATTCTAAATTCTTTCCCACCTCCTTGCTTGGTACTGCTTTGGGAGTCTGTCATAGATATGGAATACGTCGGAGGACCCAATCCCCTCAAAGAACAAGTTACTTTCTTACCTGATAACGTTCTTTCGATGGGATGGTCCGACGACGTATTCCATATCGCTCCCTCCCTGCCTTCCCCGCTGCAGAATTTCTTTTGCGATTGCAGCTTGCGTTCCGCAAGGCCTTGTGTGTCTGACTGGCAGAAAACTGGTGGCACACGTTCTGGGGAAAAAACTATAACTGAGGCTATGGGCGTCGTGCGTCCTACTTATCACATCGGATGCCGTCGGAGGAGGTCCTCGGGGACGGCGCATCGACGTCATCGATGCAGGACGCAGACGCCAAAGATTTTCCGAAGCAGCACAGCTGTGGACGTTACCTGTCATAGATATGGAATACGTCGTCGGACCATCCCATCGAAAGGACGTTACCAGGTAAGAAAGTAACTTGTTCATTTAATTTTTTAACCCCCCAAAAAAAAAAGATTGTTTTTTTTCGAAATAAAAACGGCGATGAAAAAACACGCGATGAAAAATATAGCGGTGAAATGCGTGTATACCAACCAGTATACCCGATGGACTATATCCTGTGCATCCACTCACTATTGAGACATTTACGGTGGCCATGGTCACCCCCGTACCAATTACCTTTCACATGCACAAGTCACACCCACTAGAATATACCCTTTCACACATAAAGGGGTGTCATCTCTATGTAACCAGCTACCTCTTTACTCCGAAATCTTGCCACTGCCACGTGTATTCACCCTCTGCTTCAGGTGCCAAGAAGCAACTTGGTATAAGCTGCACACTGTACAAATGAACAGTGTTGGAATTGGTAGCCGGTGGGGCTCACACAGGCCTTATATATATATATATATATATATATATATATATATATATATATATATATATATATTTCTGAGGCTTGTGGAATCTGCTTAGATCACATGCTGTGCATAGGCCGACATCTAGTGGAAGCTGCGGAGTATTACAGTTTGTTTTTCGAAACTCGAAAATGGGCGTCGACACAGGCGTGCCAGTAATACTATCCCTAGTGTGACGTCCACTGTACCCAAGATCCCTCACGCGTCTAGGATCCTCAGATTGTTTTTTTCCGCTATACTGGTCGGAAGCATCTTGCGGAGTCCCCTGGCCTTAGCCATACTTTTGCTAATTATTGAAGTTTAAAATTATTTATTGACATCCTTCCCCACCCCAACGTCGACACTCGACGACGGCTGGAGAAGACATCGACCGTCGGCTGCTGCACGACGGATCTGGGCCTCGGAAGGCCGCTGGCCTCGGCCCGGGCCTAGTAGGCCGCTGGCCTCGGCCCTGCAAGTAGGGAGAGTGGGGGGTGGTACATACTCTTCACTCTTGGTATATAGGTACACCTTATATATTTCCTACACTTACCAGCCCGCTGCCTCAAGGTGCGTATGGAGGGTACCCCTTTCCAATTCTGCCCCAAGTGCAACCGCAAATACCCTTGGGTCGACAGGCACGCCACGTGCAATCTCTGCTTGCCGAGGGACCACCCCGAAGCGAACTGCAGAGCGTGTAGCAGGTTTAAGCCTAAGACACTTAAGGACCGTTCGACAAAGCGTTGGGCCCACCACGCCAGGCAGGCGGCCATGGCAGCGGAGGGCGCCTTCAGCGATGGCAGCGACGCCGTACTTTCGGACGGCGAGGGCATTACGGCGTCGAAAGACTGCCGAGCGCAGGTCCCCGACCTCGGAAGGTTGTCCGGCAGGGCGGCTATGGGGAAGACCCCCGGCGACGCAAGCGCTACACACCCTACACACACTAAGCACACTAAGTCCAACCGAACCTCGACGACGTCGACTTCTCGGAAAGAGGCACAGATAGAACGGTCCGACTCGGTGTCCTCTGGGCGCTCTCGATCGAGATCGCCTCATGACGCAAGGCAATCATCCACTCTTGCCAAGAGTGCCTCGCTCCCTAGATTAACGGAAGTTCGATCGTCGGAAGACGAAGACGACTTCCACCCCCAGGCCGCGCTCCAGGAGACCGAGGCCGCAGTTAACACCAGCGAGGCCCCACGCTCGAAACAAGATACCTCTCCCGACCCTCGACGCCAGGCGTCGAAAGTCTCTGGGGCCTCCAAGGGGCAGGGAAAACATTTTCCACGCACGGGGAGCGGGGGAAACAGCGGAAAGCACAGCCTTCCACTCCTGTAAGACCATCCTTCCACCCTAAGCAGACAGACAAACATAAATCTACTGGGACATCAACATCCAGCAAGGGTACCCTTGATAAGTCCTCTAAGTTGCCTACTAAAGTCATACCCTGTTCCAAAGAATGGTCCAGTGAAGACATAGACGGGGTCATGTCAAGGATGTCTTCCTTAGCTGATTTTTATGACAAAAACCCAGAACATTTCCTTTCGTATGACCCTCAAGGGGCCACACCCTCAGGCTCCTCTGATCCTATCCCCCTAAGTAAAAAGGCCCGGTTCGAAAGACCTGAACCCTTCGAGGTGCAGCCTTACTCTACTCCATACTCTACTCCACACCCCAGATACCAAGGACAGCCTTTCCCTGAAGGGGACCAGGAGTTTACAATTATGGAGGAACAAACCGGGACTGAATACTATGCGGATGATGAGGACCTGGAGGAGGTAGAAGACGAGCAGGAAATTTACAGAGTAGATTCCCCGGTAGAGAGCGAAGCCCCAGTTACCGACTCGCCAGTTGATAACCAGCCCCTCCTTAATGAAGTTCTCGCTCGCGCAGCAGAACATTTTCACATCGACACCCACGGTGTACAGGAGGAAAGGGACTTCGCAGAAGAGTTGGTGGGAGAGAGGAGGCCGGTCGCTCAGACCATCCCTATCCTTAAATCCATCCAACGTAGAATAGATCCATCCCTGGTGAATCCTAACCTCACCAGAGAGTCAACCACAGAGTCGAAAAACTTTTTCGGGCAGCCCAGTCTGACCCTCTTTATATAAGAGGACATCTTAAACCAGACTCCCTAGTGGTTACCAACACTCGGAAGAGGGCTGGGACACCCTTATCGTCGTCAGCAGCTCCTCCCGACAAGGAGAGCAAAAGACTGTACGGGTTTGGCAGGAAGGTAGCCTCAACATCCGCCTACCAAGCAAGGATTGCAAACTCCACCACCCTGTTGGCAAGTTACAACTGCCATCAATGGGAAGAGGTCGCAGCGCTCATAGCCTCTGCTCCTGAACCGTTAAAGGGCCAGTTGGCTCGGATCTCGGCAGAAGGGAGAGCCGTGTCTGGTTGCATATTAAGAGCAACTTTCGACGCCGCGGACAACGCAGGAAGATTGATAGCAGAAGGTACTGTTATCAAGAGACATGCGTGGTTACGGCAGTCGGGGTTCAAAACAGAAACTCAGGCTTCATTAATAGACAAGCCGGTGGAACCCGATTGATTGTTTGGGAAAGCGGTCGAAGACGCACTTAAGAATGCCAAGGACGAGTACGAGACTCTCAAATCCCTTGGCCAGCTTACCAACAAACCCCCTAACCAGAGGGGGAACAGTAATTTTCGTCGCCCACGCGGCCAAAATTCACAAAGAGGCAACTATGCCCAAGGACAGGGTACACAATGGAACAACAACCAGCAGTCTACCCAAAGTTACGGCAGGGGTAACAAGAGAGGTCGTGGAAGAGGCAGAGGCAGCACCAACAAGGGAGGTGGCACGCCTCCACCAAAGCAGTGACGCTCAGTTCAGGGTCCCTTCTCAAGCAACCCCAGTAGGGGGACGCATTTCCAACTTCTACCAGGCTTGGGAAGGGATCACCTCAAACAGATGGGTGCTGTCAACAGTGTCCACAGGATATTGTATAGAATTACTGCAGCGTCCCCGGAACCACCCTCCACGACAAAGAGTACACTCCTTAGAACATCAGAAGATCCTTCTCGAGGAGATCGCCATTCTGCTAGAAAAGGACGCGATAGAACTCGTCCCAGGACACCAGGTAAACAAGGGTATCTATTCAACTTACTTCCTTGTGCCAAAGAAAGATTTGACAATGCGCCCAGTATTGGACTTACGGCCTGCCAACAAGTATGTCAAGCCCCAAAAATTCCGTATGACCACGCTACAAGAGGTAATCCCCCCTCCTAAAAAAGGGGGATTACATGGCAACCTTGGATATGAAAGATGCTTATTTTCATATTTCCATGCTCCCAGCCCACAGAAAATACTTGCGCTTCAAGGTGGACAGTCGCCACTACCAATTCAAGGTACTGCCCTTCGGGATAGCTTCAGCACCAAGGGTATTCACCAAGGTACTGGCGGTGGCAGCTGCACACCTACGCAGGGAGGCAATCCCAGTGTACCCTTATCTGGACGACTGGCTCATAACGGGGGAAACCCCAGGAATTTGCAGGTCAAACATTCAGAGGACTATCGACCTCCTCCACGAATTAGGCTTCTCTATCAATGAGAAGAAGTCAAGTCTGGTGCCAAGCACCTCAAAACAGTTCCTAGGAGCAATCCTAGATACTCAGAAAGGGTTGACCTTCCCTTCGGAAGAGAGAATTCGGAATATACTACTGCAAATTCCACATTACCAGTCAGGTCAACAAATAACGGTACGCAAAGCAATGCGGTTACTGGGCATGATGGCGTCATGCATTTACCTGGTCCCCCACGCGCGTCTGCGCATGCGTCCCATGCAGGAATGGTTGGCGAAACAGTGGTCTCAGGCAAGTGGTCAGTGGGACGATCTAGTGGTCGTTTCGCCAACACTCGTACAGAGTTTACACTGGTGGACAAGAGAGAATCTCGCAAGGGGAAAACCCTTTTACGATCCCGAAGTACAGGCAGTGGTGACTACAGATGCATGCCTGACTGGGTGGGGAGCTCACCATCTCCACCACACAGCTCAGGGTCTCTGGTCTCACTCAGTAGCCAAGAACCACATCAACCTGCTAGAGCTTCTGGCAGTATTCCGAGCGCTTCGGGCGTTCGAGCCCCATCTGCTAAACTTGTCGGTGCAGATCCGGACGGACAGCACGACAGCCATGTTCTATCTGAACAAACAAGGAGGGACTCGTTCGCCAAATCTGTCCAAGCTTGCCCAGAAAATCTGGATATGGGCACTCAGACGGAACATATTCCTGTCATCACAACATGTTCCAGGGGAGCTCAATTCCCTAGCGGATGCCCTAAGCAGAGACTCCCTCCCAGAAGAACACGAATGGGTCCTTCACAGAGATATCGTAGAAGATCTCTTCTCTCAGTGGGGTTTCCCCACTATAGACCTATTTGCCACAAGCGAAAACAAACAATGCCCAGGATTTGCATCCAGGTTCCCCCAGCCAGACTCCCAAGGGAACGCCCTGTGGATGAACTGGTCAGGGATGTTTGCGTACGCTTTTCCACCAACTCCTCTCATCAGGAAGGTGGTGTACAAGATGAACAAGGAATCGATGACGCTCATCCTAGTTGCTCCCATGTGGGCGAGACAACCATGGTTTCCACACCTACGCAGGATGGCGGTGTGCGAGCCCATCAAACTCCCAGCCTGGTACAACCTACTGTCCCAGCAACAAGGTCAAACAGTGCACCAGGAACCCAACTCAATGAACCTGGCAGCATGGCTCCCGAGGTCATAGAGTTTGGGCATCTCAATTTACCACAGAGGTGTATGGACATCCTAAAAGAATCCAGGAAACCAAACACAAGGCACTGTTATTTTGACAAGTGGAAGAGATTCGTTATTTGGTGCCAGAATAAACAAATCAACCCAGTTGATAGCACTCCTTCCAACGTTGTAACATACATGCTCCACCTGCTGGACGCAGGTTTGGTTTTTAACTCTCTGAAAGTACACCTGGCAGCCCTCTCGGCTTACACCACATCCCATAACAAAGTATCGTGGTGGAAAGTACCAGTGGTTAAAGCCTTCATGGAAGGAGTAAAGAGACTTCACCCTCCTATTTCGAACCCACCGCCAGGATGGGACCTCAATGTGGTGCTAGCTAAGCTCATGGGCCCCCCTTTCGAACCCATGCATAAAAGTAGTCTCAAACACCTGACTTATAAAACGGCCTTCTTAGTAGCCATTACCTCTATAAGAAGGGTCAGTGAAATTCAGGCTCTGTCAGTGCAGGATCCTTTCTTTACTATCCACAAAGACAAACTGGTTTTACGCACACACCCTAGGTTCTCACCTAAATTTATATCTAAATTCCATGTAAACCAGTCCATCGAGCTTCCGGCTTTCTTCCAGAACCCGCAAAGCTCAGCTGAGGTGAAACTACACACCCTTGATGTGCGTAGGGCAGTCCTCTACTATGTAAATAAAACCAGACCGCTAAGGAAAACAGATCAACTGTTTGTCTCCGTAGCTACAGGCAGAGAGGGGGATCGCGTCTCTAAAGGCGCGATCTCGAAGTGGATTATCAACTGTATACAGCTGTGTTACTCTCTTTCTGAAAAAACTCTGCCTTTTACGCCAAGGGCCCATTCTACTAGAGGCATTGGGGCCACTCTGGCTTTCATTGCAAATGTTCCCCTCGACACCATTTGCAAAGCAGCTACTTGGAGCTCTATTCACACTTTTACTCAGCATTACTGCATTGACACTCATTCCAAGACAGATACACAAGTGGGACAAGCGGTTCTAAGACACCTGTTTGCTCATGACCCTTCTCACATCCCACCTCCTTCTTCGGGTACTGCTCGCTAATCTATGCACAGCATGTGATCTAAGCAGATTCCACAAGCCTCAGAAGGGATACATTACTCACCGTAATCGTATTTCTGATGCTTGTATCTGCTTAGATTCACATGCGACCCACACTTCCTCCCCTCCGAGAGAAGGCGCATGATTGCTTGTAGTCTTACCTTTCTGTCTATCTGCTTGGATTATCTGTACTCACGCTACTCCTCATGCTTCCTCATGTCAGAAAAAATACAATCTGAGGATCCTAGACGCGTGAGGGATCTTGGGTACAGTGGACGTCACGCTAGGGATAGTATTACTGGCACGCCTGTGTCGACGCCCATTTTCGAGTTTCGAAAAACAAACTGTAATACTCCGCAGCTTCCACTAGATGTCGGCCTATGCACAGCATGTGAATCTAAGCAGATACAAGCATCAGAAATACGATTACGGTGAGTAATGTATCATATATATATATTTCTGAGGCTTGTGGAATCTGCTTAGATCACATGCTGTGCATAGGCCGACATCTAGTGGAAGCTGCGGAGTATTACAGTTTGTTTTTCGAAAGTCGAAAATGGGCGTCGACACAGGCGTGCCAGTAATACTATCCCTAGTGTGACGTCCACTGTACCCAAGATCCCTCACGCGTGTAGGATCCTCAGATTGTTTTTTTCCGCCATACTGGTCGGAAGCATCTTGCGGAGTTCCCTGGCCTTAGCCTTACTTTTGCTGTTATTATAATTATAATTCTTATTCATTCCCTTCCCCACCCCAACGTCGACCCTCAACCTCGACGACGGCTGGAGAAGTCATCGACCGTCGACTGCTGCACGACGGATCTGGGCCTCGGAAGGCCGCTGGCCTCGGCCCGGGCCTAGTAGGCCGCTGGCCTCGGCCCTTACAAGTAGGGAGAGTGGGGGGTGGTACATACTCTTCACTCTTGATATATAGTTACATTTATATATTCCTACACTTAGCAGCCCGCTGCCTTAAGGTGCGTATGGAGGGTACCCCTTTTCAGTTCTGCCCCAAGTGCAATCGCAAATACCCTTGGGTCGACAGGCACGCCACGTGCAATCTCTGCTTGCCGAGGGATCACCCCGAAGCGAACTGCAGAGCGTGTAGTAGGTTTAAACCTAAGACACTTAAGGACCGTTCGACAAAGCGTTGGGCCCACCACGCCAGGCAGGAGGCCATGGCAGCGGAGGGCGCCTTCAGCGATGGCAGCGACGCCGTACTTTCGGACGGCGAGGGCATTACGGCGTCGAAAGACAGCCGGCGAGCGCAGGTCCCCGACCTCAGAAGGTCGTCCGGCAGGGCGGCTATGGGGAAGACCCCCGGCGACGCAAGCGCTACACACCTAACACACACTAAACACACTAAGACCAACCGGACTTCGACGACGTCGACTTCCCGGAAGGAGGCACAAAGAGAACGGTCCGACTCGGTGTCCTCTGGGCGCTCTCGATCGAGATCACCTCACGACGCAAGGCAATCATCCACTCTTGCCAAGAGTGCCTCGCTACACACATTAACGGAAGTTCGATCGTCGGGAGACGAAGACGACTTCCACCCCCAAGCCGCGCTCCAAGATACCGAGACCGCGGTTAACACCAGTGAGGCCCCACGCCCAGATACCTCTCCAGACCCTCGGCGCCAGGCGTCGAAAGTCTCTGGGGCCTCCAAGGGACAGGGAAAACATTTTTCCACGCACGGGGAGGGGGGGAAACAGCGGAAAGCACAGCCTTCCACCCCTGTAAAGCCATCCTCTCACCCTAGGCAGACAAGTAAACACAAGTCTACCCTTGAAAAGTCCCATAAATCATCACCTGCTAAAGTAATACCCTGTTCCAGGGAATGGTCCAGTGAAGACATAGACAGGGTTATGTCTAGGATGTCTTCCTTGGCTGATTTTTATGATAAGAACCCAGACCACTTTCTTTCATATAACCCTCAAGGGGCCACACCCTCAGGCTCCTCCGATCCTATCCCGCTAAGTAAAAAGCCCCGGGTCGAAAGACCTGAACCCTTCGAGGTTCAGCCTTACTCCACTCCATATTCTACTCCACTCCCCAGTTACCAGGGACAAGTTTTCCCTGAAGAGGACCAGGAGTTTGAAATTATGGAAGAACAAACCGGGACAGATTACTATGCAGAGGATGAGGACCTGGAGGAGGGAGAAGATGAGCAGGAAATTTACAGAGTAGATTCCCCAGTACAAAGCGAAGCCCCAGTTACCGACTCTCCAGTTGATAACCAGCCCCTCCTTAACGAGGTTCTCGCTCGAGCAGCGGAACACTTCCACATCGACACCCACGGTGTACAGGAGGAAAGGGACTTCGCGGAGGAGTTTGTAGGAGAGAGAAGACCGGTCGCACAGACCATCCCTATCCTCAAATCCATCCAACGAAGAATAGATCCTTCCCTGGTGAATCCTAACCTCACCAGAGCTGTCAACCCCAGAATTGAGAAGATTTTCCGGGCAGCCCAGTCTGACCCTCTGTATATAAGGGGACATCTTAAACCAGATTCCCTAGTGGTTACCAACACTAGAAAAAGGGCTGGCACGCCCTTATCTTCATCAGAAGCTCCTCCCGACAAGGAGAGCAAAAAACTTTACGGGTTTGGCAGGAAGGTAGCCTCAACATCCGCCTACCAAGCAAGGATTGCGAACTCCACCACCCTGTTGGCTAGTTACAATTGCCATCAATGGGAAGAAGTCGCGGCGCTCATTGCCTCTGCTCCAGAACCGTTAAAGGGCCAGCTGGCTCGGATCTCGGCAGAGGGGAGAGCCGTGTCTGGTTGCATTTTAAAAGCAACTTTCGACGCCGCTGACAACGCAGGGAGATTGATAGCAGAAGGTACTGTTATCAAGAGACATGCGTGGTTACGGCAGTCGGGATTCAAGACAGAAACCCAGGCTTCTTTAATAGACAAGCCAGTGGAACCCGACCTATTGTTTGGGAAAGCGGTCGAAGACGCACTTAAAAATGCCAAAGATGAATATGAGACTCTCAAATCCCTTGGCCAGCTTACCAACAAACCCCCTAACCAGAGGGGGAACAGTAATTTTCGTCGCCCACGCGGCCAAAATTCACAAAGAGGCAACTATGCCCAGGGACAGGGTACACAATGGAATAACAACCAGCAGTCTACCCAGAGTTACGGCAGGGGTAACAAGAGAGGTCGTGGAAGAGGCAGAGGCAGCCCCAACAAAGGAGGTGGCACGCCTCCACCAAAACAGTGACGCTCAGTTCAGGGTCCCTTGTCACGCAACCCCGGTAGGGGGACGCATTTCCACCTTCACCCAAGCTTGGGAAGGGATCACCTCAGACAGATGGGTGCTGTCAACAGTATCCGCAGGATATTGTATAGAACTACTGCAGCGTCCCCGGAACCATTCTCCACGACAAAGAGTGCACTCCCTAGAGCATCAAAGGATCCTTCTCGAGGAGATCGCCATTCTGCTAGAAAAGGACGCGATAGAACTCGTCCCAGGACACCAGGTAAACAAGGGTATCTATTCAACTTACTTCCTGGTGCCAAAAAAAAAGATTTGACAATGCGCCCAGTATTGGACCTACGGCCTGCCAACAAGTATGTCAAGCCCCAAAAATTCCGTATGACCACGCTACAAGAGGTAATCCCCCTCCTAAAAAAGGGGGATTACATGGCAACCTTGGATATGAAAGATGCTTATTTTCATATTTCCATGCTCCCAGCGCACAAAAAGTACTTGCGCTTCAAGGTGGACAGTCGCCACTACCAATTCAAGGTACTGCCCTTCGGGATAGCTTCAGCACCAAGGGTATTCACCAAGGTACTGGCGGTGGCGGCTGCACACCTACGCAGGGAGGCAATCCCGGTGTACCCTTATCTGGACGACTGGCTCATAACGGGGGAAACCCCAGGAATTTGCAGGTCAAACATTCAGAGGACTATCGACCTCCTCCACGAATTAGGCTTCTCTATCAACGAGAAAAAGTCAAGTCTGGTGCCAAGCACCTCAAAACAGTTTCTAGGAGCTATCCTAGATACTCAGAAAGGATTGACCTTCCCTTCGGAAGAGAGAATTCGCAATATACTTCTGCAAATTCCGCCTTATCAGTCAGGTCAACAGATAACAGTACGCAAAGCTATGCGGTTACTGGGCATGATGGCGTCATGCATTTACCTGGTCCCCCACGCGCGTCTGCGCATGCGTCCCATGCAGGAATGGTTGGCGAAACAGTGGTCTCAGGCAAGTGGTCAGTGGGACGATCTAGTGGTCGTTTCGCCAACACTCGTACAAAGCCTACACTGGTGGACAAGAGAGAATCTCGCAAAGGGGAAACCCTTTTACGATCCCGAAGTACAAGCCGTGGTGACTACAGATGCATGCCTAACTGGGTGGGGAGCTCACCTTCTCCACCACACAGCTCAGGGTCTCTGGTCTCACTCAGTAGCCAAGAACCACATCAATCTGCTAGAGCTTCTGGCAGTATTCCGAGCGCTAAAGGCGTTCGAGCCCCATCTACTGAACTTGTCGGTGCAGATCAGGACGGACAGCACGACAGCCATGTTCTATCTGAACAAGCAAGGGGGGACTCGTTCGCCAAATCTGTCCAAGCTGGCCCAGAAAATATGGATATGGGCACTCAGACGGAACATCTTCCTGTCATCGCAACATGTTCCAGGGGAGCTCAATTCCCTAGCGGATGCTCTAAGCAGAGACTCCCTCCCAGAAGAACACGAATGGGTCCTTCACAGAGACGTAGTAGAAGATCTCTTCTCTCAGTGGGGTTTCCCCACTATAGACCTATTCGCCACAAGCGAAAACAAACAATGCCCAGGATTTGCATCCAGGTTCCCCCAGCCGGACTCCCAAGGGAATGCCCTGTGGATGAACTGGTCAGGGATGTTTGCGTACGCTTTTCCACCAACTCCTCTCATCAGGAAGGTGGTGTACAAAATGAACAAGGAATCGATGACGCTCATCCTAGTTGCTCCCATGTGGGCGAGACAACCATGGTTTCCACACCTACGCAGGATGGCGGTGTGCGAGCCCATCAGACTCCCAGCCTGGTACAACCTACTGTCCCAGCAACAGGGTCAAACAGTGCATCAGGAACCCAACTCTATGAACCTAGCAGCATGGCTCCTGAAGTCATAGAGTTTGGACATCTCAAATTACCACAGAGGTGTATGGACATTCTAAAGGAGTCCAGGAAACCAAATACAAGGCACTGTTACTTTGATAAGTGGAAAAGATTCGTTATCTGGTGCCAGAATAAACAAATCAACCCGGTTGATTGCACTCCTTCCAACGTTGTGACATACATGCTCCACCTGCTGGATGCAGGGTTGGTTTTTAACTCGCTGAAAGTACACCTGGCAGCCCTCTCGGCTTACACCACATCCCATAACAAGGTCTCGTGGTGGAAAGTACCAGTGGTTAAAGCCTTCATGGAAGGAGTAAAGAGACTTCACCCTCCTATTTCGAACCCACCGCCAGGATGGGACCTCAACGTGGTGCTAGCTAAGCTCATGGGACCCCCATTCGAACCCATGCATAAAAGTAGTCTCAAACACCTGACTTATAAAACGGCCTTCTTAGTAGCCATTACCTCCATAAGAAGGGTCAGTGAAATTCAGGCTCTGTCAGTGCAGGATCCTTTCTTTACTATCCACAAGGACAAACTGGTTTTACGCACACACCCTAGGTTCTCACCTAAATTCATATCCAAGTTCCATGTAAACCAGTCCATCGAGCTTCCGGCTTTCTTCCAAAACCCGCAAAGCTCGGCTGAGGTGAAACTACACACCCTAGATGTGCGTAGGGCGGTCCTATACTATGTAAATAAAACCAGACCGCTAAGGAAAACAGATCAACTGTTTGTCTCCGTAGCTACAGGCAGAGAGGGGGATCGCGTCTCTAAGGGCGCTATCTCGAAGTGGATTATCAACTGTATACAGCTGTGTTACTCTCTTTCTGAAAAGACTCTGCCTTTTACGCCAAGGGCCCACTCTACTAGAGGCATTGGTGCCACTCTGGCTTTCATTGCAAATGTTCCCCTCGACACCATTTGCAAAGCGGCTACTTGGAGCTCTATTCACACTTTTACTCAGCATTACTGCATTGACACTCATTCCAAGACAGATACACAAGTGGGACAAGCGGTTCTAAGACACCTGTTTGCTCATGACCCTTCTCACATCCCACCTCCTTCTTCTGGTACTGCTCGCTAATCTATGCACAGCATGTGATCTAAGCAGATTCCACAAGCCTCAGAAGGGATACATTACTCACCGTAATCGTATTTCTGATGCTTGTATCTGCTTAGATTCACATGCGACCCACCCTTCCTCCCCTCCGAGAGAAGGCGCATGATTGCTTGTAGTCTTACCTTTCTGTCTATCTGCTTGGATTATCTGTACTCACGCTACTCCTCATGCTTCCTCATGTCAGAAAAAATACAATCTGAGGATCCTACACGCGTGAGGGATCTTGGGTACAGTGAACGTCACACTAGGGATAGTATTACTGGCACGCCTGTGTCGACGCCCATTTTCGACTTTCGAAAAACAAACTGTAATACTCCGCAGCTTCCACTAGATGTCGGCCTATGCACAGCATGTGAATCTAAGCAGATACAAGCATCAGAAATACGATTACGGTGAGTAATGTATCCCATATATATATATATATATATATATATATATATATATATATATATATATATATATATATATATATATATATATATATATACACACACACACATGTGCACACCCATTAGACTATAACACATTCAGGAACACACAGGGAAGTGAACCCTGCCATACGCAAGTCGCCACCCATTGCACACAGAAAGCCAAGGGGCGCCCATGAAGCGATCCACAGTGAGTGAGAGGGGAGGCTGGGGAAGATCGGGGGTGTCATGGGAAAGAGGAGACATTGCGGGGGCAATAATGTGGCACTGAAGCAGTGTGCGACTGGAGTAGGGATGTCCTGTGAGAAGGGGTGTCAACGGTGAGGGTGTGTCATGTGCGTGTCAAGAATGGTGAGGTTGCAGTTAACAGGGCGTTACACAAGTGATTGTGGGGTTGTTGAGCTGGATTGGTAAGTGTTTAGCGGGGGAGAGGGCCCTGATGGTGAGGGATGCTGGTGATGGGTGTGAGGGCAGGGACTGGAAAGGGCTGCTTTCTCATTTAGCAAGTTCTGCAGCAAGTAGGTGCGAGTCCATCCTGACTATGGTGGCCTTGGGGCTCCAGGAGGAGAAGGTGTTTTTCTCATGGGAGTCCATTGTAATAAAGGGCATACATTGTATCCAATGGAAACCCACCAACTTGGCAAGAGCAACTACTCTTGTCGAATCTGAAATAAGTTTATATAGCATACCATATACTAATTCCCCACTAAATACAGATCTGCAACTTATCGATGCATTTGCTATAGTAATGGGACACATTGAAGAAACCATGCACAGCAAACGGAGATGCTAAGAGTATGGCGGAGCGTTGGAATCTCACTCCCAAAAAGCAGAGCGTATGACCTTAAAATACATGAGAAAAAAGAGGATTGCAGAAACCTGTTGCAGCCATCCTATTGGAGGGACAAAACCGCCAATCCACCAATGCTACGTCCCTGCAGATTAAAACAGCGCAAAAGTGCGCGGGCACACACAAGACGCAGCGAGACACCAAAATGGCAAGAGCTTGCTTCCTATGCTAAGTTAGGGAATAACGCAGGGATATGGCAGGTGGTGAGAAGTAGTTGCAAAACTGATATCCAAATAAATTGTGTACCAAATGCTAGCTGGTATACCCATATCTCAAATACTCTAGGAGTACCAGAAACTTCAAGTACAGAAATATGCAACACATGTGCAAAATGGGAATGTCAAGTCTCAATAGATGACGTCATAGCCATCCTTGGGCTGAATACATCAAGAGCTGTCGGACCTGATGGCACCTGTAAGGCACTCTTGAAAGCCTCCCCAGTCACCAGGGCGAAAGCTCTCCACATTCTCGTCCCCAATCAAACCGTATATCGAAAAAAATCCTGAACTGTAGATAACATGCTTACCTTGGTGACAGTAGTGGACCATGCCTGGCAAAGGCACCAGCTGCCATGCGGCGGATATAGATTTTAATGCAGCATTTGACACCATATTGCGTAACCGCCTATGGCAGAAACTGCTAGACTGGCATATTCCAATGGGTCTGCTGACAATGATAAAACTGCTCTACCAAAACACTAGTGTGAGGGTGCGCCTGGATAGTAAGGGCAGACTGTGTGCCCCCAATCCACACACACACGGGATCTAAAGAAGGTTGCAAACTTGCTGCCACGCTTTTCAACCTATACCTGGCAGATTTCATTCACACCTTTCGACTGTCCGAGGTCCGTCCAGTCCCATTCGGGGACTCTTGTTGAATTGGCTAAGCTATGCAGACGGCCTACTCCTCCTAGACTATACACCGAAGGGACTTCAGTGTCTACTGGACGCCCTGGGAACTATGCAACTGAAAATGGGCTTAAGATGAGCACTACTAAAACACAAATAATGGTATTTAGAACAGCAATAAATATGCCCTTCTGCTATACATGGAAAATTAATCGGAGACACATTGAAATTATAAAAAACTACAAGTACCTCGGTGTGAGCATAGATGGTGATCTCACATGCATGTCCATTGTGATGCAAGTGTACTCAACTATATGAAAGTCTTGTATGTTCTAAGTGCATTCATTGGTAGACATGGGGGCTGGTCGATTTACACAATACTACTGTTGTATAGGACAAACATCATCCCTGTATGGTGCATGGAGTTGAGGATGGCGAGATAATTTTGTGTCACGCTTAACTTTGAATCAAAAATACTAAGGTTGTTGTTCAGGAAGCCTTGTAATCTGTCTTTCGAATATCTCAGACTTGAGTTTCAACAGAAAGGTATTGCTGTTCCCTGTAAGAATGGCCGTGTGTTGTAAAAAATGAAAAGCCTTGACAATGCCACCGTTTCAGAAGAAGTCTATAAAACATTCAAAAAGCTAGATGACCACGGTCATGTTGGCACCATAGGTACACGTATGCAAGTAAATGCTATTTGGCCATCAGGCATTGACCTCCATCTTAGTGCCGAAACCATGACTAAAACAATGACCATGCACAGGCGTGACACAGCTGGCAACTAAGACCAATTTCATCAATTAATTGCTGTACCGCGAACAGGTTCCTAGTTACATCATGGCCTTCCCTGATAGTAGTCTTATCTGCCAATGCCTATTGTTGAAATTCAATGTCACGACCTTGCTTGACATGAGGGGGGGCCTCAATTGAATCTGAAAAGAGAAGCGAGACTATGTCGCCTGTGTGGTAACCAAGAAATAGAATCCATGAAACACATTTTAATTCATTGTGAGAGCTTCTATGAACTGCAGGGCAAATGCACCCAATACATTGACCGGTTACGAGGCGATGAAACGGAACTAATAAGGGACATGCAATTGGAGGGCAACAATCCCCACTGTGTGTTCCACATGCTCCAGTTTTATCTTAAATGTAAAGACATTCTTGTCATCTCGTTCGTTTTTATTGAACATAGACTATTTATTGGTAATTGGTTTCATATATGATGTGTCTGTTTCTTTATATACAAAGCCAATTCGGCTACATGTGTACTAAAAAATAAATAATACTAAAAATAAAGGGCTGTACCCCACGGATGAGAGGTGGAGTGACCTTGAACCCCTGGGACATGAAAGCAATTTGAAGATTGCCACCTTGGAGCTCGGAGATGTCCAGGCCATCTCTCAGCCGTAGGGCACTTGGACGCTGTGGGCACTATAGCCCTCGTCTTAATGGTGGCTGTCTGGCTTGCACCCCTATAATTGAATGATGGCTTGGGGGCATCACTGTGTGCCTGGAGGTTGTAAGGATTGTGCTGAAGCTGATGTTCACTTGAAGCCTCACACAAACCTAATTCTTCTCTCTCTCTCCTTCCTCCGCAGAGCTGTCCATCCCCAACACGGCCAATGTCTTCTACGCCATGAACGCCTCCAGCCGTGACTTCCTTCTGCGACGCAAGGGCCAATTAGCCCCTTCACAGGCACCGCCGCGCCACAGGACTGAGCTCAGTGCCACCTTCCCGAAAATCAAATCCAAAGGAATGCGCATCGCCCGGGCACTGTTCTAATGTGAACCTGACGGCCAATCCGTGAGGGGATTCTCATGCACTCTGGTTTAAGCATGAGGCGATCGTGCTTCACTTTGGTGGCTCATCCGCTCAGCTGTTTTGGACATCTCTGTGCATTCTGGTGGAGCAACTGGTGAGGGCATCACGTTGCCGGCGCATCTGAGCAACCCGTCTCGGGGTGTCCTCCTAGGGCATCTGAGCAACAGGTGAAGGCAAAACATTGCATCCTGGTGGAGCTTCAGAGGGTCCTCCGAGGCAGCTGTGTGATTCTGATGGAGCGTCGAAGCCACATGTGACCGCAATACCTTCATTCCTGCAATAAGGTCATAGCCACATGAGAACAATGCCATCACCTTTCAGAGGAAGGATGTAGACCCAAGGGTGGTGCCATGAACAATATGCCGGGGTGTCTCACCATCCAGGGACCCCCAGGCTTTGCTGCCTGGTCCGCCATTCGGAATGCCTGATTGGGACATGTCGGAGCCTAGTATCTTTTCTGACTCCACTGAATGTCTCATTGTGGATAAGACTGTCTGAAATGCTGGTGTATTTATCCTTCCTGAATGCATGCAGTGTGTTGTGACTTGGACATGCAAACCGCCTGGACACTCGATTAATGTTGATGCATGCCAAGAATCTCTACCCAAGCTGTTATTTTGGAGAAGGAAGACATCCCATCCTTACCTGCGTGCAAGCAGAGCAGTGGTGTCTGTTAGTCCTAAGGACAGGCTGGCGATGCAAAACCCTATATTCATGCAAGGTCCATCCGGCTGGGGATAGAAGGGGATTGCTTGACACAATCTCCATATCTGTGCCATGATTGGTGAATTCCACCAAGGACCGAAGAAGCGGTGTCCACGCTGTGTGTGGTTAGCTCTCCCAAAACTGGCTAAGGGATGAGTCAAAAATCCTAACCCTGTCTGTGTGGCCCCAGTCCGGGCCCATGTAACTCGGTATGTGGGTGAGGGTAAGTTCCTCCCACAGCGGACAAAGTGGGGTGTGAGTCACATCTGTAAGCCGCGGGGCAGTGATTTCGCTGGGAACGGGCACAGGGCAGTGTTGGGGCATTTTGTAGTCTAGGTGTGCTGCAAGATGTGAGCCATGGAAGACTGGGTCAGAGCCTGCCCAACCCTGTGCCTACTGCACAGTAAGTACATCTCACTGGGGACAGACTGGATTGAGTCAGAGGACTGCTGCGATAAACGCCTCCTGTTGACTCGCCACTGGATGGCCTTGCAACTCATGGCTGCCTGTACATATGTAACGTATTCAGGTTAAATAGTTTGTGCCAAAATGGGAATCCAGGGAAGACCCATCCAACCCTGTATTTATGCCGCAGTCAATTCCATCTCCTCTCATGAGAAGGAGGGACTAGCTTCTGCCCGTCACTGTGGGGACAATCTCAGGACAAATGACCCTCAAAGGGACCCAGGAGTCAGACCTGAGGACGTGTAGCTGTGGCCGGGCCCTCGGACTGCTCTGAGGGGACACAGTGTCTCGCTGGGCTTGTGTTACACTTTTAGGATACTAGTGCCTTCATTGGGTTCTCAAGTAAATGCCGGGTTATTAGATAATCCCTTTTTTAAAATGTTACTTTGCTTTTAAATCTTCACATGGTCACTTCTGGTTGCATAGAAACCAGCAGCTTCTAAATCCTTTCCGAGCAAAAGTGCTTCGTGTTGGTAGGTCAAGGGGAGGTGGCGGGTACTCGTTGACAGACCCTACGGGAACAAGTGTTATTTCATTGTTTTAAGGATGGCATGCAGCAACTGCGGACCACAGCAAAGGTGTGTTGGCATAGCGCCTAGAGGAGGCTGGAGAAGGGAAGGTGGCGTCAGTAGCTACTGCCCGGGTTTTGGGGAGTATCGGACCAAGGCTTAGGAGTGTGTGTGGGCGCCGCCCAGAGGGTTCCGCGCTTGGAGTTGCAGTCCTTGCTCAGCCGCGGGGCATGGTGGGATCTTAGAGGAGTCGTGCTATGAATGGCTCAGTCCATAGAAGCTTTAGTCTGTGGCCATTGGTCCTAGGCTTTATGAAGACGTGCCTGACTGGAAATGAACATGAGTCCATTTCTATGCAAGTTTTTATTGGGTTTTTATGGCTTTTTTAAAATTACTTTTTTAGACGAAAATGTAAAAGCTCTTTGCTGCACATTTTCTTTTTTAATTATGGAAACCTGTCTCTACCTCCCAGCATTAATTTATAGGGGTGAGGGGTCGGCCTCCCTCTGTTCATCCTCTTTGCACTTTCCCTCTTAGTTTCCTTATCAGTGTTGTCTTTAAAAAAAAAGCATTGAGGATAGGAGATGTCTTCGAATTGAAGACCTAGCAAGCCCCTCCCATTCTCCGGTTTTATTTTTTTTTTATAGTCCTCCTCTGGTGCCCCCATCTTTCCCTCGCCCTCTATCTCCAACCCCACAGTCTTGTCTTTCCTTTACACTGGTTTCCGTTTTCTCTTTCTTTGGTTCAGAAATCGTTTGTCGAAGGGCATTCGCCATGAGCTCATTTTTAATTCTCTTTATCCTTAGGAAGTCCTTGTAAAGAGACTGAATCTGATGAGAAAGCTGGCACCTATGTCCACTGTTCTTACCCCTTCCTGCCTGTACTAAAGGTGCTACATAGTTTTGATAAAGCTAAATATGGGGGTCACAGGCCGTACCTGCCAGAGAATGTTGTCGACCCCCTTCCCATGCACTGATATTGTTTCCCACCCCTTGCTCCTGAATGCCACTTCCTGTACTGTATGCTCACCCAGTAACACTATAATAAAGACACTAAGAACAAACTGAATGTGTGTCTGAAATGTGCTCTTTGATGACATGACCTATGGGGTCTCATGATGATGTCATACCCATGGCATGGTATTTTTAACTGGCGTTCAGGGCAAGGCCAATGTGTTTATACGCTGATGGGTGTGGGCATTTCTGCAGCCAACAAGGACATCTTTTCTTACTGTGGCATGGTATTTTATACTGAAATTAAAAGCAAAACCAGCATGAGTGTTCTTGCGCGGCCATTCTGGCCTACATCGTTGCAACACTAATATAGGCCAGGATGGCAACGTAAGAACACTTTCTTACTGGGACATGGCATTTTTTACTGGCATTAAAGACAAAGCCAAAAGGCATATGTTCTTGCGTGGGACTACTGGAATATATTGGTGCAGCCAACATGGACATGTATGGACACAGTCAGCAGGAAAATATTTGTTTACACTGGCAGATAGTAGGCAAAGGCTTCCTGAAAATGCATTGAAAAATGCACTGTTGGTAACTGATTGATGTTTTCATGGCTTACTCTACAAACCCGATTATAAACTATGTAGCTTTTTACCCAATTCATTACAGAAACTGTGCTGTAAAATGCATAATTGTAACCCTTTATTTAACAAACATTTACAAGGGTGAGCTTGCCACCCCCCACCCAGTTCCCCTGTGTGGTTCGGGCTCCTCGGACACCCACATATTCATGGCAAATGTTTACTGCCTTCCAATAAAAAGAAATCGCTAGCCACCAGGGGAAAGACCAGCAAAGGGAGGCTGGTGTAAACTGTGGAGGTCAAGGAGCAGACCTAATTGCAGGAGTCTGCAACCTTTGGCTCTGCAGGAGTTCTTAGCTACAACTCCCATCAGTCCAAGCAGGCAATGACAATGGTGTAGGAGGATAGCGGAGCCAGTGTCCACATGTGGAGGGCTTCAGGTTGCAGACCACTGCTTTATTGATCCCCAGAAAGAATGCACACCAGGGCCAAAGGGAAAGGCCAAGCCTGAGATACTACTCAACACTGCCAAAGTGACGGAAGGTAACCCCGAAGAGTGGGGCCTGGCGGGAGAAGGCTACCCGGACAAGGAAAGGTACTTGCACAGTAGACTCCCCTGATCCTGTACTAACGGCAGCCAGTCTCTGCTTCATAGAGAAGGGGCAGTTCCCCACACTCTTTTATTGATATAACTGAACTTGATCAGTTTTACAATATACTTCCATAAAACAAAGAACCATTTTTAACATCTTATATAAAAGCAAACAAATTAATTCCTAAAAAGTATAAAAGAAAAATGTTTCAACAATAAAACACATACATAAAGTGATTTCCGCTGTTGCAGACTTATCTGCAAAATACAACAATTTGAATTCAATTGTTACATCCTAAACCCCAAAAGGTTATTTCATTGGTATGTTTAGACATTACGTTCAATGTAACATCAGATCATGCAGCGCCTTTCCAGCTTTAATAATTACAAGTCTTTCAGTTACAGATAATTGCTTGAACTCCTGCGTCAACAGCATCTTCATTCCAATTGATCTCATTCAGGCAAGCAATAGTTGCCATTCTTGGGGAGATCATGTGACCACAGTATATCATCCAGCGCATAACATCAGCTGCAAGTAACCCTACATTTCTCTAAGGTTCGTTTGGAATATTGTTCACGTTTGGACTTCAGCACGTTGCATTCAGTGAGTAGGTGTCTCAAAGTTTCCGGTTGATTTACACCTTTGCAAAAGCAACATATATTATATTGCATTTGTATGAGTTTACGTCTCGCTTTCAGCTCTCTTGTTTCCCAAACATTAAATCTTACTCTAAGGAATTGCATGAGGGAGATTTCAGTAAGTATGGTTCAACACAACTACATTTTTTTGTGCAGAAAAGGATTCTTGGGGAAATCGTAATACATCAGACATTTTTCTCTTGTGTGATTCCAATTGCATAGAAATATTTTTGTTTTAGCTCTAGTTGGGTTCTCAAGCAATTCATTTAAGGAAATGTCGGCATCAGCAAGAACCTCAATGGCAAAACTGCACCACTTAAACATAAATGTATCATTTGTAGAGAACACATATTCTACTAAAGTACTAATCAGCTTGTTTGGTTTCGGTGTTAAGATACATTTCCTGAATAGCTCTATAATCTGCCATGTGTAACGGGCATATAGCGTTATAAATCCTACTTCGAATCTAATCCAGGCTAAGGGAGTTATTTGAGGCAGCCCCAAAATACGTTTCCAGTATTTACTCTCGAGGTGCAGCCATATATTCTCTGTTATGTATGGTTTAGTTTCTGACCCATACAACAGTACTGGGCTAACTTTCGGTTTGAAGTAGGACAGAGCAGGTGTGATGGAAAATTTACCTTATCATTACAATGTTGTATGTATAAGTTATTGTTTGTCCCAGCAATGATAACCCCCAAATATGTATATTGTGGTACAATTTTGAAGGTCTCGCCCTCAATATTCCATTTTATGGGTTTCTTAGATTTCTTCTGGAGCCCTCTCCTATCTAAATTGCAGGTCATCACTTTGGTTTTACTACGGTTAATTGTGAGCATGTTCTTGGTGATGTATTCTGCAAGACCATTGAGTAAATTTTGCAGGCCGCGCAAGGTCTTAGAAATTAAGACAAGATTGTCTGCGTATAATAGGGCCATCAGTGGTTTCCCCGCCAGTTTCGGGAGGTCAGCTATGATACCTTCAAAAGTTCTCCTAATGTCTGCTATAAAGAAGTCAAACCACATGGCTGCAAGTATACACCCTTGTCTGAGACCTCTGTAGGTCTTAAAGGCATGGTCTAGTAAAAATGTTATTGTCCCTACGGGTCGGCCATGTTTTTTTAAGCCTAAGTGGCTCGATTTCAGAAAACTTTCCTATGGACCTTACCCGAGTTTTCGTCCATTGAACGCACGCGAAAACAAGCACCAGGGAGCCGCCATTTTCTGATAATCCTATCTTTTCCCCGATCGCCCTGGCTGACCTGCTTTTGCGGCACTAAATCAATTCCCCCGCCCCTGAGCCTGTCATCAGCAGACTCGTACCACCCATTTCCCAATGCCAAAGCACGTCTCGTGTCAACATTCGCTGCGCTTCAGCTAATGACGTGTCGCCATGGAAATGGCAGGACGCCTCTCTCCTCAAGTATAAACAGACCGTTTCACAACACACAGCAGCCGATTTTCGATTCCATTCCTCTCTCTGTGTTAATTTGAGTATTCTGTGACTTGTTTCAGTGCTCTGGTCAGCTACCTTCACCGCTTGTAGCCCATGTGAACAGATACCAGTACCACCGCTATAAATTATTTTAGTTTGTTTAACACACAATGGCTACAATAATGCCCTACATGTACGAGCCCGAGTATACCGAGGAGGAACTACTGGAAAGGGAAGCACGCGAAAACGATGGGGATTCGGACGGCAGTTGGCAGGACGAATCAACAGATGAAGAGCCTGGGCCTAGTCGAATGGACGGCGTCTCCACCTGGTGCACATGCAATCGGTGCGAGCTAATGCCAACCGAGGACGAGAACTACTGCTGCCGAGAAAACTCAGGATGCCTGGCCTACATTTCGGAAGTCGAGCCACGACCGCAATGCATCACCGAGCTGCCAGACTTCAGGGCAGCCTGCCTCACACGGGCCGTGTTGAGAATAATGATGGTGCTTATGCACGAACTTCGAGCAACTGTTCGTCCTCGTAATCCGAGTAACGAGTAAGTATACTCTGCTTGTCATGCCACTCCTATTTCATGGTCTTCTACTATATCCAAAATTACATTTTCATATCATTGTAATGCATGTAAGTCGTTGAATAGTGTGCATTGTCTAGATAGCATTTGTCCGTGTAAAATGCCATTAGTTACAAGAATTGTCATTTCAATTTAAAAACAGTTTGTTTCATTCCTTTTCACAGGTGGTACAGGCTGGTGGCCTATCGTTCCTTTACATGGTGGCTTCACGGGAGGCTTGGACACCGCGTTCGAAGAGTGATACCCGCCTGTGCCGTTTGTGCCATTAGAGAAACGTTCCCGAGTGACAGCGGTCAGTACAGGGGATTTTCTCTCGCTGTGCTGCAACCTGACCTGTATAATCTTTAAAGTCTTGTATTTTTGTGTCATGAAAATAAGATACAAAATAAAACACCACATATATTTTAACAACGGTTGTCTCGATTTTTTAAATGAATCAAGTGTCTCCATTCAAGGATGGACGTCAGACATCTGTGCTCCGAATGGGTGAAGGTCTGGTTGCTGTGAAGCAGGGTGGTCACTATCTTTCTCCAGCATTGGATCTTTCATGGATTCACATGCTTAGAATATTCCCCGTCGTCAGACTGGGACCCCTCGGTACACATATATAGCCTTTTCCTATAGGAAAACTTCCGACACTTTTGTGTCCTATCTACGTCCTTTTAGGACCCGCCTACGCATGCTCTGTAGGCCGTCCCAGTATAAGAGGCCCGCCCCCGCGGCTCCCCTTCAGATTTCAACCATCTCCAAAGTAGTGGGATCTCCTCGCGTTGTCTTACTATTTTGTACAAGGTTGTATACCTGGAGTTGGAGTTAGAGGAAATGTCCTCCATGTCAGGAAAAGCGCTGTTCCGTCCGTGTGCGACGTGCGGCTTGAAAAAAGTTTACGAGGGGGACGGACATATGGATTGTATATATTGCCTCCACCCTCATTCGGCGGATAACTGAGACATATGCAAAGGGTTTTCTCAAAAAACCCTCAAAGACCGGAGTCGACGGCTGGTGGCATGGGTGAATGACGGAGCAGGGGCATACCCCCCTTCAGAGGTAGGCTCCACACAATCGGCAAAAACATCACGCCGCTCTACCTCGTCGGAACCACCGGCGAAGAAATCTCGACTCCTCGTCAAAAAAATAATCATCATCAAAAAAGCACAAAAAGGAAAGGCCGAAATCCTCCTCGGGCGATCATCATCGATCGACCACGAGTCGAGAGTCGAGTAAAAGCAGGCCAAGTGTGGAGAAGGCGGGACCGCCTAAACCACCTGCTAAGTCACCGTCGTCGACGGCGGTCCAGTCATCGGCCCCCACCCTGCCACTGCCGCAGGTGGCATCCACCGTCTCACCGACAACGGCGGCGACGATGGCCTCGTCGACGGGGGTTCTACAAGAGGCCTGGAGGCCGGAAGTTTTTGATCCGATCCCCCCGGATACTTTGCTACAAGAACAGGCTGTGTTGTCCTCGGTGGACGAGAGCGAGAGAATAGCTGACCCAGCAGACCTAGGGCTACGAGTGGCCGACAAGTCCTCGACGAGGGGATCTGGTGTACCGGTATCTGCCCCTCTTCTCAATCCTCAATCTGTTTTGTCGCTGGAAATTCTGTCCACGCTTCAGTCCTAGCTACAGTCGTTGGACCAGAGACTACCTCAGGCAAACCTGCCACAGTCACCCGTCGACGAGCCGGGCCCGTCCCTTCCACCGACGCACCTACGCACGCCAATCTCAGCTCTGGCACAAGAGGAAGGTGAGCTGCCAGATTCGGAGTCTGACAGGGGAGCCATGTCGGATATCTCATCATCCCCCTCCAGGGATCCAACCTGGGAGTCGGAGGTGGAGTTGGAAACCCCTAGAAGACCAGCTCACCCGTCCCCTCCGGACGACATTGCATCATTCCATTCTATGATGGAGAAGGCGTGTAAAGAATTTGGTTTGTCCCAGGAAGAACAGAAAAAGGATTGTTTTTTGTTCGACCACATGGGTAAGAGAAGGAGGTCTGTGTTCTCAATACCAATACTAGACCACGTGTGGAAGGAGGGGTTGCAGACAATGCGTCACCCTTTTTCAGAACCGGCAGTGAAAGGACGCCTCGAGAAAAAGTTTAAGGCTCCAGAGTCTACCCCCAAGTGTTTATCCTCCCAACCAATGCCAGACTCGGTGGTGTCGGCGGCAGCAGCGAGAAAGGCGAAGGCCCAGCACAAGTGCACGACTCCGCCTGAAAACGAAGCGAGACGCCAGGATGCCTTTGGCAAAAAAGTGCTATCTGTGGGAGCAACCACAGTAAAGGCCGCAAACTCTCTGGCAATTGTAGCCAGATACGACAGGGAGATGTGGCACAGGCTGGCTCCGTTGCTTGATCATCTTCCGGAAGAGCATAGGAAGGCAGCAATGTTACTTGTCCGAGAGGGTGAGGAAGCCTCAAATCACGCAATAAACATCGCGGTGGACCTCGCTGAGTCAGGCTTCAAGCAAGTCAATAATGGGGTCGTATTACGACGACAGTCATGGCTTAAGTGTACCTACTTCAGGCCAGAGGTACAATACAAAGTTTTAGATATGCCTTTTGAGGGAGACCTTCTATTCGGTGAGAAGGTGGACGAAGCCCTAAAGGGAATGAAAGAGGACTCGGACACGGCACGTTCATTGGGTGCCCTCCAGAGTAACCGAAGCTACAAGTCTTTTCGTCCCTTTAGAGGGGCTTCAGGTAATTCCAGATTCTCTGCGTCTGGAGACAGATCCTTTGGCAGGTCGGCTTACCCCTCCCAGGGATACAGACGTGCTTCCCAAACGGCAAACTGGCGCTGTAACTTCCAGACGTCCAGGAAAAGACCATCCTATCCGTCGTCGTCGAGAGACAAGCAAAATAAAGATCAGCAGTGACATACAACACACCGTTCTGGGGGGAAGAGTGTCAGCATATGTCGACGAATGGGAACGAATAACGACGGATCAATGGGTGCTGGACACTATAAGAAACGGACACTCTCTACAATTCAAACACAGCCCTCCGCACATTCCACCTGCGTTCAACGCGCATTCCCATCTGAAGATACTGCAACAAGAGGTAACACTCATGTTAGCAAAGGGCGTGATAGAATTAGTTCCAACATCACAGAGAGGTCAAGGAGTCTACTCAAGATACTTCGTCGTAAAAAAGCCGAACGGCAAATGGCGTCCCATTTTAGACTTACGCAATCTCAACAAGTCTTTAAAGAGCCTAAAATTCAAGATGCTCACTCTGCAGGAAGTGATCCGCGCAGTTCAAGAGGGGGATTTTCTAGCGTCCTTGGATTTACAGGACGCGTACTTCCATATTCCAATGTGTCGGAAACACAGGAAATTCCTGAGATTTGTAATAGGGCGGACTCACTACCAGTTCACGGTTCTTCCCTTTGGGCTCAAGACCTCCCCCATAACGTTCACGAAATGCCTGGCTCCAGTAGCGGCCTGGCTAAGGAAGCAAGGCCACCATGTATACCCATACCTCGACGACTGGCTGGTAAGGGGATACTCCCCAGCGTCGACCAACACAAGTTTACAAGCCACCATGCAGCTTCTACAACAGCTGGGATTCGCCATAAACTTTGAAAAATCCTCTCTGCGGCCATCGAGAACGCTGGTATTCCTGGGGGCACAGTTCGAGACCCAGTTAGGGCTAGTGAAACCTTCTCTCGACAGAACCTCAAGAATCAATCAGCTAGCGAGCCGACTACGGCTAAACACCAGGCTCTCAGTGAGTAAATACGTTTCGGTCCTAGGGGCCATGGCATCCTGCATCCATCTGGTGGCAAACTGTCGCCTATTCATGAGGCCAGTCCAGGAATTCCTCGCGGACCGATGGACGCAGGCTCAAGGATCGTGGTCAGACAAGATAACCATCGACGACGACAAGCTGCTTCGGACACTTCAGTGGTGGCAGAGCTTCCACAATCTGAACAACGGTGTACCCCTACAGGAACCGGAGTTTCAGCGAACCATAGTCACGGATGCGTCCCTAACCGGATGGGGAGCTCACATGGGTGCTCTCCAAACGCAAGGTCGCTGGTCTCCAACGGAGTCACTCCTACACATAAACGTGTTAGAGCTCAGAGCAGTACAATGGGCCCTGAAGGCATTCCTACCACACATCAAGAGTTCGCGAGTACGAGTACTGACCGACAAAACAACGGCCATGTTTTATCTGAGGAAACAAGGAGGGACGCGATCAAGAACTCTTTCCATGGAGGCCCAAAAAACATGGCATTGGGCATTAAAGCACGAAATTTCCATCGTGGCTCACCACCTCCCGGGAGTGAGGAACTCGCAAGCAGACTCCCTCAGCAGAAGCATGGCCCAGATACACGAGTGGGAAATGGACACAGTTCACCTGATGAAAGTGTTCGAGAAATGGGGTCACCCCCCTCTGGACGCCTTCGCGACCAAAGACAACAAGAAATGCGAGCAATTCGCAAGCAGATGGCCTCAAGAGGGTTCCATGGGGGAGGCATTCTCCTTCCCATGGACGGACATGTTCCTTTATGCTTTTCCCCCGTTCCCCCTCATACGGAGGACAATACAGTGGATACGCAGATACAATTGCCGGGTAATTCTAGTGGCACCATACTGGCCGAGGCAACCGTGGTTCTCCGACCTGCTTCACCTGTCGCTGGAACATCCCATAGCGTTTCCGAGAGTCCCGAACCTACTATCCCGGGACAAAGGCACGTTGTGGCATCACGACCCGGACAGTCTCAACCTTACAGCCTGGCTCCTGACTTTTCGGAGTTCGGTGCTTTAGACGTTTCGGAGGATTGTCAAAACATTCTGCAGGCGGCTCAAGCCCCTTCTACAAACAAATCTTACTCCTATAAGTGGCGGAGGTTCCTTGAATGGTATAGAGGACAACAAGGCCTACAACCGTTGTTAGTGACTCTCACATCGATAAAGGTGCACTTGGCGGCCATCTCGAGGTTCACGAGGAAGAGGCAGTCGTCTCCTCTATTTAGCGACAGACTTGTGAAACACTTCATGAGGGGTTTATTTCGAATTTTTCCCCCGGTAAAACGTTTCCCTCCAACCTGGAGTCTCAACACAGTGTTGGCAGGCTTAATGAAACCGCCTTTTGAGCCTATGGCCACGTCTAACATAAAATTCATATCGTGGAAGTTGGCATTCTTGATTGCTGTCACATCAGCTAGGAGAATCTCGGAACTGCAAGCGCTGGTCGTAGACCCGCCATACCTAAGATTCTTTAAGGACAAAGTGGTCCTGGCAACTAATCCTACGTTCGTCCCAAAAGTTCTGACAGTGTATCACAAACACTCGTCCATTGTTCTCCCTACTTTCTTCGCGACACCATCATCGACAGCAGAAAAAGCTCTTCATACCCTGGACGTTAAGAGGGCTCTGAAATTTTACCTACATCGTACACAGGAACTCGGGTCTACTCGACAACTGTTCATCGCATATGGTCCGTCGACGAGAGGAAAAGCAATCTCTAAACAGGGATTGGCTCGATGGGTCTCATTGACGATTGCGTTTTGTCACTCCAAGGCCGGAAGGCCACTGCAAGGACATCCTAGAGCCCATTCTACAAGATCAATGTCCTCCTCAGCAGCTTTATGGGCAGGAATTCCGCTGACGGACATATGCCAGGCTGCGGCATGGTCAGTGCCCCACACGTTTACCCGCCACTACTGCCTTGCCAGGCAGCATGCGGACGAGGTGCAGATGGGAAAAGCTGTCCTGCGCCATCTGTTTCAGTAAGGTAAGCTCCACGCTGTGGAGAATCTGTTTTCTACCTTTTTGATGACAGTATGTTTTATGTGGGTAAGGTTATGAGTTAACTTATTCCTACTGTACATATGCATTGTGTAGTATGGTGAAGGTATATTACATTACATTCTCACCTCCGTCTCAAGTGTTACTGCTATACAATCTATTCTAAGCATGTGAATCCATGAAAGATCCAATGCTGGAGAAGGGAATAGTTTCTTACCTGTAACTCCATTTCTCCAGCATTGGTATCTTTCATGGCTTCACATGCGCCCGCCAACCTCCCCGGAATGCAATGTATTTGATAAGTTTAACCCTTCCTACTTTGGAGGGGCCGAAATCTGAAGGGGAGCCGCGGGGGCGGGCCTCTTATACTGGGACGGCCTACGGAGCATGCGTAGGCGGGTCCTAAAAGGACATAGATAGGACACAAAAGTGTCGGAGGTTTTCCTATGGGAAAAGGCTATATGTGTGTACCGAGGGGTCCCAGTCTGACGACGGGGAATATTCTAAGCATGTGAATCCATGAAAGATACCAATGCTGGAGAAATGGAGTTACAGGTAAGAAACTATTCCCATCTAAACTAACATAACATATTCTCGATAATGCATGCACTAAAACACACTTGTTCAAAGTCTTTCAGTAGGTTATGTCTCTATAAAAGTCACACATATATCTATACTAACATTTACCATTGGATTGTACAGTCTTGACCACTATAATACACCAGTTGAAGTGTGGGTCTGTGCTCACAAGAATCTCCGGTATGTGGCATTTGTTAATGATAAGCAACGATATACTGATGCGCGCTGGCATGGGGGGCTGTGACGGGCGCGAACGGCCAAGGTGCCAAACTAAATGTACACTTCAAAAGGTGTCTCACGCCAAGGGGCCATCGGTCACATGGCCTCCTCAGACCCCGTGTCTCCAGGCAGGCCTCCCCTGAGGCAGGCCACCCCCCTGCAATCCACATAAGTGTGTCTCCATTCAGCAGTCTTCCTGTGCCTTATCTGCAGGCCCCAGGCCCATCCATCCCACCCCCTTGTATCAAAGGCGGTTCGCGCCGGTGGATGCGCGCTGGCATGGGGGGCTGTGACGGGCGCGAACGGCCAAGGTGCCAAACTACATGTACACTTCAAAAGGTGTCCCACGCCAAGGGGCCATCGGTCACATGGCTTCCTCAGACCCCGTGTCTCCAGGCAGGCATCCCCTGAGGCAGGCCGCCCCCCTGCAATCCACATAAGTGTGTCTCCATTCAGCAGTCTTCCTGTGCCTTATCTGCACGCCCCAGGCCCATCCATCCCACCCCCTTGTATCAAAGGCGGTTCGCGCCGGTGGATGTGCGCTGGCATGGGGGGCTGTGACGTGCGCAAACGGCCACGGTGCCAAACTACATGTACACTTCAAAAGGTGTCCCACGCCAAGGGGCCATCGGTCACATGGCCTCCTCAGACCCCGTGTCTCCAGGCAGGCCTCCCCTGAGGCAGCCCGCCCCCCTGCAATCCACATAAGTGTGTCTCCATTCAGCAGTCTTCCTGTGCCTTATCTGCACGCCTCAGGCCCATCCATCCCACCTCCTCTATCAAAGGCGGTTCACACCTGGGGATGAGCGCTGGCATGGGGGGCTGTCAGGAGCGCGAAAGGCCAAGGTGCCAAACTGCATGTACACTTCAAAAGGTGTCCCACGCCAAGGGGCCATCGGTCACATGGCCTCCTCAGACCCCGTGTCTCCAGGCAGGCCTCCACTTCAAGCAGGCTGCCCCCCTAATACCACAACATACATACGTCATTCATTCACAAACACACCCCAGTTTCTAATACTTTAAAAACCACTCGATATGTCTCATGAGAACATCTTTGTGCTTTGCAAGTCAACTCTTGAACGTGCTACCTGGGAACCACTGAGATCTATGCTAATCTGCTCGTCGTCGTGCTATCCGTGAACTTCTGTTACCGCTTCGAGCATACCCATCAGTGCGCTACCTGTGGCCATCCACCTATTCTCCCGCAACATACTGCTCTGCTTGCTGAATCCAACTGTTTGTTGGTCAAGGTAAGGCCATGTATCCTGGTCATATTTCGCAGATTTTTAAATTTCTATCTATTTTCGAGTAGAGTACACAATAGTGCTATGTTCATTGGTCTCATTGGTATTGACTTGAGTTTCCATTGCTATGCTATCAATAGATCTATTTATTTTCATCTGTGACTATTGTGATTAAATTGCATCCTTCGGGGGTCCAGTCAATAATGTTAGCATGTTTCCTTCTCGTGCAAGACAGAACATCCAAGGGACGAGTCACATGTTCAGATTTTAGTCATATCATTTATACATTTCTGCAATTTATGCAAATACTAAGCCGCACATAATGAACTGGTATAGTTCCTGCGACCAAAACAAACCTTGCATTGATCATTGTATGATTCATTTACTTTTGGATCAAATCTTTACTCTTGAAGATTGTATAATAATGTTGATATTTAATGCCTGCCTGTTCGATTAGCGGTTGCCCTTCGAAGACCCATGCGAAATCTGAAAGAACTACAATGCATGTATTCCCGAAAACTGTTGATCGAATAAGAGAATGGGTCAGACATTGCGGATATCCACTGGATGAGCTGGAAAGTAGAGTCCAAGAAGTCTTACAGGACAAGAGGGGTGATCGATACCGCATCTGCAGCCGGCACTTTTCCTTGGACATGTACACAACTTCTTGGGTAACAAAGAAGAATAAACGGCGAACGACACGGAAATTGCGCGAAAACGCTATTCCCACACTATTCGTCCACATTCCGCCACCGGTGAGTCAAGTGTCCGGATTTAGCTTTCGGCCTTGCGGTAGTGTGTAGCCGAATGGATTAATAGATATTGTAGGTGTTCTATCCCTTGTAATAATTTCGATATTGATATGAGTGTATAGTTTTTTGAATATTGACATTTATCAATATATTCTTTTTCGATTTCATAACCCACAAACGCAATGTATATATATATGGGGACAGGAAACTGTGCTGTATTGAGCATTTTTCAAGTATTCTGTCGGCTTACATGGCTATTTTTAATATTGGCATTTCATTATCAATCATTAATTGACCTTTACAACTTCTTGACTATCCCTTGAATCTGAAGCAAGAACATTCTACATCCTTGACGTGGTCGCAGTTATCAACCACTTCTAGCACGTATCAGGTAATCTTACTAGGCCAATCCGCTACATACTTGTTTTATGCATGTCAAGTAATAGTTTTATTCTA
The DNA here is from genome assembly GCF_040938575.1 of Ambystoma mexicanum. Taxonomy (NCBI): domain Eukaryota; kingdom Metazoa; phylum Chordata; class Amphibia; order Caudata; family Ambystomatidae; genus Ambystoma; species Ambystoma mexicanum. The sequence continues at coordinate 803,397,700 of NC_090938.1, forward strand.
TCATGTAATTATTTTACCGAATGTTTGGTTACTGCTTTCCAATTGATATACACCTTAGTTATCGTCCACTGGTGTTTGTTTTCAGTTATAATTAGTGTTATCCATACTAATGCAAGTATTGTCTTTCAGGGAGATGCTGAAGCGTCCGCCACATCTACAACATTTCTAGATGTTTTTCAACATCAGGAGGTATGGATACTGACAGCCCATCGAGCGTCATCATCAGAGCTGGAATTCTTGTCGTTTGATTGTTCTACACAATGTTTCATTCGTGGTTAGCCGTTGATATGTACCTGTGCTGTCGACCCCAGGTGTGTGTTATGTTTTCACAATTGTAATCCTCACTAATGCAAGTACTATGTTTCAGGCAGTTGATGGAGCGTCAACCCCTGCACTTGATGCAGAGCCTGACATTCAAGTATACGAATCGGCGCAACAGCTTTCGGAAGTGCGCACTACATTTGCAACATCCATAGATATTCTTCAGCAGCACGAGGTATGGATAATGACAGCTCCATCATGCGTGATCATATAACGTGATTCCATTTGCTATACTTTCTTCCCTATTAACGCAAGTGCTGTTTTTCAGGGAGACGACGAAGCTTCCACCACAATCACAACATCTCATTTAGATGATGCAGATGTAAAGGAATCGTTGAAATAAGTCGATGAAATGTGATCATATTTGGATTTTCCTTGATTCTTTTGGACAATGCATCATTTGCGGTTATCTCTTTATATGTACCTGTGCCGTCGACCCCAAGTGTGTGTTGTGTTTCCAATATTGAAAAGCATACTAATGCAAGTACTGTGTTTCAGGGAGATGCGGATGCCTCCTCTCCAATACAACCATTCATGGCAGTCCATGCAGAGCCAGAGGTATGGATACTGACAGTTCCATCGAAATGGATCATCACTGGTTGAATACTTGTCGTTTGATTGTTGCTCACAATGTTTAAATCGTATTTGGCTATTGAGATGTACCTGTGTGTCGTCCTCACGTGTTTTATGCTAACAATATTTTGATACATAGTAATGAAAGTACTATGTTTCAGGCAGTTGATGGAGCGTCAACCCCTGCACTTGATGCAGAGCCTGACATTCAAGTATACGAATCGGCGCAACAGATTTCGGAAGTGCGCACTACATTTGCAACATCCATAGACATTCTTCAGCAGCACGAGGTATGGATAATGACAGCTCCATCATGCGTGATCATATAACGTGATTCCATTTGCTATACTTTCTTCCCTATTAACGCAAGTGCTGTGTTTCAGGGAGACGACGAAGCTTCCACTACAATCACAACATCCAATTTAGATATTTAGATTTTCCTTGATTCTTTTAGACAATGCATCATTTGTGGTTATCTCTTACAATATTTTGATACATAGTAATGAAAGTACTATGTTTCAGGGAGACGATGGAGCCTCATTCCGTGCTGTCTATGCGGATACAGAAAATATAGTCGTTGCAGCACAAGAGGAAGGGAGGACATGCGGAAACGAATCGGAGCTACAGCGTGCAGATGTTGAAGGTCGAGTCAAAAAAGTTGCAAAAAAAAAACAAAAAAAGGTTAGTTACAAACAGTTCATAACTTTAAAAAAATGTTTGTGCTGGGGACTATTTTATGTTTTTTTCCAGTCAATTCTACTACACTCCATCTTGTGTTTAAACTGCACATCCCTTTTCCAATCTCTCCTCCAGTTACCCGTGGGTGTCAGAACTATACACACACAGACAGTGAAGCGAATGAGAGATGTGGCTTGCCAGACCGTGTACACTATGGAGGAACTATTAATTGAGGCGAGGCGTGTTCAGGCTCGAGATGCTCATGTCCAATGGCCAGAACATGAATTAACTGTGTTTGGAGACTACAGCAAAGTTGCATTGGACCATAGCTACAGTGCGACCGCACCACCACAAGAAGATGTTATTGAATGTATTGAAGATAGCTCTGAAGTAGTTGCAGATCAATTTACACAATCTACACCCGCCAAAAATTTGCCACCAAAAAACCTGTCGACATTGTTGTGTTCTCCCATCAATGTTGAAGTAATAGATGTTGAAATGACAGAGAATGAACCAGCCGCAGCATCCATAGTCGCATCAACTTGATATCAGCGATATTACTTTCCAATGTGTTGAAATCTCCACAACGTCAAAGGCCGAAACAACGTTGACGCAGGATGACAGTCTAATGAAAGAGAGCAAATACATTGTATTCGACAGTTGTTTGATGGAAATTATAAGTATGCTGAAATGTGTGCATTCCATTAGAGGGAAAGTATGTGGGAAGCCATTGATTAATGTGACTCGTCAAATAAAAGGCAGCAACGTCAAAATAAATGCCGCCTGTAGATTAAATCATAGGTTCTCATGGTCTGCACAACCAATGCTGGGAAACTGCCAGCAGGCAATCTACTGTGTGCAGCTGCATCACTTTTTAGTGGCTCCAGTTTTAGAAAGTTAGGGGCTTTCTTTCAGTTTGTGGGACTCCATTCTAAAGCGCTGTACTACACATACCAACGTGATTATCTGTTTCCGGCCATTAGTGATGCTTGGAAAATTGAACAATTGTCTCTAGCAAGTACATTCGAATGCAAATGATTCAGGCTAGCTGGCGATGGACAGTGCGACAGCCCTGGATTTTCTGCCAAGTACTGCACCTACCACTTTCAGGACATGGATAGTAAGAAAATTGTGAGTTCGGTGGTCGTGCAGGTAACACAATGTACATCCTCAGTGGCCATGGAGAACTAGGTTTTATAAAATCAGTGGAATATCTACAATCGAGGGGACTGCACATCAACCTCATAGCCACGGATAGACACGTTTCAATTGCCAAGACAATGAGAGAGCAGTTCCCACATATTAAACATCAATTTGACATATGGCATCTTGCTAAATCAATCAATAAGAAAATCTCGGCTGCAGGGAAAAAAAAGGTTTTGAAAGTATTTTGCAGTGGTCACATTCTATCACCAACCATCTTTGGTGGAGTTCAAAAACTTGAGGGGTCAGTGGAAATACTACTTGAAAAATGGCGGTCACTGATGCACCACTGTACCAACGTTCACCGCTGGACAGCAAATGAACATTTCCACCAATGTGAACATGGACCTTTGTCCCCAGAGGAGGCACAGAAGAAGTGATGGTTGATTCCATCTTCACCGACACACAAAGCCATTGAGAAGATTGTTTTCGACAAAACTCTATCAAGAGATTTGAGAGGACTGACAGAATTCTGTCACACAGGAGATTTGGAGGTGTTCCACAATATGTGCCTAAAGTACAGGCCAAAGCGCTTGCATTTTAGCTTTCGGGGCATGAAACATCGCACTCTACTAGCGGTCTTGGCCCATAACAGCAATGTCGGACGTGAACAATCTAGGACTAGGGGTAAAGTAAGGATGCCTCGCTACACTAAGGTGTTTTCAAAACGACGTAAGCAATGGGTGATCAAACCAGTCTATGATGAAATGCAGTTCGACTTTGTGAAAGGCCTTATTGTTGCTGTGTTAGAGAAGCAAAGATATGGAATTTTGGACGTTTCTGTGCAGAGCAGTGATCCATTGCCACCGACCATTGCAACTGTGCCATGCCCACCCGAAGCACAGCTGATTGTGAAGTACAAATCCCGGTTTAAATAATTGCAATACAATTGTCTTTTTGTAAATAAATGTTATTGTACAGTGTACCTGTAAACCTAACCCCTACCTTCACCATCATGGGTGGCGAACAAGCTGGGTGTCGCCTTTGAATTCTCTCTATTCACCTCACATATGTGTATGTATATATTTTTCTCATGTCTCATCTCATGTAAATGTAAATGCTGCGCACTGTTAACGGAGGGGAGGCTTGCGTATTGCAAATAATAAAACAAACTAACAAACAATAAATCTCACTTTTAACTCAACTCCTGTGGTACTTTATACTTTCCCTGACCTTCCGCCAAAAATTAAATGTCTCAATTTGGGCTGCAAAGCTCGCAGACAACGGGGACAAAATTGGGGCACTTAGAACGCGCCAGCCAAGCGGGCCGTGGCATTTGGGAGAGAAGCCAGTTCGCATTTGCACATTGAGGCGCACTACATAGACAGATTCTAAACTTCAAGTTCTCACAGATGCCTATACTACGTGATGTTGCAAATAAAGAATGCGAAGGACAGCGCCCAGATGAGGCCCACAAGTGGCACTGGAAGTATAAGGGTCTATTGTTTTTTGACCTTGAGACAGGGACCATGCCGAAAGAACTACATTTTAAGGGAGTGCGCAATAACGTAAGAGACGATAAGGCAGAAAATTCAGAAACTAGACCGAGTTTCATTTTAGGTCAGTATACGAAAAATCGTTGTCAAGAGCACGGTCCGTTTTACAGAATGCATTACGAAGAGACACAATGGAAATTTCAAATATAATGTAAGTAAATCTTTACACGCTTTTATACCGGAATGAAGATTTAATGAATGGATGCATGAATTAATGAATTAATGAAGAGCTAGGAAAAGCAAGTAAAACTGTTCGTAGTGGGCACATGGGCATGCAGGTCCACTGGTCTCACCGATCTCGGTCCTTGGCCCAGCCACTTTTCCCTGCACTGCCTACCTGCACTACGGGAACGTCTCTGTATCCTTCAGCCCCTTCTCCCGGCATTTACCTTGCACTTGCCACCAGCTGGCCCTATTATTTAATTTGTATTCAACTAACCATGTACAGCCCTTCCCCATGCGCGATCAGAAAGACACCTGGCCTAGTAGGATTGTTGTCTGTCTGCCCTTGTTCCCCACCTGCCTCGTCACGCCTAGAAACACTTGAGTATAGGCGCGTTACAAATGCCATATCATATATCATATCATTCCTCACGCATGTAGACTAACTGTCGTTTATCATTGTGTGTTGGCCTCGATTTATCTCTTTACTTTTCGCATTGATTTTAGAGCCGAACATACTCCATTGAACTATCCTTGCAAGCAAATAGTTTCTGATCGGCCATAATAAATAAAATGAGTAATATTAATGAAGTTCGGCTAGCGAGACTAATTATAATTTTTTTGTTTTCATAACAGGTATTTGATCCCTTTCTGCCACTGCCACCTGTTTGAGACACCAGTGGATGGATTCTTCAGCAGACACCTGCAGCTTCGTGTCAACAACTGGAGCACGATCACCATATTATGGGACGATCGCCAAGGGCCCACATGCCCTTACGCTGTACTAGTGGCTAGAAGCAACATATCAACCTTTATTCTGGACTAGTGCCTAGTTGATGGAACAGCCTTGCGGTTCACCGTGCTTCCAAAGTGATTCCTTTTTACGAAAATGAACACCCTGTGTACCATAAAGGAACAGCGCGTGACTCAAGATGAAACGGAACAGTTATTGCGGATACAGATAAAAGAAAATAAATGGCTTCCGGAGTTCATGTGTCAATTGCTGAATATTCTCTAAACATTTAATGTCAAATAAATGTACTTTACCAAACGTACCGTGTTGCTGTTTCATTTTAAAGTACAGTTTCATATTCCGAATTGTGGCACGCTGTGTTGTGAGTTGATCTGTGTTGGTTTCCGGGCTGTGTGTGGAGTCGCGCAGAAGACGACTGGGCGCATTTGCCTACACAGCACAGTAACGTCCCGGGGAGAGGCGGGGAATATGAATGTTTTGATAATGTCAGGCTCAGGGGCGGGGGAATTGATTTAGTGCCGCAAAAGCAGGTCAGCCAGGGCGATCGGGGAAAAGATAGGATTATCAGAAAATGGCGTCTCCCTGGTGCTTGTTTTCGCGTGCGTTCAATGGACGAAAACTCGGGTAAGGTCCATAGGAAAGTTTTCTAAAATCGAGCCACTTAGGCTTAAAAAAACATGGCCGACCCGTAGGGACAATAAAAATTTTTACTAGACCATGCCTTTAATGTTGTCAGTTAAGAGACCTTGTAGATGAAGTCATACTCTGAGTCGTATCAGAGTGTAGGGCATGTATTAATTTAATAAGGTATTCAAGGCAACCTTCGCTCACAAGCTTGTCCATCAATAAGGGTCGCACTACGAAATCAAAGGCGGCCCTAAAATCGATAAAGGCAAAATATAGTGGTTGCTTTATAAGTGCATGATTTTCTATGACTGCTGTTAGTGATAGGAGATTGATTGATGTCCCCATGCCTGGAATGAACCCGGTTTGATGTGGGTCTTGTTTGTTGTTGGCTATTGCCCATTTATTAAGATCTCGTAGAATGAATCTAGAGAAGACTTTCCCCACAATATCTAATAAAGCAATAGGTCTATAATTGGCCTGGCATGACCTGTCGCCTCTTTTAAATATTGGAACAACAGATGATTTCCAAGATGGTGGGATGCAGTCTATCAATCACATGGGAAAAGAATGTCATATAAGATCCAAGCCCATTGCTGGGGATGTTGCTTCATTATTAAGTTGGTAAACCCGTCGGGGCCCGGGGCTCTTGAGTTGGATTATTTATAAATGTACTCTAAAATATCTTCCTCACATATTTGGAGTAAGTAACGATTTCTCACTGTTGGTTGGAAGATATTTTGATGTATATGTGAGGGCGCATATAATTTAGTATAGTACTCAATCCATTTGGTTTTTGTTACCCCGTTTATCTGAACTGGAGTTTGTTTTAGGTGGTTTGCAGTGTTAGGTAAGGCCCAAATCTTAGCCACATTTTTTTCGAGGGGATCACTTCGAGCATTGTTTCTCCAGCAGTCTGATACAGACTACATGTACGGGATCTCACCCACATTGTGTATGCACGTTGCAATTCACGTACGTTTTCATTCCTAGCCTTTAATGGTAAGAGCTGAGCTCTCCTTTTCTCGCGTCTCAGCAGAGTCTTTCTTTGTTGTATTTGCTGATCATAGCTATGTCTCGGGATGAAATGCTTGGTCGTCCTTGTGGAAGAATGTAGTCTGAACATTTGAAGCGTAACATTATAAGGTTCTTCGGCCCACTGGGCAGATGATGGTCTTTCAAGCAGCTTAGCGTTAAAGGCACTAAGTGTCATATCGGACCGCCTAAATCGGATTGTAGAGTTGTTAGCTGTTAGGCAGCTGTTAGGCAGCCGTTATAACTGTTCTGTTTAACTTCATTAGTAATACTACCAGAGTTCCACTGCATAGTCAGCATCTGATGGTCGCTGGAGTTTTGGGGGACAATTTTAAATGAAGTCACCCTTTGGAACGTTGTCTTGTCAGTGTGTATATATAACATCAATAATTGACTTACTCGTTCCTCGACTCCAGGTTTCTTTTGGAGGTACATCATTTGCAATTGCCCCATTTAGCATTATCATATTATTGTTAGACATGAACGTGTTCCACAGCTCATGGGTGGTATTTTGTTTGGTAGGCTTGCCAAGATTCAGGTATTGCAAATTTAAATCACCAGCAAGGATAATGGTTATGTCCTTGTCCATTATAATTGTGTTGAAAAGAATCTCAGGTTTGTGCATGAGCAAATGGTCGGTTATGGCTGTCTGATTTTGATAGATGTTAATTATTGCTAAGCAGCTACCGGAGTGTGTGATTTTAGCGCGTTGCATGAAGATATTAGGAGCCTCCCACAGTGAAATAGTTGAACCTTTCCCTGTTTTTATTGCAATCAACAGACCCGAAGAAGGGAAGCCTTTATGGTTTGCTTTAGCTGCCTGAAAGACGATCTCATGCCCATCCCAAACCGGGCACTCTAGCAACCACAGTTCTTGCAATGCAACAATATCAAAATCCTCTAGATTATTATCACCCTCAACCGACAGATGTGCATGACCACAAGTGTTCCGGTTTACCAGACTTAATGGCTCTTGATAGATTTCAGATTGTTATTAATTATTTACAGATGGGTCCAAGTTCTGATAGTGAGACTCCCTTTTCCATGCTCGCTGATTATTAGTCCTCTGATTTGGGTATGTACGAATTTGTCTCATCGTAGGGCCATTACTTCTCCCGTCATGGGGACCATTATCATTAGGCATGGTCGATCTTGTCGGATCTACAGCGAGAAGGAATCCCATAGAAAAGAGTTCCATTCTTGCCTGACAAATTGTATTCCTAACCAGGTTCGAGGTGATCCACAAACCTACCATCTCCAGATTTTAATTGTTTAGGAACTCTACTTGCACAATGTCTGTGGAAGTAATGTCTCTTAATGTCTCAATATCCCCAAAGATTGCCATCACGCTTGCTCTATTTAGATTGTATGCTTCGTGAGGTTGGGAGTGACATATCAGTATAAATCTATGATAATTGACTGGGTCTAATGAGTGTTTTGAAGTTTGTAGATGACACTCCTTCGGAAGATCCATCACTCTTCGTTGGTTATATTTGGTTCCGTCATCGCCGGTAGGCAAATATCTCTCCTAAATTGATGGAATGATACAAAGAGGTGTCATTGTCTTGGTTTCTAACGATGTTTTTGTTAGTGAGTTATGTTCTTGTTTCACTTTTAGATAGTCGTCTACTGATTTCTGAATCGTAGCTCTGATATCTTTTAAAATGTCAACTGGAGCATGATAAACCTCAGGAGCAATTATGTTGGTAGTGCTCACATGGTTAGGGTTCAGGACTGGTTTGGGAGTTGCGGTTTAGGAAGCCTATCGGTGGCCGTGAGATCCCAGCCCTGTTTTATCTTTAGATATTCGTCAGTTGAGTTTTGGATAGAAGCTCTTATGTCAGTCAAAATATCCACGGATGCATGATTGATTTTAGTGTTGGTTAAATTGGACATGTCTGCACTATTTACGGAAGAGAACAGCGTTGTACCCGGTATCACCTGCTCATTATTGTTATGTACCGCAATTACACTGAGTTTCTCAGTCGGGGTTTGTTTAGGTCTGTTGCTCTCACCAAGTAATGCTACCAATGCATTTAAGGGCGGGTGATCAAGAGATGGACCTGCTGGCACTGTCTCACTGGCCACCGGTCACTGGTCGTCTTTGTCGTCTCAGGTTGTTGTATTTAGCACGTATGTTTCCACCTGACACTGAACTTTGTTTGGCCACATCTTGGATGCGTCTGATAAATTGTTTAGTGCGTAATTGGGCCGAACGCAGACGTTTTTTCTGATTTTAGTTTTTTTGTTGTTAGTGAGATCGGTCCTTTTAGGCTGACACTGGGTGTCAAACATGTTATAGACAGCAGCACCACAGTTAGACTTCTGGGGCCAAGTCTTTTTTGTGGGGACACCAGTCCCTCGCATCACTGTTTCAGGAACTATGCCCTTTGAGGTAGTTATTACACACGATTCATCTGGCAAGGGGGATGTGTCTGGACGAATGATTGCAGTAAAAGTTGGTAACACTGGTCCTAGGCCCTCCTCAATTTGTTGTTGGTTGAGGTGCGTATGGAGCTGTTGGGGGACAGTGGGAGTGTCAATCAAGACATCATTTATACCATGGTGGTGGGTCATTAATTGTTGCCCTTGGACATCTCGATAAGTTTTTCCATGTTTTTCTTTGTGATCTAACGGCCTAGTTTGCTGAGTGATTTTAGCCTCTAGTGATTCGAACAGCTTGAATAGAGGCATTACCAAAGTATTTATCACATTAAGAGTTATTTCTAGTAGCAAATTTTGTTGGTTTGATGTGTTAATGTTTTTAGCCGCCTCTACTGGTTCCACAGGGGGTTTCTTGGGTGGAACAGGCGGTGTAGGGTATACAAAAGACAACACTAGTCCGTCTGATCTCTGTGTATGTTGGTCAAAAAAGACTAGGGGATCCATAAAGGCTTCCAGCATTATGTTTGGTTCTGTCATTTAATATCGGTGACTCGTATGGAGGGGAGTCATTTTCAGGTAAACGTTGGTTAGAGCCATTTACATCATCAATATTCATAAGGGCTATTGTTGCCGGGATTATGACTTCATCAGCAATTGGATTCTTAGTTTCTATAGGTTGGTTAGGCGTTCTAGGTTCGGAAGTAGTTAAAGGATTGGTGGGTTGCGTGGTTAAATCCACAAGGAGACCTGTCTCCGGATCTGACTGTGTGGGGCACATTTCGTTTAAAAGTACTGTCTCAGAAATATAAGCGTGGGAGGCTTCGCTTTCTGGGGGGCAAACTGCATTCACAGATTCAGAATTACCAGGCAAGTCTGCGTTGTTTAGGCCATGCGAGACCGGTAGTGTGTCAGATTCGCATCGCGGGACAGAGAAGCCTCGCATATCGCCCGCTGAGCCATGTCACTCTGGGGTTTCTTTAGGGCGATATTAGGTGATGGTTTGTGAGGATTTGTAACCACTGTGTTAGCTGGCATATCAGATTTCAAAGTGTAGGCTGTACCTTTCATGCCGTGCTCCTCCGCACGGCGTGCTTATGTACAAAAATACCGTTCCTTATTTGTCACTTATTCACTTAATTACAAACACAGGTCACAAGATTAAACCGAAAGGAGCTGCACACTTGTACTTCCTGGTTATGTATGGGTTCTTGTTCTCCTCCTCCTCCTCCTCCTCCTCCTCCTCCTCCTCCTCCTTCTCCTTCTCCTTCTCCTTCTCCTCCTCTTCCTCTTCCTCCTCGGGCGGACCCACGCAGGGGCTTCCCCATCCTAAAGGATGATGTGCACCTAGTATATATATGTATGGGTTCTTCTAGGTAGGTACCTTTCTTCTAGAAAGGTAAAGTGAGCACACATGTTGACCCAGCGCTCCCAGCAGTAACAGCGAACTTCGAAAGCGGACTTACAAAGCGCGTACATGATCAGTAAATAGGCAGCTGGGTAATGTGGGCAGGCTTCAGTGCCCAATTGCAAGTTAAGCCACAAGCTAATTCCGGGAGAGCTGCACGTTGATCAACGTAGTGCAGCGGCTCCCAACAGCAGCTCCCAGCAGTAACGGCGAACTTCGAAAGCGGACTTACAAAGCGCCCACATTCAAGTGCAGTGACCCCCCAGCACCCCGTTTAGGTTCAGAAAGTGTGCAATAAGGGGAGGTTGTGGCAAGGAAGTCCAGTCTACGATTGGCCACCAGGGAGGGGGGGGACGTAGCGATAGAAAGGAGTGGGAATCGGGTGGAAGAAGCTGGGCCAAGCTTTTAAAGGGCCTTTCAGTGCCTCTGCAAGTCATCATGGGATGAGCGGGGGACATTCCTCTGCCCAACCGCGAGGGGCACCAAAATACTATGCCAAGACTGGAACCTTCCTATCAGAAAGCAGCAAAAAAACGAAATGGTCCAAACTTTGCGAACAAAACATTTGTTTGAAACACAGAAAAAAAAAACTTTCTGGTAACGATTCAAGATGGCAGCCCAGGCCATTGGCATCCCCAGTAAGCAATCGGCCACAGTTCTTGATAATAAAGACCTCTAGAGTTTGTCCCTCATCCTCTTCTTTGCTGCTCGAACAGCCATTCTTGCTGTACGTTCCCAGAGCGTTAATGCCAATTCTTGTTCTTATCACTATGGATTGGCAATTTGCTAATATAGTGTATTGGTCCAAGTGGCCGTGTGGTTGACGCTGCGTGGAGCCCGTGCTGTGTGCAGGACCAGCTCTCCAGACGAGAGTTATGATGCAGGCAGCTCACAACCTCAGTCCTGAAGGTGTTCATCATCATAAGCCATACTCCACCCCGACTTCTCCTACCCCTGTGAGCTTAAGTCTGCATGGCTTGGTTACCTGTTCAATGTCAACTCCGGGTCTGTGCTGGCGGGCTGCTCGGCCCTCAAACTCTCACCAGAGCTCGCTTCTCCTCCTTTCCCGGCAGGGGAGGTCTTCTGCTCCGGGTCTGTGCTGGAGGGCTGCTCGGCCCTCAAACTCTCACCAGAGCTCGCTTCTCCTCCTTTCCCGGCAGGGGAGGTCTTCTGCTCCGGGTCTGTGCTGGCGGGCTGCTCGGCCCTCAAACTCTCACCAGAGCTCGCTTCTCCTCCTTTCCCAGCAGGTGAGGTCTTCTGCTCCGGGTCTGTGCTGGCGGGCTGCTCGGCCCTCAAACTCTCACCAGAGCTCGCTTCTCCTCCTTTCCCAGCAGGGGAGGTCTTCTGCTCCGGGTCTGTGCTGGAGGGCTGCTCGGCCCTCAAACTCTCACCAGAGCTCGCTTCTCCTCCTTTCCCGGCACGGGAGGTCTTCTGCTCCGGGTCTGTGCTGCTCGGCCCTCAAACTCTCACCAGAGCTCGCTTCTCCTCCTTTCCCAGCAGGGGAGGTCTTCTGCTCCGGGTCTGTGCTGGAGGGCTGCTCGGCCCTCAAACTCTCACCAGAGCTCGCTTCTCCTCCTTTCCCGGTAGGGGAGGTCTTCTGCTCCGGGTCTGTGCTGGAGGGCTGCTCGGCCCTCAAACTCTCACCAGAGCTCGCTTCTCCTCCTTTCCCGGCAGGGGAGGTCTTCTGCTCCGGGTCTGTGCTGGCGGACTGCTCAGCCCTCAGTCTCTCACTCTCCAGAGCTCGCTTCTCCTCCTTTCCCGGCAGGGGAGGTCTTCTGCTCCGGGTCTCTGCTTGCGGGCTGCTTGGTCCTCAATCTCTCACTCTCCAGAGCTCGTTTCTCCTCCTTTCCCGGCAGGGGAGGTCTTCTGCTCCGGGTCTGTACTGGCAGGCTGCTCGGCCCTCAGTCTCTCACTCTCCAGAGCTCGTTTCTCCTCCTTTCCCGGCAGGGGAGGTCTTCTGCTCCGGGTCTGTACTGGCGGGCTGCTTGCGGGCTGCTTGGTCCTCAGTCTCTCTCTCCAGAGCTTGTTTCTCCTCCTTTCCCGGCAGGGGAGGTCTTCTGCTCCGGGTCTGTACTGGCGGGCTGCTCGGCCCTCAGTCTCTCACTCTCCAGAGCTCGTTTCTCCTCCTTTCCCGGCAGGGGAGGTCTTCTGCTCCGGGTCTGTACTGGCGGGCTGCTCGGCCCTCAGTCTCTCACTCTCCAGAGCTCGTTTCTCCTCCTTTCCCGGCAGGGGAGGTCTTCTGCTCCGGGTATGTGCTTGCGGGCTCCTTGGTCCTCAGTCTCTCACTCTCCAGAGCTCGTTTCCCCTCCTTTCCCGGCAGGGGAGGTCTTCTGCTCCGGTCTGTGCTGGTGGGCTGCTCAGCCCTCAAACTCTCACCAGAGCTCGCTTCTCCTCCTTTCCCGGCAGGGGAGGTCTTCTGCTCCGGGTCTGTACTGGCGGGATGCTCGGCCCTCAGTCTCACTCTCCAGAGCTCGTTTCTCCTCCTTTCCCGGCAGGGGAGGTCTTCTGCTCCGGGTCTGTACTGACAGGCTGCTCGGCCCTCAGTCTCTCACCAGAGCTTGCTTCTCCTCCTTTCCCAGCAGGGGAGGTCTTCTGCTAGGGTCTGTGCTTGCGAGCTGCTTGGTCCTCAGTCTCTCACTCTCCAGAGCTCGTTTCTCCTCCTTTCCCGGCAAGTGAGGTCTTCTGCTCTGGGTCTGTGCTGGCGGGCTGCTAGGTCCTCAGTCTCTCACTCTCCAGAGCTTGTTTCTCCTCCTTTCCCGGCAAGGGAGGTCTTCTGCTCCGGTCTGTGCTGGCGGGCTGCTAGGTCCTCAGTCTCTCTCTCCAGAGCTTGTTTCTCCTCCTTTCCCGGCAAGGGAGGTCTTCTGCTCCGGTCTGTGCTGGTGGGCTGCTTGGTCCTCAGTCTCTCACCAGAGCTCGCTTCTCCTCCTTTCCCGGCAGGGGAGGTCTTCTGCTCCGGGTCTGTGCTGGCGGGCTGCTAGGTCCTCAGTCTCTCACTCTCCAGAGCTTGTTTCTCCTCCTTTCCCGGCAAGGGAGGTCTTCTGCTCCGGTCTGTGCTGGTGGGCTGCTTGGTCCTCAGTCTCTCACCAGAGCTCGCTTCTCCTCCTTTCCCGGCAGGGGAGGTCTTCTGCTCCGGGTCTGTACTGGTGGGCTGCTTGGTCCTCAGTCTCTCACTCTCCAGAGCTCGTTTCTCCTCCTTTCCCGGCAAGGGAGGTCTTCTGCTCCGGTCTGTGCTGGTGGGCTGCTTGGTCCTCAGTCTCTCACTCTCCAGAGCTCGTTTCTCCTCCTTTCCCGGCAGGGGAGGTCTTCTGCTCTGGGTCTGTACTGACAGGCTGCTCTGCCCTCAGTCTCTCTCTCCAGAGCTCGTTTCTCCTCCTTTCCCGGCAGGGGAGGTCTTCTGCTCCGGGTCTGTGCTGGCGGGCTGCTTGGTCCTCAGTCTCTCTCTCCAGAGCTCGTTTCTCCTCCTTTCCCGGCAGGGGAGGTCTTCTGCTCCGGGTCTGTGCTTGCGGGCTGCTTGGTCCTCAGTCTCTCTCTCCAGAGGTCGTTTCTCCTCCTTTCCCGGCAGGGGAGGTCTTCTGCTCCGGGTCTGTTATGTTCTTGCCTCAGAATTAAGGGGATATTAACTTTTTTAGTATTGATGAGGCAATAGCGATCCCTAAAAGGGAGGAAGGCCCTAGTCAGGATACAGAGGGCCTGGTGTTTAGCACCCCAGAAGACCGTGGGATTCCCTCTTACATAGCTTGCACACGTGTAGGGGGGTTAGTGAAGCCCACTACTATAAATAGGGTGATATAGGAGTCCATGGAAGATGTACTCTGGGATTTAAATAATGACTTGTCTACGACCTTCAACTGCCTTACTCCAGAGTGCAGTTTTTCATCCTGCAAACACCACTGCCCCTTTAGATGTACTTGGGTACTGCCAGCCGAAGGATCAGAGGTACTCTGAAATACATGGCATTTAGATGTGGCAGCCGGGGAGGAGGGTTCTTCTACCAGCGATGCCACCTCAGTGGCTCTGCCCCTTAAGCGTGGAGCTGATCATTCCGGTTGGGGGCAGAACGCCTTCCAATGTATGTCCCTGGCAGGTGTTCTCCGTGTCAGACTCCTCCAGTCTCCCACCCGAGGATTCGGGCTCCCCGCCTATGAGAAGAAAGAGAAGGGTAGGGTCTGTTGGGGCTGTCACTCATGGTTCACTGCTCCTGGAGGACGCAGGCCAGCCATTTTGTGACCCGGCAAACGCCTGGCATCTGCGTTCTGCAGGGATCTCTACCCGAGGCAGTGAGTACTTTCACGTGGCATTGGGTTTTGGTGACCCATGGGGGAAGGTGGTGCGAAATAAGTTGTGCTCCGTGTCCTAGAAATGTTACGACAGAGAAGGTAGCTCAAACCCTCTAGATAGGGTGGCCTTCTGTCCAAAAAAGGGAAGGACCTTAAGAAGGGTATACTCGGTCATGCCAAGACAAGCTGTTGGATGTTCTGGGTCCCTTCACCCCGATTCTTTTAATGCCCCTCCACTGGAGGTGGAAGTCCTGTGGAGCTGGACCCCATGGCCAGTCCACCTGCTTGGAAATACAAATGCAGCCTTCTTAGATAGGAGGAAGGTGCTCCTCGTGTGCTTGGATGCCAAGTTATGCGAGATGGCCTCTTCAGAAGTGGGACCAAACCCACAGGTGGACCGCTCTGGGACAGATCCACAAATAAAATCTGTTGCCCTCTGCTCACATGTTTACAGCGTTGGATAAAGCCCAAATAAATCTTTCTCCTCCAGAGTATGACGGTGGATCCTCTTTGCCCAGAGAGGGGCAGGGGGGGTGCATTGGTGAAGAAAGTCTGGCAGAGGATCTGAATGTTCAAGTCTCTCTACAGATAAGGAATTTGTAAATTTGTAATTAGGGAGTGGGGTTAAGGCTTGTCATTTTTTGATGGAATTGGTCAAAAGTCACTTCAGAACCTTGAGTTCTCCAAACATTGTCAGCGGATCAGAGTTTTGCCCCCTTCCCTCATTGTCAATTGGTTCCTACTGTTCCCTCAGTGTTTGACACAGAGAAACATCAGGAGCTTTGGGACCCTCATGGAGAAATGGGTGGTGTTTAGAAAGGATATCATCTCTATCGGACTCCTCGCTCGATTGGTCTGAATGCTGACCACCTCCATTTAGGTGATTTTGCCAGCCCATTTGCATTAAAGAGCACTTTAGCGACTCACGGTTAGGCACCTAGGTAACAGGTCTCCAGTTCCATGTTAGTAACCGTTGTCTCCAGAGGCCAGCCAGGAGTTGGTCTGATGGTTCAAGCACATGGAGGCCCGGAAACAGGAGGACGATCTTCTATCCCGCTCTCAACATAGTGCTAGGTTGCTAAACACCAAAGGGAACACATCTACGAGCACAGATCAGATAAAGACTGAAATATTAAAAATGAGCTCCCTTCACAGTGCCATTCCTTTCACACACAAAGTAGATTACACGACAACTGGTCTCACAGATGCTTAGTTTCATCTTTCGAGCCACTGGCAAGATTTATGGTTTGAGGTTATGATCCATTCAAAATTCTCCCGTTTGGGATCCCAGTATCCCAGTTGTGCAATGTAATATAATTGGCATTTGTATGGTGCCTTTCACCGTTGGTATAGTCTCACCAATTTGTATGGCCTCAATGCACTTTGTGTTTGAAACGCCCTCAGTGACCGTAGTCAATGTGTTGGAAGTTCTAAAAGTCTTAGATTAGGAGATGCTTGTGTGCATTTTTGCCGGCCTAGGACTAAGGGGGCAGGCTAGGCTTGACTAAGCAGCCCAAGAAAGGTCAGGCATGTGGGTGGGCGCAGTTGGTGGTTTGCGATGGAGTGCATTGTTTAGAGAGTCCTGTTCTCTGGCGGGTAGGTTAATGAGCAGGCGTGCTGCCCCTTTTTGTATTCTTTGGCGTTTCCTTTGTTGAGATGCTGGAGCGTCTAGGTAGAGGCAGTTTGCGTAATCTAGGCGGGATAGGAGGGTGGGAGTTGATGGCTGAAAAAACTGTGGGGATAGATGAGGTAAGGGAAGATACGCCGGAGGATCCATAGACTGAACAAGCAGGTTTTAGATACGGTAGTGGTGTGGTGTTGGATGAGGGATAGGTCTGAGTCCAATGGGCATCCCAGGTTTTTTACCACGTTGGAAATTGCCGGTGCTTGTCCTAGGAGTTGAGGCCACGGAATCGGTTGGGGAGGAGGGCAGTTTTTTTCCCGCAAACTAGGATTTCAGTTTTCCCAGGTTTGAGGATGAGGTGGTTGGTCGTCATTCAGTGGTCAATATCCGAGAGGCATGACCACATTTCTGGACTGCCAGAGCCTTGAGACTTTGGGATTTTGAGGATGATCTGGGTGTCGTCTGCATAGTTGTAGCAGGTAAGATTGTATGAGCGGATGATTGTGGGGACGGGTTTTAGGTAGAAGTTGAAAATTAGGGGAGATGGGGACACTCCTTGGGGGACACCTTTCCTTACTGGTCGTGATGTGAACTGATGGCGGTGATCGATTTGAGATCGATTTGGGATCAGAGGAGATCCATGAGAGGGCTGTGTTTCTGATTCCTAGTGTATGTAGTCTGTCTAGTAAAATGGTGTGATCGATGGTATCAAAGACTGCGGGGAAGTCCAGCAGGATGAGTACAGTGCAGCCTTCTGCGTCGGCTGTTCGTTTTAGGTCGTCCCAGATGGAGACAGGGGAACAAAATCTTCCCTAGAGTGGCCTGAAGCCTGATTGCACAGGGTCTAGGAGGTTGTTGGCTTAGGCAAAATGGCAAGCTTTTTGTATGCCAAGCGGTCCATGAGTTTGGCGATGAACCATGTGATGGAGATAGGTTGGTAGTTCTGGGGAGGAGTGGGTGGAGTGTCGGTTTTTTGGGGATGGGTTTGACGTAGGTGGTTTTTAGGACTTTCGGGAAAGATCCTAATGTAAGTGAGTGAGTGTTTGAGGATTGTGCATGCAACACTACCTGCACAGCGGGAGGCTAGGATGTTTTTGAGGAGTGGGGGTGGGCAGGGGTCCCCAGGGGAGCCTGAAGGGTGGCTATCTGCTACAAACAAGAGGAACTCTTGGTGTGTGTGTGTGATGGGAGAGAAAGAGTCAAGGGTCAAGGATTTGAGTCATGGGGGTCTGTCGGTCGGTGGGCGGGCGGGTGGGAGATGGGGGCATTTGTTTTAATTTAGAGATGATGGCAGAGTGTCTGTCATTAGCCACATTGTGGAAGTGCAGTGATAAGGGGTCACATAGGGCTTGGGAGATTGGTGGGGGCTGGCTCGAGCATGCAGGGGATTTTAAATCGGCTATGATTCTATCTAGTCCTTGCTTGGGTTTCAAGCATTTATGATTCTGTTCCCATAGAATGTTTTCTTGCTTTGTTTTTATTTCCAGTATGTATGTTGTGGTTGTTTTTGTTAGGGCGGTTTTGTTCTGGGCTGTAGGGTCGGCTCTCCGAGTCCGTTCAAGACGGTGCTTGAGAGTTTTGAGTGATTTCAGATTGACGTTGAACCACCTGGGTGTTGGTCTTGATCTCTGAAAGGTCTGTTTTGTTGGAGTGAGGGGTGTGAGGGCATTTGTAAGCCAGAGGTCTAAGGATTCGATCGCTGGAGGTCCTTTCTGGAGGCCAAGTGTATGGAGAGAGTTGAGGAGTGAGTGTCCTAGATCTGGGGTGATTACGACTTTGTTCCATAGTGGAATGGTAGGGGGGTGGTTGGCGGTGGTCGTGAGTGGCCTTGAATGCCAGCCGCTGTGCTCAGAGGTATGCACAAGGAAACTGCTGAATGATCAGTCCATGATAGGGGGTGGGGGGTTGGGTAGCTATATTTTTGGTGCTGAAAATCTCATTGAGGGTGTGACTTCTCATGTGGGTAGGTGTAGAGGTGGTATACAGGCATTTCGCCGAATGAAATGTCATCGTGGGACATTTCATCGCTGGAATTCTCATTGGCAGAAACCCTTTTTTTAAAAAAATATTTTTTGGGGGGTGTTTTGTGCAGGTTGGGGTATGATTATTAAAGTAGGGGTGTGGGGGGGACCCCCCCCATAAATAAAAAAAAATACAGGGTTTCTGGCGATGAGATTTCGGCGATGAAATGTCCCACGATGACATTTCATTCGGCGAAATCACGTAGAACCGTAGAGATGTATTGTCAGGTTGAGTGAGTCTAGATTGTCTGTGAGTGATTGGGTCATAGGGTTTGAAGGTGAGTCGAACTATATGTTGAAATCCCCTAAGCCGGTAAGTGTTGGATGTCGTCGGGGCTAGTGCTTCAACAAGTGTGTCTGCAAAGTTTTTGTTGTAGCCGGGGTGTCTGTAGATGAGTAGGAAACTGTGGGAGGTGAAGGGTGAGAGTTGCAGTTTTACCAAGAGAGATTTGTAGTCTGTGGTGTTGGTGGAGGTGTCCTTGATTATTGGCCGGAATTGGTGTTTGTGTAATATCGCGAGCCCCCCCTCCTCTTCGTGATTTGTTCCGGAGAGTGATTTTGTAGCCAGGAGCGAAGGTCTCATCTGCAATGGGCTTGTAGTCGTTGTAAAACCACGTCTCAGTGATGAAAAGGAGTCTGAGTTTTCATCTATGAAGAGGTCATAGATGTGGAATTTGTTTTTGGAAACTGACCTGGCATTGATGAGGGTGCAGGATATTTGGGGGGGTTGTCATTGTGTGTGCCTGATGGGTGGGGTTTTAGGGGGTAGCGGGGGCGGAAGTAAAGTGGGGCACAGGGAGGGGTTGTGGTGGTGGAGTGTGGAGAAGAAGGAACAGGAGTGGGTTGTTGAACGTCATTGGGGCCCGAAGTCCAGGTATGGGAAATGTGTCTGAGTTATAGAATGCTGGTCTGCATTTTCACCAATGCGAAGGTAGATAGGGGTGGCCAAGTCATCCATGTTGAGTTGGCAAGTGGGCGGGTGCACAGATGTAGCCTGGAGAGTGTGACGTTAAGTGTGCAGCTAGAAGAAAGTCTGGTAGAGGAACTGGATGCATGATGAAAGCGTGCTGAGCAGGAGTACTCCACACTGCTGTGAAGTACCTCATTTATTTTGTATTCCTGGAACATGTTTCTAAAATGCAGTTGCACAGTGATACCCTTAAGTCACTTGGGGAAAAGCCCAAAGTGCTATGCAACTCCCAGCAGGTGATCAGCTGTGTCCTTCAAAGATTTCTAAATCACTCCTTAGTTCATAATGTCTATAGGCCAGCCTATTTCCCTCCTTCCCTTTCTATCCAAGCTTCTGGAGCAGAGCAGACTCATTGGTGCTGCTGCAAGTGGCAAATAATTTATTTCCAACCATTCCAAATGTACAGACCCTCAGAAGAGCAAGCTGATCTGTTTTCAGTGCAGAACAAGTAAATCCAAAACAGATCTGCACTGCAAAAGGTGAACATTACTTACCTTTAACAATATTTCTGAACTCGTCTCCATTTTACATTCACATATGTGCCATGCCGCTGACCCGATAGGGTGGTGCAGATTTAAAAAGAGTCATTAATTTGAAGTTGTAATTAAATATTCAGTGTCAAAATAAGATCAAGTAGAATTTTACTAAAGTTAATTTGACATTTTATGTGTGGAGAGATTCTTTAATCCGAGTTTTTTGTAGTAGGTTACATGCATATACATTCCCACTAGATCATAAAAAAGGGAACGGGGGAAGAAGAGAGGATGTAGATGAGGGAATAGGAGAAGGTCTGCAGTAAGATGACAGGTGTGTAATTTTCAGACGATTAAGCTGCATTCAGAAAGCCAAGGAGGACACTTACTGCTGAGCTTTAATCAAGTCTATGCAAAAAGGATGAGAATACTCGTCCTTGGCACATAAGGGGTTAAAAGATAAAAAAAAACAAATTTGACGGGTGAACATTCTCAGCTCGTTAAAACTTCATTCAACGGAAGCATTTTCAGAGCTGTCCTGAGTATATGGGTGTTGTTTGTACCATATGTCTAAAATAAAAACTCACCAGCACACACAATCATTTACGAGGTTGGTATTTGCACGAGGGAGCATTGTAGGACAAGCATCGATGTCCTACTGACCTTTAGTGACTCAACTCTTGATGCCCATTTAAATAAATAAGTCAAATTGCAAACCAACCACTAAATAGCAAACTGTGAACAAGTGAATCTAAAGCCCAGAGAAGCTACATAAATACCATTATAATTAAGTGATGTTTGTGGTATATAAAAAAACAAGAAAGGATACCCCTTAAAGGAAGTGCATCAAGTTCCACTTGTTCTGGAGACAAGCGTCCGTACCTTTGATGATCTGCACAGCATTGGTGGCTGGAAGCCCCTTTCACTCCGGAAAAACTTGCTAGAAGTGCAACAGTTAAGAAGTACAGTTTCACTAACACCTCACTATGAGCTGGAAAGCAAACATCAGAGGGTGGGAAAGAAGTATCGAGGCTGCTCCAGAATTATTTTTAGTCCAAATGTCATGCTGACATTCACCAATCTAGTCCGGAGTACCCAGTGCATCATTTAAAAGGCACAGGATCCCTTCCCAAGACTCCATTACAACCGAGGCAAACAATTGCACAGGCATCAACATAGAGGCTCCTCTGGAATCCTCAAGCCATGGTTACTGTTATTTTCTCCTGGAGCTTTGCACCACACAGGGTCCCACAGCTTTTCAGCCACACATCAACCATGTCTATACCTACCTGCCAGGCGGAGGTATGCGCCCCAAAAGAGATGGTCTGCGCAAGGAAAACAAATGCATGTCTAGAATAAAGCGACAGCTGTGCATCAAATTGATAACACACCATTTAATCACCTGCTCCTACTACTCTCCACACAGATTACACATCGATTATTAAAATGCATAACTGAAAAAGAATATCCTTCTAGTGTGAATATGGATCCTAGAAGCAAGGGGCAGTGTTGTCTAGGAAAGGGCAGGCTATCCTGGTAGGTTCTAAAATCCAAACCAAGCCTAGTAAGAAAGTACATCTTGCACAAAAGGGCCTTTCCGAAGTGCACAGAACCACGATTTAAGTGCCACATTACAGATGCCGTTAATGGCACTCTCTAACAGCACCAGTTGTGTTGGTTTTAAAACCAGATGGCTCAATTCGCATCTGTATAGAAATATTTAGAGTGAAGGACTATTCCGACTTGAGGAGGTAAACTGATTAAACGGCTCGGGCAGGCTATATTTTTCAGCACTTTAACACATCTTTCAATGTCAAAAAAGGGTACTTGCAGCAGATTACGCATTTTTCCTTAAAATTACTTGAAGCATTTCCCATACCTGGCTTTGGGTATCATTTCACAGTGCTGCCCATTGCTTTACGTGGTGCCCCCCACTGCGTTGCACAGGGGGCTGGATCGGCTGTTAAAAGGCCATCAGGCAAATGTTGCCGTTTATGTAGATGACGGCCACTTACAGTAACCCCTGGAAGGAACATGTAGCGCTTTTAGAGAAGGTGTTAGACATCCTACTGGTCGGAGCTCTTCTAGCTAACCTGTAGAAGTGTGTGCTTCTGGGAAAAGGGGTGCAGTGTTTGCTGTACACCCTGCATAACGGTTACATCCAACCTCTGGTGAATAGGTCTGAAGCTCGGTCCTATCCCTCTTCCCACCACCAATAGCCGCTTGTATTTCTTCTTGGCAAAATTATACCGACTTGCCCAGAATTCTGCGCATCTGTTCTGTTCTATTCCATGCATATGCGTAAGGGAAGGAGGCTGGGGGAATATTGCCAACACCCCGGACATCTGTTCATTTACTGATGCAGTAAACCTTTACACCCTGAATTACACGATAAGAGGTTCTGGGAGTCTGCCTAAAACCGACAGGCAGCAGGGAGGGCGGGGGGGGGGGGGATTCGAGGCCTGGAGCGTCAAAACGTCTAGTAGGCAATGGCACCGAAGTGAGGAGGCAGAAACCAGGATACTGACAGCTAAGCCAGGCTGCAGAAGTGCCTTTCTGTTTCTAGGAGATGGGGGCGGGGGGGGGGGGAGTCATAGTGAAGGACCACACCAATAAGATATTCTGAAGCATTGTTGGTGATCACTACAGTGTTACTACTGCACTGGTGATGGAAGCATTTGGATGAAAATGAGAGCCCTAGAAACGTAACTGATTAGCAAACCTTTACCTAAACGCGCCCTAACGTAGAACGTTTGCTGAAATACTCTGTTACAATCCTGCCATCTAGTGGTTGGGCTCAGAAACTGCAGCTTGTTTTTCTCAAAGTGAACATTGTGTTTGTCACCCAGGAAAAAGAGCAACCCCCGAGTTCCATGGTGTTGCTCCTCCCACAATGAGGCCCAGGTGTCCGTTGCTAGGATACGATCTGGGTGCATCATCCTGCCCAGGGGTGTTGCTAGGTCTGGAAAAGACCCGGGGCTACGCTGATGTCGGAACTGTTGGGGCTGGGGGCTAGCTGGTCTTTTGGCTGTAGCTCCTGAGATTCTACCAAAGATCAGGGGCTATAGCCCCCTTGCCCCTCCCCACTGCCCCCCAACGCACCTGATCATCCTCATGACCAGCCGGCAGGAACACTGATTACTTCCTACCCACAGAGGGAGATGGACGCCTGAGGGATCCAGTAAGAGACGCCGCCACCCAGCTACCACCACACTGCACAGACCCTCGGAATTGTAGTGTATTGTAGTGTATTCATTTAAAACAAGCGAGCGACCCGAACAGAAACATTGTGCAACGAATGCAACGGTGACTGGTGCAATACATGTGTAGGGTGCTTTACACAAGTGAAAATATGCGCAATAATGCTAAAGGTGTGTTATTTATATAGCGCCTTAATCCAAAGCGCTTTACAGAGCACACATTTACATACACTATCACCCAACCAAAACTGGTACTCATGTATCGACCTCGGAAGGATGAAAGGCTGAGTTGGCCTTGCCGGGATTCGAACCTGCAACCTGCAGATCATGCTCGGATCGCAGCAGCGAGCGCTCAGGATAGCAATAGGGATGCAGACTGTTAACAACACACAACAAAAGCATGGGGCATTTATTACAAGGGGGGAGACCAGGAGCTACTCTGGGGGGTGTTAGGAGGTGTGTGGGATCTGGTTGCTTTTAAGGGAGAGGAGATGGAGTTTAAGGGGAGCTTTAAAAGCCGGGAGAACAGTGACCTCTTTTATACCATTGATGTGGCACCCCAATAATGGAGTCAAGAATAGTAGGTAGCACAAGGGTAGGTGGGTATGCAATCAAGCAATAATGGGATTGGTAGGGGATAAGGGAGTCACTGAGTAAACAAGGTAAGGAAGGGCTAGGCCATGGATTAGATGGGGAGTATTGGAGCACAGTGGGGGATAAATGGGTCCCAGAGTCAACAAGGTAAGGAAGGGCAAGAGCCTGGATTAGATGGGGAGTATTGGGTCACAGTAGGGGACAGGTGGGTCACTGAGTAAACAAGGTAAGGAAGGGATTAGTAAGGATTATTGGGGATAAGTGGGTCACAGAGTAAACAAGGTAAGGAAGGGATTAGTAGGGATTATTGGGGATTATTGGGAATAAATGGGTCACAGAGTCAACAGGGTAAGGAAGGGCAAGAGCCTGGATTAGATGGGGATTATTGGAGCACAGTGGGGGATAAGGGAGTCACTGAGTAAACAAGGTAAGGAAGGGTTAGGCCATGCTTTAGTGGAGGATTATTGGAGCACAGTGGGGGATAAGGGGGGTACAGAGTAAACAAGGTAGGGAAGGGCAAGAGCATGGATTATTTGGTCACAGTAGGGGATTTATTTGTCCATTTGTAATGCGCCGTGGCCCGCAGGCATCAGAGCGCAGAGAAGCAAAGAGTGAAAGAAGAAACAAGCGAGGAAGCAGGGAGGGATGTAGGGGGAAGGGGCCTGAGTTTCCGTAAGTAGTATTCTGGGGTTCTGTGTTTCAGTATTTCTTTGAAGGTGCCTGGTGGACTTGGGTCCCTGGGGGATCCTGCGAGGTTGGTGTCTTTTAATAGTTTGTTGAATGTGTCTTCGTTTAAGTTCAAAACGGACGAGTGTCGTGGTGATTGGTGGTGTGCTGGTTTCTGTTGGTTCCTGAGTTTTAGTTTATTGTGGGGCGACTTGCGTCGATGCTCTGTTGAATTGTTGCTGTTTTTGTTTTTAGATGGTTTGTGATGTTGTCACATAGAGATTGTGATATTCTCCAGCATGGGGTCAGACATGGTTTCACATGCTTATGAATATTCCCCGTCGTCAGGCCGGGGATCCTTGGTAAAAGAAAAAGCAATTTCACTTTCACTTACAAACTGTCTTTCTCCTCTAAACCAATCACTGAGCTCTGGGTCATTCTACGAACCGTGAAGGATCGTCACAGCAGGCTGGCGGCGTGGCTCAGCGCTAAGGCCTCTACCCCATGCGGAAGCAGGGGCATGCCTCACCCAGGACCGGCCGGACCCAAGAGCGGGCTTCTAAGTCATTTGAGGGTGCTCCATCCATGGGGGCCCAAGACAAGGACAAGCACTGTGAGTCTGTTTCCTTAGGGGGTGCCGTGCAAGTATGATCCGCGACTGGCAGGGCGCGCTCCTCTTCACCGTCTGCCTCCATCTCCAGCCATCGCTCCAGCTCCTCCTTGAAGAGGAAATCTGCTAACCCGGCTAAGTTGCTGGAAAAGCCTGAGAAGACGAAAGCGCAGGAAAAGATGACTGACCTGCCCCAGAAGGTCCAGGCAGCCCAGGTGAAGTAGTCACCGATCGAGTTGGTGGCGGCCGCCCTCTCGAAGGCCAAGGGCGCTGTCCCAGACAAGGTAGTCCTGGTAGTGCCCAGAGTATCACTGCCCCCGAGACAGGAGGCATCGGCTAAGCCGATGGAGAGGACACCAGAGAAGATGATGCCATCCCTGAGCCCGAACCCGACTCCCTGGGATGCAAAGAAGGGGGGGAGCAGGAGGCCTCAACTGTACTCTAGGGCACAGATATTTCTTCCTCAGACGAGGAGGACCAGTCATCCATCCACATGATCCAATAGGACATGGGAGACGACGACGGCAAAAATCCTGATGGGGGTGACGACGGCAGACCTGACGACGGCGCGGCACCCAGTAGGCCAATCGCTCCGACCCCTCCGAGGGTTGTATCACTGGACATTCTTTCGATCCTGCACACCCTGGTGTCGGAGATTCAGAAACAGATGCCGATGACACCGCCGGCCCTGGCCCCAGTGATCCCAGAATAACTTCCAGCGAAGAAGATGCAGTGGCATCCTACACCGCCGCATCAACCTGCTCACGTGCCTTCCCCCCTTAGGGACACGGACACGACAACGGACACGGATGTCAACATGGGCACGGCGGGCGGTTCGCCGCAGCTAGGCCCCTTCCCGAGACGAGGTGGGGTTGTTCCATGCCATGGCCGCCAGGGCGTCAGAACTCTTCCAACTGACACTGGAGGAGACCAGGAAGGAAGGGTCCCTGTATCAACAAGGCAAAGCCAAGAGGAAGACCATCTTGGCTGTGCCTCTCATGGACGACGTTTGGGAGGAAGGCCTGGCTTTGATGAGGAACCTGGCCACGGCCCCGGCCAAGAGGGATCGGCTGGAGAGGAAATACCAGGTGCCTGACTCTGCACCAAAGTGCCTACGCTCGCAGCCTTCCCCGGACTCGGCAGCATCAAGTAAGAAGTAGTCTAACCCCGTGTCTTCATCATCAAGGTGAGGGAGGTGGCATTGGACTATGCCATCACGGTGGCCCTAGACATCGCGGAGACAGGTTTCCAACAGATTGGGAACGTTGTCTGCCTCTGTCATCGTGGCTGGCTGAAGGCCACCAACTTTCGTCAGGAAGTCCAGGTGAGGGTTCTGGACATGTCCTTCGACATGGACAACCTTTTTGGGAAGGCTGTCGACGAGTCATTGCAGGCCATTAAGACTGACACTGAGACGGACCGTGCCTTGGTGTTAGGCGATCCTCTGCACACCAGTCCACTCCACATCAGAACACTGCACACATTCCCTCAACATCTCCTTCCACGGTTCGGGGCTCAGGTGATTCGGTGAACCCAAAGGACCGAAAACACCGTACCAGCTTTGGTGTACGGGCTCGATTGCAACCTTTTCTGCATTGGCAATTGCCTTGGAGAACGTATAGCAGAAGGGGCGGCGTTACGTCTTCACGTCGGTCACGTGATCCAGTGTGGCGTTCCTCACGTGACCTTGGTGGACGTCACATGACCCAGAGACGTCACATGACCCAAAGACACACAGTATAAAGGTCTGAGAGACAGAATGCTCATTGCTTCTCAGCTGTCTTCAGACCCTGTTTGGCGTTACGAATTGCTCCTTGTTACCTTGATCACGAAACTCTATCTCGGACTCCTTCGGACACCCCTTTGTACCTTTGCTTGGAACTATTTACCTGTTGCCGGATTTTGGACTTCACCTCGACTTGTCTTTGGATCATCCCTTGATACCTTGCGGAACTTCTACGTCATTTCCCTTCTTGGGATTCAAGTCAAGCCCTCTCTCCTACAGGTGGCTAACCCTACATCCACGCTCACCTGCGGTTCTACTATCCCAGGGACCGCCGCATCATCTGAGTCTCGAACCTCTCCACTAGGTTACCTGGGTTTCCCCAACACCAGATAGGTAAGACTCTTTAGATCCTATTGTTTACCTGATTGTATTGTAATTGGCTGGTACTTAACCTCGTTCCCTTTTGACAGCAGCATCGGTGTTCCAGAGGTTCCGTGGACCGTGGACATCTCTCACCAGTGGCCTCAAAGATCGCACAGCGGGTTTCTATTAGTTCCCCTGTGCGTCACTTGGGGACGGAGGTCTCATCGGTCTACACGACTCAAGTCAGAACACTTGGGCACTCTTCAACATTGCCCTTCCTTTCATGCCTCCAGCAGAAAATCTGCCAGATCGTCAAAGGATTTCGTGGAGGGTCCTTTTCATACTGTCAACCCTCCTGATCCACGACCCAGGAGGCCTACAGAGACTGTTCCAAGGCTTTTGGTGGAGGTGGCCAATGCTGCTCCCAAGGCGGCACGCAGGCCCCGAAACAGGATTGAACCGGCCAAGATGTCAGGCCCCCACCCATGCAACCCGGTGGGAGGCCGGCTGGCAGGCTTCATCAGCGAGTGGGAGAACATCTCCACCGACCGATTGGTGCTGGACGCTCTCGCCCATGGACACACTCCAGAGTTCCAGCAAAAGTGTCTGGTGGCCCGGCAGGAGCAGCACATCCCTCAGCTTCTGCAGGAGGTATGGGCCATGTTAAGAAAAGGGGCGATAGAGCTGGTTCCAAAGCACTCCGGGCTCCAGAGTCTACTCCAGATGCTTCTTGGTAAAGAAGAAGACCGAGGGATGGAGGCTGCATCTAGACCTGCGGCATCTCAACAAATACCTCAAGTCCCAAAAATTCAGGATGGTCACGTTGCAGCACATGCTCGGCCAACTAGAGGAAGGAGACTTTTTGACGTCGCTGGATTTGGGGGACGTGTACTTCCACCCCCATTCACGAGAAGCATCGGAGGCCCCCTCGGAAGAGAGGATAGTGGCAATGCTGGGCATGGTGCAACGGCTGTTGGCACTGAAGGCCTCCACACTGCAGACCATCAAGTCGCTACTCGGCATGATGTCGTCGTGCATTTACCTGATCCAGCTCTGCAGGTTACGGATGCGACCCCTTGAGGAATTCCTGGACGCTCAGTGGATCCAGGTGTCCAGAAGCTTTGCAGACAAGATCAGTCTCGACAAGGAGTTCTGTTGAGGAATAAGGTGGTGGGGCGTGTGCTCCAACATCACCGGGGGCATGGATTTCTAGAGCGCCTCATAGTTGGAGACAGTCACCGCAGACACTTCCCTGGAGGGCTGAGGAGCCCACACAGGACGTCTCCACGGCAGAGGTCTGTGGCTGCCGGAGGAGAGGGATCTCCACATCAATGTCCTGGAGCTGCGGGCAGTGTTCTGGGCCCTCAAGTTGTTCCTTCCATCCCTCAAGGGCAAGGTGGTGAGGGTCTTCACGGACAATACCACCATGATATACATCAGGAAGCAGGGGGGCACCAGATCCCCAGTGCTCTCCAGAGAGGCGCAGGACTTGTGGCACTTGGCCGTCACCCAAGATATGTTCCTCATCCCTTTTCATCTGGCGGGAGTCAAGAACACCATCGCCGATTCGCTCAGCAGGGAGCTGCGCTCTTGCCACGAGTGGGAACTTCGAAAGGATCAAGTGGACAGCCTCTTCCTCAAATGGGGCAGACCCAGGTCGATCTGTTTGCGACGGCGACAAATTCCAAATGCCAGAGATTCACCAGCAGGTTCCACCAGCCGAGGAACATGGGGGACGCGTTTTGCATCCCGTGGAAGGCCTGTTCCTGTAAGAGTTCCCTACATTGCCTCTCCTGCAGTCATCAATCAACTCAAACAGTGCCGATGCAGGATGATCCTTGTGGCCCCAGCGTGGCTAGGGCAGATTTGGTACCCGGATTTTCTTAGCCTGTCAACGTCGCCCCCGGTCAAGCTGCCAGTGGTTGTGGGTCTGCTCGAAAGAGAAGGAGGCGCAATCCTACATCACGACCCAGGATCGCTGAACCTGAAGGATTGGCTCCTGCAGCCTTCGAGTTCGGAGGGTACAGGCTACCAGCGGACTGCAGGGAGGTCCTTGCTAGGGCCACAGCGTCATCGACTATGAAGTGCTACGGGCACAAGTGAAAATGTTTCGTGACGTGGTGCCGGACGCAGAAGATCAATCCTCTGAGGGTCACGGCCCTGCAGATTCTTCCGTACTTGTTGTCCTTGGCCAAGGCGGGGCTGGTGCACGCCTCTATCAATGTGCATCTGGTGGCTATCTCCCGCCTTGGGTGCACTATGACTTACCGCACACATCATTATCCCATCAAGAAAGCTATTTGCAAACATTGGCCCTTGTTGCAATTTAAATAATCCCACTCTGGAATATCCTATCTACGCTTTAAAAAAAGGCAAAAATCTTAAAGCCGACAGAGCACGAGTTAAACAAGGGCCCAAAGCTATTTCTGGCCTTTGGGGTTCCAAAAAGATCTACGGACATTTCCCATATGGCTACTGTTGCCAATGTGAGTCTACTTCGGCATGCAGCATGGTCACTATCAACAAGAGACTTTGGACTCTTAAAGACCACATGATCTGCAATTCCAAGAACGTTATTTGTGTTATCATCTGCCCATGCTCCAAATCATACATAGGCAAAACATCTAGGCCTGATAAATCTAGAATTACAGAGCACACGTCCAAGATCAGGACCAAAAGCATCAAACTTGGTCTCCCACTTCATCGAAAGAATCACAGTTGTGATGAACTCGGGTGGTGGGTGTTGAACTTGGAGGCCTAGACTCTTATTCCCTTGCCAACAGGTTATCGCAGCGTGAACAATGGTGGATATGTAACACACAGAGTTACCACACGAGGCTTAACCTCCAGGAATAATAGCTGTCATGTTTCTGATGTCACTACTGGGTTATACATTACACCTTCTTGAACCTCATTCCATCCTGCAAGTTTCAAGTATGGCCGGTTTGTTTTTCCATCTGCATGGGGCGCCCGTGGCACACTAAGCACTTTGGCATACTGCATATTTGCTTTAATTGCTATATGCATTTGCCTTCATTGATTTTCTAGCCACTCTTGCTTTGTATATTCTGGCTAAGTGCTAGCCGTTTGCGATATTTTCTAGTAATTGTCTTATGTTACTCTTGGTCCCTTCTTGCCCTTACCACCGGTGGGCTCAGTCAAGGGACATGGGTCCGTTAGATCTATACAGTTGGCTGCTGAGTTTTTACTCAATAAGTTACTTTCTTCAGTGCAGTGGTCACGTTTCAGCTTTGTGGCGTTTTTTCAATTTGACTACGTGTTCTCTGTATTTTCCGACACGATGGCCCTCATTGATATTCGTGAGCTATGGCCAAAGGTGACCGGTTGCCATGGCTACTTTGGCCACTTTTTCCAGTGTCCTCCATCTTATCTCGAGGTCACGAACTTGACGTTAGCCTCTATTGGCTACATTTACATCCTCTTGACATCGCGGGCTTTTCATTCCATCCTTCGGCCCGCGTACTGATGTTCGGCTTCCTGCTCTGCAGCCATAGCGCACTTTTCGAGATGGTTTGGTTACCGCTACATTATGTAAGGTATATATATTCCGGGTCGCCCGCGAGCTGCAACGCAGCCCTAGACAAATGGTTCCATGGAGCACTATACTTAGATACTCATTTGAGTGTCCAGTTTAGACACGTACATTCTCGATTCGCACATTCTTAGTTGTTTTAACAGAAGGCTTAGCACTTTGGCTGCCTGCAGGTTTAATTTACTCCATTTGAATTTTCATATGGCTCCACCTATTTTTGGAAAATGTCTATATTGCAATATTATTTCAGGATTATTGTAGTGCCCTAGCAGTTTACCTTCCATTTGAACCATTTACAACATGGTGGTGTGCACTGAGAATGACTGCGATTTACGAATTGAACCGTATAATTTTCCCTTTATGAAGTTTACCACGGATAATGCCGTTTCTTCGGAAGATCAAGACTTGCTTGGCCCTTATAGACAGGTGAGCTTTACATTCCAGCTTTCTTTTTTGAGGTCACTTCAGTCCTGCACGCTTGGGGCATTAGCTGATTATCTCATTTTTTGAATTGGGGGTTGCTTAACCCCGGTTCCCTTATTGTCCTTGTTTTGTCTCCACAGACTAATTCATCCATGTCGGTTTGCTGTGGCTCCGACTCGACATTTGAAGTAATCGCATGACGAGGTCCCACACTGAAACCATGGTATTTATTGTTCTCCCCTCCACCATATATTTCACTGAACTTCGCCATGAACGTGCTGTGAGTTGGGCGCTCTCAGAGCGGTTTTAACATTTTTGTTATTCTTTTCTCTCTTGTTTTTCTTATAGAATATGAAAATTGTTTACTTCAATACTAATTGGCTCAAAAATGTTAAGAACAACATTCACTTTAGAATGAGCCGCGAATGATCGGCATCGGCTATTACGGAGTTAAACTTCGTGGCATATAATCTATTAGAGTGATTCGTCCTGAAGAAGACGTGCATCAGCTATTTTTCGACTAGATGCATCAATTGGTTGAAACTACTAATTTAAAGATCTTATCGGGTTGACACTTTTGGCATTTACCATTTTTGTCCCTAGAATTTGTAGTTGACTCTATGCACCTCGATCTGATATGATGTTTAGCTTTTATGCTTTTTTAGTAATGTTTGGTACTATGAATTGCCTTCAGACTTGACAATTCTAAATCTTTAGCAGCTGTCTTTGGCATACTATACACACTTTAGTTTGTCAGCAATTCAAATTGACTGTATATAATTGATGATTGCTTGTGAATTTTAATTCCTGGCGGAGTCGTGAGTGAACGCCTTCTTCCACGTGATCCCCTTCACTTGGCGGGAGTTCTGCCCCTCCAGCATCTGCTATATGGCTTTGACCATACATTAGGTCCGCACAAGGAATGTATTACCACTTCATCTACTTGTGCTCTTTTTCTATCATGAAAGCCCGACATGAATTATGGGTGGAATTTTCAGATTTAATGTTTTTATTTATGTGATATTAATAAAATGTGGTGTATTGATTGTTTCTAGTGATGTTCTGATTTTGCTTTCCTCTCAGCCGTTCATTTGAAGTCTATTTAATATTATTGGATTTTTTTCGTGGGGTTCCGTGTGAGATGATACCCCTTTGAATTTTGTTATCATTTTTTTCCCCCATGTCCACAACAAAGGGGACACCCATCTTCTTTGTTCCAGCTATCTCCCGCTACACCATAACTAAAGGACTTTCTTCTCTTTGGTCCCACCTTCTCATCAAGGAGTTCCTCAAAGGTCTGTTTCGATTGTTCCCGCCGGTGAAAGCGCCGGCCCTGGCATGGGAACTCAACGTGGTACTGACGAGGCTCATGGGGGTCTCTTCGAGCCTATGCAACAGGCCTCTCTCAAGTTACATTTGTGGAAAACGGCTTTCCCCGTGGCCAGCACCTCTGCCAGGAGGGTAGGTGAGATCCAGGCCCTATCCTGCAAACAGCCTTATTTGAATTTTCACGACACAAGGGTGGTGCTGCGGACGCACCCCTCTTTCACGCTGAAGGTTCCATCAGAGTTCCTCCTCAACAAGCCTTTGGTGTTGCCTGTGTTCTTTCCGAAAGCTTTGTCGCCGGCCGAGAGGGCCTTGCACTTGCTGGATGTGGCTCGTGCTCTGAAGTTCTATGTGGCACGCACAAAGAATTCCTGGAAGAGGTCTCAACTATTCATGAACATTGGTCCTGCGAACCCTGGGAAGGGTTTGTCCAAGGCTTCCATCTCCAAGCGGCTCTCCGGCTGTATCACACACTGTCACCGGTTGACAAACTGACTGCTGCCCGGCCGTCCAAGAGCCCATTCCACCAAAGTGATCGCTGCAACGACAGCGTTCCTGTCTTGGGTGCCCCTGCTGGACATCTGCAGGGCTGCTACGTGGAGGTCCACGCACACCTTCACAAGATTCTACTGTGTCGACAAGGATTACAGAGAGGAGTCCAGGGTCGGACAAGCAGTGCTACGCAACCTTTTCGCTTGAAGGTGAGCCTGTTCCGGAGGTAAGAGTAATTGCTTCTGTTGCGCCTTGCCACCTCCCGTGGATGTGCAATGTTGTACTGCTATGTATTCTTTATTCATGAGCATGTGAATCCATGCCCGATCCCATGCTGGAGAAGGAACAAGTTGCTTACCTGCAACTATTGTTCTCCAGCATGGGTCTGGCATGGATTCACATGCGAACCTCCTGTCTTCCCCTCTGTGGGTCGTCTTGGTTATACTGCCACTATACCTGCCTACCAAATCTGAAGATGGCTTCCAGAGGAGGGGGCTTAGGGAGGGGGCAGCATTGGCTGGGGGCAGTATGGCCCGGAGCTCAGTGATTGGTTTAGAGGAGAAATACAGTTTGTAATTGAAAGTGAAACAGTTTTTTCTTTTACTGAGGATTCCCAGCCTGACAACGGGGAATATTCTGTGAATCCATGCCAGGCCCATGCTGGAGAACAATAGTTACAGGGAAATAACTTGTTCCTTACGATGCATTTGTTTCACAATGTTGTGTTTTTGATTTCCTTGATGATTTTCAATAGTTCCTTTTTTGGGCTTGTTGCCAATTGGATTCTTGTATTGTATTATACTTTTTTTTGCTTTCAGGACTGCTGATTTGTAGGTGTGGATCTGCCGTCGGCATCCGTTTTTGACCATTTGGTTGTAATGGTTTCTCCATTGTTTTTTCAGTTTGCGTTTTTTTTGTTTGAGTTCTCTCTTCTGTGAACCATCACCTGTGTAGATACTGCTCTCTACAGCTCTTGTTCGAGGCTTTATTCTTTCTCATTAGGGACTGTACGTGACTGCTTCTTGGAGGTTTGGTTTACCTCGTTAGGCCAAACTGCTCTGCCCATATCTTCAGACCTCCCCGTTTATTGAGTAGAGGGAGATGGGTATTCCAATAAATCACCAGCCTCACAGAGGGTGCCATGACCCAAATTCCCTTAATTGGGGGCCCTCTGTAATGTGGTCCTAATCATGTCCTGAGTGACCAGGAACTAGGATATTCCAAATGGGACAAGGGTACATTTGACATGTGCTCAAAATCAATGATGGGGTAGGATTCCAAGATTTAAAGGATTAACCCATCACACTCCTGGAACAGTATCAAATGCACCTCCATGCCAAATATATGAAGGCAATGATTATTACTATAAATTTAAAAGGCACACATCCGTCTTACACCATGGTGAAATTCTGCTCAATGCGTAAAAGTAGGCGAAACCAAGCTTCATAGCTATGTTGGAATCCTTGGATGCATTTAGTAGTGTCCTTCTACTGAATGTCAAATGCCACGAAGTCCTCTCGGAGGTAGAATTGACTGAGGTGTCCTTTCGCTGTAATGCACGGACCTAGATACGGGTAATGTGCAAGGATTAGTATTGTACTCTTTGAACATGCAAGGGCTCCCAGTATTTACATCCACCGGTTATCACTGGGAAAAGTGACCATGCTAAATACACAGGGAACAAAGCTTCATAGCTACTAAATAGTAAAATAGTCCATGAGCTTTTGCTGTTTTTTTAAAAGGGAAAGAAATGTGAATCGTTGCATTTTCCAAAATGGCCATGGTTGCTCTGAGATTTCCAACTAGAGTTTCAGGACGGCTATGGCCATGCATGACACAGGTGTGGCCATGCTTAGCAGGTAAACACTAATTGTGGAGTTCCACTGCGCTGCTCTTTCCAGACCCCCATGCTAATGGGGTACTGAAGGGGAAAAGGCTCTGTTCGCCGCCGGACCAAACACAGACGCGACCTAAATACCACACACTGCTTCCGCGAGGCAGTCCCCACAGATCTGCTGCTGAGGGCTGCTGAGGGCTGGGGGTCTACTCGGGCAAATAGACTACCTTCTGGGTCTCTCTCGCCTGGGAGGCTTCGGCAACCCCAGACAAGAAAGGACAGTGAATGATGATCTAGAAAGGCCCAAATGGCACAATATGAACATTGCAGACAGGAATCAGCACTCTCAATGTACTGTGGGGGCGATTCTGTCAAAGTTGTGCTGAATGTAACCGTAACGGTAACGGTAGACTTTCAACATCTACTACGTTAACTGCCAAACGCGTGTTTCCTCGTGTAGTACGCAAGTTACCAGTGTAGAATTCCGTTCTGTAATATACCGACACAAGAGACAACAAACAGACTCTTAAATAATATAAAATAGCCTTGTGCTACAAAACTAGACCTCTAGTAATAACAGCAACCTTGTGTACACTGCACGTTTCATAACCGCCAAATAAAATCATAGAAAACACTTGTGCACGAGCGCGATACAAATACAATATCAATAGAATCAGAAAAGCAAACCCCACATCCAAGAACAGCCAACATTTCAGCCTCACGTTACTCGGAGCCACACACTCAAAGGTAGGGCCATTATATGCAGCATCTTGCCCTTTACCATGGGGGCAGGCGCGGGGTTGGGGGGGCCTCCTACAAGAAAACCATGTATATAGTTCAGCACGTGGGGTCCTCTTAGTGATCCAATGGCAGCGTTCCTTCATTTTACAAGCCGCCTCGTCTCAGCATTTTCTCTATAGCCCAGCTTTCTGGTGCAGAGTGTGGAGAAGGAACCAAGTACCCCCGCATCAACCATCTCGCCTATATGTTGGGAGCCACACGTGCAGAACCATTGAACATACAGATACCAAGGAGAATCCTGGAAGCAAGGTGTCCATTGAGAAAGCCATACCTGCATACGAGACAGTATGATGGTCATTTGAATGAAATCCCAGAAGAAACAGAACAAATGTCTGGCAGAGAAGAATGGTGACGTCACACACGAAGCCAGACTGATGTATATAGAAGAGATGCAGAGAAAAGAGAATGAAAATATCCTATAAGGCAGTGATCCCCAACATGTAGCTCGGGAGCAACATGTTGCTCGCAGCACCCTAAATTGTTGCTCGCCAGTTGCTCTGGGCCATGGTGTGGAGGGATAGAAGGAGGTGCTGAAGGGATGAGACCTCAGTCACAGTATGGCCAGGACAGAGTCCTGGACTGTGCAAGAATGTTGGGCAATGAGTCTGCTGTGGTTCCAGATGACTTATTTTTATATATGCAAAATTTGAGTTTGTTCCCACCATGTAAATTATTTTTTCAGTAAATGTCGTTATTATAGCAGTGTCATTGTTAAAACCCTGTCCTCTTCAGATAATTTGCCCAGCTGACAAATGTATTATTGAGCAATATGATTGAAACAGGTTTGGTCCCGGAGAAAATGGTCCTATCCTTTGTACAGCTAGTAGGAGCATAATGGGCAAATAAGTGGCATGTATGCTCAACTTACCTTTAATAAACAATTTGCATGCAATGCGATTTGTACAAGTCAGATTTTTGTATGATGCCACCATGCATTATATTTATTGAAAATATACATTTTAGTGTGACCAATATTTATTTTTACACAGTGTCCTACATAGTGTCATAGTGGACAAATGGTCATCGTTTGATACTCTGCCCACCTGGCATGTGGATAATGGGCAGATAAGGTAAATGGCATGCCACACATTTCATAATTAATTTGCCCTATATTCAAATCCAATTAAATGACTTAATAAATAAATTAACCAGCCAATTAAGTTACCACCCCAACACTCCTCTATGAAGTGGTCATGAAATGCTCAAAGCTTTGTGTAAAATCCCTTTTGGGAAGAGATAAGAAGCTCCAAATCCTTCAGAAAAATATAATTTTTATTCCTACCTACTTTTTCATCAGGCCCCGTGAGCTTTAAAATGCACTACATGACAAAATAATTCTTAGGAGGTAACCTCCAAAGCCCCAGTGTAGTGATCTTTGAAGCCTACCATGTAGTGACCACTATTAATCAATATTTATGTAATCGTATTTCTCCAATAATTTAGCAACATTTTAAAAAAATCCATATTTCATAAAATTCACATAGAACAAGCTGGAAAAAAACAGCTTTAGCATATTCAAACAAGCTATATATAAAAACCCTCATCACAATTAATGATATAAAACATAGCTCCCATGCATGTCCACGCTTACGCAAAACAGAAACAACCACAAATTAACGGAAAATGAACCAAATCTTCATCAACTCTGATTTTGCAGGCACACTTTGTGCTTCCTCCTGCACACCTTAATTTACTGAGGGGCGGGTACATTCAATTGTACCCTTAGCATCAGCCTCCAAATTCTGGGGGCCTTCTTTCACAGATTTCTCCTTGCCATTTTATATGTGTATTAAATCTAAAGAGGGAAGCCAATTGATATTTTGAACATCTGCCTCGCTCCCTGTTGGACAAGCTCTTGCTTTAAGAGATATTTTGAGTTGACTTAAGACAAATTTAGTTATGTCACCCCCACGCCCATCCAAATGGACAGTGCCTTACAACACTGCGCGCCCCTGTACCACAAGTCTTTTTCTTTACCAGGGGAGGCTGCAATCGCACTTACACCGAAATTCCCTCTATGATTAGCAGAAAACCCCAGATATGCGTTTTAAAAATTGAGTACAAAATCTTAAGTGGCCTGACACCTTCAAACTGAACACCCCCAATTCATCTCATAAGGCGATACCAGGTGTGTCTGTCTGCATGGAGACTTGCTATTTGGCACAGGAATTTATTTTGCAACCCCTCCAGGACATGACAGTTTGAACCAGCCTAGATTTTGCTTCCTTTCATAAAAATAATGGCACAGACCTTTGCAATATATTCCTCCAGGCACTTGTCCAATCGAAATGCTACAAACTTGAAATACAAATGTAAAAAAGCCCATTAATCCTTAATGATGCCCTTTCAACTGCCTTCTTAAAATGATTGACCCAAGCACTGCTCTTAGAGAAGAGTGGGCTCAAATAAAAATGAGACTGCCACCTCATCTCTACATACATTTAAACACTAGCTACAAGTTTTCACCCTTTTCCCAAACACCATCATTTTTGTTTTCATCATATTTGTTTGTGACCTGCCAGTGTTAAGTCCAATACAGCTGTGTCTTCGGCATAAAGGAGCAAGCTATAAAATGAACCCTTGAGAAAGGGTGGATTAAGAGAAGTACTAGAATCAACGTCTGAAGGAATAAATTGGGGACAGCTAATATCTCTGCTTTTCACCTTTATTGGTGGGGAAAAACAATGTATAATTCTCCAATATTGCATATCGGACAGATGCTGAGATGTCTGCATATGATAGTTGGATAAGATTTAATAAACCAAAAGAGACCACAATAAAAACCATTACGGACCACAATAAAATGTAAATTGCGCCACACTATGTTTTCATCAATCAAATAAAAAATAGTTTTCTCCAAATCTAAAAAAAGAAAAAATAATCTCCCTTCCTTAACCTGACTGTATTTCTCCATGATGGTGTTCAGAGTGAAGAAGTATTCCACTGTACTAAGCCATCTCCTGAAACCCGTTTGAGAGGGCTTAAAGTAAATGTTACTTTGAGTCCACTCCTCCAGTCTGAGCAACAAACATTTTGAGAATATCTTACTGGCAATGTCCAGTAAGGAAATTGCCTATAACTGTGTGGGGCTGATGGTCCAAGGACTATTTGTCCCAGGAGATGTCATAATGCATGTCTCGACAACTGCATTAAACACAAAACTATTTCGTGTCCTTCAAAAAAAGCTCCCATTGTTTAACAATATAAATCTTTTTTTTGTTTGTCTTTTGGCCATTTTTATATGCCATTTTGAAACGATAACTCTTCCAAGCTGTGTACACACCACTCATTAAATCATGGTTCAATTTTCTTTTCTAGATTCTACATTCTGCTTCGAACCATGGGGCATGCCTTTCTATATATAACCTGCACTCCCTGAACCTGGGGACAGATTGCCAACAGCTCTGTCCTGGATAGTTTCAACCAAAGACTAACAAACGGACACTTTCCTTTGTGGGCTCTGAACTGTTTAACAGGTTTAAGAGAATATCTTAATATCTAGTGAATTAGTAATTCCTTTCAATGCCTCCTTGTTGAGCTTTAGGCATCACCAACATGCTGATCTTGTATGCTTAGGAATGCACAATTTGCCACTAAAGATCCCAGAAAATCCCCAGGCAGAATCCTAAAGTACACCTGAAATTCAGTGCTCCATTTGTGACCATTTGTACTGTCCAAACATTTGCACTGTATTTTCAAAATGTATTTCACTCAAGAACCTGAAACCCCCAGTAATGTTTTAGTCCTACTATATTTTTTAACTGGACTTGGTTTTATGTGTATAAAAATGTCCTACTGACCACTCAATTTACTCAAAATTTCCTGTAAGCAACCACTTAATGTCAAATGAAGTTAAAGGCCTTATTATTTCTAATTTGTGTTGCAATCATTTTTCCACCAACTAAGCGCCAATATGTTATTTCAAAAACTGTATGTTGCTCACCATTTTATTTGATATACAAATTTTGCTCAATGCCCTCAAAAGGTTGGGGACCCCTGCTATAAGGCATCAAGAAAGTTTCAAAGATAAGTGACATCTTGGGCTCAAGATAAAGAAACGTATGCTACAGAAACAATGAAGATATCAAGTCATTTTACACGTGTCCATATGCAATGAAACACAAGCAGATGAAGTATTCTTGAGGCTAGCTAAGTAGAGAATAGATTACAGCATGCGCCAACGTATACATGTATAGGAGTGAGTAAAGAATGGATGTTTCCACAACGTGTTATAGCAGAGCTGGACTAGAAAAGGAAGGCTTTTCCAGTGTGTCACAGTTAAAAAGCAATTGAATTAACAGGCGTGAATCTCAGAAAGGCGAGGCTGGTTGGGCACCAAGAAGCCAAGGTCATATCAGACTGGGATGAACAGACATTAGTTCCAATCGTGTGAAAGAACGAAACTCCTGTTGAGAAGGCATGGACAAAAACAAGGAAGACGTCCAAGGTCTATTAAAAAATAGTATTTTAAATGCACAAGAGCTCAATTTTGTGGTCTTCAGTCAGGTGGAAGGATCAAGTTGGGCAAACATGACGAACCACAGCTACGCATGGAGGGAGAGTGTGCCTTCACTCCCCTGAATCCTCCAGAGTAAAGAACATTTCCAAGGACAACTTCAAAGCCTTAAATTGACAGCAGACCACTGAGGTGATGATAGATGATATATATATATTTTTCCTGAGAAACTTTACGACGGGCACCTTTTTCTATGGCAAGCCGCTTGCGCCTACTGGCAAGGGCAGTTTCATAGTCCAGTGATTGTTCTACTCGCCCACCCGGCTATGAGTTTATCTACTCACTACCCAAGACCTAGAGCGTCTCGGTGCAGCTCGAGCGCCAGTGCAGCAATTGCAATTATAGTGCTTTCAGGAGATCAGTCGTATCCAGTGGCCTCATGCATTCACCACTAGGCGATCGCAAACCTATACAAAATCTACGAGGGGGTAGGAGGAGATACTTCTGTTCCAGGGGATGCCTCCCACAGGGCTGTGAGATTTAAGATTTCTAAGAATGACCTAATCCAGTGGTCTGCAACCTGCGGCTCTCCACATGTTTTAGACAACATCCTGATCGCACGCCTCCGAGACACCCTGGGAATCACAGGTCAGGCTCTGTCGTGGTTAACCTCCTTTCTCTCCAACTGAGCCATTGGGCAGGATACATTGGAGATAAAAAAAACCATCCTTTCAAATACAGATACATAAGGAACAGATAGCTTTTTGGAAATATGAATAATTTTGAGAAGTTGGAATATAGCATGAGTTGATGGAATGACGTTGTGGCCATAAGTCTATAACAACAGGGTCAGAAGATGGAGGAAACAAGACATCAAGTTCTAAAACAATTGGAATTTTGCCGTCAAATGAACCATTTAAGGTTAGAAAATACTCCAGGATAGTGAACCCTCGAGTCAGAGAGGGTACATCGTCTTTACAAGAAGACGGAGATTTGATAATATGGTTTCATCTTGAATAGAATCGAAACAAGATACTACACACCCCTGAAGAATGTCCTACATTGCTGTGTGAATGGGACAGAAACTTGTACACGTTGGGAATCTGAAAAATCAAAATATGCAATAGCCAAAATGACATCACAGGCTAAGGGAACTCAGTGTGACTAGGACACACGGGTTTGACCAGAGATTGAATTGAACATTAGAAGTGTCTTAGGCTGTATCACTTGTGTGGTTTTTAGAACTGATTGTTTTATGTGATATGATCATTTTTAATGATGATTTTGTTAGTAATGAACTTTGTGTGACTAATAAAATTTGTATTTTTTTGAGTATCATAGTGCTAGTTGATTGCGAGACAGGATACCCGTGTGGGTTTGGCACCTTCCCATAAAACCTTGCCATTGACTATGCTGGCTAGGGCTGATGGGAGTTGTAGTCTAATGCATCTGGAGAACCAAAGGTTGCAGGCCCCTGGTAATCCAAATTAATCTCTGTTTTTTTTACACAACACATGGTTTTCCCATTTGATGGATCGGCCTGGCCATTTTCAGAGAAGAATTGGAGGACAAACAGTGTAAACAGTGTCAGAATTCTTAAACATTCAAGTGGTAAAGGGGGGGGGGGTCCAGTGGTTCTCATGTTAATATGTCTTGTACAGTGCACTGTTGCCACTTGCGTGGTGTCTTGGTGCTCTTCATACATTGAAATAAGGGCGCAACTTCACGGATCCTCTTAAAGACACTCAAGGGACTGCTTGCATTACTGCACGACACCGGCCATTGTCAATACCACAAGCGCTGGCACAAAGAGAACCGTATTCCCTGCACAAAGAGAACAGTATTCCCTGCACACAGAGAACAGTATTCCCTGCACACAGAGGACAGTATTCCCTGCACACAGAGAACGGTATTTCCCTGCACAAAGAGAACGGTATTCCCTGCACAAAGAGAACGGTATTGCCTGCACAAAGAGAACGGTATTCCCTGCACAAAGAGAACTGTATTCCTGCACAAAGAGAACGGTATTCCCTGCACAAAGAGAACTGTATTCCTGCACAAAGAGACCAGTATACCTGCACAGAGAGAACAGTATTGCTGCACAGAGAGAACAGTATTGCTGCACAGAGAGAACAGGATTCCTGCACACGATGTCCATGTTCTTATTATTAGACAGTTATGGAACACTTCAATTGGAAAGTACAGCTTTCAAATTGGCGACATCTACAAATTTGACTTGGTGCTAAAAACTTTAGCCCTGGGGCCAGTGGCCCTTTAAACTTGAGCCCTACACATAAAGACTAAATGGTGCCTTGCACAGATCTAAAATCAGCTCCTGCTCTGCTCCAATTAGCAGCCAGAAGCACCAAGAGGCCCTGCAAATAGAAAAGATGGCACTATACGCAGGGGCCTGCAACCATTGGCTCTCCAGATGCATTAGACTACAACTCCCATCAGCCGTGGCCAGCATAGTCAATGACAAGGTATCATGGGAGTCATAGTCCAAAACATCTGGAGAGCCGTAGGTTGCAGACCGCTGCACTATAGCTTCATATCTAAGTGCGGAAACCATTGAATAATCCAAAAAGGAAACTGGCAACAAAGACAGAAACTGGTTTTAGTCCATACAGCTGTGCAGAAATAGATTAGGAAACCGGCATAGTATCCTCATCCCAAAATGTAGGCTGCACCGAGCACAGAAACCTAGATGTACACAATGTATCTCATTCCGAACAGGTTTAGTCAGTTACGTTGAAACGGACTTGTTAATGGCTTTTACAGGACCATCCCAGCTCTATATAAAACTGCTCAGCCCTCCGACGCGACAGGCCGCCACCTCTCAGGGAGTTTCCATGGTACCCGTAGGGTACGAACCTGTAGATTCAGCGGTTACGTGATCGCTATTCTGGTTCTCAGGCAGCCAAACCCGCCTTCAAGATCTGAGGCCGGGGGCGTAGATACGCCCACCTGGCGATCGGATGGTGGCTCACTTGGTCACCTGTACGCTTGCCAACCAATGGGCAT
This sequence comes from Ambystoma mexicanum, assembly GCF_040938575.1. Lineage (NCBI taxonomy): Eukaryota > Metazoa > Chordata > Amphibia > Caudata > Ambystomatidae > Ambystoma > Ambystoma mexicanum. The sequence goes on from NC_090938.1 coordinate 803,440,772, forward strand.
TTAGTCCACACCACAACCCATGTGTGTTATGTTATGCTGCGCCAGGTCATGTTTTAAGCTGCAGGAACATGTTGTGCAATGTTTGTCTGTAACATGGATGTGATTTGTACCCAAATATAAATGCATGTTAACTTGAATCTATGCTTTTGGTTTGCAACTGCCTTCTGCTTTTATGTAGCTGCCCCCCAACACTCCCGCCACCCCCACACCCTCACAAAAAACTCAACTTCCTACCTCACTGCATCTAAATCTCACCTCGCTCCGCCCTTGCGTTTCCTTTTTTTAAATTCTCGTTTCCCTATTCCAATCTTGAAATCAAATGTGAGTTTAATGGTTTTTGGGGAGGGGGGGCCAGGGGGTGCTTGTCTTTCACATGTTTTTATTCACCACTTTTTTGGTGTTTTAGGGGCATTATGCTAGTTTCTGTTATAATAGCTAGTTAGGTCATTTTACATCATTTAATGTTTCATGTCAAATTAATTTCTGTTTGTGAAGGGGGTCAGAGACCCCTCCCGGCCTGAGTTGGGGGGACGTCCAGGATTTTTATCAGAAGAGCCAGTGCTGCCGTAGAGGCGGGGTGAGGGAGCTGGGAGGGCCCAATCTGTGCCCTCACCCATTATGTACAATGCTTGCTACCATCCCTCATCCAATGCTTTACTGCTGGCACCAGTTCTTTTTGTTTTATTACAGAACTTCGAGTACCAGCAGGCCTGCAACCATAGCAGAATGCAGAGGGAAACCTACCTAACTAACTAAATACGTTTTTATATAGCGCAACACTCACCCAGAAGGTCTCGGGGTGCTCACAGAAACAACAAACAGAAAAACATATAGTCTCAGGAGTGGGAAGGGAAAAGCGACTTGACATGGCGACCGGCAGAGTCCTTAGAAGTAGCCGGGATACCCTATGCTAAAAAGTAACTTTAGGCATCCAAGCACAAACTCGGAAACACCTGCATTCAATGAGCCATGCGCTTTGCCGTCCCCGGAGTACCCACCCTGCCAAATGAAGACAGCAACCCTGAAAGAACACTGTACCACTTGAGGGGGGCGGGGGAAGGCAAAGATAAAGTTGAATAACATGTTGGAGGAGTGAGCAGGGCAAATGGATTTAGGATGGCTTGCCTTGAACAGAGCCATCCCAGGGAAGGAGCAGACCCAGATCAACCCTTATTGTCTGGTGCGATAGCACATCAAAGGAAGGGGTGCGGGGGGTACAGAAACGGGAAGAGAGGCGTATAAATGAGCAGAAAATGGAAGACCGGGTGAGAAGTGTTCAGGTGGAGTGGAGGTAGCTTGAGGGGTGAGGACCGATGGTGGAGTGCGGAGGAGCGTGTGCAGGAAATTGTTACAGGTGAGGTATTGTTGGTGTGACAGCATGGTACCAGATGGTGAGACCGTGAGTGTGTGAGCACCTGCAAGAATGAGTCTAGAGGGTGTGGCGGGTCAGGAGGAGGACACAGACTCTGATTTTCCACTGTAGTGTGGTTTTTACTTAACAGAAATGCACAAACTCCTAACTTTCCCTAAACTGCGGGTGTTCCCTACCTAACAGATTAAAGTGCTTGTCAGCCTTTTGTGCAAGTCTTAAATCCGAGTCAGTCCACTGTCCAAAGCTAATCTGTTATGACCCCTACCACTATTATAACAACTAAAGAAAAGAAGAGTGACTCCCTTCTCCTGTTAAATGGTTTTTCTTTTGTTTTTCTCTTCTTTGTATTATCCTTTTTCGGTCATAGAATATCAACACTTTTCTCTTTACTCTCACAAAAGTTCTTCCAATCTTTTATTGACTTTCATCCTGATCAACTCAAGCTGTAAAGTCCTAACATTCTCTATCATTTTCTTTTATTATTTCTTCTAGACTGGGACGAGTATGAGTGTTCCAGTAATGATTATCACTCGCTCTCTTTGTTTGTAATGCTTCCTTTGACTGGGACGAGTATAAGTGTTCCAGTAATGATTATCACTCGCTCTCTTTGTAATGCTTCTCTTTGACTGGGACGAGTATGAGTGTTCCAGTAATGATTATCACTCGCTCTCTTTGTAATGCTTCCCTTTGACTGGGACGAGTATGAGTGTTCCAGTAATGATCATCTCTCTCTCTCTCGATATTTGTTACTTCATTGCGACTAGGACGAGTTTGAGCATTCCAGTAATTAACTCTGTCTCAGTATTCTCGATATTTCTTGTTGACTGGGACGACTATGAGCATTCTAGTAATGATTATCTACCTCTTTTGTCCACCTCCAAGGTCTCCTGTCTTCTCCGTTACCTGTATTTTGTGGGGGGTAACGTCACCATGTGGAAACAGAAAAATTGATATGAGGCCGGGAAGCCCAAAGGAAACACACCAACACAGGTTACAAAGGACATACAAAGCGCTTTATTCAAAGTTACAACAATTACCAAAAGTCAATTGACATACGGATAGGTATTCGGCCCTCAGAGTAACAGAACGAACCATCAACGGTAGTTCGCCGTGTTAGTGTGAGAGACCGTACATTGGGATACTCGGGTTTTTATACTTTTTATCCAGCCTTGGCCAACCCCCTCGCGGGTTAACCATTCTTTGGACCAGGCCTAGGGTTCGTTGCCAGGTCAATCCCATAATATATGCAATTTGATCAGTTCCGCTGATACAGTTGTTCATTTACACATAGGTTAGGGATAGGACAAGGTCTCAGTTCGCAACCCCAACAAGTAGCCTGCGGGCATATTATTTATTCATGTGTGCGGAGGTCACAACGGCCAGAATCCCACTCGAAATGTCATTCGGCCTCCATTTTGTTGTTCAGGGTGACTTCCACACTGCAAGAGTACCTAAAATGGCGGCTTAATCCAAGATGGCGATTTGCACAATACATTAAGGTCAAGACCTTGCCGCGGAATCTATGTACACGATTTTTTTATACAACTTAGCGTAGGCCAACATACATTCAAACAATGCGATAGGAGGTACAATATTATTTCGATTTTCACAGACCCTCCTTTTGGCCTATGCCAAGTGCTAAACATCATCCCTAATACTTTCGAAAATGACTCCATGTATTATCATCCATAGGTTCCGCATCATTGTCTGTAATGTCTATAGCCATAAGGTCGTTCATAAGAACCTCTTGCAACATGAATTCTTTAGATGCTGTATCTGGGGTATATATTTTATGCCCTATTGCGCTCACTGCTTGAGCACAACACCCCCCTATCATTCCACATATACTTGGGAGGCATTGAAAACAACAACAAAGGAATAACAGAATCCCTAAAATAACCAGAATGACGGAAAGCACCTTCCAACCCCAAGATCGCAAAGAATCCCAAAACCAAGTACTAAGGTTCCAGTCTCCTACAGGGATATGGACTTCAGAACTGAGAGTATGCAAGTTCTGAATTGCTTTAAAAATTGTTGGTGAGGAGTCTGGTACGAAAACACAACAAGCGGACCCCACTAATTTGCATACTCCACCTCGTTCTGCCAAGATGACATCTAATGCCATCCGATTTTGAAGTGCTACCAATCTTATCGCCTTTTGCTCTAAGGTCATATTGTAGAGTATGTCCGTGGTCCGGTTGATCGTTCTCTCCAATACCCTTGCTAATCCCCTAATGTTCTCTGAGTTTGCTATTTGTCCCCAAAAGGGCACAACCGATTTAGCTATGTCCCCCAATACTTGCCCAGGGGTATCTCCATTGTTGTCTCGCCGTGGGCGAGCCTTAGAAACCTCCAAGGTACTAGCTACAAATACCCCGGGTAACAATATTCCTAAATAACAGGTTCCCTGCCAATCCTTGGGCAACCAGGGAAATGCTAAACTACCACAAACAAAATAAACAGGCCCTCCTACATACAGAGGCCTGTTTTCCCCAGTCAAATTTACAATATTTTTACAAGTTTCAAAATCTCCCATTGGCCTAGTGCCATTTCTCTGTACACAGAAGGGAACCGAGTCGGCACTATGATTTACAGAATAAGAAGGAGGTACAGCGTCCTTATTGCCTATCGGAGCCATTTTAAAGGAAATCAGATTTTGAAAAGGAAGAGATAGTTTGTCAGACGGCCTAATAGAAGCAATGTTAGGTTTACTTCTATTTGCGAAAAGCGAGCATCCCAGGGGAGTCGATTCACGTTTCTCGAAATCATTTAAATTAGTTCCATCAAAATTCCCTGAGATGCTATCATTCCATTGGCCAAAGAATAATGCTCTAAGAGAGGCATAGCAAGAAGTCGTTAAAGGTAGAGGATGTATATACCATCCCAGTCCCTTGTTCCCATGTTGCGGTAAGTGAGTACAAATCCAACAATTACTCTTATTAAAAATGGCATGAGTAGCATTCATTACTATCATCAGAGTGTTATTATGATACTTCTGTCTATGTTGGGAGTCTCTAGGGGACAGAGTGTGAAGGTGTACAGAGGGAGTCAAAACAGTTGGTACGATCTTGGTCGGTAATAAAGGTTTCAAAGGATAGATTTCTTCCATATATCAAAGTCCTACAGCAGCAGTTGCAAAAATAACAATAATCAAAATCAAAACACAACAGTACGTTTTCGGGGCCCAGGCACATTGTTCATTGTTCGATTTGGTCACCCCCATATCTAAAAGTCCAGTGCGGGGAGCAGCGGTGAAGGTGGCAGGCATCGTAGTTCCTTGATCGACGACCCCAATGTTCGTTGCTGGCGACACTACGGTCACGTGATTTCTTAGTCCTTCCCAAACCTAGCCAGCAGAATCCCTTTTTGTTCAACAAAACAAAACAATTTTCCGATCACTTCCTTTTCCAAATGCACGACACTCGTGCCGTAGTTCTATTTCCGTGATCGAAGGTTGTACCTGATGGTACCCAAATTTGTCTGGTCCAGAAGCAAAGTATCGTCACTTCCTGAGGGAAGCGACGTGTCGGTGGCGACGGAAGTCGCAGGGCTCGAAACAGTGTTTTCCGGAAGTGATTTTTCAAGAGAGTGTGGAGATGAGATGGACTGTTCCCCAAGCTCCTCAGGCTCAGAGACCTTCTCTGACGCACTCACAGCGCTGTTTGCTACTCCAAGATCAGAGACTGTAGCATCAGCGAGGGGATCTGCTTCTTCTGTAGCGTGTGGCGTTGGGTGAGGAAGTTTCTTGACGTGCGTCGCGTGAATCCAGTTCTTCTTTCCAGCCACCCGCACTGCTGTCCTGGTGACCAACAATACCTGGTGGGGTCCCCGCCAGCGAGGCGCGATACAGGAAGACCTCTCGTAGGCCTTCACGAGGACCCAACTTCCAGGCTGTATATCGTGTCCTGGGCCCGTGAACCGTACAGGTAAAGCTGAGTGCACCTGGTGGTAGATGAAATACAAATTTTTAGTTAACTGGTTACAGTAGTCTACAAGCAATACATTCTCCACCTCCCTCAGGGCTTTAGGTTTCGGGAGACCCCAAATGTTAGCAGGCCTCCCCATCACTACCTCAAATGGAGAAAGCCCAGTTCTAGTCTGAGGTGTGGTACGCATAGCTAATAACACAATAGGCAAAGCATCTGGCCATTTCAATTTGGTATCAGCACATGTTTTTGCAAGTTTATTCTTCAAAATACTGTTGTGTCTTTCTACCAACCCAGCACTTTGAGGATGCCTAGCTGAATGAAATCGTTTCTCAATACCCAGGGCTGCACATATTTGCAAAATTACTGCTGCGATAAAGTGAGGACCATTGTCCGACCAGATTATCCTCGGGAGCCCAAATCGAGGAAAGAATTATTTTACCATAATCTTTGTAGTGGTCATGGCGGTAGCATCTTTGACGGGGAAAGCCTCGACCCATTTACTAAAGGCACAAATAATGACAAGAACATATTTTAGATTATTGCATCGTTCCATCTCAATAAAATCAAAGTGAATGACCTCAAAAGGGACAGAGGGGGGCCCGAAACTTCCCCTTGGAGTGACTGTCCCTTTACCCACATTGTGCTGTAGGCAGATCATGCAGTTCTGGACGTGCCTCTTTGCAGTTTCCAGAATTTTGTCATTTACCCAAACCTGTTCTAACATTTTCGTGATCTGCTGGGCACACACATGCGTAGGACCGTGTGCCGGTGTCCAGTCATTTGTTCGACTGAAAACTGGTCGAATGACATTTGGTCGACGCAATTTGGTCGAAAACCAAATGGTCGAATTTTTTTTTTATTTATATATTTATTTTTCGGGTTTTAGTTTTTTAAAAAAAGGGGTTTTTAGAGAAAAAAGGGGGTTGGGGGGGACCCCCCCAAAAAAATAAAAAAAAGGGGTGAAAATAAAAAAATAAAAAAATTCGACCATTTGGTTTTCGACCAAATTGGTTCGACCAAATGTCTGGCAACCCCGTGTGCCATCGTAACCATCGCCAATACATAAGAATCAGGAAGCAACCATTTCCCTTCGGATGTATCCACCCAACACCCTTCGTCATCCAGTTTCCCCATTCCTTCAGCCCACTTTCTAGATTCTTCCATCGTGGCATCAGTCTGAATATCTCGCACAGACCCTATACCTTCATCCATTATGCAAACGTCTCTCATTTCCCTCGAGGTATACATGTCTGTGCTAAGGTCTGTGGCCGTTTGTCTGGCTATCAAATCCGCAAAAGCGTTCCCTCTGCCCACATCATCTATGACTTTGCGATGTGCTGCACATTTCATGATCGCTAACCGTTTAGGGAGTGAGAGAGCCGAAAGTAATTGCACTATCAAAGGGCCATGCTGAATCTTGGTCCCATGTGAGGTCAGGAACCCTCTTTCCGACCAAAGTTTTCCGAAGTTGTGAGCCACCCCAAATGCATACTGGCTATCGGTATATATATTTACTCTTCACCCTTGCGAAAGTTCACAAGCTCGGGTCAACGCTATAATCTCTGTGACCTGCACGGAGTTATGCGAAATTCTCTTAGTTTCAACAATTTTGCTCAATGTAGTAACTGCATAAGCAGCTGTAGATGTACCATTCGAAAGTTTAAAGCAGGAGCCATCTCAAAACAGCTCCCCTTCTGCATTATCCAAAGGAGTATCTATGAGATCTATCCTTCCCTTCGTTTCTTGCTCGGTGGTATACAGGCAGTTATCTGATTCTTCGTCACCGCAAACAGTGTTTTGCGGGAAAGGTAAGAGTTCAGCCGGATTGAGAACACAACACCTCTTAATTTGAATATGAGGGGCAAACAGAATTAGTTCATACCTTGTTAACCGTGCAGAGGTGAGGTGTTGTGTTTGGGTTTTGTTCAATAGGATATCAACAGAGTGAGGTATCATCAAAATCAAATCATGGCCTAGGACCATTCCCTCACTCTGTTTTACAGACGCGGCAGCAGCAGCAACAGTGCGCAAACATCTTGGCAAAGCGCATGCGACAGGATCAAGGGCGGAGGAGTAGTAGCCGCACGGCCTATTCTTCCCTCCGTGTTCCTGTGTTAACACAGCCAAAGCACATCCATCACATTCATGCACAAACAACACAAAGGCCTTGTCATAATTTGGAGTACCCAGAACCGGTGCCGAACATAGCGCGGTTTTGAGAAGCTCAAATGATCGTTGATGTTCCGATTCCCATGGCAGTGGCAGAGAAATGCCCTTCTTCGTCAAAGCCAACATCGGTTTTACCACTAGTGCGAAATTCGGGATCCACAACCTACAGTAGGACGCCATCCCTATCAGGGCCCTGACTTCCTTCTGTGTATTTGGAACAGACATGCCAGAAATGTGTTTTATTCTTTCAGGTGTCAATCTTCTCCCCTCCTTTGACAGGAGGTAGCCTAGATAGGCAACCTCCTGACAACAATATTGAAATTTTTTAAGCAAAGTTTTGTGACCATTTTTAGCTAGATGAACAAGCAATAGTATGGTGCCTTCTTTACAGGCCTTCTCAGAATCTGCAGCCAAAAGTAAATCGTCAACATATTGAAGCAGCGTGCAAGTAGGTGGCAATTCAAGAGTGTCGAGCTGCTCTTTTAAAGCTCTACTATAAATGCTGGGACTTTCAGTATACCCTTGAGGTGCCCTTGTAAATGTAAATGAGCGTCCCCCCAAGGTGAACGCAAACAAATATCTGCTTTCTTTATGTATAGGGATACTAAAGAAAGCGTTTTTTAGATCCACAACGCTGAAGTGCGTAGCCGTAGTAGGGATCATTGTTAATATCGTTGTCACATCAGGCACAATTGGAAATTGTGGGGCGACCACTCGGTTAATAGCACGAAGATCAATTATAAACCGGTATGGAATTGCATTGTCGCCTTTCTTATATACAGGTAAGATCGGACTGTTACACAAACTACCTGTAATCTCCTCGATCACCCAACGATGTACAAAATCGGAGACAATGCATTTCAAAGCACGTTCACCTTCTACTGATATTTTATACTGCGGGATGCGTGGCAGTTTCACCCCATGTTTCAGGACTATTTTAACGGGCTCAATCTGTAACACTCCGACATCATTGTCATCCACCGCCCACAAACATTCCGGAACAATGCTAAACTCGGGAGGTAAAGGTCGAATCAAGAACTGAGAATTAGGAAGTTGCTGTGGTGAAACAGTTAGCCGTACTCCATCCGAAGAACAATGAATTACTGCATTCAATTTCTTTAACAAATTCAACCCCAGCAAATTCTCTCCACAGTTTGAAGTGAGAAGAAAAGGGGAATGGTCCGTGAAGGGACCCAAAGAAACAGATACCGGCACAGAAACCGGACAGACAGTTGGTATACCAGAAAACCCTACGGAAACATTTGTTTGCCCTGACAGTGGGATGTTTGGAACCCGAGAATGATCAATGGAGCAGTTCTGTGCTCCAGTGTCAATCAAAAACTGGTGTTTCCTATTCCCCACTAATAATTCAACATAGGGGCCTTTTTGATTAACGGGAATAGGCAAAGGTTCCAGACCCTGCTTCGGGCAATCCTAATAAAATAGAGCCTCGTCAGAAGGAAGCTCTTCAGAAAGGTAGGCAGCAGAAGGGTGATCAAATATGTTTCTCGAGTCCATACTCGAGGTCTGATTTTCCCGTGAAAAAGGTTGCTGAGAATCTTGCAAAAGCTGACCTCTGTCAGGGCCCCCTGCTCCAGGGTGGCCCCTAGGTCATCTACCCATACCCCCAAACGCACTGCTTGACCTCTGGCGAAGGACAGGGCACTGTGCTCGCCAATGACCTTCCTGGCGGCAATAAGCACATTGATTAATATTTACAGGACTCAGAGGAGCATTTCCTTTTGGAACGAACTGACCTCAAGTCTGTGTCGTACCTGATCTGGGGTTTCTAATAATTTGCTGTAATAATACTTTAGTTTTCAAATCTCCCTTTCTCTTTTCAATTTTTTCCTTCTCATTATTAACACGGTTCTCATAATACTGAGCCATGTGCAAAACCTCAGATTGAGATTTTGCCTGCCAAGCGCTCTCAGAGGACATAATTTGTGACTGGATGTCAGGTAACAATCCACGTACAAATTTGTCCACGAACAACCTCTTCCCCGACTCTGTACCTAAATCCTGTCCACTGAAGTCAGAAAATACCTGCTCGAATCTATTGAAAAATTCAGTGGCCCCTTCAGTTTTCCCTTGAACACAGGCCGTAAGCTTGTCCCAAATAATCCTTTTTTCCGGGATTATAGTTTTTAGTTTAGAGACAATCCTATCAGGTAAAGTAAGTATTACCTGTGGCGGTTTCTCACCAGCTGGTCTTTCTCCATCAATTCTAATCATATTTGCCCACGTATCTCCCAACCCCGGCACATCATCTACTGTCCGAACCTGCTTCCATACATCTACGGGTAGGAGTACAGGAAATAACAAGTCAATGTCACTCAAGGTGAACACAGAGGACTGTAGAACGGACTCTATTTCTTTGAAAAACCCTGTCGGGTTTTTCCTAATATCGGGAACTGATTGTCTAATTGTGTTCACTTCCTGTCGTGAAAACGGGACGTGAACGAATTGTGATACATAATGTGCAGGGATATCCACCGCGGGGGCACCAGTCGCCGCATTGGCGGGGATCTCAACTTTTGGGACAAAGGTCGGAGGAACCTCTCTCATAGGCAACTGAGATATAGGTACCTCCGGCCGCTTACTAAGCAATAGAGCCAGGTCGAGCGCTAAGGCAGCTGTAGAAGTGTCGGGCGAAAAAGCCCTTTTACAAATCCCCAATAATTCTATGGGGCAACTAACCCTCTTCCTTACACATTCCTCTTGCAGGTGCTGTACCATCACCTGAATTACTTTTCTTTGCATCTCTACTGTATACTGACTATACGTGTCATACACTTCGTCTGGCGGTATCGATGAATCTGAGATCCATCGAACCGCATCTTTGGTACAAATTCGTACTTCCTCAGGTGCTGTTCTTCGGCACAGAAGGAACCGTTTCTGTACATATATTCTATTGTCCTCCTCATCCTCATCTCGTGATGTTTTTAAGTCTTTCCTAAACTTATTCAACATGTCCATATACTTTCTGCTCTGTGTCCCTCGAAAGTGCCAAAACATTCAGATCTCTCACCCCTTGTGGAAGATCCGAATTTTGTAATCTACCCCCATCACACACAAATGAGTCCCCAAACCTTCAATAAAAACATTTTTCTCAGGAAAACTATTTAAATTAGATAATGTAGAAAAAACATTAGCTTGATCACCTTTCTCCATGCAATGCTTAGCCCATGCAAACAATTCCTGTTTCCTATCTGCAGAAACAGTACTACGAGTCACAATCTTTGACCCTGCACCTGGATCGACTCCAATCAATACGGGGCCACCCGGGAGCGGAGGTATAGGTAAATTTAACAAAGGTGCAACTATCGGTGCAGGGGGAGGGGGCGGTGCAATAGGCGGAGGGACAACAACCAAAGGACTAGGAACAATAGGCTGTACAGGGGGAACAGGAATAGCAACAGGAACAACAGCAGGAATGGGCAGAGTGCCCAAAACAGGAGCATGCTGAGGTGGCGCTGAGGCATCGGGCCTGCGTTCATTTAATAATTTCTCAATAAATTCCTCAGACACATGGAAATCTTTAGAGGGATAAATTTTCTGGATCCCGAGTGAAAAGGCTCTATCCATATTTTTATCTGATTCTGACCGCTTTTCTTTATCATACAATAATGCTTTTTCAGCGTTTGTTTTATGACGACGTGCATGTTTATCTCTACTTTTAAGCTGGTGCAATGCTTCTTTCTTCCAATTTTGTAACACATCAAAGGCTGCTGGTCTAGCCTTTTTCTTTAACAAGATCGATTCTAAGTATTCAATACGGGGGATCTCAAAACTACCGTTGATTGGCCACTGAAATTTGGAGGCATGTCTGGTCTGTCTGTGCCAAATATCATTAAATACTATACTTCCAATGCCCTACTTACAGTACATAGTACACGCCGACGACCCCTCCTGTGGTGCCGGGCGGCTAAATTCCAAGGATTGTCGATCGCTGCGGAACAGAGCCCTAAAACAGCTAGACAATTTCCCAGGCATTTCTCAAAAAATTGGTGTTACCTGGTCCAATAATTGTGTCTGCAGATACAATACGCCAAATTCAAAGTGTCAGGGTTAAATTAAGAGCCGGGTCACGACTGCACCTGACCAAACCTAAGGAGGACCGTAAGGTTTACAAAGAACTTACCTAACGAATTTTACCTTGCGTTTGGTGGTTTCGGCAAATCTGCCCGCCTCAAAATTGGACCCTCGTCAAGATGCCGTGTCAGACCACACGACTATCGTCCAAGGATCGGATCGTGCAGCGCTGCCGAGGTATCGCGTCTCGATCGGTCGGGCCCGCAGAATCACACCGTCCGATCCCGGTTCGATAGTCTGCATCAACCTTCAATGATCCGGCATCAATCTTGAGGGTCCCTATTCGGGCGCCAACTGTGGAAACAGAAAAATTGATATGAGGCCGGGAAGCCCAAAGGAAACACACCAACACAGGTTACAAAGGACATACAAAGCGCTTTATTCAAAGTTACAACAATTACCAAAAGTCAATTGGCATACGGATAGCTATTCGGCCCTCAGAGTAACAGAACGAACCATCAACGGTAGTTCGCCGTGTTAGTGTGAGAGACCGTACATTGGGATACTCAGGTTTTTATACTTTTTATCCAGCCTTGGCCAACCCCCTCACGGGTTAACCATTCTTTGGACCAGGCCTAGGGTTCGTTGCCAGGTCAATCCCATAATGTATGCAATTTGATCAGTTCCGCTGATACAGTTGTTCATTTACACATAGGTCAGGGATAGGACAAGGTCTCAGTTCGCGACCCCAACAAGTGGCCTGCGGGCATATTATTTATTCATGTGTGCGGAGGTCACAACGGCCAGAATCCCACTCGAAATGTCATTCGGCCTCCATTTTGTTGTTCAGGGTGACTTCCACACTGCAAGAGTACCTAAAATGGTGGCTTAATCCAAGATGGCGATTTGCACAATACATTAAGGTCAAGACCTTGCCGCGGAATCTATGTACACGATGTTTTTATACAACTTGGCGTAGACCAACATACATTCAAACAATGCGATAGGAGGTACAATATTATTTCGATTTCCACAACCAGGGTCTTTTGTGGACTGGAATCTTTTTTCTCTTTGTGTCAGAACGGATTCCCTCGTCAGCAACGTATGAGCTTGCTGTTTGCTGTTCTTTCATTAGTTTCCTTCTCTGTCCGCTCTTCACTCATGGTATCAGCATTGTTTATGGACAGTAGTCCACCATGTCTCGCCTGCGGTCATGCCTCCACTTTTCCTCCCTTCGGGGTCAGGAAGTCTCTTGTTATGTCGGCCCAGTACTTTAGTGTTCTCTTTCTCTATCCAACGCGTTGCATTGGCGACCGGCTTTGGTTCAGTTGTCCACTCAGTATGCTCTCCCCCCACTTCAGCTTTCAGAGCGTTGCTTTGATGTTTTCGCCTGATTCTCTTCCTCGCATCGGACGCTGTGCATGTAAGACTGTCTCAGCTGGGCAGTGCCAGATGATTTGAAACTCGCAATCTTGCTTCTCTCCCAGAGACCCACCTTCCAGTTTTATGTCGTTCTCTTGGGGCTCCCATTCAATATGGTGCAAAATCTTCTTCGTCACAGTTTCTTTAAAGCTTTCTCTCATAGAAATGAATGGTACACTTGGTTGAATTTGTTCTTCATGGGATCTTTTTAAAGAGGGTGTAGTGATATTAGGTTTACGCAGTTCCTCACTGGAACAGGATCCTTGTCTCCAGAGGGGGGAGTCTCTCCTGGTGAGATCCTGCTTTCCTCTACTCCTAGGGATGGTGTGTTTGCGTAGCAGGCTCACCTCCCTGGCCTGATAAAGAAAGCCCCCCCGCCCCCCCACCCCCCCATTGGTGAGAAGTGACAGAATCCTGCTATTTGTCACATACCCTTCCTCTTAGTTTGCTGGCTTCCCCTTCTTTTCCAGTTTTATTGCTCTTTATTTTATACCAAGACATAGACGTATTTATCTTCATTAAATTCTCACCTGTTTCCCAGTTCTGTATGGGTCCGTCCAGGTCATTAATAGGAGATTACCATGACTGTCGGGGAGAAAAGGGGATCTTTGAGACTTTGTGTTTGTTAAAGGTTCACCAAAAGTTGGAGAATCAGTGTCTATTATTCCTCCTTCAGGGGAAACTGTTTCTACTGTTGATCTTATTGTAAACCGATACCTTACTTGCTCATTTAAACGTGGGGAATTAGATTGAAACTCATGTTGGGCGATTGCAGTCAACCACTGATGGACTTGTGGGACATTGCTACCCAGAACTACGTCTTTGGGTAGATTAGGAATAGCTGCCGCCTCTACATGTAAGGTGTCTCCAGGATGGTTACACATCTTGGAGTAAAGGCATAATCTCACAGTGTACTGGTCCTGTGAAGGACTTATCCCACCCCAGGTATGATAGTCTCGGTTGAACGGCACATCCCTTACTCCCAGTATCAAGCTGGACCCAAACTCATTTATGATGTACTGTGGCAGGGACCTTATCATTAAAACAGGGACAATGGGGTTCACTTGCACCGGGTCCCATATGTTACTGGGCCTGGAACTGGCTGGTAACATCCTACAATACTCCAGCTCCATGCCAAAGCACCAGGTTAGGTTCCGTAGCTATTTGGCTGCGGTTGACGCTACACGACTAGACCAAAGCGTGAACATTCATTGCTTTGCTAATAGCATGCGTATGGAGAGTAGTTTCCCCACTCCCTTAGAAGTCCCGGGAGCCCCCCAAACATGCGGCACAGGGTATCTTGGGGCACCGCTTGATAAATCATACACACCGTCATTTCAGTTACCTGTCTCCAGAGAACAGCACTCCCATATTGCATGTATAAATCCAGCATTATCAGTTCTGCATCGGCAACACCTTCTGTCACTAGTGTTATCAAACCTCTTCAGGACCACTGGGGCCAAATAGGCCCAGTTAAGAATTTTAAATTGAATGAGCTTGAACCTAGAGCCAATCGCCACTTTCCTGGTATACAAGCACATATAATGCCACAACTCGTCTCCCACGTCCGATCCTACATCCGCAGCCCAGAGTGATCTACATGTTAGAACCACCCTAGGAGTTGAGCCTAATACCAAATTCCTGTGGTTCGGAAGGGAAAAATAGTGACAAGGCCCGAAACACCTCGTAACTCCTGAAGTATTGAAACGCCAACCGAAACACTCCCCCTAACTTAGCCTTAACCTGCTCCCAGGAGACAAACTTCCCATCAGTATAAAAGTCAAACATATTATTGACCTCCTAACCATGACCACTCTCTGGTAATCATGCCGTCACATGTCAGGTCCAGACACTGAACATCCTAGACTGTAAGTTCTGGGGTATGCGGACTCTGCACCCGAACTCTCTGACACAACCTTCTCCATACATAGACTGTGTCAAAGGGCACCTATCATGAGTCTGCATAGATATCAGGGTACTCTGCATAGAATATGGGTGAGCCGCTCTCCCCTCAAATCGAACATGTGGGAAGGACTGGCCAATATGAGGCAAACGAAACCTGAGCCGCCTAGAAATACAGTTGCATATCAGGCACATTTAGTCCCCCCCCCCCCCCCTGTTCCCCCAATCCTGTGAGTGTCTCCCATTTAGTTCTAGGGGCTTTCGGGCTCCACATCAACTTAATCATATTTTCTGCTCTTTAAAATATTGAGAGCCGGGCCACACAGGGATGTTGAGAAACAAATGCAATAATTTAGGGAGGACCACCGATTTTATAATTGCCACTCTGCCCATAAGAGAAATCGGAAGTGAAGACCACTGATCTATTTTACCCTGTAGTGACTGCAAGTAAGCCCCATTATTGTTTTTTAATAATTCGGTTTCATCCCTATTAACTGATATGCCAAAGTACTTTGTGGATGTCTGTTCCCCGCGAAACCATTCTGCTCCCAGGCCTTCCGGATGGCCTTGTTTAATGGAAATAAGATTGACTTGCAGCCCTGATACTCTACCAAATGCTTCAACTCTCCTGCGAGAGAGGTTGTAAATTACATTCCGGGTCCCTAATATATATAGGATGACGTCATCTGCATAGAGTGTCATCGGTTCCCCAATCCCTCACAATGCAAGCCCACGGTGTCCACAAGAGAACCACAAACAGTTCATGGTGATTGGACATAAGAGAGGGGGACAACAGACACCCTTGTACCTTGTCCCAGCTCGAAGGATTTTGAGTGCCTGCCAGAAAGACCAATACTCGCAGTCCCACCAGAGTAGAGGCCATGAACACCTTGTTAGTAGTATACCAGCACTCCCACCCTCTCCAGAACTGTGAACAAATAGTCCCTCGCAATAGAGTCAAACGCTTTCTCCATATCTAAAAGCGCTCCAATCGTTTGCACATAAGGATCGATCTGAGCCAACACCGCAAACATTCTCTGAAAATTGAGCGCCGTAAAGCGACCAGGCATAAAGCCTGGCTGATCCAAATGCACAATGGAAGGGAAGAAGGGGTATTCATATTAATGAGGGATTTTGGCCTGTAAGAGGCACCATCCATGGGGTCCTTGCCGGGTTTTAAGATCAAGGAGATAATGCCGTGTGCATCGTAAGAGGCAGAGAACCCGACTGCAAAGCTTCCTGCCACACTTGGGTCAAATAGTGGACAACCTTGGAGCCGTATTCCTTAAAAAATGTGAGGTAATCCCAGAGCCTTAGAGGTTGGGAGATCTTTAATCACTTTCCAAATATGGTTAACGGCGATGGGGCACCCAACATTTCTTTGGCTGCCGTGTCAAGTTCTGCCAACGTGGCCTCCCCAGCAGAGAGCTGCAGGGCCTCTTGATCTGCCCTCACCCTGGCTGCATATAGATCACCATAAAACAATTGAAATTCTTCAAGGATTGATATTGATATTTTATTTCTATCGCGCTCGTACACAAGTGTTTCAGAGCGCGACAAGGCAAGGGAAGGGAACAGGGGAGAACAAAACAGCGATCTTACTAGGCCCAGTGACATTGAGAACGCGCAAGTGCATGGGAGAGGGGGAGGGGAAAAGTGCATGGAAGGGGGGAGAGGTGGAAAGTGCGGAGCAGAGGAGAAACAGATAAATAATAATAAATACATAAATAATAAAGGCAAAAACAGTTGTAGTGCAGCCAGCAAGTGGCAAGTGCTGGGTTTAAGGCAGCAGATAGGCTAGGTCTGATAAGTGCAGGATGAGGGGGGGGGCTGTATGGGAACAGAGACAGACCCCAGTGCAAGGGGTGGCCAGGAGGCAGTGCGGGAGGGTGGCAGGATGAGCAGGTACCTGGGCCCAGGGGGCAGAGAGTGGCCAGGTGCACTGTGCCAAGAGAACAGATCAGCAGGGGAGAGGGGGGGGGTGAAGGCAGATGCAAAGAGGAAGGCCTTTAGGTGCTTCCGAAACTGAAGATGGTTCTCCTCAAGTTTTAGAGTGGCAGGGAGGCTGTTCCAGAGGGAGGCCCCAGCCAAAGACAGATCTACCCCCAGCTCGTTTCTTTGAAAAACGACTGACCCTGAGGGAGGTGGAGGTAGAGGAGCGAAGAGCTCGAGAGGGGAGGTATTTGCAGAGGGATAGCTGAAGGTATTTTGGACCCAGGCCCCAGAAAGGCTTAGGGACAATGCAGAGGGTTTTGAATTTAATCCTTGCATCCACTGGGAGCCAGTGGAGAGATTTCAGAGCTGGAGAGATACGATCCCAGGGCTTGAGGCCAAGGAGAAGTCTCGCAGTCCTGTTCTGGATTAGTTGCAGAGGGCGGAGAATAGAGGCAGGTAGATTTAGAAAGAGGCTGTTACAATAGTCCAAGCTAGAGAGAACCAGAGCTTGGGATACCATGAGCTTCTGGGGGAAGGAGAGGAAAGGTAGAGTACCCCTGAGGAGGTGCAGTCGGAAATTTGACTTTTTAGAGACCTCAGAGATGTGGACGGAGAAGGAAAGGGTGGAGTCAAAGATGACCCTGAGGTTCTTAGCCTCGCAGGTGGGGGTAGGAGGAGGGCCAAGGGAGGCCGGCCAGAGTGAGGGGAAAGGATGGTGAAGGTGTGCCGATGAGGAGGATCTCCGTCTTGCTGGCATTCAGACAAAGATCATTGGCGGCACACCAACCTTGAATAGCAGTTAGGCAATCGGAGATGAGAGAGGGAGAGGAGGTGGTCGAGGGCAGCCTGAAAATGAGTTGTCGTCAGCCTAGCACTGGAAATTTAAGCAGAAAATGGCAATGCTGTTGGCGAGAGATGACAAGTTTTGGCTGAAAAGCCAGGGCGGGAGGTTAGACTCCTGGGGAACAGCACAGGTAGAGAGGAAGATGGATGATAGGAAGGACCCAAGTTGGACCTGGGAGGGTCAATCAGAGAGGAAAGAGGTCAGCCAGGCCACAGCCTGATCAGTGATACCCAGGTTATCACTGAGGCGGTTGAGCAGGATGGTATGGTTGACCGTGTCGGAGGCAGAAGAGAGATTGAAGAGGATGAGGACAGAGGTAATGTTGAGACAAGGTTGGAGAGCAGATCTTCACGGATGTTCAGGAGAGCAGTTTCTGTGCTTCTGGCAGCTCTGAAGCCAGACTGGTAGACGTGGAGACAGCCAACAGAATTGGAATGAAGGTTAACTGGAGAGCCAACTTTTCCAGGAGTTTGCCCAGAAAGGGAGTAATGGAAATTGGGCAATAGTTATCCGGACAAGAAGGATCAGCTGTGGGTTTCTTGAGAAGAGGATGTAAAAGGGAGTGCTTCAGAGGGGAGGGGAAGGATCCTGAGACAAAGGTGTGGTCGCAAAGTTCATCAAGGGCCGGAGCGAGTGTGTCAATGTGGTCCTTGATGGTTTGAGAGGAACAGGGATGAACCTGTTTTGATTAATTCAGGTTCCGATACCATTGTACCATCTGTCCTCCTAATCACCAGGATGTTAATTTGGCCCCTTTCACACCTCACCAACCTGGCCAAATACCTACTCAGTCTCCCTTCTTCCCCATATCTCTGTGCCAAGTGAGGAGCCACAAGAAACCTGTCTGCCTTGTCTCTTAAGTGATCAAGGGCTACCCTAATCGCTGCCAGGTTTTCACCAGAATGCTGATCTACATTCCGGACTGTAGTTCTTTTAATTCCGCTTCTAGTAATGCCAGCTTCCTCCGAATCGCCTTGAGCACCCCATTCACCAGAGAGATACAGCGCCCCTTCAGGTAAACCTTGAACGTTTCAGAGAGAAACCCAACAGATGTAACTGACCCCCTTTCGTAGCAAAGAATGACATTATAACTTCTAGCACCTGTTAGGGAGAATTCTCATAAATGTGCTAATTTCCTTTACCTTTTGAGACCCCCAGCAACGTTGCTGGATTTCTAGGACTTTCATTTTTACCTGGAAAGAGTGTGAGCCTTTCTTTCCCCACTCTTTCATGTATTTTGATGTGTGTTTTACTTTTGTGTTCTTTGGATATGGAGTTTTAAACAAACTCCATGGCATCATCTTTTTCTTGTGTGTCACACAGCACCCTCAGTGCAGTGGCACAGGGATGTCTATTAGACTTCCCAAGGTTTAAATACCTTCTCTGGGACTGACTACTGTGTCCCAGTGAATGTAAAGTTAAATTGGCTTTGCTAGTCTTTTTAAATTGCTAGACCCAGCACACACTGCCTTACAGCAGAGTGCTGGAGGGAATACCTAGTGTTCCCTATGCCTAGAAAACTCATGTAGCCCTCAAAAGCTACCCTCTCAGAATGGCTGGTGGCAGTGGTATTACCATGATTTCCCCGACGCGACCCGTTTAAGCGTTCCGGTAGCTGAAATCCACCGGAGCCATGTTTTTCAAGATGGCGTCTGACCCCCCTCTGTAAAAACAGGCCCTGATCGACTTTTTTCGCCATTTCTCTTTGGAAAGGTCCTTCTAGTGTTTGTCTCTGCGCGCCAAACCAGGTTTGGTCTCTTTGTTCGTTTGCCTTTGGCGGGCTTCTGTACTGAAGCCCCCCCCCCTGGCGCCTGATTGTCTGGGGTGCCCGAAACTCCCTGTGCTTAGTCTCCTAGGAGACATGAATGCACTCTGGCGTGATTGGCCGGCTGGCTGTCCAGCAAGGATAGCCACCTTTCTGGGTGAGTGACAGCTAGGCTGGAATTAATCAGAGAAAACTGTTTAAAAGCAGGTTTCTGTGACTTGGAAGGCAGAGTTGACCACTGGAATGAAAGAACCGAAGACAAGCTGAAGGAATATGACTGCTGCAACTCCTGGACCGTTGGTTTCCCCGGTGAAGCCCTGCTGCAGGTCTGAATTGCCTGAAACTCCCTCGACAGAGAAGCCCTTCAAGGACGCCTTCTTCCCTTGAGCCGGTGGAAACAACCAACTTGCAAGCCACCTGGAAACCATCCCCATACTGGTCGAATTTTCTTCAGAGTTCTGTTGAAAACCGGATAGCCAGTGAGAAGGATACCAGATTGTGAACTTTAAGGCACTCGCACCTTAAACCAATGTTTTGCCAAGCTTGTGGATCCGACCATGTGCAGTGTAGGAGTCTCCCGACATCCTCCCTCTTGTCCCTGTAAAGACGCTGGTGGGTGGTGTCTGTACTTCCGCACTCTATATGGTAGAGGAGAAACACAGAGGACCCCAGCCAAGATTCTCTATTATTGGTAGGTGGGCGAGCAATCAAGGCCTAGCTTCTCAGGAGGTGATGCGGGCTGGTTCTTAAGTACAGTGTAGTCCCCAAGCACTCACAAAGGAATGTCCGCACACTGTATAGGTTAAAACAGTCTTTATATAATTAATATTGAAAGGTATATACAATATCACGATAACTCACTTTGTACTCCGAAAATCAACAATGGTAAATACATACAGTTCTAAAGTGGTACCACTAACGTTATCAGATCTCGTTAAAGTGCATACGGTCAGAATGGCACGCAGATCAAAATAAAGAGGAAACCAGCAGTAGAGAGAGGAAGGAAAGCAGGATGGTTGAACAATTGGCAGAATACTGGTCCCGATACCTAGACACAGTTCTGTATGGAGATCCCCAACTGGGCAATCTGTAAATCAAAGATGTATCACAAGCCCAGTCCATATATTGTTCCCACTAGACTTTCCAATAGTTCTGCAACCCCAAAGTACCTTGGCGTTGTAGCGTTCCTTGTGGGGGAATCGACTGCCCTTCTTGAGTGTCCTCCCTTTCAGGCAGGAGTCACGGGTCGTCGAACGTCCGATGGAGAACAGGTCGAGCTACGATGTTGAAGTGGCCGCATCGTTCCTAGCGGTGCTTGTTGACAGGGAAGCTTAAACGTCCTGCAAGGAAGAGGCGTGCGGGGCACCTCGGTGTCGATAGTTCTGGACCGCAAAGAGTTTGAAGAACTGTGGCCCAGTAAGGGCGTCGAGTCGTCTGCGTCTCTGTGGTCCTTGGGTGGCGGGAAACCTACCGGCGGATGCTCCTTGGCGCGTCAACGGTCAGGCCTTCTCCAGCAGGATACAGCGGCGACGATGCGGACGAGAGCGTCCTTGGATCAATGAAGTTCTTAGGCAAACGGGAGCACGGCAGCTCCAGTTGGCGACAGTGGTCGTCGACAGTGGCGGACAACAGTCCGGGCGCTTCTCTTTGTGATTCCGCGGCGGTCCCTGTCTCGGGTTGGCAGCCTGTCGAAGGTCTGTCTACCAGGGAGCTTTGGCAAAGGTCTGCTGGTGCATGATGGTCTCTCGTAGCACGGGAAGAGGGCGCCTTACCAGGTCCTCTCTGGGTCAGTCCTTATAGACCCAGCAGCTTTCAGATTGTGAAGGAGAGCAACAGCAATTCTTCTCGCCCAGCAGGGCTTCAAGGACAAGCTTCACTCCAGTTACTCGTTGTAGTGGACTTCAGCTTCTGAACACGATTCCTAGCAGTGAGAGGTCCCCAGATATACTGTTTATCTCCCATTCATTCCGCTGGGTCACACTCAAGCATCCAATCACGACTAAGGGCATTCATGCAGGCAGGCAGCCAATCAGGCACACGGTGCATTTAGGCCATTCACTTCTCTCCAGACACTCGCAACAAGTTATGTGTATTGGGACAAGTACCGAGCCATTCAGCACTCCCCACTGCATTCATACCTGTTTCGGGCAGGGCTGTCTCAGTCATTATGTCAACCACTAGATACTAGACACCCACAATACAGTATGCGTATTTGTCACACACTCCATTCACCCGGGTCCCACCCACAGGCATACCCACAACATACGGTCGTTGAGAAGGCTCCAGCCAGTCTGGTCAGCACTTCCCCACACTAACATATATGGAACTTCCAGTCAACAGCCAGTCAGGGGGAAGGGACAGAGTCAGGGTTTCCCTGGACTTCGGGAAGATCAAGGTAACAGGCGATGGAAAGCAAGAGGCCATTCGGAATCTACCCATTCCAATGACAGGGCCTGGGCATCCCAAAATGGAGGACGCTCAGGGCACCAGTCAATTCAGCACAGAGCTGCCACCAGCCCGTACTCTGCTCTGTGGTTCACACACAGGTGCCCAAAAACATACACTATTATGCCATAAGGTTATCCCATGGGTCTGTTCACCAAAACCAAAGGAGAGAGCTGCACCGCCAGGAGTCCCACATGAACTCCTGCGCGGAAAACACGATAGAACACACGATAAAAAGCAGTAAAGAACAAGGATACGGAGGCTCTGTCCCTCCGATGCATTTCCAGCATCACAGTCCTCACGACTGAGGCTCAGGAACTGCGAGATCTACAGGAACTGCCAGGAACGACTGCCTCAGCTACAGCTTTTCTTCACCCTATCGGTACTGTGTAAACGTGGTAGAGAAATCCTCTGCCGCTGTGAAAGTTTGTGAACCTTTCCCAACTTCAGAGTCTTGTTCGCTCCTAAATCGACATATAACTCTTTTTCATGCAAATTACTTCTAAGAACATTGGCAAAGGCTTGACCATTTACTATCAGAACTGTGCTATCATATCCAAGACACTGATCTATTGACTTTGGCCCAGGCCTATTGAATTGAACTGCCTCTTGTAGTGAACAGAAACTATTTGCCATGGGCGTATGAAAGTAATTATGTCGGATTCTTATAACCTTTGCCTTTCTACCCCTTTTGAAAGTTACTGAAGTGCCATTTTGCTCCCATTTCAGGGGAGCCTAACTTGTTCAGAAACTTATTGGTTTGGTACTGAAGTGTATTATAGTGTGATATTGAGCTGCTTATTACTAGTGGAATGTTTTCTAACTAACTGTGTAAATAAATGTATATTGCTTTACCAAGAAACCTTGAGTAAGTGTTTGTTTGAACCACTGTGATTGCAAGTCCTTTGTGTAACACCTTGTACTGCTCACATCTCTCTTGAGATCAGCCTGGCTGCTCAGCCCTGCTGCCACAAAACTGTGTAGTACAGACTTTTACCAAATGTTACATTGTGCTTATACCTGCAGCCTTAATTATGTGTAGTGTTCCCAAAGGGTACTATATGTAATTATGCCTAACACTGGTGGCAAGCAGGGAGGATAAATAGTTGTTACATTGAGAGTGCTGCTCTTACTGTTTAAATAACCTTCACAAGGCTAAGCACCACTAGGAAAGCAATTAATTTATCATGCTTGATATGAATAACTACAGACAGGAGACCCTAGTCATTTTAACAGTTGATCAACTAAGAGAAGTTTGTAAAACTAGGAACCTCACTGTTAAAGGCAAAAAGGAGGAACTAATAGAAAAATTGTTGGAATGTCAAAATCTAAGAAATAGGTCTGCTGTACCTACTTCTGCAGAACATATGGAAAATGACAATGAGGATGATAATGTTTCAGAGTCCAACTCAAATGTTATTGATAAGTTAGAAGAGGCAGAGGAGTCTCAAGATGTAGGCCCTACTGCACCTCTACCTGCTCTTAGGCCTCAACCTTTAGCTACAGGGACCCTACCAGGTCCATTACTGAGTCTAGAGTTTGTCTCTCTTGAGAAGATGAGACTTGAGTTAGAATTCAAAAGGCTCCAAGCACAAACTGAAAGTAAACATCAAGAACTTAAACTAAGGGAAATGGAATTACAACATGCTCTTGAAACGAAGAAATTGTCTCTTGAGAATGGTTCTCTCCCAGAATATTCTAGGTCTTCCAGTCCTAGGAGGCCTTGCATGCCCAAAGATGCAGTAAGTATGTATGAGGTTAAGCTTGATATTTTTTATTGGTTGGCTGCTTTTGAGTATAACCATGGGATTCAGGAAATTACAGGGAATCAGCTGATTCCTTGGCTGTTGTCTAGGCTCCCCCAGGTTGCAACTGCTGCTGTAATGGAGGTGGGGGAAATAGAATGGAGTATGAAAATGCATGCGAAATTAGCTTTGATAACTAGGTTTGGGAAAACTTCTTCCCAGTATGTTGAGAGGTTTAGAACCCTAAAACAGCATGATTGTACCCCTTGGGCTACCTGGGTGTGTGAATGTTTGAAAAACTTAGATGGTTGGGTTAAGGGTTACAGAGTTAACACTTATGAAGGTATGAGAAATCTGTTTACATTGGAGTCGATCTATGATGACTGCTCTCCTGAGATGAGACGGCACTTGGCTGACTCTAAGGAAATTGATTCAAAGAAGTTAGCTAAGGCTGCTGACTTGTGGGTTGCCAACAGGGCTATTCACAGGGATTCTGGGGCTACTCAGAAAAAGGATGAGGGAAAGCAGCACAAGAAAGGTAATAAAAATAATTCCAATACCTTCAATCCAAAAGAGGGCCACAAACATAAGAAGGGTAAGCCCCTGGGAAACCGGATCAGGCTAGTGAAACCTCTGGTGCTAAACCAGAGGGAGGTCAGAGCAAACCCCCATTCATCACGACCTTTGGAAAATATTTTGCTTGTGGGTCTACTGACCATGTGAAAGTGGATCCCAGATGTAAGGGTAAACTTTCAGTGATCCACGCTGTCTCCTTAGCCTTCTCCCCAGAGGAAGAAGTACAAATGGCAAGTGGAAACTTTCACCTACTGGCTGAGGAACCCATAAAAGGCTCATCCAGTGTTTCATTAACAACATAACTTAGATGTCTATAATTTCATCCCAGATAATACTAAAGAGTATTACAAAGACATTGTTCTTGTGAATGGGCAGGAGACCCCTGCCATCAGAGACACTGGGGCTACCATTACTGTAGTGGATGAATCTTTTTCAAGGTAGAGGATGTTGCTAAGGCACCCAAATACCTCACTAAGCTTGGTGGAGGCCCTGTCCAAATGCTTCCAGTTACCAGCTCTCATCCAGTGCAATGACATGACTGTCAAGATACCTGTTAGTGTGCAGAGTGAAGTACCTGGGAGAGTCCTGCTGGGGAATGACTTAAAAATTCTTGGAGTTGTATCAAGCACCCCCAGGCCTCCCAGCAAAAGGAAACGGGAGCAGACAAGGAAGGCCAGGGAGAGTACCTTAAGGGGCTCTTTAGGGGAAGTTATAGAGGAAACTATAACCCCCAGTCCACAGTATTTACTGACTGCTATTTCAAATAAAAAAGGGGAAACCTAAAACCTCAGAAAAGGCCAACAAGCTCTCCTGTGCTACCTACAAGGACATCCACGAGAGGACTGTCCAAGGTCACCTCTGTGACTCCACCTGCTGAGGCTGAGTGTGAGGAACAACCAGGAGTGGTTGAATCAGCTGCTGAGGAATCGGAGCTGGAAGAAGGCCTTGCCCCTGTTGGGGATCTGGATCCTGCAGACCATCCTGAGCTGCAGTCTTTACTGGCAGAAGGTGGACCCTGTAGGGCAGACTTCAGCAGAGGTCAAAGGGAGTGTCCTACTCTTGAAGGTCTTTGCCAACAGGCAGCTTCCCAGCTGGAAGGACAAGAGCCAGGGAAGCATAGGTTGTACTGGGAAGATGGCCTCTTCTACAGTGAACCAACTGAGTCTATCCCAGGAGACTATAGAAGACTTGTAGTGCCTCTAGAGAGCAGACACCAGTTCCTATAGTTAGCCCATGAGATTCCTTTGGCTGGTCACTGGAGTTTCAAGAAGACTAAGGAAAGGCTTTCTCTGTATTTCTACTGACCTAAATTGGGGTCTGATGTAGACAAATTATGTAGGAGCTGCCACACTTGTCAGACATCTGTCAAGAGTGGAGCCAAGAATGTGGCACCCTTGGTACCCCTCCCAGTGGCGGAAGTCACTTTTGAGAGGGTAGGAATCAACATTGTTGGTCCCTTAAACCCTCCAACCTCTTCAGGCAACAGGTTTATCCTGGTTGTAGTAAACCATGCTACTAGGTACCCTGAAGCAATACCTATGAGGACTGTTACAGCTCAGGCTGTTGCTAAGGCCCTACTTGGTATTGTTGCCAGGGTAGGTTTTCCTAAGGAAGTCATCTCTGACAGGGGATCCAATGTTATGTCCCACTACATGCAGGCCATGTGGAAGAACTGTGGAGTGATTTACACGTTCTCAATTGCCTACCCTCCACAAACAAATGGATTGGTAGAGAGGTTTAACCGTAAAATGAAGAGCACGATAGGTGCTTTAGAAGAACACCTTAGAAGAAGGTGGGACCTTCTACTGCCAAGCCTTCTATTAGTTTATAGAGAAGTCCCTCAGGAGGGAGTTGGATTTAGCCCCTTTGAGCTTCTCTATGGCCATCCGTTTAGAGTCCCCTTGGCCCTCATTAAGGATGGGTTGGAGAGTGCTCCTTCCCCCAAGCCAGTGAGAGTCACTATGTGATAGGTCTCCGGAGGAGAATATCACTCATGATGGCAGAAGCATCAGATAACTTAAAAGCAGGTCAGGCACTGGTGAAGCCTTGATTTGACCAGAAGGCCAACATGGTTGAGTTTACTCAAGACCAGCAAGTTTTAGTTATGGTACTGTATGGGAGGAAAGGTCGTGAGGCCCCCTCCCCTCCATTCCCTTTGAGGTGAACACTCTATGCTCGTCCCTCGGATGGCTATGCACCTTGGGCCAAAGACGCCAGACAACCGCGGGATGACACATACAGATGCAAACCCCACAACAGGGCTGATTGACTCCATTTTGTATATGCCGAAGCAGGCCTCACAGCAAAGCCAGCCTGCAGGCCTGCAGCTCTCCCCCTGGCACTGCGCACAGTTAGCCAGCTACTTCCCCCCACCTGCTCCCCTCTGTGTCGCTGCAGAAGCCCTGTTAAACACTGTATATCTCGCCTTCCTCTTTCCATCACTGACCTGTGAATGACCGGGCAAGAGTCTGGGACGGGAATGAACAATCCATCTCCACAAACATGTCTGGTCACTTGCAGACGCTACTCTTAAGATATATACTGTGTCTAACCCCCCAACCTCATACCCCTTTTGATGTAACAGATGCATGTCTCACGACTGTGTGCCACCCTGTTTCACCCACAGTGCTAATCTTCTCTGTAAAGCTATAAATTCCCTCTTGTGCTTGCGTATAAGGAGCCTGTTTCTAAGAGATGAAACAGAACAATCATTAATTAACAGATCTAAATCAATTGCAATGAACATGATATGGTAACTCACCTGTCGATGTCCTATAATGTTGATCACATATTGCGCCCCACCTAAGATCTTTGCAAATGTATTAGATGCTAAGTGACTTGTTTTTTATGATGCAAAATGTATGATCCGCATTCAAATGGTATATGATTCTCAAGTGTACGATATAAACAGTGAGGCCACGAGGCTAATGTGAATAGAGCCATCCTGTAGAACGATGATCATGGTGAATGCAAAGACAGAGCCCACAATGTAATCAGAACCTGCTTATTACTTGTTGTAAAAGAAGTGACAGTGACTTGTTTTTACCTTATTCCAATGGTTCACGTATAATCCCACTAACTGAACTGGGTTAAACTCAACAAGCCACAGGGTCTTCTCTCCCCTCTCTGGCAGCGCCACACACAATAGCGCGTACTCCGCCCCCACCATTCTCCCCCTCATGATGGTATGATGGCCAAAGGCCCATGTCTCGATGATGTTTTAGTGTAACAAATGTAGCCTCTCACCCTTCCATTGAGCCCTCAGAGTGGTCACCCCTTTGGCCCCTGACACCAGAGGACCTCCACATCTTCTCTCCCTTTCATGTGCGCAAGATAAATGTATGTATAGATAAGTTTGAAATGTATGATTCTCCTCTCCCTGTGGCAAGGATGTCAATGATCTTGTTTAGGAGTGTCTTTTTATTACATATTTTGAAGTGGTGTCTAGATTAGAGAGGTATTATCACCCCATCCGGGCCCCAGGACCTTCCCCTCACACTGACCAGCCCAGCTGAAGCACGTGATGTCCGCCCTCCCGCCAAGCAACCATTCAATCATCTGAAGGTGGCGCCTACACAACTATAGTGGACTCTGAACTTCACCAATGAGAATGTAATAATGTAACCTATGTAATTACGTCACTGATGACTCTGTAACCCTTTTAATGCAATGACAGAATACTGTTGGGCAGAGTGTGATGATGGAAATGTATTGGAGGGACAGGGCCTCCCTGTCCTTGTCATGTAGTCCTTTTTCATTTGTGTTCTGTATTGTTTTCTGCCCAGGAGTCCAGGTGGGACACCTGGCAGTACAGTACAGCTCTTCCTGTTTTTGGTTTGGTGTACAGACCCATGAGATACCCTTATGGCACCCATGGGTGGGGGTACAACCCTGTGCCCCTAGTGTATGTTTTTGGGCACCTGTGTGTGGCCCACAGAGCAGGGTATGGGCTGGTGGCATCTCCATGCTGAATTTGACAGGTGCTCTGAGTATCCTCCATTTTGGGATACCCAGGCCCTGCCATTGGAATCAGTTGATTCCTGATAGGAAACAAGATGGCCCCTGTGGCCTCTTGCTTTAATTTGCTTGTTACCTTGTTTTCCCAAAGTCCTGGGAAGCCCTGACCCTTCCCCCTGACTGGCTGTTGGGTGGAAGTTCCATATATGGTGGTGGTGTGAAGTCCAGGCCAGGCTGGCTGGAGCCTTCCCAGTGACTGTATGTTGTGGGTATGTCCTGTGGGTGGGACCTGGGTGAATGGAGTGTGTGACGAATATGCACTCCTTGTTGTGGATGTCTAGTTTCTGGTGTTTGACACAATGACTGAGACAGCGCTGCCCGAAACTGGTATGCATGCAGGGTGGAGTGTTGAATGGCTGGGTACTTGTCCCAATACACATAACGTGTTGTGAGTGTCTGGAAAGAAGTGAATGGCCTGAATGCACTATGCACCTAATTGGCTGGCTGCCTGCATGAATGCCCTTCTGACCGATTTGGTTGCCTGCGTGTGACCCAGCAGAATGAATGGGAGATCAACTAGTATATCTAGGGGCCTCTCACTGCTAGAATTTGTGTTCAGAAGCTGAAGAGAAACTGGAGTTGAGACTGAAGCTTAACCTTGAAGCCCTACTGGAAGAGCAGTCTTGTTGCTGCTCTACTTCACCAGTCTGAAAGCTGCTTCTTTGCCAGCGCTCCCTGGTAGACAGACCTACGACAGGCTGCCGACCGGAGACAGGGACCACTGCGGAATCACAAGGAGAAGCGCCCGGACACTGTTGTCCATCACCGTCGCCGACCGGAGCTGCCGTGCTCCCTTTGCCTAAGTAATATTTAATCCAAGGATGCTCTCGCCTGCACTGTCGACTGCTTTGAACCGCCGGAGAAAGCCGAGGCCGCCGACACGCCGAGGAGCATCTGCCGGTGGGTTTCCCACCACCTAAAGACCATAGAGACGCCAACGACTCGACGCCCTTGCTGGGCCACAGTTCTTCAAACTCTTTGCAGTCCTGAACTATCGTCACTGAGGTGCCCCGCACGCCTCTTCCTTGCAGGACGCCAAAGCTCTGTCGGCAATGAGCTCTGTTAGGAACAAAGCTGCCACCTCACAGTCATTGTTCAACCCTTTTCCTCGTGGGATCTCGACGATCCGTGGCTCCTGCCATAAAGGGAGCCACACAAGAAGGATCGGTCGACGACCCGATGACAAACTCTGCTATTCCAGGTACATTGGGGTGGTAGAACTATTTTAGAAGGAAATAAGACTCTTGTGAACAATATATGGACTGGGCTTGTTTGATATCTTTATTTACAGGTTGCCCAGGTGGGGGGGATCTCCACACAGAACTGTGTCTAGGTAACGGGGCCAGTATTCTGCCAATTGTTCTAACCAACTGCTTTCCTCCTGTGTCTATTGTTGGTTACCTCTATCAATTGATTTGTGTGACATTTAACCAGAGTACAGTTGATGCACTTTAAAGGAATCTAATAATAATTGTGGTACCACTTAGAACTGTATATATTTGCCATTGTAGATTCACTGAGCACAAAGTGAGTTATTGTGATTGTGTACATAACCTTGAACTTAATTATATAAAGACTGTTTCGAGGGGCTTGGGTCCTCCGACGTATTCCATATCTATAATAGTAATCACCACAGCTGTGCTGCTTCGGAAAATCTTTCGGTGTCTGCGTCCTGCGTCGATACATTGTCCTCGAGGGCCTCTGTCGAGCCGACGTCACTGGATTTTATAAGTAGGACGCACGACGCCCGTAGCCTCAGTTCAATTTTTTCCGCGAACGTTTTCGCTTCGGAGATCTCGGTGCGCCTCCGTACTACTGAATCCTGTTCTTTCGGTTCTTTGAACCTGTTTGTTCGGCTTCTTCCACCCCGCGGTCGGGTTTAAGAAGTGTCGGGTGTGCGGGTCCAAGATGTCGTTGACGGACACGCATGACGCTTGCCTCTGGTGCCTCGGGGAGGACCGTGATACGGATGACTGTGTCAACTGCCAGTCACTTACATCGAAGGCCTTGCGGGAGCGTAAGAAGAAGCTGTTGGTGGGTAAGGTGGCAAAGTCCTGGAAGTCGCGATCCGCTGGACTTTCGATGGACGATTCGAGGGGCGACACTCCGCATCGTCGTCGTGAGTCTAGGGGGTGTCGGTCCGGGAGTCGGTCTCGCGATTCCTCTGCCTCTTCGAGGCACTCACAGAAGCACCGTCACAGGTCGCCTTCCTCGTCCTCATCCGAGGACTCCGCCCGTCGGCGGGTTGCTTGTCCCAAGAAGCATTCCACTCCTGAGGAATGGGCTTCCTTCCGAAAGGAGATGCGATTTTTCAATCGCAGGGCTCCGGTCCATCCGCGCCCTCTAAGGACGCCGGCCGTGACTGTGCTAGTGACCCCGCTCGTCTGCCTTCGGGCTTGAGCGGTCGTCACGACCACCGGGCAATTTCGAGGTCCCAGTCGGACAAGGATGGTCGCTCTAGACATGCCCGTTCCAGGTCCCGGTCCTCGACGCCCTCGAGACCACGTGAGCCTGTGAAGACATCGACGCCTGTGGCGCTGAGGTCGTCGAGGCACTGTCTCGAGGCTCCGCCTCTGAGGAAGTCGACGCCATCGCCGCCCAGGCCGTCGAAGGACACGCTCGGGGCTCTGCCCTCGAAGCCTGTGTCGACGCCGTCGAAGTTGTCAGCGCCTCGCTCGATGTCGACGCCGATTCAATCGACGCCCTCAACGCCTTTCCAGGCTGCTTTGTCGTGGCACGGTGGAATCCCCCAGAGAGGCTCTGAAAGGGTAAGCATGTCTTTGTCCCTTTTTCTGTGCCCTCTTTCTGACCTCTGGATTTTATTTCTGAGGGGGATGAGGGATCTGAGGAAGGTTTGGTGCCTGAGGAGGTGCCTGACGAGATTTTGTCTGGTCACAGTCAGATTGAAGACCTGCGCCAGTCACTGCACGACGGCAGTGGTCTGGACACCTCTCTGGAGGGGGAGTTCTGCAGCCTGAGCCTGGCACCCATGCCGAGTCCTCGTACCAGCGCCTTATGTCGAGGGTCACGGACTACTTGGGGTGGTCGGTGCCACCTGCTGATTTTCTGCAGGATGACCTGACGGACATCCTCGACCAAGGTCCTCCAACTGACCCGGTACTGCAATTCCATATGGCTTTGCAAAGAAGGGTGGCTGCGGCTTGAACTGCTCCGGAGAGTCTCCCGGCAGTGAGCAAGTCTTTGCCGCGAAAATACCGTCCAGCCAGTAGTGACCCCTGCTACTTGACCACACACCCCACTCCGGAGAGTTTGATGGTGCAGGCGGCCACGGCCCCAGCAAAGCAGGCTTCGTACCCTACCATCCCTCCTGATAGGGACGATAAGCGTTTTGATGGCCGTGCGAAGAAAGTGTTTTCTTCAAGGGGTATGGCTTTACAGGCAGACAACTCCGTGTGTGCCTTGTCACGTTTCACGCACACTCTGTGGAACTGTATTTCATTGGCGGCTGGACATATAATCCCGAAGGGGAGGAACGGGATGGTTTTCTGGCTATTGTACAGGATTGCAAGGATGACATGTGTGAGTCCGTTCAGTCGGGTCTGGACATGAGATTGTGTCAGCCGTCCATGGCGGCAAGCACTGTAATACGCAGGTTTGCGTGGTTGCGGAAATCAGGGTTTGCTCCTGTTGTGCAGGCCTGGCTCCTCAACATGCCCTTTGATGGTGAACATCTTTTTGGTAGCAAGGTTGACGAGTGCCTTGAGAGGTTGCAGACCTCCAAAGCTGCAGCAAAGTCGTTGAGCGCTGCAGTTCACCAACCTCCGCTTTTTCGTCCTAGGGGACAGCAATGGAGGGGAGGTTCCTTTCAATATTACTCATCCTTTAGTAAATCAAGAGGAGCTGCAAGTCAAAGGGGCCACTGTAGGAGTGCCAGAGGTGGAAAACAGGTACTCGAGGTGCCAAGGCCGCTCGGGCAGTTGCCTCTTTGCCCTCGGGCACTGCCGCAGTCGCTTCAGTTCAGTCATGAGGCCATGTCCCATGGTTCGCAAGTTGGGGGAAGGCTGGCGCAGCATCTTGTAGAGTGGCGTGCCATTACCTCAGATGTGTGGGTTCTGGAGATCATAGTCCATGGCTACTGTCTTCCTTTCCGGCAGAGGCCTCACGGCAATCCACCAGGGAATCTCTTTGAAGAGTCCGGATCCACTCCTTGCGCAGGAAATTCAATCCCTGCTGGAGAAAGGCGCCATAGAACTGGTGCCTGTAGCTGAG
Source organism: Ambystoma mexicanum (assembly GCF_040938575.1). Lineage (NCBI taxonomy): Eukaryota > Metazoa > Chordata > Amphibia > Caudata > Ambystomatidae > Ambystoma > Ambystoma mexicanum. The sequence continues at coordinate 803,473,158 of NC_090938.1, forward strand.
AGGAACAAGGGATGGTCTATCCCTTATTTTTTGATTTCGAAGAAAGACAGGGGATTGAGACCCATCATGGACTTGCGCGGTTTGAACAAGCTCCTTAGGAAGGACAAGTTCAAGATGGTTACTCTTTCCCAAGTCCCACAGGCCCTTCAACTTCAGGACTGGTTGGTGTCTCTCAACCTCAAGGATGCTGATTTTCATGTGCCGATCCATCCAAAGCACAAGAAGTACCCGAGGTTTGTGGTTGGCGACTTGCACTTTTAGTTTCGGGTCCTGTCATTCAGATTGACCTCCGCCCCGAGGGTCTTCACCAAGCTCATGGTGGTGGTGGCAGCGTATCTCAGGAAAGGGGGGATTCACGTCTACCCCTACTTGGACGATTGGTTGATCAGGGCGCGCTCTCCCGAGCAGGTACTGGATCATCTGTCCGTCACCTGCCACTCCCTTCACAAGCTGGGCTTCTCCCTCAACTTGAAGTCCCATTTGACGCCAACCCAGCGGCTCCAGTACATCGGAGCAGTACTCGACACATCCCTGGGGCAGTGTTTTCCTCCCTAGGTGAGGGCTCAGCACATTCAGCAGATGGTGCACAAGTTTCAACACGCCCAGAGTCTCCGGCCGTTCGAGTTCTTGAGGTTGCTCGGCCTCATGGCATTCTGCATTCTTCTGGTGCGGGAGGCCAGGTTGCGGATGAGATCTCTGCAGTGGGCCCTCAAGATGCAGTGGTCGCAGTCCTCTGGCAGGATGTCGGACCCCGTTCAGGTGCTGCGCTCGGTCGCCCAGGACCTTCTGTGGTGGGCCATCGAAGGCAATCTGATGAAGGGGGCTCTGTTTTGGCTACCCTGGCCGGAGGTGACGATCGTGACGGACGCATCCCTCATGGGATGGAGAGCTCATGCCAAGGAGTCGACTGTCAGCGGTTGTTGGTCTCCGTCGGAGTCCAGACTCCATATCAATTTGTTGGAGCTGCGGGCCATCAGGCTGGCCCTGAAGGCCTTTCTGCCGACTGTGCGAGGAAAGAATGTCCTGATTCTGACGGACAACACAGTGGCCATGCACTACCTCAACAAAAAGGGGGGGGCAGGGTCACTTCCCTTGTGCAGGGAGGCGATGCAGCTCTGGTTCTGGGCCATCCAGCAGGAAGTTTCGATCTCGTCAGTTCATCTGGCCGGTGATGAAAACGAGACGGCAGACGCTCTGAGCAGGCAGAGCGCAATCTCTCACGAGTGGGAGCTGGCTCAAGAGAAGCTACTGGAGATCTTTGCCCTTTGGGGGACCCCTCAGGTGGATCTTTTTGCCTCCAGTATCAACCGGAAGTGCGAAAGGTTCTGCTCGCGGGAATTCCCTCCAAAAGGAGCCTTAGGAGACGCGTTTGTGGTAGAGTGGTCCTTCCCACTGCTGTACGCGTTCCCTCCAGTTCCCGTCATCCCGCAAGTGCTGCGAAGGTTACGGAGGTTCGGTTCCCAGATGATCCTCATTGCTCCGGCTTGGGTTCGGAAGACGTGGTCCCCCAACCTTCTCGACTTGTCAATCTGCCCTCCACGTTGTCTTCCCTATCGAGACAACCTGCTCTCATGGGAGGGGGGTCAGGTTCTCCATCCAAAGGTCAGATCCCTCAACCTTCACGCTTGGCTTCTGAAAGGTTGAGGTGTAGGGATTGGGACCTCCCTGAAGACGTGATGGAGGTGTTGCTTTCAGCCAGACATCCGGCAACAAAGTCCCTGTGCCGTTGGAGAAAGTTCTGAGACTGGTGCAGGGTTAAGAATGTGGATCCTTTTTCATGTGACATTCCTGTGGTTCTGTCTTTTTTGCTTTCATTGGCCCACAGGGGCCTGCAAGTGGGTACTGTTTAAGGTTACCTGGCGGCGCTGTCTATATTTAAGCACTCGTCCGAGGAGTGTTCTTATTTCAAAATTCTGTTAATTTCTCAGTTTCTCAAAGGACTTACTAATGTGTTTCCACCGTTACCTTTCCCGGTGCCTGGTTGGGATTTGAACCGTGTTTGAAATTCCTAATGGGTGCTCTGTTTGAGCCTTTACATTCTTGTCCTTTGAGGCTGTTAACCCTTAAAACTGTGTTTTTCATTGCGGTCACTTTCGCTCGCAGAGTGAGTTGCAGGCACTTTCAGTTAAGCCACCCTTCACTGTGTTTCATAAGGACAGGGTTGTCCTTAGAGTTCGTCCTTCCTTTCTTCCGAAGGTGGTGTCAGAATTTAATTTAAGCCAGAAGGTTGTTCTTCTGGCATTTTATCCTCCTCCAGATCCTGGGAAGGAAGAGGAGAGGCTCCATAGGTTGGATCCAAGGAGAGCTTTAAGTTTCTACATTTCTCGCATGTCCCGGGTCAGAGTGGATGATCAGCTCTTTATTATTGGTTATGCTGGGAGGCGTTTGGGACAAGCTGTTACTAAGCAGACTTTGTCTAGATGGATTACCTTGGCAATTTTTGAATGTTACCCCCCCCCCCTCTACAGTCTTTACACTGGTGGCAGTGGTGGGATGCTTATGGTTTTAAGAATCAGTGTATAACCGTGCGGCTCTGTTATTTCGCCGCAGGATTTTTTTCATCGCAGTTTTTTTTTTCGAAAAACTTGTTTATTTTTTTTTTTAGGGGGGGTTACCCCCCAAGCCCCCCCTTTTTTTTATTCCCTTACACCCACAACCATATATTTAATTTTTTAACCCCCCCCCAAAAAAGTTTTTTTCGAAATAAAAACGGCGATGAAAACACCTGCGATGAAAAATACTGCGGTGAAATGTGTGTATACCAACCGTGCCACTTACAAAATATGTGCACTTTGTTAAATTGAGGCTTAGTTGTGTACAAGATAACTGCATTACAAGCAATGGAGTCTATTGCAAATGGTAAATTGACTAGGATGAGCTTAGAGGCTCCCCAGAGTGCTTGTGAAGCCAGGGAGTTAGACTTTGTGGATAAGTCTAGGGCTGAGCTGATAGCTGCCCTGGTGGACTACCAAACTGATGGTGAAACTCTAGGTATGCAACCAATGAGGACTCTACCCCTGGGGTTTTTGCTGAATCCGATTCTGGGAATGCCACCATTCCTGCTGCCTCTGTTCCAAACCCCAGCACTGCTCTTCAGGGGGAAGCCCTGAAGATTGAACCTTTAAAATTGGAGCTACAACGGGAACAGTTAGCCTTGCAATACAAAAAGTTTGCAACAGAAGCTGAACAAAAGAGTTGAAGAATGAGGAGTTGGCACAGCAAGTAATACTCATAGATAGGGACACTGAGCACCAAATAATCCAGCTAGAGAAAGCTACAGTGGAGACTTCAGCTAAACCAGTTAAGAGTGGCAGGTCCCAACAAGTTTCTGAAAGATTTGGTTGGTGTGTTTGTGGAGGGTTCAGATATCCTCCAATGGATTGAAGCACTTGAAATGGCTTGTGCAATTCATGATGTTGATAAAAGAGATTGGGCTAAGTGTTTGTTAAGCAGAGTGCCTCAGACTGGATATGACTGTATTCTGAAACTGAGCGTGGAAGAAAGGGGTCAGTATGAGTGCATGAAGTCTGCTTTGATTACCAAGTTTGGCAAGACACCTACCCAATACCTTAAAAGGTTCAGGGATTTTAAGAAAAGATAGAATGTGTCTCGGGTTGACTGGGTGAGTGCTGTGCACATGAACATGATGGGGTGGATTGATGGTTACAAAGTGAAAATGTTTGTTGAATTGTCCCACCAGTTGTTTTTTCTGAAGCCTGTTTGCCAGGGCTGTTCGCCAGAGCTGCGTCAGTATGTTGCTGACCATAAAATGTTGGATCCCTTCAAGCTGGCCAGGCTAGCTGACAAGTGGGTCTCCCACTGGGTGTCCCCTAAGGACTCCAGTGGGAACGACAAGGACAAAGAAAAGGGGACCTCTCAGAAAGCTGAGGAGTCCCAAAAGCAGTCACAGTCGAATAAACCTAAACCCTCCTCTCCTAAAACCCAAACATCTAGTGGGGATAAGTCATCTGTGGGTGGGAATAAGAGTAGTGGTCCACCTGCTGCAAAGCAGGCTCCCAGTGGCTCCAGCACCATACCCCGCATTCCTGGCACGTGTTGGGAATGTGGTGCTCTGGATCACAAGAAGGGTGATTCCAAGTGTAAAGGTAAGGCACTTGGAGTACAGGCTTTCAGCCTGACCTACCCCTAATACGTACGTACCTGAGGTGGAAGCCACTGTCCTCCCCTCCTCTATCGGATCACCTTTGGTGCTCCTTTAGAGATTTCTTTAGTGTCCCTTGGGGCCTGGGACCAGTACGCAGAAGTACTGGCGACTATCCCACAGAACACTCATAGGTTTTTGAGAAGTGTCCTCTTGAATTGCCAGCCTTCTACTGGTTTGAGAGACACTGGGGCAAGCATGACAGTGGTTGACAGGACCCTGCTCAAGCTAGAGGACTATGTAGGTGCTCCTCTGAGAACCACCAGGTTAGCTGGTGGGCCTCCGAAATTATCGCCTGCAGCCTTAGTCACACTCATGATTGGAGACAAGACAGCAAAGCTTCCTGTCCTGGTTCAGGACAATGTCCCTGCTAACATTCTGTTAGGAAATGATCTAGTAGAGTTGGGGTTGATCTCGGATGGTCTACCCCTGACTGCTGCTGCAGTCACTAGGTCACAGGTGACACAGGGTCTGGCTCTGAGACAGGTACCTGAGCCAAAGGTGAGGCCTAAGGCAAGAAGACAGAAGGCCACCTCTGTGAAGGGGCTAATTCTCTTCCTGTTGTTCCTACAGCACCCATTGGGATCCATGCTCTGGGCGAGCTGGGTCCAGTAGAAACCCCAAACTCAACTCCTGAGGGAGAAGAGACAGAAGACTCTCCTGTGGGAGAGGTTCTCAACCCAGAGGACCACCCTGATCTTCAATGCCTGCTGGCTGAAGGGGGACCCTCCCGGGCGGACTTCTGTAAGGGACAGAGAGAGTGCCACTCTCTCGAGGGTCTGAGAAAACAGGCCCTGTCCCAGGCACAAGGAGAAGTGCCTAGGACATTCCGGATCTATTAGGAGGGTGAGCTCCTTGTTAGTGAGCACACTAAACCTGAACCTGGTGCCCTCAAGAGGTTGGTGGTACCCCAGGTTTACAGGCCCTTCCTACTGCAGTTGGCGCATGAGGTGCCCTTAGCTGGTCATCTTGGTACCAAGAAAACTAAGCAGAGGCTCTCTGCCCATTTCTATTGGCCTCGGATGGGAGTACAAGTGGAGTCCCACTGCAAGACCTGCCCCACTTGTCAGTTGTCTGGCAAAACAGGAGGTGGTGGCATTGCCCCACTGCAGCCAGTGGTTGGCACACCGTTTGAGAGGGTGGGCATCGACATTGTTGGTCCCCTTGACAAGGTGGTTGCCAGGGCTCTCCTGGGCATTTTCACCTGTGTTGGATTCCCCAAGGAGGTTGTCTCTGACAGAGGATCCAATGTCATGTCTAGTTACATGAAAACCATGTGGAAAGAGTGCGGGGTAACCTACAAGTTCTCCACCTCTTACCATCCCCAGACCAATGGTCTGGTTGAGAGGTTTAATAAAACTCTCAAGGGCATGCTAGGTGCTTTGGCAGAGCCCCTAAGGAGGAAAGGGATCTCCTCCTGCCATGCCTGCTGTTTGCTTACAGAGAGGTACCTCAAGAGGGTGTTGGGTTCAGACCCTTTGAGTTACTCTTTGGACATCCCGTGAGGGAGCCCCTAGCCTTGATCAGAGAAGGTTGGGAGGCCACCCCTCCAGGTCCCGCTAAGCAAGTGGGAGATTATGTGTTAGGCGTCAGACGGAGGATGACACAGATGATGGGTCAGGCAACAGCAAATCTCAATGCCAGCCAGAAACTGAACAAATACTGGCATGACCGTAAAGCCTTGCAAGTGGATTGGACTCCGGGACAGGAAATCCTTGTGATGGAGCCTACCAAGCCTAGAGCTTTGGCAGACAAGTGGACTGGACCCTTCAGGATCATCTCCAAGATGGGCAGAGTCAATTTTCTGGTTGACATGGGAGTCCTTGGGGTAGCCCCTCAGGTATACCATGTTAACAGGCTCAAGCCTTTCCACGGGCGAGCAGAAGTCTTGGGCTCCGGGACAGGAAATCCTTGTGATGGAGACTACCAAGCCTAGAGCTTTGGTAGACAAGTGGACTGGACCCTTCAGGATCATCTCCAAGTTGGGCAAAGTCAATTTTCTGGTTGACATGGGAGTCCATGGGGTAGCCCCTCAGGTATTCCATGTTAACAGGCTCAAGCCTTTCCACAAGCGAGCAGAAGTCTCATGTCTCTTGCTAGCTTCAGAGCAAGAAGAGGATGAGAGTGAGCCCCTTCCTGATTTGCTGCACAGCAACCCTCAGGATGGCTCAGTGGAGGGAGTACATCGCTCTCTCGATCTGACGACAGAGCAGCAGAAGGCCTGCAGGGCTTTGCTCTGGCAGCATGCCTCTCTTTTCTCACTGACACCAGGCCTTACACCTTGGTGTAGGCACGAAATTGACTCTGGTGACCGTGTGCCTGTCAAAAGCAGGTGCTACCGTATGTCAGATACCGTTAAGAACCACATCTAGGCAGAGGTCACCAAGATGTAGGATCTGGGTGTTATTGAACCCTCAACCAGTCCCTGGTCCAGTTAGTGGTCCTTGTCTCCAAGGCAATTTCCCAGTCCGGTACCAAGGATTGGAGGTTGTGTGGACTACCGAGGAGTCAATGCCGTCCCCAAAACTGGCGCGCACCCATTGCCCAAGGCTGATGTGCTCATGGACACCATAGGTGCTGCCAAATTTGTGAGCACCTTTGACCTTACCTCAGGCTATTGGCAAATAGCTCTGAAGGACCATGCCAAGGAAAAGACGGCGTTCTCAACACCAGAGGGACTCTACCAGTTTAGGGTCATGCCTTTTGGGTTGAAGAATGCCCCTGCCACCTTCCAGAGATTGGTCAATCATGCGCTCAGTGGGCTGGAGGCCTTTTGTGTGGCCTACTTAGAAGACATTGCCATCTACAGTTCCACCTGGGAAGAGCATTTGACACATCTGGATAAGGTGTTGCAGGCCTTGAAAAGGGCTAACCTCACTATCAAGGCCACCAAGTGCCAGATAGCTCATGGGAGAGTCACATATCTTGTTCATGAGGTAGGAGGGGGTCAAATCCAACCTCTCCCCAGTAAAGTACAGGATGTACATGACTGGGAGACTCCCACTACTCCCACTCCCAAACTCAGCCGCAGCAAACCACATCGCAGCAGCACCTATAGCTAGTGGTTGCCACCCAATCCCCACTAACTTATGCCCCCTATAGTATGTAGGTTCTTATGACGTTTTTTGTAAATATATACGCCTGTCTTTGCTATTGTCAGACAGAGCGCTCTCGAAGTTTGCAGAGTCCTTTGCATGCCCTATTCTGATTGATAAACTCCCGTTTAAGCTGACCCGCACTTTTTCTTAGCCTTATTCCCATCTTGGGAGAGTCCATTATTGTCTCTCATTGTGGGGAGGATCGTGCTATCTGGGGGACGCTCGCCTTCAGTGGTGACCCCGACAGCGTGATGATTATTTTCTGCTAACATATATATATCCCTACCGTCCCCTTTGGCACGAAAATCTCTGGTCGAAAAGGGATACACACGGTGCGCCGGCTCCGGAAGGCTGCCCGCCAACGGCGACCGGTACGCTCAGAAGTGCGCACTCAACAGAGAGAGGGTACGGGATCCCAGTTGAAAAATCCCCTTTGAGTACTGCTCGCCGGGGCTGACCGTTGAGCGTACAGCAACACTGCCTGGACGGACCCAGTTTCGGAGACTCTCGGTTCAAGACGGGCACGTGAGTATTAAGTGCGAGCGACCATAAATGGAGTAGGGGAGGAAAAATAGGACAGGGAACGAGGTTGGTTGAAAGGGGACACTTTGGGACTACTAAGAACCACTCTAGACTTTCTTTACTTTTTCTTTGCATACGGCCATTAGGATAAAGAGGTGAAAAAAGATAAAGAGACGGGAACCTAGCTCCGCGAGGGGGTAGAAGGCGGCGCCGCATAGTGCTATCTTGACTAGTACTGGGAATATATGAAGAAGTGGAAAATGAGATAAAGGTGTCTGGTAAAGGAAGACACGGTGAATACATTAGTGACTGCTATTCTTTCTATTCTTCTCTCTGGGTTTACGGAGAAAAAACAGGGTCAGTACAAAAAAAAGATAATCTAAGTAGAAAGACGAGTTTATATCAAAACTACAAGACACATTCATATCAGATTAAGACGGAAAGGGACAGCTAGCAAGGGAGGAAAGGGATTACAAATTGAACTGTGAATAGAGTGTTGCCTATGGGTGTGTAAGCATCATATGTGCCAGAACATATTTGTCACGGTGAATGTTTAAAAGTGGTCATAAGTGCATAGTTATGGTGTGGTTATGGTAAGTGTGACCAGAAGAAATTTTACAAGGAAGAGCGCACTGCAGTAAAGTGACTGTTTCTTTTTGATTATTTGGGTAAATTTGCTGAAGATATTGATGGTGTACGAAGGGTGGTTTGCTTTTGTATGTGCCCCCTAAAGTATACAGAATAGAGGCTGTGTGCGGCCATTCTTGTATTGTACAGGTGGCGGAAACACACGCAGGTCCCCACGCTCAGTGATACACAAATACTTAGATATATCTGGTGATACATCTATATAAAGATATATATAAATATACATTAGTATCGAGCAACCACGAACTATGGGGGCAGAAACACCATTAGCACATATTTGTAAGAATCTACCTGGGTACGCTGAACGCATTAAGAAATATCACGATCAGTGGATCACCGAGCTGAAGGGGGAAGGATTACCCCAAATATGGCCCAAAGGGGGATCATTTGACAAGAGTGTCCTAGATATGGTAGCTACATGCATTTGTTTGAAATACAAGGGGAAGCAGCTACATAATAGGAGAGAAATATTAGACCTATGGAGATTGTTTGAAGAAGTACTGCCACCTAAGAAAAGGGAATTAGGTACTGATCTGCCATCTACCACTGACAATCCATTATTGATACCAAGAGACGACAAGGTGTTGCCAGAAAGTGAGTCACCGGTAGAGGTAACTAAGTTGTACCCAATACTAAATAAGCCAGTGCCCGCAGAAGGATACAGTGACCCAACATATGTACCCCCAACAACAGTCACTACGACTCAAGGGCCAACAGCACCCCCACCGTATGAGAATCATAGAGAGTGAGAGCAGGTAAGTACACCAATAGTGAACATAGAGAAACTAACTGAAGACCTAGAGTCCAGGCTCTCTATAGCAAAAGATGAGCTTTCAAGGATAAAAAGTATACGTGAACAGACTGCAATTAATGCTGCTAGGTCAGAGCTCACATCAGGAGCGCAGAGTCAGGATAAAACTATTGAGGAGGGGTGGAATAAGGGGGAGATATTGTTTAGGATACAAGAAGAACCGGCCCGAATAATTGAACTAGAGGAGAGGGAGGAGCGCACTGACGATGAGATAAGGACTACAGGAGGCAGAGAGGAGCTATTGTGTGATATAGGAGAAGACTTAGAGGAAAGTGAAAGATTAAGTATGGCAATGGGAGGAGTAAGTGAGGGGCTGGATGGCGCATGTTCAGGGAGAACCATGGAAGAAGAATGGGCAGGACGACTAAGGAATAGGTTGGGGAAAATGGCACCATTAGGAAAAAACAGAATGAAGGTGAGAGCAGACAAGACAACAAAGGAGAAGTTACAACTCCCACTAATACACAGGGGAGGAGGGAGGCCGAATTACATACCCTGGGCTCAGATGGATAAGGCCAATTCGTTAAAGTTATTGCCCCCGCTATCAGGAGGGGCAAGCAAGTGGATATATGCATTCGAGAAACACACAGCCGGGGTACCGCTAGCAATAGGCGATGTGAAGAGTCTGCTAGTATCAGCAGTCGGGGATCAAGCTGACAGAGTATGGGTAAAGGCTGGCTTCCCGGGAGTAACTTTAGACTGCGATCGCCATGATGGCGCCTCTTTTAACACAGTACGTGCCAGGGTGTGGGACGCCTTAAGAGAGACGTTCCCAGAAACCCCAGATTTGCAGTCAGTCATGCAATGTACAATGAACGACGGGGAAGATGCTATGGATCACATTTTTCGGGTCCAAGAGATGTGGAGAGCAGAAACGGACACGCCCTGGTATCAATCAACATCATTATTCTACTTCATAATAAAGAGGGGGTTTCCTAAAAAGGTACAAAAAGCACTTGACAAAATCACAGGTATTGAAGCAAAAGGATGGCCCGAAATACAGAGCATAATAGTTCACCACTGTAAACGAATAAAAGAGAGGGAAAAGGAGATAGCGCAGAAAAGATTGGCAGACGAGGCAAAATGAGTACAAACGAAGCTGGTGAAGGTCGCTGCAGCTGTAGCCGCGCTCCCACACAGCAGGGAGGGAGACGAGGAGGAGGAGGGGCTGGTAGCAATACAGGGGAGGATGGCAACGAATTGGGCAGGAGCAGGGCAACGGCAGTGGAATGAGCAGGAGCAGAGTGGAGGTCCGCAGTGGCAAGAGTGGGCCCCTCGAGGGGGACGAGGTGGGTACAGGGGTCGCAGAGGGGGTGGACAAGGATACGGGGGAATGGGAGGAAGTGGATGGCAAGGTCCCAGAGGTGCGCAGGGAAGCTGTTGGAACTGTGGGAGGTGGGGGCACTTTTCCAGAGTGCGCAGGAGTAGAACAAACAACGGATTTCCAGAGATAGAACACTATGGCAACCCTCACCCGGGAAGCCCATATGGTCTTCCAATGGGGCGACAACGGGGGGAACAAGAGCAGGGGTACCCAGAGCAAAGGCAAGTGCATCACTACAGAACACAGAATCACCCACAAAACAACACTATGCACTACACCCCATGCAACCCCTTCACAACGAATGCCAATGGAGCACCAGCACCAACCCCCTATAGTGGTGTGTCAGTAGTATTAGGAAGTGTCTTCAGCCAAGGCGGGACAACGAGACAACCAGCATAGGACAGCCCACAGAGAACACTTGCGTGTCCTGTTCTATCTACAACCTACGATGCAGCGGAGGAACCATTGGTAGGGGCGCAGATAGGAGACAAGCAGTACATATTCATAGTGGATTCGGGAGCGGAGAAATCATGTTTTCGTGAGGGCCGGTTTCCGTTATCTAACCGGAAGTTAGAGACGCAGGGGTTCTCTGGGGCTGTAATTGAAGTTCCTTACACAGAAGATTTGGATGTGACAGTGGGGGATAAAACAGTAAAGACACCCTTACTGTATTATGAACAATCGCCAATAAACCTGCTCGGAAGGGACCTTCTTAGCAAGCTTAACATGACAATATCATTTACAGAAAGAGGGATAGTGTGCTCGACACCAGGAATATGCCCATTACGTGTAATGCTGGTAGTGAAGGCTCAGACAACGGCACCGGAAATACGTGGCATGCCAGTGGACGAGAGAATGTTTATCGAAGGCTTAAAAATGCTGGCCCAAGTAGTCCCAGAGCTAAAAAAGTTGAAGTGGAAAATACCCGCAGAATTCATCTTCCGCCCAATAGTGCGCCCAGGCATAGCACCAGGGTCAGTGGTATCCTTAGACCTGCATGCTGTACAGGTATCAGCAAAAAGGATTGCAGTGATTGGGATGGACATAGATGGGTGTGAATGGCGCACTGTACTGTGCATCAACGCTAATATTGCCCTACGGGTATTATCTGATGAGGATCTCTTTTCTGATGCGGAAAATGATGGCGAGATAATAATGGAAATAGCAATGCCCTGTGACATTTTGATTCAGACTAGACAAGTTCCTGTCCAGTTGATGGCAGTGGTGGGAACGCCACCGTCGTTTTTTGACGATGACATGCGACTGGTGCCAAACAATTTGTGGACAACAGGCCCCCATGATGTAGGGTTGCTGCATGGAGTAACACCAGTGGTAATAAAGCTCAAACAAGGGGCAATTCTGCCCCGAGTGAAGCAATATCCATTGTCCCGTGAAGCTGAGGAAGGGATAAAAGAGACAATAAATGCACTGCTAGCACAGGGGATAATAGTGCCTTCAAACTCCCCATGTAACACATGTATTTACCCGATTAAAAAAGCAAAGGGAGGGGCTTGGAGGATGATCCAGGATTTACGCCCCCTAAATGACGTCATACAGAAAGAGTTCCCTTTGGTCCCGAACCCTGCTTCAATATTATGCAGTATCCCAAAAACGGCATCACATTTCACAGTGGTCGATTTGAAAAACACATTCTTCTCCATCCCCTTGGCAGAAGAAAGCAGATACCTGACGGCTTTCACCTTAGGGGGAAAAAGATACGAACATTGCAGATTACCACAGGGATACTGTGAGAGCCCAAGCATATTCAACCGCATGCTACACGAAGACCTGGGTAATTTATCAGTTGAAAGCACAAACATTCAGTAAGTAGACGATTTGCTCGTCTGCGCACAGAATGAAGAAACATGCAGAAAAGACTCAGTAACACTCCTGTCGCTGCTGGCAAATAAGGGGTACAAAGTGGACAAGGAAAAGCTACAGTACTGTCAGAAAGAGGTCCTGTACTTGGGGCAGCTGATATCAAAAGATGGAAAAAGAATAATCCCTGACAGGGTAGAAGCAATAAGATCGGTAAGAGAACCCACAACAGTGAAGGAGATTCAGACATTCTTGGGAATGTGTAACTACTGTAGAGCATGGATATTAGATTATGCAGCCTACACCAGGCCATTACTGCAAGCACTCAAGGAGGCCCAACAAGAGAACAGGAAAATAGAATGGTCGGAAAAGATGACCGACTCATTTAAGTCACTAAAAGAGTTGATTTTGAGTGCTCCAGTACTCGCCAATCCTGATTATGAACGCAAATTTTACCTGTTCTCACATTGCAAGGGAACACTCATGACAGCTGTACTGACACAAAAGACTTCCCTAGGACACAAACCGTTGGCTCACTATAGTGGCACCTTGGATGCGGTGATGCAAGGACATTTCGCGTGCGTGCGTGCGAGCAATCACTCGCTGCCGCCGTGTTCGCCATTGAGAAAAGTGCCACAATAGTAATGGGGTGCCCTGTCACATTGTTTGTGGAACACTCATTATTTGCAATACTTGAGAGATCAAAAAGTACACTGACCACACAGCGAGCAACTGCCTATGAAATAATATTGTCCAGCGCCAATATCCATGTGGTAAGGTGCAGAACAGTAAATCCGGCAACATTCATCACAGAACCATGCACACTAGAGGACATGCAGGAACACAATTGTGCGACTTACACAGGGGAAACAGGGGAGGACACGGTGTTGTGCGAAAATGCCCTGAGCAAGGGGGAGGTGTACTTTGTGGATGGGTCAGCATTGATTGACATGGACACGGGAGAGAAACATGTGGGGTTGGCAGTGGTGAGGTTAGAAGAAGGTGAGTATGAAACACTAGTGCAGTATCGCCTTCCATCACATTTCTCAGCACAAGCAGCAGAGCTCATTGCCCTAATAGAAGCATTACATGCAGCTAAAGGTTGTGCAGTAACAATATACACAGATTCAGCTTACATGACGACAACAGTACATGGAGGTCTGGCAAGATGGGGGCGGAGGGGGTTTCGAAGAGCAGATGGGACCCCAGTGCAACATGCAGAACTACTGAAGGAGTTAATTGAGGCCCTAAAAGATCCAGCAGTGGTAGCAATAGTGAAGTGCCAAGCACATACGTCCAACACAGACGTCTCTTTGGGGAACGCGGCAGCGGACGCTGCTGCCAAGGAAGCCTCATACTTTGAAAAACATGAAACAGGTGAGTACATGTTGCAGCACAAGACAAGTGATGAGCTCCCAGAAGGATACAATGCCATGCCCATATCACAAATACTAGAGCTGCAGGAAGAAGCAAGTGGTGATGAAAAGATGATGTGGGAAAAACGAGGGTGCAGCAAATCGGCAACAGACTTACTATGGCGACAAAATAACCCAGGGAAAGTAGTAATGCCGGTCAAACTATTAGAAATAGCATTTCAGCAATTACACTTTCCAGCACACAACACCGAACAACACATTGCAGCAGAGATACAAGAAGACTGGTTCGTGCCCTGTCTCCAGGAACACATATCAAGATTGACAATGGAGTGCACCACGTGCCAGATATATAATTCTGGAATGACGCTACGAACACTCAGGGGAACAATTCCAAAACCAGTAGGACCCTTCAGGGAACTGCACATAGACTACGCAGATATGGGGGAAAGGTGTAATGGGGCACGCTACATGATAGTGGTTGTATGCCCGTTCTCGAGGTGGGTGGAAGCAGGCCCATGTGCACGACCTGATGCTAAAAGCGCTGAAAAGTTCCTAGTAAGGGAAGTGTTCCCGCGGTGGGGAATTTGCGACGTAATTCGCTCAGACAACGGCACTCACTTCGTGAACAAGCTCTTCAAAGAAGTGACGACATTATTGGGAATAAAACATAAATTGTGCTTGATTTATCATCCTCAAAGTAATGGCGTGGTAGAAAAGATGAACGGACTGTTAAAAGGGAGATTGTCCAAATTGTGTTTCTCATTAAAGAAAAACTGGATCTACTGTTTGCCCCTTGCGCTATTTGAGCTGAGGAATCAGCCAAGCAAGGACCACCATTTGTCCCTGCACGAAATCGTGACCGGGAGACGGATGCACACTGCACATTCCCCATTTCGCCAACAATCATACGCACACAGAAGTGCTGCGATATTGGGAGATGAGTTCACAGAATACCTGAAAAAGCTAACTAGGGCAGCGCGCAATATCAAAGCAGCTCTCACCACCATTCACAAGGGAAGAAGGGAACACAAGGGAGTCCCTTACAGAACCTGAAACACCGGTACAACTGATGCCGGGAGAGTTAATTTATGTCCGGAGCTTTGTGCGCCGGTGGAATGCGCCACGGTTCCATGGACCATATGAAGTGGTATTTTGTACCCCTACAGCTGTAAAAGTTAAATATTGGATACATTTGACGGATGTGCGAAAGGCATATAATAGTGTGCAGGAAGAGGTGGGTGAGGAGGCACAGACAACAGCAAACAATACTACTGAAAATGATGAGTGAACGTGAACATGTGAGTGGACGAGGTGTACCCGACAGAGAAAATTGTTAACGAGAAACATTATATTACAGGTTATCGATAAAGATGAAGGATTGAAGAAAAAAAAAACGATTTATGTGCAAATAATAATGTGAACAATACATCTATTGTCTGCTCCCTTCTCTGTACATCCCAACCCTCCTCCCCTACCCAATCCCATTCCCCTTCCCCTTCCATGATATCTTGGCACTGGTAGTGCCAACAAAAATGTTTACATGCATGCACTTAATGCACTTTTATATCTCAAACAGGAACTACCATGGCAACTAACGGGCAGCCTGCAACGGATAGATTTATTAGATATAGAGAATTTTTAGCTGAGAGATGTAGATATTCGTATGAGTGTGGATTGTCTGTATGCATTACATTATTCTTTACAATTATGTTTGGCCTGGTTACGTATTGGTTTATAGCGTTCATCTCTATCGAGATGTACGAGGGGCGAGGGATTAACGGGACTAATGTGACAAATGAAACAGCAATTGTAAACAGTAAAGAAGGTGATTTTCTGGTATGGGATGGAACTAAACTGGTATGGGGATATTACACGACACCATCTAATGTTGCTATCTCGCAAAATGAAGGGTTGCAGGGAAAAATGCAAAACAGCACAACTACCCCGCCAGAAGTATCTAATTACAATGCCTGCAGTCTAAATGATTGTAACCCCTCTGCTATATCCTGGTTATATAACACCCCCACCAGCCGGCCCGCTGCCGTAACAAAAACCACACTGTTAGATAGCATGAAGAAAGAGAATGAAGAAATGACAGCGAGATATGAAATATTATATGATGATTGGGCAAAGGGGGGCGAGAGGGAGAAAGGGGGGCCCACAATGTCCATCGCCCATGAAGCTGGGAAATACCTTAGAAAAAGAATTAACAGACGAAAAGGGAGGCGGGGAAGAGGAAATATGATGAATATTATGGGTTAGGATTAGACAAAATGGAAGACCCACGACACCCCCACCAGACAAATAAATGGTAGGCGGACATGAGTGCAACGGCTAAGCAAACAACAAATGAGAGCTGTTATGTCTGCTCCCTCATTCCCCATGCTTCAGGTACACCCAAAGTATTGCTGCCCAAAGAATTGCCTATTGTCGATGCCCAGTGTCTCCTTCATCTCACGTTGTGCAGAATTAAGAACACCTTCCAGGCACATGAGGGGACTTTTAGAATGCTACAGAACGAGAAGACCTGTTATCCAAAAGCAGTAGGAGTGGTATGTCTGGAGGAGCCATTTTTTATAATACAAGGGACACTTTTTTTCAGACAACAAGTGGAAGGACGAAGAAATCATGTGCAAGGCCGAAGCACTGCGGGGTGTGGCACCAGAGAAACTGCAATGGATAGAAGGGACATGCACACCAGTATGGAAGGAACACATCTCAAAATTGACTTGGGTAACGGCCATTGAAAAACCCTTCAAGCTGCAGAAAGAACTAAACTATGAACTGTGTTTCAAGGGAGACGGGAGAACCACCATGGGGGCAAACAAGAACTGTAACAAGACCCTCACCATCCCAGATATGAGAAAAGGGACAGCGGCCCTAATGGACACCTATTGGGTATGTGGCAACCAGGCATACCTACACCTCCCACAATCTTGGGGTGGCAGCTGCTCATTGGCCACCCTACACTCCGCACTAATGGTGATACCGGAAAGCCACATTGAGGGGAGCAAGAAAATGCGAGAAAGACCTCAGCAGAATGAGGCCCAGCCAACTGCAGAGTCACAAGTATATGTCCTGTCTTCAGGGAACAAGGAGGAGGTGCTGTCCCGAAACAAACGATCATCGAACTATATATCAAAAGCATCATCAGTACTGCTGGCACAGATCCCGGATAGATATTGATTATTCAGCTCTGCAGAAACGTTCTTCGCCTCACTCATCCCAAGCATCCAGGCGCAAGCAAATGCAAAGTGGCTCCAAATCACACGTTGGGAGCTGATCCAGCTGGCAAATGATACTGAAGAAGGGTTTAACGTAATAAAAGTGGAACTGCGAGCACTACGGCTAATGACCATGCAAAACAGGTATGTCTTGTACCTGTTGACAGCAATGGACGGAGGTGTTTGCCGAAAAATTGGAAGTGCCTGCTGCACTTTTGTACCTTCCGAAGACGCAGATAACGGCTCCCTGTCCCATGTGATCGAAGCAGTGCATAACCTAGGAGAAAGAATGAGAATGGAAGGTGGAGCAGAAGAAAGCACATGGTTCGACAATATCTTCTCCTGGGTCCCATCATGGCTGGGAATGACTGTCAAATTTTTGATGCCGGCTGTAGTGTTCCTCCTTTTCATTTTTTGCCTGTGCCAAGTGGGTCTTCGATGTGTGCTAACGCAGTGCCGAATGGTGCAATGATGATGGTGACAATGGGCAACACCCGTGGTACAATACAAACTATGCAGGAAGTACAGGTACAAACAGGAACAGATGACACGTCAAGATACCAGATAGTGCCCAAGTACCACGACAAGGATATAGTGGATAAAATATGGCATACTACAATTAAAGAGCCCCGTATACTGGAATGGTACGAGGAGGTGTGGGTGGACTTGGAAGGGGAGAGCGGATGTATATACCTGACCTGCACCCCAGATGAATATGCTAGGAGAGGTGAGAGCCTGCGAGGGGTGTGCAGAGCATGGATGCCCATAAAAGGCACACCTGCATGGGATGACGCAATAATTGACGAGGAAGAGTGCAGGAGGTTGGAGGATTTAAAGAATTCGTTACTTAAGTAACGAAAGGGGGGAAATGTATGGGAGGATTGGTCCAAGAGACCCCCCTCCCCTGCATCCTCTCCCCCGGTGAAGTCCATGGCTCGTCAGGGGTCCTTACTGCCACCAGGGCCCAGGTGGTGGATGACCACTGGCTGAAGACATTGACCAAACCTGCTGAATTTAGCTAGGCCCTGGAAACCATTTTGTCTAATAAAGATGGTTTGAGCCCTGTGCACCGCAGCGCGGCCCCCACCCTTGGAGAGTTTCAATTATCCCTGTGGCCGCAGCTTTCTGGCAGATCCGATGAGAGCCCGTTCCCACGAACAGACGGACATGAGCTAGTGTTAGATACCAACACTGTAACATTTTACCTTCCGCAGTGTATCGCTGTTTCCAGCATGACCCGGTTAGCAGGGCCTGGGTGGAAAAGAACTGTAAAACGGTCCCCTGACAAAAGCAGAGTCCCCAAATACTAATGAGCAAACCACCTGTGGTGAAACTTTTCTCTCCACGACCCCTCTGACTAAAGACCTGTAAAATCCATAAAAATGGCAGAATGCGTGTTTATTTGACATTAGGGATGAAGCACCCATATCCCTGTAGCTATGCGCAAATAGTAAAAGTGTCCCGAGGGTTTTTCGTGTTATGTGTTTCATCAAAAGGATTGCACCCCACGGTCCCGCGCCATAAATTAACTAATGCTGTTAGAGTGCAAAGGAAGACAAATGCAACCATAATGAGAGCTCACGTAAGGGGTGCACGAAAATGCACCATATGTATGTCCTAACTCACCATGTGCCACTGCCGCCAGTCTCATTGGCGGGTTGTTCCTGCGTGCTCCACCAACCTTACTACTACCACCTCACTTACCGCGCATGTATAGGCATATAACAAAAAGTTGTAGTTGTTAAAAAGTTAGTGTATAAGTAATATGCTCGAATTGGCCATATCGATGGCACTAGCAATGTCAAAATGTGAGCTTTGAAAAGACTCAATGAGTATTGTATATTATATGAATGTTTATGTCTATTCCACCTAAAATATGCAACACACGAGGAAAATACCTTTGCGAGCACATGCAAGGCCATTCCCCCTTTCCCCCAGTGAAGCTGGCCAGACAAAAAAGCAGAGGCCTGTGCTGCCCTGCTCCACCTCCCCCAACTCGGCTGGAGCCGCTTCAAGCATTCACATTCCCCCGCAGCACCCAAGGCCACGGCCTGCCACCTGAATTATTTACAACCCAGCAGTAAACCCCGACCTTAAAACACAGATCCAAAGGCGCCCTTTCTTAGGCTCCACGACCCACCGGCTCACCTTAGGTTAATGGCCCCTGTAAAATTAGGATACCCAATATTATGGCAACACTACAGGAACACATCCATAATGACTTCTAACAAGACATGATAACGCGGACCGTCTGTCCCATGCCCTGAGACCCAACCCCGCGACCTATGATACCCGGTCAACAGGACAATGGTAACCATGTATTGATGTATCGCCACAAGACCCCCCTCTAGGTGCATTCCTCCTGTGTTGCATTAACCTGTAGAATAACCTATTGGAAGATTTACCAGGGAAGATAATATTGCAATGTTGAATGACTGCAGTGTGTGTGGCCCTAGGGCAGAAAGTCAGGAAAGACATTCATCTCTAACACTGGTCACGGTTGGCACAACAACACCGTCCGGATGAGCCCAGCTGACCTGCCAGGTCCAGCCCAACCCACGAGGGTAACCAGTGACATCCTCCAGCCGCGGCAAACCACATCGCAGCAGCACCTATAGCTAGTCGTAGCCACCCAATCCCCACTAACTTGTGCCCCCTATAGCATGTAGGTTCTTATGACGCTTTTTGTAAATATATACGCCTGTCTTTGCTATTGTCTGGCAGAGCGCTCTCGGAGTTTGCAGAGTTCTTTGCATGCCCTATTTTGATTGATAAACTCCCATTTAAGCTCACCCGCACTTTGTCCTGGCCTTATTCCCATCCGGGGAGAGTCCATTATTGTCTCTCATTGTGGGGAGGATCGTGCTATCTGGGGACGCTCGCCTTCACAAAGGGAGGGAACACCCAATCATATTCATCAGTAGACCACTCAAGGGTAGAGAACTTAGGTGGGCTACTGTTGAAAAGGAGTGTTTCAGTATAGTTTGGAGCCTTAGGCGTTTTAGGCCCTACCTTACGGAGTCTACCTTCAAGGTCCAAACAGATCATAAGCTCCTGAAGTGGCTTATGCAGATTAAGGGTGAGAACCTGAAACTGCTCAGGTGGTCCATTAGCCTGCAAGGGTGTCAGGAAAAAGGGTTGGGGCAAGAAAGGAGTGTGCAAAAGACGATAAAAATGTAATGTGGATATCCAACTACAATTCCCATCATTCCTTGGGGGAAGTTGTAGTTGCATGCCGTGTGGCCGTTTGCACAGCTGATAAGGATTAACAACAGTTTATAATGAGTAACGGTGCCACGGCAGGTGTGGCTTATTTTGTGTATCGGGCAGGAGCAGGCGGAGCAGAACTACGGCGGATGCAGCATCTGGTGAAGACTCTATGCGGAGACACGGACTAGCGGTGGCTGCAGGCAAAACGTCGACGCTGGAATTGCTACGTCCGGGATGGCTCGCGGGCCTCCCGGACTTGAGTTAAGTACTGGGGGGGCAAGAAAGGTTGGAGTGGCGGCGGGCCGAATCACAACGTGACTTTAACAGGAGGCGTTTCTCTGCTGGGTCCGGGTCGGCATGTGAGCCGCCTGGACATAAGTTAAGTGGGGAAAACCTACCTGCCCGTGTTATTTTCTAAAAGCTTATTACTTACCCTACAGTTTTGGGATTCAGATGCCAGATATTGTTTCACACACAGGTTCATTCCTCTGTGCGAGAGGACCAATTTATCCATTCATGACAGTAATAGCGTTGTGAAAAGCACGCACTAAACAACGGGGCATATGTTGGGTGTTATTCATGTTTTTGCAAAAACGTCCGACGTTTCATGTTATGGGTCATACTCATTGTTTCTGTATGCCCCACGGGCCAAGTGTTTGTTGATCATTGTGGGATTTCCTCCCAAGTATGTGGGTATGTACTGCGTGCCATCTATGTTTTGTGTTCTTGAATTCATAAGTGCATGTTGTTTTATGGTATAAGTATATGGTAGATTCTGTGTTCTCAGTTCACATATTAAGGTGTTTAAAAGCACAGGTCTAGTCATGCTGGGTATGGTATGCCTGGTACAAGTACAGAGTGTTATAAGAGTAAAATACGTAGGGATTTTTCCCTGTTGCTTCCCCGTGTCCTATTCAACATAGGTTTTTCCTAACCCTTTTCCTGGTGTTCCTACTATCCCCCACCCTATCCACAACCTCTCCCTAACTCCTCTTCCCCCCCCCCCCATTGGCTGTCACGTGGTGTCCTGTTTTATTCTATCAGGTGCCTGT
Organism: Ambystoma mexicanum; assembly: GCF_040938575.1. Taxonomy (NCBI): domain Eukaryota; kingdom Metazoa; phylum Chordata; class Amphibia; order Caudata; family Ambystomatidae; genus Ambystoma; species Ambystoma mexicanum. The sequence goes on from NC_090938.1 coordinate 803,494,403, forward strand.
GCCAACCACGGTTGGAGGGTCGACTTCTTTTGGCTTCTGTGGTTCGGGAGAGAGTGTGGAATTCTCTCCCTTTGTATTGTGTATCATTGACAAAGGGCTAGACTTCACCACAGAGCATAGACCAGGGAAGAGTCACGATAATCTGGACGGCCTTTCCAGAAGGTATGTTGACAGTCTGGATGAGGGTGTCTATCTCGTGGGAGATTAGGCACCCTAACCTCAGTCTGGGGAGGGGGGGGTGACTGTGATGCTGGAAATGCATTGAAGGGACAGGAAAAAATGAAAAAGGACTAAAGGACAAGGCAGGGAGGTCCTTATCCTGTAGTCCTTTTTCATTTGTGTTCTGTATTGTTTTCTGCCCAAGAGTCCATGTGGGACTCCTGGCAGTGCAGCTCTTCCTGTTTTTGGTTTGGTGTACAGACCCATGGGATACCCTTATGGCACCCATGGGTGGGGGTACAACCCCGTGCCCGTAGTGTATCTTTTTGGGCACCTGTGTGTGGCCCTCAGAGCAGGGTATGGGCTGGTGGCATCTCCATGCTGAATTTGACAGGAGCTCTGAGTATCCTCCATTATGGGATACCCAGGCCCTGCCATTGGAATAAGTTGATTCCTGATAGAAAACAAGATGGCCCCTGTGGCCTCTTGCTTTCATTTGCCTGTTACCTTGTTTTCCCAAAGTCCTGGGAAGTCCTGACTCTGTCCCTTCCCCCTGACTGGCTGTTGGGTGGAAGTTCCATATATGGTGTTGTTGTGAAGTCCAGGCCAGACTGGCTGGAGCCTTCCCAGTGACTGTATGTTGTGGGTGGGACCTGGGTGAATGGAGTGTGTGATGAATATGCATTTCTTGTTGTGGATGTCTAGTTTCTGGTGTTTGACACAATGACTGAGACGGCCCTGCCTGAAACTGGTATGAATGCAGGGTGGAGTGTTGAATGGCTGGGTACTTGTCCCAATACACATAACTTGTGAGTGTCTCAAGAGAAGTGAATGGCCTGAATGCACTATGCACCCGATTGGCTGCCTGCATGAATGCCCTTCTGAACGATTGGTTGCCTGAGTGTGACTCAGCAGAATGAATGGGAGATCAACTAGTATATCTGGGGGCCTCTCACTGCTAGAATTCGTGTTAAGCAGCTGAAGAGAAACTGGAGTTGAAACTGAAGCTTAACCTTGAAGCCCTGCTGGAAGAGAAGTCTTGCTGCTGCTCTACTTCACCCATCTGAAAGCTGCTGTCTCTCCAAGGACTCACCCGGAGAGGACCTGGTTAGGTACCCTCTTCCTGAGCTACGAGGGACCATCATGCACTGCTAATCTTTGACAGCGCTCCCTGGTAGACAGACCTACGACAGGCTGCTGACCAGAGACTGGGACCGCCGCGGAATCACGAGGAGAAGCGCCCGGACACGGTTGTCCATCACCGTCGACGACTGCCATCGCCAACCAGAGCTGCTGTGCTCCCTTTGCCCAAGTAATATTTGATCCAAGGACGTTCTCACCTGCACCGTCGACCGATTTGTCTCGCCGGAGAAAGCAGAGGCCGCCGACGCGCATCTGCCAGTGGGTTTCCTCCCGCATAAAGAATACAAACGCCGACGACTCGACGCCCTTGCTGTGCCACAGTTCTTCAAACTATTTGCGGTCCTGAACTATCATCATCGAGGTGCCCCGCACGCCTCTTCCTTGCAGGACGCCAACGCTCTGTCGTTGACGAGCACCGCTAGGAACAAAGCTGCCACCTCACAGTTGTCGTTCAACCCTTTTCCTCATGGGATCTTGAAGATCCGTGGCTCCTGTCTTAAAGGGAGCCGATCAAGTAGGATCCGTCGACGACCCGACGACTAACTCGGCTATTCCAGGTACATAGGGGTGGTAGAACTATTTTAGAAGGAAATAAGACTCTTGTTAACAATAAATGGACTGTGCTTGTATGATATCTTTATTTGCAGGTTGCCCAGGTGGGGGGGGGGGTTATCTCCACACAGAACTGTGTCTAGGTAACAGGGCCGGTATTCTGCCAATTGTTCTAACCAACTGCTTTCCTTTTATGTCTATTTTTGGTTACCTCTATTAATTGATTTGTGTGACATTTAATCAGAGTACAGTTGATGCACTTTAAAGGAATCTAATAATAATTGTGGCACCACTTAGAACTGTATATATTTGCCATTGTAGATTCACTGAGCATAAAGTGAGTTATTGTGATTGTGTACATAACCTTGAACTTAATTATATAAAGACTGTGTTTTAACTAATACAGTGTGTGGACATTCCTTTTTGGGGGCTTGGGATTACACTGTACTTAAGAGCCAGTCTGCATCACCCCCTGAGAAGCTAGGCCTTGATTGCTCGTCCATTGCTACCGTAATAGAGAATCTTGGCTGGGGTCCTCTATGCCTCTCCTCTACCATATAGAGAGCAGAAGTACAGCCCCGCCCTCCAGTCTTTACACAGAGCGCTCTTGGAGTTTGCAGAGTTCTCTGCATGCCCTATTTTGGTTTTAGATCAACATTGCCTCTATCTTCACCTGCACTTGGTCTCATTCCCTCCTGGGTTGTGTCCGTTACTAATCCTCATTGGGGAGTTTTATATTACATTTTGGGGGACTGCTCACTTTCAGTACCTACAAGGCAGAGGGCCTTACAGGACAAATGGATAGGACCCTTCAAGGTTGTGGGAAAACTTGGAGAGGTCAACTATCTGGTGGACTTAGGCAATCCTAAGGAAGCTCCCAGAGTCTTTCACACCAACCGTCTAAAAGCTTATGTCTCAAGACCAGAAGTAGGAGCTTTGCTTCTAGCTTCAGCTCAAGAGGTGGAGGAGTGTGAACGTCTACCTGACCTACTCAGAGGACAGCCTTTAGATGAGAAGATAGGAGTCCAGCTCTTTTCTAATCTGACACTGGAACAACAGGAGGAGTGCAAGTTTCTGTTAAATCAGTTTGCCCCCCTGTTTTCACTATCGCCAGACTTGACCCCTTGGGGCCAGCATGATATTCTCACTGGAGACTGTTTACCTGTCAAAAGCAGAGGTCACAGGACGTCAGATCATGTAAGAACCCACATAAAGGAGGAGGTCAACAAGATGCTTGATCTCGGGGTAATAGAGCCATCTACCAGCCCAAGGTCTAGTCCAGTTGTACTAGTGCCAAAGGCAGAATCCAAAGAATTGAGATTCTGCGTAGACTACAGAGCTCTTAATGCAGTCACAAAGACTGATGCCCGTCCTTTACCAAGGACAGATGAACTGGTGGACAAACTTGGTTCAGCCAAGTACGTCAGTACATTTGATCTCAAGTCAGGCTATTGGCAAATAGCCCTGACAGACCATGCCAAGGAGAAAACAGCATTTTCAACCCCAGCAGGCCTCTACCAGTTTAGGGTAATGCCTTTTGGACTAAAGAATGCACCTGCAACATTCCAAAGGATGGTTAATCAAGTTCTGAATGGGATGGAGGACTTCTGCATGGCATACTTGGATGACATTGCAGTGTTCAGCCCTACTTGGAAGGAACATGTTGACCACCTAAGATATGTTTTGCAGGCTCTGCAGCAGGCCCATCTGACCATAAAGGCAAGTAAGTGTCAAATTGGTCAGAGGAAAGTGGTCTACCTTGGACATGAGGTAGGAGGAGGTGAAATAAGGCCATTGCCTAGCAAAGTACAGGCTGTACAAACTTGGGCCACCCTTACTACTCAAACCCAAGTATCACTGGTTACTATAGGAACTTCATAGAGAACTATGGGACCATAGCTTCTCCCTTGAATATGATCTCACCCACATTTCCCAAAAAGGTCAGGTGGAATGGGGAGTGCACCCAAGCATTTGAAGGACTTCAGAAAGCCCTTTGTCAAGCTCCAGTCTTAAGAGCTCCTGACTATCACCAAACCTTCATTGTGCAAACAGATGCTTCCAATAGAGGTATAGGTGCAGTTCTGAGTCAGCTGGATGAGAAAGGTGGGGAGCATCCCATTTTCTTCATCAGCAGGAAGCTGAAGGAACCTGAAACAAGGTGGGCAACCATTGAAGGAGAACATTTTGCTATTGTGTGGTCACTGAAGAAGTTTAGACCATACTTGTATGGATCTACTTTTGTGATTCAGACTGACTACCAACCCTTGAGATGTGGGTGTGGAGTTGATGGGGTCAATCCACTTGGTTCTACACCACATGCCAAAACACTTCCAGTAGCAGCATCTTAGGTTTGGTTTTCTAGCTTACCATAGAATGTTCATATTTCTGGGTGTTTAAGTGACCAAACTAGGTTTTCAGGAGCCCAGCTGCTAAATTCAGAGTTTGAGGGAATGGGTTTGTTAATTGCTGTGTTGATGTCAGTAAGTTCTATTCGTTCTGTATCTTGATTGATGGTTGAGTAGCCATTTTCAAGTTGTGTGGGTACCATGTCGGTGATGCCCACACTGAGGCTATTAGTATTCTAGAGAGTTGTTTTATGCTGGAGGGGACTGGGGGGTAGGGCAGGGGTGGGGTTTGGGTTAAGCCTAAGCAAATGTCCCTGTCAGTTCATCCATAGTTTGTTCCCTAGTAACCCTTTCTCTGGGTACCCGGAAGCAAAGTTGGGGCATTTTGTGTTCTACTGTTGCGAAAAGATCCACTGTGCGATGCCCCCATCTTTTGAAATGAGTTAATATCCCACTCGTGATTTAGTTGTAGCACTCTGCTTAGGTGATCCGCTAGGCAGTTGCTCTCTCCGGGAACATGTGCTTGGATAGAAATGTCTCTTCTGATGCACCATTTCCATATGTTCTGCCAAAGTGTTTGCCCTGCTTCTTTATATGTGACATTGCAGTGGTAGTGTCCTCTATTGGCTTGCGCACTGTTGGTTATTCTGTTCTGAAAGAATAGTAATGCCAGGAGCTCCAACACAAATGGTTCTCCCTTTCCTTCTGTGACCATGCTCCCTGGGCTGAGAGGTTCTGACAGTGCGCTCCCCTGTCCTAGCAGTGATGCATATGTAGGTGGTGTTTTTTGGACTGATGGTTGTCAATATAACCTTCCCATAGGATTTGTTTGTCCACCACTGCCGAGCACTTCCATCCCTCTTGTTCCAACCACTAGATTGTTCCCATCGCCAGTTGCCAGAGACCACTAACTTGAGAGCCACTGCTGTATTGCACACATTTAGGCATGCACGTGAGATGGTGTATATGCAGGATGCCATCATGTCCAGCAAGTTCATAACCCTTCCAAGGGATATCTTTTCTCCCACCCGATGGGAGGGAACCTGTGCTAGAATTGCCTGTAACTTTTCGCCAATGTGCAAGCAAGAGATGGTACTAGGCTTGGCTTTGTCTCGTTGACAAAGGAACCCAGTGTGTGTAACAGGTGTACAGCGATCATGGTGTACTCCAGTCATGACTGCAGTGTTTCACTGGTAACGAGTCAATTGTCTAGATCTAGACAAGATATTTTCCCTGCAAAGGCGTGCTGCCACTCCCGCAAGGACCTTTGAGAATAAACATAGCGCTGTTGCTATTCCAAATCCTAATACCTTGAACTGGAAGTGTTGTGCTTGTACCTTAGGTATCTTCTAGGACTGGAGTACATGGAAATATGAACGTAGGCATCTTTCCTGTCCAGGGTTGATGTATATATATTATCCCTTTTTCCAGCAGAGGAAAGATCTCCTGAAAAAGATTGATTCTGAACTTCAGGGGTTCTACATACTCGTTGGCTGGCATTAAATGTAGCACTGGTCTTCTTGTCTTTCTTTGGGACTATAAAATAGTGAATAAAGCCTTTGTTTACCTGGTGCTGAGGTGCACATTCAATGGTGTTCTTTAGAGGTAAGGCCACCATTTCCTTCTTCAGCTATTGCTTGCGCTCTTGTGGAATGTTTCTGTCTCAGACTGTGTGGAGGCTGAAGTAACTCAATGCAGTACCCGGTGGTCACTCGATCTAACACCCAATGGTCTGAGGTTATGTCCTCCCATGCGCTGGTGAAATGTTTTCTGCATCCTATTGGAGATGCATGGCAGGGGACCTGAATCTTGAAGTCACTTCTTTGGAGCTATGGATGAGCCTTTTGTGGACTGCCCTGTTCCCCCTTGGTCAACCTGTATGCATGTTTCAGGAGGGTGTATAGTATGCGCCTTGCTGTGTTTGTGACCCACCCCTCTCCTCCCCCAAAATACCAACTTACTCTCGTTTGTGCCTGGTGGGTAGCTGGTTGTGTATGTTGAAAGACTATTTGCTAGGAAACCTATACTTTGAAAAGTTCTCCCTGAGATTTGTCCCAGTGTCTAACACATGATCCTTTATCTACTACCGCAAATAGGTGTCTCTCCTCTACTGGCTGGTCTACAGATGTGCCTGTCTCTGTGGTTTGAAACTAGTACTCCTTAATCATGAATGTCTTGACAATGGCTGCCCCTGCTATTTGTCGAACCTTTCAGCAGTGTCCACACTGCTCTTTATGATAATGTTTGCAGAAAGTTTCCCATCTAATGATTTTACAAAAACCGTTCTGTAATGCATCAGGGATCTGCCTGGCAAGGGCCTTCATGTCATCCCATGTGTCCCATTATATATGGCAATGAGCGCTGCAAGATTAGTGATTCTCGCACCATGGGTAGCTGTGTGGGGATTCAGAGTAGCTCTTCTGCGTGCAGTAGCTATTGCTAAAAAGAGTCTGGGACAGATTGTCCCTTGATGTACATGGAATCTGTGGGCGAGGGTCTATACTTTTTCTCCAACCTTGGGTTTACTGCCTTTGGTGGCTGGTTTAAGCAAAGAGGGTTTGTTGCTTTTTAATTGAGGCAAGAGGAATACTGTGTGATAATCTGCTGCTTCTTCTCGAGGAGGACTTCTATAAAGTCTACCTCTTGTATTGGTTCCTCAGCAAGTATTCCAAAGCACTATGCTGCTAAGGTGACTAGATCGGTGCATAGAAACAGGTCTTTGGTAAGGAATGAGGATGTGGGTTGTCTGCCCACGAACGTTTCTTTTGACCGTTCATTAAAAACGGGGGCAGAGCAATTTTTGTCCCTGCCACCAATGTTATGGATACGAGGGAGACTCCTGCAACCCTGAGGCCGAACATGTATTTATTTAAATTTGTAGAGCGCACAGCAGCCCGCACGCATCGAGGCGCTATGTCAGAGTTTAAGAAGGCTTGATTAAGGGTTACAAAGAAGCAGCCCAGTTTTACTTGTTACAGAAAAGTTCAGAGATAGTGTTTACAACGTAACACAGAGTACATGCAGGTGCAGATAGTCCTAAAGTCCAGGTTGAAGTCAGACAAAGAGGTTAGTTTTGATGGCTTTGCGAAAGGCAGAGTGGGATTCAATGGATCTGATGTGGGGTGGTACGGAGTTCCAGAGTCGGGGGCGACTGCAGGGAAGCTGGAGCCGCCTGCTCGGGCCTTGCGGGTTCTAGGGACAGCTAGGAGGTTGGAGTAAAGGGATCTGGAAGGTCTGAGAGAGGCGGGTTTGGTGATTCTGCATGACAAGTAGGGGGGGGGGGGCAAGGTTGTGAAGGCACTTGTGAGTCTGAGACAGGGCTTTGAATGTGATCCTCTCCTTGACTGGGAGCCAGTGGACCTGTCTTCTAAGTACCGAAAAGTGTTCTTTACGCGTGAGGCCGGTGGCGGCTCTAAGCGCGTTGTTTTGAACGACTTGGAGTTTGGCGACATTCTTGACAGAGGTGCCGATGAGTAGTGCATTGCAGTAGTCAAGCCTGAAGCCAATTATGGCCCTGGCGACGGAGAGACAATTCTGTTGAGACAGGAATGGTCTGACTGCGTTAATGAGTTTAGAGTGACAGGCAGATGAGGATGCTATGGCATTGACCTTCCTCTCCATGGTTAGGTCTAGTGTTTTGATGGAAGGTGATACGGTGATGGGGATGTTGTCAATGGAGAAGGTGGAGTATTTGTTATCCAGTTTGCTCAGGGTGGAGGGGGAACCAACTAGCAGTAGTTTGGTTTTCTCACTATTGAGACATAGCCAGTTTTCTGCCATTCAAGATTGGATTGTGGTGTAGATGGAGTTGAGGGTGTTCTGGTCGGCCTGATAATCCCCTGAGAGGGGGATGAGTACCTGGGTGTCATCAGCATAGTTTGTGTATGAGATGCCCAGGGAGTCCAGGATTATGAACAGAGGCCTCGTGAAGAGGTTGTAGAGGGTGGGAGCTGTGCAGGAGCCTTGTGGGACCCCACACTTGATGGTGCTGGGGTTGGCGCTGGAGGAGTCAGAGAAGACCTTCATTACTCGGTCCTTAAGGAATGAGTCAATCCATTTGCAGGCTCTGTCAGAGAAATTGGCTACTGACGAGAGGTGCTGGCAGAGGGTTTTGTGGTCAACCAGATTGAAAGCTGCTGAGAGGTCCAGCAGCAAGAGAAGTGCAGGTTTGCCTGCATCTCTGAGATCATCGATTTGGTTTTTGAGGTCAAGGAGAGCTGTCTCAGTCCCATGACGCGGCCTGAATCCCGATTGCCTGAGACCTAGGAGGAGGTTGTCTTCTAGGAATTTCTGAATTTGCAGGTAGGCTGCTTTATCCAGAATTTTCAGCAGGAATGGGACGGTGGTGATAGGCCTGTAATTCCCTGGGTTGGAGGGGTCGAGGGAGGGCTTTTTTAGGAGCGGGCGAACCCACGCTTCCTTGAGTCCCACAGGGACGTAGCCAGAACAGAAAGAGGCATTGATGAATGCTGTGATTATAGGGACTAGGGAGGGGGGCACAGTCCTTGAAGACTTGTGCGGGGCAGGCGTTGCCTTTACAATTTGATGGTTTGATGGATTGGAGAAGTGAGGAGACCTCCTTCTCATTCATATCTCTGAAATCGAACATGGGGGAACAGGTGGGTTTGTCTCCTGGTGTTGGATTAGTTTGAGTACTAGAGATCAGTTTAGTGAGCTCTCGTCAGTGTGCAAGTATTTTGGCTTGCAAGGTTTCCAGTTTGCTTAGCATGGCGTTACACCAGGCTTCATCCTTCACTATTGGAGATGGGGGTGGAGGGGGAGGTGGGGGTCTCGAGTTCTCTGAAAATAGCAAATATTTCTCTACTTCCGGATTTGGCATTGGCTATCCTGGTATTGTAGGAAGAGGCTTTAGCATTGGTTATAGCAATTTTGTATTCTTTAGAGATGGATTTGAAGGCGATTTTGGTGGCTTCAGTGGGGTTATTAATCCATATTTTAAGAGCAGTCCTTTTTTTCCCCACGTAGTTTTAGGAGATCCTGAGTGTACCAGGCATTTGAATGTTTGGACTTCTTAGCTTTTTTGAGGGTGAGGGGTGCCACAAGGTCAATAGCCTGGGTGATTGCGGTCTTGAAATCATTGGCAAGGCGATCAGGGTCATCAGTGAAGGGAGGTAGTAGAGCGGGTACCCTGAGGTGCTTAGATAGGTTGTCGTGGGTGAGCAGTTTGGAGCTACGGGCGATGGATGCAGGAAGAGTGAGTGAGGGTGGGCGGTGGAGGACCTCTGGAGGTGAGGATGTTGAATAGAATACAGTGGTGATCAGACCAGGGTTGTGGGACGATCACTGGGTGGCTTAGCGAGCAGTTATGGTGGGCAACCCAGTCTAGGGTGCGTCCTTTGATATGAGTGGGGATGGAGATGGCTTGCGCGAACCCCAGGTTGCGCAGTGATTTGTTGAGGTTTTTGGATTGTGGGTCTTTTGGGTCATTGAGACCTAAGTTAAAGTCCCCCTAAGAGCAGAATTTTGGATGAGTTTTTAAGGTTGTCTGAGAGTGAATGTGTTAGAGCATATTGGAAGTCATTGGAGGGGCCGGGTGGACGGTAGATGAGGTGGATGGTATAGGTGCAGTTGTTTGAGAGCTTGAGTAGGATGTAGTCGGAGTTCTGATCAAGGTCCTTCTCAATGGTCCTAATGGATAGGGAGTCCTTAGCGATGACGGCGACACCACCCCCTCTGTGGGAGGAGAGGTCTTGCCTATAGATAATGTACCCCTCAGGTACTGCCAGGGTGAGGACGGGTCCGGAAGACTCTGATAGCCATGTTTCGCTAAGGAAGAGGAGGTCAAGCTTGTTGCTGGTGACCAGGTCATGTATATCTAATGCATGGGCTGGTAGAGAGCGAGAATTAATTAGGGCACATTTGAGGTAGGTTTTGGAGTGAGGGGGAGGGGTGGAAGAGCTGGGGGAGGGTGGAGCGGAAGTACTTAAGTGGTTGAGGTTGTCTTTATATGATGGTCTGGCATGTGGGGCTGGTGCGAGTACATTGCAGGCAGTTACCACATTAGTGCATGATGTCAGGTCACTGCGACATGGTGGTGGGTCAATACAGGGCACATACAAGTCAATATTCACATCAGTGCATGGAGGCTGAGCAGTGCAAGACATATTAGCAGTAGGCAGGGTATCATGGTGAGCATTGCATAGCAGTGGGGTGCTTGGGGAAGGTGTGGTAATATTGCACGTGGTGTTAGCAGCCGTGCATAGTAGGGCAGTGCATGCAGCAATGGTACAGGGCATAATGAAGGTAGGCAAGATATTGTTTGAAGACACAGAGATGTGTGGCACGCAGGCCACTGTGATAGCTGTGTCTCTGGTAGGAGGTACATAGTTGGGGGCAGAATCGTTGATTTCTGCTTGGGTGACGTTCGGTGCTTCCTTCTCTCCCAGGAAGTCAGTGATGGGGGATGAAGCGGTGAGGTTGCCTGCGGTGCCGGGGGAACACCCGTGGGCGGCGCAACATTGTTATGCAGTAATAGGTTGATGGCAGCCGGGCGGACACCTGTCCTAACGTGCTGCACGCCACGGGGCTTGGTGAGGAGTTGGTTAAGGAGGGGGGTGTATCCTTTGGTAGTGGGTGGAGTCCAGGGGGGACTGTGGATGGTTTTGGAGAACGGTGTGCGTGCAGGGCGATGCATGCAGGTGTTCGGCAGCAGTTGAGGGGGTAGGCAGGGCACTGAGTGGTTGTGCAGTCTTGCTCTGAGGCGAGATAGCCTTAATAGACTGCTTGGGCAGAAGGTGCCGACTGTTGACCTGATGGTGCGCGCGCGTGCAGTCGGTCATTTCGCATTGCAATGCTAGGAATACAGGCAGCTGGAGCTACCAGGAATCGCTTATCTAGTGATGAGCATAGAATGGTGGCCCTCTGCGCCCTCGAGCTGCAGAGAGTGAGCTTGGCCTTTTCTCCTGGCCTTTGCTCCTCTGCATTGGGAGCAGGGGGTACCCCTGATACACCCAATCTTCATGTTCGGTATTTTAGAGCCCAAATTGAACACAACAATTCAAACTAATGGGAGTGACCGAAATCTGTCAAATCTACCATACATTTTTTCAATCAATTTGGGTAATACCATGAATGGCACTGGTGGTTCCTCCTCGTCTAGGGAGACCATTATAAAATCATCTGGATTCACATAGTCCTGTGGAATCTGTTGTCGTTGTTCGCATGGAAGTCATGGGCCGAGTGTCTTCCAGGTAGCTCTTCAAGCCCTGGAGCGTTACCTTTTTGTGATGCTGTTTCACCTTGAGGCAGAGAAGATGGTCTCCGTCTGCTCTTTTCATGGTTCTCCAGGAAGGAGACCATTTTATACATGGTCTCTGCAATACCCTTCTTGGGCCATTCTTTTGGATGCCTAAGGATGTCCTCCAACGTCAGTGTGACTAATTGTCCCACAAGCGTCAAAGGTTTCAACGCAGATACTCCAAACCCTCTTCTGAATTGGAGATGTCCAACATTTTTTTCAGTATCACAGCTGAAATAGTACTTGACCCTTCCATGTATAACCCTGTTTGGTGTTGTGGATGTTGCTTGTGAATAAACTTGCCCTTGCTTTTGTGTGAATGCTTTCCCTTTTGCATCGAGGCCCATTATGCGTTACAATTGAGTTGCAGTAGCGTTGCTGCATTTTGGTGTCTGACAACCTCTCAATGCTTTTTTTCCGAGTCGGGTTTGTGTTATACAGCCCCTTGATAGCAAGGGGACTTAGCCATAACTTGTATCAACAAGCCGCTTGAGCTGGGGAGGTAGAAAATCACCTGCAATGCTTTCCTACCAGCACCTCTGTGTTGCTGTTGGGGTCTGGTCGGTATGGACTCGCCCTGTGGCGACTCAGACTGGAAGCCATATGGTGCACAACGTTTTTGCCTGTGCACCCAGAGTGTCTCTTCCTTGCATGCCCAGCAGCAATCCTCAGCGTGGTCTTGGAGTAAACTCATTGCACACCCTTTGGGTATCCCACTAACAGAACCTAGAATTGCACTCTTGGCAGAATTTTAAGTGTTTTCACCATAAAGGTATCAAGGGTTCGACACAGCTGGAGTATGGTGAAAATAATCAGAAATGTGTGTGTATATATTTCCCCCGCTCTCTGTACTGTGCCTCTCGATGCTGTAGCCACTGTTCTCAATCAGTATTGCTCGCTCTCAATGAAATTCCAATCTCAGCTTGAAGATTTGTCTTGAAATGGCTGCCAACCAGTGGAGGAAAAAACAATCCCAGAACATAGACGTGTGAAAGGAACATCCCTGTCGACACTTTTTTTAATTCGAAAAATATTAAATACTGAGCAAACCACTAGATGGCATACTGTACATAACAGGTGAATCTAAGCAGGTTCACAAGTCCCAGAAATAAACATATTGGGCCTCATTACAACTCAGGCGGTAAGGGGTTTACGGCAGCGTTAACAGCGCCGAGCCTTACCGCCTGATTACGAGGTCCCCTAGCGCCATGGTGCTTTTAACACCTGCTTTTAGCAGGTGTTAAAATCCATGGCGCTAAGGGACCTTGATGTTAATTACGCCACCGTAATTTACGGTGGCGTAATTAACGCCTTCCCCACTCCCATTATGCCCTATGGGGCAAAAATGGGAATGGGGAAGGGTAAATGGGGATTGGGGACTTACCGCCCCGCCTAGGTCGGAATGGGGTGGTAAGTCCACCAACCACCATGGCGTAAACGTAGTTTACGCCATGGTGGTAAAGTCACGGCCCAGGCGGTAACTTACCGCCTGGGTCGTAATGAGGCCCATAGTGTGCATTTGGATCCATCAGGGCACTAGATTCTAGAGGGTCTGGAAAACGGACTATTGTTCGAGGCATCTTGGGCACATGTAATCAATATGTAAATGCCATGTTTCGCCGTATAGGTTCTCCAGTCTTCTCCCTCACATAGCTTTTCTTCTCTTACCCCCTTAGACTAGAAGTGCAGAGCCTATAGCAGATTAACATATTTGCACTAGGGGTGGGGGTAAGTCTCAACTGATGATTGCTTTTTGTAATACAGAAATGGTGTCCATCATTTGCGAGGTCTACCTAAATCAGTTATTTTAACCTGTTTGACTTTATATGTGCGAGTAATAACACTAGTGTGATGTGATCTCTGCATCTGTGTGGACTGAGCTGCCTTGCCAGCCCTTCTTCCTTCCTGAAGTGGAGAATCACAGCTTTGCCATGGCGACTACCTGTAGGGAGCTTTGACTTCCCGTTTGGTTGGATTTGTGGTTCTACCTTTAAGATAGATTGTACATCCCAGTGTAAAAATCTTCCAAACATGACCCATCCATCTTCACTCTTGGGCAGCTGTGAACTCTGCGCTAGTAAACAGTACTATGGCACAGTACTTCATGCAGAGGGCCACAAAGGAGCTGAAACATTCTACAGGCTGTAGACACCCAGAAAATATCAGAACTGCTGAATGGGTGCTACATAAGCTCCCTCGGCACCAGAAGACAAGGGGGGACGAGACAGCAAAGAAAAAAGAAATTGGCATACAAAAACAGCAAGAGGAAATGAGGCCAAAGACTGCACTTTTAAATCTCCACAAGGATAGAGCAAGACAAAACAATTCAGTCTGGGAAACCGTTTCTCAAGGCGGTTTACAATCATTTGTTTGGATCAACTGAAGACTCGGGCAGGAAGAAGCTATAAACAATATAAAGGAAGTAGGAGCCAAAAAGACAATCATGCCCACTACCTCCTAAGGGGAAAGGGGGGGGCGGGGCACTGACAACACTGAATAAAGCAAATTACGAAGATCTCGAGAGCGCCATTGGACAAGCTGCCCCATCATTGGCATTCCTGAACAAGGCTCATCCTCACCAATTATGCTGGCATTTTATTTTTTTTAAAACCACACTAGATGTGACCTCCGAATGACGTAAACACCACTCGGGGAAAGACTCAAATCTTTTCTTAATAAGCAAAGGAGAAACCCTGCAAGAAACCTTTGAATTAATGACTTGTACGCTCATTTCTGCATTAAATGCGTAATTGATCTTAGTCCAAATTCCTTCAATTTGAGAAAGACTGATTCACTTGTACCTAATACTGTTTTATTAGGCAGCAACAGGATTCAAGGCCCTTATCAAAAGCTCCCAGGGCCTCAAATTGCAGTTCTACTCTTACTCTCAGCTAGAAATGCAGCAGAGGGACAGGGCCTCTGTATCCTTGTCCTTTACTGCTTTTTATTGTGTGTTCTGTCATGTTTTCCGCGCAGGGGTTCATGTGGGACTCCTGGCGGTGCAGCTCTCTTTTGGTTTGGTGTACAGACCCATGGGATACCCTTATGGCACCCATGGGTGGGGGGCACAACCGTGTGCCCCTAGTGTATGTTTTTGGGTACCTGTGTGTGGCCCACAGAGCAGGGTATGGGCCAGTGGCAGCACCGTGCTGAATTGACAGGTGCTCTGAGCGTCCTCCATTTTGGGATGTCCAGTTATTGGAATCAGTGGATTCCTGATGTAAACAAGATGGCCCCCGTGGTCTCTTGCCCTCCATCGCCTGTTACCTTGGTTTTCCCGAAGTCTTGGGAAGCCCTGGCTATGTCCCTTCCCTCTGACTGGCTGTTGGGTGGAAGTTCCATATATGGTAGTGTGGGGAAGTGCCGACCAGACTGGCTGGAGCCATCCCAACGACCGTATGTTGTGGGTACACCTGTGGGTGGGACATCGGTGAATTGAGTGTGTGATGAATATGCACTTCTTCTTGTGGATGTCTGGTTTCTGGTGTTTGACACAATGACTGAGACAGCTCTGCCCGAAACTCATATGAATGCAGTGTGTAGTGTTGAATGGCGTGGTACTTGTCCGAATCCACATTCTGTGTTACGAGTGTCTGGATGGAGAAGAATGGCTTGAATGTACCGCGTGCCTGATTGGCTGAATGCCCTTCTGAGTGATTGGTTGCCCGAGTGTGATCCAGCAGACTGAATCGGTTAGAAGCTGAAGTTGAAACGGACATTGAAACTGAAGCTTAACCTTGAAGCCCTGCTCGAAGAGAAGTTGTGCTGCTGCTCTACTTCGACGATCTGAAAGCTGCTGTCTCTCCAAGGACGGACCCAGAGGACCTGGTTAGACGCCCTCTTCCGGTGCTCCATGGGACCATCGAGCACCGCTAACCTTTGCCGAAGCAGCCTGGAAGTCAGCCTACGAAAGACTGTCAGCCAGCGACCGGGACTGCCGAAAAGAAACAAAGAGAAGCACTGGACATTCCTTCCACGACCAGAGCCCGTCAGAGCTAGTTGCCCAGAAGCAGGGACAGCTTGACGCCATACCGTCGACGACCGGAGCCACAACGCTCCCCTGATTAAGACATTTGATTCCCGTCCGCACCGCCGCCTCTCTGATACCACCAGATAAGGCTAGGCCATCGACGGGCACATGGCGCATCCGCTGGTGGGTTTCCCACCACCCAAAGACCGTAGACACGCCGGACGACTCACCGCCCTTGCTGGGCCACCGCTCTTCAAATCTTTGCAATCCTGAACTATCAACACCGAGGTGCCCCGCATGCCTCTTCCTTGCAGGACGTCTACACTCAATTGTAGACGAGCACCACTAGGAACAAAGCTGCCACTTCACTGCTGTAGTTCACCCCTTTTTCATAGTTGGATGTTCCAACGATCCGTGGCTCTTGCCTAAAAGGGAGTGCACTCAAGAAGGGCCATCAATTTCCCGACAAGGAAATCAACACCACCAGGTACTTTGGGGTTCCTGAACTTTTGGAAAGACTTGTGTGAACAATATATGGACTGGGCTTTTAGTGGGTCTTTATTTTACAGGTTGCCCAGGTTGTGGGGGGAGAAATCTCCACACAGAACTGTGTCTAGTGGTAGGGGCCAGTGTTATGGTGTAGCTTTTATGAGATATATATATATATATATATATGTCAATTAAGATGTAGGTTCAAGATATAGAAATATAAGCAAGTTAAATGTTGTGTTCAATAACAATGGAAAGTATTGCCATGGAAAGAATACAGCCCTGTCTATTCAATGTAGCCTGGAATGGAGGTATGTCATAATGTAAGAGAACATTCCATTTTGCTATGATGCTGCTGTTGACTTTTGTTGGCATTCCAAGTGAATCTGTTGCTGCTTTCTTATGTGCCTGGTTGTAGTGTTATGCAGCTGGAGGTCCTTTCATTTAAATATAACTTAAAATAAACAGTTCCTTTAACTTGCGGTTGTCCGGATGTTCATACTTAACAGCCAGTATTCTGCCAATTGTTCTAACCAACTGCTTTCCTCCTAGATCTATTGTTGGTTACCTTTATTAAGTGATTTGTGTGCCATTAAACCAGAGTACAGCTGATGCACTTTAATGAAATCTGATAATAATTGTGGTACCACTTAGAACTGTATACATTTGCCATTGTAGATTAACTGAGCACAAAGTGAGTTATTGTAATTGTGTATATAACCCTGAACCTTAATTATATACAGACTGTTTTAACTAATACAGTGTGTGGACATTCCTTTGTGGGTGCTTGGGGACTACACTGTATTTAAGAACCATCACCTCCTGAGAAGCTAGGCCTTGATTGCGCGACATTACCAATAATAGAGAATGTTGGCTGGGGTCCTCTGTGCCTCATCTGCCATATAGAGAGCAGGAGTACAGACACCCCCTCCAGTCTTTACACACCCCCACCCCCAGCGTTCACTCATCCACAAAGAGGAAAACAGGAGGACCGATGTTCACAGATCAAATGAACTTCCAACAAACCAGTTTATGCCAGTAGTTAAAAGCAAACATTCAAAATATTTAAATCTGTTAGGGAGCATTCTCATGTCTGTGTTAATTCCCTTCTGCCTTAGAGACCCCAGCTCTTTTGCTGGACTTCAGTACTTTTAATTTTGATCATGGAGAGAGGCCTTTATCCCCACTCCTTCATGTATTTTTCTTTGATTGGGACCCTGTATTTCTTTTGGTTTTGGAGTCAGACAAACTCCATAGGCATCAACGTTTTGTATTGTGACGCACAGCACCCTCAGTGCAGTGTCACAGAGAAGTCCTTTAGAGATCTCTAAGGTTTAAATACCTTCTCTTGGATAAACTACTATTTCCAAGAGTAGCAAAGTGAAATTGACTTTACTTATCCTTTTCTCTTTGTAGACCCAGCACACACACTCTCTTACATAAGAGTGTAAGAGGGGTTACGTAGTATCCCTCCCGGTCTACCTTCTCATGCAACATTTTTATATTACCCATCCTACAGTTAATGGCTGGTGGCAACGGTTTACTTTTTCCTACCATTGTGCATTTTTACCGCAGGCTGAATCTTCTGCTGCAGTATTGCACCCATGGGTGACCATTTTAACAAAATGACACTGGTCTTCGTTTTTTGCCATTTCTTGTTGGAAAGGTCCTTGTTGAGATTTACTCTGCGTGCCAAACTAGGTTTGACCACTTTGATCGTTTTGTCTTTGGCGGGATTCACTGGTGGAAACCCGCCTCTGACTCCAGCATGTCTGGCAGGGCAGGAAGCAAGGGAGGTTCCCTAAACTCCCTGTGCTTAGTCTCCTTGGTTACAGGAATGCACCCAAAAGGTGATTGACCGGCTGGCTGCCCTTGGAGGACAACCACCCTGCTGCCTGAATGACAGCAAATTAATGTGAGAGAATTATATAAAATGAGAGGCCTTTTGCAAGGAAGGCAGAGACAACCACTGGACGAGGGAACCGAAGAAGAACCTGAGGAGATGCTTGCTGAACCCTCCTGGACCGTTGGTTTGCCTGGTGAAGCCCTGCTGCAGTGCTGAAGCTCTGAATTTCTAATCGACTAAGGAAGTCCGGAAAGGACAACTTCTCCTCTTGGGTTGGTAGGACCAATCAACCCCAAGACAAACTTGCCTGGAAGCCCACTCTCTGCTGACTACTTTTTTGCTGCTGCAGGAAAACCAGGATGAGTGCATCGCCTTTAAGCCGGACCAGAGCTCCAGGAAGATCCCTCAGACTCCCTTGAAGCAGGACTAACCAAGACTGAGCCACCTCAAGAGTGCTGGACCCTAGAAGGAAGGAAAGTCCATAAGGTGTCCAAGAACCGCGGTGGTGCTATTTGCGAGTAGCTGAAACCACAAAGTGCTGCTGATCTGAAGTGTGCCCATTGCTGTCGCAGACCTCCAAACATAGTGCAGGAGTCCCCAGACATCCTCCCTCTTGTCCCTACGACTGAGGCCCAGGAACAACAGGATCGGCAGGACTACAACAGGAACAGAAGCCAGCTGGAACCTTTTCTTCAGACCCGAGGTACTGTGTAACTAGGGGTACTTACCTCTTGTGTGCAGCTTGCTTGCGCTCACTGGAGACTTGCATTTGCTGCCCCTTGCAGAGTCGATTGCATCTTTGCTTCTCACAAGCCTCCCAGCTTGTGGCCCAACAGTGATTCTTTTAAAACAAAACACTAACATTGTGCAAGACTTTTGTGCCACCTTCAAGAAGTGTCTAAGCTCCCCAAGACTTTGCTCAAATGACATTGGCTGTACTGGCTCCCTGCAGCCTCTTCTTACCCTCTGACTTTGTGCCGATCTGTCCCTCCAAAAAGTCATACATACCTTACTTGTACAGCTGGAAAAGGGTTAACCTATATTTCATTGGGGGATTCTAAAGTGCTTACCCGTTTGAAAAACTGGTAAACCATAGTTTCCTTCCCTAACCTTTTCCTTTTTGCCATAACTTCAGTCGTGCATTTATGTGTAAAAAGTGATATATTAATGTCCACAATCCCCTAGCAATTGAAGTCACCCGAGGGTGTAGGCAGTGAGTGTGCCATCCCAAAAGGGTATCTACTTATTTAACTGAAGGAGTGTATTTTTGGAGGTGTATTTAAGTGTTGCATATTGCTCCCTTCTAAAAAGAAAAGCTCTTTTTAAAACTGTTACATTAAGAATTATTTTAAATCAAGAAACCTGGAGTACAAGTGTTATTTGAATACTCATCACTGTGAATCGGTTACAACCCTACAGCTCACATTGACCCCTAATGAGATAAGCCTGGCTGCTCAGTCACTCTACCAACTTGTGTAGTACAGGTCTATACCAAAGGTTGGGTTACCTATTGCCAAGAGGACAAGGCTGGTGTATAGTCTCCCACAGGGTTACTACAGACAGTCTTGTCTAACAATATCTGAACAGGCCTGGGTGCTGCATTAATCAGACAAGAATCCAGAGGTAAATATAACACTCTTTTCGTTAGATGAAACTAGGACTCTTCTGTAAAAGTTCCAGGGCCAAAAGAGTTTAAAATCGTTCAAATTGAGGACAGCCCATTGAACAGGTCAGAGAAAGGTCCGTTCTTGTGGACATCCAACCACCACTGGTGCATCACTTTCAATTCCTTTTTCCACAATTCCGTAATCTACTCCAAAGACGTTCCTCGTTTGCCAAGCTACATAATTTAAATTAAGACTATGTTTGTCATCATGGATTTTTACCAAAATGGCGTTTCCCTTTTTCAAAAACACTTGATTATGGTGCTTTTGACCTAAAGCAAGTAGAACTACAACTCCTGTTGAGACTACAAACGCCACATAGATAATGTACAACTTCTGTACATGAGAAGGTCCCTTGACTACAGACTTCCTGCACATTATCATGAAAAAAAAAATTAAAGAAAAGGCTGGCTGCTGAAAGCGGGGGAGGGGGAACAGGGGGACAAAACTATGTGAAGGAGCCGCCTGCACTGTCCATCCTCCTGGTGCCATGGTGGGCAGGATCAGTGAGCACGAGGCATTGGCGCGGGGGGAAATCATCAGCAGCCAGATTGCACCAGGCTCTCACACACACCACAATCCCCATATAAAGCACCATGAGGTCTTGAGCATGGTGAGGCAGAGTGCTATGCTTCTAATTTAATAACACAAAACCAATAGATTATACAACCATAAGCGCCAGAATCCAAGGTTGGGCATTTGCGGTACCAATACATGCTTCCTTTGCCCAGCCCCAAGCCCAAAACCCAACCTGCCCTCTTTCATAGCACCCAGAAAAGTTACCAAACAGCAAAGATAACTGCGGCAAGTCTTTGATAAGGTCCAGCATCAAAGAGATATTGCACAACAAACCTCAGAGTCTTGTGCTTAGGGACAGGCAAACTGAAGATGAAACAGATTGGTCTACCTCAGGGTAATAAATAAATAGTCACGCAGACATCAGAGAAGCAAGTCCATGTTCTGCGACACAACGATGCCTGCTGTTCATTAAAGTAGTCGTCCTGGTCCATATTTAAGCATATCAGATGGTTAAACATCCTGTCGCCTTTGTGCCCGAAATCCTTGCTGAAAACCAAAAGCATGGCCAACACGGTCTAGTGCAGGCAATAAACGGGGCTGGGCTGCGTCACAAAGTCAGTGCTGTGCCAACATGGGTGGAAGGAGGCAGGCTCTTTCAAACCTCGACTCAGCTCTTCACAGAGACCTTGGCTTGTGCCTTCTGGAAATCCTGTTGGAGCTTTGAAAGAACTTCACGCTGCTGCTCAGAT
Source organism: Ambystoma mexicanum (assembly GCF_040938575.1). NCBI lineage: Eukaryota > Metazoa > Chordata > Amphibia > Caudata > Ambystomatidae > Ambystoma > Ambystoma mexicanum. Next base: position 803,515,097 of record NC_090938.1, read on the forward strand.
TTCTTCTCCATATCCTTCATCTGGGACTCGTAACGCTTACTGTAAGGTAAAGAGAGTGGTGAAGAGACAGATTAGCGAGTGCTACACAATATACATACTACTGGAAGTCTCCACGACTCCATGGTGAAGACCCATGTGTATGACAAAGAGTTTTGAAGTCTTCTAAGCTAAAAATCATTGATCATTTACGGTTTTCTAGGTTGTGAGCAGAAAAGGCTAAACGCAGCAGGTTCTATAATGATACCCATTTGACATGGGCGTGCAGCACAGAGGAAAGAAAGTGCTTCCACAACATGCCCCTTGGGTACCCACCCTATTGACCAAAAGGCAGGTTTTTCCCATACACACTGTTACTATTGGAAAGCAGGGCCCACTGGAGGGATGAAACTCCGAGCACTCCCTGGAGGTAGAAAAGAGCCAATTTATGTGGACAGAGGACACCATGGAGAGGAAGCACTGAATCTATGCCTCAAAATTTCCAACCACCATTAGCCACTGGCTAATAATAACAGCGAGTAGGAAATTGTGTGCCGTGTGCATGTAGAGAATCTGTGTAGCGAGTGTCTCATTTCTGGTGAGAAGCTTGGAACTGGACGTGTTCACCGATTGCAAAGTGTTTGGAAGTAATTGCAGACGACAGGCCCGAACCTGAAAACACTATGGACGACCTTGGCGGTTCACAGGGATGCTTTCCTCCCTAATTACTAAGAAAGAGGGTTGGACACTGATGTGGAAAAGGGAATTTTAACGGTCACAGCAATATAGGAAAGATAGCAGAAGGGAGGAAGGCAAGCAGAGACAGGACAATGAAAAACAAATGACAAGGCGAAAAAGATAGTTATGGTTACTTGTGTTTCTTCAAAGTCAAGCGAGGACCTGCTTGCACATGAGAAAGAGGGCCACCTTTACAGGGACCACCAGCTGTCTTATGATCTGGTCAGAGGCTGACATTAGGAGAGGTCCAAGGAAGGGCCTGTTTCTCACTGATGTTTCAAGGAGACTGAAGGGACAAAGGTTAATTTGCAGAATTGTTTACAAATATATCATGCGCCTGAGAAGGTGAATTTCAGGTAAAAAATAAAAAGTATAGTTGAGAGAGAAACTACTCTTTCAGACAAAGATTGGGGTGGTTGCAACAATGGTCCAAACCAAGAACCCAATCCAACAGGAGAGGCTCATTTGTGTGATGCCAGGAGCGAGCCAAAGCAAGAATGTTGGCATGGTGCATAATAAATAGAAAACATTATCAGAGGTTGAGGATTTTGTAGGGTTGGTAGAATGGCAGCTAAGTATTTTCCTATTTTGTTTGCAAAGGCATACTATCCAAGATAAGCATGAATCTGGAGTTCCACCCACCATAAAATCTGTGTGGAGCCGACATCCGAAACGTACCATCAGAACAGAAGGCATTCCCCTTGGTTGCTGAGGCAGTCAGCCAGCCAACAGCCAACCAGGGAAATTATATCTGGAGTTATACCACAGAACTGGGGTTGATTTCGTACCAACTCAAAGGATTTCCATGCGCCTGGTATTTGTTCAAAATGAAATGGTGCCGCAGAAAAGGGGCACTTAGTGACCCCAACCCCTTTGGAACAACTATTATTTGTACTGCTCCACACTTCAGCAACTGCGCCACGCTGAATATTTGTGAAATTGCTGGTGTTTATTAAATAGTATTGCCCTTTATGGATAACACGTGTTTCGACACAGCAGTGTCTTTTTCAAATCAGGGCTAGTAACAGAACTGAGATATAACATTTTATATATTCATGTAATGAAAAACCCCAAATCAAATTTGCATTTCAGACTGAGACTGATAAAGAGGAACCAAGAGAAGCAGAACGGAATATTGAAGGATCCGGCTTTTTAAACCAAATACGCCGATTTAAAAAGGGAAGTAGACTAATATCAAGCAAGTCCGTTTTCAGGTACTCCACCTACAAACCCTAAACCAGCCTCGACAGGAGGAGAGGAAGGGGAGAAGGGGGGGGGGGGGGTTCAAGACTGGAAATCCAGAGGCTCTGGAAGATTACAGACGTCTGACCAGAGCCAGGGCTCGGCTAGCTACAGGAACCAAACCACCAACAACCTCGTAATGAACATCTCGTCCAGAGAATTGACGACGGATGAAATTAAACTTAATAAAGGCCTGTCCTTTGCCCCGACGCACAGATACGACCACATACAAACACAGATTGACCTTTTCAAATTTACTAGGAAATTGAAATTAAAAAAATTCTTTCCCACCCAAGTTCAACAATATCGACCGAGACAAGAGAAGCCAGTACCAACATCTCTTTCTATACAAGACATCGAGAATATTAATTTATTACGAACTCTTGAATCGGAAGATTTGGAACTACATGAAACACTTCTTGACTTCAAGATTCAACCTATTAGTATTCCTACACCACATATGAGGACCAAATTTAAATTCACACCGCAATTTGGTCAAGACAATATGATTGATGCATTTCACAAAGTAGTCCAAATGGATATCAATCTTTTCGAACAGAAGATCAAGTCTAGCTATAAATTCAAGACCAAGAACAACCAACTAACTGCAGAGGGGACCAAAGCCATGAAAACTCTACAAATGGACAAAAAGAAGCAGACAAAGGGGGAAAACTTATTATGGATCGTGCAGACTACTTACAGATGGCCGAGAATCACCTTATAATCCCCCTTTGTTATGAGGAACTCCGGATAAACCCTACTATGGAAATTAAAAATTAGATATTGGATCAAATCAAAACTTGGGAAAGGAATGGCCTAATTACCGAAAGTGAAAAAGCCTATTCAACTGTCTCGCACCCTGTGGTTCCAACTATTTATTTTTTACCCAAGGTGCACAAAGCATTCAATACAATTCCGGAAGGAAGACCAATTGTCAGCGGTATTGGTTGGGCCACGGAAGAAAAAAAAAAAACAAACAAAAAAAAAAAAAATCAGCGAGTACATTGGACAACATACTTAGTCCACGTGTACCTGCAATGAAAGCTTTTTGCAAAGATTCTACCCAGGTTATTCACAAACTGCAATCTATCCGTTGGAATGATACATATACACTTGTTACATGGAATGTCCAAGCTCTGTATAACTCGCAGTGTGACGCAGTTGCTGAAGTGTGGAGCAGTACAAATAATTATATCTGGAGTTACACAAACCACTTAAAAGCAATCAGTTTCTACAGAGTTCAAAAGACTTAAAATGTTCATGATATTTGCATAAACCCCATACATCTTATATTTGTGCAAGCTTGAATAGGATAGAACTAGGACAACGTGAGGAATTTGAAGTAAGAATCAAATTGCTAGAATTTTTTTTTTTTTTTTTTTTAAAGACAGCGAGCAAGACACTACATTTTATTCTCCCAGATACCCAATAATAATTACGCCTGGTGAGCGGGCGGCAAGACAATTAGGGATTGTGTGTTTGCTTCTTTCGCCATGGTGCCCAATGCAGTCAGTGTCCTCCGCAGAATTTGCTGATACCCTACATGCGGGAACCTGAACTACCATCATATGTTGCAAAGAAAACACGCTGAATGCCTGAACCTTACTGTCTTCAGAATCCCACTGCTCACGAAAGGTAACATCAATCTACATCATGGTGCAGCCGGTGCAAACTGCTACAGGCTACATGGTTCTCCCCCCCCCCTTTCATCATGTTCTTTCCGACTTCTCACTCCCATTCAGAGCTGTATGCTAAAAACTACCAACTGCCCGAGTTGGTACCCACAGCACGATGCATTTCCAGCAAGTTCCACATGAGAATGGCAGTGAACGAGACTTCAAACGGTTTCTCTAAACCACCTGCGGCCCACTGCAAGCAACTTCATTTCTATGATCCAACGCACTGTACTCAAACAACTAAGCAACTCGCACACAGCAATCTAGAGATCCATCAATCTTCAAACACAACATTATAGGACGAAACAACTTGCTTACCACGTCCCAGGCCAATGCATCCTAGACACACAAGGCTCCCTGCTGGAGACAAATCTGTTCCATGCGCTGGAAAAATAACCCCTAGAAACAGACCTGCACGCAGAGTTCAGGGTAGTCCCAGCCTGCACACATCCACACAACAGGCTACGCCATCAAACATTTTCCCTCGGACCTAACCCGCACCCCTCAGATTCCTTCAAATGGCAGCAGTGCGCTGAATAAATTCCAGAAACACAACATACAATCTGGTTTCATTTATATAGTGTAAAAGGCACTACCATTAAGCAAAAGTGACGAAATGGCACTGAAGTAAAACTGCTTTATCTCACTCAGTAAAGGACAGACTGGATTGAGAATCATTTTCCACATCAACGCCAGAGGAACAGAAAAGGCTCCGACACATGGCAGCGCCTGGAGAATCAAGTCATTATTCATACCCCAGCTCTTAAATAGAATCCATAACCAAATGTTTCTAAAAAGACAAGTCCTAAGCACAAAACGCTGAGGTCTGCATGGCGGTAGCAAGCAAGCAACCAACCAACCTCCTGGCAGGCTTCGCTCTGCAAACCCCCTGCCCCCAAAGAATGAGGGTGGTAAAAAGACTGAATACTCTTAGGTGAAGGGACAGAGCATCAGAGGATCCCTCACAAAAGCTGGATGAAGAAGTCTGCAGTCATGTATGCACTAGGCAAGAGAAGGTGGTGGCCATTGAGGTTTCCTGACCACCACTGAGTATTTGCGGCAGTGGTGACTCTTCAAAAGAGCCTCAGTCCAGGAGCAGCTGAGGATCTGAGTCACAGTGTAACTAGCACTGTATGAACAACCTTGGGGAGGTTTAAAAGGACGGTGTCAAAAAGGGGCAAATTAGGCAGCGCACTGGGGGTTGGGGGGGCCTGGATGGAGTCTTGTACATTTCCTGCACAATTCCTTCAACAAGCCCCTTAAATAAGGAGCACGAAAAAACGATGACCACCTTTGAGTGAGTCTTGGCACACGAGGGACAAGGGAATGAGTCCTTCAGTGACAAATCTGTGGGGAGAAAAAAAAAATACGAGACCATGAAAGGACTCGCGTGTCCTATGAGGAGTAAACAATACACAATAGACGAAGGGCTTCCTCTCGTCCCCACACATGGCAAAAAAGAAAAACACAACCGCAAGTATCGGCTCATTCCTGGACTATGTTGCCACCATCACAGAATTCAGATGATTGAGCAGCTCTAATGCAGCGACTAAATTAGAAGAGGGACATGCGGATTACAAATGAAAAAAGTCACAGTATCAACAGCAGGGGCGGTCACCCCTAGGGGACAATAGGGAGTTAGGGTGTCAACCCCTTAATTTATGGGATCCAATGGGTCCTGTTCTATAAAACTCAACTCATTGTTTTGACATTTGATATTGCTTAGCATTTTCAAAGAATCCTAACAGTTAGGTGCTTTACAGACACTGATGTTGCTCGCATTCCCTCAGTCTCCCACAGAGCTGCACATGGGTCAGAGCAGGAGCAGCTTGTACGGTCTCATTTACAGCCTTAATGAAGGCATCATGGAACTAATTTCCCTGAATGCAGGCTGCAAATAAATGCCTCTTCACCCCTCCCTCTCAATGCCAGTCTCAGGATGGGGCAGAGTACGGACTTGGCCCCCAGCCTGATTCAGTGCAGGCAGGATGGGGAAGCCTGCTGAGCCCATGCGCTCCTAGTTCGGCAGAGGAAGGTGTGCGCATAGGCGGGGGAGGCGTGCGTGTAGTTTTGGTTGACCGCGTGGTTAGGAATCCGTTCCAGACAACTTCCGATGAACACCCAATGAAATACCCCCTCAGGGAGCTATGCAGAAGAGTTGCACTGCGAGTCACTGCGATCAGGTGGAGTCTGGCGATCTTCAATGGATGAGCAAAGGAGCAAGCCCAGCACAACTTCTGTTGATGCAAGAAGACTGAAAATGAAGGAGTCTTGCTACACAATTGCTTACAGTGTGAGCCTAGCTCAAGAGCAGCAGAGCATTTTAAAACAGGTGAGTCACGGAATTGGGATTTGTATATTATACAGTGGCACACCATTGTTGGTGGATGGAGAGAGATTTTTTTTAAATCATCCAGCAGGCACTGTTGAAAGAGCCACATTTCAGTGTCTTGCGGAACTGGAGGATGGTGGTGTTTTTTCAAGCTGCAAGGGCTGGAGTTCCAGATGGTCGGGTGTGGCAGCAGGACTACTTGCAAGTCTCCTTGTGGGCTTGCTTTGAACCAAACCTTTTGGTAGTTGCTACGGGGTGTGCAAGAGTCTCCAGGAGGTGTGGTGTTTAGAAGATCCCCCAAGTTCCAAGGATGCACTCTTCAGTGACTGCTGCAGCAAGGTAGCCCAGGAGAGAGCTGGCCGCCCACTGGTTGGGCCAGGGAGACTTCTGAATGCCCAGCAGGCATGGATCCTCGAGCAGGACAGAGGAGCAGGGCTTCAAAGGGACAGCACTGGAGTCATTGCTGGTGTGCTTCAGGTTCATCCTTGGGTCATCAGCAGGCTGCAATTCTTCGTAGAGGTCTTCGCTCCAACGATGATCTTTTGAATGGCTGCCAAAGTCATCTTTTTATCCAGGATTTGGCCAAGGGAGCTTGCCAAAGCCCATAGTAAGGCTATATGCAGCATTCAAAGTGCAGTGGTTATCCAATCATGGATATCCATTGGCCACAACATCTGCCCAGCAATAGAGATTCCGATACCTGGATGTGTTACTGGGACCAGACAGTCCCAGCCCCACACGGAAAGGGCTTTCCATGTAGGGCAACTCCAGGCCAGAGAGGGCAGGAAGGCTAAATAACAGCATGGCCAGAAGATGAGCAATAACCTTGTGGCACAGCTATTTTAGGGTGTTGGCCACCCTCAGTATCCATTTGCGGTTACTGCAACAGTGTCCGAGTAAAATCACAAAAACATCCAATGCCAACAGCTCATCCTAGGCACATTGTACAAGTAACCAAAAAGTAATCACAGAAACAAACACAAGGATACAAAGTATCCTAACTGCACCCACTTTAAGTGCATGTGTGCAATTGTAACAATACAATAAAATTCCCAAAGACAGTCCTATAAACTGGAAGGTCAGTTTACCCATAAAAATGAGCAACAGGGCAAGGGAACGAATACCTCCAAAAAGTCAGCACACAAGTCTAAGCAAAGTGTTGTAAGGATGTGGGAATGTAGGATTTGAGGGCACGTGAATGTACGTGGATGGGTGTATGTTCATCTTGCCACTCTCAACTCTCACTCTGCTGTCACACTCCTCTGACATCTGCCAACTCCTTGAAGAACTAGAGCTCCATGTCCTTGGTCTTACTGAGACATTGTTCACGGCCAGCTCTGTCACGAGCTTTGACACTCTTCTCCCTGATGGCTACAAGATCCTCCCAGCACCCAGATCCTCCCGGTCCAGTGGAGGGTTAGCCCCGATCTTTCCTGAGTGGATTCCTGCCTCCATCATTCCCACTCAGACCTACTCTTTTGAATGCCTTTTCTGTAGGCTTTCTCTCTCGCCTACCCATTCTCTTACTGTGGTTACCATCTACTGGCCTCCTGGTCCAATCGCCTCATTTCTCTGAGTGGGCAGACCTCTCCTCCTCCCTCCTGGCCTCTACCATTCAGCTCCTCATCCTCGGTGACCTCAATATATAATTTAGACTCTCCTTGCTCCTCCTTTGTACTCTTCTGTGACCTCTACGACTCCCCCTCCCTGTCCATCCTCCCCTCTGGCCCGACTCACTCTGCAGGGCACACACTTGATCTCTTGATCTCCTCTGACCTCCCCCTCTCCATCCCTCTGACCACTCCTCTCTCTCCTGCAGCGATCACTCCCTCCTCTCCTCTCATCCCATCTCTCCCTCTCTTCCTCCCAAGCCTACCCCAACACTGCCACATACCTTCTCGGACATCCGGCCCATGAAGCGTGTGTCAGCTGAGGCTTTTGCCTCCACTCTCTCTCCCCGCCCTCCACCTTTGGCTGTCTCACATCCTGACACAGCCCTGTCTCTGCTCTACTCTTCAATTTCTTATACGCCTGATGCTCTTGACCTTGTCATGAGGATCCATTTGAAGTCCAAAGCCAAGTGCAATTCTTGGTATGACTCTGACCTAGCTACACTTAAACGAAAGTGTAGGGCGGCTGAGAGGAAATGGAGGACTTCCTGTTCATCCACTCGCAAACTGGCCTGTTGCCTGCTACAAAGGCAATACCGACTCTGTTCTCACCAAGAAGAGTCCACATTCAAGCTTGTGTCTCTGCGGAATCTAACAACTCGGCCGTACTCTAAAATCTGCAAGGAGCTGGCCAACCCTGCTGCAGTCTCTACCCCTCCTGTTGCCTCCCAGGCTCTTTGCAATGCCCTTGCCTCTCACTTCATTTAAAAAACGCAGGACATCCTGTCCACCCACACCTCTCCCCCCCCTTCTGTGCTTGCTGACCCTCCTTTAGCCACTCCCCCCCGCCACCATCCTTCTCGTCCCTTCCTCTTTTCTCCCCTGACGAGGTTGCTAGACAAGTCCGATCTATGAAAGCCTTGTCAAAACAGGTTCATCCCAGTTCCCCTAAAACCATCAAGGACCACATTGACACCCTTGCTCCGGCCCTTGGTGATTTTTGCAACCACTCCTTTGGCTCTGGATCCTGCCTCTCCCCTCTGAAGCACTCCCTTGTGCATCCTCTTAAGAAACCCACAGCTGATCCTTCTTGTCCAGCTAACTATCACCCAATTTCCATTACTCGCTTTCTTGGCAAACTCCTAGAAAAGTTGGCCATCTCTCAGCTTAACCTTCATCCCAATTCTGTTGGCTGTCTCCATGACCACCAGTCTGGCTTCAGAGCTGCCATAAGCACGGAAACTGCTCTCCTCAACATCCGTGAAGATCTGCTCTCCAGCCTTGACTAACATTCCCTCTGTCCTCATCCTCCTTGATCTCTCTTCTGACACGGTCAACCATACCACCCTGCTCAACCGTCTCTGTGAAAACCTGGGCACCACTGATCAGGCTCTGGCCTGGCTGACCTCTTTCCTCTCAGATCGACACTCCCAGGTCCAACATGGGTCCTTCCTTTCACCTATCTTCCTCTCTGCCTGTGGTGTTCCCCAGGGGTCTAACCTCTCGCCCTGGCTTTTCAACCAATACCTGGCAACTCTCGCCCACTGGATTGCCACTTTGTGCTCAAATTTCCAGTGCTACGCTAACACTCCACTCATTTTCAGGCTGCCCTCTGCCACCTCCTCTCCCTCCCTCATCTGATTGCCTTAATGCCATTCAAGATTGGTGTGCCAAAGATCTATGTCTGAATGCCAGCAAGACTGAGATCCTCCTCATCGGCACACCTTCACCATCCTTTTCCCCCTCACTCTCTGGCCGGCCTCCCTTGGCCCTCCTCCTACCCCCGCCTGCGAGTTTAAGAACCTTGGGGTCATCTTTGACTCCACCCTTTCCTTCTCCGCCCACATCTGAAGTCTCTATGTCATATTTCCAACTGCACCTCCTCAGAGGTACTCTGCCTTTCCTCTCCTTTCCCCAGAAGCTCATGGTATCCCAAGCTCTGGTTCTCTCTAGCTTGGACTATTGTAACAGCCTCTTTCCAAATCTACCTGCCTCTACTCTCCGCCCTCTGCAACTAATCCAGAACAGGACTGGAAGACTTGTCCTTGGCCTCAAGCCCTGGGATCGTATCTCTCCAGCTCTGAAATCTCTCCATTGGCTCCCAGTGGATGCAAGGATTAAATTCAAAACCCTCTGCATTGTCCACAAGGCTTTCTGGGGCCTGGGTCCAAAAATACCTTGAGCTATCCCTCTGCAAATACCTCCACTCTCAAGCTCTTCGCTCCTCTACCTCAAACTCCCTCAGGGTCAGTCGTTTTTCAAAGAAACGAGCTGGGGATAGATCTGTATTTGGCTGGGACCTCCCTCTGGAACAGCCTCCCGGCCACTCTAAAACTTGGAGAACCATCTCCGGTTCCGGAAGCACCTCAAGACCTTCCTCTTTTCTTCTGCCTTTTCCTCCCCCTCTCCCCTGCTGATCTGTACTCTCTTGGCACTGTGCACCTGGCAACTCTGTCCTCGGGCCCAGGTACCTGCCCACCCTGCCACCCTCCCGCACTGCGTCCGGGCCACCCATTTCACTGGGGTCTGTACCTGTACCCATACTGCACCCCCCCTTTTTCTTCCTGCACTTATCAGACCTACCCTGCCTGCTGCCTTAAACCTAGCACTTGCAAATTGCTGGCTGCAGTGTTTGTTGTCTTTATTATTTATCCATTTCTCCTCTGCTTCACACTTTCCACTCCCCCTCTTCCATGCACTTGCACCTTCTCAATGTCACTGGGCCTAGTAAGATCGCTGTTTTGTTCTCCCCTGTTCCCCTTGCCTTGTCGCGCTCTGAAACACGTGTATGAGCGCAATAGAAATAAAATATCAATATAAAAAGCTCGAGATGAATGAGAGGAGCCTGTGCCTAGTGACGGTTGAGAGGGCTGCGGGGAGGGGGGGGAGGGGGTGGCGAGGGTTACAGATTGTTTACTCGTCTGCAATGGCTGCCCTACAGCTGCAGCACGCACTGCACCTTTTATTTGGCCGGTGCAAGACCAGTCCCATCCAAGCTTTGCCAATACCTCCATGAAAGGCTGTTGGAGTTGCAAAGCTGTCCACCCTTACATTTCTGTGGGCACACAATTCTCTTGCACGCTTCCTAGTGGACTGCCGCCAAACACCAGATTTATAAAGGAAATACAGCAAAACATAAGCTCATGTGTCAACCCAAGAATTGTACATTTATATGAACTACTGTAAGCGCACGTTTCTTTTGTCTTCCTATTGCTTTGCTTACAGAGGGAGCAGGTCACGGAAGCAATGGCTCCGAAAGGTTTGTGAAAAGTAAAATTTCGCTAGGCTGACATGTTTGATGTGTGAGAAATGTAACACTAGTCGCAGCAGATGGTCTCATTACTCAAGACATACATGCTGTCACACATTCAATCTCACCAACACACACAACCACGAACTGTCACACGCTTACATACGCAGAGACACTTGTATACCGTCACATTTTCAGTGTCACACACTGTCGGGCACTGGCACAGCGTCACATTTATTGCTGAAACATGCTCACTAAGTTCTATACAGTTCTCAGTGGCACACACTCCCATCAAGGCATGTTGAATGGACTCCAAAACCGTTGCGCATAGTAGCTTGTCCATTGATATTTTGCATTATATATTTCTGCCTTGTATTGTCTTTCTCGATCGCTTTTAATAACTCTTCTGCTCAGGGTCCCACTGACGCATCTTTTAATGTCGGTCTCCATCCATCCATCCATCCCCATCACTCTTCCCCTCCCAGCGACTAATACACTAGCAGGGACACGTTTGGCATATTATTGAGGCAAGCCACATGATGGTCTCTGGGCACAAGCAGCAAGATAACATGTTAAGGTGGCAATTCTAACATATTTGGACAGGACAAACAATCGTCTTTGGCAGACAACTTAAAAGGGAGCAGTGCCGACATTCAGAGGGAACCCTTCTGCTAGTGCGTGTGCGCACAAGAAGCACGAAAACCGTTTAACAGTGAAAAGGCTAGTACAGATTTGGACAGGACTACACATTTACTTTCAGCTCACCTAATTTAGAAAGGGGGGCTGTGCTAACATTTTGCTGAGACTACGCTCATACGGGTCTGTATTTTGCACAAGCAGCACAAAAATGGTTTACATTGGCAATGCTAGCCTCTATTTTTTAACAGGTTGGCATATACTGTCGAGGCAGGCTTCACGACTGTCTTTGGGCACAAGCAGTATGAAGATGTTGATGGGCGGAAAAGAAAGTACATATTGTTCGGGTAGGACACCAAATATTCTCAGGGAACATTGCAGGGATATATTGAACCAACATCCCACACTTGCAACTTTAAGACATTGCGACTGCTAGAAGGCCCATGTTCTAACAAGCTGAACTAAAGAACTGCTACTGTTTACATGCTTTTAAATCCAAGGACCAACATTTTTATGTTTTACGATCAGATGTGAGCCGTTTAGACACACCCCAGAGAGCTGGAGTTCACACATCCCACAGTGGTGCAAGAACATCCAAAATGCATTAGCAAATAAGATAACTACGCTACAGTCCAAAATTGCAAAGACAGCCTCCTTGAGCTCCACAGGAACACATACTACCCCTCTGGCAGATAGTCCGGACTAGGTAGTTGTAAACCATTCAGGTACACCAACATCTCCATACTGGAAACTGAAAAGGTCATCTCAACCCTGAAACCATCCAAATTGCCAGGGTGACAGTTGCCCTGCACAAGTAATTAAGGACGCTGCGAGAGACTTAGCACCCTTTATCTCAAAGTTATTCAATGCCGCCTTTAGATCTAGTACTGTGCCCAAGAATGGGTATTGCTACTCCTCAAAAAGCAGACCCTTGACCCAGCTATCCCTACTAACTATAGGCCCATCACCACGGTCCCGTTCCTCCTCAAAAATCATTAACAGAGTAGCCTACCTCCAAATCCAAAAATACCCGGAGACGAACCAACTACTAGGATCACGCCAATCTGGATTCAGACCACAACACGGTACTGAAACAGCCTTAATTGACCTTGAGACACAAATCGACGAGTTCAAGGACAAAGGTAAACAGCTACACTCCTCTTCCTTGACTTATCGGCGGCCTTCAACCTGGTTGACCATGCAGTATTATGCAAGCATCTAGCGTCTGCCGCCCATTTCTCAAGTAAAGCTATAGCCTGGGTACAATCCTTCCTAGCCAACCGTACGATGAGAGTCTTCACCCCCTTAGCCTCAGCTGACCCCATACAAATCACCTGTGGTGTCCCACAAGGTTCATGTGTCTCTCCTACAATGTACAATATCTTCACTAAGCCACTCTTCGACAGACTGGGGGTATTACGCGGACGACACGCAAATCCTCATACCACTTTCTGGCAACTTTGTCGCAGATACAGCTCTAGTAAACAAGATTTACCTCATCATTCAGGCATGGATGGCCTCCCACACCCTCTGCCTGAATGATGACAAAACGGAGATACTGATCCTGGGTTCCGACTCAAACCTCAAAAAAACTTAGCCCCAGCTATACGCCCTTTAATATAGATGGTAACATAATCAAGGTGGTAACCGAGGTAAAAACACTAGGCTTCTACCTTGATTCCAGACTCTCTCTCAAAGAACAAGTCAACTCCCTGGCCTCATCTACAGCCTATACCTGCAAATTAATCAGGGCCTGTAGACCCTACCTTTATAAAACTAATTGCATCACACTAGCCAACGCCTTAATAATGTCTAAACTAGATTACTGTAACGCCCTATACGCAGGTGCCAATAAAACTAACATAAATAAAATGCAAATACTGTAGAACGATGCTCTTAGAGCAGCCTTGGACATACCCCGCAGAGAGCATATCACCATCATCAGGAAAGACCACCACTGCTTAAAAATCAGTGACAGAATTCTCAAGACGCTATCTATCACTTACAAAGGTCTCAACAATACAGCGCCACCATGTATAGCGGCTAAACTGACCAGAAAAACCTCCAGCCACCACACCAGAGCCTCCAGCCACCTCCTGCTAGAAACCCCTAGATTCAGGCTCACAAAATCAGGCGGTGCGAGTTTCCCCGTTAGAGCTGCCCAGGCCTGGAACGCACTTCCGTCTGCACTAAGAGTAAGAGATGATCAACCTTACTCTAGATTAAGATGTAAAGTGAAAAGTTGGCTCCAGACTAATGACACCCACTAAACTGGTCCCCGGCCATGACCATGGATTCATGCATGTAAATACTCTTAAACTTGTACTCTACTGAAAATTGTAACATAGATTACCCCTTCCCCCCTGTGTGATCTGATGTATATCTGCACTGTAAATACTGTTATAACATGTATGCATTTACTGTATGTAACCAAGCTTAAGCATTCTTTTACTTCTGCGCACGGCTACCCCTGAGTTTTGGTGCGCATTATCAAATAATAAACTAAACTACAACATGACCCGTCTTGGGGCTGAGAGTTGCCAGTACTCAATAGTGAAATTACTAGCCTCGCTCTGCGCATTGAAACGATGGGCCCTATGAACATTTTGCCTGTTCAGTCCTAGGCCACTCCCAAGCCTTACAGCCCTTTTTTTGCATGCTCTTTTCCATCCAAACTGTGACCTCGGTCCACTTAATTCTTGGCCTTTTTCTGTCCCCCCCCCCCTCCTTCAATAAATGGCCGTCTTGTCTTGCACATTCAATGTAGATCATTGGTCGCACTCACCATCAAAAACGTGGTCCCCCGATTCGCTCTCTCATTGGCATTTTTACTGCCGTCAAGGGTAAAGCCAACACTAAGACTCTTTTCACTTGGCCATGCTGGCCTATATTGGTGCAGCCAGTCTCTTTCTTACTCTGGCATGGCAATATTTTTTCACTGGTAAAGCCGATTTATGTGAGCACATAGGCATACATTGGCAGAGCCAGCACGGACAGGTTTTCTTATAGTATGTTCTTATACAGGAATATTAGAATATATTGGTTCAGCCAGCATGAAAGATCTACTGGCATATATTGTGGGCAAAGGCATCATGAAAATATTTTGCAAAATGCTCCTGTGCACAATTGGAGGCTTGGCATCTGTACTTTCTCATGTCTTACCCTAAAGAAACATGATAATGTATGCCATTACACATTCTTTCACAGAAAGTGTGTTGTAAACAGCACTATTTTAACCCATTATTTTAATATTTTCGTGAGCGGGGTGGGAGAGGACCACAGCCAGAATTCACCTTCAATTAAAGAATCCACCCGCTGCCACTGGTAAAAAGGAATTACATGATGGTGATGGAAAACTGGGCTGCAGTAGCAGTTGACGGAGATTGATATGCAGCTGTGATTGTTTACTGGGGCTGTGAGGAAGCATGGGGGGCTGGCGTGGAGATGGCAAACCATCAAGAGGGTGCGATTACAAAAACAATTACAGGGTGAATGCTACTAAAGATGTAGTCATATGAAAGTTGCAGAATAAGTTTTGTTGCAAGGTGGTGCACTTGCACAGTTCTCAATTACTCATGCGATGTGTAGAAAACTAGCAGTAGGCCGATGTATACTGAGCAAGTATGGGTGTGTGCACGTACACACACACACACACACACACACAGGAAGGTCTCAACATTCTATGCTCACTAGTACTGGGCAAAAGAGTTCAGCATAATATACTGGCACAGGAGTAGCCATGAGGCACTCACATTTCTCCGTTGATGTAGTCCAGACGTTTGCTCACAGTGGCCTTTGCTTCCTCCAGGTCCTGCTTCACGAGCACCGGTCCGATCAACTTAAACACTGTGTTGGAAACATCTAGCAAATCCAGCTCCTGCAACAAAGGAAAGTCAAATGCATCTTGCTGTAACACCATTCACCTTCAGATGGTGCCCCCGCTTTCCAAAAGTAAGCACACTGCCAAAACCCCAGAACACTACACGTATATAAACCAAAAAGCAAACCGTAAACTCAAGAAGCCATTTTAAGTTTATGGTCCCATCCTTGTTCCTTTATACATTGAAATAGCTTCAAGTGGGCTTGCCCTTGCTCACCTCCTTCACAATGTTGTTCTCTGTGACTTGAGCTTCAAGTTTCTGTCTGGCCGACATGCACTTGTTAAGATCTGAGGAGCAAAGAAAAAAAAATGTACACATCAATAAGCAATACAGGCTACAGAGGTACGATGAACATGGCTATGGCAAGCTTTAGAAAGACAAGCATACAAAGAAATAGATAGGGAGAGGCAGAGTGGAAAAGCGTAAGAAACAGACAAGAGCGCCACGAGGAGGGAAGAGAAAGACCGCACATTAAGTATGTGGAAAACAATAAGGAACTCGAGCAAAGAAGAGCAGCCACCACATGGTGGAAAGAACGCATTAGCTAGTCAACTACACTGTAAGACGGGAGGTCACCGCTTCTTTGCATGGAAGTGCACTGGAAATACAGGACTGGCTGCTTAGACACATCAAAGATAGCAAACATATGGTGACCACGTCCTGCTGTTGAAGTGCTACACCAGGCATAATTGTTGTTATCATTAGGGTATTTATTAATCAAGGATCTACCTTTGGGAAGCAACAGAGTGCTGGAGTGAGGAGAAGGACACAGCGAGGGAAGCAGAGATAAATGGGAGCTAACATCAGGTGGACAACTGGGTATGTGTGACTGAAGCCCAAAAACATGGGAGGTGCTATTTTGCATGTGTGCATTTCAGCCATTAACGTTATGCGAGGGTTGCCAAGACCCGGCTAGTCACCCTTGTCAATATGGAAAGTGTATGGGTGCTGCAGAGTTATCCTATGGACTAAAGGGGGGTGGGGTGAAGATTAAGGAGATTTTTAATCAGTTCGAATTTGTGTCATTAAAAGTAGCTTCATTCTTATAGCAGAGGTGATGTGCAATAAATATGCGAGTGCAGGGTGTGTGGAAATGAGCCTGTGTCTTTCCGCTAAGTTGTGAAGGTGCAATGTGCGAGAGGAGAAAACTTTCAGCTGTACAAACAACAATGTCTACTTCCTGGGATCCATCTATGTAGATGGAGCAGTGCTATGTTCATAGGCAATCAAAGTGCTAGATGAATGCATAATATCTCACACAATATGGCTGACTAACAGAAATAGGCTAAAAACAAGGTATTGTAGGAGGAGCAGGTGGACGCATTCTCCTTGGTCACTCCCCCTAACCTCCACCCTATTCGAATGACAGACGAAGAGCCACACTTGGGAACCCATGCACAGGTTTATGCGATATGTCCATACCCAGTCGACTGTATGAATGACGATATGCACTTAGGCAGCCATTCAGAAGATATCCTCATGTTAAAACAGTGGAAGAAACCTACCAAGATGTGCCTTGCTAAGTTGTGGAAAAAGCAGCCATGGATAAAATGGTGCACCACATGGATGTACGCTAAACGAAGTCTAAAGACAGCAAAAGAATGTCCTAAAGAAGATACATGAACCTATATTGAAACAAAATACTTAAGAGAAACATGTACTCCATGATGCAGTATTTACGAATACAAAAAAGAACAAAGGGACTCACTGGTCAATAACTGTAAATACGCTGAAAACACAAGGTAGAAAGAATACACAGAAGAGGTATATATATATATATATATATATATATATATATATATATATATATATATATATATTCAACGTGTAGGACTACCATCAGAACAAAATGGACGACATATTATGTCAATCAACCCAACTTCCACAAAATACGAGCCCAGGATCTTAAAACGTGAAAACATGAAGCCGTTTTCCTTGCGAAATATGGGAGTAAACTGGCTTAAAACAGAGGATGCTATTTTGAGAGATGAAGGGAAAAGCTTGAAATGAAGGGAGTCTAATATGCAAACCATGTGCATGGACTTGTTTCTAAAGATTAGGAGGAACAAGACCCTTTACTAATGCCAAGTATTGAATAATCACGAAGCCAAAATCCTATGTGAGGTGGAGTGAGCAAGTCTCTAAAGGCTACCAGGAGAACAGAGTCCAGCATAATGTAATCAAATGATGTTAAATGCACCGGCAAAATGGACAATTTCATGGTCCTTCAAACAAAACACACTGGCATAAGGCCTACCAATGAGAGAGGATGGCATATTGGGGAACAGAGGAAGGGCTAACGTATCTCTAACCACCTAGGTTTCGTTTCTATGTACGTGCTGCTAACAAGTCGAATGTCCAAGGTTGGATTCGGGTTGCCACCAATTAGAATAGCTGCCATGCACTTTTTTTTATATAATGTTGCAAAATATTAGCTTGCTGCCACACTTTCTGCAATGACGATTGCCCTACACCATGTGTTTAGATGTAGCTCAGGGTGCGTGTCACAGATATTAACACGCAGTTTCTACAAGTATACACAATCCCCTAAGTTTAAGGGCCTCAGATGAATATCACTGCGAAGGATCGAGGTTGTCACTGTCATAATTGCGAGAAGGAAAAAAACATTCTGAACATTTTGTGCAAAACATTGTAGATATTTGGGATCTTTGGATATGGATTTTAAGTACTTATCAAATTGCGCTGATTTTATCTAATCATTTTGTAATGTTCTTATTTCCAGGCAATCAACGGAGGAAGGAATGTATTGTATGAATGTTTGTATTGAAATAAATTGCATTTTTTGGCTTGCAATTATGTGTATGGTTTGAGATAAACTATAAAATGGAGGGAAATAAAAGGAAAAGTGTGCACATTAATGGTAATTGCTCTTCACTTTCGTGTCTAAGAAATCCCAGGAAACAGTACAGCTGATTAAATGAGTTCCCCAAACCACTGTCTTGTGTGCCAATAGCCACCACATTCCAAGGGAACAAAAAAATATTAGCTTCAACTCACGTCCGCCAGGAATCAAACATACTTTTTCCTACCTAATTTAGATTAACAGCCGTTTGCTTAGAGCTGACAGTGAGTTATTTCTATGGACCACTTAAGACACAAAGCCATGAACATGTGTAGAAGTCGGAGACAGTCCACACTTTAAACTCTGGGTGCTCTTTGTTTTGATGGGTGACACACATTGACATTGAAGTTAATATTTGGAGGAAAGAGTTGGTTTTGTTAACTTGTGCCGAGCAAAGTCTACTGGTTTTGGCTTTTGAAGAAACAATTGTAACATTTTTGTAAAGAAATTTGCAAAGTCAATTGTTGAAACACAGGAATATATTTCAGGACTGCATCCAAAAGGGCTTGTGGCGAGGTTCAGCATACAGAAACTTCATAAGGAATTCTCGCGCGATGAATAATGCATATTTAGAGCAGACAGGCGAGGCTTGACAATTTCAACCTGCTAGAACTGTTCTATTTACTTCTTTCCAAACACTCGAAGAATGTACTGCTATGACCTAACGGAAAGCAACGTTTGCCAAGTTAACCAGGTCCGTGGCTGACTTTTTAGCGTTACTGGGCAGATGGCAGGAACCCTTCGTGGATGAAAAGCGGTTTACTTCACAGCCTAAAGCACACATGTCCTGGAACTTTCATGTAAATCGCAGCATCGCTTTGCTTCCATGAACCAAAAATGTATTAGTGCTACCAGAAGTCTGCAAAGAGTCAGAATACGGAAACAGTAAACAGCCAAATTTGGCACCCCAACATGACATGTGCATATCGCACAACTATTCGAAACGGAACTTTATGAAAGGAATATAGCAGTTATGTTTAGTTCATTTATAAAGCGAGTATGCCCAAGCGGTGTACATAAGGAAATGGGATAAGATTTTAGCCATGAAGGAACGAGGGGAATGGATAGGAAGGGAGCTGCAGAGCTCAAGAGCTGAGCGCAAAGGAACGGAAGCGAGATTGGTGGTTTGTGTGCAGTAAGGAGGAAGGGAGATTGTAGAGGATGAAGTGGTGATTGGATGATGATGAGGGAGGATACCTAAGATGGAGCAAGACCACAAAGGCATTTGAAAATAAAAGCAAAAGCAAGTGAAAGAGGAGCCAGTATTTCCGAATAATCCGGGCCGAAGAACGCTAAATACAAGGGATTGGGAGGGAAACGAGAGAACAACATGACCCGAATAGTGATTGCAGACAAAGAGGAGCTAGACAATATGCTGGGAGGCCAATCAAGAGGGAATAGCAATAAAAATAAGGCATACATTAGTTGAGCAAAATGGATTAGTCGAGACTGCCAAATAAAAATATTTTGATTAGCAATCCAATGTATATGATTTGCACATTTGTATAGCCTTACTTTCAATCAGGGCAAGTGCAAGACATGTGCCCCCCGTACGACAGCAGAGGCTCTAAGGGCTTTGCAGGCATCGCCACTGGTGCTATGAGAGGATGTCTTTTGTTGGACTTGTGATCGGACACCGCTACCCTTGCAAATTCAGAATAGCTTCCACTAGGGCCACACAAATAGTTAACACACTAGGTTATCGGCAGAACATGGGGAAGCTCCTCATCAGTGATGGTTCACTGATGAACCATTGTTTCCGACAAGTGTTCACTTCATGTTTCCTTCACATGATATCTAATAGGAAGCCTGAGCCTGTCAAACAAGACAAGGTGAGATCATAATACCTTTTGATGTGCGTCTTCAATCTTAAACACGCATGTCTAAGGCTCAGATGATTGTATCTTAGCTTTACATTACTTCACATTCTAGTTCTTATAGTTTTCCATTCAAGAACAGGGAAAAAAGCTATGACCAGAGTATTTGATCTTAAAATGTTTCTATATTTTTCAGCTTTGGTGATGATTTTTTAAAGTTTCAAGTCATCTCTACAAAACTGAGTATTCTTTAAAAGCAAACAACTATTTTTGCCCACCAAAGCTGGTGAATTAAGATGGTGCCCAAATGGTAAACATGTACCATAACTGCAGCAACACATAGAAGGGGCGGTAGCGTTGCACGAGACTATAGAGCGTTGCGCGACAAACGGACATGCACACAGACATCCGCTTTAAATGTGCACACCCAGCCTGTAGCATACATTTTCACATGCGTGCACACCAAAGATTCATGTGTGCACACTCGACCGTTCACATACATGCACCATATGCATGCATACATGAACCAGATTGGCTGCTGGGGCTCAGCCAGCGACCAAAGGGTGTTTGGGAGCTGAATTGGCTTGAAATTGCAAGCGCATTTCTTTTGGGCATTTAACATAATACTTTCAAAGCAGAAGCAGCTTCGTGGTAAGAGTGTTTTTCCCTAGTTTTCATCTCGTTTTTGCAGAGCCTTGGGACACCTGCTTTGCGGTTGGAGAACATTCCCTAGCCCCCTGCTTCTCTCCCAGCCCCCATGCACACCCACCAGAACCAGACTGGCTGTTGGAGCTGAGCTGGTGGGAGCTGAATTGGCTTTAAAAGTGCGAGTGCATTTCTTTTGGGCATTTAACATCATTCTGGCCTTCCATCCAGGCGCCGAGGTAAGGCATCCAGTGCCATCTGCCCCTTACGCTGCAACTTCAGCATTTTTAAATGTTTGTGCTTTTTGTCAGTACCCCGCTTAGTTTCCCGTTCCGTGTTGATGAGTGCCTCCCAGTGTCCTGCCCCCTAGTGGGACAGGCCTACTTAAAATGATTCCTAGAGCCGCACTGCAGGCCCCAAGGCAAAGGGCAGCTTCCACAGAAGCAGCTCCAGAACGTGTCTGCCAGCATCAGCCAGGAAAGCAGGAAGCCCACCAGCCAACCTGCATCGACTGACAAATTAAGTGTGGTGTGGACGGGAGGGGGTGGGGGGGCAGCAATCGCTGCAATCCACCAAACTGTCACACCTCTCCCATTACTCCATTTCTCTTACTTCACCGCCCATATGCCCACAACCCAATGCACGCACCCAGAAATCCACACCTCATAAAGACTCCATGCGTTAGCTTCCCACATCGAGGCGACTTGTATTGTCAATGACTCACACCATAGTCAAGACTGTTGCTTAGGCTACTCTCACATCTAGGTGAAGGTGAATTATATTGCTTAGCATTTTCGCACATCCAGGTGAACTGTGTTGCTTAGACTACTCTCTCTTTCACACGTTTTGTGAATATTAGCTTCCATCACATCTGGGAAAGAATAGTGAAGATTAGCATGCAGCACATCTAGACAGCGATGCCACTAAACAAACCACTAAATAGTCTGACCTCTCAAACTCTAACCAAACAACCACACCTCTAATGCACGCCAAACCGCATGCACTTCACCGCAACAAAACAAATCACACATAGCCTTGCACGACAGCTACCAACCAAAAAGCACACCGAAGCTCGGCTAACAGTCTAAACTTAAAGCTGCCAACAGCACATAACAGCCCTCTTACCCCTTTTCCCCTGCTCATCCCTACCAACTCACCCCATCCCTTTTCAGATCCGCCAGAGGACTACTCCAGTGGCGATAGTGCGCGGTACAAATGTCCTCTAACATTAACATCCACGGACATTGTGGTCGGAGCAGACTGTAGGAATCAGCAAAGATGGGCAGAGAAGAGAGGCAAAAGACAGTTGATTTGGGAAGCAAGGAGGAATGAGAATGGGATAGTTTAACTAAGAGCAACAGAGGAGAGATGTACGAGAGAGAGAAAGTTACAGTCTAGTGGATAAATGAGAGAATGTGAACAAAAAGGGGTAGAAAATCAATAAAGGGTGCAAAAAAGTAATGAAATAGGAAATGCTGGGGATCAGAGGAAGAAAGAAGATAGGAGTTTACCCTGACAACCGCTCCCTCCCAGTATTTACAGCAGAGGACAGGCAAGCTCACGCACAGCCGCTCCATCCCAATATTTAGAGCAGAGGACAGGCAAGCTCACGCACAGCCGCTCCCTCCCAATATTTAGAGCAGAGGACAGGCAAGCTCACGCACAGCCGCTCCCTCCCAATAGCTACAGCAGAAGACAGGCAAGCTCACGCACAGCCGCTCCCTCCCAATATTTACAGCAGTAGACAGGCAAGCTCACGCACAGCCGCTCCCTCCCAATATTTACAGCAGTAGACAGGCAAGCTCACGCAGAGCCGCTCCCTCCCAATATTTACAGCAGTAGACAGGCAAGCTCACGCACAGCCGCTCCTTCACAATATTTACAGCAGTAGACAGGCAAGCTCACGCACAGCCGCTCCCTCCCAATATTTACAGCAGAGGACAAGCAAGCTCACGCACAGCCGCTCCCTCCCAATATTTAGAGCAGAGGACAGGCAAGCTCACGCACAGCCGCTCCCTCCCAATATTTAGAGCAGAGGACAGGCAAGCTCACGCACAGCCGCTCCCTCCCAATATTTACAGCAGTAGACAGGCAAGCTCACGCACAGCCGCTCCCTCACAATATTTACAGC
This sequence comes from Ambystoma mexicanum, assembly GCF_040938575.1. Taxonomy (NCBI): domain Eukaryota; kingdom Metazoa; phylum Chordata; class Amphibia; order Caudata; family Ambystomatidae; genus Ambystoma; species Ambystoma mexicanum. The sequence goes on from NC_090938.1 coordinate 803,537,894, forward strand.
AGTAGACAGGCAAGCTCACGCACAGCCGCTCCCTCCCAATATTTACAGCAGAGGACAGGCAAGCTCACGCACAGCCGCTCCCTCCCAATATTTAGAGCAGAGGACAGGCAAGCTCACGCACAGCCACTCCCTCCCAATATTTACAGCAGTAGACAGGCAAGCTCACGCACAGCCGCTCCCTCCCAATAGCTACAGCAGAAGACAGGCAAGCACATGCACAGCAGCCACTCTTATCTGCAGTTTCCATCTGCCAAAGTGCTCATTAAAAGTAAGCCTCTCCACTTTCCTTTGTATAGGCCCTGTGCTGTTCTGGAGCTTGGCAATACAGAATAATAAACATGCGCCTCTTCTCTGAAATCACATTGCAGTTAGTGCGACATGATTTATAAAAACGAAACGCAAATCATAACTGTATAGTAAATTGCGGTGCAACACTGCTTATTTTATTCCTTGAAAAGAGATGGGAGAAGAGAAGGGCAGGTACAATAATTTTATTAGCAGAGATGGAAAGGTCCAGGGGGGTTTTTGCAAATGTTAAATAGTCAAAGAGTACTCCCAACTTTACGTGCAGCGTCAGAAAAAGGAAGGTGGACAAGATGAAAGAAAGTAAAATAGAAGAGGGGTTTAAAAAAAGAATAAAGATTGTCAGTGAAGTCTGAGAATAATAGGAAGATTTGGGAATCATCTGCATAGAAGTGAAATAAACCAAACTGGCAAGAATAACAGAGAAGGGGGGGGGGGGTATAAAGAGAGAAGAGGTCCAAGTCATGGGCACCTAATTGCAGAGGAAGTGTAGCCCAATGAGTGCCAGCTCAAGAAACAGGCACTGTACGACAGTAAAAGTCTAGATAAGGGATTTATTACTACAATATATAAAACAAAGATGGTCTTTTGTAGTTCATCTTAATTTTTGATAAACAACGGCTGAAGGGCAGGGTTCGAAATTGAATGGAGCTGGGCCCCATTTAGCTCCCGCTTGTAGCATAGAAGAGCCTGGTACCAATGCCAAATAAACACCTATATGAATTTAACTCAGTGCATTTGGGACAATCTATAAAGATTTGCAACTAGCTATACATTTAAAGCATAATGGGCCCAAAATAATGGACAAAAGCACGTTTGCATACTATATGGAAGCTTGTTTGCGGAACGCCATTTACTAGCTCCTCGTTCTCCAGTGGTAGCTCCTAGGCACCGGTTAATGCTGCATACCAGGAGCTGCTTTCAGATCCTGTTTATCTAATCTTAAATGTAATCCTTGGAAAGGCAATAACGAGATCAGGAAAAGTTACAATGTGATGACTCTGCTGGGGCATGCTTTGCAGGGAGGCTTAGAACAAGCAGCAGGAACATTAGTTTAAATCCTTTTTAGAGAAGGATCATTTCAAGAAAATGTTTAAAGACAAGTTTCCGATATATATTCAATTAGGGATTAATATAACAGTGGCATGAGGTACTCACTCACACGTCGCCCTCCCTGCGTTATGTCAATTCAATCGCGATCACCCAATAAAGCAATGTGAGAAATAAAGCGGAGATCAGAGGGAGGCATACTGATATAAAGAGTTGCTGAGATGTAAACAGGCGATCTGATGAAAGTACAGATGGAATGAGCTGCAGAACAAAGGATGACAAGTGAGCGATGAGAGGACGTGAGGTGCATGGTGAGGAAGGAAGAGAGAGAAGCGTCTGCAAGGCAAGACAGAGCGAGAAGACAGAAAGAAGAGGCACTGTACAGGCCCTGGATACCTTTCTGCAACTCCTGGTACTTCTCCACCTCGGCTTGCAGTTTCTTTTGGAGTTGCTCAGCCATGGCGATGCCGACTGCTGCTGCTGCTCCTGCAAGGAATGAGCACAAGTTCAGGATGGGGGCACCAGCCTTCTTGGGTTCAAGCGCCACCCTGCGTGCGAGCACTTGCACCCTAGGACTCTGCACGGGAACCCGTGGAAGCACTTACTGACTGCGGGGTGCAGAAAGCATGTCTCTGGGGCCCGGTCCCTCCCCACCCTCCTGGCAGGGCAGAGGCAGGGCCAGGCGGACCCTGCACGGGAACCTGTGGAAGTACTTACTGACTGCGGGGCGCAGAAAGCATGTCTCTGGGGCCCGGTCCCTGCCCACCCTCCTGGCAGGGCAGAGGCAGGGCCAGGCGGACCCTGCACGGGAACCCGTGGAAGCACTTACTGACTGCGGGGCAGAAAGCATGTCCTCTGGGGCCCTGTCCCTCCCCACTCTCCTGGCAGGGCAGAGGCAGGGCCAGGCGGACCCTGCACGGGAACCTGTGGAAGCACTTACTGACTGCGGGGCGCAGAAAGCATGTCTCTGGGGCCCGGTCCCTCCCCACCCTCCTGGCAGGGCAGAGGCAGGGCCAGGCGGACCCTGCACGGGAACCCGTGGAAGCACTTACTGACTGCGGGGCACAGAAAGCATGTCTCTGGGGCCCGGTCCCTCCCCACCCTCCTGGCAGGGCAGAGGCAGGGCCAGGCGGACCCTGTGGAAGCACTTACTGACTGCGGGGCGCAGAAAGCATGTCTCTGGGGCCCGGTCCCTCCCCACCCTCCTGGCAGGGCCAGGCGGACCCTGCACGGGAACCCGTGGAAGCACTTACTGACTGCGGGGCAGAAAGCATGTCCTCTGGGGCCCGGTCCCTCCCCACCCTCCTGGCAGGGCAGAGGCAGGGCCAGGCGGACCCTGCACGGGAACCCGTGGAAGCACTTACTGACTGCGGGGCAGAAAGCATGTCTCTGGGGCCCGGTCCTTCCCACCCTCCTGGCAGGGCAGGGCCAGGCGGACCCTGCACGGGAACCCGTGGAAGCACTTACTGACTGCGGGGCAGAAAGCATGTCTCTGGGGCCCGGTCCCTCCCCACCCTCCTGGCAGGGCAGAGGCAGGGCCAGGCGGACCCTGCACGGGAACCCGTGGAAGCACGTACTGACTGCGGGGTGCAGAAAGCATGTCCTCTGGGGCCCTGTCCCTCCCCACCCTCCTGGCAGGGCAGAGGCAGGCGGACCCTGCACGGGAACCTGTGGAAGCACTTACTGACTGCGGGGTGCAGAAAGCATGTCCTCTGGGGCCCTGTCCCTCCCCACCCTCCTGGCAGGGCAGAGACAGGGCCAGGCGGACCCTGCACGGGAACCCGTGGAAGCACTTACTGACTGCGGGGCAGAAAGCATGTCCTCTGGGGCCCGGTCCCACCCCACCCTCCTGGCAGGGCAGAGGCAGGGCCAGGCGGACCCTGCACGGGAACCCGTGGAAGCACTTACTGACTGCGGGGCAGAAAGCATGTCCTCTGGGGCCCTGTCCCTCCCCACCCTCCTGGCAGGGCAGAGGCAGGGCCAGGCGGACCCTGCACAGGAACCTGTGGAAGCACTTACTGACTGCGGGGCGCAGAAAGCATGCCTCTGGGGCCCGGTCCCTCCCCACCCTCCTGGCAGGGCAGAGGCAGGCGGACCCTGCACGGGAACCCGTGGAAGCACTTACTGACTGCGGGGCAGAAAGCATGTCCTCTGGGGCCCGGTCCCTCCCCACCCTCCTGGCAGGGCAGAGGCAGGGCCAGGCGGACCCTGCATGGGAACCCGTGGAAGCACTTACTGACTGCGGGGCAGAAAGCATGTCCTCTGGGCCCCTGTCCCTCCCCACCCTCCTGGCAGGGCAGGGCCAGGCGGACCCTGCACGGGAACCTGTGGAAGCACTTACTGACTGCGGGGCGCAGAAAGCATGTCTCTGGGGCCCGGTCCCTCCCCACCCTCCTGGCAGAGGCAGGGCCAGGCGGACCCTGCACGGGAACCCGTGGAAGCACTTACTGACTGCGGGGCAGAAAGCATGTCTCTGGGGCCCGGTCCCTCCCCACCCTCCTGGCAGGGCAGGGCCAGGCGGACCCTGCACGGGAACCCGTGGAAGCACTTACTGACTGCGGGTGCAGAAAGCATGTCCTCTGGGGCCCGGTCCCTCCCCACCCTCCTGGCAGGGCAGAGGCAGGGCCAGGCGGACCCTGCACGGGAACCCGTGGAAGAACTTACTGACTGCGGGGTGCAGAAAGCTTGTCCTCTGGGGCCCGGTCCCTCCCCACCCTCCTGGCAGGGCAGAGGCAGGGCCAGGCGGACCCTGCACGGGAACCCGTGGAAGCACTTACTGACTGCGGGGCAGAAAGCATGTCCTCTGGGGCCCGGTCCCTCCCCACCCTCCTGGCAGGGCAGAGGCAGGGCCAGGCGGACCCTGCACGGGAACCCGTGGAAGCACTTACTGACTGCGGGGCAGAAAGCATGTCCTCTGGGGCCCTGTCCCTCCCCACCCTCCTGGCAGGGCAGAGGCAGGGCCAGGCGGACCCTGCACAGGAACCCGTGGAAGCACTTACTGACTGCGGGGTGCAGAAAGCATGTCTCTGGGGCCCGGTCCCTCCCCACCCTCCTGGCAGGGCAGAGGCAGGGCCAGGCGGACCCTGCACGGGAACCTGTGGAAGCACTTACTGACTGCGGGGCGCAGAAAGCAGGTCTCTGGGGCCCGGTCCCTCCCCACCCTCCTGGCAGGGCAGAGGCAGGGCCAGGCGGACCCTGCACGGGAACCCGTGGAAGCACTTACTGACTGCGGGGCAGAAAGCATGTCCTCTGGGGCCCGGTCCCTCCCCACCCTCCTGGCAGGGCAGAGGCAGGGCCAGGCGGACCCTGCACGGGAACCCGTGGAAGCACTTACTGACTGCGGGGCAGAAAGCATGTCCTCTGGGCCCCTTTCCCTCCCCACCCTCCTGGCAGGGCAGAGGCAGGGCCAGGCGGACCCTGCACGGGAACCTGTGGAAGCACTTACTGACTGCAGGGTGCAGAAAGCATGTCCTCTGGGGCACTGTCCCTCCCCACCCTCCTGGCAGGGCAGAGGCAGGGCCAGGCGGACCCTGCACGGGAACCCGTGGAAGCACTTACTGACTGCGGGGCAGAAAGCATGTCCTCTGGGGCCCGGTCCCTCCCCACCCTCCTGGCAGGGCAGAGGCAGGGCCAGGCGGACCCTGCACGGGAACCCGTGGAAGCACTTACTGACTGCGGGGCAGAAAGCATGTCCTCTGGGGCCCTGTCCCTCCCCACCCTCCTGGCAGGGCAGAGGCAGGCGGACCCTGCACGGGAACCTGTGGAAGCACTTACTGACTGCGGGGCGCAGAAAGCATGTCTCTGGGGCCCGGTCCCTCCCCACCCTCCTGGCAGGGCAGAGGCAGGGCCAGGGGGACCCTGCACGGGAACCCGTGGAAGCACTTACTGACTGCGGGGCAGAAAGCATGTCCTCTGGGGCCCTGTCCCTCCCCACCCTCCTGGCAGGGCAGAGGCAGGGCCAGGCGGACCCTGCACAGGAACCTGTGGAAGCACTTACTGACTGCGGGGCGCAGAAAGCATGTCCTCTGGGGCCCGGTCCCTCCCCACCCTCCTGGCAGGGCAGAGGCAGGGCAGAGGCAGGGCCAGGCGGACCCTGCACGGGAACCCGTGGAAGCACTTACTGACTGCGGGGCAGAAAGCATGTCCTCTGGGCCCCTGTCCCTCCCCACCCTCCTGGCAGGGCAGGGCCAGGCGGACCCTGCACGGGAACCTGTGGAAGCACTTACTGACTGCGGGGCGCAGAAAGCATGTCTCTGGGGCCCGGTCCCTCCCCACCCTCCTGGCAGGGCAGAGGCAGGGCCAGGCGGACCCTACACGGGAACCCGTGGAAGCACTTACTGACTGCGGGGCAGAAAGCATGTCCTCTGGGCCCCTTTCCCTCCCCACCCTCCTGGCAGGGCAGAGGCAGGGCCAGGCGGACCCTGCACGGGAACCCGTGGAAGCACTTACTGACTGCGGGGCAGAAAGCATGTCCTCTGGGCCCCTGTCCCTCCCCACCCTCCTGGCAGGGCAGAGGCAGGGCCAGGCGGACCCTGCACGGGAACCCATGGAAGCACTTACTGACTGCGGGGCAGAAAGCATGTCTCTGGGGCCCGGTCCCTCCCCACCCTCCTGGCAGGGCAGGGCCAGGCGGACCCTGCACGGGAACCCATGGAAGCACTTACTGACTGCGGGGCATAAAGCATGTCTCTGGGGCCCGGTCCCTCCCCACCCTCCTGGCAGGGCAGGGCCAGGCGGACCCTGCACGGGAACCCGTGGAAGCACTTACTGACTGCGGGGCAGAAAGCATGTCCTCTGGGCCCCTGTCCCTCCCCACCCTCCTGGCAGGGCAGAGGCAGGGCCAGGCGGACCCTGCACGGGAACCCGTGGAAGCACTTACTGACTGCGGGGCAGAAAGCATGTCCTCTGGGCCCCTGTCCCTCCCCACCCTCCTGGCAGGGCAGAGGCAGGGCCAGGCGGACCCTGCACGGGAACCCGTGGAAGCACTTACTGACTGCGGGGCAGAAAGCATGTCCTCTGGGGCCCTGTCCCTCCCCACCCTCCTGGCAGGGCAGAGGCAGGCGGACCCTGCACGGGAACCTGTGGAAGCACTTACTGACTGCGGGGTGCAGAAAGCATGTCCTCTGGGGCCCTGTCCCTCCCCACCCTCCTGGCAGGGCAGAGGCAGGGCCAGGCGGACCCTGCACGGGAACCTGTGGAAGCACTTACTGACTGCGGGGCGCAGAAAGCATGTCTCTGGGGCCCGGTCCCTGCCCACCCTCCTGGCAGGGCAGAGGCAGGCGGACCCTGCACGGGAACCTGTGGAAGCACTTACTGACTGCGGGGCGCAGAAAGCATGTCTCTGGGGCCCGGTCCCTGCCCACCCTCCTGGCAGGGCAGAGGCAGGGCCAGGCGGACCCTGCACGGGAACCCGTGGAAGCACTTACTGACTGCGGGGCAGAAAGCATGTCCTCTGGGGCCCTGTCCCTCCCCACCCTCCTGGCAGGGCAGAGGCAGGGCCAGGCGGACCCTGCACGGGAACCCGTGGAAGCACTTACTGACTGCGGGGCAGAAAGCATGTCCTCTGGGCCCCTGTCCCTCCCCACCCTCCTGGCAGGGCAGAGGCAGGCGGACCCTGCACGGGAACCTGTGGAAGCACTTACTGACTGCGGGGCGCAGAAAGCATGTCTCTGGGGCCCGGTCCCTGCCCACCCTCCTGGCAGGGCAGAGGCAGGGCCAGGCGGACCCTGCACGGGAACCCGTGGAAGCACTTACTGACTGCGGGGCAGAAAGCATGTCCTCTGGGGCCCTGTCCCTCCCCACCCTCCTGGCAGGGCAGAGGCAGGGCCAGGCGGACCCTGCACGGGAACCCGTGGAAGCACTTACTGACTGCGGGGCAGAAAGCATGTCCTCTGGGCCCCTGTCCCTCCCCACCCTCCTGGCAGGGCAGAGGCAGGGCCAGGCGGACCCTGCACGGGAACCTGTGGAAGCACTTACTGACTGCGGGGCGCAGAAAGCATGTCTCTGGGGCCCGGTCCCTGCCCACCCTCCTGGCAGGGCAGAGGCAGGGCCAGGCGGACCCTGCACGGGAACCCGTGGAAGCACTTACTGACTGCGGGGCAGAAAGCATGTCCTCTGGGGCCCTGTCCCTCCCCACCCTCCTGGCAGGGCAGAGCCAGGCGGACGTGAATGACGCATGCGCTCTCAAGCTGCCCAAGTCACGTGCGAGGAGCTCAGCCAATCAGGCTTCGCCCTTTACACTCTGGGACTTGTAGTTCTTCAATTAGAAACGCCGGCCCAATGCAAAGAGCAACGCCAGAGTTCCAGGGCTTTCTACCACCCGACACAGAATAAGGGGGGGGGGGTTGGCAGCCAGCGTGGGGACACTCCCCCTCCTTCCCCCCAGCGTTGGGACCCCGGTGCCCCCTGTCGGTCTATCCCCTCCCGGTCTCGGTGAGCCGTTCTATCATGGACACTCGCACTATCGCCGCATGTGACTCCCCCGTGCGTATCGTAGTCTCCCGTGCCTCTCACCTCTTCGCCACACCCGCTCTCCGCCTTCACGCGGGTCGCTTCGCCTTCCGAGCCTGTAGTCACGCTGGAAATCTCGCGAGAATAGACCACAGAATCCCGGGCAGTGTTGCCGCCAGAAACGGAACGCCGCCTGTAGCCCAAATGCATTTAGGACCTAGCCCAAAAGTAGCACAATCACATATTTCTGCACCGGCCTACATTTTCTGTTCGAAATATGACTCTCATGATAGCATTTAATTATGTTATACAATTGCAATAATTGACCTTTCACAAATTAATCAATACACTAGGATATAGTGGGAACTTAGTTTTCAAATTCACAAACTTGAGCTTAAACTTTTCGCATAATACTTGCCAACATTCTTGTGACGTCGCAGGTACTAACGACGCATGCGCGAGCCTCGTTTGGGATTGCGCATGCGCATTCTTAATAACGAAGGTCTGTGCGGCAGTTGCCGGGGACTCCGGAAGACACACACGTGTGTCCCGAGTCTCCTTGTGTGAATGTGCGTGTGTGGCAGTACGGGGCGGCGCAAGGCACGGGCTCGCACACAACAATTCTGTGACCAAAAATGATGTAGGATTTTTGAAGTTTCAAAAATAATAATTCCCATAACAATGACATCACAGGAAAATACAAAACATACATTGTTGGCACTGTTGAAGCATTCCAAAATACACAACCCATCATCGGTCAGCACAATATGGACAGATGTTCAAATGTAAAAAATGTATAATTCTGAATGGTAACTTAACACTAAATTCAATTACCTAACTTCACAGAAGGTAATCACACAGAGCTGGTAGGCAACCTCTGACATCTTTTTCTCTACCTGTGGTGTCCCCCAGGTTCAGCCAGTATCTGGCACTCCTTGCCCACCGCATCGCCGATCTCTGCCTCAACTTTCAGTGCTATGCGGACGATACCCAGCTCATTTTCAGGCTAACCTCGGCCTCCTCCTCTCCTTCCCTCATCTCTGACTGTCTGTCTGCTATCCAGGAATGGTGTGCCGCCAATGACCTCTGCCTTAATGCCAGTAAGACTGAGATTCTACTCATTGGCACATCCACTCCCTCCTTCCCTGCAGCTCTGGCCAGCCTCTCTTGGCCCTCTTCCTGCTCCTACCTGCAAGGCAAAAAACCTCGGGGTCATCTTCGACTCGACACTCTCCTTCTCTCCTCATATATCTAACATCTCTAAGAAGTCACACTACCAGCTGCATCTCCTCAGAGGTATTCTTCCCTTCCTCTCCTTCCCCAGAAATTCACTGTCTCCCGAGCCCTGGTTCTCTCGAAGCTGGACTACTGTAACAGCCTCTATCTTAATCTGCCTTCCTCCACTCTCCGCCCTCTGCAACTCACCCAGAACAGGACTGCGAGACTTGTCCTTGGCCTCAAGCCCAGGGACCGTATCTCTCAAGGACTGAAATCTCTACACTGGCTCCCTGTGGCTGCGAGGATTAAGTTCAAAACCCTCTGCATTGTCCACAAGGCCTTCTGGGGCCTGGGACCTAAATACCTTCAACTCTCTCTTCCTAAATATCTTCCTTCCCGAGCCCTTTGCTCATCCGTCTCCAACTCCCTCAGGGTCAGCCGCTTCTCGAAGCAACAAGCTGTGGGTAAATCTCTCTCCGCGGCAGGGGCCTCCCTCTGGAACAGCCTTCCTGCCTCCCTGAAACTTGAAGAGAACCATCTCCGGTTCCCGAAGCACCTCAAAACCTTCCTCTTTGTTTCTGCTTTCTCTCTCCCTCTCCCCTGCTAAATTCCTCACTGAAACTGCACTGAATCTCTAACTGGGCCACTCTCACCGACCTCGGTCATTGGCCCAGCCACTCTCCACTTGCACTGCCTCCCTGGCAACCCCTGCACTGCGGGACTGTCTCTGTATCCCTACAGCCCCCACTTCCCAGCACTTGTCTGCACCTACCTTGCACTTGCCCCTCTTCCCCTTCTCCTTGCACTTTTTCCCTCCCCCCTCCCCCTGCACTTGCGTGATCTAAATGACACCTGGCCTAGTAGGATCGTTGTCTGTCTTCCCCTTGTTCCCCCTCCCTGCCTCATTGCGCCTTGAAACACTTGTGTATAGGCGCTTTACAAATGCCATATCATATCATATCACTGCTCTGTAGCAGCAGCCCAGGCAGTGCATATTTATTTCAAGTTGAACACTGAATGACATGGCCACTGATACCCCCTTCAGTCTGAGCCCAATCAAAGTAATCACCTACCAGTCCACTGTACAGACAGATTTTGTCCTGGAGCCTGCCTTAGAGTCACATAAACGACTTGCCACTGTAAAAGCAGTAGGATCTGTCACCCAAATCTGTAGGCGGTAGGACTGCTTAAAAAGCAGTAGCCTGCTGCTAAATCTGTAGGGTTGGCAAGTATGATAAAAGGGTCACTGACGGTGAAGTAGAGTTCATGATGCATTTTCCTATGGCACAGTAGTTAGCTTCTTATGCCACCTTCTTATTCACATAACTCTCAACCTTTCAATGGCCCTGGGTGGGTGAAAGCACCCAATATTTTATTTGGCGGGTGAAAGCCCATTGAATACTATGCGCATGTGTGAAGCTTTGCGCGTGAGAGCACTGCCTAAGTGGCGGGTGACACATGCCAAAAGCGTGTGAGTTGAGAGGTATGTACTCACCAGCTTCTTATTCGCGCGCTGAGATTAGCTTTTCTTTCAAACAGAATTTTAGTTAAATATTTATATTTTACCGAATGGTTTGTTTTTCAGTCCTCTGTATTGTGGGTATCAGGTCATATTATCCCCATATATATGGTCGCCGTACATAATATCGCCGGGAAAAGGTTGTGGCGATATTATATGGGTGACTATAAATATGGGGATTGGGACAGCCAAAAAAAAAAAAACGGTTTGGGGGTTGCAGGGGTGTCCCCCGCATGTTCCATGCAATAATGTCCCCACAAAAACGGCCATTTTTAGGTGATATTTTTGCATGGTGATATTTTTGTGGGGACATTATTACATGGAACCGTATTGTGGTGTGTAGCCCCTTTAACTGGGGCGTGTTGCCCTTTTAAGAAAACAAGTCGTGACAAAGGAATAAAAGGGGTCTCTGTGTGCATGTACAGGTACTGCAGCAGAGACCTAGTAAGTGGCAACCCTGCGTCTGTGTTTATTTGGTTTGAGTAGCCGTGTGCTCACGGCCCATATGCGATCCTTGGCCTGTGTGCCCACAGAGCCGAGGACCACGTGCACTGGGTGCCTCCAGTGCTAGTACCAACATTGGTTGCTCCCGGCCCTTGCAGGGTGCCCCCTGCCGTGTGTTACACTACGTGATCCTAGTGCCATTGTCCAGCCGGGTGCCCCCACAGTGGGTCATCACATTGGCGATGAAGGGCAGAAGTGGACCTACCCTGCAGCACTGTGACCGCCTGCCCATGTTTTTCCTAAGCTGTTGGAGCAGGGAAGACCCGCCATGCAACACAGTGTGTCCCAGGTGTGATGTCCACGTGACCCTCGTCACGTGGACGAGTGAATAAAAGGAGGAGGAGCCCGCCAAAAAGGCAGTTCCTGCTCCAGGACTGTCTCTGTGCCGTGGCCACACATCACACTAGCGATGAGGATGGGATCGAGAAGACATACACAACACGGCCCCCACACAAACGGAGTGCGGGCAATCTGTCCTCCGCGCCCCCAGGCTACCCGAGGCTCACCGAGTCACTCGTGCCAATAGTAAGGGAGCCTGGGAGAGCCGCAGAGGTGAAGAAAAAAAATGAAGTCTGCTGCACGCAGATAACCAGCAGCATGTAGCTGCATGCCTGCCAGCTAGCAGACATTACAGTAAGTGTGCCACGCGCAGCAGCGGCATCAACACATGCACAAGCCCCACGCACGTACCCTGCGCCTCACATCCAGCAGCCTGACAAGCGTGTCCTACAACCCATGCAACTAAAAAGGGGGGAAGTGTAAAGGAGACACTTCAGCCCCACTGGACAGCATAATCCATGCACACCAGCCCGGCAGATCACACTAAGACAACCCCAGAGAAAGGCAGACCGCCACAAACCCCCTGGCACCACCAAAGTCAACATCCATACGTCCAACACGGCAAGAACACCACACACCAGCCGCAGCCTCAGGAGCAAAAAGACCCACGGCCCAGGGAAGATCCACATCCAACAAGCGAGAGCATCTGCGCACACACAGGGGCACCTCCAAAGGGTGGCCAAGGGGGGCCACGGCCATCCTTATAAAAGCACGCCCCCCCCACCGGCCCATTCATTTATATATGTTTGTTTTGGTGTGTCACCCCAAGACTTCAAGTGTGGCCACCCCTATGAAAAATGTCTGGGGGCGCCACTGCGCACACACATCAACAAGGGCGGCAACTATGCGCTGGCACACACGCGCTGAGCACAGCGACCACAAACCTATGCCCACCACAACATGACAGACGACGTCACAACACCACAAAGGCTAGAGAGCCATAACCCAGACACTAGCACGTGAATAGATACCAAACAAGGGACGTTATGCAGCCCTTCCAACCCTTTGGACCATGCACTGGCCTTCGATGGGAACTGTGGATGCAACAAATAGAGTTATGCCTCCTCACACATGAAATCAACAGTGAAGAAAACAAGAGAGCATTCCTCATGCTCAATCTAGGCACGAAGGTACTCCGCATATTCAACACCCCACCAAACCGAGGCACGTCTGATGATTATGAGACAGCGAAAGATGTATTCACGAGAAAATTCAAGCCGAAGGTCAGCTCCGACTTCGGGAGGTTTCAAATGAGCCAGGCCAGACAAGGCCCGCAGGAGAGCATTGATGACTTCCACAGCCGTCTGAGAGAGATGACACTAGCCTGCAACTTCCCAAACGAAGAATTTTCAGTAAAAACAACAAGTCATACATGGCCTATCCTCAGAAAAACTCAGACGTGCCATTCTCTCAGAAACAGACCTTCCACTGGACACCATCCTGTCCATGGGGCGACTACATGAGTAGACGGATGAACATGCAACCGAGATGGAGCAAATCATAAGCCGCCTGCCAATGGACACTGAGCTAACGAAGAACAACGCTGCGACAATCAACGCCCTAAAACAACTGAAACCCTGACAAAGCCAGCACGCCACCCGGCCGACGGACTGCATATGGTGTGGAGGACAGCATGGCAGGAGTGACCCATGCCCAGCATATGGCACCACATGCCACAAATGTGGAAAGCTCAACCACTACGCATCAGTGTGCCTGAGCTCCAGACAACCCAAAGACTATTCACCTTTGGAGTTTGCCCCGCTTCACAAGAACGACGCGGGATCCTGCAGACCGTCAAGCCATCCAGAGTGACCTGATCCTCAACAAAAAGGACAGCCAGGCAGATCGCACAACAGCAGAAGTGGGCGCGCCCGAGCCATTGACGGCGAAAACACTGACAGCATCAGCAGCGATGAAGAGCGATCAAGCATGGAACAATCCCCAAACCACGCTGACAGGCCCGCAACCACAGGAGGGAGAAGGTACATGTGATCTCCGCAGTATAACCCGGGCACAGGAATCAGCCTAGGGGACCCTTTCACGGCGGCTCATCACATTAGTAGGAGAGGACCCAGTAACCATGATGATTGACACAGGGGCCACCGTAAATGTCATGCCATCCTCCAAATTCAGCAAACTCGACCTGAAACCCATGCTTCGGCGGCGTTCAGTCCTGCTCTACGCCTATGGCTGCAAAAAGCCCCTCCCTGTGGCTGGTTACTTCAAGACAACACTCTCCCACCGGGGAATCAGCTGCAGAACCCACATCCACATTGTAGATGCCCTAAAAGAGACCCTACTCAGCTGCGCAACAGCAGAATGCCTGGAGGTCATCCAGTTCAACCACCTCGCAGTCCAATCAGAGGACATAGAACACCTGCTGGCGAAGCACAAGAACCTCTTCACAGGAATTGGCTGTCTCAAAGGCAGGTCCGTGAATCTTCACATCGATCCCACCATCAAGCCACGGGCTGTACGTCATAGAAGAGTACCGTTCCACATGAGAGCTGCAGTGGAGGCAGAGCTCAAGAAACTTGAGGACCTAAGGATCATTGCGAAGCCCACAGGGCCCACCCCGTGGGTCTCGCCAATGGTTGTCACAGCCAAACCAAAGCAGCCCAATGCAGTCCACATATGCATTGATATGCAGCACCGCAACACTACAATAGGGCGTGAAAGACACATCACGCCAACAATAGATGAACTAATCGTTGATCTGACGGGCATGACCATTTTCAGCAAGCTTGACCTCCGATCGGGCTACCACCAGATCCGCCTTGCAAGAGATTTGCGCTATATCACCATGTTTTCCTCACACCTGGGTCTCCGACGCTACTGCCGCCTCAACTTCGGCATCTCCTCTGCGCCAGAGGTTTTTCAACACGAGATACGGAAAGTCCTACAAGACCTATGAGGAGTGACAAGCCTCAGTGACGATATCCTAGTCTATGGCAAAACAGAAGCCGAACACACCAAACGACTAGCAGCCACCCTGCAACACTAGAAGACTCAGGGCTCACGCTCCATGAAGAGAAGTGCGAATTTGGGAAACGATTGCTGAGTTACTTTGGCTACGTTTTTTACAAGCATGGTGTATCACCCGACCCTGGCAAGGTCAACGAAATTAAGAACGCGCAGGCCCCAACCAAAGCGATGGAGATCCATAGTTTTCTAGGTATGGACACTACTATGGCCCCTTCATTTCTGACCTGGCCACCACCGCCGCCCCCCTGCGCAAACTCATGAAAGCCAAAGCCCCCTGGAAATGGAGCATAGAACAAGAATAAGCATTCAAGAGGATCAAGGACTCCCTCTCTAGATACGCCACCATGGCATTCTTTGACGTATCCTGCACGACGGAACTGCTCATCGACACAAGCCCGTGGGGTTAGAAGCGGTGTTAACACAGAAGGACAAAGAAGGAACAGTCTTCACCATCGCATTTGCAAGCAGGGTGCTCACACCAACAGAAATAAACTACACCCACATTGAAAAAGAGGCGCTAGCAATCATCTGGGGGAGCAAACACTTCCACATGTGCATCCTGTGGCACCCAACAAAGGTGATGACAGACTACAAGCCGCTCATCCCTATCTTCGGAGGTTCAGCAGCACACCCCCCAGCCAGGATCGAGCACCGGCTACTGCAACTACAACAATTTGACCTGGACGTCCAGTACCGAGCAGGTGCTGACAATCCGGCAGACTTCCTGTCATGTCACCCTCGCCCAGCCACCACCACCGAACATGAAGCCACGAAAGTGACGGAAGAACATGAATGCCGGATTATTGCATGCGCCAGGCCCAGAACCATGAAAATCAAAGAAATTCAGGTCAAAACGGACAAGGATCCGTGTCTGCAACTTGCGAAGACAGCAATCCTGTCTGGTGAATGGAGAACGTTTCTGACAGCAGTCGCACGGAAAACAGCCCCAGCTCAAGAGCTGATACAGGCACTTTTTGGTATACGCCATGAACTATCCATCTCTCTAAGCGGCTTAATCCTGAAAGGACACCGGATCGTGCTGCCCGCCTCCCTCCATGAGAGAGCCCTCAGGCTGGCACATGAGGGACACCAGGGTATAGTGAAAACGCAAGCATTCCTCAAGTCCGCATATGGCTACCTCACATGCAGCGCAAAGTCATAGCACTCGTAGAAGCCTGCACTGCATGTTTGTCCACACGCCGACCAGGGCCACCGGAACCCATGGAGTGCCCCCCCACCCAGAGTGACTGCAGGTGGGAAGCCATAAGTATCGTTTTCTGCACGATTACGAACGAGATGTACCTACTCGCAGCGATCGATGAACACACCAGATAACCAGAAATTGAACTTGTCTCCTCAATAGACGCCACATCAGTCACCACTGCACTTGAAAAGATGTTTGCGAGACACGGCATCCCATCCTCGATCTGGAGCGACAACGGACCCCCCTTCATGAGTAAAGGATTCAGAACTTTCATAGACAGTCTAGGAATACACCATCACCACATCACCCCGTACTGGCAGCCGGCCAACGGGGACGCCAAGAGATTCATGGCATCAATTAACAAGACAGTAAGCATTGCCAAGGACAAAGGACAGCCATGGCTCCCAGAGCTTTACAGGTTCCTCCGAGCCTATCGGCTGACCCCCCACTCAGCAACACGTGCCAGTCCAGCAGCCATGATGTTTGGTGTCCCTATCCAGGGAAGCCTACCCCTACACCACTCCTGCACGCCTCCACAGGTGGACCTAGAAGAGGTAGAAACCAGAAGACGCAGACAAAACGCCAAGGAAAACAAAGTCAGAAGAGCCATCCCCAGCGAGCTCCAAGTAGGAGACACGGTACTCATGAAGAACAGGATTCAAAAGGGGAAGATGTCCCTCCCCTATGAATCTGCATCATGGACGATATCTCGCCGAGAACATGGCCTTGCCTCGGCCACCCGAAGGGCAAAACAGTGACCAGAAATGTCTCACATTTCCAAAAGATCCCACCAACTCTATGGGAAGAAGTGAACGCGAACCCCAGCCACACTGGAGCATGTCTTTCACAGGAAGGCAGCCCCATGGTGAGCGAGAGGCCAGGCGAGGACACAACGCGGAAAGTCCCAGATCAACAAGAAGAAGAGAGGAGCACGGCCATACCCCTAACACCACACCAAGAGCGAGGGGAACATTACTCACTCCGGAAACGACTAGTGCCAACAACTAGACTGCAAGGCTACATACTGAACGGCATCTACGTGCGCAAGGGAGGCTGAAAAACAAGACAAGCTCCACCACACAGTCTAAGACAACCTTGGCTCCACTGCTCCGACCATGAACATGTGTTAGTTCTCTGATGCTTAATGTGTTTGTTTGTTTATCTAAAGTTGAAGAGGGATGGGATATCCACGTGACCCTCGTCTACGTGGACGAGTGAATAAAAGGAGGAGGAGCCCGCCAAAAAGGTAGTTCCCACTCCAGGCAACTACTGCACTGTCTCTGTGCCTTATTCCACCATGCGCTGCGCCCACGGCCTACGCCGGCAGCCTGCTCAGTGGCCTGGCTCCGCCGCGGCCGACCATTACACTGGGCAACAGGCAGTGAACGTTCAATATGCTCCGGAATCAGAGCTTCAAAGAAGTGGAGGTGAGGAGGTGCGCGACCCTCTGTGGATGTGCCTGGAAAAGGGACAAGCGTGTCTACCTGTGCTCGGCCGTGCAAGCCGGCGAGGAGGATTTCCTGCTCTCAGGTTCAGAGCTTAAAAAAAAAGCGAAGCACTGAGCCCTCTGGCAAGCCTGGCCCCTGGCGGCGGTGTGCTTTCTAGTGAACTGAGTGCCGGAGTCCACAAGAAGGAGGTAATGGCCCCATGCAAACCCCAGGCCCATCAGTGGTGAAAAAAACAACAAATTGTAATGGGAAAGTAGCATAGCTGCATACATGCCAACCCTCCCGATTTAGGCGGGAGACTCAGGATTTTTCAGTGAAAAATATTGCTCTTTTTCACTGTCTCCCGTCTAAAATAATCATAGCCAAAATGCATTACTATGGGAAAAAAAATGTCTCCCGATTTCCCTGGGGAAATCTCTCTCCCAGGTGCGTGGTAATGTTGGTATGTATGCAGCTGCACGCGCGTATTCCCTTTCAAGTGAGGGCCTGCAACAGGCCAACTCACTGCACCAGAGCCACCCTGGTGACAATGTGCAGTTTAGGGAACACATGAAATATGCTGTGCATGGTAATGTGGTGTGGTTTTCGTTTGGCACAGTGAGCACAGCAGCATGCAAGTTTTGCATCTGCGCAGGACCTCAGGGACATACAAGTGAGTAGCAACACGTGAGGAGCCTGGGAGTCCAGAAGGCTGCGGGGAGAGAGACCACACTTTCATCTTGGGTAGGTGGACACCATAGGGTAGCGGCTCTCAGTGAGGGCGTGTGCGCCCTCATGAAAACACACACTGTGATTTACAGTGGCAAATCGCCTCTTCTACTGCTCCTCCTTACTTTTTGGTCTACCTGCTTCACGTCTTTCCCCCCTCAAATCTATCTATCACTCTGCCATCCGTACCCTCTGTCTCCTCTCCCCAAAAGACTCCATCTCTGCTTCCCTATCCTCCTTTGGCTGGCTCCTATTTCACTCTCAACTTAAATTTCATTTTCTCTGCCTAGTCTTTAAATCTCTCCACACTCTTGCTCCCCCTTATCTCTCTTCCCTTCTCTCTTTCTACGCTCCCTCTCATTCCCTTTGTTCCGCTGACCACTTCCTCCTAACTGTTCCTCCCTCCCCTTGTGCCTCCTCCCGTTTCTGCTCCTTCCAACTCCTGGCCCCCCTCCACTGGAACTCCTTACCTCACTCTATCCGCTCTATTCCTACCTTTTCATCTTTCCGCACGTCTCTTAAGTCTCTCCTTCTCCATTCCCTCCATGATACCCCTCCCCTTTTTTCTTGCTCCCCTCCTCCCACCCTTTCCCTCTTCCCTCCTTAAGCCTCTCCCTCCATTTCCCATCCCATCCCCACCCTTTCCTTTCCCTCCTCCTCCCACCTCCCTACCTCCCTCTTCCACCTAGATCTAGCCCACTTCTCTCCCCTTCCCTCTATCTAATTGCTCTACATACTGGTTTGTTGACTGATTCAAGTTTGTAGTGCTTCTATTGTTACTGTTATTATTATGTTAATTGTATCCTGTTGTTGTTATATGTGCATCGCTTTGGTGTAAAGCGCTATTTAAGCCTAATAAATACAATACCATTCAATACATCTGCCAGCACGTACGCAGGTCAATTTACCTCAGGTACCCGTCATGGGGGATGCGGAGGATGGCGCCTAAGGGGCGTATCGGCAACGTGGACAGCTTGCGCCACTGTGCGCAATTGATGGGGTAGGAGCACCTGCCAGTTTAGGACCCCATTGGACGGCGTGGGTGGAGAACCTTGAACTGTATTTTGAGGTGGTGTATATCAAGGAAAGGGTGAAACGGACAACTTTGCTATACTCAGCAGGCCCCGCAGTTCAAAAGTTGTTCAGGACTTTGCGGCCCAGGGACCAAACATATGCCGCAGCCATTGCCACACTGAATGAATACTTCATGTCCACGATCAACCGTGACTATCAACGGTTCAGGATGAGATGTGCGAGACAAGAGGAAGGGGAGGGCTTAGATGCATTTCATGGCAAGCTTCGGAACATCGCGTTTTCCTGCGCTTTGGGCAACTTTGAGGATGATGAGATCAGGGCGCAGATAATGTATGTCTGTAGCTCTGTCAAGCTGCGGCAGCAGGTCCTCAGGGAGCCAGGGCTAACCTTCGAAAGAATCCTGGAATTGAGACGAGCCCAGGAGCTGGCGGAGGTGCGCTCTTCTGCCATGGACATCTCCAGGCAGCAGTGCAAGCTGATAGCCCCCATGCAGGCAGGTGAAACTGGAGGAGGTGTGTGTGTGTCATGAGCAAATGGCAGGGAAGTAAGCCAGCAAGAAAAGGGGAGTGGTCACGAAAGGAGACAGGTGCCTCGTTATGCCCGCAGTGTGGATGGGGCCTGATGCACACACATGAATGTCCAGCCAAAGGACATAAGTGCGGGAAAGAAAACCATTTCACAAGGGTCTGCCCAGCCCCATCACCAGCCAGCCCAGTGGCGCCAGAAGCAGGGAGTGCCTCAAAGGAAGATATGAGACAAGCAAGGGGAAAGAAACCGGCCAACACAGCTGTGATTCAGCTGGCAGAGCAAAAGAGAAGGCAATTTGACTATGCTGAGTTTGATGACGACGAGGACTTGCTGTCCTGCAACCAGACAAGTGACCAGGGGCATCTCCAACACATGCAGGAAGAGCGGAGTATGGTTCCCGAGACCAACACTTTGATCCAGGCATATAGGATTGCTGTGGTCCGAGTGGGTTGGTGGGTTTCATGAAAATGTCAAGTTTGCCATGGTTAGGTACAATGTAATAGTAATGTGTGGACTATAATGCACCAAAGCGGAGGGCTTGTTTACAGGGCCACTGTTGCTGTTCTTGTTTGGTTTGGTTATGGTAAAGGAGGAGTGTGGTGTGTGGCCTTTTTAACTGGGACGTGTTGCCCTTTTAAGAAAACGAACACTTCACACACCACCTTCAAATTACAGCCCTTGCTGCAAATTACCAGTGCACTGCTCTAATGAAGTAGATGTACTAAAAGTGACTGCTGGGCCAGTTAGATGCCCTACTGGAGGTGCCAATGGACTCTGAGACAGGATCACTGAAGCATACATGCCAACATTTTGCCACAGCTGGGAGGGAGATTCTCTCAGAGCAATCGGGAGAGTTGAATTTCCCCATTCAAATACATTGGGATTAGCATTATTTTAGGCGGGATGCAGTAAAAAATAGCAACATTTTTTGCCAAACAAATTCGTGAGTCTCCCGCCTAAATCAGTAGGGTTGGCACTCTTGTTCAAAAGAGGTTTGCCTGGCATTTCGCTGCTGGACTGCCCTTGTGGACGGGACAAAGACTGACATGCAAATAGATATTCTTTCTTTGTGAAAAGTACAGTGAGCAAAAAGCAATGGCTGCAGACTCTCAAAGTGGGAAAAAAACCACAGAACAGGTTATCATGCCGCTTTCTTTCTAGAGAGGGGTGCCTGCTACCTTTTTTGTAGGGTTGGCATGTATATTGAAGGGTGAAATGAGGGATGGAAAGGATGTAGGGGGCCAATGGGTGTATTTAAACATTTGCTGCAGGGGCACATCTGCCTTAGCTCTCCTCATGCCTCTATGGGTTACTGCATTCCTCTCAACCTTTTAAGCCCCCATTGTGGGTGAAAGCAGGCGTTTTTGTTTTGAGCGGGTTAGAGCCCATTTAATTATATGTGCAAGTGTGAGACTTCACAGAGAATGAGGCCAGGGACACCTGGTTTCTTTCTCAAGTTTTATTTATGTAATACTCCGGACCACAATTCACAACGTTGTGGTATCCTGGTTTACAGCCTCTAGCTTGCTCTGATATCTCTCTGGCCTCTCCTTCCTGGTATTCAGCCTCTAGCATTCTCTGGTATCTCTCTGGCTTCTCCTTCCTGGTATTCAGCCTCTAGCTTTCTCTTGTATCTCTCTGGCTTCTCCTTCCTGGTATTCAGCCTCTAGCTTTCTCTGGTATCTCTGTGGCTTCTCCTTCCTAGTATTCAGCCTCTAGCTTTCTCTGGTATCTCTCTGCCTTCTCTTTCCTGGTATTCTGACTATAGCTTTCTCTGGTATCTCTCTGGTTTCTCCTTCCTGGTATTCAGCCTCTAGCTTAATCTGCCGTATCTCTCCGGCCTCTCCTTCCTGGTATTCAGACTCTAGTTCTCTCTGGTAACTCTCTGGATTCTCCTTCCTGGTATTCAGCCTCTAGCTTTCTCTCGTATCTCTGTGGCTTCTCCTTCCTAGTATTCAGCTTCTAGCTTTCTCTGGTATCTCTCTGGCTTCTCCTTCCTGGTATTCAGCCTGTGGCTTTCTCTGGTATCTCTCTGGCTTCTCCTTCCTGGTATTCAGCCTCTAGTTCTCTCTGGTAACTCTCTGGATTCTCCTTCCTGGTATTCAGCCTCTTGTTTTCTCTGGTATCTGTCCGGTATCTCCTCTCTGGTATCCAGTCTATGGCTTTCTATGGTATCTCTCTGGCTTCTCCTTCCTGGTATCCAGTTTCTGATTTTCTCTGGTATCTATCTGGCTTCTCATTCTTGGTATCCAGCCTCTAGCATTCTTTATTATCTCTCTGGCTTCACCTTCCTGGTATTCAGCCTCTAGCTTTCTCTGGTATCTTTCTGGCCTCTCCTTCCTGGTATTCAACCTCAAGCTTTTTCTGGTATCTCTCTGGCTTCTCTTTCCTAGTATTCAGCCTCTAGCTTTCTATGGTATCTCTCTGGCTTCTCCTTCCTGGTATCCAGTTTCTGGCTTTCTCTGGTATCTCTCTGGCTTCTCATTCTTGGTATCCAGCCTCTAGCATTCTTTATTATTTCTCTGGCTTCATCTTCCTGGTATTCAGCCTCTAGATTTCTCTGGTATCTCTCTAGCCTCTCCTTCCTGGTATTCAGCCTCTAGCTTGCTCTGGTATCTCTCTGGCTTCTCCTTCCTGGTATTCAGCCTCTAGCTTTCTATGGTAACTCTCTGGATTCTCCTTCCTGGTATTCAGCCTCTAGCTTTCTCTGGTTCTCTCTGGATTCTCCTTCCTGGTATTCAGCCTCTAGCTTTCTCTGGTATATCTGTGGCTTCTCCTTCCTGGAATTTAGCCTCTAGTTTTCTCTGGTATCTTCCTGGCTTCTCCTTTCTGGTATCCAGTCTCTGGCTTTCTCTGGTATCTCTCTGACTTCTCCCTCCTGGTATCCAGTTTCTAGTTCTCTCTGGTAACTCTCTGGCTTCTCCTTCCTGGTATTCAGCCTCTAGCTTTCTCTGGTATCTCTCTGGCTTCTCCTTCCTGGTATTCAGCCTCTAGCTTTCTCTGGTATCTCTCTGGCTTCTCCCTCCTAGTATTCAGCCTTCAGCTTTCTCTGGTATCGCTCTGGCTTCTCCTTCCTGGTATTCAGCCTCTAGCTTTCTATTTTAACTCTCTGGATTCTCCTTCCTGGTATTCAGCCTCTAGATCTCTCTGGTAACTCTCTGGATTCTCCGTCCTGGTATTCAGCCTCTAGCTTTCTCTGTTATCTCTGTGGCGTCTCCTTCCTGGCATTCAGCCTCTAGCTTTCAATGATAACTCTCTGGATTCTCCGTCCTGGTATTCAGCCTCTAGCTTTCTCTGGTATCTCTCTGGCGTCTCATTCTTGGTATTCGGCCTCTAGTTTTCTCTGGTATCCCTCAGGATTATCCTTTCTCAGTACGCCCATATATATTCTTGTTCTTCCTCCACGTCATCTTCTCACCAGCAACTGTTTTATCCAGACATCGACCCAAACCTGCAAGTGCAAGAGGGCTGTGGGGAGACAGCACTGCCTGTCCCACCCACCCGTGCAGTGAGACAGCCAAGTGTCCCATCTAACTTCCCCACTTGGGAGTCAGCCAAGACCATGCGGTTTTCAAAGGAACATGTTCCAGATGCTCAGCCTGGGAAGCCCACACACCATCTTCTGAAGAAGCGCAACAGGAGCTTCCAAACGTAACGGGGGCAGGTAGCTCCACTGTTGGCCCACCGCTCATCTGGTAGTAGAAGTAGAATAGGAGAAGAGGTAGCAGTAGTCGTTTTTGGGAATAAAGGTAGTCGGTGGTGGGAGTAGCGAGCGAAGCACATTAGTAGTATAAGGATGAGCAGGGCACCATATCCCTGGAAGTCCCTGAGGGTTGAATAGGTGCTAGCAGAGGGTGGGCAAGGCACCATATCCCTGGGTGTCTGTAACAGTGAGAGTGGTGAGCAGGGCACAATATCCCTGGAAGTCCCTGATGGTTGAATAGCGGCTAGTAGAGGGTAGCAAGGCACCATATCCCTGGGTGTCTGTAACAGTGAGAGTAGTGAGCAGGGCACCATATCCCTGGACATCCCTGATGGTTGTATAGCGCGTAGTAGAGGGTGGGTAGGCACCATATCCCTGGGTGTCTGTAACAGTGAGAGTGGTGAGCAGGGCACCATATCCCTGGAAGTCCCTGATGGTTGAATAGCGGCTAGTAGAGGGTGGGCAAGCCACCATATCCCTGGGTGTCTGTAACAGTGAGAGTGGTGAGCAGGGTACAATATCCCTGGAAGTCCCTGATGGTTGAATAGTGGCTAGTAGCGGGTGGGCAAGGCACCATATCCCCCGGTGTCTGTAACAGTGAGAGTGGTGAGCAGGGCACCATATCCCTGGAAGTCCCTGATGGTTGAATAGCGGCTAGTAGAGGGTGGGCAAGGCACAATATCCCTGGGTGTCTGTAACAGTGAGAGTGGTGAGCAGGGCACCTTATCCCTGGAAGTCCCTGATGGTTGAATAGCGGCTAGTAGAGGGTGGGCAAGACACCATATCCCTGGGTGTCTGTAACAGTGAGAGTGGTGAGCAGGGCACCGTATCCCTGGAAGTCCCTGAGGGTTGAATAGGGGCTAGTAGAGGGTGGGCAAGGCACCATATCCCTGGGTGTCTGTAACAGTGAGAGTGGTGAGCAGGGCACCGTATCCCTGGAAGTCCCTGAGGGTTGAATAGCGGCTAGTAGAGGGTGGGCAAGGCACCATATCCCTGGGTGTCTGTAACAGTGAGAGTGGTGAGCAGGGCACCGTATCCCTGGAAGTCCCTGAGGGTTGAATAGCGGCTAGTAGAGGGTGGGCAAGGCACCATATCCCTGGGTGTCTGTAACAGTGAGAGTGGTGAGCAGGGCACTGTATCCCTGGAAGTCCCGGAGGGTTGAATAGGGGCTGGTAGAGGGTGGCCAAGGCACCATATCTCTGGGTGTCTGTAACAGCGAGAGTGGTGAGCAGGGCACCATACCCTGGAAGTCCCTGAGGGTTGAATAGGCGCTAGTAGAGGGTGGGCAAGGCACCATCTCCTTGGCTGTCTGTAACAGTGAGAGTGGTGAGCAGGGCACCATATCCCTGTAAGTCCCTGAGGGTTGAATAGTGGCTAGTAGAGGGTGGGCATGGCACCATATCCCTGGGTGTCTGTAACGGTGAGAGTGGTGAGCAGGGCACTGTATCCCTGGTAGTCCCTGAGGGTTGAATAGGGGCTAGTAGAGGGTAGGCAAGGCACCATATCCCTGGGTGTCTGTAACAGTGAGAGTGGTGAGCAGGGCACCATATCCCTGGAAGTCCCTGGGGGTTGCATAGGCGCTAGTAGACGGTGGGCAAGGCACCATCTCCTTGGCTGTCTGTAACAGTGAGAGTGGTGAGCAGGGCACAATATCCCTGGAAGTCCCCGATGGTTGAATAGCGGCTAGTAGAGGGTGGGCAAGGCACCATATCCCTGGGTGTCTGTAACAGTGAAAGTGGTGAGCAGGGTACAATATCCCTGGAAGTCCCTGATGGTTGAATAGTGGCTAGTAGAGGGTGGGCAAGGCACCATATCCCCGGGTGTCTGTAACAGTGAGAGTGGTGAGCAGGGCACCGTATCCCTGGAAGTCTCTGATGGTTGAATAGCGGTTAGTAGAGGGTGGGCAGGGCACGATATCCCTGGGTGTCTGTAACAGTGAGAGTGGTGAGCAGGGCACCGTATCCCTGGAAGTCACTGATGGTTGAATAGTGGCTAGTAGAGGGTGGGCAAGACACCCTATCCCTGGGTGTCTGTAACAGTGAGAGTGGTGAGCAGGGCACCGTATCCCTGGAAGTCCCTGAGGGTTGAATATCGGCTAGTAGAGGGTGGGCAAGGCACCATATACCTGGGTGTCTGTAACAGCGAGAGTGGTGAGCAGGGCACCGTATCCCTGGATGTCCCTGAGGGTTGAATAGGGGCTAGTAGAGGGTGGGCAAGGCACCATATCCCTGGGTGTCTGTAACAGTGAGAGTGGTGAGCAGGGCACCGTATCCCTGGAAGTCCCTGAGGGTTGAATAGCGGCTAGTAGAGGGTGGGCAAGGCACCATATCCCTGGGTGTCTGTAACAGTGAGAGTGGTGAGCAGGGCACTGTATCCCTGGAAGTCCCTGAGGGTTGAACAGGGGCTAGTAGAGGGTGGGCAAGGCACCATATCCCTGAGTGTCTGTAACAGTGAGAGTGGTGAGCAGGGCACCGTATCCCTGGAAGTCCCTGAGGGTTGAATAGCGGCTAGTAGAGGGTGGGCAAGGCACCATATCCCTGGGTGTCTGTGACAGTGAGAGCGGTGAGCAGGGCACTGTATCCCTGGAAGTCCCTGAGGGTTGAATAGGGGCTAGTAGAGGGTGGGCAAGGCACCATATCCCTGGGTGTCTGTAACAGTGAGAGCGGTGAGCAGGGCACCATATCCCTGGAAGTCCCTGATGGTTTAATAGCGGCTAGTAGAGGGTGGGCAAGCCACCATATCCCTGGGTGTCTGTAACAGTGAGAGTGGTGAGCAGGGTACAATATCCCTGGAAGTCCCTGATGGTTGAATAGCGGCTAGTAGAGGGCGGGCAAGGCACCATATCCCCGGGTGTCTGTAACAGTGACAGTGGTGAGCAGTGCACCATATCCCAGGAAGTCCCTGATGGTTGAATAGAGGCTAGAAGAGGGTGGGCAAGACACCATATCCCCGGGTGTCTGTAACAGTGAAAGTGGTGAGCAGGGCCCTGTATCCCTGGAAGTCCCTGAGGGTTGAATAGGGGCGAGTGGAAGGTGGGCAAGGCACCATATCCCTGGGTGTCTGTAACAGTGAGAGTGGTGAGCAGGGCACCGTATCCCTGGAAGTCCCTGAGGGTTGAATAGCGGCTAGTAGAGGGTGGGCAAGGCACCATATCCCTGGGTGTCTGTAACAGTGAGAGTGGTGAGCAGGGCACCGTATCCCTGGATGTCCCCGAGGGTTGAATAGCGGCTAGTAGAGGGTGGGCAAGGCACCATATACCTGGGTGTCTGTAACAGCGAGAGTGGTGAGCAGGGCACCGTATCCCTGGAAGTCCCTGAGGGTTGAATAGGGGCTAGTAGAGGGTGGGCAAGGCACCATATCCCTGGGTGTCTGTAACAGTGAAAGTGGTGAGCAGGGCCCTGTATCCCTGGAAGTCCCTGAGGGTTGAATAGGGGCGAGTGGAAGGTGGGCAAGGCACCATATCCCTGGGTGTCTGTAACAGTGAGAGTGGTGAGCAGGGCACCGTATCCCTGGAAGTCCCTGAGGGTTGAATAGCGGCTAGTAGAGGGTGGGCAAGGCACCATATCCCTGGGTGTCTGTAACAGTGAGAGTGGTGAGCAGGGCACCGTATCCCTGGAAGTCCCTGAGGGTTGAATAGGGGCTAGTAGAGGGTGGGCAAGGCACCATATCCCTGGGTGTCTGTAACAGTGAGAGTGGTGAGCAGGGCACCATATCCCTGGAAGTCACTGATGGTTGAATAGCGGCTAGTAGAGGGTGGGCAAGGCACCATATCCCTGGGTGTCTGTAACAGTGAGAGTGGTGAGCAGGGCACCGTATCCCTGGAAGTCCCTGAGGGTTGAATAGCGGCTAGTAGTGGGTGGGCAAGGCACCATATACCTGGGTGTCTGTAACAGCGAGAGTGGTGAGCAGGGCACCGTATCCCTGGATGTCCCTGAGGGTTGAATAGGGGCTAGTAGAGGGTGGGCAAGGCACCATATCCCCGGGTGTCTGTAACAGTGAGAGTGGTGAGCAGGGCACCATATCCCTGGAAGTCCCTGATGGTTTAATAGCGGCTAGTAGAGGGTGGGCAAGGCACAATATCCCCGGGTGTCTGTAACAGTGAGAGTGGTGAGCAGGGCACTGTATCCCTGGAAGTCCCTGAGGGTTGAATTGGGGCTAGTAGAGGGTGGGCAAGGCACCATATCCCTGGGTGTCTGTAACAGTGAGAGTGGTGAGCAGGGCACTGTATCCCTGGAAGTCCCTGAGGGTTGAATTGGGGCTAGTAGAGGGTGGGCAAAGCACCATTCCCTGGGTGTCTGTAACAGTGAGAGTGGTGAGCAGGGCACCGTATCCCTGGAAGTCCCTGAGGGTTGAATAGCGGCTAGTAGAGGGTGGGCAAGGCACCATATCCCTGGGTGTCTGTAACAGTGAGAGTGGTGAGCAGGGCACTGTATCCCTGGAAGTCCATGAGGGTTGAAGAAAGGCTAGTAGAGGGTGGGCAAGGCACCATATCACTGGGTGTCTGTAACAGTGAGAGTGGTGAGCAGGGCACTGTATCCCTGGAAGTCCCGGAGGGTTGAATAGGGGCTGGTAGAGGGTGGCCAAGGCACCATATCCCTGGGTGTCTGTAACAGCGAGAGTGGTGAGCAGGGCACCATACCCTGGAAGTCCCTGAGGGTTGAATAGGCGCTAGTAGAGGGTGGGCAAGGCACCATCTCCTTGGCTGTCTGTAATGGTGAGAGTGGTGAGCAGGGCACCGTATCCCTGGAAGTCCCTGAGGGTTGAATAGTGGCTAGTAGAGGGTGGGCAAGGCACCATATCCCTGGGTGTCTGTAACGGTGAGAGTGGTGAGCAGGGCACTGTATCCCTGGGAGTCCCTGAGGGTTGAATAGGGGCTAGTAGAGGGTAGGCAAGGCACCATATCCCTGGGTGTCTGTAACACTGAGAGTGGTGAGCAGGGCACCATATCCCTGGAAGTCCCCGATGGTTGAATAGCGGCTAGTAGAGGGTGGGCAAGGCACCATATCCCTGGGTGTCTGTAACAGTGAGAGTGGTGAGCAGGGTACAATATCCCTGGACGTCCCTGATGGTTGAATAGTGGCTAGTAGAGGGTGGGCAAGGCACCATATCCCCGGGTGTCTGTAACAGTGAGGGTGGTGAGCAGGGCACCATATCCCTGGAAGTCCCTGATGGTTGAATAGCGGCTAGTAGAGGGTGGGCAAGACACCATATCCCTGGGTGTCTGTAACAGCGAGAGTGGTGAGCAGGGCACCGTATCCCTGGAAGTCCCTGAGGGTTGAATAGCGGCTAGTAGAGGGTGGGAAAGGCACCATATACCTGGGTGTCTGTAACAGCGAGAGTGGTGAGCAGGGCACCGTATCCCTGGATGTCCCTGAGGGTTGAATAGGGGTTAGTAGAGGGTGGGCAAGGCACCATATCCCTGGGTGTCTGTAACAGCGAGAGTGGTGAGCAGGGCACCGTATCCCTGGATGTCCCTGAGGGTTGAATAGGGGCTAGTAGAGGGTGGGCAAGGCACCATATCCCTGGGTGTCTGTAACAGTGAGAGTGGTGAGCAGGGCACCGTATCCCTGGAAGTCCCTGAGGGTTGAATAGCGGCTAGTAGAGGGTGGGCAAGGCACCAAATCCCTGGGTGTCTGTAACAGTGAGAGTGGTGAGCAGGGCACTGTATCCCTGGAAGTCCCTGAGGGTTGAATAGGGGCTAGCAGAGGGTGGGCAATGCACCATAACTCTGGGTGTCTGTAACAGTGAGAGTGGTGAGCAGGGCACCGTATCCCTGGAAGTCCCTGAGGGTTGAATAGCGGCTAGTAGAGGGTGGGCAAGGCACCATATCCCTGGGTGTCTGTGACAGTGAGAGCGGTGAGCAGGGCACTGTATCCCTGGAAGTCCCTGAGGGTTGAATAGGGGCTAATAGAGGGTGGGCAAGGCACCATATCACTGGGTGTCTGTAACAGTGGGAGTGGTGAGCAGGGCACTGTATCCCGGGAAGTCCCTGAGGGTTGAATAGGGGCTAGTCGAGGATGGGCAAGGCACCATATCCCTGGGTGTCTGTCACAGTGAGAGTGGTGAGCAGGGCACCATATCCCTGGAAGTCCCTGAAGGTTGAATAGGCGCTAGTGGAGGGTGGGCAAGGCACCATCTCCTTGGCTGTCTGTAACAGTGAGAGTGGTGAGCAGGGCACCGTATCCCTGGAAGTCCCTGAGGGTTGAATAGCGGCTAGTGGATGGTGGGCAAGGCACCATCTCCTTGGCTGTCTGTAACAGTGAGAGTGGTGAGCAGGGCACTGTATCCCTGGAAGTCCCTGAGGGTTGAATAGGGGCTAGTAGAGGGTGGGCAAGACACCATATCCCTGGGTGTCTGTAACAGTGAGAGTGGTGAGCAGGGCACCATATCCCTGGTAGTCCCTGATGGTTGAATGGGGGCTAGTAGAGGGTGGGCAAGGCACCATATCCCTGGGTGTCTGTAACAGTGAGAGTGGTGAGCAGGGCACCATATCCCTGGAAGTCCCTGATGGTTGAATGGCGGCTAGTAGAGGGTGGGCAAGGCACCATATCCCTGGGTGTCTGTAACAGTGAGAGTGGTGAGCAGGGCAACGTATCCCTGGAAGTCCCTGGGGGTGAATAGGGGCTGGTAGAGGGTGGGCAAGGCACCATATCCCTGGGTGTCTGTAACAGTGAGAGAGGTGAGCAGGGCACCATATCCCTGGAAGTCCCTGAGGGTTGAATAGGGGCTAGTAGAGGATGGGCAAGGCACCTTCTCCTTGGCTGTCTTTAACAGTGAGAGTGGTGAGCAGGGCACCATATCCCTGGAAGTTCCTGAGGGTTGAATAGGGGCTGGTAGAGCGTGGGCAAGGCACCATATCCCTGGGTGTCTGTAACAGTGAGAGTGGTGAGCAGGGCACCATATCACTGGAAGTACCTGAGGGTTGAATAGGAGGCTAGTAGAGGGTGGGCAAGGCGCCATATCCATGGGTGTCTGTAACAGTTAGAGTGGTGAGCAGGGCACCATATCCCTGGGTGTCTATAACAGTGAGAGTGGTGAGCAGGGCACCATATCCCTGGTAGTCCCTGATGGTTGAATAGCTGCTAGTAGAGGGTGGGCAAGGCACCATATCCCTGGGTGTCTGTAAAAGTGAGAATGTTGAGCAGGGCACCATATCCCTGGTAGTCCCTGATGGTTGAATAGCGGCTATTAGAGGGTGGGCAAGGCACCATATCCCTGGGTGTCTGTAACAGTGAGAGTGGTGAGCAGGGCACCATATCCCTGGAAGTCCCTGATGGTTGAATGGCGGCTAGTAGAGGGTGGGCAAGGCACTATATCCCTGGGTGTCTGTAACAGTGAGAGTGGTGAGCAGGGCACTGTATCCCTGGAAGTCCCTGAGGGTTGAATAGGTGCTAGTAGATGGTGGGCAAGGCACCATCTCCTTGGCTGTCTGTAACAGTGAGAGTGGTGAGCAGGGCGCCATATCCCTGGAAGTCCCTGAGGGTTGAATAGGCGCTAGTAGAGGGTGGGCAAGGCACCATCTCCTTGGCTGTCTGTAACAGTGAGAGTGGTGAGCAGGGCACCATATCCCTGGAAATCCTTGAGGGTTGAATAGCGGCTAGTAGAGGGTGGGCAAGGCACCATATCCCTGCGTGTCTGTAACATTGAGAGTGGTGAGCAGGGCGCTGTATCCCTAGAAATCCCTGAGGGTTGAATAGGCACTAGTAGAGGGTAGGCAAGGCACCATCTCCTTGGCTGTCTGTAACAGTGAGAGTGGTGAGCAGGGCACCATATCCCTGAAAGTCCCTGAGGGTTGAATAGGCACTAGTAGAGGGTGGGCAAGGCACCATATCCCTGGGTGTCTGTAACAGTGAGAGTGGTGAGCATGTCACCATATCCCTGGAAGTCCCTGATGGTTGAATGGCGGCTAGTAGAGGGTGGGCAAGGCACCATATCCCTGGGTGTCTGTAACAGTGAGAGTGGTGAACAGGGCACTGTATCCCTGGAAGTCCCTGAGGGTTGAATAGGGGCTGGTAGAGGGTGGGCAAGGCACCATATCCCTGGGTGTCTGTAATAGTGTGAGTGGCGAGCAGGGCACCATATCCCTGGAAGACCCTGAGGGTTGAATAGGGGCTAGTAGAGGATGGGCAAGGCACCATCTCCTTGGCTGTCTGTAACAGTGAAAGTGGTGAGCAGGGCACCATATCCATGGAAGTCCCTGAGGGTTGAATAGGCGGTAGTAGAGGGTGGGCAAGGCACCATCTCCTTGGCTGTCTGTAACAGTGAGAGTGGTGAGCAGGGCACCATATCCCTGGAAGTCCCTGAGGGTTGAATATGGGCTAGTAGAGGGTGGGCAAGGCACCATATCCCTGGGTGTCTGTAACAGTGAAAGTGGTGAGCAGGGCACTTTATCCCTGGAAGTCCCTGAGGGTTTAATAGGGGCAAGTGGAGGGTGGGCAAAGCACCATATCCCTAGGTGTCTGTAACAGTGAGAGTGGTGAGCAGGGCACCGTATCCCTGGAAGTCCCTGAGGGTTGAATAGCGGCTAGTAGAGGGTGGGCAAGGCGCCATATCCCTGGGTGTCTGGAACAGTGAGAGTGGTGAGCAGGGCACTTTATCCCTGGAAGTCCCTGAGGGTTGAATAGCGGCTAGTAGAGGGTGGGCAAGGCACCATATCCCTGGGTGTCTGTAACAGTGAGAGTGGTGAGCAGGGCACTGTATCCCTGGAAGTCCATGAGGGTTGAATAGGGGCTAGTAGAGGGTGGGAAAGGCACCATATCACTGGGTGTCTGTAACAGTGAGAGTGGTGAGCAGGGCACTGTATCCCTGGAAGTCCCGGAGGGTTGAATAGGGGCTGGTAGAGGGTGGCCAATTCACCATATCCCTGGGTGTCTGTAGCAGCGAGAGTGGTGAGCAGGGCACCATACCCTGGAAGTCCCTGAGGGTTGAATAGGCGCTAGTAGAGGGTGGGCAAGGCACCATCCCCATGGCTGTCTGTAACAGTGAGAGTGGTGAGCAGGGCACCATATCCCTGGAAGTCCCTGAGGGTTGAATAGTGGCTATTAGAGGGTGGGCAAGGCACCATATCCCTGGGTGTCTGTAACGGTGAGAGTGGTGAGCAGGGCACTGTATACCTGGAAGTCCCTGAGGGTTGAATAGGGGCTAGTAGAGGGTGGGCAAGGCACCATATCCCTGGGTGTCTGTAACAGTGAGAGTGGTGAGCAGGGCACTGTGTCCCTGGAAGTCCCTGAGGGTTGAATAGGGGCTAGTAGAGGTTGGGCAAGGCACCATATCCCTGGGTGTCTGTAACAGTGAGAGTGGTGAGCAGGGCACCATATCCCTGGAAGTCCCTGAGGGTTGAATAGGCTCTAGTAGAGGGTGGGCAAGGCACCATCTCCTTGGCTGTCTGTAACGGTGAGAGTGGTGAGAAGGGCACAATATCCCTGGAAGTCTCCGATGGTTGAATAGCGGCTAGTAGAGGGTGGGCAAGGCACCATATCCCTGGGTGTCTGTAACAGTGAGAGTTGTGAGCAGGGTACAATATCCCTGGAAGTCCCTGATGGTTGAATAGTGGCTAGTAGAGGGTGGGCAAGGCACCATATCCCCGGGTGTCTGTAACAGTGAGAGTGGTGAGCAGGGCACCGTATCCCTGGAAGTCACTGATGGTTGAATAGCGGCTAGTAGAGGGTGGGCAAGGCACCATATCCCCGGGTGTCTGTAACAGTGAGAGTGGTGAGCAGGGCACCGTATCCCTGGAAGTCACTGATGGTTGAATAGCGGCTAGTAGAGGGTGGGCAAGGCACCATATCCCTGGGTGTCTGTAACAGTGAGAGTGGTGAGCAGGGCACCGTATCCCTGAAAGTCCCTGAGGGTTGAATAGCGGCTAGTAGAGGGTGGGCATGGCACCATATCCCTGGGTGTCTGTGACAGTGAGAGTGGTGAGCAGGGCACCGTATCCCTGGAAGTCCCTGAGGGTTGAATAGGGGCTAGTAGAGGGTGGGCAAGGCACCATATCCCTGGGTGTCTGTCACAGTGAGAGTGGTGAGCAGGGCACCATATCCCTGGAAGTCCCTGAAGGTTGAATAGGCGCTAGTGGAGGGTGGGCAAGGCACCATCTCCTTGGCTGTCTGTAACAGTGAGAGTGGTGAGCAGGGCACCGTATCCCTGGAAGTCCCTGAGGGTTGAATAGCGGCTAGTGGATGGTGGGCAAGGCACCATCTCCTTGGCTGTCTGTAACAGTGAGAGTGGTGAGCAGGGCACTGTATCCCTGGAAGTCCCTGAGGGTTGAATAGGGGCTAGTAGAGGGTGGGCAAGACACCATATCCCTCACTGTCTTTAACAGTGAGAGTGGTGAGCAGGGAACCATATCCCTGAAAGTCCCTGAGGGTTGAATATGCACTAGTAGAGGGTGGGCAAGGCACCATATCCCTGGGTGTCTGTAACAGTGAGAGTGGTGAGCAGGGCACCATATCCCTGGTAGTCCCTGATGGTTGAATAGCGGCTAGTAGAGGGTGGGCAAGGCACCATATCCCTGGGTGTCTGTAACAGTGAGAGTGGTGAGCAGGGCACCATATCCCTGGAAGTCCCTGATGGTTGAATGGCGGCTAGTAGAGGGTTGGCAAGGTACCATATCCCTGGGTGTCTGTAACAGTGAGAGTGGTGAGCAGGGCACTGTATCCCTGGAAGTACCTGAGGGTTGAATAGGGGCTGGTAGAGGGTGGGCAAGGCACCATATCCCTGGGTGTCTGTAACAGTGAGAGTGGTGAGCAGGGTACCGTATCCCTGGAAGTCCCTGAGGGTTGAATAGGGGCTAGTAGAGGATGGGCAAGGCACCTTCTCCTTGGCTGTCTGTAACAGTGAGAGTGGTGTGCAGGGCACCATATCCCTGGAAGTACCTGAGGGTTGAATAGGGGCTGGTAGAGGGTGGGCAAGGCACCATATCCCTGGGTGTCTGTAACAGTGAGAGTGGTGAGCAGGGCACCATATCACTGGAAGTACCTGAGGGTTGAATAGGAGGCTAGTAGAGGGTGGGCAAGGCGCCATATCCATGGGTGTCTCTAACAGTTAGAGTGGTGAGCAGGGCATCATATCCCTGGGTGTCTATAACAGTGAGAGTGGTGAGCAGGGCACCATATCCCTGAAAGTCCCTGAGGGTTGAATAGGTGCTAGTAGAGGGTGGGCAAGGCGCCATATCCCGGGGTGTCTGTAACAGTGAGAGTGGTGAGCAGGGCACCGTATCCCTGGAAGTCCCTGAGGGTTGAATAGCAGATAGTAGAGGGTGGGCAAGGCACCATATCCCTGGGTGTCTGTAACAGTGAGAGTGGTGAGCAGGGCACTGTATCCTTGGGACTCCCTGAGGGTTGAATAGGGGCTAGTAGAGGGCGGGCAAGGCACCATATCCCTGGGTGTCTGTAACAGTGAGAGTGGTGAGCAGGGCCCCGTATCCCTGGAAGTCCCTGAGGGTTGAATAGGCGCTAGTAGAGGGTGGGCAAGGCACCATCTCCTTGGCTGTCTGTAACAGTGAGAGTGGTGAGCAGGGCACCATATCCCTGGAAGTCCCTGAGGGTTGAATAGCGGCTAGTGGATGGTGGGCAAGGCACCATCTCCTTGGCTGTCTGTAACAGTGAGAGTGGTGAGCAGGGCACTGTGTCCCTGGAAGTCCATGAGGGTTGAATAGGGGCTAGTAGAGGGTGGGCAAGACACCATATCCCTGGGTGTCTTTAACAGTGAGAGTGGTGAGCAGGGCACTGTATCCTTGGAAGTCCCTGAGGGTTGAATAGGGGCTAGTAGAGGGTGGGCAAGACACCATATCCCTCGCTGTCTTTAACAGTGAGAGTGGTGAGCAGGGAACCATATCCCTGAAAGTCCCTGAGGGTTGAATATGCACTAGTAGAGGGTGGGCAAGGCACCATATCCCTGGGTGTCTGTAACAGTGAGAGTGGTGAGCAGGGCACCATATCCCTGGTAGTCCCTGATGGTTGAATAGCGGCTAGCAGAGGGTGGGCAAGGCACCATATCCCTGGGTGTCAGTAACAGTGCGAGTGGTGAGCAGGGCACCATATCCCTGGAAGTCCCTGATGGTTGAATGGCGGCTAGTAGAGGGTTGGCAAGGTACCATATCCCTGGGTGTCTGTAACAGTGAGAGTGGTGAGCAGGGCACTGTATCCCTGGAAGTACCTGAGGGTTGAATAGGGGCTGGTAGAGGGTGGGCAAGGCACCATATCCCTGGGTGTCTGTAACAGTGAGAGTGGTGAGCAGGGTACCATATCCCTGGAAGTCCCTGAGGGTTGAATAGGGGCTAGTAGAGGATGGGCAAGGCACCTTCTCCTTGGCTGTCTGTAACAGTGAGAGTGGTGAGCAGGGCACCATATCCCTGGAAGTACCTGAGGGTTGAATAGGGGATGGTAGAGGGTGGGCAAGGCACCATATCCCTGGGTGTCTGTAACAGTGAGAGTGGTGAGCAGGGCACCATATCACTGGAAGTACCTGAGGGTTGAATAGGAGGCTAGTAGAGGGTGGGCAAGGCGCCATATCCATGGGTGTCTCTAACAGTTAGAGTGGTGAGCAGGGCATCATATCCCTGGGTGTCTATAACAGTGAGAGTGGTGAGCAGGGCACCATATCCCTCAAAGTCCCTGAGGGTTGAATAGGTGCTAGTAGAGGGTGGGCAAGGCACCATATCCCTGGGTGTCTGTAACAGTGAGAGTGGTGAGCAGGGCACCGTATCCCTGGAAGTCCCTGAGGGTTGAATAGCAGATAGTAGAGGGTGGGCAAGGCACCATATCCCTGGGTGTCTGTAACAGTGAGAGTGGTGAGCAGGGCACTGTATCCTTGGGACTCCCTGAGGGTTGAATAGGGGCTAGTAGAGGGCGGGCAAGGCACCATATCCCTGGGTGTCTGTAACAGTGAGAGTGGTGAGCAGGGCACCATATCCCTGGAAGTCCCTGAGGGTTGAATAGGCGCTAGTAGAGGGTGGGCAAGGCACCATCTCCTTGGCTGTCTGTAACAGTGAGAGTGGTGAGCAGGGCACCATATCCCTGGAAGTCCCTGAGGGTTGAATAGCGGCTAGTGGATGGTGGGCAAGGCACCATCTCCTTGGCTGTCTGTAACAGTGAGAGTGGTGAGCAGGGCACTGTGTCCCTGGAAGCCCATGAGGGTTGAATAGGGGCTAGTAGAGGGTGGGCAAGACACCATATCCCTGGGTGTCTGTAACAGTGAGAGTGGTGAGCAGGGCACCACATCCCTGGTAGTCCCTGATGGTTGAATAGCGGCTAGTAGAGGGTGGGCAAGGCACCATATCCCTGGGTGTCCGTAACAGTGAGAGTGGTGAGCAGGGCACCGTATCCCTGGAAGTCCCTGATGGTTGAATGGCGGCTAGTAGAGGGTGGGCAAGACACCATATCCCTGGGTGTCTGTAACAGTGAGAGTGGTGAGCAGGGCACTGTATCCCTGGAAGTCCCTGAGGGTTGAATAGGGGCTGGTAGAGGGTGGGCAAGGCACCATATCCCTGGGTGTCTGTAACAGTGAGAGGGGTGAGCAGGGCATCATATCCCTGGAAGTCCCTGAGGGTTGAATAGGGGCTAGTAGAGGATGGGCAAGGCACCTTCTCCTTGGCTGTCTTTAACAGTGAGAGTGGTGAGCAGGGCACCATATCCCTGGAAGTTCCTGAGGGTTGAATAGGGGCTGGGAGAGCGTGGCCAAGGCACCATATCCCTGGGTGTCTGTAACAGTGAGAATGGTGAGCAGGGCACCATCTCCCTGGTAGTCCCTGATGATTGAATAGCAGCTAGTAGAGGGTGGGCAAGGCACCATATCCCTAGGTGTCTGTAACAGTGAGAGTGGTGAGCAGGGCACCATATCCCTGGAAGTACCTGAGTGTTGAATAGGAGGCTAGTAGAGGGTGGGCAAGGCACCATATCCATGGGTGTCTGTAACAGTTAGAGTGGTGAGCAGGGCACCATATCCCTGGGTGTCTATAACAGTGAGAGTGGTGAGCAGGGCACCATATCCCTGGTAGTCCCTGATGGTTGAATAGCAGCTAGTAGAGGGTGGGTAAGGCACCATATCCCTGGGTGTCTGTAAAAGTGAGAATGGTGAGCAGGGCACCATCTCCCTGGTAGCCCCTGATGATTGAATAGCAGCTAGTAGAGGGTGGGCAAGGCACCATATCCCTGGGTGTCTGTAACAGTGAGAGTGGTGAGCAGGGCACCATATCCCTGGAAGTCCCTGATGGTTGAATGGCAGCTAGTAGAGGGTGGGCAAGGCACTATATCCCTGGGTGTCTGTAACAGTGAGAGTGGTGAGCAGGGCACTGTATCCCTGGAAGTCCCTGAGGGTTGAATAGGCGCTAGTAGATGGTGGGGCAAGGCACCATCTCCTTGGCTGTCTGTAACAGTGAGAGTGGTGAGCAGGGCGCTGTATCCCTGGAAGTCCCTGAGGGTTGAATAGGCACTAGTAGAGGGTCAGCAAGGCACCATCTCCTTGGCTGTCTGTAACAGTGAGAGTGGTGAGCAGGGCACCATATCCCTGAAAGTCCCTGAGGGTTGAATAGGCGCTAGTAGAGGGTGGGCAAGGCACCATATCCCTGGGTGTCTGTAACAGTGAGAGTGGTGAGCAGGTCACTGTATCCCTGGAAGTCCCTGATGGTTGAATGGCGGCTAGTAGAGGGTGGGCAAGGCACCATATCCCTGGGTGTCTGTAACAGTGAGAGTGGTGAGCAGGGCACTGTATCCCTGGAAGTCTCTGAGGGTTGAATAGGGGCTGGTAGAGGGTGGGCAAGGCACCATATCCCTGGGTGTCTGTAACAGTGTGAGTGGCGAGCAGGGCACCATATCCCTGGAAGACCCTGAGGGTTGAATAGGGGCTAGCAGAGGATGGGCAAGGCACCATCTCCTTGGCTGTCTGTAACAGTGAAAGTGGTGAGCAGGGCACCATATCCCTGGAGGTCCCTGAGGGTTGAATAGGCGCTAGTAGAGGGTGGGCAAGGCACCATCTCCTTGGCTGTCTGTAACAGTGAGAGTGGTGAGCAGGGCACCATATCCCTGGAAGTCCCTGAGGGTTGAATAGCGGCTAGTAGATGGTGGGCAAGGCACCATCTCCGTGGCTGTCTGTAACAGTGAGAGTGGTGAGCAGGGCACCATATCCCTGAAAGTCCCCGAGGGTTGACTAGGCGCTAGTAGAAGGTGGGCAAGGCACCATACCCCTGGGTGTCTGTAACAGTGAGAGTGGTGAGCAGGGCACCATATCCCTGGAAGTCCCTGATGGTTGAATGGCGGCTATTAGAGGATGGGCAAGGCACCATATCCCTGGTTGTCTGTAACAGTGAGAGTGGTGAGCAGGGCACTGTATCCCTGGAAGTCCCTGAAGGTTGAATAGGCGCTAGTGGAGGGTGGGCAAGGCACCATCTCCTTGGCTGTCTGTAACAGTGAGAGTGGTGAGCAGGGCACGGTATCCCTGGAAGTCCCTGAGGGTTGAATAGCGGCTAGTGGATGGTGGGCAAGGCACCATCTCCTTGGCTGTCTGTAACAGTGAGAGTGGTAAGCAGGGCACTGTATCCCTGGAAGTCCCTGAGGGTTGAATAGGGGCTAGTAGAGGGTGGGCAAGACACCATATCCCTCGCTGTCTTTAAAGGTGAGAGTGGTGAGCAGGGAACCATATCCCTGAAAGTCCCTGAGGGTTGAATATGCGCTAGTAGAGGGTGGGCAAGGCACCATATCCCTGGGTGTCTGTAACAGTGAGAGTGGTGAGCAGGGCACCATATCCCTGGTAGTCCCTGATGGTTGAATAGCAGCTAGTAGAGGGTGGGCAAGGCACCATATCCCTGGGTGTCTGTAACAGTGAGAGTGGTGAGCAGGGCACCATATCCCTGGAAGTCCCTGATGGTTGAATGGCGGCTACTAGAGGGTTGGCAAGGCACCATATCCCTGGGTGTCTGTAACAGTGAGAGTGGTGAGCAGGGCACTGTATCCCTGGAAGTCCCTGAGGGTTGAATAGGGGCTGGTAGAGGGTGGGCAAGGCACCATATCCGTGGTTGTCTGTAACAGTGAGAGTGGTGAGCAGGGTACCATATCCCTGGAAGTCCCTGAGGGTTGAATAGGGGCTAGTAGAGGATGGGCAAGGCACCTTCTCCTTAGCTGTCTGTAACAGTGAGAGTGGTGAGCAGGGCACCATATCCCTGGAAGTACCTGAGGGTTGAATAGGGGCTGGTAGAGGGTGGGCAAAGCACCATATCCCTGGGTGTCTGTAACAGTGAGAGTGGTGAGCAGGGCACCATATCACTGGAAGTACCTGAGGGTTGAATAGGAGGCTAGTAGAGGGTGGGCAAGGCGCCATATCCATGGGTGTCTCTAACAGTTAGAGTGGTGAGCAGGGCATCATATCCTTGGGATTCCCTGAGGGTTGAATAGGGGCTAGTAGAGGGTGGGCAAGGCACCATATCCCTGGGTGTCTGTAACAGTGAGAGTGGTGAGCAGGGCACCGTATCCCTGGAAGTCCCTGAGGGTTGAATAGGCGCTAATAGAGGGTGGGCAAGGCACCATCTCCTTGGCTGTCTGTAACAGTGAGAGTGGTGAGCAGGGCACCATATCCCTGGAAGTCCCTGAGGGTTGAATAGCAGCTAGTAGAGGGTGGGTAAGGCACCATATCCCTGGTTGTCTGTAAAAGTGAGAATGGTGAGCAGGGCACCATCTCCCTGGTTGTCCCTGATGATTGAATAGCAGCTAGTAGAGGGTGGGCAAGGCACCATATCCCTGGGTGTCTGTAAAAGTGTGAGTGGCGAGCAGGGCACCATATCCCTGGAAGACCCTGAGGGTTGAATAAGGGCTAGCAGAGGATGGGCAAGGCACCATCTCCTTGGCTGTCTGTAACAGTGAGAGTGGTGAGCAGGGCACCATATCCCTGGAAGTCCCTGAGGGTTGAATAGCGGCTAGTAGATGGTGGGCAAGGCACCATATCCCTGGGTGTCTGTAACAGTGAGAGTGGTGAGCAGGGCACCATATCCCTGGAAGTCCCTGATGGTTGAATGGCGGCTAGTAGAGGGTTGGCAAGGCACCATATCCCTGGGTGTCTGTAACAGTGAGAGTGGTGAGCAGGACACTGTATCCCTGGAAGTCCCTGAGGGTTGAATAGGGGCTGGTAGAGGGTGGGCAAGGCACCATATCCCTGGTTGTCTGTAACAGTGAGAGTGGTGAGCAGGGTACCATATCCCTGGAAGTCCCTGAGGGTTGAATAGGGGCTAGTAGAGGATGGGCAAGTCACCTTCTCCTTGGCTGTCTGTAACAGTGAGAGTGGTGAGCAGGGCACCATATCCCTGGAAGTACCTGAGGGTTGAATAGGGGCTGGTAGAGGGTGGGCAAGGCACCATATCCCTGGGTGTCTGTAACAGTGAGAGTGGTGAGCAGGGCACCATATCACTGGAAGTACCTGAGGGTTGAATAGGAGGCTAGTAGAGGGTGGGCAAGGCGCCATATCCATGGGTGTCTCTAACAGTTAGAGTGGTGAGCAGGGCATCATATCCCTGGGTGTCTATAACAGTGAGAGTGGTGAGCAGG
Organism: Ambystoma mexicanum; assembly: GCF_040938575.1. NCBI lineage: Eukaryota > Metazoa > Chordata > Amphibia > Caudata > Ambystomatidae > Ambystoma > Ambystoma mexicanum. The sequence goes on from NC_090938.1 coordinate 803,578,416, forward strand.
GCACCATATCCCTGAAAGTCCCTGAGGGTTGAATAGGTGCTAGTAGAGGGTGGGCAAGGCACCATATCCCTGGGTGTCTGTAACAGTGAGAGTGGTGAGCAGGGCACCGTATCCCTGGAAGTCCCTGATGGTTGAATGGCGGCTAGTAGAGGGTGGGCAAGGCACCATATCCCTGGGTGTCTGTAACAGTGAGAGTGGTGAGCAGGGCACTGTATCCCTGGAAGTCCCTGAGGGTTGAATAGCAGATAGTAGAGGGTGGGCAAGGCACCATATCCCTGGGTGTCTGTAACAGTGAGAGTGGTGAGCAGGGCACTGTATCCTTGGGATTCCCTGATGGTTGAATAGGGGCTAGTAGAGGGTGGGCAAGGCACCATATCCCTGGGTGTCTGTAACAGTGAGAGTGGTGAGCAGGGCACCGTATCCCTGGAAGTCCCTGAGGGTTGAATAGGCGCTAATAGAGGGTGGGCAAGGCACCATCTCCTTGGCTGTCTGTAACAGTGAGAGTGGTGAGCAGGGCACCATATCCCTGGAAGTCCCTGAGGGTTGAATAGCAGCTAGTAGAGGGTGGGTAAGGCACCATATCCCTGGGTGTCTGTAAAAGTGAGAATGGTGAGCAGGGCACCATCTCCCTGGTAGTCCCTGATGATTGAATAGCAGCTAGTAGAGGGTGGGCAAGGCACCATATCCCTGGGTGTCTGTAAAAGTGTGAGTGGCGAGCAGGGCACCATATCCCTGGAAGACCCTGAGGGTTGAATAAGGGCTAGCAGAGGATGGGCAAGGCACCATCTCCTTGGCTGTCTGTAACAGTGAAAGTGGTGAGCAGGGCACTATATCCCTGGAAGTCCCTGAGGGTTGAATAGCGGCTAGTAGATGGTGGGCAAGGCACCATCTCCGTGGCTGTCTGTAACAGTGAGAGTGGTGAGCAGGGCACCATATCCCTGAAAGTCCCCGAGGGTTGACTAGGCGCTAGTAGAAGGTGGGCAAGGAACCATACCCCTGGGTGTCTGTAACAGTGAGAGTGGTGAGCAGGGCACCATATCCCTGGAAGTCCCTGATGGTTGAATGGCGGCTATTAGAGGATGGGCAAGGCACCATATCCCTGGTTGTCTGTAACAGTGAGAGTGGTGAGCAGGGCACTGTATCCCTGGAAGTCCCTGAAGTTTGAATAGGCGCTAGTGGAGGGTGGGCAAGGCACCATCTCCTTGGCTGTCTGTAACAGCGAGAGTGGTGAGCAGGGCACCGTATCCCTGGAAGTCCCTGACGGTTGAATAGCGGCTAGTGGATGGTGGGCAAGGCACCATCTCCTTGGCTGTCTGTAACAGTGAGAGTGGTGAGCAGGGCACTGTATCCCTGGAAGTCCCTGAGGGTTGAATAGGGGCTAGTAGAGGGTGGGCAAGACACCATATCCCTCGCTGTCTTTAACAGTGAGAGTGGTGAGCAGGGAACCATATCCCTGAAAGTCCCTGAGGGTTGAATATGCGCTAGTAGAGGGTGGGCAAGGCACCATATCCCTGGGTGTCTGTAACAGTGAGAGTGGTGAGCAGGGCACCATATCCCTGGTAGTCCCTGATGGTTGAATAGCAGCTAGTAGAGGGTGGGCAAGGCACCATATCCCTGGGTGTCTGTAACAGTGAGAGTGGTGAGCAGGGCACCGTATCCCTGGAAGTCCCTGATGGTTGAATGGCGGCTAGTAGAGGGTGGGCAAGGCACCATATCCCTGGGTGTCTGTAACAGTGAGAGTGGTGAGCAGGGCACTGTATCCCTGGAAGTCCCTGAGGGTTGAATAGCAGATAGTAGAGGGTGGGCAAGGCACCATATCCCTGGGTGTCTGTAACAGTGAGAGTGGTGAGCAGGGCACTGTATCCTTGGGATTCCCTGATGGTTGAATAGGGGCTAGTAGAGGGTGGGCAAGGCACCATATCCCTGGGTGTCTGTAACAGTGAGAGTGGTGAGCAGGGCACCGTATCCCTGGAAGTCCCTGAGGGTTGAATAGGCGCTAATAGAGGGTGGGCAAGGCACCATCTCCTTGGCTGTCTGTAACAGTGAGAGTGGTGAGCAGGGCACGATATCCCTGGAAGTCCCTGAGGGTTGAATAGCAGCTAGTAGAGGGTGGGTAAGGCACCATATCCCTGGGTGTCTGTAAAAGTGAGAATGGTGAGCAGGGCACCATCTCCCTGGTAGTCCCTGATGATTGAATAGCAGCTAGTAGAGGGTGGGCAAGGCACCATATCCCTGGGTGTCTGTAAAAGTGTGAGTGGCGAGCAGGGCACCATATCCCTGGAAGTCCCTGGTGGTTGAATGGCGGCTAGTAGAGGGTTGGCAAGGCACCATATCCCTGGGTGTCTGTAACAGTGAGAGTGGTGAGCAGGGCACTGTATCCCTGGAAGTCCCTGAGGGTTGAATAGGGGCTTGTAGAGGGTGGGCAAGGCACCATATCCCTGGGTGTCTGTAACAGTGAGAGTGGTGAGCAGGGTACCATATCCCTGGAAGTCCCTGAGGGTTGAATAGGGGCTAGTAGAGGATGGGCAAGGCACCTTCTCCTTGGCTGTCTGTAACAGTGAGAGTGGTGAGCAGGGCACCATATCCCTGGAAGTACCTGAGGGTTGAATGGCGGCTAGTAGAGGGTGGGCAAGGCACCATATCCCTGGGTGTCTGTAACAGTGAGAGTGGTGAGCAGGGCACCATATCACTGGAAGTACCTGAGGGTTGAATAGGAGGCTAGTAGAGGGTGGGCAAGGCGCCATATCCATGGGTGTCTCTAACAGTTAGAGTGGTGAGCAGGGCATCATATCCCTGGGTGTCTATAACAGTGAGAGTGGTGAGCAGGGCACCATATCCCTGAAAGTCCCTGAGGCTTGAATAGGTGCTAGTAGAGGGTGGGCAAGGCACCATATCCCTGGGTGTCTGTAACAGTGAGAGTGGTGAGCAGGGCACCGTATCCCTGGAAGTCCCTGATGGTTGAATGGCGGCTAGTAGAGGGTGGGCAAGGCACCATATCCCTGGGTGTCTGTAACAGTGAGAGTGGTGAGCAGGGCACTGTATCCCTGGAAGTCCCTGATGGTTGAATAGCAGATAGTAGAGGGTGGGCAAGGCACCATATCCCTGGGTGTCTGTAACAGTGAGAGTGGTGAGCAGGGCACTGTATCCTTGGGATTCCCTGAGGGTTGAATAGGGGCTAGTAGAGGGTGGGCAAGGCACCATATCCCTGGGTGTCTGTAACAGTGAGAGTGGTGAGCAGGGCACCATATCCCTGGAGGTCCCTGAGGGTTGAATAGGCGCTAGTAGAGGGTGGGCAAGGCACCATCTCCTTGGCTGTCTGTAACAGTGAGAGTGGTGAGCAGGGCACCATATCCCTGGAAGTCCCTGAGGGTTGAATAGCGGCTAGTGGATGGTGGGCAAGGCACCATCTCCTTGGCTGTCTGTAACAGTGAGAGTGGTGAGCAGGACACTGTGTCCCTGGAAGTACATGAGGGTTGAATAGGGGCAAGTAGAGGGTGGGCAAGACACCATATCCCTGGGTGTCTGTAACAGTGAGAGTGGTGAGCAGGGCACCGTATCCCTGGAAGTCCCTGATGGTTGAATGGCGGCTAGTAGAGGGTGGGCAAGACACCATATCGCTGGGTGTCTGTAACAGTGAGAGTGGTGAGCAGGGCCCTGTATCCCTGGAAGTCCCTGAGGGTTGAATAGGGGCTGGTAGAGGGTGGGCAAGGCACCATATCCCTGGGTGTCTGTAACAGTGAGAGGGGTGAGCAGGGCACCATATCCCTGGAAGTCCCTGAGGGTTGAATAGGGGCTAGTAGAGGATGGGCAAGGCACCTTCTCCTTGGCTGTCTTTAACAGTGAGAGTGGTGAGCAGGGCACCATATCCCTGGAAGTTCCTGAGGGTTGAATAGGGGCTGGTAGAGCGTGGGCAAGGCACCATATCCCTGGGTGTCTGTAACAGTGAGAGTGGTGAGCAGGGCACCATATCACTGGAAGTACCTGAGTGTTGAATAGGAGGCTAGTAGAGGGTGGGCAAGGCGCCATATCCATGGGTGTCTGTAACAGTTAGAGTGGTGAGCAGGGCACCATATCCCTGGGTGTCTATAACAGTGAGAGTGGTGAGCAGGGCACCATATCCATGGTAGTCCCTGATGGTTGAATAGCAGCTAGTAGAGGGTGGGTAAGGCACCATATCCCTGGGTGTCTGTAAAAGTGAGAATGGTGAGCAGGGCACCATCTCCCTGGTAGTCCCTGATGATTGAATAGCAGCTAGTAGAGGGTGGGCAAGGCACCATATCCCTGGGTGTCTGTAACAGTGAGAGTGGTGAGCAGGGCACCATATCCCTGGAAGTCCCTGATGGTTGAATGGCGGCTAGTAGAGGGTGGGCAAGGCACTATATCCCTGGGAGTCTGTAACAGTGAGAGTGGTGAGCAGGGCACTGTATCCCTGGAAGTCCCTGAGGGTTGAATAGGCGCTAGTAGATGGTGGGCAAGGCACCATCTCCTTGGCTGTCTGTAACAGTGAGAGTGGTGAGCAGGGCGCTGTATCCCTGGAAGTCCCTGAGGGTTGAATAGGCACTAGTAGAGGGTCAGCAAGGCACCATCTCCTTGGCTGTCTGTAACAGTGAGAGTGGTGAGCAGGGCACCATATCCCTGAAAGTCCCTGAGGGTTGAATAGGCGCTAGTAGAGGGTGGGCAAGGCACCATATCCCTGGGTGTCTGTAACAGTGAGAGTGGTGAGCAGGTCACCATATCCCTGGAAGTCCCTGATGGTTGAATGGCGGCTAGTAGAGGGTGGGCAAGGCACCATATCCCTGGGTGTCTGTAACAGTGAGAGTGGTGAGCAGGGCACTGTATCCCTGGAAGTCCCTGAGGGTTGAATAGGGGCTGGTAGAGGGTGGGCAAGGCACCATATCCCTGGGTGTCTGTATCAGTGTGAGTGGCGAGCAGGGCACCATATCCCTGGAAGACCCTGAGGGTTGAATAGGGGCTAGCAGAGGATGGGCAAGGCACCATAACCTTGGCTGTCTGTAACAGTGAAAGTGGTGAGCAGGGCACCATATCCCTGGAGGTCCCTGAGGGTTGAATAGGCGCTAGTAGAGGGTGGGCAAGGCACCATCTCCTTGGCTGTCTGTAACAGTGAGAGTGGTGAGCAGGGCACCATATCCCTGGAAGTCCCTGAGGGTTGAATAGCGGCTAGTAGATGGTGGGCAAGGCACCATCTCCGTGGCTGTCTGTAACAGTGAGAGTGGTGAGCAGGGCACCATATCCCTGAAAGTCCCCGAGGGTTGACTAGGCGCTAGTAGAAGGTGGGCAAGGCACCATACCCCTGGGTGTCTGTAACAGTGAGAGTGGTGAGCAGGGCGCCATATCCCTGGAAGTCCCTGATGGTTGAATGGCGGCTATTAGAGGATGGGCAAGGCACCATATCCCTGGTTGTCTGTAACAGTGAGAGTGGTGAGCAGGGCACTGTATCCCTGGAAGTCCCTGAGGGTTGAATAGGGGCTGGTAGAGCATGGGCAAGGCACCATATCCCTGGGTGTCTGTAACAGTGAGAGTGGTGAGCAGGGCACCATATTCCTGGTAGTCCCTGAGGGTTGAATAGGGGCTAGTAGAGTATGGGCAAGGCACCATCTCCTTGGCTGTCTGTAACAGTGAGAGTGGTGAGCAGGGCACCATATCCCTCAAAGTCCCTGAGGGTTGAATAGGGGCTAGTAGAGGATGGGCAAGGCACCATCTCCTTGGCTGTCTGTAACAGTGAGAGTGGTGAGCAGGGAACTGTATCCCTGGAAGTCCCTGAGGGTTGAATAGGAGGCTAGTAGAGGGTGGGCAAAGCGCCATATCCATGGGAGTCTGTAACAGTTAGAGTGGTGAGCAAGGCACCATGTCCTTGGGTGTCTGTAACAGTGAGAGTGGTGAGCAGGGCACCATATCCCTGGAAGTCCCTGGGGGTTGAATAGGTGCTAGTAGAGGATGGGCAAGGCACCATATCCCTGGGTGTCTGTAACAGTGAGAGTGGTGAGCAGGGCACCATATCCCTGGAAGTCCCTGATGGTTGAATAGCAGCTAGTAGAGGGTGGGCAAGGCACCATATCCATGGGTGTCTGTAACAGTGAGAGTGGTGAGCAGGGGACCATATCCCTGGAAGTTCCTGATGGTTGAATAGCGGCTAGTAGAGGTTGGGCAAGGCACCATATCCCTGGGTGTCTGTAACAGTGATAGTGGTGAGCAGGGCACAATATCCCTGGAAGTCCCTGAGGATTGAATAGCAGCTAGTAGAGGGTGGGCAAGGCACCATATCCCTGGGTGTCTGTAACAGTGAGAGTGGTGAGCAGGGCACCATATCTCTGGAAGTCCCTGATGGTTGAATAGCGGCTAGTTGAGTGTGGGCAAGGTACCATATCCATGGGTGTCTGTAACAGTGAGAGTGGTGAGCAGGGCACCATATCCCTGGAAGTCCCTAATGGTTGAATAGCGGCTAGTAGAGGGTGGGCAAGGCACCATATCCCTGGGTGTCTGTAACAGTGAGAGTGGTGAGCAGGGCACCATATCCCTGGAAGTCCCTGATGGTCGAATAGCAGCTAGTAAAGGGTGGGCAAGGCACCATATCCCTGGGTGTCTGTAACAGTGAGAGTGGTGAGCAGGGCACCATATCCCTGGAAGTCCCTGAGGGTTGAATAGGAGCTAGTAGAGGGTGGGCAAGCCACCATATCACTGGGTGTCTGTAACAATGAGAGTGGTGAGCAGGGCACCATATCCCTGGAAGTCCCTGAGGGTTCAATAGCAGCTAGTAGAGGGTGGGCAAGGCACCATATCCCTGGGTGTCTGTAACAGTGAGAGTGGTGTAGTCTCTGATGGTTGAATAGCGGCTCGTAGAGGGTGGGCAAGGCACCATATCCCTGGGTCTCTTTAACAGTGAGAGTGGTGAGCAGGGCACCATATCCCTGGAAGTCCCTGAGGGTTGAATAGGGGCCAGTAGAGGGTGGGCAAGGCACCATATCCCTGGATGTCTGTAACAGTGAGAGTGTTGAGCAGGGCACAATATCCCTGGAAGTCCCTGAGGGTTGAATAGCGGCTAGTAGAGGGTGGGCAAAGCACCATATCCCTGGGTGTCTGTAACAGTGAGAGTGGTGAGCAGGGCACCATATCCCTGGAAGTCCCTGATGGTTGAATAGCGGCTAGTAGAGTGTGGGCAAGGCACCATATCCATGTGTGTCTGTAACAGTGAGAGTGGTGAGCAGGGCACCATATCCCTAGAAGTCCCTGATGGTTGAATAGCGGCTAGTAGAGGGTGGGCAAGGCACCATATCCCTGGGTGTCTGTAACAGTGAGAGTGGTGAGCAGGGCACCATATCCCTGGAAGTCCCTGATGGTTGAATAGCAGCTAGTAAAGGGTGGGCAAGGCACCATATCCCTGGGTGTCTGTAACAGTGAGACTGGTGAGCAGGGCACCATATCCCTGGAAGTCCCTTAGGGTTGAATAGGAGCTAGTAGAGGGTGGGCAAGCCACCATATCACTGGGTGTCTGTAACAGTGAGAGTGGTGAGCAGGGCACCATATCCCTGGAAGTCCCTGAGGGTTGAATAGCAGCTAGTAGAGGGTGGGCAAGGCACCATATCCCTGGGTGTCTGTAACAGTGAGAGTGGTGAGCAGGGCACCATATCCCTGGTAGTCCCCGATGTTTGAATAGCGCTTCGTTGAGGGTGGGGAAGGCACCATATCCCTGGGTCTCTTTAACAGTGAGAGTGGTGAGCAGGGCACCATATCCCTGGAAGTCCCTGAGGGTTGAATAGGGGCTAGTAGAGGGTGGGCAAGGCACCATATCCCTGGGTGTCTGTAACAGTGAGAGTGGTGAGCAGGGCACCATATCCCTGAAAGTCCCTGAGGGTTGAATAGTGGCTAGTAGAGGGTGGGCAACGCACCATATCCCTGGGTGTCTGTAACAGTGAGAGTCGTGAGCAGGGCACCATATCCCTGGAAGTCCCTGATGGTTGAATAGCGGCTAGTAGAGGGTGGGCAAGGCACCATATCCCTGGGTGTCTATAACAGTGAGAGTGGTGAGCAGGGCACCATATCCCTTGTAGTCCCTGATGGTTGAATAGCAGCTAGTAGAGGGTGGGTAAGGCACCATATCCCTGGGTGTCTGTAACAGTGAGAGTGGTGAGCAGGGCACCATATCCCTGGAAGTCCCTGATGGTTGAATGGAGGCTAGTAGAGGGTGGGCAAGGCACTATATCCCTAGGTGTCTGTAACAGTGAGAGTGGTGAGCAGGGCACTGTATCCCTGGAAGTCCCTGAGGGTTGAATAGGCGCTAGTAGATGGTGGGCAAGGCACCATCTCCTTGGCTGTCTGTAACAGTGAGAGTGGTGAGCAGGGCGCTGTATCCCTGGAAGTCCCCGAGGGTTGAATAGGCACTAGTAGAGGGTCAGCAAGGCACCATCTCCTTGGCTGTCTGTAACAGTGAGAGTGGTGAGCAGGGCACCATATCCCTGAAAGTCCCTGAGGGTTGAATAGGCGCTAGTAGAGGGTGGGCAAGGCACCATATCCCTGGGTGTCTGTAACAGTGAGAGTGGTGAGCAGGTCACCATATCCCTGGAAGTCCCTGATGGTTGAATGGCGGCTAGTAGAGGGTGGGCAAGGCACCATATCCCTGGGTGTCTGTAACAGTGAGAGCAGTGAGCAGGGCACTGTATCCCTGGAAGTCCCTGAGGGTTGAATAGGGGATGGTAGAGGGTGGGCAAGGCACCATATCCCTGGGTGTCTTTAACAGTGTGAGTGGCGAGCAGGTCACCATATCCCTGGAAGACTCTGAGGGTTGAATAGGGGCTAGTAGAGGATGGGCAAGGCACCATCTCCTTGGCTGTCTGTAACAGTGAAAGTGGTGAGCAGGGCACCATATCCCTGGAAGTCCCTGAGGGTTGAATAGGCGCTAGTAGAGGGTGGGCAAGGCACCATCTCCTTGGCTGTCTGTAACAGTGAGAGTGGTGAGCAGGGCACCATATCCCTGGAAGTCCCTGAGGGTTGAATAGCGGCTAGTAGATGGTGGGCAAGGCACCATCTCCTTGGCTGTCTGTAACAGTGAGAGTGGTGAGCAGGGCGCCATATCCCTGAAAGTCCCCGAGGGTTGACTAGGCGCTAGTAGAAGGTGGGCAAGGCACCATACCCCTGGGTGTCTGTAACAGTGAGAGTGGTGAGCAGGGCACCATATCCCTGGAAGTCCCTGATGGTTGAATGGCGGCTATTAGAGGATGGGCAAGGCACCATATCCCTGGTTGTCTGTAACAGTGAGAGTGGTGAGCAGGGCACTGTATCCCTGGAAGTCCCTGAGGGTTGAATAGGGGCTGGTAGAGGGTGGGCAAGGCACCATATCCCTGGGTGTCTGTAACAGTGAGAGTGGTGAGCAGGGCACCATATCCCTGGTAGTCCCTGAGGGTTGAATAGGGGCTAGTAGAGTATGGGCAAGGCACCATCTCCTTGGCTGTCTGTAACAGTGACAGTGGTGAGCAGGGCACCATATCCCTCAAAGTCCCTGAGGGTTGAATAGGGGCTAGTAGAGGATGGGCAAGGCACCATATCCCTGGGTGTCTGTAACAGTGAGAGTGGTGAGCAGGGCACCATATCTCTGGAAGTCTCTGATGGTTGAATAGCGGCTAGTAGAGTGTGGGCAAGGCACCATATCCATGGGTGTCTGTAACAGTGAGAGTGGTGAGCAGGGCACCATATCCCTGGAAGTCCCTAATGGTTGAATAGCGGCTAGTAGAGGGTGGGCAAGGCACCATATCCCTGGGTGTCTGTAACAGTGAGAGTGGTGAGCAGGGCACCATATCCCTGGAAGTCCCTGATGTTTGAACAGCAGCTAGTAAAGGGTGGGCAAGGCACCATATCCCTGGGTGTCTGTAACAGTGAGAGTGGTGAGCAGGGCACCATATCCCTGGTAGTCCCTTATGTTTGAATAGCGCCTCATAGAGGGTGGGCAAGGCACCATATCCCTGGGTCTCTTTAACAGTGAGAGTGGTGAGCAGGGCACCATATCCCTGGAAGTCCCTGAGGGTTGAATAGGGGCTAGTAGAGGGTGGGCAAGGCGCCGTATCCCTGGGTGTCTGTAACAGTGAGAGTGGTGAGCAGGGCACTGTATCCCTGGAAGTCCCTGAGGGTTGAATAGGGGCTAGCAGAGGGTGGGCAATGCACCATAACCCTGGGTGTCTGTAACAGTGAGAGTGGTGAGCAGGGCACCGTATCCCTGGAAGTCCCTGAGGGTTGAATAGCGGCTAGTAGAGGGTGGGAAAGGCACCATATCCCTGGGTGTCTGTGACAGTGAGAGCGGTGAGCAGGGCACTGTATCCCTGGAAGTCCCTGAGGGTTGAATAGGGGCTAATAGAGGGTGGGCAAGGCACCATATCACTGGGTGTCTGTAACAGTGGGAGTGGTGAGCAGGGCACTGTATCCCGGGAAGTCCCTGAGGGTTGAATAGGGGCTAGTCGAGGATGGGCAAGGCACCATATCCCTGGGTGTCTGTCACAGTGAGAGTGGTGAGCAGGGCACCATATCCCTGGCAGTCCCTGAAGGTTGAATAGGCGCTAGTGGAGGTTGGGCAAGGCACCATCTCCTTGGCTGTCTGTAACAGTGAGAGTGGTGAGCAGGGCACCGTATCCCTGGAAGTCCCTGAGGGTTGAATAGCGGCTAGTGGATGGTGGGCAAGGCACCATCTCCTTGGCTGTCTGTAACAGTGAGAGTGGTGAGCAGGGCACTGTATCCCTGGAAGTCCCTGAGGGTTGAATAGGGGCTAGTAGAGGGTGGGCAAGACACCATATCCCTGGGTGTCTGTAACAGTGAGAGTGGTGAGCAGGGCACCATATCCCTGGTAGTCCCTGATGGTTGAATGGGGGCTAGTAGAGGGTGGGCAAGGCACCATATCCCTGGGTGTCTGTAACAGTGAGAGTGGTGAGCAGGGCACCATATCCCTGGAAGTCCCTGATGGTTGAATGGCGGCTAGTAGAGGGTGGGCAAGGCACCATATCCCTGGGTGTCTGTAACAGTGAGAGTGGTGAGCAGGGCAACGTATCCCTGGAAGTCCCTGGGGGTGAATAGGGGCTGGTAGAGGGTGGGCAAGGCACCATATCCCTGGGTGTCTGTAACAGTGAGAGATGTGAGCAGGGCACCATATCCCTGGAAGTCCCTGAGGGTTGAATAGGGGCTAGTAGAGGATGGGCAAGGCACCTTCTCCTTGGCTGTCTTTAACAGTGAGAGTGGTGAGCAGGGCACCATATCCCTGGAAGTTCCTGAGGGTTGAATAGGGGCTGGTAGAGCATGGGCAAGGCACCATATCCCTGGGTGTCTGTAACAGTGAGAGTGGTGAGCAGGGCACCATATCACTGGAAGTACCTGAGGGTTGAATAGGAGGCTAGTAGAGGGTGGGCAAGGCGCCATATCCATGGGTGTCTGTAACAGTTAGAGTGGTGAGCAGGGCACCATATCCCTGGGTGTCTATAACAGTGAGAGTGGTGAGCAGGGCACCATATCCCTGGTAGTCCCTGATGGTTGAATAGCTGCTAGTAGAGGGTGGGCAAGGCACCATACCCCTGGGTGTCTGTAAAAGTGAGAATGGTGAGAGAATGGTGTCTGTAACAGTGACAGTGGTGAGCAGGGCACCATATCCCTCAAAGTCCCTGAGGGTTGAATAGGGGCTAGTAGAGGATGGGCAAGGCACCATATCCCTGGGTGTCTGTAACAGTGAGAGTGGTGAGCAGGGCACCATATCTCTGGAAGTCTCTGATGGTTGAATAGCGGCTAGTAGAGGGTGGGCAAGGCACCATATCCCTGCGTGTCTGTAACATTGAGAGTGGTGAGCAGGGCGCTGTATCCCTAGAAATCCCTGAGGGTTGAATAGGCACTAGTAGAGGGTAGGCAAGGCACCATCTCCTTGGCTGTCTGTAACAGTGAGAGTGGTGAGCAGGGCACCATATCCCTGAAAGTCCCTGAGGGTTGAATAGGCACTAGTAGAGGGTGGGCAAGGCACCATATCCCTGGGTGTCTGTAACAGTGAGAGTGGTGAGCATGTCACCATATCCCTGGAAGTCCCTGATGGTTGAATGGCGGCTAGTAGAGGGTGGGCAAGGCACCATATCCCTGGGTGTCTGTAACAGTGAGAGTGGTGAACAGGGCACTGTATCCCTGGAAGTCCCTGAGGGTTGAATAGGGGCTGGTAGAGGGTGGGCAAGGCACCATATCCCTGGGTGTCTGTAATAGTGTGAGTGGCGAGCAGGGCACCATATCCCTGGAAGACCCTGAGGGTTGAATAGGGGCTAGTAGAGGATGGGCAAGGCACCATCTCCTTGGCTGTCTGTAACAGTGAAAGTGGTGAGCAGGGCACCATATCCATGGAAGTCCCTGAGGGTTGAATAGGCGGTAGTAGAGGGTGGGCAAGGCACCATCTCCTTGGCTGTCTGTAACAGTGAGAGTGGTGAGCAGGGCACCATATCCCTGGAAGTCCCTGAGGGTTGAATATGGGCTAGTAGAGGGTGGGCAAGGCACCATATCCCTGGGTGTCTGTAACAGTGAAAGTGGTGAGCAGGGCACTTTATCCCTGGAAGTCCCTGAGGGTTTAATAGGGGCAAGTGGAGGGTGGGCAAAGCACCATATCCCTAGGTGTCTGTAACAGTGAGAGTGGTGAGCAGGGCACCGTATCCCTGGAAGTCCCTGAGGGTTGAATAGCGGCTAGTAGAGGGTGGGCAAGGCGCCATATCCCTGGGTGTCTGGAACAGTGAGAGTGGTGAGCAGGGCACTTTATCCCTGGAAGTCCCTGAGGCTTGAATAGCGGCTAGTAGAGGGTGGGCAAGGCACCATATCCCTGGGTGTCTGTAACAGTGAGAGTGGTGAGCAGGGCACTGTATCCCTGGAAGTCCATGAGGGTTGAATAGGGGCTAGTAGAGGGTGGGAAAGGCACCATATCACTGGGTGTCTGTAACAGTGAGAGTGGTGAGCAGGGCACTGTATCCCTGGAAGTCCCGGAGGGTTGAATAGGGGCTGGTAGAGGGTGGCCAATTCACCATATCCCTGGGTGTCTGTAGCAGCGAGAGTGGTGAGCAGGGCACCATACCCTGGAAGTCCCTGAGGGTTGAATAGGCGCTAGTAGAGGGTGGGCAAGGCACCATCCCCATGGCTGTCTGTAACAGTGAGAGTGGTGAGCAGGGCACCATATCCCTGGAAGTCCCTGAGGGTTGAATAGTGGCTATTAGAGGGTGGGCAAGGCACCATATCCCTGGGTGTCTGTAACGGTGAGAGTGGTGAGCAGGGCACTGTATACCTGGAAGTCCCTGAGGGTTGAATAGGGGCTAGTAGAGGGTGGGCAAGGCACCATATCCCTGGGTGTCTGTAACAGTGAGAGTGGTGAGCAGGGCACTGTGTCCCTGGAAGTCCCTGAGGGTTGAATAGGGGCTAGTAGAGGTTGGGCAAGGCACCATATCCCTGGGTGTCTGTAACAGTGAGAGTGGTGAGCAGGGCACCATATCCCTGGAAGTCCCTGAGGGTTGAATAGGCTCTAGTAGAGGGTGGGCAAGGCACCATCTCCTTGGCTGTCTGTAACGGTGAGAGTGGTGAGAAGGGCACAATATCCCTGGAAGTCTCCGATGGTTGAATAGCGGCTAGTAGAGGGTGGGCAAGGCACCATATCCCTGGGTGTCTGTAACAGTGAGAGTTGTGAGCAGGGTACAATATCCCTGGAAGTCCCTGATGGTTGAATAGTGGCTAGTAGAGGGTGGGCAAGGCACCATATCCCCGGGTGTCTGTAACAGTGCGAGTGGTGAGCAGGGCACCGTATCCCTGGAAGTCACTGATGGTTGAATAGCGGCTAGTAGAGGGTGGGCAAGGCACCATATCCCCGGGTGTCTGTAACAGTGAGAGTGGTGAGCAGGGCACCGTATCCCTGGAAGTCACTGATGGTTGAATAGCGGCTAGTAGAGGGTGGGCAAGGCACCATATCCCTGGGTGTCTGTAACAGTGAGAGTGGTGAGCAGGGCACCGTATCCCTGAAAGTCCCTGAGGGTTGAATAGCGGCTAGTAGAGGGTGGGCATGGCACCATATCCCTGGGTGTCTGTGACAGTGAGAGTGGTGAGCAGGGCACCGTATCCCTGGAAGTCCCTGAGGGTTGAATAGGGGCTAGTAGAGGGTGGGCAAGGCACCATATCCCTGGGTGTCTGTCACAGTGAGAGTGGTGAGCAGGGCACCATATCCCTGGAAGTCCCTGAAGGTTGAATAGGCGCTAGTGGAGGGTGGGCAAGGCACCATCTCCTTGGCTGTCTGTAACAGTGAGAGTGGTGAGCAGGGCACTGTATCCCTGGAAGTCCCTGAGGGTTGAATAGGGGCTAGTAGAGGGTGGGCAAGACACCATATCCCTCACTGTCTTTAACAGTGAGAGTGGTGAGCAGGGAACCATATCCCTGAAAGTCCCTGAGGGTTGAATATGCACTAGTAGAGGGTGGGCAAGGCACCATATCCCTGGGTGTCTGTAACAGTGAGAGTGGTGAGCAGGGCACCATATCCCTGGTAGTCCCTGATGGTTGAATAGCGGCTAGTAGAGGGTGGGCAAGGCACCATATCCCTGGGTGTCTGTAACAGTGAGAGTGGTGAGCAGGGCACCATATCCCTGGAAGTCCCTGATGGTTGAATGGCGGCTAGTAGAGGGTTGGCAAGGTACCATATCCCTGGGTGTCTGTAACAGTGAGAGTGGTGAGCAGGGCACTGTATCCCTGGAAGTACCTGAGGGTTGAATAGGGGCTGGTAGAGGGTGGGCAAGGCACCATATCCCTGGGTGTCTGTAACAGTGAGAGTGGTGAGCAGGGTACCGTATCCCTGGAAGTCCCTGAGGGTTGAATAGGGGCTAGTAGAGGATGGGCAAGGCACCTTCTCCTTGGCTGTCTGTAACAGTGAGAGTGGTGTGCAGGGCACCATATCCCTGGAAGTACCTGAGGGTTGAATAGGGGCTGGTAGAGGGTGGGCAAGGCACCATATCCCTGGGTGTCTGTAACAGTGAGAGTGGTGAGCAGGGCACCATATCACTGGAAGTACCTGAGGGTTGAATAGGAGGCTAGTAGAGGGTGGGCAAGGCGCCATATCCATGGGTGTCTCTAACAGTTAGAGTGGTGAGCAGGGCATCATATCCCTGGGTGTCTATAACAGTGAGAGTGGTGAGCAGGGCACCATATCCCTGAAAGTCCCTGAGGGTTGAATAGGTGCTAGTAGAGGGTGGGCAAGGCGCCATATCCCGGGGTGTCTGTAACAGTGAGAGTGGTGAGCAGGGCACCGTATCCCTGGAAGTCCCTGAGGGTTGAATAGCAGATAGTAGAGGGTGGGCAAGGCACCATATCCCTGGGTGTCTGTAACAGTGAGAGTGGTGAGCAGGGCACTGTATCCTTGGGACTCCCTGAGGGTTGAATAGGGGCTAGTAGAGGGCGGGCAAGGCACCATATCCCTGGGTGTCTGTAACAGTGAGAGTGGTGAGCAGGGCCCCGTATCCCTGGAAGTCCCTGAGGGTTGAATAGGCGCTAGTAGAGGGTGGGCAAGGCACCATCTCCTTGGCTGTCTGTAACAGTGAGAGTGGTGAGCAGGGCACCATATCCCTGGAAGTCCCTGAGGGTTGAATAGCGGCTAGTGGATGGTGGGCAAGGCACCATCTCCTTGGCTGTCTGTAACAGTGAGAGTGGTGAGCAGGGCACTGTGTCCCTGGAAGTCCATGAGGGTTGAATAGGGGCTAGTAGAGGGTGGGCAAGACACCATATCCCTGGGTGTCTGTAACAGTGAGAGTGGTGAGCAGGGCACTGTATCCTTGGAAGTCCCTGAGGGTTGAATAGGGGCTAGTAGAGGGTGGGCAAGACACCATATCCCTCGCTGTCTTTAACAGTGAGAGTGGTGAGCAGGGAACCATATCCCTGAAAGTCCCTGAGGGTTGAATATGCACTAGTAGAGGGTGGGCAAGGCACCATATCCCTGGGTGTCTGTAACAGTGAGAGTGGTGAGCAGGGCACCATATCCCTGGTAGTCCCTGATGGTTGAATAGCGGCTAGTAGAGGGTGGGCAAGGCACCATATCCCTGGGTGTCTGTAACAGTGAGAGTGGTGAGCAGGGCACCATATCCCTGGAAGTCCCTGATGGTTGAATGGCGGCTAGTAGAGGGTTGGCAAGGTACCATATCCCTGGGTGTCTGTAACAGTGAGAGTGGTGAGCAGGGCACTGTATCCCTGGAAGTACCTGAGGGTTGAATAGGGGCTGGTAGAGGGTGGGCAAGGCACCATATCCCTGGGTGTCTGTAACAGTGAGAGTGGTGAGCAGGGTACCATATCCCTGGAAGTCCCTGAGGGTTGAATAGGGGCTAGTAGAGGATGGGCAAGGCACCTTCTCCTTGGCTGTCTGTAACAGTGAGAGTGGTGAGCAGGGCACCATATCCCTGGAAGTACCTGAGGGTTGAATAGGGGATGGTAGAGGGTGGGCAAGGCACCAT
This sequence comes from Ambystoma mexicanum, assembly GCF_040938575.1. NCBI lineage: Eukaryota > Metazoa > Chordata > Amphibia > Caudata > Ambystomatidae > Ambystoma > Ambystoma mexicanum. Next base: position 803,594,891 of record NC_090938.1, read on the forward strand.
ATCCCTGGGTGTCTGTAACAGTGAGAGTGGTGAGCAGGGCACCATATCACTGGAAGTACCTGAGGGTTGAATAGGAGGCTAGTAGAGGGTGGGCAAGGCGCCATATCCATGGGTGTCTCTAACAGTTAGAGTGGTGGGCAGGGCATCATATCCCTGGGTGTCTATAACAGTGAGAGTGGTGAGCAGGGCACCATATCCCTCAAAGTCCCTGAGGGTTGAATAGGTGCTAGTAGAGGGTGGGCAAGGCACCATATCCCTGGGTGTCTGTAACAGTGAGAGTGGTGAGCAGGGCACCGTATCCCTGGAAGTCCCTGAGGGTTGAATAGCAGATAGTAGAGGGTGGGCAAGGCACCATATCCCTGGGTGTCTGTAACAGTGAGAGTGGTGAGCAGGGCACTGTATCCTTGGGACTCCCTGAGGGTTGAATAGGGGCTAGTAGAGGGCGGGCAAGGCACCATATCCCTGGGTGTCTGTAACAGTGAGAGTGGTGAGCAGGGCACCATATCCCTGGAAGTCCCTGAGGGTTGAATAGGCGCTAGTAGAGGGTGGGCAAGGCACCATCTCCTTGGCTGTCTGTAACAGTGAGAGTGGTGAGCAGGGCACCATATCCCTGGAAGTCCCTGAGGGTTGAATAGCGGCTAGTGGATGGTGGGCAAGGCACCATCTCCTTGGCTGTCTGTAACAGTGAGAGTGGTGAGCAGGGCACTGTGTCCCTGGAAGTCCATGAGGGTTGAATAGGGGCTAGTAGAGGGTGGGCAAGACACCATATCCCTGGGTGTCTGTAACAGTGAGAGTGGTGAGCAGGGCACCATATCCCTGGTAGTCCCTGATGGTTGAATAGCGGCTAGTAGAGGGTGGGCAAGGCACCATATCCCTGGGTGTCCGTAACAGTGAGAGTGGTGAGCAGGGCACCGTATCCCTGGAAGTCCCTGATGGTTGAATGGCGGCTAGTAGAGGGTGGGCAAGACACCATATCCCTGGGTGTCTGTAACAGTGAGAGTGGTGAGCAGGGCACTGTATCCCTGGAAGTCCCTGAGGGTTGAATAGGGGCTGGTAGAGGGTGGGCAAGGCACCATATCCCTGGGTGTCTGTAACAGTGAGAGGGGTGAGCAAGGCATCATATCCCTGGAAGTCCCTGAGGGTTGAATAGGGGCTAGTAGAGGATGGGCAAGGCACCTTCTCCTTGGCTGTCTTTAACAGTGAGAGTGGTGAGCAGGGCACCATATCCCTGGAAGTTCCTGAGGGTTGAATAGGGGCTGGTAGAGCGTGGGCAAGGCACCATATCCCTGGGTGTCTGTAACAGTGAGAATGGTGAGCAGGGCACCATCTCCCTGGTAGTCCCTGATGATTGAATAGCAGCTAGTAGAGGGTGGGCAAGGCACCATATCCCTAGGTGTCTGTAACAGTGAGAGTGGTGAGCAGGGCACCATATCCCTGGAAGTACCTGAGTGTTGAATAGGAGGCTAGTAGAGGGTGGGCAAGGCACCATATCCATGGGTGTCTGTAACAGTTAGAGTGGTGAGCAGGGCACCATATCCCTGGGTGTCTATAACAGTGAGAGTGGTGAGCAGGGCACCATATCCCTGGTAGTCCCTGATGGTTGAATAGCAGCTAGTAGAGGGTGGGTAAGGCACCATATCCCTGGGTGTCTGTAAAAGTGAGAATGGTGAGCAGGGCACCATCTCCCTGGTAGCCCCTGATGATTGAATAGCAGCTAGTAGAGGGTGGGCAAGGCACCATATCCCTGGGTGTCTGTAACAGTGAGAGTGGTGAGCAGGGCACCATATCCCTGGAAGTCCCTGATGGTTGAATGGCAGCTAGTAGAGGGTGGGCAAGGCACTATATCCCTGGGTGTCTGTAACAGTGAGAGTGGTGAGCAGGGCACTGTATCCCTGGAAGTCCCTGAGGGTTGAATAGGCGCTAGTAGATGGTGGGCAAGGCACCATCTCCTTGGCTGTCTGTAACAGTGAGAGTGGTGAGCAGGGCGCTGTATCCCTGGAAGTCCCTGAGGGTTGAATAGGCACTAGTAGAGGGTCAGCAAGGCACCATCTCCTTGGCTGTCTGTAACAGTGAGAGTGGTGAGCAGGGCACCATATCCCTGAAAGTCCCTGAGGGTTGAATAGGCGCTAGTAGAGGGTGGGCAAGGCACCATATCCCTGGGTGTCTGTAACAGTGAGAGTGGTGAGCAGGTCACTGTATCCCTGGAAGTCCCTGATGGTTGAATGGCGGCTAGTAGAGGGTGGGCAAGGCACCATATCCCTGGGTGTCTGTAACAGTGAGAGTGGTGAGCAGGGCACTGTATCCCTGGAAGTCTCTGAGGGTTGAATAGGGGCTGGTAGAGGGTGGGCAAGGCACCATATCCCTGGGTGTCTGTAACAGTGTGAGTGGCGAGCAGGGCACCATATCCCTGGAAGACCCTGAGGGTTGAATAGGGGCTAGCAGAGGATGGGCAAGGCACCATCTCCTTGGCTGTCTGTAACAGTGAAAGTGGTGAGCAGGGCACCATATCCCTGGAGGTCCCTGAGGGTTGAATAGGCGCTAGTAGAGGGTGGGCAAGGCACCATCTCCTTGGCTGTCTGTAACAGTGAGAGTGGTGAGCAGGGCACCATATCCCTGGAAGTCCCTGAGGGTTGAATAACGGCTAGTAGATGGTGGGCAAGGCACCATCTCCGTGGCTGTCTGTAACAGTGAGAGTGGTGAGCAGGGCACCATATCCCTGAAAGTCCCCGAGGGTTGACTAGGCGCTAGTAGAAGGTGGGCAAGGCACCATACCCCTGGGTGTCTGTAACAGTGAGAGTGGTGAGCAGGGCACCATATCCCTGGAAGTCCCTGATGGTTGAATGGCGGCTATTAGAGGATGGGCAAGGCACCATATCCCTGGTTGTCTGTAACAGTGAGAGTGGTGAGCAGGGCACTGTATCCCTGGAAGTCCCTGAAGGTTGAATAGGCGCTAGTGGAGGGTGGGCAAGGCACCATCTCCTTGGCTGTCTGTAACAGTGAGAGTGGTGAGCAGGGCACGGTATCCCTGGAAGTCCCTGAGGGTTGAATAGCGGCTAGTGGATGGTGGGCAAGGCACCATCTCCTTGGCTGTCTGTAACAGTGAGAGTGGTAAGCAGGGCACTGTATCCCTGGAAGTCCCTGAGGGTTGAATAGGGGCTAGTAGAGGGTGGGCAAGACACCATATCCCTCGCTGTCTTTAAAGGTGAGAGTGGTGAGCAGGGAACCATATCCCTGAAAGTCCCTGAGGGTTGAATATGCGCTAGTAGAGGGTGGGCAAGGCACCATATCCCTGGGTGTCTGTAACAGTGAGAGTGGTGAGCAGGGCACCATATCCCTGGTAGTCCCTGATGGTTGAATAGCAGCTAGTAGAGGGTGGGCAAGGCACCATATCCCTGGGTGTCTGTAACAGTGAGAGTGGTGAGCAGGGCACCATATCCCTGGAAGTCCCTGATGGTTGAATGGCGGCTAGTAGAGGGTTGGCAAGGCACCATATCCCTGGGTGTCTGTAACAGTGAGAGTGGTGAGCAGGGCACTGTATCCCTGGAAGTCCCTGAGGGTTGAATAGGGGCTGGTAGAGGGTGGGCAAGGCACCATATCCGTGGTTGTCTGTAACAGTGAGAGTGGTGAGCAGGGTACCATATCCCTGGAAGTCCCTGAGGGTTGAATAGGGGCTAGTAGAGGATGGGCAAGGCACCTTCTCCTTAGCTGTCTGTAACAGTGAGAGTGGTGAGCAGGGCACCATATCCCTGGAAGTACCTGAGGGTTGAATAGGGGCTGGTAGAGGGTGGGCAAAGCACCATATCCCTGGGTGTCTGTAACAGTGAGAGTGGTGAGCAGGGCACCATATCACTGGAAGTACCTGAGGGTTGAATAGGAGGCTAGTAGAGGGTGGGCAAGGCGCCATATCCATGGGTGTCTCTAACAGTTAGAGTGGTGAGCAGGGCATCATATCCTTGGGATTCCCTGAGGGTTGAATAGGGGCTAGTAGAGGGTGGGCAAGGCACCATATCCCTGGGTGTCTGTAACAGTGAGAGTGGTGAGCAGGGCACCGTATCCCTGGAAGTCCCTGAGGGTTGAATAGGCGCTAATAGAGGGTGGGCAAGGCACCATCTCCTTGGCTGTCTGTAACAGTGAGAGTGGTGAGCAGGGCACCATATCCCTGGAAGTCCCTGAGGGTTGAATAGCAGCTAGTAGAGGGTGGGTAAGGCACCATATCCCTGGTTGTCTGTAAAAGTGAGAATGGTGAGCAGGGCACCATCTCCCTGGTAGTCCCTGATGATTGAATAGCAGCTAGTAGAGGGTGGGCAAGGCACCATATCCCTGGGTGTCTGTAAAAGTGTGAGTGGCGAGCAGGGCACCATATCCCTGGAAGACCCTGAGGGTTGAATAAGGGCTAGTAGATGGTGGGCAAGGCACCATCTCCGTGGCTGTCTGTAACAGTGAGAGTGGTGAGCAGGGCACCATATCCCTGAAAGTCCCAGAGGGTTGACTAGGCGCTAGTAGAAGGTGGGCAAGGCACCATACCCCTGGGTGTCTGTAACAGTGAGAGTGGTGAGCAGGGCACCATATCCCTGGAAGTCCCTGATGGTTGAATGGCGGCTATTAGAGGATGGGCAAGGCACCATATCCCTGGTTGTCTGTAACAGTGAGAGTGGTGAGCAGGGCACTGTATCCCTGGAAGTCCCTGAAGGTTGAATAGGCGCTAGTGGAGGGTGGGCAAGGCACCATCTCCTTAGCTGTCTGTAATAGTGAGAGTGGTGAGCAGGGCACGGTATCCCTGGAAGTCCCTGAGGGTTGAATAGCGGCTAGTGGATGGTGGGCAAGGCACCATCTCCTTGGCTGTCTGTAACAGTGAGAGTGGTAAGCAGGGCACTGTATCCCTGGAAGTCCCTGAGGGTTGAATAGGGGCTAGTAGAGGGTGGGCAAGACACCATATCCCTCGCTGTCTTTAACAGTGAGAGTGGTGAGCAGGGAACCATATCCCTGAAAGTCCCTGAGGGTTGAATATGCGGTAGTAGAGGGTGGGCAAGGCACCATATCCCTGGGTGTCTGTAACAGTGAGAGTGGTGAGCAGGGCACCATATCCCTGGTAGTCCCTGATGGTTGAATAGCGGCTAGTAGAGGGTGGGCAAGGCACCATATCCCTGGGTGTCTGTAACAGTGAGAGTGGTGAGCAGGGCACCATATCCCTGGAAGTCCCTGATGGTTGAATGGCGGCTAGTAGAGGGTTGGCAAGGCACCATATCCCTGGGTGTCTGTAACAGTGAGAGTGGTGAGCAGGACACTGTATCCCTGGAAGTCCCTGAGGGTTGAATAGGGGCTGGTAGAGGGTGGGCAAGGCACCATATCCCTGGTTGTCTGTAACAGTGAGAGTGGTGAGCAGGGTACCATATCCCTGGAAGTCCCTGAGGGTTGAATAGGGACTAGTAGAGGATGGGCAAGGCACCTTCTCCTTGGCTGTCTGTACCAGTGAGAGTGGTGAGCAGGGCACCATATCCCTGGAAGTACCTGAGGGTTGAATAGGGGCTGGTAGAGGGTGGGCAAGGCACCATATCCCTGGGTGTCTGTAACAGTGAGAGTGGTGAGCAGGGCACCATATCACTGGAAGTACCTGAGGGTTGAATAGGAGGCTAGTAGAGGGTGGGCAAGGCGCCATATCCATGGGTGTCTCTAACAGTTAGAGTGGTGAGCAGGGCATCATATCCCTGGGTGTCTATAACAGTGAGAGTGGTGAGCAGGGCACCATATCCCTGAAAGTCCCTGAGGGTTGAATAGGTGCTAGTAGAGGGTGGGCAAGGCACCATATCCCTGGGTGTCTGTAACAGTGAGAGTGGTGAGCAGGGCACCGTATCCCTGGAAGTCCCTGATGGTTGAATGGCGGCTAGTAGAGGGTGGGCAAGGCACCATATCCCTGGGTGTCTGTAACAGTGAGAGTGGTGAGCAGGGCACTGTATCCCTGGAAGTCCCTGAGGGTTGAATAGCAGATAGTAGAGGGTGGGCAAGGCACCATATCCCTGGGTGTCTGTAACAGTGAGAGTGGTGAGCAGGGCACTGTATCCTTGGGATTCCCTGAGGGTTGAATAGGGGCTAGTAGAGGGTGGGCAAGGCACCATATCCCTGGGTGTCTGTAACAGTGAGAGTGGTGAGCAGGGCACCGTATCCCTGGAAGTCCCTGAGGGTTGAATAGGCGCTAATAGAGGGTGGGCAAGGCACCATCTCCTTGGCTGCCTGTAACAGTGAGAGTGGTGAGCAGGGCACCATATCCCTGGAAGTCCCTGAGGGTTGAATAGCAGCTAGTAGAGGGTGGGTAAGGCACCATATCCCTGGGTGTCTGTAAAAGTGAGAATGGTGAGCAGGGCACCATCTCCCTGGTAGTCCCTGATGATTGAATAGCAGCTAGTAGAGGGTGGGCAAGGCACCATATCCCTGGGTGTCTGTAAAAGTGTGAGTGGCGAGCAGGGCACCATATCCCTGGAAGACCCTGAGGGTTGAATAAGGGCTAGCAGAGGATGGGCAAGGCACCATCTCCTTGGCTGTCTGTAACAGTGAAAGTGGTGAGCAGGGCACTATATCCCTGGAAGTCCCTGAGGGTTGAATAGCGGCTAGTAGATGGTGGGCAAGGCACCATCTCCGTGGCTGTCTGTAACAGTGAGAGTGGTGAGCAGGGCACCATATCCCTGAAAGTCCCCGAGGGTTGACTAGGCGCTAGTAGAAGGTGGGCAAGGAACCATACCCCTGGGTGTCTGTAACAGTGAGAGTGGTGAGCAGGGCACCATATCCCTGGAAGTCCCTGATGGTTGAATGGCGGCTATTAGAGGATGGGCAAGGCACCATATCCCTGGTTGTCTGTAACAGTGAGAGTGGTGAGCAGGGCACTGTATCCCTGGAAGTCCCTGAAGTTTGAATAGGCGCTAGTGGAGGGTGGGCAAGGCACCATCTCCTTGGCTGTCTGTAACAGCGAGAGTGGTGAGCAGGGCACCGTATCCCTGGAAGTCCCTGACGGTTGAATAGCGGCTAGTGGATGGTGGGCAAGGCACCATCTCCTTGGCTGTCTGTAACAGTGAGAGTGGTGAGCAGGGCACTGTATCCCTGGAAGTCCCTGAGGGTTGAATAGGGGCTAGTAGAGGGTGGGCAAGACACCATATCCCTCGCTGTCTTTAACAGTGAGAGTGGTGAGCAGGGAACCATATCCCTGAAAGTCCCTGAGGGTTGAATATGCGCTAGTAGAGGGTGGGCAAGGCACCATATCCCTGGGTGTCTGTAACAGTGAGAGTGGTGAGCAGGGCACCATATCCCTGGTAGTCCCTGATGGTTGAATAGCGGCTAGTAGAGGGTGGGCAAGGCACCATATCCCTGGGTGTCTGTAACAGTGAGAGTGGTGAGCAGGGCACCATATCCCTGGAAGTCCCTGGTGGTTGAATGGCGGCTAGTAGAGGGTTGGCAAGGCACCATATCCCTGGGTGTCTGTAACAGTGAGAGTGGTGAGCAGGGCACTGTATCCCTGGAAGTCCCTGAGGGTTGAATAGGGGCTTGTAGAGGGTGGGCAAGGCACCATATCCCTGGGTGTCTGTAACAGTGAGAGTGGTGAGCAGGGTACCATATCCCTGGAAGTCCCTGAGGGTTGAATAGGGGCTAGTAGAGGATGGGCAAGGCACCTTCTCCTTGGCTGTCTGTAACAGTGAGAGTGGTGAGCAGGGCACCATATCCCTGGAAGTACCTGAGGGTTGAATAGGGGCTGGTAGAGGGTGGGCAAGGCAGCATATCCCTGGGTGTCTGTAACAGTGAGAGTGGTGAGCAGGGCACCATATCACTGGAAGTACCTGAGGGTTGAATAGGAGGCTAGTAGAGGGTGGGCAAGGCGCCATATCCATGGGTGTCTCTAACAGTTAGAGTGGTGAGCAGGGCATCATATCCCTGGGTGTCTATAACAGTGAGAGTGGTGAGCAGGGCACCATATCCCTGAAAGTCCCTGAGGCTTGAATAGGTGCTAGTAGAGGGTGGGCAAGGCACCATATCCCTGGGTGTCTGTAACAGTGAGAGTGGTGAGCAGGGCACCGTATCCCTGGAAGTCCCTGATGGTTGAATGGCGGCTAGTAGAGGGTGGGCAAGGCACCATATCCCTGGGTGTCTGTAACAGTGAGAGTGGTGAGCAGGGCACTGTATCCCTGGAAGTCCCTGATGGTTGAATAGCAGATAGTAGAGGGTGGGCAAGGCACCATATCCCTGGGTGTCTGTAACAGTGAGAGTGGTGAGCAGGGCACTGTATCCTTGGGATTCCCTGAGGGTTGAATAGGGGCTAGTAGAGGGTGGGCAAGGCACCATATCCCTGGGTGTCTGTAACAGTGAGAGTGGTGAGCAGGGCACCATATCCCTGGAGGTCCCTGAGGGTTGAATAGGCGCTAGTAGAGGGTGGGCAAGGCACCATCTCCTTGGCTGTCTGTAACAGTGAGAGTGGTGAGCAGGGCACCATATCCCTGGAAGTCCCTGAGGGTTGAATAGCGGCTAGTGGATGGTGGGCAAGGCACCATCTCCTTGGCTGTCTGTAACAGTGAGAGTGGTGAGCAGGGCACTGTGTCCCTGGAAGTCCATGAGGGTTGAATAGGGGCTAGTAGAGGGTGGGCAAGACACCATATCCCTGGGTGTCTGTAACAGTGAGAGTGGTGAGCAGGGCACCGTATCCCTGGAAGTCCCTGATGGTTGAATGGCGGCTAGTAGAGGGTGGGCAAGACACCATATCCCTGGGTGTCTGTAACAGTGAGAGTGGTGAGCAGGGCCCTGTATCCCTGGAAGTCCCTGAGGGTTGAATAGGGGCTGGTAGAGGGTGGGCAAGGCACCATATCCCTGGGTGTCTGTAACAGTGAGAGGGGTGAGCAGGGCACCATATCCCTGGAAGTCCCTGAGGGTTGAATAGGGGCTAGTAGAGGATGGGCAAGGCACCTTCTCCTTGGCTGTCTTTAACAGTGAGAGTGGTGAGCAGGGCACCATATCCCTGGAAGTTCCTGAGGGTTGAATAGGGGCTGGTAGAGCGTGGGCAAGGCACCATATCCCTGGGTGTCTGTAACAGTGAGAGTGGTGAGCAGGGCACCATATCACTGGAAGTACCTGAGTGTTGAATAGGAGGCTAGTAGAGGGTGGGCAAGGCGCCATATCCATGGGTGTCTGTAACAGTTAGAGTGGTGAGCAGGGCACCATATCCCTGGGTGTCTATAACAGTGAGAGTGGTGAGCAGGGCACCATATCCATGGTAGTCCCTGATGGTTGAATAGCAGCTAGTAGAGGGTGGGTAAGGCACCATATCCCTGGGTGTCTGTAAAAGTGAGAATGGTGAGCAGGGCACCATCTCCCTGGTAGTCCCTGATGATTGAATAGCAGCTAGTAGAGGGTGGGCAAGGCACCATATCCCTGGGTGTCTGTAACAGTGAGAGTGGTGAGCAGGGCACCATATCCCTGGAAGTCCCTGATGGTTGTATGGCGGCTAGTAGAGGGTGGGCAAGGCACTATATCCCTGGGAGTCTGTAACAGTGAGAGTGGTGAGCAGGGCACTGTATCCCTGGAAGTCCCTGAGGGTTGAATAGGCGCTAGTAGATGGTGGGCAAGGCACCATCTCCTTGGCTGTCTGTAACAGTGAGAGTGGTGAGCAGGGCGCTGTATCCCTGGAAGTCCCTGAGGGTTGAATAGGCACTAGTAGAGGGTCAGCAAGGCACCATCTCCTTGGCTGTCTGTAACAGTGAGAGTGGTGAGCAGGGCACCATATCCCTGAAAGTCCCTGAGGGTTGAATAGGCGCTAGTAGAGGGTGGGCAAGGCACCATATCCCTGGGTGTCTGTAACAGTGAGAGTGGTGAGCAGGTCACCATATCCCTGGAAGTCCCTGATGGTTGAATGGCGGCTAGTAGAGGGTGGGCAAGGCACCATATCCCTGGGTGTCTGTAACAGTGAGAGTGGTGAGCAGGGCACTGTATCCCTGGAAGTCCCTGAGGGTTGAATAGGGGCTGGTAGAGGGTGGGCAAGGCACCATATCCCTGGGTGTCTGTATCAGTGTGAGTGGCGAGCAGGGCACCATATCCCTGGAAGACCCTGAGGGTTGAATAGGGGCTAGCAGAGGATGGGCAAGGCACCATAACCTTGGCTGTCTGTAACAGTGAAAGTGGTGAGCAGGGCACCATATCCCTGGAGGTCCCTGAGGGTTGAATAGGCGCTAGTAGAGGGTGGGCAAGGCACCATCTCCTTGGCTGTCTGTAACAGTGAGAGTGGTGAGCAGGGCACCATATCCCTGGAAGTCCCTGAGGGTTGAATAGCGGCTAGTAGATGGTGGGCAAGGCACCATCTCCGTGGCTGTCTGTAACAGTGAGAGTGGTGAGCAGGGCACCATATCCCTGAAAGTCCCCGAGGGTTGACTAGGCGCTAGTAGAAGGTGGGCAAGGCACCATACCCCTGGGTGTCTGTAACAGTGAGAGTGGTGAGCAGGGCGCCATATCCCTGGAAGTCCCTGATGGTTGAATGGCGGCTATTAGAGGATGGGCAAGGCACCATATCCCTGGTTGTCTGTAACAGTGAGAGTGGTGAGCAGGGCACTGTATCCCTGGAAGTCCCTGAGGGTTGAATAGGGGCTGGTAGAGCATGGGCAAGGCACCATATCCCTGGGTGTCTGTAACAGTGAGAGTGGTGAGCAGGGCACCATATTCCTGGTAGTCCCTGAGGGTTGAATAGGGGCTAGTAGAGTATGGGCAAGGCACCATCTCCTTGGCTGTCTGTAACAGTGAGAGTGGTGAGCAGGGCACCATATCCCTCAAAGTCCCTGAGGGTTGAATAGGGGCTAGTAGAGGATGGGCAAGGCACCATCTCCTTGGCTGTCTGTAACAGTGAGAGTGGTGAGCAGGGAACTGTATCCCTGGAAGTCCCTGAGGGTTGAATAGGAGGCTAGTAGAGGGTGGGCAAAGCGCCATATCCATGGGAGTCTGTAACAGTTAGAGTGGTGAGCAAGGCACCATGTCCTTGGGTGTCTGTAACAGTGAGAGTGGTGAGCAGGGCACCATATCCCTGGAAGTCCCTGGGGGTTGAATAGGTGCTAGTAGAGGATGGGCAAGGCACCATATCCCTGGGTGTCTGTAACAGTGAGAGTGGTGAGCAGGGCACCATATCCCTGGAAGTCCCTGATGGTTGAATAGCAGCTAGTAGAGGGTGGGCAAGGCACCATATCCATGGGTGTCTGTAACAGTGAGAGTGGTGAGCAGGGGACCATATCCCTGGAAGTTCCTGATGGTTGAATAGCGGCTAGTAGAGGTTGGGCAAGGCACCATATCCCTGGGTGTCTGTAACAGTGATAGTGGTGAGCAGGGCACAATATCCCTGGAAGTCCCTGAGGATTGAATAGCAGCTAGTAGAGGGTGGGCAAGGCACCATATCCCTGGGTGTCTGTAACAGTGAGAGTGGTGAGCAGGGCACCATATCTCTGGAAGTCCCTGATGGTTGAATAGCGGCTAGTTGAGTGTGGGCAAGGTACCATATCCATGGGTGTCTGTAACAGTGAGAGTGGTGAGCAGGGCACCATATCCCTGGAAGTCCCTAATGGTTGAATAGCGGCTAGTAGAGGGTGGGCAAGGCACCATATCCCTGGGTGTCTGTAACAGTGAGAGTGGTGAGCAGGGCACCATATCCCTGGAAGTCCCTGATGGTCGAATAGCAGCTAGTAAAGGGTGGGCAAGGCACCATATCCCTGGGTGTCTGTAACAGTGAGAGTGGTGAGCAGGGCACCATATCCCTGGAAGTCCCTGAGGGTTGAATAGGAGCTAGTAGAGGGTGGGCAAGCCACCATATCACTGGGTGTCTGTAACAATGAGAGTGGTGAGCAGGGCACCATATCCCTGGAAGTCCCTGAGGGTTCAATAGCAGCTAGTAGAGGGTGGGCAAGGCACCATATCCCTGGGTGTCTGTAACAGTGAGAGTGGTGAGCAGGGCACCATATCCCTGGTAGTCTCTGATGGTTGAATAGCGGCTCGTAGAGGGTGGGCAAGGCACCATATCCCTGGGTCTCTTTAACAGTGAGAGTGGTGAGCAGGGCACCATATCCCTGGAAGTCCCTGAGGGTTGAATAGGGGCCAGTAGAGGGTGGGAAAGGCACCATATCCCTGGGTGTCTGTAACAGTGAGAGTGTTGAGCAGGGCACAATATCCCTGGAAGTCCCTGAGGGTTGAATAGCGGCTAGTAGAGGGTGGGCAAAGCACCATATCCCTGGGTGTCTGTAACAGTGAGAGTGGTGAGCAGGGCACCATATCCCTGGAAGTCCCTGATGGTTGAATAGCGGCTAGTAGAGTGTGGGCAAGGCACCATATCCATGTGTGTCTGTAACAGTGAGAGTGGTGAGCAGGGCACCATATCCCTAGAAGTCCCTGATGGTTTAATAGCGGCTAGTAGAGGGTGGGCAAGGCACCATATCCCTGGGTGTCTGTAACAGTGAGAGTGGTGAGCAGGGCACCATATCCCTGGAAGTCCCTGATGGTTGAATAGCAGCTAGTAAAGGGTGGGCAAGGCACCATATCCCTGGGTGTCTGTAACAGTGAGACTGGTGAGCAGGGCACCATATCCCTGGAAGTCCCTTAGGGTTGAATAGGAGCTAGTAGAGGGTGGGCAAGCCACCATATCACTGGGTGTCTGTAACAGTGAGAGTGGTGAGCAGGGCACCATATCCCTGGAAGTCCCTGAGGGTTGAATAGCAGCTAGTAGAGGGTGGGCAAGGCACCATATCCCTGGGTGTCTGTAACAGTGAGAGTGGTGAGCAGGGCACCATATCCCTGGTAGTCCCCGATGTTTGAATAGCGCTTCGTTGAGGGTGGGGAAGGCACCATATCCCTGGGTCTCTTTAACAGTGAGAGTGGTGAGCAGGGCACCATATCCCTGGAAGTCCCTGAGGGTTGAATAGGGGCTAGTAGAGGGTGGGCAAGGCACCATATCCCTGGGTGTCTGTAACAGTGAGAGTGGTGAGCAGGGCACCATATCCCTGAAAGTCCCTGAGGGTTGAATAGTGGCTAGTAGAGGGTGGGCAACGCACCATATCCCTGGGTGTCTGTAACAGTGAGAGTCGTGAGCAGGGCACCATATCCCTGGAAGTCCCTGATGGTTGAATAGCGGCTAGTAGAGGGTGGGCAAGGCACCATATCCCTGGGTGTCTATAACAGTGAGAGTGGTGAGCAGGGCACCATATCCCTTGTAGTCCCTGATGGTTGAATAGCAGCTAGTAGAGGGTGGGTAAGGCACCATATCCCTGGGTGTCTGTAACAGTGAGAGTGGTGAGCAGGGCACCATATCCCTGGAAGTCCCTGATGGTTGAATGGAGGCTAGTAGAGGGTGGGCAAGGCACTATATCCCTAGGTGTCTGTAACAGTGAGAGTGGTGAGCAGGGCACTGTATCCCTGGAAGTCCCTGAGGGTTGAATAGGCGCTAGTAGATGGTGGGCAAGGCACCATCTCCTTGGCTGTCTGTAACAGTGAGAGTGGTGAGCAGGGCGCTGTATCCCTGGAAGTCCCCGAGGGTTGAATAGGCACTAGTAGAGGGTCAGCAAGGCACCATCTCCTTGGCTGTCTGTAACAGTGAGAGTGGTGAGCAGGGCACCATATCCCTGAAAGTCCCTGAGGGTTGAATAGGCGCTAGTAGAGGGTGGGCAAGGCACCATATCCCTGGGTGTCTGTAACAGTGAGAGTGGTGAGCAGGTCACCATATCCCTGGAAGTCCCTGATGGTTGAATGGCGGCTAGTAGAGGGTGGGCAAGGCACCATATCCCTGGGTGTCTGTAACAGTGAGAGCAGTGAGCAGGGCACTGTATCCCTGGAAGTCCCTGAGGGTTGAATAGGGGATGGTAGAGGGTGGGCAAGGCACCATATCCCTGGGTGTCTTTAACAGTGTGAGTGGCGAGCAGGTCACCATATCCCTGGAAGACTCTGAGGGTTGAATAGGGGCTAGTAGAGGATGGGCAAGGCACCATCTCCTTGGCTGTCTGTAACAGTGAAAGTGGTGAGCAGGGCACCATATCCCTGGAAGTCCCTGAGGGTTGAATAGGCGCTAGTAGAGGGTGGGCAAGGCACCATCTCCTTGGCTGTCTGTAACAGTGAGAGTGGTGAGCAGGGCACCATATCCCTGGAAGTCCCTGAGGGTTGAATAGCGGCTAGTAGATGGTGGGCAAGGCACCATCTCCTTGGCTGTCTGTAACAGTGAGAGTGGTGAGCAGGGCGCCATATCCCTGAAAGTCCCCGAGGGTTGACTAGGCGCTAGTAGAAGATGGGCAAGGCACCATACCCCTGGGTGTCTGTAACAGTGAGAGTGGTGAGCAGGGCACCATATCCCTGGAAGTCCCTGATGGTTGAATGGCGGCTATTAGAGGATGGGCAAGGCACCATATCCCTGGTTGTCTGTAACAGTGAGAGTGGTGAGCAGGGCACTGTATCCCTGGAAGTCCCTGAGGGTTGAATAGGGGCTGGTAGAGGGTGGGCAAGGCACCATATCCCTGGGTGTCTGTAACAGTGAGAGTGGTGAGCAGGGCACCATATCCCTGGTAGTCCCTGAGGGTTGAATAGGGGCTAGTAGAGTATGGGCAAGGCACCATCTCCTTGGCTGTCTGTAACAGTGACAGTGGTGAGCAGGGCACCATATCCCTCAAAGTCCCTGAGGGTTGAATAGGGGCTAGTAGAGGATGGGCAAGGCACCATATCCCTGGGTGTCTGTAACAGTGAGAGTGGTGAGCAGGGCACCATATCTCTGGAAGTCTCTGATGGTTGAATAGCGGCTAGTAGAGTGTGGGCAAGGCACCATATCCATGGGTGTCTGTAACAGTGAGAGTGGTGAGCAGGGCACCATATCCCTGGAAGTCCCTAATGGTTGAATAGCGGCTAGTAGAGGGTGGGCAAGGCACCATATCCCTGGGTGTCTGTAACAGTGAGAGTGGTGAGCAGGGCACCATATCCCTGGAAGTCCCTGATGTTTGAACAGCAGCTAGTAAAGGGTGGGCAAGGCACCATATCCCTGGGTGTCTGCAACAGTGAGAGTGGTGAGCAGGGCACCATATCCCTGGAAGTCCCTGAGGGTTGAATAGGAGCTAGTAGAGGGTGGGCAAGCCACCATATCACTGGGTGTCTGTAACAGTGAGAGCGGTGAGCAGGGCACCATATCCCTGGTAGTCTCTGATGGTTGAATAGCGGCTCGTAGAGGGTGGGCCAGGCACCATATCCCTGGGTCTCTTTAACAGTGAGAGTGGTGAGCAGGGCACCATATCCCTGGAAGTCCCTGAGGGTTGAATAGGGGCTAGTAGAGGTTGGGCAAGGCACCATATCCCTGGGTGTCTGTAACAGTGAGAGTGGTGAGCAGGGCACAATATCCCTGGAAGTCCCTGAGGGTTGAATAGCGGCTAGTAGAGGGTGGGCAAAGCACCATATCCCTGGGTGTCTGTAACAGTGAGAGTGGTGAGCAGGGCACCATATCCCTGGAAGTCCCTGATGGTTGAATAGCGGCTAGTAGAGTGTGGGCAAGGCACCATATCCATGGGTGTCTGTAACAGTGAGAGCGGTGAGCAGGGCACCATATCCCTGGAAGTCCCTGATGGTTGAATAGCGTCTAGTAGAGTGTGGGCAAGGCACCACATCCCTGGGTGTCTGTAACAGTGAGAGTGGTGAGCAGGACACCATATCCCTAGAAGTCCCTGATGGTTGAATAGCGGCTAGTAGAGGGTGGGCAAGGCACCATATCCCTGGGTGTCTGTAACAGTGAGAGTGGTGAGCAGGGCACCATATCCCTGGAAGTCCCTGATGGTTGAATAGCAGCTAGTAAAGGGTGGGCAAGGCACCATATCCCTGGGTGTCTGTAACAGTGAGACTGGTGAGCAGGGCACCATATCCCTGGAAGTCCCTGAGGGTTGAATAGGAGCTAGTAGGGGGTGGGCAAGCCACCATATCACTGGGTGTCTGTAACAGTGAGAGTGGTGAGCAGGGCACCATATCCCTGGAAGTCCCTGAGGGTTGAATAGCAGCTAGTAGAGGGTGGGCAAGGCACCATATCCCTGGGTGTCTGTAACAGTGAGAGTGGTGAGCAGGGCACCATATCCCTGGTAGTCCCTTATGTTTGAATAGCGCCTCATAGAGGGTGGGCAAGGCACCATATCCCTGGGTCTCTTTAACAGTGAGAGTGGTGAGCAGGGCACCATATCCCTGGAAGTCCCTGAGGGTTGAATAGGGGCTAGTAGAGGGTGGGCAAGGCGCCGTATCCCTGGGTGTCTGTAACAGTGCGAGTGTTGAGCAGGGCACCATATCCCTGGAAGTCCCTGAGGATTGAATAGTGGCTAGTAGAGGGTGGGCAAGGCACCATATCCCTGGGTGTCTGTAACAGTGAGAGTGGTGGCAGGGCACCATATCCCTGGAAGTCCCTGATGGTTGAATAGCGGCTAGTAGAGGGTGGGCAAGGCACCATATCCCTGGGTGTCTGTAACAGTGAGAGTGGTGAGCAGGGCACCATATCCCTGGAAGTTCCTGAGGGTTTAATAGGCGCTAGTAGAGCGTGGGCAAGGCACCATATCCCTGGGTGTCTGTAACAGTGAGAGTGGTGAGTGTGATGTTTTCTGGGGATCCCCACAGGGTTAGCGTTGCGCTCGCTAAGCTTCAACTTTAATTGCGCTGTGCGTCGCTGCGCTGACAGAAACATGACCGTTTGTTATGGATTCTAGCCCCCGAACTGACCGTTACGTCAGTTCCGGTTTCTTTATTTTTCTTTCCTCGTTTCTCTTGTGCCACATGACCGGCTAATATCCGGCACATGACACCACATTCCTCCCCAACTTGGAATGTTTGTGAACTTCCCCTTTTTCATCTATCAAACCTCAATATGACATAAGTAGTCTGTTCTAGTCTCTTAAATTCAATTGGGTAAGCTCACTTGCCGGTAGATCCCATCTACCACATAGCCTTGTAGGCGGGATGATGATTTTGGTCTTTCCTTCAGGTGCTATCGTGGGTTGCATCTTTCTGGGTTGTTTGTCGTGGAGCTTTCAGGCTGAACTTCCTCTTCTTGCCAACTAGTAGTCATCGGTTCATTAAACGTATTATTGAGCCTGGGTGTCAGTCGGCTGGGTGATCGATAAGAAGATTCACTTGATGTCAAGCAAGATGATTCAGATCCTCCTCTCGTAGTTTCCTGTTTTTCTTCCCACATTTCAGCTCGCACTTTCCTGAATTGTGAAATATTTCTCGTCACAATTTCACTCCCTCGTCTAGCCGTAATCATACTATGATTGGCGTCACTGACTGTCCAAGGCTGGTATTCAAAATTAAGAGAAAACTTCTTAGGGGTGGCTCAGTTCTTGACAATGACTGAGTCTCCAGGTCTAAGCTCACGGTGATTGGCTCGTCAAGAAATACTTTCTTGTTCATTTTGCTTCACTCTCTTAGCATTTATGATCGGGAAATCTGGTTCAGGTGCTATCCAACAGGAATGTATAGGGAGCTCTGCCTGTATGGGTACTCCAAACATGAGCGCTGCAGGACTGATTCCTGTTGAAGAGTATGGGGTCTGTCTGTGGGTTCTCAAAAATCGATACACTGCTTTCAACCACAAATGTCTTTTCTCCTTGGCGATACGAATAACTTTGTTAAGTGATCCCATAAATCGCTCAACATCACCATTCGCTTGTGGCCATCCTGGGGTGATCCGTTAATGTTGTATGTTAAGATCTTGAAAGAATTGACGAAATTCTTGACTGGTGAAAGGTGGTCCATTGTCACTTTTGATTTCTGATGGCATCCCATGTATTGCAAATATTTTTTCCAATGCAAGAGTCATATTTTCAGCATCAGTGGACATCACATGTTCGACTTCAGGATTTCTACTAAATTCATCAATTAGAACAAGTAGGTAACCTTCCCCAGCTATGGTACAGTAATCAGCACTGACCGCTTCCCATCTCTTGCTGCTTTGCGGAGCGCTGTCAATGGGTTCTGGTCTCTCAGCTCTCTGGGTAGCTTGGCAGGCTGCACAGGACTCTACCAGTTCTATCACTCTCTGTTGCATGTTAGCCATCCATATCCTGGATTTCAAATATGCTGTTGTCTTTACAATACCTTGGTGCCCACTTTAGGCTAGTTTGAGGGCTCGTTCTTCTAATGAGGTAGACAATACAATGCAATGACCTTTGAGTATTATCCCTTCTGGGGCTACCGTGAGTTTGTGTCGAATTCCAAACAAAGACTGAAGTTTGCTCTGAGCTGCTGCAGTGCGCAGAGCGATGGAGGTAAGGTAGTTCCTCCAATTCCCTGATTGGATGGCTGCTATGGTGTGAGTTAGGATGGCATCTGTTTCAGTTTCATTGGCTATTTCTTGTAAAGACAAAACTCGCGGTCTGGAACAGGCTACTACATGGCAGACATGTTCCTCTGTTTCTCTCGCATGGTGTTCTTCTTCCTTTGTAGCAGGTTGTGGGTGGCGAGACAGATAGTCAGCTGGGTTATCTGTGCCTGGTCGGTACTCTACCTCAATGTTGTAGGGCTGTAGTTGAAGCATCCACTTTTCTATACGTGGTGGTGGGTGAGGTGCTGATCCTCTGAAAATTGGAATAAGTGGTTTGTGATCTGAGAATACTTTGACTTGATTGCCTAGCAAATAAACTTTGAAATGCCTGCATCCCCATAAGATGGCAAGGGCCTCCTTCTCTATATGTGCATAATTCTGTTCTGTTTTTGTTAGTGCACGGATGGCAAAAGCGATTGGGTAGACATTTCCATCCTTATCAGTCTGAGTAAGTACAGCTCCCAAACCGACTGGACTAGCATCCACTAACAGTTCTGTATGCCTCTTGATGTCAAAAAAAGCCATTGTTGTGGATACAGATAAGGTGTCTTTGATCTGCAGAAATGCTTGTTGGTGGGCAGGCAACCATTCCCATTTTGATCTTTTTTAGTTAGTTCACGGAGAGGATTTGCGATAGTGGCGAGATCTGGAATAAAGCTTGCACAATATGTTGCCATTCCCATGAAGCTCTGTATCTCTGCGACATATGTAGGGGTGTAGTGTTCTTGATGTCATTAACTTTGGCAGGATCTGGCGATACTCCATTTACATTGGAAACGTAGCCAAAAAACTTAGTTCATCTTTTCCAAATTCACATTTCTCAGCATTCAGGGTCAAACTAGATTCCTCTAGCCTCTTTAGAACCACAGCAAGGCGTTTGAGATGTTCACTTTTGTTGGATGCGTATAAAATAATATCATCACTGATATTCATTGTTCCTTCTAGGCCAGTGAGAACTTTTCCGAATTTCATGTTGGAATACTTCCGCAGCCGAGGATATTCCAAAATGTAGCCGCTTGTAACGCCGTAGTCCAAGGTGGGAAGAGAACGTAGTGATGTATCTTGATTCTTTAGCTAGTTTAAGTTGATGGTATCCTGACCTTAGGTCAATTTTGCTGAAGATGGTTGCCCCTGTTAGGTCAACAATAAGTTTGTCTATGGTTGGTGTGATGTGACGTTCTCTTCCGATTGCTGCATTTGGGAGCCTCATGTCAATACAAATTCGTAAAGCATTGGGTTGTTTGGGTTTCTTTGCAACTACCATGGGGGATAACCATGGGGTTGGCCCTGATGTTTTCTCGATAATGCCTGCTGCCTCTAGTTTGTCTAGTTCTTATTTTACAGCTTCTCTCAAATGGAATGGTACTCGGCGGTGACGTACTGCCTTTGGTTCAATGGTGGAGTCAATGTGAAGTTTAATGCTTCTGCCCTTTAAACCCCTGATGCCTTGAAATACTTTGTGATGTTTTTCAGCAATTCATCAATCTCATTGCACCGAATGTTGAAAGCAAAATGAATCAGTTTCAGTTTCTCAGCGGTTTTACAATTTAGCAGTGTTTCACAGCCAGCATCAACAACATAAACTCGTGCTCGACACATGGCGCTGTTATGAACGAAATCAGACTTGAACAACCCTTGCACCGGTAGAGGCTTCTTGTATCCATATGCGTATAATCTGACCTTCCTCTCTTGGAGTTTGGGTTTGGTATGAAGTTTGTTAAATGCCGATACTGGCATTACATTGACAGTTGCGCCTGTGTCTATAACTACTCTCAATGGTTTTCCGTCCGAGATGACAGTGCAAGACGGCCTCTTCCGTTGTCTGGACCGATGTGGCTCTACCGCTGAAATAAGGTGTATGCAGTGTTTCCTTTTGCTTGTTTTTCTCCATTTATCACTGTCATTTCTGTCAGGGGATGCACTGTCTTCACTGTCTTCACTTTCACTAGTATCTGGTGATCTCTGGTAGTGCTCTACTGCTCTTGCCCTTCCTGTTTTCCTTGATTGGCGTTGTGTTCTTTGGGGTCCGAATTTCTTCCGGTTTTCGTGCGTTTGCCTTGATGTGTGTTCTCTGTTATTTCTGTTTGGCGGGTTTAAACAAACAGCTGCATAGTGGTTGAGGCGATTGCACATTCGGCATATTGATCCCCAGGCAGGGCATGATTCTCCTTTATGCCACGGACCACCGCACCATTTGCATGTCTTGTCTATCCATTGTGACGCTTGTTTTTTTGTAGTGTTTCCTTTTCGCTCACCCTGCTCTCGGGTGTTTTGGCGTTTTGATATGGCAGCAATGTCTTCTGTTGGCTTTGGATTGTCAATCGGGAGCTTTTGGATGGCTGCCTTGATTACTGACACTTAGTCTTCTGTTTGTTCATGCAGGCGTTCCAATTCTAAAATTCGAGACAGGCTTATGTTTCTTTCTGACAGGATGGCTCTCCTCAGTTTTTCAGACGAAATTCCATTCATGATTTGAAGTCGGATGGCGAACTCTTCATTGGGGAAATCACAGCCTACTGCCATTTCACGCAATCGTGCGTGGAATTTATCGACAGTCTCGTTTTCACATTGTCTAGCCATGCAAAGATGAAAGCGTTCATAGTCTGGATTGAGTTCGAGCTTGAACATATTGGTAAGAGCATTCTTTGCAGCATCGTAGTTGTTTGCATCACCACGGTCTGGGATTGCGTTGAATAGACGGAGTGCTGCTGCCCCTATATTGAGTAGAAGAAATGTGCACTTTTTCTTGGCTAAGGTGATTTCACTAGCATCCAGGTGCATTTCAAATTGTTGTAACCAGATTTCCCAATGAATTGCTGCACCCGTAGTAAATGGGTCAAATGGTGGTATAAGAGTGGTTAATGCCGGGTCTGGATGGCCTGAGCTGGTATTTCTTCCTGCTGTTGAATTTACACCAGTCCTCGCAGGGCTTGTCTCAGTGCTTGACATAGCTGGAGCTGTGATGTTTTACCAATTTAATATTCACTTGAGTAAAACCAAAAGAGAAACTTATTTCAAAGTCAAATGTGAGCTAAAGCTGGATGAATTGCACTCACAAAAATCCAAACTTGTTTTTCTTTCTCTAATGATGTTTGTGTGATCTCATTAACAGTTTTATTACTTTCTGTTTGATTAAGGAGATATTTATAGTCCTTGCTGACAGTTATATCTGTGTTCCCCTTCACATATAATGATTTAAAACTTAAATCGTGTTCACTTTGTTCTCTTTTATCCATGTAAAATAATTGCAGTCTGTCAGGGTTGCCGGACTGAAACTGCCCTATTTTATCTTCATATGTGCGTGTAGCAGAACGTTGGGACTGAGAATTCAAAGTTCCGGGCATAAACACTTGTTATATGGCTCTGCTGTCTCTGTAATTAATCTGGCTTGACATGGAATGTTGGGGGTGTGAAAACGAGGCTGTAAACACATGTGTTACTACAAGCAGTGCTGTTTTCAGTCAGCAGGTGGCGCTAGCATTACACACTAGGCTTCTCACCTCATATTTCTGTGTTCGATGTCAGTCACGGCAGCAATTACGTGTGGGTTCTTAATATCCTCGTCACCAATGTGATGTTTTCTGGGGATCCCCACAGGGTTAGCGTTGCGCTCACCAAGCTTCAACTTTAATTGCGCTGCGCGTCGCTGACAGAAACATGACCGTGTGTTATGGATTCTAGCCCCCGAACTGACCGTTACGTCAGTTCCGGTTTCTTTATTTTTATTTCCTCGTTTCTCTTATGTCACGTGACCGGCTAATCTGCGGCACGTGACACCACAGTGAGCAGGCTAGTAGAGGGTGGGCAAGGCACCATATCCCTGGGTGTCTGTAACAGTGAGAGTGGTGAGCAGGGCACCATATCCCTGGAAGTCCCTGATGGTTGAATAGCGGCTAGTAAAGGGTGGGCAAGGCACCACATCCCTGGGTGTCTGTAACAGTGAGAGTGGTGAGCAGGGCACCATATCCCTGGAATTCCCTGATGGTTGAATAGCGGCTAGTAGAGGGTGGGCAAGGCACCATATCCCTGGGTGTCTGTAACAGTGAGAGTGGTGAGCAGGGCACCATATCCCTGGAAGTCCCTGATGGTGAATAGGGGCTAGTAGATGGTGGGCAAGGAACCATATCCCTGGGTGTCTGTAACAGTGAGAGTGGTAAGCAGGGCACCATATCCCTGGTAGTCCCTGAGGGTTGAATAGCGGCTAGTAGAGGGCGGGCAAGACATCATATCCCTGGGTGTCTGTAACAGTGAGAGTGGTGAGCAGGGCACCATATCCCTGGTAGTCCCTGAGGGTTGAATAGCAGCTAGTAGAGGGTGGGCAAGGCACCATATACCTGGGTGCCTGTAACAGTGAGAGTGGTGAGCAGGGCACCATATCCATTGGTGTCTGTAACAGTGAGAGTGGTGAGCAAGGCACCATATCCATGGGTGTCTGTAACAGTGAGAGTGGTGAGCAAGGCACCATATCCATGGGTGTCTGTAACAGTGAGAGTGGTGTGCAGGGCACAATATCCCTGAGTAACTTGGAAGGTTGTAGGGAGAAGTCGTGGTGTTGGGGAAATAGGAACACTAGTAGAGTGGGATGAGCGACAGTTAGTGGGTGGAAGAGCGGGAGAGGCTACTGGCATTAAATGAGACAGAAAATATAATGAGGGTAATAGCAAGAGGTGGGGAGGTAGAGTGAGAGGAAGGAGGGAAAAGGAATAACGGAAGTAGAAGGATAGTTGGCAGGGGCATAGCCAGGATTGTCTAACAAGTGGGGACTGAAACTAATGTAGTTGGGCCCTCCACAGTGACATTAACATCTGTAAATGCCCACGCAGCACTGCTGAGAGGCCATTGCCCGCTCAGGCCCTACCCTGCCTACGTCTCTGATAGTTGGAAGTAGAAGTGTTAAAGAATAGAAGTGGGCAAAGAAGTAAGATCGGAGGATGCAGGTGGAAAGGCGGAGTGAGAGATTGGAAGGGACAATGACATGGTGGGAAGAGAGTAACTTACAAGGTCAAATTAGTGAAGGGTCGGGAGTGAGAGGTTGTGAAATGAGAGTATGTGAGGCAGGCCAAAAGAAGGCAGCATTCTCTATTCCCAGAAAGACTAACCAACGATAGAAGAGGGAAAGATAGTAGTTCCCCAGGGAGTCCAGTAGCCATCATATTAGGGCAAACCCCAAGTGTAGAGATGCAGAAGACAGAGCTGGGTTACCGATCTGAAGATTAATAACAGCCCGATAGGGATGTCTGGGGCTGGGAGGTGGGTTCCATGCCCAGGGAAGTCGAGAGTGGAAAGGGATGGCCCTAGCACCAATCATTCCCAGTCCCTTAGACCCCAGAGAATTAATGAGAGAAGCAGCCATTCTGACCATTTTTATTGAAAGAAACACCCTTAGTTATTTGTGGCGGGCCACCCCATCACCCCCCCTCTAAATAATTGCTTATAACAGCTGTTGTGTAGTGGATCTAACATTACAAATGGTTGATCTTACTGGATCTAACAAATATGTATTGAAATGAAAGACTTTTTTTCAAATATTTTGTTGGGGGGGGGCTCTCTTTTGCAGCCATAGAATTTAACTTTGGGGGTTCTGATCCATTTGAAGATCTGGGTTGGAGGTGTTTGTTTCTGTCTTGCACTGGATTCCCATAGTACTCCAGGGTCGTCACCCCTCCATAGTAATATCCAGGGGGGTCATTAAACCCCAACCTCTGGAATTTGCTTTGCAAAGGGCACTAGAGGTAGCAGATTTTTCGCAGTACTTCTCCGACTCACCGAGCACGATACTTTAAGTCACGGCAAGTTAGTGGTAATGCTTTAAACGTGCATAATAGGAAGCCTCCGGTCCTGACATAGAATGGCTAATGCCCTTCACTATCGTGAGTGGGAGTTTAGATACTATTAAAGACAAGGAGGCGAGTATTATCCCTTCCTCCCAGTTGGTAAACTGGTTAGTACCTGGGGTATTGCCTGAGGCATGGCGTAAAATGTTTTCCCCTAGCACTGGACCCTTCCAGTTTCAGGGGGTTTTGTTTCATAATACTCAGTTGGTTTAAGTGTTACGAGCGGTTTTCTTGTTTGTATTTAGGTGGCCCTGTTTCTATTCTCAATACCCTCCAGTAGCGTAAATGATGTGTCTTTTTGAGATGAACATTTATCAAGGAAATGGTACACCCTTATCTTTCCCCAGGGATAGAAAGGAGGTTTGTCAAATGTTTTTCTTCCCCATGAAAGTTTTTCTAGTTCCTGGTTTTACAGGGTTTGCATTTAAATTATCTTGCCAGTCCTTCACTTGGTTAAATTAGAGGCGAGCGAGAGAGTGTCAAGGTTAGCATATAACAAACTTTGTAAGTATATATATATATTTTCAGAAAGAGAAAAGCCTTTAGGGAAAGGCAAATCTGGCGGGCTGCACTCCTGAAAGCAGCTGGGAGATGTCAATCATAACTCAGCAGAGAAGAGGCGCGACAGCATGTCCGGGCAGCACAAACATTTCTTTATTGTTTAAAATGCATAAGAAAGGGAAAAGCCTGGATGGCAGACGACGCGTTTTGCAGTATTCTAACCTCTTGATCACGAAGGAAGGAAAAGACACAGAGAAAGGACTCCGTTTTGAAACCAAGTCAACTCTATGGTAGATACATAGAGTGGCCTTAGTCCGATGTCAGCACTGGTTGCAAGCGCCTGGCAGCCATATTTAAACATGCTGTAACGCACAGTACATGTATATTTATTAGAGCAAATGGCCTGTGTAGACTCAGATATATAATAATACAACGAGAAAATTCAAATATTTTTAAAATATCTCACGATTGTTGCAATTCTACAAACTGAAGAAAAAGGGACGTTGACCACTACGCTGCTATAAAGTGAGGTGTGTAATTAAACCACCTATATATATGGCGTGGAAACACTCGGTAATGTGCCAAAAGTTGTTATAACTCGTTATTATGTTTGCCTAATAAAAGAAGCAGTGGCGGTAGAGGCTATGGGGCTGATTCATGGAATTTGTGCACCGAAAAATGGGGATTTGTGCACCATTCTGCCCTCAAAGCCATGTTTAACAAATGGGGATTTGCACTTGTGTGTTATGCCTGAGGGCAGCGTCCATGTCAATACACTCATCTAAGAGGAGACAAGAACGTGTCTGCCGGTAGTTTCTAAACAACTCTGTCTTTTCTCAATTGTGGAGTGCAACAACCGCTGACACTGTTATAAATGGCTGTCGGAGAACGCTGCAATGACATTCCTAATGTTAGCCGTGCAAGGACACTGTACAATCTCAGAATACCAATGAGTGTGCCCAGTAAACATAGCAGCAATAATTGCTCAACATGATAACCATAAAGTGCACAGTGCCTAACAGCACAAATGACTCTCAACAGTAGTAATATGTATTATTTGCAACTTATTGACAACTGTTCAATAGCTGGGGGTTGGTAGATAGAAAGATCAGGCAAAGTAAATACAAACTCATGTCGTAGACGTCTGGTTAGACCTCGTTAAGCTTAAGGGAGAAACAATGTTTTCTACTCCTCCAATTTTAATATTATGTAATGCCTTTCTAGACAGGTTACTTATTTAAGTACACCCTTTGGAACTGTGTCACCTGTCTCCTATTCCGAAATGTTCCCTCCCAAAGAGGAGTTACTAATACCCCCCCACCCCCAATTTTGTTTTGGTACCAGTAACCAAATGCATATATCCCTCCACACTTCCAATGGACATTATTGGGCCTCTCCCTCTTTTCAAATCCTTATTTTCTCTCGAAGAAATTCTCGTATGTTCCAAATGTTCAATCTTATGCCCAAGAGAGCATCTAAGGTGGGGGTGTTCTTTGCACATTATTTATCTAATTCGGGATGTCATGCATCTGTGGGGTGAGGGGGAGGGTACTGTGGTTATCTGTCTGAGTCCTTGTATGTGATCCCAACCTCATAAGGTTTGCTTTGGTTCTTAGCTTAAGTTCTCGTTTCCATCCCAGACATATTCTTGGGTCCTTGCCCGACTACTTCAAAGCACGTTTGTACTTGCCGCCATATACCCCTGCCTGTGCATTGTAATGCTCAAGGTCTTCAGAGTGACAATTAGGTTTCCTATAAGTTATAGGTCCTTCATATGCTGAGGGATCATTCAAGTCCACGGTAACCAGGATTGGTAGGTCTGGTAGGAAAACAAGAGATCTTGTTTTTTTTTTCTCCAATTATTTCTTGTTCCTACATGCCGTGGCTTAATATCTATCCATGGTTGACTTTCAGGTGACAGTTAAGTTTGTTTCAATTTTTCTTTTTACCTTAAACTGAAATTTGCTATTTATTTTGTTCTTCCTATGAATTTCTCTCAGGTTTCCACTTAACCCCCTTAAGTTTGTATTATCAATAATTTACTTTATTCGTAGCTAGTGCTTCATGTCATTCATTCCTGCTTCCAAGAGCTATGGTAGATAGCTGAATGCCTGTGAGACAAATACTACATTTCTTGAAAAGGCTCCGGTTTGATTCTACAATGCTATTTACATTATTTGTGAACTCAAGTAGGTATGGGTCCATGGCTTGATTGGTACCACCAACCAAACCTGTTTGTTTTTTTCTCTCATTGTTCAGAAGCTGTTTGGACATAAAAGGAGTATCAAGCAGATCCATGGTCTTATGACTGGATGTTTGGATGTTCATCTTCCTGATCCTGTTTTTTCATGAGAGGAATTAATGTTGTTTCCGCGGCTTAAGAAGAAGGAAGAGCGTCTAATTGCAGCGGGTTTTAGGGACTGGGACCTGTGCTGATTGGCTGTTATGGGGTAATGACCTTGGCTCTTTTGAGAGCTCCATTTTATGTTCTCATTCAGAAACTATTAATGTTAGTCTTTAAAAAGTTTAAAAAGAATGTTTTCTTTGCTGCTGGACGAGTCGATAAAGAAGATTCATGCATAATACTTGCCTCATTGTCTTTAATAGCATCTAAACCCCAGTCACGATGGTTAGGGGGTTAGCCATTGTGTACATTACATTTATACATTTAACAGCTGATTGGGCAGAGGCGCCATGGATACAATAGAGTGAAAGAGAAAAACCGGAGACAAATATGGGCAAAGAAGTCGGCCATCTTAAGATGGGAACATGGTCATGGACCAGTATGGGAAAATGCCATGTGCTAACCTTGTACGGAATGTGGGGAAACACGTGGGGGCAAGGTAATGGACATAAAACAACAGTGATTTGGACATGCAAAAGACGCACACTAAAGAGATACGGGTGGGCATATAAGCATCTAATTAGTGGGTCAGGTGAGAAAAAACACTCAGTTGTAATCCACAGAAAAGGTTCACATAAGTAGGGCCATGCCAAAAGAGTGTTAAAACTCAGAAAAGCACACACTGAAATGCACAGCCATGAATCAAATGAGAGCTGACCACTGCATTTCCTCATTCAACCCATCAAGGTGCGAGTTCAACCAAAAAATCCATCTTTGCTCCAACCTAAGTAGCCTTTCATGGGTACTGAATTGGCAGGGGTCCGGAGAGACACTATATATAACCATCCACTCAAAGTCAAGATCTGAATGGCCCAGATCCTAATAATGTTGCACTAAGCGGGCAACTGAGCTTTTTCTAATGCGTGATCTGTGCTCCTCAATTCTGACGGATACCTTCCTGGTTGTCATTCCAACATAAATCTTCCAACAAGGGTATTTAATCACGTATATCACATTACTGGTGTTACAATTATTGTGTGTCTTAAGGATCCAAGTGACCTCTTTGTGGCCAAATACGGTGGAAGTCAGACAAGCATCACATGCCCTACATGTCCCACAAGGATAATGACCAGCAATAGGCTGCAAAAAAAGACTCCAGCCTCGCGTGAGAGTGTTCTGTGGAGACCTCTCTTCCTGGAGCCTAGCGTTTACTAATTGGTCTTTGATGTTTTCAACCACGTTTCAAAACAAACAAAGGTGGTTTGGAAGTACAGCCAGTACTGCGGACAAGTGGCCAATATCTACGAAGAAGCTGCTGGATGCGTGTGGTTTTAGGAGAGTAGTTACACATTTCACACAATCTTCGGTAGCAGGCCTGGCCCTTGTGGAAAGTAAACTATCCCTGCCTGTGTATTTAGCACGCTTGGCTGACCGCTTTAATAATTTACGAGGATAACCCCAATCACAGAGGGCCTCATTATAAGTTTGCTGGTGCAGAAACAAGGGTTCCGGTAAGCTCACTGGTACCCTTGTTTCCGGACTGGCAAACTATAAGTCTGCCTGCCAGGACTGCTGTGCCCAACAGGTCTGACCCTCCCTGGCACAGCGGTCATGGTAGGCAGACCTTTCACGGGAACACCGTCACCATTAGCAACAGTGCCAGCGCTCCTGTGTCCCCACTCCCATAGAGTCCCACAGGACTCTATGGGAATGGGGATTTATGAATATACTAGCACCTGACTTCCCGGCTGCTGGACTCGTAATGAGCCAGTGGCACTGGGAGGTCAGGTGCCAGTAAATTATAACGTTAGCAACACCAGGGTTACAGAGTCTGGAGATCAAAGAGTTGGCATGAAATTAGATATCATCATGGAACGTGGCAATTGCGTCGAACTCCCAAACGCTGACTGTATGGAAGGTGCTTGTGGAGAGCCCGCAGAGATGTTGACTATAAAAATTGAGACATGTGTTTCTTTCAGTGGTTTTCGAACACAAAGTAGTGTAAACCCTGCCCCTGTCATGCTTTATAAGGAGATCCAAAAAAACAATCTGATCTCTGCCCCAAGTGAAAGTAAACGGGGGTTTTGATTATCAAGCCAATCAGAAAAAGTCTGTAATGTTGCCTCATAACCATTCCAAATGAAGAAAAGAAATTTGTCAATATATTTTTCCAATCCAAGATGTAAGCCAAAAAGGGATTATTGGAAAAGAGTGTGTGTTCAAAATCTGCCATATAAAGGTTTGCGATGCTGAGCTGGGGGCAAAGGCCACCCCCATAGCAGTCCCCTTAGTCTGGAGAAACAGCTTTTTGCCAAAACTAAAAAGGTTTTCGTACAAGGTGATGCAAAGCAATTCTATTAGGAGAGTAGGAACCGCCTGTGTCGTCGGACGTTGGTCTAAGTGATCTTGAGCCACTCTGATGGCTTCATTCTGCAGAATACTTGTATAAAGTGCTGTAATGTCACATGTGACCAAATCATTACAAGTGTTATCATAAGGTTGACCTTCCAGCCATGAGATAGTAGCTGTGGTGCCTTTCAGATGCGTTCTAGACTCTGTAGCCAACGGTTGTAAAAAGTAGTCTTAGTATCTACCACAAGGTTCCAGAACGGAACCGCATAGGGAAACAATGGGATATCCTGGGGGATTTTCCTGATTTATGTGCATCTTAGGTAAAGGGTAAATCTCTGGTGTGCATGCATCACATGGTGTTAGGAACATTGCTTCGTGCTCGGATGAACAAACACTTTGAACAGCGGCAGTGTTTTTCCTTGTGAGGCGGCCCAGCACCTTGATTTGCATTCAGCATTCTGTTCACCTGCGGATTTTACATGTACCTGCCGGTGAGCAAAGCGCAGTCTGCTGCAGAGTCTGCAGTGTTTAGCCGTGTGAGGCGCAGAGGCGGTCCAGCCTCTTGATTTGCATTCAGCATTCTGTTCACCTGAGGATTTTAAATGTACCTGTCGGTGAGCAAAGAGCAGTCTTCTTCACTCTGCTGCTGGACTGCTAAAGGAGTGGACTGGAGCGAGCACATTTGGCGGTGAGTTAACTTTTGAAACAAAAAGAAGGCCGAACCCTGATGTTAGATTCTGTCACGGTAATAACCTGGCTTGTAACCTCATAGCACGCGGCCCGAGCCGTACCGGAAAACAACTGAAGGATTCCAATGGTATCAAGTAATATGATCCCCATACATATGGTTGCCATACATAATGTCACTGGGAAAAGGTTGTGGTGACATTATATATGGTGACCATATATATGGGGTCATGGAGAGCAGGGTTGTGGGGGGTGTCCCCTGCATGTTCAATGTAATAATGTCCCTGCAAAAAAAACCAGCCATTTTTTGGCTACTTTTTTGCCAGTTACATGGAACCATTCCAATGTATCAGAGCCTTGTGTTTGTCATCAAGCAAACAAGCGCGGCTTTGAAAGGACAGGTCTCAGCAGATCGAGGTTCTCTTGCCGCCCAACATTGCCTCCACCGCAGGTACAGACAGGGGTGGACTGGAAACCAAAAGAGGCCCTGGAAATAATTTTCAAAAAGGCCCAATCTACAAAGTACAGAAGGCCATTGGAATGGCCAAAGTGGGTGGGGGTGGGAAGAATCTTTCAGGATTACTGTTCATAATATTAGTCAGTCCATACAGGGCGAGAGCTCTTTGGAATGTATAGACCCCCATTTTGTAGAGGCTGACATTAGTAATCAGCTCTTCTCCTTGGCTGCTCCATTCGGAGCAACATAGGATGCCTGTCTCTCCTGGCTTCTTGGCTGGTGTGTCCCTCAAATCTCGGATTCCCACTGATCTCGGCTATGTACCACCCTCTTCACGGAGGGTATCTTTTTTTCAGACAACTCTGCAACACTGAAGTTGCAGGAAGCAGAACCTGAGTTTTATGCCCTCAATCTCACACTAATATCTTTAGTCAAACTGTTTGAAGTTATTGGACGATTTCATTAGGCAGGCATCGACACGTGGCCAATTATTCCCAAACATGAACTATGTAGAGGACTTAATTTCTGCTACAACGAATTCATGCACTATGGGGATTGCGCCTCAGTTAAACGCCCCTGCACCACGTTTCTCACCAGGGAGGTCGGCCCATGAAGCCATGAAGCAAGCTTAACAACAGCAATAGACGATCTAGGGCTCAAAATTGTATGCTTCAAGATCAAAAAGGCGCTGCCAGTGATGAAACACTATTGCAATCGGATGGTAATGGAGACACTAATAAGGAGACCTTAGTCACCAGCCTGGAAATGTCATCTGTTATGGAGAGCAAGACGTTAATACTACACAGGCAAACGAGCTACAAGAACAGGGAATTGGGTAACCAAACCAATCAATTCCAATTCAATTTCACGAACTACAGCATGCGAGAGGCCGGGCCTTCAAGCAAAGAGTGTGTGGTTTCAGCTGATGCCATTGAGAGGCTAGTAAAAGATCAGACGGGTCCAGTTGAGGAAGCGAGGAGACAGAATTTAAATGAAGGGCAGAAGATTGAGGAAAAGGAAGGAATGAAAGAGACCTATTGCATCCCGTAGGGTGCATCAAATACAGCAGCAGCGACATAAAGGGAGGCGTGGATACCAACTCCAGAAAGAAGGATGACCATCGCAAACGAAACCCTGATTTGCTGAAGACAGCCGATCATTTCAAAAATTCAAATTCAAACACATACTCATTTTTCTTTAGAGAATTTGGGCAGGATGACCCATTTATTCTTAATCGATCACTCATATTGGGTTAGCTTCATGAAATTCCCAAACCTGCGAGCTATAGTGTCTCGTGATATCGAATGCGTGGAACGTGTAGATTATGTAACCAACCTTGTGATTCTAAATTTGAGCTCTGGAGGTGGGTATGAAGTAATCCTGAAGGAAGCTGGCCCACTAAGGAACACGGGCTTTGATATAGTTCCCTACGTAGGCAATGAGCTGTAATGCTCAAGTGGGAGTGAAGCCCAACATACAGAGTTGGATTTGAAAGGTTTCAAAGTCACTGTCACCAGTTTGGACTCAGTAGTGAGAATTCCAGTCGCCAATGTGACGAGGAAGAGTAAATGAGATTGGCCTTGGTTAGCCTGAGCATTGGCGATATCACAAAATAGAATGTCTTTGCCCTCCAAGTTGAAGCCATGTCATTAGTCAAAAAGATTTGAAAATTATTTCATGGAATACGAGGGGTCACTGTCACTTAAAAATGAGTAAAGGCATGGGACAAATATTACATGAAAGTGACATTCTTCTATTCCAGGTAACATGGTTAGTAGATACATCCTTGGTTGACGGTTTTGAGATTGGTTTTCAGGAGGCAGCTTCCAAATTAGCTAAGGGTCGTCCATCAAGTGGTCTGTTGGTTGCAATTAAGAATGGATGTGGGCTATTTTTCAGAACTCAACAGGAAATCACGAGGGGGGCCCTAGCTGTTGAAGTATTTAGAATGAAAGGAGAGTTGGGTCCAAAGGCGCTGATGGTCAATGTTTATTGGCATGAGGGGATAGCCCAGCTCTCTGTGTTTTTGGAGAGCATCGTAGAATTTGTAGAAGAGTGGTGGCTGCGGAGGCCAGGAGGACATATTCTTCTGACTGGAGATCTTAATTCTGTGTGTATTGATGAGGAGTCTGAAGTTGGTGATGCTGTAACAAACAGGAATAATGAAATAAAATCCAGAGGTATGGCCTTGGTCGACTATATTAAATCAGTTGGTCTAACCATGTTGAACGGGAACATAATAGGTGACATCCCGGGGCAAGCATCGTAGTATAGGGGGTGTCATTCCGCCTTGTTGGATTACATATTTGTGGATGCATTTTTGATCAAATTGTGTTCTTCGTGTAGGATTGGTACAGACCATATTAAGTGAGCATAGCATGGTAGAGGTGAAATCGCCATAGTGATAAGGGATCTGGAAAATAACACACTGTATAGCCGGGTGGAAATCGCTTCTCCTGGAAGGTCAAAAGCATGACTTTGGTGAAGGGTTGTTTAAACGAAATATTGTCGACACCACTTATGAGTGGAAAATTGAGACATTTAGTCCTGTAGGGTTTTCTTTTTTTGTTGAAACTTTTTTGAATAAATTGGTGGATAATTTTCAGAGTGGTAAAAGTATGAAAAAATATTTAAACAGACATTCATTTGATAGTGGTATAAGGGGAAAAAGAAGACCTTAACTGCTTGATTCATGGAAGAATCTGTGCCAAAAACGGGGATTTTTGTGCCCTTCTGCCCGCAAATCCCTGTTTTCGGCAAACATTATTCCATGAATGAAGATGTGCCATTCGACAGACCAAAACAGGAGTACATGATCAGGAACACCAGGTTGCGAAAATAAAAAACTCAGGCCCACCTATGGAAATTGGATGAAGACTCATGCAGGGTCGGACTGGGACAAGAAATAGGCCCGGACACCCAAAAAAAAGTGGCCCACCCTGCGCCTCAAAAACGTGGCCCACCCCGTGCCTCAAAAAAAGTGGCCCACGCCGCGCCTCAAAAAAAGTGGCCCTTAAACCATCATCCGTGAATTGCCTACCCCGCTTCTCACTGCGCAAACACAGATGTTTCTACAGTATCAGTGCCATTAATGAAACATGACCTTTCACTCCTTGACGAAACAGGAAGTGGCATCAAAAGTAGACTAATATGGTTATGATTTCACTAATGTGATATGCATTACATACAACAATGGATCACCATATGTACCATTAATATCTGTGTGTTTAGATCCATATTGTCAAATTACTGTGAATGCAAGCAGACATCCAAGGCCAAATAATAATATGTTATTGTATAGCACTTATGCTTAAGCTCTTATTTATAGAACAAATATGCATACAATATCACCCAACCTGTGTTGGTATTCATTTATCAACCTCAGAAGAATGAAAGACTGAGATGGCCTTGCTGGGATTCAAACCTGCAACCTGCAGATCACACACACATCACAGCAGCTAGCGCTCAACCCACTGAGCTATGATATCGGCTATAGTAAAATGAGCAATTATTCTGTAATGGATACCATTTAACTGGTAACTGAGATTTAACAGCAGACCAGTTAAGTTCATCTGCAGGTCTGGTGCAAATGTGGCCGCATGTCAAGCCTACGTGCATCTCTTTTCAAGCTTCAGAGTTTGGCAAAATAGGGAAAGCAGGCAGCACACTCACAGGACAATCCATACTCTCAGCACTAGTTACCTCATACATGCAATGAAAGTCTCTTGAAGTCCAGGTTTGACGATCTTTCTGGCCCTTCCCTGGCAGGGCCCAGGCTGTAAACAGGTACCTGAGAAAAAGAAGCCATGGTGTGCTTGAGCCAGATTAAATTGAACCTTATTAAAGTATGGCAGGTGTGTACCCTGCCTGAAATGTCTGCCTTCTTCTGTGCCCTGTTCGTGAAAAGGTGCCAGGGGATGTCTGCCCATTTAGGTTACATATTCATATTCTTTTTAGCAGCAGATTAGTAGCGCCGCAAAGAAGCCCCTAGGAGCTGCTGCTTTGCAGCCAAACACCCTGCTAAGCTCTTAGCAGAGCCCTGTCGCAAGTCCTTATGTACACAGTAGGCTGCTGCTCCTGTAAGTCTGGTAGGGCTGGGGCATAGTCATTCACTGACACCTTGACGCGGGCAGAAACTTTAAGAAGTCATCTGGGCTAAGTCGTTAAATGGCCACCATAGTTGCATTTTAAACCAACAGCCCGGTGAATGCTGGGACCTGTAGTTTAATTGTTCCCATAAGTACAGAACTGCAAGTTCCATACAAATGTACATTGGATTAGTCACAACTTAGTCATGTCTAAAATGTTAGTCGGGTGACACACAGGGCATGTTGCCACCCTGATGTAAGGAAGAGCTAGCCACTGGGTTAACATGGCATGGCGGGCTGGTAGCTCTGAAAGGCCGGCAGGGGTGGGGTGGAGTGCAGCATGTGCAGATTTCCCCTTCAGGTTGAGCAGCATTTACAAGTGTTCCGCCAAGAGCTCGCTCTGCGTCACTTTTCAAAGTACTTATCTATAGGAAGCTGGTAATACCCAGCCACTGAAGTACTGCTAAGATGATTCTGCTGGTTAAAGCTCTCACAGGAGTGCCCTAGTGTTTAAAATGAGTTTCGTTGCTCTGGAGAATTGCAACATCTGCTCTGCCATTGTGTCATTTGGATGTCCTGGGGGTTGACAGTGATGTGAACAACACGTTTATATGTTTTAAAGAATCTTGAATGTTCCAGAAGATCCAGGTCCAACACCAAAGGAATTTGGCATGTCCCACACCCTCCCCCACCCCCGCCCACCCCTACCCTTCTCCTTCAGATCCGCCAGAACCCCTGGAGACAATGTAAATTGAAACATGAAGGGTATACATTTGAAAAAAATACCTAACATCACATACAAGTTGGATTCTCCCATAGGCATATGTATTTCATATAGATAGACAACCAAAGACAGACAGATAAATAGATAGAGGGTGAGGGAAAGAAATGCATGCTTTTTCACTAGATTAATAAATGAAGGCCAACCTCCTTCAAGGCTCCTGCCCCCCACCTCCGCACCCCCACTTCCCATCATTCAGCCCGGGGAAGCCAGGAAGTGGAGATTTTGGAGCACTGTGTGAAAACTTGAACATAGTTGTGATAAGCCTCTTTTCGGGCCGACTTTTTCCCTTCTCGGCCTAATTCCACCGAGCGACATCCTCTGACTAGCGGCTTTAAGGTATTTTATGGCGGTGCCCGGCCACTCTCACCTGTTGCCTTCCTGGGTGAACTTGCTTTTTAACAGTAAATTATGGGCTCATGAAAAGTGCTGGGCGGAATCTCACGCGTGTGCAATAAAAATCATTTGCACAGTACACGCTTAAAAAGGAATTGTTTCTTGAAGAATAAATAATCCTTCTCACTCTACTGTGCACGTTTCTCCACCGCGGCGGGTGAAAGACTGAGGCTGATCAAGAAGCCTGCAAATTGAACGCAACATACATGCCAAAATGCCCCATGCACTGATGCCAGTCGGTAGAACCTAGTCCAGTCCCAGGTATAACTTTGCATTCTGGGATTTGTAGTCCCGAATTTCCACCCTGTAGTACAAGTCCCAGAATGCAAAATTAAAACCAGGACTGGCATCTAACTAGAATGGGGCATTTTTTTGCATGTATAAGAGATAAGAATGGCACAAACTCAATCCACTGAGTTATCTTACATCGTCCATGTATACATATTGCATGGTAGCTTAGAGTCTTACCTCAGCTCAGGGCCATCTCTCTCCGTCTCCGCTGCTAGGTAGCTGTGGCGCGCCTGTAGCTGTGTGGGAGGATACTACTAGGTGGCTGTTGCCTGGGCTGTGGGAGGCCGCCCGGGCCGGCTGGCTAGGCTGGCTGGCTGGCTGCCTGTGTGCCCTGGGCCCCTGGCCTCAGCTTGCTGCTACTGCTGGAGTGGCTGCTACTGTGGTCCTTCTCCTCCTGACTCCTGGACACTACAGTATGGTGGTCTCCGACACCCCCACGGCCCTCGTCCTCCTGGTGTCACTGTTAGTCTGTGAGCTCCTCTCTTTGCAGCCCCGTCCAGTCCGACCTGTTTGTCTGAATAGTGAGTACTGTAGACCGGGTCAGAGGCCCAGGGAAAATATAGTCAGTCACGTGATGTGACTGAGGCTGGTGGCGGCACAGAGTCTCGTTGGCTGCTGCCTGCAGCCGCATTTTCATTGGCCCAATGGTCCGCCTGTTTTTCTGGCGACCCCCAGGCAGGCACAAGTTGCTTTTCAACTTTTCAAAAGTGCAACAAATTAGCTGCTTTCTGCAAAGTCAAAAGCAACTTAATGTGTGCACCGCTGGGCCCAGCCAGGCCCCGCCCAGCCCAGCCCTGCCCTGCAGTCAGCCTCCAGGCTCCAGCAGCCTGCCCAGTGCTGGCCCGGCTGTTAGTTCATTTTGCAAATTGCACACTGTCTCTCTGAGACTCTCACTCACTTGAGTGAGCTGGCTCGAGCAGCGCACAGCGGCCCCAGACCCCAGCCCCCTGGAGTGGCGGTACCTTCCTCCCCGCCCCTCTAATTTCCATGCATGCTGCCTGATGCATGCATCAGAATATATGATGCATAGATCACATCATGCATGCAAAATTCCAATCATCAAAGCAAGGTAACAGTTACCTTGCTTTGATGATTTATATGCTGCCCCTGTGCCCCAGCCCAGCCGCCCCCTCCCCCAGCCAGAGTGCGGCAGTTGATCTGCCGACGCCATCCTGTTGGCTTGGCCCGCCCCGGGCAAGGGGAATGGGATGGGAATGGGATCAATTTAATGCTGCAGCACGCGCGATCCGGGCCGCAGCCAGGCACACACTGACTCTGACTGCACACTGCGGCCCCAGAGGCTGCGGGCGGCTGCACTGCAGACAGTTGTGTGACACCTATATCAATAAAACAACTTAATTAAAACAAATATTCAAAAGAAAACCAGCCCCAGGCGTGGCCAAAAACCGGCCCCCTGGCCTCCACACATGATTTCCTATCGGCCACGGGCCGATTGGCCGATGGGGCCAGTCCGACCCTGGACTCATGGAAGCAAATTGTTACAGAGGGGTGCAAAAGCAATGCTTCACATTGTGCTAAATAAACAAGGCACTCATTCCTGGTGTATAATAAATCTTTTGAGTGAACAACATGA
The DNA here is from genome assembly GCF_040938575.1 of Ambystoma mexicanum. Taxonomy (NCBI): domain Eukaryota; kingdom Metazoa; phylum Chordata; class Amphibia; order Caudata; family Ambystomatidae; genus Ambystoma; species Ambystoma mexicanum. Next base: position 803,632,532 of record NC_090938.1, read on the forward strand.
CTTAATCCAAGTGATTCATATAGCAGAGAATACTTGGGGGAACCACTTTGGAAATGTATATTAATAAAAGGTGTGTGTTGTGCCAGGTGGTCTCAATAATAAGAGAGATGTCCCACATGTCCTCTTACAATGTTATACCAGTAGGGCTCAGATTAGAGACATCATTAAAAGAGCCAGTCGCTCTAGAGCGCCTGGTCCGAACAGATTAGAAAATAGTTTATTTAAATCTTTGCCGGAGATCTGGGCCACTATTTCAACACTATATTTTAAAGATATCTTAAAAGCTGGACTATTGGCGACCGCTAGGGGTTGCGGGCCGTGATGGCCCTGTGACCTGCTGCTCTCGCAAAGCTCCGTCGCATTGGAGCTTGCTGTCCCCCCAGGGCAGTATTAGCTTTGAGGTGAAGTTTGTTGACCCCCCTCCCACCCCCACAGTCAAGGAGGGGGGTGAAGAACCTGAACCCCCTGTCCCAGGTGAAGTTGTGAGAGGGAGGGCAAAGGAGGCACCGGGAACACACTCGCCCACGCGTGGATCCGTTACTCATCCACGGCTCCACACGGGTGACGAGGACGCTGCGCAGTTGCAGCCCACCCTACCCCCTGACCAGCCCCCAGTAAAGGGGCCCCGTGGGGCTCATGGAACGCTCGGGGAGAGGCCCAAACACCAACCGAGGACAGAAGAGCTGATATTGAAGACGACCCGGCCCCAAGGCGGTGAAAACATCCCTCCAGGCACAGAAAGGGATACAAAATTATAACAAAGGAGGGGGGAAGAACGTGAAGAGAAGAAAAATAAGTTCGGGAAGCAGCAAATGAGCCCCTAACAAAGTCCCACAAAGTATGACGGTCCTAGAAGAGAACCAGAGCAAACAGGAGGGGTTCAACCTCATTCCCTGCCCGGGGCAACCATTGTCTCTCGCCAGAAGCGGGAAGCCGGCCCTCAATATATTTGAAAGGGAGGCCCTGGTGCATTTGGGCTCAACCGACAGTGGAGCAGGGGCTTGTGGGGTCAAGGCACAGCCGGTGTGTGTAGAGGCGACGCAATAATAGAGGAGCTAGCGTCGCTAGAACCCGACAGGGACCATTGTTAGGCAGAAACCTGTGCCGTTCCCTCTGGGGCCACTGCAAAAGATTTAGAACTACAGGTGTTTGGCAGTAAACCCACTTGGTAGCAGTCTGTACCACACAGATTCACTTGGTAGCTGTGGCTGAGCAGTCAGACTTCCCTCAAAAAGAGTTAGGCAGTATACAGAGTATTCACAATAGGTCAAAAGAGCACAGTAGAACAAGCAAACACTGACCAGAGCTTGGTGTAAAAGAGATATAATTATTTATTTAAAACCACATCTAATAAAACACACAGGCACTAAGATTAAGCAGTTCAAAAACACGGTCGCTAAAAGATATACACTCCCTTAAAAGAATATTAGACAAGTCTTAAATAAAGCCCCACTTATTTTCAGACAGCGGTGAGCGCTTAACGTAGATAGCACTCTAATAATTCGGTTTAAAAGGGAGAGAAAGGCAGAGCATAAATTGAAACAGATCCCAACACTTTCAAAAGAACACAGCAAGAGGGGAAGGCAGAGTCAAACCGTGAAGTTAGAGTTCAGAAAGCCGGATCCACTTTAAAAGGATCAGAACGAAATGTGTCCAAGGTCACACGGTTGAAAAGTGCACAAAAGTCTCGAAAAGGTTCAGAAAGAGTTGGACCAAAAGAAAGGGACCAGTTAGAGGGTCAAGGCGGCCAGCCCAGTCCAGAAGGTTAAGGGATTATTATTGCCTTGTAGCAATTTTTAGAAAGGGAGGCCTGGCGGACACAGTACCTTAAAGTGGTGAGAACACTCCAGCGGGGGCAGTTGTTCCTGGCAGCGGATGCAAGTCGGTGCTACGTCCGGGGGAAGAGAGGATCTCGTCGGGGAGGAAGACAAGAGTCTGTTGCACTGCCAGGGAAGAAACCAGCCGCGGAGTTCTCAGTTAAAAAGGAGCGGTCCTTTTATTCACGGTCCAGTGATAAGTGGCTTTCCGGTTGCCGGGGTGCTTGGCACGGGCAATTCGACCACAAGACGTCCTGGGATGCGAGGAAAAGAAGGTAAACTGGTTGTGCCCACCAGTCAGGGGAAGAAGACTCTCCAGCCGGGAGATCTTCTCTGTCGTCAGGAAGTGGTGAGTCGGTTCCGCAGGGCTCCACCGGTGGTGTTGTCGTAGCAGGTCGGCTCAGCTTCTCCCTCGTCGGATTCTCAGGTCCTGTGGCGACTTCTGAAGTTCCAGTCCCAAAAGCCCTGCTTTTATGCAGCACACCCCCATTCACTCAGCCTAGCTGTCAATCAAACATGCTAAGTGGTGAGCCGGCCGGCTCACCACTTGGGCCAATCACACAAGAGTGCGACTTGCGTTACCAAGGTAACTCAGTCCAGGGTGCCTAAACCCCCTCCCACACCCCCTGTGGTACCCAGACAAAGTGGCACCACTTTTGGAGGCTTCTGTGGAGAAGCCCTCCAAAAAGTGGAACAAAGGGCTCGACTTGGGTTGGAGTCACAGAATAGAACACAAACGCCATTTTAGAATCGAGTCCTGGCAAAAAATACCAACCGGCGAATTAATATTAAATAAATAAACCGGCGGTATGTTCGAGGCTATGAGAATTAAATAATTAAAGTTGGTAGCCTCGAACAATGGGAAAATCCCATAGAGGTATATTCGCGGTCGAATATAAAAATTAGTATCCACTGCCACCAGCCAAAACTCAATCAGGGGGGACGGAGACGTGCCCCCTCGACTAACAGACCCCGGGGCAATCGAATTGCCCCGACCAGTACGTCCACAATATGATGGTTTGTACTGGTTTCTGTTCATAATTTGGGACTAGTAAAGCCAATGGTGACTTTACATGCCCTGGGAGACAGTAGTCAGTCCCAGGGTATGGAGTCTATGGTGGGGTGTCACTATGACACCCCTGTGTTACGGCACGGAGGGTGCTGTGTAACACATATAGGAAAAACACATGAGACCCTATGGAGTAAAGGACCCCATAGCCCATAAAACACATTAACAGTCAAAGGAACACCATAAATCATGTCCAAGAGTGTGAGGAAAGGAGACTCACTCTTGGCAGGAGAAAAAAACAAACTCCAGAAATCCAGCAAAGCTGCTGGGGGACTCACTAGGTTAGGAAATTCAGCCTAAACAGAGAATTCTCCCTAACAACCATCTGGAAATGTGGGGGGCGATGGGGTGCAGATCATTTTAGGGGCACACAAGACGGCGCTATTCGGGCGAACTTCCTAGCAAAGACCTGAAGAGATCGAGGAGCGCCGGAGAGACATGTGCTCCCATAAGCCCTGGGGGAAGCCAAGGGTCACCCCGCAGTTGTACCCCTTGGGCCTACGTTTTGTGGGCCACGACCTAGGACTGAGCGGGAGGAGGAGCGGCACCTGGGATAGCTAGGCTGTGAACGAACAGGGCCGTTTGGGCCCAGAGGTGACAGGGAACTCAGGTGAACCACAAGCTGGAGCAGTACTGAAGGTGTGGCCAGGTGGAGTCCCACAGTGGTTTGCTGAGGCCTTGGGTCTGAAGACTGCTCATTGGTTGCTACGCTGGAGGAGGACCGGGCACCGCTGGTGCACAGAGGAGTTGCACAGACTGGGGTCCAGGCACTTCAGCGGTTTCGTAGAAGCCCAGTGAACGTCCAGGGGGGAATCTCTCGACGCATAGCAAGATGGCCGCAAGAGGAAGTGCACCCACACCGGCTCTAACTAGAGATCATCTGAAAGACATTGGGCCTCATTCCGAGTATGGAGGTAACTATGCCGCTTTTAGCGGCATGGTTACCCCCATACCGGGTACCGGGTCCGGGTTCCTGGAATGGGGAAATACCGGGCCATTCCGACATTGAAGGGCCCGGTATTTCCCCATTCCAGGAACCAGGACCCAGTACATCCCCATTCGAGCCCCCATAGGGCTCAATGGGAATGGGGAGGATGCTAACAACGGGCCCGTTAATGACGGACTTGTGTAACTCACCAATAGCTGAACAGGCCGGGGCATTGCTCGACCTCAAATCCGCAGATAAGAGGGAGCTGCTCCAGATAATAGTTCAGCTCAAGCTGTGTGTTTCCAACCAAGGATACACTCAGAACCGAGCCTCCTCCACTTGAGGATCTTTTTTAGGCAATATAACCCTCTGCTAATGTAACGGACAGAGTGATGGATTGCTCAAAAGAGCGGAGATACCCACACCGCTATGACAAGGATGTAAGGAAAGAAAGGAACATGTTAGATGATCCAACAAAAAGAAAAGTAACAAAAACCCTGTTCTAGATGTTATCTACCTGTAGTGCCCAGGGATGGAAGATTAAAGGAATGTTTCTCAGAATAATCACCAGCTAAGGGAAAGTAGAACAAAAAGAAATATGGTTACCCAGGCCTCCCTAAAGTAAATGCAGAGGAAATTGGACACCTAAATGTTTCTTACCCAAGGGAAGGCAGGAATGGTACCAGAGGAAGAGGAAGCAACGATAGGAGAAAATAACAAACAGGATGGTTAGTAAAGGGAAGTACCCCGGACGGCAATGACCACAATTTGGGTACTAGTCCCATATACTCGGCGCTCTCTCGGGTGTTAGTCCCATATACTCGGCGCTCTCTCAGGTGTTAGTCCCATATACTCGGCGCTCTCTCAGGTGTTAGTCACATATACTCGGCGCTCTCTCAGGTGTTAGTCCCATATACTCGGAGCTCTCTCAGGTGTTAGTCCCATATATTCAGAGCTCTCTCAGGTGTTAGTCACATATACTCAGAGCTCTCTCAGGTGTTAGTCCCATATACTCAGCACTCTCTCAGGTGTTAGTCCCATATACTCGGCGCTCTCTCAGGTGTTAGTCCCATATACTCGGCGCTCTCTCAGGTGTTAGTCCCATATACTCTGAGCTCTCTCAGGTGTTAGTCCCATATACTCGGCGCTCTCTCAAGTGTTAGTCCCATATATTCAGAGCTCTCACAGGTGTTAGTCCCATATACTCAGTGCTCTCTCAGGTGTTAGTCACATATACTCAGAGCTCTCTCAGGTGTTAGTCCCATATATTCGGCGCTCTCTCAGGTGTTAGTCACATATACTCGGCGCTCTCTCAGGTGTTAGTCCCATATACTCGGCGCTCTCTCAGGTGTTAGTCCCATATACTCGGCGCTCTCTCAGGTGTTAGTCCCATATACTCGGCGCTCTCTCAGGTGTTAGTCCCATATACTCGGCGCTCTCTCAGGTGTTAGTCCCATATACTCAGCGCTCTCTCAGGTGTTAGTCCCATATACTCGGCGCTCTCTCAGGTGTTAGTCCCATATACTTGGAGCTCTCTCAGGTGTTAGTCCCATATACTTGGCGCTCTCTCATGTGTTAGTCCCATATATTCAGAGCTCTCTCAGGTGTTAGTCCCATATACTCGGTGCTCTCTCAGGTGTTAGTCCCATATACTCAGTGCTCTCTCAGGTGTTAGTCCCATATACTCAGAGCTCTCTCAGGTGTTAGTCCCATATACTCGGTGCTCTCTCAGGTGTTAGTCCCATATACTCAGAGCTCTCTCAGGTGTTAGTCCCATATACTCGACACTCTCTCAGGTGTTAGTCCCATATACTCAGTGCTCTCTTAGGTGTTAGTCCCATATACTCAGAGCTCTCTCAGGTGTTAGTCCCATATACTCGGCGCTCTCTCAGGTGTTAGTCCCATATACTCGGCGCTCTCTCAGGTGTTAGTCCCATATACTCGGCGCTCTCTCAGGTGTTCGTCCCATATACTCGGCGCTCTCTCAGGTGTTAGTCCCATATACTCGGCGCTCTCTCAGGTGTTAGTCCCGTATACTCAGTGCTCTCTCAGGTGTTAGTCCCATATACTCAGAGCTCTCTCAGGTGTTAGTCACATATTTATCTGAACAGTCTCCCCAGAGCATTTCCTACGGAGCAGATCTCCCATGGAGGGCTTCGGTTATTCTTTCCCGGTACCTGAATCCCTTTCCATTGCATCACGAGGCAGGCCCCTGCCGCTAGTAGTAGAGAGGCTGCCACCCCCTTCACCCTTGTGTGCTCCCCCTCGGATTCTTCCATCCCAAATAGTATAAGGAGACGTTCAATAGTACGTTGAATCCTGTCCAGTTCCCTGATCCAGCCCAAGACTTTGTTCCAGAATACCTTAATGCGGGGTCATCCCCACCACATATGCCAGTAATCCGCCCTCTCACCACATTGGCGCCGGCACAGGGGACTAGTTGAATGAAACATCTTAGATAATCTATGTGGGTCATACTGCCACCTGTGCAGGAGCTTGATAGCGTGTAATTTATACTGGCTTGTGGGGCCCCTTTGCAGATTTTCCCCCACAGTTCGGGGTCCATTCCAGTTCTGAGATCCCTTTCCCATCTGAGCCTCAGGGTTGCAGTTGACCCCTTGCCTGAATCTATCAAAGCCCTGTACATAGCAGAGATCCAGAAGCCCTTCAAAGGGGGTAAGTTCCCTTTGGATCCTCTCCCTCCATTTGTCCCTCATAAAGATCCCTTTGAGCTGAAAGAAGGGAAAGTCTGGTAGAGGGCCCATCCCTAATGCCGCCTCTAGTTCTGTGATCGTAATAAACGTGGCTCCTCTCCAGAGTTGTCCCACACTTTCTAGCCCTGCTTCGAAAGAGGATTGTAATTTTTCGTGATTTGGGATGTCGTCTAAGACCCCAGGGCCCAAATGTGACTTACAGGAGAGGGCCATGTCATGATCCCCCGCATGTCCACACCTTCCCACCAGATTTACCATATAGTATCCAGTATTGGGTGGTCTCTAATCCTGCGTGTGAGCTCGTTTCTTGGAACCCATAGCCATTCCGCCACCGTGGCTGGGGACAGGCTCCCATTATCTAGATCTAACCATTGAAGTCCTTTCTGCCCTCTTAATGCGCCGCCTCATAGTACTTCTGAAGGTCTGGGAGGCCCACCCCACACCTTTCTTTGGGTAGTGTTGAGACCTCATATGAAACCCTCGCCTTTTTCCCCTGCCACAAAAACTTCAGGATGGCCCTCTTTATCTCACCAAAGAAAGGTTTCGGAAGTCGAATCGCGAGCATTTGGAATGGGTATATTAACCTGGGCAGGCACGCCATCTTCGCGTTAAGTCTCCCAAGCCAGGATATCGTGAGCAGCTCCCATTTTTCTAGGTTGGACCCAGAGGCTCGAGAGAAGGGAAGGGAAGTTTGGCATCATATAGGGTGTTTAAGTCTCTAGTTAAATTAATCCCCAAGTAGCAAAGGGTGTCACCACCAATCATTAGACTGAGCTGGGCAAATCTGCCAGTGTCCACCTGGTCAGGTTTCTGGAGCTGGTCCGATTGATCTTAAAGCCAGCTTATGCCCCATATTGTTCAATCATGTGGATCGCCCTAGGTATGGATGTTAAAGGGTTCTGTATGTGTAACAGCAGATCGTCTGCGTATAGCGCTACTTTATATTCCCTCCTGCCCACCTTCAGTCCCTCCACCGGTGGGTCTCCTCTAAGGGCTCAAGTGAGAGAGCAAACAATATTGCAGAGAGGGAGCACCCCTGACGTGTCCCTCTGCCCAGGTCAAACCATCGAGAGTAGTCGCCGTTGACTGCTACTGGTGCTTTGGGGGAAGTATAACCTGCCTTTACACCCCCTTCTGAACCTTGAACTCAGTCCCACCTTGCCCAGGACCGCCTCCAGGAAGCCCCATTCCACCATATTGAACGCCTTCTCAGCGTCTGCTGAGAGGAGAACAGGGTCTCCTTCCATGTTTCGTGACTCGTGAATCAGATGTCATGTCTTCTGCATTGTATCTGCGACTTGATGCACAATTATAAACCCAACTTGGTCCGGGTGTATTAGCCAAGGCATGTGCATTTCAAGCCTTGCTGCAAGTACTCTTGTGTAGATCTTGGCGTCAAGGTTTAATAGCGATATGGGATGGTAGGATCCACATTTCTTGGGGTCCCTGCCCTCTTTGGGGATCACAGTGATGAGCACATGCGAGAAAGAGTCAGGGGCTATTCCCGTCTTGAGAATATAAATGAATAATTCAACCAAGAAGGGGAGGAGAGAGGAGAGAAAGACTTATAGAACCCTGCGTGTAACCATCTTCCCCCGGGGCTTCCGTAGCGACAGCCTCTTTACAGCTTTCTTAATTTCCTCTGGAGTGATTTGGCCATCAAGGTCGTCAGACTCTACACCGGATAATTTTGGCATCGTGCGGCCCCTATGTAATCATCTATTTCCGATCAGATTTGGCCAGTCTCGGATTTATATAAGTTCTCATAAATTTTCGCAAATACTTCCGGGATTCCCTCTGACCCCGAGTTGTAAGCACCTTCCCTCACTTCTATGGACGCCACCGTTCTATCAGCACGCTGTCCTTGGAGTCTGGCAGCCACTGTGAGTCTGCCTTATATCCTTTCTCATAAAACTTCTGTTTGAGAAGTTGCAGCTTCCGAACTGTCTAGCCTTCTTCCAACTAATGGAACTATTCTCTCTTACGTTTGGCTTCCTGGACCTTGGTCTCCCTCTCATCTGTGGAGTTTTGCGCTGCCCTATCCTGGTGAGCTATCTCCTCTCTCAATCTGTTTTCTATCAGGGTCCTTTCTCTCTTTTTCCTGGCACCTTCCCTGATTAAGATCCCTCGCCACGTTGCCTTTCCCGCTTCCCACACCGTTGCCTTTGAAGTTTCTCCTGTTTTGTTAGTTTTGAAGTATTCCCTAATTTCCCTGTCCATCTCAGTTCAGAAGACCGGGTCCTTCCACAGTGACTCGTTGCATTTCCACTTCGATCCCTTATGTGGGAGACCTGCCCAGTCTAAATCTACTGTGACCACATCATGATCGGACCATGTGATCGGGGAGATCTCTGACCGCTTTGCCACTTCTCACAGCCCACCCATGATATATAGATAGTCTATCCTGGTGAACGTCCCATGGGGTGTTGAATAGAAGGTATAGTCTTTCTCGTTCGGGTGGAGTGGAAACCTCGCCATGTTTCTCTCCGCCCCTAAACATTCCAGCCCGGCCCCCTTCTTTCGGGTTTGTTTCAGGAACGCCCACCTGCCTGTCAAGTTTAATGTCTGCCCAGAGGTTAAAATTCCCGCCCAGTATTACATGTCCGGAGGCTTCCAACATTATTTTCGGAAGTGTTCTCTGCAAAAAATGGGATTGGCCTGTATTAGGGGAGTTCACCGTTGCCAGTGTGAATGTAACTTTCTGTACTGTGCCCACCAACATAAGAGCCCTACCTTCTACGTCTGCCCATACCTTGATTACTTCCAAATTCAGACCTTTCCTGAGAAGAATCCACACCCCCGCCTTCCTCAGGGGGCCTGTGCCCCAGTATTTCACCCCTGATCTCAGACCCAGCATCCTATGTTCCTCTCCTCATGCATATTTGGTTTCTTGCAGAAACAACACGTCAAGTCTCGCTCTTTGAAACTCTCTGGCTACCAGAGACCTTTTCGTAGGCGAGTTCAAGCCCTTAACGTTTAGTGTCCCTATCCTGAGGAGGCTGTTCTTTTGAGAGCTGATATCTACTGCAATTTTTTCATAATGCGTTTGATCGGGTCTCTTTAAGCCTAAGCTGCCAGGTGAATAATTCAGCACACACACCATCATTCGTAGCTTCGTTGAAGAAGACCCCATTCCTACCCTGTCTCCCCACCCCTACCCCCACCCTTCCCTACCCCAAAAAGGCATCTGATACTGCCAGGTTAACAGCACCAGGCCGAGTTCAGACCACCAGCAACAGAAACGTCCAACCAGACAGCAAACAGCACTCGACTGAGCACTCACTTCATACGCGTGACTCGCTACCTAAATACTATTTCTGGGTTTAGGGGCGGGGCTTCAGCCATACACTAAAAATGCAAAGAAAAACAAACGTGTTAGGTGTTCAGTGAACGCGATAGCACCCACTTAGTCCATTCGTTATTTATCAATAATAGTAGATGCCTTTAGCAGCATACCACCAAGCAGTCCCAGCGCCAATCCTGATAGGGTCCAGTGCCAACAGCAACAGAAAAGTCTAACCAGACAGCAAAGAGCACTTGACTGAGCACTCACTTGATATGCGGGAACCACTACCTAAATACTATTGACGTTTTTAGGGTCGGGGCTTGCGACGTACACAACAAGCAGGTTCAGGTCCAATCCAGATAGGGTCCGGCGGCAAAAGCAAGAGAAAAGTCCAACTAGCCAGCAAACAGCACTCGATTGAGCACTCACTTGATGCGCGTATATGTTTTGTCTAATCATCTGTGAGGGGTGGGTTGTAATAAAGTAACTGGGAGTGGTTTAACATTGCAAAAATGTAAGAGAAAGTGGTGGTCCTTCCTAAGAGTACCTGATATGAATGATACAATATGAGTTGGGACTGCTCTCTCTGAAGGCCACGGGTCAATCGAAAAAACGATCCGTTCTGTGAAAATGGCTGACAGCAAATGAATCCTCCCATTTAGATATTTTGAGTAAGGTCTTGTTAGGGAGAATTCTCTCTTTAGGCTGAATTTCCTAACCTAGTGAGTCCCCCAGTAGCGTTGCTGGATTTCTGGAGTTTGTTTTTTCCTCCTGCCAAGAGTGAGACTCTTTTTCTCCTACTCTTGGACATGATTTATGGTGTTCCTTTGACTGGTAATGTGTTTTATGGGCTATGGGGTCCTTTACTCCATAGGGTCTCATGTGTTTTTCCTATGTGTGTTACACAGCACCCTCCGTGCAGTAACACAGGGGTGTCATAGTGACACCCCACCATAGACTCCATACCCTGGGACTGACTACTGTCTCCCAGTGCATGTAAAGTCACCATTGGCTTTACTAGTCCCAAATTATTAACAGAAACCAGTACAAACCATCATATTGTGGACGTACTGGTCGGGGCTATTTGATTGCCCCGGGGTCTGTTAGTCGAGGGGGCACGTCTCCATCCCCCCTGATCGAGTTTTGGCTGGTGGCAGTGGAAACTACTTTTTATATTCGACCGCAAATATTTTCCTATGGGATTTTCCCATTGTTCGAGGCTACCAACTTTAATTATTTCATTCTCATAGCCTCGAACATACCGCTGGTTTATTTAATTAATATTAATTCTCCGGTTGATATTTTTTGCCAAGACTTGATTCTAAAATGGCGTTTGTGTTCTCTTCTGTGACTCCAACCCAAGTCGACCCCCTTGTTCCACTTTTTGGTGGGCTTCTCCACAGAAGCCTCCAAAAGTGGTGCCACTCTGTCTGGGTACCACAGGGGGTGTGGGAGGGGGTTTAGGCACCCTGGACTGAGTTACCTTGGTAACTCAAGTCGCACTCTTGTGTGATTGGCCCAAGTGGTGAGCCGGCTGGCTCACCACTTAGCATGTTTGAGTGACAGCTAGGCTGAGTGAATGGGGGTTTTCTGCATAAAAGCAGGGCTTTGGGGACTGGAACTTCAGAAGTCGCCACAGGACCTGAGAATCCGATGAGGGAGAAGCTGAGCCTACCTACCACGACGACACCACCGGTGGAGCCCTGCAGAACCGACTCACCACTTCCCGACGACAGAGAAGATCTCCCGGCTGGAGAGGCTTCTTCCCCTGACTGGTGGGCACAACCTGTTTACCTTTCTTTCTTCGCACCCCAGCCCGGTTTGTGGTCGAACTGCCCATGCCAAGCACCCCGGCAGCCGGATAGCCACTCACCACTGAACCGCGAATCACCGGACCGCTCCTTGTACCTGAGAAACTCTGCAGCTGGTTTCTTCCCTGGCAGTGCAACGGACTCCTATCTTCCTCCACGACGAGATCCTCTCTTCCCCCGGATGAAGCACTGACTTGCACCCGCTGCCAGGAACAACTGCCCCTGCTGGAGCGTTCTCACCACTTTAAGGTACCGTGTCCGCCATGCCTCCCTTTCTAAAGATTGCTACAAGGTAATAATAACCCCTTAGCCTTCTGGACTGGGCTGGCCGCCTTGACCCTCTAACTGGTCCCTTTCTTTGGTCCAACTCCTTTTTGAACCATTAAAAGACGTTTGTGCACTGCAACCGTGTGACCTTGGACACATTTCGTTTGATCCCCCGAAAGTGGATCTGGCCTATTGAACTCTAACTTCACGGTTTTACTTTGCCTTCCTCTCTTGTTGTGTTCTGATAAAAGTGTTGGGATCTGTTTCAACTTGTTCTCTGCTCTTCTCTCCCTTTTTAAAACGAATTATTAGAGTGCCATCTACGTTAAGCGCTCACCGCTGTCTGAAAATAAGTGGGGCTTTACTTAAGACTTGTCTAATATTCTTTTAAGGGAGTGTATATCTTTTAGTGACTGTGTTTTTGAATTGCTTACTATTAGTGCCTGTGTGTTTTTCTAGATGTGGTTTTAAATAAATAATTATATCTCTTTTACACCAAGCCCTGGTCAGTGTTTACTTGTTCTATTGTGTGATCTTGACCTATTGTGAATACTCTGTATACTGCCTAACTCTTCTTGAGGGAAGTCTGACTGCTCAGCCACAGCTACCAAGTGAATCTGTGTGGTAAAGACTGCTACCAAGTGGGTTTACTGCCAAACACCTGTAGTCCTAAATCTTTTGCAGTGGTCCCAGAGGGAACTGCACAGGTTTCTGCCTAACACTGGTGTACAGCGGTGGGATTTGTATTGAGTATACACTTTAGAGTGCTTGTTGAACACTTTAGGATGACTAACCACAGAGCCTAGCACTAAAAAGCTGATTTTCTAACTATGTCTGCTATGGAGAGTTATACCCTAGAATCATTGTCTGCCAAAACTGCTGATTGTTTAAAAGTATTGTGTAGACATAAGAATCTCTCTGAGAAGGGCAAGAAAATGGAACTTGTAGAAAGATTGTTAGAAAACCGAAGTCTGGGTGGTACAGAGGAATCTACCCCCCCAGCAAATGTAGAAAACAGTGATGGTATTGATCTGAATCAAAGCCTTGATAATGAGTCAGAAGAGGAAAGTGAACCTAATGAAGTTAGCCACTCTGAGCCTCTGTCTGCCTTACCTACTGTACCTACTGGGCCCACACCAGGTCCTACATGTAACCCTGCTTATTTTGAACTTGAAAAAATGAAGCTTGAATTAGAGTACAAACGTTTTTTAGCTCAATCTGAAAGAAACCAAGAGCTAGAGTTCAGAAGAATGAATGCCCAGGCTGAGCAGAAGCAAGCTGAGTTAAGACTCAGAGAAATACAGCTTAATCATGAACTAGAAATGAAGAAGTTGTCTGTGGAAAATGCTTCTCTCCCCTCTGGTTCTTCTAGGAGTTCCAGTCCCAAAAGACCCCGGATGCCTAAGGGATTAGTGGGTATGTATGAACCTAGATTGGATGTGTAGGATTGGTTGAAAATGTTTGAGTATGATCATGGGCTCCAGGACATCACAGGGAATGAGTTACTTCCCTGGTTGTTCTCTAGGCTTCCCCCTGTTGCAACTGATGTGGTAATGGAGTTGGGGGAGGTGGATAAGAAGGGTTATGAATGTGTGAAACTAGCTTTGATAGCTAGATTTGGGAAGACCCCTTCCCAGTACTTTAAGAGGTTTAGGACCCTCAAAAAGAATTATGGTACCCCTTGGGCTACCTGGGTGAGTGAGTGTTTGAAAAACTTAGAGGGATGGATTAAGGGTTACAAGGTGAACACTTATGAGGGAATGAGAAATCTTGTTATGTTGGAGTCGATTTATGATGCCTGCTCTCCTGAGCTCAGACAGCACTTGGATGATTCAAAGGAATTAGATTCCAGGAAGCTAGCTAAGGCTGCTGACTTGTGGATTGCCAACAGGGCTACTCACAAGGATTCAGGGGTCACTCAGAAAAAGGATGAGGGAAAGCAGCCACCAAAAGGGAACCAAGAGATTTCTAATACCTCCCAACCCAAAGAGGGCCCCAAACAACAAAGTAACCAGGGTAAGCCCCAGGGTAAACCACAACAGGCTAGTGTAACTTCTGGTCACAAACCAGAAGCAGGTCAGGCCAAGCCACCCTTTCAGAGAGCATTTGGAACATGCTATCTCTGTGGGGCAACTGACCACATCAAAGGAGATCCCAGATGTAAGGGTAAACCTGCAGGGATCAGCACAGTCTCCTTAGCCTTCACTCCTGAGGAGGAAGTCCAAATGGCTAGTGCTCACTTTGAAGTCTTTGCTGAAGAACCTTTGTGTCTTCAAGCAAGTGTAACAGTAGAGTCCATGGGTCTGGTTAGTGATCAGAATAGGAGTGTGTATAACTCCATACCAGAAAACTCTAAAGTTCATTATATGGACAGTGTTCTTGTCAACGGCCAGGATACCCCTGCCAGGCGAGACTCTGGGGCCAGCAGAACAGTAGTGGACGGAAGCTTTTTCAGTCCTGAGGATGTTGCTAAGGCACCCAAAGGTCCCACTAAGATGTCTGGAGGCCCTGTCCAAATGGTTCCATTCTACCAGCCCTCATTCAGTGTAATAACATGACAGTGTTGATTCCTGTCAGTGTTCAGACTGAGGTGCCTGGGAGAGTCCTGTTGGGGAATGATCTAAGAACTCTAGGAGTAGTATCCAGTACCCCCAGGCCTCCCAGTATGGAGGCCCAAAACCAAACCAAATTGGCTAGAGAGGCCACCTTAAGGAGCCACTCTACGCCTGTGGGAACCTCTACTGAGAACCCCACTACAAGCCCTGGTGTTGGTAAATTGACCTCTGACCCAGGCAAATTTCAGGCTAAAATGTTAGGGAAATGGGGCCCCAACCAAGCTCCATCATTGTTCCCCCAGTCATAGAGTCTGTGACTCCCCCTGCTTCTGAGGAAGAGGTGGATAGACCTACTGGAACCCTAACTAGGCCTAAGAGAACTGGTAATTCTCAGTGCTGGTGGAAAACCAGAAAAGAAAAGTCTAAGGCCAAAAACCTTCAGACTGTTGGACCTTCTACTGAAGACTCCAACTCAATTCCTAGTCTTAAGGGGGAAACTCCTAAAGTAGGTAAAGGTAGATCTAAGAGGAAGGAGAAGCATGCACCTTGCTTATCTCCATCCCCTCCAACCAAGAGGCCTAAAACCCAACCTTCTCCCAACAGAGAGGTGGTGAGGACCTCTGGAGGCCCCTCTAGATCTAAGGGAATCCTTTATAAGGACCCCTTGAAAAAGCCTAACAGAGGTTCAGAAGTTGTAACAACTTCTGAGGGACTGGTCAACCAGATCCCCTATAGTTTCAAAACGACTGATGTTCCTCAAAGGGTTTGTAGGTCATATAGCTTACAAAGGAAAACCTTTGATTTGACCACAGAACATAGGTCAGGGTGTCACCACCAAAATGCTGATGGTCTCTCTAGGGTGTATGTCATCGACTAGAGGTATGAGGTTCATCCAGGAGTGGATTAAATCCTCCTGTCCCTTGGTCTGGGGGCGGGGGGGCGAGTGTTAGGGAGAATTCTCTCTTTAGGCTGAATTTCCTAACCTAGTGAGTCCCCCAGCAGCTTTGCTGGATTTCTGGAGTTTGTTTTTTCCTCCTGCCAAAAGTGAGACTCTTTTTCTCCCACTCTTGGACATGATTTATGGTGTTCCTTTGACTGTTAATGTGTTTTATGGGCTATGGGGTCCTTTACTCCATAGGGTCGCATGTGTTTTCCTATGTGTGTTACACAGCACCCTCCGTGCAGTAACACAGGGGTGTCATAGTGACACCCCACCATAGACTCCATACCCTGGGACTGACTACTGTCTCCCAGGGCATGTAAAGTCACCATTGGCTTTACTAGTCCCAAATTACGAACAGAAACCAGTACAAACCATCATATTGTGGACGTACTGGTCGGGGCAATTCGATTGCCCTGGGGTCTGTTAGTCGAGGGGGCACGTCTCCGTCCCCCCTGATCGAGTTTTGGATGGTGGCAGTGGAAACTACTTTTTATATTCGACCGCAAATATTTTCCTATGGGATTTTCCCATTGTTCGAGGCTACCAACTTTAATTATTTAATTCTCATAGCCTCGAAATACCGCCGGTTTATTTAATAATATTAATTCTCCGGTTGGTATTTTTTGCCAAGACTCGATTCTAAAATGGCGTTTGTGTTCTCTTCTGTGACTCCAACCCAAGTCGAGCCCTTTGTTCCACTTTTTGGCGGGCTTCTCCACAGAAGCCTCCAAAAGTGGTGCCACTCTGTCTGGGTACCACAGGGGGTTGGGAGGGGGTTTAGGCACCCTGGACTGAGTTACCTTGGTAACTCAAGTCGCACTCTTGTGTGATTGGCCCAAGTGGTGAGCCGGCCGGTTCACCACTTAGCATGTTTGAGTGACAGCTAGACTGAGTGAATGGGGGTTTTCTGCATAAAAGTAGGGCTTTGGGGACTGGAAGTTCAGAAGTCGCCACAGGACCTGAGAATCCGACGAGGGAGAAGCTGAGCCGACCTACCACGACGACACCACCGGTGGAGCCCTGCAGAACCGACTCACCACTTCCCGACGACAGAGAAGATCTCCCGGCTGGAGAGGCTTCTTCCCCTGACTGGTGGGCACAACCAGTTTTCCCTTCTTTCTTCGCACCCCAGCCCAGTTTGTGGTCGAACTGCCCGTGCCAAGCACCCCGGCAGCCGGATAGCCACTCACCACTGAACCGCAAATCACCGGACCACTCCTTGTACCTGAGAAACTCTGCGGCTGGTTTCTTCCCTGGCAGTGCAACGGACTCCTGTCTTCCTCCACGACGAGATCTTCTCTTCCCCCGGACGAAGCACCGACTTGCACCCGCTGCCAGGAACAACTGCCCCCGCTGGAGCGTTCTCACCACTTTAAGGTACTGTGTCCGCCAGGCCTCCCTTTCTAAAGATTGCTACAAGGTAATAATAACCCCTTAACCTTCTGGACTGGGCTGGCCGCCTTGACCCTCTAACTGGTCCCTTTCTTTGGTCCAACTCCTTTTTGAACCATTACAAGACTTTTGTGCACTGCAACTGTGTGACCTTGGACACATTTCGTTTGATCCCCCGAATGTGGATCCGGCCTATTGAACTCTAACTTCACGGTTTTACTTTGCCTTCCTCTCTTGTTGTGTTCTGATAAAAGTGTTGGGATCTGTTTCAACTTGTTCTCTGCTCTTCTCTCCCTTTTTAAAACAAATTATTAGAGTGCCATCTACGTTAAGCGCTCACCGCTGTCTGAAAATAAGTGGGGCTTTACTTAAGACTTGTCTAATATTCTTTTAAGGGAGTGTATATCTTTTAGTGACCGTGTTTTTGGATTGCTTACTATTAGTGCCTGTGTGTTTTTCTAGATGTGGTTTTAAATAAATAATATCTCTTTTACACCAAGCCCTGGTCAGTGTTTCCTTGTTCTACTGTGTTCTCTGGACCTATTGTGAATACTCTGTATACTGCCTAACTCTTCTTGAGGGAAACAAACACTTGAAATTGTCACCTCTAAATGATTGCGCAATCCTAACACAGTTAAAGATAAAAATTATGATAAAATGCATGCTTTACTCAAGGACTATCAGGATGAGGTGAAAATCCGGAAATTTCGCAAATTTTATCGTGACGAAAGGGATTATAACAATGATCGAGTCTATACCTTTCAGGCGAAATTTGATCAGGATAACATCAAATCTGTAATCGCAACTCCCACCACCACACCGGTCTCATCTGAGATAGAATCCGAGGAAGATCAACCCAGTGCTACCGATAAAGGGGAGGAAAGTTTTACTCCTGCTCTTACGCACCAACGCAGAGGCTTTCTAGCTGAAATCACTGTCCCTTTAGGGCGACCTACCACAACTCCCGCCACATCTTCCGAGGAGGAAGAGGAAGAGGAGCAAGGGCCAGACAAAGGGAGAAACGCAAACAAGAGGCACACGCACTCCAGCTCCAAAAACTTGCCAACCAAATCGATACTCCGCACTTAGTTTGTAACTTATCAAGTAAGGTCTTGTCCTCCGCTGAACTGTCCCTTCTGAATAAAGGTCTTTCTTTTGTACCGAGTTGTCATTCTGATCTTATTGATTTCCAAATTGATTTATTCAAATTTATTCGCAAGCTTAGACTTAAAAAGTATTTCCATCAACAAGTTGCAATCTACAGGCCACATATTGCCTCTCCATCACTGAGTAGCCTAACCATTTCCGATATAGAAGACACACGACTTCTTATGTCATTTAACGTTGATACTGCTAGCACCTCCAATGGCTTACAACAGGAATTAGGCATTCACCAACATAATTTCGAAATGATGGAGCACAAACCCAGATCCAAATTTGTACCAGCTATTACTGATGCTACTGTTATAGACACCTTTTATCAGGCAGTCATTCAAGATATACACAAACAAATAGATCGTTCCCAGTTTCAGTCAACCAAGAGCAATCTCACTCTTTCCGAAAAAACTGCTCTCAAAAATCTTGCTGAGGATACGAGCATTGTCATTAAAGAAGCCGATAAAGGTGGTAATATTGTCATTTTAAATACTGCAGATTATATTACTATGGCTAATGAACATCTGAGTACTCCTGGATGTTATCAATTGTTACCTGGCAACCCTACCAAAGAGACAGTATCTGAATTGAAAGTTTTGTTATATGACTGGCACTCACGTGGGACATTGACAGATGAGGAAAAGGCTTTCCTTTACAGACCTAATCCGGTCATTCCTACAATGTATTTTCTGCCCAAAATTCATAAGGCATACACAACATTACCCCAGGTACGACCTATTATGAGTGGCTTAGGATGGGCCACTGAGGGACTTTCCCAGTACATTGATTCTGCAATCAAGGATATGGTACCAGCATTACCAGCCTACCTACGAGATTCCACTCAAACACTGGAGATTTTACATCAGTTAAAATGGTGCCCCAATTATCTTCTAGCCACGTTTGATGTTAAAGCATTGTACACATCGATACAGCATCAATTAGCTCTTCAAACCATTGATTACACTTTTCGCAACCACTCAGCATCACACAGTCAACATGTTTACATGATCAAAGATTTCTTGCATTTCGCGTTAGCACATAACCAGTTTTTGTTTAACAATCAATATTATTTACAGACGAAAGGAGTAGCCATGGGTGCGAAATATGCCCCTCCTTTGGCTAACTTATTCATGGGTTTTTTTGAGGACAAACACATATACACAGACCACCCATATAAACAGAATCTCATAGTATGGAGACGCTACATAGATGACGTCCTGGTCATTTGGAATGGGACGTCTTCGTCCTTTGTTGGTTTTTCTGAATATCTTAATCGTAATAATTTTGGCATAGAATTTTCTGGACATGTGAGCTCTCAGTCTATGGAATTCCTTGATCTTCAGATAAACATTGTGAATGGTGAACTACAAACTCAAACCTTTCGGAAACCCACCGCAGTTAATGCTATGTTGCATGCCTCCAGCTGCCATAAAAAATCTGTCATTTCTAACATCCCATTTGGAGAATTTTATCGTGCGAGACGTAATTGCAGTACTGACATGGCTTTTCAACATGAGTGTCGCATGATTAGGCGGAGGTTCTATGAACGTGGATATAGTAGTCAATGCATTAAGCAAGGGTTTAATCGTATCAACACATTCACTCAGGATCAGACGTTGGTTACGAATACAGAATCTACCAGACCAAGTCTGGAGTATGTACAGTTCATAACGAAATATTCAGAAGACCATTGTATGCTTTATCGCCTGTTAAGCAAACATTGGCATTTGTTGAGACTTGACCCAGAGCTTCTGCCTTATGTCTCGGCTACACCCAAACTCATCTTTACTCGTAATAAAACATTGCGCAACAAACTCTGCCCTTCATTTTTACAACCAAAGCCTACTCATGCACAGCTTCTGGCTTGGCTTCCACCCAAACCTGTTGGTTTTTTCAAATGTGGTCTATGCAATTTTTGCCAATATGCTCTTATTCAAAATACATTTAGTTGCCACCATGGTTTGTCAATTCACATTTCTGATTTTATTAATTGTAAATCGAAATTTGTGGTGTATGCTATTTTATGCGTATGCCGCAAAGTATATGTTGGTTCTACTATAAGAGAACTGCGAGTTCGCATTCGAGAACATTTTGCACACCTGAAGAGTCAAGATCCGAAGCTGCCTCTTGCACTTCATTGGCAACAGAATCATCAAATGGATTCAGTAAAAGATCTTAAGTTCATTGGGCTCATTCAAGCGCATTCCCACCCAAGAGGCGGGGACCGTCAATTACTTTTACGCCAGCTTGAGGCACGCACCATCGCCAAACTTCGTTGTACCAGTCTTGGTCTCAACACGGACACAGAACTAAATGTATTTTTGTAATGCTTTACATAAATGCTGGTGCACATTTCCTATACTTGCAGTAACTGCATTTTCATTATTCCCTGTTTGTTTTTATGTATTCACTTTTAGTCAAATTTAAACAACCCAGATCATCAGGAATCGCTGCCAGTTCCTAATTGCTCATCCGTCCACTGCTGTCATTGAATATTCGAGAGATTTGTGATTTTTTCAAATTTTTTATTTTTATTTTTTTATTCCAATTAAAATATTTTTATTATTTCTATTTGCATGCACACTGCCATTACAGCTTATTATGCATTAGACTTTTATTTAATATTTATTAGTTGTGCTAACGGATGTAGACATTCTCTAGGGCACATATAAAATGCAAGCGCTTGCCTTATTTAATACAAGGACTACCATTACCACAATTCCATGCACTAAATTTAACCACATGACTGAGTCATGTGACACATTTTTAGGTTCTTTTCTCTAAACACATGGAAGGAATGAACTGCACAACACTGATTTCGTGAAGCGTTTGGACTTTGGCCACAGTGGGGAACCAGCCCCTGAACTCACAGGTATGGGCTTGACAATACCTTCAGAGTATCTCACTGTTAGAACGATTTTCACAAATATTCATGTTATTTGACCCATCTGTGGAATTGGGTTTTGATGCATTGTCTTTCCTTGGCAGTTCTGGGAATGTACCACACTGTATCAGTAACGGAGACTGCTTCAGGTATTGCTGTCCATTATTTTTACGCATTTGGATTTTTTTTGACAACCCATTCAAGTCATAAGTCGATCTCTTGTCAAGGCAACTCATGCCTTGGGCTTCTTTGTTTATGTA
Source organism: Ambystoma mexicanum (assembly GCF_040938575.1). Lineage (NCBI taxonomy): Eukaryota > Metazoa > Chordata > Amphibia > Caudata > Ambystomatidae > Ambystoma > Ambystoma mexicanum. The sequence goes on from NC_090938.1 coordinate 803,653,613, forward strand.
TTTTACAGTTATTTGCCGCTTATTTTCTTGAGGAGAATCAACTACTTTAGAATTGGCCCATATATCTGCCCCCCCCAGGAGGGCTTTGGGTTTTCCAACGCAGTTTGAATAACATACGGTAAAACATTTATTCATTCTAACATTTATATCACACACGGGTGACAATGTAACAATACATTTTACCACCATGAGGCGCACGAGGCATGAGCATTTTGATCCTTGGCACAATAGTTTGTTACCTTTGCACTATGCGTGTACATGGGATTAACTAATTGTAAAAATGTACCAGTTGTTTATTCATTTAGGATTCAGGCTTATGGTGTTTCTTTTTTTTTGGACATATGGACATTCACATATTGGCACTTCGACCGCGATTTTTGGTTCGACAATATATGGTAATAAATCAAATGTTTTTTATTTACTTCTTATTTACCTGGAATATGTTTCACATTGAAATGGTTGCTTTGCTCTTTGACATGATGTAATGTACATATGGGCTTTTTTCTTTCTTGTTTGCATTTCTCTTCTTTAACCCTGGCCTCCTCTTCTTCCTCTGCTGGTTAATTTTGTTTAAATTTCAAATGTTCTTATCTTTATGGCATGATTACATAATATGTTGCTGTATTTGAATGCATATAAATCATACTAACACCACAGTCTTGCCTTGAAAAGGACCCGTTGTTCTGGGTCGAAACACGTGTCGGCAGTCTTGTTTTTGCATCATTTCATAAAATCTGTTTCAACAGCGTATTTTGACTGAAGAATCTACTTGCTTTGGACTCTTTGTTTCACCGTATCTGTTGTCCAGTTACACACTCAATTTGAATAGGACATTTACCATTTGCTCAGGGCTGCGCAATCATTTAGAGGTGACAATTTCAAGTGTTTGTATCTATTAGCAGTTTATGAGGTGACTGCTGGTCCCTCTTTCGTGCAGCAACCCAATCTTATTTGGTTTGTAAGGGTCTCATTGACTTTAGTTTGTCTTCTCAAATTTAGTTCTAACCCAGTGCCTCACCACACCGGCACACCTCAATTTTGTTTTTCTTCTTGAGGGAAGTCTGACTGCTCAGCCACAGCTACCAAATGAATCTGTGTGGTACAGACTGCTACCAAGTGGGTTTACTACCAAACACCTGTAGTCCTAAATCTTTTGCAGTGGTCCCAGAGGGAACTGCACAGGTTTCTGCCTAACAGGTCTTCTCCTCGGATACAGATTTGATCATAACATCATGGAAAAACGAGCGGCTACAAATATTCAAAAATCTAGATTCTCGTGTAGACTTGATCAAAAATCTGCAAGCGACGAAAAAAAAAAAGCTTTGGAGAAGTGACTGGATAGTGGTGTTAGAAGAATGTAAGTCTTACAAAGTTTTTTCCAATCTGCATCATGCATATGTCTCAGGAGGATAGCACAGGGGCAACGCAAGACGAGGCTGATGTCCGAATCCCGGGTTCGCACTTAGAAACCTCTGGGTATTAAGCGTGTTATAAACAACCAATTAAAATTAATAAAAATAAATGTAAGCCCTTAAATCAATTCTTGCAATATTTATTAAATTTCCAGTATCGGACCCTTATGAGAATTATTTTAAAGATGCATTTAAATCTATTGAACAAGAGCAAAATGGGACATGTCACGAAGTGGGTGTCGCTAAAAGGGTACCGCTACGAAGAGGATGTCGCTACGAAGAGGGTGCCGCTACGAAGTGGGTGTCGCTAAGAGGGTACCGCTACGAAGAGGGTGTCGCTACGAAGAGGGTGCCACTACGAAGTGGGTGTCGCTAAGAGGGTACCGCTACGAAGAGGGTGTCGCTATGAAGAGGGTGCCGCTATGAAGTGGGTGTCGCTAAGAGGGTACCGCTACGAAGAGGGTGCCACTACGAAGTGGGTGTCGCTAAGAGGGTACAGCTACGAAGAGGTTGTCGCTACGAAGAGGCTGCCGCTACAAAGTGGGTGTCGCTACGAAGAGGGTGCCACTACGAAGAGGGTGTAGCTACGAAGAGGGTGCCGCTACGGAGAGGGTGCCGCTTCGAAGAAGGTGCCGCTACGAAGAGGGTGTCGCTACGAAGAGTGTGCCGCTACGAAAAAGGTGCCGCTACGAAGAGGGTGTCGCTACGAAGAGGGTGCCGCTTTTGTCACAATGCATCTGAGTTGGAATCGCTAATGGAGGCTGACTTTTTTAGCGGCCAACAGTGTTCAATTTTGATATCAATTGGGAAGTTTTTAGAGAATATTTTTAGCCAGGATAAAATAATTGAATACATGTTTTGTCATCGTTTCTTAAAATAAGTTTTAGATGGAAAAGAAACTTTTTTAGACAAATGGAATTAATGTTACATTTTTAGGCAATGATTTTATGATCAAAATCTTTTTTATGGTTTTTGAATTAATTGTATTTAAATGGTTGTTTGGATAAATATGTTGTGCAGCTTAAAGTTTGTTTTTACCAACAAATATGGAAAAATGTTTCAAAGGTATCAGCTGAGACTTGGTTAGTTTGGTTCCACGGCACTATCCAACTGCTCCCCGGACGATTGAACAATAAATTTGCTTTACGTACAAAAAGTGCACTCGTTCCTCAGGTGGTGGGCCCGCTTGGGTTGATGCAATTAAGGGTCCGCCCCCCACAGAGCCCTTCCATGTCTAATCCCCTCCCCATTCGCTCTTCTTTAGGGATATGCCAGGGACCATAGTCACCCCCATTAGCCACACACAGCTGTGCCTGCAGCAATCTAACATTTATAACACTTAATTGCAGAAGGAACATGCTGATAACTGTGGGTGTTGTTTTTGTGGAGGTTCGGAAATAAGATTCATCTCCCAAGCAGGCAATCGAAATATTCTCAGCAAGGTAGCTCAGTGAGCTATGGCACCGGTATAGCACCAGCATGGCACATATTGGAATCTCAATATGGGGACTTCAAAACACAAAAGTGGCCTCCTTCCACCAGCAGGAATGGTGTTGGGAAGGAATAAAAGGAAGGGGGTGATGGGTGATTTCTCTAGAATGTCCTCTGCTTTAGTTCCTGCTCACTTTGACCCCTGGTGTGATGGGTGAATTTGAATAATTGTATTAAAACTTTTTTTTTTTTAAATATTTTTTATTTTCATAATAAAACAATACAAACCAAACTTGCAGCATTATACATTACAAACTGTAAACATCAATGAATGCCATGTTACTGCACTTCAAACCTCCCCCTCCCCCCAAGAGCTTATCAACCTTACAGTTCTGTGTACACTTGGTGTGGCCGGGCGTCGCCCCTCTCAGAAGCAGCAGGGTCCATTTCCGTGCCAAACAGTCCCGTAATCAACATTCTCCAAGCCGCCAGGTTGCCCACTTCTTCCTCCCCACAATTACCACACGCTAGTGATCAGTTAATTGTGCCTGAAACTGAGTCTACAAAGCCACACAAACTGATCCGTGAGCACCGCACCAACAAGAGGGAGACGATGAAGCAGGAAAGAGCAGTCTTGTGCTTTTTCATTGTTGACTTGCATTGGCGTAACCTGCATAGCCGTCTTAAAAAGGTTTCAAAATATCAATAGTTTGCTATTTTTAAAAAAATGTGATTCTCTGCTCTGTCCAAAATAGGGTGAGTATGGCCCGAGGCGGGGGAACATGCCCACCCTTCAGATTCCCTTTCTATCCCTTCAGATTCCCTTTCTATCCCTCCAGCTTCCCTTTCTATCCCTCCAGTTTCCCTTTCTATCCCTCCAGCTTCCCTTTCTATCCCTGCAGCTTCGCTTTCTATCCCTGCAGCTTCCCTTTCTATTCTTCCCTTTCTATCCCTCCAGCTTCCCTTTCTATCCCTGAAGCTTCTGTTTCTATCCCTCCAGCGTCCCTTTCTATCCCTGCAGCTTCCCTTTCTATCCCTCCCTTTCTATCCCTGCAGCTTCCCTTTCTATCCCTCCAGCTTCCCTTTCTATCCCTCCCTTTCTATACCTGCAGCTTCCCTTTCTATCCCTCCCTTTCTATCCCTGCAGCTTCCCATTCTATCCCTCCAGCTTCTCTTTCTATCCCTGCAGCTTCCCTTATTATCCCTCCAGCTTCCCTTTCTATCCCTCCAGCTTGCCTTTCTATCCCTGCAGCTACCCTTTCTATCCCTCCAGCTTCCCTTTCTATCCCTCCAGCTTCCCTTTCTATCCCTGCACTTCCCTTCCTATCCCTCCAGCTTCCCTTTCTATCCCTCCAGCTTCCCTTTCTATCCCTGCACTTCCCTTTCTATCCCTGCAGCTTCCCTTTCTACCCCCTTTCTATCCCTGCAGCTTCCCTTCCTATCCCCACAGCTTTCCTTTCTATCCCTCCCTTTCTATCACTGCAGCTTCCCTTTCTATCCCTCCAGCTTCCCTTTCTATCCCTGCAGCTTCCCTTTCTATCACTGCACTTCCCTTTCTATCCCTGCAGCTTCCCTTTCTACCCCCCTTTCTATCCCTGCAGCTTCCCTTTCTATCCCCACAGCTTTCCTTTCTATCCCTCCCTTTCTATCACTGCAGCTTCCCTTTTTATCCCTCCAGCTTCCCTTTCTATCCCTGCAGCTTCGGTTTCTATCCCTCCAGCGTCCCTTTCTATCCCTGCAGCTTCCCTTTCTATCCCTCACTTTCTATCCCTGCAGCTTCCCTTTCTATCCCTCCAGCTTCCCTGTCTATCTCTCCAGCTTCCCTTTCTATCCCTCCCTTTCTATACCTGCAGCTTCCCTTTCTATCCCTCCCTTTCTATCCCTGCAGCTTCCCTTTCTATCCCTCCAGCTTCCCTTTCTATCCCTGCAGCTTCCCTTATTATCCCTCCAGCTTCCCTTTCTATCCCTCCAGCTTCCCTTTCTATCCCTGCAGCTACCCTTTCTATCCCTGCAGCTTCCCTTTCTATCCCTCCAGCTTCCCTTTCTATCCCTGCACTTCCCTTTCTATCCCTGCAGCGTCCCTTTCTACCCCCACTTTCTATCCCTGCAGCTTCCCTTTCTATCCCCCCAGCTTTCCTTTCTATCCCTCCCTTTCTACCACTGCAGCTTCCCTTTTTATCCCTCCAGCTTCCCTTTCTATCCCTGCAGCTTCTGTTTCTATCCCTCCAGCTTCCCTTTCTATCCTTCCAGCTTCCCTCTCTATCCCTCCCTTTCTATCCCTACAGCTTCCCATTCTATACCTGCAGCTTCCCTTTCTATCCCTCCCTTTCTATCCCTGCAGCTTCCCGTTCTATCCCTCCAGCTTCCCTTTCTATCCCTCCAGCTTCCCTTTCTTTCCCTCCCTTTCTATCCCTGCAACTTCCCTTTCTATCCCTCCAGCTTCCCTTTCTATCACTCCATTTCTATCCCTGCAGCTTCCCTTTCTATCCCTGCAGCTTCCATTTCTATTCTTCCCTTTCTATCCCTCCAGCTTCCCTTTCTATCCCTGCAGCTTCCCTTTCTATAAATCCCTTTCTATCCCTCCAGCTTCCCTTTCTATCCCTCCAGCTTCCCTTTCTATCCCTCCAGCATCCCTTTCTATCCCCCTTTCTCACCCTGCAGCTTCCCTTTCTATCCCTGCAGCTTCCATTTCTATTCTTCCCTTTCTATCCCTCCAGCTTCCCTTTCTATCCCTGCAGCTTCCCTTTCTATAAATCCCTTTCTATCCCTCCAGCTTCCCTTTCTATCCCTCCAGCTTCCCTTTCTATCCCTCCAGCATCCCTTTCTATCCCCCTTTCTCACCCTGCAGATTCCCTTTCTATCCCTGCAGCTTCCCTTTATATCCCTCATATCCCTCCAGCTTCCCTTTCTATCCCTGCAGCTTCCCTTTCTATCCCGCCAGCTTCGTTGTCTATCCATCCCTTCTATTCCTGCAGCTTCCCTTTCTATCCCTCCAGCTTCCCTTTCTATCCCTCCCTTTCTATCCCTGCAGCTTCCCTTTCTATCCCTCAAGCTTCCCTTTCTATCCCTGCAGCTTCCCTTTGTATTCTTCCCTTTCTATCCCTCCAGCTTCCCTTACTATCCCTCCAGCTTCCCTTTCTACCCCTGCAGCTTCCCGTTCTATCCCTGCAGCTTCCCTTTGTATTCTTCCCTTTCTATCCCTCCAGCTTCCCTTTCCATCCCTGCAGCTTCCCTTTCTATTCTTCCCTTTCTATCCCTCCAGCTTGCCTTTCTATCCCTCCAGCTTCCCTTTCTATCCCCCCTTTCTATCCCTGCAGATTCCCTTTCTATCCCTCCCTTTCTATCCCTGCAGCTTCCCTTTATATCCCTCATATCCCTCCAGCTTCCCTTTCTATCCCTGCAGCTTCCCTTTCTATTCCTGCAGCTTCCCTTTCTATCCCGCCAGCTTCCTTGTCTCTCCATCCCTATTCCTGCAGCATCCTTGTCTATCCATCCCTTTCTATCCCTGCAGCTTCCCTTTCTATCCCTCCAGCTTCCATTTCTATCTTTCCAGCTTCCCTTTCTATCCCTGGGATGGGGAGCAGGTGCAAGTGGATCTAGGTCATCTGGCCTAAGCCCCGCCCACCTGGTGCCTTCCTTCACCATCACTGTCTTGTGGCCAATGCTGGATTTAACTTTTATGGACTTCATTGATTCACGGTGCGTCACTCTTTCTCATCTCTCATGCTGGACTTCCTTTGCATCTTGTACTCATGGTGGCCCTGAATCATGCTGTTCCCATCTTCATCTTGTATGTTGGCTTACAACATTATGTGTTACTACTGACTTCTGCAATTGTATTCGCTCTCCACTCTTGCTTCTCCACTCTTTTTGACTGCTTACTCTCTTTTCTCTCCCCCTTTCCCTTCTCCCTTTTCATGTCTCCTCCCCTTACTTTCTTCTATGCACTTACTCTATCAGAATTGTCCCTGGACCTAATATGATAGCAACCTCGTCTGTTTCCTCCATCCTCCCATTACTGTTTTTTTCCTCCCCACCACCCCTCCAGCACTATCTGAAATGTCGTCAGGCCTAGTACGATAGTCGCTTGTTTTGTTCCTACCCTCCCTTTCTTCACCCCTCTCCCTCACCTCTTGTTTTTCTCCAGCTCTACCAGAAATGTCGTCAGGCCTAGTAAGGTAGTCGCCTGTCTGTTTCCATTTCCTTCCCACTCTCCCCCCACCCTTCCTTATCTATGTCTTAGCTCTTGCACTATCTGAAATGTCGTCAGGCCGAGTACGATAGTTAATTTCACATCTTTACTGTTCATGGCCTGTAAGAATGTCATTGTATTTTCCCTTGTTCCCTCCCTTGCCTTGAAGCGCTTTGAAACACATTGTGTATAGGCGCTATATAAATAAACGATCATATCATATCATATCCCTGCAGTTTCCCTTTCTACCACTGCATCTTCCCTTTCTATCCTGCAGCTTCCCTTTCTATCCCTCCAGCTTCCCTTTCTATCCCTCCAGCTTCCCTTTCTGTCCCTCCCTTTCTATCCCTGCAGCTTCCCTTTCTATCCCTCCAGCTTCCCTTTCTATCCCTCCCTTTCTATCCCTGCAGCTTCCCTTTCTATCCCTGCAGCTTCACTTTCTATCCCTCCAGCTTCCCTTTCTATCCCTCCAGCTTCCCTTTCTATCCCTACCTTTCTATCCTTGCAGCTTCCCTTTCTGTCCCTCCAGCTTCCCTTTCTATCCCTCCAGCTTCCACTCTATCCCTCCCTTTCTATCACGCCTGCTTCCCTTTCTATCCCTGCAACTTCCCTTTCTATCCCTGCAGCTTCCCTTTCTATCCCTCCATTTCTATCACCCCTGCTTCCCTTTCTGTCCCTCCAGCTTCCCTTTCTATCCCTCCAGCTTCCCTTTCTATCCCTCCATTTCTATCACCCCTGCTTCCCTTTCTATCCCTGCAGCTTCCCTTTCTATCCCTGCAGCTTCCCTTTCTGTCCTCCCCTTTCTATCCCTCCCTTTCTATCCCTCCAGCTTCCCTTTCTATCCCTCCAGCTTCCCTTTCTATACCTCCCTTTCTATCCCTGCAGCTTCTGTTTCTATCCCTCCAGGTTCCCTTTCTATCCCTGCAGCTTCCCTTTCTATCCCCCCAGCTTCCCTTTCTATCCCTCCAGCTTCCCTTTCTATCCCTGCAGCTTCCCTTTCTATCCCTCCCTTTCTATCCCTCCAGCTTCTCTTTCTATCCCTCCAGCTTGCTTCCTTTTCTATCCCTCCAGCTTCCCTTTCTATCCCTGCAGCTTCCCTTTCTATCCCTCCAGCTTCTCTTTCTATCCCTCCAGCTTCCCTTTCTATCCCTCCAGCTTCTCTTTCTATCCCTCCAGCTTCTCTTTCTGTCCCTCCAGCTTCCCTTTCTATCCCTGCAGCTTCTCTTTCTATCCCTCCAGCTTCCCTTTCTATCCCTACTGCTTCCCTTTCGATCCCTGCAGCTTCCCTTTCTATCCCTCCAGCTTCCCTTTCTATCCCTGCAGCTTCCCTTTCAATCCCTCCCTTTCTATCCCTGCAGCTTCCCTTTCTATCCCGCCAGCTTCTCTTTCTATCCCTCCAGCTTCCCTTTCTATCCCTGCAGCTTCCCTTTCTATCCCTCCAGCTTCTCTTTCTATCCCTCCAGCTTCCCTTTCTATCCCTCCAGCTTCTCTTTCTATCCCCACAGCTTCCCTTTCTATCCCTGCAGCTTCCCTTTCTATCCCTCCAGCTTCCCTTTCTATCTCTCAGCTTCCCTTTCTATTTTTCCCTTTCTATCCCTGCAGCTTCCCTTTCTATCCCTCCCTTACCGTCCCTGCAGCTTCCCTTTCTATCCTCCAGCTTCCCTTTCTATCTCTCCCTTTCTATCACTGCAGTTTCCCTTTCTATCCCCCCTTCCTGTCCCTGCAGCTTCCATATCTATCCCTGCAGCTTCCCTTTCTATCCCTCCCTTACTGTCCCTGCAGCTTCCCTATCTATCCCTCCAGCTTCTCTTTCTATCCCTCCAGCTTCTCTTTCTATCCCTCCAGCTTCCCTTTCTATCCCTCCAGCTTCTCTTTCTATCCCCACAGCTTCCCTTTCTATCCCTGCAGCTTCCATATCTATCCCTGCAGCTTCCCTTTCTATCCCTCCCTTACTGTCCCTGCAGCTTCCCTATCTATCCCTGCAGCTTCCCTTTCTATCCCTGCAGCTTCCCTTTCTATCCCTGCAGCTTCCCTTTCTATCCCTCCCTTACTGTCCCTGCAGCTTCCCTTTCTATCCTTTCTTTCCCTCCAGCTTCCCCTTCCCCCTTTCTCTGAGCCCATTACGCCTTTCCTTGGCAAATTAGATGCACCTTTCACCCCAAATCAGACCATTTAGTTTCACAAAGAGATGTTAAATGTTAAAGGTATTTGTACGGCGCACTGTCACCAACGGAATTGGTTCCCAGGCGCTCTGGCGGATCTGCAAATGATAAAGGCGGGGTGGGTTAGTCAGGTGAAGAGGGAGTAGGATACTGAGAGGAGTGGCGTTCTGTTGGCAGCTTCAACTCGGTATACACCGGGTGCCGAGCTTTTGTGCGGGTATAGGATCGTGTCAGTCCGCGTGTGCTGTTGCTCCGGCTTATGTGTTGTTGCAGTGTTGTGAAGTGCGTGCGGCTTGTTGTGCGAGAGATGGTTGTGTGAGTTTTTGAGTGAGATAAGTATGCAGAGTTTGAGCTTATATTGGTTAGTGGGTTACCTGACCTTTAGCATGCTAACATTCACAGTTCTGCCAGTGTGGCACTTGTCGGCCTCCACAATCCCATCTAGATGCAGCGCAGGCTAGTGTCCAGAAATCCGTCCAGGTGTCGGCATGCCAACATTCACAACCCTATCTGGATGCTAGCAGGCCGGTGTTCACAATTCTAAGTGAGGCACATGCTAACATTCAAGTTTCGTCTAGGCGCCCATGCTATGCCTCAGTCAATCCTATCTAGATGTGATCCTGGCCAATGTCCACAATTCTAAGTGTGGCCTGTGCTAGCCTTCAGGTTTCGCGTAGGTGCCAGCATGCTAACACTCAAAGTCCTATCTAGATGCAACGCAGGCTAATAGAGATGCTAATCGTTGGAGGCGTTGTTAAGCCTTTGGCTTCGTCATAGGGGCGGAGCATAGCGGTATGTGCAGGGTGGACGTCTGCCATTAACGCCCAGATCCTCGGTCTTTATCTGGTTGGCAGTTTTGATTGGCTGGCTAGTTGTGTTTTTGGAGAGACTTGACAGGCTCTTGACCTAGCACCCGTTTCCCGCTGGAGCCCCGCCCTGAGAGGCGCCTTCTGCCTGCAACCCCCTCAAAGTGTGAGGGGCTCAAGCCCTCCCAAGAAAGGGTCTCCTCCCCTCCGGGACCGCCACACACCGTTCTGGCGCGGTTGTTTCGGCGCCGGCCGTTTTGTCGCGGCACTTTGGCGCAGACAAACCTTTTGGCGCGGTCAAAGAGGCGCAAAGGCCAATCGCGGGGGCCCTTTGGACACAGCCTGGGTGCAAACGGCCCTCGTGCCAAATGCACCACACCTTGCTGTATTGCATTTGTCATTAATGTTACTCGCCTTGGTAGCAATATCAATCGATATAATCGTATAGGTGTATTATTGATAGTAATATGCATAATGCTATATGCTATGCATAGCCCGCCCTCCTAATCCTTCTGATAAAACATATTACTGTGACTCCCCCTTCCCCTCGTGCGCCGAATGGTACCTTTAAATAGTGTCTCCCTCCCCCCCAGGGGCAATTAGGGTCCCCGCCCCATCTGCACCCCCTATGAAAGATAAGCCGGGCCCCCAATGCAGGACAGGAATATGTTTGTGGGAGGGGGCGGGGGCGCATGGACTCCGATTAGGAAACGTATTCTGAAGAAGGCTGGGAGCATGTTAGAAAAGCGCCAATGCACCATTTATGACCCATGCGCCATAAGCACACTATCCATGCGCCATACACACACACACACACAAACACTATCCATGCGCCATACACACACCATACACTATCCATAGTCCATACACACACGCACACCCATACACTATCCATGCTCCATACACACACGCACACCCACACACTATCCATGCTCCATACACACACGCACACTATCCATGCTCCATACACACACGCACACCCACTCCATACACACACGCACACCCATACACTATCCATGCGCCATACACACACACACCCATACACTATCCATGAGCCATACACATACACACATACACACACACACATACACTATCCATGCGCCATACACACACGCATACACCATCCATGCTCCATACACACACGCACACCCATACACTATCCCTGCTCCATACACACACGCACACCCATACACTATCCATGCTCCATACACACACGCACACCCATACACTATCCATGCGCCATACACACACCCACACCCATACACTATCCATGCGCCATACACACATGCACACCCATACACTATCCATGCGCCATACACACACGCACACCCATACACTATCCATGCGCCATACACACACGCACACCCATACACTATCCATGCTCCATACACACACACACACCCCCATACACTATCCATGAGCCATACACACACACAAGCACACCCATACACTATCCATGAGCCATACACACACACAAGCACACCCATACACTATCCATGAGCCATACACACACACGCATACACTATCCATGAGCCATACACACACGCACACCCATACACTATCCATGCGCCATACACAGACGCACACCCATACACTATCCATGCTCCATACACACACGTACACCCATACACTATCCATGCCCCATACACACACGCACACCCATACACTATCCATGCTCCATACACACACGCACACCCATACACTATCCATGCGCCATACACACACACACCCATACACTATCCATGAGCCATACACACACACACACACCCATACACTATCCATGCGCCATACTCACACGCACACCCATACACTATCCATGCGCCATACACACACACACCCATACACTATCCATGAGCCATACACACACACACGCATACAGTATCCATGAGCCATACACACACACACTCACACCCATACACTATCCATGCTCCATACACACACACTCACCCATACACTATCCATGCTCCATACACATACGCACACCCATACACTATCCATGCTCCATACACACGCACACCCATACACTATCCATGCGCCATACACACACGCACACCCATACACTATCCATGCGCCATACACACACGCACACCCATACACTATCCATGCTCCATACACACACGCACACCCATACACTATCCATGCTCTATACACACACGCACACCCATACACTATCCATGCTCCATACACACACGCACACCAATACACTATCCATGCTCCATACACACACGCACACCCATACACTATCCATGCTCCATACACACACGCACACCCATACACTATCCATGCTCCATACACACACGCACACCCATACACTATCCATGCTCCATACACACACGCACACCCATACACTATCCATGCACCATACACACACACACACACACCCATACACTATCCGTGAGCCATACAAACACACACACACACCCACCCACCCATACACCATCCATGCACCATCCATGCGCCATACACACACCCATACACCATCCATGTTCCATACACACACGCACACCCATACACTATCCATGCTCCATGCACACACGCACATCCATACACTATCCATGCTCCATACACACATGCACACCCATACACTATCCATGCGCCATACACACATGCACACCCATACACTATCCATGCTCCATACACACACGCACACCCATACACTATCCATGCTCCATACACACACACACCCATACACTATCCATGCGCCATACACACACACACACCCATACACTATCCATGAGCCACACACACACACACACACACACCCATACACCATCCATGAGCCATACACCATCCATGCTCCATACACACACGCACACCCATACACTATCCATGCCCATACACACACGTACACCCATACACTATCCATGCTCCATACACACATGCACACCCATACACTATCCATGCTCCATACACACACGCACACCCATACACTATCCATGCTCCATACACACACGCACACCCATACACTAGCCATGCGCCATACACATACACACCCAAACACTATCCATGAGCCATACACATACACACATACACACACACACACACACAAATACACTATCCATGTGCCATACACACACACATACACCATCCATGCTCCATACACACACGCACACCGATACACTATCCCTGCTCCATACACACACGCACACCCATACACTATCCATGCTCCATACACACACGCACACCCACACACTATCCATGCTCCATACACACACGCACACTATCCATGCTCCATACACACACGCACACCCATACACTATCCCTGCTCCATACACACATGCACACCCATACACTATCCATGCGCCATACACACACGCACACACATACACTATCCATGCTCCATACACACACGCACACCCATACACTATCCATGCGCCATACACACACCCACACCCATACACTATCCAATGCGCCATACACACACGCACACCCATACACTATCCATGCGCCATACACACACGCACACCCATACACTATCCATGCTCCATACACACACGCACACCCATACACTATCCATGCTCCATACACACACACACACACCCATACACTATCCATAAGCCATACACACACAAAAGCACACCCATACACTATCCCTGAGCCATACACACACACACACGCACACCCATACACTATCCATGAGCCATACACACACGCACACCCATACACTATCCATGCGCCATACACACACGCACACCCATACACTATCCATGCTCCATACTCACACACACCCATACACTATCCATGCGCCATACACAGACGCACACCCATACACTATCCATGCTCCATACACACACGTACACCCATACACTATCCATGCCCCATACACACACGCACACCCATACACTATCCATGCGCCATACACACACACACACCCATACACTATCCATGAGCCATACACACACACACGCATACAGTATCCATGAGCCATACACACACACACGCACACCCATACACTATCCATGCTCCATACACACACGCTCACCCATACACTATCCATGCTCCATACACATACGCACACCCATACACTATCCATGCTCCATACACACGCACACCCATACACTATCCATGCGCCATACACACACGCACACCCATACACTATGCGCCATACACACACGCACACCCATACACTATCCATGCTCCATACACACACGCACACCCATATACTATCCATGCTCCATACACACACGCACACCCATACACTATCCATGCGCCATACACACACCCACACCCATACACTATCCAATGCGCCATACACACACGCACACCCATACACTATCCATGCGCCATACACACACGCACACCCATACCCTATCCATGCTCCATACACACACGCACACCCATACACTATCCATGCTCCATACACACACACACACCCATACACTATCCATAAGCCATACACACACAAAAGCACACCCATACACTATCCCTGAGCCACACACACACACACACACACGCACACCCATACACTATCCATGAGCCATACACACACGCACACCCATACACTATCCATGCGCCATACACACACGCACACCCATACACTATCCATGCTCCATACTCACACACACCCATACACTATCCATGCGCCATACACAGACGCACACCCATACACTATCCATGCTCCATACACACACGTACACCCATACACTATCCATGCCCCATACACACACGCACACCCATACACTATCCATGTGCCATACACACACACACACCCATACACTATCCATGAGCCATACACACACACACGCATACAGTATCCATGAGCCATACACACACACACGCACACCCATACACTATCCATGCTCCATACACACACGCTCACCCATACACTATCCATGCTCCATACACATACGCACACCCATACACTATCCATGCTCCATACACACGCACACCCATACACTATCCATGCGCCATACACACACGCACACCCATACACTATCTATGCGCCATACACACACGCACACCCATACACTATCCATGCTCCATACACACACGCACACCCATATACTATCCATGCTCCATACACACACGCACACCAATACACTATCCATGCTCCATACACACACGCACACCCATACACTATCCATGCGCAATACACACACGCACACCCATACACTATCCATGCTCCATACACACAAGCACACCCATACACTATCCATGCTCCATACACACACGCACACCCATACACTATCCATGCTCCATACACACACGCACACCCATACACTATCCATGCGCCATACACACACGCACACCCATACACTATCCATGCTCCATACACACACGCACACCCATACACTATCCATGCACCATACATACACGCACACCCATACACTATCCATGCTCTATACACACACGCACACCCATACACTATCCATGCTCCATACACACACGCACACCCATACACTATCCATGCGCAATACACACACGCACACCCATACACTATCCATGCTCCATACACACAAGCACACCCATACACTATCCATGCTCCATACACACACGCACACCCATACACTATCCATGCTCCATACACACACGCACACCCATACACTATCCATGCACCATACACACACACACACCCACCTATACACCATCCATGCGCCATACACACACCCATACACCATCCATGTTCCATACACACACGCACACCCATACACTATCCATGCTCCATGCACACACGCACATCCATACACTATCCATGCTCCATACACACATGCACACCCATACACTATCCATGCGCCATACACACATGCACACCCATACACTATCCATGCTCCATACACACACCCATACACTATCAATGCTCCATACACACACGCACACCCATACACTATCCATGCTCCATACACACACGCACACCCATACACTATCCATGCGCCATACACACACACACCCAAACACTATCCATGAGCCATACACATACACACATACACACACACACACACACAAATACACTATCCATGTGCCATACACACACGCATACACCATCCATGCTCCATACACACACGCACACCCATACACTATCCATGCTCCATACACACACGCACACCCATACACTATCCATGCGCCATACACACACGCACACCCATACACTATCCATGCTCCATACACACACGCACACCCATACACTATCCATGCACCATACATACACGCACACCCATACACTATCCATGCTCCATACACACACGCACACCCATACACTATCCATGCACCATACACACACACACATCCACCCATACACCATCCATGCGCCATACACACACCCATACACCATCCATGTTCCATACACACACGCACACCCATACACTATCCATGCTCCAAGCACACACGCACATCCATACACTATCCATGCTCCATACACACATGCACACCCATACACTATCCATGCGCCATACACACATGCACACCCATACACTATCCATGCTCCATACACACACGCACACCCATACACTATCCATGCTCCATACACACACGCACACCCATACACTATCCATGCGCCATACACACACGCAAACCCATACACTATCCATGCTCCATACACACACGCACACCCATACACTATCCATGCACCATACATACACGCACACCCATACACTATCCATGCTCCATACACACACGCACACCCATACACTATCCATGCACCATACACACACACACACCCACCCATACACCATCCATGCGCCATACACACACCCATACACCATCCATGTTCCATACACACACGCACACCCATACTCTATCCATGCTCCATGCACACACGCACATCCATACACTATCCATGCTCCATACACACATGCACACCCATACACTATCCATGCGCCATACACACATGCACACCCATACACTATCCATGCTCCATACACACACCCATACACTATCAATGCTCCATACACACACGCACACCCATACACTATCCATGCTCCATACACACACGCACACCCATACACTATCCATGCGCCATACACACACACACCCAAACACTATCCATGAGCCATACACATACACACATACACACACACACACACAAATACACTATCCAGGTGCCATACACACACGCATACACCATCCATGCTCCATACACACACGCACACCGATACACTATCCCTGCTCCATACACACACGCACACCCATACACTATCCATGCTCCATACACACACGCACACCCATACACTATCCATGCTCCATACACAAACGCACACCCATACACTATCCATGCACCATACACACACGCACACCCATACACTATCCATGCACCATACACACACACACACCAATACACTATCCGTGAGCCATACAAACACACACACACACCCACCCATCCACCATCCATGCGCCATACACACATGCACACCCATACACTATCCATGCTCCATGCACACACGCACATCCATACACTATCCATGCTCCATACACACATGCACACCCATACACTATCCATGCGCCATACACACATGCACACCCATACACTATCCATGCTCCATACACACACGCACACCCATACACTATCCATGCTCCATACACACACGCACACCCATACACTATCCATGCTCCGTAAACACACGCACACCCATACACTATCCATGCGCCATACACACACACACCCAAACACTATCCATGAGCCATACACACACACACAAATACACTATCCATGTGCCATACACACACGCATACACCATCCATGCTCCATACACACACGCACACCGATACACTATCCCTGCTCCATACACACACGCACACCCATACACTATCCATGCTACATACACACACGCACACCCATACACTATCCATGCTCCAAACACACACGCACACCCATACACTATCCATGCACCATACACACACGCACACCCATACACTATCCATGCGCCATACACACACGCACACC
Source organism: Ambystoma mexicanum (assembly GCF_040938575.1). Lineage (NCBI taxonomy): Eukaryota > Metazoa > Chordata > Amphibia > Caudata > Ambystomatidae > Ambystoma > Ambystoma mexicanum. Next base: position 803,671,492 of record NC_090938.1, read on the forward strand.
CATACACTATCCATGCTCCATACACACACACACACCCATACACTATCTATGCTCCATTCACACACGCACACCCATACACTATCCATGCTCCATACACACACGCACACCCACTCCATACACACACGCACACCCATACACTATCCATGCTCCATACACACACGCACACCCACACACTATTCATGCTCCATACACACACACGCACACCCACTCCATACACACACGCACACCCATACACTATCCATGAGCCATACACACACACAAGCACACCCATACACTATCCATGAGCCATACACCCATACACTATCCATGCGCCATACACAAACCATGCTCCATACACACACACACACCCATACACTATCCATGCGCCATACACACACGCACACCCATACAATATCAATGCTCCATACACACACGCACACCCATACACTATCCATGCTCTATACACACACGCACACCCATACACTATCCATGCCCCATACACACACACACACCCATACACTAACCATGCTCCATACACACACGCACACCCATACACTATCCATGCGCCATACAGACACACACCCATACACTATCCATGATCCATACACACACACACACCCATACACTATCCATGCGCCATACTCACACGCACACCCATACACTATCCATGCGCCATACACACACACACCCATACACTATCCATGAGCCATACACACACACACGCACACACATACACTATCCATGCTCCATACACACACTCACACCCATACACTATCCATGCGCCATACACACACACACCCAAACACTATCCATGAGCCATACACATACACACATACACACACACACACACACAAATACACTATCCATGTGCCATACACACACGCATACACCATCCATGCTCCATACACACACGCACACCGATACACTATCCCTGCTCCATACACACACGCACACCCATACACTATCCATGCTCCATACACACACGCACACCCATACACTATCCATGCTCCATACACAAACGCACACCCATACACTATCCATGCACCATACACACACGCACACCCATACACTATCCATGCGCCATACACACACACACCCAAACACTATCCATGAGCCATACACATACACACATACACACACACACAAATACACTATCCATGTGCCATACACACACGCATACACCATCCATGCTCCATACACACACGCACACCGATACACTATCCCTGCTCCATACACACACGCACACCCATACACTATCCATGCTCCATACACACACGCACACCCATACACTATCCATGCTCCATACACAAACGCACACCCATACACTATCCATGCACCATACACACACGCACACCCATACACTATCCATGCGCCATACACACACGCACACCCATACACTATCCATGCGCCATACACACACGCACACCCATACACTATCCATGCTTCATACACACACACCCATACACTATCTATGCTCCATTCACACACGCACACCCATACACTATCCATGCTCCATACACACACGCACACCCATACACTATCCATGCTCCATACACACACGCACACCCACACACTATCCATGCTCCATACACACACGCACACTATCCATGCTCCATACACACACGCACACCCACTCCATACACACACGCACACCCATACACTATCCATGCGCCATACACACACACACCCATACACTATCCATGAGCCATACACACACACACCCACCCATACACTATCCATTCGCCATACACACACGCACACCCATACACTATCCATGCGCCATACACTCACACCCATACACTATCCATGAGCCATACACACACACAAGCACACGCATACAGTATCCATGAGCCATACACACGCACACCCATACACTATCCATGCTCCATACAAACACGCTCACCCATACACTATCCATGCTCCATACACATACGCACACCCATACACTATCCATGCTCCATACACACACGCACACCCATACATTATCCATGCGCCATACACACATGCACACCCATACACTATCCATGCGCCATACACACACGCACACCCATACACTATCCATGCTCCATACACACATGCACACCCATACACTATCCATGCTCTATACACACACGCACACCCATACACTATCCATGCTCCACACACACACACGCACACCAATACACTATCCATGCTCCATACACACACGCACACCCATACACTATCCATGCGCAATACACACACGCACACCCATACACTATCCATGCTCCATACACACACGCACACCCATACACTATCCATGCTCCATACACACACACACACCCATACACTATCCATGCGCCATACACACACGCACACCCATACACTATCCATGCTCCATACACACACGCACACCCATACACTATCCATGCACCATACATACACGCACACCCATACACTATCCATGCTCCATACACACACGCACACCCATACACTATCCATGCTCCATACACACACGACCACCCATACACTATCCATGCTCCATACACACACGCACACCCATACACTATCCATGCTCCATACACTCACGCACACCCATACACTATCCATGCGCCATACACACATGCACACCCATACACTATCCATGCGCCATACACACACGCACACCCATACACTATCCATGCGCCATACACGCAGGCACACCCATACACTATCCATGCTCCATACACACACGCACACCCATACACTATCCATGCTCCATACACACACGCACACCCATACACTATCCATGCTCCATACACACACGCACACCCATACACTATCCATGCACCATACACACACACACACCCATACACTATCCGTGAGCCATACAAACACACACACACACCCACCCATACACCATCCATGCGCCATACACACACGCACACCCATACACTATCCATGCTCCATGCACACACGCACATCCATACACTATCCATGCTCCATACACACATGCACACCCATACACTATCCATGCGCCATACACACATGCACACCCATACACTATCCATGCTCCATACACACACGCACACCCATACACTATCCATGCTCCATACACACACGCACACCCATACACTATCCATGCTCCGTACACACACGCACACCCATACACTATCCATGCGCCATACACACACACACCCAAACACTATCCATGAGCCATACACACACACACACAAATACACTATCCATGTGCCATACACACACGCATACACCATCCATGCTCCATACACACACGCACACCGATACACTATCCCTGCTCCATACACACACGCACACCCATACACTATCCATGCTCCATACACACACGCACCCCCATACACTATCCATGCTCCAAACACACACGCACACCCATACACTATCCATGCACCATACACACACGCACACCCATACACTATCCATGCGCCATACACACACGCACACCCATACACTATCCATGCTCCATACACACACACACACCCATACACTATCTATGCTCCATTCACACACGCACACCCATACACTATCCATGCTCCATACACACACGCACACCCACTCCATACACACACGCACACCCATACACTATCCATGCTCCATACACACACGCACACCCACACACTATCCATGCTCCATACACACACACGCACACCCACTCCATACACACACGCACACCCATACACTATCCATGCGCCATACACACACACACCCATACACTATCCATGCGCCATACACACACGCACACCCATACACTATCCATGCGCCATACACTCACACCCATACACTATCCATGCGCCATACACACACGCACACACATACACTATCCATGCTCCATACACACACGCACACCCATACACTATCCATGCGCCATACACACACCCACACCCATACACTATCCAATGCGCCATACACACACGCACACCCATACACTATCCATGCGCCATACACACACGCACACCCATACACTATCCATGCTCCATACACACACGCACACCCATACACTATCCATGCTCCATACACACACACACACCCATACACTATCCATAAGCCATACACACACAAAAGCACACCCATACACTATCCATGAGCCATACACACACACACACGCACACCCATACACTATCCATGAGCCATACACACACGCACACCCATACACTATCCATGCGCCATACACACACGCACACCCATACACTATCCATGCTCCATACTCACACACACCCATACACTATCCATGCGCCATACACAGACGCACACCCATACACTATCCATGCTCCATACACACACGTACACCCATACACTATCCATGCCCCATACACACACGCACACCCATACACTATCCATGCGCCATACACACACACACACCCATACACTATCCATGAGCCATACACACACACACGCATACAGTATCCATGAGCCATACACACACACACGCACACCCATACACTATCCATGCTCCATACACACACGCTCACCCATACACTATCCATGCTCCATACACATACGCACACCCATACACTATCCATGCTCCATACACACGCACACCCATACACTATCCATGCGCCATACACACACGCACACCCATACACTATCCATGCGCCATACACACACGCACACCCATACACTATCCATGCTCCATACACACACGCACACCCATATACTATCCATGCTCCATACACACACGCACACCAATACACTATCCATGCTCCATACACACACGCACACCCATACACTATCCATGCGCAATACACACACGCACACCCATACACTATCCATGCTCCATACACACAAGCACACCCATACACTATCCATGCTCCATACACACACGCACACCCATACACTATCCATGCTCCATACACACACGCACACCCATACACTATCCATGCGCCATACACACACGCACACCCATACACTATCCATGCTCCATACACACACGCACACCCATACACTATCCATGCACCATACATACACGCACACCCATACACTATCCATGCTCTATACACACACGCACACCCATACACTATCCATGCACCATACACACACACCCACCTATACACCATCCATGCGCCATACACACACCCATACACCATCCATGTTCCATACACACACGCACACCCATACACTATCCATGCTCCATGCACACACGCACATCCATACACTATCCATGCTCCATACACACATGCACACCCATACACTATCCATGCGCCATAAACACATGCACACCCATACACTATCCATGCTCCATACACACACCCATACACTATCAATGCTCCATACACACACGCACACCCATACACTATCCATGCTCCATACACACACTCACACCCATACACTATCCATGCGCCATACACACACACACCCAAACACTATCCATGAGCCATACACATACACACATACACACACACACACACACAAATACACTATCCATGTGCCATACACACACGCATACACCATCCATGCTCCATACACACACGCACACCCATACACTATCCATGCTCCATACACACACGCACACCCATACACTATCCATGCGCCATACACACACGCACACCCATACACTATCCATGCTCCATACACACACGCACACCCATACACTATCCATGCACCATACATACACGCACACCCATACACTATCCATGCTCCATACACACACGCACACCCATACACTATCCATGCACCATACACACACACACACCCACCCATACACCATCCATGCGCCATACACACACCCATACACCATCCATGTTCCATACACACACGCACACCCATACACTATCCATGCTCCAAGCACACACGCACATCCATACACTATCCATGCTCCATACACACATGCACACCCATACACTATCCATGCGCCATACACACATGCACACCCATACACTATCCATGCTCCATACACACACGCACACCCATACACTATCCATGCTCCATACACACACGCACACCCATACACTATCCATGCGCCATACACACACGCACACCCATACACTATCCATGCTCCATACACACACGCACACCCATACACTATCCATGCACCATACATACACGCACACCCATACACTATCCATGCTCCATACACACACGCACACCCATACACTATCCATGCACCATACACACACACACACCCACCCATACACCATCCATGCGCCAAACACACACCCATACACCATCCATGTTCCATACACACACGCACACCCATACACTATCCATGCTCCATGCACACACGCACATCCATACACTATCCATGCTCCATACACACATGCACACCCATACACTATCCATGCGCCATACACACATGCACACCCATACACTATCCATGCTCCATACACACACCCATACACTATCAATGCTCCATACACACACGCACACCCATACACTATCCATGCTCCATACACACACGCACACCCATACACTATCCATGCGCCATACACACACACACCCAAACACTATCCATGAGCCATACACATACACACACACACACACAAATACACTATCCATGTGCCATACACACACGCATACACCATCCATGCTCCATACACACACGCACACCGATACACTATCCCTGCTCTATACACACACGCACACCCATACACTATCCATGCTCCATACACACACGCACACCCATACACTATCCATGCTCCATACACAAACGCACACCCATACACTATCCATGCACCATACACACACGCACACCCATACACTATCCATGCACCATACACACACACACACCAATACACTATCCGTGAGCCATACAAACACACACACACACCCACCCATCCACCATCCATGCGCCATACACACACGCACACCCATACACTATCCATGCTCCATGCACACACGCACATCCATACACTATCCATGCGCCATACACACATGCACACCCATACACTATCCATGCTCCATACACACACGCACACCCATACACTATCCATGCTCCATACACACACGCACACCCATACACTATCCATGCTCCGTAAACTCACGCACACCCATACACTATCCATGCGCCATACACACACACACCCAAACACTATCCATGAGCCATACACACACACACACACAAATACACTATCCATGTGCCATACACACACGCATACACCATCCATGCTCCATACACACACGCACACCGATACACTATCCCTGCTCCATACACACACGCACACCCATACACTATCCATGCTACATACACACACGCACACCCATACACTATCCATGCTCCAAACACACACGCACACCCATACACTATCCATGCACCATACACACACGCACACCCATACACTATCCATGCGCCATACACACACGCACACCCATACACTATCCATGCTCCATACACACACACACACCCATACACTATCTATGCTCCATTCACACACGCACACCCATACACTATCCATGCTCCATTCACACACGCACACCCACTCCATACACACACGCACACCCATACACTATCCATGCTCCATACACACACGCACACCCACACACTATTCATGCTCCATACACACACACGCACACCCACTCCATACACACACGCACACCCATACACTATCCATGCGCCATACACACACACACCCATACACTATCCATGCGCCATACACGCACGCACACCCATACACTATCCATGCGCCATACACTCACACCCATACACTATCCATGAGCCATACACACACACAAGCACACCCATACACTATCCATGAGCCATACACACACACACGCACACCCATACACTATCCATGCGCCATACACAAACCATGCTCCATACACACACACACACCCATACACTATCCATGCGCCATACACACACGCACACCCATACAATATCAATGCTCCATACACACACGCACACCCATACACTATCCATGCTCTATACACACACGCACACCCATACACTATCCATGCCCCATACACACACACACACCCATACACTATCCATGCTCCATACACACACGCACACCCATACACTATCCATGCGCCATACAGACACACACCCATACACTATCCATGATCCATACACACACACACACCCATACACTATCCATGCGCCATACTCACACGCACACCCATACACTATCCATGCGCCATACACACACACACCCATACACTATCCATGAGCCATACACACACACACGCATACACTATCCATGAGCCATACACACGCACACCCATACACTATCCATGCTCCATACACACACGCACACCCATACACTATCCATGCGCCATACACACACACACCCAAACACTATCCATGAGCCATACACATACACACATACACACACACACACACACAAATACACTATCCATGTGCCATACACACACGCATACACCATCCATGCTCCATACACACACGCACACCGATACACTATCCCTGCTCCATACACACACGCACACCCATACACTATCCATGCTCCATACACACACGCACACCCATACACTATCCATGCTCCATACACAAACGCACACCCATGCACTATCCATGCACCATACACACACGCACACCCATACACTATCCATGCGCCATACACACACACACCCAAACACTATCCATGAGCCATACACACACACACACACAAATACACTATCCATGTGCCATACACACACGCATACACCATCCATGCTCCATACACACACGCACACCGATACACTATCCCTGCTCCATACACACACGCACACCCATACACTATCCATGCTACATACACACACGCACACCCATACACTATCCATGCTCCAAACACACACGCACACCCATACACTATCCATGCACCATACACACACGCACACCCATACACTATCCATGCGCCATACACACACGCACACCCATACACTATCCATGCTCCATACACACACACACACCCATACACTATCTATGCTCCATTCACACACGCACACCCATACACTATCCATGCTCCATTCACACACGCACACCCACTCCATACACACACGCACACCCATACACTATCCATGCTCCATACACACACGCACACCCACACACTATTCATGCTCCATACACACACACGCACACCCACTCCATACACACACGCACACCCATACACTATCCATGCGCCATACACACACACACCCATACACTATCCATGCGCCATACACGCACGCACACCCATACACTATCCATGCGCCATACACTCACACCCATACACTATCCATGAGCCATACACACACACAAGCACACCCATACACTATCCATGAGCCATACACACACACACGCACACCCATACACTATCCATGCGCCATACACAAACCATGCTCCATACACACACACACACCCATACACTATCCATGCGCCATACACACACGCACACCCATACAATATCAATGCTCCATACACACACGCACACCCATACACTATCCATGCTCTATACACACACGCACACCCATACACTATCCATGCCCCATACACACACACACACCCATACACTATCCATGCTCCATACACACACGCACACCCATACACTATCCATGCGCCATACAGACACACACCCATACACTATCCATGATCCATACACACACACACACCCATACACTATCCATGCGCCATACTCACACGCACACCCATACACTATCCATGCGCCATACACACACACACCCATACACTATCCATGAGCCATACACACACACACGCATACACTATCCATGAGCCATACACACGCACACCCATACACTATCCATGCTCCATACACACACGCACACCCATACACTATCCATGCGCCATACACACACACACCCAAACACTATCCATGAGCCATACACATACACACATACACACACACACACACACAAATACACTATCCATGTGCCATACACACACGCATACACCATCCATGCTCCATACACACACGCACACCGATACACTATCCCTGCTCCATACACACACGCACACCCATACACTATCCATGCTCCATACACACACGCACACCCATACACTATCCATGCTCCATACACAAACGCACACCCATGCACTATCCATGCACCATACACACACGCACACCCATACACTATCCATGCGCCATACACACACGCGCGCCATACACACACGCACACCCATACACTATCCATGCGCCATACACACACGCACACCCATACACTATCCATGCTTCATACACACACACCCATACACTATCTATGCTCCATTCACACACGCACACCCATACACTATCCATGCTCCATACACACACGCACACCCATACACTATCCATGCTCCATACACACACGCACACCCACACACTATCCATGCTCCATACACACACGCACACTATCCATGCTCCATACACACACGCACACCCACTCCATACACACACGCACACCCATACACTATCCATGCGCCATACACACACACACCCATACACTATCCATGAGCCATACACACACACACCCACCCATACACTATCCATTCGCCATACACACACGCACACCCATACACTATCCATGCGCCATACACTCACACCCATACACTATCCATGAGCCATACACACACACAAGCACACGCATACAGTATCCATGAGCCATACACACGCACACCCATACACTATCCATGCTCCATACACACACGCTCACCCATACACTATCCATGCTCCATACACATACGCACACCCATACACTATCCATGCTCCATACACACACGCACACCCATACATTATCCATGCGCCATACACACATGCACACCCATACACTATCCATGCGCCATACACACACGCACACCCATACACTATCCATGCTCCATACACACATGCACACCCATACACTATCCATGCTCTATACACACACGCACACCCATACACTATCCATGCTCCACACGCACACACGCACACCAATACACTATCCATGCTCCATACACACACGCACACCCATACACTATCCATGCGCAATACACACACGCACACCCATACACTATCCATGCTCCATACACACACGCACACCCATACACTATCCATGCTCCATACACACACGCACACCCATACACTATCCATGCTCCATACACACACACACACCCATACACTATCCATGCGCCATACACACACGCACACCCATACACTATCCATGCTCCATACACACACGCACACCCATACACTATCCATGCACCATACATACACGCACACCCATACACTATCCATGCTCCATACACACACGCACACCCATACACTATCCATGCTCCATACACACACGACCACCCATACACTATCCATGCTCCATACACACACCCATACACTATCCATGCTCCATACACTCACGCACACCCATACACTATCCATGCGCCATACACACATGCACACCCATACACTATCCATGCGCCATACACACACGCACACCCATACACTATCCATGCGCCATACACGCAGGCACACCCATACACTATCCATGCTCCATACACACACGCACACCCATACACTATCCATGCTCCATACACACACGCACACCCATACACTATCCATGCTCCATACACACACGCACACCCATACACTATCCATGCACCATACACACACACACACCCATACACTATCCGTGAGCCATACAAACACACACACACACCCACCCATACACCATCCATGCGCCATACACACACGCACACCCATACACTATCCATGCTCCATGCACACACGCACATCCATACACTATCCATGCTCCATACACACATGCACACCCATACACTATCCATGCGCCATACACACATGCACACCCATACACTATCCATGCTCCATACACACACGCACACCCATACACTATCCATGCTCCATACACACACGCACACCCATACACTATCCATGCTCCGTACACACACGCACACCCATACACTATCCATGCGCCATACACACACACACCCAAACACTATCCATGAGCCATACACACACACACACACAAATACACTATCCATGTGCCATACACACACGCATACACCATCCATGCTCCATACACACACGCACACCGATACACTATCCCTGCTCCATACACACACGCACACCCATACACTATCCATGCTCCATACACACACGCACCCCCATACACTATCCATGCTCCAAACACACACGCACACCCATACACTATCCATGCACCATACACACACGCACACCCATACACTATCCATGCGCCATACACACACGCACACCCATACACTATCCATGCTCCATACACACACACACACCCATACACTATCTATGCTCCATTCACACACGCACACCCATACACTATCCATGCTCCATACACACACGCACACCCACTCCATACACACACGCACACCCATACACTATCCATGCTCCATACACACACGCACACCCACACACTATCCATGCTCCATACACACACACGCACACCCACTCCATACACACACGCACACCCATACACTATCCATGCGCCATACACACACACACCCATACACTATCCATGCGCCATACACACACGCACACCCATACACTATCCATGCGCCATACACTCACACCCATACACTATCCATGAGCCATACACACACACAAGCACACCCATACACTATCCATGAGCCATACACACACACACGCACACCCATGCACTATCCATGCGCCATACACAAACCATGCTCCATACACACACACACACCCATACACTATCCATGCGCCATACACACACGCACACCCATACAATATCAATGCTCCATACACACACGCACACCCATACACTATCCATGCTCTATACACACACGCACACCCATACACTATCCATGCCCCATACACACACACACACCCATACACTATCCATGCTCCATACACACACGCACACCCATACACTATCCATGCGCCATACAGACACACACCCATACACTATCCATGATCCATACACACACACACACACCCATACACTATCCATGCGCCATACTCACACCCATACACTATCCATGCGCCATACACACACACACCCATACACTATCCATGAGCCATACACACACACACGCATACACTATCCATGAGCCATACACACACACACGCACACCCATACACTATCCATGCTCCATACACACACGCTCACCCATACACTATCCATGCTCCATACACACATGCACACCCATACACTATCCATGCTCCATACACACATGCACACCCATACACTATCCATGCGCCATACACACACGCACACCCATACACTATCCATGCTCCATACACACACGCACAACCATACACTATCCATGCTCCATACACACACGCACACCCATACACTATCCATGCTCTATACACACACGCACACCCATACACTATCCATGCTCCATACACACACGCACACCCACACACTATCCATGCTCCATACACACACGCACACCCATACACTATCCATGCGCCATACACACACACACACCCATACACTATCCATGCGCCATACACACACGCACACCCATACACTATCCATGCTCCATACACACACGCACACCCATACACTATCCATGCGCCATACATAAACGCACACCCATACACTATCCATGCTCCATACACACACGCACACCCATACACTATCCATGCTCCATACACACACGCACACCCATACACTATCCATGCTCCATAGACACACGCACACCCATGCACTATCCATGCTTCATACACACATGCACACCCATACACTATCCACGCCCAATACACACACACCCATACACTATCCATGAGCCATACACACACACACACACACACACACCCATAAACTATCCATGCACCATACACACACTTATACACCATCCATGCTCCATACACACACGCACACCAATACACTATCCATGCTCCATACACACACGCACACCAATACACTATCCATGCTCCATACACACACGCACACCCATACACTATCCATGCGCCATACACACACGCACACCCATACACTATCCATGCGCCATACACACACGCACACCCATACACTATCCATGCGCCAAACACACACGCACACCCATACACTCTCCATGCGCCATACACACACGCACACCCATACACTATCCATGCTCCATACACACACACACACCCATACACTATCCATGCTCCATACACACACGCACACCCATACACTATCCATGCTCCATACACACACGCACACCCATACACTATCCATGCTCCATACACACACGCACACCTATACACTATCCATGCGCCATACACACACACACCCATACACTATCCGTGAGCCATACACACACACACACACACACACACACACACACACACCCAACCATACACCATCCATGCGCCATACACACACCCATACACCATCCCTGCGCCATACACACACGCACACCCATACACTATCCATGCTCCATACACACACGCACACCAATACACTATCCATGCTCCATACACAAACGCACACCCATACACTATCCATGCACCATACACACACGCACACCCATACACTATCCATGCACCATACACACACACACACCAATACACTATCCGTGAGCCATACAAACACACACACACACCCACCCATCCACCATCCATGCGCCATACACACACGCACACCCATACACTATCCATGCTCCATGCACACACGCACATCCATACACTATCCATGCGCCATACACACATGCACACCCATACACTATCCATGCTCCATACACACACGCACACCCATACACTATCCATGCTCCATACACACACGCACACCCATACACTATCCATGCTCCGTAAACTCACGCACACCCATACACTATCCATGCGCCATACACACACACACCCAAACACTATCCATGAGCCATACACACACACACACACAAATACACTATCCATGTGCCATACACACACGCATACACCATCCATGCTCCATACACACACGCACACCGATACACTATCCCTGCTCCATACACACACGCACACCCATACACTATCCATGCTACATACACACACGCACACCCATACACTATCCATGCTCCAAACACACACGCACACCCATACACTATCCATGCACCATACACACACGCACACCCATACACTATCCATGCGCCATACACACACGCACACCCATACACTATCCATGCTCCATACACACACACACACCCATACACTATCTATGCTCCATTCACACACGCACACCCATACACTATCCATGCTCCATTCACACACGCACACCCACTCCATACACACACGCACACCCATACACTATCCATGCTCCATACACACACGCACACCCACACACTATTCATGCTCCATACACACACACGCACACCCACTCCATACACACACGCACACCCATACACTATCCATGCGCCATACACACACACACCCATACACTATCCATGCGCCATACACGCACGCACACCCATACACTATCCATGCGCCATACACTCACACCCATACACTATCCATGAGCCATACACACACACAAGCACACCCATACACTATCCATGAGCCATACACACACACACGCACACCCATACACTATCCATGCGCCATACACAAACCATGCTCCATACACACACACACACCCATACACTATCCATGCGCCATACACACACGCACACCCATACAATATCAATGCTCCATACACACACGCACACCCATACACTATCCATGCTCTATACACACACGCACACCCATACACTATCCATGCCCCATACACACACACACACCCATACACTATCCATGCTCCATACACACACGCACACCCATACACTATCCATGCGCCATACAGACACACACCCATACACTATCCATGATCCATACACACACACACACCCATACACTATCCATGCGCCATACTCACACGCACACCCATACACTATCCATGCGCCATACACACACACACCCATACACTATCCATGAGCCATACACACACACACGCATACACTATCCATGAGCCATACACACGCACACCCATACACTATCCATGCTCCATACACACACGCACACCCATACACTATCCATGCGCCATACACACACACACCCAAACACTATCCATGAGCCATACACATACACACATACACACACACACACACACACACAAATACACTATCCATGTGCCATACACACACGCATACACCATCCATGCTCCATACACACACGCACACCGATACACTATCCCTGCTCCATACACACACGCACACCCATACACTATCCATGCTCCATACACACACGCACACCCATACATTATCCATGCTCCATACACAAACGCACACCCATGCACTATCCATGCACCATACACACACGCACACCCATACACTATCCATGCGCCATACACACACGCGCGCCATACACACACGCACACCCATACACTATCCATGCGCCATACACACACGCACACCCATACACTATCCATGCTTCATACACACACACCCATACACTATCTATGCTCCATTCACACACGCACACCCATACACTATCCATGCTCCATACACACACGCACACCCATACACTATCCATGCTCCATACACACACGCACACCCACACACTATCCATGCTCCATACACACACGCACACTATCCATGCTCCATACACACACGCACACCCACTCCATACACACACGCACACCCATACACTATCCATGCGCCATACACACACACACCCATACACTATCCATGAGCCATACACACACACACCCACCCATACACTATCCATTCGCCATACACACACGCACACCCATACACTATCCATGCGCCATACACTCACACCCATACACTATCCATGAGCCATACACACACACAAGCACACGCATACAGTATCCATGAGCCATACACACGCACACCCATACACTATCCATGCTCCATACACACACGCTCACCCATACACTATCCATGCTCCATACACATACGCACACCCATACACTATCCATGCTCCATACACACACGCACACCCATACATTATCCATGCGCCATACACACATGCACACCCATACACTATCCATGCGCCATACACACACGCACACCCATACACTATCCATGCTCCATACACACATGCACACCCATACACTATCCATGCTCTATACACACACGCACACCCATACACTATCCATGCTCCACACGCACACACGCACACCAATACACTATCCATGCTCCATACACACACGCACACCCATACACTATCCATGCGCAATACACACACGCACACCCATACACTATCCATGCTCCATACACACACGCACACCCATACACTATCCATGCTCCATACACACACGCACACCCATACACTATCCATGCTCCATACACACACACACACCCATACACTATCCATGCGCCATACACACACGCACACCCATACACTATCCATGCTCCATACACACACGCACACCCATACACTATCCATGCACCATACATACACGCACACCCATACACTATCCATGCTCCATACACACACGCACACCCATACACTATCCATGCTCCATACACACACGACCACCCATACACTATCCATGCTCCATACACACACCCATACACTATCCATGCTCCATACACTCACGCACACCCATACACTATCCATGCGCCATACACACATGCACACCCATACACTATCCATGCGCCATACACACACGCACACCCATACACTATCCATGCGCCATACACGCAGGCACACCCATACACTATCCATGCTCCATACACACACGCACACCCATACACTATCCATGCTCCATACACACACGCACACCCATACACTATCCATGCTCCATACACACACGCACACCCATACACTATCCATGCACCATACACACACACACACCCATACACTATCCGTGAGCCATACAAACACACACACACACCCACCCATACACCATCCATGCGCCATACACACACGCACACCCATACACTATCCATGCTCCATGCACACACGCACATCCATACACTATCCATGCTCCATACACACATGCACACCCATACACTATCCATGCGCCATACACACATGCACACCCATACACTATCCATGCTCCATACACACACGCACACCCATACACTATCCATGCTCCATACACACACGCACACCCATACACTATCCATGCTCCGTACACACACGCACACCCATACACTATCCATGCGCCATACACACACACACCCAAACACTATCCATGAGCCATACACACACACACACACAAATACACTATCCATGTGCCATACACACACGCATACACCATCCATGCTCCATACACACACGCACACCGATACACTATCCCTGCTCCATACACACACGCACACCCATACACTATCCATGCTCCATACACACACGCACCCCCATACACTATCCATGCTCCAAACACACACGCACACCCATACACTATCCATGCACCATACACACACGCACACCCATACACTATCCATGCGCCATACACACACGCACACCCATACACTATCCATGCTCCATACACACACACACACCCATACACTATCTATGCTCCATTCACACACGCACACCCATACACTATCCATGCTCCATACACACACGCACACCCACTCCATACACACACGCACACCCATACACTATCCATGCTCCATACACACACGCACACCCACACACTATCCATGCTCCATACACACACACGCACACCCACTCCATACACACACGCACACCCATACACTATCCATGCGCCATACACACACACACCCATACACTATCCATGCGCCATACACACACGCACACCCATACACTATCCATGCGCCATACACTCACACCCATACACTATCCATGAGCCATACACACACACAAGCACACCCATACACTATCCATGAGCCATACACACACACACGCACACCCATGCACTATCCATGCGCCATACACAAACCATGCTCCATACACACACACACACCCATACACTATCCATGCGCCATACACACACGCACACCCATACAATATCAATGCTCCATACACACACGCACACCCATACACTATCCATGCTCTATAAACACACGCACACCCATACACTATCCATGCCCCATACACACACACACACCCATACACTATCCATGCTCCATACACACACGCACACCCATACACTATCCATGCGCCATACAGACACACACCCATACACTATCCATGATCCATACACACACACACACACCCATACACTATCCATGCGCCATACTCACACCCATACACTATCCATGCGCCATACACACACACACCCATACACTATCCATGAGCCATACACACACACACGCATACACTATCCATGAGCCATACACACACACACGCACACCCATACACTATCCATGCTCCATACACACACGCTCACCCATACACTATCCATGCTCCATACACACATGCACACCCATACACTATCCATGCTCCATACACACATGCACACCCATACACTATCCATGCGCCATACACACACGCACACCCATACACTATCCATGCTCCATACACACACGCACAACCATACACTATCCATGCTCCATACACACACGCACACCCATACACTATCCATGCTCTATACACACACGCACACCCATACACTATCCATGCTCCATACACACACGCACACCCACACACTATCCATGCTCCATACACACACGCACACCCATACACTATCCATGCGCCATACACACACACACACCCATACACTATCCATGCGCCATACACACACGCACACCCATACACTATCCATGCTCCATACACACACGCACACCCATACACTATCCATGCGCCATACATAAACGCACACCCATACACTATCCATGCTCCATACACACACGCACACCCATACACTATCCATGCTCCATACACACACGCACACCCATACACTATCCATGCTCCATAGACACACGCACACCCATGCACTATCCATGCTTCATACACACATGCACACCCATACACTATCCACGCCCAATACACACACACCCATACACTATCCATGAGCCATACACACACACACACACACACACACCCATAAACTATCCATGCACCATACACACACTTATACACCATCCATGCTCCATACACACACGCACACCAATACACTATCCATGCTCCATACACACACGCACACCAATACACTATCCATGCTCCATACACACACGCACACCCATACACTATCCATGCGCCATACACACACGCACACCCATACACTATCCATGCGCCATACACACACGCACACCCATACACTATCCATGCGCCAAACACACACGCACACCCATACACTCTCCATGCGCCATACACACACGCACACCCATACACTATCCATGCTCCATACACACACACACACCCATACACTATCCATGCTCCATACACACACGCACACCCATACACTATCCATGCTCCATACACACACGCACACCCATACACTATCCATGCTCCATACACACACGCACACCTATACACTATCCATGCGCCATACACACACACACCCATACACTATCCGTGAGCCATACACACACACACACACACACACACACACACACCCAACCATACACCATCCATGCGCCATACACACACCCATACACCATCCATGCTCCATACACACACACACACACCTATACACTATCCATGCTCCATACACACACGCACACCCATACACTATCCATGCTCCATAAACACACGCACACCCATACACTATCCATGTGCCATACACACATGCACACCCATACACTATCCATGCTCCATACACACACGCGCACACCCATACACTATCCATGCTCCATACACACACGCACACCCATACACTATCCATGCTCCATACACACACGTACACCCATACACTATCCATGCTCCATACACACAGGCACACCCATACACTATCCATGCTCCATGCACACACGCACACCCATACACTATCCATGCTCCATACACACACACACACTATCCATGCGCCATAAACACACACACCCATACACTATCCATGAGCCATAAACACACACCCATACACTATCCATGTGCCATACACACACCCATACACCAACCATGCTCCATACACACACGCACACCCATACACTATCTATGCTCCATACACACACGCACACCCATACACTATCCATGCTCCATACACACACGCATACCCATACACTATCCATGCTCCATACACACAGGCACACCCACACACTATCCATGCTCCATACACACACGCACACCCATACACTATCCATGCTCCATACACAAACGCACACCCATACACTTTCCATGCTCCATACACACATGCACACCCATACACCATCCATGCTCCATACACACACGCACACCCATACACTATCAATGCTCCATACACACACGCACATCCATACACTATCCATGCTCCATACACACACGCACACCCATACACTATCCATGCTCCATACACACGCGCACACCCATACACTATCCATGTTCCATACACACACGCACACCCATACACTATCCATGCTCCATACACACATGCACACCCATACACTACCCATGCTCCATACACACACCCATACACTATCCATGTGCCATACACACACGCACACCCATACACTATCCATGCTCCATACACACACGCACACCCATATACTATCCATGCTCCATACACACACACACCCATACACTATCCATGCTCCATACACACACGCACACCCATACACTATCCATGCTCCATACACACACGCACACCCATACACTATCCATGCGCCATACACACACCCATACACCATCCATGCTCCATACACACACGCACACCCATACACTATCCATGCTCCATACACACACGCACACCCATACACTATCCATGCTCCATACACACATGCACACCCATGCACTATCCATGCTCCATACACACACGCACACCCATACACTATCCATGCTCCATACACACACGCACACCCATACACTATCCATGCTCCATACACACAGGCACACCCATACACTATCCATGCTCCATACACACACGCACACCCATACATTATCCATGCTCCATACACACACGCACACCCATACACTATCCGTGAGCCATACACACACACACACACACACACACACACACACACACACACACACACACACACACACACACACACAACACACACACCCACCCACACACACCCACCCATACACCATCCATGCGCCGTACACACACCCATACACCATCCATGCTCCATACACACACGCACACCCATACACCATCCATGCTCCATACACACACGCACACCCATACACTATCCATGCGCCATACACACATGCCCACCCATACACTATCCATGCTCCATACACACACGCAGACCCATACACTATCCATGCTCCATATGCACATGCACACCCATACACTATCCATGCTCCATACACACACGCACACCCATACACTATCCATGCTCCATAGACACACGCACACCCATGCACTATCCATGCTTCATACACACATGCACACCCATACACTATCCACTCCCAATACACACACACCCATACACTATCCATGAGCCATACACACACACACACACACACACACACACCCATAAACTATCCATGCACCATACACACACTTATACACCATCCATGCTCCATACACACACACACACCCATACACTATCCGTGAGCCATACAAACACACACACACCCACCCATACACCATCCATGCACCATCCATGCACCATCCATGCGCCATACACACACCCATACACCATCCATGTTCCATACACACACGCACACCCATACACTATCCATGCTCCATGCACACACGCACATCCATACACTATCCATGCTCCATACACACATGCACACCCATACACTATCCATGCGCCATACACACATGCACACCCATACACTATCCATGCTCCATACACACACGCACACCCATACACTATCCATTCTCCATACACACACACACCCATACACTATCCATGCGCCATACACACACACACCCATACACTATCCATGAGCCACACACACACACACACACACACACACCCATACACCATCCATGAGCCATACACCATCCATGCTCCATACACACACGCACACCCATACACTATCCATGCCCATACACACACGTACACCCATACACTATCCATGCTCCATACACACACGCACACCCATACACTATCCATGCTCCATACACACACGCACACCCAAACACTATCCATGCTCCATACACACACGCACACCCATACACTATCCATGCGCCATACACATACACACCCAAACACTATCCATGAGCCATACACATACACACATACACACACACACACACACAAATACACTATCCATGTGCCATACACACACACATACACCATCCATGCTCCATACACACACGCACACCGATACACTATCCCTGCTCCATACACACACGCACACCCATACACTATCCATGCTCCATACACACACGCACACCCACACACTATCCATGCTCCATACACACACGCACACTATCCATGCTCCATACACACACGCACACCCATACACTATCCCTGCTCCATACACACATGCACACCCATACACTATCCATGCGCCATACACACACGCACACACATACACTATCCATGCTCCATACACACACGCACAACCATACACTATCCATGCGCCATACACACACCCACACCCATACACTATCCAATGCGCCATACACACACGCACACCCATACACTATCCATGCGCCATACACACACGCACACCCATACACTATCCATGCTCCATACACACACGCACACCCATACACTATCCATGCTCCATACACACACACACACCCATACACTATCCATGAGCCATCCACACACACAAGCACACCCATACACTATCCATGAGCCATACACACACACACGCACACCCATACACTATCCATGAGCCATACACACACGCACACCCATACACTATCCATGCGCCATACACACGCGCACACCCATACACTATCCATGCTCCATACTCACACACACCCATACACTATCCATGCGCCATACACAGATGCACACCCATACACTATCCATGCTCCATACACACACGTACACCCATACACTATCCATGCTCCATACACACACGCACACCCATACACTATCCATGCCCCATACACACACACACACACCCATACACTATCCATGCGCCATACACACACACACCCATACACTATCCATGAGCCATACACACACACACGCATACAGTATCCATGAGCCATACACACACACGCACACCCATACACTATCCATGCTCCATACACACACGCTCACCCATACACTATCCATGCTCCATACACATACGCACACCCATACACTATCCATGCTCCATACACACGCACACCAATACACTATCCATGCGCCATACACACAGGCACACCCATACACTATCCATGCGCCATACACACACGCACACCCATACACTATCCATGCTCCATACACACACGCACACCCATATACTATCCATGCTCTATACACACACGCACACCCATACACTATCCATGCTCCATACACACACGCACACCAATACACTATCCATGCTCCATACACACACGCACACCCATACACTATCCATGCGCAATGCACACATGCACACCCATACACTATCCATGCTCCATACACACAAGCACACCCATACACTATCCATGCTCCATACACACACGCACACCCATACACTATCCATGCTCCATACACACACGCACACCCATACACTATCCATGCGCCATACACACACGCACACCCATACACTATCCATGCTCCATACACACACGCACACCCATACACTATCCATGCACCATACATACACGCACACCCATACACTATCCATGCTCCATACACACACGCACACCCATACACTATCCATGCACCATACACACACACACACCCACCCATACACCATCCATGCGCCATACACACACCCATACACCATCCATGTTCCATACACACACGCACACCCATACACTATCCATGCTCCATGCACACACGCACATCCATACACTATCCATGCTCCATACACACATGCACACCCATACACTATCCATGCGCCATACACACATGCACACCCATACACTATCCATGCTCCATACACACACCCATACACTATCAATGCTCCATACACACACGCACACCCATACACTATCCATGCTCCATACACACACGCACACCCATAGACTATCCATGCGCCATACACACACACACCCAAACACTATCCATGAGCCATACACATACACACATACACACACACACACAAATACACTATCCATGTGCCATACACACACGCATACACCATCCATGCTCCATACACACACGCACACCGATACACTATCCCTGCTCCATACACACACGCACACCCATACACTATCCATGCTCCATACACACACGCACACCCATACACTATCCATGCTCCATACACCAACGCACACCCATACACTATCCATGCACCATACACACACGCACACCCATACACTATCCATGCGCCATACACACACGCACACCCATACACTATCCATGCGCCATACACACACGCACACCCATACACTATCCATGCTCCATACACACACACACACACCCATACACTATCTATGCTCCATTCACACACGCACACCCATACACTATCCATGCTCCATACACACACGCACACCCATACACTATCCATGCTCCATACACACACGCACACCCACACACTATCCATGCTCCATACACACACGCACACTATCCATGCTCCATACACACACGCACACCCACTCCATACACACACGCACACCCATACACTATCCATGCGCCATACACACACACCCATACACTATCCATGAGCCATACACACACACACCCACCCATACACTATCCATTCGCCATACACACACGCACACCCATACACTATCCATGCGCCATACACACACACACCCATACACTATCCATGAGCCATACACACACACACACCCACCCATACACTATCCATTCGCCATACACACACGCACACCCATACACTATCCATGCGCCATACACTCACACCCATACACTATCCATGAGCCATACACACACACAAGCACACGCATACAGTATCCATGAGCCATACACACGCACACCCATACACTATCCATGCTCCACACACACACACGCACACCAATACACTATCCATGCTCCATACACACACGCACACCCATACACTATCCATGCGCAATACACACACGCACACCCATACACTATCCATGCTCCATACACACACGCACACCCATACACTATCCATGCTCCATACACACACGCACACCCATACACTATCCATGCTCCATACACACACACACACCCATACACTATCCATGTGCCATACACACACGCACACCCATACACTATCCATGCTCTATACACACACGCACACCCATACACTATCCATGCACCATACATACACGCACACCCATACACTATCCATGCTCCATACACACACGCACACCCATACACTATCCATGCTCCATACACACACGACCACCCATACACTATCCATGCTCCATACACACACGCACACCCATACACTATCCATGCTCCATACACTCACGCACACCCATACACTATCCATGCGCCATACACACATGCACACCCATACACTATCCATGCGCCATACACACACGCACACCCATACACTATCCATGCGCCATACACGCAGGCACACCCATACACTATCCATGCTCCATACACACACGCACACCCATACACTATCCATGCTCCATACACACACGCACACCCATACACTATCCATGCTCCATACACACACGCACACCCATACACTATCCATGAACCATACACACACACACACCCATACACTATCCGTGAGCCATACAAACACACACACACACCCACCCATACACCATCCATGCGCCATACACACACGCACACCCATACACTATCCATGCTCCATGCACACACGCACATCCATACACTATCCATGCTCCATTCACACATGCACACCCATACACTATCCATGCGCCATACACACATGCACACCCATACACTATCCATGCTCCATACACACACGCACACCCATACACTATCCATGCTCCATACACACACGCACACCCATACACTATCTATGCTCCATTCACACACGCACACCCATACACTATCCATGCTCCATACACACACGCACACCCACTCCATACACACACGCACACCCATACACTATCCATGCTCCATACACACACGCACACCCACACACTATCCATGCTCCATACACACACACGCACACCCACTCCATACACACACGCACACCCATACACTATCCATGCTCCAAACACACACGCACACCCATACACTATCCATGCTCCATGCACACACGCACATCCATACACTATCCATGCTCCATACACACATGCACACCCATACACTATCCATGCGCCATACACACATGCACACCCATACACTATCCATGCTCCATACACACAAGCACACCCATACACTATACATGCTCCATACACACACGCACACCCATACACTATCCATGCGCCATACACACACACACCCAAACACTATCCATGAGCCATACACACACACACACACAAATACACTATCCATGTGCCATACACACACGCATACACCATCCATGCTCCATACACACACGCACACCGATACACTATCCCTGCTCCATACACACACGCACACCCATACACTATCCATGCTCCATACACACATGCACACCCATACACTATCCATGCTCCAAACACACACGCACACCCATACACTATCCATGCACCATACACACACGCACACCCATACACTATCCATGCGCCATACACACACGCACACCCATACACTATCCATGCTCCATACACACACACACACCCATACACTATCTATGCTCCATTCACACACGCACACCCATACACTATCCATGCTCCATACACACACGCACACCCACTCCATACACACACGCACACCCATACACTATCCATGCTCCATACACACACGCACACCCACACACTATCCATGCTCCATACACACACACGCACACCCACTCCATACACACACGCACACCCATACAATATCCATGCACCATACACACACACACCCATACACTATCCATGCGCCATACACACACGCACACCCATACACTATCCATGCGCCATACACTCACACCCATACACTATCCATGAGCCATACACACACACAAGCACACCCATACACGATCCATGAGCCATACACACACACACGCACACCCATACACTATCCATGCGCCATACACAAACCATGCTCCATACACACACACACACCCATACACTATCCATGCGCCATACACACACGCACACCCATACAATATCAATGCTCCATACACACACGCACACCCATACACTATCCATGCTCTATACACACACGCACACCCATACACTATCCATGCCCCATACACACACACACACCCATACACTATCCATGCTCCATACACACACGCACACCCATACACTATCCATGCGCCATAAAGACACACACCCATACACTATCCATGATCCATAAACACACACACACCCATACACTATCCATGCGCCATACTCACACGCACACCCATACACTATCCATGCGCCATACACACACACACACCCATACACTATCCATGAGCCATACACACACACACGCATACACTATCCATGAGCCATACACACACACACACGCACACCCATACACTATCCATGCTCCATACACACACGCTCACCCATACACTATCCATGCTCCATACACACATGCACACCCATACACTATCCATGCTCCATACCCACATGCACACCCATACACTATCCATGTGCCATACACACACGCACACCCATACACTATCCATGCTCCATACACACATGCACAACCATACACTATCCATGCTCCATACACACATGCACACCCATACACTATCCATGCTCTATACACACACGCACACCCATACACTATCCATGCGCAATACACACACGCACACCCACACACTATCCATGCTCCATACACACAGGCACACCCATACACTATACATGCGCCATACACACACGCACACCCACACACTATCCATGCTCCATACACACACGCACACCCATACACTATCCATGCTCCATACACACATGTGCACCCATACACTATCCATGCTCCATACACACACACACACACCCATACACTATCCATGCGCCATACACACACGCACACCCATACACTATCCATGCTCCATACACACACGCACACCCATACACTATCCATGCGCCATACATAAACGCACACCCATACACTATCCATGCTCCATACACACACGCACACCCATACACTATCCATGCTCCATACACACACGCACACCCATACACTATCCATGCTCCATAGACACACGCACACCCATGCACTATCCATGCTTCATA
This sequence comes from Ambystoma mexicanum, assembly GCF_040938575.1. NCBI lineage: Eukaryota > Metazoa > Chordata > Amphibia > Caudata > Ambystomatidae > Ambystoma > Ambystoma mexicanum. The sequence goes on from NC_090938.1 coordinate 803,700,550, forward strand.
CACACATGCACACCCATACACTATCCACGCCCAATACACACACACCCATACACTATCCATGAGCCATACACACACACACACACACACCCATAAACTATCCATGCACCATACACACACTTATACACCATCCATGCTCCATACACACACACACACCCATACACTATCCATGCTCCATACACACACGCACACCCATACACTATCCATGCTCCATACACACACGCACACCCATACACTATCCATGCTCCATACACACACGCACACCTATACACTATCCATGCGCCATACACACACACACCCATACACTATCCGTGAGCCATACACACACACACACACACACACCCACCCATACACCATCCATGCGCCATACACACACCCATACACCATCCATGCTCCATACACACACACACACACCCATACACTATCCATGCTCCATACACACACCCATACACTATCCATGCTCCATAAACACACGCACACCCATACACTATCCATGTGCCATACACACATGCACACCCATACACTATCCATGCTCCATACACACACGCGCACACCCATACACTATCCATGCTCCATACACACACGCACACCCATACACTATCCATGCTCCATACACACACGTACACCCATACACTATCCATGCTCCATACACACAGGCACACCCATACACTATCCATGCTCCATGCACACACGCACACCCATACACTATCCATGCTCCATACACACACACACTATCCATGCGCCATAAACACACACACCCATACACTATCCATGAGCCATACACACACCCATACACTATCCATGTGCCATACACACACCCATACACCATCCATGCTCCATACACACACGCACACCCATACACTATCTATGCTCCATACACACACGCACACCCATACACTATCCATGCTCCATACACACACGCACACCCATACACTATCCGTGCTCCATACACACACGCACACCCATACACTATCCATGCTCCATACACACAGGCACACCCATACACTATCCATGCTCCATACACACACGCACACCCATACATTATCCATGCTCCATACACACACGCACACCCATACACTATCCGTGAGCCATACACACACACACACACACACACACCCACCCACACACACCCACCCATACACCATCCATGCGCCGTACACACACCCATACACCATCCATGCTCCATACACACACGCACACCCATACACTATCCATGCTCCATACACACACGCACACCCATACACTATCCATGCTCCATACACACACGCACACCCATACACTATCCATGCGCCATACACACATGCCCACCCATACACTATCCATGCTCCATACACACACGCACACCCATACACTATCCATGCTCCATATGCACACGCACACCCATACACTATCCATGCTCCATACACACACGCACACCCATATACTATCCATGCTCCATAGACACACGCACACCCATGCACTATCCATGCTTCATACACACATGCACACCCATACAGTATCCACTCCCAATACACACACACCCATACACTATCCATGAGCCATACACACACACACACACACACACACACACACACCCATAAACTATCCATGCACCATACACACACTTATACACCATCCATGCTCCATACACACACACACACCCATACACTATCCGTGAGCCATACAAACACACACACACACCCACCCATACACCATCCATGCACCATCCATGCGCCATACACACACCCATACACCATCCATGTTCCATACACACACGCACACCCATACACTATCCATGCTCCATGCACACACGCACATCCATACACTATCCATGCTCCATACACACATGCACACCCATACACTATCCATGCGCCATACACACATGCACACCCATACACTATCCATGCTCCATACACACATGCACACCCATACACTATCCATGCTCCATACACACACACACCGATACACTATCCATGCGCCATACACACACACACACCCATACACTATCCATGAGCCATACACCATACATGCTCCATACACACACGCACACCCATACACTATCCATGCCCATACACACACGTACACCCATACACTATCCATGCTCCATACACACACGCACACCCATACACTATCCATGCTCCATACACACACGCACACCCATACACTATCCATGCTCCATACACACACGCACACCCATACACTATCCATGCGCCATACACATACACACCCAAACACTATCCATGAGCCATACACACACACACACACACAAATACACTATCCATGTGCCATACACACACACATACACCATCCATGCTCCATACACACACGCACACCGATACACTATCCCTGCTCCATACACACACGCACACACATACACTATCCATGCTCCATACACACACGCACACCCACACACTATCCATGCTCCATACACACACGCACACTATCCATGCTCCATACACACACGCACACCCATACACTATCCCTGCTCCATACACACATGCACACCCATACACTATCCATGCGCCATACACACACGCACACACATACACTATCCATGCTCCATACACACACGCACACCCATACACTATCCATGCGCCATACACACACCCACACCCATACACTATCCAATGCGCCATACACACACGCACACCCATACACTATCCATGCGCCATACACACGCACACCCATACACTATCCATGCTCCATACACACACGCACACCCATACACTATCCATGCTCCATACACACACACACACCCATGCACTATCCATGAGCCATACACACACACAAGCACACCCATACACTATCCATGAGCCATACACACACACACGCACACCCATACACTATCCATGAGCCATACACACACGCACACCCATACACTATCCATGCGCCATACACACACGCACACCCATACACTATCCATGCTCCATACTCACACACACCCATACACTATCCATGCGCCATACACAGACGCACACCCATACACTATCCATGCTCCATACACACACACACACCCATACACTATCCATGCTCCATACACACACACACACCCATACACTATCCATGCCCCATACACACACGCACACCCATACACTATCCATGCGCCATACACACACACACCCATACACTATCCATGAGCCATACACACACACACGCATACAGTCTCCATGAGCCATACACACACACACGCACACCCATACACTATCCATGCTCCATACACACACGCTCACCCAAACACTATCCATGCTCCATACACATACGCACACCCATACACTATCCATGCTCCATACACACGCACACCAATACACTATCCATGCGCCATACACACACGCACACCCATACACTATCCATGCGCCATACACACACGCACACCCATACACTATCCATGCTCCATACACACACGCACACCCATATACTATCCATGCTCTATACACACACGCACACCCATACACTATCCATGCTCCATACACACACGCACACCAATACACTATCCATGCTCCATACACACACGCACACCCATACACTATCCATGCGCAATACACACACGCACACCCATACACTATCCATGCTCCATACACACAAGCACACCCATACACTATCCATGCTCCATACACACACGCACACCCATACACTATCCATGCTCCATACACACACGCACACCCATACACTATCCATGCGCCATACACACACGCACACCCATACACTATCCATGCTCCATACACACACGCACACCCATACACTATCCATGCTCCATACACACACGCACACCCATACACTATCCATGCACCATACATACACGCACACCCATACACTATCCATGCTCCATACACACACGCACACCCATACACTATCCATGCACCATACACACACACACACCCACCCATACACCATCCATGCGCCATACACACACCCATACACCATCCATGTTCCATACACACACGCACACCCATACACTATCCATGCTCCATGCACACACGCACATCCATACACTATCCATGCTCCATACACACATGCACACCCATACACTATCCATGCGCCATACACACATGCACACCCATACACTATCCATGCTCCATACACACACCCATACACTATCAATGCTCCATACACACACGCACACCCATACACTATCCATGCTCCATACACACACGCACACCCATAGACTATCCATGCGCCATACACACACACACCCAAACACTATCCATGAGCCATACACATACACACATACACACACACACACAAATACACTATCCATGTGCCATACACACACGCATACACCATCCATGCTCCATACACACACGCACACCGATACACTATCCCTGCTCCATACACACACGCACACCCATACACTATCCATGCTCCATACACACACGCACACCCATACACTATCCATGCTCCATACACCAACGCACACCCATACACTATCCATGCACCATACACACACGCACACCCATACACTATCCATGCGCCATACACACACGCACACCCATACACTATCCATGCGCCATACACACACGCACACCCATACACTATCCATGCTCCATACACACACACACACACCCATACACTATCTATGCTCCATTCACACACGCACACCCATACACTATCCATGCTCCATACACACACGCACACCCATACACTATCCATGCTCCATACACACACGCACACCCACACACTATCCATGCTCCATACACACACGCACACTATCCATGCTCCATACACACACGCACACCCACTCCATACACACACGCACACCCATACACTATCCATGCGCCATACACACACACCCATACACTATCCATGAGCCATACACACACACACCCACCCATACACTATCCATTCGCCATACACACACGCACACCCATACACTATCCATGCGCCATACACACACACACCCATACACTATCCATGAGCCATACACAAACACACACCCACCCATACACTATCCATTCGCCATACACACACGGACACCCATACACTATCCATGCGCCATACACTCACACCCATACACTATCCATGAGCCATACACACACACAAGCACACGCATACAGTATCCATGAGCCATACACACGCACACCCATACACTATCCATGCTCCACACACACACACGCACACCAATACACTATCCATGCTCCATACACACACGCACACCCATACACTATCCATGCGCAATACACACACGCACACCCATACACTATCCATGCTCCATACACACACGCACACCCATACACTATCCATGCTCCATACACACACGCACACCCATACACTATCCATGCTCCATACACACACACACACCCATACACTATCCATGTGCCATACACACACGCACACCCATACACTATCCATGCTCCATACACACACGCACACCCATACACTATCCATGCACCATACATACACGCACACCCATACACTATCCATGCTCCATACACACACGCACACCCATACACTATCCATGCTCCATACACACACGACCACCCATACACTATCCATGCTCCATACACACACGCACACCCATACACTATCCATGCTCCATACACTCACGCACACCCATACACTATCCATGCGCCATACACACATGCACACCCATACACTATCCATGCGCCATACACACACGCACACCCATACACTATCCATGCGCCATACACGCAGGCACACCCATACACTATCCATGCTCCATACACACACGCACACCCATACACTATCCATGCTCCATACACACACGCACACCCATACACTATCCATGCTCCATACACACACGCACACCCATACACTATCCATGAACCATACACACACACACACCCATACACTATCCGTGAGCCATACAAACACACACACACACCCACCCATACACCATCCATGCGCCATACACACACGCACACCCATACACTATCCATGCTCCATGCACACACGCACATCCATACACTATCCATGCTCCATTCACACATGCACACCCATACACTATCCATGCGCCATACACACATGCACACCCATACACTATCCATGCTCCATACACACACGCACACCCATACACTATCCATGCTCCATACACACACGCACACCCATACACTATCTATGCTCCATTCACACACGCACACCCATACACTATCCATGCTCCATACACACACGCACACCCACTCCATACACACACGCACACCCATACACTATCCATGCTCCATACACACACGCACACCCACACACTATCCATGCTCCATACACACACACGCACACCCACTCCATACACACACGCACACCCATACACTATCCATGCTCCAAACACACACGCACACCCATACACTATCCATGCTCCATGCACACACGCACATCCATACACTATCCATGCTCCATACACACATGCACACCCATACACTATCCATGCGCCATACACACATGCACACCCATACACTATCCATGCTCCATACACACAAGCACACCCATACACTATACATGCTCCATACACACACGCACACCCATACACTATCCATGCGCCATACACACACACACCCAAACACTATCCATGAGCCATACACACACACACACACAAATACACTATCCATGTGCCATACACACACGCATACACCATCCATGCTCCATACACACACGCACACCGATACACTATCCCTGCTCCATACACACACGCACACCCATACACTATCCATGCTCCATACACACATGCACACCCATACACTATCCATGCTCCAAACACACACGCACACCCATACACTATCCATGCACCATACACACACGCACACCCATACACTATCCATGCGCCATACACACACGCACACCCATACACTATCCATGCTCCATACACACACACACACCCATACACTATCTATGCTCCATTCACACACGCACACCCATACACTATCCATGCTCCATACACACACGCACACCCACTCCATACACACACGCACACCCATACACTATCCATGCTCCATACACACACGCACACCCACACACTATCCATGCTCCATACACACACACGCACACCCACTCCATACACACACGCACACCCATACAATATCCATGCACCATACACACACACACCCATACACTATCCATGCGCCATACACACACGCACACCCATACACTATCCATGCGCCATACACTCACACCCATACACTATCCATGAGCCATACACACACACAAGCACACCCATACACGATCCATGAGCCATACACACACACACGCACACCCATACACTATCCATGCGCCATACACAAACCATGCTCCATACACACACACACACCCATACACTATCCATGCGCCATACACACACGCACACCCATACAATATCAATGCTCCATACACACACGCACACCCATACACTATCCATGCTCTATACACACACGCACACCCATACACTATCCATGCCCCATACACACACACACACCCATACACTATCCATGCTCCATACACACACGCACACCCATACACTATCCATGCGCCATAAAGACACACACCCATACACTATCCATGATCCATAAACACACACACACCCATACACTATCCATGCGCCATACTCACACGCACACCCATACACTATCCATGCGCCATACACACACACACACCCATACACTATCCATGAGCCATACACACACACACGCATACACTATCCATGAGCCATACACACACACACACGCACACCCATACACTATCCATGCTCCATACACACACGCTCACCCATACACTATCCATGCTCCATACACACATGCACACCCATACACTATCCATGCTCCATACCCACATGCACACCCATACACTATCCATGTGCCATACACACACGCACACCCATACACTATCCATGCTCCATACACACATGCACAACCATACACTATCCATGCTCCATACACACATGCACACCCATACACTATCCATGCTCTATACACACACGCACACCCATACACTATCCATGCGCAATACACACACGCACACCCACACACTATCCATGCTCCATACACACAGGCACACCCATACACTATACATGCGCCATACACACACGCACACCCACACACTATCCATGCTCCATACACACACGCACACCCATACACTATCCATGCTCCATACACACATGTGCACCCATACACTATCCATGCTCCATACACACACACACACACCCATACACTATCCATGCGCCATACACACACGCACACCCATACACTATCCATGCTCCATACACACACGCACACCCATACACTATCCATGCGCCATACATAAACGCACACCCATACACTATCCATGCTCCATACACACACGCACACCCATACACTATCCATGCTCCATACACACACGCACACCCATACACTATCCATGCTCCATAGACACACGCACACCCATGCACTATCCATGCTTCATACACACATGCACACCCATACACTATCCACGCCCAATACACACACACCCATACACTATCCATGAGCCATACACACACACACACACACACCCATAAACTATCCATGCACCATACACACACTTATACACCATCCATGCTCCATACACACACACACACCCATACACTATCCATGCTCCATACACACACGCACACCCATACACTATCCATGCTCCATACACACACGCACACCCATACACTATCCATGCTCCATACACACACGCACACCTATACACTATCCATGCGCCATACACACACACACCCATACACTATCCGTGAGCCATACACACACACACACACACACACCCACCCATACACCATCCATGCGCCATACACACACCCATACACCATCCATGCTCCATACACACACACACACACCCATACACTATCCATGCTCCATACACACACCCATACACTATCCATGCTCCATAAACACACGCACACCCATACACTATCCATGTGCCATACACACATGCACACCCATACACTATCCATGCTCCATACACACACGCGCACACCCATACACTATCCATGCTCCATACACACACGCACACCCATACACTATCCATGCTCCATACACACACGTACACCCATACACTATCCATGCTCCATACACACAGGCACACCCATACACTATCCATGCTCCATGCACACACGCACACCCATACACTATCCATGCTCCATACACACACACACTATCCATGCGCCATAAACACACACACCCATACACTATCCATGAGCCATACACACACCCATACACTATCCATGTGCCATACACACACCCATACACCATCCATGCTCCATACACACACGCACACCCATACACTATCTATGCTCCATACACACACGCACACCCATACACTATCCATGCTCCATACACACACGCATACCCATACACTATCCATGCTCCATACACACAGGCACACCCACACACTATCCATGCTCCATACACACACGCACACCCATAAACTATCCATGCTCCATACACAAACGCACACCCATACACTTTCCATGCTCCATACACACATGCACACCCATACACCATCCATGCTCCATACACACACGCACACCCATACACTATCAATGCTCCATACACACACGCACATCCATACACTATCCATGCTCCATACACACACGCACACCCATACACTATCCATGCTCCATACACACGCGCACACCCATACACTATCCATGTTCCATACACACACGCACACCCATACACTATCCATGCTCCATACACACATGCACACCCATACACTACCCATGCTCCATACACACACCCATACACTATCCATGTGCCATACACACACGCACACCCATACACTATCCATGCTCCATACACACACGCACACCCATATACTATCCATGCTCCATACACACACACACCTATACACTATCCATGCTCCATACACACACGCACACCCATACACTATCCATGCTCCATACACACACGCACACCCATACACTATCCATGCGCCATACACACACCCATACACCATCCATGCTCCATACACACACGCACACCCATACACTATCCATGCTCCATACACACACGCACACCCATACACTATCCATGCTCCATACACACATGCACACCCATGCACTATCCATGCTCCATACACACACGCACACCCATACACTATCCGTGCTCCATACACACACGCACACCCATACACTATCCATGCTCCATACACACAGGCACACCCATACACTATCCATGCTCCATACACACACGCACACCCATACATTATCCATGCTCCATACACACACGCACACCCATACACTATCCGTGAGCCATACACACACACACACACACACCCACCCACACACACCCACCCATACACCATCCATGCGCCGTACACACACCCATACACCATCCATGCTCCATACACACACGCACACCCATACACTATCCATGCTCCATACACACACGCACACCCATACACTATCCATGCTCCATACACACACGCACACCCATACACTATCCATGCGCCATACACACATGCCCACCCATACACTATCCATGCTCCATACACACACGCACACCCATACACTATCCATGCTCCATATGCACACGCACACCCATACACTATCCATGCTCCATACACACACGCACACCCATATACTATCCATGCTCCATAGACACACGCACACCCATGCACTATCCATGCTTCATACACACATGCACACCCATACAGTATCCACTCCCAATACACACACACCCATACACTATCCATGAGCCATACACACACACACACACACACACACACACACACCCATAAACTATCCATGCACCATACACACACTTATACACCATCCATGCTCCATACACACACACACACCCATACACTATCCGTGAGCCATACAAACACACACACACACCCACCCATACACCATCCATGCACCATCCATGCGCCATACACACACCCATACACCATCCATGTTCCATACACACACGCACACCCATACACTATCCATGCTCCATGCACACACGCACATCCATACACTATCCATGCTCCATACACACATGCACACCCATACACTATCCATGCGCCATACACACATGCACACCCATACACTATCCATGCTCCATACACACATGCACACCCATACACTATCCATGCTCCATACACACACACACCGATACACTATCCATGCGCCATACACACACACACACCCATACACTATCCATGAGCCATACACCATACATGCTCCATACACACACGCACACCCATACACTATCCATGCCCATACACACACGTACACCCATACACTATCCATGCTCCATACACACACGCACACCCATACACTATCCATGCTCCATACACACACGCACACCCATACACTATCCATGCTCCATACACACACGCACACCCATACACTATCCATGCGCCATACACATACACACCCAAACACTATCCATGAGCCATACACACACACACACACACAAATACACTATCCATGTGCCATACACACACACATACACCATCCATGCTCCATACACACACGCACACCGATACACTATCCCTGCTCCATACACACACGCACACACATACACTATCCATGCTCCATACACACACGCACACCCACACACTATCCATGCTCCATACACACACGCACACTATCCATGCTCCATACACACACGCACACCCATACACTATCCCTGCTCCATACACACATGCACACCCATACACTATCCATGCGCCATACACACACGCACACACATACACTATCCATGCTCCATACACACACGCACACCCATACACTATCCATGCGCCATACACACACCCACACCCATACACTATCCAATGCGCCATACACACACGCACACCCATACACTATCCATGCGCCATACACACGCACACCCATACACTATCCATGCTCCATACACACACGCACACCCATACACTATCCATGCTCCATACACACACACACACCCATGCACTATCCATGAGCCATACACACACACAAGCACACCCATACACTATCCATGAGCCATACACACACACACGCACACCCATACACTATCCATGAGCCATACACACACGCACACCCATACACTATCCATGCGCCATACACACACGCACACCCATACACTATCCATGCTCCATACTCACACACACCCATACACTATCCATGCGCCATACACAGACGCACACCCATACACTATCCATGCTCCATACACACACACACACCCATACACTATCCATGCTCCATACACACACACACACCCATACACTATCCATGCCCCATACACACACGCACACCCATACACTATCCATGCGCCATACACACACACACCCATACACTATCCATGAGCCATACACACACACACGCATACAGTCTCCATGAGCCATACACACACACACGCACACCCATACACTATCCATGCTCCATACACACACGCTCACCCAAACACTATCCATGCTCCATACACATACGCACACCCATACACTATCCATGCTCCATACACACGCACACCAATACACTATCCATGCGCCATACACACACGCACACCCATACACTATCCATGCGCCATACACACACGCACACCCATACACTATCCATGCTCCATACACACACGCACACCCATATACTATCCATGCTCTATACACACACGCACACCCATACACTATCCATGCTCCATACACACACGCACACCAATACACTATCCATGCTCCATACACACACGCACACCCATACACTATCCATGCGCAATACACACACGCACACCCAAACACTATCCATGCTCCATACACACAAGCACACCCATACACTATCCATGCTCCATACACACACGCACACCCATACACTATCCATGCTCCATACACACACGCACACCCATACACTATCCATGCGCCATACACACACGCACACCCATACACTATCCATGCTCCATACACACACGCACACCCATACACTATCCATGCACCATACATACACGCACACCCATACACTATCCATGCTCCATACACACACCCATACACTATCCATGCACCATACACACACACACACACCCATACACCATCCATGCGCCATACACACACCCATACACCATCCATGTTCCATACACACACGCACACCCATACACTATCCATGCTCCATGCACACACGCACATCCATACACTATCCATGCTCCATACACACATGCACACCCATACACTATCCATGCGCCATACACACATGCACACCCATACACTATCCATGCTCCATACACACACCCATACACTATCAATGCTCCATACACACACGCACACCCATACACTATCCATGCTCCATACACACACGCACACCCATACACTATCCATGCGCCATACACACACCCAAACACTATCCATGAGCCATACACATACACACATACACACACACACAAATACACTATCCATGTGCCATACACACACGCATACACCATCCATGCTCCATACACACACGCACACCGATACACTATCCCTGCTCCATACACACACGCACACCCATACACTATCCATGCTCCATACACAAACGCACACCCATACACTATCCATGCACCATACACACACGCACACCCATACACTATCCATGCGCCATACACACACGCACACCCATACACTATCCATGCGCCATACACACACGCACACCCATACACTATCCATGCTCCATACACACACACACACACCCATACACTATCTATGCTCCATTCACACACGCACACCCATACACTATCCATGCTCCATACACACACCCATACACTATCAATGCTCCATACACACACGCACACCCATACACTATCCATGCTCCATACACACACGCACACCCATACACTATCCATGCGCCATAACACACACACCCAAACACTATCCATGAGCCATACACATACACACATACACACACACACAAATACACTATCCATGTGCCATACACACACGCATACACCATCCATGCTCCATACACACACGCACACCCATACACTATCCATGCTCCATACACACACGCACACCCACACACTATCCATGTTCCATACACACACGCACACTATCCATGCTCCATACACACACGCACACCCACTCCATACACACACGCACACCCATACACTATCCATGCGCCATACACACACACACCCATACACTATCCATGAGCCATACACACACACACCCACCCATACACTATCCATTCGCCATACACACACGCACACCCATACACTATCCATGCGCCATACACTCACACCCATACACTATCCATGAGCCATACACACACACAAGCACACGCATACAGTATCCATGAGCCATACACACGCACACCCATACACTATCCATGCTCCATACACACACGCTCACCCATACACTATCCATGCTCCATACACATACGCACACCCATACACTATCCATGCTCCATACACACACGCACACCCATACATTATCCATGCGCCATACACACATGCACACCCATACACTATCCATGCACCATACACACACGCACACCCATACACTATCCATGCTCCATACACACATGCACACCCATACACTATCCATGCTCTATACACACACGCACACCCATACACTATCCATGCTCCACACACACACGCACACCAATACACTATCCATGCTCCATACACACACGCACACCCATACACTATCCATGCGCAATACACACACGCACACCCATACAATATCCATGCTCTATACACACACGCACACCCATACACTATCCATGCTCCATACACACACGCACACCCATACACTATCCATGCTCCATACACACACACACACCCATACACTATCCATGCGCCATACACACACGCACACCCATACACTATCCATGCTCCATACACACACGCACACCCATACACTATCCATGCACCATACATACACGCACACCCATACACTATCCATGCTCCATACACACACGCACACCCATACACTATCCATGCTCCATACACACACGACCACCCATACACTATCCATGCTCCATACACACACGCACCCCCATATACTATCCATGCTCCATACACTCACGCACACCCATACACTATCCATGCGCCATACACACATGCACACCCATACACTATCCATGCGCCATACACACACGCACACCCATACACTATCCATGCGCCATACACGCAGGCACACCCATACACTATCCATGCTCCATACACACACGCACACCCATACACTATCCATGCTCCATACACACACGCACACCCATACACTATCCATGCTCCATACACACACGCACACCCATACACTATCCATGCACCATACACACACACACACCCATACACTATCTGTGAGCCATACAAACACACACACACACCCACCCATACCCCATCCATGCGCCATACACACACGCACACCCATACACTATCCATGCTCCATGCACACACGCACATCCATACACTATCCATGCTCCATACACACATGCACACCCATACACTATCCATGCGCCATACACACATGCACACCCATACACTATCCATGCTCCATACACACACGCACACCCATACACTATCCATGCTCCATACACACACGCACACCCAAACACTATCCATGCTCCGTACACACACGCACACCCATACACTATCCATGCGCCATACACACACACACCCAAACAGTATCCATGAGCCATACACACACACAAATACACTATCCATGTGCCATACACACACGCATACACCATCCATGCTCCATACACACACGCACACCGATACATTATCCCTGCTCCATACACACACGCACACCCATACACTATCCATGCTCCATACACACACGCACACCCATACACTATCCATGCTCCAAACACACACGCACACCCATACACTATCCATGCACCATACACACACGCACACCCATACACTATCCATGCGCCATACACACACGCACACCCATACACTATCCATGCTCCATACACACACACACACACATACACTATCTATGCTCCATTCACACACGCACACCCATACACTATCCATGCTCCATACACACACGCACACTCACTCCATACACACACGCACACCCATACACTATCCATGCTCCATACACACACGCACACCCACACACTATCCATGCTCCATACACACACACGCACACCCACTCCATACACACACGCACACCCACACACTATCCATGCTCCATACACACACACGCACACTCACTCCATACACACACGCACACCCATACACTATCCATGCGCCATACACACACGCACACCCATACACTATCCATGCGCCATACACTCACACCCATACACTATCCATGCCCCATACACACACACACACCCATACACTATCCATGCTCCATACACACACGCACACCCATACACTATCCATGCGCCATACAGACACACACGCATACACTATCCATGAGCCATACACACACACACGCACACCCATACACTATCCATGCTCCATACACACACGCTCACCCATACACTATCCATGCTCCATACACACATGCACACCCATACACTATCCATGCTCCATACACACATGCACACCCATACACTATCCATGTGCCATACACACACGCACACCCATACACTATCCATGCTCCATACACACACGCACAACCATACACTATCCATGCTCCATACACACACGCACACCCATACACTATCCATGCTCTATACACACACGCACACCCATACACTATCCATGCGCAATACACACACGCACATCCACACACTATCCATGCTCCATACACACACGCACACCCATACACTATCCATGCGCCATACACACACGCACACCCATACACTATCCATGCTCCATACACACACGCACACCCATACACTATCCATGCTCCATACACACACACACACCCATACACTATCCATGCGCCATACACACACGCACACCCATACACTATCCATGCTCCATACACACACGCACACCCATACACTATCCATGCGCCATACATAAACGCACACCCATACACTATCCATGCTCCATACACACACGCACACCCATACACTATCCATGCTCCATACACACACGCACACCCATACACTATCCATGCTCCATAGACACACGCACACCCATGCACTATCCATGCTTCATACACACATGCACACCCATACACTATCCACGCCCAATACACACACACCCATACACTATCCATGAGCCATACACACACACACACACCCATAAACTATCCATGCACCATACACACACTTATACACCATCCATGCTCCATACACACACGCACACCAATACACTATCCATGCTCCATACACACACGCACACCAATACACTATCCATGCTCCATACACACACGCACACCCATACACTATCCATGCGCCATACACACACGCACACCCATACACTATCCATGCGCCATACACACACGCACACCCATACACTATCCATGCGCCAAACACACACGCACACCCATACACTCTCCATGCGCCATACACACACGCACACCCATACACTATCCCTGCTCCATACACACACGCACACCCATACACTATCCATGCTCCATACACACACGCACACCCATACACTATCCATGCTCCAAACACACACGCACACCCATACACTATCCATGCACCATACACACACGCACACCCATACACTATCCATGCGCCATACACACACGCACACCCATACACTATCCATGCTCCATACACACACACACACACCCATACACTATCTATGCTCCATTCACACACGCACACCCATACACTATCCATGCTCCATACACACACGCACACCCACTCCATACACACACGCACACCCATACACTATCCATGCTCCATACACACACGCACAGACACACACTATCCATGCTCCATACACACACACGCACACCCACTCCATACACACATGCACACCCATACACTATCCATGCGCCATACACACACACACCCATACACTATCCATGCGCCATACACACACGCACACCCATACACTATCCATGCGCCATACACTCACACCCATACACTATCCATGAGCCATACACACACACAAGCACACCCATACACTATCCATGAGCCATACACACACACACGCACACCCATACACTATCCATGCGCCATACACAAACCATGCTCCATACACACACACACCCATACACTATCCATGCGCCATACACACACGCACACCCATACAATATCAATGCTCCATACACACACGCACACCCATACACTATCCATGCTCTATACACACACGCACACCCATACACTATCCATGCCCCATACACACACACACACCCATACACTATCCATGCTCCATACACACACGCACACCCATACACTATCCATGCGCCATACAGACACACACCCATACACTATCCATGATCCATACACACACACACACACACCCATACACTATCCATGCGCCATACTCACACGCACACCCATACACTATCCATGCGCCATACACACACACACCCATACACTATCCATGAGCCATACACACACACACGCATACACTATCCATGAGCCATACACACACACACGCACACCCATACACTATCCATGCTCCATACACACACGCTCACCCATACACTATCCATGCTCCATACACACATGCACACCCATACACTATCCATGCTCTATACACACATGCACACCCATACACTATCCATGTGCCATACACACACGCACACCCATACACTATCCATGCTCCATACACACACGCACAACCATACACTATCCATGCTCCATACACACACGCACACCCATACACTATCCATGCTCTATACACACACGCACACCCATACACTATCCATGCGCAATACACACACGCACACCCACACACTATCCATGCTCCATACACACACGCACACCCATACACTATCCATGCTCCATACACACACGCACACCCATACACTATCCATGCACCATACACACACACACACCCACCCATACACCATCCATGCGCCATACACACACCCATACACCATCCATGTTTCATACACACACGCACACCCATACACTATCCATGCTCCATGCACACACGCACATCCATACACTGTCCATGCTCCATACACACATGCACACCCATACACTATCCATGCGCCATACACACATGCACACCCATACACTATCCATGCTCCATACACACACCCATACACTATCAATGCTCCATACACACACGCACACCCATACACTATCCATGCTCCATACACACACGCACACCCATACACTATCCATGCGCCAAAACACACACACCCAAACACTATCCATGAGCCATACACATACACACATACACACACACACACAAATACACTATCCATGTGCCATACACACACGCATACACCATCCATGCTCCATACACACACGCACACCGATACACTATCCCTGCTCCATACACACACGCACACCCATACACTATCCATGCTCCATACACACACGCACACCCATACACTATCCATGCTCCATACACAAACGCACACCCATACACTATCCATGCACCATACACACACGCACACCCATACACTATCCATGCGCCATACACACACGCACACCCATACACTATCCATGCGCCATACACACACGCACACCCATACACTATCCATGCTCCATACACACACACACACACCCATACACTATCTATGCTCCATTCACACACGCACACCCATACACTATCCATGCTCCATACACACACGCACACCCATACACTATCCATGCTCCATACACACACGCACACCCACACACTATCCATGCTCCATACACACACGCACACTATCCATGCTCCATACACACACGCACACCCACTCCATACACACACGCACACCCATACACTATCCATGCGCCATACACACACACCCATACACTATCCATGAGCCATACACACACACACCCACCCATACACTATCCATTCGCCATACACACACGCACACCCATACACTATCCATGCGCCATACACACACACACCCATACACTATCCATGAGCCATACACACACACACACCCACCCATACACTATCCATTCGCCATACACACACGCACACCCATACACTATCCATGCGCCATACACTCACACCCATACACTATCCATGAGCCATACACACACACAAGCACACGCATACAGTATCCATGAGCCATACACACGCACACCCATACACTATCCATGCTCCACACACACACACGCACACCAATACACTATCCATGCTCCATACACACACGCACACCCATACACTATCCATGCGCAATACACACACGCACACCCATACACTATCCATGCTCCATACACACACGCACACCCATACACTATCCATGCTCCATACACACACGCACACCCATACACTATCCATGCTCCATACACACACACACACCCATACACTATCCATGCGCCATACACACACGCACACCCATACACTATCCATGCTCCATACACACACGCACACCCATACACTATCCATGCACCATACATACACGCACACCCATACACTATCCATGCTCCATACACACACGCACACCCATACACTATCCATGCTCCATACACACACGACCACCCATACACTATCCATGCTCCATACACACACGCACACCCATACACTATCCATGCTCCATACACTCACGCACACCCATACACTATCCATGCGCCATACACACATGCACACCCATACACTATCCATGCGCCATACACACACGCACACCCATACACTATCCATGCGCCATACACGCAGGCACACCCATACACTATCCATGCTCCATACACACACGCACACCCATACACTATCCATGCTCCATACACACACGCACACCCATACACTATCCATGCTCCATACACACACGCACACCCATACACTATCCATGAACCATACACACACACACACCCATACACTATCCGTGAGCCATACAAACACACACACACACCCACCCATACACCATCCATGCGCCATACACACACGCACACCCATACACTATCCATGCTCCATGCACACACGCACATCCATACACTATCCATGCTCCATTCACACATGCACACCCATACACTATCCATGCGCCATACACACATGCACACCCATACACTATCCATGCTCCATACACACACGCACACCCATACACTATCCATGCTCCATACACACACGCACACCCATACACTATCTATGCTCCATTCACACACGCACACCCATACACTATCCATGCTCCATACACACACGCACACCCACTCCATACACACACGCACACCCATACACTATCCATGCTCCATACACACACGCACACCCACACACTATCCATGCTCCATACACACACACGCACACCCACTCCATACACACACGCACACCCATACACTATCCATGCTCCAAACACACACGCACACCCATACACTATCCATGCTCCATGCACACACGCACATCCATACACTATCCATGCTCCATACACACATGCACACCCATACACTATCCATGCGCCATACACACATGCACACCCATACACTATCCATGCTCCATACACACAAGCACACCCATACACTATCCATGCTCTATACACACACGCACACCCATACACTATCCATGCGCCATACACACACACACCCAAACACTATCCATGAGCCATACACACACACACACACAAATACACTATCCATGTGCCATACACACACGCATACACCATCCATGCTCCATACACACACGCACACCGATACACTATCCCTGCTCCATACACACACGCACACCCATACACTATCCATGCTCCATACACACATGCACACCCATACACTATCCATGCTCCAAACACACACGCACACCCATACACTATCCATGCACCATACACACACGCACACCCATACACTATCCATGCGCCATACACACACGCACACCCATACACTATCCATGCTCCATACACACACACCCATACACTATCTATGCTCCATTCACACACGCACACCCATACACTATCCATGCTCCATACACACACGCACACCCACTCCATACACACACGCACACCCATACACTATCCATGCTCCATACACACACGCACACCCACACACTATCCATGCTCCATACACACACACGCACACCCACTCCATACACACACGCACACCCATACAATATCCATGCACCATACACACACACACCTATACACTATCCATGCGCCATACACACACGCACACCCATACACTATCCATGCGCCATACACTCACACCCATACACTATCCATGAGCCATACACACACACAAGCACACCCATACACGATCCATGAGCCATACACACACACACGCACACCCATACACTATCCATGCGCCATACACAAACCATGCTCCATACACACACACACACCCATACACTATCCATGCGCCATACACACACGCACACCCATACAATATCAATGCTCCATACACACACGCACACCCATACACTATCCATGCTCTATACACACACGCACACCCATACACTATCCATGCCCCATACACACACACACACCCATACACTATCCATGCTCCATACACACACGCACACCCATACACTATCCATGCGCCATAAAGACACACACCCATACACTATCCATGATCCATACACACACACACACACCCATACACTATCCATGCGCCATACTCACACGCACACCCATACACTATCCATGCGCCATACACACACACACACACACCCATACACTATCCATGAGCCATACACACACACACGCATACACTATCCATGAGCCATACACACACACACACGCACACCCATACACTATCCATGCTCCATACACACACGCTCACCCATACACTATCCATGCTCCATACACACATGCACACCCATACACTATCCATGCTCCATACCCACATGCACACCCATACACTATCCATGTGCCATACACACACGCACACCCATACACTATCCATGCTCCATACACACATGCACAACCATACACTATCCATGCTCCATACACACATGCACACCCATACACTATCCATGCTCTATACACACACGCACACCCATACACTATCCATGCGCAATACACACACGCACACCCACACACTATCCATGCTCCATACACACAGGCACACCCATACACTATCCATGCGCCATACACACACGCACACCCACACACTATCCATGCTCCATACACACACGCACACCCATACACTATCCATGCTCCATACACACATGTGCACCCATACACTATCCATGCTCCATACACACACACACACCCATACACTATCCATGCGCCATACACACACGCACACCCATACACTATCCATGCTCCATACACACACGCACACCCATACACTATCCATGCGCCATACATAAACGCACACCCATACACTATCCATGCTCCATACACACACGCACACCCATACACTATCCATGCTCCATACACACACGCACACCCATACACTATCCATGCTCCATAGACACACGCACACCCATGCACTATCCATGCTTCATACACACATGCACACCCATACACTATCCACGCCCAATACACACACACCCATACACTATCCATGAGCCATACACACACACACACACACACACACACACACACACACACATCCATAAACTATCCATGCACCATACACACACTTATACACCATCCATGCTCCATACACACACGCACACCAATACACTATCCATGCTCCATACACACACGCACACCCATACACTATCCATGCGCCATACACACACGCACACCCATACACTATCCATGCACCATACACACACGCACACCCATACATTATCCATGCGACAAACACACACGCACACCCATACACTCTCCATGCGCCATACACACACGCACACCCATACACTATCCATGCTCCATACACACACACACACCCATACACTATCCATGCTCCATACACACACGCACACCCATACACTATCCATGCTCCATACACACACGCACACCCATACACTATCCATGCTCCATACACACACGCACACCTATACACTATCCATGCGCCATACACACACACACCCATACACTATCCGTGAGCCATACACACACACACACACACACACACACACACCCACCCATACACCATCCATGCGCCATACACACACCCATACACCATCCATGCTCCATACACACACACACACCCATACACTATCCATGCTCCATACACACACGCACACCCATACACTATCCATGCTCCATAAACACATGCACACCCATACACTATCCATGTGCCATACACACATGCACACCCATACACTATCCATGCTCCATACACACACGCGCACACCCATACACTATCCATGCTCCATACACACACGCACACCCATACACTATCCATGCTCCATACACACACGTACACCCATACACTATCCATGCTCCATACACACAGGCACACCCATACACTATCCATGCTCCATGCACACACGCACACCCATACACTATCCATGCTCCATACACACACACACACTATCCATGCGCCATAAACACACACACCCATACACTATCCATGAGCCATACACACACACCCATACACTATCCATGTGCCATACACACACCCATACACCATCCATGCTCCATACACACACGCACACCCATACACTATCTATGCTCCATACACACACGCACACCCATACACTATCCATGCTCCATACACACACGCATACCCATACACTATCCATGCTCCATACACACAGGCACACCCACACACTATCCATGCTCCATACACACACGCACACCCATAAACTATCCATGCTCCATACACAAACGCACACCCATACACTTTCCATGCTCCATACACACATGCACACCCATACACCATCCATGCTCCATACACACACGCACACCCATACACTATCAATGCTCCATACACACACGCACATCCATACACTAT
Organism: Ambystoma mexicanum; assembly: GCF_040938575.1. NCBI lineage: Eukaryota > Metazoa > Chordata > Amphibia > Caudata > Ambystomatidae > Ambystoma > Ambystoma mexicanum. Next base: position 803,725,130 of record NC_090938.1, read on the forward strand.
CCATGCTCCATACACACACGCACACCCATACACTATCCATGCTCCATAAACACGCGCACACCCATACACTATCCATGTTCCATACACACACGCACACCCATACACTATCCATGCTCCATACACACATGCACACCCATACACTACCCATGCTCCATACACACACCCATACACTATCCATGTGCCATACACACACGCACACCCATACACTATCCATGCTCCATACACACACGCACACCCATATACTATCCATGCTCCATACACACACACACCTATACACTATCCATGCTCCATACACACACGCACACCCATACACTATCCATGCTCCATACACACACGCACACCCATACACTATCCATGCGCCATACACACACCCATACACCATCCATGCTCCATACACACACGCACACCCATACACTATCCATGCTCCATACACACACGCACACCCATACACTATCCATGCTCCATACACACATGCACACCCATGCACTATCCATGCTCCATACACACACGCACACCCATACACTATCCGTGCTCCATACACACACGCACACCCATACACTATCCATGCTCCATACACACAGGCACACCCATACACTATCCATGCTCCATACACACACGCACACCCATACATTATCCATGCTCCATACACACACGCACACCCATACACTATCCGTGAGCCATACACACACACACACACACACACACACACACACCCACCCACACACACCCACCCATACACCATCCATGCGCCGTACACACACCCATACACCATCCATGCTCCATACACACACGCACACCCATACACTATCCATGCTCCATACACACACGCACACCCATACACTATCCATGCTCCATACACACACGCACACCCATACACTATCCATGCGCCATACACACATGCCCACCCATACACTATCCATGCTCCATACACACACGCACACCCATACACTATCCATGCTCCATATGCACACGCACACCCATACACTATCCATGCTCCATACACACACGCACACCCATATACTATCCATGCTCCATAGACACACGCACACCCATGCACTACCCATGCTTCATACACACATGCACACCCATACAGTATCCACTCCCAATACACACACACCCATACACTATCCATGAGCCATACACACACACACACACACACACACCCATAAACTATCCATGCACCATACACACACTTATACACCATCCATGCTCCATACACACACACACACCCATACACTATCCGTGAGCCATACAAACACACACACACACCCACCCATACACCATCCATGCACCATCCATGCGCCATACACACACCCATACACCATCCATGTTCCATACACACACGCACACCCATACACTATCCATGCTCCATGCACACACGCACATCCATACACTATCCATGCTCCATACACACATGCACACCCATACACTATCCATGCGCCATACACACATGCACACCCATACACTATCCATGCTCCATACACACACGCACACCCATACACTATCCATGCTCCATACACACACACACCGATACACTATCCATGCGCCATACACACACACACACCCATACACTATCCATGAGCCATACACCATACATGCTCCATACACACACGCACACCCATACACTATCCATGCCCATACACACACGTACACCCATACACTATCCATGCTCCATACACACACGCACACCCATACACTATCCATGCTCCATACACACACGCACACCCATACACTATCCATGCTCCATACACACACGCACACCCATACACTATCCATGCGCCATACACATACACACCCAAACACTATCCATGAGCCATACACACACACACACACACAAATACACTATCCATGTGCCATACACACACACATACACCATCCATGCTCCATACACACACGCACACCGATACACTATCCCTGCTCCATACACACACGCACACACATACACTATCCATGCTCCATACACACACGCACACCCACACACTATCCATGCTCCATACACACACGCACACTATCCATGCTCCATACACACACGCACACCCATACACTATCCCTGCTCCATACACACATGCACACCCATACACTATCCATGCGCCATACACACACGCACACACATACACTATCCATGCTCCATACACACACGCACACCCATACACTATCCATGCGCCATACACACACCCACACCCATACACTATCCAATGCGCCATACACACACGCACACCCATACACTATCCATGCGCCATACACACGCACACCCATACACTATCCATGCACCATACATACACGCACACCCATACACTATCCATGCTCCATACACACACCCATACACTATCCATGCACCATACACACACACACACACACACCCATACACCATCCATGCGCCATACACACACCCATACACCATCCATGTTCCATACACACACGCACACCCATACACTATCCATGCTCCATGCACACACGCACATCCATACACTATCCATGCTCCATACACACATGCACACCCATACACTATCCATGCGCCATACACACATGCACACCCATACACTATCCATGCTCCATACACACACCCATACACTATCAATGCTCCATACACACACGCACACCCATACACTATCCATGCTCCATACACACACGCGCACCCATACACTATCCATGCGCCATACACACACACACCCAAACACTATCCATGAGCCATACACATACACACATACACACACACACAAATACACTATCCATGTGCCATACACACACGCATACACCATCCATGCTCCATACACACACGCACACCGATACACTATCCCTGCTCCATACACACACGCACACCCATACACTATCCATGCTCCATACACAAACGCACACCCATACACTATCCATGCACCATACACACACGCACACCCATACACTATCCATGCGCCATACACACACGCACACCCATACACTATCCATGCGCCATACACACACGCACACCCATACACTATCCATGCTCCATACACACACACACACACCCATACACTATCTATGCTCCATTCACACACGCACACCCATACACTATCCATGCTCCATACACACACGCACACCCATACACTATCCATGCTCCATACACACACGCACACTATCCATGCTCCATACACACACGCACACCCACTCCATACACACACGCACACCCATACACTATCCATGCGCCATACACACACACACCCATACACTATCCATGAGCCATACACACACACCCACCCATACACTATCCATTCGCCATACACACACGCACACCCATACACTATCCATGCGCCATACACTCACACCCATACACTATCCATGAGCCATACACACACACAAGCACACGCATACAGTATCCATGAGCCATACACACGCACACCCACACACTATCCATGCTCCATACACACACGCACACTATCCATGCTCCATACACACACGCACACCCACTCCATACACACACGCACACCCATACACTATCCATGCGCCATACACACACACACCCATACACTATCCATGAGCCATACACACACACCCACCCATACACTATCCATTCGCCATACACACACGCACACCCATACACTATCCATGCGCCATACACTCACACCCATACACTATCCATGAGCCATACACACACACAAGCACACGCATACAGTATCCATGAGCCATACACACGCACACCCATACACTATCCATGCTCCATACACACACGCTCACCCATACACTATCCATGCTCCATAAACATACGCACACCCATACACTATCCATGCTCCATACACACACGCACACCCATACATTATCCATGCGCCATACACACATGCACACCCATACACTATCCATGCACCATACACACACGCACACCCATACACTATCCATGCTCCATACACACATGCACACCCATACACTATCCATGCTCTATACACACACGCACACCCATACACTATCCATGCTCCACACACACACACGCACACCAATACACTATCCATGCTCCATACACACACGCACACCCATACACTATCCATGCGCAATACACACACGCACACCCATACAATATCCATGCTCTATACACACACGCACACCCATACACTATCCATGCTCCATACACACACGCACACCCATACACTATCCATGCTCCATACACACACACACACCCATACACTATCCATGCGCCATACACACACGCACACCCATACACTATCCATGCTCCATACACACACGCACACCCATACACTATCCATGCACCATACATACACGCACACCCATACACTATCCATGCTCCATACACACACGCACACCCATACACTATCCATGCTCCATACACACACGACCACCCATACACTATCCATGCTCCATACACACACGCACACCCATATACTATCCATGCTCCATACACTCACGCACACCCATACACTATCCATGCGCCATACACACATGCACACCCATACACTATCCATGCGCCATACACACACGCACACCCATACACTATCCATGCGCAATACACGCAGGCACACCCATACACTATCCATGCTCCATACACACACGCACACCCATACACTATCCATGCTTCATACACACACGCACACCCATACACTATCCATGCTCCATACACACACGCACACCCATACACTATCCATGCACCATACACACACACACACCCATACACTATCTGTGAGCCATACAAACACACACACCCACCCATACACCATCCATGCGCCATACACACACGCACACCCATACACTATCCATGCTCCATGCACACACGCACATCCATACACTATCCATGCTCCATACACACATGCACACCCATACACTATCCATGCGCCATACACACATGCACACCCATACACTATCCATGCTCCATACACACACGCACACCCATACACTATCCATGCTCCATACACACACGCACACCCATACACTATCCATGCTCCGTACACACACGCACACCCATACACTATCCATGCACCATACACACACACACCCAAACACTATCCATGAGCCATACACACACACACACACAAATACACTATCCATGTGCCATACACACACGCATACACCATCCATGCTCCATACACACACGCACACCGATACACTATCCCTGCTCCATACACACACGCACACCCATACACTATCCCTGCTCCATACACACACGCACACCCATACACTATCCATGCTCCAAACACACACGCACACCCATACACTATCCATGCACCATACACACACGCACACCCATACACTATCCATGCGCCATACACACACGCACACCCATACACTATCCATGCTCCATACACACACACACACCCATACACTATCTATGCTCCATTCACACACGCACACCCATACACTATCCATGCTCCATACACACACGCACACTCACTCCATACACACACGCACACCCATACACTATCCATGCTCCATACACACACGCACACCCACACACTATCCATGCTCCATACACACACACGCACACCCACTCCATACACACACGCACACCCACACACTATCCATGCTCCATACACACACACGCACACTCACTCCATACACACACGCACACCCATACACTATCCATGCGCCATACACACACGCACACCCATACACTATCCATGCGCCATACACTCACACCCATACACTATCCATGCCCCATACACACACACACACCCATACACTATCCATGCTCCATACACACACGCACACCCATACACTATCCATGCGCCATACAGACACACACGCATACACTATCCATGAGCCATACACACACACACGCACACCCATACACTATCCATGCTCCATACACACACGCTCACCCATACACTATCCATGCTCCATACACACATGCACACCCATACACTATCCATGCTCCATACACACATGCACACCCATACACTATCCATGTGCCATACACACACGCACACCCATACACTATCCATGCTCCATACACACACGCACAACCATACACTATCCATGCTCCATACACACACGCACACCCATACACTATCCATGCTCTATACACACACGCACACCCATACACTATCCATGCGCAATACACACACGCACATCCACACACTATCCATGCTCCATACACACACGCACACCCATACACTATCCATGCGCCATACACACACGCACACCCATACACTATCCATGCTCCATACACACACGCACACCCATACACTATCCATGCTCCATACACACACACACACACCCATACACTATCCATGCGCCATACACACACGCACACCCATACACTATCCATGCTCCATACACACACGCACACCCATACACTATCCATGCGCCATACATAAACGCACACCCATACACTATCCATGCTCCATACACACACGCACACCCATACACTATCCATGCTCCATACACACACGCACACCCATACACTATCCATGCTCCATAGACACACGCACACCCATGCACTATCCATGCTTCATACACACATGCACACCCATACACTATCCACGCCCAATACACACACACCCATACACTATCCATGAGCCATACACACACACACACACACCCATAAACTATCCATGCTCCATACACACACGCACACCAATACACTATCCATGGTCCATACACACACGCACACCAATACACTATCCATGCTCCATACACACACGCACACCCATACACTATCCATGCGCCATACACACACGCACACCCATACACTATCCATGCGCCATACACACACGCACACCCATACACTATCCATGCGCCAAACACACACGCACACCCATACACTCTCCATGCGCCATACACACACGCACACCCATACACTATCCCTGCTCCATACACACACGCACACCCATACACTATCCATGCTCCCTACACACACGCACACCCATACACTATCCATGCTCCAAACACACACGCACACCCATACACTATCCATGCACCATACACACACGCACACCCATACACTATCCATGCGCCATACACACACGCACACCCATACACTATCCATGCTCCATACACACACACACACACACACCCATACACTATCTATGCTCCATTCACACACGCACACCCATACACTATCCATGCTCCATACACACACGCACACCCACTCCATACACACACGCACACCCATACACTATCCATGCTCCATACACACACGCACAGACACACTATCCATGCTCCATACACACACACGCACACCCACTCCATACACACACGCACACCCATACACTATCCATGCGCCATACACACACACACCCATACACTATCCATGCGCCATACACACACGCACACCCATACACTATCCATGCGCCATACACTCACACCCATACACTATCCATGAGCCATACACACACACAAGCACACCCATACACTATCCATGAGCCATACACACACACACGCACACCCATACACTATCCATGCGCCATACACAAACCATGCTCCATACACACACACACACCCATACACTATCCATGCGCCATACACACACGCACACCCATACAATATCAATGCTCCATACACACACGCACACCCATACACTATCCATGCTCTATACACACACGCACACCCATACACTATCCATGCCCCATACACACACACACACCCATACACTATCCATGCTCCATACACACACGCACACCCATACACTATCCATGCGCCATACAGACACACACCCATACACTATCCATGATCCATACACACACACACACACACCCATACACTATCCATGCGCCATACTCACACGCACACCCATACACTATCCATGCGCCATACACACACACACCCATACACTATCCATGAGCCATACACACACACACGCATACACTATCCATGAGCCATACACACACACACACGCACACCCATACACTATCCATGCTCCATACACACACGCTCACCCATACACTATCCATGCTCCATACACACATGCACACCCATACACTATCCATGCTCTATACACACATGCACACCCATACACTATCCATGTGCCATACACACACGCACACCCATACACTATCCATGCTCCATACACACACGCACAACCATACACTATCCATGCTCCATACACACACGCACACCCATACACTATCCATGCTCTATACACACACGCACACCCATACACTATCCATGCGCAATACACACACGCACACCCACACACTATCCATGCTCCATACACACACGCACACCCATACACTATCCATGCGCCATACACACACGCACACCCATACACTATCCATGCTCCATACACACACGCACACCCATACACTATCCATGCTCCATACACACATGTACACCCATACACTATCCATGCTCCATACACACACACACACCCATACACTATCCATGCGCCATACACACACGCACACCCATACACTATCCATGCTCCATCACACACGCACACCCATACACTATCCATGCGCCATACATAAACGCACACCCATACACTATCCATGCTCCATACACACACGCACACCCATACACTATCCATGCTCCATACACACACGCACACCCATACACTATCCATGCTCCATAGACACACGCACACCCATGCACTATCCATGCTTCATACACACGTGCACACCCATACACTATCAACGCCCAATACACACACACCCATACACTATCCATGCGCCATACACACACGCACACCCATACACTATCCATGCGCCATACACACACGCACACCCATACACTATCCATGCGCCAAACACACACGCACACCCATACACTCTCCATGCGCCATACACACACGCACACCCATACACTATCCATGCTCCATACACACACACACACCCATACACTATCCATGCTCCATACACACACGCACACCCATACACTATCCATGCTCCATACACACACGCACACCCATACACTATCCATGCTCCATACACACATGCACACCTATACACTATCCATGCGCCATACACACACACACCCATACACTATCCGTGAGCCATACACACACACACACACACACACACCCACCCATACACCATCCATGCGCCATACACACACCCATACACCATCCATGCTCCATACACACACACACACACCCATACACTATCCATGCTCCATACACACACGCACACCCATACACTATCCATGCTCCATAAACACACGCACACCCATACACTATCCATGTGCCATACACGCATGCACACCCATACACTATCCATGCTCCATACACACACGCGCACACCCATACACTATCCATGCTCCATACACACACGCACACCCATACACTATCCATGCTCCATACACACACGCACACCAATACACTATCCATGCTCCATACACACACGCACACCCATACACTATCCATGCGCCATACACACACGCACACCCATACACTATCCATGCGCCATACACACACGCACACCCATACACTATCCATGCGCCAAACACACACGCACACCCATACACTATCCATGCTCCATAGACACACGCACACCCATGCACTATCCATGCTTCATACACACATGCACACCCATACACTATCCACGCCCAATACACACACACCCATACACTATCCATGAGCCATACACACACACACACACACCCATAAACTATCCATGCACCATACACACACTTATACACCATCCATGCTCCATACACACACGCACACCAATACACTATCCATGCTCCATACACACACGCACACCAATACACTATCCATGCTCCATACACACACGCACACCCATACACTATCCATGCGCCATACACACACGCACACCCATACACTATCCATGCGCCATACACACACGCACACCCATACACTATCCATGCGCCAAACACACACGCACACCCATACACTCTCCATGCGCCATACACACACGCACACCCATACACTATCCCTGCTCCATACACACACACACACCCATACACTATCCATGCTCCATACACACACGCACACCCATACACTATCCATGCTCCAAACACACACGCACACCCATACACTATCCATGCACCATACACACACGCACACCCATACACTATCCATGCGCCATACACACACGCACACCCATACACTATCCATGCTCCATACACACACACACACACCCATACACTATCTATGCTCCATTCACACACGCACACCCATACACTATCCATGCTCCATACACACACGCACACCCACTCCATACACACACGCACACCCATACACTATCCATGCTCCATACACACACGCACAGACACACACTATCCATGCTCCATACACACACACGCACACCCACTCCATACACACACGCACACCCATACACTATCCATGCGCCATACACACACCCATACACCATCCATGCTCCATACACACACGCACACCCATACACTATCCATGCTCCATACACACACGCACACCCATACACTATCCATGCTCCATACACACATGCACACCCATGCACTATCCATGCTCCATACACACACGCACACCCATACACTATCCGTGCTCCATACACACACGCACACCCATACACTATCCATGCTCCATACACACAGGCACACCCATACACTATCCATGCTCCATACACACACGCACACCCATACATTATCCATGCTCCATACACACACGCACACCCATACACTATCCGTGAGCCATACACACACACACACACACACCCACCCACACACACCCACCCATACACCATCCATGCGCCGTACACACACCCATACACCATCCATGCTCCATACACACACGCACACCCATACACTATCCATGCTCCATACACACACGCACACCCATACACTATCCATGCTCCATACACACACGCACACCCATACACTATCCATGCGCCATACACACATGCCCACCCATACACTATCCATGCTCCATACACACACGCACACCCATACACTATCCATGCTCCATATGCACACGCACACCCATACACTATCCATGCTCCATACACACACGCACACCCATATACTATCCATGCTCCATAGACACACGCACACCCATGCACTATCCATGCTTCATACACACATGCACACCCATACAGTATCCACTCCCAATACACACACACCCATACACTATCCATGAGCCATACACACACACACACACACACACACACACACACCCATAAACTATCCATGCACCATACACACACTTATACACCATCCATGCTCCATACACACACACACACCCATACACTATCCGTGAGCCATACAAACACACACACACACCCACCCATACACCATCCATGCACCATCCATGCGCCATACACACACCCATACACCATCCATGTTCCATACACACACGCACACCCATACACTATCCATGCTCCATGCACACACGCACATCCATACACTATCCATGCTCCATACACACATGCACACCCATACACTATCCATGCGCCATACACACATGCACACCCATACACTATCCATGCTCCATACACACATGCACACCCATACACTATCCATGCTCCATACACACACACACCGATACACTATCCATGCGCCATACACACACACACACCCATACACTATCCATGAGCCATACACCATACATGCTCCATACACACACGCACACCCATACACTATCCATGCCCATACACACACGTACACCCATACACTATCCATGCTCCATACACACACGCACACCCATACACTATCCATGCTCCATACACACACGCACACCCATACACTATCCATGCTCCATACACACACGCACACCCATACACTATCCATGCGCCATACACATACACACCCAAACACTATCCATGAGCCATACACACACACACACACACAAATACACTATCCATGTGCCATACACACACACATACACCATCCATGCTCCATACACACACGCACACCGATACACTATCCCTGCTCCATACACACACGCACACACATACACTATCCATGCTCCATACACACACGCACACCCACACACTATCCATGCTCCATACACACACGCACACTATCCATGCTCCATACACACACGCACACCCATACACTATCCCTGCTCCATACACACATGCACACCCATACACTATCCATGCGCCATACACACACGCACACACATACACTATCCATGCTCCATACACACACGCACACCCATACACTATCCATGCGCCATACACACACCCACACCCATACACTATCCAATGCGCCATACACACACGCACACCCATACACTATCCATGCGCCATACACACGCACACCCATACACTATCCATGCTCCATACACACACGCACACCCATACACTATCCATGCTCCATACACACACACACACCCATGCACTATCCATGAGCCATACACACACACAAGCACACCCATACACTATCCATGAGCCATACACACACACACGCACACCCATACACTATCCATGAGCCATACACACACGCACACCCATACACTATCCATGCGCCATACACACACGCACACCCATACACTATCCATGCTCCATACTCACACACACCCATACACTATCCATGCGCCATACACAGACGCACACCCATACACTATCCATGCTCCATACACACACACACACCCATACACTATCCATGCTCCATACACACACACACACCCATACACTATCCATGCCCCATACACACACGCACACCCATACACTATCCATGCGCCATACACACACACACCCATACACTATCCATGAGCCATACACACACACACGCATACAGTCTCCATGAGCCATACACACACACACGCACACCCATACACTATCCATGCTCCATACACACACGCTCACCCAAACACTATCCATGCTCCATACACATACGCACACCCATACACTATCCATGCTCCATACACACGCACACCAATACACTATCCATGCGCCATACACACACGCACACCCATACACTATCCATGCGCCATACACACACGCACACCCATACACTATCCATGCTCCATACACACACGCACACCCATATACTATCCATGCTCTATACACACACGCACACCCATACACTATCCATGCTCCATACACACACGCACACCAATACACTATCCATGCTCCATACACACACGCACACCCATACACTATCCATGCGCAATACACACACGCACACCCAAACACTATCCATGCTCCATACACACAAGCACACCCATACACTATCCATGCTCCATACACACACGCACACCCATACACTATCCATGCTCCATACACACACGCACACCCATACACTATCCATGCGCCATACACACACGCACACCCATACACTATCCATGCTCCATACACACACGCACACCCATACACTATCCATGCACCATACATACACGCACACCCATACACTATCCATGCTCCATACACACACCCATACACTATCCATGCACCATACACACACACACACACCCATACACCATCCATGCGCCATACACACACCCATACACCATCCATGTTCCATACACACACGCACACCCATACACTATCCATGCTCCATGCACACACGCACATCCATACACTATCCATGCTCCATACACACATGCACACCCATACACTATCCATGCGCCATACACACATGCACACCCATACACTATCCATGCTCCATACACACACCCATACACTATCAATGCTCCATACACACACGCACACCCATACACTATCCATGCTCCATACACACACGCACACCCATACACTATCCATGCGCCATACACACACCCAAACACTATCCATGAGCCATACACATACACACATACACACACACACAAATACACTATCCATGTGCCATACACACACGCATACACCATCCATGCTCCATACACACACGCACACCGATACACTATCCCTGCTCCATACACACACGCACACCCATACACTATCCATGCTCCATACACAAACGCACACCCATACACTATCCATGCACCATACACACACGCACACCCATACACTATCCATGCGCCATACACACACGCACACCCATACACTATCCATGCGCCATACACACACGCACACCCATACACTATCCATGCTCCATACACACACACACACACCCATACACTATCTATGCTCCATTCACACACGCACACCCATACACTATCCATGCTCCATACACACACCCATACACTATCAATGCTCCATACACACACGCACACCCATACACTATCCATGCTCCATACACACACGCACACCCATACACTATCCATGCGCCATAACACACACACCCAAACACTATCCATGAGCCATACACATACACACATACACACACACACAAATACACTATCCATGTGCCATACACACACGCATACACCATCCATGCTCCATACACACACGCACACCCATACACTATCCATGCTCCATACACACACGCACACCCACACACTATCCATGTTCCATACACACACGCACACTATCCATGCTCCATACACACACGCACACCCACTCCATACACACACGCACACCCATACACTATCCATGCGCCATACACACACACACCCATACACTATCCATGAGCCATACACACACACACCCACCCATACACTATCCATTCGCCATACACACACGCACACCCATACACTATCCATGCGCCATACACTCACACCCATACACTATCCATGAGCCATACACACACACAAGCACACGCATACAGTATCCATGAGCCATACACACGCACACCCATACACTATCCATGCTCCATACACACACGCTCACCCATACACTATCCATGCTCCATACACATACGCACACCCATACACTATCCATGCTCCATACACACACGCACACCCATACATTATCCATGCGCCATACACACATGCACACCCATACACTATCCATGCACCATACACACACGCACACCCATACACTATCCATGCTCCATACACACATGCACACCCATACACTATCCATGCTCTATACACACACGCACACCCATACACTATCCATGCTCCACACACACACGCACACCAATACACTATCCATGCTCCATACACACACGCACACCCATACACTATCCATGCGCAATACACACACGCACACCCATACAATATCCATGCTCTATACACACACGCACACCCATACACTATCCATGCTCCATACACACACGCACACCCATACACTATCCATGCTCCATACACACACACACACCCATACACTATCCATGCGCCATACACACACGCACACCCATACACTATCCATGCTCCATACACACACGCACACCCATACACTATCCATGCACCATACATACACGCACACCCATACACTATCCATGCTCCATACACACACGCACACCCATACACTATCCATGCTCCATACACACACGACCACCCATACACTATCCATGCTCCATACACACACGCACCCCCATATACTATCCATGCTCCATACACTCACGCACACCCATACACTATCCATGCGCCATACACACATGCACACCCATACACTATCCATGCGCCATACACACACGCACACCCATACACTATCCATGCGCCATACACGCAGGCACACCCATACACTATCCATGCTCCATACACACACGCACACCCATACACTATCCATGCTCCATACACACACGCACACCCATACACTATCCATGCTCCATACACACACGCACACCCATACACTATCCATGCACCATACACACACACACACCCATACACTATCTGTGAGCCATACAAACACACACACACACCCACCCATACCCCATCCATGCGCCATACACACACGCACACCCATACACTATCCATGCTCCATGCACACACGCACATCCATACACTATCCATGCTCCATACACACATGCACACCCATACACTATCCATGCGCCATACACACATGCACACCCATACACTATCCATGCTCCATACACACACGCACACCCATACACTATCCATGCTCCATACACACACGCACACCCAAACACTATCCATGCTCCGTACACACACGCACACCCATACACTATCCATGCGCCATACACACACACACCCAAACAGTATCCATGAGCCATACACACACACAAATACACTATCCATGTGCCATACACACACGCATACACCATCCATGCTCCATACACACACGCACACCGATACATTATCCCTGCTCCATACACACACGCACACCCATACACTATCCATGCTCCATACACACACGCACACCCATACACTATCCATGCTCCAAACACACACGCACACCCATACACTATCCATGCACCATACACACACGCACACCCATACACTATCCATGCGCCATACACACACGCACACCCATACACTATCCATGCTCCATTCACACACGCACACCCATACACTATCCATGCTCCATACACACACGCACACTCACTCCATACACACACGCACACCCATACACTATCCATGCTCCATACACACACGCACACCCACACACTATCCATGCTCCATACACACACACGCACACCCACTCCATACACACACGCACACCCACACACTATCCATGCTCCATACACACACACGCACACTCACTCCATACACACACGCACACCCATACACTATCCATGCGCCATACACACACGCACACCCATACACTATCCATGCGCCATACACTCACACCCATACACTATCCATGCCCCATACACACACACACACCCATACACTATCCATGCTCCATACACACACGCACACCCATACACTATCCATGCGCCATACAGACACACACGCATACACTATCCATGAGCCATACACACACACACGCACACCCATACACTATCCATGCTCCATACACACACGCTCACCCATACACTATCCATGCTCCATACACACATGCACACCCATACACTATCCATGCTCCATACACACATGCACACCCATACACTATCCATGTGCCATACACACACGCACACCCATACACTATCCATGCTCCATACACACACGCACAACCATACACTATCCATGCTCCATACACACACGCACACCCATACACTATCCATGCTCTATACACACACGCACACCCATACACTATCCATGCGCAATACACACACGCACATCCACACACTATCCATGCTCCATACACACACGCACACCCATACACTATCCATGCGCCATACACACACGCACACCCATACACTATCCATGCTCCATACACACACGCACACCCATACACTATCCATGCTCCATACACACACACACACCCATACACTATCCATGCGCCATACACACACGCACACCCATACACTATCCATGCTCCATACACACACGCACACCCATACACTATCCATGCGCCATACATAAACGCACACCCATACACTATCCATGCTCCATACACACACGCACACCCATACACTATCCATGCTCCATACACACACGCACACCCATACACTATCCATGCTCCATAGACACACGCACACCCATGCACTATCCATGCTTCATACACACATGCACACCCATACACTATCCACGCCCAATACACACACACCCATACACTATCCATGAGCCATACACACACACACACACCCATAAACTATCCATGCACCATACACACACTTATACACCATCCATGCTCCATACACACACGCACACCAATACACTATCCATGCTCCATACACACACGCACACCAATACACTATCCATGCTCCATACACACACGCACACCCATACACTATCCATGCGCCATACACACACGCACACCCATACACTATCCATGCGCCATACACACACGCACACCCATACACTATCCATGCGCCAAACACACACGCACACCCATACACTCTCCATGCGCCATACACACACGCACACCCATACACTATCCCTGCTCCATACACACACGCACACCCATACACTATCCATGCTCCATACACACACGCACACCCATACACTATCCATGCTCCAAACACACACGCACACCCATACACTATCCATGCACCATACACACACGCACACCCATACACTATCCATGCGCCATACACACACGCACACCCATACACTATCCATGCTCCATACACACACACACACACCCATACACTATCTATGCTCCATTCACACACGCACACCCATACACTATCCATGCTCCATACACACACGCACACCCACTCCATACACACACGCACACCCATACACTATCCATGCTCCATACACACACGCACAGACACACACTATCCATGCTCCATACACACACACGCACACCCACTCCATACACACATGCACACCCATACACTATCCATGCGCCATACACACACACACCCATACACTATCCATGCGCCATACACACACGCACACCCATACACTATCCATGCGCCATACACTCACACCCATACACTATCCATGAGCCATACACACACACAAGCACACCCATACACTATCCATGAGCCATACACACACACACGCACACCCATACACTATCCATGCGCCATACACAAACCATGCTCCATACACACACACACCCATACACTATCCATGCGCCATACACACACGCACACCCATACAATATCAATGCTCCATACACACACGCACACCCATACACTATCCATGCTCTATACACACACGCACACCCATACACTATCCATGCCCCATACACACACACACACCCATACACTATCCATGCTCCATACACACACGCACACCCATACACTATCCATGCGCCATACAGACACACACCCATACACTATCCATGATCCATACACACACACACACATACCCATACACTATCCATGCGCCATACTCACACGCACACCCATACACTATCCATGCGCCATACACACACACACCCATACACTATCCATGAGCCATACACACACACACGCATACACTATCCATGAGCCATACACACACACACGCACACCCATACACTATCCATGCTCCATACACACACGCTCACCCATACACTATCCATGCTCCATACACACATGCACACCCATACACTATCCATGCTCTATACACACATGCACACCCATACACTATCCATGTGCCATACACACACGCACACCCATACACTATCCATGCTCCATACACACACGCACAACCATACACTATCCATGCTCCATACACACACGCACACCCATACACTATCCATGCTCTATACACACACGCACACCCATACACTATCCATGCGCAATACACACACGCACACCCACACACTATCCATGCTCCATACACACACGCACACCCATACACTATCCATGCTCCATACACACACGCACACCCATACACTATCCATGCACCATACACACACACACACCCACCCATACACCATCCATGCGCCATACACACACCCATACACCATCCATGTTTCATACACACACGCACACCCATACACTATCCATGCTCCATGCACACACGCACATCCATACACTGTCCATGCTCCATACACACATGCACACCCATACACTATCCATGCGCCATACACACATGCACACCCATACACTATCCATGCTCCATACACACACCCATACACTATCAATGCTCCATACACACACGCACACCCATACACTATCCATGCTCCATACACACACGCACACCCATACACTATCCATGCGCCAAAACACACACACCCAAACACTATCCATGAGCCATACACATACACACATACACACACACACACAAATACACTATCCATGTGCCATACACACACGCATACACCATCCATGCTCCATACACACACGCACACCGATACACTATCCCTGCTCCATACACACACGCACACCCATACACTATCCATGCTCCATACACACACGCACACCCATACACTATCCATGCTCCATACACAAACGCACACCCATACACTATCCATGCACCATACACACACGCACACCCATACACTATCCATGCGCCATACACACACGCACACCCATACACTATCCATGCGCCATACACACACGCACACCCATACACTATCCATGCTCCATACACACACACACACACCCATACACTATCTATGCTCCATTCACACACGCACACCCATACACTATCCATGCTCCATACACACACGCACACCCATACACTATCCATGCTCCATACACACACGCACACCCACACACTATCCATGCTCCATACACACACGCACACTATCCATGCTCCATACACACACGCACACCCACTCCATACACACACGCACACCCATACACTATCCATGCGCCATACACACACACCCATACACTATCCATGAGCCATACACACACACACCCACCCATACACTATCCATTCGCCATACACACACGCACACCCATACACTATCCATGCGCCATACACACACACACCCATACACTATCCATGAGCCATACACACACACACACCCACCCATACACTATCCATTCGCCATACACACACGCACACCCATACACTATCCATGCGCCATACACTCACACCCATACACTATCCATGAGCCATACACACACACAAGCACACGCATACAGTATCCATGAGCCATACACACGCACACCCATACACTATCCATGCTCCACACACACACACGCACACCAATACACTATCCATGCTCCATACACACACGCACACCCATACACTATCCATGCGCAATACACACACGCACACCCATACACTATCCATGCTCCATACACACACGCACACCCATACACTATCCATGCTCCATACACACACGCACACCCATACACTATCCATGCTCCATACACACACACACACCCATACACTATCCATGCGCCATACACACACGCACACCCATACACTATCCATGCTCCATACACACACGCACACCCATACACTATCCATGCACCATACATACACGCACACCCATACACTATCCATGCTCCATACACACACGCACACCCATACACTATCCATGCTCCATACACACACGACCACCCATACACTATCCATGCTCCATACACACACGCACACCCATACACTATCCATGCTCCATACACTCACGCACACCCATACACTATCCATGCGCCATACACACATGCACACCCATACACTATCCATGCGCCATACACACACGCACACCCATACACTATCCATGCGCCATACACGCAGGCACACCCATACACTATCCATGCTCCATACACACACGCACACCCATACACTATCCATGCTCCATACACACACGCACACCCATACACTATCCATGCTCCATACACACACGCACACCCATACACTATCCATGAACCATACACACACACACACCCATACACTATCCGTGAGCCATACAAACACACACACACACCCACCCATACACCATCCATGCGCCATACACACACGCACACCCATACACTATCCATGCTCCATGCACACACGCACATCCATACACTATCCATGCTCCATTCACACATGCACACCCATACACTATCCATGCGCCATACACACATGCACACCCATACACTATCCATGCTCCATACACACACGCACACCCATACACTATCCATGCTCCATACACACACGCACACCCATACACTATCTATGCTCCATTCACACACGCACACCCATACACTATCCATGCTCCATACACACACGCACACCCACTCCATACACACACGCACACCCATACACTATCCATGCTCCATACACACACGCACACCCACACACTATCCATGCTCCATACACACACACGCACACCCACTCCATACACACACGCACACCCATACACTATCCATGCTCCAAACACACACGCACACCCATACACTATCCATGCTCCATGCACACACGCACATCCATACACTATCCATGCTCCATACACACATGCACACCCATACACTATCCATGCGCCATACACACATGCACACCCATACACTATCCATGCTCCATACACACAAGCACACCCATACACTATCCATGCTCTATACACACACGCACACCCATACACTATCCATGCGCCATACACACACACACCCAAACACTATCCATGAGCCATACACACACACACACACAAATACACTATCCATGTGCCATACACACACGCATACACCATCCATGCTCCATACACACACGCACACCGATACACTATCCCTGCTCCATACACACACGCACACCCATACACTATCCATGCTCCATACACACATGCACACCCATACACTATCCATGCTCCAAACACACACGCACACCCATACACTATCCATGCACCATACACACACGCACACCCATACACTATCCATGCGCCATACACACACGCACACCCATACACTATCCATGCTCCATACACACACACCCATACACTATCTATGCTCCATTCACACACGCACACCCATACACTATCCATGCTCCATACACACACGCACACCCACTCCATACACACACGCACACCCATACACTATCCATGCTCCATACACACACGCACACCCACACACTATCCATGCTCCATACACACACACGCACACCCACTCCATACACACACGCACACCCATACAATATCCATGCACCATACACACACACACCTATACACTATCCATGCGCCATACACACACGCACACCCATACACTATCCATGCGCCATACACTCACACCCATACACTATCCATGAGCCATACACACACACAAGCACACCCATACACGATCCATGAGCCATACACACACACACGCACACCCATACACTATCCATGCGCCATACACAAACCATGCTCCATACACACACACACACCCATACACTATCCATGCGCCATACACACACGCACACCCATACAATATCAATGCTCCATACACACACGCACACCCATACACTATCCATGCTCTATACACACACGCACACCCATACACTATCCATGCCCCATACACACACACACACCCATACACTATCCATGCTCCATACACACACGCACACCCATACACTATCCATGCGCCATAAAGACACACACCCATACACTATCCATGATCCATACACACACACACACACCCATACACTATCCATGCGCCATACTCACACGCACACCCATACACTATCCATGCGCCATACACACACACACACACACCCATACACTATCCATGAGCCATACACACACACACGCATACACTATCCATGAGCCATACACACACACACACGCACACCCATACACTATCCATGCTCCATACACACACGCTCACCCATACACTATCCATGCTCCATACACACATGCACACCCATACACTATCCATGCTCCATACCCACATGCACACCCATACACTATCCATGTGCCATACACACACGCACACCCATACACTATCCATGCTCCATACACACATGCACAACCATACACTATCCATGCTCCATACACACATGCACACCCATACACTATCCATGCTCTATACACACACGCACACCCATACACTATCCATGCGCAATACACACACGCACACCCACACACTATCCATGCTCCATACACACAGGCACACCCATACACTATCCATGCGCCATACACACACGCACACCCACACACTATCCATGCTCCATACACACACGCACACCCATACACTATCCATGCTCCATACACACATGTGCACCCATACACTATCCATGCTCCATACACACACACACACCCATACACTATCCATGCGCCATACACACACGCACACCCATACACTATCCATGCTCCATACACACACGCACACCCATACACTATCCATGCGCCATACATAAACGCACACCCATACACTATCCATGCTCCATACACACACGCACACCCATACACTATCCATGCTCCATACACACACGCACACCCATACACTATCCATGCTCCATAGACACACGCACACCCATGCACTATCCATGCTTCATACACACATGCACACCCATACACTATCCACGCCCAATACACACACACCCATACACTATCCATGAGCCATACACACACACACACACACACACACACACACATCCATAAACTATCCATGCACCATACACACACTTATACACCATCCATGCTCCATACACACACGCACACCAATACACTATCCATGCTCCATACACACACGCACACCCATACACTATCCATGCGCCATACACACACGCACACCCATACACTATCCATGCACCATACACACACGCACACCCATACATTATCCATGCGACAAACACACACGCACACCCATACACTCTCCATGCGCCATACACACACGCACACCCATACACTATCCATGCTCCATACACACACACACACCCATACACTATCCATGCTCCATACACACACGCACACCCATACACTATCCATGCTCCATACACACACGCACACCCATACACTATCCATGCTTCATACACACACGCACACCTATACACTATCCATGCGCCATACACACACACACCCATACACTATCCGTGAGCCATACACACACACACACACACACACACACACACACCCACCCATACACCATCCATGCGCCATACACACACCCATACACCATCCATGCTCCATACACACACACACACCCATACACTATCCATGCTCCATACACACACGCACACCCATACACTATCCATGCTCCATAAACACATGCACACCCATACACTATCCATGTGCCATACACACATGCACACCCATACACTATCCATGCTCCATACACACACGCGCACACCCATACACTATCCATGCTCCATACACACACGCACACCCATACACTATCCATGCTCCATACACACACGTACACCCATACACTATCCATGCTCCATACACACAGGCACACCCATACACTATCCATGCTCCATGCACACACGCACACCCATACACTATCCATGCTCCATACACACACACACTATCCATGCGCCATAAACACACACACCCATACACTATCCATGAGCCATACACACACACCCATACACTATCCATGTGCCATACACACACCCATACACCATCCATGCTCCATACACACACGCACACCCATACACTATCTATGCTCCATACACACACGCACACCCATACACTATCCATGCTCCATACACACACGCATACCCATACACTATCCATGCTCCATACACACAGGCACACCCACACACTATCCATGCTCCATACACACACGCACACCCATAAACTATCCATGCTCCATACACAAACGCACACCCATACACTTTCCATGCTCCATACACACATGCACACCCATACACCATCCATGCTCCATACACACACGCACACCCATACACTATCAATGCTCCATACACACACGCACATCCATACACTATCCATGCTCCATACACACACGCACACCCATACACTATCCATGCTCCATAAACACGCGCACACCCATACACTATCCATGTTCCATACACACACGCACACCCATACACTATCCATGCTCCATACACACATGCACACCCATACACTACCCATGCTCCATACACACACCCATACACTATCCATGTGCCATACACACACGCACACCCATACACTATCCATGCTCCATACACACACGCACACCCATATACTATCCATGCTCCATACACACACACACCTATACACTATCCATGCTCCATACACACACGCACACCCATACACTATCCATGCTCCATACACACACGCACACCCATACACTATCCATGCGCCATACACACACCCATACACCATCCATGCTCCATACACACACGCACACCCATACACTATCCATGCTCCATACACACACGCACACCCATACACTATCCATGCTCCATACACACATGCACACCCATGCACTATCCATGCTCCATACACACACGCACACCCATACACTATCCGTGCTCCATACACACACGCACACCCATACACTATCCATGCTCCATACACACAGGCACACCCATACACTATCCATGCTCCATACACACACGCACACCCATACATTATCCATGCTCCATACACACACGCACACCCATACACTATCCGTGAGCCATACACACACACACACACACACACACACACACACCCACCCACACACACCCACCCATACACCATCCATGCGCCGTACACACACCCATACACCATCCATGCTCCATACACACACGCACACCCATACACTATCCATGCTCCATACACACACGCACACCCATACACTATCCATGCTCCATACACACACGCACACCCATACACTATCCATGCGCCATACACACATGCCCACCCATACACTATCCATGCTCCATACACACACGCACACCCATACACTATCCATGCTCCATATGCACACGCACACCCATACACTATCCATGCTCCATACACACACGCACACCCATATACTATCCATGCTCCATAGACACACGCACACCCATGCACTACCCATGCTTCATACACACATGCACACCCATACAGTATCCACTCCCAATACACACACACCCATACACTATCCATGAGCCATACACACACACACACACACACACACCCATAAACTATCCATGCACCATACACACACTTATACACCATCCATGCTCCATACACACACACACACCCATACACTATCCGTGAGCCATACAAACACACACACACACCCACCCATACACCATCCATGCACCATCCATGCGCCATACACACACCCATACACCATCCATGTTCCATACACACACGCACACCCATACACTATCCATGCTCCATGCACACACGCACATCCATACACTATCCATGCTCCATACACACATGCACACCCATACACTATCCATGCGCCATACACACATGCACACCCATACACTATCCATGCTCCATACACACACGCACACCCATACACTATCCATGCTCCATACACACACACACCGATACACTATCCATGCGCCATACACACACACACACCCATACACTATCCATGAGCCATACACCATACATGCTCCATACACACACGCACACCCATACACTATCCATGCCCATACACACACGTACACCCATACACTATCCATGCTCCATACACACACGCACACCCATACACTATCCATGCTCCATACACACACGCACACCCATACACTATCCATGCTCCATACACACACGCACACCCATACACTATCCATGCGCCATACACATACACACCCAAACACTATCCATGAGCCATACACACACACACACACACAAATACACTATCCATGTGCCATACACACACACATACACCATCCATGCTCCATACACACACGCACACCGATACACTATCCCTGCTCCATACACACACGCACACACATACACTATCCATGCTCCATACACACACGCACACCCACACACTATCCATGCTCCATACACACACGCACACTATCCATGCTCCATACACACACGCACACCCATACACTATCCCTGCTCCATACACACATGCACACCCATACACTATCCATGCGCCATACACACACGCACACACATACACTATCCATGCTCCATACACACACGCACACCCATACACTATCCATGCGCCATACACACACCCACACCCATACACTATCCAATGCGCCATACACACACGCACACCCATACACTATCCATGCGCCATACACACGCACACCCATACACTATCCATGCACCATACATACACGCACACCCATACACTATCCATGCTCCATACACACACCCATACACTATCCATGCACCATACACACACACACACACACACCCATACACCATCCATGCGCCATACACACACCCATACACCATCCATGTTCCATACACACACGCACACCCATACACTATCCATGCTCCATGCACACACGCACATCCATACACTATCCATGCTCCATACACACATGCACACCCATACACTATCCATGCGCCATACACACATGCACACCCATACACTATCCATGCTCCATACACACACCCATACACTATCAATGCTCCATACACACACGCACACCCATACACTATCCATGCTCCATACACACACGCGCACCCATACACTATCCATGCGCCATACACACACACACCCAAACACTATCCATGAGCCATACACATACACACATACACACACACACAAATACACTATCCATGTGCCATACACACACGCATACACCATCCATGCTCCATACACACACGCACACCGATACACTATCCCTGCTCCATACACACACGCACACCCATACACTATCCATGCTCCATACACAAACGCACACCCATACACTATCCATGCACCATACACACACGCACACCCATACACTATCCATGCGCCATACACACACGCACACCCATACACTATCCATGCGCCATACACACACGCACACCCATACACTATCCATGCTCCATACACACACACACACACCCATACACTATCTATGCTCCATTCACACACGCACACCCATACACTATCCATGCTCCATACACACACGCACACCCATACACTATCCATGCTCCATACACACACGCACACCCACACACTATCCATGCTCCATACACACACGCACACTATCCATGCTCCATACACACACGCACACCCACTCCATACACACACGCACACCCATACACTATCCATGCGCCATACACACACACACCCATACACTATCCATGAGCCATACACACACACCCACCCATACACTATCCATTCGCCATACACACACGCACACCCATACACTATCCATGCGCCATACACTCACACCCATACACTATCCATGAGCCATACACACACACAAGCACACGCATACAGTATCCATGAGCCATACACACGCACACCCATACACTATCCATGCTCCATACACACACGCTCACCCATACACTATCCATGCTCCATACACATACGCACACCCATACACTATCCATGCTCCATACACACACGCACACCCATACATTATCCATGCGCCATACACACATGCACACCCATACACTATCCATGCACCATACACACACGCACACCCATACACTATCCATGCTCCATACACACATGCACACCCATACACTATCCATGCTCTATACACACACGCACACCCATACACTATCCATGCTCCACACACACACACGCACACCAATACACTATCCATGCTCCATACACACACGCACACCCATACACTATCCATGCGCAATACACACACGCACACCCATACAATATCCATGCTCTATACACACACGCACACCCATACACTATCCATGCTCCATACACACACGCACACCCATACACTATCCATGCTCCATACACACACACACACCCATACACTATCCATGCGCCATACACACACGCACACCCATACACTATCCATGCTCCATACACACACGCACACCCATACACTATCCATGCACCATACATACACGCACACCCATACACTATCCATGCTCCATACACACACGCACACCCATACACTATCCATGCTCCATACACACACGACCACCCATACACTATCCATGCTCCATACACACACGCACACCCATATACTATCCATGCTCCATACACTCACGCACACCCATACACTATCCATGCGCCATACACACATGCACACCCATACACTATCCATGCGCCATACACACACGCACACCCATACACTATCCATGCGCAATACACGCAGGCACACCCATACACTATCCATGCTCCATACACACACGCACACCCATACACTATCCATGCTTCATACACACACGCACACCCATACACTATCCATGCTCCATACACACACGCACACCCATACACTATCCATGCACCATACACACACACACACCCATACACTATCTGTGAGCCATACAAACACACACACCCACCCATACACCATCCATGCGCCATACACACACGCACACCCATACACTATCCATGCTCCATGCACACACGCACATCCATACACTATCCATGCTCCATACACACATGCACACCCATACACTATCCATGCGCCATACACACATGCACACCCATACACTATCCATGCTCCATACACACACGCACACCCATACACTATCCATGCTCCATACACACACGCACACCCATACACTATCCATGCTCCGTACACACACGCACACCCATACACTATCCATGCACCATACACACACACACCCAAACACTATCCATGAGCCATACACACACACACACACAAATACACTATCCATGTGCCATACACACACGCATACACCATCCATGCTCCATACACACACGCACACCGATACACTATCCCTGCTCCATACACACACGCACACCCATACACTATCCCTGCTCCATACACACACGCACACCCATACACTATCCATGCTCCAAACACACACGCACACCCATACACTATCCATGCACCATACACACACGCACACCCATACACTATCCATGCGCCATACACACACGCACACCCATACACTATCCATGCTCCATACACACACACACACCCATACACTATCTATGCTCCATTCACACACGCACACCCATACACTATCCATGCTCCATACACACACGCACACTCACTCCATACACACACGCACACCCATACACTATCCATGCTCCATACACACACGCACACCCACACACTATCCATGCTCCATACACACACACGCACACCCACTCCATACACACACGCACACCCACACACTATCCATGCTCCATACACACACACGCACACTCACTCCATACACACACGCACACCCATACACTATCCATGCGCCATACACACACGCACACCCATACACTATCCATGCGCCATACACTCACACCCATACACTATCCATGCCCCATACACACACACACACCCATACACTATCCATGCTCCATACACACACGCACACCCATACACTATCCATGCGCCATACAGACACACACGCATACACTATCCATGAGCCATACACACACACACGCACACCCATACACTATCCATGCTCCATACACACACGCTCACCCATACACTATCCATGCTCCATACACACATGCACACCCATACACTATCCATGCTCCATACACACATGCACACCCATACACTATCCATGTGCCATACACACACGCACACCCATACACTATCCATGCTCCATACACACACGCACAACCATACACTATCCATGCTCCATACACACACGCACACCCATACACTATCCATGCTCTATACACACACGCACACCCATACACTATCCATGCGCAATACACACACGCACATCCACACACTATCCATGCTCCATACACACACGCACACCCATACACTATCCATGCGCCATACACACACGCACACCCATACACTATCCATGCTCCATACACACACGCACACCCATACACTATCCATGCTCCATACACACACACACACACCCATACACTATCCATGCGCCATACACACACGCACACCCATACACTATCCATGCTCCATACACACACGCACACCCATACACTATCCATGCGCCATACATAAACGCACACCCATACACTATCCATGCTCCATACACACACGCACACCCATACACTATCCATGCTCCATACACACACGCACACCCATACACTATCCATGCTCCATAGACACACGCACACCCATGCACTATCCATGCTTCATACACACATGCACACCCATACACTATCCACGCCCAATACACACACACCCATACACTATCCATGAGCCATACACACACACACACACACCCATAAACTATCCATGCTCCATACACACACGCACACCAATACACTATCCATGGTCCATACACACACGCACACCAATACACTATCCATGCTCCATACACACACGCACACCCATACACTATCCATGCGCCATACACACACGCACACCCATACACTATCCATGCGCCATACACACACGCACACCCATACACTATCCATGCGCCAAACACACACGCACACCCATACACTCTCCATGCGCCATACACACACGCACACCCATACACTATCCCTGCTCCATACACACACGCACACCCATACACTATCCATGCTCCCTACACACACGCACACCCATACACTATCCATGCTCCAAACACACACGCACACCCATACACTATCCATGCACCATACACACACGCACACCCATACACTATCCATGCGCCATACACACACGCACACCCATACACTATCCATGCTCCATACACACACACACACACACACCCATACACTATCTATGCTCCATTCACACACGCACACCCATACACTATCCATGCTCCATACACACACGCACACCCACTCCATACACACACGCACACCCATACACTATCCATGCTCCATACACACACGCACAGACACACTATCCATGCTCCATACACACACACGCACACCCACTCCATACACACACGCACACCCATACACTATCCATGCGCCATACACACACACACCCATACACTATCCATGCG
Organism: Ambystoma mexicanum; assembly: GCF_040938575.1. Classification (NCBI taxonomy): domain Eukaryota; kingdom Metazoa; phylum Chordata; class Amphibia; order Caudata; family Ambystomatidae; genus Ambystoma; species Ambystoma mexicanum. Next base: position 803,757,019 of record NC_090938.1, read on the forward strand.
CCATACACACACGCACACCCATACACTATCCATGCGCCATACACTCACACCCATACACTATCCATGAGCCATACACACACACAAGCACACCCATACACTATCCATGAGCCATACACACACACACGCACACCCATACACTATCCATGCGCCATACACAAACCATGCTCCATACACACACACACACCCATACACTATCCATGCGCCATACACACACGCACACCCATACAATATCAATGCTCCATACACACACGCACACCCATACACTATCCATGCTCTATACACACACGCACACCCATACACTATCCATGCCCCATACACACACACACACCCATACACTATCCATGCTCCATACACACACGCACACCCATACACTATCCATGCGCCATACAGACACACACCCATACACTATCCATGATCCATACACACACACACACACACCCATACACTATCCATGCGCCATACTCACACGCACACCCATACACTATCCATGCGCCATACACACACACACCCATACACTATCCATGAGCCATACACACACACACGCATACACTATCCATGAGCCATACACACACACACACGCACACCCATACACTATCCATGCTCCATACACACACGCTCACCCATACACTATCCATGCTCCATACACACATGCACACCCATACACTATCCATGCTCTATACACACATGCACACCCATACACTATCCATGTGCCATACACACACGCACACCCATACACTATCCATGCTCCATACACACACGCACAACCATACACTATCCATGCTCCATACACACACGCACACCCATACACTATCCATGCTCTATACACACACGCACACCCATACACTATCCATGCGCAATACACACACGCACACCCACACACTATCCATGCTCCATACACACACGCACACCCATACACTATCCATGCGCCATACACACACGCACACCCATACACTATCCATGCTCCATACACACACGCACACCCATACACTATCCATGCTCCATACACACATGTACACCCATACACTATCCATGCTCCATACACACACACACACCCATACACTATCCATGCGCCATACACACACGCACACCCATACACTATCCATGCTCCATCACACACGCACACCCATACACTATCCATGCGCCATACATAAACGCACACCCATACACTATCCATGCTCCATACACACACGCACACCCATACACTATCCATGCTCCATACACACACGCACACCCATACACTATCCATGCTCCATAGACACACGCACACCCATGCACTATCCATGCTTCATACACACGTGCACACCCATACACTATCAACGCCCAATACACACACACCCATACACTATCCATGCGCCATACACACACGCACACCCATACACTATCCATGCGCCATACACACACGCACACCCATACACTATCCATGCGCCAAACACACACGCACACCCATACACTCTCCATGCGCCATACACACACGCACACCCATACACTATCCATGCTCCATACACACACACACACCCATACACTATCCATGCTCCATACACACACGCACACCCATACACTATCCATGCTCCATACACACACGCACACCCATACACTATCCATGCTCCATACACACATGCACACCTATACACTATCCATGCGCCATACACACACACACCCATACACTATCCGTGAGCCATACACACACACACACACACACACACCCACCCATACACCATCCATGCGCCATACACACACCCATACACCATCCATGCTCCATACACACACACACACACCCATACACTATCCATGCTCCATACACACACGCACACCCATACACTATCCATGCTCCATAAACACACGCACACCCATACACTATCCATGTGCCATACACGCATGCACACCCATACACTATCCATGCTCCATACACACACGCGCACACCCATACACTATCCATGCTCCATACACACACGCACACCCATACACTATCCATGCTCCATACACACACGCACACCAATACACTATCCATGCTCCATACACACACGCACACCCATACACTATCCATGCGCCATACACACACGCACACCCATACACTATCCATGCGCCATACACACACGCACACCCATACACTATCCATGCGCCAAACACACACGCACACCCATACACTATCCATGCTCCATAGACACACGCACACCCATGCACTATCCATGCTTCATACACACATGCACACCCATACACTATCCACGCCCAATACACACACACCCATACACTATCCATGAGCCATACACACACACACACACACCCATAAACTATCCATGCACCATACACACACTTATACACCATCCATGCTCCATACACACACGCACACCAATACACTATCCATGCTCCATACACACACGCACACCAATACACTATCCATGCTCCATACACACACGCACACCCATACACTATCCATGCGCCATACACACACGCACACCCATACACTATCCATGCGCCATACACACACGCACACCCATACACTATCCATGCGCCAAACACACACGCACACCCATACACTCTCCATGCGCCATACACACACGCACACCCATACACTATCCCTGCTCCATACACACACACACACCCATACACTATCCATGCTCCATACACACACGCACACCCATACACTATCCATGCTCCAAACACACACGCACACCCATACACTATCCATGCACCATACACACACGCACACCCATACACTATCCATGCGCCATACACACACGCACACCCATACACTATCCATGCTCCATACACACACACACACACCCATACACTATCTATGCTCCATTCACACACGCACACCCATACACTATCCATGCTCCATACACACACGCACACCCACTCCATACACACACGCACACCCATACACTATCCATGCTCCATACACACACGCACAGACACACACTATCCATGCTCCATACACACACACGCACACCCACTCCATACACACACGCACACCCATACACTATCCATGCGCCATACACACACACACCCATACACTATCCATGCGCCATACACACACGCACACCCATACACTATCCATGCGCCATACACTCACACCCATACACTATCCATGAGCCATACACACACACAAGCACACCCATACACTATCCATGAGCCATACACACACACACGCACACCCATACACTATCCATGCGCCATACACAAACCATGCTCCATACACACACACACCCATACACTATCCATGCGCCATACACACACGCACACCCATACAATATCAATGCTCCATACACACACGCACACCCATACACTATCCATGCTCTATACACACACGCACACCCATACACTATCCATGCCCCATACACACACACACACCCATACACTATCCATGCTCCATACACACACGCACACCCATACACTATCCATGCGCCATACAGACACACACCCATACACTATCCATGATCCATACACACACACACACACCCATACACTATCCATGCGCCATACTCACACGCACACCCATACACTATCCATGCGCCATACACACACACACCCATACACTATCCATGAGCCATACACACACACACGCATACACTATCCATGAGCCATACACACACACACGCACACCCATACACTATCCATGCTCCATACACACACGCTCACCCATACACTATCCATGCTCCATACACACATGCACACCCATACACTATCCATGCTCCATACACACATGCACACCCATACACTATCCATGTGCCATACACACACGCACACCCATACACTATCCATGCTCCATACACACACGCACAACCATACACTATCCATGCTCCATACACACACGCACACCCATACACTATCCATGCTCTATACACACACGCACACCCATACACTATCCATGCGCAATACACACACGCACACCCACACACTATCCATGCTCCATACACACACGCACACCCATACACTATCCATGCGCCATACACACACGCACACCCATACACTATCCATGCTCCATACACACACGCACACCCATACACTATCCATGCTCCATAAACACATGTACACCCATACACTATCCATGCTCCATACACACACACACACCCATACACTATCCATGCGCCATACACACACGCACACCCATACACTATCCATGCTCCATACACACACGCACACCCATACACTATCCATGCGCCATACATAAACGCACACCCATACACTATCCATGCTCCATACACACACGCACACCCATACACTATCCATGCTCCATACACACACGCACACCCATACACTATCCATGCTCCATAGACACACGCACACCCATGCACTATCCATGCTTCATACACACGTGCACACCCATACACTATCCACGCCCAATACACACACACCCATACACTATCCATGCGCCATACACACACACACCCATACACTATCCGTGAGCCATACACACACACACACACACCCACCCATACACCATCCATGCGCCATACACACACCCATACACCATCCATGCTCCATACACACACACCCATACACTATCCATGCTCCATACACACACGCACACCCATACACTATCCATGCTCCATAAACACACGCACACTCATACACGATCCATGTGCCATACACACATGCACACCCATACACTATCCATGCTCCATACACACACGCGCACACCCATACACTATCCATGCTCCATACACACACGCACACCCATACACTATCCATGCTCCATACACACACGCACACCCATACACTATCCATGCTCCATACACACACGCACACCCACACACTATCCATGCTCCATACACACACGCACACTATCCATGCTCCATACACACACGCACACCCACTCCATACACACACGCACACCCATACACTATCCATGCGCCATACACACACACACCCATACACTATCCATGAGCCATACACACACACACCCACCCATACACTATCCATTCGCCATACACACATGCACACCCATACACTATCCATGCGCCATACACTCACACCAATACACTATCCATGAGCCATACACACACACAAGCACACGCATACAGTATCCATGAGCCATACACACGCACACCCATACACTATCCATGCTCCATACACACACGCTCACCCATACACTATCCATGCTCCATACACATACGCACACCCATACACTATCCATGCTCCATACACACACGCACACCCATACATTATCCATGCGCCATACACACATGCACACCCATACACTATCCATGCGACATACACACACGCACACCCATACACTATCCATGCTCCATACACACATGCACACCGATACACTATCCATGCTCTATACACACACGCACACCCATACACTATCCATGCTCCACACACACACACGCACACCAATACACTATCCATGCTCCATACACACACGCACACCCATACACTATCCATGCGCAATACACACACACGCACACCCATACACTATCCATGCTCCATACACACACGCACACCCATACACTATCCATGCTCCATACACACACGCACACCCATACACTATCCATGCTCCATACACACACACACACCCATACACTATCCTTGCGCCATACACACACGCACACCCATACACTATCCATGCTCCATACACACACGCACACCCATACACTATCCATGCACCATACATACACGCATACCCATACACTATCCATGCTCCATACACACACGCACACCCATACACTATCCATGCTCCATACACACACGACCACCCATACACTATCCATGCTCCATACACACACGCACACCCATACACTATCCATGCTCCATACACTCACGCACACCCATACACTATCCATGCGCCATACACACACACACACCCATACACTATCCATGCGCCATACACACACGCACACCCATACACTATCCCTGCTCCATACACACACGCACACCCATACACTATCCATGCGCCATACATAAACGCACACCCATACACTATCCATGCTCCATACACACACGCACACCCATACACTATCCATGCTCCATACACACACGCACACCCATACACTATCCATGCTCCATAGACACACGCACACCCATGCACTATCCATGCTTCATACACACGTGCACACCCATACACTATCCACGCCCAATACACACACACCCATACACTATCCATGCGCCATACACACACGCACACCCATACACTATCCATGCGCCATACACACACGCACACCCATACACTACCCATGCGCCAAACACACACGCACACCCATACACTCTCCATGCGCCATACACACACGCACACCCATACACTATCCATGCTCCATACACACACACACACCCATACACTATCCATGCTCCATACACACACGCACACCCATACACTATCCATGCTCCATACACACACGCACACCCATACACTATCCATGCTCCATACACACATGCACACCTATACACTATCCATGCGCCATACACACACACACCCATACACTATCCGTGAGCCATGCACACACACACACACACCCACCCATACACCATCCATGCGCCATACACACACCCATACACCATCCATGCTCCATACACACACACACACACCCATACACTATCCATGCTCCATACACACACGCACACCCATACACTATCCATGCTCCATAAACACACGCACACCCATACACTATCCATGTGCCATACACACATGCACACCCATACACTATCCATGCTCCATACACACACGCGCACACCCATACACTATCCATGCTCCATACACACACGCACACCCATACACTATCCATGCTCCATACACACACGCACACCCATACACTATCCATGCTCCATACACACATGCACACCCACACACTATCCATGCTCCATACACACACGCACACTATCCATGCTCCATACACACACGCACACCCACTCCATACACACACGCACACCCATACACTATCCATGCGCCATACACACACACACCCATACACTATCCATGAGCCATACACACACACACCCACCCATACACTATCCATTCGCCATACACACATGCACACCCATACACTATCCATGCGCCATACACTCACACCAATACACTATCCATGAGCCATACACACACACAAGCACACGCATACAGTATCCATGAGCCATACACACGCACACCCATACACTATCCATGCTCCATACACACACGCTCACCCATACACTATCCATGCTCCATACACATACGCACACCCATACACTATCCATGCTCCATACACACACGCACACCCATACATTATCCATGCGCCATACACACATGCACACCCATACACTATCCATGCGCCATACACACACGCACACCCATACACTATCCATTCTCCATACACACATGCACACCGATACACTATCCATGCTCTATACACACACGCACACCCATACACTATCCATGCTCCACACACACACACGCACACCAATACACTATCCATGCTCCATACACACACGCACACCCATACACTATCCATGCGCAATACACACACGCACACCCATACACTATCCATGCTCCATACACACACGCACACCCATACACTATCCATGCTCCATACACACACGCACACCCATACACTATCCATGCTCCATACACACACACACACCCATACACTATCCTTGCGCCATACACACACGCACACCCATACACTATCCATGCTCCATACACACACGCACACCCATACACTATCCATGCACCATACATACACGCACACCCATACACTATCCATGCTCCATACACACACGCACACCCATACACTATCCATGCTCCATACACACACGACCACCCATACACTATCCATGCTCCATACACACACGCACACCCATACACTATCCATGCTCCATACACTCACGTACACCCATACACTATCCATGCGCCATACACACATGCACACCCATACACTATCCATGCGCCATACACGCAGGCACACCCATACACTATCCATGCTCCATACACACACGCACACCCATACACTATCCATGCTCCATACACACACGCACACCCATACACTATCCATGCTCCATACACACACGCACACCCATACACTATCCATGCACCATACACACACACACACCCATACACTATCCGTGAGCCATACAAACACACACACACACCCACCCATACACCATGCATGCGCCATACACACACGCACACCCATACACTATCCATGCTCCATGCACACACGCACATCCATACACTATCCATGCTCCATACACACATGCACACCCATACACTATCCATGCGCCGTACACACATGCACACCCATACACTATCCATGCTCCATACACACACGCACACCCATACACTATCCATGCTCCATACACACACGCACACCCATACACTATCCATGCTCCGTACACACACGCACACCCATACACTATCCATGCGCCATACACACACACACCCAAACACTATCCATGAGCCATACACACACACACACACAAATACACTATCCATGTGCCATACACACACGCATACACCATCCATGCTCCATACACACACGCACACCGATACACTATCCCTGCTCCATACACACACGCACACCCATACACTATCCATGCTCCATACACACACGCACACCCATACACTATCCATGCTCCAAACACACACGCACACCCATACACTATCCATGCACCATACACACACGCACACCCATACACTATCCATGCGCCATACACACACGCACACCCATACACTATCCATGCTCCATACACACACACACACCCATACACTATCTATGCTCCATTCACACACGCACACCCATACACTATCCATGCTCCATACACACACGCACACTCACTCCATACACACACGCACACCCATACACTATCCATGCTCCATACACACACGCACACCCACACACTATCCATGCTCCATACACACACACGCACACCCACTCCATACACACACGCACACCCATACACTATCCATGCGCCATACACACACACACCCATACACTATCCATGCGCCATACACACACGCACACCCATACACTATCCATGCGCCATACACTCGCACCCATACACTATCCATGAGCCATACACACACACAAGCACACCAATACACTATCCATGAGCCATAGACACACACACGCACACCCATACACTATCCATGCGCCATACACAAACCATGCTCCATACACACACACACACCCATACACTATCCATGCGCCATACACACACGCACACCCATACAATATCAATGCTCCATACACACACGCACACCCATACACTATCCATGCTCTATACACACACGCACACCCATACACTATCCATGCCCCATACACACACACACACCCATACACTATCCATGCTCCATACACACACGCACACCCATACACTATCCATGCGCCATACAGACACACACGCATACACTATCCATGAGCCATACACACACACACGCACACCCATACACTATCCATGCTCCATACACACACGCTCACCCATACACTATCCATGCTCCATACACACATGCACACCCATACACTATCCATGCTCCATACACACATGCACACCCATACACTATCCATGTGCCATACACACACGCACACACATACACTATCCATGCTCCATACACACACGCACAACCATACACTATCCATGCTCCATACACACACGCACACCCATACACTATCCATGCGCAATACACACACGCACATCCACACACTATCCATGCTCCATACACACACGCACACCCATACACTATCCATGCGCCATACACACACGCACACCCATACACTATCCATGCTCCATACACACACGCACACCCATACACTATCCATGCTCCATACACACATGGACACCCATACACTATCCATGCTCCATACACACACACACACCCATACACTATCCATGCGCCATACACACACGCACACCCATACACTATCCATGCTCCATACACACACGCACACCCATACACTATCCATGCGCCATACATAAACGCACACCCATACACTATCCATGCTCCATACACACACGCACACCCATACACTATCCATGCTCCATACACACACGCACACCCATACACTATCCATGCTCCATAGACACACGCACACCCATGCACTATCCATGCTTCATACACACATGCACACCCATACACTATCCACGCCCAATACACACACACCCATACACTATCCATGAGCCATACACACACACACACACACCCATAAACTATTCATGCACCATACACACACTTATACACCATCCATGCTCCATACACACACGCACACCAATACACTATCCATGCTCCATACACACACGCACACCAATACACTATCCATGCTCCATACACACACGCACACCCATACACTATCCATGCGCCATACACACATGCACACCCATACACTATCCATGCGCCAAACACACACGCACACCCATACACTCTCCATGCGCCATACACACACGCACACCCATACACTATCCCTGCTCCATACACACACGCACACCCATACACTATCCATGCTCCATACACACACGCACACCCATACACTATCCATGCTCCAAACACACACGCACACCCATACACTATCCATGCACCATACACACACGCACACCCATACACTATCCATGCGCCATACACACACGCACACCCATACACTATCCATGCTCCATACACACACACACACACCCATACACTATCCATGCTCCATACACACACGCACACCCATACACTATCCATGCTCCAAACACACACGCACACCCATACACTATCCATGCTCCATACACACACGCACACCCACTCCATACACACACGCACACCCATACACTATCCATGCTCCATACACACACGCACAGACACACACTATCCATGCTCCATACACACACACGCACAACCACTCCATACACACACGCACACCCATACACTATCCATGCGCCATACACACACACACCCATACACTATCCATGCGCCATACACACACGCACACCCATACACTATCCATGCGCCATACACTCACACCCATACACTATCCATGAGCCATACACACACACAAGCACACCCATACACTATCCATGAGCCATACACACACACACGCACACCCATACACTATCCATGCGCCATACACAAACCATGCTCCATACACACACACACACCCATACACTATCCATGCGCCATACACACACGCAAACCCATACAATATCAATGCTCCATACACACACGCACACCCATACACTATCCATGCTCTATACACACACGCACACCCATACACTATCCATGCCCCATACACACACACACACCCATACACTATCCATGCTCCATACACACACGCACACCCATACACTATCCATGCGCCATACAGACACACACCCATACACTATCCATGATCCATACACACACACACACACCCATACACTATCCATGCGCCATACTCACACGCACACCCATACACTATCCATGCGCCATACACACACACACCCATACACTATCCATGAGCCATACACACACACGCATACACTATCCATGAGCCATACACACACACACGCACACCCATACACTATCCATGCTCCATACACACACGCTCACCCATACACTATCCATGCTCCATACACACATGCACACCCATACACTATCCATGCTCCATACACACATGCACACCCATACACTATCCATGTGCCATACACACACGCACACCCATACACTATCCATGCTCCATACACACACGCACAACCATGCACTATCCATGCTCCATACACACACGCACACCCATACACTATCCATGCTCTATACACACACGCACACCCATACACTATCCATGCGCAATACACACACGCACACCCACACACTATCCATGCTCCATACAAACACGCACACCCATACACTATCCATGCGCCATACACACACGCACACCCATACACTATCCATGCTCCATACACACATGCACACCCATACACTATCCATGCGCCATACACACACGCACACCCATACACTATCCATGCTCCATACACACACGCACACCCATACACTATCCATGCGCCATACATAAACGCACACCCATACACTATCCATGCTCCATACACACACGCACACCCATACACTATCCATGCTCCATACACACACGCACACCCATACACTATCCATGCTCCATAGACACATGCACACCCATGCACTATCCATGCTTCATACACACGTGCACACCCATACACTATCCACGCCCAATACACACACACCCATACACTATCCATGAGCCATACACACACACACACACCCATAAACTATCCATGCACCATACACACACTTATACACCATCCATGCTCCATACACACACGCACACCAATACACTATCCATGCTCCATACACACACGCACACCAATACACTATCCATGCTCCATACACACACGCACACCCATACACTATCCATGCGCCATACACACACGCACACCCATACACTATCCATGCGCCATACACACACGCACACCCATACACTATCCATGCGCGAAACACACACGCACACCCATACACTCTCCATGCGCCATACACACACGCACACCCATACACTATCCATGCTCCATACACACACACACACCCATACACTATCCATGCTCCATACACACACGCACACCCATACACTATCCATGCTCCATACACACACGCACACCCATACACTATCCATGCTCCATACACACATGCACACCTATACACTATCCATGCGCCATACACACACACACCCATACACTATCCGTGAGCCATACACACACACACACACACACACACACCCATACACCATCCATGGGCCATACACACACCCATACACCACCCATGCTCCATACACACACACACACACCCATACACTATCCATGCTCCATACACACACGCACACCCATACACTATCCATGCTCCATAAACACACGCACACCCATACACTATCCATGTGCCATACACACATGCACACCCATACACTATCCATGCTCCATACACACACGCGCACACCCATACACTATCCATGCTCCATACACACACGCACACCCATACACTATACATGCTCCATACACACACGTACACCCATACACTATCCATGCGCCATACACACAGGCACACCCATACACTATCCATGCTCCATGCACACACGCACACCCATACACTATTCATGCTCCATACACACACACACTATCCATGCGCCATAAACACACACACCCATACACTATCCATGAGCCATACACACACACCCATACACTATCCATGTGCCATACACACACCCATACACCATCCATGCTCCATACACACACGCACACCCATACACTATCTATGCTCCATACACACACGCACACCCATACACTATCCATGCTCCATACACACACGCATACCCATACACTATCCATGCTCCATACACACAGGCACACCCACACACTATCCATGCTCCATACACACACGCACACCCATACACTATCCATGCTCCATACACAAACGCACACCCATACACTTTCCATGCTCCATACACACATGCACACCCATACACCATCCATGCTCCATACACACACGCACACCCATACACTATCAATGCTCCATACACACACGCACATCCATACACTATCCATGCTCCATACACACACGCACACCCATACACTATCCATGCTCCATACACACGCGCACACCCATACACTATCCATGTTCCATACACACATGCACACCCATACACTATCCATGCTCCATACACACATGCACACCCATACACTACCCATGCTCCATACACACACCCATACACTATCCATGTGCCATACACACACGCACACCCATACACTATCCATGCTCCATACACACACGCACACCCATATACTATCCATGCTCCATACACACACACACCCATACACTATCCATGCTCCATACACACACGCACACCCATACACTATCCATGCTCCATACACACACGCACACCCATACACTATCCATGCGCCATACACACACCCATACACCATCCATGCTCCATACACACACGCACACCCATACACTATCCATGCTCCATACACACACGCACACCCATACACTATCCATGCTCCATACACACATGCACACCCGTGCACTATCCATGCTCCATACACACACGCACACCCATACATTATCCGTGCTCCATACACACACGCACACCCATACACTATCCATGCCCCATACACACAGGCACACCCATACACTATCCATGCTCCATACACACACGCACACCCATACATTATCCATGCTCCATACACACATGCACACCCATACACTATCCGTGAGCCATACACACACACACACACACACACCCACCCATACACCATCCATGCGCCGTACACACACCCATACACCATCCATGCTCCATACACACACGCACACCCATACACTATCCATGCTCCATACACACACGCACACCCATACACTATCCATGCTCCATACACACACGCACACCCATACACTATCCATGCGCCATACACACATGCCCACCCATACACTATCCATGCTCCATACACACACGCACACCCATACACTATCCATGCTCCATATGCACACGCACACCCATACACTATCCATGCTCCATACACACACGCACACCCATACACTATCCATGCTCCATAGACACACGCACACCCATGCACTATCCATGCTTCATACACACATGCACACCCATACACTATCCACTCCCAATACACACACACCCATACACTATCCATGAGCCATACACACACACACACACACACACCCATAAACTATCCATGCACCATACACACACTTATACACCATCCATGCTCCATACACACACGCACACCAATACACTATCCATGCTCCATACACACACGCACACCAATACACTATCCATGCTCCATACACACACACGCACACCCATACACTATCCATGCGCCATACACACACGCACACCCATACACTATCCATGCGCCATGCACACACGCACACCCATACACTATCCATGCGCCATACACACACGCACACCCATACACTCTCCATGCGCCATACACACACACACACCCATACACTATCCATGCTCCATACACACACACACACCCATACACTATCCATGCTCCATACACACACGCACACCCATACACTATCCATGCTCCATACACACACGCACACCCATACACTATCCATGCTCCATACACACATGCACACCTATACACTACCCATGCGCCATACACACACACACCCATACACTATCCGTGAGCCATACACACACACACACACACACACACACACACCCATACACCATCCATGGGCCATACACACACCCATACACCACCCATGCTCCATACACACACACCCATACACTATCCATGCTCCATACACACACGCACACCCATACACTATCCATGCTCCATAAACACACGCACACCCATACACTATCCATGTGCCATACACACATGCACACCCATACACTATCCATGCTCCATACACACACGCGCACACCCATACACTATCCATGCTCCATACACACACGCACACCCATACACTATACATGCTCCATACACACACGTACACCCATACACTATCCATGCGCCATACACACAGGCACACCCATACACTATCCATGCTCCATGCACACACGCACACCCATACACTATTCATGCTCCATACACACACACACTATCCATGCGCCATAAACACACACACCCATACACTATCCATGAGCCATACACACACACCCATACACTATCCATGTGCCATACACACACCCATACACCATCCATGCTCCATACACACACGCACACCCATACACTATCTATGCTCCATACACACACGCACACCCATACACTATCCATGCTCCATACACACACGCATACCCATACACTATCCATGCTCCATACACACAGGCACACCCACACACTATCCATGCTCCATACACACACGCACACCCATACACTGTCCATGCTCCATACACAAACGCACACCCATACACTTTCCATGCTCCATACACACATGCACACCCATACACCATCCATGCTCCATACACACACGCACACCCATACACTATCAATGCTCCATACACACACGCACATCCATACACTATCCATGCTCCATACACACACGCACACCCATACACTATCCATGCTCCATACACACGCGCACACCCATACACTATCCATGTTCCATACACACATGCACACCCATACACTATCCATTCTCCATACACACATGCACACCCATACACTACCCATGCTCCATACACACACCCATACACTATCCATGTGCCATACACACACGCACACCCATACACTATCCATGCTCCATACACACACGCACACCCATATACTATCCATGCTCCATACACACACACACCCATACACTATCCATGCTCCATACACACACGCACACCCATACACTATCCATGCTCCATACACACACGCACACCCATACACTATCCATGCGCCATACACACACCCATACACCATCCATGCTCCATACACACAGGCACACCCATACACTATCCATGCTCCATACACACACGCACACCCATACACTATCCATGCTCCATACACACATGCACACCCGTGCACTATCCATGCTCCATACACACACGCACACCCATACATTATCCGTGCTCCATACACACACGCACACCCATACACTATCCATGCCCCATACACACAGGCACACCCATACACTATCCATGCTCCATACACACACGCACACCCATACATTATCCATGCTCCATACACACATGCACACCCATACACTATCCGTGAGCCATACACACACACACACACACACACACACACACCCACCCATACACCATCCATGCGCCGTACACACACCCATACACCATCCATGCTCCATACACACACGCACACCCATACACTATCCATGCTCCATACACACACGCACACCCATACACTATCCATGCTCCATACACACACGCACACCCATACACTATCCATGCGCCATACACACATGCCCACCCATACACTATCCATGCTCCATACACACACGCACACCCATACACTATCCATGCTCCATATGCACACGCACACCCATACACTATCCATGCTCCATACACACACGCACACCCATACACTATCCATGCTCCATAGACACACGCACACCCATGCACTATCCATGCTTCATACACACATGCACACCCATACACTATCCACTCCCAATACACACACACCCATACACTATCCATGAGCCATACACACACACACACACACACACACCCATAAACTATCCATGCACCATACACACACTTATACACCATCCATGCTCCATACACACACGCACACCAATACACTATCCATGCTCCATACACACACGCACACCAATACACTATCCATGCTCCATACACACACACGCACACCCATACACTATCCATGCGCCATACACACACGCACACCCATACACTATCCATGCGCCATGCACACACGCACACCCATACACTATCCATGCGCCATACACACACGCACACCCATACACTCTCCATGCGCCATACACACACACACACCCATACACTATCCATGCTCCATACACACACACACACCCATACACTATCCATGCTCCATACACACACGCACACCCATACACTATCCATGCTCCATACACACACGCACACCCATACACTATCCATGCTCCATACACACACGCACGCCTATACACTATCCATGCGCCATACACACACACACCCATACACTATCCGTGAGCCATACACACACACACACACACACACACACACACACACACACACACACACACACACACACACACACACACACACACACACACACACACACACACACACACACACACACACACACACACACACACACACACACACACACACACCCATACACCATCCATGCGCCATACACACACCCACCCATACACCATCCATGCTCCATACACACACCCATACACCATCCATGCTCCATACACACACACACACCCATACACTATCCATGCTCCATACACACACGCACACCCATACACTATCCATGCTCCATAAACACACGCACACCCATACACACACACACACACGCACACACACCCACCCACCCACCCACACACACACACCCATACACCATCCATGCGCCGTACACACACGCACACCCATACACTATCCATGCTCCATACACACACGCACACCCATACACTATCCATGCTCCATACACACGCACACCCATACACTATCCATGCGCCATACACACATGCCCACCCATACACTATCCATGCTCCATACACACACGCACACCCATACACTATCCATGCTCCATACGCACACGTACACCCATACACTATCCATGCTCCATACACACAGGCACACCCATACACTATCCATGCTCTATACACACACACACCCATACACTATCCATGCTCCATACACACACACACTATCCATGCGCCATACACACACACCCATATACTATCCACGAGCCATACACACACACCCATACACTATCAATGCGCCATACACACACCCATACACCATCCATGCTCCATACACACATGCACACCCATACACTATACATGCTCCATACACACGCACACCCATACACTATCCATGCTCCATACACACACGCATACCCATACACTATCCATGCTCCATACACACACGCACACCCACACACTATCCATGCTCCACACACACGCACACCCATACACCGTCCATGCTCCATACACACACCCATACACTATCCATGCTCCATACACACGCACACCCATACACTATCCATGCTCCATACACACACGCACACCCATACACTATCCATGCTCCATACACACACGCACACCCATACACTATCCATGCTCCATACACACATGCACACCCATACACTATCCATGCTCCATACACACACACACACCCATACACTATCCATGCTCCATACACACACGCACACCCATACACTATCCATGCTCCATACACACACGCACACCCATACACTATCCATGCTCCATACACACATGCACACCCATACACTTTCCAGGATCCATACACACACGCACACCCATACACTATCCATGCACCATACACACACACACACACCCATACACTATCCATGAGCCATACACACACACCCACCCATACACCATCCATGTGCCATACGATATATGATATGAAATGATATGATAGTTTATTTATATAGCGCCTATACACAATGTGTTTCAAAGCGCTTCAAGGCAAGGGAGGGAACAAGGGGAAAAAACAATGACATTCTTACAGGCCATGAACAGTAAGGATGTGAAATTAACTATCGTACTCGGCCTGACGACATTTCAGATAGTGCAAGAGCTAAAACATAGATAAGGAAGGGAGGGGGGAGAGTGGGAAGGAAATGGAAACAGACAGGCGACTACCGCACTAGGCCTGACGACATTTCTGGTAGAGCCGGAAAAAAAACAAGAGGTGAGGGAGAGGGGTGAAGAAAGGTAGGGGAGGAACAAAACAAGCAACTATCATATTAGGCCTGACGACATTTCAGATAGTGCTGGAGGGGGTTGGGGAGGAAAAAACCAGTAAGGGGAGGGAGGAGGAGACAGACAAGGTTGCTATCATACAAGGTCCAGGGACAATTCTGATAGAGTAAGTGCAGAGATGAAAGTAAGGGGAGGAGATAGGAAAAGGGGGAAGGGAAAGGAGGAGAGAAAAGAGAGTAAGCAGTCAAAAGAGTGGAGAAGCAAGAGTGGAGAGTGAATACAATTGCAGAAGTCAGTAGTAACACATAATGTTGCAAGCCAGGATACAAGATGAAGATGGGAACAGCATGATTCAGGGCCACCATGAGTACAAGATGCAAAAGAAGTTCAGCATGAGAGTTGAGAAAGGGTGACGCACCGTGAATGAATGAAGTCCATAAAAGTCAAATCCAGCATTGTCCACAAGACGGTGATGGTGAAACCAGAATGTATCAGGACAGACTCCTGCAGAAGTAGGCTTGAGTGGGGTGAGGGGGGAGCAGGGTAGAAGAATCAAGCAAAACAGGCAACACCTGTGTGCGAGAATGGGTGGGCACAAGGAAACATCATGGGGGGACCAGAGGGAGTAACACATGTTGGTGCATGCCTACCTGCTGTCTGAGCAGGGGGTCGGGCCGTGGGTCCTCCTGGTCCGAACAGGTCCAAACAGGAATTCCCCTTTTCTTCGTCTGCCCTTTGCTTAAGACGCCCGGGCGAGACACGCCCTTGATCTAATAGTTAGGAGCAGGAAGGAAGAGGCAGGGCTAAGAAGGTGGGTGGTGCTTGCTATGTGGTGAAAAAGAGCATAAAACAGGAAGGCACTAGGTGGGCGGGGCATGCAAAGTGGTGGAAAAGACCGGCAAACAGGAAGGCACGAGGTGGGCTGGGGCTTAGGCCAGGTGACCTAGATCCACTTGCACCTGCTCCCCATCTGCAAAGGAAAAGAGGCTGGAGGGCTCCTTAAGTAGGAAAAAGGAGCTGCAAACAGGAAGGCAACAGGTGGGCGGGGATTGCTAAGTGGTAAAAAAGAGCAGCAAACAGGAAGGCACTAGGTGGGCGGGGCTTGCTAAGTGGTGAAAAAGAGCGGCAAACAGGAAGGCACCAGATGGGCGGTGCTTGCTAAGTGGTGAAAGAGAGCGGCAGGCAGGAAGGCACCAGGTGGGCAGAGCTTAGGCCAGGTGACCTAGATCCACTTGCACCTGCTCCCCAACAAACACCCATATACCATCCATGCTCCATACAGACACGCACACCCATACACTATCCATGCTCCATACACACACGCACACCCATACACTATCCATGCTCCATACACACACGCACACCCATACACTATCCATGCTCCATACAGACACGCACACCCATACACTATCCATGCTCCATACACACACGCACACCCATACACTATCCATGTGCCATTCACACACACACCGATACACTATCCATGATCCATACACACATACACACACCCATACACTATCCATGAGCCATACACACACACACACACCCGTACACCATCCATGCGCCATACACACACCCATACACCATTCATGCTCCATACACACATGCACACCCATACACTATCCATGCTCCAAGCACACACGCACACCCATACACTATCCATGCTCCATACACACACCCATACACTATCCATCCTCCATACACACACGCACACCCATACACTATCCATGCGCCATACACACACACACCCATACACTATCCATGCGCCATACACACACACACCCATACACTATCCATGCGCCATGCGCCATCCACACACACACACACACACCCATACACTATCCATGCGCCATACACACACCCATACACCATCCATGCTCCATGCACACACGCACACCCATACACTATCCATGCTCCATACACACACACACACCCATACACTATCCATGCTCCATACACACACGCACACCCATACACTACACATGCTCCATACACACACGCACACCCATACACTATCCATGCTCCATACACACACCCATACACTATCCATGCGCCATACACCCACACACCCATACACTATCCATGAGCCATACACACACACCCATACACCATCCATGCGCCATACACACACCCATACACCATCCATGCTCCATACACACACGCACACCCATACACTATCCATGCTCCATACACACATGCACACTCATAAACTATCCATGCTCCATACACACACGCACACCCATACACTATCCATGCTCCATACACACACGCACTCGCATACACTATCCATGCTCCATACACACATGCACACCCATACACTATCCATGCACCATTCACACACACACCGATACACTATCCATGAGCCATACACACACACCCATACACTATCCATGAGCCATACACACACACTCACACCAATACACCATCCATGCGCTATACACACACCCATACACCATCCATGCTCCATACACACATGCACACACATACACTATCCATGCTCCATACACACACGCACACCCTTACACTATCCATGCTCCATACACACACGCACACCCATACACTATCCATGAGCCATACACACACACACCCATACACTATCCATGAGCCATACAAACACACACACACACACACACACACACACACACACACACACACACACACACACACACACACACACCCATACACCATCCATGCGCCATAGACACCCATACACCATCCATGCTCCATACACACATGCACACCCATACACTATCCATGCTCCATACACACACACACACCCTTACACTATCCATGCCCAATACACACACGCACACCCATACACTATCCATGCTCCATACACACACGCACACCCATACACTATCCATGCTCCATACACACACGCACACCCATACCCTATCCATGCTCCATACACGTAGACACCCATACACCATCCTTGCTCCATACACACATGCACACCCATACACTATCCATGCTCCATACACACACACACACCCTTACACTATCCATGCCCAATACACACACGCACACCAATACAATATCCATGCTCCATACACACACGCACACCCATACACTATCCATGCTCCATACACACACGCACACCCATACACTATCCATGCACCATACACACACACACCCATACACTATCCATGAGCCATACACACACACACACACACACCCATACACTATCCATGCACCATACACACACCCATACACCATCCATGCTCCATACATACACGCACACCCATACGCTATCCATGCTCCATACACACACGCACACCCATACACTATCCATGCTCCATACACACAAACAGGAAGGCACCAGATGGGCGGTGCTTGCTAAGTGGTGAAAGAGAGCGGCAGGCAGGAAGGCACCAGGTGGGCAGAGCTTAGGCCAGGTGACCTAGATCCACTTGCACCTGCTCCCCAACAAACACCCATATACCATCCATGCTCCATACAGACACGCACACCCATACACTATCCATGCTCCATACACACACGCACACCCATACACTATCCATGCTCCATACACACACGCACACCCATACACTATCCATGCTCCATACAGACACGCACACCCATACACTATCCATGCTCCATACACACACGCACACCCATACACTATCCATGTGCCATTCACACACACACCGATACACTATCCATGATCCATACACACACACACACACCCATACACTATCCATGAGCCATACACACACACACACACCCGTACACCATCCATGCGCCATACACACACCCATACACCATTCATGCTCCATACACACATGCACACCCATACACTATCCATGCTCCAAGCACACACGCACACCCATACACTATCCATGCTCCATACACACACCCATACACTATCCATCCTCCATACACACACGCACACCCATACACTATCCATGCGCCATACACACACACACCCATACACTATCCATGCGCCATACACACACACACCCATACACTATCCATGCGCCATGCGCCATCCACACACACACACACACCCATACACTATCCATGCGCCATACACACACCCATACACCATCCATGCTCCATGCACACACGCACACCCATACACTATCCATGCTCCATACACACACACACACCCATACACTATTCATGCTCCATACACACACGCACACCCATACACTACCCATGCTCCATACACACACGCACACCCATACACTATCCATGCTCCATACACACACCCATACACTATGCATGCGCCATACACCCACACACCCATACACTATCCATGAGCCATACACACACACCCATACACCATCCATGCGCCATACACACACCCATACACCATCCATGCTCCATACACACACGCACACCCATACACTATCCATGCTCCATACACACATGCACACTCATAAACTATCCATGCTCCATACACACACGCGCACCCATACACTATCCATGCTCCATACACACACGCACTCGCATACACTATCCATGCTCCATACACACATGCACACCCATACACTATCCATGCACCATTCACACACACACCGATACACTATCCATGAGCCATACACACACACCCATACACTATCCATGAGCCATACACACACACTCACACCAATACACCATCCATGCGCTATACACACACCCATACACCATCCATGCTCCATACACACATGCACACACATACACTATCCATGCTCCATACACACACGCACACCCTTACACTATCCATGCTCCATACACACACGCACACCCATACACTATCCATGAGCCATACACACACCCATACACTATCCATGAGCCATACAAACACACACACACACACACACACACACACACCCATACACCATCCATGCGCCATAGACACCCATACACCATCCATGCTCCATACACACATGCACACCCATACACTATCCATGCTCCATACACACACACACCCTTACACTATCCATGCCCAATACACACACGCACACCCATACACTATCCATGCTCCATACACACACGCACACCCATACACTATCCATGCTCCATACACACACGCACACCCATACCCTATCCATGCTCCATACACACACGCACACCCATGCACTATCCATGCGCCATACACACACACCCATACACTATCCATGAGCCATACACACACACACATACACTATCCATGTGCCATACACACACCCATACACCATCCATGCTCCATACATACACGCCCACCCATACACTATCCATGCTCCATACACACACGCACACCCATACACTATCCATGCTCCATACGCACACCCATACACTATCCATGAGCCATACAAACACACACACACACACACACACACACCCATACACCATCCATGCGCCATAGACACCCATACACCATCCATGCTCCATACACACATGCACACCCATACACTATCCATGCTCCATACACACACACACCCTTACACTATCCATGCCCAATACACACACGCACACCCATACACTATCCATGCTCCATACACACAAACAGGAAGGCACCAGATGGGCGGTGCTTGCTAAGTGGTGAAAGAGAGCGGCAGGCAGGAAGGCACCAGGTGGGCAGAGCTTAGGCCAGGTGACCTAGATCCACTTGCACCTGCTCCCCAACAAACACCCATATACCATCCATGCTCCATACAGACACGCACACCCATACACTATCCATGCTCCATACACACACGCACACCCATACACTATCCATGCTCCATACACACACGCACACCCATACACTATCCATGCTCCATACAGACACGCACACCCATACACTATCCATGCTCCATACACACACGCACACCCATACACTATCCATGTGCCATTCACACACACACCGATACACTATCCATGATCCATACACACACACACACACCCATACACTATCCATGAGCCATACACACACACACACACACCCGTACACCATCCATGCGCCATACACACACCCATACACCATTCATGCTCCATACACACATGCACACCCATACACTATCCATGCTCCAAGCACACACGCACACCCATACACTATCCATGCTCCATACACACACCCATACACTATCCATCCTCCATACACACACGCACACCCATACACTATCCATGCGCCATACACACACACACCCATACACTATCCATGCGCCATACACACACACACCCATACACTATCCATGCGCCATGCGCCATCCACACACACACCCATACACTATCCATGCGCCATACACACACCCATACACCATCCATGCTCCATGCACACACGCACACCCATACACTATCCATGCTCCATACACACACACACACCCACACACTATCCATGCTCCATACACACACGCACACCCATACACTACCCATGCTCCATACACACACGCACACCCATACACTATCCATGCTCCATACACACACCCATACACTATGCATGCGCCATACACCCACACACCCATACACTATCCATGAGCCATACACACACACCCATACACCATCCATGCGCCATACACACACCCATAAACCATCCATGCTCCATACACACACGCACACCCATACACTATCCATGCTCCATACACACATGCACACTCATAAACTATCCATGCTCCATACACACACGCGCACCCATACACTATCCATGCTCCATACACACACGCACTCGCATACACTATCCATGCTCCATACACACATGCACACCCATACACTATCCATGCACCATTCACACACACACCGATACACTATCCATGAGCCATACACACACACCCATACACTCTCCATGAGCCATACACACACACTCACACCAATACACCATCCATGCGCTATACACACACCCATACACCATCCATGCTCCATACACACATGCACACACATACACTATCCATGCTCCATACACACACGCACACCCTTACACTATCCATGCTCCATACACACACGCACACCCATACACTATCCATGAGCCATACACACACCCATACACTATCCATGAGCCATACAAACACACACACACACACACACACACACACACACACACCCATACACCATCCATGCGCCATAGACACCCATACACCATCCATGCTCCATACACACATGCACACCCATACACTATCCATGCTCCATACACACACACACCCTTACACTATCCATGCCCAATACACACACGCACACCCATACACTATCCATGCTCCATACACACACGCACACCCATACACTATCCATGCTCCATACACACACGCACACCCATACCCTATCCATGCTCCATACACACACGCACACCCATGCACTATCCATGCGCCATACACACACACCCATACACTATCCATGAGCCATACACACACACACATACACTATCCATGTGCCATACACACACCCATACACCATCCATGCTCCATACATACACGCCCACCCATACACTATCCATGCTCCATACACACACGCACACCCATACACTATCCATGCTCCATACGCACACCCATACACTATCCATGCTCCATACACACACGCACACACATACACTATCCATGTGCCATACACACACGCACACCCATACACTATCCATGCGCCATACACACACCCATACACCATCCATGCTCCATACACACATGCACACCCATACACTATCCATGCTCCATACACACACGCACACCAATACAATATCCATGCTCCATACACACACGCACACCCATACGCTATCCATGCTCCATACACACATGCACACCCATACGCTATCCATGCTCCATACACACACGCACACCCATACACTATCCATGCACCATACACACACACACCCATACACTATCCATGAGCCATACACACACACACACACACACACACACACACACACACACACACACACACCCATACACTATCCATGCACCATACACACACCCATACACCATCCATGCTCCATACATACACGCACACCCATACGCTATCCATGCTCCATACACACACGCACACCCATACACTATCCATGCTCCATACACACACGCACACCCATACACTATCCATGCACCATACACACACACCCATACACTATCCATGAGCCATACACACACACACACACACACACACACACACACACACACCCATACACTATCCATGCACCATACACACACGCACACCCATAAACTATCCATGCTCCATACGCACACCCATACACTATCCATGCTCCATACACACATGCACACCCATACACTATCCATGCGCCATTCACACACACACCGATACACTATCCATGAGCCATACACACACACACACCCATACACTATCCATGAGCCATACACACACACCAATACACTATCCATGAGCCATACACACACACGCACCCATACACCATCCATGCGCCATACACACACCCATACACTCTCCATGCTCCATACACACACGCACACCCATACACTATCCATGTGCCATACACACACGCACACCCATGCATTATCCATGAGCCATACACACACATACACCATCCATGCTCCATACACACATGCACACCCATACACTATCCATGCTCCATACACACACGCACACCCATACAATATCCATGCTCCATACACACACGCACACCCATACACTATCCATGCTCCATACACACAAGCACACCCATACACTATCCATGCTCCATACACACACGCACACCCATACACTATCCATGCTCCATACACATACGCACACCCATACACTATCCATGCACCATACACACACACACACACACCCATACACTATCCATGCACCATACACACACCCATACACCATCCATGCTCCATACATACACGCACACCCATACACTATCCATGCTCCATACACACAGGCACACCCATACACTATCCATGCACCATACACACACGCACACCCATACACTATCCATGCTCCATACGCACACCATACACTATCCATGCTCCATACACACATGCACACCCATACACTATCCATGCGCCATTCACACACACACCAATACACTATTCATGAGCCATACACACACACACACACACACTATCCATGAGCCATACACACACACACACACCCATACACTATCCATGAGCCATACACACACACACACCCATACACCATCCATGCGCCATACACACACCCATACACCATCCATGCTCCATACACACAAGCAAACCCATACACTATCCATGCTCCATACACACACGCACACCCTTACACTATCCATGCTCCATACACACACGCACAACCATACACTATCCATGCTCCATACACACACACACGCACACCCATACACTATCCATGCTCCATACACACACCCATATACTATCCATGCTCCATACACACACACACACACACACACCCATACACTACACACACACCCATACACTATCCATGCACCATACACACACGCACACCCATACATTATCCATGCTCCATACGCACACCCATACACTATCCATGCTCCATACACACATGCACACCCATACACTATCCATGCGCCATTCACACACACACCGATACACTATCCATGAGCCATACACACACACACACCCATACACTATCCATGAGCCATACACACACACCCATACACTATCCATGAGCCATACACACACACGCACCCATACACCATCCATGCGCCATACACACACCCATACACTATCCATGCTCCATACACACACGCACACCCATACACTATCCATGTGCCATACACACACGCACACCCATACATTATCCATGAGCCATACACACACCCATACACCATCCATGCTCCATACACACATGCACACCCATACACTATCCATGCTCCATACACACACGCACACCCATACAATATCCATGCTCCAGACACACACGCACACCCATACACTATCCATGAGCCATACACACACACACACCCATACACTATCCATGCACCATACACACACCCATACACCATCCATGCTCCATACACACAGGCACACCCATACACTATCCATGCACCATACACACACGCACACCCATACACTATCACACACACACACCCATACACTATCCATGCACCATACACACACCCATACACCATCCATGCTCCATACACACAGGCACACCCATACACTATCCATGCACCATACACACACGCACACCCATACACTATCCATGCTCCATACGCACACCCATACACTATCCATGCTCCATACACACATGCACACCCATACACTATCCATGCGCCATTCACACACACACCGATACACTATCCATGAGCCATACACACACACACACCCATACACTATCCATGAGCCATACACACACACACACCCATACACTATCCATGAGCCATACACACACACACACACCCATACACTATCCATGAGCCATACACACACACACACCCATACACCATCCATGCGCCATACACACACCCATACACCATCCATGCTCCATACACACAAGCAAACCCATACACTATCCATGCTCCATACACACACGCACACCCTTACACTATCCATGCTCCATACACACACGCACAACCATACACTATCCATGCTCCATACACACACACACGCACACCCATACACTATCCATGCTCCATACACACACCCATACACTATCCATGAGCCATACACACACACACACCCATACACCATCCATGCGCCATACACACACCCATACACCATCCATGCTCCATACACACAAGCAAACCCATACAATATCCATGCTCCATACACACACGCACACCCATACAATATCCATGCTCCAGACACACACGCACACCCATACACTATCCATGCTCCATACACACATGCACACCCATACACTATCCATGCTCCATACACACACGCACACCCATACAATATCCATGCTCCATACACACACGCACATCCATACACTATCCATGCTCCATACACACACGCACACCCATACACTATCCATGCGCCATACACACACACACCCAGACACTATCCATGAGCCATACACACACACACACCCATACACTATCCATGCACCATACACACACACACACACACCCATACACTATCCATGCACCATACACACACCCATACACCATCCATGCTCCATACACACAGGCACACCCATACACTATCCATGCACCATACACACACGCACACCCATACACTATCCATGCTCCATACGCACACCCATACACTATCCATGCTCCATACACACATGCACACCCATACACTATCCATGCGCCATTCACACACACACCGATACACTATCCATGAGCCATACACACACACACACCCATACACTATCCATGAGCCATACACACACACACACCCATACACTATCCATGAGCCATACACACACACACACACCCATACACTATCCATGAGCCATACACACACACACACCCATACACCATCCATGCGCCATACACACACCCATACACCATCCATGCTCCATACACACAAGCAAACCCATACACTATCCATGCTCCATACACACACGCACACCCTTACACTATCCATGCTCCATACACACACGCACAACCATACACTATCCATGCTCCATACACACACACACGCACACCCATACACTATCCATGCTCCATACACACACCCATATACTATCCATGCTCCATACACACACACACACACACACACACCCATACACTACACACACACCCATACACTATCCATGCACCATACACACACGCACACCCATACATTATCCATGCTCCATACGCACACCCATACACTATCCATGCTCCATACACACATGCACACCCATACACTATCCATGCGCCATTCACACACACACCGATACACTATCCATGAGCCATACACACACACACACCCATACACTATCCATGAGCCATACACACACACCCATACACTATCCATGAGCCATACACACACACGCACCCATACACCATCCATGCGCCATACACACACCCATACACTATCCATGCTCCATACACACACGCACACCCATACACTATCCATGTGCCATACACACACGCACACCCATACATTATCCATGAGCCATACACACACCCATACACCATCCATGCTCCATACACACATGCACACCCATACACTATCCATGCTCCATACACACACGCACACCCATACAATATCCATGCTCCAGACACACACGCACACCCATACACTATCCATGCTCCATACACACAAGCACACCCATACACTATCCATGCTCCATACACACACGCACACCCATACACTATCCATGCTCCATACACACACGCACATCCATACACTATCCATGCTCCATACACACACGCACACCCATACACTATCCATGCGCCATACACACACACACCCAGACACTATCCATGAGCCATACACACACACACACCCATACACTATCCATGCACCATACACACACACACACACACCCATACACTATCCATGCACCATACACACACCCATACACCATCCATGCTCCATACACACAGGCACACCCATACACTATCCATGCACCATACACACACGCACACCCATACACTATCCATGCTCCATACGCACACCCATACACTATCCATGCTCCATACACACATGCACACCCATACACTATCCATGCGCCATTCACACACACACCGATACACTATCCATGAGCCATACACACACACACACCCATACACTATCCATGAGCCATACACACACACACACCCATACACTATCCATGAGCCATACACACACACACACACCCATACACCCATACACCATCCATGCGCCATACACACACCCATACACCATCCATGCTCCATACACACATGCAAACCCATACACTATCCATGCTCCATACACACACGCACACCCTTACACTATCCATGCTCCATACACACAGGCACACCCATACACTATCCATGCTCCATACACACACGCACACCCATACACTATCCATGCTCCATACACACACCCATATACTATCGATGCTCCATACACACACGCACACCCATAAACTATCCATGCTCCATACACACACGCACACCCATACACTATCCATGCGCCATACACACACACACCCATACACTATCCAAGAGCAATACACACACACACACACACACACCCATACACTATCCATGCGCCACACACACACCCATACACCATCCATGCTCCATACATACACGCACACCCATACACTATCCATGCTCCATACACACATGCACACCCATACACTATCCATGCGCCATACACACACCCTTACAATATCCATGCTCCATACGCACACCCATACACTATGCATGCTCCATACACACACGCACACCCATACACTATCCATGTGCCATACACACATGCACACCCATACACTATCCATGCGCCATACACACACCCATACACCATCCATACTCCATACACACATGCACCCCATACACTATCCATGCCCCATACACACACGCACACCCATACACTATCCATGCTGCATACACACACGCACACCCATACACTATCCATGCTTCATACACACACACACACACCCATACACTATCTATGCTCCATACACACACGCACACCCATATACTATCCATGCTCCATACACACACACACACATACACTATCCATGCGCCATACACACACACACCCATACACTATCCATGAGCCATACACACACACACACACACACACACACACCCATACACTATCCATGCACCATACACACACCCATACACCATCCATGCTCCATACATACACGCACATCCATACACTATCCATGCTCCATACACACACGCACACCCATACACTATCCATGCACCATACACACACGCACACCCATACACTATCCATGCTCCATACGCACACTCATACACTATCCATGCTCCATACATACACGCACACCCATACACTATCCATGCTCCATACACACACACCCATACACTATCCATGAGCCATACACACACACACACACACACACACACATACACTATCCATGCGCCATACACACACCCATACACCATCCATGCTGCATACATACACGCACACCCATACACTATCCATGCTCCATACACACACGCACACCCATACACTATCCATGCGCCATACACACACCCATACACCATCCATGCTCCATACACACACGCACACCCATACACTATCCATGCTCCATACACACACGCACACCCATACACTATCCATGCTCCATACACACACGCACACCCATACACTATCCATGCACCATACACACACACACCCATACACTATCCATGAGCCATACACACACACACACACACACACACACACACACACACACACACACACACACACACACACACACACACACACCCATACACTATCCATGCACCATACACACACCCATACACCATCCATGCTCCATACATACACGCACACCCATACACTATCCATGCTCCATACACACAGGCACACCCATACACTATCCATGCACCATACACACACGCACACCCAAACACTATCCATGCTCCATACACACATGCACACCCATACACTATCCATGCGCCATTCACACACACACACCGATACACTATCCATGAGCCATACACACACACACACACCCATACACTATCCATGAGCCATACACACACACACACCCATACACTATCCATGAGCCATACACACACACGCACCCATACACCATCCATGCGCCATACACACACCCATACACTATCCATGCTCCATACACACACGCACACCCATACACTATCCATGTGCCATACACACACGCACACCCATACACTATCCATGAGCCATACACACACCCATACACCATCCATGCTCCATAAACACATGCACACCCATACACTATCCATGCTCCATACACACATGCACACCCATACAATATCCATGCTCCATACACACACGCACACCCATACACTATCCATGCTCCATACAGACACGCACACCCATACACTATCCATGCTCCATACACACACACACAGCCATACACTATCCATGACCATACACACACGCACACCCATTCACTATCCATGCACCATACACACACACACACACACACACACACACACACACCCATACACTATCCATGCACCATACACACACCCATACACCATCCATGCTCCATACATACACGCACACCCATACACTATCCATGCTCCATACACACAGGCACACCCATACACTATCCATGCACCATACACACACGCACACCCATACACTATCCATGCTCCATACGCACACCCATACACTATCCATTCTCCATACACACATGCACACCCATACACTATCCATGCGCCATTCACACACACACCGATACACTATCCATGAGCCATACACACACACACACCCATACACTATCCATGAGCCATACACACACACACACCCATACACTATCCATGAGCCATACACACACACACACACACACACACATACACCCATACACCATCCATGCGCCATACACACACCCATACACCATCCATGCTCCATACACACATGCAAACCCATACACTATCCATGCTCCATACACACACGCACACCCTTACACTATCCATGCTCCATACACACACGCACACCCATACACTATCCATGCTCCATAGACACACGCACACCCATACACTATCCATGCGCCATACACACACACATACACCATCCATGCGCCATACATACACGCACACCCATACACTATCAATGCTCCATACACACATGCACACCCATACACTATCCATGCGCCTTACACACACGCACACCCATACACTATCCATGTCCCATACGCACAGCCATACATTATGCATGCTCCATACACACACGCACACCCATACACTATCCATGTGCCATACACACATGCACACCCATACACTATCCATGCGCCATACACACACCCATACACCATCCATGCTCCATACACACATGCACACCCATACACTATCCATGCTCCATACACACACGCACACCCATACACTATCCATGCTCCATACACACACGCACACCCATACACTATCCATGCTTCATACACACACACACCCATACACTATCTATGCTCCATACACACACGCACACCCATACACTATCCATGCTCCATACACACACACACACACATACATACACTATCCATGCGCCATACACACACACACCCATACACTATCCATGAGCCATACACACACACACACACACACCCATACACTATCCATGCACCATACACACACCCATACACCATCCATGCTCCATACATACACGCACACCCATACACTATCCATGCTCCATACACACACGCACATCCATACACTATCCATGCACCATACACACACGCACACCCATACACTATCCATGCTCCATACGCACTCCCATACACTATCCATGCTCCATACATACACGCACACCCATGCACTATCCATGCTCCATACACACACGCACACCCATACACTATCCATGCACCATACACACACGCACACCCATACACTATCCATGCACCATTCACACACACACCGATACACTATCCATGAGCCATACACACACACACACCCATACACTATCCATGAGCCATACACACACACCCATACACCATCCATGCGCCATACACACACCCATACACCATCCAGGACCCATACACACACACACACCCATCCATACAACATCCATGCGCCATACACACACCCATACACCATCCATGCTCCATACACACACACACCCATACACTATCCATGCTCCATACATACACGCACACCCATACACTATCCATGCTCCATACACACACGCACACCCATACACTATCCATGCGCCATTCACACACACACCGACACACTATCCATGAGCCATACACACACACACACCCATACACTATCCATGAGCCATACACACACACCCATACACCATCCATGAGCCATACACACACACACACACACCATCCATGCGCCATACACACACCCATATACCATCCATGCTCCATACACACACACGCACACCCATACACTATCCATGCTCCATACACACACGCACACCCATACACTATCCATGTGCCATACACACATGCACACCCATACACTATCCATGCGCCATACACACACCCATACACCATCCATGCTCCATACACACATGCACACCCATACACTATCCATGCTCCATACACACACGCACACCCATGCACTATCCATGCTCCATACACACACGCACACCCATACACTATCCATGCTTCATACACACACACACCCATACACTATCTATGCTCCATACACACACGCACACCCATACACTATCCATGCTCCATACACACACACACACACATACATACACTATCCATGCGCCATACACACACACACCCATACACTATCCATGAGCCATACACACACACACACACACACACCCATACACTATCCATGCACCATACACACACCCATACACCATCCATGCTCCATAAATACACGCACACCCATACACTATCCATGCTCCATACACACACGCACATCCATACACTATCCATGCACCATACACACACGCACACCCATACACTATCCATGCTCCATACGCACTCCCATACACTATCCATGCTCCATACATACACGCACACCCATACACTATCCATGCTCCATACACACACGCACACCCATACACTATCCATGCACCATACACACACGCACACCCATACACTATCCATGCACCATTCACACACACACCGATACACTATCCATGAGCCATACACACACACACACCCATACACTATCCATGAGCCATACACACACACCCATACACCATCCATGCGCCATACACACACCCATACACCATCCAGGACCCATACACACACACACACACACCCACCCATACAACATCCATGCGCCATACACACACCCATACACCATCCATGCTCCATACACACACACACCCATACACTATCCATGCTCCATACATACACGCACACCCATACACTATCCATGCTCCATACACACACGCACACCCATACACTATCCATGCGCCATTCACACACACACCGACACACTATCCATGATCCATACACTCACACACACCCATACACTATCCATGAGCCATACACACACACAGACCGATACAATATCCATGATCCATACACACACACACCCAAACACTATCCATGAGCCATACACACACACACACACACCATCCATGCGCCATACACACACCCATATACCATCCATGCTCCATACACACACACGCACACCCATACACTATCCATGCTCCATACATACACGCACACCCATACACTATCCATGCTCCATACACGCACGCACACCCATACACTATCCATGCACCATACACACACGCACACCCATACACTATCCATGCGCCATTCACACACACACCGATACACTATCCATGAGCCATACACACACACACACCCATACACTATCCATGAGCCATACACACACACCCATACACCATCCATGCGCCATACACACACCCATACACCATCCAGGACCCATACACACACACACACACACCCACCCATACAACATCCATGCGCCATATACACACCCATACACCATCCATGCTCCATACACACGCACACCCATACACTATCCATGCTCCATACACACACGCACACCCATACACTATCCATGCTCCATACACGCATGCACACCCATACACTATCCATGCGCCATTCACACACACACCGACACACTATCCATGATCCATACACACACACACACCCATACACTATCCATGAGCCATACACACTCACACCGATACAATATCCATGATCCATACACACACACACCCATACACTATCCATGAGCCATATACACACACACACACACACACACACACACACACACATACACACACACCATCCATGTGCCATACACACACCCATATACCATCCATGCTCCATACACACACACTCACACCCATACACTATCCATGCTCCATACACAATCCATGCTCCATACACACACGCACACCCATACACTATCCATGCGCCATACACACACCCATACACCATCCATGCTTCATACACACATGCACACCCATACACTATCCATGCTCCATACACACACGCACACCCATACACTATCCATGCTCCATACACACACGCACACACGCACACCCATACACTATCCATGCTCCATACACACAGGCACACCCATACACTATCCATGCACCATACACACACGCACAC
Organism: Ambystoma mexicanum; assembly: GCF_040938575.1. Taxonomy (NCBI): domain Eukaryota; kingdom Metazoa; phylum Chordata; class Amphibia; order Caudata; family Ambystomatidae; genus Ambystoma; species Ambystoma mexicanum. The sequence goes on from NC_090938.1 coordinate 803,795,225, forward strand.
CCATACACTATCCATGCTCCATACGCACACCCATACACTATCCATTCTCCATACACACATGCACACCCATACACTATCCATGCGCCATTCACACACACACCGATACACTATCCATGAGCCATACACACACACACACCCATACACTATCCATGAGCCATACACACACACACACCCATACACTATCCATGAGCCATACACACACACACACACACACACACATACACCCATACACCATCCATGCGCCATACACACACCCATACACCATCCATGCTCCATACACACATGCAAACCCATACACTATCCATGCTCCATACACACACGCACACCCTTACACTATCCATGCTCCATACACACACGCACACCCATACACTATCCATGCTCCATAGACACATGCACACCCATACACTATCCATGCGCCATACACACACACATACACCATCCATGCGCCATACATACACGCACACCCATACACTATCAATGCTCCATACACACATGCACACCCATACACTATCCATGCGCCTTACACACACGCACACCCATACACTATCCATGTCCCATACGCACAGCCATACATTATGCATGCTCCATACACACACGCACACCCATACACTATCCATGTGCCATACACACATGCACACCCATACACTATCCATGCGCCATACACACACCCATACACCATCCATGCTCCATACACACATGCACACCCATACACTATCCATGCTCCATACACACACGCACACCCATACACTATCCATGCTCCATACACACACGCACACCCATACACTATCCATGCTTCATACACACACACACCCATACACTATCTATGCTCCATACACACACGCACACCCATACACTATCCATGCTCCATACACACACACACACACATACATACACTATCCATGCGCCATACACACACACACCCATACACTATCCATGAGCCATACACACACACACACACACACACCCATACACTATCCATGCACCATACACACACCCATACACCATCCATGCTCCATACATACACGCACACCCATACACTATCCATGCTCCATACACACACGCACATCCATACACTATCCATGCACCATACACACACGCACACCCATACACTATCCATGCTCCATACGCACTCCCATACACTATCCATGCTCCATACATACACGCACACCCATACACTATCCATGCTCCATACACACACGCACACCCATACACTATCCATGCACCATACACACACGCACACCCATACACTATCCATGCACCATTCACACACACACCGATACACTATCCATGAGCCATACACACACACACACCCACACACTATCCATGAGCCATACACACACACCCATACACCATCCATGCGCCATACACACACCCATACACCATCCAGGACCCATACACACACACACACACACACCCACCCATACAACATCCATGCGCCATACACACACCCATACACCATCCATGCTCCATACACACACACACCCATACACTATCCATGCTCCATACATACACGCACACCCATACACTATCCATGCTCCATACACACACGCACACCCATACACTATCCATGCGCCATTCACACACACACCGACACACTATCCATGATCCATACACTCACACACACCCATACACTATCCATGAGCCATACACACACAGACCGATACAATATCCATGATCCATACACACACACACCCAAACACTATCCATGAGCCATACACACACACACACACACCATCCATGCGCCATACACACACCCATATACCATCCATGCTCCATACACACACACGCACACCCATACACTATCCATGCTCCATACACACACGCACACCCATACACTATCCATGTGCCATACACACATGCACACCCATACACTATCCATGCGCCATACACACACCCATACACCATCCATGCTCCATACACACATGCACACCCATACACTATCCATGCTCCATACACACACGCACACCCATGCACTATCCATGCTCCATACACACACGCACACCCATACACTATCCATGCTTCATACACACACACACCCATACACTATCTATGCTCCATACACACACGCACACCCATACACTATCCATGCTCCATACACACACACACACACATACATACACTATCCATGCGCCATACACACACACACCCATACACTATCCATGAGCCATACACACACACACACACACACACCCATACACTATCCATGCACCATACACACACCCATACACCATCCATGCTCCATAAATACACGCACACCCATACACTATCCATGCTCCATACACACACGCACATCCATACACTATCCATGCACCATACACACACGCACACCCATACACTATCCATGCTCCATACGCACTCCCATACACTATCCATGCTCCATACATACACGCACACCCATACACTATCCATGCTCCATACACACACGCACACCCATACACTATCCATGCACCATACACACACGCACACCCATACACTATCCATGCACCATTCACACACACACCGATACACTATCCATGAGCCATACACACACACACACCCATACACTATCCATGAGCCATACACACACACCCATACACCATCCATGCGCCATACACACACCCATACACCATCCAGGACCCATACACACACACACACACACCCACCCATACAACATCCATGCGCCATACACACACCCATACACCATCCATGCTCCATACACACACACACCCATACACTATCCATGCTCCATACATACACGCACACCCATACACTATCCATGCTCCATACACACACGCACACCCATACACTATCCATGCGCCATTCACACACACACCGACACACTATCCATGATCCATACACTCACACACACCCATACACTATCCATGAGCCATACACACACACAGACCGATACAATATCCATGATCCATACACACACACACCCAAACACTATCCATGAGCCATACACACACACACACACCATCCATGCGCCATACACACACCCATATACCATCCATGCTCCATACACACACACGCACACCCATACACTATCCATGCTCCATACATACACGCACACCCATACACTATCCATGCTCCATACACACACGCACACCCATACACTATCCATGCACCATACACACACGCACACCCATACACTATCCATGCGCCATTCACACACACACCGATACACTATCCATGAGCCATACACACACACACACCCATACACTATCCATGAGCCATACACACACACCCATACACCATCCATGCGCCATACACACACCCATACACCATCCAGGACCCATACACACACACACACACACCCACCCATACAACATCCATGCGCCATATACACACCCATACACCATCCATGCTCCATACACACGCACACCCATACACTATCCATGCTCCATACACACACGCACACCCATACACTATCCATGCTCCATACACGCATGCACACCCATACACTATCCATGCGCCATTCACACACACACCGACACACTATCCATGATCCATACACACACACACACCCATACACTATCCATGAGCCATACACACTCACACCGATACAATATCCATGATCCATACACACACACACCCATACACTATCCATGAGCCATATACACACACACACACACACACACACACACACACACATACACACACACCATCCATGTGCCATACACACACCCATATACCATCCATGCTCCATACACACACACGCACACCCATACACTATCCATGCTCCATACACAATCCATGCTCCATACACACACGCACACCCATACACTATCCATGCGCCATACACACACCCATACACCATCCATGCTTCATACACACATGCACACCCATACACTATCCATGCTCCATACACACACGCACACCCATACACTATCCATGCTCCATACACACACGCACACACGCACACCCATACACTATCCATGCTCCATACATACACGCACACCCATACACTATCCATGCTCCATACACACACGCACACCCATACACTATCCATGCGCCATTCACACACACACCGACACACTATCCATGATCCATACACTCACACACACCCATACACTATCCATGAGCCATACACACACACAGACCGATACAATATCCATGATCCATACACACACACACCCAAACACTATCCATGAGCCATACACACACACACACACACCATCCATGCGCCATACACACACCCATATACCATCCATGCTCCATACACACACACGCACACCCATACACTATCCATGCTCCATACATACACGCACACCCATACACTATCCATGCTCCATACACACACGCACACCCATACACTATCCATGCACCATACACACACGCACACCCATACACTATCCATGCGCCATTCACACACACACCGATACACTATCCATGAGCCATACACACACACACACCCATACACTATCCATGAGCCATACACACACACCCATACACCATCCATGCGCCATACACACACCCATACACCATCCAGGACCCATACACACACACACACACACCCACCCATACAACATCCATGCGCCATATACACACCCATACACCATCCATGCTCCATACACACGCACACCCATACACTATCCATGCTCCATACACACACGCACACCCATACACTATCCATGCTCCATACACGCATGCACACCCATACACTATCCATGCGCCATTCACACACACACCGACACACTATCCATGATCCATACACACACACACACCCATACACTATCCATGAGCCATACACACTCACACCGATACAATATCCATGATCCATACACACACACACCCATACACTATCCATGAGCCATATACACACACACACACACACACACACACACACACACACATACACACACACCATCCATGTGCCATACACACACCCATATACCATCCATGCTCCATACACACACACGCACACCCATACACTATCCATGCTCCATACACAATCCATGCTCCATACACACACGCACACCCATACACTATCCATGCGCCATACACACACCCATACACCATCCATGCTTCATACACACATGCACACCCATACACTATCCATGCTCCATACACACACGCACACCCATACACTATCCATGCTCCATACACACACGCACACACGCACACCCATACACTATCCATGCTCCATACACACACGCACATCCATACACTATCCATGCTCCATACACACACGCACACCCATACACTATCCATGCGCCATACACACACACACCCAGACACTATCCATGAGCCATACACACACACACACACACACACCCATACACTATCCATGCACCATACACACACCCATACACCATCCATGCTCCATACATACATGCACACCCATACACTATCCATGCTCCATACACACACGCACACCCATACACTATCCATTCACCATACACACATGCACACCCATACACTATCCATGCTCTATACGCACACCCATACACTATCCATGCTCCATACACGCATGCACTCCCATACACTATCCATGCTCCATACATACACGCACACCCATACACTATCCATGCTCCATACACACACGCACACCCATACACTATCCATGCACCATACACACACGCACACCCATACACTATCCATGCACCATTCACACACACACCGATACACTATCCATGAGCCATACACACACACACACCCATACACTATCCATGAGCCATACACACACACCCATACACCATCCATGCGCCATACACACACCCATACACCATCCAGGACCCATACACACACACACACACACCCACCCATACAACATCCATGCGCCATACACACACCCATACACCATCCATGCTCCATACACACACACACCCATACACTATCCATGCTCCATACATACACGCACACCCATACACTATCCATGCTCCATACACACACGCACACCCATACACTATCCATGCGCCATTCACACACACACCGACACACTATCCATGATCCATACACTCACACACACCCATACACTATCCATGAGCCATACACACACACAGACCGATACAATATCCATGATCCATACACACACACACCCAAACACTATCCATGAGCCATACACACACACACACACACCATCCATGCGCCATACACACACCCATATACCATCCATGCTCCATACACACACACGCACACCCATACACTATCCATGCTCCATACATACACGCACACCCATACACTATCCATGCTCCATACACACACGCACACCCATACACTATCCATGCACCATACACACACGCACACCCATACACTATCCATGCGCCATTCACACACACACCGATACACTATCCATGAGCCATACACACACACACACCCATACACTATCCATGAGCCATACACACACACCCATACACCATCCATGCGCCATACACACACCCATACACCATCCAGGACCCATACACACACACACACACACCCACCCATACAACATCCATGCGCCATATACACACCCATACACCATCCATGCTCCATACACACGCACACCCATACACTATCCATGCTCCATACACACACGCACACCCATACACTATCCATGCTCCATACACGCATGCACACCCATACACTATCCATGCGCCATTCACACACACACCGACACACTATCCATGATCCATACACACACACACACCCATACACTATCCATGAGCCATACACACTCACACCGATACAATATCCATGATCCATACACACACACACCCATACACTATCCATGAGCCATATACACACACACACACACACACACACACACACACACACACACACACACACACATACACACACACCATCCATGTGCCATACACACACCCATATACCATCCATGCTCCATACACACACACGCACACCCATACACTATCCATGCTCCATACACACAGGCACACCCATACACTATCCATGCACCATACACACACGCACACCCAAACACTATCCATGCTCCATACACACATGCACACCCATACACTATCCATGCGCCATTCACACACACACACCGATACACTATCCATGAGCCATACACACACACACACACCCATACACTATCCATGAGCCATACACACACACACACCCATACACTATCCATGAGCCATACACACACACGCACCCATACACCATCCATGCGCCATACACACACCCATACACTATCCATGCTCCATACACACACGCACACCCATACACTATCCATGTGCCATACACACACGCACACCCATACACTATCCATGAGCCATACACACACCCATACACCATCCATGCTCCATAAACACATGCACACCCATACACTATCCATGCTCCATACACACATGCACACCCATACAATATCCATGCTCCATACACACACGCACACCCTTACACTATCCATGCTCCATACACACACGCACACCCATACACTATCCATGAGCCATACACACACCCATACACTATCCATGAGCCATACAAACACACACACACACACACACACACCCATACACCATCCATGCGCCATAGACACCCATACACCATCCATGCTCCATACACACATGCACACCCATACACTATCCATGCTCCATACACACACACACCCTTACACTATCCATGCTCCATACACACACGCACACCCATACACTATCCATGAGCCATACACACACCCATACACTATCCATGAGCCATACAAACACACACACACACACACACACACACACACACACACACCCATACACCATCCATGCGCCATAGACACCCATACACCATCCATGCTCCATACACACATGCACACCCATACACTATCCATGCTCCATACACACACACACCCTTACACTATCCATGCCCAATACACACACGCACACCCATACACTATCCATGCTCCATACACACACGCACACCCATACACTATCCATGCTCCATACACACACGCACACCCATACCCTATCCATGCTCCATACACACACGCACACCCATGCACTATCCATGCGCCATACACACACACCCATACACTATCCATGAGCCATACACACACACACATACACTATCCATGTGCCATACACACACCCATACACCATCCATGCTCCATACATACACGCCCACCCATACACTATCCATGCTCCATACACACACGCACACCCATACACTATCCATGCTCCATACGCACACCCATACACTATCCATGAGCCATACAAACACACACACACACACACACACACACCCATACACCATCCATGCGCCATAGACACCCATACACCATCCATGCTCCATACACACATGCACACCCATACACTATCCATGCTCCATACACACACACACCCTTACACTATCCATGCCCAATACACACACGCACACCCATACACTATCCATGCTCCATACACACAAACAGGAAGGCACCAGATGGGCGGTGCTTGCTAAGTGGTGAAAGAGAGCGGCAGGCAGGAAGGCACCAGGTGGGCAGAGCTTAGGCCAGGTGACCTAGATCCACTTGCACCTGCTCCCCAACAAACACCCATATACCATCCATGCTCCATACAGACACGCACACCCATACACTATCCATGCTCCATACACACACGCACACCCATACACTATCCATGCTCCATACACACACGCACACCCATACACTATCCATGCTCCATACAGACACGCACACCCATACACTATCCATGCTCCATACACACACGCACACCCATACACTATCCATGTGCCATTCACACACACACCGATACACTATCCATGATCCATACACACACACACACACACCCATACACTATCCATGAGCCATACACACACACACACACACCCGTACACCATCCATGCGCCATACACACACCCATACACCATTCATGCTCCATACACACATGCACACCCATACACTATCCATGCTCCAAGCACACACGCACACCCATACACTATCCATGCTCCATACACACACCCATACACTATCCATCCTCCATACACACACGCACACCCATACACTATCCATGCGCCATACACACACACACCCATACACTATCCATGCGCCATACACACACACACCCATACACTATCCATGCGCCATGCGCCATCCACACACACACCCATACACTATCCATGCGCCATACACACACCCATACACCATCCATGCTCCATGCACACACGCACACCCATACACTATCCATGCTCCATACACACACACACACCCATACACTATCCATGCTCCATACACACACGCACACCCATACACTACCCATGCTCCATACACACACGCACACCCATACACTATCCATGCTCCATACACACACCCATACACTATGCATGCGCCATACACCCACACACCCATACACTATCCATGAGCCATACACACACACCCATACACCATCCATGCGCCATACACACACCCATACACCATCCATGCTCCATACACACACGCACACCCATACACTATCCATGCTCCATACACACATGCACACTCATAAACTATCCATGCTCCATACACACACGCGCACCCATACACTATCCATGCTCCATACACACACGCACTCGCATACACTATCCATGCTCCATACACACATGCACACCCATACACTATCCATGCACCATTCACACACACACCGATACACTATCCATGAGCCATACACACACACCCATACACTCTCCATGAGCCATACACACACACTCACACCAATACACCATCCATGCGCTATACACACACCCATACACCATCCATGCTCCATACACACATGCACACACATACACTATCCATGCTCCATACACACACGCACACCCTTACACTATCCATGCTCCATACACACACGCACACCCATACACTATCCATGAGCCATACACACACCCATACACTATCCATGAGCCATACAAACACACACACACACACACACACACACACACACCCATACACCATCCATGCGCCATAGACACCCATACACCATCCATGCTCCATACACACATGCACACCCATACACTATCCATGCTCCATACACACACACACCCTTACACTATCCATGCCCAATACACACACGCACACCCATACACTATCCATGCTCCATACACACACGCACACCCATACACTATCCATGCTCCATACACACACGCACACCCATACCCTATCCATGCTCCATACACACACGCACACCCATGCACTATCCATGCGCCATACACACACACCCATACACTATCCATGAGCCATACACACACACACATACACTATCCATGTGCCATACACACACCCATACACCATCCATGCTCCATACATACACGCCCACCCATACACTATCCATGCTCCATACACACACGCACACCCATACACTATCCATGCTCCATACGCACACCCATACACTATCCATGCTCCATACACACACGCACACACATACACTATCCATGTGCCATACACACACGCACACCCATACACTATCCATGCGCCATACACACACCCATACACCATCCATGCTCCATACACACATGCACACCCATACACTATCCATGCTCCATACACACACGCACACCAATACAATATCCATGCTCCATACACACACGCACACCCATACACTATCCATGCTCCATACACACATGCACACCCATACGCTATCCATGCTCCATACACACACGCACACCCATACACTATCCATGCTCCATACACACACGCACACCCATACACTATCCATGCACCATACACACACACACCCATACACTATCCATGAGCCATACAAACACACACACACACACACACACACACACACACACACACACACCCATACACCATCCATGCGCCATAGACACCCATACACCATCCATGCTCCATACACACATGCACACCCATACACTATCCATGCTCCATACACACACACACCCTTACACTATCCATGCTCCATACACACACGCACACCCATACACTATCCATGAGCCATACACACACCCATACACTATCCATGAGCCATACAAACACACACACACACACACACACACACACACACACACACACCCATACACCATCCATGCGCCATAGACACCCATACACCATCCATGCTCCATACACACATGCACACCCATACACTATCCATGCTCCATACACACACACACCCTTACACTATCCATGCCCAATACACACACGCACACCCATACACTATCCATGCTCCATACACACACGCACACCCATACACTATCCATGCTCCATACACACACGCACACCCATACCCTATCCATGCTCCATACACACACGCACACCCATGCACTATCCATGCGCCATACACACACACCCATACACTATCCATGAGCCATACACACACACACATACACTATCCATGTGCCATACACACACCCATACACCATCCATGCTCCATACATACACGCCCACCCATACACTATCCATGCTCCATACACACACGCACACCCATACACTATCCATGCTCCATACGCACACCCATACACTATCCATGAGCCATACAAACACACACACACACACACACACACACCCATACACCATCCATGCGCCATAGACACCCATACACCATCCATGCTCCATACACACATGCACACCCATACACTATCCATGCTCCATACACACACACACCCTTACACTATCCATGCCCAATACACACACGCACACCCATACACTATCCATGCTCCATACACACAAACAGGAAGGCACCAGATGGGCGGTGCTTGCTAAGTGGTGAAAGAGAGCGGCAGGCAGGAAGGCACCAGGTGGGCAGAGCTTAGGCCAGGTGACCTAGATCCACTTGCACCTGCTCCCCAACAAACACCCATATACCATCCATGCTCCATACAGACACGCACACCCATACACTATCCATGCTCCATACACACACGCACACCCATACACTATCCATGCTCCATACACACACGCACACCCATACACTATCCATGCTCCATACAGACACGCACACCCATACACTATCCATGCTCCATACACACACGCACACCCATACACTATCCATGTGCCATTCACACACACACCGATACACTATCCATGATCCATACACACACACACACACCCATACACTATCCATGAGCCATACACACACACACACACACCCGTACACCATCCATGCGCCATACACACACCCATACACCATTCATGCTCCATACACACATGCACACCCATACACTATCCATGCTCCAAGCACACACGCACACCCATACACTATCCATGCTCCATACACACACCCATACACTATCCATCCTCCATACACACACGCACACCCATACACTATCCATGCGCCATACACACACACACCCATACACTATCCATGCGCCATACACACACACACCCATACACTATCCATGCGCCATGCGCCATCCACACACACACCCATACACTATCCATGCGCCATACACACACCCATACACCATCCATGCTCCATGCACACACGCACACCCATACACTATCCATGCTCCATACACACACACACACCCATACACTATCCATGCTCCATACACACACGCACACCCATACACTACCCATGCTCCATACACACACGCACACCCATACACTATCCATGCTCCATACACACACCCATACACTATGCATGCGCCATACACCCACACACCCATACACTATCCATGAGCCATACACACACACCCATACACCATCCATGCGCCATACACACACCCATACACCATCCATGCTCCATACACACACGCACACCCATACACTATCCATGCTCCATACACACATGCACACTCATAAACTATCCATGCTCCATACACACACGCGCACCCATACACTATCCATGCTCCATACACACACGCACTCGCATACACTATCCATGCTCCATACACACATGCACACCCATACACTATCCATGCACCATTCACACACACACCGATACACTATCCATGAGCCATACACACACACCCATACACTCTCCATGAGCCATACACACACACTCACACCAATACACCATCCATGCGCTATACACACACCCATACACCATCCATGCTCCATACACACATGCACACACATACACTATCCATGCTCCATACACACACGCACACCCTTACACTATCCATGCTCCATACACACACGCACACCCATACACTATCCATGAGCCATACACACACCCATACACTATCCATGAGCCATACAAACACACACACACACACACACACACACACACACACACACACCCATACACCATCCATGCGCCATAGACACCCATACACCATCCATGCTCCATACACACATGCACACCCATACACTATCCATGCTCCATACACACACACACCCTTACACTATCCATGCCCAATACACACACGCACACCCATACACTATCCATGCTCCATACACACACGCACACCCATACACTATCCATGCTCCATACACACACGCACACCCATACCCTATCCATGCTCCATACACACACGCACACCCATGCACTATCCATGCGCCATACACACACACCCATACACTATCCATGAGCCATACACACACACACATACACTATCCATGTGCCATACACACACCCATACACCATCCATGCTCCATACATACACGCCCACCCATACACTATCCATGCTCCATACACACACGCACACCCATACACTATCCATGCTCCATACGCACACCCATACACTATCCATGCTCCATACACACACGCACACACATACACTATCCATGTGCCATACACACACGCACACCCATACACTATCCATGCGCCATACACACACCCATACACCATCCATGCTCCATACACACATGCACACCCATACACTATCCATGCTCCATACACACACGCACACCAATACAATATCCATGCTCCATACACACACGCACACCCATACACTATCCATGCTCCATACACACATGCACACCCATACGCTATCCATGCTCCATACACACACGCACACCCATACACTATCCATGCTCCATACACACACGCACACCCATACACTATCCATGCACCATACACACACACACCCATACACTATCCATGAGCCATACACACACACACACACACACACACACACACACACACACACACACACACACACACACCCATACACTATCCATGCACCATACACACACCCATACACCATCCATGCTCCATACATACACGCACACCCATACGCTATCCATGCTCCATACACACACGCACACCCATACACTATCCATGCTCCATACACACACGCACACCCATACACTATCCATGCACCATACACACACACCCATACACTATCCATGAGCCATACACACACACACACACACACACACACACACCCATACACTATCCATGCACCATACACACACGCACACCCATAAACTATCCATGCTCCATACGCACACCCATACACTATCCATGCTCCATACACACATGCACACCCATACACTATCCATGCGCCATTCACACACACACCGATACACTATCCATGAGCCATACACACACACACACCCATACACTATCCATGAGCCATACACACACACCAATACACTATCCATGAGCCATACACACACACGCACCCATACACCATCCATGCGCCATACACACACCCATACACTCTCCATGCTCCATACACACACGCACACCCATACACTATCCATGTGCCATACACACACGCACACCCATGCATTATCCATGAGCCATACACACACATACACCATCCATGCTCCATACACACATGCACACCCATACACTATCCATGCTCCATACACACACGCACACCCATACAATATCCATGCTCCATACACACACGCACACCCATACACTATCCATGCTCCATACACACAAGCACACCCATACACTATCCATGCTCCATACACACACGCACACCCATACACTATCCATGCTCCATACACATACGCACACCCATACACTATCCATGCACCATACACACACACACACACACCCATACACTATCCATGCACCATACACACACCCATACACCATCCATGCTCCATACATACACGCACACCCATACACTATCCATGCTCCATACACACAGGCACACCCATACACTATCCATGCACCATACACACACGCACACCCATACACTATCCATGCTCCATACGCACACCATACACTATCCATGCTCCATACACACATGCACACCCATACACTATCCATGCGCCATTCACACACACACCAATACACTATTCATGAGCCATACACACACACACACACACACTATCCATGAGCCATACACACACACACACACCCATACACTATCCATGAGCCATACACACACACACACCCATACACCATCCATGCGCCATACACACACCCATACACCATCCATGCTCCATACACACAAGCAAACCCATACACTATCCATGCTCCATACACACACGCACACCCTTACACTATCCATGCTCCATACACACACGCACAACCATACACTATCCATGCTCCATACACACACACACGCACACCCATACACTATCCATGCTCCATACACACACCCATATACTATCCATGCTCCATACACACACACACACACACACACCCATACTCTACACACACACCCATACACTATCCATGCACCATACACACACGCACACCCATACATTATCCATGCTCCATACGCACACCCATACACTATCCATGCTCCATACACACATGCACACCCATACACTATCCATGCGCCATTCACACACACACCGATACACTATCCATGAGCCATACACACACACACACCCATACACTATCCATGAGCCATACACACACACCCATACACTATCCATGAGCCATACACACACACGCACCCATACACCATCCATGCGCCATACACACACCCATACACTATCCATGCTCCATACACACACGCACACCCATACACTATCCATGTGCCATACACACACGCACATCCATACATTATCCATGAGCCATACACACACCCATACACCATCCATGCTCCATACACACATGCACACCCATACACTATCCATGCTCCATACACACACACGCACACCCATACAATATCCATGCTCCAGACACACACGCACACCCATACACTATCCATGCTCCATACACACAAGCACACCCATACACTATCCATGCTCCATACACACACGCACACCCATACACTATCCATGCTCCATACACACACGCACATCCATACACTATCCATGCTCCATACACACACGCACACCCATACACTATCCATGCGCCATACACACACACACCCAGACACTATCCATGAGCCATACACACACACACACCCATACACTATCCATGCACCATACACACACACACACACACCCATACACTATCCATGCACCATACACACACCCATACACCATCCATGCTCCATACACACAGGCACACCCATACACTATCCATGCACCATACACACACGCACACCCATACACTATCCATGCTCCATACGCACACCCATACACTATCCATGCTCCATACACACATGCACACCCATACACTATCCATGCGCCATTCACACACACACCGATACACTATCCATGAGCCATACACACACACACACACCCATACACTATCCATGAGCCATACACACACACACACCCATACACTATCCATGAGCCATACACACACACACACACCCATACACTATCCATGAGCCATACACACACACACACCCATACACCATCCATGCGCCATACACACACCCATACACCATCCATGCTCCATACACACAAGCAAACCCATACACTATCCATGCTCCATACACACACGCACACCCTTACACTATCCATGCTCCATACACACACGCACAACCATACACTATCCATGCTCCATACACACACACACGCACACCCATACACTATCCATGCTCCATACACACACCCATATACTATCCATGCTCCATACACACACACACACACACACACCCATACACTACACACACACCCATACACTATCCATGCACCATACACACACGCACACCCATACATTATCCATGCTCCATACGCACACCCATACACTATCCATGCTCCATACACACATGCACACCCATACACTATCCATGCGCCATTCACACACACACCGATACACTATCCATGAGCCATACACACACACACACCCATACACTATCCATGAGCCATACACACACACCCATACACTATCCATGAGCCATACACACACACGCACCCATACACCATCCATGCGCCATACACACACCCATACACTATCCATGCTCCATACACACACGCACACCCATACACTATCCATGTGCCATACACACACGCACACCCATACATTATCCATGAGCCATACACACACCCATACACCATCCATGCTCCATACACACATGCACACCCATACACTATCCATGCTCCATACACACACGCACACCCATACAATATCCATGCTCCAGACACACACGCACACCCATACACTATCCATGCTCCATACACACAAGCACACCCATACACTATCCATGCTCCATACACACACGCACACCCATACACTATCCATGCTCCATACACACACGCACATCCATACACTATCCATGCTCCATACACACACGCACACCCATACACTATCCATGCGCCATACACACACACACCCAGACACTATCCATGAGCCATACACACACACACACCCATACACTATCCATGCACCATACACACACACACACACACCCATACACTATCCATGCACCATACACACACCCATACACCATCCATGCTCCATACACACAGGCACACCCATACACTATCCATGCACCATACACACACGCACACCCATACACTATCCATGCTCCATACGCACACCCATACACTATCCATGCTCCATACACACATGCACACCCATACACTATCCATGCGCCATTCACACACACACCGATACACTATCCATGAGCCATACACACACACACACCCATACACTATCCATGAGCCATACACACACACACACCCATACACTATCCATGAGCCATACACACACACACACACCCATACACCCATACACCATCCATGCGCCATACACACACCCATACACCATCCATGCTCCATACACACATGCAAACCCATACACTATCCATGCTCCATACACACACGCACACCCTTACACTATCCATGCTCCATACACACAGGCACACCCATACACTATCCATGCTCCATACACACACGCACACCCATACACTATCCATGCTCCATACACACACCCATATACTATCCATGCTCCATACACACACGCACACCCATAAACTATCCATGCTCCATACACACACGCACACCCATACACTATCCATGCGCCATACACACACACACCCATACACTATCCAAGAGCAATACACACACACACACACACACACCCATACACTATCCATGCGCCACACACACACCCATACACCATCCATGCTCCATACATACACGCACACCCATACACTATCCATGCTCCATACACACATGCACACCCATACACTATCCATGCGCCATACACACACCCTTACAATATCCATGCTCCATACGCACACCCATACACTATGCATGCTCCATACACACACGCACACCCATACACTATCCATGTGCCATACACACATGCACACCCATACACTATCCATGCGCCATACACACACCCATACACCATCCATACTCCATACACACATGCACCCCATACACTATGCATGCCCCATACACACACGCACACCCATACACTATCCATGCTGCATACACACACGCACACCCATACACTATCCATGCTTCATACACACACACACACACCCATACACTATCTATGCTCCATACACACACGCACACCCATATACTATCCATGCTCCATACACACACACACATACACTATCCATGCGCCATACACACACACACCCATACACTATCCATGAGCCATACACACACACACACACACACACACACACACACCCATACACTATCCATGCACCATACACACACCCATACACCATCCATGCTCCATACATACACGCACATCCATACACTATCCATGCTCCATACACACACGCACACCCATACACTATCCATGCACCATACACACACGCACACCCATACACTATCCATGCTCCATACGCACACTCATACACTATCCATGCTCCATACATACACGCACACCCATACACTATCCATGCTCCATACACACACACCCATACACTATCCATGAGCCATACACACACACACACACACACACATACACTATCCATGCGCCATACACACACCCATACACCATCCATGCTGCATACATACACGCACACCCATACACTATCCATGCTCCATACACACACGCACACCCATACACTATCCATGCGCCATACACACACCCATACACCATCCATGCTCCATACACACACGCACACCCATACACTATCCATGCTCCATACACACACGCACACCCATACACTATCCATGCTCCATACACACACGCACACCCATACACTATCCATGCACCATACACACACACACCCATACACTATCCATGAGCCATACACACACACACACACACACACACACACACACACACACCCATACACTATCCATGCACCATACACACACCCATACACCATCCATGCTCCATACATACACGCACACCCATACACTATCCATGCTCCATACACACAGGCACACCCATACACTATCCATGCACCATACACACACGCACACCCAAACACTATCCATGCTCCATACACACATGCACACCCATACACTATCCATGCGCCATTCACACACACACACCGATACACTATCCATGAGCCATACACACACACACACACCCATACACTATCCATGAGCCATACACACACACACACCCATACACTATCCATGAGCCATACACACACACGCACCCATACACCATCCATGCGCCATACACACACCCATACACTATCCATGCTCCATACACACACGCACACCCATACACTATCCATGTGCCATACACACACGCACACCCATACACTATCCATGAGCCATACACACACCCATACACCATCCATGCTCCATAAACACATGCACACCCATACACTATCCATGCTCCATACACACATGCACACCCATACAATATCCATGCTCCATACACACACGCACACCCATACACTATCCATGCTCCATACAGACACGCACACCCATACACTATCCATGCTCCATACACACACACACAGCCATACACTATCCATGACCATACACACACGCACACCCATTCACTATCCATGCACCATACACACACACACACACACACACACACACACACCCATACACTATCCATGCACCATACACACACCCATACACCATCCATGCTCCATACATACACGCACACCCATACACTATCCATGCTCCATACACACAGGCACACCCATACACTATCCATGCACCATACACACACGCACACCCATACACTATCCATGCTCCATACGCACACCCATACACTATCCATTCTCCATACACACATGCACACCCATACACTATCCATGCGCCATTCACACACACACCGATACACTATCCATGAGCCATACACACACACACACCCATACACTATCCATGAGCCATACACACACACACACCCATACACTATCCATGAGCCATACACACACACACACACACACACACACATACACCCATACACCATCCATGCGCCATACACACACCCATACACCATCCATGCTCCATACACACATGCAAACCCATACACTATCCATGCTCCATACACACACGCACACCCTTACACTATCCATGCTCCATACACACACGCACACCCATACACTATCCATGCTCCATAGACACACGCACACCCATACACTATCCATGCGCCATACACACACACATACACCATCCATGCGCCATACATACACGCACACCCATACACTATCAATGCTCCATACACACATGCACACCCATACACTATCCATGCGCCTTACACACACGCACACCCATACACTATCCATGTCCCATACGCACAGCCATACATTATGCATGCTCCATACACACACGCACACCCATACACTATCCATGTGCCATACACACATGCACACCCATACACTATCCATGCGCCATACACACACCCATACACCATCCATGCTCCATACACACATGCACACCCATACACTATCCATGCTCCATACACACACGCACACCCATACACTATCCATGCTCCATACACACACGCACACCCATACACTATCCATGCTTCATACACACACACACCCATACACTATCTATGCTCCATACACACACGCACACCCATACACTATCCATGCTCCATACACACACACACACACATACATACACTATCCATGCGCCATACACACACACACCCATACACTATCCATGAGCCATACACACACACACACACACACACCCATACACTATCCATGCACCATACACACACCCATACACCATCCATGCTCCATACATACACGCACACCCATACACTATCCATGCTCCATACACACACGCACATCCATACACTATCCATGCACCATACACACACGCACACCCATACACTATCCATGCTCCATACGCACTCCCATACACTATCCATGCTCCATACATACACGCACACCCATACACTATCCATGCTCCATACACACACGCACACCCATACACTATCCATGCACCATACACACACGCACACCCATACACTATCCATGCACCATTCACACACACACCGATACACTATCCATGAGCCATACACACACACACACCCATACACTATCCATGAGCCATACACACACACCCATACACCATCCATGCGCCATACACACACCCATACACCATCCAGGACCCATACACACACACACACACACACCCATCCATACAACATCCATGCGCCATACACACACCCATACACCATCCATGCTCCATACACACACACACCCATACACTATCCATGCTCCATACATACACGCACACCCATACACTATCCATGCTCCATACACACACGCACACCCATACACTATCCATGCGCCATTCACACACACACCGACACACTATCCATGATCCATACACTCACACACACCCATACACTATCCATGAGCCATACACACACAGACCGATACAATATCCATGATCCATACACACACACACCCAAACACTATCCATGAGCCATACACACACACACACACACCATCCATGCGCCATACACACACCCATATACCATCCATGCTCCATACACACACACGCACACCCATACACTATCCATGCTCCATACACACACGCACACCCATACACTATCCATGTGCCATACACACATGCACACCCATACACTATCCATGCGCCATACACACACCCATACACCATCCATGCTCCATACACACATGCACACCCATACACTATCCATGCTCCATACACACACGCACACCCATGCACTATCCATGCTCCATACACACACGCACACCCATACACTATCCATGCTTCATACACACACACACCCATACACTATCTATGCTCCATACACACACGCACACCCATACACTATCCATGCTCCATACACACACACACACACATACATACACTATCCATGCGCCATACACACACACACCCATACACTATCCATGAGCCATACACACACACACACACACACACACCCATACACTATCCATGCACCATACACACACCCATACACCATCCATGCTCCATAAATACACGCACACCCATACACTATCCATGCTCCATACACACACGCACATCCATACACTATCCATGCACCATACACACACGCACACCCATACACTATCCATGCTCCATACGCACTCCCATACACTATCCATGCTCCATACATACACGCACACCCATACACTATCCATGCTCCATACACACACGCACACCCATACACTATCCATGCACCATACACACACGCACACCCATACACTATCCATGCACCATTCACACACACACCGATACACTATCCATGAGCCATACACACACACACACCCATACACTATCCATGAGCCATACACACACACCCATACACCATCCATGCGCCATACACACACCCATACACCATCCAGGACCCATACACACACACACACACACCCACCCATACAACATCCATGCGCCATACACACACCCATACACCATCCATGCTCCATACACACACACACCCATACACTATCCATGCTCCATACATACACGCACACCCATACACTATCCATGCTCCATACACACACGCACACCCATACACTATCCATGCGCCATTCACACACACACCGACACACTATCCATGATCCATACACTCACACACACCCATACACTATCCATGAGCCATACACACACACAGACCGATACAATATCCATGATCCATACACACACACACCCAAACACTATCCATGAGCCATACACACACACACACACACCATCCATGCGCCATACACACACCCATATACCATCCATGCTCCATACACACACACGCACACCCATACACTATCCATGCTCCATACATACACGCACACCCATACACTATCCATGCTCCATACACGCACGCACACCCATACACTATCCATGCACCATACACACACGCACACCCATACACTATCCATGCGCCATTCACACACACACCGATACACTATCCATGAGCCATACACACACACACACCCATACACTATCCATGAGCCATACACACACACCCATACACCATCCATGCGCCATACACACACCCATACACCATCCAGGACCCATACACACACACACACACACCCACCCATACAACATCCATGCGCCATATACACACCCATACACCATCCATGCTCCATACACACGCACACCCATACACTATCCATGCTCCATACACACACGCACACCCATACACTATCCATGCTCCATACACGCATGCACACCCATACACTATCCATGCGCCATTCACACACACACCGACACACTATCCATGATCCATACACACACACACACCCATACACTATCCATGAGCCATACACACTCACACCGATACAATATCCATGATCCATACACACACACACCCATACACTATCCATGAGCCATATACACACACACACACACACACACACACACACACATACACACACACCATCCATGTGCCATACACACACCCATATACCATCCATGCTCCATACACACACACGCACACCCATACACTATCCATGCTCCATACACAATCCATGCTCCATACACACACGCACACCCATACACTATCCATGCGCCATACACACACCCATACACCATCCATGCTTCATACACACATGCACACCCATACACTATCCATGCTCCATACACACACGCACACCCATACACTATCCATGCTCCATACACACACGCACACACGCACACCCATACACTATCCATGCTCCATACACACAGGCACACCCATACACTATCCATGCACCATACACACACGCACACCCATACACTATCCATGCTCCATACGCACACCCATACACTATCCATTCTCCATACACACATGCACACCCATACACTATCCATGCGCCATTCACACACACACCGATACACTATCCATGAGCCATACACACACACACACCCATACACTATCCATGAGCCATACACACACACACACCCATACACTATCCATGAGCCATACACACACACACACACACACACACATACACCCATACACCATCCATGCGCCATACACACACCCATACACCATCCATGCTCCATACACACATGCAAACCCATACACTATCCATGCTCCATACACACACGCACACCCTTACACTATCCATGCTCCATACACACACGCACACCCATACACTATCCATGCTCCATAGACACACGCACACCCATACACTATCCATGCGCCATACACACACACATACACCATCCATGCGCCATACATACACGCACACCCATACACTATCAATGCTCCATACACACATGCACACCCATACACTATCCATGCGCCTTACACACACGCACACCCATACACTATCCATGTCCCATACGCACAGCCATACATTATGCATGCTCCATACACACACGCACACCCATACACTATCCATGTGCCATACACACATGCACACCCATACACTATCCATGCGCCATACACACACCCATACACCATCCATGCTCCATACACACATGCACACCCATACACTATCCATGCTCCATACACACACGCACACCCATACACTATCCATGCTCCATACACACACGCACACCCATACACTATCCATGCTTCATACACACACACACCCATACACTATCTATGCTCCATACACACACGCACACCCATACACTATCCATGCTCCATACACACACACACACACATACATACACTATCCATGCGCCATACACACACACACCCATACACTATCCATGAGCCATACACACACACACACACACACACCCATACACTATCCATGCACCATACACACACCCATACACCATCCATGCTCCATACATACACGCACACCCATACACTATCCATGCTCCATACACACACGCACATCCATACACTATCCATGCACCATACACACACGCACACCCATACACTATCCATGCTCCATACGCACTCCCATACACTATCCATGCTCCATACATACACGCACACCCATACACTATCCATGCTCCATACACACACGCACACCCATACACTATCCATGCACCATACACACACGCACACCCATACACTATCCATGCACCATTCACACACACACCGATACACTATCCATGAGCCATACACACACACACACCCACACACTATCCATGAGCCATACACACACACCCATACACCATCCATGCGCCATACACACACCCATACACCATCCAGGACCCATACACACACACACACACACACCCACCCATACAACATCCATGCGCCATACACACACCCATACACCATCCATGCTCCATACACACACACACCCATACACTATCCATGCTCCATACATACACGCACACCCATACACTATCCATGCTCCATACACACACGCACACCCATACACTATCCATGCGCCATTCACACACACACCGACACACTATCCATGATCCATACACTCACACACACCCATACACTATCCATGAGCCATACACACACAGACCGATACAATATCCATGATCCATACACACACACACCCAAACACTATCCATGAGCCATACACACACACACCATCCATGCGCCATACACACACCCATATACCATCCATGCTCCATACACACACACGCACACCCATACACTATCCATGCTCCATACACACACGCACACCCATACACTATCCATGTGCCATACACACATGCACACCCATACACTATCCATGCGCCATACACACACCGTTACACCATCCATGCTCCATACACACATGCACACCCATACACTATCCATGCTCCATACACACACGCACACCCATGCAGTATCCATGCTCCATACACACACGCACACCCATACACTATCCATGCTTCATACACACACACACCCATACACTATCTATGCTCCATACACACACGCACACCCATACACTATCCATGCTCCATACACACACACACACACATACATACACTATCCATGCGCCATACACACACACACCCATACACTATCCATGAGCCATACATACACACACACACACACACCCATACACTATCCATGCACCATACACACACCCATACACCATCCATGCTCCATAAATACACGCACACCCATACACTATCCATGCTCCATACACACACGCACATCCATACACTATCCATGCACCATACACACACGCACACCCATACACTATCCATGCTCCATACGCACTCCCATACACTATCCATGCTCCATACATACACGCACACCCATACACTATCCATGCTCCATACACACACGCACACCCATACACTATCCATGCACCATACACACACGCACACCCATACACTATCCATGCACCATTCACACACACACCGATACACTATCCATGAGCCATACACACACACACACCCATACACTATCCATGAGCCATACACACACACCCATACACCATCCATGCGCCATACACACACCCATACACCATCCAGGACCCATACACACACACACACACACCCACCCATACAACATCCATGCGCCATACACACACCCATACACCATCCATGCTCCATACACACACACACCCATACACTATCCATGCTCCATACATACACGCACACCCATACACTATCCATGCTCCATACACACACGCACACCCATACACTATCCATGCGCCATTCACACACACACCGACACACTATCCATGATCCATACACTCACACACACCCATACACTATCCATGAGCCATACACACACACAGACCGATACAATATCCATGATCCATACACACACACACCCAAACACTATCCATGAGCCATACACACACACACACACCATCCATGCGCCATACACACACCCATATACCATCCATGCTCCATACACACACACGCACACCCATACACTATCCATGCTCCATACATACACGCACACCCATACACTATCCATGCTCCATACACACACGCACACCCATACACTATCCATGCACCATACACACACGCACACCCATACACTATCCATGCGCCATTCACACACACACCGATACACTATCCATGAGCCATACACACACACACACCCATACACTATCCATGAGCCATACACACACACCCATACACCATCCATGCGCCATACACACACCCATACACCATCCAGGACCCATACACACACACACACACACCCACCCATACAACATCCATGCGCCATATACACACCCATACACCATCTATGCTCCATACACACGCACACCCATACACTATCCATGCTCCATACACACACGCACACCCATACACTATCCATGCTCCATACACGCATGCACACCCATACACTATCCATGCGCCATTCACACACACACCGACACACTATCCATGATCCATACACACACACACACCCATACACTATCCATGAGCCATACACACTCACACCGATACAATATCCATGATCCATACACACACACACCCATACACTATCCATGAGCCATATACACACACACACACACACACACACACACACACACACACACACACATACACACACACCATCCATGTGCCATACACACACCCATATACCATCCATGCTCCATACACACACACGCACACCCATACACTATCCATGCTCCATACACAATCCATGCTCCATACACACACGCACACCCATACACTATCCATGCGCCATACACACACCCATACACCATCCATGCTTCATACACACATGCACACCCATACACTATCCATGCTCCATACACACACGCACACCCATACACTATCCATGCTCCATACACACACGCACACACGCACACCCATACACTATCCATGCTCCATACATACACGCACACCCATACACTATCCATGCTCCATACACACACGCACACCCATACACTATCCATGCGCCATTCACACACACACCGACACACTATCCATGATCCATACACTCACACACACCCATACACTATCCATGAGCCATACACACACACAGACCGATACAATATCCATGATCCATACACACACACACCCAAACACTATCCATGAGCCATACACACACACACACACACCATCCATGCGCCATACACACACCCATATACCATCCATGCTCCATACACACACACGCACACCCATACACTATCCATGCTCCATACATACACGCACACCCATACACTATCCATGCTCCATACACACACGCACACCCATACACTATCCATGCACCATACACACACGCACACCCATACACTATCCATGCGCCATTCACACACACACCGATACACTATCCATGAGCCATACACACACACACACCCATACACTATCCATGAGCCATACACACACACCCATACACCATCCATGCGCCATACACACACCCATACACCATCCAGGACCCATACACACACACACACACACCCACCCATACAACATCCATGCGCCATATACACACCCATACACCATCCATGCTCCATACACACGCACACCCATACACTATCCATGCTCCATACACACACGCACACCCATACACTATCCATGCTCCATACACGCATGCACACCCATACACTATCCATGCGCCATTCACACACACACCGACACACTATCCATGATCCATACACACACACACACCCATACACTATCCATGAGCCATACACACTCACACCGATACAATATCCATGATCCATACACACACACACCCATACACTATCCATGAGCCATATACACACACACACACACACACACACACACACACATACACACACACCATCCATGTGCCATACACACACCCATATACCATCCATGCTCCATACACACACACGCACACCCATACACTATCCATGCTCCATACACAATCCATGCTCCATACACACACGCACACCCATACACTATCCATGCGCCATACACACACCCATACACCATCCATGCTTCATACACACATGCACACCCATACACTATCCATGCTCCATACACACACGCACACCCATACACTATCCATGCTCCATACACACACGCACACACGCACACCCATACACTATCCATGCTCCATACACACACGCACATCCATACACTATCCATGCTCCATACACACACGCACACCCATACACTATCCATGCGCCATACACACACACACCCAGACACTATCCATGAGCCATACACACACACACACACACACACCCATACACTATCCATGCACCATACACACACCCATACACCATCCATGCTCCATACATACATGCACACCCATACACTATCCATGCTCCATACACACACGCACACCCATACACTATCCATTCACCATACACACATGCACACCCATACACTATCCATGCTCTATACGCACACCCATACACTATCCATGCTCCATACACGCATGCACTCCCATACACTATCCATGCTCCATACATACACGCACACCCATACACTATCCATGCTCCATACACACACGCACACCCATACACTATCCATGCACCATACACACACGCACACCCATACACTATCCATGCACCATTCACACACACACCGATACACTATCCATGAGCCATACACACACACACACCCATACACTATCCATGAGCCATACACACACACCCATACACCATCCATGCGCCATACACACACCCATACACCATCCAGGACCCATACACACACACACACACACCCACCCATACAACATCCATGCGCCATACACACACCCATACACCATCCATGCTCCATACACACACACACCCATACACTATCCATGCTCCATACATACACGCACACCCATACACTATCCATGCTCCATACACACACGCACACCCATACACTATCCATGCGCCATTCACACACACACCGACACACTATCCATGATCCATACACTCACACACACCTATACACTATCCATGAGCCATACACACACACAGACCGATACAATATCCATGATCCATACACACACACACCCAAACACTATCCATGAGCCATACACACACACACACACACCATCCATGCGCCATACACACACCCATATACCATCCATGCTCCATACACACACACGCACACCCATACACTATCCATGCTCCATACATACACGCACACCCATACACTATCCATGCTCCATACACACACGCACACCCATACACTATCCATGCACCATACACACACGCACACCCATACACTATCCATGCGCCATTCACACACACACCGATACACTATCCATGAGCCATACACACACACACACCCATACACTATCCATGAGCCATACACACACACCCATACACCATCCATGCGCCATACACACACCCATACACCATCCAGGACCCATACACACACACACACACACCCACCCATACAACATCCATGCGCCATATACACACCCATACACCATCCATGCTCCATACACACGCACACCCATACACTATCCATGCTCCATACACACACGCACACCCATACACTATCCATGCTCCATACACGCATGCACACCCATACACTATCCATGCGCCATTCACACACACACCGACACACTATCCATGATCCATACACACACACACACCCATACACTATCCATGAGCCATACACACTCACACCGATACAATATCCATGATCCATACACACACACACCCATACACTATCCATGAGCCATATACACACACACACACACACACACACACACACACACACACACACACACATACACACACACCATCCATGTGCCATACACACACCCATATACCATCCATGCTCCATACACACACACGCACACCCATACACTATCCATGCTCCATACACAATCCATGCTCCATACACACACGCACACCCATACACTATCCATGCGCCATACACACACCCATACACCATCCATGCTTCATACACACATGCACACCCATACACTATCCATGCTCCATACACACACGCACACCCATACACTATCCATGCTCCATACACACACGCACACACGCACACCCATACACTATCCATGCTCCATACACACACGCACATCCATACACTATCCATGCTCCATACACACACGCACACCCATACACTATCCATGCGCCATACACACACACACCCAGACACTATCCATGAGCCATACACACACACACACACACACACACACCCATACACTATCCATGCACCATACACACACCCATACACCATCCATGCTCCATACATACATGCACACCCATACACTATCCATGCTCCATACACACACGCACACCCATACACTATCCATTCACCATACACACATGCACACCCATACACTATCCATGCTCTATACGCACACCCATACACTATCCATGCTCCATACACGCATGCACACCCATACACTATCCATGTGCCATTCACACACACACACCGATACACTATCCATGAGCCATACACACACACACCGATACACTATCCATGAGCCATACACACACACACCCATACACTATCCATGAGCCATACACACACACACACACCCATACACTATCCATGAGCCATGCACACACACACACACACACACACACACACACCAATACACCATCCATGCGCCATACACACACCCATACACCATCCATGCTCCATACACACATGCACACCCATACACTATCCATGCTCCATAAACACACCCTTACACTATCCATGCTCCATACACACATGCACACCCATACACTATCCATGCGCCATACAGACACACACACCCATACTCTATCCATGCGCCATACACACACACACACACACCCATACACTATCCATGCGCCATACACACACCCATACACCATCCATGCTCCATACATGCTCCATACATGCACGCACACCCATACACTATCCATGCTCCATACACACATGCACACCCATACACTATCCATGCGCCATACAAACACGCACACCCATACACTATCCATGCTCCATACGCACACCCATACACTATGCATGCTCCATACACACACGCACACCCATACACTATCCATGTGCCATACACACACGCACACCCATACACTATCCATGCATCATACACACACCCATGCACCATCCATGCTCCATACACACATGCACACCCATACACTATCCATGCTCCATACACACACGCACACCCATACACTATCCATGCTCCATACACACACGCACACCCATACACTATCCATGCTCCATACACACACGCACACCCATACACTATCCATGCTCCATACACACACGCACACCCATACACTATCCATGCGCCATACACACACCCACCCATACACTATCCATGAGCCATACACACACACACACCCATACACTATCCATGCACCATACACACACCCATACACCATCCATGCTCCATACATACACGCACACCCATACACTATCCATGCACCATACACACACGCACACCCATACACTATCCATGCTCCATACGCACACCCATACACTATCCATGCTCCATACACACATGCACACCCATAAACTATCCATGCGCCATTCACACACACACCAATACACTATCCATGAGCCATACACACACACACCCATTCACTATCCATGAGCCATACACACACACACACCCATACACCATCCATGCGCCATACACACACCCATACACCATCCAGGAGCCATACACACACACCCACCCATACAAAATCCATGTGCCATACACCATCCATGCTCCATACACACACACACCCATACACTATCCATGCTCCATACACACACGCACACCCATACACTATCCATGCTCCATACACACACGCACACCCATACACTATCCATGCGCCATTCACACACACACCGATACACTATCCATGATCCATACACACACACACCCATACACTATCCATGCTCCATAGACACACGCACACCCATGCACTATCCATGCTTCATACACACATGCACACCCATACACTATCCACGCCCAATACACACACACCCATACACTATCCATGAGCCATACACACACACACACACACCCATAAACTATCCATGCACCATACACACACTTATACACCATCCATGCTCCATACACACACGCACACCAATACACTATCCATGCTCCATACACACACGCACACCAATACACTATCCATGCTCCATACACACACGCACACCCATACACTATCCATGCGCCATACACACACGCACACCCATACACTATCCATGCGCCATACGCACACCCATACACTATCCATGCGCCAAACACACACGCACACCCATACACTCTCCATGCGCCATACACACACGCACACCCATACACTATCCCTGCTCCATACACACACACACACCCATACACTATCCATGCTCCATACACACACGCACACCCATACACTATCCATGCTCCAAACACACACGCACACCCATACACTATCCATGCACCATACACACACGCACACCCATACACTATCCATGCGCCATACACACACGCACACCCATACACTATCCATGCTCCATACACACACACACACACCCATACACTATCTATGCTCCATTCACACACGCACACCCATACACTATCCATGCTCCATAAGCACACGCACACCCACTCCATACACACACGCACACCCATACACTATCCATGCTCCATACACACACGCACAGACACACACTATCCATGCTCCATACACACACACGCACACCCACTCCATACACACACGCACACCCATACACTATCCATGCGCCATACACACACACACCCATACACTATCCATGCGCCATACACACACGCACACCCATACACTATCCATGCGCCATACACTCACACCCATACACTATCCATGAGCCATACACACACACAAGCACACCCATACACTATCCATGAGCCATACACACACACACGCACACCCATACACTATCCATGCGCCATACACAAACCATGCTCCATACACACACACACACCCATACACTATCCATGCGCCATACACACACGCACACCCATACAATATCAATGCTCCATACACACACGCACACCCATACACTATCCATGCTCTATACACACACGCACACCCATACACTATCCATGCCCCATACACACACACACACCCATACACTATCCATGCTCCATACACACACGCACACCCATACACTATCCATGCGCCATACAGACACACACCCATACACTATCCATGATCCATACACACACACACACACACCCATACATTATCCATGCGCCATACTCACACGCACACCCATACACTATCCATGCGCCATACACACACACACCCATACACTATCCATGAGCCATACACACACACACGCATACACTATCCATGAGCCATACACACACACACGCACACCCATACACTATCCATGCTCCATACACACACGCTCACCCATACACTATCCATGCTCCATACACACATGCACACCCATACACTATCCATGCTCCATACACACATGCACACCCATACACTATCCATGTGCCATACACACACGCACACCCATACACTATCCATGCTCCATACACACACGCACAACCATACACTATCCATGCTCCATACACACACGCACACCCATACACTATCCATGCTCTATACACACACGCACACCCATACACTATCCATGCGCAATACACACACGCACACCCACACACTATCCATGCTCCATACACACACGCACACCCATACACTATCCATGCGCCATACACACACGCACACCCATACACTATCCATGCTCCATACACACTCGCACACCCATACACTATCCATGCTCCATACACACATGTACACCCATACACTATCCATGCTCCATACACACACACACACCCATACACTATCCATGAGCCATACACACACGCACACCCATACACTATCCATGCTCCATACATACACGCACACCCATACACTATCCATGCGCCATACATAAACGCACACCCATACACTATCCATGCTCCATACACACACGCACACCCATACACTATCCATGCTCCATACACACACGCACACCCATACACTATCCATGCTCCATAGACACACGCACACCCATGCACTATCCATGCTTCATACACACGTGCACACCCATACACTATCCACGCCCAATACACACACACCCATACACTATCCATGCGCCATACACACACGCACACCCATACACTATCCATGCGCCATACACACACGCACACCCATACACTATCCATGCGCCAAACACACACGCACACCCATACACTCTCCATGCGCCATACACACACGCACACCCATACACTATCCATGCTCCATACACACACACACACCCATACACTATCCATGCTCCATACACACACGCACACCCATACACTATCCATGCTCCATACACACACGCACACCCATACACTATCCATGCTCCATACACACATGCACACCTATACACTATCCATGCGCCATACACACACACACCCATACACTATCCGTGAGCCATACACACACACACACACACCCACCCATACACCATCCATGCGCCATACACACACCCATACACCATCCATGCTCCATACACACACACATACACCCATACACTATCCATGCTCCATACACACACGCACACCCATACACTATCCATGCTCCATAAACACACGCACACCCATACACTATCCATGTGCCATACACACATGCACACCCATACACTATCCATGCTCCATACACACACGCGCACACCCATACACTATCCATGCTCCATACACACACGCACACCCATACACTATCCATGCTCCATACACACACGCACACCCATACACTATCCATGCTCCATACACACACGCACACCCACACACTATCCATGCTCCATACACACACGCACACTATCCATGCTCCATACACACACGCACACCCACTCCATACACACACGCACACCCATACACTATCCATGCGCCATACACACACACACCCATACACTATCCATGAGCCATACACACACACACCCACCCATACACTATCCATTCGCCATACACACATGCACACCCATACACTATCCATGCGCCATACACTCACACCAATACACTATCCATGAGCCATACACACACACAAGCACACGCATACAGTATCCATGAGCCATACACACGCACACCCATACACTATCCATGCTCCATACACACACGCTCACCCATACACTATCCATGCTCCATACACATACGCACACCCATACACTATCCATGCTCCATACACACACGCACACCCATACATTATCCATGCGCCATACACACATGCACACCCATACACTATCCATGCGCCATACACACACGCACACCCATACACTATCCATGCTCCATACACACATGCACACCGATACACTATCCATGCTCTATACACACATGCACACCCATACACTATCCATGCTCCACACACACACACGCACACCAATACACTATCCATGCTCCATACACACACGCACACCCATACACTATCCATGCGCAATACACACACGCACACCCATACACTATCCATGCTCCATACACACACGCACACCCATACACTATCCATGCTCCATACACACACGCACACCCATACACTATCCATGCTCCATACACACACACACACCCATACACTATCCTTGCGCCATACACACACGCACACCCATACACTATCCATGCTCCATACACACACGCACACCCATACACTATCCATGCACCATACATACACGCACACCCATACACTATCCATGCTCCAAACACACACGCACACCCATACACTATCCATGCTCCATACACACACGACCACCCATACACTATCCATGCTCCATACACACACGCACACCCATACACTATCCATGCTCCATACACTCACGCACACCCGTACACTATCCATGCGCCATACACACATGCACACCCATACACTATCCATGCGCCATACACACACGCACACCCATACACTATCCATGCGCCATACACGCAGGCACACCCATACACTATCCATGCTCCATACACACACGCACACCCATACACTATCCATGCTCCATACACACACGCACACCCATACACTATCCATGCTCCATACACACACGCACACCCATACACTATCCATGCACCATACACACACACACACCCATACACTATCCGTGAGCCATACAAACACACACACACACCCACCCATACACCATGCATGCGCCATACACACACGCACACCCATACACTATCCATGCTCCATGCACACACGCACATCCATACACTATCCATGCTCCATACACACATGCACACCCATACACTATCCATGCGCCGTACACACATGCACACCCATACACTATCCATGCTCCATACACACACGCACACCCATACACTATCCATGCTCCATACACACACGCACACCCATACACTATCCATGCTCCGTACACACACGCACACCCATACACTATCCATGCGCCATACACACACACACCCAAACACTATCCATGAGCCATACACACACACACACACAAATACACTATCCATGTGCCATACACACACGCATACACCATCCATGCTCCATACACACACGCACACCGATACACTATCCCTGCTCCATACACACACGCACACCCATACACTATCCATGCTCCATACACACACGCACACCCATACACTATCCATGCTCCAAACACACACGCACACCCATACACTATCCATGCACCATACACACAGGCACACCCATACACTATCCATGCGCCATACACACACGCACACCCATACACTATCCATGCTCCATACACACACACACACCCATACACTATCTATGCTCCATTCACACACGCACACCCATACACTATCCATGCTCCATACACACACGCACACTCACTCCATACACACACGCACACCCATACACTATCCATGCTCCATACACACACGCACACCCACACACTATCCATGCTCCATACACACACACGCACACCCACTCCATACACACACGCACACCCATACACTATCCATGCGCCATACACACACACACCCATACACTATCCATGCGCCATACACACACGCACACCCATACACTATCCATGCGCCATACACTCACACCCATACACTATCCATGAGCTATACACACACACAAGCACACCCATACACTATCCATGAGCCATAGACACACACACGCACACCCATACACTATCCATGCGCCATACACAAACCATGCTCCATACACACACACACACCCATACACTATCCATGCGCCATAAACACACGCACACCCATACAATATCAATGCTCCATACACACACGCACACCCATACACTATCCATGCTCTATACACACACGCACACCCATACACTATCCATGCCCCATACACACACACACACCCATACACTATCCATGCTCCATACACACACGCACACCCATACACTATCCATGCGCCATACAGACACACACGCATACACTATCCATGAGCCATACACACACACACGCACACCCATACACTATCCATGCTCCATACACACACGCTCACCCATACACTATCCATGCTCCATACACACATGCACACCCATACACTATCCATGCTCCATACACACATGCACACCCATACACTATCCATGTGCCATACACACACGCACACACATACACTATCCATGCTCCATACACACACGCACAACCATACACTATCCATGCTCCATACACACACGCACACCCATACACTATCCATGCGTAACACACACACGCACATCCACACACTATCCATGCTCCATACACACACGCACACCCATACACTATCCATGCGCCATACACACACGCACACCCATACACTATCCATGCTCCATACACACACGCACACCCATACACTATCCATGCTCCATACACACATGTACACCCATACACTATCCATGCTCCATACACACACACACACCCATACACTATCCATGCGCCATACACACGCACACGCATACACTATCCATGCTCCATACACACACGCACACCCATACACTATCCATGCGCCATACATAAACGCACACCCATACACTATCCATGCTCCATACACACACGCATACCCATACACTATCCATGCTCCATACACACACGCACACCCATACACTATCCATGCTCCATAGACACACGCACACCCATGCACTATCCATGCTTCATACACACATGCACACCCATACACTATCCACGCCCAATACACACACACCCATACACTATCCATGAGCCATACACACACACACACACACCCATAAACTATTCATGCACCATACACACACTTATACACCATCCATGCTCCATACACACACGCACACCAATACACTATCCATGCTCCATACACACACGCACACCAATACACTATCCATGCTCCATACACACACGCACACCCATACACTATCCATGCGCCATACACACATGCACACCCATACACTATCCATGCGCCATACACACACGCACACCCATACACTATCCATGCGCCAAACACACACGCACACCCATACACTCTCCATGCGCCATACACACACGCACACCCATACACTATCCCTGCTCCATACACACACGCACACCCATACACTATCCATGCTCCATACACACACGCACACCCATACACTATCCATGCTCCAAACACACACGCACACCCATACACTATCCATGCACCATACACACACGCACACCCATACACTATCCATGCGCCATACACACACGCACACCCATACACTATCCATGCTCCATACACACACACACACACCCATACACTATCCATGCTCCATACACACACGCACACCCATACACTATCCATGCTCCAAACACACACGCACACCCATACACTATCCATGCTCCATACACACACGCACACCCACTCCATACACACACGCTCACCCATACACTATCCATGCTCCATACACACACGCACAGACACACACTATCCATGCTCCATACACACACACGCACAACCACTCCATACACACACGCACACCCATACACTATCCATGCGCCATACACACACACACCCATACACTATCCATGCGCCATACACACACGCACACCCATACACTATCCATGCGCCATACACTCACACCCATACACTATCCATGAGCCATACACACACACAAGCACACCCATACACTATCCATGAGCCATACACACACACACGCACACCCATACACTATCCATGCGCCATACACAAACCATGCTCCATACACACACACACACCCATACACTATCCATGCGCCATACACACACGCAAACCCATACAATATCAATGCTCCATACACACACGCACACCCATACACTATCCATGCTCTATACACACACGCACACCCATACACTATCCATGCCCCATACACACACACACACCCATACACTATCCATGCTCCATACACACACGCACACCCATACACTATCCATGCGCCATACAGACACACACCCATACACTATCCATGATCCATACACACACACACACACCCATACACTATCCATGCGCCATACTCACACGCACACCCATACACTATCCATGCGCCATACACACACACACCCATACACTATCCATGAGCCATACACACACACACGCATACACTATCCATGAGCCATACACACACACACGCACACCCATACACTATCCATGCTCCATACACACATGCTCACCCATACACTATCCATGCTCCATACACACATGCACACCCATACACTATCCATGCTCCATACACACATGCACACCCATACACTATCCATGCTCCATACACACACGCACAACCATACACTATCCATGCTCCATACACACACGCACACCCATACACTATCCATGCTCTATACACACACGCACACCCATACACTATCCATGCGCAATACACACACGCACACCCACACACTATCCATGCTCCATACAAACACGCACACCCATACACTATCCATGCGCCATACACACACGCACACCCATACACTATCCATGCTCCATACACACATGCACACCCATACACTATCCATGCGCCATACACACACGCACACCCATACACTATCCATGCTCCATACACACACGCACACCCATACACTATCCATGCGCCATACATAAACGCACACCCATACACTATCCATGCTCCATACACACACGCACACCCATACACTATCCATGCTCCATACACACACGCACACCCATACACTATCCATGCTCCATAGACACACGCACACCCATGCACTATCCATGCTTCATACACACGTGCACACCCATACACTATCCACGCCCAATACACACACACCCATACACTATCCATGAGCCATACACACACACACACACCCATAAACTATCCATGCACCATACACACACTTATACACCATCCATGCTCCATACACACACGCACACCAATACACTATCCATGCTCCATACACACACGCACACCAATACACTATCCATGCTCCATACACACACGCACACCCATACACTATCCATGCGCCATACACACACGCACACCCATACACTATCCATGCGCCATACACACACGCACACCCATACACTATCCATGCGCGAAACACACACGCACACCCATACACTCTCCATGCGCCATACACACACGCACACCCATACACTATCCATGCTCCATACACACACACACACCCATACACTATCCATGCTCCATACACACACGCACACCCATACACTATCCATGCTCCATACACACACGCACACCCATACACTATCCATGCTCCATACACACATGCACACCTATACACTATCCATGCGCCATACACACACACACCCATACACTATCCGTGAGCCATACACACACACACACACACACACACACACACACACACACACACCCATACACCATCCATGGGCCATACACACACCCATACACCACCCATGCTCCATACACACACACACACACACCCATACACTATCCATGCTCCATACACACACGCACACCCATACACTATCCATGCTCCATAAACACACGCACACCCATACACTATCCATGTGCCATACACACATGCACACCTATACACTATCCATGCTCCATACACACACGCGCACACCCATACACTATCCATGCTCCATACACACACGCACACCCATACACTATACATGCTCCATACACACACGTACACCCATACACTATCCATGCGCCATACACACAGGCACACCCATACACTATCCATGCTCCATGCACACACGCACACCCATACACTATTCATGCTCCATACACACACACACTATCCATGCTCCATAAACACACACACCCATACACTATCCATGAGCCATACACACACACCCATACACTATCCATGTGCCATACACACACCCATACACCATCCATGCTCCATACACACACGCACACCCATACACTATCTATGCTCCATACACACACGCACACCCATACACTATCCATGCTCCATACACACACGCATACCCATACACTATCCATGCTCCATACACACAGGCACACCCACACACTATCCATGCTCCATACACACACGCACACCCATACACTATCCATGCTCCATACACAAACGCACACCCATACACT
This sequence comes from Ambystoma mexicanum, assembly GCF_040938575.1. Lineage (NCBI taxonomy): Eukaryota > Metazoa > Chordata > Amphibia > Caudata > Ambystomatidae > Ambystoma > Ambystoma mexicanum. The sequence continues at coordinate 803,837,799 of NC_090938.1, forward strand.
TTCCATGCTCCATACACACATGCACACCCATACACCATCCATGCTCCATACACACACGCACACCCATACACTATCAATGCTCCATACACACACGCACATCCATACACTATCCATGCTCCATACACACACGCACACCCATACACTATCCATGCTCCATACACACGCGCACACCCATACACTATCCATGTTCCATACACACATGCACACCCATACACTATCCATGCTCCATACACACATGCACACCCATACACTACCCATGCTCCATACACACACCCATACACTATCCATGTGCCATACACACACGCACACCCATACACTATCCATGCTCCATACACACACGCACACCCATATACTATCCATGCTCCATACACACACACACCCATACACTATCCATGCTCCATACACACACGCACACCCATACACTATCCATGCTCCATACACACACGCACACCCATACACTATCCATGCGCCATACACACACCCATACACCATCCATGCTCCATACACACACGCACACCCATACACTATCCATGCTCCATACACACACGCACACCCATACACTATCCATGCTCCATACACACATGCACACCCGTGCACTATCCATGCTCCATACACACACGCACACCCATACATCATCCGTGCTCCATACACACACGCACACCCATACACTATCCATGCCCCATACACACAGGCACACCCATACACTATCCATGCTCCATACACACACGCACACCCATACATTATCCATGCTCCATACACACATGCACACCCATACACTATCCGTGAGCCATACACACACACACACACACACACACACACACACACCCACCCATACACCATCCATGCGCCGTACACACACCCATACACCATCCATGCTCCATACACACACGCACACCCATACACTATCCATGCTCCATACACACACGCACACCCATACACTATCCATGCTCCATACACACACGCACACCCATACACTATCCATGCGCCATACACACATGCCCACCCATACACTATCCATGCTCCATACACACACGCACACCCATACACTATCCATGCTCCATATGCACACGCACACCCATACACTATCCATGCTCCATACACACACGCACACCCATACACTATCCATGCTCCATAGACACACGCACACCCATGCACTATCCATGCTTCATACACACATGCACACCCATACACTATCCACTCCCAATACACACACACCCATACACTATCCATGAGCCATACACACACACACACACACACACCCATAAACTATCCATGCACCATACACACACTTATACACCATCCATGCTCCATACACACACGCACACCAATACACTATCCATGCTCCATACACACACGCACACCAATACACTATCCATGCTCCATACACACACGCACACCCATACACTATCCATGCGCCATACACACACGCACACCCATACACTATCCATGCGCCATACACACACGCACACCCATACACTATCCATGCGCCATGCACACACGCACACCCATACACTATCCATGCGCCATACACACACGCACACCCATACACTCTCCATGCGCCATACACACACACACACCCATACACTATCCATGCTCCATACACACACACACACCCATACACTATCCATGCTCCATACACACACGCACACCCATACACTATCCATGCTCCATACACACACGCACACCCATACACTATCCATGCTCCATACACACACGCACGCCTATACACTATCCATGCGCCATACACACACACACCCATACACTATCCGTGAGCCATACACACACACACACCCACCCATACACCATCCATGCGCCATACACACACCCACCCATACACCATCCATGCTCCATACACACACCCATACACCATCCATGCTCCATACACACACACACACACCCATACACTATCCATGCTCCATACACACACGCACACCCATACACTATCCATGCTCCATAAACACACGCACACCCATACACACACACACACACGCACACACAAACACACACACACCCATACACCATCCATGCGCCGTACACACACGCACACCCATACACTATCCATGCTCCATACACACACGCACACCCATACACTATCCATGCTCCATACACACGCACACCCATACACTATCCATGCGCCATACACACATGCCCACCCATACACTATCCATGCTCCATACACACACGCACACCCATACACTATCCATGCTCCATACGCACACGTACACCCATACACTATCCATGCTCCATACACACAGGCACACCCATACACTATCCATGCTCTATACACACACACACCCATACACTATCCATGCTCCATACACACACACACTATCCATGCGCCATACACACACACACCCATATACTATCCACGAGCCGTACACACACACCCATACACTATCAATGCGCCATACACACACCCATACACCATCCATGCTCCATACACACATGCACACCCATACACTATACATGCTCCATACACACGCACACCCATACACTATCCATGCTCCATACACACACGCATACCCATACACTATCCATGCTCCATACACACACGCACACCCACACACTATCCATGCTCCACACACAAGCACACCCATACACCGTCCATGCTCCATACACACACCCATACACTATCCATGCTCCATACACACGCACACCCATACACTATCCATGCTCCATACACACACGCACACCCATACACTATCCATGCTCCATACACACACGCACACCCATACACTATCCATGCTCCATACACACACGCACACCCATACACTATCCATGCTCCATACACACATGCACACCCATACACTATCCATGCTCCATACACACACACACACCCATACACTATCCATGCTCCATACACACACGCACACCCATACACTATCCATGCTCCATACACACACGCACACCCATACACTATCCATGTTCCATACACACATGCACACCCATACACTTTCCAGGATCCATACACACACGCACACCCATACACTATCCATGCACCATACACACACACACACACCCATACACTATCCATGAGCCATACACACACACCCACCCATACACCATCCATGTGCCATACGATATATGATATGAAATGATATGATAGTTTATTTATATAGCGCCTATACACAATGTGTTTCAAAGCGCTTCAAGGCAAGGGAGGGAACAAGGGGAAAAAACAATGACATTCTTACAGGCCATGAACAGTAAGGATGTGAAATTAACTATCGTACTCGGCCTGACGACATTTCAGATAGTGCAAGAGCTAAAACATAGATAAGGAAGGGAGGGGGGAGAGTGGGAAGGAAATGGAAACAGACAGGCGACTACCACACTAGGCCTGACGACATTTCTGGTAGAGCCGGAAAAAAAACAAGAGGTGAGGGAGAGGGGTGAAGAAAGGTAGGGGAGGAACAAAACAAGCAACTATCATATTAGGCCTGACGACATTTCAGATAGTGCTGGAGGGGGTTGGGGAGGAAAAAACCAGTAAGGGGAGGGAGGAGGAGACAGACAAGGTTGCTATCATACAAGGTCCAGGGACAATTCTGATAGAGTAAGTGCAGAGATGAAAGTAAGGGGAGGAGATAGGAAAAGGGGGAAGGGAAAGGAGGAGAGAAAAGAGAGTAAGCAGTCAAAAGAGTGGAGAAGCAAGAGTGGAGAGTGAATACAATTGCAGAAGTCAGTAGTAACACATAATGTTGCAAGCCAGGATACAAGATGAAGATGGGAACAGCATGAGTCAGGGCCACCATGAGTACAAGATGCAAAAGAAGTTCAGCATGAGAGTTGAGAAAGGGTGACGCACCGTGAATGAATGAAGTCCATAAAAGTCAAATCCAGCATTGTCCACAAGACGGTGATGGTGAAACCAGAATGTATCAGGACAGACTCCTGCAGAAGTAGGCTTGAGTGGGGTGAGGGGGGAGCAGGGTAGAAGAATCAAGCAAAACAGGCAACACCTGTGTGCGAGAATGGGTGGGCACAAGGAAACATCATGGGGGGACCAGAGGGAGTAACACATGTTGGTGCATGCCTACCTGCTGTCTGAGCAGGGGGTCGGGCCCTGGGTCCTCCTGGTCCGAACAGGTCCAAACAGGAATTCCCCTTTTCTTCGTCTGCCCTTTGCTTAAGACGCCCGGGCGAGACACGCCCTTGATCTAATAGTTAGGAGCAGGAAGGAAGAGGCAGGGCTAAGAAGGTGGGTGGTGCTTGCTATGTGGTGAAAAAGAGCATAAAACAGGAAGGCACTAGGTGGGCGGGGCATGCAAAGTGGTGGAAAAGACCGGCAAACAGGAAGGCACGAGGTGGGCTGGGGCTTAGGCCAGGTGACCTAGATCCACTTGCACCTGCTCCCCATCTGCAAAGGAAAAGAGGCTGGAGGGCTCCTTAAGTAGGAAAAAGGAACGGCAAACAGGAAGGCAACAGGTGGGCGGGGATTGCTAAGTGGTAAAAAAGAGCAGCAAACAGGAAGGCACTAGGTGGGCGGGGCTTGCTAAGTGGTGAAAAAGAGCGGCAAACAGGAAGGCACCAGATGGGCGGTGCTTGCTAAGTGGTGAAAGAGAGCGGCAGGCAGGAAGGCACCAGGTGGGCAGAGCTTAGGCCAGGTGACCTAGATCCACTTGCACCTGCTCCCCAACAAACACCCATATACCATCCATGCTCCATACAGACACGCACACCCATACACTATCCATGCTCCATACACACACGCACACCCATACACTATCCATGCTCCATACACACACGCACACCCATACACTATCCATGCTCCATACAGACACGCACACCCATACACTATCCATGCTCCATACACACACGCACACCCATACACTATCCATGTGCCATTCACACACACACCGATACACTATCCATGATCCATACACACACACACACACCCATACACTATCCATGAGCCATACACACACACACACACCCCCGTACACCATCCATGCGCCATACACACACCCATACACCATTCATGCTCCATACACACATGCACACCCATACACTATCCATGCTCCAAGCACACACGCACACCCATACACTATCCATGCTCCATACACACACCCATACACTATCCATCCTCCATACACACACGCACACCCATACACTATCCATGCGCCATACACACACACACCCATACACTATCCATGCGCCATACACACACACACCCATACACTATCCATGCGCCATGCGCCATCCACACACACACACACACACACCCATACACTATCCATGCGCCATACACACACCCATACACCATCCATGCTCCATGCACACACGCACACCCATACACTATCCATGCTCCATACACACACACACACCCATACACTATCCATGCTCCATACACACACGCACACCCATACACTACCCATGCTCCATACACACACGCACACCCATACACTATCCATGCTCCATACACACACCCATACACTATCCATGCGCCATACACCCACACACCCATACACTATCCATGAGCCATACACACACACCCATACACCATCCATGCGCCATACACACACCCATACACCATCCATGCTCCATACACACATGCACACCCATACACTATCCATGCTCCATACACACATGCACACTCATAAACTATCCATGCTCCATACACACACGCACACCCATACACTATCCATGCTCCATACACACACGCACTCGCATACACTATCCATGCTCCATACACACATGCACACCCATACACTATCCATGCACCATTCACACACACACCGATACACTATCCATGAGCCATACACACACACCCATACACTATCCATGAGCCATACACACACACTCACACCAATACACCATCCATGCGCTATACACACACCCATACACCATCCATGCTCCATACACACATGCACACACATACACTATCCATGCTCCATACACACACGCACACCCTTACACTATCCATGCTCCATACACACACGCACACCCATACACTATCCATGAGCCATACACACACACACCCATACACTATCCATGAGCCATACAAACACACACACACACACACACACACACACACACACACACACCCATACACCATCCATGCGCCATAGACACCCATACACCATCCATGCTCCATACACACATGCACACCCATACACTATCCATGCTCCATACACACACACACACCCTTACACTATCCATGCCCAATACACACACGCACACCCATACACTATCCATGCTCCATACACACACGCACACCCATACACTATCCATGCTCCATACACACACGCACACCCATACCCTATCCATGCTCCATACACGTAGACACCCATACACCATCCTTGCTCCATACACACATGCACACCCATACACTATCCATGCTCCATACACACACACACACGCTTACACTATCCATGCCCAATACACACACGCACACCAATACAATATCCATGCTCCATACACACACGCACACCCATACACTATCCATGCTCCATACACACACGCACACCCATACACTATCCATGCACCATACACACACACACCCATACACTATCCATGAGCCATACACACACACACACACACACACCCATACACTATCCATGCACCATACACACACCCATACACCATCCATGCTCCATACATACACGCACACCCATACGCTATCCATGCTCCATACACACACGCACACCCATACACTATCCATGCTCCATACACACAAACAGGAAGGCACCAGATGGGCGGTGCTTGCTAAGTGGTGAAAGAGAGCGGCAGGCAGGAAGGCACCAGGTGGGCAGAGCTTAGGCCAGGTGACCTAGATCCACTTGCACCTGCTCCCCAACAAACACCCATATACCATCCATGCTCCATACAGACACGCACACCCATACACTATCCATGCTCCATACACACACGCACACCCATACACTATCCATGCTCCATACACACACGCACACCCATACACTATCCATGCTCCATACAGACACGCACACCCATACACTATCCATGCTCCATACACACACGCACACCCATACACTATCCATGTGCCATTCACACACACACCGATACACTATCCATGATCCATACACACACACACACACCCATACACTATCCATGAGCCATACACACACACACACACCCGTACACCATCCATGCGCCATACACACACCCATACACCATTCATGCTCCATACACACATGCACACCCATACACTATCCATGCTCCAAGCACACACGCACACCCATACACTATCCATGCTCCATACACACACCCATACACTATCCATCCTCCATACACACACGCACACCCATACACTATCCATGCGCCATACACACACACACCCATACACTATCCATGCGCCATACACACACACACCCATACACTATCCATGCGCCATGCGCCATCCACACACACACACACACACCCATACACTATCCATGCGCCATACACACACCCATACACCATCCATGCTCCATGCACACACGTACACCCATACACTATCCATGCTCCATACACACACACACACCCATACACTATCCATGCTCCATACACACACGCACACCCATACACTACCCATGCTCCATACACACACGCACACCCATACACTATCCATGCTCCATACACACACCCATACACTATGCATGCGCCATACACCCACACACCCATACACTATCCATGAGCCATACACACACACCCATACACCATCCATGCGCCATACACACACCCATACACCATCCATGCTCCATACACACACGCACACCCATACACTATCCATGCTCCATACACACATGCACACTCATAAACTATCCATGCTCCATACACACACGCGCACCCATACACTATCCATGCTCCATACACACACGCACTCGCATACACTATCCATGCTCCATACACACATGCACACCCATACACTATCCATGCACCATTCACACACACACCGATACACTATCCATGAGCCATACACACACACCCATACACTATCCATGAGCCATACACACACACTCACACCAATACACCATCCATGCGCTATACACACACCCATACACCATCCATGCTCCATACACACATGCACACACATACACTATCCATGCTCCATACACACACGCACACCCTTACACTATCCATGCTCCATACACACACGCACACCCATACACTATCCATGAGCCATACACATACCCATACACTATCCATGAGCCATACAAACACACACACACACACACACACACACACCCATACACCATCCATGCGCCATAGACACCCATACACCATCCATGCTCCATACACACATGCACACCCATACACTATCCATGCTCCATACACACACACACCCTTACACTATCCATGCCCAATACACACACGCACACCCATACACTATCCATGCTCCATACACACACGCACACCCATACACTATCCATGCTCCATACACACACGCACACCCATACCCTATCCATGCTCCATACACACACGCACACCCATGCACTATCCATGCGCCATACACACACACCCATACACTATCCATGAGCCATACACACACACACATACACTATCCATGTGCCATACACACACCCATACACCATCCATGCTCCATACATACACGCCCACCCATACACTATCCATGCTCCATACACACACGCACACCCATACACTATCCATGCTCCATACGCACACCCATACACTATCCATGAGCCATACAAACACACACACACACACACACACACACACACACACACCCATACACCATCCATGCGCCATAGACACCCATACACCATCCATGCTCCATACACACATGCACACCCATACACTATCCATGCTCCATACACACACACACCCTTACACTATCCATGCCCAATACACACACGCACACCCATACACTATCCATGCTCCATACACACAAACAGGAAGGCACCAGATGGGCGGTGCTTGCTAAGTGGTGAAAGAGAGCGGCAGGCAGGAAGGCACCAGGTGGGCAGAGCTTAGGCCAGGTGACCTAGATCCACTTGCACCTGCTCCCCAACAAACACCCATATACCATCCATGCTCCATACAGACACGCACACCCATACACTATCCATGCTCCATACACACACGCACACCCATACACTATCAATGCTCCATACACACACGCACACCCATACACTATCCATGCTCCATACAGACACGCACACCCATACACTATCCATGCTCCATACACACACGCACACCCATACACTATCCATGTGCCATTCACACACACACCGATACACTATCCATGATCCATACACACACACACACACCCATACACTATCCATGAGCCATACACACACACACACACCCGTACACCATCCATGCGCCATACACACACCCATACACCATTCATGCTCCATACACACATGCACACCCATACACTATCCATGCTCCAAGCACACACGCACACCCATACACTATCCATGCTCCATACACACACCCATACACTATCCATGCTCCATACACACACGCACACCCATACACTATCCATGCGCCATACACACACACACCCATACACTATCCATGCGCCATACACACACACACCCATACACTATCCATGCGCCATGCGCCATCCACACACACACACACACCCATACACTATCCATGCGCCATACACACACCCATACACCATCCATGCTCCATGCACACACGCACACCCATACACTATCCATGCTCCATACACACACACACACCCATACACTATCCATGCTCCATACACACACGCACACCCATACACTACCCATGCTCCATACACACACGCACACCCATACACTATCCATGCTCCATACACACACCCATACACTATGCATGCGCCATACACCCACACACCCATACACTATCCATGAGCCATACACACACACCCATACACCATCCATGCGCCATACACACACCCATACACCATCCATGCTCCATACACACACGCACACCCATACACTATCCATGCTCCATACACACATGCACACTCATAAACTATCCATGCTCCATACACACACGCGCACCCATACACTATCCATGCTCCATACACACACGCACTCGCATACACTATCCATGCTCCATACACACATGCACACCCATACACTATCCATGCACCATTCACACACACACCGATACACTATCCATGAGCCATACACACACACCCATACACTATCCATGAGCCATACACACACACTCACACCAATACACCATCCATGCGCTATACACACACCCATACACCATCCATGCTCCATACACACATGCACACACATACACTATCCATGCTCCATACACACACGCACACCCTTACACTATCCATGCTCCATACACACACGCACACCCATACACTATCCATGAGCCATACACACACCCATACACTATCCATGAGCCATACAAACACACACACACACACACACACACACACACCCATACACCATCCATGCGCCATAGACACCCATACACCATCCATGCTCCATACACACATGCACACCCATACACTATCCATGCTCCATACACACACACACCCTTACACTATCCATGCCCAATACACACACGCACACCCATACACTATCCATGCTCCATACACACACGCACACCCATACACTATCCATGCTCCATACACACACGCACACCCATACCCTATCCATGCTCCATACACACACGCACACCCATGCACTATCCATGCGCCATACACACACACCCATACACTATCCATGAGCCATACACACACACACATACACTATCCATGTGCCATACACACACCCATACACCATCCATGCTCCATACATACACGCCCACCCATACACTATCCATGCTCCATACACACACGCACACCCATACACTATCCATGCTCCATACGCACACCCATACACTATCCATGCTCCATACACACACGCACACACATACACTATCCATGTGCCATACACACACGCACACCCATACACTATCCATGCGCCATACACACACCCATACACCATCCATGCTCCATACACACATGCACACCCATACACTATCCATGCTCCATACACACACGCACACCAATACAATATCCATGCTCCATACACACACGCACACCCATACACTATCCATGCTCCATACACACATGCACACCCATACGCTATCCATGCTCCATACACACACGCACACCCATACACTATCCATGCTCCATACACACACGCACACCCATACACTATCCATGCACCATACACACACACACCCATACACTATCCATGAGCCATACACACACACACACACACACACACACACACACACTATCCATGCACCATACACACACCCATACACCATCCATGCTCCATACATACACGCACACCCATACGCTATCCATGCTCCATACACACACGCACACCCATACACTATCCATGCTCCATACACACACGCACACCCATACACTATCCATTCACCATACACACACACACCCATACACTATCCATGAGCCATACACACACACACACACACACACACACACACACCCATACACTATCCATGCACCATACACACACGCACACCCATACACTATCCATGCTCCATACGCACACCCATACACTATCCATGCTCCATACACACATGCACACCCATACACTATCCATGCGCCATTCACACACACACCGATACACTATCCATGAGCCATACACACACACACACCCATACACTATCCATGAGCCATACACACACACCAATACACTATCCATGAGCCATACACACACACGCACCCATACACCATCCATGCGCCATACACACACCCATACACTATCCATGCTCCATACACACACGCACACCCATACACTATCCATGTGCCATACACACACGCACACCCATGCATTATCCATGAGCCATACACACACATACACCATCCATGCTCCATACACACATGCACACCCATACACTATCCATGCTCCATACACACACGCACACCCATACAATATCCATGCTCCATACACACACGCACACCCATACACTATCCATGCTCCATACACACAAGCACACCCATACACTATCCATGCTCCATACACACACGCACACCCATACACTATCCATGCTCCATACACATACGCACACCCATACACTATCCATGCACCATACACACACACACACACACCCATACACTATCCATGCACCATACACACACCCATACACCATCCATGCTCCATACATACACGCACACCCATACACTATCCATGCTCCATACACACAGGCACACCCATACACTATCCATGCACCATACACACACGCACACCCATACACTATCCATGCTCCATACGCACACCATACACTATCCATGCTCCATACACACATGCACACCCATACACTATCCATGCGCCATTCACACACACACCAATACACTATTCATGAGCCATACACACACACACCCATACACTATCCATGAGCCATACACACACACACACACCCATACACTATCCATGAGCCATACACACACACACACCCATACACCATCCATGCGCCATACACACACCCATACACCATCCATGCTCCATACACACAAGCAAACCCATACACTATCCATGCTCCACACACACACGCACACCCTTACACTATCCATGCTCCATACACACAGACACAACCATACACTATCCATGCTCCATACACACACACACGCACACCCATACACTATCCATGCTCCATACACACACCCATATACTATCCATGCTCCATACACACACGCACACCCATAAACTATCCATGCTCCATACACACACGCACACCCATACACTATCCATGCGCCATACACACACACACCCATACACTATCCATGAGCAATACACACACACACACACACACCCATACACTACACACACACCCATACACTATCCATGCACCATACACACACGCACACCCATACACTATCCATGCTCCATACGCACACCCATACACTATCCATGCTCCATACACACATGCACACCCATACACTATCCATGCGCCATTCACACACACACCGATACACTATCCATGAGCCATACACACACACACACCCATACACTATCCATGAGCCATACACACACACCCATACACTATCCATGAGCCATACACACACACGCACCCATACACCATCCATGCGCCATACACACACCCATACACTATCCATGCTCCATACACACACGCACACCCATACACTATCCATGTGCCATACACACACGCACACCCATACATTATCCATGAGCCATACACACACCCATACACCATCCATGCTCCATACACACATGCACACCCATACACTATCCATGCTCCATACACACACGCACACCCATATAATATCCATGCTCCATACACACACGCACACCCATACACTATCCATGCTCCATACACACAAGCACACCCATACACTATCCATGCTCCATACACACACGCACACCCATACACTATCCATGCTCCATACACACACGCACATCCATACACTATCCATGCTCCATACACACACGCACACCCATACACTATCCATGCGCCATACACACACACACCCAGACACTATCCATGAGCCATACACACACACACACACACACACACCCATACACTATCCATGCACCATACACACACACACACACACACACCCATACACTATCCATGCACCATACACACACCCATACACCATCCATGCTCCATACACACAGGCACACCCATACACTATCCATGCACCATACACACACGCACACCCATACACTATCCATGCTCCATACGCACACCCATACACTATCCATGCTCCATACACACATGCACACCCATACACTATCCATGCGCCATTCACACACACACCGATACACTATCCATGAGCCATACACACACACACACCCATACACTATCCATGAGCCATACACACACACACACCCATACACTATCCATGAGCCATACACACACACACACACCCATACACCATCCATGCGCCATACACACACCCATACACCATCCATGCTCCATACACACATGCAAACCCATACACTATCCATGCTCCATACACACACGCACACCCTTACACTATCCATGCTCCATACACACAGGCACACCCATACACTATCCATGCTCCATACACACACGCACACCCATACACTATCCATGCTCCATACACACACCCATATACTATCCATGCTCCATACACACACGCACACCCATAAACTATCCATGCTCCATACACACACGCACACCCATACACTATCCATGCGCCATACACACACACACCCATACACTATCCAAGAGCAATACACACACACACACACACACACCCATACACTATCCATGCGCCACACACACACACATACACCATCCATGCTCCATACATACACGCACACCCATACACTATCCATGCTCCATACACACATGCACACCCATACACTATCCATGCGCCATACACACACCCTTACAATATCCATGCTCCATACGCACACCCATACACTATGCATGCTCCATACACACACGCACACCCATACACTATCCATGTGCCATACACACATGCACACCCATACACTATCCATGCGCCATACACACACCCATACACCATCCATACTCCATACACACATGCACACCCATACACTATCCATGCCCCATACACAAACGCACACCCATACACTATCCATGCTGCATACACACACGCACACCCATACACTATCCATGCTTCATACACACACACACACACCCATACACTATCTATGCTCCATACACACACGCACACCCATATACTATCCATGCTCCATACACACACACACACACACACACACACCCATACACCCATACACCATCCATGCGCCATACACACACCCATACACCATCCATGCTCCATACACACATGCAAACCCATACACTATCCATGCTCCATACACACACGCACACCCTTACACTATCCATGCTCCATACACACAGGCACACCCATACACTATCCATGCTCCATACACACACGCACACCCATACACTATCCATGCTCCATACACACACCCATATACTATCCATGCTCCATACACACACGCACACCCATAAACTATCCATGCTCCATACACACACGCACACCCATACACTATCCATGCGCCATACACACACACACCCATACACTATCCAAGAGCAATACACACACACACACACACACACCCATACACTATCCATGCGCCACACACACACCCATACACCATCCATGCTCCATACATACACGCACACCCATACACTATCCATGCTCCATACACACATGCACACCCATACACTATCCATGCGCCATACACACACCCTTACAATATCCATGCTCCATACGCACACCCATACACTATGCATGCTCCATACACACACGCACACCCATACACTATCCATGTGCCATACACACATGCACACCCATACACTATCCATGCGCCATACACACACCCATACACCATCCATACTCCATACACACATGCACACCCATACACTATCCATGCCCCATACACACACGCACACCCATACACTATCCATGCTGCATACACACACGCACACCCATACACTATCCATGCTTCATACACACACACACACCCATACACTATCTATGCTCCATACACACACGCACACCCATATACTATCCATGCTCCATACACACACACACACACACACACACACACACACACACACCCATACACTATCCATGCACCATACACACACCCATACACCATCCATGCTCCATACATACACGCACATCCATACACTATCCATGCTTCATACACACACACACACCCATACACTATCCATGCGCCATACACACACACACCCATACACTATCCATGAGCCATACACACACACACACACACACACACCCATACACTATCCATGCACCATACACACACCCATACACCATCCATGCTCCATACATACACGCACATCCATACACTATCCATGCTCCATACACACACGCACACCCATACACTATCCATGCACCATACACACATGCACACCCATACACTATCCATGCTCCATACGCACACTCATACACTATCCATGCTCCATACATACACGCACACCCATACACTATCCATGCTCCATACACACACACCCATACACTATCCATGAGCCATACACACACACACACACACACACACACATACACTATCCATGCGCCATACACACACCCATACACCATCCATGCTGCATACATACACGCACACCCATACACTATCCATGCTCCATACACACACGCACACCCATACACTATCCATGCGCCATACACACACCCATACACCATCCATGCTCCATACACACACGCACACCCATACACTATCCATGCTCCATACACACACGCACACCCATACACTATCCATGCTCCATACACACACGCACACCCATACACTATCCATGCACGATACACACACACACCCATACACTATCCATGAGCCATACACACACACACACACACACACACACACCCATACACACACCCATACACCATCCATGCTCCATACATACACGCACACCCATACACTATCCATGCTCCATACACACAGGCACACCCATACACTATCCATGCACCATACACACACGCAC
This sequence comes from Ambystoma mexicanum, assembly GCF_040938575.1. Lineage (NCBI taxonomy): Eukaryota > Metazoa > Chordata > Amphibia > Caudata > Ambystomatidae > Ambystoma > Ambystoma mexicanum. The sequence goes on from NC_090938.1 coordinate 803,854,248, forward strand.
ACCCAAACACTATCCATGCTCCATACACACATGCACACCCATACACTATCCATGCGCCATTCACACACACACACCCATACACTATCCATGAGCCATACACACACACACACCCATACACTATCCATGAGCCATACACACACACGCACCCATACACCATCCATGCGCCATACACACACCCATACACTATCCATGCTCCATACACACACGCACACCCATACACTATCCATGCTCCATACACACACGCACACCCATACAATATCCATGCTCCATACACACACGCACACCCATACACTATCCATGCTCCATACAGACACGCACACCCATACACTATCCATGCTCCATACACACACACACAGCCATACACTATCCATGCTCCATACACACACGCACACACACACACACACACACACACCCATACACTATCCATGCACCATACACACACCCATACACCATCCATGCTCCATACATACACGCACACCCATACACTATCCATGAGCCATACACACACACACACACCCATACACTATCCATGAGCCATACACACACACACACCCATACACTATCCATGAGCCATACACACACACGCACCCATACACCATCCATGCGCCATACACACACCCATACACTATCCATGCTCCATACACACACGCACACCCATACACTATCCATGTGCCATACACACACGCACACCCATACACTATCCATGAGCCATACACACACCCATACACCATCCATGCTCCATACACACATGCACACCCATACACTATCCATGCTCCATACACACACGCACACCCATACAATATCCATGCTCCATACACACACGCACACCCATACACTATCCATGCTCCATACAGACACGCACACCCATACACTATCCATGCTCCATACACACACACACAGCCATACACTATCCATGCTCCATACACACACGCACACCCATTCACTATCCATGCACCATACACACACACACACACACACACACACACACCCATACACTATCCATGCACCATACACACACCCATACACCATCCATGCTCCATACATACACGCACACCCATACACTATCCATGCTCCATACACACAGGCACACCCATACACTATCCATGCACCATACACACACGCACACCCATACACTATCCATGCTCCATACGCACACCCATACACTATCCATTCTCCATACACACATGCACACCCATACACTATCCATGCGCCATTCACACACACACCGATACACTATCCATGAGCCATACACACACACACACCCATACACTATCCATGAGCCATACACACACACACACCCATACACTATCCATGAGCCATACACACACACATATACACCCATACACCATCCATGCGCCATACACACACCCATACACCATCCATGCTCCATACACACATGCAAACCCATACACTATCCATGCTCCATACACACACGCACACCCTTACACTATCCATGCTCCATACACACACGCACACCCATACACTATCCATGCTCCATAGACACACGCACACCCATACACTATCCATGCGCCATACACACACACATACACCATCCATGCGCCATACATACACGCACACCCATACACTATCCATGCTCCATACACACATGCACACCCATACACTATCCATGCGCCTTACACACACGCACACCCATACACTATCCATGTCCCATACGCACACCCATACATTATGCATGCTCCATACACACATGCACACCCATACACTATCCATGCGCCATTCACACACACACCCATACACTATCCATGCACCATACACACACCCATACACCATCCATGCTCCATACATACACGCACACCCATACGCTATCCATGCTCCATACACACACACACACCCATACACTATCCATGCTCCATACACACACGCACACCCATACACTATCCATGCACCATACACACACACACCCATACACTATCCATGAGCCATACACACACACACACCCACACACACACACACACACACACCCATACACTATCCATGCACCATACACACACGCACACCCATACACTATCCATGCTCCATACGCACACCCATACACTATCCATGCTCCATACACACATGCACACCCATACACTATCCATGCGCCATTCACACACACACCGATACACTATCCATGAGCCATACACACACACACACCCATACACTATCCATGAGCCATACACACACACCAATACACTATCCATGAGCCATACACACACACGCACCCATACACCATCCATGCGCCATACACACACCCATACACTATCCATGCTCCATACACACACGCACACCCATACACTATCCATGTGCCATACACACACGCACACCCATGCATTATCCATGAGCCATACACACACATACACCATCCATGCTCCATACACACATGCACACCCATACACTATCCATGCTCCATACACACACGCACACCCATACAATATCCATGCTCCATACACACACGCACACCCATACACTATCCATGCTCCATACACACAAGCACACCCATACACTATCCATGCTCCATACACACACGCACACCCATACACTATCCATGCTCCATACACATACGCACACCCATACACTATCCATGCACCATACACACACACACACACACCCATACACTATCCATGCACCATACACACACCCATACACCATCCATGCTCCATACATACACGCACACCCATACACTATCCATGCTCCATACACACAGGCACACCCATACACTATCCATGCACCATACACACACGCACACCCATACACTATCCATGCTCCATACGCACACCATACACTATCCATGCTCCATACACACATGCACACCCATACACTATCCATGCGCCATTCACACACACACCAATACACTATTCATGAGCCATACACATACACACCCATACACTATCCATGAGCCATACACACACACACACACCCATACACTATCCATGAGCCATACACACACACACACCCATACACCATCCATGCGCCATACACACACCCATACACCATCCATGCTCCATACACACAAGCAAACCCATACACTATCCATGCTCCATACACACACGCACACCCTTACACTATCCATGCTCCATACACACAGACACAACCATACACTATCCATGCTCCATACACACACACACGCACACCCATACACTATCCATGCTCCATACACACACCCATATACTATCCATGCTCCATACACACACGCACACCCATAAACTATCCATGCTCCATACACACACGCACACCCATACACTATCCATGCGCCATACACACACACACCCATACACTATCCATGAGCAATACACACACACACACACACACACCCATACACTACACACACACCCATACACTATCCATGCACCATACACACACGCACACCCATACACTATCCATGCTCCATACGCACACCCATACACTATCCATGCTCCATACACACATGCACACCCATACACTATCCATGCGCCATTCACACACACACCGATACACTATCCATGAGCCATACACACACACACACCCATACACTATCCATGAGCCATACACACACACCCATACACTATCCATGAGCCATACACACACACGCACCCATACACCATCCATGCGCCATACACACACCCATACACTATCCATGCTCCATACACACACGCACACCCATACACTATCCATGTGCCATACACACACGCACACCCATACATTATCCATGAGCCATACACACACCCATACACCATCCATGCTCCATACACACATGCACACCCATACACTATCCATGCTCCATACACACACGCACACCCATACAATATCCATGCTCCATACACACACGCACACCCATACACTATCCATGCTCCATACACACAAGCACACCCATACACTATCCATGCTCCATACACACACGCACACCCATACACTATCCATGCTCCATACACACACGCACATCCATACACTATCCATGCTCCATACACACACGCACACCCATACACTATCCATGCGCCATACACACACACACCCAGACACTATCCATGAGCCATACACACACACACACACACACACACACCCATACACTATCCATGCACCATACACACACACACACACACCCATACACTATCCATGCACCATACACACACCCATACACCATCCATGCTCCATACACACAGGCACACCCATACACTATCCATCCACCATACACACACGCACACCCATACACTATCCATGCTCCATACGCACACCCATACACTATCCATGCTCCATACACACATGCACACCCATACACTATCCATGCGCCATTCACACACACACCGATACACTATCCATGAGCCATACACACACACACACCCATACACTATCCATGAGCCATACACACACACACACCCATACACTATCCATGAGCCATACACACACACACACACCCATACACCCATACACCATCCATGCGCCATACACACACCCATACACCATCCATGCTCCATACACACATGCAAACCCATACACTATCCATGCTCCATACACACACGCACACCCTTACACTATCCATGCTCCATACACACAGGCACACCCATACACTATCCATGCTCCATACACACACGCACACCCATACACTATCCATGCTCCATACACACACCCATATACTATCCATGCTCCATACACACACGCACACCCATAAACTATCCATGCTCCATACACACACGCACACCCATACACTATCCATGCGCCATACACACACACACCCATACACTATCCAAGAGCAATACACACACACACACACACACACCCATACACTATCCATGCGCCACACACACACCCATACACCATCCATGCTCCATACATACACGCACACCCATACACTATCCATGCTCCATACACACATGCACACCCATACACTATCCATGCGCCATACACACACCCTTACAATATCCATGCTCCATACGCACACCCATACACTATGCATGCTCCATACACACACGCACACCCATACACTATCCATGTGCCATACACACATGCACACCCATACATTATCCATGCGCCATACACACACCCATACACCATCCATACTCCATACACACATGCACACCCATACACTATCCATGCCCCATACACACACGCACACCCATACACTATCCATGCTGCATACACACACGCACACCCATACACTATCCATGCTTCATACACACACACACACCCATACACTATCTATGCTCCATACACACACGCACACCCATATACTATCCATGCTCCATACACACACACACACACACACACCCATACACCCATACACCATCCATGCGCCATACACACACCCATACACCATCCATGCTCCATACACACATGCAAACCCATACACTATCCATGCTCCATACACACACGCACACCCTTACACTATCCATGCTCCATACACACAGGCACACCCATACACTATCCATGCTCCATACACACACGCACACCCATACACTATCCATGCTCCATACACACACCCATATACTATCCATGCTCCATACACACACGCACACCCATAAACTATCCATGCTCCATACACACACGCACACCCATACACTATCCATGCGCCATACACACACACACCCATACACTATCCAAGAGCAATACACACACACACACACACACACCCATACACTATCCATGCGCCACACACACACCCATACACCATCCATGCTCCATACATACACGCACACCCATACACTATCCATGCTCCATACACACATGCACACCCATACACTATCCATGCGCCATACACACACCCTTACAATATCCATGCTCCATACGCACACCCATACACTATGCATGCTCCATACACACACGCACACCCATACACTATCCATGTGCCATACACACATGCACACCCATACACTATCCATGCGCCATACACACACCCATACACCATCCATACTCCATACACACATGCACACCCATACACTATCCATGCCCCATACACACACGCACACCCATACACTATCCATGCTGCATACACACACGCACACCCATACACTATCCATGCTTCATACACACACACACACCCATACACTATCTATGCTCCATACACACACGCACACCCATATACTATCCATGCTCCATACACACACACACACACACACACACACACACACCCATACACTATCCATGCACCATACACACACCCATACACCATCCATGCTCCATACATACACGCACATCCATACACTATCCATGCTTCATACACACACACACACCCATACACTATCCATGCGCCATACACACACACACCCATACACTATCCATGAGCCATACACACACACACACACACACACACCCATACACTATCCATGCACCATACACACACCCATACACCATCCATGCTCCATACATACACGCACATCCATACACTATCCATGCTCCATACACACACGCACACCCATACACTATCCATGCACCATACACACACGCACACCCATACACTATCCATGCTCCATACGCACACTCATACACTATCCATGCTCCATACATACACGCACACCCATACACTATCCATGCTCCATACACACACACCCATACACTATCCATGAGCCATACACACACACACACACACACACACACACACATACACTATCCATGCGCCATACACACACCCATACACCATCCATGCTGCATACATACACGCACACCCATACACTATCCATGCTCCATACACACACGCACACCCATACACTATCCATGCGCCATACACACACCCATACACCATCCATGCTCCATACACACACGCACACCCATACACTATCCATGCTCCATACACACACGCACACCCATACACTATCCATGCTCCATACACACACGCACACCCATACACTATCCATGCACCATACACACACACACCCATACACTATCCATGAGCCATACACACACACACACACACACACACACACACACACACACACACACACCCATACACTATCCATGCACCATACACACACCCATACACCATCCATGCTCCATACATACACGCACACCCATACACTATCCATGCTCCATACACACAGGCACACCCATACACTATCCATGCACCATACACACACGCACACCCAAACACTATCCATGCTCCATACACACATGCACACCCATACACTATCCATGCGCCATTCACACACACACACCGATACACTATCCATGAGCCATACACACACACACACACCCATACACTATCCATGAGCCATACACACACACACACCCATACACTATCCATGAGCCATACACACACACGCACCCATACACCATCCATGCGCCATACACACACCCATACACTATCCATGCTCCATACACACACGCACACCCATACACTATCCATGTGCCATACACACACGCACACCCATACACTATCCATGAGCCATACACACACCCATACACCATCCATGCTCCATACACACATGCACACCCATACACTATCCATGCTCCATACACACACGCACACCCATACAATATCGATGCTCCATACACACACGCACACCCATACACTATCCATGCTCCATACAGACACGCACACCCATACACTATCCATGCTCCATACACACACACACAGCCATACACTATCCATGCTCCATACACACACGCACACCCATTCACTATCCATGCACCATACACACACACACACACACACACACACACCCATACACTATCCATGCACCATACACACACCCATACACCATCCATGCTCCATACATACACGCACACCCATACACTATCCATGCTCCATACACACAGGCACACCCATACACTATCCATGCACCATACACACACGCACACCCATACACTATCCATGCTCCATACGCACACCCATACACTATCCATTCTCCATACACACATGCACACCCATACACTATCCATGCGCCATTCACACACACACCGATACACTATCCATGAGCCATACACACACACACACCCATACACTATCCATGAGCCATACACACACACACACCCATACACTATCCATGAGCCATACACACACACACATACACCCATACACCATCCATGCGCCATACACACACCCATACACCATCCATGCTCCATACACACATGCAAACCCATACACTATCCATGCTCCATACACACACGCACACCCTTACACTATCCATGCTCCATACACACACGCACACCCATACACTATCCATGCTCCATAGACACACGCACACCCATACACTATCCATGCGCCATACACACACACATACACCATCCATGCGCCATACATACACGCACACCCATACACTATCCATGCTCCATACACACATGCACACCCATACACTATCCATGCGCCTTACACACACGCACACCCATACACTATCCATGTCCCATACGCACACCCATACATTATGCATGCTCCATACGCACACCCATACACTATCCATGTGCCATACACACATGCACACCCATACACTATCCATGCGCCATACACACACCCATACACCATCCATGCTCCATACACACATGCACACCCATACACTATCCATGCTCCATACACACACGCACACCCATACACTATCCATGCTCCATACACACACGCACACCCATACACTATCCATGCTTCATACACACACACACCCATACACTATCTATGCTCCATACACACACGCACACCCATACACTATCCATGCTCCATACACACACACACACACATAAATACACTATCCATGCGCCATACACACACACACCCATACACTATCCATGAGCCATACACACACACACACACACACACCCATACACTATCCATGCACCATACACACACCCATACACCATCCATGCTCCATACATACACGCACACCCATACACTATCCATGCTCCATACACACACGCACATCCATACACTATCCATGCACCATACACACACGCACACCCATACACTATCCATGCTCCATACGCACTCACATACACTATCCATGCTCCATACATACACGCACACCCATACACTATCCATGCTCCATACACACACGCACACCCATACACTATCCATGCACCATACACACACGCACACCCATACACTATCCATGCACCATTCACACACACACCGATACACTATCCATGAGCCATACACACACACACACCCATACACTATCCATGAGCCATACACACACACCCATACACCATCCATGCGCCATACACACACCCATACACCATCCAGGACCCATACACACACACACACACCCACCCATACAACATCCATGCGCCATACACACACCCATACACCATCCATGCTCCATACACACACACACCCATACACTATCCATGCTCCATACATACACGCACACCCATACACTATCCATGCTCCATACACACACGCACACCCATACACTATCCATGCGCCATTCACACACACACCGACACACTATCCATGATCCATACACTCACACACACCCATACACTATCCATGAGCCATACACACACAGACCGATACAATATCCATGATCCATACACACACACACCCAAACACTATCCATGAGCCATACACACACACACACACACCATCCATGCGCCATACACACACCCATATACCATCCATGCTCCATACACACACACGCACACCCATACACTATCCATGCTCCATACATACACGCACACCCATACACTATCCATGCTCCATACACACACGCACACCCATACACTATCCATGCACCATACACACACGCACACCCATACACTATCCATGCGCCATTCACACACACACCGATACACTATCCATGAGCCATACACACACACACACCCATACACTATCCATGAGCCATACACACACACCCATACACCATCCATGCGCCATACACACACCCATACACCATCCAGGACCCATACACACACACACCCACCCATACAACATCCATGCGCCATATACACACCCATACACCATCCATGCTCCATACACACGCACACCCATACACTATCCATGCTCCATACACACACGCACACCCATACACTATCCATGCTCCATACACGCATGCACACCCATACACTATCCATGCGCCATTCACACACACACCGACACACTATCCATGATCCATACACACACACACACCCATACACTATCCATGAGCCATACACACTCACACCGATACAATATCCATGATCCATACACACACACACCCATACACTATCCATGAGCCATATACACACACACACACACACACACACACACACATACACACACACCATCCATGTGCCATACACACACACGCACACCCATACACTATCCATGCGCCATACACACACCCATACACCATCCATGCTTCATACACACATGCACACCCATACACTATGCATGCTCCATACACACACGCACACCCATACACTATCCATGAGCCATACACACACACACACACCCATACACTATCCATGAGCCATGCACACACACACACACACACACACACACACACACACACACACACACACCAATACACCATCCATGCGCCATACACACACCCATACACCATCCATGCTCCATACACACATGCACACCCATACACTATCCATGCTCCATAAACACACCCTTACACTATCCATGCTCCATACACACATGCACACCCATACACTATCCATGCGCCATACACACACACACACCCATACTCTATCCATGAGCCATACACACACACACACACACCCATACACTATCCATGCGCCATACACACACCCATACACCATCCATGCTCCATACATGCTCCATACATGCACGCACACCCATACACTATCCATGCTCCATACACACACGCACACCCATACACTATCCATGCTCCATACACACACGCACACCCATACACTATCCATGCGCCATACACACACCCACCCATACACTATCCATGAGCCATACACACACACACACCCATACACTATCCATGCACCATACACACACCCATACACCATCCATGCTCCATACATACACGCACACCCATACACTATCCATGCACCATACACACACGCACACCCATACACTATCCATGCTCCATACGCACACCCATACACTATCCATGCTCCATACACACACCCATACACCATCCATGCTCCATGCACACACGCACACCCATACACTATCCATGCTCCATACACACACACACACCCATACACTATCCATGCTCCATACACACACGCACACCCATACACTACCCATGCTCCATACACACACGCACACCCATACACTATCCATGCTCCATACACACACCCATACACTATGCATGCGCCATACACCCACACACCCATACACTATCCATGCGCCATACACACACCCATACACCATCCATGCTCCATGCACACACGCACACCCATACACTATCCATGCTCCATACACACACACACACCCATACACTATCCATGCTCCATACACACACGCACACCCATACACTACCCATGCTCCATACACACACGCACACCCATACACTATCCATGCTCCATACACACACCCATACACTATGCATGCGCCATACACCCACACACCCATACACTATCCATGAGCCATACACACACACCCATACACCATCCATGCGCCATACACACACCCATACACCATCCATGCTCCATACACACACGCACACCCATACACTATCCATGCTCCATACACACATGCACACTCATAAACTATCCATGCTCCATACACACACGCGCACCCATACACTATCCATGCTCCATACACACACGCACTCGCATACACTATCCATGCTCCATACACACATGCACACCCATACACTATCCATGCACCATTCACACACACACCGATACACTATCCATGAGCCATACACACACACCCATACACTATCCATGAGCCATACACACACACTCACACCAATACACCATCCATGCGCTATACACACACCCATACACCATCCATGCTCCATACACACATGCACACACATACACTATCCATGCTCCATACACACACGCACACCCTTACACTATCCATGCTCCATACACACACGCACACCCATACACTATCCATGAGCCATACACACACCCATACACTATCCATGAGCCATACAAACACACACACACACACACACACACACACCCATACACCATCCATGCGCCATAGACACCCATACACCATCCATGCTCCATACACACATGCACACCCATACACTATCCATGCTCCATACACACACACACCCTTACACTATCCATGCCCAATACACACACGCACACCCATACACTATCCATGCTCCATACACACACGCACACCCATACACTATCCATGCTCCATACACACACGCACACCCATACCCTATCCATGCTCCATACACACACGCACACCCATGCACTATCCATGCGCCATACACACACACCCATACACTATCCATGAGCCATACACACACACACATACACTATCCATGTGCCATACACACACCCATACACCATCCATGCTCCATACATACACGCCCACCCATACACTATCCATGCTCCATACACACACGCACACCCATACACTATCCATGCTCCATACGCACACCCATACACTATCCATGCTCCATACACACACGCACACACATACACTATCCATGTGCCATACACACACGCACACCCATACACTATCCATGCGCCATACACACACCCATACACCATCCATGCTCCATACACACATGCACACCCATACACTATCCATGCTCCATACACACACGCACACCAATACAATATCCATGCTCCATACACACACGCACACCCATACACTATCCATGCTCCATACACACATGCACACCCATACGCTATCCATGCTCCATACACACACGCACACCCATACACTATCCATGCTCCATACACACACGCACACCCATACACTATCCATGCACCATACACACACACACCCATACACTATCCATGAGCCATACACACACACACACACACACACACACACACCCATACACTATCCATGCACCATACACACACCCATACACCATCCATGCTCCATACATACACGCACACCCATACGCTATCCATGCTCCATACACACACGCACACCCATACACTATCCATGCTCCATACACACACGCACACCCATACACTATCCATGCACCATACACACACACACCCATACACTATCCATGAGCCATACACACACACACACACCCATACACTATCCATGCACCATACACACACGCACACCCATACACTATCCATGCTCCATACGCACACCCATACACTATCCATGCTCCATACACACATGCACACCCATACACTATCCATGCGCCATTCACACACACACCGATACACTATCCATGAGCCATACACACACACACACCCATACACTATCCATGAGCCATACACACACACCAATACACTATCCATGAGCCATACACACACACGCACCCATACACCATCCATGCGCCATACACACACCCATACACTATCCATGCTCCATACACACACGCACACCCATACACTATCCATGTGCCATACACACACGCACACCCATGCATTATCCATGAGCCATACACACACATACACCATCCATGCTCCATACACACACGCACACCCATACACTATCCATGCTCCATACACACACGCACACCCATACACTATCCATGCTCCATACACACACGCACACCCATACACTATCCATGCTCCATACACACAAGCACACCCATACACTATCCATGCTCCATACACACACGCACACCCATACACTATCCATGCTCCATACACATACGCACACCCATACACTATCCATGCACCATACACACACACACACACACCCATACACTATCCATGCACCATACACACACCCATACATCATCCATGCTCCATACATACACGCACACCCATACACTATCCATGCTCCATACACACAGGCACACCCATACACTATCCATGCACCATACACACACGCACACCCATACACTATCCATGCTCCATACGCACACCATACACTATCCATGCTCCATACACACATGCACACCCATACACTATCCATGCGCCATTCACACACACACCAATACACTATTCATGAGCCATACACACACACACCCATACACTATCCATGAGCCATACACACACACACACACCCATACACTATCCATGAGCCATACACACACACACACCCATACACCATCCATGCGCCATACACACACCCATACACCATCCATGCTCCATACACACAAGCAAACCCATACACTATCCATGCTCCATACACACACGCACACCCTTACACTATCCATGCTCCATACACACAGACACAACCATACACTATCCATGCTCCATACACACACACACGCACACCCATACACTATCCATGCTCCATACACACACCCATATACTATCCATGCTCCATACACACACGCACACCCATAAACTATCCATGCTCCATACACACACGCACACCCATACACTATCCATGCGCCATACACACACACACCCATACACTATCCATGAGCAATACACACACACACACACACACACCCATACACTACACACACACCCATACACTATCCATGCACCATACACACACGCACACCCATACACTATCCATGCTCCATACGCACACCCATACACTATCCATGCTCCATACACACATGCACACCCATACACTATCCATGCGCCATTCACACACACACCGATACACTATCCATGAGCCATACACACACACACACCCATACACTATCCATGAGCCATACACACACACCCATACACTATCCATGAGCCATACACACACACGCACCCATACACCATCCATGCGCCATACACACACCCATACACTATCCATGCTCCATACACACACGCACACCCATACACTATCCATGTGCCATACACACACGCACACCCATACATTATCCATGAGCCATACACACACCCATACACCATCCATGCTCCATACACACATGCACACCCATACACTATCCATGCTCCATACACACACGCACACCCATACAATATCCATGCTCCATACACACACGCACACCCATACACTATCCATGCTCCATACACACAAGCACACCCATACACTATCCATGCTCCATACACACACGCACACCCATACACTATCCATGCTCCATACACACACGCACATCCATACACTATCCATGCTCCATACACACACGCACACCCATACACTATCCATGCGCCATACACACACACACCCAGACACTATCCATGAGCCATACACACACACACACACACACACACACACACCCATACACTATCCATGCACCATACACACACACACACACACCCATACACTATCCATGCACCATACACACACCCATACACCATCCATGCTCCATACACACAGGCACACCCATACACTATCCATGCACCATACACACACGCACACCCATACACTATCCATGCTCCATACGCACACCCATACACTATCCATGCTCCATACACACATGCACACCCATACACTATCCATGCGCCATTCACACACACACCGATACACTATCCATGAGCCATACACACACACACACCCATACACTATCCATGAGCCATACACACACACACACCCATACACTATCCATGAGCCATACACACACACACACACCCATACACCCATACACCATCCATGCGCCATACACACACCCATACACCATCCATGCTCCATACACACATGCAAACCCATACACTATCCATGCTCCATACACACACGCACACCCTTACACTATCCATGCTCCATACACACAGGCACACCCATACACTATCCATGCTCCATACACACACGCACACCCATACACTATCCATGCTCCATACACACACCCATATACTATCCATGCTCCATACACACACGCACACCCATAAACTATCCATGCTCCATACACACACGCACACCCATACACTATCCATGCGCCATACACACACACACCCATACACTATCCAAGAGCAATACACACACACACACACACACACACCCATACACTATCCATGCGCCACACACACACCCATACACCATCCATGCTCCATACATACACGCACACCCATACACTATCCATGCTCCATACACACATGCACACCCATACACTATCCATGCGCCATACACACACCCTTACAATATCCATGCTCCATACGCACACCCATACACTATGCATGCTCCATACACACACGCACACCCATACACTATCCATGTGCCATACACACATGCACACCCATACACTATCCATGCGCCATACACACACCCATACACCATCCATACTCCATACACACATGCACACCCATACACTATCCATGCCCCATACACACACGCACACCCATACACTATCCATGCTGCATACACACACGCACACCCATACACTATCCATGCTTCATACACACACACACACCCATACACTATCTATGCTCCATACACACACGCACACCCATTTACTATCCATGCTCCATACACACACACACACACACACACACACCCATACACCCATACACCATCCATGCGCCATACACACACCCATACACCATCCATGCTCCATACACACATGCAAACCCATACACTATCCATGCTCCATACACACACGCACACCCTTACACTATCCATGCTCCATACACACAGGCACACCCATACACTATCCATGCTCCATACACACACGCACACCCATACACTATCCATGCTCCATACACACACCCATATACTATCCATGCTCCATACACACACGCACACCCATAAACTATCCATGCTCCATACACACACGCACACCCATACACTATCCATGCGCCATACACACACACACCCATACACTATCCAAGAGCAATACACACACACACACACACACACCCATACACTATCCATGCGCCACACACACACCCATACACCATCCATGCTCCATACATACACGCACACCCATACACTATCCATGCTCCATACACACATGCACACCCATACACTATCCATGCGCCATACACACACCCTTACAATATCCATGCTCCATACGCACACCCATACACTATGCATGCTCCATACACACACGCACACCCATACACTATCCATGTGCCATACACACATGCACACCCATACACTATCCATGCGCCATACACACACCCATACACCATCCATACTCCATACACACATGCACACCCATACACTATCCATGCCCCATACACACACGCACACCCATACACTATCCATGCTGCATACACACACGCACACCCATACACTATCCATGCTTCATACACACACACACACCCATACACTATCTATGCTCCATACACACACGCACACCCATATACTATCCATGCTCCATACACACACACACACACACACACACACACCCATACACTATCCATGCACCATACACACACCCATACACCATCCATGCTCCATACATACACGCACATCCATACACTATCCATGCTTCATACACACACACACACCCATACACTATCCATGCGCCATACACACACACACCCATACACTATCCATGAGCCATACACACACACACACACACACACACACCCATACACTATCCATGCACCATACACACACCCATACACCATCCATGCTCCATACATACACGCACATCCATACACTATCCATGCTCCATACACACACGCACACCCATACACTATCCATGCACCATACACACACGCACACCCATACACTATCCATGCTCCATACGCACACTCATACACTATCCATGCTCCATACATACACGCACACCCATACACTATCCATGCTCCATACACACACACCCATACACTATCCATGAGCCATACACACACACACACACACACACACACACACACACATACACTATCCATGCGCCATACACACACCCATACACCATCCATGCTGCATACATACACGCACACCCATACACTATCCATGCTCCATACACACACGCACACCCATACACTATCCATGCGCCATACACACACCCATACACCATCCATGCTCCATACACACACGCACACCCATACACTATCCATGCTCCATACACACACGCACACCCATACACTATCCATGCTCCATACACACACGCACACCCATACACTATCCATGCACCATACACACACACACCCATACACTATCCATGAGCCATACACACACACACACACACACACACACACACACACACACCCATACACTATCCATGCACCATACACACACCCATACACCATCCATGCTCCATACATACACGCATACCCATACACTATCCATGCTCCATACACACAGGCACACCCATACACTATCCATGCACCATACACACACGCACACCCAAACACTATCCATGCTCCATACACACATGCACACCCATACACTATCCATGCGCCATTCACACACACACACCGATACACTATCCATGAGCCATACACACACACACACACCCATACACTATCCATGAGCCATACACACACACACACCCATACACTATCCATGAGCCATACACACACACGCACCCATACACCATCCATGCGCCATACACACACCCATACACTATCCATGCTCCATACACACACGCACACCCATACACTATCCATGTGCCATACACACACGCACACCCATACACTATCCATGAGCCATACACACACCCATACACCATCCATGCTCCATACACACATGCACACCCATACACTATCCATGCTCCATACACACACGCACACCCATACAATATCCATGCTCCATACACACACGCACACCCATACACTATCCATGCTCCATACAGACACGCACACCCATACACTATCCATGCTCCATACACACACACACAGCCATACACTATCCATGCTCCATACACACACGCACACCCATTCACTATCCATGCACCATACACACACACACACACACACACACACCCATACACTATCCATGCACCATACACACACCCATACACCATCCATGCTCCATACATACACGCACACCCATACACTATCCATGCTCCATACACACAGGCACACCCATACACTATCCATGCACCATACACACACGCACACCCATACACTATCCATGCTCCATACGCACACCCATACACTATCCATTCTCCATACACACATGCACACCCATACACTATCCATGCGCCATTCACACACACACCGATACACTATCCATGAGCCATACACACACACACACCCATACACTATCCATGAGCCATACACACACACACACCCATACACTATCCATGAGCCATACACACACACACATACACCCATACACCATCCATGCGCCATACACACACCCATACACCATCCATGCTCCATACACACATGCAAACCCATACACTATCCATGCTCCATACACACACGCACACCCTTACACTATCCATGCTCCATACACACACGCACACCCATACACTATCCATGCTCCATAGACACACGCACACCCATACACTATCCATGCGCCATACACACACACATACACCATCCATGCGCCATACATACACGCACACCCATACACTATCCATGCTCCATACACACATGCACACCCATACACTATCCATGCGCCTTACACACACGCACACCCATACACTATCCATGTCCCATACGCACACCCATACATTATGCATGCTCCATACACACACGCACACCCATACACTATCCATGTGCCATACACACATGCACACCCATACACTATCCATGCGCCATACACACACCCATACACCATCCATGCTCCATACACACATGCACACCCATACACTATCCATGCTCCATACACACACGCACACCCATACACTATCCATGCTCCATACACACACGCACACCCATACACTATCCATGCTTCATACACACACACACCCATACACTATCTATGCTCCATACACACACGCACACCCATACACTATCCATGCTCCATACACACACACACACACATACATACACTATCCATGCGCCATACACACACACACCCATACACTATCCATGAGCCATACACACACACACACACACACACCCATACACTATCCATGCACCATACACACACCCATACACCATCCAT
Source organism: Ambystoma mexicanum (assembly GCF_040938575.1). Classification (NCBI taxonomy): domain Eukaryota; kingdom Metazoa; phylum Chordata; class Amphibia; order Caudata; family Ambystomatidae; genus Ambystoma; species Ambystoma mexicanum. Next base: position 803,874,076 of record NC_090938.1, read on the forward strand.
GCTCCATACATACACGCACACCCATACACTATCCATGCTCCATACACACACGCACATCCATACACTATCCATGCACCATACACACACGCACACCCATACACTATCCATGCTCCATACGCACTCACATACACTATCCATGCTCCATACATACACGCACACCCATACACTATCCATGCTCCATACACACACGCACACCCATACACTATCCATGCACCATACACACACGCACACCCATACACTATCCATGCACCATTCACACACACACCGATACACTATCCATGAGCCATACACACACACACACCCATACACTATCCATGAGCCATACACACACACCCATACACCATCCATGCGCCATACACACACCCATACACCATCCAGGACCCATACACACACACACACACACCCACCCATACAACATCCATGCGCCATACACACACCCATACACCATCCATGCTCCATACACACACACACCCATACACTATCCATGCTCCATACATACACGCACACCCATACACTATCCATGCTCCATACACACACGCACACCCATACACTATCCATGCGCCATTCACACACACACCGACACACTATCCATGATCCATACACTCACACACACCCATACACTATCCATGAGCCATACACACACAGACCGATACAATATCCATGATCCATACACACACACACCCAAACACTATCCATGAGCCATACACACACACACACACACCATCCATGCGCCATACACACACCCATATACCATCCATGCTCCATACACACACACGCACACCCATACACTATCCATGCTCCATACATACACGCACACCCATACACTATCCATGCTCCATACACACACGCACACCCATACACTATCCATGCACCATACACACACGCACACCCATACACTATCCATGCGCCATTCACACACACACCGATACACTATCCATGAGCCATACACACACACACACCCATACACTATCCATGAGCCATACACACCCATACACCATCCATGCGCCATACACACACCCATACACCATCCAGGACCCATACACACACACACCCACCCATACAACATCCATGCGCCATATACACACCCATACACCATCCATGCTCCATACACACGCACACCCATACACTATCCATGCTCCATACACACACGCACACCCATACACTATCCATGCTCCATACACGCATGCACACCCATACACTATCCATGCGCCATTCACACACACACCGACACACTATCCATGATCCATACACACACACACACCCATACACTATCCATGAGCCATACACACTCACACCGATACAATATCCATGATCCATACACACACACACCCATACACTATCCATGAGCCATATACACACACACACACACACACACACATACACACACACCATCCATGTGCCATACACACACACGCACACCCATACACTATCCATGCGCCATACACACACCCATACACCATCCATGCTTCATACACACATGCACACCCATACACTATCCATGCTCCATACACACACGCACACCCATACACTATCCATGCTCCATACACACACGCACACACGCACACCCATACACTATCCATGCTCCATACACACACGCACATCCATACACTATCCATGCTCCATACACACACGCACACCCATACACTATCCATGCGCCATACACACACACACCCAGACACTATCCATGAGCCATACACACACACACACCCATACACTATCCATGCACCATACACACACCCATACACCATCCATGCTCCATACATACATGCACACCCATACACTATCCATGCTCCATACACACACGCACACCCATACACTATCCATGCACCATACACACATGCACACCCATACACTATCCATGCTCTATACGCACACCCATACACTATCCATGCTCCATACACGCATGCACACCCATACACTATCCATGTGCCATTCACACACACACACCGATACACTATCCATGAGCCATACACACACACACCGATACACTATCCATGAGCCATACACACACACACCCATACACTATCCATGAGCCATACACACACACACACACCCATACACTATCCATGAGCCATGCACACACACACACACACACACACACACACACACACACACACACACCAATACACCATCCATGCGCCATACACACACCCATACACCATCCATGCTCCATACACACATGCACACCCATACACTATCCATGCTCCATAAACACACCCTTACACTATCCATGCTCCATACACACATGCACACCCATACACTATCCATGCGCCATACACACACACACACCCATACTCTATCCATGAGCCATACACACACACACACACACCCATACACTATCCATGCGCCATACACACACCCATACACCATCCATGCTCCATACATGCTCCATACATGCACGCACACCCATACACTATCCATGCTCCATACACACATGCACACCCATACACTATCCATGCGCCATACAAACACGCACACCCATACACTATCCATGCATCATACACACACCCACGCACCATCCATGCTCCATACGCACACCCATACACTATGCATGCTCCATACACACACGCACACCCATACACTATCCATGTGCCATACACACACGCACACCCATACACTATCCATGCATCATACACACACCCATGCACCATCCATGCTCCATACACACATGCACACCCATACACTATCCATGCTCCATACACACACGCACACCCATACACTATCCATGCTCCATACACACACGCACACCCATACACTATCCATGCTCCATACACACACGCACACCCATACACTATCCATGCTCCATACACACACGCACACCCATACACTATCCATGCGCCATACACACACCCACCCATACACTATCCATGAGCCATACACACACACACACCCATACACTATCCATGCACCATACACACACCCATACACCATCCATGCTCCATACATACACGCACACCCATACACTATCCATGCACCATACACACACGCACACCCATACACTATCCATGCTCCATACGCACACCCATACACTATCCATGCTCCATACACACATGCACACCCATAAACTATCCATGCGCCATTCACACACACACCAATACACTATCCATGAGCCATACACACACACACCCATTCACTATCCATGAGCCATACACACACACACCCATACACCATCCATGCGCCATACACACACCCATACACCATCCAGGAGCCATACACACACACCCACCCATACAAAATCCATGTGCCATACACCATCCATGCTCCATACACACACACACCCATACACTATCCATGCTCCACACACACACGCACACCCATACACTATCCATGCTCCATACACACACGCACACCCATACACTATCCATGCGTCATTCACACACACACCGATACACTATCCATGATCCATACACACACACACCCATACACTATCCATGAGCCATACACACACACACACACACACCATACATGCGCCATACACACACCCATACACCATCCATGCTCCATACACACATGCACACCCATACACTATCCATGCTCCATACACACACGCACACCCATACACTATCCATGCTCCATACACACACGCACACCCATAAACTATCCATGCTCCATACACACACGCACACCCATACACTATCCATGCGCCATACACACGCCCATACACCATCCATGCTCCATACACACATGCACACCCATACACTATCCATGCTCCATACACACACGCACACCCATACACTATCCATGCTCCATTCACACACGCACACCCATATACTATCCATGCTCCATACACTATCCATGCTCCATACACACACGCACCCCCATACACTATCCATGATCCATATACACACGCACACCCATACACTATCCATGCACCATACACACACACACCCATACACTATCCATGAGCCATACACACACACATACACACACACACCCATACACTATCCATGCACCATACACACACCCATACACCATCCATGCTCCATACATACACGCACACCCATACACTATCCATGCTCCATACACACACGCACACCCATACACTATCCATGCACCATACACACACGCACACCCATACACTATCCATGCTCCATACGCACACCCATACACTATCCATGCTCCATACACACATGCACACCCATACACTATCCATGCGCCATTCACACACACACCGATACACTATCCATGAGCCATACACACACACACCCATACACTATCCATGAGCCATACACACACACACACACCCATACACTATCCATGAGCCATACACACACACTCATACACCATCCATGCGCCATACACACACACCCATACACCATCCATGCGCCATACACACATGCACACCCATACACTATCCATGCTCCATACACACACGCATACCCTTACACTATCCATGCTCCATACACACACGCACACCCATACACTATCCATGCTCCATATACACACGCACACCCATACACTATCCATGCTCCATACACACACGCACACCCATACACTATCCATGCTCCATACACACATGCACACCCATACACTATCCATCCGCCATACACACACACACCCATACACTATCCATGAGCCATACACACACACACACACACCCATACACTATCCATGCGCCATACACACACCCATACACCATCCATGCTCCATACATACACGCACACCCATACACTATCCATGCGCCATACTGTCAGGAAGGTCAGTAGACTCCTCTTCTTCCTGTGATACCCCAGACTCCCCTTCCTCCCCTTCCTCCTCACCTTGAAGTCTCCGGCGTTGAATTAGCGTTGGATTGTCCTTAGTTCGAGTCTTCACCCCTTTTTTTTGAAGATAGGGACGACCAAGGTAGGACGCCACAGTGACACCCTTTTGGGTGATCTGTGGCAACCCTCCTCGGGCGCAGTTATACGGGGAAAAAGCCAATGGCACAAAAAACCCCGGAAGAATAAGATCTTCAAGCGTAGAGAGGTATTGGTTATACCTTCCGGAGGCTGCAGTAGAAGGAGAGGAATCGGATGAACACGGTCCAGTTATCGAAGAAATTCCAGGAAGAATCGGGTAAGATCCAGATCAAAGAAATTTCCAGTACAATAAAACATAAGAGGACTAGGCGAAGCAATCCAAATGGCAGGCAGAGGTCGGTCCACGGGAATCAGCAGGAGGTAACTCTGGTACAGATTTAGCAGACAAGGGCTGGACGAGGCAATCCACAAGACAGGCTGAGGTCGACTCTGGGATATCACCGATAGGAAAGAAGGAGGATAAGAGGAGTAACAAGAGTGGAGAAATCCTAACGGGGAGCAGACTAGAAAAGACAGAAAAAGAATAGAAGGAAAAAACTCAAGACGGAAGGGAGGAAGGGTGATTAGATGGGAACGGAACCGACAAGGAGGAGAGGGCAAGAAGGCGAGGAAGAAAAACCTAGATGAAGGTTCGGAGCGAAAGAAAGGGAAGAAGGAGTGAAACAAAGAATACGGAAGGGAAAATGTTGCTACACAGAAAAATGACAGCGGCGCAGGAATAGGACGAAAACACTGTACGTTGCAATGCACCTGACCCCGGAAGTGAAAAGGCTTAAATACCGAGTTCAGGTACGCCGCAACGACAACTAGACCTGCACTGCACGCTCAAATTTACGTGACGGAGCCCGCTAGGGCGGGCGCAGCTTCCACTTCTTCCAAAGCCGCCAGTTTCCCTGCGGCGTGACAGTATGCCCCCTCCTAAGGTCCACCCCACCGGGTTTATTGGGATGTCTGAAATGGAACCTACGCAATAGGAGAGGTGTATTTAAATGTGTTCTAGGTTCCCACGTGTCTTCAGACCTCGGGTATCCTTTCCAGTGGACTAAGTATTCTAGACGTCCCTTATGATATCGTGAGTCATAAATTTGGGATACCTCATAGAAGTCTTCAGTGGGATCTGGAGGGACCAGAGTGTTCTTCCTTTTCCGGAACCACCTATCTTCCATAAAGGTCTTCAATTGAGAGGTGTGAAACACCAGATGTACCTGACTTAATCGAGCAGGTAGCTGTAAGCGAAAGGCTACTGGGTTGATTACATGTGTTATTTTGTATGGTCCTATATATCTAGGGGACAGTTTAGACGGGTGAACCCAACGTGGTAGGAATTTAGTGGCTAGAAGTACCTTGGATCCGACTCCCCAATTGGGCACTGGTCTCCTGTGTTTATTAGCTTGGGTTCGATTCCTTTCTTGTGCCTCTAAGAGTCCTAGTCTAGCTTTGTCTTGGGCTTCTCGGATAGTTGTTAAAGAAGCTTCCACGGAGGGCACCGAGGACTCAATGTTTGCCAAGGGAAGAAAGGTACGGGGATGATACCCGTACGAGCAAAAAAAAGGGCTGGAACCTAAGGCAGAGTGGCAGGTGTTGTTATATGAAAATTCGGCCGTAGGGAGTAACTGGACCCAATCATCCTGTTGTTGGTTGACAAAACACCGGAGATACTGCTCCAACGTACCATTAAGACGTTCAGTTTGTCCATTCGATTGTGGATGGAATCCCGAGGTCAAGGCCCTTTCAATGCCTAATCGCTTGCATAAGGCAGACCAGAAATGAGAAGTGTACTGGCTGCCACGGTCTGAGATGATCTTAGTAGGCATACAATGTAGCTTGAATATGTCACTCAAGAAGACTTCAGCCATGCGAGATGCAGAAGGTATACCAGGTAGGGGTGAGAAATGTGCCATTTTAGTGAATGAATCGATGACCACCATTATACAGGTACAACCCTGAGACACTGGCAACTCTACAATGAAGTCAGTCGAGATAGTGGTCCATGGACCTGTGGGTATGGCACCGGATTCCAACAATCCCAGAGGTTTTTGTGTGGAAGACTTGTTACGAAGACAGGTGACACAAGACTGGACGTATTGTCGGGTCTCTTCCTTCATCCTAGGCCAAAAAAAATATCTCGATAAGAGTTCTTGCGTGTTCCGAATTCCACGATGGCCTACAATCTTGGTATCATGGCACCAGGATAATGCTGTTCTCCTTAATGACGGAGTCGGCAGATACAACTTGTCCTTAACCAGATATAAACCTTCCTTGATTACATAATCGCTCTTGTTGTTAACCTTTTCTGTTTCAAATCTCCCTCCAGAGTTGTCCTTGACCTGTTGCAGGAATGTGGACACCGCTCCTATCCTCTGAGTTCTTGCAAACATCAATTCTGTAGTTGTTTCTTGTTCAGACAGGTAGTCACTACGTCGAGACAGGGCATCTGCCACTAAGTTATGTTCACCCGGAATGTAAGTAATGTTAAAATCAAATTGGGCGAAAAAATGTGCCCACCTTGCCTGTCTTGTGTTGTAACATTCAAATTGACGTAATACCTGTAGATTCTTATGATCTGTTCGGAGGGTAAAAGGGTGTTCTCCACCTTGGAGAAGGTGTCGCCACTCTGTGCAAGCTAATTTCATAGCCAGCAATTCTCTCTCTATCACAGAGTAGTTACGTTGACTGGGGTTAAGTGTCTTGGAATAATAGGACACTGGATGTTCCTTCCCTTCATACTCTTGCAGTAACACTGCTCCGATAGCAGCAGAAGATGCGTCAGTTTCCACTATAAAAGGACGGAGCTGGTCAGGTTGTCTTAATATGGGAGCTGAACAGAAGGCTTGCTTGAGTTGTTGAAAACTCACTTCGGCTAGAGAAGACCATTGGAAAGGAGAGGAAGATTTCTTAAGGAGTGAGGTCATCGGGAGTACCTGTTGAGAGAAGTTGGGTATGAACTTCCGGTAGAAATTCAATAACCCAAGGAACCTTTGGATGTCCTTAACAGACTTGGGAGACGGCCAGTCTAGAATAGCATTGACCTTCTGAGGGTCCATGGCAATTCCCTCAGAGGAAAGAATGTACCCCAGATATGATATGGACGTGGCAGAAAATACACACTTTTCCAATTTGACAGAGAGTTGATTGTTCTTGAGTCTGTGAAATACTTCCTTGACATGAGTGTTATGCTCAACTTGTGAGTGGGAAAAGACCAATATGTCGTCAAGATAAACGATGACAGAATGTCCTAAAAGATCCGAAAAAAGTCTATCCATGAAACGTTGGAATATCGATGGAGCATTTACAAGGCCAAAGGGCATCACTTGATACTCATACAGACCATAAGGGGTCCTAAAGGCTGTCTTCCACTCATCTCCGGTTTGGATCCTAAGCAAATGGTAAGCGATGCGTAAGTCTAGTTTAGTAAATACTGTAGCTGACAGTACGGCATGTATGATTTCAGAGATGAGAGGCATAGGGTATCTGTCCTTGACGGTTACCTTATTTAACCCTCTGTAATCAATACAGGGGCGTAGCTCTTGCGTGTCTTTCTTGGGAATGAAGAATAAGGAGGCACCAGCAGGAGATTTAGAAGGTCTGATCAACTTATTAGCTAAGTTCTTGTCGAGATAGTCTCTCAGATACTGCTTTTCTTGCGTAGTCAAGGGGTACATACGACCAAATGGGACTAAGGCATCTGGGTGCAGTTCTATGCAGCAATCCTCGGGTCTGTGAGGAGGAAGTTCTAACGGTATCTTCTCTGTCACAACCGCAGCGTAACTATTTAAATAGGATGGTAAGCAATGTATGGATTTGGATTCTAACCCACAGGAAGTCTGCATCACAGAAAAGGTTGGCTTCGGCAAACAGCTTGCTTTGCAGAAGGTTGAATGAAAACTTAACAGGTTTCTAGACCAGTCAATGGTAGGGTTATGCCGACGCAACCATCCAATGCCTAGAATCAAAGGGAAGTGAGCAGCTCTGATAATGTCAAAAGAAAGGTGTTCAGTATGTTGCATGATACGCATGGTGAGGACTTCGGTAGAATGGGTAATAAGGCCTGAGCTCAAAGGTTCGCCATCAACTCCCTCCACCGATTGATCCTCGGTCTTAGCTATCCGAGTCAGTCCTTGACTCTCTGCCCAGTGGGTATCTATAAAATTACCTGCGGCCCCACAATCCAGAAGGGCCTGAGTCTGAATTGAGGTCTGGCCGTTCAAAAGAGTGACTGTCATCACCATAAGACGATCATCGTCAGAACACTCCAAAGTGGTGACTGAGAGGGTAACAAAGGGACTGGATTCCTTCCCTCGGTAGTATGTCCCCAAATTTGCTCGTTTCCTGAGCGCCTAGGAGGTACATCAGGACATTCTCGAAGCAGGTGAGTTGAAGATCCACAGTACATGCATAAATTCCCTTCTCGCCTCCTCCTACGTTCTTCTGCCGAGAGAGGAGAACGGGTGATGCCGATCTGCATAGGCTCTTCACGCGAGAGACGAGTAGAGGGAGATGGTGCAGAAGGAGAAGCAGCTGGGGGCACAGGAAGACCACTCTTAATCCTTCGTCGCTCAGCTCGCCATTCAGACAGCGGGAAATCGATCCGAAGTGTTGCAGTGATTAGATCGGCGAAAGTTGAGAGGCGTTCGATACGTGCAAGTTCATCTTTTAACTCTTCTCGCAGACCCCTCCGAAAGATGACATACTGGGCTTGTTCTTGCCATCCAGCTTCCGCAGCGATCTGCTTAAATGAGGTGATATAGGACATTAAGTCTGAGTTTCCTTGTCGGATGTCCAACAGACCCTCGGAGGCCAGAAAGGTGCTCTCTGTTCGAAGGAAGGTTTGCTTCATCAAGGTTTTGAAAGCCTCATAATCCTGGAGCACAGGATCTGTTCTATTGACTAAAGGGGTGGCCCACGTCAAGGCATTGCCAGACATGTGGGTTATCATAAAACCAACCCTGGTATGTCCAGAAGTAAAGGCATGTGGACGAAATGAGAAATGTAAGTGACATGCATCCAAGAACTCCTTTAGCCTTTTGGGCGTCCCATCAAACTTCCCAGAGACTAACGGTAAGGGAGGCAAATCAGTTGTCGGTAGTTCTCGCTCTGCCATCCTCTGTTGTAGCACAGCGTTTGAGCCCTTTAGATTCTGGACTTCCAGGCCCAAGTTTTGGACGGCTGCTACAAGTTCCTGAACCTGCTGCGGAGTGGCCATGTCGCATTCGTGGCGTTGCAAACTGTCAGGAAGGTCAGTAGACTCCTCTTCTTCCTGTGATACCCCAGACTCCCCTTCCTCCCCTTCCTCCTCACCTTGAAGTCTCCGGCGTTGAATTAGCGTTGGATTGTCCTTAGTTCGAGTCTTCACCCCTTTTTTTTGAAGATAGGGACGACCAAGGTAGGACGCCACAGTGACACCCTTTTGGGTGATCTGTGGCAACCCTCCTCGGGCGCAGTTATACGGGGAAAAAGCCAATGGCACAAAAAACCCCGGAAGAATAAGATCTTCAAGCGTAGAGAGGTATTGGTTATACCTTCCGGAGGCTGCAGTAGAAGGAGAGGAATCGGATGAACACGGTCCAGTTATCGAAGAAATTCCAGGAGGAATCGGGTAAGATCCAGATCAAAGAAAGTTCCAGTACAATAAAACAGAAGAGGACTAGGCGAAGCAATCCAAATGGCAGGCAGAGGTCGGTCCACAGGAATCAACAGGAGGTAACTCTGGTACAGATTTAGCAGACAAGGGTTGGACGAGGCAATCCACAAGACAGGCTGAGGTCGACTCTGGGATATCACCGATAGGAAAGAAGGAGGATAAGAGGAGTAACAAGAGTGGAGAAATCCTAACGGGGAGCAGACTAGAAAAGACAGAAAAAGAATAGAAGGAAAAAGCTCAAGACGGAAGGGAGGAAGGGTGATTAGATGGGAACGGAACCGACAAGGAGGAGAGGGCAAGAAGGCGAGGAAGAAAAACCTAGATGAAGGTTCGGAGCGAAAGAAAGGGAAGAAGGAGTGAAACAAAGAATACGGAAGGGAAAATGTTGCTACACAGAAAAATGACAGCGGCGCAGGAATAGGACGAAAACACTGTACGTTGCAACGCACCTGACCCCGGAAGTGAAAAGGCTTAAATACCGAGTTCAGGTACGCCGCAACGACAACTAGACCTGCACTGCACGCTCAAATTTACGTGACGGAGCCCGCTAGGGCGGGCGCAGCTTCCACTTCTTCCAAAGCCGCCAGTTTCCCTGCGGCGTGACACATACACACACGCACATCCATACACTATCCATGCTCCATACGCACACCCGTACACTATGCATGCTCCATACACACACGCACACCCATACACTATCCATGTGCCATACACACACGCACACCCATACACTATCCATGCTCCATACACACACGCACACCCATACACTATCCATGCTCCATACACACACGCACACCCATACACTATCCATGCGCCATACACACGCACACCCATACACCATCCATGCTCCATACACACACGCACACCCATACACTATTCATGTGCCATACACAAACGCACACCCATACACTATCCATGCACCATACACACACCCATACACCATCCATGCTCCATACATACACGCACACCCATACACTATCCATGCTCCATCGACACACGCACACCCATACACTATCCATGCACCATACACACACGCACACCCATACACTATCCATGCTCCATACGCACACCCATACACTATCCATGCTCCATACACACATGCACCCCCATACACTATCCATGCGCCATTCACACACACACCGATACACTATCCATGAGCCATACACACACACACCCATACACTATCCATGAGCCATACACACACAAACACCCATACACCATCCATGCGCCATACACACACCCATACACCATCCGAGAGCCATACACAAACACACACACCCACCCACCCATACAACATCCATGCGCCATACACACACCCATACACCATCCATGCTCCATACACACGCACACCCATACACTATCCATGCTCCATACACACACGCACACCCATACACTATCCATGCTCCATACACACACGCACACCCATACACTATCCATGCGCCATTCACACACACACCGATACACTATCCATGATCCATACACACACCCATACACTATCCATGAGCCATACACACACACACTGATACACTATCCATGATCCATACACACACACACCCATACACTATCCATGAGCCATACACACACACACACACCATCCATGCACCATACACACACCCATACACCATCCATGCTCCATACACACATGCACACCCATACACTATCCATGCTCCATACACACACGCACACCCATACACTATCCATGCTCCATACACACACGCACACCCATACACTATCCATGCTCCATACACACACGCACACACGCACACCCATACACTATCCATGTGCCATACACACACCCATACACCATCCATGCTCCATACACACATGCACACCCATACACTATCCATGCTCCATACACACACGCACACCCATACACTATCCATGCTCCATACACACACGCACACCCATACACTATCCATGCTCCATACACACACGCACACCCATACACTATCCATGCTCCATACACTATCCATGCTCCATACACACATGCTCACCCATACACTATCCATGCTCCATACAAACACGCACACCCATACACTATCCATGCGCCATACACACACACACCCATACACTATCCATGAGCCATACACATACACACACACACACACACACACACACACAGACACACACACCCATACACTATCCATGCACACACCCATACAACATCCATGCTCCATACATACACGCACACCCATACACTATCCATGCTCCATACACACAAGCACACCCACACACTATCCATGCGCAATTCACGCACACACCGATACACTATCCATGAGCCATACACACACACACACCCATACACTATCCATGCTCCATACGCACACCCATACACTATTCATGCTCCATACACACATGCAAACCCATACACTATCCATGCGCCATTCACGCACACACCGATACACTATCCATGAGCCATACACACACACACACACCCATACACTATCCATGAGCCATACACACACACACCCATACACTATCCATGAGCCATACACACACACACACACACACACACACACCCATACACCATCCATGCGCCATACACACACCCATACACCATCCATGCTCCATACACACATGCACACCCATACACTATCCATGCTCCATAAACACACGCACACCCTTACACTATCCATGCTCCATACACACACGCACACCCATACACTATCCATGCGCCATACACACACACACCCATACTCTATCCATGAGCCATACACACACACACACACACACCCATACACTATCCATGCACCATACACACCCATACACCATCCATGCTCCATACATGCACGCACACACATGCACACCCATACACTATCCATGCGCCATACACACATGCACACCCATACACTATCCATGCTCCATACGCACACCCATACTCTATGCATGCTCCATACAGACACGCACACCCATACACTATCCATGTGCCATACACACACGCACACCCATACACCGTCCATGCGCCATACACACACCCATACACCGTCCATGCTCCATACACACATGTACACCCATACACTATCCATGCTCCATACACACACGCACACCCATACACTATACATGCGCCATACACACACACACCCATACACTATCCATGAGCCATACACACACACATACCCATACACTATCCATGCACCATATACACACCCATACACCATCCATGCTCCATACATACACGCACACCCATACACTATCCATGCTCCATACACACACGCACACCCATACACTATCCATGCACCATACACACACGCACACCCATACACTATCCATGCTCCATATGCACACCCATACACTATCCATGCTCCATACACACATGCACACCCATACACTATCCATGCGCCATTCACACAAACACCGATACACTATCCATGAGCCATACACACACACACCCATACACCGTCCATGCGCCATACACACACCCATACACCGTCCATGCTCCATACACACATGCACACCCATACACTATCCATGCTCCATACACACACGCACACCCATACACTATACATGCGCCATACACACACACACCCATACACTATCCATGAGCCATACACACACACACACACCCATACACTATCCATGCACCATATACACACCCATACACCATCCATGCTCCATACATACACGCACACCCATACACTATCCATGCTCCATACACACACGCACACCCATACACTATCCATGCACCATACACACACGCACACCCATACACTATCCATGCTCCATACGCACACCTATACACTATCCATGCTCCATACACACATGCACACCCATACACTATCCATGCGCCATTCACACACACACCGATACACTATCCAGGAGCCATACACACACACACCCATACACTATCCATGAGCCATACACACACACACACCCATACACCATCCATGCGCCATACACACACCCATACACCATCCAGGAGCCATACACACACACACACCCACCCATACAACATCCATGTGCCATACACACAACCATACACCATCCATGCTCCATACACACGCACACCCATACACTATCCATGCTCCATACACACACGCACACCCATACACTATCCTTGAGCCATACACATACACACCGATACACTATCCATGATCCATACACACACACACCCATACACTATCCATGAGCCATACACACACACCATCCATGCGCCATACACACACCCATACACCATCCATGCTCCATACACAGATGCACACCCATACACTATCCATGCTCCATACACACACGCACACCCCTACACTATCCATGCTCCATACACACACGCACACCCATACACTATCCATGCTCCATACACACACGCACACCCATACACTATCCATGCGCCATACACACACCCATACACCATCCATGCTCCATACACACATGCACACCCATACACTATCCATGCTCCATACACACGCACACCCATACACTAGCCATGCTCCATACATACACGCACACCCATACACTATCCATGCTCCATACACACACACACACCCATACACTATCCATGCTCCATACACACACGCACACCCATACACTATCCATGATCCATACACACATGCACACCCATACACTATCCATGCACCATACACACACACACCCATACACTATCCATGCGCCATACACACACACACACACACACCCATACACTATCCATGCACCATACACACACGCACACCCATACACTATCCATGCTCCATACATACACGCACACCCATACACTATCCATGCTCCATACACACACGCACACCCATACACTATCCATGCTCCATACACACACGCACACCCATACACTATCCATGCACCATACACACACACACACACCCATACACTATCCATGCTCCATACGCACACCCATACACTATCCATGCTCCATACACACATGCACACCCATACACTATCCATGCACCATTCACACACACACCGATACACTATCCATGAGCCATACACACCCATACACTATCCATGAGCCATACACACACACACACCCATACACCATCCATGCACCATACACGCACCCATACACCATCCAGGAGCCATACACCCACCCATACAACATCCATGCGCCATACATACACCCATGCTCCATACACACGCACACCCATAAACTATCCATGCTCCATACACACATGCACACACATACACACACATACACTATCCATGCTCCATACACACACGCACACCCATACACTATCCATGCTCCATACACCCCCGCACACCCATACACTATCCATGCTCCATACACACACACACACCCGTACACTATCCATGAGCCATACACACACACACACCGATACACTATCCATGATCCATACACACACACACCCATACACTATCCATGAGCCATACACACACACACACCATCCATGCGCCATACACACACCCATACACCATCCATGCTCCATACACACACATACACTATCCATGCTCCATACACACACGCACACCCATACACTATCCATGCTCCATACACACCCGCACACCCATACACTATCCATGCTCCATACACACACGCACACCCATACACTATCCATGCGCCATACACACACACTCCCATACACTATCCATGAGCCATACACACACACACCCATACACTATCCATGCGCCATACACACATGCACACCCATACACTATCCATGCTCCATACACACACGCACACCCATACACTATCCATGCTCCATACACACACGCACACCCATACACTATCCATGCGCCATACACACACACACCCATACACTATCCATGAGCCATACACACACACACCCATACACTATCCATGCGCCATACACACACCCATACACCATCCATGCTCCATACATACACGCACACCCATGCACTATCCATGCTCCATACACACACGCACACCCATACACTATCCATGCGCCATGCACACACGCACACCCATACACTGTCCATGCTCCATACACACACGCACACGCATACACTGTCCATGCTCCATACACACATGCACACCCATACACTATCCATGTGCCATACACACACGCACACCCATACACTATCCATGCTCCATACACACACTCACACCCATACACTATCCATGCTCCAAACACACACGCACACCCATACACTATCCATGCTCCATGCACACACGCACACCCATACACTATCCATGCTCCATACGCACACCCATACACTATCCATGCGCCATACACACACACACCCATATGATATGATATGATATGGCATTTGTAACGCGCCTATACACAAGTGTTTCAAGGTGCGACGAGACAGGGAGGGGGGAACAAGGGGAGGCAGACAAACGATCCTACTAGGGCAGGTGTAATTCAGATTGCGCAAGTGCATGGGTAGAGGGGACGGGAAAAAGTGCAAGGGGGAAAGGGAGATGGGAAAGTGCAGTACAAAGTGATTAGTAAAATACAAGATAAATAGTAAGGGCCAGCTGGTGGCAAGTGCAGTATAAGTGCAGACAAGTGCTGGGAAGGGGGCTGTATGGATACAGAGACAGTCCCGCAGTGCAGGGGTTGCCATGGAGGCAGTGCAGGGGAGGGTGGCTGGGCCAAGGACCGAGATTGGTGAGTGGCCCAGTTGCTGATTCAGTACAGTTTCAGTGATTTAGCAGGGGAGAGGGGGAGAGAAAGCAGAAGCAAAGAGGAAGGTTTTGAGGTGCTTCCGGATCCGGAGATGGTTCTCCTCAAGTTTCAGGGAGGCAGGAAGGCTGTTCCAGAGGGAGGCCCCTGCTGCGGAGAGAGATCTCCCCCCAACTTGTTGCTTGGAGAAGCGGCTGACCCTGAGGGAGTTGGAGGCGGATGAGCGAAGAGCTCGAGAAGGAAGATATTTAGGAAGAGAGAGTTGAAGGTATTTTGGCCCAAGGCCCCAGAAGGCCTTGTGGACAATGCAGAGGGTTTTGAACTTTATCCTCGCAGGCACAGGGAGCCAGTGTAGCGATTTCAGTCCTGGAGAGATACGGTCCCTGGGCTTGAGGCCAAGGACAAGTCTCGCAATCCTGTTCTGGATGATTTGCAGTGGGCGGAGAGTAGAGGCAGGCAGATTTAGATAGAGGCTGTTACAGTAGTCCAGCTTCGAGAGAACCAGGGCTCTGGAGACAGTGAGCTTCTGGGGGAAGGAGAGGAAAGGAAGGATACCTCTGAGGAGGTGCAGCTGGTAGTGTGACTTATTAGAAACGTCAGAAATGTGAGGAGAGAAGGAGAGTGTGGAGTCGAAGATGACCGAGGTTTTTTGCCTTGCAGGTAGGAGCAGGAAGAGGGCCATGTGAGGCCGGCCAGAGAGCTGCAGGGAAGGAGGGAGTGGGTGTGCCGATGAGTAGAATCTCAGTCTTACTGGCATTAAGGCAGAGGTCGTTGGTGGCACA
The DNA here is from genome assembly GCF_040938575.1 of Ambystoma mexicanum. NCBI lineage: Eukaryota > Metazoa > Chordata > Amphibia > Caudata > Ambystomatidae > Ambystoma > Ambystoma mexicanum. The sequence continues at coordinate 803,891,855 of NC_090938.1, forward strand.
CCATTCCTGGATAGCAGAAAGACAGTCAGAGATGAGGGAAGGAGAAGAGGAGGCCGAGGGTAGCGTGAAAATGAGCTGGGTATCATCCGCATAGCACTGAAAGTTGGGGCAGAGAGCAGAGATGCGGATTGGAAGAACTGCCAGATACTGGTTGAACAGCCAGGGAGAGAGGTTAGAACCCTGGGGGACACCACAGGTAGAGAAAAAGATGTCAGAGAGGAAAGACCCCAGTTGTACCTGGGAGGGTCGATTTGAGAGGAAAGAGGTCAGCCAAGCCAGAGCCTGACCAGTGATACCCAGGTTATCACGGAGACGGTTGAGCAGGATGGTATGGTTGACAGTGTCAAAGGCAGAAGAGAGATCGAGCAAAATGAGAACACATGGAAAGTTAGAGTCAAGGTTCGAGAGTAGATCCTCACGGATGTTCAGGAGAGCAGTTTCCGTGCTTCTGGCGGCTCTGAAGCCAGACTGATGGTCATGAAGGCTACAAACAGATTCAGCATGGAGATTATGCTGGGAGATGGCCAGTGTCTCCAGGAGCTTGCCCGGGAAGGGAGTGATAGAGATTGGGCGAAAGTTAGCTGGGCAGGAAGGGTCGGAAGAGGGTTTCTTATGAAGGGGGTGCACAAGGGAGTGCTTGAGAGGGGATGGGAAGACTCCAGAGGCGAAGGAGTGGTTGCAGAAGTCAGCAAGGGCAGGAGTGTCACGCCACTTACCTGGAGACCGGGGTTCTCCGCACCTGCTCGCTCCCCTCCCTCTTGGCGGATCTACCCGTGCTTTCACTTGCGGGGATCCGCCATGGAGAGAGCATCTAGGGTTCCCGTTAGGTGTCCTCTGCGCATGCACGGGAGACCACAGTCTTGGTTCCGCGCATGCGCAGTAGATTGGGCCCTCACCACGGCGAGAGCCTGCACTTCAAGCCTCGCATTGGATGTGCCGGCAACGAGACGGTTTGCATTTCAAGCCTCTCGGGTGCCGGCCATCCCATAAAAGGAGCGTCGATCGGGGGCAGGTCGTGTCTCAACGTGGTTTTTCCCTGATCGTGTTCTACGCTCGCTTGTTTATCACCAGCTCCAGCCCAGTTACTTCTGCCCGCTCCTGCTCAGAACTTCTGTCTGGATCCTCGCCCACTCTGTGGCCCTTGGCCCATCCCTTCCTATTGTGCTAGCTTGGAGGTCCTTTTGGGTCCTGGGTTCCCCTTCCTGGGGTGTCTCTCCCTCTCTCCTGGGTTCCCATTTCAGTCCTTTCCCAATTCAGTTCCTGGGTTTGGTTCCTATTCTACTGCCTGTGCTCCTTCCCGGTCCCTTTTGGGACTTTGGGACTACCTGCTGCTGCACCAGTCTGGACCACATCCTGCCTGTCATTCTCATTTCATCAGTGGTTTGAGGGTTTCTGGCTCAACCTTCAACTTCAGCCTCCCTGTACCAGCTCAGCAGCCATACCCAGCATCTTCACAACGTTCCTCTGATCAGAGTCTTTGGAACCCATCTTCGGATAAGAACATCGGACTCTACAGTTAAAGGACATTCAATATCAGCCTCTCCTGTCAGTGCTTGCACTGTCCTGACGCCGCGCAAATCAGGAGAGAGCGTCCCGTGGTGTTGGGAGTCGGTCCATCTTCTACCCTGTATCAACCTTGGGTGGTGGAGAGGCCGGTACCCCGCGTCACTCACTCATCTGAAAACAGTCGTCAGTCTGGCTGCCACGTCAAGATCCTCATCCAAGTCTACAGGTACGCTACACTCTCGTGATTCTCACCTTAACAAGGAGCCAAGGAGTCGATGTGGTCCTTAATAGTTTTGGAGGAACAGGGGTGGACCTGTTTTGACTATCCATACACTATCCATGAGCCATACACACACACACACACACACACACCCATACACCATCCATGCGCCATACACCCAATCACCATCCATGCTCCATACACACACGCACACCCATACACTATCCATGCTCCATACACACACGCACACCCATACACTATCCATGCTCCATACACACACTCACCCATATACTATCCATGCTCCACACACACACACACACACACACACACCCATACACTATCCATGCTCCATACATACACGCACACCCATACACTATCCAGGCTCCATACACACACGCACACCCATACACTATCCAGGCTCCATACACACACGCACACCCATACACTATCCATGCGCCATTCAAACACACACCCATACACTATCCATGAGCCATACACACACACACACCCATACACTATCCATGAGCCATACACACACACACACCCATACACCATCAATGCGCCATACACACACCCATACACCATCCATTCTCCATACACACACGCACACCCATACACTATCCATGCTCCATACACACACGCACACACATACACTATCCATGCTCCATACACACACGCACACCCATACACTATCCATGCTCCATACACACACGCACACCCATACACTATTCATGCTCCATACACACACGCACACCCATACACTATCCATGCTCCAAACACACACGCACACCCATACACTATCCATGCTCCATACACACACATACACCCATACACTATCCATGCTCCATACACACACGCATAACCATACACTATCCATGCTCCATACACACACGCACACCCATACACTATCCATGCGCCATACACACACGCACACCCATACACTATCCATGCTCCATACACACACGCACACCCATACACTATCCATGCGCCATACACACACACACACACCCATACACTATCCATGCTCCATACACACACGCACACCCATACACTATCCATGCGCCATACACACACACACCCATACACTATCCATGAGCCATACACACACACACCATGCATGCGCCCTACACACACCCATACACTAACCACGCTCCATACACACACGCACACCCATACACTATCCATGCTCCATACAAACACACACACCCATACACTATCCATGCTCCATACACACACGCACACCCATACACTATCCATGCTCCATACACACATGCACACCCATACACTATCCATGAGCAATACACACACACACACACACACACACACACCCATACACTATCCATGCGCCATACACAAACCCATACACCATCCATGCTCCATACACACACGCACACCCATACACTATCCATGCTCCATACACACACGCACACCCATACACTATCCATGCGCCATACACACGCGCACACCCATACACTATCCATGCTCCAAACACACACGCACACCCATACACTATCCATGCTCCATACACACACACACACCAATACACTATCCATGCTCCATACACACACACACTATCCATGCGCCATACACACACACACCCATACACTATCCATGAGCCATACACACACACCCATACACTATCCATGCACCATACATACATCCATACACCATCCATGCTCCATACACACACGCACACCCATACACTATTCATGCTCCATACACACACGCCCATACACTATCCATGCTCCATACACACACGCATAACCATACACTATCCATGCTCCATGCACACACGCACACCCACACACTATCCATGCTCCATACACACACGCACACCCATACACTATCCATGCTCCATACACACAAGCACACCCATACACTATCCATGCTCCATACACACACGCACACCCATACACTATCCATGCTCCATACACACACGCACACCCATACACTATCCATGCTCCATACACACACGTACACCCATACACTATCCATGCGCCATACACACAAGCACACCCATACACCATCCATGCTCCATACACACACACACACACCCATACACTATCCATGCTCCATACACACAGGCACACCCATACACTATCCATGCTCCATACACACACGCACACCCATACACTATCCATGCTCCATACACACACGCACACCCATACACTATCCATGCTCCATACACACACACACACCCATACACTATCCATGCTCCATACACACACGCACACCCATACACTATCCATGCTCCATACACACACACCCCTACACTATCCATGCTCCATACACACACACACTATCCATGCGCCATACACACACACACCCATACACTATCCATGAGCCATACACACACACCCATACACTATCCATGCGCCATACATACACCCATACACCATCCATGCTCCATACACACACGCACACCCATACACTATCCATGCTCCATACACACACGCATAACCATACACTATCCATGCTCCATGCACACACGCACACCCATACACTATCCATGTGCCATACACACACGCACACCCATACACTATCCATGCTCCATACACACACGCACACCCATACACTATCCATGCGCTAAACACACACGCACACCCATACACTATCCATGCTCCATACACACACGCACACCCATACACTATCCATGCGCCATACACACACACACCCATACACTATCCATGAGCCATACACACACACACCATGCATGCGCCCTACACACACCCATACACTATCCATGCTCCATACACACACGCACACCCATACACTATCCATGCTCCATACAAACACACACACCCATACACTATCCATGCTCCATACACACACGCACACCCATACACTATCCATGCTCCATACACACATGCACACCCATACACTATCCATGCGCCATACACACACACACCCATACACTATCCATGAGCAATACACACACACACACACACACCCATACACTATCCATGCGCCATACACAAACCCATACACCATCCATGCTCCATACACACACGCACACACTATCCATGCTCCATACACACACGCACACCCATACACTATCCATGCGCCATACACACGCGCACACCCATACACTATCCATGCTCCAAACACACACGCACACCCATACACTATCCATGCTCCATACACACACACACACCCATACACTATCCATGCTACATACACACACACACACTATCCATGCGCCATACACACACACACCCATACACTATCCATGAGCCATACACACACACCCATACACTATCCATGCGCCATACATACACCCATACACCATCCATGCTCCATACACACAGGCACACCCATGCACTATTCATGCTCCATACACACACGCACACCCATACACTATCCATGCTCCATACACACACGCATAACCATACACTATCCATGCTCCATGCACACACGCACACCCACACACTATCCATGCTCCATACACACACGCACACCCATACACTATCCATGCTCCATACACACAAGCACACCCATACACTATCCATGCTCCATACACACATACACACCCATACACTATCCATGCTCCATACACACACGCACACCCATACACTATCCATGCTCCATACACACACGTACACCCATACACTATCCATGCGCCATACACACAAGCACACCCATACACCATCCATGCTCCATACACACACACACACCCATACACTATCCATGCTCCATACACACACGCACACCCATACACTATCCATGCTCCATACACACACGCACACCCATACACTATCCATGCTCCATACACACACGCACACCCATACACTATCCATGCTCCATACACACACGCACACCCATACACTATCCATGCTCCATACACACACGCACACCCATACACTATCCATGCTCCATACACACACGCACATCCATACACTATCCATGCTCCATACACACACACCCCTACACTATCCATGCTCCATACACACATGCACACCCATACACTACCCATGCTCCATACACACACGTTAACCCATACACTATCCATGGCCATACACACAAGCACACCCATACACTATCCATGCGCCATACACACACACACCCATACACTATCCATGTGTCATACACACCCATACACTATCCATGCGCCATACACACACCCATTCACCATCCATGCTCCATACACACCCATACACTATCCATGCACCATACACACGGCACACCCATACACTATCCATGCTCCATACACACACGCACACCCATACACTATCCATGCTCCATACACACACGCACACCCATACACTATCCATGCGCTAAACACACACGCACACCCATAAACTATCCATGCTCCATACACACACGCACACCCATACACTATTCATGCTCCATACACACACACGCACACCCATACACTATCCATGCTCCATACACACACGCACACCCATACACTATCCATGCTCCATACACACTCGCACACCCATACACTATCAATGCGCCATACACACACACACCCATACACTATCCATGAGCCATACACACACACAACCACCCACCCATACACCATCCATGCGCCATACACACATGCACACCCATACACTATCCATGCTCCATACACACACACATACCCATACACTATCCATGCTCCATACACACATGCACACCCATACACTATCCATGCTCCATACACACGCGCACGCCCATACAGTATCCATGTTCCATACACACACGCACACCCATACAGCATCCATGCTCCATACACACACGCACACCCATACACTATCCATGCGCCATTCACAGACACACACCGATACACTATCCATGATCCATACACACACACACACCCATACACTATCCATGAGCCATACACACACACACCCATACACCATCCATGCGCCATACACACAACCATACACTATCCATGCTCCATACACACATGCAAATCCATACACTATCCATGCTCCATACACTATCTATGCTCCATACACTATCCATGCTCCATACACACACGCACACCCATACACCATCCATACTCCATACACACACGCACACCCATACACTATCCATGCTCCATACACACACGCACACCGATACACTATCCATGCTCCATACACACATGCACACCCATACACTATCCATGCTCCATACACACACGCACACCCATACACTATCCATGCGCCATACACACACACACCCATACAATATCCATGAGCGAGCCATACACACACACACACCCATACACTATCCATGCACCATACACACACCCATACACCATCCATGCTCCATACATACACGCACACCCATACACTATCTATGCTCCATACACACACGCACACCCATACACTATCCATGTGCCATACACACATGCAGACCCATACACTATCCATGCTCCATACACACACGCACACCCATACACTATCCATGCTCCATACACACACGCACACCCATACACTATCCATGTGCCATACACACACGCACACCCATACACTATCCATGCTCCATACACACACGCACACCCATACACTATCCATGCTCCATACACACACACCCCTACACTATCCATGCTCCATACACACACGCACACCCATACACTATTCATGCTCCATACACACACACGCACACCCATACACTATCCATGCTCCATACACACACGCACACCCATACACTATCCATGCTCCATACACACTCGCACACCCATACACTATCAATGCGCCATACACACACACACCCATACACTATCCATGAGCCATACACACACACAACCACCCACCCATACACCATCCATGCGCCATACACACACGCACACCCATACACTATCCATGCTCCATACACACACGCATACCCATACACTATCCATGCTCCATACACACATGCACACCCATAAACTATCCATGCTCCATACACACGCGCACGCCCATACAGTATCCATGTTCCATACACACACGCACACCCATACAGCATCCATGCTCCATACACACACGCACACCCATACACTATCCATGCGCCATTCACAGACACACACCGATACACTATCCATGATCCATACACACACACACACCCATACACTATCCATGAGCCATACACACACCCATACACCATCCATGTGCCATACACACAACCATACACTATCCATGCGCCATACACACATGCAAATCCATACACTATCCATGCTCCATACACTATCCATGCTCCATACACTATCCATGCTCCATACACACACGCACACCCATACACCATCCATACTCCATACACACACGCACACCCATACACTATCCATGCTCCATACACACACGCACACCCATGCACTATCCATGCTCCATACACACCCATACACTATCCATGCTCCATACACACACGCACACCCATACACTATCCATGCTCCATACACACACACACCCATACAATATCCATGAGCGAGCCATACACACACACACACACACACCCATACACTATCCATGCACCATACACACACCCATACACCATCCATGCTCCATACATACACGCACACCCATACACTATCTATGCTCCATACACACACGCACACCCATACACTATCCATGTGCCATACACACACGCAGACCCATACACTATCCATGCTCCATACACACACGCACACCCATACACTATCCATGCTCCATACACACACGCACACCCATACACTATCCATGTGCCATACACACACGCACACCCATACACTATCCATGCTCCATACACACACGCACACCCATACACTATCCATGCTCCATACACACACACCCCTACACTATCCATGCTCCATACACACATGCACACCCATACACTACCCATGCTCCATACACACACATACACCCATACACTATCCATGCGCCATACACACAAGCACACCCATACACTATCCATGCGCCATACACACACACACCCATACACTATCCATGAGTCATACACACACACACACACACACACCCATACACTATCCATGCGCCATACACACACCCATACACTATCCATGCTCCATACACACACACACACACCCATACACTATCCATGCACCATACACACGGCACACCCATACACTATCCATGCTCCATACACACACGCACACCCATACACTATCCATGCTCCAGACACACATGCACACCCATACACTATCCATGCGCTAAACACACACGCACACCCATACACTATCCATGCTCCATACACACACGCACACCCATAAACTATCCATGCTCCATACACACACACCCCTACACTATCCATGCTCCATACACACATGCACACCCATACACTACCCATGCTCCATACACACACATACACCCATACACTATCCATGCGCCATACACACAAGCACACCCATACACTATCCATGCGCCATACACACACACACCCATACACTATCCATGAGTCATACACACACACACACACACACCCATACACTATCCATGCGCCATACACACACCCATACACCATCCATGCTCCATACACACACACACACCCATACACTATCCATGCACCATACACACGGCACACCCATACACTATCCATGCACCATACACACGGCACACCCATACACTATCCATGCTCCATACACACACGCACACCCATACACTATCCATGCTCCAGACACACACGCACACCCATACACTATCCATGCGCTAAACACACACGCACACCCATACACTATCCATGCTCCATACACACACGCACACCCATAAACTATCCATGCTCCATACACACGCGCACGCCCATACAGTATCCATGTTCCATACACACACGCACACCCATACACCATCCATTCTCCATACACACACGCAACCACCAACCCATACACCATCCATGCGCCATACACAAACGCACACCCATACACTATCCATGCTCCATACACACACGCATACCCATACACTTCCATGCTCCATACACACACGCACACCCATAAACTATCCATGCTCCATACACATGCGCACGCCCATACAGTATCCATGTTCCATACACACACGCACACCCATACACCATCCATGCTCCATACACACACGCACACCCATACACTATCCATGCGCCATTCACACACACACACACACACCGATACACTATCCATGATCCATACACACACACACACACCCATACACTATCCAGGAGCCATACACACACACACCCATACACCATCCATGCGCCATACACACACCCATACACTATCCATGCTCCATACACACATGCACACCCATACACTATCCATGCTCCATACACTATCCATGCTCCATACACACACGCACACCCATACACCATCCATGTTCCATACACACACGCACACCCATACACTATCCATGCTCCATACACACATGCACTCCCATACACTATCCATGCTCCATACACACACGCACACCCATACACTATCCATGCGCCATACACACACACACAATATCCATGAGCCATACACATACACACACACACACACACACCCATACACTATCCATGCACCATACACACACCCATACACCATCCATGCTCCATACATACACGCACACCCATACACTATCTATGCTCATACACACACGCACACCCATACACTATCCATGTACCATACACACACGCAGACCCATACACTATCCATGCTCCATACACACACGCACACCCATACACTATCCATGCTCCATACACACACGCACACCCATACGCTATCCATGTGCCATACACACACGCACACCCATACACTATCCATGCTCCATACACACACGCACACCCATACACTATCCATGCTCCATACACACACGCACACCCATACACTATCCATGAGCCATACACACACACACCCATACACTATCCATGAGCCATACACACACACACCATCCATGCGCCCTACACACACCCATACACTATCCATGCTCCATACACACACGCACACCCATACACTATCCATGCTCCATACACACACGCACACCCATACACTATCCATGCTCCATACACACACGCACACCCATACACTATCTATGCTTCATACACACACTCACACCCATATACTATCCATGCTCCATACACACACCCACACACTATCCATGCTCCATACACACACGCACTCCCATACACTATCCATGCTCCTTACACACACGCACACCCATACACTATCCATGCTCCATACACACACACCCCTACACTATCCATGCTCCATACACACATTCACACCCATACACTACCCATGCTCCATACACACACATACACCCATACACTATCCATGCGCCATACACACAAGCACACCCATACACTATCCATGCGCCATACACACACACACCCATACACTATCCATGAGTCATACACACACACACACACACCCATACACTATCCATGCGCCATACACACACCCATACACCATCCATGCTCCATACACACACACACACCCATACACTATCCATGCACCATACACACGGCACACCCATACACTATCCATGCTCCATACACACACGCACACCCATACACTATCCATGCTCCAGACACACACCCATACACTATCCATGCGCTAAACACACACGCACACCCATACACTATCCATGCTCCATACACACACGCACACCCATAAACTATCCATGCTCCATACACACGCGCAAGCCCATACAGTATCCATGTTCCATACACACACGCACACCCATACACCATCCATTCTCCATACACACACGCAACCACCAACCCATACACCATCCATGCGCCATACACAAACGCACACCCATACACTATCCATGCTCCATACACACACGCATACCCATACACTTCCATGCTCCATACACACACGCACACCCATAAACTATCCATGCTCCATACACACGCGCACGCCCATACAGTATCCATGTTCCATACACACACGCACACCCATACACCATCCATGCTCCATACACACACGCACACCCATACACTATCCATGCGCCATTCACACACACACACACACCGATACACTATCCATGATCCATACACACACACACACACACACCCATACACTATCCATGAGCCATACACACACACACCCATACACCATCCATGCGCCATACACACACCCATACACTATCCATGCTCCATACACACATGCACACCCATACACTATCCATGCTCCATACACTATCCATGCTCCATACACACACGCACACCCATACACCATCCATGCTCCATACACACACGCACACCCATACACTATCCATGCTCCATACACACATGCACACCCATACACTATCCATGCTCCATACACACACGCACACCCATACACTATCCATGCGCCATACACACACACACACAATATCCATGAGCCATACACATACACACACACACACACACACCCATACACTATCCATGCACCATACACACACCCATACACCATCCATGCTCCATACATACACGCACACCCATACACTATCTATGCTCATACACACACGCACACCCATACACTATCCATGTGCCATACACACACGCAGACCCATACACTATCCATGCTCCATACACACACGCACACCCATACACTATCCATGCTCCATACACACACGCACACCCATACGCTATCCATGTGCCATACACACACGCACACCCATACACTATCCATGCTCCATACACACACGCACACCCATACACTATCCATGCTCCATACACACACGCACACCCATACACCATCCATGCGCCATACACACACACACCCATACACTATCCATGAGCCATACACACACACACCATCCATGCGCCCTACACACACCCATACACTATCCATGCTCCATACACACACGCACACCCATACACTATCCATGCTCCATACACACACGCACACCCATACACTATCCATGCTCCATACACACACGCACACCCATACACTATCTATGCTTCATACACACACTCACACCCATATACTATCCATGCTCCATACACACACCCAAACCCATACACTATCCATGCTCCATACACACACGCACTCCCATACACTATCCATGCTCCTTACACACACGCACACCCATACACTATCCATGCTCCATACACACACACCCCTACACTATCCATGCTCCATACACACATTCACACCCATACACTACCCATGCTCCATACACACACGTACACCCATACACTATCCATGCGCCATACACACAAGCACACCCATACACTATCCATGCGCCATACACACACACACCCATACACTATCCATGAGCCATACACACACACACACACGCGCACACACACCCATACACTATCCATGCGCCATACACACACCCATACACCATCCATTCTCCATACACACACGCACACCCATACACTATCCATGCACCATACACACCCATACACTATCCATGCTCCATACACACGCACACCAATACACTATCCATGCTCCATACACACACGCACACCCATACATTATCCATGCGCTAAACACACACGCACACCCATACACTATCCATGCTCCATACACACACGCACACCCATACACTATCCATGCTCCATACACACACGCACACCCATACACTATCCATGCTCCATACACACACGCACACCCATACACTATCCATGCTCGATACACACACACACACCCATACACTATCCATGCTCCATACACACACGCACACCCATACACTATCCATGCGCCATACACACACACACCCATACACTATCCATGAGCCATACACACACACACCATCCATGCGCCCTACACACACCCCTACACTATCCATGCTCCATACACACACGCACACCCATACACTATCCATGCTCCATACACACACGCACACCCATACACTATCCATGCTCCATACACACACGCACACCCATACACTATCCATGCTCCATACACACACGCACACCCATACACTATCCATGCTCTATACACACACGCACACCCATATACTATCCATGCTCCATACACTAACGCACACCCATACACTATCCATGCTCCATACACACACGCACACCCATACACTATCCATGCTCCATACACACACACCCCTACACTATCCATGCTCCATACACACATTCACACCCATACACTACCCATGCTCCATACACACACATACACCCATACACTATCCATGCGCCATACACACAAGCACACTCATACACTATCCATGCGCCATACACACACACACCCATACACTATCCATGAGCCATACACACACACACACACACGCACACACGCACACACACCCATACACTATCCATGCGCCATACACACACCCATACACCATCCATGCTCCATACACACACGCACACCCATACACTATCCATGCACCATACACACCCATACACTATCCATGCTCCATACACACACGCACACCCATACACTATCCATGCTCCATACACACACGCACACCCATACACTATCCATGCGCTAAACACACACGCACACCCATACACTATCCATGCTCCATACACACACGCGCACCCATACACTATCCATGCTCCATACACACACGCACACCCACACACTATGCATGCTCCATACACACACGCACACCCATACACTATCCATGCTCAATACACACGCGCACGCCCATACACTATCCATGCTCAATACACACGCGCACGCCCATACAGTATCCATGCTCCATACACACACGCACACCCATACACCATACACCATACACACACGCACACCCATACACTATCCATGCGCCATTCACACACACCGATACACTATCAATGATCCATAAACACACACACCCATACACTATCCATGAGCCTTACACACACACACCCATGCGCCATACACACACTTATACACTATCCATGCTCCATACACACATGCACACCCATACACTATCCATGCGCCATACACACACACACCCATACACTATCCATGAGCCATACACACACACAACCACCCACCCATACACCATCCATGCGCCATACACACACCCATACACCATCCATGCTCCATACACACACGCACACCCATACACGATCCATGCTCCATACACACACGCATACCCATACACTATCCATGCTCCATACACACACGCACACCCATACACTATCCATGCTCCATACACACGCACACCCATACAGTATCCATGCTCCATACACACACGCACACCCATACACCATCCATGCTCCATACACACACGCACACACATACACTATCCATGCGCCATTCACACACATACCGATACACTATCCATGTTCCATACACACACACCCATACACTATCCATGAGCCATACACACATGCACACCCATACACTATCCATGCTCCATACACACACGCACACCCATACACTATCCATGCTCCATACACACATGCACACCCATACACCATCCATGCTCCATACACACACGCACACCCATACACTATCCATGCTCCATACACACATGCACACCCATACACTATCCATGCTCCATACACACACGCACACCCATACACTATCCATGCTCCATACACGCACACCCATACACTATCCATGCTCCATACACACACGCACACCCATACATTATCCATGCTCCATACACACACGCACACCCATACACTATCCATGCGCCATACACACACACACCCATACAATATCCATGAGCCATACACACACACAACCACCCACCCATACACCATCCATGCGCCATACACACACCCATACACCATCCATGCTCCATACACACACGCACACCCATACACGATCCATGCTCCATACACACACGCATACCCATACACTATCCATGCTCCATACACACACGCACACCCATACACTATCCATGCTCCATACACACGCACACCCATACAGTATCCATGCTCCATACACACACGCACACCCATACACCATCCATGCTCCATACACACACGCACACACATACACTATCCATGCGCCATTCACACACATACCGATACACTATCCATGTTCCATACACACACACCCATACACTATCCATGAGCCATACACACATGCACACCCATACACTATCCATGCTCCATACACACACGCACACCCATACACTATCCATGCTCCATACACACATGCACACCCATACACCATCCATGCTCCATACACACACGCACACCCATACACTATCCATGCTCCATACACACATGCACACCCATACACTATCCATGCTCCATACACACACGCACACCCATACACTATCCATGCTCCATACACGCACACCCATACACTATCCATGCTCCATACACACACGCACACCCATACATTATCCATGCTCCATACACACACGCACACCCATACACTATCCATGCGCCATACACACACACACCCATACAATATCCATGAGCCATACACACACACACACACACACCCATACACTATCCATGCACCATACACACACCCATACACCATCCATGCTCCATACATACACGGACACCCATACACTATCTATGCTCCATACACACACGCTCACCCATACACTATCCATGTGCCATACACAAACGCAGACCATTACACTATCCATGCTCCATACACACACGCACACCCATACACTATCCATGCTCCATACACACACGCACACCCATACACTAGCTATGTGCCATACACCCACGCACACCCATACACTATCCATGCTCCATACACACACGCACACCCATACACTATCCATGCTCCATACACACACGCACACCCATACACCATCCATGCGCCATACACACACCCATACACCATCCATGCTCCATACACACACGCACACCCATACACGATCCATGCTCCATACACACACGCATACCCATACACTATCCATGCTCCATACACACACGCACACCCATACACTATCCATGCTCCATACACACACGCACACACATACAGTATCCATGCTCCATACACACACGCACACCCATACACCATCCGTGCTCCATACACACACGCACACCCATACACTATCCATGCGCCATTCACACACACACCGATACACTATCCATGTTCCATACACACACACACCCATACACTATCCATGAGCCATACACACACACACACCTATACACCATCCATGCGCCATACACACACCCATACACTATCCATGCTCCATACACACATGCACACCCATACACTATCCATGCTCCATACACACACACACACCCATACACTATCCATGCTCCATATGCACACGCACACCCATACACTATCCATGCGCTAAACACACACGCACACCCATACACTATCCATGCTCCATACACACACGCACACCCATACACTATCCATGCTCCATACACACACGCACACCCATACACTATCCATGCTCCATACACACACGCACACCCATACACTATCCATGCTCCATACACACACGCACACCCATACACTGTCCATGCTCCATACACACACGCACACCCATACACCATCCATGCTCCATACACACATGCACACCCATACACTATCCATGCGCCATTCACACACTCACCGATACACTATCCATGATCCATACACACACACACCCATACACCATCCAGGCGCCATACACACACTTATACACTATCCATGCTCCATACACACATGCACACCCATACACTATCCATGCGCCATACACACACACACCCATACACTATCCATGAGCCATACACACACACAACCACCCACCCATACACCATCCATGCGCCATACACACACCCATACACCATCCATGCTCCATACACACACGCACACCCATACACAATCCATGCTCCATACACACACGCATACCCATGCACTATCCGTGCTCCATACACACACGCACACCCATACACTATCCATGCTCCATACACACACGCACACCCATACAGTATCCATGCTCCATACACACATGCACACCCATACACCATCCATGCTCCATACACACACGCAAACCCATACACTATCCATGCGCCATTCACACACACACCGATACACTATCCATGTTCCATACACACACACACCCATGCACTATCCATGAGCCATACACACACACACACCTATACACCATCCATGCACCATACACACACCCATACACTATCCATGCTCCATACACACATGCACACCCATACACTATCCATGCTCCATACACACACGCACACCCATACACTATCCATGCTCCATACACACACGCACACCCATACACTATTCATGCGCCATACACACACATACCCATACACTATCCATGACCCATACACCCATATACACACACACACACACACACACACACCCATACACTATCCATGCGCCATACACACACCCATACACTATCCATGCTCCATACACACACGCACACCCATACACTATCCATGCGCCATACACACATGCACACCCATACACTATCCATGCTCCATACACACACGCACACCCATACACTATCCATGTGTCATACACACACGCACACCCATACACTATCCATGCTCCATACACACACGCACACTCATACACTATCCATGCTCCATACACACACGCACACCCATACACTATCCATGCGCCATACACACACACACCCATACACTATCCATGAGCCATACACACACACCCATACACCATCCATGCGCCGTACACACACCCATACACCATCCATGCTCCATACACACATGCACACCCATACACTATCCATGCTCCATACACACACGCACACCCATTCACTATCAATGCTCCATAAACACATGCAAACCCATACACTATCCATGCTCCATACACACACGCACACCCATACACTATCCATGCTCCATACGCACACCCATACACCATCCATTCTCCAAACACACACGCACACCCATACACTATCCATGCCCCATTCACACACACACCGATACACTATCCATGAGCCATACACACACACACCCATACACTATCCATGAGCCATACACACACACACACCCACACACCATCCATGCGCCATACACACACCCATACCCATACACTATCCATGCTCCATACACACACGCACACCCATACACTATCCATGCTCCATACACACACGCACACCCATACACTATCCATGCTCCATACACACACGCACACCCATACACTATCTATGCTCCATACACACATGCACACCCATACACTATCCATGCTCCATACACACACGCACACCCATACACTATCCATGCTCCATACACACACGCACACCCATGCACTATCCATGCGCCATTCACACACACACCGATACACTATCCATGAGCCATACACACACACACCCATGCACTATCCATGAGCCATACACACACACACACCCATACACCATCCATGCGCCATACACACACCCATACACCATCCATGCTCCATACACACATGCACACCCATACACTATCCATGCTCCATACAGACACGCACACCCATACACTATCCATGCTCCATACACACACGCACACGCACACCCATACACTATCCATGCTCCATACACACGCACACCCATACACTATCCATGCTCCATACACACATGCACACCCATACACTATCCATGCTCCATACACACACGCACACCCATACACTATCCATGCTCCATACACACACGCACACCCATACACTATCCATACGCCATACACACACACACCCATACACTATCCACGAGCCATACACACACACACACACACACACACACACACCCATACACTATCCATGCGCCATACACACACCCATACACTATCCATGCGCCATACACAGACACCCATACACCATCCATGCTCCATACACACACACACACACCCATACTCTATCCATGCTCCATACACACATGCACACCCATACACTATCCATGCTCCATACACACACGCACACCCATACACTATCCATGCTCCATACACACTCGCACACCCATACACTATCCATGCTCCATACACACAAGCACACCCATACACTATCCATGCTCCATACACACACGCACACCCATACACTATCCACGCTCCATACACACATGCACACCCATACACTACCCATGCTCCATACACACACGCACACCCATACACTATCCATGCGCCATACACATACGCACACCCATACACTATCCATGCTCCATACACACATGCACACCCATACACTATCCATGCTCCATACACACACGCACACCCATACACTATCCATGCTCCATACACACATGCACACCCATACACACACACACCCATACACTATCCATGAGCCATACACACACACACCCATACACCATCCATGCGCCATACACACACCCATACACCATCCATGCTCCATACACACACGCACACCCATACACTATCCATGCACCATACACACACGCACACCCATACACTATCCATGCTCCATACACACATGCACACCCATACACTATCCATGCTCCATACACACACGCACACCCATACACCATCCATGTTCCATACACACACACACACCCATACACTATCCATGCGCTATACACACACGCACACCCATACACTATCCATGCTCCATACACACACGCACACCCATACACTATCCATGCTCCTTACACACACGCACACCCATACACTATCCATGCTCCATACACACACGCACACCCATACACTATCCATGCTCCATACACACACGCACACCCATACACTATCCATGCGCCATACACACACATACCCATACACTATCCATGAGCCATACACACACACACACACATCCACCCATTCACCATCCATGCGCCATACACACACCCATACACCATCCATGCTCCATACACACACGCACACCCATACACTATCCATGCGCCATTCACACACACTGATACACTATCCATGATCCATACACACACACACACACCCATACACTATCCATGAGCCACACACACCCATACACCATCCATGCGCCATACACACACCCATACACTATCCATGCTCCATACACACCTGCACACCCATACACTATCCATGCTCTATACACTATCCATGCTCCATACACACACGCACACCCATACACCATCCATGCTCCATACAAACACGCACACCCATACACTATCCATGCTCCATACACACACGCACACCCATACACTATCCATGCTCCATACACACATGCACACCCATACACTATCCATGCTCCATACACACACGCACACCCATACACTATCCATGCGCCATACACACACACAATATCCATGAGCCATACACATACACACAAACACACACACACACACCCATACACTATCCATGCACTATACACACACCCATACACCATCCATGCTCCATACATACACGCACACCCATACACTATCTATGCTCCATACACACATGCACACCCATACACTATCCATGTGCCATACACACACGCAGACCCATACACTATCCATGCTCCATACACACACGCACACCCATACACTATCCATGCTCCATACACACACGCACACCCATACACTATCCATGTGCCATACACACACGCACACCCACACACTATCCATGCTCCATACACACACGCACACCCATACACTATCCATGCTCCATACACACACGCACACCCATACACTATCCATGCGCCATACACACACACACCCATACACTATCCATGAGCCATACACACACACCATCCATGCGCCCTACACACACCCATACACTATCCATGCTCCATACACACACGCACACCCATGCACTATCCATGCTCCATACACACACGCACACCCATACACTATCCATGCTCCATACACACACGCACACCCATACACTATCCATGCTCCATACACACACTCACACCCATACACTATCCATGCTCCATACACACACGCACACCCATACACTATCCATGCTCCATACACACATGCACACCCATACACTATCCATGCTCCATACACACACGCACACCCATACACTATCCATGCTCCATACACACACCCCTACACTATCCATGCTCCATACACACATTCACACCCATACACTACCCATGCTCCATACACACACGTACACCCATACACTATCCATGCGCCATACACACAAGCACACCCATACACTATCCATGCGCCATACACACACACACCCATACACTATCCATGAGCCATACACACACACGCACACACACCCATACACTATCCATGTGCCATACACACACGCACACCCATACACTATCCATGCTCCATACACACACGCACACCCATACACTATCCATGCTCCATACACACACACACACCCATACACTATCCATGCTCCATACACACACGCACACCCATACACTATCCATGCGCCATACACACACACACCCATACACTATCCATGAGCCATACACACACACACCATCCATGCGCCCTACACACACCCATATACTATCCATGCTCCATACACACACGCACACCCATACACTATCCATGCTCCATACACACACGCACACCCATACACTATCCATGCTCCATACACACACGCACACCCATACACTATCCATGCTCCATACACACACGCACACCCATACACTATCCATGCTCCATACACACACGCACACCCATATACTATTCATGCTCCATACACACACGCACACCCATACACTATCCATGCTCCATACACACACGCACACCCATACACTATCCATGCTCCATACACACACACCTACACTATCCATGCTCCATACACACATTCACACCCATACACTACCCATGCTCCATACACACACGTACACCCATACACTATCCATGCGCCATACACACAAGCACACCCATACACTATCCATGCGCCATACACACACACACCCATACTATCCATGAGCCATACACACACACACACACACACACACACACACACACACACACACACGCACGCACGCACACACACCCATACACTATCCATGCGCCATACACACACCCATACACCATCCATGCTCCATACACACACACACACCCATACACAATCCATGCTCCATACACACACGCATACCCATGCACTATCCGTGCTCCATACACACACGCACACCCATACACTATCCATGCTCCATACACACACGCACACCCATACAGTATCCATGCTCCATACACACATGCACACCCATACACCATCCATGCTCCATACACACACGCAAACCCATACACTATCCATGCGCCATTCACACACACACTGATACACTATCCATGTTCCATACACACACACACCCATGCACTATCCATGAGCCATACACACACACACACCTATACACCATCCATGCACCATAAACACACCCATACACTATCCATGCTCCATACACACATGCACACCCATACACTATCCATGCTCCATACACACACGCACACCCATACACTATCCATGCTCCATACACACACGCACACCCATACACTATTCATGCGCCATACACACACATACCCATACACTATCCATGACCCATACACCCATATACACACACACACACACACACACCCATACACTATCCATGCGCCATACACACACCCATACACTATCCATGCTCCATACACACACGCACACCCATACACTATCCATGCGCCATACACACATGCACACCCATACACTATCCATGCTCCATACACACACGCACACCCATACACTATCCATGTGTCATACACACACGCACACCCATACACTATCCATGCTCCATACACACACGCACACTCATACACTATCCATGCTCCATACACACACGCACACCCATACACTATCCATGCGCCATACACACACACACCCATACACTATCCATGAGCCATACACACACACCCATACACCATCCATGCGCCGTACACACACCTATACACCATCCATGCTCCATACACACATGCACACCCATACACTATCCATGCTCCATACACACACGCACACCCATTCACTATCAATGCTCCATAAACACATGCAAACCCATACACTATCCATGCTCCATACACACACGCACACCCATACACTATCCATGCTCCATACGCACACCCATACACCATCCATTCTCCAAACACACACGCACACCCATACACTATCCATGCCCTATTCACACACACACCGATACACTATCCATGAGCCATACACACACACACCCATACACTATCCATGAGCCATACACACACACACACCCACACACCATCCATGCGCCATACACACACCCATACCCATACACTATCCATGCTCCATACACACACGCACACCCATACACTATCCATGCTCCATACACACACGCACACCCATACACTATCCATGCTCCATACACACACGCACACCCATACACTATCTATGCTCCATACACACACGCACACCCATACACTATCCATGCTCCATACACACACGCACACCCATACACTATCCATGCTCCATACACACACGCACACCCATACACTATCCATGCGCCATTCACACACACACCGATACACTATCCATGAGCCATACACACACACACCCATGCACTATCCATGAGCCATACACACACACACACCCATACACCATCCATGCGCCATACACACACCCATACACCATCCATGCTCCATACACACATGCACACCCATACACTATCCATGCTCCATACAGACACGCACACCCATACACTATCCATGCTCCATACACACACGCACACGCACACCCATACACTATCCATGCTCCATACACACGCACACCCATACACTATCCATGCTCCATACACACATGCACACCCATACACTATCCATGCTCCATACACACACGCACACCCATACACTATCCATGCTCCATACACACACGCACACCCATACACTATCCATACGCCATACACACACACACCCATACACTATCCACGAGCCATACACACACACACACACACACACACACACACACACCCATACACTATCCATGCGCCATACACACACCCATACACTATCCATGCGCCATACACAGACACCCATACACCATCCATGCTCCATACACACACACACACACCCATACTCTATCCATGCTCCATACACACACGCACACCCATACACTATCCATGCTCCATACACACACGCACACCCATACACTATCCATGCTCCATACACACTCGCACACCCATACACTATCCATGCTCCATACACACAAGCACACCCATACACTATCCATGCTCCATACACACACGCACACCCATACACTATCCACGCTCCATGCACACATGCACACCCATACACTACCCATGCTCCATACACACACGCACACCCATACACTATCCATGCGCCATACACATACGCACACCCATACACTATCCATGCTCCATACACACATGCACACCCATACACTATCCATGCTCCATACACACACGCACACCCATACACTATCCATGCTCCATACACACATGCACACCCATACACACACACACCAATACACTATCCATGAGCCATACACACACACACCCATACACCATCCATGCGCCATACACACACCCATACACCATCCATGCTCCATACACACACGCACACCCATACACTATCCATGCACCATACACACACGCACACCCATACACTATCCATGCTCCATACACACATGCACACCCATACACTATCCATGCTCCTGTCGGAATGCACCAAAGTATCAACTGAAAAGGATACGATATTCAAAAGGATACAGGAGGTAGGGTCTTCCGGATCCCTGTTCACCCGACTTGATAGTCGTGAAGTCAACAAAGACCTTCCAAATGATACAACCCTCTGGCTGATAAAACAGGCAGAGCGATGGATCACTGGAAAGGGCGTGGGTAAGGTATAGTAATCCAGCCTAGGACAAATTAAAGTATCATGAATAACTGCTCCAACCTGAGTATGATGAGTTAGATAATGACAGGAATGATCACACTGACCTGTATCTCTGGGTAGAACAATCCAGAAGCCTCTTGATGGATTTGAATTGAAGAACAAAACGACAGGGAAGGGAAAATTAGTAAGGGAGACTTATCCCGGACGGAACGAGGCTCACGCTAGATACGGGTTGAATTCACCACAGGATAGCGTCCAAAGTTCAGTTCAAAGTCACTTCCAATAATCCTTGAAAGGCTTCCTTCCCACTTAGGGATCAATCCTTCTGTTAATTCCACAGATGCAGGAGTTAGAAGAAAATAGCGTTTGAAGACAACGTGAGCGTGTGGATTTACACGCGGGCAGGAATCGCGCAGCCTGGGCCAGCCGCGTGTGAAGACAGCGTGCGCGTGTGGATTTACACGCGGGCAGGGTTCGCGCAGCCTTGGCCAGCCGCACTTGAAGACGAAGAGCGCGTGTGGATTTTACACGCGGGCAGGATTCACGCAGCCTGGGCCGGCCGCACTTGAAGACGAAGAGCGCGTGTGGATGTTACACGCGGGCAGGATTCACGCAGCCTTGGCCAGCCGCGTATGAAGACAAAGAGCGCGTGTGGATTTTACACGCGGGCAGGATTCACGCAGCCTGGGCCGGCCGCACTTGAAGACGAAGAGCGCGTGTGGATTTTACACGCGGGCAGGATTCACGCAGCCTTGGCCAGCCGCGTATGAAGACAAAGAGCGCGTGTGGATTTTACACGCGGGCAGGATTCACGCAGCCTTGGCCAGCCGCGTATGAAGACAAAGAGCGCGTGTGGATTTTACACGCGGGCAGGATTCACGCAGCCTTGGCCAGCCGCGTATGAAGACAAAGAGCGCGTGTGGATTATCACGCGAAGGGATAGCTCCAGGAATCAGCGTGTGGCGGAACACACGCTATCGAAGGCCCAAAAGTAGCTGTAGGAATATACCAGGATGTAGATCAGAGGTTCAGCTACACGACGCCAATAGAGACGATCAGAAGCAGCGAGTGAAGTTTCTACGCTGCTTAAATACGTGATACCGTATTTCACGTGACGAAGCAAAAGTCACGTGAAGTTAGCGACGTGAAAAGTGTAAACGTCGTTTTCCCGGTAACGTATCGAATAGCCTCCATTTGGAGTAGAACGGTCTAGCTGTTCTACGAGCGTAGCGTCCAGCATGCATGACAGCTCCATACACACACGCACACCCATACACTATCCATGCTCCATACACACACACACACCCATACACTATCCATGCGCTATACACACACGCACACCCATACACTATCCATGCTCCATACACACACGCACACCCATACACTATCCATGCTCCTTACACACACGCACACCCATACACTATCCATGCTCCATACACACACGCACACCCATACACTATCCATGCTCCATACACACACGCACATCCATACACTATCCATGCGCCATACACACACATACCCATACACTATCCATGAGCCATACACACACACACACACATCCACCCATTCACCATCCATGCGCCATACACACACCCATACACCATCCATGCTCCATACACACACGCACACCCATACACTATCCATGCGCCATTCACACACACACACACACCGATACACTATCCATGATCCATACACACACACACACACCCATACACTATCCATGAGCCACACACACCCATACACCATCCATGCGCCATACACACACCCATACACTATCCATGCTCCATACACACCTGCACACCCATACACTATCCATGCTCCATACACTATCCATGCTCCATACACACACGCACACCCATACACCATCCATGCTCCATACAAACACGCACACCCATACACTATCCATGCTCCATACACACACGCACACCCATACACTATCCATGCTCCATACACACATGCACACCCATACACTATCCATGCTCCATACACACACGCACACCCATACACTATCCATGCGCCATACACACACACAATATCCATGAGCCATACACATACACACAAACACACACACACACACCCATACACTATCCATGCACTATACACACACCCATACACCATCCATGCTCCATACATACACGCACACCCATACACTATCTATGCTCCATACACACATGCACACCCATACACTATCCATGTGCCATACACACACGCAGACCCATACACTATCCATGCTCCATACACACACGCACACCCATACACTATCCATGCTCCATACACACACGCACACCCATACACTATCCATGTGCCATACACACACGCACACCCACACACTATCCATGCTCCATACACACACGCACACCCATACACTATCCATGCTCCATACACACACGCACACCCATACACTATCCATGCGCCATACACACACACACCCATACACTATCCATGAGCCATACACACACACCATCCATGCGCCCTACACACACCCATACACTATCCATGCTCCATACACACACGCACACCCATGCACTATCCATGCTCCATACACACACGCACACCCATACACTATCCATGCTCCATACACACACGCACACCCATACACTATCCATGCTCCATACACACACTCACACCCATACACTATCCATGCTCCATACACACACGCACACCCATACACTATCCATGCTCCATACACACATGCACACCCATACACTATCCATGCTCCATACACACACGCACACCCATACACTATCCATGCTCCATACACACACCCCTACACTATCCATGCTCCATACACACATTCACACCCATACACTACCCATGCTCCATACACACACGTACACCCATACACTATCCATGCGCCATACACACAAGCACACCCATACACTATCCATGCGCCATACACACACACACCCATACACTATCCATGAGCCATACACACACACGCACACACACCCATACACTATCCATGTGCCATACACACACGCACACCCATACACTATCCATGCTCCATACACACACGCACACCCATACACTATCCATGCTCCATACACACACACACCCATACACTATCCATGCTCCATACACACACGCACACCCATACACTATCCATGCGCCATACACACACACACCCATACACTATCCATGAGCCATACACACACACACCATCCATGCGCCCTACACACACCCATACACTATCCATGCTCCATACACACACGCACACCCATACACTATCCATGCTCCATACACACACGCACACCCATACACTATCCATGCTCCATACACACACGCACACCCATACACTATCCATGCTCCATACACACACGCACACCCATACACTATCCATGCTCCATACACACACGCACACCCATATACTATCCATGCTCCATACACACACGCACACCCATACACTATCCATGCTCCATACACACACGCACACCCATACACTATCCATGCTCCATACACACACACCTACACTATCCATGCTCCATACACACATTCACACCCATACACTACCCATGCTCCATACACACACGTACACCCATACACTATCCATGCGCCATACACACAAGCACACCCATACACTATCCATGCGCCATACACACACACACACCCATACACTATCCATGAGCCATACACACACACACACACACACACACACACACACACACACGCACACACACCCATACACTATCCATGCGCCATACACACACCCATACACCATCCATGCTCCATACACACACGCACATATATACACTATCCATGCACCATACACACCCATACACTATCCATGCTCCATACACACACGCACACCCATACACTATCCATGCTCCATACACACACGCACACCCATACAGTATCCATGCGCTAAACACACACGCACACCCATACACTATCCATGCTCCATACACACACGCACACCCATACACTATCCATGCTCCATACACACACGCACACCCATACCGTATCCATGCTCCATACAGACACACACATACCCATACACTATCCATGAGCCATACACACACACACACACATCCACCCATTCACCATCCATGCTCCATACACACACGCACACCCATACACTATCCATGCGCCATTCACACACACACACACACACCGATACACTATCCATGATCCATACACACACACACACACCCATACACTATCCATGAGCCACACACACCCATACACCATCCATGCGCCATACACACACCCATACACTATCCATGCTCCATACACACCTGCACACCCATACACTATCCATGCTCCATACACTATCCATGCTCCATACACACACGCACACCCATACACCATCCATGCTCCATACAAACACGCACACCCATACACTATCCATGCTCCATACACACACGCACACCCATACACTATCCATGCTCCATACACACATGCACACCCATACACTATCCATGCTCCAAACACACACGCACACCCATACACTATCCATGCGCCATACACACACACAATATCAATGAGCCATACACATACACACAAACACACACACACACACCCATACACTATCCATGCACCATACACACACCCATACACCATCCATGCTCCATACATACACGCACACCCATACACTATCCATGCTCCATACACACATGCACACCCATACACTATCCATGTGCCATACACACACGCAGACCCATACACTATCCATGCTCCATACACACACGCACACCCATACACTATCCATGCTCCATACACACACGCACACCCATACACTATCCATGTGCCATACACACACGCACACCCACACACTATCCATGCTCCATACACACACGCACACCCATACACTATCCATGCTCCATACACACACGCACACCCATACACTATCCATGCGCCATACACACACACACCCATACACTATCCATGAGCCATACACACACACACCATCCATGCGCCCTACACACACCCATACACTATCCATGCTCCATACACACACGCACACCCATGCACTATCCATGCTCCATACACACACGCACACCCATACACTATCCATGCTCCATACACACACGCACACCCATACACTATCCATGCTCCATACACACACTCACACCCATACACTATCCATGCTCCATACACACACGCACACCCATACACTATCCATGCTCCATACACACATGCACACCCATACACTATCCATGCTCCATACACACACGCACACCCATACACTATCCATGCTCCATACACACACCCCTACACTATCCATGCTCCATACACACATTCACACCCATACACTACCCATGCTCCATACACACACGTACACCCATACACTATCCATGCGCCATACACACAAGCACACCCATACACTATCCATGCGCCATACACACACACACCCATACACTATCCATGAGCCATACACACACACGCACACACACCCATACACTATCCATGTGCCATACACACACGCACACCCATACACTATCCATGCTCCATACACACACGCACACCCATACACTATCCATGCTCCATACACACACACACACCCATACACTATCCATGCTCCATACACACACGCACACCCATACACTATCCATGCGCCATACACACACACACCCATACACTATCCATGAGCCATACACACACACACCATCCATGCGCCCTACACACACCCATACACTATCCATGCTCCATACACACACGCACACCCATACACTATCCATGCTCCATACACACACGCACACCCATACACTATCCATGCTCCATACACACACGCACACCCATACACTATCCATGCTCCATACACACACGCACACCCATACACTATCCATGCTCCATACACACACGCACACCCATATACTATCCATGCTCCATACACACACGCACACCCATACACTATCCATGCTCCATACACACACGCACACCCATACACTATCCATGCTCCATACACACACACCTACACTATCCATGCTCCATACACACATTCACACCCATACACTACCCATGCTCCATACACACACGTACACCCATACACTATCCATGCGCCATACACACAAGCACACCCATACACTATCCATGCGCCATACACACACACACCCATACACTATCCATGCTCCATACACACACACACACACACACACACACACGCACGCACACACACCCATACACTATCCATGCGCCATACACACACACATACACCATCCATGCTCCATACACACACGCACATCTATACACTATCCATGCACCATACACACCCATACACTATCCATGCTCCATACACACACGCACACCCATACACTATCCATGCTCCATACACACACGCACACCCATACACTATCCATGCGCTAAACACACACGCACACCCATACACTATCCATGCTCCATACACACACGCACACCCATACACTATCCATGCTCCATACACACACGCACACCCATACTGTATCCATGCTCCATACAGACACGCACACCCATACACCATCCATGCTCCATACACACACGCACACCCATACACTATCCATGCGCCATTCACACACACCGATACACTATCAATGATCCATAAACACACACACACCCATACACTATCCATGAGCCTTACACACACACACCCATACACCATCCATGCGCCATACACACACTTATACACTATCCATGCTCCATACACACATGCACACCCATACACTATCCATGCGCCATACACACACACACCCATACACTATCCATGAGCCATACACACACACAACCACCCACCCATACACCATCCATGCGCCATACACACACCCATACACCATCCATGCTCCATACACATACGCACACCCATACACGATCCATGCTCCATACACACATGCATACCCATACACTATCCATGCTCCATACACACACGCACACCCATACACTATCCATGCCCCATACACACACGCACACCCCTACACTATCCATGCTCCATACACACATTCACACCCATACACTACCCATGCTCCATACACACACGTACACCCATACACTATCCATGCGTCATACACACAAGCACACCCATACACTATCCATGCGCCATACACACACACACCCATACACTATCCATGAGCCATACACACACACACACGCACACACACCCATACACATACGCACACCCATACACGATCCATGCTCCATACACACATGCATACCCATACACTATCCATGCTCCATACACACACGCACACCCATACACTATCCATGCCCCATACACACACGCACACCCCTACACTATCCATGCTCCATACACACATTCACACCCATACACTACCCATGCTCCATACACACACGTACACCCATACACTACCCATGCTCCATACACACACGTACACCCATACACTATCCATGCGTCATACACACAAGCACACCCATACACTATCCATGCGCCATACACACACACACCCATACACTATCCATGTGCCATACACACACCCATACACCATCCATTCTCCATACACACACGCACACCCATACACTATCCATGCACCATACACACCCATACACTATCCATGCTCCATACACACACGCACACCCATACACTATCCATGCTCCATACACACACGCACACCCATACACTATCCATGCGCTAAACACACAGGCACACCCATACACTATCCATGCTCCATACACACACGCACACCCATACACTATCCATGCTCCATACACACACGCACACCCATACACTATCCATGCTCCATACACACACGCACACCCATACACTATCCATGCTCCATACACACACACACACCCATACACTATCCATGCTCCATACACACACGCACACCCATACACTATCCATGCGCCATACACACACACACCCATACACTATCCATGAGCCATACACACACACACCATCCATGCGCCCTACACACACCCATACACTATCCATGCTCCATACACACACGCACACCCATACACTATCCATGCTCCATACACACACGCACACCCATACACTATCCATGCTCCATACACACACTCACACCCATACACTATCCATGCTCCATACACACACGCACACCCATACACTATCCATGCTCCATACACACACTCACACCCATATACTATCCATGCTCCATACACACACGCACACCCATACACTATCCATGCTCCATACACACACGCACACCCATACACTATCCATGCTCCATACACACACCCCTACACTATCCATGCTCCATACACACATTCACACCCATACACTACCCATGCTCCATACACACACGTACACCCATACACTATCCATGCGCCACACACACAAGCACACCCATACACTATCCATGCGCCATACACACACACACCCATACACTATCCATGAGCCATACACACACACACACGCACACACACCCATACACTATCCATGCGCCATATACACACCCATACACCATCCATGCTCCATACACACACACACACCCATACACTATCCATGCACCATACACACCCATACACTATCCATGCGCCATACACACACGCACACCCATACACTATCCATGCTCCAGACACACATGCACACCCATACACTATCCATGCGCTAAACACACACGCACACCCATACACTATCCATGCTCCATACACACACGCACACCCATACACTATCCATGCTCCATACACACACGCACACCCATACAGTATCCATGCTCCATACACACACGCACACCCATACACCATCCATGCTCCATACACACACGCACACCCATACACTATCCATGCGCCATTCACACACACCGATACACTATCAATGATCCATACACACACACACCCATACACTATCCATGAGCCTTACACACACACACACACCCATACACCATCCATGCGCCATACACACACTTAAACACTATCCATGCTCCATACACACATGCACACCCATACACTATCCATGCGCCGTACACACACACACCCATACACTATCCATGAGCCATACACACACACAACCACCCACCCATACACCATCCATGCGCCATACACACACCCATACACCATCCATGCTCCATACACACACGCACACCCATACACGATCCATGCTCCATACACACACGCATACCCATACACTATCCATGCTCCATACACACACGCACACCCATACACTATCCATGCTCCATACACACACGCACACCCATACAGTATCCATGCTCCATACACACACGCACACCCATACACCATCCATGCTCCATACACACACGCACACCCATACACTATCCATGTGCCATTCACACACATACCGATACACTATCCATGTTCCATACACACACACACCCATACACTATCCATGAGCCTTACACACACACACATCCATACACCATCCATGCGCCATACACACACTTAAACACTATCCATGCTCCATACACACATGCACACCCATACACTATCCATGCGCCATACACACACACACCCATACACTATCCATGAGCCATACACACACACAACCACCCACCCATACACCATCCATGCGCCATACACACACCCATACACCATCCATGCTCCATACACACACGCACACCCATACACGATCCATGCTCCATACACACACGCATACCCATACACTATCTATGCTCATACACACATGCACACCCATACACTATCCATGCTCCATACACACATGCACACCCATACACTATCCATGCTCCATACACACGCGCACGCCCATACAGTATCCATGTTCCATACACACACGCACACCCATACAGCATCCATGCTCCATACACACACGCACACCCATACACTATCCATGCGCCATTCACAGACACACACCGATACACTATCCATGATCCATACACACACACACACCCATACACTATCCATGAGCCATACACACACACACACACCCATACACCATCCATGCGCCATACACACAACCATACACTATCCATGCTCCATACACACATGCAAATCCATACACTATCCATGCTCCATACACTATCTATGCTCCATACACTATCCATGCTCCATACACACACGCACACCCATACACCATCCATACTCCATACACACACGCACACCCATACACTATCCATGCTCCATACACACACGCACACCCATACACTATCCATGCTCCATACACACATGCACACCCATACACTATCCATGCTCCATACACACACGCACACCCATACACTATCCATGCGCCATACACACACACACCCATACAATATCCATGAGCGAGCCATACACACACACACACACACACCCATACACTATCCATGCACCATACACACACCCATACACCATCCATGCTCCATACATACACGCACACCCATACACTATCTATGCTCATACACACACGCACACCCATACACTATCCATGTGCCATACACACACGCAGACCCATACACTATCCATGCTCCATACACACACGCACACCCATACACTATCCATGCTCCATACACACACGCACACCCATACGCTATCCATGTGCCATACACACACGCACACCATACACTATCCATGCTCCATACACACACGCACACCCATACACTATCCATGCTCCATACACACACGCACACCCATACACTATCCATGCGCCATACACACACACACCCATACACTATCCATGAGCCATACACACACACACCATCCATGCGCCCTACACACACCCATACACTATCCATGCTCCAAACACACACGCACACCCATACACTATCCATGCTCCATACACACACGCACACCCATACACTATCCATGTGCCATACACACACGCAGACCCATACACTATCCATGCTCCATACACACACGCACACCCATACACTATCCATGCTCCATACACACACGCACACCCATACACTATCCATGTGCCATACACACACGCACACCCATACACTATCCATGCTCCATACACACACGCACACCCATACACTATCCATGCTCCATACACACACACCCCTACACTATCCATGCTCCATACACACACGCACACCCATACACTATCCATGCGCTAAACACACACGCACACCCATAAACTATCCATGCTCCATACACACACGCACACCCATACACTATTCATGCTCCATACACACACACGCACACCCATACACTATCCATGCTCCATACACACACACACACCCATACACTATCCATGCTCCATACACACTCGCACACCCATACACTATCAATGCGCCATACACACACACACCCATACACTATCCATTAGCCATACACACACACAACCACCCACCCATACACCATCCATGCGCCATACACACACGCACACCCATACACTATCTATGCTCCATACACACACGCATACCCATACACTATCCATGCTCCATACACACATGCACACCCATACACTATCCATGCTCCATACACACGCGCACGCCCATACAGTATCCATGTTCCATACACACACGCACACCCATACACTATCCATGCGCCATTCACAGACACACACCGATACACTATCCATGATCCATACACACACACACACCCATACACTATCCATGAGCCATACACACACCCATACACCATCCATGCGCCATACACACAACCATACACTATCCATGCTCCATACACACATGCAAATCCATACACTATCCATGCTCCATACACTATCCATGCTCCATACACTATCCATGCTCCATACACACATGCACACCCATACACCATCCATACTCCATACACACACGCACACCCATACACTATCTATGCTCCATACACACACGCACACCCATGCACTATCCATGCTCCATACACACCCATACACTATCCATGCTCCATACACACACGCACACCCATACACTATCCATGCTCCATACACACACACACCCATACAATATCCATGAGCGAGCCATACACACACACACACACCCATACACTATCCATGCACCATACACACACCCATACACCATCCATGCTCCATACACACACGCACACCCATACACTATCTATGCTCCATACACACACGCACACCCATACACTATCCATGTGCCATACACACACGCAGACCCATACACTATCCATGCTCCATACACACACGCACACCCATACACTATCCATGCTCCATACACACACGCACACCCATACACTATCCATGTGCCATACACACACGCACACCCATACACTATCCATGCTCCATACACACACGCACACCCATACACTATCCATGCTCCATACACACACACCCCTACACTATCCATGCTCCATACACACATGCACACCCATACACTACCCATGCTCCATACACACACATACACCCATACACTTTCCATGCGCCATACACACAAGCACACCCATACACTATCCATGCGCCATACACACACACACCCATACACTATCCATGAGTCATACACACACACACACACACCCATACACTATCCATGCGCCATACACACACCCATACACCATCCATGCTCCATACACACACACACACACCCATACACTATCCATGCACCATACACACGGCACACCCATACACTATCCATGCTCCATACACACACGCACACCCATACACTATCCATGCTCCAGACACACATGCACACCCATACACTATCCATGCGCTAAACACACACGCACACCCATACACTATCCATGCTCCATACACACACGCACACCCATAAACTATCCATGCTCCATACACACACACCCCTACACTATCCATGCTCCATACACACATGCACACCCATACACTACCCATGCTCCATACACACACATACACCCATACACTATCCATGAGTCATACACACA
Organism: Ambystoma mexicanum; assembly: GCF_040938575.1. Classification (NCBI taxonomy): domain Eukaryota; kingdom Metazoa; phylum Chordata; class Amphibia; order Caudata; family Ambystomatidae; genus Ambystoma; species Ambystoma mexicanum. The sequence goes on from NC_090938.1 coordinate 803,929,613, forward strand.
CACACACACACACACACACCCATACACTATCCATGCGCCATACACACACCCATACACCATCCATGCTCCATACACACACACACACCCATACACTATCCATGCACCATACACACGGCACACCCATACACTATCCATGCTCCATACACACACGCACACCCATACACTATCCATGCTCCAGACACACACGCACACCCATACACTATCCATGCGCTAAACACACATGCACACCCATACACTATCCATGCTCCATACACACACGCACACCCATAAACTATCCATGCTCCATACACACGCGCACGCCCATACAGTATCCATGTTCCATACACACACGCACACCCATACACCATCCATTCTCCATACACACACGCAACCACCAACCCATACACCATCCATGCGCCATACACAAACGCACACCCATACACTATCCATGCTCCATACACACACGCATACCCATACACTTCCATGCTCCATACACACACGCACACCCATAAACTATCCATGCTCCATACACACACGCACGCCCATACAGTATCCATGTTCCATACACACACGCACACCCATACACCATCCATGCTCCATACACACACGCACACCCATACACTATCCATGCGCCATTCACACACACACACACACAGATACACTATCCATGATCCATACACACACACACACACACCCATACACTATCCATGAGCCATACACACACACACCCATACACCATCCATGCGCCATACACACACCCATACACTATCCATGCTCCATACACACATGCACACCCATACACTATCCATGCTCCATACACTATCCATGCTCCATACACACACGCACACCCATACACCATCCATGCTCCATACACACACGCACACCCATACACTATCCATGCTCCATACACACATGCACACCCATACACTATCCATGCTCCATACACACACGCACACCCATACACTATCCATGCGCCATACACACACACACAATATCCATGAGCCATACACATACACACACACACACCCATACACTATCCATGCACCATACACACACCCATACACCATCCATGCTCCATACATACACGCACACCCATACACTATCTATGCTCATACACACACGCACACCCATACACTATCCATGTGCCATACACACACGCAGACCCATACACTATCCATGCTCCATACACACACGCACACCCATACACTATCCATTCTCCATACACACACGCACACCCATACGCTATCCATGTGCCATACACACACGCACACCCATACACTATCCATGCTCCATACACACACGCACACACATACACTATCCATGCTCCATACACACACGCACACCCATACACTATCCATGCGCCATACACACACACACCCATACACTATCCATGAGCCATACACACACACACACCATCCATCCGCCCTACACACACCCATACACTATCCATGCTCCATACACACACGCACACCCATACACTATCCATGCTCCATACACACACGCACACCCATACACTATCCATGCTCCATACAAACACGCACACCCATACACTATCTATGCTTCATACACACACTCACACCCATATACTATCCATGCTCCATACACACACCCACACCCATACACTATCCATGCTCCATACACACACGCACTCCCATACACTATCCATGCTCCTTACACACACGCACACCCATACACTATCCATGCTCCATACACACACACCCCTACACTATCCATGCTCCATACACACATTCACACCCATACACTACCCATGCTCCATACACACACATACACCCATACACTATCCATGCGCCATACACACAAGCACACCCATACACTATCCATGCGCCATACACACACACACCCATACACTATCCATGAGTCATACACACACACACACACACACCCATACACTATCCATGCGCCATACACACACCCATATACCATCCTTGCTCCATACACACACACACACCCATACACTATCCATGCACCATACACACGGCACACCCATACACTATCCATGCTCCATACACACACGCACACCCATACACTATCCATGCTCCAGACACACACGCACACCCATACACTATCCATGCGCTAAACACACACGCACACCCATACACTATCCATGCTCCATACACACACGCACACCCATAAACTATCCATGCTCCATACACACGCGCACGCCCATACAGTATCCATGTTCCATACACACACCCATACACCATCCATTCTCCATACACACACGCAACCACCAACCCATACACCATCCATGCGCCATACACAAACGCACACCCATACACTATCCATGCTCCATACACACACGCACACCCATACAGTATCCATGCTCCATACACACATGCACACCCATACACCATCCATGCTCCATACACACACGCAAACCCATACACTATCCATGCGCCATTCACACACACACCGATACACTATCCATGTTCCATACACACACACACCCATGCACTATCCATGAGCCATACACACACACACACCTATACACCATCCATGCACCATAAACACACCCATACACTATCCATGCTCCATACACACATGCACACCCATACACTATCCATGCTCCATACACACACGCACACCCATACACTATCCATGCTCCATACACACACGCACACCCATACACTATTCATGCGCCATACACACACATACCCATACACTATCCATGACCCATACACCCATATACACACACACACACACACACACACACCCATACACTATCCATGCGCCATACACACACCCATACACTATCCATGCTCCATACACACACGCACACCCATACACTATCCATGCGCCATACACACATGCACACCCATACACTATCCATGCTCCATACACACACGCACACCCATACACTATCCATGTGTCATACACACACGCACACCCATACACTATCCATGCTCCATACACACACGCACACTCATACACTATCCATGCTCCATACACACACGCACACCCATACACTATCCATGCGCCATACACACACACACCCATACACTATCCATGAGCCATACACACACACCCATACACCATCCATGCGCCGTACACACACCCATACACCATCCATGCTCCATACACACATGCACACCCATACACTATCCATGCTCCATACACACACGCACACCCATTCACTATCAATGCTCCATAAACACATGCAAACCCATACACTATCCATGCTCCATACACACACGCACACCCATACACTATCCATGCTCCATACGCACACCCATACACCATCCATTCTCCAAACACACACGCACACCCATACACTATCCATGCCCTATTCACAAACACACCGATACACTATCCATGAGCCATACACACACACACCCATACACTATCCATGAGCCATACACACACACACACCCACACACCATCCATGCGCCATACACACACCCATACCCATACACTATCCATGCTCCATACACACACGCACACCCATACACTATCCATGCTCCATACACACACGCACACCCATACACTATCCATGCTCCATACACACACGCACACCCATACACTATCTATGCTCCATACACACACGCACACCCATACACTATCCATGCTCCATACACACACGCACACCCATACACTATCCATGCTCCATACACACACGCACACCCATACACTATCCATGCGCCATTCACACACACACCGATACACTATCCATGAGCCATACACACACACACCCATGCACTATCCATGAGCCATACACACACACACACCCATACACCATCCATGCGCCATACACACACCCATACACCATCCATGCTCCATACACACATGCACACCCATACACTATCCATGCTCCATACAGACACGCACACCCATACACTATCCATGCTCCATACACACACGCACACGCACACCCATACACTATCCATGCTCCATACACACGCACACCCATACACTATCCATGCTCCATACACACATGCACACCCATACACTATCCATGCTCCATACACACACGCACACCCATACACTATCCATGCTCCATACACACACGCACACCCATACACTATCCATACGCCATACACACACACACCCATACACTATCCACGAGCCATACACACACACACACACACACACACACACACACCCATACACTATCCATGCGCCATACACACACCCATACACTATCCATGCGCCATACACAGACACCCATACACCATCCATGCTCCATAAACACACACACACACCCATACTCTATCCATGCTCCATACACACACGCACACCCATACACTATCCATGCTCCATACACACACGCACACCCATACACTATCCATGCTCCATACACACTCGCACACCCATACACTATCCATGCTCCATACACACAAGCACACCCATACACTATCCATGCTCCATACACACACGCACACCCATACACTATCCACGCTCCATGCACACATGCACACCCATACACTACCCATGCTCCATACACACACGCACACCCATACACTATCCATGCGCCATACACATACGCACACCCATACACTATCCATGCTCCATACACACATGCACACCCATACACTATCCATGCTCCATACACACACGCACACCCATACACTATCCATGCTCCATACACACATGCACACCCATACACACACACACCCATACACTATCCATGAGCCATACACACACACACCCATACACCATCCATGCGCCATACACACACCCATACACCATCCATGCTCCATACACACACGCACACCCATACACTATCCATGCACCATACACACACGCACACCCATACACTATCCATGCTCCATACACACATGCACACCCATACACTATCCATGCTCCATACACACACGCACACCCATACACTATCCATGCTCCATACACACACACACACCCATACACTATCCATGCGCTATACACACACGCACACCCATACACTATCCATGCTCCATACACACACGCACACCCATACACTATCCATGCTCCTTACACACACGCACACCCATACACTATCCATGCTCCATACACACACGCACACCCATACACTATCCATGCTCCATACACACACGCACACCCATACACTATCCATGCGCCATACACACACATACCCATACACTATCCATGAGCCATACACACACACACACACATCCACCCATTCACCATCCATGCGCCATACACACACCCATACACCATCCATGCTCCATACACACACGCACACCCATACACTATCCATGCGCCATTCACACACACACACACACCGATACACTATCCATGATCCATACACACACACACACACCCATACACTATCCATGAGCCACACACACCCATACACCATCCATGCGCCATACACACACCCATACACTATCCATGCTCCATACACACCTGCACACCCATACACTATCCATGCTCCATACACTATCCATGCTCCATACACACACGCACACCCATACACCATCCATGCTCCATACAAACACGCACACCCATACACTATCCATGCTCCATACACACACGCACACCCATACACTATCCATGCTCCATACACACATGCACACCCATACACTATCCATGCTCCATACACACACGCACACCCATACACTATCCATGCGCCATACACACACACAATATCCATGAGCCATACACATACACACAAACACACACACACACACCCATACACTATCCATGCACTATACACACACCCATACACCATCCATGCTCCATACATACACGCACACCCATACACTATCTATGCTCCATACACACATGCACACCCATACACTATCCATGTGCCATACACACACGCAGACCCATACACTATCCATGCTCCATACACACACGCACACCCATACACTATCCATGCTCCATACACACACGCACACCCATACACTATCCATGTGCCATACACACACGCACACCCACACACTATCCATGCTCCATACACACACGCACACCCATACACTATCCATGCTCCATACACACACGCACACCCATACACTATCCATGCGCCATACACACACACACCCATACACTATCCATGAGCCATACACACACACCATCCATGCGCCCTACACACACCCATACACTATCCATGCTCCATACACACACGCACACCCATGCACTATCCATGCTCCATACACACACGCACACCCATACACTATCCATGCTCCATACACACACGCACACCCATACACTATCCATGCTCCATACACACACTCACACCCATACACTATCCATGCTCCATACACACACGCACACCCATACACTATCCATGCTCCATACACACATGCACACCCATACACTATCCATGCTCCATACACACACGCACACCCATACACTATCCATGCTCCATACACACACCCCTACACTATCCATGCTCCATACACACATTCACACCCATACACTACCCATGCTCCATACACACACGTACACCCATACACTATCCATGCGCCATACACACAAGCACACCCATACACTATCCATGCGCCATACACACACACACCCATACACTATCCATGAGCCATACACACACACGCACACACACCCATACACTATCCATGTGCCATACACACACGCACACCCATACACTATCCATGCTCCATACACACACGCACACCCATACACTATCCATGCTCCATACACACACACACCCATACACTATCCATGCTCCATACACACACGCACACCCATACACTATCCATGCGCCATACACACACACACCCATACACTATCCATGAGCCATACACACACACACCATCCATGCGCCCTACACACACCCATACACTATCCATGCTCCATACACACACGCACACCCATACACTATCCATGCTCCATACACACACGCACACCCATACACTATCCATGCTCCATACACACACGCACACCCATACACTATCCATGCTCCATACACACACGCACACCCATACACTATCCATGCTCCATACACACACGCACACCCATATACTATCCATGCTCCATACACACACGCACACCCATACACTATCCATGCTCCATACACACACGCACACCCATACACTATCCATGCTCCATACACACACACCTACACTATCCATGCTCCATACACACATTCACACCCATACACTACCCATGCTCCATACACACACGTACACCCATACACTATCCATGCGCCATACACACACACACCCATACACTATCCATGAGCCATACACACACACACACACACACACACACACGCACACACACCCATACACTATCCATGCGCCATACACACACCCATACACCATCCATGCTCCATACACACACGCACATATATACACTATCCATGCACCATACACACCCATACACTATCCATGCTCCATACACACACGCACACCCATACACTATCCATGCTCCATACACACACGCACACCCATACAGTATCCATGCGCTAAACACACACGCACACCCATACACTATCCATGCTCCATACACACACGCACACCCATACACTATCCATGCTCCATACACACACGCACACCCATACCGTATCCATGCTCCATACAGACACACACATACCCATACACTATCCATGAGCCATACACACACACACACACATCCACCCATTCACCATCCATGCTCCATACACACACGCACACCCATACACTATCCATGCGCCATTCACACACACACACACACCGATACACTATCCATGATCCATACACACACACACACACCCATACACTATCCATGAGCCACACACACCCATACACCATCCATGCGCCATACACACACCCATACACTATCCATGCTCCATACACACCTGCACACCCATACACTATCCATGCTCCATACACTATCCATGCTCCATACACACACGCACACCCATACACCATCCATGCTCCATACAAACACGCACACCCATACACTATCCATGCTCCATACACACACGCACACCCATACACTATCCATGCTCCATACACACATGCACACCCATACACTATCCATGCTCCAAACACACACGCACACCCATACACTATCCATGCGCCATACACACACACAATATCCATGAGCCATACACATACACACAAACACACACACACACACCCATACACTATCCATGCACCATACACACACCCATACACCATCCATGCTCCATACATACACGCACACCCATACACTATCCATGCTCCATACACACATGCACACCCATACACTATCCATGTGCCATACACACACGCAGACCCATACACTATCCATGCTCCATACACACACGCACACCCATACACTATCCATGCTCCATACACACACGCACACCCATATACTATCCATGTGCCATACACACACGCACACCCACACACTATCCATGCTCCATACACACACGCACACCCATACACTATCCATGCTCCATACACACACGCACACCCATACACTATCCATGCGCCATACACACACACACCCATACACTATCCATGAGCCATACACACACACACCATCCATGCGCCCTACACACACCCATACACTATCCATGCTCCACACACACACGCACACCCATGCACTATCCATGCTCCATACACACACGCACACCCATACACTATCCATGCTCCATACACACACGCACACCCATACACTATCCATGCTCCATACACACACTCACACCCATACACTATCCATGCTCCATACACACACGCACACCCATACACTATCCATGCTCCATACACACATGCACACCCATACACTATCCATGCTCCATACACACACGCACACCCATACACTATCCATGCTCCATACACACACCCCTACACTATCCATGCTCCATACACACATTCACACCCATACACTACCCATGCTCCATACACACACGTACACCCATACACTATCCATACGCCATACACACAAGCACACCCATACACTATCCATGCGCCATACACACACACACCCATACACTATCCATGAGCCATACACACACACGCACACACACCCATACACTATCCATGTGCCATACACACACGCACACCCATACACTATCCATGCTCCATACACACACGCACACCCATACACTATCCATGCTCCATACACACACACACACCCATACACTATCCATGCTCCATACACACACGCACACCCATACACTATCCATGCGCCATACACACACACACCCATACACTATCCATGAGCCATACACACACACACCATCCATGCGCCCTACACACACCCATACACTATCCATGCTCCATACACACACGCACACCCATACACTATCCATGCTCCATACACACACGCACACCCATACACTATCCATGCTCCATACACACACGCACACCCATACACTATCCATGCTCCATACACACACGCACACCCATACACTATCCATGCTCCATACACACACGCACACCCATATACTATCCATGCTCCATACACACACGCACACCCATACACTATCCATGCTCCATACACACACGCACACCCATACACTATCCATGCTCCATACACACACACCTACACTATCCATGCTCCATACACACATTCACACCCATACACTACCCATGCTCCATACACACACGTACACCCATACACTATCCATGCGCCATACACACAAGCACACCCATACACTATCCATGCGCCATACACACACACACCCATACACTATCCATGCTCCATACACACACACACACACACACACGCACGCACACACACCCATACACTATCCATGCGCCATACACACACCCATACACCATCCATGCTCCATACACACACGCACATCTATGCACTATCCATGCACCATACACACCCATACACTATCCATGCTCCATACACACACGCAAACCCATACACTATCCATGCTCCATACACACACGCACACCCATACACTATCCATGCGCTAAACACACACGCACACCCATACACTATCCATGCTCCATACACACACGCACACCCATACACTATCCATGCTCCATACACACACGCACACCCATACTGTATCCATGCTCCATACAGACACGCACACCCATACACCATCCATGCTCCATACACACACGCACACCCATACACTATCCATGCGCCATTCACACACACCGATACACTATCAATGATCCATAAACACACACACACCCATACACTATCCATGAGCCTTACACACACACACCCATACACCATCCATGCGCCATACACACACTTATACACTATCCATGCTCCATACACACATGCACACCCATACACTATCCATGCGCCATACACACACACACCCATACACTATCCATGAGCCATACACACACACAACCACCCACCCATACACCATCCATGCGCCATACACACACCCATACACCATCCATGCTCCATACACACACGCACACCCATACACGATCCATGCTCCATACACACATGCATACCCATACACTATCCATGCTCCATACACACACGCACACCCATACACTATCCATGCCCCATACACACACGCACACCCCTACACTATCCATGCTCCATACACACATTCACACCCATACACTACCCATGCTCCATACACACACGTACACCCATACACTATCCATGCGCCATACACACAAGCACACCCATACACTATCCATGCGCCATACACACACACACCCATACACTATCCATGAGCCATACACACACACACACACACACACACGCACACACACCCATACACTATCCATGTGCCATACACACACCCATACACCATCCATTCTCCATACACACACGCACACCCATACACTATCCATGCACCATACACACCCATACACTATCCATGCTCCATACACACACGCACACCCATACACTATCCATGCTCCATACACACACGCACACCCATACACTATCCATGCGCTAAACACACACGCACACCCATACACTATCCATGCTCCATACACACACGCACACCCATACACTATCCATGCTCCATACACACACGCACACCCATACACTATCCATGCTCCATACACACACGCACACCCATACACTATCCATGCTCCATACACACACACACACCCATACACTATCCATGCTCCATACACACACGCACACCCATACACTATCCATGCGCCATACACACACACACCCATACACTATCCATGAGCCATACACACACACACCATCCATGCGCCCTACACACACCCATACACTATCCATGCTCCATACACACACGCACACCCATACACTATCCATGCTCCATACACACACGCACACACATACACTATCCATGCTCCATACACACACGCACACCCATACACTATCCATGCTCCATACACACACGCACACCCATACACTATCCATGCTCCATACACACACTCACACCCATATACTATCCATGCTCCATACACACACGCACACCCATACACTATCCATGCTCCATACACACACGCACACCCATACACTATCCATGCTCCATACACACACCCCTACACTATCCATGCTCCATACACACATTCACACCCATACACTACCCATGCTCCATACACACACGTACACCCATACACTATCCATGCGCCACACACACAAGCACACCCATACACTATCCATGCGCCATACACACACACACCCATACACTATCCATGAGCCATACACACACACACACGCACACACGCACACACACCCATACACTATCCATGCGCCATATACACACCCATACACCATCCATGCTCCATACACACACGCACACCCATACACTATCCATGCACCATACACACCCATACACTATCCATGCGCCATACACACACGCACACCCATACACTATCCATGCTCCAGACACACACGCACACCCATACACTATCCATGCGCTAAACACACACGCACACCCATACACTATCCATGCTCCATACACACACGCACACCCATACACTATCCATGCTCCATACACACACGCACACCCATACAGTATCCATGCTCCATACACACACGCACACCCATACACCATCCATGCTCCATACACACACGCACACCCATACACTATCCATGCGCCATTCACACACACCGATACACTATCAATGATCCATACACACACACACCCATACACTATCCATGAGCCTTACACACACACACATCCATACACCATCCATGCGCCATACACACACTTAAACACTATCCATGCTCCATACACACATGCACACCCATACACTATCCATGCGCCATACACACACACACCCATACACTATCCATGAGCCATACACACACACAACCACCCACCCATACACCATCCATGCGCCATACACACACCCATACACCATCCATGCTCCATACACACACGCACACCCATACACGATCCATGCTCCATACACACACGCATACCCATACACTATCCATGCTCCATACACACACGCACACCCATACACTATCCATGCTCCATACACACACGCACACCCATACAGTATCCATGCTCCATACATACACACACGCACACCCATACACCATCCATGCTCCATACACACACGCACACCCATACACTATCCATGTGCCATTCACACACATACCGATACACTATCCATGTTCCATACACACACACACCCATACACTATCCATGAGCCTTACACACACACACACCCATACACCATCCATGCGCCATACACACACTTAAACACTATCCATGCTCCATACACACATGCACACCCATACACTATCCATGCGCCATACACACACACACCCATACACTATCCATGAGCCATACACACACCCATACACCATCCATGCTCCATACACACACGCACACCCATACACGATCCATGCTCCATACACACACGCATACCCATACACTATCTATGCTCATACACACACGCACACCCATACACTATCCATGCTCCATACACACATGCACACCCATACACTATCCATGCTCCATACACACGCGCACGCCCATACAGTATCCATGTTCCATACACACACGCACACCCATACAGCATCCATGCTCCATACACACACGCACACCCATACACTATCCATGCGCCATTCACAGACACACACCGATACACTATCCATGATCCATACACACACACACACCCATACACTATCCATGAGCCATACACACACACACACACCCATCCATACACCATCCATGCGCCATACACACAACCATACACTATCCATGCTCCATACACACATGTAAATCCATACACTATCCATGCTCCATACACACACCCATACACCATCCATGCTCCATACACACACGCACACCCATACACGATCCATGCTCCATACACACACGCATACCCATACACTATCTATGCTCATACACACACGCACACCCATACACTATCCATGCTCCATACACACATGCACACCCATACACTATCCATGCTCCATACACACGCGCACGCCCATACAGTATCCATGTTCCATACACACACGCACACCCATACAGCATCCATGCTCCATACACACACGCACACCCATACACTATCCATGCGCCATTCACAGACACACACCGATACACTATCCATGATCCATACACACACACACACCCATACACTATCCATGAGCCATACACACACACACACACCCATACACCATCCATGCGCCATACACACAACCATACACTATCCATGCTCCATACACACATGTAAATCCATACACTATCCATGCTCCATACACTATCTATGCTCCATACACTATCCATGCTCCATACACACACGCACACCCATACACCATCCATACTCCATACACACACGCACACCCATACACTATCCATGCTCCATACACACACGCACACCCATACACTATCCATGCTCCATACACACATGCACACCCATACACTATCCATGCTCCATACACACACGCACACCCATACACTATCCATGCGCCATACACACACACACCCATACAATATCCATGAGCGAGCCATACACACACACACACACACACCCATACACTATCCATGCACCATACACACACCCATACACCATCCATGCTCCATACATACACGCACACCCATACACTATCTATGCTCATACACACACGCACACCCATACACTATCCATGTGCCATACACACACGCAGACCCATACACTATCCATGCTCCATACACACACGCACACCCATACACTATCCATGCTCCATACACACACGCACACCCATACGCTATCCATGTGCCATACACACACGCACACCATACACTATCCATGCTCCATACACACACGCACACCCATACACTATCCATGCTCCATACACACACGCACACCCATACACTATCCATGCGCCATACACACACACACCCATACACTATCCATGAGCCATACACACACACACCATCCATGCGCCCTACACACACCCATACACTATCCATGCTCCAAACACACACGCACACCCATACACTATCCATGCTCCATACACACACGCACACCCATACACTATCCATGTGCCATACACACATGCAGACCCATACACTATCCATGCTCCATACACACACGCACACCCATACACTATCCATGCTCCATACACACACGCACACCCATACACTATCCATGTGCCATACACACACGCACACCCATACACTATCCATGCTCCATACACACACGCACACCCATACACTATCCATGCTCCATACACACACACCCCTACACTATCCATGCTCCATACACACACGCACACCCATACACTATCCATGCGCTAAACACACACGCACACCCATAAACTATCCATGCTCCATACACACACGCACACCCATACACTATTCATGCTCCATACACACACACGCACACCCATACACTATCCATGCTCCATACACACACACACACCCATACACTATCCATGCTCCATACACACTCGCACACCCATACACTATCAATGCGCCATACACACACACACCCATACACTATCCATGAGCCATACACACACACAACCACCCACCCATACACCATCCATGCGCCATACACACACGCACACCCATACACTATCTATGCTCCATACACACACGCATACCCATACACTATCCATGCTCCATACACACATGCACACCCATACACTATCCATGCTCCATACACACGCGCACGCCCATACAGTATCCATGTTCCATACACACACGCACACCCATACACTATCCATGCGCCATTCACAGACACACACCGATACACTATCCATGATCCATACACACACACACACCCATACACTATCCATGAGCCATACACACACCCATACACCATCCATGCGCCATACACACAACCATACACTATCCATGCTCCATACACACATGCAAATCCATACACTATCCATGCTCCATACACTATCCATGCTCCATACACTATCCATGCTCCATACACACATGCACACCCATACACCATCCATACTCCATACACACACGCACACCCATACACTATCTATGCTCCATACACACACGCACACCCATGCACTATCCATGCTCCATACACACCCATACACTATCCATGCTCCATACACACACGCACACCCATACACTATCCATGCTCCATACACACACACACCCATACAATATCCATGAGCGAGCCATACACACACACACACACACACCCATACACTATCCATGCACCATACACACACCCATACACCATCCATGCTCCATACACACACGCACACCCATACACTATCTATGCTCCATACACACACGCACACCCATACACTATCCATGTGCCATACACACACGCAGACCCATACACTATCCATGCTCCATACACACACGCACACCCATACACTATCCATGCTCCATACACACACGCACACCCATACACTATCCATGTGCCATACACACACGCACACCCATACACTATCCATGCTCCATACACACACGCACACCCATACACTATCCATGCTCCATACACACACACCCCTACACTATCCATGCTCCATACACACATGCACACCCATACACTACCCATGCTCCATACACACACATACACCCATACACTTTCCATGCGCCATACACACAAGCACACCCATACACTATCCATGCGCCATACACACACACACCCATACACTATCCATGAGTCATACACACACACACACACCCATACACTATCCATGCGCCATACACACACCCATACACCATCCATGCTCCATACACACACACACACACCCATACACTATCCATGCACCATACACACGGCACACCCATACACTATCCATGCTCCATACACACACGCACACCCATACACTATCCATGCTCCAGACACACATGCACACCCATACACTATCCATGCGCTAAACACACACGCACACCCATACACTATCCATGCTCCATACACACACGCACACCCATAAACTATCCATGCTCCATACACACACACCCCTACACTATCCATGCTCCATACACACATGCACACCCATACACTACCCATGCTCCATACACACACATACACCCATACACTATCCATGAGTCATACACACACACACACACACACACCCATACACTATCCATGCGCCATACACACACCCATACACCATCCATGCTCCATACACACACACACACCCATACACTATCCATGCACCATACACACGGCACACCCATACACTATCCATGCTCCATACACACACGCACACCCATACACTATCCATGCTCCAGACACACACGCACACCCATACACTATCCATGCGCTAAACACACATGCACACCCATACACTATCCATGCTCCATACACACACGCACACCCATAAACTATCCATGCTCCATACACACGCGCACGCCCATACAGTATCCATGTTCCATACACACACGCACACCCATACACCATCCATTCTCCATACACACACGCAACCACCAACCCATACACCATCCATGCGCCATACACAAACGCACACCCATACACTATCCATGCTCCATACACACACGCATACCCATACACTTCCATGCTCCATACACACACGCACACCCATAAACTATCCATGCTCCATACACACACGCACGCCCATACAGTATCCATGTTCCATACACACACGCACACCCATACACCATCCATGCTCCATACACACACGCACACCCATACACTATCCATGCGCCATTCACACACACACCGATACACTATCCATGATCCATACACACACACACACACACCCATACACTATCCATGAGCCATACACACACACACCCATACACCATCCATGCGCCATACACACACCCATACACTATCCATGCTCCATACACACATGCACACCCATACACTATCCATGCTCCATACACTATCCATGCTCCATACACACACGCACACCCATACACCATCCATGCTCCATACACACACGCACACCCATACACTATCCATGCTCCATACACACATGCACACCCATACACTATCCATGCTCCATACACACACGCACACCCATACACTATCCATGCGCCATACACACACACACAATATCCATGAGCCATACACATACACACACACACACCCATACACTATCCATGCACCATACACACACCCATACACCATCCATGCTCCATACATACACGCACACCCATACACTATCTATGCTCATACACACACGCACACCCATACACTATCCATGTGCCATACACACACGCAGACCCATACACTATCCATGCTCCATACACACACGCACACCCATACACTATCCATTCTCCATACACACACGCACACCCATACGCTATCCATGTGCCATACACACACGCACACCCATACACTATCCATGCTCCATACACACACGCACACCCATACACTATCCATGCTCCATACACACACGCACACCCATACACTATCCATGCGCCATACACACACACACCCATACACTATCCATGAGCCATACACACACACACCATCCATCCGCCCTACACACACCCATACACTATCCATGCTCCATACACACACGCACACCCATACACTATCCATGCTCCATACACACACGCACACCCATACACTATCCATGCTCCATACACACACGCACACCCATACACTATCTATGCTTCATACACACACTCACACCCATATACTATCCATGCTCCATACACACACCCACACCCATACACTATCCATGCTCCATACACACACGCACTCCCATACACTATCCATGCTCCTTACACACACGCACACCCATACACTATCCATGCTCCATACACACACACCCCTACACTATCCATGCTCTATACACACATTCACACCCATACACTACCCATGCTCCATACACACACATACACCCATACACTATCCATGCGCCATACACACAAGCACACCCATACACTATCCATGCGCCATACACACACACACCCATACACTATCCATGAGTCATACACACACACACACACACACCCATACACTATCCATGCGCCATACACACACCCATATACCATCCATGCTCCATACACACACACACACCCATACACTATCCATGCACCATACACACGGCACACCCATACACTATCCATGCTCCATACACACACGCACACCCATACACTATCCATGCTCCAGACACACACGCACACCCATACACTATCCATGCGCTAAACACACACGCACACCCATACACTATCCATGCTCCATACACACACGCACACCCATAAACTATCCATGCTCCATACACACGCGCACGCCCATACAGTATCCATGTTCCATACACACACGCACACCCATACACCATCCATTCTCCATACACACACGCAACCACCAACCCATACACCATCCATGCGCCATACACAAACGCACACCCATACACTATCCATGCTCCATACACACACGCATACCCATACACTTCCATGCTCCATACACACACGCACACCCATAAACTATCCATGCTCCATACACACGCGCACGCCCATACAGTATCCATGTTCCATACACACACGCACACCCATACACCATCCATGCTCCATACACACACGCACACCCATACACTATCCATGCGCCATTCACACACACACACACACCGATACACTATCCATGATCCATACACACATACACACACCCATACACTATCCATGAGCCATACACACACACACCCATACACCATCCATGCGCCATACACACACCCATACACTATCCATGCTCCATACACACATGCACACCCATACACTATCCATGCTCCATACACTATCCATGCTCCATACACACACGCACACCCATACACCATCCATGCTCCATACACACACGCACACCCATACACTATCCATGCTCCATACACACATGCACACCCATACACTATCCATGCTCCATACACACACGCACACCCATACACTATCCATGCGCCATACACACACACACAATATCCATGAGCCATACACATACACACACACACACACACACACCCATACACTATCCATGCACCATACACACACCCATACACCATCCATGCTCCATACATACACGCACACCCATACACTATCTATGCTCATACACACACGCACACCCATACACTATCCATGTGCCATACACACAAGCAGACACATACACTATCCATGCTCCATACACACACGCACACCCATACACTATCCATGCTCCATACACACACGCACACCCATACGCTATCCATGTGCCATACACACATGCACACCCATACACTATCCATGCTCCATACACACACGCACACCCATACACTATCCATGCTCCATACACACACGCACACCCATACACTATCCATGCGCCATACACACACACACCCATACACTATCCATGAGCCATACACACACACACCATCCATGCGCCCTACACACACCCATACACTATCCATGATCCATACACACACGCACACCCATACACTATCCATGGTCCATACACACATGCACACCCATACACTATCCATGCTCCATACACACACGCACACCCATACACTATCTATGCTTCATACACACACTCACACCCATATACTATCCATGCTCCATACACACACCCACACCCATACACTATCCATGCTCCATACACACACGCACTCCCATACACTATCCATTCTCCTTACACACACGCACACCCATACACTATCCATGCTCCATACACACACACCCCTACACTATCCATGCTCCATACACACATTCACACCCATACACTACCCATGCTCCATACACACATGTACACCCATACACTATCCATGCGCCATACACACAAGCACACCCATACACTATCCATGCGCCATACACACACACACCCATACACTATCCATGAGCCATACACACACACACACACGCACACACACCCATACACTATCCATGCGCCATACACACACCCATACACCATCCATTCTCCATACACACACGCACACCCATACACTATCCATGCACCATACACACCCATACACTATCCATGCTCCATACACACACGCACACCAATACACTATCCATGCTCCATACACACACGCACACCCATACACTATCCATGCGCTAAACACACACGCACACCCATACACTATCCATGCTCCATACACACACGCACACCCATACACTATCCATGCTCCATACACACACGCACACCCATACACTATCCATGCTCCATACACACACGCACACCCATACACTATCCATGCTCGATACACACCCATACACTATCCATGCTCCATACACACATGCACACCCATACACTATCCATGCGCCATACACACACACACCCATACACTATCCATGAGCCATACACACACACACCATCCATGCGCCCTACACACATCCATACACTATCCATGCTCCATACACACACGCACACCCATACACTATCCATGCTCCATACACACACGCACACCCATACACTATCCATGCTCCATACACACACGCACACCCATATACTATCCATTCTCCATACACACACGCACACCCATACACTATCCATGCTCCATACACACACGCACACCCATACACTATCCATGCTCCATACACACACACCCATACACTATCCATGCTCCATACACACATTCACACCCATACACTACCCATGCTCCATACACACACATACACCCATACACTATCCATGCGCCATACACACAAGCACACCCATACACTATCCATGCGCCATACACACACACACCCATACACTATCCATGAGCCATACACACACACACACGCACACACACCCATACACTATCCATGCGCCATACACACATGCACACCCATACACTATCCATGCACCATACACACCCATACACTATCCATGCTCCATACACACACGCACACCCATACACTATCCATGCTCCATACACACACGCACACCCATACACTATCCATGCGCTAAACACACACGCACACCCATACACTATCCATGCTCCATACACACACGCGCACCCATACACTATCCATGCTCCATACACACACGCACACCCATACACTATCCATGCTCCATACACACACGCACACCCATACACTATCCATGCGCTAAACACACACGCACACCCATACACTATCCATGCTCCATACACACACGCGCACCCATACACTATCCATGCTCCATACACACACGCACACCCATACACTATCCATGCTCAATACACACGCGCACGCCCATACACTATCCATGCTCAATACACACACGCACGCCCATACAGTATCCATGCTCCATACACACACGCACACCCATACACCATACACACACGCACACCCATACACTATCCATGCGCCATTCACACACACCGATACACTATCAATGATCCATAAACACACACACCCATACACTATCCATGAGCCTTACACACACACACCCATGCGCCATACACACACTTATACACTATCCATGCTCCATACACACATGCACACCCATACACTATCCATGCGCCATACACACACACACCCATACACTATCCATGCTCCATACACACACACAACCACCCACCCATACACCATCCATGCGCCATACACACACCCATACACCATCCATGCTCCATACACACACGCACACCCATACACGATCCATGCTCCATACACACACGCATACCCATACACTATCCATGCTCCATACACACACGCACACCCATACACTATCCATGCTCCATACACACGCACACCCATACAGTATCCATGCTCCATACACACACGCACACCCATACACCATCCATGCTCCATACACACACGCACACACATACACTATCCATGCGCCATTCACACACATACCGATACACTATCCATGTTCCATGCACACACACCCATACACTATCCATGAGCCATACACACACACACACCTATACACCATCCATGCGCCATACACACACCCATACACTATCCATGCTCCATACACACATGCACACCCATACACTATCCATGCTCCATACACACACGCACACCCATACACTATCCATGCTCCATACACACATGCACACCCATACACCATCCATGCTCCATACACACACGCACACCCATACACTATCCATGCTCCATACACACATGCACACCCATACACTATCCATGCTCCATACACACACGCACACCCATACACTATCCATGCTCCATACACGCACACCCATACACTATCCATGCTCCATACACACACGCACACCCATACACTATCCATGCTCCATACACACATGCACACCCATACACTATCCATGCGCCATACACACACACACCCATACACTATCCATGAGCCATACACACACACAACCACCCACCCATACACCATCCATGCGCCATACACACACCCATACACCATCCATGCTCCATACACACACGCACACCCATACACGATCCATGCTCCATACACACACGCATACCCATACACTATCCATGCTCCATACACACACGCACACCCATACACTATCCATGCTCCATACACACGCACACCCATACAGTATCCATGCTCCATACACACACGCACACCCATACACCATCCATGCTCCATACACACACGCACACACATAGACTATCCATGCGCCATTCACACACATACCGATACACTATCAATGTTCCATGCACACACACCCATACACTATCCATGAGCCATACACACACACACACCTATACACCATCCATGCGCCATACACACACCCATACACTATCCATGCTCCATACACACATGCACACCCATACACTATCCATGCTCCATACACAAACGCACACCCATACGCTATCCATGCTCCATACACACATGCACACCCATACACCATCCATGCTCCATACACACACGCACACCCATACACTATCCATGCTCCATACACACATGCACACCCATACACTATCCATGCTCCATACACACACGCACACCCATACACTATCCATGCTCCATACACGCACACCCATACACTATCCATGCTCCATACACACACGCACACCCATACACTATCCATGCTCCATACACACATGCACACCCATACACTATCCATGCGCCATACACACACACACCCATACAATATCCATGAGCCATACACACACACACACACACACCCATACACTATCCATGCACCATACACACACCCATACACCATCCATGCTCCATACATACACGCTCACCCATACACTATCCATGTGCCATACACAAACGCAGACCATTACACTATCCATGCTCCATACACACACGCACACCCATACACTATCCATGCTCCATACACACACGCACACCCATACACTAGCTATGTGCCATACACACACGCACACCCATACACTATCTATGCTCCATACACACACGCTCACCCATACACTATCCATGTGCCATACACAAACGCAGACCATTACACTATCCATGCTCCATACACACACGCACACCCATACACTATCCATGCTCCATACACACACGCACACCCATACACTAGCTATGTGCCATACACACACGCACACCCATACACTGTCCATGCTACATACGCACACCCATACACGATCCATGCTCCATACACACACGCATACCCATACACTATCCATGCTCCATACACACACGCACACCCATACACTATCCATGCTCCATACACACACGCACACCCATACAGTATCCATGCTCCATACACACACAGACCCATACACTATCCATGAGCCATACACACACACAACCACCCACCCATACACCATCCATGCGCCATACACACACCCATACACCATCCATGCTCCATACACACACGCACACCCATACACAATCCATGCTCCATACACACACGCATACCCATACACTATCCGTGCTCCATACACACACGCACACCCATACACTATCCATGCTCCATACACACACGCACACCCATACAGTATTCATGCTCCATACACACATGCACACCCATACACCATCCATGCTCCATACACACACGCAAACCCATACACTATCCATGCGCCATTCACACACACACCGATACACTATCCATGTTCCATACACACACACACCCATGCACTATCCATGAGCCATACACACACACACCTATACACCATCCATGCACCATACACACACCCATACACTATCCATGCTCCATACACACATGCACACCCATACACTATCCATGCTCCATACACACACGCACACCCATACACTATCCATGCTCCATACACACACGCACACCCATACACTATCCATGCGCCATACACACACATACCCATACACTATCCATGACCCATACACCCATACACACACACACACACACACACACACACCCATACACTATCCATGCGCCATACACACACCCATACACTATCCATGCTCCATACACACACGCACACCCATACACTATCCATGCGCCATACACACACGCACACCCATACACTATCCATGCTCCATACATACACGCACACCCATACACTATCCATGCTCCATACACACACGCACACCCATACACTATCCATGTGTCATACACACACGCACACCCATACACTATCCATGCTCCATACACACACGCACACTCATACACTATCCATGCTCCATACACACACGCACACCCATACACTATCCATGCGCCATACACACACACCCATACACTATCCATGAGCCATACACACACACCCATACACCATCCATGCGCCATACACACACTTATACACTATCCATGCTCCATACACACATGCACACCCATACACTATCCATGCGCCATACACACACAGACCCATACACTATCCATGAGCCATACACACACACAACCACCCACCCATACACCATCCATGCGCCATACACACACCCATACACCATCCATGCTCCATACACACACGCACACCCATACACAATCCATGCTCCATACACACACGCATACCCATACACTATCCGTGCTCCATACACACACGCACACCCATACACTATCCATGCTCCATACACACACGCACACCCATACAGTATTCATGCTCCATACACACATGCACACCCATACACCATCCATGCTCCATACACACACGCAAACCCATACACTATCCATGCGCCATTCACACACACACCGATACACTATCCATGTTCCATACACACACACACCCATGCACTATCCATGAGCCATACACACACACACACCTATACACCATCCATGCACCATACACACACCCATACACTATCCATGCTCCATACACACATGCACACCCATACACTATCCATGCTCCATACACACACGCACACCCATACACTATCCATGCTCCATACACACACGCACACCCATACACTATCCATGCGCCATACACACACATACCCATACACTATCCATGACCCATACACCCATACACACACAGACACACACACACACACACCCATACACTATCCATGCGCCATACACACACCCATACACTATCCATGCTCCATACACACACGCACACCCATACACTATCCATGCGCCATACACACACGCACACCCATACACTATCCATGCTCCATACATACACGCACACCCATACACTATCCATGCTCCATACACACACGCACACCCATACACTATCCATGTGTCATACACACACGCACACCCATACACTATCCATGCTCCATACACACACGCACACTCATACACTATCCATGCTCCATACACACACGCACACCCATACACTATCCATGCGCCATACACACACACCCATACACTATCCATGAGCCATACACACACACCCATACACCATCCATGCGCCGTACACACACCCATACACCATCCATGCTCCATACACACATGCACACCCATACACTATCCATGCTCCATACACACACGCACACCCATTCACTATCAATGCTCCATAAACACATGCAAACCCATACACTATCCATGCTCCATACACACACGCACACCCATACACTATCCATGCTCCATACGCACACCCATACACCATCCATTCTCCATACACACACGCACACCCATACACTATCCATGCCCCATTCACACACACACCGATACACTATCCATGAGCCATACACACACACACCCATACACTATCCATGAGCCATACACACACACACACCCACCCACCATCCATGCGCCATACACACACCCATACCCATACACTATCCATGCTCCATACACACACGCACACCCATACACTATCCATGCTCCATACACACACGCACACCCATACACTATCCATGCTCCATACACACACGCACACCCATACACTATCTATGCTCCATACACACACGCACACCCATACACTATCTATGCTCCATACACACACGCACACACATACACTATCCATGCTCCATACACACACGCACACCCATACACTATCCATGCTCCATACACACACGCACACCCATACACTATCCATGCGCCATTCACACACACACCGATACACTATCCATGAGCCATACACACACACACCCATGCACTATCCATGAGCCATACACACACACACACCCATACACCATCCATGCGCCATACACACACCCATACACCATCCATGCTCCATACACACATGCACACCCATACACTATCCATGCTCCATACAGACACGCACACCCATACACTATCCATGCTCCATACACACACGCACACGCACACCCATACACTATCCATGCTCCATACACACGCACACCCATACACTATCCATGCTCCATACACACATGCACACCCATACACTATCCATGCTCCATACACACACGCACACCCATACACTATCCATGCTCCATACACACACGCACACCCATACACTATCCATACGCCATACACACACACCCATACACTATCCACGAGCCATACACACACACACACACACACACACACACACACACCCATACACTATCCATGCGCCATACACACACTCATACACCATCCATGCTCCATACACACACACACACCCACACTCTATCCATGCTCCATACACAAACGCACACCCATACACTATCCATGCTCCATACACACACGCACACCCATACACTATCCATGCTCCATACACACTCGCACACCCATACACTATCCATGCTCCATACACACAAGCACACCCATACACTATCCATGCTCCATACACACACGCACACCCATACACTATCCACGCTCCATACACACATGCACACCCATACACTACCCATGCTCCATACACACACGCACACCCATACACTATCCATGCTCCATACACACATGCACACCCATACACACACACACCCATACACTATCCATGAGCCATACACACACACACCCATACACCATCCATGCGCCATACACACACCCATACACCATCCATGCTCCATACACACACGCACACCCATACACTATCCATGCACCATACACACACGCACACCCATACACTATCCATGCTCCATACACACATGCACACCCATACACTATCCATGCTCCATACACACACGCACACCCATACACTATCCATGCTCCATACACACACACACACCCATACACTATCCATGAGCTATACACACACGCACACCCATACACTATCCATGCTCCATACACACACGCACACCCATACACTATCCATGCTCCTTACACACACGCACACCCATACAGTATCCATGCTCCATACACACACGCACACCCATACACTATCCATGCTCCATACACACACGCACACCCATACACTATCCATGCGCCATACACACACATACCCATACACTATCCATGAGCCATACACACACACACACACATCCACCCATTCACCATCCATGCTCCATACACACACACACACCCACACTCTATCCATGCTCCATACACAAACGCACACCCATAACACTATCCATGCTCCATACACACACGCACACCCATACACTATCCATGCTCCATACACACTCGCACACCCATACACTATCCATGCTCCATACACACAAGCACACCCATACACTATCCATGCTCCATACACACACGCACACCCATACACTATCCACGCTCCATACACACATGCACACCCATACACTACCCATGCTCCATACACACACGCACACCCATACACTATCCATGCTCCATACACACATGCACACCCATACACACACACACCCATACACCATCCATGCGCCATACACACACCCATACACCATCCATGCACCATACACACATGCACACCCATACACTATCCATGCTCCATACACACATGCACACCCATACACTATCCATGCTCCATACACACACGCACACCCATACACTATCCATGCTCCATACACACACACACACCCATACACTATCCATGCGCTATACACACACGCACACCCATACACTATCCATGCTCCATACACACACGCACACCCATACACTATCCATGCTCCTTACACACACGCACACCCATACACTATCCATGCTCCATACACACACGCACATCCATACACTATCCATGCTCCATACACACACGCACACCCATACACTATCCATGCGCCATACACACACATACCCATACACTATCCATGCTCCATACACACACACACACCCATACACTATCCATGCGCTATACACACACGCACACCCATACACTATCCATGCTCCATACACACACGCACACCCATACACTATCCATGCTCCTTACACACACGCACACCCATACACTATCCATGCTCCATACACACACGCACACCCATACACTATCCATGCTCCATACACACACGCACACCCATACACTATCCATGCGCCATACACACACATACCCATACACTATCCATGACCCATACACCCATACACACACACACACCCATACACTATCCATGCGCCATACACACACCCATACACTATCCATGCTCCATACACACACGCACACCCATACACTATCCATGCGCCATACACACACGCACACCCATACACTATCCATGCTCCATACATACACGCACACCCATACACTATCCATGCTCCATACACACACGCACACCCATACACTATCCATGTGTCATACACACACGCACACCCATACACTATCCATGCTCCATACACACACGCACACTCATACACTATCCATGCTCCATACACACACGCACACCCATACACTATCCATGCGCCATACACACACACACACCCATACACTATCCATGAGCCATACACACACACCCATACACCATCCATGCGCCGTACACACACCCATACACCATCCATGCTCCATACACACATGCACACCCATACACTATCCATGCTCCATACACACACGCACACCCATTCACTATCAATGCTCCATAAACACATGCAAACCCATACACTATCCATGCTCCATACACACACGCACACCCATACACTATCCATGCTCCATACGCACACCCATACACCATCCATTCTCCATACACACACGCACACCCATACACTATCCATGCCCCATTCACACACACACCGATACACTATCCATGAGCCATACACACACACACCCATACACTATCCATGAGCCATACACACACACACACCCACCCACCATCCATGCGCCATACACACACCCATACCCATACACTATCCATGCTCCATACACACACGCACACCCATACACTATCCATCCTCCAAACACACACGCACACCCATACACTATCCATGCTCCATACACACACGCACACCCATACACTATCTATGCTCCATACACACACGCACACCCATACACTATCCATGCTCCATACACACACGCACACCCATACACTATCCATGCTCCATACACACACGCACACCCATACACTATCCATGCGCCATTCACACACACACCGATACACTATCCATGAGCCATACACACACACACCCATGCACTATCCATGAGCCATACACACACACACACCCATACACCATCCATGCGCCATACACACACCCATACACCATCCATGCTCCATACACACATGCACACCCATACACTATCCATGCTCCATACAGACACGCACACCCATACACTATCCATGCTCCATACACACACGCACACGCACACCCATACACTATCCATGCTCCATACACACGCACACCCATACACTATCCATGCTCCATACACACATGCACACCCATACACTATCCATGCTCCATACACACACGCACACCCATACACTATCCATGCTCCATACACACACGCACACCCATACACTATCCATACGCCATACACACACACCCATACACTATCCACGAGCCATACACACACACACACACACACACACACACCCATACACTATCCATGCGCCATACACACACCCATACACTATCCATGCGCCATACACAGACACCCATACACCATCCATGCTCCATACACACACACACACCCACACTCTATCCATGCTCCATACACAAACGCACACCCATACACTATCCATGCTCCATACACACACGCACACCCATACACTATCCATGCTCCATACACACTCGCACACCCATACACTATCCATGCTCCATACACACAAGCACACCCATACACTATCCATGCTCCATACACACACGCACACCCATACACTATCCACGCTCCATACACACATGCACACCCATACACTACCCATGCTCCATACACACACGCACACCCATACACTATCCATGCTCCATACACACATGCACACCCATACACACACACACCCATACACTATCCATGAGCCATACACACACACACCCATACACCATCCATGCGCCATACACACACCCATACACCATCCATGCTCCATACACACACGCACACCCATACACTATCCATGCACCATACACACACGCACACCCATACACTATCCATGCTCCATACACACATGCACACCCATACACTATCCATGCTCCATACACACACGCACACCCATACACTATCCATGCTCCATACACACACACACACCCATACACTATCCATGCGCTATACACACACGCACACCCATACACTAGCCATGCTCCATACACACACGCACACCCATACACTATCCATGCTCCTTACACACACGCACACCCATACACTATCCATGCTCCATACACACACGCACACCCATACACTATCCATGCTCCATACACACACGCACACCCATACACTATCCATGCGCCATACACAAACATACCCATACACTATCCATGAGCCATACACACACACACATCCACCCATTCACCATCCATGCGCCATACACACACCCATACACCATCCATGCTCCATACACACACGCACACCCATACACTATCCATGCGCCATTCACACACACACACACCGATACACTATCCATGATCCATACACACACACACACCCATACACTATCCATGAGCCACACACACCCATACACCATCCATGCGCCATACACACACCCATACACTATCCATGCTCCATACACACATGCACACCCATACACTATCCATGCTCCATACACTATCCATGCTCCATACACACACGCACACCCATACACCATCCATGCTCCATACAAACACGCACACCCATACACTATCCATGCTCCATACACACACGCACACCCATACACTATCCATGCTCCATACACACATGCACACCCATACACTATCCATGCTCCATACACACACGCACACCCATACACTATCCATGCGCCATACACACACACAATATCCATGAGCCATACACATACACACACACACACACACACCCATACACTATCCATGCACCATACACACACCCATACACCATCCATGCTCCATACATACACGCACACCCATACACTATCTATGCTCCATACACACATGCACACCCATACACTATCCATGTGCCATACACACACGCAGACCCATACACTATCCATGCTCCATACACACACGCACACCCATACACTATCCATGTGCCATACACACACGCACACCCATACACTATCCATGCTCCATACACACACGCACACCCATACACTATCCATGCTCCATACACACACGCACACCCATACACTATCCATGCGCCATACACACACACACCCATACACTATCCATGAGCCATACACACACACACCATCCATGCGCCCTACACACACCCATACACTATCCATGCTCCATACACACACGCACACCTATGCACTATCCATGCTCCATACACACACGCACACCCATACACTATCCATGCTCCATACACACACGCACACCCATACACTATCCATGCTCCATACACACACTCACACCCATACACTATCCATGCTCCATACACACACGCACACCCATACACTATCCATGCTCCATACACACATGCACACCCATACACTATCCATGCTCCATACACACACGCACACCCATACACTATCCATGCTCCATACACACACCCCTACACTATCCATGCTCCATACACACATTCACACCCATACACTACCCATGCTCCATACACACACGTACACCCATACACTATCCATGCGCCATACACACAAGCACACCCATACACTATCCATGCGCCATACACACACACACCCATACACTATCCATGAGCCATACACACACACACACACGCACACACACCCATACACTATCCATGTGCCATACACACACGCACACCCATACACTATCCATGCTCCATACACACACGCACACCCATACACTATCCATGCTCCATACACACACACACACCCATACACTATCCATGCTCCATACACACACGCACACCCATACACTATCCATGCGCCATACACACACACACCCATACACTATCCATGAGCCATACACAAACACACCATCCATGCGCCCTACACACACCCATACACTATCCATGCTCCATACACACACGCACACCCATACACTATCCATGCTCCATACACACACGCACACCCATACACTATCCATGCTCCATACACACACGCACACCCATACACTATCCATGCTCCATACACACACGCACACCCATACACTATCCATGCTCCATACACACACGCACACCCATATACTATCCATGCTCCATACACACACGCACACCCATACACTATCCATGCTCCATACACACACGCCCACCCATACACTATCCATGCTCCATACACACACACCTACACTATCCATGCTCCATACACACATTCACACCCATACACTACCCATGCTCCATACACACACGTACACCCATACACTATCCATGCGCCATACACACAAGCACACCCATACACTATCCATGCGCCATACACACACACACCCATACACTATCCATGAGCCATACACACACACACACACACACACACACACACACACACACACACACACACGCACGCACGCACACACACCCATACACTATCCATGCGCCATACACACACCCATACACCATCCATGCTCCATACACACACGCACACCCATACACTATCCATGCACCATACACACCCATACACTATCCATGCTCCATACACACACGCACACCCATACACTATCCATGCTCCATACACACACTCACACCCATACACTATCCATGCTCCATACACACACGCACACCCATACACTATCCATGCTCCATACACACATGCACACCCATACACTATCCATGCTCCATACACACACGCACACCCATACACTATCCATGCTCCATACACACACCCCTACACTATCCATGCTCCATACACACATTCACACCCATACACTACCCATGCTCCATACACACACGTACACCCATACACTATCCATGCGCCATACACACAAGCACACCCATACACTATCCATGCGCCATACACACACACACCCATACACTATCCATGAGCCATACACACACACACACACGCACACACACCCATACACTATCCATGTGCCATACACACACGCACACCCATACACTATCCATGCTCCATACACACACGCACACCCATACACTATCCATGCTCCATACACACACACACACCCATACACTATCCATGCTCCATACACACACGCACACCCATACACTATCCATGCGCCATACACACACACACCCATACACTATCCATGAGCCATACACAAACACACCATCCATGCGCCCTACACACACCCATACACTATCCATGCTCCATACACACACGCACACCCATACACTATCCATGCTCCATACACACACGCACACCCATACACTATCCATGCTCCATACACACACTCACACCCATACACTGTCCATGCTCCATACACACACGCACACCCATACACTATCCATGCTCCATACACACACGCACACCCATATACTATCCATGCTCCATACACACACGCACACCCATACACTATCCATGCTCCATACACACACGCCCACCCATACACTATCCATGCTCCATACACACACACCTACACTATCCATGCTCCATACACACATTCACACCCATACACTACCCATGCTCCATACACACACGTACACCCATACACTATCCATGCGCCATACACACAAGCACACCCATACACTATCCATGCGCCATACACACACACACCCATACACTATCCATGAGCCATACACACACACACACACACACACACACACACGCACGCACGCACACACACCCATACACTATCCATGCGCCATACACACACCCATACACCATCCATGCTCCATACACACACGCACACCCATACACTATCCATGCACCATACACACCCATACACTATCCATGCTCCATACACACACGCACACCCATACACTATCCATGCTCCATACACACACGCACACCCATACACTATCCATGCGCTAAACACACACGCACACCCATACACTATCCATGCTCCATACACACACGCACACCCATACACTATCCATGCTCCATACACACACACACACCCATACAGTATCCATGCTCCATACAGACACGCACACCCATACACCATCCATGCTCCATACACACACGCACACCCATACACTATCCATGCGCCATTCACACACACCGATACACTATCAATGATCCATAAACACACACACACCCATACACTATCCATGAGCCTTACACACACACACCCATACACCATCCATGCGCCATACACACACTTATACACTATCCATGCTCCATACACACATGCACACCCATACACTATCCATGCGCCATACACACACAAACCCATACACTATCCATGAGCCATACACACACACAACCACCCACCCATACACCATCCATGCGCCATACACACACCCATACACCATCCATGCTCCATACACACACGCACACCCATACACGATCCATGCTCCATACACACATGCATACCCATACACTATCCATGCTCCATACACACACGCACACCCATACACTATCCATGCTCCATACACACACGCACACCAATACACTATCCATGCTCCATACACACATTCACACCCATACACTACCCATGCTCCATACACACACGTACACCCATACACTATCCATGCGCCATACACACAAGCACACCCATACACTATCCATGCGCCATACACACACACACCCATACACTATCCATGAGCCATACACACACACACACACGCACACACACCCATACACTAGCCATGTGCCATACACACACCCATACACCATCCATTCTCCATACACACACGCACACCCATACACTATCCATGCACCATACACACCCATACACTATCCATGCTCCATACACACACGCACACCCATACACTATCCATGCTCCATACACACACGCACACCCATACACTATCCATGCGCTAAACACACACACACACCCATACACTATCCATGCTCCATACACACACGCACACCCATACACTATCCATGCTCCATACACACACGCACACCCATACACTATCCATGCTCCATACACACACGCACACCCATACACTATCCATGCTCCATACACACACACACACCCATACACTATCCATGCTCCATACACACACGCACACCCATACACTATCCATGCGCCATACACACACACACCCATACACTATCCATGAGCCATACACACACACACCATCCATGCGCCCTACACACACCATTACACTATCCATGCTCCATACACACACGCACACCCATACAGTATCCATGCTCCATACACACACGCACACCCATACACTATCCATGCTCCATACACACACGC
Organism: Ambystoma mexicanum; assembly: GCF_040938575.1. Taxonomy (NCBI): domain Eukaryota; kingdom Metazoa; phylum Chordata; class Amphibia; order Caudata; family Ambystomatidae; genus Ambystoma; species Ambystoma mexicanum. Next base: position 803,965,556 of record NC_090938.1, read on the forward strand.
ACACCCATACACTATCCATGCTCCATACACACACGCACACCCATACACTATCCATGCTCCATACACACACTCACACCCATATACTATCCATGCTCCATACACACACGCACACCCATACACTATCCATGCTCCATACACACACGCACACCCATACACTATCCATGCTCCATACACACACACCCCTACACTATCCATGCTCCATACACACATTCACACCCATACACTACCCATGCTCCATACACACACGTACACCCATACACTATCCATGCGCCACACACACAAGCACACCCATACACTATCCATGCGCCATACACACACACACCCATACACTATCCATGAGCCATACACACACACACACGCACGCACACACACCCATACACTATCCATGCGCCATATACACACCCATACACCATCCATGCTCCATACACACACGCACACCCATACACTATCCATGCACCATACACACCCATACACTATCCATGCGCCATACACACACGCACACCCATACACTATCCATGCTCCAGACACACACGCACACCCATACACTATCCATGCGCTAAACACACACGCACACCCATACACTATCCGTGCTCCATACACACACGCACACCCATACACTATCCATGCTCCATACACACACGCACACCCATACAGTATCCATGCTCCATACACACACGCACACCCATACACCATCCATGCTCCATACACACACGCACACCTATACACTATCCATGCGCCATTCACAAACACCGATACACTATCAATGATCCATACACACAAACACCCATACACTATCCATGAGCCTTACACACACACACACACCCATACACCATCCATGCGCCATACACACACTTAAACACTATCCATGCTCCATACACACATGCACACCCATACACTATCCATGCGCCATACACACACACACACCCATACACTATCCATGAGCCATACACACACACAACCACCCACCCATACACCATCCATGCGCCATACACACACCCATACACCATCCATGCTCCATACACACACGCACACCCATACACGATCCATGCTCCATACACACACGCATACCCATACACTATCCATGCTCCATACACACACGCACACCCATACACTATCCATGCTCCATACACACATGCACACCCATACAGTATCCATGCTCCATACACACACGCACACCCATACACCATCCATGCTCCATACACACACGCACACCCATACACTATCCATGTGCCATTCACACACATACTGATACACTATCCATGTTCCATACACACACACACCCATACACTATCCATGAGCCATACACACACACACACCTATACACCATCCATGCGCCATACACACACCCATACACTATCCATGCTCCATACACACATGCACACCCATACACTATCCATGCTCCATACACACACGCACACCCATACACCATCCATGCTCCATACACACACGCACACCCATACACTATCCATGCTCCATACACACATGCACACCCATACACTATCCATGCTCCATACACACACGCACACCCATACACTATCCATGCTCCATACACACACGCACACCCATACACTATCCATGCTCCATACACACACGCACACCCATACACTATCCATGCGCCATACACACACATACCCATACACTATCCATGAGCCATACACACACATACACACATCCACCCATTCACCATCAATGCGCCATACACACACCCATACACCATCCATGCTCCATACACACATGCACACCCTTACACTATCCATGCTCCATACGCACAACCATACACTATCCATGCTCCATACACACACACACACCCATACACTATCCATGCTCCATACACACGCGCACGTCCATACAGTATCCATGTTCCATACACACACGCACACCCATACACCATCCATGCTCCATACACACACGCACACCCATACACTATCCATGCGCATTCACACACACACACACACCGATACACTATCCATGATCCATACACACACACACACACCCATACACTATCCATGAGCCATACACACACACACCCATACACCATCCATGCGCCATACACACACCCATACACTATCCATGCTCCATACACACATGCACACCAATACACTATCCATGCTCCATACACTATCCATGCTCCATACACACACGCACACCCATACACCATCCATGCTCCATACAAACACGCACACCCATACACTATCCATGCTCCATACACACACGCACACCCATACACTATCCATGCTCCATACACACATGCACACCCTTACACTATCCATGCTCCATACACACACGCACACCCATACACTATCCATGCGCCATACATACACACAATATCCATGAGCCATACACATACACACACACACACACACACACACACACACACACACACACACCCATACACTATCCATGCACCATACACACACCCATACACCATCCATGCTCCATACATACACGCACACCCATACACTATCTATGCTCCATACACACACGCACACCCATACACTATCCATGTGCCATACACACACGCAGACCCATACACTATCCATGCTCCATACACACACACACACCCATACACTATCCATGCTCCATACACACACGCACACCCATACACTATCCATGTGCCATACACACGCACACCCATACACTATCCATGCTCCATACACACACGCACACCCATACACTATCCATGCTCCATACACACACGCACACCCATACACTATCCATGCGCCATACACACACACACCCATACACTATCCATGAGCCATACACACACACACCATCCATGCGCCCTACACACACCCATACACTATCCATGCTCCCTACACACACGCACACCCATACCCTATCCATGCTCCATACACACACGCACACCCATACACTATTAATGCTCCATACACACACGCACACCCATACACTATCCATGCTCCATACACACACTCACACCCATACACTATCCATGCTCCATACACACACGCACACCCATACACTATCCATGCTCCATACACACACGCACACCCATACACTATCCATGCTCCATACACACACGCACACCCATACACTATCCATGCTCCATACACACACCCCTACACTATCCATGCTCCATACACACATTCACACCCATACACTACCCATGCTCCATACACACACGTACACCCATACACTATCCATGCGCCATACACACAAGCACACCCATACACTATCCATGCGCCATACACACACACACACCCATACACTATCCATGAGCCATACACACACACACACACGCACACACACCCATACACTATCCATGTGCCATACACACACCCATACACCATCCATTCTCCATACACACACACACACCCATACACTATCCATGCACCATACACACCCATACACTATCCATGCTCCATACACACACGCACACCCATACACTATCCATGCTCCATACACACACGCACACCCATACACTATCCATGCGCTAAACACACACACACACCCATACACTATCCATGCTCCATACACACACGCACACCCATACACTATCCATGCTCCATACACACACGCACACCATACACTATCCATGCTCCATACACACACGCACACCCATACACTATCCATGCTCCATACACACACACACACCCATACACTATCCATGCTCCATACACACACGCACACCCATACACTATCCATGCGCCATACACACACACACCCATACACTATCCATGAGCCATACACACACACACCATCCATGCGCCCTACACACACCCATACACTATCCATGCTCCATACACACACGCACACCCATACACTATCCATGCTCCATACACACACGCACACCCATACACTATCCATGCTCCATACACACACGCACACCCATACACTATCCATGCTCCATACACACACGCACACCCATACACTATCCATGCTCCATACACACACTCACACCCATATACTATCCATGCTCCATACACACACGCACACCCATACACTATCCATGCTCCATACACACACGCACACCCATACACTATCCATGCTCCATACACACACACCCCTACACTATCCATGCTCCATACACACATTCACACCCATACACTACCCATGCTCCATACACACACGTACACCCATACACTATCCATGCGCCACACACACAAGCACACCCATACACTATCCATGCGCCATACACACACACACCCATACACTATCCATGAGCCATACACACACACACACGCACGCACATACACCCATACACTATCCATGCGCCATATACACACCCATACACCATCCATGCTCCATACACACACGCACACCCATACACTATCCATGCACCATACACACCCATACACTATCCATGCGCCATACACACACACACACCCATACACTATCCATGCTCCAGACACACACGCACACCCATACACTATCCATGCGCTAAACACACACGCACACCCATACACTATCCATGCTCCATACACACACGCACACCCATACACTATCCATGCTCCATACACACACGCACACCCATACAGTATCCATGCTCCATACACACACGCACACCCATACACCATCCATGCTCCATACACACACGCACACCCATACACTATCCATGCGCCATTCACACACACCGATACACTATCAATGATCCATACACATACACACACACACCCATACACTATCCATGAGCCTTACACACACACACACACCCATACACCATCCATGCGCCATACACACACTTAAACACTATCCATGCTCCATACACACATGCACACCCATACACTATCCATGCGCCATACACACACACACCCATACACTATCCATGAGCCATACACACACACAACCACCCACCCATACACCATCCATGCGCCATACACACACCCATACACCATCCATGCTCCATACACACACGCACACCCATACACGATCCATGCTCCATACACACACGCATACCCATACACTATCCATGCTCCATACACACACGCACACCCATACACTATCCATGCTCCATACACACACGCACACCCATACAGTATCCATGCTCCATACACACACGCACACCCATACACCATCCATGCTCCATACACACACGCACACCCATACACTATCCATGTGCCATTCACACACATACTGATACACTATCCATGTTCCATACACACACACACACCCATACACTATCCATGAGCCATACACACACACACACCTATACACCATCCATGCGCCATACACACACCCATACACTATCCATGCTCCATACACACATGCACACCCATACACTATCCATGCTCCATACACACACGCACACCCATACACCATCCATGCTCCATACACACACGCACACCCATACACTATCCATGCTCCATACACACATGCACACCCATACACTATCCATGCTCCATACACACACGCACACCCATACACTATCCATGCTCCATACACACACGCACACCCATACACTATCCATGCTCCATACACACACGCACACCCATACACTATCCATGCGCCATACACACACATACCCATACACTATCCATGAGCCATACACACACATACACACATCCACCCATTCACCATCCATGCGCCATACACACACCCATACACCATCCATGCTCCATACACACATGCACACCCTTACACTATCCATGCTCCATACGCACAACCATACACTATCCATGCTCCATACACACACACACACCCATACACTATCCATGCTCCATACACACGCGCACGTCCATACAGTATCCATGTTCCATACACACACGCACACCCATACACCATCCATGCTCCATACACACACGCACACCCATACACTATCCATGCGCATTCACACACACACACACACACACCGATACACTATCCATGATCCATACACACACACACACACCCATACACTATCCATGAGCCATACACACACACACCCATACACCATCCATGCGCCATACACACACCCATACACTATCCATGCTCCATACACACATGCACACCAATACACTATCCATGCTCCATAAACTATCCATGCTCCATACACACACGCACACCCATACACCATCCATGCTCCATACAAACACGCACACCCATACACTATCCATGCTCCATACACACACGCACACCCATACACTATCCATGCTCCATACACACATGCACACCCTTACACTATCCATGCTCCATACACACACGCACACCCATACACTATCCATGCGCCATACATACACACAATATCCATGAGCCATACACATACACACACACACACACACACACACACCCATACACCATCCATGCTCCATACATACACGCACACCCATACACTATCTATGCTCCATACACACACGCACACCCATACACTATCCATGTGCCATACACACACGCAGACCCATACACTATCCATGCTCCATACACACACGCACACCCATACACTATCCATGCTCCATACACACACGCACACCCATACACTATCCATGTGCCATACACACGCACACCCATACACTATCCATGCTCCATACACACACGCACACCCATACACTATCCATGCTCCATACACACACGCACACCCATACACTATCCATGCGCCATACACACACACACCCATACACTATCCATGAGCCATACACACACACACCATCCATGCGCCCTACACACACCCATACACTATCCATGCTCCCTACACACACGCACACCCATACACTATCCATGCTCCATACACACACGCACACCCATACACTATCAATGCTCCATACACACACACACACCCATACACTATCCATGCTCCATACACACACTCACACCCATACACTATCCATGCTCCATACACACACGCACACCCATACACTATCCATGCTCCATACACACACGCACACCCATACACTATCCATGCTCCATACACACACGCACACCCATACACTATCCATGCTCCATACACACACCCCTACACTATCCATGCTCCATACACACATTCACACCCATACACTACCCATGCTCCATACACACACGTACACCCATACACTATCCATGCGCCATACACACAAGCACACCCATACACTATCCATGCGCCATACACACACACACACCCATACACTATCCATGAGCCATACACACACACACACACGCACACACACCCATACACTATCCATGTGCCATACACACACCCATACACCATCCATTCTCCATACACACACACACACCCATACACTATCCATGCACCATACACACCCATACACTATCCATGCTCCATACACACACGCACACCCATACAGTATCCATGCTCCATACACACACGCACACTCATACAGTATCCATGCGCTAAACACACACGCACACCCATACACTATCCATGCTCCATACACACACGCCCACCCATACACTATCCATGCTCCATACACACACGCACACCCATACACTATCCATGCTCCATACACACACGCACACCCATACACTATCCATGCTCCATACACACACACACACCCATACACTATCCATGCTCCATACACACACGCACACCCATACACTATCCATGCGCCATACACACACACACCCATACACTATCCATGAGCCATACACACACACACCATCAATGCGCCCTACATACACCCATACACTATCCATGCTCCATACACACACGCACACCCATACACTATCCATGCTCCATACACACACGCACACCCAGACACTATCCATGCTCCATACACACACGCACACCCATACACTATCCATGCTCCATACACACACGCACACCCATACACTATCCATGCTCCATACACACACGCACACCCATATACTATCCATGCTCCATACACACGCACACCCATACACTATCCATGATCCATACACACACACCCCTACACTATCCATGCTCCATACACACATTCACACCCATACACTACCCATGCTCCATACACACACGTACACCCATACACTATCCATGCGCCATACACACAAGCACACCCATACACTATCCATGCGCCATACACACACACACCCATACACTATCCATGAGCCATACACACACACACACATGCACACACACCCATACACTATCCATGCGCCATACACACACCCATACACCATCCATGCTCCATACACACACGCACACCCACACACTATCCATGCACCATACACACCCATACACTATCCATGCTCCATACACACACGCACACCCATACACTATCCATGCTCCATACACACACGCACACCCATACACTATCCATGCGCTAAACACACACGCACACCCATACACTATCCATGCTCCATACACACACGCACACCCATACACTATCCATGCTCCATACACACACGCACACCCATACAGTATCCATGCTCCATACACACACTCACACCCATACACCATCCATGCTCCATACACACACGCACACCCATACACTATCCATGCGCCATTCACACACACCGATACACTATCAATGATCCATACACACACACACCCATACACTATCCATGAGCCTTACACACACACACACCATCCATGCGCCATACACACACTTATGCACTATCCATGCTCCATACACACATGCACACCCATACACTATCCATGCGCCATACACACACACACCCATACACTATCCATGAGCCATACACACACCCATACACCATCCATGCTCCATACACACACGCACACCCATACACGATCCATGCTCCATACACACACGCATACCCATACACTATCCATGCTCCATACACACACGCACACCCATACACTATCCATGCTCCATACACACACGCACACCCATACAGTATCCATGCTCCATACACGCACGCACACCCATACACCATCCATGCTCCATACACACACGCACACCCATACACTATCCATGCGCCATTCACACACATACCGATACACTATCCATGTTCCATACACACACACACCCATACACTATCCATGAGCCATACACACACACACACCTATACACCATCCATGCGCCATACACACACCCATACACTATCCATGCTCCATTCACACATGCACACCCATACACTATCCATGCTCCATACACACACGCACACCCATACACTATCCATGCTCAATACACACATGCACACCCATACACCATCCATGCTCCATACACACACGCACACCCATACACCATCCATGCTCCATACACACACGCACACCCATACACTATCCATGCGCCATTCACACACACCGATACACTATCAATGATCCATACACACACACACACCATCCATGCGCCATACACACACTTATGCACTATCCATGCTCCATACACACATGCACACCCATACACTATCCATGCGCCATACACACACACACCCATACACTATCCATGAGCCATACACACACCCATACACCATCCATGCTCCATACACACACGCACACCCATACACGATCCATGCTCCATACACACACGCATACCCATACACTATCCATGCTCCATACACACACGCACACCCATACACTATCCATGCTCCATACACACACGCACACCCATACAGTATCCATGCTCCATACACGCACGCACACCCATACACCATCCATGCTCCATACACACACGCACACCCATACACTATCCATGCGCCATTCACACACATACCGATACACTATCCATGTTCCATACACACACACACCCATACACTATCCATGAGCCATACACACACACACACACCTATACACCATCCATGCGCCATACACACACCCATACACTATCCATGCTCCATTCACACATGCACACCCATACACTATCCATGCTCCATACACACACGCACACCCATACACTATCCATGCTCAATACACACATGCACACCCATACACCATCCATGCTCCATACACACACGCACACCCATACACTATCCATGCTCCATACACACATGCACACCCATACACTATCCATGCTCCATACACACACGCACACCCTTACACTATCCATGCTCCATACACACACGCACACCCATACACTATCCATGCTCCATACACACACGCACACCCATACACTATCCATGCTCCATACACACACGCACACCCATACACTATCCATGCGCCATACACACACACACCCATACAATATCCATGAGCCATACACACACACACACACACACCCATACATTATCCATGCACCATACACACACCCATACACCATCCATGCTCCATACATACACGGACACCCATACACTATCTATGCTCCATACACACACGCACACCCATACACTATCCATGTGCCATACACACACGCAGACCATTACACTATCCATGAGCCATACACACACACACACACGCACACACACCCATACACTATCCATGCGCCATACACACACCCATACACCATCCATGCTCCATACACACACGCACACCCATACACTATCCATGCTCCATACACACACGCACACCCATACACTATCCATGCGCCATACACACACACACCCATACACTATCCATGAGCCATACACACACACACCATCAATGCGCCCTACATACACCCATACACTATCCATGCTCCATACACACACGCACACCCATACACTATCCATGCTCCATACACACACGCACACCCAGACACTATCCATGCTCCATACACACACGCACACCCATACACTATCCATGCTCCATACACACACGCACACCCATACACTATCCATGCTCCATACACACACGCACACCCATATACTATCCATGCTCCATACACACGCACACCCATACACTATCCATGATCCATACACACACACCCCTACACTATCCATGCTCCATACACACATTCACACCCATACACTACCCATGCTCCATACACACACGTACACCCATACACTATCCATGCGCCATACACACAAGCACACCCATACACTATCCATGCGCCATACACACACACACCCATACACTATCCATGAGCCATACACACACACACACACGCACACACACCCATACACTATCCATGCGCCATACACACACCCATACACCATCCATGCTCCATACACACACGCACACCCATACACTATCCATGCACCATACACACCCATACACTATCCATGCTCCATACACACACGCACACCCATACACTATCCATGCTCCATACACACACGCACACCCATACACTATCCATGCGCTAAACACTAACGCACACCCATACACTATCCATGCTCCATACACACACGCACACCCATACACTATCCATGCTCCATACACACACGCACACCCATACAGTATCCATGCTCCATACACACACTCACACCCATACACCATCCATGCTCCATACACACACGCACACCCATACACTATCCATGCGCCATTCACACACACCGATACACTATCAATGATCCATACACACACACACCCATACACTATCCATGAGCCTTACACACACACACACCATCCATGCGCCATACACACACTTATACACTATCCATGCTCCATACACACATGCACACCCATACACTATCCATGCGCCATACACACACACACCCATACACTATCCATGAGCCATACACACACCCATACACGATCCATGCTCCATACACACACGCACACCCATACACGATCCATGCTCCATACACACACGCATACCCATACACTATCCATGCTCCATACACACACGCACACCCATACACTATCCATGCTCCATACACACACGCACACCCATACAGTATCCATGCTCCATACACGCACGCACACCCATACACCATCCATGCTCCATACACACACGCACACCCATACACTATCCATGCGCCATTCACACACATACCGATACACTATCCATGTTCCATACACACACACACCCATACACTATCCATGAGCCATACACACACACACACCTATACACCATCCATGCGCCATACACACACCCATACACTATCCATGCTCCATACACACATGCACACCCATACACTATCCATGCTCCATACACACACGCACACCCATACACTATCCATGCTCAATACACACATGCACACCCATACACCATCCATGCTCCATACACACACGCACACCCATACACTATCCATGCTCCATACACACATGCACACCCATACACTATCCATGCTCCATACACACACGCACACCCTTACACTATCCATGCTCCATACACACACGCACACCCATACACTATCCATGCTCCATACACACACGCACACCCATACACTATCCATGCTCCATACACACACGCACACCCATACACTATCCATGCGCCATACACACACACACCCATACAATATCCATGAGCCATACACACACACACACACACACACCCATACACTATCCATGCACCATACACACACCCATACACCATCCATGCTCCATACATACACGGACACCCATACACTATCTATGCTCCATACACACACGCACACCCATACACTATCCATGTGCCATACACACACGCAGACCATTACACTATCCATGCTCCATACACACACGCACACCCATACACTATCCATGCTCCATACACACACGCACACCCATACACTATCCATGTGCCATACACACACGCACACCCATACACTATCCATGCTCCATACACACACGCACACCCATACACTATCCATGCTCCATACACACACGCACACCCATACACCATCCATGCGCCATACACACACCCATACACCATCCATGCTCCATACACACACGCACACCCATACACGATCCATGCTCCATACACACACGCATACCCATACACTATCCATGCTCCATACACACACGCACACCCATACACTATCCATGTTCCATACACACATGCACACCCATACAGTATCCATGCTCTATACACACACGCACACCCATACACCATCCATGCTCCATACACACACGCACACCCATACACTATCCATGCGCCATTCACACACACACCGATACACTATCCATGTTCCATACACACACACACCCATACACTATCCATGAGCCATACACACACACACACACCTATACACCATCCATGCGCCATACACACACCCATACACTATCCATGCTCCATACACACATGCACACCCATACACTATCCATGCTCCATACACACACGCACACCCATACGCTATCCATGCTCCATACACACACGCACACCCATACACTATCCATGCGCTAAACACACACGCACACCCATACACTATCCATGCTCCATACACACAAGCACACCCATACACTATCCATGCTCCATACACACACGCACACCCATACACTATCCACGCTCCATACACACATGCACACCCATACACTACCCATGCTCCATACACACACGCACACCCATACACTATCCATGCTCCATACACACATGCACACCCATACACACACACACCCATACACTATCCATGAGCCATACACACACACACCCATACACCATCCATGCGCCATACACACACCCATACACCATCCATGCTCCATACACACACGCACACCCATACACTATCCATGGACCATACACACACGCACACCCACACACTATCCATGCTCCATACACACATGCACACCCATACACTATCCATGCTCCATACACACACGCACACCCATACACTATCCATGCTCCATACACACACACACACCCATACACTATCCATGCGCTATACACACACGCACACCCATACACTATCCATGCTCCATACACACACGCACACCCATACACTATCCATGCTCCTTACACACACGCACACCCATACACTATCCATGCTCCATACACACACGCACACCCATACACTATCCGTGCTCCATACACACACGCACACCCATACACTATCCATGCGCCATACACACACGTACTATCCATGAGCCATACACACACACACACACATCCACCCATTCACCATCCATGCGCCATACACACACCCATACACCATCCATGCTCCATACACACACGCACACCCATACACTATCCATGCGCCATTCACACACACACACACCGATACACTATCCATGCGCTAAACACACACGCACACCCATACACTATCCATGCTCCATACACACACGCACACCCATACACTATCCATGCTCCATACACACACGCACACCCATACAGTATCCATGCTCCATACACACACTCACACCCATACACCATCCATGCTCCATACACACACGCACACCCATACACTATCCATGCGCCATTCACACACACCGATACACTATCAATGATCCATACACACACACACCCATACACTATCCATGAGCCTTACACACACACACACCATCCATGCGCCATACACACACTTATACACTATCCATGCTCCATACACACATGCACACCCATACACTATCCATGCGCCATACACACACACACCCATACACTATCCATGAGCCATACACACACCCATACACCATCCATGCTCCATACACACACGCACACCCATACACGATCCATGCTCCATACACACACGCATACCCATACACTATCCATGCTCCATACACACACGCACACCCATACACTATCCATGCTCCATACACACACGCACACCCATACAGTATCCATGCTCCATACACGCACGCACACCCATACACCATCCATGCTCCATACACACACGCACACCCATACACTATCCATGCGCCATTCACACACATACCGATACACTATCCATGTTCCATACACACACACACCCATACACTATCCATGAGCCATACACACACACACACCTATACACCATCCATGCGCCATACACACACCCATACACTATCCATGCTCCATACACACATGCACACCCATACACTATCCATGCTCCATACACACACGCACACCCATACACTATCCATGCTCAATACACACATGCACACCCATACACCATCCATGCTCCATACACACACGCACACCCATACACTATCCATGCTCCATACACACATGCACACCCATACACTATCCATGCTCCATACACACACGCACACCCTTACACTATCCATGCTCCATACACACACGCACACCCATACACTATCCATGCTCCATACACACACGCACACCCATACACTATCCATGCTCCATACACACACGCACACCCATACACTATCCATGCGCCATACACACACACACCCATACAATATCCATGAGCCATACACACACACACACACACACCCATACACTATCCATGCACCATACACACACCCATACACCATCCATGCTCCATACATACACGGACACCCATACACTATCTATGCTCCATACACACACGCACACCCATACACTATCCATGTGCCATACACACACGCAGACCATTACACTATCCATGAGCCATACACACACACACACGCACACACACCCATACACTATCCATGCTCCATACACACACGCACACCCATACACTATCCATGCGCCATACATACACACAATATCCATGAGCCATACACATACACACACACACACACACACACACACCCATACACCATCCATGCTCCATACATACACGCACACCCATACACTATCTATGCTCCATACACACACGCACACCCATACACTATCCATGTGCCATACACACACGCAGACCCATACACTATCCATGCTCCATACACACACGCACACCCATACACTATCCATGCTCCATACACACACGCACACCCATACACTATCCATGTGCCATACACACGCACACCCATACACTATCCATGCTCCATACACACACGCACACCCATACACTATCCATGCTCCATACACACACGCACACCCATACACTATCCATGCGCCATACACACACACACCCATACACTATCCATGAGCCATACACACACACACCATCCATGCGCCCTACACACACCCATACACTATCCATGCTCCCTACACACACGCACACCCATACACTATCCATGCTCCATACACACACGCACACCCATACACTATCAATGCTCCATACACACACACACACCCATACACTATCCATGCTCCATACACACACTCACACCCATACACTATCCATGCTCCATACACACACGCACACCCATACTCTATCCATGCTCCATACACACACGCACACCCATACACTATCCATGCTCCATACACACACGCACACCCATACACTATCCATGCTCCATACACACACCCCTACACTATCCATGCTCCATACACACATTCACACCCATACACTACCCATGCTCCATACACACACGTACACCCATACACTATCCATGCGCCATACACACAAGCACACCCATACACTATCCATGCGCCATACACACACACACACCCATACACTATCCATGAGCCATACACACACACACACACGCACACACACCCATACACTATCCATGTGCCATACACACACCCATACACCATCCATTCTCCATACACACACACACACCCATACACTATCCATGCACCATACACACCCATACACTATCCATGCTCCATACACACACGCACACCCATACAGTATCCATGCTCCATACACACACGCACACCCATACAGTATCCATGCGCTAAACACACACGCACACCCATACACTATCCATGCTCCATACACACACGCCCACCCATACACTATCCATGCTCCATACACACACGCACACCCATACACTATCCATGCTCCATACACACACGCACACCCATACACTATCCATGCTCCATACACACACACACACCCATACACTATCCATGCTCCATACACACACGCACACCCATACACTATCCATGCGCCATACACACACACACCCATACACTATCCATGAGCCATACACACACACACCATCAATGCGCCCTACATACACCCATACACTATCCATGCTCCATACACACACGCACACCCATACACTATCCATGCTCCATACACACACGCACACCCAGACACTATCCATGCTCCATACACACACGCACACCCATACACTATCCATGCTCCATACACACACGCACACCCATACACTATCCATGCTCCATACACACACGCACACCCATATACTATCCATGCTCCATACACACGCACACCCATACACTATCCATGATCCATACACACACACCCCTACACTATCCATGCTCCATACACACATTCACACCCATACACTACCCATGCTCCATACACACACGTACACCCATACACTATCCATGCGCCATACACACAAGCACACCCATACACTATCCATGCGCCATACACACACACACCCATACACTATCCATGAGCCATACACACACACACACACGCACACACACCCATACACTATCCATGCGCCATACACACACCCATACACCATCCATGCTCCATACACACACGCACACCCACACACTATCCATGCACCATACACACCCATACACTATCCATGCTCCATACACACACGCACACCCATACACTATCCATGCTCCATACACACACGCACACCCATACACTATCCATGCGCTAAACACACACGCACACCCATACACTATCCATGCTCCATACACACACGCACACCCATACACTATCCATGCTCCATACACACACGCACACCCATACAGTATCCATGCTCCATACACACACTCACACCCATACACCATCCATGCTCCATACACACACGCACACCCATACACTATCCATGCGCCATTCACACACACCGATACACTATCAATGATCCATACACACACACACCCATACACTATCCATGAGCCTTACACACACACACACCATCCATGCGCCATACACACACTTTTACACTATCCATGCTCCATACACACATGCACACCCATACACTATCCATGCGCCATACACACACACACCCATACACTATCCATGAGCCATACACACACCCATACACCATCCATGCTCCATACACACACGCACACCCATACACGATCCATGCTCCATACACACACGCATACCCATACACTATCCATGCTCCATACACACACGCACACCCATACACTATCCATGCTCCATACACACACGCACACCCATACAGTATCCATGCTCCATACACGCACGCACACCCATACACCATCCATGCTCCATACACACACGCACACCCATACACTATCCATGCGCCATTCACACACATACCGATACACTATCCATGTTCCATACACACACACACCCATACACTATCCATGAGCCATACACACACACACACCTATACACCATCCATGCGCCATACACACACCCATACACTATCCATGCTCCATTCACACATGCACACCCATACACTATCCATGCTCCATACACACACGCACACCCATACACTATCCATGCTCAATACACACATGCACACCCATACACCATCCATGCTCCATACACACACGCACACCCATACACTATCCATGCTCCATACACACATGCACACCCATACACTATCCATGCTCCATACACACACGCACACCCTTACACTATCCATGCTCCATACACACACGCACACCCATACACTATCCATGCTCCATACACACACGCACACCCATACACTATCCATGCTCCATACACACACGCACACCCATACACTATCCATGCGCCATACACACACACACCCATACAATATCCATGAGCCATACACACACACACACACACACCCATACACTATCCATGCACCATACACACACCCATACACCATCCATGCTCCATACATACACGGACACCCATACACTATCTATGCTCCATACACACACGCACACCCATACACTATCCATGTGCCATACACACACGCAGACCATTACACTATCCATGAGCCATACACACACACACACACGCACACACACCCATACACTATCCATGCGCCATACACACACCCATACACCATCCATGCTCCATACACACACGCACACCCATACACTATCCATGCTCCATACACACACGCACACCCATACACTATCCATGCGCCATACACACACACACCCATACACTATCCATGAGCCATACACACACACACCATCAATGCGCCCTACATACACCCATACACTATCCATGCTCCATACACACACGCACACCCATACACTATCCATGCTCCATACACACACGCACACCCAGACACTATCCATGCTCCATACACACACGCACACCCATACACTATCCATGCTCCATACACACACGCACACCCATACACTATCCATGCTCCATACACACACGCACACCCATATACTATCCATGCTCCATACACACGCACACCCATACACTATCCATGATCCATACACACACACCCCTACACTATCCATGCTCCATACACACATTCACACCCATACACTACCCATGCTCCATACACACACGTACACCCATACACTATCCATGCGCCATACACACAAGCACACCCATACACTATCCATGCGCCATACACACACACACCCATACACTATCCATGAGCCATACACACACACACGCACACACACCCATACACTATCCATGCGCCATACACACACCCATACACCATCCATGCTCCATACACACACGCACACCCATACACTATCCATGCACCATACACACCCATACACTATCCATGCTCCATACACACACGCACACCCATACACTATCCATGCTCCATACACACACGCACACCCATACACTATCCATGCGCTAAACACTAACGCACACCCATACACTATCCATGCTCCATACACACACGCACACCCATACACTATCCATGCTCCATACACACACGCACACCCATACAGTATCCATGCTCCATACACACACTCACACCCATACACCATCCATGCTCCATACACACACGCACACCCATACACTATCCATGCGCCATTCACACACACCGATACACTATCAATGATCCATACACACACACACCCATACACTATCCATGAGCCTTACACACACACACACCATCCATGCGCCATACACACACTTATACACTATCCATGCTCCATACACACATGCACACCCATACACTATCCATGCGCCATACACACACACACCCATACACTATCCATGAGCCATACACACACCCATACACCATCCATGCTCCATACACACACGCACACCCATACACGATCCATGCTCCATACACACACGCATACCCATACACTATCCATGCTCCATACACACACGCACACCCATACACTATCCATGCTCCATACACACACGCACACCCATACAGTATCCATGCTCCATACACGCACGCACACCCATACACCATCCATGCTCCATACACACACGCACACCCATACACTATCCATGCGCCATTCACACACATACCGATACACTATCCATGTTCCATACACACACACACCCATACACTATCCATGAGCCATACACACACACACACCTATACACCATCCATGCGCCATACACACACCCATACACTATCCATGCTCCATACACACATGCACACCCATACACTATCCATGCTCCATACACACACGCACACCCATACACTATCCATGCTCAATACACACATGCACACCCATACACCATCCATGCTCCATACACACACGCACACCCATACACTATCCATGCTCCATACACACATGCACACCCATACACTATCCATGCTCCATACACACACGCACACCCTTACACTATCCATGCTCCATACACACACGCACACCCATACACTATCCATGCTCCATACACACACGCACACCCATACACTATCCATGCTCCATACACACACGCACACCCATACACTATCCATGCGCCATACACACACACACCCATACAATATCCATGAGCCATACACACACACACACACACACACCCATACACTATCCATGCACCATACACACACCCATACACCATCCATGCTCCATACATACACGGACACCCATACACTATCTATGCTCCATACACACACGCACACCCATACACTATCCATGTGCCATACACACACGCAGACCATTACACTATCCATGCTCCATACACACACGCACACCCATACACTATCCATGCTCCATACACACACGCACACCCATACACTATCCATGTGCCAAACACACACGCACACCCATACACTATCCATGCTCCATACACACACGCACACCCATACACTATCCATGCTCCATACACACACGCACACCCATACACCATCCATGCGCCATACACACACCCATACACCATCCATGCTCCATACACACACGCACACCCATACACGATCCATGCTCCATACACACACGCATACCCATACACTATCCATGCTCCATACACACACGCACACCCATACACTATCCATGCTCCATACACACATGCACACCCATACAGTATCCATGCTCTATACACACACGCACACCCATACACCATCCATGCTCCATACACACACGCACACCCATACACTATCCATGCGCCATTCACACACACACCGATACACTATCCATGTTCCATACACACACACACCCATACACTATCCATGAGCCATACACACACACACACACCTATACACCATCCATGCGCCATACACACACCCATACACTATCCATGCTCCATACACACATGCACACCCATACACTATCCATGCTCCATACACACACGCACACCCATACGCTATCCATGCTCCATACACACACGCACACCCATACACTATCCATGCGCTAAACACACACGCACACCCATACACTATCCATGCTCCATACACACAAGCACACCCATACACTATCCATGCTCCATACACACACGCACACCCATACACTATCCACGCTCCATACACACATGCACACCCATACACTACCCATGCTCCATACACACACGCACACCCATACACTATCCATGCTCCATACACACATGCACACCCATACACACACACACCCATACACTATCCATGAGCCATACACACACACACCCATACACCATCCATGCGCCATACACACACCCATACACCATCCATGCTCCATACACACACGCACACCCATACACTATCCATGGACCATACACACACGCACACCCACACACTATCCATGCTCCATACACACATGCACACCCATACACTATCCATGCTCCATACACACACGCACACCCATACACTATCCATGCTCCATACACACACACACACCCATACACTATCCATGCGCTATACACACACGCACACCCATACACTATCCATGCTCCATACACACACGCACACCCATACACTATCCATGCTCCTTACACACACGCACACCCATACACTATCCATGCTCCATACACACACGCACACCCATACACTATCCGTGCTCCATACACACACGCACACCCATACACTATCCATGCGCCATACACACACGTACTATCCATGAGCCATACACACACACACACACATCCACCCATTCACCATCCATGCGCCATACACACACCCATACACCATCCATGCTCCATACACACACGCACACCCATACACTATCCATGCGCCATTCACACACACACACACCGATACACTATCCATGCGCTAAACACACACGCACACCCATACACTATCCATGCTCCATACACACACGCACACCCATACACTATCCATGCTCCATACACACACGCACACCCATACAGTATCCATGCTCCATACACACACTCACACCCATACACCATCCATGCTCCATACACACACGCACACCCATACACTATCCATGCGCCATTCACACACACCGATACACTATCAATGATCCATACACACACACACCCATACACTATCCATGAGCCTTACACACACACACACCATCCATGCGCCATACACACACTTATACACTATCCATGCTCCATACACACATGCACACCCATACACTATCCATGCGCCATACACACACACACCCATACACTATCCATGAGCCATACACACACCCATACACCATCCATGCTCCATACACACACGCACACCCATACACGATCCATGCTCCATACACACACGCATACCCATACACTATCCATGCTCCATACACACACGCACACCCATACACTATCCATGCTCCATACACACACGCACACCCATACAGTATCCATGCTCCATACACGCACGCACACCCATACACCATCCATGCTCCATACACACACGCACACCCATACACTATCCATGCGCCATTCACACACATACCGATACACTATCCATGTTCCATACACACACACACCCATACACTATCCATGAGCCATACACACACACACACCTATACACCATCCATGCGCCATACACACACCCATACACTATCCATGCTCCATACACACATGCACACCCATACACTATCCATGCTCCATACACACACGCACACCCATACACTATCCATGCTCAATACACACATGCACACCCATACACCATCCATGCTCCATACACACACGCACACCCATACACTATCCATGCTCCATACACACATGCACACCCATACACTATCCATGCTCCATACACACACGCACACCCTTACACTATCCATGCTCCATACACACACGCACACCCATACACTATCCATGCTCCATACACACACGCACACCCATACACTATCCATGCTCCATACACACACGCACACCCATACACTATCCATGCGCCATACACACACACACCCATACAATATCCATGAGCCATACACACACACACACACACACCCATACACTATCCATGCACCATACACACACCCATACACCATCCATGCTCCATACATACACGGACACCCATACACTATCTATGCTCCATACACACACGCACACCCATACACTATCCATGTGCCATACACACACGCAGACCATTACACTATCCATGAGCCATACACACACACACACGCACACACACCCATACACTATCCATGCTCCATACACACACGCACACCCATACACTATCCATGCGCCATACATACACACAATATCCATGAGCCATACACATACACACACACACACACACACACACACCCATACACCATCCATGCTCCATACATACACGCACACCCATACACTATCTATGCTCCATACACACACGCACACCCATACACTATCCATGTGCCATACACACACGCAGACCCATACACTATCCATGCTCCATACACACACGCACACCCATACACTATCCATGCTCCATACACACACGCACACCCATACACTATCCATGTGCCATACACACGCACACCCATACACTATCCATGCTCCATACACACACGCACACCCATACACTATCCATGCTCCATACACACACGCACACCCATACACTATCCATGCGCCATACACACACACACCCATACACTATCCATGAGCCATACACACACACACCATCCATGCGCCCTACACACACCCATACACTATCCATGCTCCCTACACACACGCACACCCATACACTATCCATGCTCCATACACACACGCACACCCATACACTATCAATGCTCCATACACACACACACACCCATACACTATCCATGCTCCATACACACACTCACACCCATACACTATCCATGCTCCATACACACACGCACACCCATACTCTATCCATGCTCCATACACACACGCACACCCATACACTATCCATGCTCCATACACACACGCACACCCATACACTATCCATGCTCCATACACACACCCCTACACTATCCATGCTCCATACACACATTCACACCCATACACTACCCATGCTCCATACACACACGTACACCCATACACTATCCATGCGCCATACACACAAGCACACCCATACACTATCCATGCGCCATACACACACACACACCCATACACTATCCATGAGCCATACACACACACACACACGCACACACACCCATACACTATCCATGTGCCATACACACACCCATACACCATCCATTCTCCATACACACACACACACCCATACACTATCCATGCACCATACACACCCATACACTATCCATGCTCCATACACACACGCACACCCATACAGTATCCATGCTCCATACACACACGCACACCCATACAGTATCCATGCGCTAAACACACACGCACACCCATACACTATCCATGCTCCATACACACACGCCCACCCATACACTATCCATGCTCCATACACACACGCACACCCATACACTATCCATGCTCCATACACACACGCACACCCATACACTATCCATGCTCCATACACACACACACACCCATACACTATCCATGCTCCATACACACACGCACACCCATACACTATCCATGCGCCATACACACACACACCCATACACTATCCATGAGCCATACACACACACACCATCAATGCGCCCTACATACACCCATACACTATCCATGCTCCATACACACACGCACACCCATACACTATCCATGCTCCATACACACACGCACACCCAGACACTATCCATGCTCCATACACACACGCACACCCATACACTATCCATGCTCCATACACACACGCACACCCATACACTATCCATGCTCCATACACACACGCACACCCATATACTATCCATGCTCCATACACACGCACACCCATACACTATCCATGATCCATACACACACACCCCTACACTATCCATGCTCCATACACACATTCACACCCATACACTACCCATGCTCCATACACACACGTACACCCATACACTATCCATGCGCCATACACACAAGCACACCCATACACTATCCATGCGCCATACACACACACACCCATACACTATCCATGAGCCATACACACACACACACACGCACACACACCCATACACTATCCATGCGCCATACACACACCCATACACCATCCATGCTCCATACACACACGCACACCCACACACTATCCATGCACCATACACACCCATACACTATCCATGCTCCATACACACACGCACACCCATACACTATCCATGCTCCATACACACACGCACACCCATACACTATCCATGCGCTAAACACACACGCACACCCATACACTATCCATGCTCCATACACACACGCACACCCATACACTATCCATGCTCCATACACACACGCACACCCATACAGTATCCATGCTCCATACACACACTCACACCCATACACCATCCATGCTCCATACACACACGCACACCCATACACTATCCATGCGCCATTCACACACACCGATACACTATCAATGATCCATACACACACACACCCATACACTATCCATGAGCCTTACACACACACACACCATCCATGCGCCATACACACACTTATACACTATCCATGCTCCATACACACATGCACACCCATACACTATCCATGCGCCATACACACACACACCCATACACTATCCATGAGCCATACACACACCCATACACCATCCATGCTCCATACACACACGCACACCCATACACGATCCATGCTCCATACACACACGCATACCCATACACTATCCATGCTCCATACACACACGCACACCCATACACTATCCATGCTCCATACACACACGCACACCCATACAGTATCCATGCTCCATACACGCACGCACACCCATACACCATCCATGCTCCATACACACACGCACACCCATACACTATCCATGCGCCATTCACACACATACCGATACACTATCCATGTTCCATACACACACACACCCATACACTATCCATGAGCCATACACACATACACACCTATACACCATCCATGCGCCATACACACACCCATACACTATCCATGCTCCATTCACACATGCACACCCATACACTATCCATGCTCCATACACACACGCACACCCATACACTATCCATGCTCAATACACACATGCACACCCATACACCATCCATGCTCCATACACACACGCACACCCATACACTATCCATGCTCCATACACACATGCACACCCATACACTATCCATGCTCCATACACACACGCACACCCTTACACTATCCATGCTCCATACACACACGCACACCCATACACTATCCATGCTCCATACACACACGCACACCCATACACTATCCATGCTCCATACACACACGCACACCCATACACTATCCATGCGCCATACACACACACACCCATACAATATCCATGAGCCATACACACACACACACACACACCCATACACTATCCATGCACCATACACACACCCATACACCATCCATGCTCCATACATACACGGACACCCATACACTATCTATGCTCCATACACACACGCACACCCATACACTATCCATGTGCCATACACACACGCAGACCATTACACTATCCATGAGCCATACACACACACACACACGCACACACACCCATACACTATCCATGCGCCATACACACACCCATACACCATCCATGCTCCATACACACACGCACACCCATACACTATCCATGCTCCATACACACACGCACACCCATACACTATCCATGCGCCATACACACACACACCCATACACTATCCATGAGCCATACACACACACACCATCAATGCGCCCTACATACACCCATACACTATCCATGCTCCATACACACACGCACACCCATACACTATCCATGCTCCATACACACACGCACACCCAGACAATATCCATGCTCCATACACACACGCACACCCATACACTATCCATGCTCCATACACACACGCACACCCATACACTATCCATGCTCCATACACACATGCACACCCATATACTATCCATGCTCCATACACACGCACACCCATACACTATCCATGATCCATACACACACACCCCTACACTATCCATGCTCCATACACACATTCACACCCATACACTACCCATGCTCCATACACACACGTACACCCATACACTATCCATGCGCCATACACACAAGCACACCCATACACTATCCATGCGCCATACACACACACACCCATACACTATCCATGAGCCATACACACACACACACACGCACACACACCCATACACTATCCATGCGCCATACACACACCCATACACCATCCATGCTCCATACACACACGCACACCCATACACTATCCATGCACCATACACACCCATACACTATCCATGCTCCATACACACACGCACACCCATACACTATCCATGCTCCATACACACACGCACACCCATACACTATCCATGCG
This sequence comes from Ambystoma mexicanum, assembly GCF_040938575.1. Taxonomy (NCBI): domain Eukaryota; kingdom Metazoa; phylum Chordata; class Amphibia; order Caudata; family Ambystomatidae; genus Ambystoma; species Ambystoma mexicanum. The sequence goes on from NC_090938.1 coordinate 803,993,185, forward strand.
CTAAACACTAACGCACACCCATACACTATCCATGCTCCATACACACACGCACACCCATACACTATCCATGCTCCATACACACACGCACACCCATACAGTATCCATGCTCCATACACACACTCACACCCATACACCATCCATGCTCCATACACACACGCACACCCATACACTATCCATGCGCCATTCACACACACCGATACACTATCAATGATCCATACACACACACACCCATACACTATCCATGAGCCTTACACACACACACACCATCCATGCGCCATACACACACTTATACACTATCCATGCTCCATACACACATGCACACCCATACACTATCCATGCGCCATACACACACACACCCATACACTATCCATGAGCCATACACACACCCATACACCATCCATGCTCCATACACACACGCACACCCATACACGATCCATGCTCCATACACACACGCATACCCATACACTATCCATGCTCCATACACACACGCACACCCATACACTATCCATGCTCCATACACACACGCACACCCATACAGTATCCATGCTCCATACACGCACGCACACCCATACACCATCCATGCTCCATACACACACGCACACCCATACACTATCCATGCGCCATTCACACACATACCGATACACTATCCATGTTCCATACACACACACACCCATACACTATCCATGAGCCATACACACACACACACCTATACACCATCCATGCGCCATACACACACCCATACACTATCCATGCTCCATACACACATGCACACCCATACACTATCCATGCTCCATACACACACGCACACCCATACACTATCCATGCTCAATACACACATGCACACCCATACACCATCCATGCTCCATACACACACGCACACCCATACACTATCCATGCTCCATACACACACGCACACCCATACACTATCCATGCTCCATACACACACGCACACCCATACACTATCCATGCGCCATACACACACACACCCATACAATATCCATGAGCCATACACACACACACACACACACACCCATACACTATCCATGCACCATACACACACCCATACACCATCCATGCTCCATACATACACGGACACCCATACACTATCTATGCTCCATACACACACGCACACCCATACACTATCCATGTGCCATACACACACGCAGACCATTACACTATCCATGCTCCATACACACACGCACACCCATACACTATCCATGCTCCATACACACACGCACACCCATACACTATCCATGTGCCATACACACACGCACACCCATACACTATCCATGCTCCATACACACACGCACACCCATACACTATCCATGCTCCATACACACACGCACACCCATACACCATCCATGCGCCATACACACACCCATACACCATCCATGCTCCATACACACACGCACACCCATACACGATCCATGCTCCATACACACACGCATACCCATACACTATCCATGCTCCATACACACACGCACACCCATACACTATCCATGCTCCCTACACACATGCACACCCATACAGTATCCATGCTCTATACACAAACGCACACCCATACACCATCCATGCTCCATACACACACGCACACCCATACACTATCCATGCGCCATTCACACACACACCGATACACTATCCATGTTCCATACACACACACACCCATACACTATCCATGAGCCATACACACACACACACACCTATACACCATCCATGCGCCATACACACACCCATACACTATCCATGCTCCATACACACATGCACACCCATACACTATCCATGCTCCATACACACACGCACACCCATACGCTATCCATGCTCCATACACACACGCACACCCATACACTATCCATGCGCTAAACACACACGCACACCCATACACTATCCATGCTCCATACACACAAGCACACCCATACACTATCCATGCTCCATACACACACGCACACCCATACACTATCCACGCTCCATACACACATGCACACCCATACACTACCCATGCTCCATACACACACGCACACCCATACACTATCCATGCTCCATACACACATGCACACCCATACACACACACACCCATACACTATCCATGAGCCATACACACACACACCCATACACCATCCATGCGCCATACACACACCCATACACCATCCATGCTCCATACACACACGCACACCCATACACTATCCATGCACCATACACACACGCACACCCATACACTATCCATGCTCCATACACACATGCACACCCATACACTATCCATGCTCCATACACACACGCACACCCATACACTATCCATGCTCCATACACATACACACACCCATACACTATCCATGCGCTATACACACACGCACACCCATACACTATCCATGCTCCATACACACACGCACACCCATACACTATCCATGCTCCTTACACACACGCACACCCATACACTATCCATGCTCCATACACACACGCACACCCATACACTATCCGTGCTCCATACACACACGCACACCCATACACTATCCATGCGCCATACACACACGTACTATCCATGAGCCATACACACACACACACACATCCACCCATTCACCATCCATGCGCCATACACACACCCATACACCATCCATGCTCCATACACACACGCACACCCATACACTATCCATGCGCCATTCACACACACACACACCGATACACTATCCATGCGCTAAACACACACGCACACCCATACACTATCCATGCTCCATACACACACGCACACCCATACACTATCCATGCTCCATACACACACGCACACCCATACAGTATCCATGCTCCATACACACACTCACACCCATACACCATCCATGCTCCATACACACACGCACACCCATACACTATCCATGCGCCATTCACACACACCGATACACTATCAATGATCCATACACACACACACCCATACACTATCCATGAGCCTTACACACACACACACCATCCATGCGCCATACACACACTTATACACTATCCATGCTCCATACACACATGCACACCCATACACTATCCATGCGCCATACACACACACACCCATACACTATACATGAGCCATACACACACCCATACACCATCCATGCTCCATACACACACGCACACCCATACACGATCCATGCTCCATACACACACGCATACCCATACACTATCCATGCTCCATACACACACGCACACCCATACACTATCCATGCTCCATACACACACGCACACCCATACAGTATCCATGCTCCATACACGCACGCACACCCATACACCATCCATGCTCCATACACACACGCACACCCATACACTATCCATGCGCCATTCACACACATACCGATACACTATCCATGTTCCATACACACACACACCCATACACTATCCATGAGCCATACACACACACACACCTATACACCATCCATGCGCCATACACACACCCATACACTATCCATGCTCCATACACACATGCACACCCATACACTATCCATGCTCCATACACACACGCACACCCATACACTATCCATGCTCAATACACACATGCACACCCATACACCATCCATGCTCCATACACACACGCACACCCATACACTATCCATGCTCCATACACACATGCACACCCATACACTATCCATGCTCCATACACACACGCACACCCTTACACTATCCATGCTCCATACACACACGCACACCCATACACTATCCATGCTCCATACACACACGCACACCCATACACTATCCATGCTCCATACACACACGCACACCCATACACTATCCATGCGCCATACACACACACACCCATACAATATCCATGAGCCATACACACACACACACACACACACATACACTATCCATGCACCATACACACACCCATACACCATCCATGCTCCATACATACACGGACACCCATACACTATCTATGCTCCATACACACACGCACACCCATACACTATCCATGTGCCATACACACACGCAGACCATTACACTATCCATGAGCCATACACACACACACACGCACACACACCCATACACTATCCATGCGCCATACACACACCCATACACCATCCATGCTCCATACACACACGCACACCCATACACTATCCATGCTCCATACACACACGCACACCCATACACTATCCATGCGCCATACACACACACACCCATACACTATCCATGAGCCATACACACACACACCATCAATGCGCCCTACATACACCCATACACTATCCATGCTCCATACACACACGCACACCCATACACTATCCATGCTCCATACACACACGCACACCCAGACACTATCCATGCTCCATACACACACGCACACCCATACACTATCCATGCTCCATACACACACGCACACCCATACACTATCCATGCTCCATACACACACGCACACCCATATACTATCCATGCTCCATACACACGCACACCCATACACTATCCATGATCCATACACACACACCCCTACACTATCCATGCTCCATACACACATTCACACCCATACACTACCCATGCTCCATACACACACGTACACCCATACACTATCCATGCGCCATACACACAAGCACACCCATACACTATCCATGCGCCATACACACACACACCCATACACTATCCATGAGCCATACACACACACACACACGCACACACACCCATACACTATCCATGCGCCATACACACACCCATACACCATCCATGCTCCATACACACACGCACACCCATACACTATCCATGCACCATACACACCCATACACTATCCATGCTCCATACACACACGCACACCCATACACTATCCATGCTCCATACACACACGCACACCCATACACTATCCATGCGCTAAACACACACGCACACCCATACACTATCCATGCTCCATACACACACGCACACCCATACACTATCCATGCTCCATACACACACGCACACCCATACAGTATCCATGCTCCATACACACACTCACACCCATACACCATCCATGCTCCATACACACACGCACACCCATACACTATCCATGCGCCATTCACACACACCGATACACTATCAATGATCCATACACACACACACCCATACACTATCCATGAGCCTTACACACACACACACCATCCATGCGCCATACACACACTTATACACTATCCATGCTCCATACACACATGCACACCCATACACTATCCATGCGCCATACACACACACACCCATACACTATCCATGAGCCATACACACACCCATACACCATCCATGCTCCATACACACACGCACACCCATACACGATCCATGCTCCATACACACACGCATACCCATACACTATCCATGCTCCATACACACACGCACACCCATACACTATCCATGCTCCATACACACACGCACACCCATACAGTATCCATGCTCCATACACGCACGCACACCCATACACCATCCATGCTCCATACACACACGCACACCCATACACTATCCATGCGCCATTCACACACATACCGATACACTATCCATGTTCCATACACACACACACCCATACACTATCCATGAGCCATACACACACACACACCTATACACCATCCATGCGCCATACACACACCCATACACTATCCATGCTCCATACACACATGCACACCCATACACTATCCATGCTCCATACACACACGCACACCCATACACTATCCATGCTCAATACACACATGCACACCCATACACCATCCATGCTCCATACACACACGCACACCCATACACTATCCATGCTCCATACACACATGCACACCCATACACTATCCATGCTCCATACACACACGCACACCCTTACACTATCCATGCTCCATACACACACGCACACCCATACACTATCCATGCTCCATACACACACGCACACCCATACACTATCCATGCTCCATACACACACGCACACCCATACACTATCCATGCGCCATACACACACACACCCATACAATATCCATGAGCCATACACACACACACACACACACCCATACACTATCCATGCACCATACACACACCCATACACCATCCATGCTCCATACATACACGGACACCCATACACTATCTATGCTCCATACACACACGCACACCCATACACTATCCATGTGCCATACACACACGCAGACCATTACACTATCCATGCTCCATACACACACGCACACCCATACACTATCCATGCTCCATACACACACGCACACCCATACACTATCCATGTGCCATACACACACGCACACCCATACACTATCCATGCTCCATACACACACGCACACCCATACACTATCCATGCTCCATACACACACGCACACCCATACACCATCCATGCGCCATACACACACCCATACACCATCCATGCTCCATACACACACGCACACCCATACACGATCCATGCTCCATACACACACGCATACCCATACACTATCCATGCTCCATACACACACGCACACCCATACACTATCCATGCTCCATACACACATGCACACCCATACAGTATCCATGCTCTATACACACACGCACACCCATACACCATCCATGCTCCATACACACACGCACACCCATACACTATCCATGCGCCATTCACACACACACCGATACACTATCCATGTTCCATACACACACACACCCATACACTATCCATGAGCCATACACACACACACACACCTATACACCATCCATGCGCCATACACACACCCATACACTATCCATGCTCCATACACACATGCACACCCATACACTATCCATGCTCCATACACACACGCACACCCATACGCTATCCATGCTCCATACACACACGCACACCCATACACTATCCATGCGCTAAACACACACGCACACCCATACACTATCCATGCTCCATACACACAAGCACACCCATACACTATCCATGCTCCATACACACACGCACACCCATACACTATCCACGCTCCATACACACATGCACACCCATACACTACCCATGCTCCATACACACACGCACACCCATACACTATCCATGCTCCATACACACATGCACACCCATACACACACACACCCATACACTATCCATGAGCCATACACACACACACCCATACACCATCCATGCGCCATACACACACCCATACACCATCCATGCTCCATACACACACGCACACCCATACACTATCCATGCACCATACACACACGCACACCCATACACTATCCATGCTCCATACACACATGCACACCCATACACTATCCATGCTCCATACACACACGCACACCCATACACTATCCATGCTCCATACACACACACACACCCATACACAATCCATGCGCTATACACACACGCACACCTATACACTATCCATGCTCCATACACACACGCACACCCATACACTATCCATGCTCCTTACACACACGCACACCCATACACTATCCATGCTCCATACACACACGCACACCCATACACTATCCGTGCTCCATACACACACGCACACCCATACACTATCCATGCGCCATACACACACGTACTATCCATGAGCCATACACACACACACACACATCCACCCATTCACCATCCATGCGCCATACACACACCCATACACCATCCATGCTCCATACACACACGCACACCCATACACTATCCATGCGCCATTCACACACACACACACCGATACACTATCCATGATCCATACACACACACACACACCCATACACTATCCATGAGCCACACACACCCATACACCATCCATGCGCCATACACACACCCATACACTATCCATGCTCCATACACACATGCACACCCATACACTATCCATGCTCCATACACTATCCATGCTCCATACACACACGCACACCCATACACCATCCATGCTCCATACAAACACGCACACCCATACACTATCCATGCTCCATACACACACGCACACCCATACACTATCCATGCTCCATACACACATGCACACCCATACACTATCCATGCTCCATACACACACGCACACCCATACACTATCCATGCGCCATACACACACACAATATCCATGAGCCATACACATACACACACACACACACACACCCATACACTATCCATGCACCATACACACACCCATACACCATCCATGCTCCATACATACACGCACACCCATACACTATCTATGCTCCATACACACATGCACACCCATACACTATCCATGTGCCATACACACACGCAGACCCATACACTATCCATGCTCCATACACACACGCACACCCATACACTATCCATGTGCCATACACACACGCACACCCATACACTATCCATGCTCCATACACACACGCACACCCATACACTATCCATGCTCCATACACACACGCACACCCATACACTATCCATGCGCCATACACACACACACCCATACACTATCCTTGAGCCATACACACACACACCATCCATGCGCCCTACACACACCCATACACTATCCATGCTCCATACACACACGCACACCTATGCACTATCCATGCTCCATACACACACGCACACCCATACACTATCCATGCTCCATACACACACGCACACCCATACACTATCTATGCTCCATACACACACTCACACCCATACACTATCCATGCTCCATACACACACGCACACCCATACACTATCCATGCTCCATACACACATGCACACCCATACACTATCCATGCTCCATACACACACGCACACCCATACACTATCCATGCTCCATACACACACCCCTACACTATCCATGCTCCATACACACATTCACACCCATACACTACCCATGCTCCATACACACACGTACACCCATACACTATCCATGCGCCATACACACAAGCACACCCATACACTATCCATGCGCCATACACACACACACCCATAAACTATCCATGAGCCATACACACACACACACACGCACACACACCCATACACTATCCATGTGCCATACACACACGCACACCCATACACTATCCATGCTCCATACACACACGCACACCCATACACTATCCATGCTCCATACACACACACCCATACACTATCCATGCTCCATACACACACGCACACCCATACACTATCCATGCGCCATACACACACACACCCATACACTATCCATGAGCCATACACACACACACCATCCATGCGCCCTACACACACCCATACACTATCCATGCTCCATACACACACGCACACCCATACACTATCCATGCTCCATACACACACGCACACCCATACACTATCCATGCTCCATACACACACGCACACCCATACACTATCCATGCTCCATACACACACGCACACCCATACACTATCCATGCTCCATACACACACGCACACCCATATACTATCCATGCTCCATACACACACGCACACCCATACACTATCCATGCTCCATACACACACGCACACCCATACACTATCCATGCTCCATACACGCACACCTACACTATCCATGCTCCATACACACATTCACACCCATACACTACCCATGCTCCATACACACACGTACACCCATACACTATCCATGCGCCATACACACAAGCACACCCATACACTATCCATGCGCCATACACACACACACCCATACACTATCCATGAGCCATACACACACACACACACACGCACGCACACACACCCATACACTATCCATGCGCCATACACACTCCCATACACCATCCATGCTCCATACACACACGCACACCCATACACTATCCATGCACCATACACACCCATACACTATCCATGCTCCATACACACACGCACACCCATACACTATCCATGCTCCATACACACACGCACACCCATACACTATCCATGCGCTAAACACACACGCACACCCATACACTATCAATGCTCCATACACACACGCACACCCATACACTATCCATGCTCCATACACACACGCACACCCATACAGTATCCATGCTCCATACAGACACGCACACCCATACACCATCCATGCTCCATACACACACGCACACCCATACACTATCCATGCGCCATTCACACACACCGATACACTATCAATGATCCATAAACACACACACACCCATACACTATCCATGAGCCTTACACACACACACCCATACACCATCCATGCGCCATACACACACTTATACACTATCCATGCTCCATACACACATGCACACCCATACACTATCCATGCGCCATACACACACACACCCATACAATATCCATGAGCCATACACACACACAACCACCCACCCATACACCATCCATGCGCCATACACACACCCATACACCATCCATGCTCCATACACACACGCACACCCATACACGATCCATGCTCCATACACACATGCATACCCATACACTATCCATGCTCCATACACACACGCACACCCATACACTATCCATGCTCCATACACACACGCACACCCCTACACTATCCATGCTCCATACACACATTCACACCCATACACTACCCATGCTCCATACACACACGTACACCCATACACTATCCATGCGCCATACACACAAGCACACCCATACACTATCCATGCGCCATACACACACACACCCATACACTATCCATGAGCCATACACACACACACACACGCACACACACCCATACACTATCCATGTGCCATACACACACCCATACACCATCCATTCTCCATACACACACGCACACCCATACACTATCCATGCACCATACACACCCATACACTATCCATGCTCCATACACACACGCACACCCATACACTATCCATGCTCCATACACACACGCACACCCATACACTATCCATGCGCTAAACACACACGCACACCCATACACTATCCATGCTCCATACACACACGCACACCCATACACTATCCATGCTCCATACACACACGCACACCCATACACTATCCATGCTCCATACACACACGCACACCCATACACTATCCATGCTCCATACACACACACACACCCATACACTATCCATGCTCCATACACACACGCACACCCATACACTATCCATGCGCCATACACACACACACCCATACACTATCCATGAGCCATACACACACACACCATCCATGCGCCCTACACACACACATACACTATCCATGCTCCATACACACACGCACACCCATACACTATCCATGCTCCATACACACACGCACACCCATACACTATCCATGCTCCATACACACACGCACACCCATACACTATCCATGCTCCATACACACACGCACACCCATACACTATCCATGCTCCATACACACACTCACACCCATATACTATCCATGCTCCATACACACACGCACACCCATACACTATCCATGCTCCATACACACACGCACACCCATACACTATCCATGCTCCATACACACACACCCCTACACTATCCATGCTCCATACACACATTCACACCCATGCTCCATACACACACGTACACCCATACACTATCCATGCGCCACACACACAAGCACACCCATACACTATCCATGCGCCATACACACACACACCCATACACTATCCATGAGCCATACACACACACACACGCACACACACCCATACACTATCCATGCGCCATATACACACCCATACACCATCCATGCTCCATACACACACGCACACCCATACACTATCCATGCTCCAGACACACACGCACACCCATACACTATCCATGCGCTAAACACACACGCACACCCATACACTATCCATGCTCCATACACACACGCACACCCATACACTATCCATGCTCCATACACACACGCACACCCATACAGTATCCATGCTCCATACACACACGCACACTCATACACCATCCATGCTCCATACACACACGCACACCCATACACTATCCATGCGCCATTCACACACACCGATACACTATCAATGATCCATACACACACACACCCATACACTATCCATGAGCCTTACACACACTTAAACACTATCCATGCTCCATACACACATGCACACCCATACACTATCCATGCGCCATACACACACACACCCATACACTATCCATGAGCCATACACACACACAACCACCCACCCATACACCATCCATGCGCCATACACACACCCATACACCATCCATGCTCCATACACACACGCACACCCATACACGATCCATGCTCCATACACACACGCATACCCATACACTATCCATGCTCCATACACACACGCACACCCATACACTATCCATGCTCCATACACAGACGCACACCCATACAGTATCCATGCTCCATACACACACGCACACCCATACACCATCCATGCTCCATACACACACGCACACCCATACACTATCCATGTGCCATTCACACACATACTGATACACTATCCATGTTCCATACACACACACACCCATACACTATCCATGAGCCATACACACACACACACCTATACACCATCCATGCGCCATACACACACCCATACACTATCCATGCTCCATACACACATGCACACCCATACACTATCCATGCTCCATACACACACGCACACCCATACACCATCCATGCTCCATACACACACGCACACCCATACACTATCCATGCTCCATACACACATGCACACCCATACACTATCCATGCTCCATACACAAACGCACACCCATACACTATCCATGCTCCATACACACACGCACACCCATACACTATCCATGCTCCATACACACACGCACACCCATACACTATCCATGCGCCATACACACACATACCCATACACTATCCATGAGCCATACACACACACACACACATCCACCCATTCACCATCCATGCGCCATACACACACCCATACACCATCCATGCTCCATACACACATGCACACCCTTACACTATCCATGCTCCATACGCACAACCATACACTATCCATGCTCCATACACACACACACACCCATACACTATCCATGCTCCATACACACGCGCACGCCCATACAGTATCCATGTTCCATACACACACGCACACCCATACACCATCCATGCTCCATACACACACGCACACCCATACACTATCCATGCGCCATTCACACACACACACCGATACACTATCCATGATCCATACACACACACACACACCCATACACTATCCATGAGCCATACACACACACACCCATACACCATCCATGCGCCATACACACACCCATACACTATCCATGCTCCATACACACATGCACACCAATACACTATCCATGCCCCATACACTATCCATGCTCCATACACACACGCACACCCATACACCATCCATGCTCCATACAAACACGCACACCCATACACTATCCATGCTCCATACACACACGCACACCCATACACTATCCATGCTCCATACACACATGCACACCCATACACTATCCATGCTCCATACACACACGCACACCCATACACTATCCATGCGCCATACATACACACAATATCCATGAGCCATACACATACACACACACACACACACACCCATACACTATCCATGCACCATACACACACCCATACACCATCCATGCTCCATACATACACGCACACCCATACACTATCTATGCTCCATACACACACGCACACCCATACACTATCCATGTGCCATACACACACGCAGACCCATACACTATCCATGCTCCATACACACACGCACACCCATACACTAACCATGCTCCATACACACACGCACACCCATACACTATCCATGTGCCATACACACGCACACCCATACACTATCCATGCTCCATACACACACGCACACCCATACACTATCCATGCTCCATACACACACGCACACCCATACACTATCCATGCGCCATACACACACACACCCATACACTATCCATGAGCCATACACACACACACCATCCATGCGCCCTACACACACCCATACACTATCCATGCTCCATACACACATGCACACCCATACACTATCCATGCTCCATACACACACGCACACCCATACACCATCCATGCTCCATACACACACGCACACCCATACACTATCCATGCTCCATACACACACACACACGCACACACACCCATACACTATCCATGCGCCATATACACACCCATACACCATCCATGCTCCATACACACACGCACACCCATACACTATCCATGCTCCAGACACACACGCACACCCATACACTATCCATGCGCTAAACACACACGCACACCCATACACTATCCATGCTCCATACACACACGCACACCCATACACTATCCATGCTCCATACACACACGCACACCCATACAGTATCCATGCTCCATACACACACGCACACCCATACACCATCCATGCTCCATACACACACGCACACCCATACACTATCCATGCGCCATTCACACACACCGATACACTATCAATGATCCATACACACACACACCCATACACTATCCATGAGCCTTACACACACACACACCCATACACCATCCATGCGCCATACACACACTTAAACACTATCCATGCTCCATACACACATGCACACCCATACACTATCCATGCGCCATACACACACACACCCATACACTATCCATGAGCCATACACACACACAACCACCCACCCATACACCATCCATGCGCCATACACACACCCATACACCATCCATGCTCCATACACACACGCACACTCATACACGATCCATGCTCCATACACACACGCATACCCATACACTATCCATGCTCCATACACACACGCACACCCATACACTATCCATGCTCCATACACACACGCACACCCATACAGTATCCATGCTCCATACACACACGCACACCCATACACCATCCATGCTCCATACACACACGCACACCCATACACTATCCATGTGCCATTCACACACATACTGATACACTATCCATGTTCCATACACACACACACCCATACACTATCCATGAGCCATACACACACACACACCTATACACCATCCATGCGCCATACACACACCCATACACTATCCATGCTCCATACACACACGCACACCCATACACTATCCATGCTCCATACACACACGCACACCCATACACTATCCATGCGCTAAACACACACGCACACCCATACACTATCCATGCTCCATACACACACGCACACCCATACACTATCCATGCTCCATACACACACGCACACCCATACACTATCCATGCTCCATACACACACGCACACCCATACACTATCCATGCTCCATACACACACACACACCCATACACTATCCATGCTCCATACACACACGCACACCCATACACTATCCATGCGCCATACACACACACACCCATACACTATCCATGAGCCATACACACACACACCATCCATGCGCCCTACACACACACATACACTATCCATGCTCCATACACACACGCACACCCATACACTATCCATGCTCCATACACACACGCACACCCATACACTATCCATGCTCCATACACACACGCACACCCATACACTATCCATGCTCCATACACACACGCACACCCATACACTATCCATGCTCCATACACACACTCACACCCATATACTATCCATGCTCCATACACACACGCACACCCATACACTATCCATGCTCCATACACACACGCACACCCATACACTATCCATGCTCCATACACACACACCCCTACACTATCCATGCTCCATACACACATTCACACCCATGCTCCATACACACACGTACACCCATACACTATCCATGCGCCACACACACAAGCACACCCATACACTATCCATGCGCCATACACACACACACCCATACACTATCCATGAGCCATACACACACACACACGCACACACACCCATACACTATCCATGCGCCATATACACACCCATACACCATCCATGCTCCATACACACACGCACACCCATACACTATCCATGCTCCAGACACACACGCACACCCATACACTATCCATGCGCTAAACACACACGCACACCCATACACTATCCATGCTCCATACACACACGCACACCCATACACTATCCATGCTCCATACACACACGCACACCCATACAGTATCCATGCTCCATACACACACGCACACTCATACACCATCCATGCTCCATACACACACGCACACCCATACACTATCCATGCGCCATTCACACACACCGATACACTATCAATGATCCATACACACACACACCCATACACTATCCATGAGCCTTACACACACTTAAACACTATCCATGCTCCATACACACATGCACACCCATACACTATCCATGCGCCATACACACACACACCCATACACTATCCATGAGCCATACACACACACAACCACCCACCCATACACCATCCATGCGCCATACACACACCCATACACCATCCATGCTCCATACACACACGCACACCCATACACGATCCATGCTCCATACACACACGCATACCCATACACTATCCATGCTCCATACACACACGCACACCCATACACTATCCATGCTCCATACACAGACGCACACCCATACAGTATCCATGCTCCATACACACACGCACACCCATACACCATCCATGCTCCATACACACACGCACACCCATACACTATCCATGTGCCATTCACACACATACTGATACACTATCCATGTTCCATACACACACACACCCATACACTATCCATGAGCCATACACACACACACACCTATACACCATCCATGCGCCATACACACACCCATACACTATCCATGCTCCATACACACATGCACACCCATACACTATCCATGCTCCATACACACACGCACACCCATACACCATCCATGCTCCATACACACACGCACACCCATACACTATCCATGCTCCATACACACATGCACACCCATACACTATCCATGCTCCATACACAAACGCACACCCATACACTATCCATGCTCCATACACACACGCACACCCATACACTATCCATGCTCCATACACACACGCACACCCATACACTATCCATGCGCCATACACACACATACCCATACACTATCCATGAGCCATACACACACACACACACATCCACCCATTCACCATCCATGCGCCATACACACACCCATACACCATCCATGCTCCATACACACATGCACACCCTTACACTATCCATGCTCCATACGCACAACCATACACTATCCATGCTCCATACACACACACACACCCATACACTATCCATGCTCCATACACACGCGCACGCCCATACAGTATCCATGTTCCATACACACACGCACACCCATACACCATCCATGCTCCATACACACACGCACACCCATACACTATCCATGCGCCATTCACACACACACACCGATACACTATCCATGATCCATACACACACACACACACCCATACACTATCCATGAGCCATACACACACACACCCATACACCATCCATGCGCCATACACACACCCATACACTATCCATGCTCCATACACACATGCACACCAATACACTATCCATGCCCCATACACTATCCATGCTCCATACACACACGCACACCCATACACCATCCATGCTCCATACAAACACGCACACCCATACACTATCCATGCTCCATACACACACGCACACCCATACACTATCCATGCTCCATACACACATGCACACCCATACACTATCCATGCTCCATACACACACGCACACCCATACACTATCCATGCGCCATACATACACACAATATCCATGAGCCATACACATACACACACACACACACACACCCATACACTATCCATGCACCATACACACACCCATACACCATCCATGCTCCATACATACACGCACACCCATACACTATCTATGCTCCATACACACACGCACACCCATACACTATCCATGTGCCATACACACACGCAGACCCATACACTATCCATGCTCCATACACACACGCACACCCATACGCTAACCATGCTCCATACACACACGCACACCCATACACTATCCATGTGCCATACACACGCACACCCATACACTATCCATGCTCCATACACACACGCACACCCATACACTATCCATGCTCCATACACACACGCACACCCATACACTATCCATGCGCCATACACACACACACCCATACACTATCCATGAGCCATACACACACACACCATCCATGCGCCCTACACACACCCATACACTATCCATGCTCCATACACACATGCACACCCATACACTATCCATGCTCCATACACACACGCACACCCATACACCATCCATGCTCCATACACACACGCACACCCATACACTATCCATGCTCCATACACACACACACACGCACACACACCCATACACTATCCATGCGCCATATACACACCCATACACCATCCATGCTCCATACACACACGCACACCCATACACTATCCATGCTCCAGACACACACGCACACCCATACACTATCCATGCGCTAAACACACACGCACACCCATACACTATCCATGCTCCATACACACACGCACACCCATACACTATCCATGCTCCATACACACACGCACACCCATACAGTATCCATGCTCCATACACACACGCACACCCATACACCATCCATGCTCCATACACACACGCACACCCATACACTATCCATGCGCCATTCACACACACCGATACACTATCAATGATCCATACACACACACACCCATACACTATCCATGAGCCTTACACACACACACACCCATACACCATCCATGCGCCATACACACACTTAAACACTATCCATGCTCCATACACACATGCACACCCATACACTATCCATGCGCCATACACACACACACCCATACACTATCCATGAGCCATACACACACACAACCACCCACCCATACACCATCCATGCGCCATACACACACCCATACACCATCCATGCTCCATACACACACGCACACTCATACACGATCCATGCTCCATACACACACGCATACCCATACACTATCCATGCTCCATACACACACGCACACCCATACACTATCCATGCTCCATACACACACGCACACCCATACAGTATCCATGCTCCATACACACACGCACACCCATACACCATCCATGCTCCATACACACACGCACACCCATACACTATCCATGTGCCATTCACACACATACTGATACACTATCCATGTTCCATACACACACACACCCATACACTATCCATGAGCCATACACACACACACACCTATACACCATCCATGCGCCATACACACACCCATACACTATCCATGCTCCATACACACATGCACACCCATACACTATCCATGCTCCATACACACACGCACACCCATACACTATCCATGCTCCATACACACACGCACACCCATACACTATCCATGTGCCATACACACGCACACCCATACACTATCCATGTGCCATACACACACGCAGACCCATACACTATCCATGCTCCATACACACACGCACACCCATACACTATCCATGTGCCATACACACGCACACCCATACACTATCCATGCTCCATACACACACGCACACCCATACACTATCCATGCTCCATACACACACGCACACCCATACACTATCCATGCGCCATACACACACACACCCATACACTATCCATGAGCCATACACACACACACCATCCATGCGCCCTACACACACCCATACACTATCCATGCTCCATACACACACGCACACCCATACACTATCCATGCTCCATACACACACGCACACCCATACACTATCCATGCTCCATACACACACGCACACCCATACACTATCCATGCTCCATACACACACTCACACCCATACACTATCCATGCTCCATACACACACGCACACCCATACACTATCCATGCTCCATACACACACGCACACCCATACACTATCCATGCTCCATACACACACGCACACCCATACACTATCCATGCTCCATACACACACCCCTACACTATCCATGCTCCATACACACATTCACACCCATACACTACCCATGCTCCATACACACACGTACACCCATACACTATCCATGCGCCATACACACAAGCACACCCATACACTATCCATGCGCCATACACACACACACACACACCCATACACTATCCATGAGCCATACACACACACACACACGCACACACACCCATACACTATCCATGTGCCATACACACACCCATACACCATCCATTCTCCATACACACACACACACCCATACACTATCCATGCACCATACACACCCATACACTATCCATGCTCCATACACACACGCACACCCATACAGTATCCATGCTCCATACACACACGCACACCCATACAGTATCCATGCGCTAAACACACACGCACACCCATACACTATCCATGCTCCATACACACACGCCCACCCATACACTATCCATGCTCCATACACACACGCACACCCATACACTATCCATGCTCCATACACACACGCACACCCATACACTATCCATGCTCCATACACACACACACACCCATACACTATCCATGCTCCATACACACACGCACACCCATACACTATCCATGCGCCATACACACACACACCCATACACTATCCATGCTCCATACACACACGCACACCCATACACTATCCATGCTCCATACACACACGCACACCCATACACTATCCATGCTCCATACACACACGCACACCCATACACTATCCATGCTCCATACACACACGCACACCCATACACTATCCATGCTCCATACACACACGCACACCCATACACTATCCATGCTCCATACACACACGCACACCCATACACTATCCATGCTACATACACACGCACACCCATACACTATCCATGATCCATACACACACACCCCTACACTATCCATGCTCCATACACACATTCACACCCATACACTACCCATGCTCCATACACACACGTACACCCATACACTATCCATGCGCCATACACACAAGCACACCCATACACTATCCATGCGCCATACACACACACACCCATACACTATCCATGAGCCATACACACACACACACACACGCACACACACACCCATACACTATCCATGCGCCATACACACACCCATACACCATCCATGCTCCATACACACACGCACACCCATACACTATCCATGCACCATACACACCCATACACTATCCATGCTCCATACACACACGCACACCCATACACTATCCATGCTCCATACACACACGCACACCCATACACTATCCATGCGCTAAACACACACTCACACCCATACACTATCCATGCTCCATACACACACGCACACCCATACACTATCCATGCTCCATACACACACGCACACCCATACAGTATCCATGCTCCATACACACACTCACACCCATACACCATCCATGCTCCATACACACACGCACACCGATACACTATCCATGCGCCATTCACACACACCGATACACTATCAATGATCCATACACACACACACCCATACACTATCCATGAGCCTTACACACACACACACCATCCATGCGCCATACACACACTTATACACTATCCATGCTCCATACACACATGCACACCCATACACTATCCATGCGCCATACACACACACACCCATACACTATCCATGAGCCATACACACACCCATACACCATCCATGCTCCATACACACACGCACACCCATACACGATCCATGCTCCATACACACACGCATACCCATACACTATCCATGCTCCATACACACACGCACACCCATACACTATCCATGCTCCATACACACACGCACACCCATACAGTATCCATGCTCCATACACACACGCACACCCATACACCATCCATGCTCCATACACACACGCACACCCATACACTATCCATGCGCCATTCACACACATACCGATACACTATCCATGTTCCATACACACACACACCCATACACTATCCATGAGCCATACACACACACACACCTATACACCATCCATGCGCCATACACACACCCATACACTATCCATGCTCCATACACACATGCACACCCATACACTATCCATGCTCCATACACACACGCACACCCATACACTATCCATGCTCCATACACACATGCACACCCATACACCATCCATGCTCCATACACACACGCACGCCCATACACTATCCATGCTCCATACACACATGCACACCCATACACTATCCATGCTCCATACACACACGCACACCCATACACTATCCATGCTCCATACACACACGCACACCCATACACTATCCATGCTCCATACACACACGCACACCCATACACTATCCATGCTCCATACACACACGCACACACACACACACCCATACAATATCCATGAGCCATACACACACACACACACACACACCCATACACTATCCATGCACCATACACACACCCATACACCATCCATGCTCCATACATACACGGACACCCATACACTATCTATGCTCCATACACACACGCACACCCATACACTATCCATGTGCCATACACACACGCAGAAGGACCATTACACTATCCATGCTCCATACACACACGCACACCCATACACTATCCATGCTCCATACACACACGCACACCCATACACTATCCATGCTCCATACACACACGCACACCCATACACCATCCATGCGCCATACACACACCCATACACCATCCATGCTCCATACACACACACACACCCATACACGATCCATGCTCCATACACACACGCATACCCATACACTATCCATACTCCATACACACACGCACACCCATACACTATCCATGCTCCATACACACATGCACACCCATACAGTATCCATGCTCCATACACACACGCACACCCATACACTATCCATGCGCCATTCACACACACACCGATACACTATCCATGTTCCATACACACACACACCCATACACTATCCATGAGCCATACACACACACACACACACCTATACACCATCCATGCGCCATACACACACCCATACACTATCCATGCTCCATACACACATGTACACCCATACACTATCCATGCTCCATACACACACGCACACCCATACACTATCCATGCTCCATACACACACGCACACCCATACACTATCCATGCGCTAAACACACACGCACACCCATACACTATCCATGCTCCATACACACACGCACACCCATACACTATCCATGCTCCATACACACACGCACACCCATACACTATCCATGCTCCATACACACACGCACACCCATACACTATCCATGCTCCATACACACACGCACACCCATACACTGTCCATGCTCCACACACACACGCACACCCATACACCATCCATGCTCCATACACACATGCACACCCATACACTATCCATGCGCCATTCACACACACACCGATACACTATCCATGATCCATACACACACACCCATACACTATCCATGAGCCTTACACACACACACACCCATACACCATCCATGCGCCATACACATACTTATACACTATCCATGCTCCCTACACACATGCACACCCATACACTATCCATGCGCCATACACACACACACCCATACACTATCCATGAGCCATACACACACACAACCACCCACCCATACACCATCCATGCGCCATACACACACCCATACACCATCCATGCTCCATACACACACACATACACGATCCATGCTCCATACACACACGCATACCCATACACTATCCGTGCTCCATACACACACGCACACCCATACACTATCCATGCTCCATACACACAGGCACACCCATACAGTATCCATGCTCCATACACACACGCACACCCATACACCATCCATGCTCCATACACACACGCAAACCCATACACTATCCATGCGACATTCACACACACACCGATACACTATCCATGTTCCATACACACACACACCCATACACTATCCATGAGCCATACACACACACACACCTATACACCATCCATGCACCATACACACACCCATACACTATCCATGCTCCATACACACATGCACACCCATACACTATCCATGCTCCATACACACACGCACACCCATACACTATCCATGCTCCATACACACACGCACACCCATACACTATCCATGCGCCATACACACACATACCCATACACTATCCATGACCCATACACCCATACACACACACACACACACACACCCATACACTATACATGCACTATCCATGCGCCATACACACACCCATACACCATCCATGCTCCATACATACACGCACACCCATACACTATCCATGCTCCATACACACATGCACACCCATACACTATCCATGCGCCATACACACACGCAAACCCATACACTATCCATGCTCCATACACACACGCACACCCATACACTATCCATGCTCCATACACACACGCACACCCATACACTATCCATGTGTCATACACACACGCACACCCATACACTATCCATGCTCCATACACACACGCACACCCATACACTATCCATGCTCCATACACACACGCACACTCATACACTATCCATGCTCCATACACACACGCACACCCATACACTATCCATGCGCCATACACACACACAATCATACACTATCCATGAGCCATACACACACACCCATACACCATCCATGCGCCCTACACACACCCATACACCACCCATGCTCCATACACACATGCACACCCATACACTATCCATGCTCCATACACACACGCACACCCATTCACTATCAATGCTCCATACACACACGCAAACCCATACACTATCCATGCTCCATACACACACGCACACCCATACACTATCCATGCTCCATACGCACACCCATACACCATCCATGCTCCATACACACACGCACACCCATACACTATCCATGCCCCATTCACACACACACCGATACACTATCCATGAGCCATACACACACACACCCATACACTATCCATGAGCCATACACACTCACACACCCACACACCATCCATGCGCCATACACACACCCATACACCATCCATGCTCCATACACACACGCACACCCATACACTATCCATGCTCCATACACACACGCACACCCATACACTATCCATGCTCCATACACACACGCACACCCATACACTATCTATGCTCCATACACACACGCACGCCCATACACTATCCATGCTCCATACACACACGCACACCCATACACTATCCATGCTCCATACACACACGCACACCCATACACTATCCATGCTCCATACACACACGCACACCCATACACTATCCATGCTCCATACACACACGCACACCCATACACTATCTATGCTCCATACACACACACACACCCATACACTATCCATGAGCCATACACACACCCATACACTATCCATGAGCCATACACACACACACACACACATACACCATCCATGCTCCATACACACATGCACACCCATACACTATCCATGCTCCATACAGACACGCACACCCATACACTATCCATGCTCCATACACACACGCACACCCATACACTATCCATACGCCATACACACGCACACCCATACACTATCCACGAGCCATACACACACACACACACACACATACCCATACACTATCCATGCGCCATACACACACCCATACACTATCCATGCGCCATACACACACACCCATACACCATCCATGCTCCATACACACACACACACCCATACACTATCCATGCTCCATACACACACGCACACCCATACACTATCCATGCTCCATACACACACGCACACCCATACACTATCCATGCTCCATACACACACGCACACCCATACACTATCCACGCTCCATACACACATGCACACCCATACACTACCCATGCTCCACACACACACGCACACCCATACACTATCCATGCGCCATACACATACGCACACCCATACACTATCCATGCTCCATACACACATGCACACCCATACACTATCCATGCGCCATACATACACGCACACCCACACACTATCCATGCTCCATACACACACGCACACCCATACACTATCCATGCTCCATACACACATGCACACCCATACACTATCCATGCTCCATACACACACGCACACCCATACACTATCCATGCTCCATACACACATGCACACCCATACACACACACACCCATACACTATCCATGAGCCAAACACATACACACCCATACACCATCCATGCGCCATACACACACCCATACACCATCCATGCTCCATACACACACGCACACCCATACACTATCCATGCACCATACACACACGCACACCCATACACTATCCATGCACCATACACACATGCACACCCATACACTATCCATGCTCCATACACACACGCACACCCATACACTATCCATGCTCCATACACACACACACACCCATACACTATCCATGCGCTATACACACACGCACACCCATACACTATCCATGCTCCATACACACATGCACACCCATACACTATCCATGCTCCTTACACACACGCACACCCATACACTATCTATGCTCCATACACACACGCACACCCATACACTATCCATGCTCCATACACACACGCACACCCATACACTATCCATGCGCCATACACACACATACCCATACACTATCCATGAGCCATACACACACACACACACACATCCACCCATTCACCATCCATGCGCCATACACACACCCATACACCATCCATGCTCCATACACACACCCATACACTATCCATGCTCCATACACACACGCACACCCATACAGTATCCATGCTCCATACACACACGCACACCCATACACTATCCATGCTCCATACACACACACACACCCATACACTAACCATGGGCCATTCACACACACACCCATACACTATCCATGAGCCATACACACACACACACACACACCCATACACCATCCATGCGCCATACACACACCCATACACCATCCATGCTCCATACACACACGCATACCCATAAACTATCCATGCTCCATACACACACGCACACCCATACACTATCCATGCTCCATACACACACGCACACCCATACACTATCCATGCTCCATACACACACGCACACCCATACACTATCCATGCTCCATACACACACGCACACCCATACACTATCCATGCTCCATACACACACGCACACCCATACACTATCCATGCTCCATACACACATGCACCATACACACACACACCCATACACTATCCATGAGCCATACACACACACCCATACACTATCCATGCACCATACACACACCCATACACCATCCATGCTCCATACACACACGCACACCCATACACTATCCATGCGCCATACACACACGCCCACCCATACACTATCCATGCTCCATACACACACGCACACCCATACACTATCCATGCTCCATACACACACGCACACCCATACACTGTCCATGTGCCACACACACACGCACACCCATACACTATCCATGCGCCACACACACACACACCCATACACTATCCATGAGCCACACACACACCCATACACCATCCATGAGCCATACACCATCCATGCTCCATACACACACGCACACCCATACACTATCCATGCTCCATACACACGCACACCCATACACTATCCATGCTCCATACACACTCCCACACCCATACACTATCCATGCTCCATACACACCCATACACTATCCATGCTCCATACACACATGCACACCCATACACTATCCATGCTCCATACACACACGCACACCCATACACTATCCATGCTCCATACACACACGCACACCCATAGACTATCCATGCTCCATACACACACGCACACCCATACACTATCCATGCGCCATTCACACACACACCGATACACTATCAATGAGCCATACACACACACACGCCCATACAGTATCCCTGAGCCATACACACACACACCCATACACCATCCATGCGCCATACACACACCCATACACCATCCATACACCATCCATGCTCCATACACACACGCACACCCATACACTATCCATGCTCCATACACACATGCACACCCATGCACTATCCATGCTCCATACACACACGCACACCCACACACTATCCATGCTCCATACACACATGCACACCCATACACACACGCACACCCATACACTATCCATGCTCCATACGCACACCCATACACTATCCATGCTCCATACACACACACACCCATACACTATCCATGAGCCATACACACACACACACACACACACACACACCATCCATGCGCCATACACACACCCATACACCATCCATGCTCCATACACACACGCACACCCATATACTATTCATGCTCCATACACACGCACACCCATACACTATCCATGCTCCATACACACACGCACACCCATACACTATACATGCTCCATACACACACGCACTCCTATACACTATCTATGCTCATACACACACGCACACCCATACACTACCCATGCTCCATACACACACGCACACCCATACACTATCCATGCTCCATACACACACGCACCGATATACTATCCATGAGCCATGCACACACACACACCCATACACTATCCATGCGCCATACACACACACCCATGCACTATCCATGAGCCATACACACACGCACACCCATACACTATCCATGCTCCATACACACACGCACACCCATACACTATCATGCTCCATACACACACGCACACCCATACACTATCCATGCTCCATACACACACGCACACCCATACACTATCCAAGCTCTATTGCGAATTCACCAAATATGCACCATCTGCGCGACATCTATGTTAATTGTTAAAGGTATTTGTACCGCGCACCGTCACCAACGGAATTGGTTCCCAGGTGCTCTGGCGGATCTGTAAACGATAAGGTGGAATGGGTTAGTAAGGTGAAGAGGGAGTAGGATAGTGAGAGGAGTGGTGTTCTGTTGGCAGCTTCAGCTCAGTATGCACCAGATACTGAGCTTTGGTGCAGGTATTGGATCGGTGTCAGTCCGCGTGTGCTGTTGCTCCGGTTTATGTGTTGTTGCAGTGTTGTGAAGTGTGTGCGGTTTGTGGTGCGAGTGATGGTTTTGTGAGTTTTTGAGTGAGATAAGTGAGTTTGAGGTTATATTGGTTAGTGGGTTACCTGACCTTTAGCATGTTGGCCTTCACAGTCTTATCTAGAAGCGGCGCAGGTCAATGTTCAGAGTTCTATCTAGGTGTGGGCATGCTAACATTCACAATCCTATCTAGATGCGGCGCAGGCTGGTGTTCACAGTTCTAAGTGTGGCACATGCTAACATTCACAATCTTACCTAGATGCTACGCAGGCTAACGTTCACAATTCTATCTAGGTGTGGGCATGCTAACATTCACAATCTTATCTAGATGCGGCGCAGGCTGGTGTTCACAGTTCTAAGTGTGGCACATGCTAACCTTCAAGTTTCATCTGGGCGCGGGCATGCTATCCTTCAATCAAAACCTATCTGGATGCGACGCAGGCCAACGTTCACAATTCTATCTAAGTGTGGACATGCTAATATTTACCAATCTGTCTAAGTGTGGACATGCTAATATTCACAATTCCATCTCGATGTGACACAGGCTAATATTCACAATTCTATCTAAGTGTGGACACGCCAATATTATGGCACTCTATGTCATTGGGAGGTAAGATAGAGTGGCAGTGATTTTCTGGAGTTGAGTAATTGCTCCACTCCCCACCTATGCCACACTCACATTTTTTGTTGGTGTCTGTTGACTGCTGACTTCACTGGCTTCCCCTGCAGACACCTGCAGACACATCTTGGAGCCGCCAATGTAGGAGCCGTCCTTGGGGTCCTGCAGACACATCTTGGAGCCGCCAATGTAGGAGCAGTCCTTGGGGTCCTGCAGACACATCTTGAAGCCGCCAATGTAGGAGCTGTCCTTGGCCTTGGGGTCCTGCAGACACATCTTGGAGCCGCCAATGTAGGAGCCGTCCTTGGGGTCCTGCAGACACATCTTGGAGCCGCCAATGTAGGAGCCGTCCTTGGGATCCTGCAGACACATCTTGGAGCCGCCAATGTAGGAGCCGTCCTTGGGGTCCTGCAGACACATCTTGGAGCCGCCAATGTAGGAGCCGTCCTTGGCCTTGGGGTCCTGCAGACACATCTTGGAGCCGCCAATGTAGGAGCCGTCCTTGGGGTCCTGCAGACACATCTTGGAGCCGCCAATGTAGGAGCCGTCCTTGGGGTCCTGCAGACACATCTTGGAGCCGCCAATGTAGGAGCCGTCCTTGGGGTCCTGCAGACACATCTTGGAGCCGCCAATGTAGGAGCCGTCCTTGGCCTTGGGGTCCTTAGCTACAGGGGCTGCCGGGCAGAGGGCTGCTCTGGGAGGGTTTATGATATGTGGCCAAGAGACCAATCAGGGTGCCGGGGGAGGGTTGGGAGGCGGGATTGGTATGGGGAAGGAGGGTGGGAGGGAGGAAGTGGACTGGAGCGCTGAGCGCGCTAAAAGCCATTTTCAAACACTTTTACAGTGTTTGAAATGGTTGTGGGGCCATCTGGGGGCTAAACTCACTGTGTGCAGCATCTTCCAATGTCTTTGCATCTACCATCCGGGCACCACCAATCCCCGCCCCGTGCACTATCCATGCACCCACCGTGGGGCGTACTTATCCCCGAATGTAATTTCCAGGCAGTGACAATGACATGACAAGTGAGGCCTGGCTCACGGAAAAAACAACCAGTGCATCTGGTGAACACCTGCTAGCCACCCTTTAAAGCGCCTCGAAGAAGCTGTATAAATACTGTGTACCAGTGCAAGCCTGGTCTCTACAGCCTTAGCATCACCCCTCCACGCGGGATGTGAAATGGGAGTATTACACATGTGACTTATACATTTTCGTCCTAAATTTGTTACAACCACACAAGGCGGTGCAACCCGTTTTGGCCCGGCCTTTTCCGCGCCTACAGCCTGTCCCTGCGCACTGTTGGCCGCGTGACCCTTTGCCGAAACATCCGGCGCCGAGACGGGAACTGCGCCAAAACATCCTCCTGCGCCCGAGACTGCCTCTGGACGGTAAATATTAGCAGGAGCCCACATTGGCCAGCAGAGCAGCTGGGTGGGAGTGGGGGAGGGGTGTGTGAGGCCTGAGTGCAAATCTTGATAGCAATGCAATGCAGGGGCTACTAGACCCATGCCCCCTCCCTTCCCCTCAGGCCATAGACAGAGCCTCGCTCACAGTGGGTCCCAGGGAGGATGGCCAACTTCACAAAACAAGCATTGGCAATGCCAACAGTTTGGGATTTTGTGTAGGCGTGGGAAAGGCGCTTGCCAGGCACTGGCGTGGTGGTATTAACTGGCCATTGATGGTAGCAGCTGCCAAATGACGCCAGTGACTGGGCACAGAATAGCAGTACCGGCAAATGCCTAATACTTTCACACAAGCCAAAACGACTGGCTTTGCCATGCTGATTTTTAACAGGACTTCAAATGAAGGACATACAGAGTGCTTATACATTGAGTGGCATGAGGCAGACCTTGCTAATACATTTTTATTACAGCAGTAGAGCATCGACAGCTCCAGTTAAGTCATTAACTCACTGGAGACTGGTTTGAAAAAACACTGGCAGGCGCTTCCAGTGCACAGTTTGATGGCAAGGCTGGATTAAAGCGAGATCAAAGAGTTCCCAAGAGGAGGCGTGTTGGGTGAGGAGGGGCAGCAACTAGGGGGGAAGGGCCATAGGGATTAGCGTGGCCTTGGGAAGGCGATGGGTGGGCAAATAACCAAACCCCACAGCGCTGTGGGTGTATGTGTGTGTGTGTCCTGTCTGGACTCTAATGCTGCACTAGTTACGCCTATGGTATAGGGGATGGGGAGCAGCCCTCGAGACCCAGCGGGACGCGGCGTCTGCAGCAGGACTATCGCCGGGGGCGTATAGACCGCCCAGGCACGGGGCTCAAAGAGCAGGGACATCCCTGGGGTATCTCACGTCCACGCGGACAGCAGGGCTCACGTGTTACCCCCGCGCCCCCCGCAACCCCCGCGCCCCAGGACTCAGACAACACAGCTAGACCTCCCATACCACAGACTCTACAGACTCAGTCCTCAGACAGCACCGCCACCCGCCGGGCAATGGACTCTGTACTGAGACAGCAAAGCTATCTCCCAGGGAACAAAGACCCCACAGACTCAGTCCCCGGACAGCAGAGCTATCTCCCGGGGAACAACGACCCAACAGACTCAGTCCTCGGGGAGCAGAGCTATCTCTCAGGGAACACCGACCCCACAGACTCAGTCATCGGGGAGCAGGGAACACCGACCCCACAAACTCAGTCCCCAGACAGCAGAGCTATCTCCCGGGGAACACCGACCCAACAGACTCAGTCCTCGGGGAGCAGAGCTATCTCCCAGGGAACACCGACCCCACAGACTCAGTCCTCGGGGAGCAGAGCTATCTCCCAGGGAACACCGACCCCACAGACTCAGTCCTCGGGAGCAGGGAACACCGACCCCACAGACTCAGGCCCCAGACAGCAGAGCTATCTCCCGGGGAACACCGACCCCACAGACTCAGTCCTCGGGGAGCAGGGAACACCGACCCCACAGACTCAGTCCCCAGACAGCAAAGCTATCTCCCAGGGAACACCGACCCCACAGACTCAGTCCTCGGGGAGCAGAGCTATCTCCCGGGGGACACCGACCCCACAGACTCAGTCCCCGGACAGCAGAGCTATCTCCCGGGGAACACCGACCCCACAGATTCAGTCCTCGGGGAGCAGAGCTATCTCCCAGGGAAAACCGACCCCACAGACTCAGTCCCCGGACAGCAGAGCGATCTCCCAGGGAACACTGACCCCACAGATTCAGTCCCCAGACAGCAAAGCTATCTCCCGGGGAACATCCCCACCTACTCAGTCCTCGGGGAGCAGGGAACACCGACCCCACAGACTCAGTCCTCGGGGAGCAGAGCTATCTCCCAGGGAACACCGACCCCACATCTCAGTCCTCGGGGAGCAGAGCTATCTCTCGGGGAACAGAGACCCCACAGACTCAGTCTTTAGGAAGCAGAGATATCTCCCAGGGAACACCCCCACAGACTCAGTCCTCGGGGAGCAGGGAACACCGACCCCACAGACTCAGTCCTCGGGAGCAGAGCTATCTCCCGGGGGACACCGACCCCACAGACTCAGTCCTTAGGAAGCAGAGATATCTCCCAGGGAACACCCCCACAGATTCAGTCCTCGGGGAGCAGGGAACAACGACCCCACAGACTCAGTCCCCGGACAGCAGAGCTATCTCCCAGGGAACACCAACCCCACAGACTCAGTCCTCGGGGAGCAGAGCTATCTCCCAGGGAACACCGACCCCACAGACTCAGTCCTCGGGGAGCAGGGAACACCGACCCCACAGACTCAGTCCCCGGACAGGAGAGCGATCTCCCAGGGAACACCGACCCCACAGACTCAGTCCCCAGACAGCAAAGCTATCTCCCGGGGAACATCCCCACGTACTCAGTCCTCGGGGAGCAGGGAACACCGACCCCACAGACTCAGTCCTCGGGGAGCAGAGCTATCTCCCAGGGAACACCGACCCCACAGACTCAGTCCTTGGGGACCAGAGCTATCTCCCAGGGAACACCGACCCCACAGACTCAGTCCCCAGACAGCAGAGCTATCTCCCGGGGGACACCGACCCCACGTACTCAGTCCCCGGACAGCAGAGCTGTCTCTCGGGGAATACAGACCCAACAGACTCAGTCCTCGGGGAGCAGGGAACACCGACCCCACAGACTCAGTCTTCAGACAGCAGAGCTATCTCCCAGGGAACATCCCCACCTACTCAGTCCTCGGGGAGCAGGGAACACCGACCCCACAGACTCAGTCCCCGGAGGGCAAAGCTATCTCCCAGGGAACATCCCCACAGACTCAGTCCTTGGGGAGCAGGGAACACCGACCCCACAGACTCAGTCCTCAGACAGCAGAGCGATCTCTCGGGGAACAGAGACCCCACAGACTCAGTCCTTAGGAAGCAGAGATATCTCCCAGGGAACACCCCCACAGACTCAGTCCTCGGGGAGCAGGGAACACCGACCCCACAGACTCAGTCCTCGGGGAGCAGGGAACACCGACCCCACAGACTCAGTCATTGGGGAGCAGAGCTATCTTTCGGTGGAATACCGACCCCACAGACTCAGTCCTCGGGAGCAGAGCTATCTCCCAGGGAACACCGACCCCACAGACTCAGTCCTCGGGGAGCAGGGAACACCGATCCCACAGACTCATTCCCCGGACAGCAGAGCGATCTCCCAGGGAACACTGACCCCACAGATTCAGACCCCAGACAGCAAAGCTATCTCCCGGGGAACATCCCCACCTACTCAGTCCTCGGGGAGCAGGGAACACCGACCCCACAGACTCAGTCCTCGGGGAGCAGAGCTATCTCCCAGGGAACACCGACCCCACATCTCAGTCCTCGGGGAGCAGAGCTATCTCTCGGGGAACAGAGACCCCACAGACTCAGTCTTTAGGAAGCAGAGATATCTCCCAGGGAACACCCCCACAGACTCAGTCCTCGGGGAGCAGGGAACACCGACCCCACAGACTCAGTCCTCGGGAGCAGAGCTATCTCCCGGGGGACACCGACCCCACAGACTCAGTCCTTAGGAAGCAGAGATATCTCCCAGGGAACACCCCCACAGATTCAGTCCTTGGGGAGCAGGGAACACCGACCCCACAGACTCAGTCCCCGGACAGCAGAGCTATCTCCCAGGGAACACCGACCCCACAGACTCAGTCCTCGGGGAGCAGAGCTATCTCCCAGGGAACACCGACCCCACAGACTCAGTCCTCGGGGAGCAGGGAACAGCGACCCCACAGACTCAGTCCCCGGACAGGAGAGCGATCTCCCAGGGAACACCGACTCCACAGACTCAGTCCCCAGACAGCAAAGCTATCTCCCGGGGAACATCCCCACCTACTCAGTCCTCGGGGAGCAGGGAACACCGACCCCACAGACTCAGTCCTCGGGGAGCAGAGCTATCTCCCAGGGAACACCGACCCCACAGACTCAGTCCTCGGGGAGCAGAGCTATCTTTCGGGGGAATACCGATCCCACAGACTCAGTCCTCGGGAGCAGAGCGATCTCTCGGACCCCAGAGACTCAGTCCTCGGGGAGCAGAACTATCTCCCGGGGAACATCGACCCAACAGACTCAGTCCTCGGGGAGCAGGGAACACCGACCCCACAGACTCAGTCTTCAGACAGCAGAGCGATCTCCCAGGGAACACCGACCCCACAGACTCAGTCCTCAGACAGCAGAGCCATCTCCCGGTGAACACCGACCCTACAGAATCAGTCCCCGGACAGCAAAGCTATCTCCCAGGGAACACCCCCACCGACTCAGTCCTCAGGGAGCAAAGCTATCTCGCGGGGAACACCGACCCCACAGACTCAGTTCCCGGGGAGCAGGGAACACCGACCCCACAGACTCAGTCCCCAGACCCAGAGCTATCTCCTGGGGAACACCGACCACACAGACACAAACCTCAGGGAGCAGATCGATCTCTCGGGGAACACCGACCACACAGACTCAGTCCTCGGGGAACAGAGCTATCTCCCAGGGAACACCGACCCCACAGACTCAGTCCTCAGGGATCAGGGAACACCGACCCCACAGACTCAGTTCCCAGACAGCAAAGCTATCTCCCAGGGAACACCCCCACAGACTCAGTCCTCGGGGAGCAGAGCTATCTCCCGGGGGACACCGACCCCACAGACTCAGTCCCTGGACAGCAGAGCTATCTCCCGGGGGACACCGACCCCACAGACTCAGTCCTTAGGAAGCAGAGATATCTCCCACGGAACACCCCCACAGACTCAGTCCTCGGGGAGCAGGGAACACCGACCCCACAGACTCAGTCCTTGGGGAGCAGAGCTATCTCCCAGGGAACACCGACCCTACAGACTCAGTCCTCGGGGAGCAGGGAACACCGACCCCACAGACTCAGTCCCCGGACAGCAGAGCGATCTCCCAGGGAACACCGACCCTACAGACTCAGTCCCCAGACAGCAAAGCTATCTCCCGGGAACATCCCCACCTACTCCGTCCTCGGGGAGCAGGGAACACCGACCCCACAGACTCAGTCCTCGGGGAGCAGAGCCATCTCCCAGGGAACACCGACCCCACAGACTCAGTCCTCGGGGAGCAGAGCAATCTCCCAGGGAACACCGACCCCACAGACTTAGTCATCGGACAGCAAAGCTATCTCCCAGGGAACATCCCCACAGACTCAGACCTCGGGGAGCAGGGAACACCGACCCCACAGACTCAGTCCTCAGACAGCAGAGCTATCTCTCGGGGAACAGAGACCCCACATATTCAGTCCTTAGGAAGCAGAGATATCTCCCAGGGAACACCCCCACAGACTCAGTCCTCGGGGAGCAGGGAACACCGTCCCCACAGAATCAGTCCTCGGGGAGCAGAGCTATCTCCTGGGGGACACCGACCCCACAGACTCAGTCCTTAGGAAGCAGAGATATCTCCCAGGGAACACCCCCACAGACTCAGTCGTCGGGGAGCAGGGAACACCGACCCCACAGACTCAGTCCCCGGACAGCAGAGCTATCTCCCAGGGAACACCGACCCCACAGACTCAGTCCTCGGGGAGCAGAGCTATCTCCCAGGGAACACCGACCCCACAGACTCCGTCCTCGGGGAGCAGGGAACACCGACGCCACAGACTCAGTCCCCGGACAGCAGAGCGATCTCCCAGGGAACACCGACCCCACAGACTCAGTCCCCAGACAGCAAAGCTATCTCCCGGGGAGCATCCCCACCTACTCAGTCCTCGGGGAGCAGGGAACACCGACCCCACAGACTCAGTCCTCGGGGAGCAGAGCTATCTCCCAGGGAACACCGACCCCACAGACTCAGTCCTCGGGGACCAGAGCTATCTCCCAGGGAACACCGACCCCGCAGACTCAGTCCCCAGACAGCAGAGCTATCTCCCGGGGGACACCAACCCCACAGACAGCAGAGCTATCTCTTGGGGAATACAGACCCAACAGACTCAGTCCTCGGGCAGCAGGGAACACCGACCCTACAGACTCAGTCCCCGGACAGCAGAACTATCTCCCGGGGGACACCAACCCCACAGACTCAGTCCTTAGGAAGCCGAGATATCACCCACAGAACACCCCCACAGACTCAGTCCTCGGGGAGCAGGGAACACTGACTCCACAGACTCAGTCCTTGGGGAGCAGAGCTATCTCCCAGGGAACACCGACCCCACAGACTCAGTCCTCGGGGAGCAGGGAACACCGACCCCACAAACTCAGTCCCCGGACAGCAGAGCGATCTCCCAGGGAACACCGACCCCACAGACTCAGTCCCCAGACAGCAAAGCTATCTCCTGGGGAACATCCCCACCTACTCAGTCCTCGGGGATCAGGGAACACCGACCCCACAGACTCAGTCCTCGGGGAGCAGAGCCATCTCCCAGGGAACACCGATCCCACAGACTCAGTCCTCGGGGAGCAGAGCTATCTCCCAGGGAACACCGACCCCGCAGACTCAGTCCCCGGACAGCAAAGCTATTTCCCAGGGAACATCCCCACAGACTCAGTCCTCGGGGAGCAGGGAACACCGACCCCACAGACTCAGTCCTCAGACAGCAGAGCTATCTCTCGGGGAACAGAGACCCCACAGATTCAGTCCTTAGGAAGCAGAGATATCTCCCAGGGAACACCCCCACAGATTCAGTCGTCGGGGAGCAGGGAACACCGACCCCACAGACTCCGTTCTCGGGGAGCAGAGCTATCTCCCAGGGAACACCGACCCCAAAGACTCCGTCCTCGGGGAGCAGGGAACACCGACGCCACAGACTCAGTCCCCGGACAGCAGAGCGATCTCCCAGGGAACACCGACCCCACAGACTCATTCCCCAGACAGCAAAGCTATCTCCCGGGGAGCATCCCCACCTACTCAGTCCTCGGGGAGCAGGGAACACTGACCCCACAGACTCAGTCCTCGGGGAGCAGAGCTATCTCCCAGGGAACACCGACCCCACAGACTCAGTCCTCGGGGACCAGAGCTATCTCCCAGGGAACACCGACCCACAGACTCAGTCCCCAGACAGCAGAGCTATCTCCCGGGGGACACCAACCCCACAGACTCAGTCCCCGGACAGCAGAGCTATCTCTTGGGGAATACAGACACAACAGACTCAGTCCTCGGGCAGCAGGGAACACCGACCCTACAGACTCAGTCTTCAGACAGCAGAGCTATCTCCCAGGGAACATCCCCACCTACTCAGTCCTCGGGGAGCAGGGAACACCGACCCCACAGACTCAGTCCCCGGACAGCAAAGCTATCTCCCAGGGAACACCGACCCCACAGACTCAGTCCCCGGACATCAAAGCTATCTCCCAGGGAACATCCGCACAGACTCAGTCCTCGAGGAGCAGGGAACACCGACCCCACAGACTCGGTCCTCAGACAGCAGAGCGATCTCTCGGGGAACAGAGACCCCACACACTCAGTCCTTAGGAAGCAGAGATAACTCCCAGGGAACACCCCCACAGACTCATTCCTCGGGGAGCAGGGAACACCGACCCCACAGACTCGGTCCTCAGGGAGCAGGGAACACCGACCCCACAGACTCAGTCCTTGGGGAGCAGAGCTATCTTTTGGGGGAATACCGACCCCACAGACTCAGTCCTCGGGAGCAGAGCAATCTCTCGGATCCCAGAGACTCAGTCCTCGGGGAGAACAACTATCTCTCAGGGAACACCGACCCCACAGACTCAGTCTCCAGACAGCAGAGCGATCTCTCGGGGGACAATGACCCCACAGACTCAGTCCCCAGAAGCAGAGCTATCTCCCAGGGAAACCCCCACAGACTCAGTCGTCGGGGAGCAGGGAACACCGACCCCACAGACTCAGTCCCCAGACAGAAGAACTATCTCCCGGGGAACACCGACCCCACAGACTCAGTCCTCGGGGAGCAGAGCTATCTTTCGGGGTAATACCGACCCCACAGACTCAGTCCTCTGGGAGCAGAGCTATCTTTCGGGGAATACCTACCCCACAGACTCAGTCCTCGGAGAGCAGAGCTATCTCCTGGGGAACACCGACCCAACAGACTCAGTCCTCGGGGAGCAGGGAACACCGACCCCACAGACTCAGTCCTCGGGGAGCAGGGAACACCGACCCCACAGACTCAGTCCTTAGGAAGCAGAGCTATCTCCCAGGGAACACCCCCACAGACTCAGTCGTCGGGGAGCAGGGAACACCGACCCCACAGACTCAGTCCCCAGACAGAAGAGCTGTCTCCCGGGGAACACTGACCCCACAGACTCAGTCCTTGGGGAGCAGAGCTATCTTTCGGGGGAATACCGACCCCACAGACTCAGTCCTCGGGAGCAGAGCATTCTCTCGGACCCCAGAAACTCAGTCCTCGGGGAGCAGAACTATCTCTCAGGGAACACCGACCCCACAGACTCAGTCCCCAGACAGCAGAGCGATCTCTCGGGGGACACTGACCCCACAGACTCAGTCCCCATAAGCAGCGCTATCTCCCAGGGAACACCCCCACAGACTCAGTCGTCGGGGAGCAGGGAACACCGACCCCACAGACTCAGTCCCCAGACAGAAGAACTATCTCCCGGGGAACACCGACCCCACAGACTCAGTCCTCGGGGAGCAGAGCTATCTTTCGGGGTAATACCGACCCCACAGACTCAGTCCTCTGGGAGCAGAGCTATCTTTCGGGGGAATACCTACCCCACAGACTCAGTCCTCGGAGAGCAGAGCTATCTCCTGGGGAACACCGACCCCACAGACTCAGTCCCCGGGGAGCAGGGAACACCGACCCCACAGACTCAGTCCCCAGACAGCAGAGCTATCTCCTGGGGAACACCGACCACACAGACACAATCCTCAGGGAGCAGATCGATCTCTCGGGGAACACCGACCACACAGACTCAGTCCTCGGGGAGCAGAGCTATCTCCCAGGGAACACCGACCCCACAGACTCAGTCCCCGGACAGCAGAGCTATCTCCCGGGAACACCCCCACAGACTCAGTCCTCGGGGATCAGGGAACACCGACCCCACAGAATCAGTTCCCAGACAGCAAAGCTATCTCCCAGGGAACACCCCCACAGACTCAGTCCTCGGGGAGCAGAGCTATCTCCCGGGGGACACCGACCGCACAGACTCAGTCCCCGGATAGCAGAGCTATCTCCCGGGGGACACCGACCCCACAGACTCAGTCCTTAGGAAGCAGAGATATCTCCCACGGAACACCCCCACAGACTCAGTCCTCGGGGAGCAGGGAACACCGACCCCACAGACTCAGTCCTTGGGGAGCAGAGCTATCTCCCAGGGAACACCGACCCTACAGACTCAGTCCTCGGGGAGCAGGGAACACCGACCCCACAGACTCAGTCCCCGGACAGCAGAGCGATCTCCCAGGGAACACCGACCCCACAGACTCAGTCCCCAGACATTAAAGCTATCTCCCGGGAACATCCCCACCTACTCCGTCCTCGGGGAGCAGGGAACACCGACCCCACAGACTCAGTCCTCGGGGAGCAGGGAACACTGACCCCACAGACTCAGTCCTTGGGGAGCAGAGCTATCTCCCAGGGAACACCGACCCCACAGACTCAGTCCTCGGGGAGCAGGGAACACCGACCCCACAGACTCAGTCCCCGGACAGCATAGCGATCTCCCAGGGAACACCGACCCCACAGACTCAGTCCCCAGACAGCAAAGCTATCTCCCGGGGAACATCCCCACCTACTCAGTCCTCGGGGAGCAGGGAACACCGACCCCACAGACTCAGTCCTCGGGGAGCAGAGCCATCTCCCAGGGAACACCGACCCCAAAGACTCAGTCCTCGGGGAGCAGAGCTATCTCCCAGGGAACACCGACCCCGCAGACTCAGTCCCCGGACAGCAAAGCTATCTCCCAGGGAACATCCCCACAGACTCAGTCCTCGGGGAGCAGGGAACACCGACCCCGCAGACTCAGTCCTCAGACAGCAGAGCTATCTCTCGGGGAACAGAGACCCCACAGATTCAGTCCTTAGGAAGCAGAGATATCTCCCAGGGAACACCCCCACAGACTCAGTCCTCGGGGAGCAGTGAACACCGACACCAAAGAATCAGTCCTCGGGGAGCAGAGCTATCTCCCAGGGAACACCGACCCCACAGACTCCGTCCTCGGGGAGCAGGGAACACCGACGCCACAGTCTCAGTCCCCGGACAGCAGAGCGATCTCCCAGGGAACACCGACCCCACAGACTCAGTATCCAGACAGCAAAGCTATCTCCCGGGGAGCATCCCCACCTACTCAGTCCTCGGGGAGCAGGGAACACTGACCCCACAGACTCAGTCCTCGGGGAGCAGAGCTATCTCCCAGGGAACACCGACCCCACAGACTCAGTCCTCGGGGACCAGAGCTATCTCCCAGGGAACACCGACCCACAGACTCAGTCCCCAGACAGCAGAGCTATCTCCCGGGGGACACCAACCCCACAGACTCAGTCCCCGGACAGCAGAGCTATCTCTTGGGGAACACAGACCCAACAGACTCAGTCCTCGGGCAGCAGGGAACACCGACCCTACAGACTCAGTCTTCAGACAGCAGAGCTATCTCCCAGGGAACATCCCCACCTACTCAGTCCTCGGGGAGCAGGGAACACCGACCCCACAGACTCAGTCCCCAGACAGCAAAGCTATCTCCCAGGGAACACCGACCCCACAGACTCAGTCCCCGGACATCAAAGCTATCTCCCAGGGAACATCCGCACAGACTCAGTCCTCGAGGAGCAGGGAACACCGACCCCACAGACTCGGTCCTCAGACAGCAGAGCGATCTCTCGGGGAACAGAGACCCCACACACTCAGTCCTTAGGAAGCAGAGATATCTCCCAGGGAACACCCCCACAGACTCATTCCTCGGGGAGCAGGGAACACCGACCCCACAGACTCGGTCCTCAGGGAGCAGGGAACACCGACCCCACAGACTCAGTCCTTGGGGAGCAGAGCTATCTTTCGGGGGAATACCGACCCCACAGACTCAGTCCTCGGGAGCAGAGCGATCTCTCGGATCCCAGAGACTCAGTCCTCGGGGAGCAGAACTATCTCTCGGGGGACACTGACCCCACAGACTCAGTCCCCAGAAGCAGAGCTATCTCCCAGGGAACACCCCCACAGACTCAGTCGTCGGGGAGCAGGGAACACCGACCCCACAGACTCAGTCCTCAGGGAGCAGAGCTATCTTTCGGGGGAATACCTACCCCACAGACTCAGTCCTCGGAGAGCAGAGCTATCTTTCGGGGTAATACCGACCCCACAGACTCAGTCCTCTGGGAGCAGAGCTATCTTTCGGGGGAATACCTACCCCACAGACTCAGTCCTCGGAGAGCAGAGCTATCTCCTGGGGAACACCGACCCAACAGACTCAGTCCTCAGGGAGCAGAGCTATCTTTCGGGGTAATACCGACCCCACAGACTCAGTCCTCTGGGAGCAGAGCTATCTTTCGGGGGAATACCTACCCCACAGACTCAGTCCTCGGAGAGCAGAGCTATCTCCTGGGGAACACCGACCCAACAGACTCAGTCCTCGGGGAGCAGGGAACACCGACCCCACAGACTCAGTCCTCGGGGAGCAGGGAACACCGACCCCACAGACTCAGTCCTTAGGAAGCAGAGCTATCTCCCAGGGAACACCCCCACAGACTCAGTCGTCGGGGAGCAGGGAACACCGACCACACAGACTCAGTCCCCAGACAGAAGAGCTATCTCCCGGGGAACACTGACCCCACAGACTCAGTCCTTGGGGAGCAGAGCTATCTTTCGGGGGAATACCGACCCCACAGACTCAGTCCTCGGGAGCAGAGCATTCTCTCGGACCCCAGAAACTCAGTCCTCGGGGAGCAGAACTATCTCTCAGGGAACACCGACCCCACAGACTCAGTCCCCAGACAGCAGAGCGATCTCTCGGGGGACACCGACCCCACAGACTCAGTCCCCAGACAGCAGAGCGATCTCTCGGGGGACACCAACCCCACAGACTCATTCTCCAGACAGCAAAGCTATCTCCCAGGGAAC
Organism: Ambystoma mexicanum; assembly: GCF_040938575.1. Lineage (NCBI taxonomy): Eukaryota > Metazoa > Chordata > Amphibia > Caudata > Ambystomatidae > Ambystoma > Ambystoma mexicanum. The sequence goes on from NC_090938.1 coordinate 804,035,854, forward strand.
ACCGCCACAGACTCAGTCGTCGGGGAGCAGGGAACATCGACCCCACAGACTCAGTCCTCAGGGATCAGAGCTATCTTTCGGGGGAATACCGACCCCACAGACTCAGTCCTCGGGGAGCAGAGCTATCTTTCGGGGGAATACCGACCCCACAGACTCAGTCCTCGGGAGCAGAGCGATCTCTCGGACCCCAGAGCCTCAGTCCTCGGGGAGCAGAACTATCTCCCGGGGAACACCGACCCAACAGACTCAGTCCTCAGGGAGCAGGGAACCCCAACGCCACAGACTCAGTCTTCAGACAGCAGAGCAATCTCCCAGGGAACACCGACCCCACAGACTCAGTCCCCGGACAGCAAAGCTATCTCCCAGGGAACACCTCCACCGACTCAGTCCTCGGGGAGCAAAGCTATCTCCCGGGAACACCGACCCCACAGACCCAGTCCCTGGGGAGCAGGGAACACCGACCCCACAGACTCAGTCCCCAGACAGCAGAGCTGTCTCCCGGGGAACACCGACCCCACAGACTCAGTCCCGAGACAGCAGATCGATCTCTCGGGGAACATCAACCCCACAGACTCAGTCCTCGGGGAGCAGAGCTATCTCCCGGGGAACACCGACCCCACAGACTCAGTCCTCGGGGAGCAGAGCTATCTCTTGGACCCCCCAGACTCAGTCCTCGGGAGCAGAGCTATCTCTCGGGGGGCCCAACCCTAAAGAATCAGTCCTCGGGAGCAGAGCTATCTCTCGGACTCCACAGACTCAGTCCTCGGGGAGCAGAGCTATCTCCCGGGGAACACCAACCCCACAGACTCAATCCTCAGGGAGCAGATCGATCTCTCGGGGAACACCGACCCCACAGACTCAGTCCTCAGGGAGCAGAGCTATCTCCCGGGGGACACCGACCCCACAGACTCAGTCCTTAGGAAGCAGAGATATCTCCCAGGGAACACCCCCACAGACTCAGTCCTCGGGGAGCAGGGAACACCGACCACACAAACTCAGTCCCCGGACAGCAGAACTATCTCCCGGGGAACACCGACCCCACAGACTCAGTCCTCGGGGAGCAGAGCTATCTCCCAGGGAACACCGACCCCACAGACTCAGTCCTCGGGGAGCAGGGAACACCGATCCCACAGACTCAGTCCCCGGACAGCAGAGCGATCTCCCAGGGAACACTGACCCCACAGACTCAATCCTCGGGGTGCAGAGCTATCTCCCAGGGGACACCGACCCCACTGACTCAGTCCTCGGGGAGCAGAGCTATCTCCCGGGGCACACCGACCCCACAGACTCAGTCCTTAGGAAGCAGAGATATCTCCCACGGAACACCCCCACAGACTCAGTCCTCGGGGAGCAGGGAACACCGACCCCACAGACTCAGTCCTCGGGGAGCAGAGCTATCTCCCAGGGAACACCGACCCCACAGACTCAGTCCTCGGGGAGCAGGGGACACCGACCCCACAGACTCAGTCCCCGGACAGCAGAGCGATCTCCCAGGGAACACCGACCCCACAGACTCAGTCCCCAGACAGCAAAGCTATCTCCCGGGGAACATCCCCACCTACTCAGTCCTCGGGGAGCAGGGAACACCGACCCCACAGACTCAGTCCTCGGGGAGCAGAGCTATCTCCCAGGGAACACCGACCCCACAGACTCAGTCCTCGGGGAGCAGAGCTATCTCTCGGGGAACAGAGACCCCACAGACTCAGTCCTTAGGAAGCAGAGATATCTCCCGGGGAACACCCCCACAGACTCAGTCCTCGGGGAGCAGGGAACACCGACCCCACAGACTCAGTCCTCGGGAGCAGAGCTATCTCCCGGGGGACACCGACCCCACAGACTCAGTCCTTAGGAAGCAGAGATATCTCCCAGGGAACACCCCCACAGATTCAGTCCTCGGGGAGCAGGGAACACCGACCCCACAGACTCAGTCCCCGGACAGCAGAGCTATCTCCCAGGGAACACCGACCCCACAGACTCAGTCCTCGGGGAGCAGAGCTATCTCCCAGGGAACACTGACCCCACAGACTCAGTCCTCGGGGAGCAGGGAACACCGACCCCACAGACTCAGTCCCCGGACAGGAGAGCGATCTCCCAGGGAACACCGACCCCACAGACTCAGTCCCCAGACAGCAAAGCTATCTCCCGGGGAACATCCCCACCTACTCAGTCCTCGGGGAGCAGGGAACACCGACCCCACAGACTCAGTCCTCGGGGAGCAGAGCTATCTCCCAGGGAACACCGACCCCACAGACTCAGTCCTCGGGGACCAGAGCTATCTCCCAGGGAACATTGACCCCACAGACTAAGTCCCCAGACAGCAGAGCTATCTCCCGGGGGACACCGACCCCACAGACTCAGTCCCCGGACAGCAGAGCTATCTCTCGCGGAATACAGACCCAACAGACTCAGTCCTCGGGGAGCAGGGAACACCGACCCCACAGACTCAGTCTTCAGACAGCAGAGCTATCTCCCAGGGAGCATCCCCACCTACTCAGTCCTCGGGGAGCAGGGAACACCGACCCCACAGACTCAGTCCCCAGAAGCAGAGCTATCTCCCAGGGAACACCCCCACAGACTCAGTCGTCGGGGAGCAGGGAACACCGACCCCACAGACTCAGTCCCCAGACAGAAGAGCTATCTCCCGGGGAACACCGACCCCACAGACTCAGTCCTCGGGGAGCAGAGCTATCTTTCGGGGGAATACCGACCCGCAGACTCAGTCCTCGGGGAGCAGAGCTATCTTTTGGGGGAATACCGACCCCACAGACTCAGTCCTCGGGGAGCAGAGCTATCTCCCGGGGAACACCGACCCAACAGACTCAGTCCTCGGGGAGCAGGGAACACCGACCCCACAGACTCTGTCTTCAGACAGCAGAGCCATCTCCCGGTGAACACCGACCCCACAGACTCAGTCTTCGGGAGCAGGGAACACCGACCCCACAGACTCAGTCCTCGGGGAGCAGGGAACACCGATCCCACAGACTCAGTCCTTAGGAAGCAGAGCTATCTCCGAGGGAACACCCCCACAGACTCAGTCGTCGGGGAGCAGGGAACACCGACCCCACAGACTCAGTCCCCAGACAGAAGAGCTATCTCCCGGGGAACACTGACCCCACAGACTCAGTCCTTGGGGAGCAGAGCTATCTTTCGGGGGAATACCGACCCCACAGACTCAGTCCTCGGGGAGCAGAACTATCTGTCAGGGAACACCGACCCCACAGACTCAGTCTCCAGACAGCAGAGCGACCTCTCGGGGACACCGACCCCACAGACTCAGTCCCCAGACAGCAGAGCGATCTCTCGGGGGACACCGACCCCACAGACTCAGTCCTCGGGGAGCAGAGCTATCTTTCGGGGGAATACCGACCCCACAGACTCAGTCCTCGGGGAGCAGAGCTATCTTTCGGGGGAATACCGATCCCACAGACTCAGTCCTCGGGAGCAGAGCGATCTCTCGGACCCCAGAGACTCAGTCTTCGGGGAGCAGAACTATCTCCCGGGGAACACCGACCCAACAGACTCAGTCTTCAGACAGCAGAACGATCTCCCAGGGAACACCGACCCCACAGACTCAGTCCTCAGACAGCAGAGCCATCTCCCGGTGAACACCGACCCTACAGAATCAGTCCCCGGACAGCAAAGCTATCTCCCTGGGAACACCCCCACCGACTCAGTCCTCGGGGAGCAAAGCTATCTCCCGGGGAACACCTACCCCACAGACTCAGTCCCTGGGGAGCAGGGAACACCGACCCCACAGACTCAGTCTTCAGACAGCAGAACGATCTCCCAGGGAACACCGACCCCACAGACTCAGTCCTCAGACAGCAGAGCCATCTCCCGGTGAACACCGACCCTACAGAATCAGTCCCCGGACAGCAAAGCTATCTCCAAGGGAACACCCCCACCGACTCAGTCCTCGGGGAGCAAAGCTATCTCCCGGGGAACACCTACCCCACAGACTCAGTCCCTGGGGAGCAGGGAACACCGACCCCACAGACTCAGTCCCCAGACAGCAGAGCTATCTCCCGGGAACACCGCCCACACAGGCTCAGTCCTCGGGGAGCAGAGCCATCTCCCAGGGAACACCGACCCCACAGACTCAGTCCTCGGGGAGCAGAGCTATCTCCCAGGGAACACCGACCCCGCAGACTCAGTCCCCGGACAGCAAAGCTATCTCCCAGGGAACATCCCCACAGACTCAGTCCTCGGGGGGCAGGGAACACCGACCCCACAGACTCAGTCCTCAGACAGCAGAGCTATCTCTCGGGGAACAGAGACCCCACAGATTCAGTCCTTAGGAAGCAGAGATATCTCCCAGGGAACACCCCCACAGACTCAGTCCTCGGGGAGCAGGGAACACCGACACCACAGAATCAGTCCTCGGGGAGCAGAGCTGTCTCCCAGGGAACACCGACCCCACAGACTCCGTCCTCGGGGAGCAGGGAACACCGACGCCACAGTCTCAGTCCCCGGACAGCAGAGCGATCTCCCAGGGAACACCGACCCCACAGACTCAGTCCCCAGACAGCAAAGCTATCTCCCGGGGAGCATCCCCACCTACTCAGTCCTCGGGGAGCAGGGAACACTGACCCCACAGACTCAGTTCTCGGGGAGCAGAGCTATCTCCCAGGGAACACCGACCCCACAGACTCAGTCCTCGGGGACCAGACCTATCTCCCAGGGAACACCGACCCACAGACTCAGTCCCCAGACAGCAGAGCTATCTCCCAGGGGACACCAACCCCACAGACTCAGTCCCCGGACAGCAGAGCTATCTCTTGGGGAACACAGACCCAACAGACTCAGTCCTCGGGCAGCAGGGAACACCGACCCTACAGACTCAGTCTTCAGACAGCAGAGCTATCTCCCAGGGAACATCCCCACCTACTCAGTCCTCGGGGAGCAGGGAACACCGACCCCACAGACTCAGTCCCCAGACAGCAAAGCTATCTCCCAGGGAACACCGACCCCACAGACTCAGTCCCCGGACATCAAAGCTATCTCCCAGGGAACATCCGCACAGACTCAGTCCTCGAGGAGCAGGGAACACCGAGCCCACAGACTCGGTACTCAGACAGCAGAGCGATCTCTCGGGGAACAGAGACCCCACACACTCAGTCCTTAGGAAGCAGAGATATCTCCCAGGGAACACCCCCACAGACTCATTACTCGGGGAGCAGGGAACACCGACCCCACAGACTCGGTCCTCAGGGAGCAGGGAACACCGACCCCACAGACTCAGTCCTTGGGGAGCAGAGCTATCTTTCGGGGGAATACCGACCCCACAGACTCAGTCCTCGGGAGCAGAGCTATCTCTCGGATCCCAGAGACTCAGTCCTCGGGGAGCAGAACTATCTCTCGGGGGACACTGACGCCACAGACTCAGTCCCCAGAAGCAGAGCTATCTCCCAGGGAACACCCCCACAGACTCAGTCGTCGGGGAGCAGGGAACACCGACCCCACAGACTCAGTCCCCAGACAGAAGAACTATCTCCCGGGGAACACCGACCCCACAGACTCAGTCCCCAGACAGAAGAGCTATCTCCCGGGGAACACCGACCCCACAGACTCAGTCCTCGGGGAGCAGAGCTATCTTTCGGGGGAATACCGACCCGCAGACTCAGTCCTCGGGGAGCAGAGCTATCTTTTGGGGGAATACTGACCCCACAGACTCAGTCCTCGGGGAGCAGAGCTATCTCCCGGGGAACACCGACCCAACAGACTCAGTCCTCGGGGAGCAGGGAACACCGACCCCACAGACTCTGTCTTCAGACAGCAGAGCCATCTCCCGGTGAACACCGACCCCACAGACTCAGTCTTCGGGAGCAGGGAACACCGACCCCACAGACTCAGTCCTCGGGGAGCAGGGAACACCGATCCCACAGACTCAGTCCTTAGGAAGCAGAGCTATCTCCGAGGGAACACCCCCACAGACTCAGTCGTCGGGGAGCAGGGAACACCGACCCCACAGACTCAGTCCCCAGACAGAAGAGCTATCTCCCGGGGAACACTGACCCCACAGACTCAGTCCTTGGGGAGCAGAGCTATCTTTCGGGGGAATACCGACCCCACAGACTCAGTCCTCGGGGAGCAGAACTATCTGTCAGGGAACACCGACCCCACAGACTCAGTCTCCAGACAGCAGAGCGACCTCTCGGGGACACCGACCCCACAGACTCAGTCCCCAGACAGCAGAGCGATCTCTCGGGGGACACCGACCCCACAGACTCAGTCCTCGGGGAGCAGAGCTATCTTTCGGGGGAATACCGACCCCACAGACTCAGTCCTCGGGGAGCAGAGCTATCTTTCGGGGGAATACCGATCCCACAGACTCAGTCCTCGGGAGCAGAGCGATCTCTCGGACCCCAGAGACTCAGTCTTCGGGGAGCAGAACTATCTCCCGGGGAACACCGACCCAACAGACTCAGTCTTCAGACAGCAGAACGATCTCCCAGGGAACACCGACCCCACAGACTCAGTCCTCAGACAGCAGAGCCATCTCCCGGTGAACACCGACCCTACAGAATCAGTCCCCGGACAGCAAAGCTATCTCCCAGGGAACACCCCCACCGACTCAGTCCTCGGGGAGCAAAGCTATCTCCCGGGGAACACCTACCCCACAGACTCAGTCCCTGGGGAGCAGGGAACACCGACCCCACAGACTCAGTCTTCAGACAGCAGAACGATCTCCCAGGGAACACCGACCCCACAGACTCAGTCCTCAGACAGCAGAGCCATCTCCCGGTGAACACCGACCCTACAGAATCAGTCCCCGGACAGCAAAGCTATCTCCAAGGGAACACCCCCACCGACTCAGTCCTCGGGGAGCAAAGCTATCTCCCGGGGAACACCTACCCCACAGACTCAGTCCCTGGGGAGCAGGGAACACCGACCCCACAGACTCAGTCCCCAGACAGCAGAGCTATCTCCCGGGAACACCGCCCACACAGGCTCAGTCCTCGGGGAGCAGAGCCATCTCCCAGGGAACACCGACCCCACAGACTCAGTCCTCGGGGAGCAGAGCTATCTCCCAGGGAACACCGACCCCGCAGACTCAGTCCCCGGACAGCAAAGCTATCTCCCAGGGAACATCCCCACAGACTCAGTCCTCGGGGGGCAGGGAACACCGACCCCACAGACTCAGTCCTCAGACAGCAGAGCTATCTCTCGGGGAACAGAGACCCCACAGATTCAGTCCTTAGGAAGCAGAGATATCTCCCAGGGAACACCCCCACAGACTCAGTCCTCGGGGAGCAGGGAACACCGACACCACAGAATCAGTCCTCGGGGAGCAGAGCTATCTCCCAGGGAACACCGACCCCACAGACTCCGACCTCGGGGAGCAGGGAACACCGACGCCACAGTCTCAGTCCCCGGACAGCAGAGCGATCTCCCAGGGAACACCGACCCCACAGACTCAGTCCCCAGACAGCAAAGCTATCTCCCGGGGAGCATCCCCACCTACTCAGTCCTCGGGGAGCAGGGAACACTGACCCCACAGACTCAGTTCTCGGGGAGCAGAGCTATCTCCCAGGGAACACCGACCCCACAGACTCAGTCCTCGGGGACCAGACCTATCTCCCAGGGAACACCGACCCACAGACTCAGTCCCCAGACAGCAGAGCTATCTCCCAGGGGACACCAACCCCACAGACTCAGTCCCCGGACAGCAGAGCTATCTCTTGGGGAACACAGACCCAACAGACTCAGTCCTCGGGCAGCAGGGAACACCGACCCTACAGACTCAGTCTTCAGACAGCAGAGCTATCTCCCAGGGAACATCCCCACCTACTCAGTCCTCGGGGAGCAGGGAACACCGACCCCACAGACTCAGTCCCCAGACAGCAAAGCTATCTCCCAGGGAACACCGACCCCACAGACTCAGTCCCCGGACATCAAAGCTATCTCCCAGGGAACATCCGCACAGACTCAGTCCTCGAGGAGCAGGGAACACCGAGCCCACAGACTCGGTACTCAGACAGCAGAGCGATCTCTCGGGGAACAGAGACCCCACACACTCAGTCCTTAGGAAGCAGAGATATCTCCCAGGGAACACCCCCACAGACTCATTACTCGGGGAGCAGGGAACACCGACCCCACAGACTCGGTCCTCAGGGAGCAGGGAACACCGACCCCACAGACTCAGTCCTTGGGGAGCAGAGCTATCTTTCGGGGGAATACCGACCCCACAGACTCAGTCCTCGGGAGCAGAGCTATCTCTCGGATCCCAGAGACTCAGTCCTCGGGGAGCAGAACTATCTCTCGGGGGACACTGACGCCACAGACTCAGTCCCCAGAAGCAGAGCTATCTCCCAGGGAACACCCCCACAGACTCAGTCGTCGGGGAGCAGGGAACACCGACCCCACAGACTCAGTCCCCAGACAGAAGAACTATCTCCCGGGGAACACCGACCCCACAGACTCAGTCCTCAGGGAGCAGAGCTATCTTTCGGGGTAATACCGACCCCACAGACTCAGTCCTCTGGGAGCAGAGCTATCTTTCGGGGGAATACCTACCCCACAGACTCAGTCCTCGGAGAGCAGAGCTATCTCCTGGGGAACACCGACCCAACAGACTCAGTCCTCGGGGAGCAGGGAACACCGACCCCACAGACTCAGTCCTCGGGGAGCAGGGAACACCGACCCCACAGACTCAGTCCTTAGGAAGCAGAGCTATCGCCCAGGGAACACCCCCACAGACTCAGTCGTCGGGGAGCAGGGAACACTGACCACACAGACTCAGTCCCCAGACAGAAGAGCTATCTCCCGGGGAACACTGACCCCACAGACTCAGTCCTTGGGGAGCAGAGCTATCTTTCGGGGGAATACCGACCCCACAGACTCAGTCCTCGGGAGCAGAGCATTCTCTCGGCCCCCAGAAACTCAGTCCTCGGGGAGCAGAACTATCTCTCAGGGAACACCGACCCCACAGACTCAGTCCCCAGACAGCAGAGCGATCTCTCGGGGGACACCGACCCCACAGACTCAGTCCCCAGACAGCAGAGCGATCTCTCGGGGGACACCAACCCCACAGACTCAGTCCCCAGACAGCAAAGCTATCTCCCAGGGAACACCGCCACAGACTCAGTCGTCGGGGAGCAGGGAACATCGACCCCACAGACTCAGTCCTCGGGGAGCAGAGCTATCTTTCGGGGGAATACCGACCCCACAGACTCAGTCCTCGGGGAGCAGAGCTATCTTTCGGGGGAATACCGACCCCACAGACTCAGTCCTCGGGAGCAGAGCGATCTCTCGGACCCCAGAGCCTCAGTCCTCGGGGAGCAGAACTATCTCTCAGGGAACACCGACCCCACAGACTCAGTCTCCAGACAGCAGAGCGATCTCTCGGGGGACACTGACCCCACAGACTCAGTGCCCAGAAGCAGAGCTATCTCCCAGGGAACACCCCCACAGACTCAGTCGTCGGGGAGCAGGGAACACCGACCCCACAGACTCAGTCCCCAGACAGCAGAGCGATCTCTCGGGGGACACCGACCCCACAGACTCAGTCCCCAGAAGCAGAGCTATCTCCCGGGGAACACCGACCCCACAGACTCAGTCCTCGGGGAGCAGAGCTATCTTTCGGGGGAATACCGGCCCCACAGACTCAGTCCTCGGGAGCAGAGCTATCTTTCGGGGGAATACCGACCCCACAGACTCAGTCCTCGGGGAGCAGAGCCATCTCCCGGTGAACACCGACCCCACAGACTCAGTCGTCGGGGAGCAGGGAACACCGACCCCACAGACTCAGTCCTTAGGAAGCAGAGCTATCTCCCAGGGAACACCCCCACAGACTCATTCGTCGGGGAGCAGGGAACAGTGACCCCACAGACTCAGTCCTTGGGGAGCAGAGCTATCTTTCGGGGGAATACCGACCCCACAGACTCAGTCCTCTAGAGCAGAGCATTCTCTCGGACCCCAGAGACTCAGTCCTCAGGGAGCAGAACTATCTCTCAGGGAACACCGACCCCACTGTCTCAGTCTCCAGACAGCAGAGCGATCTCTTGGGGGATACCGACCCCACAGACTCAGTCCCCAGACAGCAGAGAGATCTCTCAGGGGACACCGACCCCACAAACTCAGTCCCCAGACAGCAAAGCTATCTCCCAGGGAACACCGCCACAGACTCAGTCGACGGGGAGCAGGGAACACTGACCCCACAGACTCAGTCCTCGGGGAGCAGAGCTATCTTTCGGGGGAATACCGACCCCACAGACTCAGTCCTCGGGGAGCAGAGCTATCGCTCGGGGGAATACCGACCCCACAGACTCAGTCCTCGGGAGCAGAGCGATCTCTCGGACCCCAGAGACTCAGTCCTCGGGGAGCAGAACTATCTCCCGGGGAACACCGACCCCACAGACTCAGTCCCCGGACAGCAGAGCTATCTCCCGGGAACACCCCCACAGACTCAGTCGTCGGGGAGCAGGGAACACCGACCCCACAGACTCAGTCTTCAGACAGTAGAGCGATCTCCCAGGGAACACCGATCCCACAGACACAGTCCTCAGACAGCAGCGCCATCTCCCCGTGAAAACCGACCCTACAGAATCAGTCCCCGGACAGCAAAGCTATCTCCCAGGGAACACCCCCACCGACTCAGTCCTCGGGGAGCAAAGCAACTCCCGGGGAACACCGACCCCACAGACTCAGTCCCCGGGGAGCAGGGAACACCGACCCCACAGACTCAGTCCCCAGACAGCAGAGCTATCTCCCGGGGAACACCGACCCCACAGACTCAATCCTCAGGGAGCAGATCGATCTCTCGGGGAACACCGACCCCACAGACTCAGTCCTCGGGGAGCAGAGCTATCTCCCGGGGAACACCGACCCCACAGACTCAGTCCCCGGACAGCAGAGCTATCTCCCGGGAACACCCCCACAGACTCGGTCCTCGGGGATCAGGGAACACCGACCCCACAGACTCAGTTCCCAGACAGCAAAGCTATCTCCCAGGGAACACCCCCACAGACTCAGTCCTCGGGGAGCAGAGCTATCTCCAGGGGGACACCGACCCCACAGACTCAGTCCCCGGACAGCAGAGCTATCTCCCGGGGAACACCGACCCCACAGACTCAGTCCCCGGACAGCAGAGCTATCTCCCAGGGAACACCGACCCCACAGACTCAGTCCTCGGGGAGCAGAGCTATCTCCCAGGGAACACCGACCCCACAGACTCAGTCCTCCGGGAGCAGGGAACACCGACGCCACAGACTCAGTCCCCAGACAGCAGAGCGATCTCCCAGGGAACACCGACCCCACAGACTCAGTCCCCAGAGAGCAAAGCTATCTCCCGGGGAGCATCCCCACCTACTCTGTCCTCGGGGAGCAGGGAACACCGACCCCACAGACTCAGTCCTCGGGGAGCAGAGCTATCTCCCAGGGAACACCAACCCCACAGACTCAGTCCCCAGACAGCAAAGCTATCTCCCGGGGAACACCGACCCCACAGACTCAGTCCTCGGGGAGCAGAGCTATCTTTCGGGGGAATACCGACCCAACAGACTCAGTCCTCGGGGAGCAGAGCTATCTTTCAGGGGAATACCTACCCCACAGACTCAGTCCTCGGGGAGCAGAGCTATCTCCCGGGGAACATCCCCACCTACTCAGTCCTCGGGGAGCCGGGAACACTGACCCCACAGACTCAGTCCCCGGACAGCAAAGCTTTCTCCCAGGGAACACCGACCCCACAGACTCAGTCCCCGGACATCAAAGCTATCTCCCAGGGAACATCCCCACAGACTCAGTCCTCGGGGAGCAGGGAACACCGACCCCACAGACTCAGTCCTCAGACAGCAGAGCGATCTCTCGGGGAACAGAGACCCCACAGACTCAGTCCTTAGGAAGCAGAGATATCTCCCAGGGAACACCCCCACAGACTCAGTCCTCGGGGAGCAGGGAACACCGACCCCACAGACTCGGTCCTCGGGGAGCAGGGAACACCGACCCCACAGACTCAGTCCTCGGGAGCAGAGTGATCTCTCGGACCCCAGAGACTTAGTCCTCGGGGAGCAGAACTATCTCTCAGGGAACGCCGACCCCACAGACTCAGTCTCCAGACAGCAGAGCGATCTCTCGGGGGACACTGACCCCACAGACTCAGTGCCCAGAAGCAGAGCTATCTCCCAGGGAACACCCCCACAGACTCAGTCGTCGGGGAGCAGGGAACACCGACCCCACAGACACAGTCCCCAGACAGAAGAGCTATCTCCCGGGGAACACCGACCCCACAGACTCAGTCCTCGGGGAGCAGAGCTATCTTTCGGGGGAATACCGACCCCACAGACTCAGTCCTCGGGGAGCAGAGCTATCTTTCAGGGGAATACCTACCCCACAGACTCAGTCCTCGGGGAGCAGAGCTATCTCCCGAGGAACACCGACCCAACAGACTCAGTCCTCGGGGAGCAGGGAACACCGACCCCACAAACTCAGTCCTCGGGGAGCAGGGAACACCCCCACAGACTCAGTCCTCGGGGAGCAGGGAACACCGACCCCACAGACTCGGTCCTCGGGGAGCAGGAAACACCGACCCCACAGACTCCGTTCTCGGGGAGCAGAGCTATCTCCCAGGGAACACCGACCCCACAGACTCCGTCCTCGGGGAGCAGGGAACACCGACGCCACAGACTCAGTCCCCGGACAGCAGAGCGATCTCCCAGGGAACACCGACCCCACAGACTCATTCCCCAGACAGCAAAGCTATCTCCCGGGGAGCATCCCCACCTACTCAGTCCTCGGGGAGCAGGGAACACTGACCCCACAGACTCAGTCCTCGGGGAGCAGAGCTATCTCCCAGGGAACACCGACCCCACAGACTCAGTCCTCGGGGACCAGAGCTATCTCCCAGGGAACACCGACCCACAGACTCAGTCCCCAGACAGCAGAGCTATCTCCCGGGGGACACCAACCCCACAGACTCAGTCCCCGGACAGCAGAGCTATCTCTTGGGGAATACAGACACAACAGACTCAGTCCTCGGGCAGCAGGGAACACCGACCCTACAGACTCAGTCTTCAGACAGCAGAGCTATCTCCCAGGGAACATCCCCACCTACTCAGTCCTCGGGGAGCAGGGAACACCGACCCCACAGACTCAGTCCCCGGACAGCAAAGCTATCTCCCAGGGAACACCGACCCCACAGACTCAGTCCCCGGACATCAAAGCTATCTCCCAGGGAACATCCGCACAGACTCAGTCCTCGAGGAGCAGGGAACACCGACCCCACAGACTCGGTCCTCAGACAGCAGAGCGATCTCTCGGGGAACAGAGACCCCACACACTCAGTCCTTAGGAAGCAGAGATAACTCCCAGGGAACACCCCCACAGACTCATTCCTCGGGGAGCAGGGAACACCGACCCCACAGACTCGGTCCTCAGGGAGCAGGGAACACCGACCCCACAGACTCAGTCCTTGGGGAGCAGAGCTATCTTTTGGGGGAATACCGACCCCACAGACTCAGTCCTCGGGAGCAGAGCAATCTCTCGGATCCCAGAGACTCAGTCCTCGGGGAGAACAACTATCTCTCAGGGAACACCGACCCCACAGACTCAGTCTCCAGACAGCAGAGCGATCTCTCGGGGGACAATGACCCCACAGACTCAGTCCCCAGAAGCAGAGCTATCTCCCAGGGAAACCCCCACAGACTCAGTCGTCGGGGAGCAGGGAACACCGACCCCACAGACTCAGTCCCCAGACAGAAGAACTATCTCCCGGGGAACACCGACCCCACAGACTCAGTCCTCGGGGAGCAGAGCTATCTTTCGGGGTAATACCGACCCCACAGACTCAGTCCTCTGGGAGCAGAGCTATCTTTCGGGGAATACCTACCCCACAGACTCAGTCCTCGGAGAGCAGAGCTATCTCCTGGGGAACACCGACCCAACAGACTCAGTCCTCGGGGAGCAGGGAACACCGACCCCACAGACTCAGTCCTCGGGGAGCAGGGAACACCGACCCCACAGACTCAGTCCTTAGGAAGCAGAGCTATCTCCCAGGGAACACCCCCACAGACTCAGTCGTCGGGGAGCAGGGAACACCGACCCCACAGACTCAGTCCCCAGACAGAAGAGCTGTCTCCCGGGGAACACTGACCCCACAGACTCAGTCCTTGGGGAGCAGAGCTATCTTTTGGGGGAATACCGACCCCACAGACTCAGTCCTCGGGAGCAGAGCAATCTCTCGGACCCCAGAAACTCAGTCCTCGGGGAGCAGAACTATCTCTCAGGGAACACCGACCCCACAGACTCAGTCCCCAGACAGCAGAGCGATCTCTCGGGGGACACTGACCCCACAGACTCAGTCCCCATAAGCAGCGCTATCTCCCAGGGAACACCCCCACAGACTCAGTCGTCGGGGAGCAGGGAACACCGACCCCACAGACTCAGTCCCCAGACAGAAGAACTATCTCCCGGGGAACACCGACCCCACAGACTCAGTCCTCGGGGAGCAGAGCTATCTTTCGGGGTAATACCGACCCCACAGACTCAGTCCTCTGGGAGCAGAGCTATCTTTCGGGGGAATACCTACCCCACAGACTCAGTCCTCGGAGAGCAGAGCTATCTCCTGGGGAACACCGACCCCACAGACTCAGTCCCCGGGGAGCAGGGAACACCGACCCCACAGACTCAGTCCCCAGACAGCAGAGCTATCTCCTGGGGAACACCGACCACACAGACACAATCCTCAGGGAGCAGATCGATCTCTCGGGGAACACCGACCACACAGACTCAGTCCTCGGGGAGCAGAGCTATCTCCCAGGGAACACCGACCCCACAGACTCAGTCCCCGGACAGCAGAGCTATCTCCCGGGAACACCCCCACAGACTCAGTCCTCGGGGATCAGGGAACACCGACCCCACAGAATCAGTTCCCAGACAGCAAAGCTATCTCCCAGGGAACACCCCCACAGACTCAGTCCTCGGGGAGCAGAGCTATCTCCCGGGGGACACCGACCGCACAGACTCAGTCCCCGGATAGCAGAGCTATCTCCCGGGGGACACCGACCCCACAGACTCAGTCCTTAGGAAGCAGAGATATCTCCCACGGAACACCCCCACAGACTCAGTCCTCGGGGAGCAGGGAACACCGACCCCACAGACTCAGTCCTTGGGGAGCAGAGCTATCTCCCAGGGAACACCGACCCTACAGACTCAGTCCTCGGGGAGCAGGGAACACCGACCCCACAGACTCAGTCCCCGGACAGCAGAGCGATCTCCCAGGGAACACCGACCCCACAGACTCAGTCCCCAGACATTAAAGCTATCTCCCGGGAACATCCCCACCTACTCCGTCCTCGGGGAGCAGGGAACACCGACCCCACAGACTCAGTCCTCGGGGAGCAGGGAACACTGACCCCACAGACTCAGTCCTTGGGGAGCAGAGCTATCTCCCAGGGAACACCGACCCCACAGACTCAGTCCTCGGGGAGCAGGGAACACCGACCCCACAGACTCAGTCCCCGGACAGCATAGCGATCTCCGAGGGAACACCGACCCCACAGACTCAGTCCCCAGACAGCAAAGCTATCTCCCGGGGAACATCCCCACCTACTCAGTCCTCGGGGAGCAGGGAACACCGACCCCACAGACTCAGTCCTCGGGGAGCAGAGCCATCTCCCAGGGAACACCGACCCCACAGACTCAGTCCTCGGGGAGCAGAGCTATCTCCCAGGGAACACCGACCCCGCAGACTCAGTCCCCGGACAGCAAAGCTATCTCCCAGGGAACATCCCCACAGACTCAGTCCTCGGGGAGCAGGGAACACCGACCCCGCAGACTCAGTCCTCAGACAGCAGAGCTATCTCTCGGGGAACAGAGACCCCACAGATTCAGTCCTTAGGAAGCAGAGATATCTCCCAGGGAACACCCCCACAGACTCAGTCCTCGGGGAGCAGTGAACACCGACACCAAAGAATCAGTCCTCGGGGAGCAGAGCTATCTCCCAGGGAACACCGACCCCACAGACTCCGTCCTCGGGGAGCAGGGAACACCGACGCCACAGTCTCAGTCCCCGGACAGCAGAGCGATCTCCCAGGGAACACCGACCCCACAGACTCAGTATCCAGACAGCAAAGCTATCTCCCGTGGAGCATCCCCACCTACTCAGTCCTCGGGGAGCAGGGAACACTGACCCCACAGACTCAGTCCTCGGGGAGCAGAGCTATCTCCCAGGGAACACCGACCCCACACACTCAGTCCTCGGGGACCAGAGCTATCTCCCAGGGAACACCGACCCACAGACTCAGTCCCCAGACAGCAGAGCTATCTCCCGGGGGACACCAACCCCACAGACTCAGTCCCCGGACAGCAGAGCTATCTCTTGGGGAACACAGACCCAACAGACTCAGTCCTCGGGCAGCAGGGAACACCGACCCTACAGACTCAGTCTTCAGACAGCAGAGCTATCTCCCAGGGAACATCCCCACCTACTCAGTCCTCGGGGAGCAGGGAACACCGACCCCACAGACTCAGTCCCCAGACAGCAAAGCTATCTCCCAGGGAACACCAACCCCACAGACTCAGTCCCCGGACATCAAAGCTATCTCCCAGGGAACATCCGCACAGACTCAGTCCTCGAGGAGCAGGGAACACCGACCCCACAGACTCGGTCCTCAGACAGCAGAGCGATCTCTCGGGGAACAGAGACCCCACACACTCAGTCCTTAGGAAGCAGAGATATCTCCCAGGGAACACCCCCACAGACTCATTCCTCGGGGAGCAGGGAACACCGACCCCACAGACTCGGTCCTCAGGGAGCAGGGAACACCGACCCCACAGACTCAGTCCTTGGGGAGCAGAGCTATCTTTCGGGGGAATACCGACCCCACAGACTCAGTCCTCGGGAGCAGAGCGATCTCTCGGATCCCAGAGACTCAGTCCTCGGGGAGCAGAACTATCTCTCGGGGGACACTGACCCCACAGACTCAGTCCCCAGAAGCAGAGCTATCTCCCAGGGAACACCCCCACAGACTCAGTCGTCGGGGAGCAGGGAACACCGACCCCACAGACTCAGTCCTCAGGGAGCAGAGCTATCTTTCGGGGGAATACCTACCCCACAGACTCAGTCCTCGGAGAGCAGAGCTATCTTTCGGGGTAATACCGACCCCACAGACTCAGTCCTCTGGGAGCAGAGCTATCTTTCGGGGGAATACCTACCCCACAGACTCAGTCCTCGGAGAGCAGAGCTATCTCCTGGGGAACACCGACCCAACAGACTCAGTCCTCAGGGAGCAGAGCTATCTTTCGGGGTAATACCGACCCCACAGACTCAGTCCTCTGGGAGCAGAGCTATCTTTCGGGGGAATACCTACCCCACAGACTCAGTCCTCGGAGAGCAGAGCTATCTCCTGGGGAACACCGACCCAACAGACTCAGTCCTCGGGGAGCAGGGAACACCGACCCCACAGACTCAGTCCTCGGGGAGCAGGGAACACCGACCCCACAGACTCAGTCCTTAGGAAGCAGAGCTATCTCCCAGGGAACACCCCCACAGACTCAGTCGTCGGGGAGCAGGGAACACCGACCACACAGACTCAGTCCCCAGACAGAAGAGCTATCTCCCGGGGAACACTGACCCCACAGACTCAGTCCTTGGGGAGCAGAGCTATCTTTCGGGGGAATACCGACCCCACAGACTCAGTCCTCGGGAGCAGAGCATTCTCTCGGACCCCAGAAACTCAGTCCTCGGGGAGCAGAACTATCTCTCAGGGAACACCGACCCCACAGACTCAGTCCCCAGACAGCAGAGCGATCTCTCGGGGGACACCGACCCCACAGACTCAGTCCCCAGACAGCAGAGCGATCTCTCGGGGGACACCAACCCCACAGACTCATTCTCCAGACAGCAAAGCTATCTCCCAGGGAACACCGCCACAGACTCAGTCGTCGGGGAGCAGGGAACATCGACCCCACAGACTCAGTCCTCGGGGATCAGAGCTATCTTTCGGGGGAATACCGACCCCACAGACTCAGTCCTCGGGGAGCAGAGCTATCTTTCGGGGGAATACCGACCCCACAGACTCAGTCCTCGGGAGCAGAGCGATCTCTCGGACCCCAGAGCCTCAGTCCTCGGGGAGCAGAACTATCTCCCGGGGAACACCGACCCAACAGACTCAGTCCTCAGGGTGCAGGGAACCCCAACGCCACAGACTCAGTCTTCAGACAGCAGAGCAATCTCCCAGGGAACACCGACCCCACAGACTCAGTCCTTAGACAGCAGAGCCATCTCCCGGTGAACACCGACCCTACCGAATCAGTCCCCGGACAGCAAAGCTATCTCCCAGGGAACACCTCCACCGACTCAGTCCTCGGGGAGCAAAGCTATCTCCCGGGAACACCGACCCCACAGACCCAGTCCCTGGGGAGCAGGGAACACCGACCCCACAGACTCAGTCCCCAGACAGCAGAGCTGTCTCCCGGGGAACACCGACCCCACAGACTCAGTCCCGAGACAGCAGATCGATCTCTCGGGGAACATCAACCCCACAGACTCAGTCCTCGGGGAGCAGAGCTATCTCCCGGGGAACACCGACCCCACAGACTCAGTCCTCGGGGAGCAGAGCTATCTCTTGGACCCCCCAGACTCAGTCCTCGGGAGCAGAGCTATCTCTCGGGGGGCCCAACCCTAAAGACTCAGTCCTCGGGAGCAGAGCTATCTCTCGGACTCCACAGACTCAGTCCTCGGGGAGCAGAGCTATCTCCCGGGGAACACCAACCCCACAGACTCAATCCTCAGGGAGCAGATCGATCTCTCGGGGAACACCGACCCCACAGACTCAGTCCTCAGGGAGCAGAGCTATCTCCCGGGGGACACCGACCCCACAGACTCAGTCCTTAGGAAGCAGAGATATCTCCCAGGGAACACCCCCACAGACTCAGTCCTCGGGGAGCAGGGAACACCGACCACACAAACTCAGTCCCCGGACAGCAGAACTATCTCCCGGGGAACACCGACCCCACAGACTCAGTCCTCGGGGAGCAGAGCTATCTCCCAGGGAACACCGACCCCACAGACTCAGTCCTCGGGGAGCAGGGAACACCGATCCCACAGACTCAGTCCCCGGACAGCAGAGCGATCTCCCAGGGAACACTGACCCCACAGACTCAATCCTCGGGGTGCAGAGCTATCTCCCAGGGGACACCGACCCCACTGACTCAGTCCTCGGGGAGCAGAGCTATCTCCCGGGGCACACCGACCCCACAGACTCAGTCCTTAGGAAGCAGAGATATCTCCCACGGAACACCCCCACAGACTCAGTCCTCGGGGAGCAGGGAACACCGACCCCACAGACTCAGTCCTCGGGGAGCAGAGCTATCTCCCAGGGAACACCGACCCCACAGACTCAGTCCTCGGGGAGCAGGGGACACCGACCCCACAGACTCAGTCCCCGGACAGCAGAGCGATCTCCCAGGGAACACCGACCCCACAGACTCAGTCCCCAGACAGCAAAGCTATCTCCCGGGGAACATCCCCACCTACTCAGTCCTCGGGGAGCAGGGAACACCGACCCCACAGACTCAGTCCTCGGGGAGCAGAGCTATCTCCCAGGGAACACCGACCCCACAGACTCAGTCCTCGGGGAGCAGAGCTATCTCTCGGGGGACAGAGACCCCACAGACTCAGTCCTTAGGAAGCAGAGATATCTCCCGGGGAACACCCCCACAGACTCAGTCCTCGGGGAGCAGGGAACACCGACCCCACAGACTCAGTCCTCGGGAGCAGAGCTATCTCCCGGGGGACACCGACCCCACAGACTCAGTCCTTAGGAAGCAGAGATATCTCCCAGGGAACACCCCCACAGATTCAGTCCTCGGGGAGCAGGGAACACCGACCCCACAGACTCAGTCCCCGGACAGCAGAGCTATCTCCCAGGGAACACCGACCCCACAGACTCAGTCCTCGGGGAGCAGAGCTATCTCCCAGGGAACACTGACCCCACAGACTCAGTCCTCGGGGAGCAGGGAACACCGACCCCACAGACTCAGTCCCCGGACAGGAGAGCGATCTCCCGGGGAACATCCCCACCTACTCAGTCCTCGGGGAGCAGGGAACACCGACCCCACAGACTCAGTCCTCGGGGAGCAGAGCTATCTCCCAGGGAACACCGACCCCACAGACTCAGTCCTCGGGGACCAGAGCTATCTCCCAGGGAACATTGACCCCACAGACTAAGTCCCCAGACAGCAGAGCTATCTCCCGGGGGACACCGACCCCACAGACTCAGTCCCCGGACAGCAGAGCTATCTCTCGCGGAATACAGACCCAACAGACTCAGTCCTCGGGGAGCAGGGAACACCGACCCCACAGACTCAGTCTTCAGACAGCAGAGCTATCTCCCAGGGAGCATCCCCACCTACTCAGTCCTCGGGGAGCAGGGAACACCGACCCCACAGACTCAGTCCCCAGAAGCAGAGCTATCTCCCAGGGAACACCCCCACAGACTCAGTCGTCGGGGAGCAGGGAACACCGACCCCACAGACTCAGTCCCCAGACAGAAGAGCTATCTCCCGGGGAACACCGACCCCACAGACTCAGTCCTCGGGGAGCAGAGCTATCTTTCGGGTGGAATACCGACCCCACAGACTCAGTCCTCGGGGAGCAGAGCTATCTTTTGGGGGAATACCGACCCCACAGACTCAGTCCTCGGGGAGCAGAGCTATCTCCCGGGGAACACCGACCCAACAGACTCAGTCCTCGGGGAGCAGGGAACACCGACCCCACAGACTCTGTCTTCAGACAGCAGAGCCATCTCCCGGTGAACACCGACCCCACAGACTCAGTCTTCGGGAGCAGGGAACACCGACCCCACAGACTCAGTCCTTAGGAAGCAGAGCTATCTCCGAGGGAACACCCCCACAGACTCAGTCGTCGGGGAGCAGGGAACACCGACCCCACAGACTCAGTCCCCAGACAGAAGAGCTATCTCCCGGGGAACACTGACCCCACAGACTCAGTCCTTGGGGAGCAGAGCTATCTTTCGGGGGAATACCGACCCCACAGACTCAGTCCTCGGGGAGCAGAACTATCTGTCAGGGAACACCGACCCCACAGACTCAGTCTCCAGACAGCAGAGCGACCTCTCGGGGACACCGACCCCACAGACTCAGTCCCCAGACAGCAGAGCGATCTCTCGGGGGACACCGACCCCACAGACTCAGTCCTCGGGGAGCAGAGCTATCTTTCGGGGGAATACCGACCCCACAGACTCAGTCCTCGGGGAGCAGAGCTATCTTTCGGGGGAATACCGATCCCACAGACTCAGTCCTCGGGAGCAGAGCGATCTCTCGGACCCCAGAGACTCAGTCTTCGGGGAGCAGAACTATCTCCCGGGGAACACCGACCCAACAGACTCAGTCTTCAGACAGCAGAACGATCTCCCAGGGAACACCGACCCCACAGACTCAGTCCTCAGACAGCAGAGCCATCTCCCGGTGAACACCGACCCTACAGAATCAGTCCCCGGACAGCAAAGCTATCTCCCAGGGAACACCCCCACCGACTCAGTCCTCGGGGAGCAAAGCTATCTCCCGGGGAACACCTACCCCACAGACGCAGTCCCTGGGGAGCAGGGAACACCGACCCCACAGACTCAGTCTTCAGACAGCAGAACGATCTCCCAGGGAACACCGACCCCACAGACTCAGTCCTCAGACAGCAGAGCCATCTCCCGGTGAACACCGACCCTACAGAATCAGTCCCCGGACAGCAAAGCTATCTCCAAGGGAACACCCCCACCGACTCAGTCCTCGGGGAGCAAAGCTATCTCCCGGGGAACACCTACCCCACAGACTCAGTCCCTGGGGAGCAGGGAACACCGACCCCACAGACTCAGTCCCCAGACAGCAGAGCTATCTCCCGGGAACACCGCCCACACAGGCTCAGTCCTCGGGGAGCAGAGCCATCTCCCAGGGAACACCGACCCCACAGACTCAGTCCTCGGGGAGCAGAGCTATCTCCCAGGGAACACCGACCCCGCAGACTCAGTCCCCGGACAGCAAAGCTATCTCCCAGGGAACATCCCCACAGACTCAGTCCTCGGGGGGCAGGGAACACCGACCCCACAGACTCAGTCCTCAGACAGCAGAGCTATCTCTCGGGGAACAGAGACCCCACAGATTCAGTCCTTAGGAAGCAGAGATATCTCCCAGGGAACACCCCCACAGACTCAGTCCTCGGGGAGCAGGGAACACCGACACCACAGAATCAGTCCTCGGGGAGCAGAGCTATCTCCCAGGGAACACCGACCCCACAGACTCCGTCCTCGGGGAGCAGGGAACACCGACGCCACAGTCTCAGTCCCCGGACAGCAGAGCGATCTCCCAGGGAACACCGACCCCACAGACTCAGTCCCCAGACAGCAAAGCTATCTCCCGGGGAGCATCCCCACCTACTCAGTCCTCGGGGAGCAGGGAACACTGACCCCACAGACTCAGTTCTCGGGGAGCAGAGCTATCTCCCAGGGAACACCGACCCCACAGACTCAGTCCTCGGGGACCAGACCTATCTCCCAGGGAACACCGACCCACAGACTCAGTCCCCAGACAGCAGAGCTATCTCCCAGGGGACACCAACCCCACAGACTCAGTCCCCGGACAGCAGAGCTATCTCTTGGGGAACACAGACCCAACAGACTCAGTCCTCGGGCAGCAGGGAACACCGACCCTACAGACTCAGTCTTCAGACAGCAGAGCTATCTCCCAGGGAACATCCCCACCTACTCAGTCCTCGGGGAGCAGGGAACACCGACCCCACAGACTCAGTCCCCAGACAGCAAAGCTATCTCCCAGGGAACACCGACCCCACAGACTCAGTCCCCGGACATCAAAGCTATCTCCCAGGGAACATCCGCACAGACTCAGTCCTCGAGGAGCAGGGAACACCGAGCCCACAGACTCGGTACTCAGACAGCAGAGCGATCTCTCGGGGAACAGAGACCCCACACACTCAGTCCTTAGGAAGCAGAGATATCTCCCAGGGAACACCCCCACAGACTCATTACTCGGGGAGCAGGGAACACCGACCCCACAGACTCGGTCCTCAGGGAGCAGGGAACACCGACCCCACAGACTCAGTCCTTGGGGAGCAGAGCTATCTTTCGGGGGAATACCGACCCCACAGACTCAGTCCTCGGGAGCAGAGCTATCTCTCGGATCCCAGAGACTCAGTCCTCGGGGAGCAGAACTATCTCTCGGGGGACACTGACGCCACAGACTCAGTCCCCAGAAGCAGAGCTATCTCCCAGGGAACACCCCCACAGACTCAGTCGTCGGGGAGCAGGGAACACCGACCCCACAGACTCAGTCCCCAGACAGAAGAACTATCTCCCGGGGAACACCGACCCCACAGACTCAGTCCTCAGGGAGCAGAGCTATCTTTCGGGGTAATACCGACCCCACAGACTCAGTCCTCTGGGAGCAGAGCTATCTTTCGGGGGAATACCTACCCCACAGACTCAGTCCTCGGAGAGCAGAGCTATCTCCTGGGGAACACCGACCCAACAGACTCAGTCCTCGGGGAGCAGGGAACACCGACCCCACAGACTCAGTCCTCGGGGAGCAGGGAACACCGACCCCACAGACTCAGTCCTTAGGAAGCAGAGCTATCGCCCAGGGAACACCCCCACAGACTCAGTCGTCGGGGAGCAGGGAACACTGACCACACAGACTCAGTCCCCAGACAGAAGAGCTATCTCCCGGGGAACACTGACCCCACAGACTCAGTCCTTGGGGAGCAGAGCTATCTTTCGGGGGAATACCGACCCCACAGACTCAGTCCTCGGGAGCAGAGCATTCTCTCGGACCCCAGAAACTCAGTCCTCGGGGAGCAGAACTATCTCTCAGGGAACACCGACCCCACAGACTCAGTCCCCAGACAGCAGAGCGATCTCTCGGGGGACACCGACCCCACAGACTCAGTCCCCAGACAGCAGAGCGATCTCTCGGGGGACACCAACCCCACAGACTCAGTCCCCAGACAGCAAAGCTATCTCCCAGGGAACACCGCCACAGACTCAGTCGTCGGGGAGCAGGGAACATCGACCCCACAGACTCAGTCCTCGGGGAGCAGAGCTATCTTTCGGGGGAATACCGACCCCACAGACTCAGTCCTCGGGGAGCAGAGCTATCTTTCGGGGGAATACCGACCCCACAGACTCAGTCCTCGGGAGCAGAGCGATCTCTCGGACCCCAGAGCCTCAGTCCTCGGGGAGCAGAACTATCTCTCAGGGAACACCGACCCCACAGACTCAGTCTCCAGACAGCAGAGCGATCTCTCGGGGGACACTGACCCCACAGACTCAGTGCCCAGAAGCAGAGCTATCTCCCAGGGAACACCCCCACAGACTCAGTCGTCGGGGAGCAGGGAACACCGACCCCACAGACTCAGTCCCCAGACAGCAGAGCGATCTCTCGGGGGACACCGACCCCACAGACTCAGTCCCCAGAAGCAGAGCTATCTCCCGGGGAACACCGACCCCACAGACTCAGTCCTCGGGGAGCAGAGGTATCTTTCGGGGGAATACCGGCCCCACAGACTCAGTCCTCGGGAGCAGAGCTATCTTTCGGGGGAATACCGACCCCACAGACTCAGTCCTCGGGGAGCAGAGCCATCTCCCGGTGAACACCGACCCCACAGACTCAGTCGTCGGGGAGCAGGGAACACCGACCCCACAGACTCAGTCCTTAGGAAGCAGAGCTATCTCCCAGGGAACACCCCCACAGACTCATTCGTCGGGGAGCAGGGAACAGTGACCCCACAGACTCAGTCCTTGGGGAGCAGAGCTATCTTTCGGGGGATTACCGACCCCACAGACTCAGTCCTCTAGAGCAGAGCATTCTCTCGGACCCCAGAGACTCAGTCCTCAGGGAGCAGAACTATCTCTCAGGGAACACCGACCCCACTGTCTCAGTCTCCAGACAGCAGAGCGATCTCTTGGGGGATACCGACCCCACAGACTCAGTCCCCAGACAGCAGAGAGATCTCTCAGGGGACACCGACCCCACAAACTCAGTCCCCAGACAGCAAAGCTATCTCCCAGGGAACACCGCCACAGACTCAGTCGACGGGGAGCAGGGAACACTGACCCCACAGACTCAGTCCTCGGGGAGCAGAGCTATCTTTCGGGGGAATACCGACCCCACAGACTCAGTCCTCGGGGAGCAGAGCTATCGCTCGGGGGAATACCGACCCCACAGACTCAGTCCTCGGGAGCAGAGCGATCTCTCGGACCCCAGAGACTCAGTCCTCGGGGAGCAGAACTATCTCCCGGGGAACACCGACCCCACAGACTCAGTCCCCGGACAGCAGAGCTATCTCCCGGGAACACCCCCACAGACTCAGTCGTCGGGGAGCAGGGAACACCGACCCCACAGACTCAGTCTTCAGACAGTAGAGCGATCTCCCAGGGAACACCGATCCCACAGACACAGTCCTCAGACAGCAGCGCCATCTCCCCGTGAAAACCGACCCTACAGAATCAGTCCCCGGACAGCAAAGCTATCTCCCAGGGAACACCCCCACCGACTCAGTCCTCGGGGAGCAAAGCAACTCCCGGGGAACACCGACCCCACAGACTCAGTCCCCGGGGAGCAGGGAACACCGACCCCACAGACTCAGTCCCCAGACAGCAGAGCTATCTCCCGGGGAACACCGACCCCACAGACTCAATCCTCAGGGAGCAGATCGATCTCTCGGGAACACCGACCCCACAGACTCAGTCCTCGGGGAGCAGAGCTATCTCCCGGGGAACACCGACCCCACAGACTCAGTCCCCGGACAGCAGAGCTATCTCCCGGGAACACCCCCACAGACTAGGTCCTCGGGGATCAGGGAACACCGACCCCACAGACTCAGTTCCCAGACAGCAAAGCTATCTCCCAGGGAACACCCCCACAGACTCAGTCCTCGGGGAGCAGAGCTATCTCCAGGGGGACACCGACCCCACAGACTCAGTCCCCGGACAGCAGAGCTATCTCCCGGGGAACACCGACCCCACAGACTCAGTCCCCGGACAGCAGAGCTATCTCCCAGGGAACACCGACCCCACAGACTCAGTCCTCGGGGAGCAGAGCTATCTCCCAGGGAACACCGACCCCACAGACTCAGTCCTCCGGGAGCAGGGAACACCGACGCCACAGACTCAGTCCCCAGACAGCAGAGCGATCTCCCAGGGAACACCGACCCCACAGACTCAGTCCCCAGAGAGCAAAGCTATCTCCCGGGGAGCATCCCCACCTACTCTGTCCTCGGGGAGCAGGGAACACCGACCCCACAGACTCAGTCCTCGGGGAGCAGAGCTATCTCCCAGGGAACACCAACCCCACAGACTCAGTCCCCAGACAGCAAAGCTATCTCCCGGGGAACACCGACCCCACAGACTCAGTCCTCGGGGAGCAGAGCTATCTTTCGGGGGAATACCGACCCCACAGACTCAGTCCTCGGGGAGCAGAGCTATCTTTCAGGGGAATACCTACCCCACAGACTCAGTCCTCGGGGAGCAGAGCTATCTCCCGGGGAACATCCCCACCTACTCAGTCCTCGGGGAGCCGGGAACACTGACCCCACAGACTCAGTCCCCGGACAGCAAAGCTTTCTCCCAGGGAACACCGACCCCACAGACTCAGTCCCCGGACATCAAAGCTATCTCCCAGGGAACATCCCCACAGACTCAGTCCTCGGGGAGCAGGGAACACCGACCCCACAGACTCAGTCCTCAGACAGCAGAGCGATCTCTCGGGGAACAGAGACCCCACAGACTCAGTCCTTAGGAAGCAGAGATATCTCCCAGGGAACACCCCCACAGACTCAGTCCTCGGGGAGCAGGGAACACCGACCCCACAGACTCGGTCCTCGGGGAGCAGGGAACACCGACCCCACAGACTCAGTCCTCGGGAGCAGAGTGATCTCTCGGACCCCAGAGACTTAGTCCTCGGGGAGCAGAACTATCTCTCAGGGAACACCGACCCCACAGACTCAGTCTCCAGACAGCAGAGCGATCTCTCGGGGGACACTGACCCCACAGACTCAGTGCCCAGAAGCAGAGCTATCTCCCAGGGAACACCCCCACAGACTCAGTCGTCGGGGAGCAGGGAACACCGACCCCACAGACACAGTCCCCAGACAGAAGAGCTATCTCCCGGGGAACACCGACCCCACAGACTCAGTCCTCGGGGAGCAGAGCTATCTTTCGGGGGAATACCGACCCCACAGACTCAGTCCTCGGGGAGCAGAGCTATCTTTCAGGGGAATACCTACCCCACAGACTCAGTCCTCGGGGAGCAGAGCTATCTCCCGAGGAACACCGACCCAACAGACTCAGTCCTCGGGGAGCAGGGAACACCGACCCCACAAACTCAGTCCTCGGGGAGCAGGGAACACCCCCACAGACTCAGTCCTCGGGGAGCAGGGAACACCGACCCCACAGACTCGGTCCTCGGGGAGCAGGAAACACCGACCCCACAGACTCAGTCCTTGGGGAGCAGAGCTATCTTTCGGGGGAATACCGACCCCACAGACTCAGTCCTCGGGAGCAGAGTGATCCCTCGGACCCCAGAGACTCAGTCCTCGGGGAGCAGAACTATCTCTCAGGGAACACCGACCCCACAGACTCAGTCTCCAGACAGCAGAGCGATCACTCGGGGGACACTGACCCCACAGACTCAGTGCCCAGAAGCAGGGCTATCTCCCAGGGAACACCCCCACAGACTCAGTCGTCGGGGAGCAGGGAACACCGACCCCACAGACTCAGTCCCCAGACAGAAGAGCTATCTCCCGGGGAACACCGACCCCACAGACTCAGTCCTCGGGGAGCAGAGCTATCTTTCGGGGAATACCGACCCCACAGACTCAGTCCTCGGGGAGCAGAGCTATCTTTCAGGGGAATACCTACCCCACAGACTCAGTCCTTGGGGAGCAGAGTTATCTCCCGAGGAACACCGACCCAACAGACTCAGTCGTCGGGGAGCAGGGAACACCGACCCCACAGACTCAGTCCTCGGGGAGCAGGGAACACCGACCCCACAGACTCAGTCCTTAGGAAGCAGAGCTATCTCCCAGGGAACACCCCCACAGACTCAGTCGTCGGGGAGCAGGGAACACCGACCCCACAGACTCAGTCCTCGGGAGCAGAGCATTCTCTCAGACCCCAGAAACTCAGTCCTTGGGGAGCAGAACTATCTCTCAGGGAACACCGACCCCACAGACTCAGTCCTCGGGAGCAGAGCGATCTCTCGGACCCCAGAGACTCAGTCCTCGGGGAGCAGAACTATCTCCCGGGGAACACCGACCCCACAGACTCAGTCCCCGGACAGCAGAGCTATCTCCCGGGAACACCCCCACAGACTCAGTCGTCGGGGAGCAGGGAACACCGACCCCACAGACTCAGTCTTCAGACAGTAGAGCGATCTCCCAGGGAACACCGATCCCACAGACACAGTCCTCAGACAGCAGCGCCATCTCCCCGTGAAAACCGACCCTACAGAATCAGTCCCCGGACAGCAAAGCTATCTCCCAGGGAACACCCCCACCGACTCAGTCCTCGGGGAGCAAAGCAACTCCCGGGGAACACCGACCCCACAGACTCAGTCCCCGGGGAGCAGGGAACACCGACCCCACAGACTCAGTCCCCAGACAGCAGAGCTATCTCCCGGGGAACACCG
Organism: Ambystoma mexicanum; assembly: GCF_040938575.1. Classification (NCBI taxonomy): domain Eukaryota; kingdom Metazoa; phylum Chordata; class Amphibia; order Caudata; family Ambystomatidae; genus Ambystoma; species Ambystoma mexicanum. The sequence goes on from NC_090938.1 coordinate 804,064,504, forward strand.
ACCCCACAGACTCAATCCTCAGGGAGCAGATCGATCTCTCGGGGAACACCGACCCCACAGACTCAGTCCTCGGGGAGCAGAGCTATCTCCCGGGGAACACCGACCCCACAGACTCAGTCCCCGGACAGCAGAGCTATCTCCCGGGAACACCCCCACAGACTAGGTCCTCGGGGATCAGGGAACACCGACCCCACAGACTCAGTTCCCAGACAGCAAAGCTATCTCCCAGGGAACACCCCCACAGACTCAGTCCTCGGGGAGCAGAGCTATCTCCAGGGGGACACCGACCCCACAGACTCAGTCCCCGGACAGCAGAGCTATCTCCCGGGGAACACCGACCCCACAGACTCAGTCCCCGGACAGCAGAGCTATCTCCCAGGGAACACCGACCCCACAGACTCAGTCCTCGGGGAGCAGAGCTATCTCCCAGGGAACACCGACCCCACAGACTCAGTCCTCCGGGAGCAGGGAACACCGACGCCACAGACTCAGTCCCCAGACAGCAGAGCGATCTCCCAGGGAACACCGACCCCACAGACTCAGTCCCCAGAGAGCAAAGCTATCTCCCGGGGAGCATCCCCACCTACTCTGTCCTCGGGGAGCAGGGAACACCGACCCCACAGACTCAGTCCTCGGGGAGCAGAGCTATCTCCCAGGGAACACCAACCCCACAGACTCAGTCCCCAGACAGCAAAGCTATCTCCCGGGGAACACCGACCCCACAGACTCAGTCCTCGGGGAGCAGAGCTATCTTTCGGGGGAATACCGACCCCACAGACTCAGTCCTCGGGGAGCAGAGCTATCTTTCAGGGGAATACCTACCCCACAGACTCAGTCCTCGGGGAGCAGAGCTATCTCCCGGGGAACATCCCCACCTACTCAGTCCTCGGGGAGCCGGGAACACTGACCCCACAGACTCAGTCCCCGGACAGCAAAGCTTTCTCCCAGGGAACACCGACCCCACAGACTCAGTCCCCGGACATCAAAGCTATCTCCCAGGGAACATCCCCACAGACTCAGTCCTCGGGGAGCAGGGAACACCGACCCCACAGACTCAGTCCTCAGACAGCAGAGCGATCTCTCGGGGAACAGAGACCCCACAGACTCAGTCCTTAGGAAGCAGAGATATCTCCCAGGGAACACCCCCACAGACTCAGTCCTCGGGGAGCAGGGAACACCGACCCCACAGACTCGGTCCTCGGGGAGCAGGGAACACCGACCCCACAGACTCAGTCCTCGGGAGCAGAGTGATCTCTCGGACCCCAGAGACTTAGTCCTCGGGGAGCAGAACTATCTCTCAGGGAACACCGACCCCACAGACTCAGTCTCCAGACAGCAGAGCGATCTCTCGGGGGACACTGACCCCACAGACTCAGTGCCCAGAAGCAGAGCTATCTCCCAGGGAACACCCCCACAGACTCAGTCGTCGGGGAGCAGGGAACACCGACCCCACAGACACAGTCCCCAGACAGAAGAGCTATCTCCCGGGGAACACCGACCCCACAGACTCAGTCCTCGGGGAGCAGAGCTATCTTTCGGGGGAATACCGACCCCACAGACTCAGTCCTCGGGGAGCAGAGCTATCTTTCAGGGGAATACCTACCCCACAGACTCAGTCCTCGGGGAGCAGAGCTATCTCCCGAGGAACACCGACCCAACAGACTCAGTCCTCGGGGAGCAGGGAACACCGACCCCACAAACTCAGTCCTCGGGGAGCAGGGAACACCCCCACAGACTCAGTCCTCGGGGAGCAGGGAACACCGACCCCACAGACTCGGTCCTCGGGGAGCAGGAAACACCGACCCCACAGACTCAGTCCTTGGGGAGCAGAGCTATCTTTCGGGGGAATACCGACCCCACAGACTCAGTCCTCGGGAGCAGAGTGATCCCTCGGACCCCAGAGACTCAGTCCTCGGGGAGCAGAACTATCTCTCAGGGAACACCGACCCCACAGACTCAGTCTCCAGACAGCAGAGCGATCACTCGGGGGACACTGACCCCACAGACTCAGTGCCCAGAAGCAGGGCTATCTCCCAGGGAACACCCCCACAGACTCAGTCGTCGGGGAGCAGGGAACACCGACCCCACAGACTCAGTCCCCAGACAGAAGAGCTATCTCCCGGGGAACACCGACCCCACAGACTCAGTCCTCGGGGAGCAGAGCTATCTTTCGGGGGAATACCGACCCCACAGACTCAGTCCTCGGGGAGCAGAGCTATCTTTCAGGGGAATACCTACCCCACAGACTCAGTCCTTGGGGAGCAGAGTTATCTCCCGAGGAACACCGACCCAACAGACTCAGTCGTCGGGGAGCAGGGAACACCGACCCCACAGACTCAGTCCTCGGGGAGCAGGGAACACCGACCCCACAGACTCAGTCCTTAGGAAGCAGAGCTATCTCCCAGGGAACACCCCCACAGACTCAGTCGTCGGGGAGCAGGGAACACCGACCCCACAGACTCAGTCCTCGGGAGCAGAGCATTCTCTCAGACCCCAGAAACTCAGTCCTTGGGGAGCAGAACTATCTCTCAGGGAACACCGACCCCACAGACTCAGTCCCCAGACAGCAGAGCGATCTCTCGGGGGACACCGACCCCACAGACTCAGTCCCCAGACAGCAGAGCGATCTCTCGGAGGACACCAACCCCACAGACTCAGTCCCCAGACAGCAAAGCTATCTCCCAGGGAACACTGCCACAGACTCAGTCGTCGGGGAGCAGGGAACATCGACCCCACAGACTCAGTCCTCGGGGAGCAGAGCTATCTTTCGGGGGAATACCGACCCCACAGACTCAGTCCTCGGGGAGCAGAGCTATCTCCCAGGGAACACCGACCCCACAGACTCAGTCCCCGGACAGCAAAGCTATCTCCCAGGGAACATCCCCACAGACTCAGTCCTCGGGGAGCAGGGAACACCGACCCCACAGACTCAGTCCTCAGAAGACAGAGCTATCTCTCGGGGAACAGAGACCCCACAGACTCAGTCCTTAGGAAGCAGAGATATCTCCCAGGGAACACCCCCACAGACTCAGTCCTCGGGGAGCAGGGAACACCGACCCCACAGAATCAGTCCTCGGGGAGCAGAGCTATCTCCCGGGGGACACCGACCCCACAGACTCAGTCCTTAGGAAGCAGAGATATCTCCCAGGGAACACCCCCACAGACTCAGTCCTCGGGGAGCAGGGAACACCGACCCCACAGACTCAGTCCCCGGACAGCAGAGCTATCTCCCAGGGAACACCGACCCCACAGACTCAGTCCTCGGGGAGCAGGGAACACCGACGCCACAGACTCAGTCCCCGGACAGCAGAGCGATCTCCCAGGGAACACCGACCCCACAGACTCAGTCCCCAGAGAGCAAAGCTATCTCCCGGGAAGCATCCCCACCTACTCAGTCCTCGGGGAGCAGGGAACACCGACCCCACAGACTCAGTCCTCGGGGAGCAGGGAACACCGACCCCACAGACTCAGTCCTCTGGGAGCAGAGCTATCTTTCAGGGGAATACCTACCCCACAGACTCAGTCCTTAGGAAGCAGAGATATCTCCCAGGGAACACCCCCACAGACTCAGTCCTCGGGGAGCAGGGAACACCGACCCCACAGACTCGGTCCTCGGGGAGCAGGGAACACCGACCCCACAGACTCAGTCCTCGGGAGCAGAGTGATCTCTCGGACCCCAGAGACTTAGTCCTCGGGGAGCAGAACTATCTCTCAGGGAACACCGACCCCACAGACTCAGTCTCCAGACAGCAGAGCGATCTCTCGGGGGACACTGACCCCACAGACTCAGTGCCCAGAAGCAGAGCTATCTCCCAGGGAACACCCCCACAGACTCAGTCGTCGGGGAGCAGGGAACACCGACCCCACAGACACAGTCCCCAGACAGAAGAGCTATCTCCCGGGGAACACCGACCCCACAGACTCAGTCCTCGGGGAGCAGAGCTATCTTTCGGGGGAATACCGACCCCACAGACTCAGTCCTCGGGGAGCAGAGCTATCTTTCAGGGGAATACCTACCCCACAGACTCAGTCCTCGGGGAGCAGAGCTATCTCCCGAGGAACACCGACCCAACAGACTCAGTCCTCGGGGAGCAGGGAACACCGACCCCACAAACTCAGTCCTCGGGGAGCAGGGAACACCCCCACAGACTCAGTCCTCGGGGAGCAGGGAACACCGACCCCACAGACTCGGTCCTCGGGGAGCAGGAAACACCGACCCCACAGACTCAGTCCTTGGGGAGCAGAGCTATCTTTCGGGGGAATACCGACCCCACAGACTCAGTCCTCGGGAGCAGAGTGATCCCTCGGACCCCAGAGACTCAGTCCTCGGGGAGCAGAACTATCTCTCAGGGAACACCGACCCCACAGACTCAGTCTCCAGACAGCAGAGCGATCACTCGGGGGACACTGACCCCACAGACTCAGTGCCCAGAAGCAGGGCTATCTCCCAGGGAACACCCCCACAGACTCAGTCGTCGGGGAGCAGGGAACACCGACCCCACAGACTCAGTCCCCAGACAGAAGAGCTATCTCCCGGGGAACACCGACCCCACAGACTCAGTCCTCGGGGAGCAGAGCTATCTTTCGGGGGAATACCGACCCCACAGACTCAGTCCTCGGGGAGCAGAGCTATCTTTCAGGGGAATACCTACCCCACAGACTCAGTCCTTGGGGAGCAGAGTTATCTCCCGAGGAACACCGACCCAACAGACTCAGTCGTCGGGGAGCAGGGAACACCGACCCCACAGACTCAGTCCTCGGGGAGCAGGGAACACCGACCCCACAGACTCAGTCCTTAGGAAGCAGAGCTATCTCCCAGGGAACACCCCCACAGACTCAGTCGTCGGGGAGCAGGGAACACCGACCCCACAGACTCAGTCCTCGGGAGCAGAGCATTCTCTCAGACCCCAGAAACTCAGTCCTTGGGGAGCAGAACTATCTCTCAGGGAACACCGACCCCACAGACTCAGTCCCCAGACAGCAGAGCGATCTCTCGGGGGACACCGACCCCACAGACTCAGTCCCCAGACAGCAGAGCGATCTCTCGGAGGACACCAACCCCACAGACTCAGTCCCCAGACAGCAAAGCTATCTCCCAGGGAACACTGCCACAGACTCAGTCGTCGGGGAGCAGGGAACATCGACCCCACAGACTCAGTCCTCGGGGAGCAGAGCTATCTTTCGGGGGAATACCGACCCCACAGACTCAGTCCTCGGGGAGCAGAGCTATCTCCCAGGGAACACCGACCCCACAGACTCAGTCCCCGGACAGCAAAGCTATCTCCCAGGGAACATCCCCACAGACTCAGTCCTCGGGGAGCAGGGAACACCGACCCCACAGACTCAGTCCTCAGAAGACAGAGCTATCTCTCGGGGAACAGAGACCCCACAGACTCAGTCCTTAGGAAGCAGAGATATCTCCCAGGGAACACCCCCACAGACTCAGTCCTCGGGGAGCAGGGAACACCGACCCCACAGAATCAGTCCTCGGGGAGCAGAGCTATCTCCCGGGGGACACCGACCCCACAGACTCAGTCCTTAGGAAGCAGAGATATCTCCCAGGGAACACCCCCACAGACTCAGTCCTCGGGGAGCAGGGAACACCGACCCCACAGACTCAGTCCCCGGACAGCAGAGCTATCTCCCAGGGAACACCGACCCCACAGACTCAGTCCTCGGGGAGCAGGGAACACCGACGCCACAGACTCAGTCCCCGGACAGCAGAGCGATCTCCCAGGGAACACCGACCCCACAGACTCAGTCCCCAGAGAGCAAAGCTATCTCCCGGGAAGCATCCCCACCTACTCAGTCCTCGGGGAGCAGGGAACACCGACCCCACAGACTCAGTCCTCGGGGAGCAGGGAACACCGACCCCACAGACTCAGTCCTCTGGGAGCAGAGCTATCTTTCAGGGGAATACCTACCCCACAGACTCAGTCCTCGGGGAGCAGAGCTATCTCTCGGGGAAAACAGACCCGACAGACTCAGTCCTCGGGGAGCCGGGAACACCGACCCCACAGACTCAGTCCCCGGACAGCAAAGCTATCTCCCAGGGAACACCGACCCCACAGACTCAGTCCCCGGACATCAAAGCTATCTCCCAGGGAACATCCCCACAGACTCAGTCCTCGGGGAGCAGGGAACACCGACCCCACAGACTCAGTCCTCAGACAGCAGAGCGATCTCTCAGGGAACAGAGACCCCACAGACTCAGTCCTTAGGAAGCAGAGATATCTCCCAGGGAACACCCCCACAGACTCAGTCCTCGGGGAGCAGGGAACACCGACCCCACAGACTCAGTCCTCGGGGAGCAGGGAACACCGACCCCACAGACTCAGTCCTTGGGGAGCAGAGCTATCTTTCGGGGGAATACCGACCCCACAGACTCAGTCCTCGGGAGCAGAGTGATCTCTCGGACCCCAGAGACTCAGTCCTCGGGGAGCAGAACTATCTCTCAGGGAACACCGACCCCACAGACTCAGTCTCCAGACAGCAGAGCGATCTCTCTGGGGACACTGACCCCACAGACTCAGTGCCCAGAAGCAGAGCTATCTCCCAGGGAACACCCCCACAGACTCAGTCGTCGGGGAGCAGGGAACACCGACCCACAGACTCAGTCCCCAGACAGAAGAGCTATCTCCCGGGGAACACCGACCCCACAGACTCAGTCCTCGGGGAGCAGAGCTATCTTTCGGGGGAATACCGACCCCACAGACTCAGTCCTCGGGGAGCAGAGCTATCTTTCAGGGGAATACCTACCCCACAGACTTAGTCCTCGGGGAGCAGAGCTATCTCCCGAGGAACACCGACCCAACAGACTCAGTCCTCGGGGAGCAGGGAACACCGACCCCACAGACTCAGTCCTCGGGGAGCAGGGAACACCGACCCCACAGAATCAGTCCTCGGGGAGCAGCGCTATCTCCCGGGGGACACCGACCCCACAGACTCAGTCCTTAGGAAGCAGAGATATCTCCCAGGGAACACCCCCACAGACTCAGTCCTCGGGAGCAGGGAACACCGACCCCACAGACTCAGTCCCCGGACAGCAGAGCTATCTCCCAGGGAACACCGACCCCACAGACTCAGTCCTCGGGGAGCAGAGCTATCTCCCAGGGAACACCGACCCCACAGACTCAGTCCTCGGGGAGCAGGGAACACCGACCCCACAGACTCAGTCCTCGGGGAGCAGAGCTATCTCCCAGGGAACACCGACCCCACAGACTCAGTCCCCAGACAGCAAAGCTATCTCCCGGGGAACACCGACCCCACAGACTCAGTCCTCGGGGAGCAGAGCTATCTTTTGGGGGAATACCGACCCCACAGACTAAGTCCTCGGGGAGCAGAGCTATCTTTCAGGGGAATACCTACCCCACAGACTCAGTCCTCGGGGAGCAGAGCTATCTCTCGGGGAAAACAGACCCAACAGACTCAGTCCTCGGGGAGCAGGGAACACCGACCCTACAGACTCAGTCTTCAGACAGCAGAGCTATCTCCCGGGGAACATCCCCACCTACTCAGTCCTCGGGGAGCCGGGAACACCGACCCCACAGACTCAGTCTCCGGACAGCAAAGCTATCTCCCAGGGAACACCGACCCCACAGACTCAGTCCCCGGACATCAAAGCTATCTCCCAGGGAACATCCCCACAGACTCAGTCCTCGGGGAGCAGGGAACACCGACCCCACAGACTCAGTCCTCAGACAGCAGAGCGATCTCTCGGGGAACAGAGACCCCACAGACTCAGTCCTTAGGAAGCAGAGATATCTCCCAGGGAACACCCCCACAGACTCAGTCCTCGGGGAGCAGGGAACACCGACCCCACAGACTCAGTCCTCGGGGAGCAGGGAACACCGACCCCACAGACTCAGTCCTTGGGGAGCAGAGCTATCTTTCGGGGGAATACCGACCCCACAGACTCAGTCCTCGGGAGCAGAGTGATCTCTCGGACCCCAGAGACTCAGTCCTCGGGGAGCAGAACTATCTCTCAGGGAACACCAACCCCACAGACTCAGTCTCCAGACAGCAGAGCGATCTCTCGGGGGACACTGACCCCACAGACTCAGTGCCCAGAAGCAGAGCTATCTCCCAGGGAACACCCCCACAGACTCAGTCGTCGGGGAGCAGGGAACACCGACCCCACAGACTCAGTCCCCAGACAGAAGAGCTATCTCCCGGGGAACACCGGCCCCACAGACTCAGTCCTCGGGGAGCAGAGCTATCTTTCGGGGGAATACCGACCCCACAGACTCAGTCCTCGGGGAGCAGAGCTATCTCCCGAGGAACACCGACCCAACAGACTCAGTCCTCGGGGAGCAGAGCTATCTCTCGGACCCCCCAGACTCAGTCCTCGGGAGCAGAGCTATCTCTCAGGGGGCTCAACCCTAAAGACTCAGTTCTCGGGAGCAGAGCTATCTCTCGGACTCCACAGACTCAGTCCTCGGGGAGCAGAGCTATCTCCCGGGGAACACCGACCCCACAGACTCAATCCTCAGGGAGCAGATCGATCTCTCGGGGAACACCGACCCCAGAGACTCAGTCCTTGGGGAGCAGAGCTATCTCCCGGGGAACACCCCCACAGACTCAGTCCTCGGGGAGCAGGGAACACCGACCCCACAGACTCAGTCCCCAGACAGCAAAGCTATCTCCCAGGGAACATCCCCACAGACTCAGTCCTCGGGGAGCAGAGCTATCTCTCGGACCCCCCAGACTCAGTCCTCGGGAGCAGAGCTATCTCTCGGGGGGCCCAACCCTACAGACTCAGTCCTCGGGAGCAGAGCTATCTCTCGGACTCCACAGACTCAGTCCTCGGGGAGCAGAGCTATCTCTCGGGGAACACAGACCCCACAGACTGAGTCCTCGGGAGCAGAGCTATCTCTCGGGGAACACAGACCTCATCACAGACTCAGTCCTCGGGGAGCAGAGCTATCTCTCGGACCCCACAGACTCAGTCCTCGGGGAGCAGAGCTATCTCTCGGACCCCACAGACTCAGTCCTCGGGGAGCAGAGCGATCTCTCGGGGGAACACTGACCCCACAGACTGAGTCCTCGGGGAGCAGAGCTATCTCTCGGGGAACACAGACCCCACAAACTCAGTCCTCGGGGAGCAGAGCTATCTCTCGGGGAACACTGACCCCACAGATTCAGTCCTCGGGGAGCAGAGCTATCTCCCGGGGGACACCGACCCCACAGACTCAGTCCTCAGGGAGCAGAGCTATCTCTCGGGGAACACAGACCCCACAGACTCAGTCCTCGGAAGCAGAGCTATCTCTTGGGGAACACAGATCCCACAGACTCAGTCCTCGGGATCAGAGCTATCTCTCGGGGAACACAGACTCAGTCCTTAGAGAGCAGAGCGATCTCTCGGGGGAACACTGACTGACCCCACAAGCCCGGACATCAGACAGCAGGACCATCCCTCGCGTTGCATTGACCTCGCACCTTCAACATGACCCTTCCCTGTCGAAGGACCCAGTGGGCTTTCTAAGCCCGAGTAACAGCCCCACCCCCGGCTTGGACCAGCCGAGCTCCAGAGGGAGCGCTGAGGGGGAGGGAGAGGGAGAGGGGAAGGGGGAGGGCCGTGTGCAGCAGGTGGCTGCCGAGCCAGGCGCCCGCCTCCACCTCCTTGGGGTCAGGAGTCTGACCGCGGTGACACACAGACGCAGACAGACAGACAGACAGAGCCGAGCCACTGCGCGGGCCCCCGGCAAAGGTAAGGGGCCCATCAGAACGCTGGAGTGATGTGGAGGGGCGCCCAAACCCTGGTCACTGGGGTACAGACGCCACACCTAACCCCTGAGCACTGGTGGTACAGAAGCCACACCCAAACCCTGGGCACTGGGGTACAGAAGCCAAACCCAAACCCTGGCCACTGGGGTACAGAAGCCACACCCAAACTCTGGCCACTGGGGTACAGACACCACACCCAAACCCTGGGCACTGGGGTACAGAAGCCACACCCAAACCCTGGGCACTGGGGTACAGGAGCAAAACCCAAACCCTGGCCACTGGGGTACAGACACCACACCCAAACCCTGGGCACTGGGGGTACAGAAGCCACATCCAAACTCTGGCCACTGGGGTACAGACACCACACCCAAACCCTGGGCACTGGGGGTACAGAAGCCAAACCCTGGGCAGTGGGGTACAGACGCCAGACCCAACCCCTGGGAACTGGGGGTACAGAAGCCAAACCCTGGCCATTGGGGTACAGAAGCCAAACCCTGGCCACTGGGGTACAGACGCCAGACCCAACTCCTGGGCACTGGGGGTAGAGAAGCCAAACCCAAACCCTGGCCATTGGGGTACAGACACTCAAACCCTGGCCATTGGGGTACAGAAGCCAAACCCTGGCCATTGGGGTACAGACGCCACACCCAACCCCTGAGCACTGGGGGTACATATGCCACACCCAATCCCTGGCCACTGGGGGTACAGAAGCCACACCCAATCCCTGGGCGCTGGGGGTACAGACGCCACACCCACACCCTGGTCACTGGGGTACAGAAGCCAAACCCAAACCCTGGCCACTGGGGGTACAGACACCACACCCAAACCCTGGTCACTGGGGTACAGAAGCCAAACCCAAACCCTGGTCACTGGGGTACAGAAGCCAAACCCAAACCCTGGCCACTGGGGGTACAGACACCACACCCAAACCCTGGTCACTGGGGTACAGAAGCCAAACCCAAACCCTGGTCACTGGGGTACAGACACCACACCCAAACCCTGGTCACTGGGGTACAGAAGCCAAACCCAAACCCTGGCCACTGGGGGTACATAAGCCACACTCAAAGCCTGCGCACTGGGGGTACAGACGCCACACCCACACCCTGGTCACTGGGGTACAGAAGCCAAACCCAAAACCTGGGCACTGGGGGTACAGACGCCACACCCACACCCTGGTCACTGGGGTACAGAAGCCAAACCCAAACCCTGGCCACTGGGGGTACAGACACCACACCCAAACCCTGGTCACTGGGGTACAGAAGCCAAACCCAAACCCTGGTCACTGGGGTACAGAAGCCAAACCCAAACCCTGGCCACTGGGGGTACATAAGCCACACTCAAAGCCTGCGCACTGGGGGTACAGACGCCACACCCACACCCTGGTCACTGGGGTACAGAAGCCAAACCCAAAACCTGGGCACTGGGGGTACAGACACCACACCCAAACCCTGGTCACTGGGGTACAGAAGCCACACCCAAACCCTGGGCACTGGGGGTACAGACACCACACCCAAACCCTGGTCACTGGGGTACAGAAGCCAAACCCAAACCCTGGGCACTGGGGGTACAGAAGCCAAACCCTGGGCACTGGGGTGCCGAAGCCACACCCAAACCCTGGGCACTGGATGTACAGAAGCGGCACTCAAACCCTGGGCACTGGGGTACAGAAGCCAAACCCAAACCCTGGGCACTGGGGGTACAGACACCACACCCAAACTCTGGACACTGGGGGTACAGAAGCCACACTCAAACCCTGGGCACTGGGGGTACAGACACCACACCCAAGCCCTGGACACTGGGGTACAGAAGCCAAACCCAAACCCTGGGCACAGGGGGTACAGACACCACACCCAAACTCTGGACACTGGGGGTCCAGAAGCCATACTCAAACCCTGGGCACTGGGGGTACAGAAGCCAAACCCTGGGCACTGGGGTGTCGAAGCCACACCCAAACCCTGGGCACTGGAGGTACAGAAGCCACACTCAAACACTGGGCACCGGGGGTACAGAAACCAAACCCTGAATACTGCGGTACAGAAGCCAAACCCTGGTCACTGGGGGTACAGAAGCCACACCGAAACCCTTGCCACTGGGGGTACAGAAGCCACACCCTGGCCACTGGCGTACAGAAGCCAAACCCTGGGCACTGGGGTACAGACGCCACACCCAGACCTTGGCCACTGGGGTACAGAAGCCACACCCAAGGCACTGGGGTACAGAAGCCACACCCAAACACTGGCCACTGGAGTACAGAAGCCACACCCAAACCCTGGCCACTGGGGGCACAGAAACCACACCCAAACCCTGGCCACTGGGGGTACAGAAGCCACACACGAAACCCTTGACACTGGGGGTACAGAAGCCACACCCTGGCCACTGGCGTACAGAAGCCACACCCAGACCTTGGCCACTGGGGTACAGAAGCCACACCCAAGGCACTAGGGTACAGAAGCCACACCCAAACACTGGCCACTGGGGTACAGAAGCCGCACCCAAACCCTGGCCACTGGGGGTACAGAAACCACACCCAAACCATGGGCACTGTGGTACTGGAGCTCTGTAGCTGCACCCAACTGTTGGCACTAGGAGCTATAGGACACCCTTATACTGGAGGTAAAGAGCAACTCCCAACAGCCGGGCTCGGCGGCGCGATGGCCACACCAAGATCCATGGCAGTAGGGATTTCCAGTGGCCACCAAACACTTGGCACTAGGGCAGCCCAGTGGTACCCAAAGGCGTAGCCAGGATTGTCGAGCGCGTGGGGACTGAAGCTAATGTAGTTGGGCCCACCGCAGTGACATAAACATCTGTATAGATTTTGGGAGGGCCTTGCCCCTCAGGCCCTACCGTGTCTACGCGCCTGGTGGTACCCGCAACATTGCCACTCGAATTGTACAGTGCCCCGTTGCTTACAGACTAAGTTTGACCTTTATACACCCTGTACATACATACTGGAGCGGTATGGCAATGTAAGCGGATATAACGCATCCTATGGCAAGCGCTTGGTGCTAAGGTGGCATAGTAGCACCCCACATCCTTGGCACATCCTTGAAGATCCATAGTGGAGGTCTTCATGTAGGTTCCAGATAAGGACGCTGGGTCTGGTCCAATCCCCTCGGAAGAGCATGGTAGCCATTTCGGCCGGGGTGCACCTGGTGAAGACTACGAGGCTCTATCTATGGTTGGTTGCAGAGGTAGAGTGCGGGAAGCTGGGTCTGGGTGGTAATACCCCAAACACTGGTGGCATCACCCTAAGAGCACACGATCTGGAGGTGGGCATGGGGTAGACTTTAGATGGAATTTGGGGTTAGGATGCAGGATTGAGGGTTTAAGTTGGGGAATTATGACGGAATGCAGAAGGTTGACTTGGCGCAGTGATTGGGTTGGCTTCGGAGGGGCGGATTCATTGCTGATGTTGGATTGGGAATGGTGACGGGGTTGTTGTTGGTTTTGGCCGGGGCATTCCTAAATTGGTTTGGAGTGACCAGCATTGTTGATTGGGTATATGATGAAGTCTTTATCGGTGTTGGGTTCGCTTTGGGTTAGAGTCGTTGTTGGTGATGATAATTGGTTTGGGGTTGGGGTTGGGTTGGTTTGGGACTGGGTTATTATTGGGGCTGAGTTTGTTTGGAGCTGGAAGTTGTGATTGTTGTTAGTGTTGTGATTGTTGGTTTGGGGCTGGAGCCATTGGTGCTGGGTTGGCCAGGACTCTGGCTGACGTTTGTGTAGGGTTGGTTTGGGGTTAGGTTGTTGATGGGGTTGGTTTGAGGCTGCAGTCATTGTTGTAAAAAGGGATAGTTTGGAGGTTATATTGTTTGTGTTGAGTTGGCTTGCTTTAGGGTTGTTATTTACATAAGGCTGGTTTAACATTGGGGTTGGGTTGGTTTGCGGTTGGTGCGTTAATGTTGGGTTGCTTTGGGGGTTGGCGTCGTTGTTGGTTTGCGGTTAGTGTGTATTTAGGTTGGTTAGTTGTTAGCACTTTTGATGTTGGGTTAGTTTGAAGCTGGGGTTATTTTTGATGTAGGATTTGTTTTGGGATTCTTTTGGAGGTAAGTTGCTCTGTGGCTAGCGTTGTTGATGTTGGCTTGATTTAGGGGTTGGGTTGTTAGTGCTGAGTTTGTTTGTTGCTGTGGCTATCTGTATAGGGTTGATTTGGGGACCATGGCATTGTTGGTGCTCAGTTGGTTTGGGGTTAGGGGTTAGGGGAATTGTTGAATTTGTTTGGGCTGGAATTGTTTTCTTTGCTGGGTTTGCTTTGGGTCATTGTTGGTGCTAAATTGGTTGGGGGCTGATGTTATTGTTAGGGTTGGGTGCAGTGACTATTGGTGTTGGGTTTGTTTGGAGCTGGCGTTAGTTGGTGGCACGTTGGGGCTATAGTCAGTGTTTGTGTAGAGTTGGTTTTGGGCTGGGTCATCGATGAGCTTGGTGTGAGGCTGGGGTTGTTTGTAAAAGGATAGTTTGGGGCTACAGTCCTTGTTGTGGTTGGATTGATTTGGAATTTGTGTTTTTGTGATGGTGGCATCTATGTTGGCGTAGGGTAGGTTTAGGGATGGTTCCTTGTTAAATTTGGGGTTAATTTGGGCTGATGTCGTTGCATTGGAGTCGATGCTTTTGGGTTGGTTATGGGCTAGCCTTGTTGATGTTCGGTTAGAGATCGAAGTCATTGTGCGTGTAGGGTTGATTTGAGGATTAGGTCATTGTTGGTGTTGAGTTGGTTTGGGGCTTGAGGGCATTGTTGAGATGCTTTGGACTGCAGTCGTTATCACCGCTAGGATGGTTTGGGATTAGGGTCGTTTTGGGTGCATAATTGTTTTGGGACTTATTTTGAGTAGTTGATTTTGGGTCTGGGGTCATTATTGATGATTTGTTTGGTTGGGGTGGTTAGTGTTGGGTTGATTTTGGTCTGGAGTCATTATTGATGTGATTTGTTTGTTTGGGGTGGTTAGTGTTGGGTCGGTTTGGGTCTGGATTCATTATTGATGTGATTTGTTCGGTTGGGGTAGTTAGTGGTGGGTTGATTTGGGTCTGGAGTCATTATTTATGTGATTTGTTTGGTTGGGGTGGTTAGTGTTGGGTTGGTTTGGGTCTGGAGTCATTATTGATGATTTGTTGGGTTGAGGTGGTTAGTGTTGGGTTGATTTGGGTCTGGATTCATTATTGATGTGATGTGTTTGTTTGGGGTGGTTAGTGTTGGGTTGGTTTGTGTCTGGAGTAATTATTGATGTGATTTGCTTGGTTGGGGTGGTTAGTGTTGGGTTGGTTTGGGCCTGGAGTCATTATTGATGTGATTTGTTTGGTTGGGGTGGTTAGTGTTGGGTTGATTTGGGTCTGGAGTCATTATTGATGTGATTTGTTTGTTTGGGGTGGTTAGTGTTGGGTTCGTTTGGGTCTTGAGTCAATAATGGTGTTATTTGTTGGGTTGATTTGGGTCTGGAGTCATTATTGAAGATTTGTTTGGTTGGGGTGGTTAGTGTTGGGTTTGTTTGGGTCTGGAGTCATTATTGATGTCATTTGTTTGGTTGGGGTGGTTAGTGTTGGGTTGGTTTAGGGCTGGAGTCATTATTGATGTCATTTGTTTGTTTGGGGTGGTTAGTGTCGAGATGGTTTGGGTCTGGAGTCATTATTGATGTGATTTGCTTGGTTGGGGTGGCTAGTGTTGGGTTGATTTGGGTCTGGAGTCATTATTGATGATTTGTTTGTTTGGGGTCGTTAGTGTTGGGTTGATTTGGGTCTGGAGTCATTCAGGCTCTGGTCGAGTTGGTGTTAGGATAGATTGGGGCAGGTTTGCTGCTAGGGCTTTGTTGGTTTGGGCTGCAGTGTTCAAGAGATTGGTTTCAGTCTCAAGCCTGCTGCTAAAGGGGTGGTTTGGTGATGGGTCATTGTTGGTGCTGCGTTGATTTAGGGTTAATGTTGTTAGTGTTGGGTTTGCATGGGTTTGGGTTGTAATTGGTGTAGCGTTGGTTTGATGTTGTGGTCGTTGTTGGTGTTGGGTATGTTTAGACATGGGTTATTGTTAGCGTTGGATTGGTATGGGGCTGGTGCCATCGTTGGTTTGGGCTGGTTAAGGGATAGCATTATTGATGTGGTTTGGTCTAGAGTGATTATTGGCTTACGGTTCAGGGTAGGGTCGCTGTTGGTTTTTGGTTGGTTTGCAGTTGGTTAGGGGTTAGCATCATTGATGGTTGGTTTGGCTCATGGGACCATTGTTGATGTAGGGTTGGTTTGGGTTTGTTTTGAGGGCCGAGTTGCATTGTAGTTGGCATCTTTGTTGATGATGGGTTGGCTTGGGGCCGGGATTAGTGCTGGTTTAGGGTGAGTTTGGGGCTGAGCTGTTATTGCGGTCGTTGTTGGTGTTAGGTGACTTGGGTTATTGTTAGCGTTGGATTGGTATGAGGCTGGTGTCGTTGTTGGTTTGGGTTGGTTGGTTTAGCATTATTGATGGGGGTTGTTATAGAGTTGTTATTGCCTCACTTTTGATTTGAGGGTAGGGTTGTTGTTGGTTTTTGGATGGTTTGCAGTTGGTTAGGGGTTAGCGTGGTTGATAGTCGGTTGGTTTGGCACATGGGACCATTGTTGGTGTAGGGTTGGTTTGGGGTTTGTTTTGAGCGCCAAGTTACTTTGTAGTTGGCATCTTTGTTGATGATGGGCTGGCTTAGGGCCGGGATTAGTGCTGGTTTAGGGTGAGTTTGGGGCTGAGCTGTTGTTGCAGTTGTTGTTGTTAGGTGACTTGGGTTATTGTTAGCATTGGATTGGTATGGGGCTGGTGCCGTCGTTGGTTTGGGTTGGTTAAGGGATAGCATTATTGATGTGGGTTGGTCTAGAGTTGTTATTGGCTTACGGTTGATTTTAGGGTAGGGTTGTTGTAGGTTTGCAGTTGGTTAGGGGTTAGCATGGTTGATAGTCGGTTGGTTTGGCTCATGGGACCATTGTTGGTGTAGGGTTGGCTTTATGTTGCAATCGTTGTTGGTGTTTGGTATGTTTAGACTCGGGTAATTGTTAGCGTCGGATTGGTATGGGGCTGGTGCCGTTGTTGGTTTGGGTTGGTTAAGGGATAGCATTATTGATATGGGTTGGTATAGAGTTGTTAATGGCTTACGGTTGATTTGAGGGTAGGGTCGTTGTTGGTTTGCAGTTGGTTAGGGGTTAGCGTCATTGATAGTCGGTTGGACACCAACCCCACAGACTCAGTCCCCAGACAGCAGAGCGATCTCTCAGAGGACACCAACCCCACAGACTCAGTCCCCAGACAGCAAAGCTATCTCCCAGGGAACACCACCACAGACTCAGTCGTCGGGGAGCAGGGAACATCGACCCCACAGACTCAGTCCTCGGGGAGCAGAGCTATCTTTCGGGGAAATACCGACCCCACAGACTCAGTCCTCGTGGAGCAGAGCTATCTTTCGGGGGAATACCGACCCCACAGACTCAGTCCTCGGGAGCAGAGCGATCTCTCGGACCCCAGAGCCTCAGTCCTCGGGGAGCAGAACTATCTCCCGGGGAACACCGACCCCACAGACTCAGTCCCTGGACAGCAGAGGTATCTCCTGGGAACACCCCCACAGACTCAGTCCTCGGGGAGCAGGGAACACCGACCCCACAGACTCAGTCCTCGGCGAGCAGAGCTATCTCTCGGACCCCCCAGACTCAGTCCTCGGGAGCAGAGCTATCTCTCAGGGGGCTCAACCCTAAAGACTCAGTTCTCGGGAGCAGAGCTATCTCTCGGACTCCACAGACTCAGTCCTCGGGGAGCAGAGCTATCTCCCGGGGAACACCGACCCCACAGACTCAATCCTCAGGGAGCAGATCGATCTCTCGGGGAACACCGACCCCAGAGACTCAGTCCTTGGGGAGCAGAGCTATCTCCCGGGGAACACCCCCACAGACTCAGTCCTCGGGGAGCAGGGAACACCGACCCCACAGACTCAGTCCCCAGACAGCAAAGCTATCTCCCAGGGAACATCCCCACAGACTCAGTCCTCGGGGAGCAGAGCTATCTCTCGGACCCCCCAGACTCAGTCCTCGGGAGCAGAGCTATCTCTCGGGGGGCCCAACCCTACAGACTCAGTCCTCGGGAGCAGAGCTATCTCTCGGACTCCACAGACTCAGTCCTCGGGGAGCAGAGCTATCTCTCGGGGAACACAGACCCCACAGACTGAGTCCTCGGGAGCAGAGCTATCTCTCGGGGAACACAGACCTCATCACAGACTCAGTCCTCGGGGAGCAGAGCTATCTCTCGGACCCCACAGACTCAGTCCTTGGGGAGCAGAGCTATCTCTCGGACCCCACAGACTCAGTCCTCGGGGAGCAGAGCGATCTCTCGGGGGAACACTGACCCCACAGACTGAGTCCTCGGGGAGCAGAGCTATCTCTCGGGGAACACAGACCCCACAAACTCAGTCCTCGGGGAGCAGAGCTATCTCTCGGGGAACACTGACCCCACAGATTCAGTCCTCGGGGAGCAGAGCTATCTCCCGGGGGACACCGACCCCACAGACTCAGTCCTCAGGGAGCAGAGCTATCTCTCGGGGAACACAGACCCCACAGACTCAGTCCTCGGAAGCAGAGCTATCTCTTGGGGAACACAGATCCCACAGACTCAGTCCTCGGGATCAGAGCTATCTCTCGGGGAACACAGACTCAGTCCTTAGAGAGCAGAGCGATCTCTCGGGGGAACACTGACTGACCCCACAAGCCCGGACATCAGACAGCAGGACCATCCCTCGCGTTGCATTGACCTCGCACCTTCAACATGACCCTTCCCTGTCGAAGGACCCAGTGGGCTTTCTAAGCCCGAGTAACAGCCCCACCCCCGGCTTGGACCAGCCGAGCTCCAGAGGGAGCGCTGAGGGGGAGGGAGAGGGAGAGGGGAAGGGGGAGGGCCGTGTGCAGCAGGTGGCTGCCGAGCCAGGCGCCCGCCTCCACCTCCTTGGGGTCAGGAGTCTGACCGCGGTGACACACAGACGCAGACAGACAGACAGACAGAGCCGAGCCACTGCGCGGGCCCCCGGCAAAGGTAAGGGGCCCATCAGAACGCTGGAGTGATGTGGAGGGGCGCCCAAACCCTGGTCACTGGGGTACAGACGCCACACCTAACCCCTGAGCACTGGTGGTACAGAAGCCACACCCAAACCCTGGGCACTGGGGTACAGAAGCCAAACCCAAACCCTGGCCACTGGGGTACAGAAGCCACACCCAAACTCTGGCCACTGGGGTACAGACACCACACCCAAACCCTGGGCACTGGGGTACAGAAGCCACACCCAAACCCTGGGCACTGGGGTACAGGAGCAAAACCCAAACCCTGGCCACTGGGGTACAGACACCACACCCAAACCCTGGGCACTGGGGGTACAGAAGCCACATCCAAACTCTGGCCACTGGGGTACAGACACCACACCCAAACCCTGGGCACTGGGGGTACAGAAGCCAAACCCTGGGCAGTGGGGTACAGACGCCAGACCCAACCCCTGGGAACTGGGGGTACAGAAGCCAAACCCTGGCCATTGGGGTACAGAAGCCAAACCCTGGCCACTGGGGTACAGACGCCAGACCCAACTCCTGGGCACTGGGGGTAGAGAAGCCAAACCCAAACCCTGGCCATTGGGGTACAGACACTCAAACCCTGGCCATTGGGGTACAGAAGCCAAACCCTGGCCATTGGGGTACAGACGCCACACCCAACCCCTGAGCACTGGGGGTACATATGCCACACCCAATCCCTGGCCACTGGGGGTACAGAAGCCACACCCAATCCCTGGGCGCTGGGGGTACAGACGCCACACCCACACCCTGGTCACTGGGGTACAGAAGCCAAACCCAAACCCTGGCCACTGGGGGTACAGACACCACACCCAAACCCTGGTCACTGGGGTACAGAAGCCAAACCCAAACCCTGGTCACTGGGGTACAGAAGCCAAACCCAAACCCTGGCCACTGGGGGTACAGACACCACACCCAAACCCTGGTCACTGGGGTACAGAAGCCAAACCCAAACCCTGGTCACTGGGGTACAGACACCACACCCAAACCCTGGTCACTGGGGTACAGAAGCCAAACCCAAACCCTGGCCACTGGGGGTACATAAGCCACACTCAAAGCCTGCGCACTGGGGGTACAGACGCCACACCCACACCCTGGTCACTGGGGTACAGAAGCCAAACCCAAAACCTGGGCACTGGGGGTACAGACGCCACACCCACACCCTGGTCACTGGGGTACAGAAGCCAAACCCAAACCCTGGCCACTGGGGGTACAGACACCACACCCAAACCCTGGTCACTGGGGTACAGAAGCCAAACCCAAACCCTGGTCACTGGGGTACAGAAGCCAAACCCAAACCCTGGCCACTGGGGGTACATAAGCCACACTCAAAGCCTGCGCACTGGGGGTACAGACGCCACACCCACACCCTGGTCACTGGGGTACAGAAGCCAAACCCAAAACCTGGGCACTGGGGGTACAGACACCACACCCAAACCCTGGTCACTGGGGTACAGAAGCCACACCCAAACCCTGGGCACTGGGGGTACAGACACCACACCCAAACCCTGGTCACTGGGGTACAGAAGCCAAACCCAAACCCTGGGCACTGGGGGTACAGAAGCCAAACCCTGGGCACTGGGGTGCCGAAGCCACACCCAAACCCTGGGCACTGGATGTACAGAAGCGGCACTCAAACCCTGGGCACTGGGGTACAGAAGCCAAACCCAAACCCTGGGCACTGGGGGTACAGACACCACACCCAAACTCTGGACACTGGGGGTACAGAAGCCACACTCAAACCCTGGGCACTGGGGGTACAGACACCACACCCAAGCCCTGGACACTGGGGTACAGAAGCCAAACCCAAACCCTGGGCACAGGGGGTACAGACACCACACCCAAACTCTGGACACTGGGGGTCCAGAAGCCATACTCAAACCCTGGGCACTGGGGGTACAGAAGCCAAACCCTGGGCACTGGGGTGTCGAAGCCACACCCAAACCCTGGGCACTGGAGGTACAGAAGCCACACTCAAACACTGGGCACCGGGGGTACAGAAACCAAACCCTGAATACTGCGGTACAGAAGCCAAACCCTGGTCACTGGGGGTACAGAAGCCACACCGAAACCCTTGCCACTGGGGGTACAGAAGCCACACCCTGGCCACTGGCGTACAGAAGCCAAACCCTGGGCACTGGGGTACAGACGCCACACCCAGACCTTGGCCACTGGGGTACAGAAGCCACACCCAAGGCACTGGGGTACAGAAGCCACACCCAAACACTGGCCACTGGAGTACAGAAGCCACACCCAAACCCTGGCCACTGGGGGCACAGAAACCACACCCAAACCCTGGCCACTGGGGGTACAGAAGCCACACACGAAACCCTTGACACTGGGGGTACAGAAGCCACACCCTGGCCACTGGCGTACAGAAGCCACACCCAGACCTTGGCCACTGGGGTACAGAAGCCACACCCAAGGCACTAGGGTACAGAAGCCACACCCAAACACTGGCCACTGGGGTACAGAAGCCGCACCCAAACCCTGGCCACTGGGGGTACAGAAACCACACCCAAACCATGGGCACTGTGGTACTGGAGCTCTGTAGCTGCACCCAACTGTTGGCACTAGGAGCTATAGGACACCCTTATACTGGAGGTAAAGAGCAACTCCCAACAGCCGGGCTCGGCGGCGCGATGGCCACACCAAGATCCATGGCAGTAGGGATTTCCAGTGGCCACCAAACACTTGGCACTAGGGCAGCCCAGTGGTACCCAAAGGCGTAGCCAGGATTGTCGAGCGCGTGGGGACTGAAGCTAATGTAGTTGGGCCCACCGCAGTGACATAAACATCTGTATAGATTTTGGGAGGGCCTTGCCCCTCAGGCCCTACCGTGTCTACGCGCCTGGTGGTACCCGCAACATTGCCACTCGAATTGTACAGTGCCCCGTTGCTTACAGACTAAGTTTGACCTTTATACACCCTGTACATACATACTGGAGCGGTATGGCAATGTAAGCGGATATAACGCATCCTATGGCAAGCGCTTGGTGCTAAGGTGGCATAGTAGCACCCCACATCCTTGGCACATCCTTGAAGATCCATAGTGGAGGTCTTCATGTAGGTTCCAGATAAGGACGCTGGGTCTGGTCCAATCCCCTCGGAAGAGCATGGTAGCCATTTCGGCCGGGGTGCACCTGGTGAAGACTACGAGGCTCTATCTATGGTTGGTTGCAGAGGTAGAGTGCGGGAAGCTGGGTCTGGGTGGTAATACCCCAAACACTGGTGGCATCACCCTAAGAGCACACGATCTGGAGGTGGGCATGGGGTAGACTTTAGATGGAATTTGGGGTTAGGATGCAGGATTGAGGGTTTAAGTTGGGGAATTATGACGGAATGCAGAAGGTTGACTTGGCGCAGTGATTGGGTTGGCTTCGGAGGGGCGGATTCATTGCTGATGTTGGATTGGGAATGGTGACGGGGTTGTTGTTGGTTTTGGCCGGGGCATTCCTAAATTGGTTTGGAGTGACCAGCATTGTTGATTGGGTATATGATGAAGTCTTTATCGGTGTTGGGTTCGCTTTGGGTTAGAGTCGTTGTTGGTGATGATAATTGGTTTGGGGTTGGGGTTGGGTTGGTTTGGGACTGGGTTATTATTGGGGCTGAGTTTGTTTGGAGCTGGAAGTTGTGATTGTTGTTAGTGTTGTGATTGTTGGTTTGGGGCTGGAGCCATTGGTGCTGGGTTGGCCAGGACTCTGGCTGACGTTTGTGTAGGGTTGGTTTGGGGTTAGGTTGTTGATGGGGTTGGTTTGAGGCTGCAGTCATTGTTGTAAAAAGGGATAGTTTGGAGGTTATATTGTTTGTGTTGAGTTGGCTTGCTTTAGGGTTGTTATTTACATAAGGCTGGTTTAACATTGGGGTTGGGTTGGTTTGCGGTTGGTGCGTTAATGTTGGGTTGCTTTGGGGGTTGGCGTCGTTGTTGGTTTGCGGTTAGTGTGTATTTAGGTTGGTTAGTTGTTAGCACTTTTGATGTTGGGTTAGTTTGAAGCTGGGGTTATTTTTGATGTAGGATTTGTTTTGGGATTCTTTTGGAGGTAAGTTGCTCTGTGGCTAGCGTTGTTGATGTTGGCTTGATTTAGGGGTTGGGTTGTTAGTGCTGAGTTTGTTTGTTGCTGTGGCTATCTGTATAGGGTTGATTTGGGGACCATGGCATTGTTGGTGCTCAGTTGGTTTGGGGTTAGGGGTTAGGGGAATTGTTGAATTTGTTTGGGCTGGAATTGTTTTCTTTGCTGGGTTTGCTTTGGGTCATTGTTGGTGCTAAATTGGTTGGGGGCTGATGTTATTGTTAGGGTTGGGTGCAGTGACTATTGGTGTTGGGTTTGTTTGGAGCTGGCGTTAGTTGGTGGCACGTTGGGGCTATAGTCAGTGTTTGTGTAGAGTTGGTTTTGGGCTGGGTCATCGATGAGCTTGGTGTGAGGCTGGGGTTGTTTGTAAAAGGATAGTTTGGGGCTACAGTCCTTGTTGTGGTTGGATTGATTTGGAATTTGTGTTTTTGTGATGGTGGCATCTATGTTGGCGTAGGGTAGGTTTAGGGATGGTTCCTTGTTAAATTTGGGGTTAATTTGGGCTGATGTCGTTGCTTTGGAGTCGATGCTTTTTGGTTGGTTATGGGCTAGCCTTGTTGATGTTCGGTTAGAGATCGAAGTCATTGTGCGTGTAGGGTTGATTTGAGGATTAGGTCATTGTTGGTGTTGAGTTGGTTTGGGGCTTGAGGGCATTGTTGAGATGCTTTGGACTGCAGTCGTTATCACCGCTAGGATGGTTTGGGATTAGGGTCGTTTTGGGTGCATAATTGTTTTGGGACTTATTTTGAGTAGTTGATTTTGGGTCTGGGGTCATTATTGATGATTTGTTTGGTTGGGGTGGTTAGTGTTGGGTTGATTTTGGTCTGGAGTCATTATTGATGTGATTTGTTTGTTTGGGGTGGTTAGTGTTGGGTCGGTTTGGGTCTGGATTCATTATTGATGTGATTTGTTCGGTTGGGGTAGTTAGTGGTGGGTTGATTTGGGTCTGGAGTCATTATTTATGTGATTTGTTTGGTTGGGGTGGTTAGTGTTGGGTTGGTTTGGGTCTGGAGTCATTATTGATGATTTGTTGGGTTGAGGTGGTTAGTGTTGGGTTGATTTGGGTCTGGATTCATTATTGATGTGATGTGTTTGTTTGGGGTGGTTAGTGTTGGGTTGGTTTGTGTCTGGAGTAATTATTGATGTGATTTGCTTGGTTGGGGTGGTTAGTGTTGGGTTGGTTTGGGCCTGGAGTCATTATTGATGTGATTTGTTTGGTTGGGGTGGTTAGTGTTGGGTTGATTTGGGTCTGGAGTCATTATTGATGTGATTTGTTTGTTTGGGGTGGTTAGTGTTGGGTTCGTTTGGGTCTTGAGTCAATAATGGTGTTATTTGTTGGGTTGATTTGGGTCTGGAGTCATTATTGAAGATTTGTTTGGTTGGGGTGGTTAGTGTTGGGTTTGTTTGGGTCTGGAGTCATTATTGATGTCATTTGTTTGGTTGGGGTGGTTAGTGTTGGGTTGGTTTAGGGCTGGAGTCATTATTGATGTCATTTGTTTGTTTGGGGTGGTTAGTGTCGAGATGGTTTGGGTCTGGAGTCATTATTGATGTGATTTGTTTGGTTGGGGTGGCTAGTGTTGGGTTGATTTGGGTCTGGAGTCATTATTGATGATTTGTTTGTTTGGGGTCGTTAGTGTTGGGTTGATTTGGGTCTGGAGTCATTCAGGCTCTGGTCGAGTTGGTGTTAGGATAGATTGGGGCAGGTTTGCTGCTAGGGCTTTGTTGGTTTGGGCTGCAGTGTTCAAGAGATTGGTTTCAGTCTCAAGCCTGCTGCTAAAGGGGTGGTTTGGTGATGGGTCATTGTTGGTGCTGCGTTGATTTAGGGTTAATGTTGTTAGTGTTGGGTTTGCATGGGTTTGGGTTGTAATTGGTGTAGCGTTGGTTTGATGTTGTGGTCGTTGTTGGTGTTGGGTATGTTTAGACATGGGTTATTGTTAGCGTTGGATTGGTATGGGGCTGGTGCCATCGTTGGTTTGGGCTGGTTAAGGGATAGCATTATTGATGTGGTTTGGTCTAGAGTGATTATTGGCTTACGGTTCAGGGTAGGGTCGCTGTTGGTTTTTGGTTGGTTTGCAGTTGGTTAGGGGTTAGCATCATTGATGGTTGGATTGGCTCATGGGACCATTGTTGATGTAGGGTTGGTTTGGGTTTGTTTTGAGGGCCGAGT
The DNA here is from genome assembly GCF_040938575.1 of Ambystoma mexicanum. Taxonomy (NCBI): domain Eukaryota; kingdom Metazoa; phylum Chordata; class Amphibia; order Caudata; family Ambystomatidae; genus Ambystoma; species Ambystoma mexicanum. Next base: position 804,089,506 of record NC_090938.1, read on the forward strand.
TGCATTGTAGTTGGCATCTTTGTTGATGATGGGTTGGCTTGGGGCCGGGATTAGTGCTGGTTTAGGGTGAGTTTGGGGCTGAGCTGTTATTGCGGTCGTTGTTGGTGTTAGGTGACTTGGGTTATTGTTAGCGTTGGATTGGTATGAGGCTGGTGTCGTTGTTGGTTTGGGTTGGTTGGTTTAGCATTATTGATGGGGGTTGTTATAGAGTTGTTATTGCCTCACTTTTGATTTGAGGGTAGGGTTGTTGTTGGTTTTTGGATGGTTTGCAGTTGGTTAGGGGTTAGCGTGGTTGATAGTCGGTTGGTTTGGCACATGGGACCATTGTTGGTGTAGGGTTGGTTTGGGGTTTGTTTTGAGCGCCAAGTTACTTTGTAGTTGGCATCTTTGTTGATGATGGGCTGGCTTAGGGCCGGGATTAGTGCTGGTTTAGGGTGAGTTTGGGGCTGAGCTGTTGTTGCAGTTGTTGTTGTTAGGTGACTTGGGTTATTGTTAGCATTGGATTGGTATGGGGCTGGTGCCGTCGTTGGTTTGGGTTGGTTAAGGGATAGCATTATTGATGTGGGTTGGTCTAGAGTTGTTATTGGCTTACGGTTGATTTTAGGGTAGGGTTGTTGTAGGTTTGCAGTTGGTTAGGGGTTAGCATGGTTGATAGTCGGTTGGTTTGGCTCATGGGACCATTGTTGGTGTAGGGTTGGCTTTATGTTGCAATCGTTGTTGGTGTTTGGTATGTTTAGACTCGGGTAATTGTTAGCGTCGGATTGGTATGGGGCTGGTGCCGTTGTTGGTTTGGGTTGGTTAAGGGATAGCATTATTGATATGGGTTGGTATAGAGTTGTTAATGGCTTACGGTTGATTTGAGGGTAGGGTCGTTGTTGGTTTGCAGTTGGTTAGGGGTTAGCGTCATTGATAGTCGGTTGGTTTGGCTCATGGGACCTTTGTTGGTGTACGGGTTGGCGCTTGGGGTTTGTTTTGAGGGCCGAGTTGCTTTGTAGTTGGCATCTTTGTTGATGATGGCTTTGCTTGGGGCCGGGATTAGTGCTGGTTTAGAGTGAATTTGGGGCTGAGCTGTTGTTGGGGTCGTTGTTGATGTTAGGTGACTTGGGTTATTGTTAGCGTTGGATTGGTATGAGGCTGGTGTCGTCGTTGGTTTGGGTTGGTTACGGGATAGCATTATTAATGTGGGTTGGTATAGAGTTGTTATTGGCTTACGGTTGATTTGAGGGTAGGGTCGTTGTTGGTTTGCAGTTGGTTAGAGGTTAGCGTCGTTGATAGTCGGTTGGTTTAGCTCATGGGACCTTTGTTGGTGTAGGGTTGGCTTGGGGTTGGTTTTGCGGGCCGAGTTGCTTTGTAGTTGGCATCCTTGTTGATGATGGGTTGGCTTGGGGCTGGGATCAGTGCTGATTTAGCGTGAGTTTGGGGCTGAGCTGTTGTTGGGGTTGTTGTTAGGGTTGGGGATGAATTGAGGTTGGGTTTGGGTCTAGGCCATAAGGGGCTTTGGCCCCTGGGCATGCAGTAACTACCGTGCACCCCCAAAGCAATGGCAAAACGGAGCATGTTGTGGGATAGGAGGTGATGGAAAGGTGTGGGGAGTGGGGAGGAAAACCCCCCAAAAACACCACTGAATAGAATGCAACTTGTATGTATCTCATGTATGTTCTTTGGCAATGTTTATCCAACGTGTCATGCCAACGAAGTGCCTTGTCGTGTATATGCGAGAGGGGGGGGGGGGGGTGATGTTATGTGATGGGGAGGGAGGAAGTAGGGCGATGGGGGGTGCATATGGCGGGTAGGGAGTGGAGCTGGGAGATAGGCCATGGAGGGGCCTATTTGATGGGGAGGCCAGAAGGGGGAGGGCTGGCTGAGAGGGGGCGGGGCCATGCTGTGGGAGTGGCGGTGATAAAGGAGGGGTCTGGCCGCCATGGGGGGTGGCGGTGCTCCTCGGGCACGGACACAGCGGGTGCTGGCGCTCCTCTTCATCCGAAACCATGATGGGGAGGGCGGGGCTCCTCCCCCCCCGCAGGACCAGACCTCGCTGAAGGTAAGCGCCCTTCCTCTCATCTTTATCCCGAGCCCCCTCCCCCGACCCCTAGGTGGCGAACCCCCCTCCTCTCCCCCCATCGGTGCACTAGGCTGCAGTGCACCCCAAGCCTCGGCTCAGGGGGGCGGGGGTCAGAGCCCACAGGACCCCAATGGAAGCCGCCGCCGCTAAAGGCACCCCCCCCCCTTTCCAGGAAGCCAGTCACGAGGCAGCCACTCGCCCTCCTCCGCCCAGTCACGCAAGCGGGGTCGGGGGGGAGGGGGGCACTGCGACCTAGGAAGCGAGTGGGGGTCCTCAGGGCGGGCAGCCCATTGATGGGGTCTGAGCGACCTTAAGGAGACGAGATTAGCGGGGAGTGGAAAAGGGCGTCCAGGTACCCAGCATGGGGGGTGGGAGGGCACTGGGGCAGGACCTACACAGTCTGCCATTATAGGAGTCTTACTCTGTGCTTGGGACCACCTGCCCACTTCAGAGTAAACCTGCTAACATCCCTGGAGGATGACTGGACCATATCACCAAGCAGCCCACTCGCCCCTGGGGAGGGGGACAGCCCCCCTAATGTTAAAACCGACCGAACTCCTTGCAAGAGGACTGCAGACATAACAGGCCCCTGGAGGAGACTAGCCCCCTCATTCCTTCATTCATTTTGTCATAGCGTGAATGCGTTTCAGCCATTAAGGTTCTGCCAGGGTGGCCAAGACCCTGGTAGTCACCCATGTCTAAATGCAGTGTGTGTGGGCGCCGCCGAGGAAATGCTATGGACTAATGGGCTTTAACGATATAGTTGCATGAGAAGCGACAGTGCACATTTTTGTCGTTAAAGTAGCTGCATTCTTATGCAGAGGTGATGTGCAATAGTGTTTGTGTTATAGTGAGTGCAGGCTGTGTGGCGTGAGCCTGTGCTAAGTTACAAAGGTGTGGTGTGTGGGGGAGAAAACATGTTAGCTGTACAAACAGCAGTGTCTACTTCCTGGGTTCTTACTGTGTACAGGGGGCAGTGCTGCGTTTCACAGGCCGTCCAAGTGCTCGATGAATGCATAATACTCGCCCTCCGCGTAAGTGCTCGATGAAGGCGTAATGCTCGCCCTCCGCGAGGTTCTTGAGAGACTGCCATCGCTAGTTCCTTCTGGTGCGAAACAGGGACCCCATTCCATGATGACAGGCGGCGGCGGCCTGGCCCAGCATCTTTAGAGTTACCTGGCGTGCCAACAGTGAGCGAGGGGTCCGAGTAGCATGATATGATATGGCATTTATAACGCGCCTACACACATGTGTTTCAAGGCGCGATGCTTGTCCTGCTGCCGGATGATCTGCGGGATTTTCCCAAGGTGTATTTTACATGCGATACATTACCCCGCTCCAAGACCCTGTGTCGGGGTTCACCTCGTAGAACTCACCAAAAATTACAAAAGTAGTCAAAAGGGGGTGTGCGCCGGTGCAAGCAGTAACGCAATTTTATTCAGGGCCCAGGCGCAGCTGGGACAGCAAATTCAAACAGAGCACGGAAAAGAACTGCATGAAAAGACGCTGTCAAAGAACCACCCTCAAAACAAACACTTTTGTAGAACGCAAATTACCATTTGCAATCGTGTGACACAGAAAAATCTCACCATACAAAAATGATTGCTCCTTGCACTTTGGACCCATATAGAACTTTATATATTGCAATTGATCATTGGGTCCATGGAGCGTTCTGTCATTTCATCGATGGGTGCAATTTCGATGTTTTTACGAGTATGTTTTACCGAAAAAAACGAATCAAAGTTGATTTATTTTTCCTATTGTTTTTTTTACCTATTCCTGACACCCCCACCCCTTATTTTTTTTTAAATATCTTTATTGTTTCCCGAAAGGGAGAAGGGGAAATGGGGGAAGGGAAGGGGAAGGGAAGTTACAACGTACAAACACATAACATAACATAACTGGCATGTTGGCATTTCTGTAGATATCTCTGGTCGGGTCCGTTTCCTTGGCGCTTCTTGGCGACCTTGTTATCCATGTCGCCGGCTGTCTATGTGGGCAGGTTCTACCCTCCCATCTATGCTGTCCATTCGGTTGGGTGCCCCTGTGTCCTTGTCTTATATCTCTCCTTGTCTTCACGCCTCCTCTAGGCCTTCATCTCCCTCACCCTCCTCCTCTTGGCCAAATAAGTCCTGAACCAGGGAGTTCCATGCTGCTATTTTCTCTGCCGTTTCTCCTTCGCCTCTTTGCACTGCTCTTATACTTTTCCAACCCCCCTATATATTTTGATTAGTTTTTTCAGTAAAATGCACTTGTATAAAAAAAAAATCAAAATTGCATCCATTGATGAAAGAACGTTATACTCCATGAAGCTTCCTACACCGCCCTCAATTACAATAATGTGACGTCACAATCCATCCCCAATTCCCACAACACAAAACGATATGATTGAAACATTTGATTCGACCATGAGAGTTCCCGGACTCTCAGGGGAATGGCTACCCACCATAAGAGCCTTGACCCATGGATACGTTATTGAATGATTGTTGCATATTGGGAACACTCCAACCCTCCTCCCAGGGAAAATGGTCAGTGGGCGATTTGAAACTGCTGTGGGACTTGCCGGCTTCACTAGAAAATCACATTTCATAAATGATTTTGAATTATAAAATGGTCACACATTCCTCTTTCACTGGGAAACCCTGTGAACTCCAATCAGTTGACCTTGAAAAAGAACAACTTCTGTGCGCTTCTCTGAACGCTTGGCCGCGCATCGCATGCTCTGTACTAATGGACCGGGTGCAGTGGCCTTTGCCGCGAACAGAATGCGTGCCTCCCCTTTTATAGCGACACTCTCTCAGCTGATAGGTGTGTTCCTTCATGCCAGGCTGGGCTTGCATTTTTATTACACCCCAGTGGGTACCATACCTGGCCCACTGTCAGGGTTTGTTTTAAGTGCAAGTTGCTGAAGTGCCTGCGAGTCCTCCAAGTGTGCTTGGTGTCCCCCAAGGAAGGTTGGATGGCAGAGGAAAGAAGAGGAGGCTAGTAGCCGACAGGTGGGCAGGTGGCGCAGGGATGCTGGGGGCTGGGGGCTGCTGGATGAAACGTGTGCTATAGGGAGGGAGGGGGCGCGGGCATCATGAAGTCGGGAGGAACAGCCATGTATTGGGGGCTTTCCTGAAGGCCAGCTGATCCTCTATGAAGTGGACGGAGTTCCAGAAGGTTGATACGAGGACAGAGAAACAGGCACCTCCTGACCTGGAGAATTTGAAGGGAGGGACTACCAGGAGGTGTGCGGAGCCTCATCTGAGGTTTCCGGTGGAGTGGTAGCGAATGAGCTTGGTTTGGAGGAATTTTGGGCCTTTCTTGTGGATTGCGCAGTGGCTTAATGCACATCGCAGTGAAGGAGGCACACTGGCTGATGCGCAGCCAGTGGAGTGTCCTGAGTGCGGGGGAGATGTGTTCTCTGGGGGAGAGTGCGAGGAGGGGCTTTCTCAGTTAGTTTGCAGGCGCGCCTAGGTAGTGGGAGTTGGAGTAGTCTAGGCGCGAGAGGATGATGGCCATGATTGCAGAAACTCTATGGGGGGCAGGAGAAATGAGGAGAATTCCACTTGAGGATGCAGGGCTGGAAGGTGCACTTGCTGGAGACTGCATTGATGTGACAGTGATGGGAGTAGGGATTACTTAATAGAGACACACTTAAAGAATGGGAGCAGGTGCGGAACGATGAAGAACACCGATAAGAAGCTGTATGAGCTTTCTAGGGTTATATGTGATTTTACCAAACACAATTACAGAGTGGTAAATTTCATCGCGGTCAAAACACTGAATTCTTTTTTGTTTATTTTAATTTGGGGGTGTCCCCCCAAGCCCTACTATTTTCCACCCTTATGACACCACCCAACCCCACCCCAACCGATTTTAACCCTGTACCCCACTACCCTTTATATATTTATTTAATCTTTTCAGTGTTTTTCTGTGTTATTGTCTGCTCTGTCATGTACCACTCAGTAATGTTTGCGATGAAATGACTGGATAATGCTTTCTAGTTGTCCTGACCTGTTTGACAAAAAAAAGGAATAAAGGACTGGTTAGGTTGTCAAGCCCTCCCATGAGGAGCTGCACCGGAATGCTGGTGAGAAGGCGGAGACATCCCTACGTGATCAGACGTTGAAGGACCGACCTGGAAGCTGACGAAACAGAGGTGCAGACCACGGAGAAGCTGAGCTGTGAGGTCGGGTACAGACACATTGTCTGCGAGGGGACCAGAGAGCGCGCAGCCGCTGCAGTACATCAGAAGGCAAAGGAAGCCACAAGAGTAGAGAAGGAAGAGCTCGAGACAAATCAGAGCATGCCGGCGGATACCCTAAAGGCACCTGGGTTGCCAGGAAGGTTGGTGGGGGCACAACAGAGTCAGGGGAAGACTCAGAAGAAGTTAATAGAGCAAGACCCACAGAGTAGGGGCAAGAAGGCAACCCCTGGGGGTAAAGAAGAACTTTAAATATCTAACGAGAGAAATACAGGTCTAGGACCCACACCCACAAAAGAGGAGAAGCATAAGTGATCTTCCTCGTGGCAGTACCCGGCAGGAGAGTACACCAGGTCTACGAGAGCCAAGCAGTGGAGAGATACGGGTCTGGGACCCACACCCACACAAGAGGAGAAGCATAAGTCATCTTCCTCGTGGCAGTACCTGGCAGGAGAGTACACCAGGTCTGCCAGAGCCAAGCAGTAGAGAGATACAGGTCTGGGATCCACAGAAGAGGAGAAGCATAAGTCATCTTCCTCGTGGCAGTAACTGGCAGGAGAGTACACCAGGTCTGCCAGAGCCAGGCAGTAGAGAGATACAGGTCTGGGACCCCCCACCCACATGAGAAGAGAAGCAGAAGCCATCTTCTTCGTGGCATTTCTTGGCAGGAGAGTGAACCAAGTGTGCCCAAGTCTAGAGCCGAGGAAACCTGGGTCTGGGACCCTCACTGTGAAGTGAACTGTTGTATTGAACTGTGAAACCAAAGTGAGAGAAAGGCCAGAGGAAGGGTCATCCCCCCCTGGTTCTATTGAACTGTCAAATCAAGATACCAGGAGAAGGGAGTCATTCTGTTGGTAACCAAAGCTGCAAAGACTTTCTGATGCAGAGCGTTAAATGATAGATGGTGTGCATGAAAAGGAGAAGGACTGGAACTTTGCCTATTGTGTTGGAGGACAATTGGTGACGCAGGGAAGGGAGTCATTCCCTTAAGAAGCAGCCAAAGCCTGAGTTAACTTTTATCCCTAGGTCAAAACAAGGGAGTCCTTCTTCTGGAACAAACAGGTCTACTTTATCTTTAGTTAAGTTTTAGATGTAAGAGACAACAGTAGGGGTTTGACAGAGGACATTGGACGATTGTTCTGTACGTAGATTCTGATACAGCCCTTTGAGTTTTAGTTGAGGTAGGGAAACCCCTCACAGAGGTAAGTACAGCTAAGCTTTCTTTTCCTTTTGAACAAAATAAAAGTTTATAGCAACCACTATGCCACCTGTGTGCCAGTCCCGTCATTCTGCAGCTTTCAATGTACTCTACTCCTTAATTAATTGTATTGTTTAAAGCGCAGACATAGCTCGAGAGCAGCGGGTGCCGTACAGGAAGTGGGTGGCCAGAAAAAGGGCCGGCATCTTTTAACAGTGATGGAGTACTGTGAGTTACGGTCTGTGCGTCGGTCTGTCTTCGATCAAATGACTGGCCGACACAATAGAAGACCCGCTCATATCCTTGGTGGATGATAAACCCGCCTAAGGAAAAACCTACTTAACTCCTTGAACAATAACTGAGAGACCGAAGAGAAAACCTATTCAACTGCTCAAACAATGACTGCGCAACAGAAGAAAGAGCTGGTCAACTTTTTGAACGAGGCCTGTCCAACATAAGAGAAACATAACTCCTTGGTTGATGACTGGCCAGCATAAAAGATGTACTTAATTCTTCAATAAATCGGTGACCACTTGAAAAATGGAGAAGGCACATTAAGCGCCTTGGAAGTTGGCTGATCGAAATGTTACGTTACTATGCCTTTCTACTGCACCAAATTAGAAAACCTCCTTGATACCTTGAACAATGATTGGTCGACACATGAAATAACCAGCTTCTTGAATGAAGACTGGCAACCATTAGCAAAGATGTACTCGATTTCTTGGGCGACGACTGGACAACCTGAGGGAAGACCTACTCTACGCTTTGCAAGAGGACTCAACATCTTCAGAGAAGACTAGATAACATTCAAGAAGATGACCTCAACCAAATTCTTGAATGAAGACTGGCCACCATTGGCAAAGATGTACTCAATTTCTTGGACGATGACTGGACAACCTAAGGGGAGACCTACTCGCGGCCTTGCAGGAGGACTCAACATCTTCAGAGAAGACTGGATAACATTCAAGAAGATGACCTCAACCAACTTCTTGAATGAAGACTGGCCACCATTAGCAAAGATGTACTCAATTTCTTGAACGATGACTGGACAACCTAAGGGGAAACCTACTCTAGGCTTTGCAAGAGGACTCGACATCTTCAGAGAAGACTGGATAACATTCAAGAAGATGAGCTCAACCAACTTCTTGAATGAAGACTGGCCACCATTGGCAAAGATGTACTCAATTTCTTGGACGATGACTGGACAACCTAAGGGGAGACCTACTCGCGGCCTTGCAGGAGGACTCAACATCTTCAGAGAAGACTGGATAACATTCAAGAAGATGACCTCAACCAACTTCTTGAATGAAGACTGGCCACCATTAGCAAAGATGTACTCAATTTCTTGAACGATGACTGGACAACCTAAGGGGAGACCTACTCGCGGCCTTGCAGGAGGACTCAACATCTTCAGAGAAGACTGGATAACATTCAAGAAGATGAGCTCATCATCTCAGTCTTCTTTAGTGCCAGTCTTTTAACCTCCAAGCTGTTCACAAGGTTATACTGTATATCCGCTGGTCATCGTCTAAGTCGAAGACCTTAAATCTACGTTTCTCCAACACCAAGTGGACCTTATGCAAAGCGATGAGCCGGTCCTCTCTCATCCTCTGCGTTGCACAGGTCTTTTCTCATCCGAGAAGGTCCACCCTTCTTCCCTAGTGCCAGCTGGGCATTCTACCCATGTCTAGAAACGCCTCTGCCGCTCCTCTCTGCTGATGCCCGCCAATGTCTGGGGTTACTACTGCTGGAACTCTTGCTGAGGGGCGCGTTGCCCGGCATTTCGGTGTTGGCCTTTCACTGTAGGCAGGGCCGCACTGTTATGCAAATGGCGCTGGGAGCTAACACGTGATTGGCGAGCTTTCTGCGTGGGGGCCGTCCCATGCATGCTTAGGCCCTGTTCCTTCAGAGTAGAGGGGCTCTGACGCTTTTGGTAGATGTGTAATCGATGCCAGGCTGCAGCACCTGTGTGAAACAGCACTGGCTGGCCCGGAAGGGCGTGGCACACCTGCACATTCTTCTGGCGCGCCCTGGCGAGAATTTCACCGCCAGCACGCAGGGCGGGTGGGGCAGCTGCACATTGCCTCGTGCCCTTATCACTCACACGTGTTTGCATAGCCACCTCTTATCGATCGGGGGACCAAGGTCACATTAGTTGCTTTGTTTGTGGGTGTATGTGGCTTGTAACGTGTGTGATGCAATCGAGAATAGGGCAGCAAATACCTGTGGCCTCGGAGTGCGCGAGCGTGGTGGCAGCAGTGGGCTGTGGCTGGCATTTCAGGGTGGAGGCGAGTGTGCACGCATGTGTGTGTATCGTGGGCGGCGCCAGGCAATGGCCCTCTGAGATGAGAAAAGTGTCATTAACAGGACTGTGGCAGAGAACAAAAGACTGCAAAGGCCATATCAGTAGACCCCCGCTACGCTGAGATGTTGAAGTTAAAGGCTTACCTGCACGACTCCCCTTTTGGACCGTTCACCCCTCCAATAATTAGCTTGAAATAGCCTGTGAGTTGCAGATATAGGGTAGGGCCTGAGCAGTCCTTAGGGAAACGGGGAAGGAAACAAGCATTGGCAATGCCAACTGTTTGGGCTTTTGTACAGTTATTGTTAAAGGTTTTTATACCGCGCAATGATGTCACTCGCACGTCTACAGGCGCTCGGGCGGATCTGTAATGAAAGGCGGGGGGTAGTAGGTTTGAGCGGGAAGAGAGCTGTGATGTGCTGTTGGCAGCTTGAGTTCGGAAACACCGATCACTGAGCATAAATGTGATTTTCGGAGGATGGCCGTCATGTGCTGTTGTGCGACATTGTGTGGTTTGTTTTGTTGTTGTGTGGAGTAGGGTGCTATAGAGGTGTGGTTGTGTTAGGTCCACAGTTTGAGAGGTGTATACAGAGGAGTGAGTTTATTGGTATGGATTGTTGGTGAGGGTCCTGGAAATCTATCCAAGTGCACAACTCCACCCCCACCCCCAGGAATCCATCCAAGAGCACCACATCTCCCCCACCCCACGGAAACCAGCCCAAGTACACCACTCCCCCACCCCCAGGAATCCATCCAAGTGCACCATCCCCCCACCCCGAGGAATCCATCCAAGTGCACCACTCCACCCCCAACCCCAGGAATCCATCCAAGTGCACCACTCCACCCCCACCCCCAGGAATCCATCCAAGTGCACCACTCCACCCCCACCCCCAGGAATCCATCCAAGAGCACCACATCTCCCCCACCCCACGGAAACTAGCCCAAGTGCACCACTCCCCCACCCCCAGGAATCCATCCAAGTGCACCACTCCCCCCCCACCCTGAGGAATCCATCCAAGTGCACCACTCCCCCACCCCGAGGAATCCATCCAAGTGCACCACTCCACCCCCAACCCCAGGAATCCATCCAAGTGCACCACTCCACCCCCACCCCCAGGAATCCATCCAAGTGCACCACTCCACCCCCACCCCCAGGAATCCATCCAAGAGCACCACATCTCCCCCACCCCACGGAAACCAGCCCAAGTGCACCACTCCCCCACCCCCAGGAATCCATCCAAGTGCACCACTCCCCCCCCACCCTGAGGAATCCATCCAAGTGCACCACTCCACCCCCACCCCCAAGAATCCATCCAAGAGCACCACATCTCCCCCACCCCACGGAAACCAGCCCAAGTGCACCACTCCCCCACCCCCAGGAATCCATCCAAGTGCACCACTCCCCCCCACCCTGAGGAATCCATCCAAGTGCACCACTCCACCCCCACCCCCAGGAATCCATCCAAGTGCACCACTCCCCCCCCACCCTGAGGATTCCATCCAAGTGCACCACTCCCCCCCACCCCAAGGAATCCATCCAAGTGCACCACTCCACCCCCACCCCCAGGAATCCATCCAAGAGCACCACATCTCCCCCACCCCACAGAAACCAGCCCAAGTGCACCACTCCCACCCACCCCGAGGAATCCATCCAAGTGCACCACTCCACCTCCACCCCCAGGAATCCATCCAAGTGCACCACTCCCCCAACCCCAGGAATCCATCCAAGTGCACCACCACCCCACCCCGAGGAATCCATCCAAGTCCACCACTCCACCCCCACCCCCAGGAATCCATCCAAGTGCACCACCCCCCCACCCCGAGGAATCCATCCAAGTCCACCACTCCACCCCCAGGAATCCATCCAAGTGCACCACCCCCCCCACCCCGAGGAATCCATCCAAGTGCACCACTCCACCCCCACCCCCAGGAATCCATCCAAGTGCGTCACATTTCCAACCCATGAAATTCATCTGACTGCGTCACCTGCGGCAGTCGTGATCTTTGTCTTTGTCTCTCCCCTAGTGGCCCTTTCTGGGTTTTACCTTCATGTCACCTCATCGGTCATGATTCCTAAGCTTCTCCGGCATTCGTTCCGCTGTCTGATTTCTTAGTACAAGCCCTGTTTCTAGCAGGGTGACGCGTTCACTGGCCTTAGGGGGACCCGCAGTCGTCTTCCTCGACACCCTACAGGCATGGTCTATTATCTATTGGGGAGGGTCTGGTGCATTACTCCTGTCGGGGCCGCCTACGCTGAGAGTCTCCCTTCTCTCATCCCCCCACCCCGCAGTTTCCCTTGAGCCGCTAGGTCTCTTTCCCTGGTCTAATCGTGTCGGGCCTACCAGCTTCTCTATTTCTTAGTAGACCCTCTTTAGGGGGCGAGGGGCAGAGGGGGGGGGTCTCTGTTTAAGGTCCCTCTTCACAGTCCTTTCCCTCATTCCTCTGTTGTTTTCAGGCTGCGTTTCCGTTTCCAGTACTTGGCCGGTTACGAGGGGGCGCAGGTGCGGATCGTTCAGTTTCATTGTGTTCGGAGCTGACGAGCCAGGTTTTAGGAAGGCTTCTGGATTGTGTGGTCCTCCATAGTCCGTATTTCCTGGGAAGGGAGTTCCATAGTTTCACGGCTAAGCAGGGGTTTGCTGATGCACCCTGATTTTTCTGTGTGTATTGTTTGGGTTCTCGGATGTTGTTGCAGGATCTCAGGGTTCGGGTTGGTTTGTAGATTGAAAGTTTATTTTGAATACATTGAATAAATAGACATGGGAAAGGCACTTGCCAGGCACTCAGTAGTGGTATTAACTGGGCATGGATGGCAGCCAGAGCAAAATGGTGAATATCTAAGAGCAGCGCCTGGCAAATGCCTAATTCTTATACACAAGTCAAAACGGTTGGCTCTGCCAATGCTTGTTTTTAACAGGTCTTCAGTAAAGAACACGAATAGTGCTTATACATTGAGTGGCTAAGGTTCACCCAGATAACAATTAGTTATTAACCCAGAATTGTGTTTACTGCTCCAACGAAGTCATTAACTCACAGAAGACTGCTTTGAAAAAAAACTAGCAGGCACTTTGGGTGCAAAGTTTGATGGTAAGGCTAAAGCAAGCACAAAGAGTTCCCACGAGGAGCTGTTTTGGGCAGAGAGGGGCAGGAACTGGGTGGGAATGGCCATAGGGATTAGCATGGCCGTGGGTAGTCAACCAAACACCTTCAGGCTGTGTGCCCGATCTCCTGTGCCACTTCTCCCCATCTGTACTCTAATGCAATCGTCTCGGCTCTTAGGTGCGTCTGTCACCTAAGAGCCCAAACTAAAGAGGGTTTTGTTTGTGCGCATGCATGCACGCACGCACGCACGCGAGGGAGGGTGTACGTTTGCCTATGGTTATATGGAGGGAATGCCTGGACGTGTGCACGCATATGAATGGGGTACATGGGAGCTAGTGCAGGTGTGAATGACGTCAGCTGTAGGGGTGCAGGGCTGGTGGGTGAATGCGTATGATTTATATCTGTATATATGTGAATCTGCGTGTGTGTAGGGGGCCCGGGGAGGGGGCCTTGAAGCATGAGCATTTTTTGACAGGAGCATGGCATGTTTTACTGGTATTTTCTGGGCAAAGCAAAGGCCACTTGAGTGTTATTATGTGAAGGATGGGTTGGAGCGGGAGGAGGGTACTGCAATGGGGCTGGCTGGAGTATGTTCTCACGGGGGCATACTGGCACATATAGGCAGAGCCAGCAGGAGTATGTTCTCACGGGGGCATACTGGCATATATAGGCAGAGCCAGCAGGAGTATGTTCTCACGGGGGCATACTGGCACATATAGGCAGAGCCAGCAGGAGTATGTTCTCACGGGGGCATACTGGCATATATAGGCAGAGCCAGCAGGAGTATGTTGTCACGGGGGCATACTGGCATATATAGGCAGAGCCAGCAGGAGTATGTTCTCACGGGGGCATACTGGCATATATAGGCAGAGCCAGCAGGAGTATGTTCTCACGGGGGCATACTGGCATATATACGCAGAGCCAGCAGGAGTATGTTCTCACGGGGGCATACTGGCATATATAGGCGAAGCCAGCAGATATGTTCTCACGGGGGCATACTGGCATATATAGGCGAAGCCAGCAGGAGTATGTTCTCACGGGGGCATACTGGCACATATAGGCAGAGCCAGCAGAATTATGTTCTCAGGGGGGCATACTGGCACATATAGGCAGAGCCAGCAGGAGTATGTTCTCACGGGGGCATACTGGCATATATAGGCAGAGCCAGCAGGAGTAGGTTCTCACGGGGGCATACTGGCATATATAGGCAGAGCCAGCAGGAGTATGTTCTCACGGGGGCATACTGGCATATATAGGCAGAGCCAGCAGGAGTATGTTCTCACGGGGGCATACTGGCATATATAGGCGAAGCCAGCAGATATGTTCTCACGGGGGCATACGGGCATATATAGGCAGAGCCAGCAGGAGTATGTTCTCACGGGGGCATACTGGCACATATAGGCAGAGCCAGCAGAAGTATGTTCTCACAGGGGCATACTGGCACATATAGGCAGAGCCAGCAGGAGTATGTTCTCACGGGGGCATACTGGCACATATAGGCAGAGCCAGCAGAAGTATGTTCTCACGGGGGCATACTGGCACATATAGGCAGAGCCAGCAGGAGTATGTTCTCACGGGGGCATACTGGCACATATAGGCAGAGCCAGCAGGAGTATGTTCTCACGGGAGCATACTGGCATATATAGGCAGAGCCAGCAGGAGTATGTTCTCACGGGGGCATACTGGCATATATAGGCAGAGCCAGCAGGAGTATGTTCTCACGGGGGCATACTGGCGTATATGGGCAGAGCCAGCAGGAGTATGTTCTCACGGGGGCATACTGGCATACATGGGCAGAGCAGCCATGAACATGTTTTGTTATAGAATCAGTATTGCCATTAAGGGGAAAACAAACATGAGTATGTTCTTGCGTGGAAATACTGGCATATATAGGCAGAGCCAGCAGGAGTATGTTCTCACGGGGGCATACTGGCATATATAGGCAGAGCCAGCAGGAGTATGTTCTCACGGGGGCATACTGGCATATATGGGCAGAGCCAGCAGGAGTATGTTCTCACGGGGGCATACTGGCATACATGGGTTCTCACGGCAGCATACTGGCATATATGGGCAGAGCCAGCAGGAGTATGTTCTCACAGGGGCATACTGGCATATATAGGCAGAGCCAGCAGGAGTATGTTCTCACGGGGGGCATACTGGCGTATATGGGCAGAGCCAGCAGGAGTATGTTCTCACGGGGGCATACTGGCATACATGGGCAGAGCAGCCATGAACATGTTTTGTTATAGAATCAGTATTGCCATTAAGGGGAAAACAAACATGAGTATGTTCTTGCGTGGAAATACTGGCATATATAGGCAGAGCCAGCAGGAGTATGTTCTCACGGGGGCATACTGGCATATATAGGCAGAGCCAGCAGGAGTATGTTCTCATGGGGGCATACTGGCATATATGGGCAGAGCCAGCAGGAGTATGTTCTCACGGGGGCATACTGGCATACATGGGTTCTCACGGGGGCATACTGGCATATATGGGCAGAGCCAGCAGGAGTATGTTCTCACAGGGGCATACTGGCATACATGGGCAGAGCAGCCATGAACATGTTTTGTTATAGAATCAGTATTGCCATTAAGGGGAAAACAAACATGAGTATGTTCTTGCGTGGAAATACTGGCATATATAGGTGCGCCAGAATGGACATGTGAGGGCAAAATCAATATGAACATGTTTTTTTTACGCTGGCATATAGCGGGCAACGTCATTGTAAAAAGCTCCTGTGCATTGTTCGTGGCTAGGCATCTAATGTACCTTTTTCATGTCTTACCCTAATTCATCATATAAAGTGCACTGTAAAATGCACCATTTTAACCCATTATTTCTCAAATATTCTCTGGGGGGAGAACCGCACGGAACGCCTTTGATAGATTTGCACTCCCTCACTGTGCTCGGTCCCTCCTGCGCATTGGGCCGGGGGTGGACGATGAGCCCCGCTACATTAGCTAGCTTGGGGCCCCCAATCCTAGCTACGCCTCTGGGGGGGCATGACATCTGAAGAAAAGGTGCCCCAGTCAAATGAATGGGAACGAAATGGTGTGCCATGAAAGTTGTAGGGGGGAAAAACAAAACACCCTTGCCCCCCCCCACCCCCCCTCAGCCCTCTAAAATGACACCCATGGGTAACAGATACATCTGTTAGGAGGGTCATTTCCTAGAAATGCTGGTCAGCCACTTATGGGCGTTCTTCTGGTCTGCGTCTGCTGATGCTGTGGACTGCGATTCCCGTGGTCTCTCGCCTTTGAGTGTCCTGGCTGGAGCCGATGGGGGTTGTAGTGCACTGCTCTTGGGTTGCTCCTCTCTTGCTCGCCTGGCATCGTGGCTCACGCCCTTTGCTGCAGGTTCTCGCCATCTTTTTGACCTGTTGTTTTGGTCTGATCATCACTCTTGCTTATTGGGGGCTAACCGTGTTTTGTCTCCTCCTCAGCTGGGGGTGGGCGGTGGCTTCCCTAGGGCCTTTGAATGGTGAAGGTCTAATTCGATAGTCGATATTTGAACGTGTGAATTTGCAGGCTGACATGCGTCAGAGTTGAGGGTTTGACTCGCTGAGCTACCCATTCACACTACAGCCCGTTTGTCTTAACTGCCAGGCTATTATGTAAGTCTATGCAAAAAGGATGAGCATACTCGTCCTCGGCACTCAAGGGGTTAATCGATTGTACAGCTTCAAAGAAACATGTATTGTTATACCTGACCCCATGTGGTCCCTTTTTGAATACAAAATGTAACGTTAATGTTATCACCGTATAGGAAATGTGCCAGTAGAGATGTCTGCTGCTTCTAGGCACTGTAGTAATAGTTCTATTAATAAGAAACGCAGCCCCAGATTCAATAACTGCATCGTTTTAAATTTGGCCCGCCTCCAGTGCCAGCTGGGACTCTTGCTCAGCTCGAGACACGCCCTTACAAACCTCATCTCACAACCAGTCTCTTTGCTCCCATGAATGAGACGGGTCTGTGGCCCCCTGTGTGCCGCCACCCAGAGATGTCGGGTGTTGGAGGCACATTTCTAGGCCTCTTTTGGAGGGGGAGCAGTCTGTGATTTTTGGGGTACTCGGCCCTGGAGGTGGGGGAATTAAGCCGCAAAGCTTTGCCCTGCAGTGGGAATCGAACAACACTCCAAAGACTTGTTTTGTGATTGCAATGAAACAGCAGTGTCTTTTATTACACATGATTCTAATGAACATAACGGAGTAATATGGATATTCCCACAGAGAGACAGGCCTGCAGGGCCTTTTTAGTTCTATACTTTTGGGTACCTGCGCCTGGAACCGGGTGTTGCCCTTCCTTGCTCGCAGGGTGCCACCCGCGTGAGCTCCCAGGTCCGTGTATGTGGGCCCTGTCGATAGGCTGGCACAGCACTCCTGTGCCTGATGGCAGATTCCTTCGGTTTCGGGACTGGTCTGGGGAGGATAGCTCAGGGGCAATGTGCTCGTCTTGGAAGCCAGATGACGCAGATCAACACAGGTTCGATCCCTGGGTCCGCGCTTAGCAACCTCTGGGTATTAAGCGCGTTATGGGCCCATGCCACCACACCCGAGTGGGTTCACGGCCACCCGGGACCCCCAAAAGACCCTTGTTCTACTTACGGTTGCTAGGGCGTTCAGGATCCCTGTGTGAAACGGCTCCATCCCGTTCACTGAGCGCTGGTTTCCATCTCTGTGATATGGATCCTCTGCCCCCCCCCCCGTGCCCGATGCCGTTCAGGCCCCTGCTGGGGCAAAATGGCTCTGCGCTTTTGTTCCGCTTGCTCCGGGCTATGTCAATGGCTCTGATTGAAGATGCACCTCTCCATATTTTCCTGGGCACTATTTCTGACCTAAATATCTCACTTTCTTTCCAGCTTCTTGCTGTCCCAGTTAGGGATGCATAGATGTCCTGTGTTGTTTATTTATTTATTTATGCGTTTATAAAGCGCACTAGGCCCGGGGGCATCAAGGCGCATGTTAGCGGTTTTCTTCCTGCTTCTACTAGATCGTTGCCCCCCAGGTGTATTGCTAGGTATTCGGGGGGGGGGGGGGGGGGTCTCTGAACCCTACCAGGCCTGCCAGTCCTTTGTGTATGTCATCCCATTTCATGCCCCCGGTGCCTCACCGGGAAGTGATAATGTTCCCAAAGGGTTCTTTGTCTCTCGGTTCCTCGCTCCACCTTCCTGTCCTAAGGGGGCCCCGCGAGGCAGCCGACTTGTGGGGGGCTTCTTCATCAGTTGAGAGATCTTTGTCAAATTGGATCTGGCCTTATGTATCTTCAGAAACACCCCGATGTCCAGCCCCCTCTTTTCTTGGCCCCCTGTGGCCCCCACTCTATGCAGATGTTGCTGTACCTATTCTGAAGGAGAGGTTTCCATATTCTGTGCCGTCCCAGCCAGCCTTATTTTTTAAAAAATGTATCTATTGAACATATGCATGGCGCCTATACAGCAGTAAGTGTTTCCAGGCGCAACAAGACAAAACAAAAGGGGGGGGGCAGCGGATACATAGGAAAAATAATACCATAACGGGCCTTATGACATTCAGATCGTGCAAGTGCAGTAACACGAAGTGCAGGGGGAGGGGGCAGGTTAGGGAAGGGGGTGGGAGAGGGAGAAGGGGGCAATGCTGGAGGGAGAGTCCCAGGGAAGTGGACAAGTGCAAGGGGGTGCCCAGGTGGGCTAGTGCCAAGGGAAGTCAGGGGTACGGTAAGTGCAAGGGGGGGGGACCTGCCTCAGGAAGCTAGTCAGGAAGGGGAGCCTGAGGGCAAGTGCTGTTAGGAAGGGCTGAGAAGAGGAGGCTGGAAGAAGGATGGCCGGACCACGGAGACTCATGAGGGACACAGGCATCAAGTCATAGCGGCAGGAGTAGACTAGCAGGGGAGTGGGAGAGAGGAGGAGAAAAGGAAGGAGCTTCCGGGAACTTAGGGAGATCCGGCTCAAGGCAGAGGGGGCAGGGAAGCCATTCTAGAGGGAGCGATAACCTTTTTTGAGGACGCCTGGATCTGAAAGCGTCTGAAGGCCTTGCAATCCCTGTGTATTAAGAACTGGCCCCCAGGTGGGGGCGCGTCGCGAGGCAATCCTGTGTGATGCATGCCGCGCAGGTTCATCAATCTACCTTTCCCTCTTTTGGTCTTTTTGAACTCTATTGTCATGCAGTCCCGCCCCTTGCGCACGTCTATCATGGCTAAACCATTGTTTGCCCTTGTGTTTGAGGCTATTAATTAACTGACTCTGAGGGCTGACTAGTCTCGGGAGGATAGCTCAGTGGCAATGTGCTCGCCATGGAAGCCAGACGATAAAGAGCAACACAGGTTCGATCCCTGGGTCCGCGCTTAAGTACGTTATAAATAACCAATTACAAGTAGGCGAATGCAAAAGGTGCCCTGAATAGTTTAGTCTCATACGTGTGAACATATTTCCCCCAGGTTTAACATTATTGTTTGAACTTTTTCAGAATTCAGGGGGCGTCTTGCTTTTTTTTGCTGGCCCTTTTGAGTTTACCCCACCCCTTAAAAGTATGATCTATCAGTGCACTGTGTTTTGGGCCGGCCCCCCCCCCCCAGCGAATTTAGCATCTCTCTCGGTTGTCCAGGGCACGGCCATTGCTTTGGATCCAGACCCTGGGGGTGGACCAGTGCAGGAGGATCGCCTGGGTGAGGGGTCTTTGGGGAGTGTGGGTGAGGAATCCGATGGTGAGATGTGGGATCCCCCCTTTTTTGTACATCCAGCCCATCCTATTTTTTAGGACTCTCCAAGTTCCCAACCCCCCTCTTTGTACACAGACACTGGACAGAGGAAGAGGGCGACTGAGAGTAACAAGACTATCTCTTATACATTGTACTGGGCATGTCCTGCTCATCGGGTCAGGCAAAGTCAGGCACTTGACTTTGAGTGCATACACCTGATACCATTTAGCTCTACTCACACGGATAAAAGACGGTACATAGAGACATACTATGAGCAGGGTGGAACACAAGTACGAGCAGAACTTCCAGGGCGAAGGCAATCCTACTGGAGCAGAGTGACGGGCCAAGGGACGAGACCTGCGGGTCGAAAACCCCAGGAGTTCTCTACAGGAGGTTGTTGCTTGCAAAAAGCTGCAAAAGACACATGGAGGGGGCCAGATCCCAATATCGAAGACTGCATCGTGTTTCAAGGATGCTAGCAACCCTACCGGGTGAACGGCAGAGTTGGGGAGGTAAGGCCAAGCCTGTGGTACTGACCTTCACATGTGAATTGGAAATCGTAAAAACAAGAAAGAAACACACACAGCCGGTGAGTTGGCAACCAACCTGAGAGACGGTTGTGTGTTAGAGAAAGATGAATGAACTTTGAAGTAAACGACAGGTGTGAAATCATTGATACTGAGTAAGGAAGTGGTTTGTTGAAAGGAAGTAGCCCCCTCGAAAGTCTCTGTGAAAGGTGCATTATTTGTAGCGATAAAGTGAATGAACTATAAAAGCGAAAAATAATCAAAGCTAACCCCAAGAGAAGGGAGAGTAAAAAGCTGAACATTGAACTCTGAGTCGAAGTGGTCCTGTGGAGGTCTGCAAAGAAAGCCACGCACATTCAAAAGTCTTCCAAATCCGAAAATTCGCTTAGCCTGACTGAGGGAGACCTGAAGTGTAATAAGTTTGGGGAAGAGAGCCCCATGCAAGCATTGTTGAACTTTTGTTGTGAAAGGTCTGAGCCCGACAGAGGGGGACCAACATGAACTTTTGTTTTGAAGAGGTATGAGCCCGACTGAGGGGGGCCGGCGTGAACCTTTTATTGAAACGTTATTTGGAGGTCTGGGAAGAGAGACTTTTTTGTGGAAGGCCAGGTGGGTCTTGAGTCACCTCTTGAGCTGGTTTGTGTTGAAAACCCAAGCCAGAGTGTGTCATCCTGCCTACGGGGAGCACCTTACTCTGCACTCTTCATGTCCATGTTTAATGGCGTGCGCCATATGACCGCCCCATTGAAGTTTTCCCATGTGGTTACATCTTTTCTGACCTCTTCTCCCAATCTTAGGTGCAGGTGTGGTTTTCTGAAGCCTCTGCTTTTTAGTTCTAAGCTTCTAGAAAAATCCCTCTTTTGTGGTATCACCCTTGCTGCAAAGTTGAGCCCGCCCGCCCGCCAGTGACTATATTTCTCTGACTGTCCCTTTCTCCTTCGGTTGCAAACTCCTGATTGTCTTCAGTAGGCATCATATTTTTTCCCTGGGAATCCTGCCTTCCCAATCAGTGTCTATTTCAATCCCCAAAAAGGAAATCACATTGGCGGGTCCTGTGTTTTTTTTAATGGGCTAAAAGGATGCCCCATACCTCTGTAAATGTGACACATTCCTCTAGCGCCTGCGATTCCCTGGACCCTATGACTAAGGAGTCATCCAGGTAATGGACCATGGAGGTCTCCGGCATGTGCCTTTGGAAGGCCCCTTGTAGGAAACAACTGAACTTCTCAAAGAAAGCTCAGGAGATGGTGCAGCCCACGGGGAGGCATTTGTCCACATATATCCTGTTTTCAAATTGAAAATATAGCCATGGATGTGAACTGAGCTCTGCTGGTAGTAACCTGAAGGCGGCTTCTATGTCTCGGGAGGATAGCTCAGGGGCAACGCGCTCGCTGTGGAAGCAAGACGACACAGAGCAACACAGGTTGGATCCCCGGGTCTGTGCTTAGAAACCTCTGGGTATTAAGCACATTATAAATGCCCAATTAATCAATCAATCACCTTGGCTAGGAGTGTGCCCTTCCCTGCTTTTTTGATTGCTTCTTGGAAGCTGGTGTAGGGGACTGTTGTGGCCGTCTTTCACTGACCTGCCTGGGGGAAATGACGACAGGTGGGGTATGAAGCGGTACTTCCCTTGTTTGGAACCAGCCCCAGGGGTGAGCAAATAAAGCTGCTGTGCTCCGGCTAAGTGACCTAGACTAACACCCCACCCCACCCCCGGCCATTTCTTCTGAAAAGGCTGTCTCCCTTTGTTGTGGTTGGTGCTGGTCATTTTCACTGTTTCTGCTTGTGGTTGGCTTTGGGGGTTTCCCCGCTTGTTTCCGCGTGTGTGTACGGGTTGGTAGGAATCTCGTTCTTAACACCTCGTGGATGTATACATTGGCCTCAACTTCATCCCAGCCCAGTTCTGGGCACCTGTCCATGCACAGCCTGAAGTCCCTGTCGTAAGTTAGCCAGGCTTTCCCCCAAAGGTGTCGTTGACCTCTAGGATCTTGCCCTGGTATGCCAATACTGGTAGCCCTTCCTCTGGGAATGTTTCCATTATGGTGGTTGCCAATATGTTAAAGGCCCTTAACCAGTTCCTAAAGCTTTGCTCCACCGGTGTTCTCTTTGTTGTGCTTTTGGCTTCCTCCTTCCTATCCTCTTTCACTACGTCATAGCCTCTCTGTTCTTTCACTACGTCAGAGCCGCTCTGTTCTTTCACTACGTCAGAGCCGCTCTGTTCTTTCACTACGTCACAGCCGCTCTGTTCTATCACTACGTCAGAGCCTCTCTGTTCTTTCACTACGTCACAGCCTCTCTGTTCTATCACTACGTCATAGCCTCTCTGTTCTTTCACTACGTCATAGCCTCTCTGTTCTTTCACTACGTCAGAGCCTCTCTGTTCTTTCACTACGTCATAGCCTCTCTGTTCTTTCACTACGTCAGAGCCTCTCTGCTTGAATTCTAACAGTGTAAACAGATTTTTATTAACTCTTTTCTCCATATTTGTTCTCTTGCTTTCAGAGTACAGTGAACATTAAGGCGGTCTAGATGCCGAGGCAGTAACGGGGCAATGGGAGTTAGTAGAATGGGGTGGTTTTGCATGGTGCACACGCTCTCACGTGCAGGGGGAGAGCATTCCACAGTCGCGCGGCTGCGTGTGGGTAGGAGGTAAGTGCCGCACATGCAAGGTTGGTCTGTGGTGTGGCCAGAAGAAAGGTGTTATTAGAACGTAGGGTTCTACGAGCCACAATACTTTCCAGACTCGACTACGGCAATGCACTACTGATAGGTGCAAGCCAGGGGTGCATAGCAAGATGTCAGACCATCCCAAACAACGCCAAGGAGAGCGTCCATTACGGCTGACAGAAAGGCCCTCCCCTCCACTGGCTGACCGTGGAGGACAGGATCCATTTCAAGACCATGACTTTGATTCACAGATGTCTATTTGGGCAGGCTCCGGTCTACCTAACGGAAAAGATTACACACTATGTACCAAGGCGACCATTAAGCTCAGAGGCATTGGGTCAGATCACATGCCCCACCTCCAAAGGTCAAATGACCTGGGCCGGGCACTTCGAGTGGAAGCCGCTCAGAAATGGAACAACCAGCTAAGACAAGAAAATAACTACCTAACGCTTAAGAAAGCCCTGAAAACAAACGTGTTCAGGTGAAGGAACCTGGCCCAGAGGACGGTACCTGTCTTTTATGTGTGCGCCCCGATGCCTGCGGGCTTTCGATGCCATTGGACAGATACTTGGGCCTATGGCCAAACAGACATCGGTGTGTGATGCAGTGGACGCGACACAGAATCCCGCTGCTCACTGGGAGCCAATGCAGGGCTCTTCGGGCTGTTGAAACGCGGTCTTCTCTTTGCAGCCCTTTCACTATACGGACGGCATTATTTTGGATGACTTGGAGCCGGGAGAGCTCTCCCTTAGCAATGCCGAGCAAGAGACCAGCACACTAGTGCAGCTTGGCCCCTATAACAGCGTGAGCAATGGTGGCTCAATTGGTGTTCTTAAGAAAGGGGCGAAGCGGGCAGCAATTCAGGTGCAGAGATGTGCGGGAGACCACGCCGATACCCTGTGCTTTCATGGAGAGCTCCTAGTCCAGAGATGCCCCTAGCGTTTTATCTGTCGACTGGGTCTCGATATTAAATTGCAGGCGTTTCGGGCTTAGCTTGCGCAGTTGTGGTATTGTCCCCACGACGATGAGTTCAGTTTTGGAATCATTGAGCGTAAGCTTATTTGCTCGCATCCAGGTTTGAATCAGATCATATGTGCCATTGACGGTATCAGAGTCCGAGGCATAGACCCCAGTAACGGGACACGGCACTGTGTGCCATCAGCGTAATTTGCATAAATCACTCCGGCTGCACCCAACTGATTGAATAATGGGAGCGTAAAGATGATAGAGTGTAGGTGAAACAGCGCACTGCCCCATAGAATGGCTAGGGACAGGCTGGTGGCTCAGAGCACTGCCCCATAGAATGGCTGGAGTCAGGCTGGTGGCTCGGAGCACTGCCCCTCTAGAATAGCTGGAGTCAGGCTGGTGGCTCAGAGCACTGCCCCTCTAGAATAGCTGGAGTCAGGCTGGTGGCTCGGAGCACTGCCCCTATAGAATGGCTGGAGTCAGGCTGGTGGCTCGGAGCACTGCCCCTATAGAATGGCTGGGGTGAGGCTGGTGGCTCAGAGCACTGCCCCTATAGAATGGCTGGAGTCAGGCTGGTGGCTCGGAGCACTGCCCCTATAGAATGGCTGGGGTGAGGCTGGTGGCTCAGAGCACTGCCCCTATAGAATGGCTGGAGTCAGGCTGGTGGCTCGGAGCACTGCCCCTCTAGAATGGCTGGAGTCAGGCTGGTGGCTCGGAGCACTGCCCCTATAGAATGGCTGGGGTCAGGCTGGTGGCTCGGAGCACTGCCCCTATAGCATAGCTGGGGTCAGGCTGGTGGCTCAGAGCACTGCCCCTATAGAATGGCTGGGGTCAGGCTGGTGGCTCGGAGCACTGCCCGTATAGAATAGCTGGAGTCAGGCTGGTGGCTCGGAGCACTGCCCCTATAGCATAGCTGGGGTCAGGCTGGTGGCTCAGAGCACTGCCCCTATAGAATGGCTGGGGTCAGGCTGGTGGCTCAGAGCACTGCCCCTATAGAATGCCTGGGGTCAGGCTGGTGGCTCGGAGCACTGCCCCTATAGCATAGCTGTGGTGAGGCTGGTGGCTCAGAGCACTGCCCCTATAGCATAGCTGGGGTCAGGCTGGTGGCTCAGAGCACTGCCCCTTTAGAATGGCTGGGGTCAGGCTGGTGGCTCGGAGCACTGCCCCTATAGAATGGCTGGGGTCAGGCTGGTGGCTCGGAGCACTGCCCCTATAGCATAGCTGTGGTCAGGCTGGTGGCTCAGAGCACTGCCCCTATAGCATAGCTGGGGTCAGGCTGGTGGCTCAGAGCACTGCCCCTATAGAATGGCTGGGGTCAGGCTGGTGGCACGGAGCACTGCCCCTATAGCATAGCTGTGGTCAGGCTGGTGGCTCAGAGCACTGCCCCTATAGCATAGCTGTGGTCAGGCTGGGGGCTCGGGGCAGATTGCACTGTAAAGACTGAGGCTGGTCCAGTCACGTGCTTGCTCCTGCAGGAGGGAGGGAAGCAGACAGGACGCTGCCAGTTGCCAGGGTTTCCGTTGCGGGAAGTGGCTCCAGTGGGTGGGATGGGCCTCCTGCTGTTTCCACTCACCAGCTAAACCTTCCCCCGGCCAGCGGACTGCGTCCCCCCAGGAAGCATTGCGTTCTCCCACCCCCTTCTCCCACTAGCGCTGAATTCTCCTCTAGGCGGGGGCTCCTAGAAACAGTTGGGGTCTCTGAGAAATGATCCTAATACCGGAGGTGCGCACAAGTGCCAGTCATAAGTCTGAGTTTGATGTACGTTTAGAGAGTCAGAGATGCTGTAAAAGACGGTATGCATCAGTACAGGGGCCCAGAAGGATCATTTCTCAAAACCCCTTCAGATAAATGAAAACCAGAAAGACACAGAGCCTCACTATCCGTGCTGCCAACTCTATCTCATAGTCAGGAAGGTATGACAAAACCACTAGAAGTTACAAGTAATAGACCTCTTGGAGGTTACCACATTAAGACATTTGACAAAGGTACACAAGGCTATTTCCAGTTGTGCTTTTAGAATACTTGATCCACTTGACAATTTTTAAAACAAAGGTTTTTGAAACAAAGGTATTTTTATTTTTAATTTGTCATGTGTTCCTCATACAAAAAAACCAGCCAAACACCAACACGTGTTTCAACCCTAACTGGGCCGTCTTCAGGGCGTAAACAAATATCACTCATCTGTAGGGCTTATGGTACTAGCTGTATGCAAAAGGTTGCATGTTACAGGGTACACCATCCATCTCGGTTTCAGAAAATCTCACAAAGATAGATATAGCCAGGGGCGCCGAGTACGAGGGGGCTGCGGGGCCCGAGCCCCCCCGGCAAAATCAAGTCGGGGCTGAGCCCCCCCCCCCCCCCGGCCAGAGAGAAGGGATGCAGCATCGATGGCCCTTTCCATCGATACTGCATCACTTCTCTCCGGCCGGGTAAAAGTGCGAAAACGTCCGATTAAGCCCTCCCCTCTAGGACTCATATTGATGTCTACACTTACCCATGCACTTGTCACCAGCTGGCCGTACTTTTGATTTATTGTTTTTTATTTATATTACTGTTCATCCCATGTACTGCACTGCCCCCTCCCTCTTCCCCTCGCACTTTTCCATTCCCCGGCACTTGCGCGATCTCAATGGCACCTGTCCTAGTAAGATCATTGTCTCCGTCTTCCCTCTGTCCCCCCTCCCTTGCCTCGTCGCTCCTTGAAACACTTGTGTATAGGTGCGTTATAAATGCCATATACCACTCTCCTGCTACACTCCTCCTCACAACCTTCACTCTGCTACCCTCCAAGATCTGTTCCCTTTTCTTTCTGCGCTTCACTCACTTTTTCTCCTTCACCCTCCTTGCCCAGCTCTTCACGAACACCCACCACATGTAACAAACTCTCCTACAATTTAGTTGCCAACATGTCCCATTACAATCTGTAGGGCCTGACCCAGTCCTGGTTTTTCTTTTCATTCTGGGACTTGAAGTGTATGTCGAAACACGTGTCGGCTGTTCCAAATTAAACTTCAATTCATTACTGTTTTGTTTCTTTGTAATGGTGTAAAGCGCCTGTCCACTCCCCTCTCTCTTCTAATGACTCAAATGTTTTTAGGTCCATTATGCTAATAACATAGACATGTGCTGCCACCGAGAAGTGACGATACTCCCATCCTGGGACATGGCACCGGTGCCACCTGAGCAGCTGAGAGTGACGTGTGGGGGGTGCTGCATTGCCACTTAGAGCTCACACGGGGCAAGAGACTTTGAGTAGATGCAGCTCATGGCCACGGAGCACAGGAACAGGGTTCCAGGATTCGAAATTGAGGGGCGCTGGGAGCTATTTAGCTCCTGCTTCTAGCATAGTAGAGCCTGGCTAACGTGACACCAACAGCTTCCAGGAGCTGCCTTTGGCTCCTAAGGCCAAGTGCTGCCTTCCAAACATGTAAATGTGACATTAACTTTGAGTATTTGAGAATGTTAGCAAACAAGAATTAAAACTCAATGGTTCATATAAAATGGGCAAAAAGTTAAAGGAGCATCCCTGGTAGCTCCTGGATCCCGCGGGGTGGCTCCTGCTCACAGGGTGATGCCTGACACCCAGGAGCTAGTTTTAGCTCCTGCCCACAGGCGGATGCCCGACACCCAGGAGCTGGTTTCAGCTCCTGCCCACAGTCTGATGCCCGACACCCAGGAGCTGGTTTTAGCTCGTGCTCATCGAATCTTAATTGTGAACCCTGGGGTTTATCTGCACTATTTATTTCCAGGGCTCCTCACGCCGTGTTGGCGGGCATTGTACAGGTGCTCTTATGAGCGTGCCCATGTATGCATTTCCCAGTTTGTGCCGAGTCAGAACTGCGGGGCACAGCAACAAAGCATCTTTGCTCAACATTGATTCCAGATTCCTTACCTTCCATTCTAAGCAGCAGTCACAAAAACGAGCGCAAAGAAAGGCACAGAGGATGCTAGAAAACAAGGAGCCTCCCTATCCCTGTTGTAGGGATAGAAGTGAAAGTGGGACAGCAGTAGTTCATACTGCGCTGCTGTTTCACTTTGAAGAAAATGCATGCAAGGTCAAAAAGGACACTTTCATGCATTGCACACGCCTCTGTGCTTGTTCCAAAGAGCTGCAAAGACCTGTCTTTCATTCTGCACATTTCAACACACATCCTGTTTGGGATGTGCATTGAAATGTGCAGAAACTCCCTCTTCTTGCACAAAGAGGGCGGCGAAAGGGCATCTGATGAGAATTGAGAATAGGGCAAAGCTTTTTTTGGTGCACGTAAGGCAATGTGTCATCATTTGCATCTTAAAAGGTTTTTGGGAACCTGATTCTAACCCCACCAAGTATTGTGAGGCCTCTGAAATGTGAAGGTTTTTCAAATGATGCAATTTTATTAACTCAAAAGGTTGGATAAACTCCACACTATCCCTACCCTGACGAGGATGTCCCTGCATTAAATAAACTAAAGGAAACACTCAAAAAAGGTTTCTGTCCCTCACACTTAAAAATACAGCAACTTAAGGTAATAAATGTCAGTTCAAATTTAACAGAAATAACAGTTATGCTCACAACCTGGTTAGGGTCTCTCCTTATCTGGGTGTGTTCCCCTTCCACAGATTCAAGCGAGATTCTATTCAACAGTTCCAAAAGGAGGAAATCCTCTCTCGCAACAAAGTTCAGATAAAGTTCTTTTTGCTCCATCTTGAACTTCCACCAACAGTTTACATGGTTCAACAAGTTATTCCTCTTTCCACTTGTGATAAAGAGTTTGAGCATTAAAGCCCTTTTTCATAGCACGCATGCAATGGATGGGATGCAGAATAACTCTGACATGAAATAATCGAACCAACTCAGGAAGATGGCAAAGTGTTTTCTGTTTTAATATCAATTGCCTAAAACAGGGAGTTACAACGGACATCGCACAAGCATTCCCAAAGCATTTCATTAAAACAAAAATCAAACTAATACACAAAAAATGTGTCATGTGTGACGTCATACTACGTGGCAAACTAAGAGAAACCTATGGGGGATTGTGATACGCTCAAGGGGAACATCCAAGTATACTTTCTATAAGGGGTTGGGATATGATTGGACATCTACTGTCAGGTGGACAGCTTATGCCTACCTCTAGTGCAAGTCATCTCCATCATTATTGAGTACACTGTATCTCATTGGCTCCCAAACTAGAAGGCCCTTTATTATATGGCCCTCTGTAATTGGTTGGCACGCTCATGCCAGTCTGGAACATTCGGCTCACTAGCAGCAATAAGCTCATACTCAGGTGACAGGAGGTGGACATGGCTTTACCTCACCACCCAATTAACCCAACGTTTCATCACCCATGCCTTCTGCCATGAAGATTATCTTTGAACTTGGCCTTGCAGTGTATTCTCGTCTCTGGGAATATAAGGGAATGTGAGCACATGCAGTTCTGGAACTGCATGCCCAACTCTATTTCCATCCTTGGCTCAGGTGACGGGAGACCACAATTCGGCCCATTTTGCAGCATTTAATTGTCTTGAATGGATAGAACTTGGCACTTATGGTGTTCTTTCTTTGCACCTTAACAAGGGATGATTCAGCATCTCACATTCACCGCCTTCAAGAATAGATAACCAGTCTTGCCTGCTTCAGCCGTGACACCAAGCCAGACAGCCCCTCTCGATTCTTCCACAATCCCAGCTAATTCTTTGCTGCGGCACAGCTTTCGGTCCTTCTTCTCCATGGGTTTGAACTTACTATATTTGTGACACCGATGTCCAGCTTCTATGTAATGGCGGCTCCGCATGCAGTCTTTTCACTACGTGTAACCGGCTTCTAAGATTACTTGATCTACTTGTGTTGCTGCATCTGTACAGTTATTGAACAGCTTGCATTTTCTCCAGTGCTTCTCACACGTGCACTCTTCTTTTGTACTTTAAAGTTACTAGACTCTTAATTTCGTCATTGGTTTCCATGTGATCCATACACTTTCTTCTTTAGCCATTCTTCAGGGTGTCACTCTCATCTCTTGTGACGTCACCAGCATCTCTTTCTCCCATTCTCATATTCCTTCAGGGAGCTCCTCCATTAGATTGTCTTCTCTACGGGAATACATTTGATATGGCTTTCTCAATGGATACCTTTTCTCGACGTCACAACTGCTGGGGTCAAACATGGCACAATTTCATGCTCCCAATATATCGGTAGTAGGGGGCGGGACTTCCTGCAGAGGCATCTAGCTGCTCCTCTATAAGTTCAAAGCGACTTTGTCTCATAAAGCAAGAATACTGCCACAGTTCATTAGGAACAACAATGTCTTTGTTGGGATAATTCTGCAACAGTTCACAAAAACTCCTTAGTGGTTCTGCACCTTCAAGACTTTTAACCACACCGCAGTACTTCAATAATTTACACTGGGTCCACACACCTGCCAGGTCTATTACTACAAGATCCTTTGCCCTGGTGTACTCTCCTGCCAGGACAACATGAAACCAAATACTGCAGTACTTCTGTGGTAAAGATTTGCTTCCAACAAGTAGCAATGTCTTTTGTTTCACAAGTTTAACTACTACCTCTGGGAAGACAAGAAACCCATTAGTGCTGTTTATTACACATTTGTAATTGCCACACACAATGCAGGTTATGCTCCATTCCCGAGTATCCTCTATCAGAAGGACAGCCCTCCTGCCACTCTTTCCCAACTTCTGAATTAACCGAATGCAGACAATGGTTTTCTCTTGCTCTTACACTTCTTTGGCAATGTGGGTTCAAGCGAGTTCCTCTTATACACCCCGTTACCGACTGGCAATATGATTTACAAACACTTAGATTCTTAATTGCCCTCTCTTGGTTTTGGCAATGTTGGTTCCTTTTAACTTGCTTTGGTATGGTTCTCTTTTGGCTTTGGCAATAGTTGTTTGTGTTGGTTTCTCGTAATAGTGCTCTCTCTTGCTGGCAATTATTCTGACCAACATAAATACAATCACACCTTTCTGCTCTGCTTGTCAAGTTCTTATTCTGCCACCACCTCCTTTTTAAGTCAACTTGGTTTTCAAACTACTTATTATTCTGCTTTATATCAGTTCCGTATTCAAAATAAAGTTTGTTTTACCACTTGAATTATTTTACATTAGTTCCACACTTAAAGCACCCAGACATGGCCAGCAGGTGATCACGGAGTACTGCGGTCACAATACAGTAGTGAACTCACCGGGTCTGGGATGCGCATCTGCTCACTCCGCTGCCTCTGGGACTTCTGCTGCTGTGCGCGGCCCAGCGACCTGCATCTCTTGGTCCCTTGCGGCCCGCGCCATTCGTAATAGGAGCGCACGTCGCTCCACAGGCTCTCCCGGTTACATTTTATGCTTCCCGCCTCGTGACCTCTGCAACCTCAGTCTTCAGATGGAAAGGTTCCAAATCCGACTCTTCCCGTTGCGTGACGCCTGCAATTAAGGTCTCTGGAAGAAGACACCCTGTCAGGACCGGCATCTGCGTGACATAAGACAGTGGTCCCGGCGTCCCAGCTCTCTTCCAGATTCTGCTTCAATGTGGAGGTACCATGATTAGTACCCCCCCCCCCCCCCACCTCCTGCTACTGCTCTCTATGACCTGCACCTTATAGGACCTTTTATGCCTAACAGTCTCCCTTAGGTGTGGGGCGTAACACCATTAGGCTGCAACGTGTAGTCTCGTGCCTCTGGAGCACTCTTCTTTGTCCCAGTACTTTTGGCTTTGTGGGACCTGAAGTCCACAATGTTCAAATCATCTTTTCCCACAGCTGCAAAGTCACAATAAGCCATTATGATGGTAGGGTCTCTGGGGAAGTTATAGGTGGGGGTTTCCCATTCTTCCTGACCTGCCCCCCTCCCCATCCATATGAACCTATCCTCCTGCAGAACACTGCCCCCAAGGTCAGGAAGCGCGATTCATCACAGTATCCACAACTGCATTGACTCATTTTTTCAAAAAGTTAATCGTAAGCAGACGAGTCCAGCTGAGTACTGCTGCCCTCACTAATCCTTGAAGCAGGGAACGGTGTTATCCCCCCTCCCCCCATCCAAACAGCCTCTCTGATCATCACGGGTCATCATTGGATCAGACTGCAAAGGAAAGCAGCCTAACAAGGATAGAGTTGGGCTGAGGGCACTGGATTGCCCCTACCCCAAACCTGCACAATTTCTACAAACGGTGTGACCGGAGAATCCCCTCTCCCTCACTGCCCCTGCTCTTCTCAGCGCCTGCATTTGCATCCCGGGGGATAGCCGCTGCTTCATAGAGGTACATGTAAGAGTACACAGGGCTTGGCATCACCCATGTCTCGTTGCGGGCTTCATTTCTTGAGGGCAGCCCGGGTTAGTAGTATTCTTCTCTGTGGGACCTTCAGGGCAGAGGGGATGGGGCGCAAGAAGGCCTTTGTTGTTTGCTGGGAGGGCGCGGGGGTCTGTGTGTAGATCATCCTTTCAAACCAGGTGGGGGCTGGTCTATCTATGGGGGGGGACGGTCGGTCTCCTTCGACCCCTCTCATGAATGCTTTTACTACAGGAATGTTCTACCTCTTAACCCTTACTTAGCATGGCCGTGCCAGTCACTCATGTGGATGGACAAACCTTCGATGAGTTGCCCGATACTCCACTACCCTCCCTGCACCTAAATGAGATATTGCGCAACATCAGCATCTGAACATCAAAGTGCTTCAGCCGGCTTCCTTGTGACCATAACAGGTCTCGCGTTGATTGAAGCCGCAAGAGCGTGCGCTTGGCTTGCGTGCTTGCTTGAGTTCTAAATGGCCAAACACTATGGCCTCAGGGGCCAAGCTGCCAGCTCCCTAGTGTGTGAATGGGGGTGTGGGACAGCCTCTTTCCTGATAGGGAAGGTCTTTGTGTGGCTGCATTTACACTGCTTCCACCTGGAACACACGTGGCTTCCACACATGCAGGGTCAGTGCAGCAAGTATACCAGCCATGTGTGTCCCTTGTGGCTTTTGCAACACCCTGTGTATCAATGGTGCACTCCCCAGAAACACCAGCTGTGGGTACCCCGAGATGAAGGAGTGGCTTTAAGCACTCTACTTTGCACAAAAAGATTTAGGTCCCCCCATTTTTTGAAGATTTTCTGCATGGGCTTGAGCTGTGCGTCTTCTGCCCTAGGCGAGGGAGGTGGTCTGAAGGGCAGCTCTGGGGGGGGCTGTGACCTCCCTTCCTTAGGCAGCTTTCTAGGCTCTCTGTGCCATTTGTGAAGGGCGCTGTGAGTGTGCCCCCTCTTCACCCCGCCCCTTGGCTGTGGAGGTTAACGTCACTGTTGTGTTTTCAGGAGCGATTCGAACAGGTTTCTGCTGGACTAGTCTAGACACTTGTGTGGCGTTTGTTCTTGCTTTTTACAGGCTCCTTGGACTGTCATTGAAAGGCAGCGTGAACCCCTTGCCCCGTTGGAGACGCATTGGTGTTATGGTCAGATGTGGGCTGGGGGAAGGGAGGGAGGTTCTGTAAAACCTTTTCCCCATACGAGACGTTTCTGCCAGTCTAGCAACTGAACGCCCCTGGCGGATACAACCACTAGACCCCCCCCCCCCTTCCTGCACCCGTCGCGAACTGGGCCCTTCCCGCACAGATCTCATCTTACTCCCTCCCATACTAATTATTCTAATAGCTTTCCTTATGGTCAGACAACGGCGCCTGGTAATGAAGAAGTGCAAGGGACTCATGGAAGTTGCCCAGCTTGCAATGGCCTTGCCCACATTTCTTACTTCGCTGCATTGGTTCCTGGGGTAAACCTCCCTAAAAGCTGTGCCTGCGCGTGCCGGCGACCTTTACCGCACCTCCTGCGAGTAGTCTTGTTGGGAAACCTCTCCCGAGTCTACTCCTGTGTTAGGTCACCACCATCTCTCTGTGGAGTAGGCTTTCTTTGTTGGGGTGTTCGTTCCGGCAACATAAGTTCGCTCTGAGCAATGTGGCCGCAATGCTGTTTCGGCATTCTGTGCTTCCTCAGCGGAACGTATTTTCTTGGCACTATGCACTTTTTCAGTGGCTGTGCTGCGCTCCTTGCGAGCTGTAGTATGCGGTCGATTATTTTCTTAACGGCATTCATACGTTTCTCCATTGGCTTGAAGTGCTATTTTTCTGGGGCCTGTGGCATATTTCTGGGGCCTATGGTGTTGAAGTCACCACCTTTGCCAATTCGGTTTGTCATCTTGTCTTATCCACCAGTCTTGGTTGATTTTACACTGAGTTTTCTCACTGATCCCTTTAAAGAACATCTGTGGGTATGGAGGTGAGGTTCTGCTCAATGGCTCCGGTACACCGTCCTCCACTGTGCAGGTTACCCAGGGTTTTTCCTTTTGTCTCTTCAGTGTCTTAGACCTAAACTTTGTACAACCTTAGCTCTCGCCGGGGTGCTGTAGACTGTTTGCAGACCATATAGACAACACTTAAGGGAGTATTTCCAGAGTTGGTACATACACAGGAACCTGCGGTTCCAGGATAGACAACACTTAAGGGAGTATTTCCAGAGTTGGTACATACACAGGAACCTGCGGTTCCAGGATAGACAACACTTAAGGGAGTATTTCCAGAGTATGTGGACAACACTTAAAAGGAGTATTTTCCATCGGTCGAAGACATGAGCGTTAAAATCACATTTGCAAACATTGCATTCACCCCTTTATACGACATCCCTGTGGTTTCAGGTGGACTTTTTCAGGGACCCCCCAATCACTGCACTGCTGGACGAAGCGCCCCCCCCCCCCAGTCAGGTTCCATTTGCTTCACTCAGAGATCAAAACAAAGGAGCATTGTGGGAAGCGAGTACTCGTCGCACGTGGATCGTATGAATATCCAAATAACCGGTCCAGCCTAGAGATCCTATATAACTTAGCAGGCCAAAGGAAGCAACGTTCACACCTAGCGGCACACTTGCACCAGCGTGCAACACTTCTAGTTGCAAGCTCAAAGCCAGCCTTTAAAAGGTCCCTGGCCACCTCCATTCTATACAGACAAGACGGTACCCCATTATTTACTTGCCAAGAGTCAATTATCACTAGCCTAGGCTAGCTGCCAGTGCACATTTTGCACCCTGCTTACACAATAGGACATGGATACTCAGTGCCTTTGGTTCCCACAGAGTTTCATAGATTTGTGCCAGCACTTGACACACGACAGGGGGGTCCTTTCCGGAAAAGGATATGGGTGGTGCCGAGTGCTTTTACTGAAAGTCAGAAAAAGCGCAAGTTTCTGCTGCAGCCTTTGCTCAAACAAGGGGGGGGGGGATGCCCTACCCTCCATGAATCAAAAAGTATGCAAACAGTGATTTAAGTGCAGACTAGTTTTTAGACCCTTATGGGTGCCGATATAACTGGGGCAACCATTGTTGGAAGCAACACGCTTGCTGCTGAGGAACACACATCTCTTACTCATATAAACATTTCAGCTTCTTATTATTAGTTGGCCGATACTTTTTCTTTTGCAAAATATTTAAGTTTTTACATATACACAACAGTACATGGTGACCATTGTAGTGAACAAACACATGATTGTATTAGAAATCCAATGTAACATGTTTACAGATGTCGTAAAGGTGTAAACCATCTACTTATACATTAAGAGACAACTTGTTCATAAGTGAAATGTCCCAAGGGATTAGGTACATAAAACACAGGGTGCAAGTGCAAATGGAGGAGACATTGATTGTAGGTCTCCTATGCCCGGCTAAAGTCTGACCTCATATTTGGTCTACGTCTGGGTGAGATGTTAGGAGTATATAAGCAGCACTGAATACAGCCCGTAGGGGTTCTGGGTCTGCGTGCTGCTGACATTTCGGCAGAATAGATGTAAGCCGCCTTCTGGGGCCAAGAAAGTCAGTCCGTTGCTCAAGGCTATTTCAGTGATCAAAAGGATTGCGGACCCCGAAAACCCCTTACATAATTACTAACCCTATATAATGTAGCCAGAACGCAGAATTCCAGTTTGACATCCACGGATTAGGCAATTTGGATGGGTGGGAAAGAGCCTGCACTACCTGAAACGGGAGCAACGCTGTTGGGAAAGCTGGTAGAGGACCATGCGCAACGGCCTAAGAAAAGAACCCTTTCTTTAAAAAGGTTTAAAAATAGAATTAAAAAACCATAAAAAGCAGAGACACGTTGGGGAACTGTGCTGTGGCACTTTGAAGCGTCCTCTATGCGCTAGATGGAATTACCAATAAACATCTTAGATGAAATAACCGGACAGACGCAAGGAAGATGGTAAAATACTGCTTTAATCTCAATGAAAAAAGCAGGGAGTTCTACAGCTATCAAAATAGATGCATGCAGAATCACACCTCTTGTGCATACAGAGTTTATATGCTTTTTCATACGTCATCTATGACGTCAGCCAATGTGGCATTTTGCAAAACCTACCACCGGGAGGGATTGGATTAGGGGGAACAGGTCTACTCATAGAATCATATAAGTGTTAATATCTCATTGGCTGACCCTTGTCTGTAGGACAGACCAAGAGCTACTTGTACATACTTAGTATACCGATTATAGAAGAGAATATGGCAGCGGATTGTATGTCAAAGTGCGTGACAGGCCTTGTGATTGGTGGGTAACCACATCCAACTTTGGACTTGCAGCTCGTTTAACAGCACGAGTGTAGAAACGAAACCTAGGTGCTCGAGAAACGTCAATTTCCTGTACTCCCAATTAGTCCATAACATCATCTACCTGAACCTTAAGCCAAGGCCTTCTGTTTGTAGTTGACCTCGTAGTCTGCTCACTGTTCTTGAACATTGATGGGGTTTGAACAGACTATCTCCATCTGGGTTTTAATGAATAGCCCTTGTTTTCGGCTTTGGAGTCACGTGTTAGGAGACCGCAATTTTGTCAATTTCAGCCTCTATTTAGGACTATTTGATTTTATTAAACAGGGTGCCATTACCCTCTGATGCCTTTAGAGACTTGCTCACTCCACCTCACATAGGCTTTGCCCTTGTGATTGTTCAGTACTTGGCACTTGCAAATGTCCTTGTCTCTCCTAATCTTAGCAGAACATGTCTTACACGCAGGGTCCATTCCTTCGACTCCCTTTGTGCCTTGCACCCATCTCTCGACATAGCCTTCTTGATTCGAGGCCAAGGAACTCCCTTATTCAGCACACGAAAACAGCTTCTTCCTCAGTTCTTCAATTTGCAATCCTAGGCTCGTATTTTTAGATTAACAGGGTTGATTCTGAACACAGGCCGCCGTCCATTTGCTTCCAATGGCCGCCCTAAATGTTATATGTATACCTCTTTTTAGCAAGCTTCTATGTATCTTTTCTACCTTGCGTGACAGCACATTTACAGTTATTGGTCACAATGGTATCTGATCATCTTATATTCACAATTACTTTGTTTTTAGGTACATGTTTCTTTTTGTGCTTCAGTTACATTGTCAGTTTTAATTATTTTCATATGGTTTCGGCATAGGTTCATACATCTCTTATGACATAATTCTGTCATCTCCAGATTTTCCTTAAAGTTCATCCATATTGCTCATAAAGGCATTCTGGCATCTTGGTAGTGGGCACCTTTCCTGGTAGCCACCTTCTTCTGCTTCTATGTGAGGGTACAATCTGAATGGCTGCCTGAGTGCATATCGTCTCTCATGCACTCAACGCGGTATAGGAATATTACATGGGTTCCCAACTGTAGCTCTTCGCCTGCTACTACAATAGGATGGGGTGAGGGGACGGAGCCCAGAAGAGAGGCGTCCACCTGCTCCTCTACAGAACTAGCTCCGGAGGACTTTAAATAGTTGCTAGTGTTCATCAATGACAGCTTCAAACTCCCACACAAAACGCTCAACTATGGCATCACTGAATCCAAGATCTCACCTTCACCCCCACGTCACAGCAACCCGCTTTGCACTATACACTGACTGCTACTTTTCCTACTCCCCCCAAAAAGGGGAACTATGTGCCTTCTCCAAAGAAGGCCTCCCGCCCAACTCCACTGAATTTACTGACTTGGCTCTCCTGTCCCTCAGTATCTAAATGGGGCTCCAACCACAATCTCCTGCCCCCTTTCCCAGTCCAAGTAAAATTTCAGGGCATGCCCG
This sequence comes from Ambystoma mexicanum, assembly GCF_040938575.1. NCBI lineage: Eukaryota > Metazoa > Chordata > Amphibia > Caudata > Ambystomatidae > Ambystoma > Ambystoma mexicanum. Next base: position 804,127,233 of record NC_090938.1, read on the forward strand.
ACATCCAGGCAGTGCAGCACCTTCTGTGGTCCATCCTTGGGATCGGGAAAGAACGTAGGAAGGACAATTTCCTCGTTCAGGTGGAAAGCAGACGGCACCTTGGACAGAAATGCCGGGAGTGTCCACAGGACTACTTTGTCCCTGTAAAAGGTAGTATATGGTTCCGAGGCGACCAGCGCCTGTATTTCACCGACTCTACGAGGTGAGGCCAACTAGCAAAGCCGTCTTTATGGTGACCAGCCTGATGTCCACGGACGCCATTGGCTCAAATGGTTTGCACGCCAGAGCGCCCAAGACTATGTTGAGGTCCCACACAGGGTGCGGCCTCCTGACGGGCGGGTAGAGCCTTGCGAGCCCCATCAAATGCGTCTTGACGATAGGATCGGAGGAGGAGAAGATCCTGTAAACCCCTATGGCTGTGAAGTATGTACGGCAGGTGTCCACCTGCACACCAGAGTGGGCGAGGTGCGCCAAGAAGGACAGCACATCGTCCAAAGAATATGCCAGGGGGTCGATTTCCTTGGAGTCCAGCCAGTGGCAGAATCTGGACAATTTACTTTTATACTGGACCCTGGTAGCCTTGCTCCTTGCGCCCTGTATGATTTCCAGGTTAGCCTGTGAGATGCTGTGAGGGCTAGCTTCTGTGGGGCGGAGTGGATGACCCTGCCCCCACTGTTGCACCAGAAGATGTGCTGGGCCCGTCGGGGGGGAGGGGGTGAATCAGAGGCACCTCAGAGAAGCAGAGCAGCTCCAAAAACCATGGCCTGGCCGGCCACCATGGAGCTATTAGAATGATGTTCAGTTGACACGAATCCTTGATCTTGCAAATCACTCTGTGAATGAGCGGAGTGGGCGGGAAGGCGTAAGCCTGCATGCTGTTCCACTGGAGCCGAAATGCGTCAGGAGGCGAACTGAGGGGACTTCATGTTGTGCCAGGTAGCAAAGAGATCCACGTGGGGGTGACCCTACCTGTTGAAGATCTCCTGAAGGACGAGGTCATTTAGCTGCCACTTGTAATTGTCTGCTCCCCACCTGCTGAGCCTTTCTGTCTCCAGGTTGGCTTCCCCCAGGAGGTGGACTGCCGTGAGGTATATGTCGTTCTCCAGGGCCCACTCCCATATGCTGATTGCCAGTCTGCACAGAGGAGGGGATCTGGTGCCTCCCTGCTTGTTGACGTAGTACATGCTGGTCGAGTTGTCTGTCTGAATGAGGACAACTGTGCCCCTGAGAAGTGGTAGGAATGCTCTGAGCGCTAGCCAGATGGTGTACAGCTCTAAATAATTGATGTGGTATTCCTGCTCCTGTAGAGTCCAGGTGCCGTGGACAGAGAGATCATCTAGGGTGGCTCCCCAGCCCTTGAGCAAGGAGTCTGTGGTGATGGTGGCCTGCGGGGAGGGATGCTGAAAAGGCTTGCCAGTCCATAGGTTGTAGTCCCTGGACCACCATGTTAGGTCTAGGTGAAGAGATGTAGAAACGAACATCTCGGATTGGGAGCCCCGCTCCTGGTTCCATGAGGCCGTGGAGTGCAGCCGAATACTCATCCTCAATCTCATGTGTGGAACAGCTATTAAGACCGCTGCCAAGAGACCCAGGAGATGCTGGTACCACCATGCCAAGGTCACCTCTCTACCGAGGAAATGGAAGGTGGCCCTCCTGATGGTTGATATCTTGTCCTCCGAAGGAAATACCTTCTCGGAGCACGTGTCCCAGATGAGGCCCAAGAAGTCGGCTGCAGCTGCGACCTCTTGAGATTGAGCGAGAAGCCCAGATCGTGCAGTGTGTTCATAAGGGCACAGGAGAGCGGTGAACCGCTTCCGGAGATGTAGCCCTGACAAGCCAGTCGTCGAGGTATGGGTAGATGTGGAGTCCCTTTGCTCTGAGGAGGGTAGCCACTGTATTCATTAGCCTGGTAAAGACCCTGGGGGCCGAGTTGAGGCCAAAAGGAAGGACTTTGTATTGAAAATGGTAGCCCATGATCCTGAACCATAGGAAAGAGCGATGGGGCTGCGAAATTGGGATGTTTAGGTACACGTCCTTCAGGATCCAGGGAGCACATCCAGTCTCCCTTGCACAATGTCTCAGCTATAAAGACTGTCATAACCATCTTGAATTTTTGCAGAGATAAGGAGAGGTTGAAGGTGGAAAGGTCCAGCATAACTCAGGCCTGCCTGGTTCTTCTTCTGAATGGCAAAAATCCTGGAGTAAAAGCCCAAGCCTCGCTGGGAGGCTGGTACTTCCTCCACTGTCTGGCTCTCTACGAGCGACCGGATCTCTGCTAGAATAGTTGCTGTCCCAACCTGAGGGAGTGGAGGGGAGGTGGGAGGAGAGGCTGGGATGGGTAGGCAGTACACTGTGGATACTACGGAGAGGATCCAGGGGTCCGTGAAATTCCAGCGCCAGAGGTGTTCATGAAGAGCAAGCCTGCCCACCACTAAGGGGCGTGTCATGCCTTCTTTCCCTCGAAGGCTGTCGCGGAGGAGGGGGGACTGGAAAAAGCCCTTATTCACCCCCCGCTCCTTTTTGTCGCGTGCACCTGTTCTGAGACGGCGAGCGGTCCGGCTGCCAGGATCTCTGTTCCTGGAAGCAGCGGAACCCTCCATACGTACGCCCCCTGTCGGAGCGCTGCTGTGACTGGGTGTCCTACTTGGGCAGGGTCTTTGTCAAGATGGATAAAGACTTGGCCGTTTGTGAACTGCTTTTCTTCTTGTCCAGCTCTTTGTCCGTGTTTGCCTGGAAGAGGCGCACCCTCCACCCCCCCCACCCAAATGGTAGATCTAATATGCGTTCCTGGACGTCTGGGTTGAATTTCATCACCCGGAGCCAGGCTGTCCTTCTCATGTCCGTGGCTATACAGATGGCATGGCCAGAGCTGTCAATATGGGCCACAGTGGATTCCATGAGGTCCTGTGCCACCAGCCTGGCCTCAGCCAGCCCTGCCTTAAAACATGATTGGCTCTGCGTAGGGACTTCTGCAATTTCCCGCCATAACCTTTGGTTAGCAGCCGCCAGCATGGCATCGGCGTTGGTCTGACGAAGATGCAAGGATGCGTTGGAATAGAATTACTTCCCGTACACCTCCAAGATCTTCTCCTCTTTGCCTAGCAGTGCCGCAGAGGAGGAGGCTGAGGACGACGGAGGTTTGGAGTATAGTGATGCCGCAGCGATCACAGAGGAGTGTGGTTGAGGATGGGCTGAGAGTAAGAGTGTATCCCCCTCCAGCTGCCTGTCCTTTTCATCCAGGCGTCGATTGACCGGCTGGTCAGAGTGTGGCTCGAGCCAACCCTTCTTGGCCAAGAAGACTACATTTGTTTGCATTGGAATCCCAGTTTTGGCAGAAGGGCGTTGCGTGAGGACTTCAGCCAGAACCCCCTCTGCCGGCAGCTCAACCTCAGGTTGGGGTAGGCCCAGGTACTCCGCCAGCCCTGCAAGACGTTCGTGGAAGGCCCTGGCTAAGAATGGCTTGTCCGGATCCTCCTCCTCATCCGTATCCTGCCCATCAGGAGGATCCTGCGGAGGTGGAAGAGTAGCCGGAGCCGGAGGCTGGGGTACAGGGACCGTGGCCAGAGGCTGAGGAGGCAGAGGCTGGTACGGAACCACCTGAGGAATCCGCTGGGGAGCCAGAGGGAGCGGCTGCACCGGCAGAGGCGTTGGTGGTGCTGCTAGCATCGTAGGGAGGACTTCCCCGATGGCATCCTTGAGGATTACACCCCCCCCCCCCATCCGAGGTGACTTCATGAGCCCGAGGAACCTCTCTAAGAACCCCTCTTCACTGGCCAGAGAGGTGGTGGGAGGTACTGACGGGGTAGCTGGGAGCTCCTGGAGCCACTGCATACCCTGCCCGTATGGACGCAGTGGGAAGCTGCCCTGAGCATAAGGAGGATAGGCTGTAGGCCACGTACCTGGTTGAGGCCTGTCCCACCTTAACACTCGTTCTTCGCCGAACTCCTGATATGGCATTGGACTGGTGCCTCAGTCGGGCTCTGCGGCCATCTTGTCAAGCTGCCTGCCACGTGCCTGTGACTTGTGGCTCGGCTCGCTAGGCCCAGCCTCCTCCAAGACACTTGCGTGTGGATCATGAGGCCTACCCTGCTCCTTGGGCCTAGATCCGGTAGGTGCGACACCCTCGACCCGGGGGTCGGTAGAGCTGCATTTAGGTGCCCCCTCTGACGTATTGCTGGTACTAGGGCATAGCTCCTCTGGCATATTGCTGGTACAAGGTTGGAGCCACTCGAATGATAATCCAGTACAAGAACTTTCTGGTCCCTTAACACTGCCACCGGGAGGATCCAAGGATCCCTCAGCCTGAAGGCTGGTAGCTGCAGCAGCCTCGGTGCACGTGCTGGTATAAGGATGTGAACTGAGTCCTTAGGAAGAAGTCTCCTTTGCGGGGTGCGATGGAAAATAGCAGCCCTACCTTGGGCCTGGTTCGTTGTTTCACAAAGTTCTTGAGGTCCTCTCGAGGTGACTTCTGGAAGAGCTCCCTCCACCTGGCTAGTCTGTTCTTCAGCAATTTCAATGACAGCGAGCCACACGCTGTACAAGCTTGCAAACTGTGGTCTGGGTCAAGGCAACATAGGCAGAGGGCGTGGGGGGTCTGAAGTTGGGAAGAGCCTGTTGCAGGATTGACACCTGCTGAAACCTGTGGAAGTCGACATGCGCCGGGGAAGTGCATGGCGCATGAGGACAGAGTACCTGAATGATAAAGAGACAAAAAAAAGACAAAGAATAAGTATCCGCGTGTGGAATTACATGACCGAAGCCAAACCCAGGAGCGCTGGTGAATTCGGCCCATTCCAGACAACGCGGAAAAGGGGACTGTGGTGTGGTGCCGGAAGGCAGAGTCACGGCAGCACATACTCCTTGGGCCACACCCCCCACGCGACTAAATTTAAAAGGTGAAGGTTTTTTTTCTGGTGAAAACATTTCTGTATTCCCGTCCCTTCGAAGGGACTTCGAATGGGACGCCCATGCAGTATGGAGGAAAGGTGACAGGACGTAACAGTATGTAAGTTGTCACATAATGCATAATTACATTATTGCTAATGTAAAACACTGCATCATCTCCATGCTTTACAGTAAAGCTAAGGTTACTGTATCTAAATCTCAGTGTCAAACTATTTCATTTTGTTGAGGAAGATGTATCATATGGACGAGTGAACAACTTTGAAAATGTACATGGTCACATGCTTTTGATGGGAAATTTAGTTCTGTAACTTGCTGGTTGCATGCATCTCTGCAACTGTTGCCCAACACACGAGCTGACCCCATACTCCTTGACATTTTATCCGTTGCTTTATACCAGCTCGCCTGAAAGCGACTTGGCAGCAAATTACAATATTCTCCTAGTCTGCCCAGTTCTCCGCCTGTTATGCCACCCACTCTAGTGTCTTTCGTTCCTATTACATAATTAATACACAAAGCTAACTGGATGTATATGCAAACTAGCGATGAATAGTTCCATCCAGTCTGTACATCGACCGATCTACTGCACTACCATACATTGTAGTTAGCCCGCAGAGCTTGCTTTGCTCTAGGATTGCAATTACATTATATATGAGCACCTGCAGGAGAGAGCTGGACAAACTGTTTTCAGAGCCTTTTTTATCATAGCTATTTGTGTCCATTCATGCAGCTTAACTTGCACATTTTATGATGGGCGAGTACCATTTACAGCGGATGTTTGAAACATTTAACATTTACTTTGTTGGCAGTAAATCTATCTATATAAATAAAAATGTAAATGTTTGTTCAAAATCTTAAATCTCTGAAAGTTCTTCACGGATTGATTTGAAATTTTGATACAACGTTGCATTCGAATACGCGTGTGTTTTTATATACCTACCATACATAGAGGTGACACCTGTGATGGATAAAAACATGCTTTTTTAAAAAAAAATAGCGCCATCTGGTGGACGTAAAAGCAACACACTATAATAAATATTCAATGTTTCCGATTTAGAATGGCTCAAATACGTGCTGAGGAAGCAGCAGAGCGACGTGCAGCCAGACTTCAGGATGCACAGTTGCAAGAATGGCGATCGCGTTCTGCAGCTTCAGATCTGCTTCGTTCTCAACAGAATGAACGCGGCAGGCTGAGAGTGGCTAAAAGACGTCAACGAGAAACAGTAGATCAGCGTCAAACACGACTCCGTACTCAACAATCAAGCAATTACAATCGCCTTGCATTCTGGTACAACCCAGCTGATGATTACAGTTTGAGCCGGCATGTCCTCATCGGCACTATGACTGAAGGGTGTCCTTATTGCAAGGCTCTGATATTTAATCGAGAAACTAAAGGAATGTGTTGCACCACCGGGAAAATTAAACTGCCTCAACTTGGAGAACCGCCAGAGCCATCAAAAACTTTGCTTGTCGGATATATTGCCCAATCAAAACATTTCCTATCTAATATCAGGAAATACAACTCATGCTTCCAAATGACGTTGTTCGGCGCAGGAATCTTAACAGCTCAATTCATGCCAACTTGCGTTGGCAATCCATCAACAAAGCTCAAGGCCAATCTTTACATTTGTGCGGTTTAGATCTAAACACGGAGTGCTTCTAACATGGACAATTATATGTTGCGTGTTCTACAGTCTGCAAACCAGACAATCTCTATATCTGCACAGACAATGGAACAACAAAAAAATTGTATGGAACAACAAAATAAATTGTATACCCACAAGCATTGTGAAATTAAACATATTAGAAACGTGTGCTTTCTCTTTTTTTCTTTTCCATTTAACCAGACTGAGCCACAGCAACACGTGGCCGGGGACAGCTAGTGTAAAATAAAATGTTCACTGTGCACGGGTGACAGAAACATGCCAAACAGTGGGTTTGTGGGGACGTGCAACATTTTACAGAAAGCGCATTTACATTTGTCGCCATCCGTTGTCATGGGTCCACTGCATGTCTCTTCGGTCGAGTAGGTAAGACTTGCATTACTCACCGTAAAGAAAGTAAGTTACTCTACCTGCAGGTCTAGCAGAACTTTAAAGAATTTGCAAGGGCCGACTCCTCTCACTAATTTTCTTACTTCAGCGGTACACAACACTCCTGCATTGTTGCTCATTTTATGTCTTGGGTACAAATACTTCTGGTGACAAAAAATATGAGTACAACATTGCTAATCAAATGGGTTTGTTTGGTAATCAAGAAACATTTAATTAGCAAACTCGGCTGCCTATAAATACGCTCGCCTTGCCCAAACTGAACGGCCTTGATGGGGCCAAATAATCCTACTACATCTCTTCTGTCCCATCCCATCCCACCTTCACAAGCTCTCCATGACCCTCCCCGCTATGCTCTGTCTCCTTCTAAAAAAATGTCCCCTCCTCCTCTGTTGAATGTACATCCTATAACTCAACTATAAAAATAATAATCACAAAAATATGTGATATCTTAATCAATCAACCTTTCACACCTTCACTCCACCTCCTATCACCCCCCCCCCCCTTTCTCGGTCGCACTTCACTCACTGAACTCCTAGCGATCCTCCAATTTAGCAAACCCTTTGTGTGTGCCCATTGGCCCCTTTGCACCTCAATCAAAGCCCTTGCACCAATCTGCTTCTTAAAATCGCTTGATTCTCTGGCATTTTGCCTGCCAGCTATTAAACAGCCACCCACATTCTTATGAACGTCTCTGCTGACTCCAACAGCCCCATCTACAGAACTGTCTCTTTTGCCCTCTCGCTCTGGAATCCTTCAGCGACTCGTCCATAACCGCATTGTCAACTGCCTTGAGGGCCACTGTCTTTGCGACAACTTAATCTGGATTCATGCGTGAACACTCCTCCAAAATCAGCATTTAACCACATCTTCAGTTTAATCGCTGCAGTATCCTGTTTTGTTATTTATGTTACTTATTTACATAGCACTCCATATATCATTGGTATGACCTCAAAGTGCTGGTAGGTTGAACGCTCTCGGGAACGTAGTTCTGGTCAGTAGAGAGAGATAGTGCCGTAGGGTGCGTGGGCAGATGTGTGCAGCTGATGTAATTGCGGGGTGGTAGCTGCATCCTAGTGTTAGGTGTGGTGCTGAAGATATCAGTTGGATGTGTGCAGTCTGGTGGGTGGACACCCAGACTGGGCTCTGGTTGCATTAGGCCTGAAGGACACATGTGAGCGACTAGGCCGGAATGTGCTCGGCTAGCTGCGTTTTATTAGGGTGATGCGGTGTTCGAGGGGTAGTATTCGTATGTGAACAGCTAGGCCAAATTAATCAGGGGTATAGCTGTGTTCTAGTTGAGTGATTGTGTATAGTAGAGAGTGAGCGTATTGATGTGATATGACGATTATCTTTAAAGCGCCCGAGACCAGGCACGTAAACAGGATGGCAGGGAACATAGCGACACACAGGCACATAGAGACAGGGTGCTGGGCTTACAGCGACAGGGGGGATACAGATATATAGCAACAGCATCATAACAGGAAGGCAGGGCACACAGTGATACACAGGTTAACATTCATATTTCTATCCAGATACGACTCAGGCTAATGTTTACGGCTCCACCCAAGTGTGGGACATGTCAACATTCGCATTTCTAACCAGAGTAGTCCATTAGTTCCATCCATTTCATCCCCCAATCTTTTTCTTCCATTCCATCGATTCCACCCACTTCATCCACTTTACCTAATCCATCCGTTCCATCGCATCCGTTCCATCCACCCAATCCACCTCATCCATCCGTTTCCTCCACCCAATCCACCCCATCAACTTTATCCGTTCCGTCTATTTTAACCATTACATCAATTCCATCCAATCCATCTAACTCGTTTATTCCATCCAATCGGTCCATCCACTTTGTACACTATCTATTCTATCCACTCTATGCATTTCATCCATTTAATCTTTCCCATCCATTACACCAGTTTCATCCATTCCATCCGTTCCATCCGTTTCGTCATTAGAACAGTGCCATCCATTCCGTCTATTTCATCCATTACAACAGTTCCATCCATATCGTTCATTACAAATATTCCATCCATTACACCAATTTCATGATCCATTCCACCGACCTCATCCACTCGATCCATTCGATTTACTCACTCCACCCACTCCATCCATGTTTTCCATTGTATCCACTCCATCCATTCCACCCACTCTATCCATATTATCCACTCCATCCATTTGATAAACTCCATCTCTTTCGTCCACTCATCCACTCCATCTAATCTACTTCAAGCACTTCATCCATTCCACCCACATCCATTTTGTCCACTCGATCCATTGCACCCACTCTATCCAATTTGTCCACTCGATCCATTCCACCCGCTCTATCCATTTCGTCCACCCCATCCATTCCGTTCACCTCATCCACTCCACCTATTCCATCCATTCGTCATTTCATTAATTCCGTCTATTTTATCCGTTCCATCCATCCGCCCCATCCATCATTCCATCCACTCAATCCATTTTGTCTACTCCATCCGTTCCAGCCATCGAACGATCCATAACCATATACTCCGTCCATTACATCTACCCAATCCGTTTAATTCATCTGTTCAATCCATTCTGTCTACTTATCTGTTTCCATACCATCAATGCTATCCACTCAGTCTACTCCGTCCATTCCATCCATTAATCGATTCTGTTTCATCCGCTCAGTCTGTTCTGTTTCATCCGTTCCATCCATCCTTTTTATTCAACCGTAGTCATCCGTGTCCTTCCATCCAATCCAATTCCTATTCCATCTATAAGTTCCATATACACATATTCTGACCATTCCCATCCATTGTATTAGTCAATTCTCTATACATATCTTTCAATCATCCACTCGCCCCACATGCGTCCATCCACGTCATCTATCGCCTCCATCGGTCTGTCTTTATCTATTGCGTCCATCCATTCTATCCAGTATCCATTCACTCGATCGCCTACATCCATTCGTACACTTCATCCACTCATTCCCTCCATCTATCTATCTATCCTTCCACTGTTCCACTCGTCCGATCTGTCCATCCACTCTATCCATCGGTTCCATTAGTTTAGTCTATTCTCTCTGGTTCATCCATTCTATATACATACCTTCCATTCATTTCACATGCATTTGTGCCATACATTCAATTCCTCCATTTCACATGCGTCTATCTGTTCCATTCATTGCGTCCTCTCCATCCTCTCCATCCGTTCGCTCAATCCGTCACTCCATATATGCATCCATAACACCACCCATTTTGTCAATTCATTACCTTCATCCATCCATCCTATCCTGTGGGTAGGAGCAGAGGTCATAGAACACCCGGTAGAGAGTCTCATTGTGTATTTAGTCATTGGCTTGTTGGAGTTCCGGCACGTCTTTAGTGTTGTCGTTGGTGTTTATGGAAAGAGCCATGTTTTTAGTATTTATTGGAATATCATAGTCCTGGTCCTGGGTGTGTCGAATGTGAGGTGGATGGAGTTCCTCAGAGTCGGGCCAATGCTGAGAACAAGGATCCTGACGGAGTTGGTGGTTGGGATCACTAAAAGGAGGGCAGAGCTTGCTCTTAGGGTGCAGGTTGGGAGGTAAGGGTTTAGCTTATCTTGCAGGTAAAGAGAGCCGACCTTGTGCACTGCACGATGAGTGATGCACAGGGTCTTGAAAGTGGCCCTTCGTCCATCTGGGAGCCAGTGGAGGGTTCTGAGAGCTGGAGAAGTGTGGTCCCTTAGACCCAGGGCTAGTAGCATTTTAGCTGCAGCGTTTTGCGCTCTTCTGAGTTATTAAGGTGGTATTACAGGACTCCTAGGTAAAGGGAGTTGGCATAGTCCAGTCTCGACATTACTATGGACATAACCGCGGCAAGTCTGTCCGGGAAGGAGAGGTAGGGGAAAATGCGCCTGAGAATTGTGAGATGGTAGTGACATGATTTAGATATGTTGTTGATCTGTCAACAGGAGAGGGTTAGGCCAGAGTCCATAATGCATCCATGGTTTTTTACTGTGACGGAGGGGTGGGTGGATAGCCCATGGAAGTGGGTCAGGGGAGTGGACGAGGCAGAAGCTCATTGTTGCCGCATACCATGATTTCGGTTTTAGAGGCAATGGTTTGTAGTCATCCAACGGTCGATATCTAGTAGGCAGGCTGCGAGGTCGGGCTGAGAGTTTGAGTTGTGGAGTTTAAGGATGATTTGGGTATCGTTGGCGTAGTTGTAGCACAGGAGATTGTGTAGGCGGACGATTCCAGGGAGGGTGGACATATAGAGGTTGAAAAGGAGAGCTGATGGACATGCGGCTTGCGGTACTCCGTTATTCACTGGGCGAGCAGCCGAGACAAAAGAGGAGAGGAGGGTTATTTGTTTCCTGTTGTTGAGGAAGGAGGCTATCCACTACAGAGCCATTTCACAGATTCCTAGGGAGTGGAGGTGGTCAAGGAGGATTGAGTGGTTAATTGAGTCGAAGGCTGCAGACAGGTCGAGGAGAATTAGTGCAGCGCATCCTGCAGAGTCTGCAGTGATTTTAAGATCGTCCCAGATTGAGGCCAGAGTGGTTTTGGTTCCATGTCGGGGTCTGAAGCCTGATTGGGCGGGGTCAAGGAGGTTGTTGGATTCGACAAAGGCATTTAGTTGGGAGTATGCAGTTCTGTCGATGAGTTTTACAAGGAATCTGGTGTTTGAGATGGAACGGTAACTTTTGGGGTCAAGGGATGTTTTTTTTTTAAAAAAGTGGCTTGACATGTTCAATTTTGAAGGCATCTGGAAAGATTCCAGAGCTGAGGGAGTCATTTAAGATGGTTCTTGCATGCTCTTCTGCGCAGGTGGGTGAGAATATTTCTTTGAGGACTGTGGCTGGGCAGTGCTCTAGGGGGGTTGGGGGGGGAAGTAGAGGGTTTGCGAGCAGATAGAAGGTCAAGAAATTCTTCTCTGGAGATTGGTTTGAAGGAGTCAAAGGTGGGTAAGGTGGGGGATGCGGCGGCGAGGGGAGGTGGTTGTTGAGTTGGACGGTATTTGGGGAGAGGAGGGACAGTTTGTTGTCAAGGGAAGTCGTTCTGTCGAGAGTGGTGGATGAGATGGAGAAAGGGACGACAAAGTGGTCGGACCAGATGAGTGGTGGGGGGGGGGGGCTGGATGTATCAGGTTGTGGGAGCTGAAAATAGCATATAGGGTGTGCCCTTTAGAATGGGTTGGACCGTTCATGTGAAGAGAGGTTGAGACTGTCGACCAGTGACAGGGTCATGGGGTTGGTGGGGATTTCCAATCAGATATTGAAGTCTCCTAGGAGAGTCAGGGAGGGGCGATTTACTTGAATGGTGGCTACAGAGTTTGGTTGTGAAATGTCTGTCGTAACCAGATTTACAGGTCTGTAAATGATTAGGAAACTGTGGGAGAAAGTTAAGGGTAGTGAGAGTTTAACAAGGAAGTATTCGCATGATGGAATGCATAACTGAAAATCGACGAGTGAGACAGACAAGTAGAATTTGAAGAGGACTGCCACGCTGCCACATCTTGAGTGTCTGTTGCGTGGGATGAGTGAGTAGCTGGGGCGAGGTGGTCCGGGGGCGGGGGAATGCCTCATGTGCAATAGGGGTAAAGTCGTCGGAGAACCAGGTTTCAGTGATAAAGACTAGGTCAGGTTTGTCAGAGGAGAGGAGGTCGAAAATGTGCTGTCTGCTTTTCGCTACAGAGCGTTCCTTAAAGACTTCGGAGTGGTGTGTGGTCATGGAGGTTGATGGGGTGTGCGTGAGAGGTACGTGGGGGTGGTTGGAGGGGAAGGGAGCGGTGGGATGGTAAGCAGGGAGGGAGGTCAGAGAGGCAGGGAGATGAGGGGTGGTGTGGAGGAATGGTGTCAATGTGTTCCTGGTGACAAAGTGTGCATGCAGGTCGGTTGTGGCAGGGAAGAGCAGGTGAGCGGAGGAGGATATGAGAGGGTTGTGGGTAGAGAGTAAGGGGCGCGAGCAGGTGGATTTATGTCGGCAGAGCAGACATTTGGGGGTGAGGGTCTCAGGTGAGTCTCGAAGGATTGGAGGAGTCCGGTGTGCAGGGCAGGAAGTCGAATAAGGGGGTTGAAACAGGGCGAGGGCAAGGATGAGTGTAGCGGGTAAGGCGAGGGAGAGATTGGGAGGCTGGGTAGAAATGGTGAGGAGTAGGCAGTCATGGAGGCGGACCAGGATGGATCGTTTTCTACTTTTCAAGGCTTTCTGTGCAGTGGTGGTGTGAGAGAGGGGTGGGGGGCGATCAGGGGTGAAGGTAATGCAGCTACTGTTCTTGCGACGGTGAAACATGCAGCTTTTAGAGAGGGGAAGGGATATGGTGGGGGTTGTTGGCAGGTGTCGGGGGAGGATAACGGGGGGGGCGAAGAAGGGTGGGGTTTGTGGGCGGCAGGCTTTGCATTTATGTGATTGATGGGGAATAGGGACGCTGAGGTATGGGGGAAGGGAGGGGAGGAATGATTGCCGTTGGGTGGGAGGTAGGGGTTGGGGAAGGTGAGGGTTGGGGTGTTTGGAGCGGCAGTGGGCTCCCCTGGATTGGGAGTTTGATAGGGGGTGGGGTGTCATGGCGAGGGGTATTAGGGAGTTCTCATTAGTGGTCAGAGGGAGGGTGGGGCATGGTGAGTTTGGGTGGGAGCTGGGCAGCCGGATGGGGTTCAGGGGAGGGAGGTGGCTGGCACGCCAGAGCGAGGCTCCGATTTTCAAGTTTGATAGGGGGCGGGGTGTCATGTTGTGGTGTTTTGGGGAGTTCTCGGAGGCGGTTGGGAGTGATGGGCTTCCAAAAAGGTTGGCATGCCAGAACGTGGCTCTGATTTTAGGTTTGAATGCGGGGTAGTGAGCGGGCATTACACCAGTGACGTTATGGTGAGGTGGACGAGGGGATTTCGAACGGGTGTGCTCAGGGAAGGAGTGGTTATGGGGCTCGAGAAGGTGGGGGCTAGTCTGCGGGTGGCGAGTCGTGGGGACTGAGTGAGGACGGGAGCGCAGGGTTCTAGAAATCAGGATGGGAGTGAGAGGTGGAAATTCGCAAGACGGGGTCGCCATCTAGATGCGACACAGTCTTACCAAGTATAATTCAACACAGTAAACTTTCAGTGCGCTAACTGGACTTGAGATAGGTTAAGAGGGTGGAGATGCAATACAATGTCTCTTTTGTGCAATATCTAGATGTGACACAGTCTTAAGCAGCAGTTGCCATCATTAACGATTCTGTTCGGGTCTGACGAAGGCCAAACTTCACAATTCCATCTTATGCGGCTTAGATGCAGACTAATGTTCTGGTCTACATCCAGGTGTGGCGTATGCTAACATTCACAGTTCAGGAGGTAGGCTAATATTAATGTGGAGTGGTAGGGCTTTCTGGAGTAAAGTGATTGCTCTACTCACCACCTGTGCCACATTTACTTTAGTGGTTGGTGCTGGTTGATGGCTAGCTACTGGCTTCCCTGGCGTCTCCCGGGACACCTGCAGACACGATCTGGAGCTGCCTCCGTGGGAGCTGCCCTTTGCCTTGGGCCCTTAGCCGCGGGGCTGCACGAGATGCCCTGGGCGGGTCACTTATGACCGTCCAACACTTCAATCAGCGGTGGGGGCGGGCCAGGAGGCGGGAGGGAAGCAGGGAAGGAAGAAACGGGTGTAGGCGGCGATGCACAGAGAGGCTGGGCAGCAACATTTACAAAATTAAGAGGCCCTTTTGGCACTCAGCAAGATTTCAGGCTCACCTGATCGATGGTGATTCTAATCAATCCCGCCGCAACCTTTCAACACTGTGGACCAACCCTCCCGCCTCCAAAACGTCTCCTCCCTTTGCTTCAAAGGCACCACACTTGGATGGGTTGCTCCTTCTTGGAAATCTCATTCTCCATTTCCTAGAACTCTCTGCCTTGGGAAAGCTCCTCACATCTTTATGCTTACACGAACACCTCAGCCAATGGCTCCCAGATAATATTTCCCTTCAACCCTGCCATCCCTCAAAACATCACGAGCTGGCTCACAGCCATCCGTCATTGCATGGTATTATGGTGTCCAATACCAAACTCTTTCAAAACCAACTGTACTTCTTCCCACCACCAATGCCAACTTCATTCTTCCATCTCCTTTTCTCCAGATGACCTCATTTCTTCACCCAAGGCTTGCAACATTGGGACCCACTCCGACAGGGACCTTACACTCCAATAGTTAATTACATTCACAGCTGTGAGGACCCATCTCCTCGACACAAGAACATTTGACCAGCACGGCACAGACCAGGCCAACCCCTGCTCTTGTGCTCAAGTCTACACTGTCTCCCCCCTCTACTACTTCTCGCCCTTCATCAACGTCCTTTACTTTGTTACCCTCACCCTCTATAGCCAGTCACCATGCAGGCTGGTTCTCAGTGCAACATTTCTCTTTATATTCCTTACATGTCTGTAAATCCTTCACCCCCCTCCCCTCTGCCTTGCTGACGGCATCTCCCTGACTCACCCTCCTGAACCTCTGCCAGCCCGCCACTTCCGCTACTTTCCCTGAAGTTGCCCCACTCCAATGTAATGCATCACCCAGACATCAAAACCATCTTGCTTCCTAAACGCATGTAGATCAGGACTCCGGCTTCACCTTCTGCTCTGCTAAGGGCCCCCGGCCCATTTCCTCAACTGGCTGCAGTCCACTCCAGCCACCGGACTCCATTCCTTATTCCCATCAGCCGCTGTAAATATGAAAAATATGACAGATTGTGGCACTACGCCTACATTTGTGGTACTAGCGAGGCCTGCTACACTGGCCATTACCTGTCCTCCTCCTTCCCCGATACCCTCAATATATTTATTGTAAAGGTAACCCACGTCCCGGGACTGCCACCGTCTCCTTGTACTCTTCCTTATGCATTTCATTTTTGGTCGAAAGGACACCCCGACATTAAATACCACCTCACCCATTGAAGGAAACCGAGGTGCCTATGAGTACTTCAAGGTCCTAAATGGGTGCACACAAATGTTATTCAGTACTTTGACGCCCAACAGGAAAGAGCAGAGCTTAGGTGCCATTATATCACTTGTTTGTCTCGATAAGAAAATGACAAATCACCATTATCCTCGAACACCCCCACCCCCTGCCCAAATGGTGAACTCCCCCTTTCAGCGAGGTCCTGTTTAATAAATAGATCAAGGTACAATCTCAGTGTTTCAGGGCACCCTAAGCGGGTGGGGGGGTTGCTGCACCAGTGAATTAGTAGGACAGCATTTGAACCATCACTGCACACCCCCAAAAAGACAAATCCTATGCACCCAAAACTACACCCATGACATGGACCGCACCTCGTGCACCAATCGCATCCACTAAATAGCCAGTACAAGGTATCCGTTTTATGGCACTTTAACAATGATGGCGTCTATGCCTTTCTGGCTAGTTTGGATAGCTATCAATGCATGCACGCCCACACGCGTTTCTTGCTAACTGTTAGCTGGGTACCAGGCAAGAAGCATGGCAGACCTTGAACACCAAATGATGATATTTTATTTCTATCACACTCGTACACAAGTGTTTCAGAGCGCGACAAGGCAAGGGAGGGGAACAGGGGAGAACAAAACAGCGATCTTACTGGGCCCAGTGACATTGAGAACGCGCAAGTGCAAGGGGTGGCCGGAAGCAGTGCGGGAGGGTGCGCAGGTACCTGGGCCCAGAGGACAGAGGG
This sequence comes from Ambystoma mexicanum, assembly GCF_040938575.1. Lineage (NCBI taxonomy): Eukaryota > Metazoa > Chordata > Amphibia > Caudata > Ambystomatidae > Ambystoma > Ambystoma mexicanum. The sequence goes on from NC_090938.1 coordinate 804,143,815, forward strand.
TGGCCAGGTGCACGGTGCCAAAAGAGAACAGATCAGCAGGGGAGAAGGGGAGCGAAGGCAGAAGAAAAGAGGAAGGTCTCGAGGTGCTTCCGGAACCAGAGATGGTTCTCCTCAAGTTTTTTAGTGGCAGGGAGGCTGTTCCAGAGGGAGGCCCCAGCCGAAGACAGATCTACCCCCAGCTCGTTTCTTTGAAAAACTACTGACCCCGAGGGTGGTCAGGATTCCCAGTTCTGGAGGCTACAACTCCAAATGGAGGATACCCAGTTCTGGAGGCTACAACTCCAAATGGAGGGAGGATTCCCAGTTCTGGAGGTTACAACTCCGGGGAGGGGGAGGATTCTCAGTTCTGAGGCTACAACTAACAGACATGAGTAAAGCCAGAGGGCCAAGATGGGCTGTAGGGCGAACTTCACACCGAGGCGCACTTATCAGACATGTAAGCCCTCGTGGGTTACCATGCAGCTGACACGTTTGCATTTCAGCAACTTGATTAATACACAGAGTGCCATGACCTTCTGTGATGTGGACTCGAGTGATGTCCGTGGCTCTCCAGATGTGTTGGACCAAGACTCCCATAATGTCACACCGTTGGCTATGCTGCCTTGCTTGGACAGGTGGTACTTGTGGTCCAAAACATCTGGCGATGTAATGCTTGTAGACCCTTGGACTAAAACACTTCTACAAAATGTCAAAAACTGTGGTAACAGAGGCTTTAGGAAAACTAACCAGCCAGGAATGTACCCCCCAGGGAGTGCAAAAGATAGATGCCCGCCAGTGGATGTTGGCCGGTCTTGCAGGGTGCCCCCCACCCCCAGATTCTGAGGCTTGTAGTATTTCATGTGTGCTCATTCAGGGTGTTCTAGTTTGCTGACGCATCTCTTTTCTCGTTGCAGCCTTGCCCGATGCAGTGCCCGCCAGCAGCGTATGCCACCTGGAGAAGATACCGCCAGCAGACCAGTCCAGCAACCTGGGCACACGCGCAGTGACGGCATGTCCCACCTTGGCTGCAATGCTCAGGGCATGGCGATAAGGAGCTAAAGAGCCAACCTGCAGCAATGCGCCTCTGGCCTGCCATGCGATGGGGCTGCTGGGCAAAGTGCTCGTTCAGAATCTTGATCTTTCTGATGTTCGCCCTCTTGGCTTTGACGCTGGTGGCCACTGGGATCGATGAAGAGGTGCTTTCCTGGTCGGTCTCTCCGTTGCTGGTGAGGAGGCGCAATTCAGAACTGCGGACTAAGGCTGCCAGCTTTAACTCCACTTCCTTACTGAGGAAAACGCCAGTCTTCTATCACATTGCCAATGCCAACATGTGCCGGCCAGAAGCCCCATTTCTGGTGAGCTTTGTGGTCACTGCCCCATCCAATGTCGAAGCACGGAGGACCATCAGGAAGACCTGGGCAAGTGTCGGAGAGGTTGAGGGCCACCGTGTTTTGTCTCTCTTTGCCTTGGGGATGGCGCCTTCACCGGAGGTTCAGGCCCACATCGAGGAGGAGTCCAACAAGCATGGCGACATCGTGCAAGGCCTCTTCATGGACACCTACCGCAACCTGACTTTGAAGACGATAATGATCATGCGCTGGGCCATCACCTTCTGCCCCCATGCTCGCTACATCCTAAAGGTGGACGACGATGTGTATGTGAACCTACAAGGGATGGTCGTCCATCTTCAATCTCTGGGCGAGCCTTCAGAGGACCTTTACTTCGGCCGTATCCACTGGCACGTCCATCCCATCCGCGACCCATCACAAAAATACTACGTGCCCAAGGTCTTGTATCCTGGCCCTTCCTTCCCCTCATACTGCAGCGGCACAGCATATGTGGTGTCTGGGGATGTGGCAAAGAAAGTCTACGTGGCCTCCTTGGAGATACCGTTCTTCCCAATGGAGGATGTCTTTGTTGGACTCTGCACGCAGAAACTGGGTATCCCCCCCACCCACTCAGGGAGGATGGCAGGTGGCACACACTACCCTGTAGATGCTTGTTGCTACCAGACTCTCTTCACCTCCCACCAGGTGAAACCATCCGAGATGGAGACGGTGTGGGAGAAGGTCCACAACGGGCAGCACTGCTCCTGGCTGCAGCGGCGCCTGGGGATGCTGCACTGCAAACTCTTAAGGGCATTTCTTTCTCACTGATGGGAGGTGTGAGGGAGCAAGCACACCAACAAGGAGATCCTGAAGCCGGGGTGCACTGAATGACAATGATCAGGTGGGCTCCTTCTGGCTATTAATAGGACATACTCAGGTAAGGAAGCAGACCAATCACACCGCCATGAGCCTTAAAGAGGCTGAGCCTCAGAGACATGAAGAAATAGATTCTACATATGCCCCTGTGACTAAGGCAGCGCAATGACCACAGGAAAGACAAGCTACACAACCGTGCCCAGAAGACCGTACCCAAGGTTCCTAAACAGGGGTGCCTGGCCGGTCAAGACCAGTCACTCCACAGTGAAAGATGCCAAGAAGGTGGGACGCATGTTAAAGGCCAGTGATCAGCGAGAAAGTCTCTACCCTCCCACCAGAGAACGCATCAAGATACTATTGAACCCGCGCACATTACTCAAGCCCCAAGGAGAAGCAAATGCTGGGTTTATTGATTATCATTTTATTTACTTTGGGCGTGGACACTCCAAGACACAGGTTATACGTTTTGTTGATTTATACCACGCACCACTGCAATATTGATGGTATCCGGGCCCTCTCGTGGCTTTGAAAGGTAAAGCGGGTGCAAAAGGTGCTGCGTCACATTAAATCCAGGCCACGGCCAGTCACGCAACCATAACCAGTGAACCCATGCAGAAGAGCCAAGACATGGAGATGTTGCATTTCATTGCCCTTCCTCAGAAAGAACCTCTTTAAACCTAAATAAATTTCAGGAGCATGAAGGTTTATCTCGTGTTACTGTGCTAAAAATCACTTTTTGTTAGTTCAAGTGTTGTGTTGCCACTCTCTTTTCTAGCCAAGGTACCGTCTGCACAAACGTTTATAAAACATTACTGTATAGATACTCAAACAAGAGCAGGCACTAATTGGTTGAGACAGTACTGCAGAACCAGTTTACTGACAGCCACCGCCAGTAACATGCACTGCTTGCTAATCAAAGTATAGCATGTGAATATATACAGATTCACAAATCCCAGTAGGCAAACATGACTCATGTAGTAATAGTCTTTCTGGTGCTTGTAACCGTTTAGAGCAGGGTTGTCCAACCCCAGGCCCTGAGGGACAGAATCAGGTTGGATTTTCAGGGTACCCCTCATTAATATTCATGAGATACATTTTCTCATGAATATTAATTAGGGAGATCCTGAAAACCCATCAGGTTTGTGGCCCTCGAGTCCTGGAGTTCGACAAACCTGGTTTAGAGTCACATGCACCCACTCAGCTTGCCCGATGTTAGGTAGACCGAAAGCCTGGTTGCTTTACATGATTAAACAAAGGGCATGTTGTAGGTAAAACACACAACTAAGCACGGTGGAAACCTGCACACTCAGGGTAGTTAGTAAGGCCAGCCAATAACTACCTTTACTTAAGTTATCCCTGGATTATCCACAGCACGCGACTATAAACGGATACAAAGGAGTAAGGTAGGGCACTAGAATGTGTAGATCACTGCGCTGTTCAGTAAGGCTTATGGTGGGACCCTGCTGCTAGTGATGGGGTTCAAGAGAGACTGTGCCCTTACACGACAGATATCATGTATCTACAAATGGATATCACCCGTCGGCCCCCACGAGCCCCTCCGCCACATCTGTCATTCTTGCTTATCTCTCTAGCCAAACATAGGCCTTTCACATGGCTTCTGTGGGGATTCCACTGTGCAGAGCTGGTGGTAGCAGTGGACAGCAGGAAAGAGACCTCATAGCACACAGGCACACACTGGCCCCAAGTGCCAGAAGCCCACACAAGAAATGCAGGTTTTTAGCAAGTGCATCTCCTGAGACATTCCCAAGAGAACAGATAACTGTCCTTCCAAGTGCATATGCACAAGGCTTGAGAAGCAGAGACTATGAAAGGTGAGAGGTGTGCAAGTGTGTTTCGCAACAGAATTCTTTACAAATCAGTGAAAGTAAACCCATTGGATCAGATTCGAAGTCCCAACATCTTTAATACAAAATCAAGGTCATGGTTTGAGCAGAAAGACAACAGTACATCTTTGGAGATGACCCTCGTAGAAGAGAGTCCATACGCCATGGTACAGCTGCTGCATGTTTCACAGTCTCTGCAGGCCCATCGCTCCCTCTACCTGGCATTTCCCAGTGCGCCAGGTCATATGGTGGTTAGGTACATCATTAATGTCCAGTTCTGTATACACAGGTCTCTGCAGGCCCATCGCTCTCCCTCTACCTGGCATTGCCCAGTGCGCCAGGTCATATGGTGGTTAGGTACATCATTAATGTCCAGTTCTGTATGCACAGCCTTTTCCTCCTCCTCAACATGAGTGGGGCAGGCAGAGAGTCTGAGGAACAAACACTTCTGGAAAGCAGCAGCACTTTGAGAGGCCAGCACTACTTCCAACGCAGTGTCCTTGGGGCTCATTTGAAGGACACGGCTACTTCTGGAACCTGTCCAGCGTGGACTTCCTGCCAGGTGTTGCTGACTTCTCACTCTGCTGCCAATGGGTCTCCTTCTGCGCCTTCTCCTGCACCGTCTTCCGGATCTGCACCTGGGGACAGGGAGTCGGCACGCATTAACAGACGAACACAACGCATCAAGGCCCCACGTGGCTAGAAGTAGTCCAAATCCACACATCTAATGTGAAAATATACAAGACTTTCTAAAAACTCTGTTAGTACAACACAATAGTAGAAAAATAGGCCATCCTGCCATCAAATAAATACATCCATCCATCCATCATATACCACCTCCAATGTTACAATTGCTTCACAGGCTAGGCTTGAATGGTTGTTCTACAGAGAAACAGCCTTTCTGGGACTACTCTGCCACTGTGCTAATAAATAAAATAAGCACACCTGAAAAACAGAGTGTGCTGAATTTTCTAGAACACTACAGCAGGTAGATTCAGGAAGTGAACTGGTGGTTAAACTTTTCAGCAGCTGCTTGTAGGCTCTGATCAACAGAGCCACCCTGCTCCCATGCGTGTCCGTCCTCTGCCGCCTTACCCTCTGCTCCTCGTGCGCCACTTTCTTCTTTCTTTTAAGAAGGTTGCCCGTTGAGCTCCTCCCCTTCTTCTTGTGCTTTGGTACAAACTTCTCCTTGGCCAATGGATCGTAACCCTACACCAGATAAAAGAGGTACCATTAAAATTATGAATGGTGGTTTGTTTATTACTTGTATTGCACTCCAGACCTATAGGTATCAGGGCACATTGCAGAAGAAGACTCGCAACTTAGTGACACAGAGTCATCATATTATACAATTTACACTACATATCAATAGTGTGACATGATATCATACAATTTACCTCTCATCTACACAGTAGACAAGATAGTGTACTTATATACAGGATAGTTACACCAATATTACAGTATCATAGAATCATAATATTTATTTATAAATAAATATACAACTTAGCTACACAGTAGAGGTGATAATGTACAAGTAGAGCACAGTGGTTCATGAGTCACAGTAGTTTGTCCATCAAGGTGGTGACGTCTGGCATTACTAGTCGGAATCTTTGAGCCATGTTATGAAATTCTGCCGGAATTTCGGGTACGTTTCATCCACTCGCAGAGGAGGGGGTAGAGAATTCCAAAGTAGCGCCCTTTAACCTGGAAACATCGCCCCCCTACTCTGGACAGTTTGAATCTAGGGACTAAGACTGTTCAAGCTGGATGATCTGGTGTGCCTAACAGGGATGGTTTTCAAGAATCGGTCTACGAGGTAACAAGGTGCTGCCTTGTTCAGACATTTGAATGTGAGTGAGGCGACTTTTAACTGGATTTTTCCTGAAGCAGAGAGCCACTTTTTTAGTTTACTGACTTCAGATATGTGCTCTCCTGGAAATACCAAGAGCTGCTCTCAAGGCGTTGTTCTGGAGGATCTGGATTCTTTTAATGGTTGCCTTGTTGGCTCCAATGTAGAGAGCATTGCAGTAATCCAGCTTCGACAGAACAAGCGCTCTTGCCAAGGCGATACAGCGGTTGTTAGAGAGGAAAGGTTTACCTGCTCTAATTAAATTGCAAGTATATGCAGTGGAGGATGCAAACATATTTACCAGTTGATTGAAAGTGAGGGTCGGGTCTAAATAGACACCCAAGGTTTTCACCTCGTTGGCGGTAGTGATGAGGTTATTGTTTATGTTGAAGGATGAGTAACTAGGTCCTAATTCTTTTTAAGAGTGGCGCAGGTGCCCAGGATAATAATCTCCATCTTGTCATCATTCAGGCATACTCCATGTGTAGCCATCCATGCCTGGGTGAGGAGATACACCCTATTCACCACGGCCAAATCCTTTTCATAATAACCAGTAAGAAGTAGGAGAATCTGGGTATCATCTGGATAATTAGTGTAAGTGATACCAAGATGGTCCAGATCATCGAAAAGAGGCTTTGTGAAAATGTTGTATATAGTGTGGGAGAGACACATGAGCCTTGGTGCACTCCACAAGTAATGGGGATGGGATCTGCGGAGGCTGTGGGGGAAAGGACTCTTAGTCCTATTGTTAAGGAAAGATTGGATCTATATCATAGCTTCGTCTGAGAAATGGGCAGCCGTGATTAAGTGGTTGCAAAGGACCTTGTGAGCCACCAGGTCAAATGCCGCTGACTGGTCCGATAAGAGGAGTAGGGCTGATTTACACATATCCCTGAGCTCATCGATTTGAGCCTTTAAGTCGATTAGGGCCGTTTCAGTTCCGTGCTGAGGGCGAAATCCAGACTGACGTGCTCCCAACAAATGGTGAGATTCCAAATAATTCTGTATTTGTGAATACGCCATTTTGTCTATAATTTTTTAGCAGAAATGGCACTGTAGTAATTGGGCAGTAGTTAGTAGCTATGGCAGGGTCAAGCGTCTTTTAAGTAGAGGTAACACCGAAGATTCTTTGAGGTTACTTGGTATGGTGCCCGTAGAGAATGACACATTAATACTTTTGGTGATAAAGGGAGCCAAGTCTCTGGCTGCATCCTTTATTAGTTAGGCAGGGCCTTCCCTTACAATTAGAGGGTTTGAGCAAAAAGATAATTTCTTCCGTTTCCTTGATAGAAACGTTAGAAAATTTAAATCGCGTATGGACTGGAGAAGTATTGCTGGAGGATGATAGCAGGGAACTGTTATAGGAAGGGCTGGTAGTAAGTGACACTTTATTTATGGCAATTTTGACTTGTAGGGTTGAAACTTTGTTGGCCAACTCTTGCTGCATGTTGGAGCACCAGGATTTATCTTTTACACAGTTGTCAGGTACAGGGGTAGGCGTTTCTAGTTCCTTCAAAATAATGAAGTGTTCTTTAGAAATAGAGTTAGCTTGAGAGATTCTGGTGTTCTAAGTGTCACGTTTGGCCAGTATCATTTCCTTTTTGTAAAGAGTGGTTAGATTACTTAATTAGTTTTGTTTTCATCCAAAGGTAGTAATCTCCATGATGCTTCGCATTGTCTTTTTTTTTGTACGTAAGGTTTTTAATTGTGGAGTGTACCACGAGTTAAGGTGGGCTTTGGGTTTACCTTGCCTCAATTTGAAAGGTGCGATTAGGTCGAGGGAGGTGGACATCATTTTGTTATATTCATTCACCAAGGCTTCTGGGTCCAGGGTATCTGGTTGAGAGTTAAATTTAGGGATGGTAAGGGGGAGTAGATTATCCGTGGTAATGTTCTCCATTTCTTGTGGGGAAAGGCGGGGCCATTTGGATAAGGGTGGGGGTCAGTCTTTTAGTCATTAATGAGAAAACCACCAATAGTGGTCAGTCCAAATTTTGGGGAGGGGTGGGGGGAAAATCAACACAATGGAGGCATTGCAGTTATGGTCTGCCACCAAATCCAGTATTCTATCTTTGTTATCTCTAGGGTATGATATATGATACGATATATATGGCATTTGTAACGCGCCTATACAAAAGTGTTTCAAGGCGCGAAGAGGCAGGGAGGGGGGAACAAAGGGGAGAGAGATAACGATCCTACTAGGCCAGGTGTCATTCAGATCGCGCAAGTGCATGGGTAGAGGGGAAGGGAAAAGTGCAAGGGGGAAAGGGAGAGGGGAAAGTGCAGTACAGGGTTACTAGAATACAAGATAAATAATAAGGGCCAGCTGGTGGCAAGTGCAAGATAAGTGCAGACAAGTGCTGGGAAGGGGGGCTGTAGGGATACAGAGACAGTCCCGCAGTGCAGGGGTTGCCAGGGAGGCAGTGCAGGGGAGAGTGGCTGGGCCAAGGACCGAGATCGGTGAGTGGCCCAGTTGCAGATTCAGTGCAGTTTCAGTAATTTAGCAGGGGAGAGGGGGAGAGAAAGCAGAAGCAAAGATGAAGGTTTTGGAGGTGCTTCCGGAACCGGAGATGGTTCTCCTCAAGTTTCAGGGAGGCAGGAAGGCTGTTCCAGAGTGAGGCCCCTGCCGCGGAGAGAGAGAGATCTACCCCAAACTCGTTGCTTGGAGAAGCAGCTGACCCTGAGTGAGTTGGAGGCGGATGAGCGAAGAGCTCGAGAAGGAAGATATTTAGGAAGAGAGAGTTGAAGGTATTTTGGCCCCAGGCCCCAGAAGGCCTTGTGGACAATGCAGAGGGTTTTGAACTTAATCCTCGCAGCCACTGGGAGCCAATGTAACTATTTTAGTCCTGGAGAGATACGGTCCCTGAGCTTGAGGCCAAGGACAAGTCTCGCAGTCCTGTTCTGGATGAGTTGCAGAGGGCGGAGAGTAGAGGCAGGCAGATTTAGATAGAGGCTGTTACAGAAGTCCAGCTTCGAGAGAACCAGGGCTCTGGAGACAGTGAGCTTCTGGGGGAAGGAGAGGAAAGTAAGAATACCTCTGAGGAGGTGCAGCTGGTAGTGCGACTGATATGTGAGGAGAGAAGGAGAGTGTGGAGTCGAAGATGACCCCGAGGTTTTTTGCCTTGCAGGTAGGCGCAGGAAGAGGGCCAAGAGAGGCCGGCCAGAGAGCTGCAGGGAAGGAGGGAGTGGGTGTGTCAATGAGTAGAATCTCAGTTTTACTGGCATTGAGGCAGAGGTCATTGGCGGCACACCATTCCTGGATAGCAGAAAGACAGTCAGAGATGAGGGAAGGAGAAGAGGAGGCCGACGGGTAGCCTGATAATGAGCTGGGTATCATCCGCATAGCACTGAAAGTTGGGGCAGAGAGCGGCGATGCGGTGGGCAAGGAGTGCCAGATACTGATTGAACAGCCAGGGAGAGAGGTTAGATCCCTGGGGGACACCACAGGTAGAGAAAAAGATGTCAGAGAGGAAGGACCCCAGTTGGACCTGGGAGGGTCGATTGGAGAGGAAAGAGGTCAGCCATGCCAGAGCCTGACCAGTGATACCCAGGTTATCACGGAGACGGTTGAGCAGGATGGTATGGTTGACGGTATCAAAGGCAGAAGAGAGATCGAGCAAAATGAGAACACAGTTTTTTGAGTCAAGGTTCGACAGCAGGTCCTCACAGATGTTCAGGAGAGCAGTGTCTGTGCTTCTGGCAGCTCTGAAGCCAGATTGATGGGTCATGAAGACTATCAACAGATTAAGCTGGGAGATGGCCAGTTTCTCCAGGAGCTTGCCCAGGAAGGGAGTGATGGAGATTGGCCGATAGCCGGGCAGGAGGGGTCGGAAGAGGGTTTAAGAAGAGGGTGCACACGGGAGTGCTTAAAGGGGGGATGGGAAGACTCCAGAGGCGAAGGAGTGATTGCAGAAGTTGGACAGGGCAGGAGCCAGGGAGTCGATGTGGTCCTTGACAGTTTGAGGAACAGGGGTGGACCTGTTTTGACGAGACTTTCATAGATCGGACTGGTCTGGAAACCTCGTCAGCAGAAAAAAGGGGAAAGGCAGAGAAGGAGGGAGGAGGGGTGGCTGCAGAAGGGCCAGAGGAAGAACAGGGAATAGAGGGAGGTGATGGGAGGAGAGTGAGGACAGGATGTCCTGAACTTTTTAAATGAAGTGAGAGGACAGTGTCGTGCAGAGGGCCTGGGAGGGGACAGTAGATGTAGAGACTGCAGCAGGGTTGGCCAGCTCCTTGCAGATTTTAAAGAGTTCGGCCGAATTGTTAGATGCCGCAGAGATGCGGGCTTGGATAAGGGCTCACTTCTTGGTGAGAACAGAGAGCCGGTATTGCCTTTGGAGCAGGCGGCAGGCCAGTTTGTCAGAGGATGAACATGAAGCACACCATTTCCTCTATGCCACCCTGCACTTGCGTTTTAGGTGACGGGATCCGAGTCATACCAGGAGTTACATTTGGCTTTGGGCTTCAGGTGGATGCTCATGAGGGGCAAGGATATCAAGAGTATCAGATATAGCAGAGTGGAAAGTGGAGAGGGCTGTGTCAGGGTGGGAGTCAGCCGAAGGGGGAGGGGGAGGGGGGCGAGAAGGTGGCGGCGAAAGCCCCAACTGACACGCCCTTCATGTGTCGGATGACCGAGAAGGAGGGTGGCAGTGATGAAGGTGGCTTTGCCTCAGGGGTAGGGAAGGTGAGGTGGGAGGATAGGAGAAAGTGATCACTCCAGGAGAGAGGGAGAGTACTCTTTGGGTGAGGCCAAGTTCAGTCAGAATATTGGCAGCACTAATTGCATGTCAGTCTTTGTGATCATTAAGACCTAGATTAAAATCTCCTAGAAGAATGACTTGGGAAGAATTTTTTAGGTTATTCGAGAAGATATTGGATAGATCCTCAGCAAAGGTTCCCATAGGCCCTGGAGGTCGGTATAGCAAGTGGTTAGTGAGAGTCTGGGAGTTATTGATGAGCAACTTAGCTGTGAGGCCTTCGCAAGATGTAATGTCAGAAGTAGGAGCTAGCCGAATGGAAAAGTTAGATTTGGCAATAAGGGCTATGCCGCCTCCACGTGCTTCACTTCCTTCAGATCTTAGCCGTTAGGGATAGCTACCATAAGAGTAGGGCCTGCTGCCTTGTGCAGCAAAGATTCAGTGATAGCCAGGAAGTCGAGGTTGTCATTCTGGATAAGGTCTGCTATCTCTGTAGCATGAGCTACTATCGATCTGGCATTTATTAAGGCTCCTTTAAGGAGAGAGCTAGACGGTATAGGAGTAACAGACGTTTCTGGTGCAGTGGTCTTAAGTTTGGAAGTAAGGTGGGTCTTTGTCTCAAGAACCTTGAGGGCCAAATGGTCTTTTGGTTCTATTATAGGATATGTTATTGGGCGACGTAGGCTTCCTGTCATTAGTGGAGGGAAGTGTTCTAGCTGGAGGTTCAAATAGTTTAGATAGTCTAAAGCATAGTCTTTTGTTCCTAGTAATCGTATCACATGGTTGGGTGTCATAGATAAGAGGCAACTGTGGGCTTGCCCAGTTGTTGATAATGATAGGTAGATGGGCGTTGGTCTGGCTTGGCTGGGTCATGGTAGTGAAATGCGGTGGGCACGATTCTGTCCAAGTCTTGTGAGAGCAGACTAAAGCTATGATCAATGTTGCTAAGAGTAGAAGGAGCTTTGCAGCATACATTTTGTAGCGGCACAGTAGTTAGCTAGGCTTCATGTGGTACTAGGTCTCCTGCGAATGGGCTATTAGCAGTTATGCAGAAATGCAAAACAATTGGTACAGCATTGAGACACAGGATGTGGTGCCCCCTTATACAAAATCCTATCCGGCAAGCCCCGGCTTCCCTGTGCTTGGATTTGCCGCCACAAGCAAGGTGACCAAGAGGTATGGCGCGTCTGGGGACTAGCCATGGCCCCAGGAAGTTAGGTGGGGTGGCAAGGAGCGCACAGCCAGAACGACAAAGGGATTGCAGGGGTCACCTGTGCATCAGGAGTTCTCAGGCTAAGGGAAAGGATGAGCAAGCAGTGTACAGCATGATAGGAGAGGGAAGAGGGCGCGCTGGCATAACAATCTGAACTAAGCTTCAATTAGATGGGCATGAACAGGGCATCTGGCTAAAGCGTGGAAAGAGAACATGCTGGACAGCTGAAGGCCAGGGCAAATACACATTGAACTTCACTGCAATTCTGGTAGAATTCACATTTGCTCTCGCTTCCTCACAATGAACGTAGAAAAGTAAGACTGCAAAATGTGGCATACTCTTTAAAAGCAATTTCGCCGTTTCCTCAAACAGCTTAAAATGTGAAAATGACCCCAAAAAAAACAAAACCACACATTTTGGAAAAAGTTAAGAAACGGTGCAGAATGGGTTTGCATTTTAGGCAGAAGCGGAGGCAAGGGGGTGGGGGCGGGGGAACAGCGTGGGGTGCCCAGAGAAAGTTCATGGCTGTAGCACGCGACAGAGTGAGAAAGTATCAAAAGTGGGGCAAACAGTTTGAAGAAAAGGGGCCCATCTTTTAAGAAGGGAAGGGGACCTAAAAGAAGCAAGGAAATAGTTAAGTGTCAACATTTTGGCCATTCATTTATGACACAATAGCTTGCATAGGTGCCAACATGATCAATAATAATGTCATTCTTTTCTCGGTCACCGGTCCCCTTCCTACTCCCTCAGGGTCAGTCGCTTCTCCAAGAAACCAGCTGAGGGTAGATCTTCGTCTCCAGCTGGGGCCTCCCCCTCTGGAACAGCCTCCCTGCCCCTCCGACTCTTGAGAACCATCTCCGGTTCTGGAAGCACCTCAAGACCTTCCTCTTTGCTTCTGCTTTCTCTCCTCCACTCCCCTGCTAAACTCCTGGCTGAAACTTAAACTGCACTGGTTACCTGGCTACCCTCTGATCTCTGGTCCAGCCCCCCCCCGCCACTTGCACACCTCCACTGCCTCCCTGGCAACCCTTGCACTCTGGGGCTGTTTCTGTATCCCCCCCCTACCAGCACTTGACACCAGATGTCTGCACTTAGCCTTGCACCTGCCACCAGCTGGCTGCACTTCTTATTTATTGTTTAATTATTTTCTGTTATCCTATGTACTGCACTTCCCCCTTCCCCTCCCCCATCTGCCCCCCTCACAATGTTCCCCTCCCCTTCACTTGCACAATCTCAATGTCACTTGGACTAGTAGGATCGTTCTCCGTCTTCCCTCTGTTCCCCCTCCCTTGCCTTGTCGCGCCTTGATACACTTGTGTATAGGCGCGTTATAAATGCCATATCACATCAAGTTATAACGCATGAGTTCAGTCATTGTTTTCAGATGGAATACCTGCAGACATTGGGTGGAATACAGGAGCTGTGGTCTTAAAGAGCCTGTTATACTGCATTACCATATACCCTGCCTTCCATTCCCAGGCAGCCAGACCCACACTACCAAGCCTCCTGAACATGGTGCTAGCCCTCTGGTTCACCTACCTAATTTTTGGCCTGGTGAGCACCCATCCAGGGCCCTCACTGGTGATGTAACTGTGTAATGCGCCCCTAGGAGTCCCTGCAACTCACATGTCACGGTGCAGAAAAGGCAGCCAGCAGTCTCTTTCCCCAAACAGGGTGCCCTGCTCTGCTGGCTATGTGCCTCTCTGGCTGGAACCATGGGCAGGATGCCCATATATGGTCACCAGCTTCCCTCATTCCTTGCTGAACCCACATCCTGTGTCCGCTTGCTCAGGAAGGTTACCTTTATAGGGTGGCTGCAGTGCTATACATCTAGGGGTTTCAGCCCAGTAGCATTGTCACTTGCTGGGACGTATCCCTATGCAGATTAAGAGGCACTCACCCGTGAAGCTCTCCTGTGCCATCCCTCCTGCTGGGTTCTGCGCATCTTCTACAACCTTGCAGCGTCCCTGGAATCAGTGGTTCTAGCTGGGATACCCACCTCCAGGACTCCCTGAGGAACACCTGCAGGACCCGGTGTGGCTTCTCACCTGGCTGGAGCACCAAGTCTCGCCCGGAAACGCTGCCATTGGGGAGGACCTGTGCCCTGCCACGGAGGAAGACTGTTTCGCTCCTATTTAGATTCATTTTAGGCTTCCATGCTAGTGAACCGCCTGACTGCAGCATGCCCGCCCTCAGCACTCTGGCCCAAGGGCCCTCCAGCAGTTCTCTGTGGTGACACGTCACCACAAGCTTACCCTGCACCTTCTTTAATTACCTGCGAATTTGGCAGCTCCTTCATCCTAGAATCCAGAAGCTTTCCACATCCTTTGGACCCATAGAGGGGAACTGGGCACAGGCTGGGTCTAGCCAGGACTGGTGTGGCCTGCACTACAGCCCCAGCGCTGGCCTGTGTACCTGCAACTGGATTCCTGAACACGGACTCACTTCCAATGCAGCCACTGCCCTAAAACGTAATGCCTAGAAAGTTCCCTTGCGGTTCCACACTGCATGGTTCTCTCAGCAGGGAACCATTAAAGAATGTATATGTTTTTTTTTTCGACATTCCGGGATTGCATTATTTGTGTTACACTGCATACAAAGTTTGACCACCCACCACCCATCCCCCAGGTTGCATTACCCTCTGGCTGCAAGATGAGAAACACCATTCCACCAAGTGGCCTCAATGGGACAGGTTCAGCACTTTCCAAAGCTCTTAAGTAAAACAAGCTTAAGAGGACCACTGTGGGTGTCAAAAAGATGGCCGAGCGTCATAACAGCTTGCTTTCTCAGAGGCCTTTGCCAGTAGGCTTATAGTCTTACGAGAGACTAGTTTGAGGCTGAGATTAATACAAACATTTAATCACGGTAAATAAATATAAGAGAACAAATGGGGAACAACTGTTGGAAAAAGTCAAGAGATTGGGCCTCAAATCTACTGTCCCCTCCTAGTTGAACAAATGTATGGGAGAACAACTGCCTTCCAATTAAGGAGTGAAGCCATAGGATAGTCTAGGCTCAACAGGTGCGAGAGTGATGCAGGCATAAAACCAAAGTAAAATGTATTGCGACAGGCAGTATCCTGATTACTTATACCAAGTTCTCAACGCGAAAAATGCTCCGATAGTAAGCAGCGCGTGAAAGGCAAAGCTTGCACAGATCTAACAGGAATTATTTGCCTTCTAGACAAGCCAGAACAGTCGATATCTCCTCCAGCGACCTTGGGGAAAGGTTGCACTGTAAGAACCTACAGATCGAGTGGAATTCTGGTAAACCGCTCTAGGAACTGCTAACCGGAAAGCAAGCTGCCTCTTGGAAATGTAGCCTTCCAGCAGGGCTGGACGAGTCAGGGAGCCAATTCTAAGCTACTCACCGTACTGACTAACGTACTCTTGGTCCATAGTCCCTTTTCCTACAAATTGTATGAGCGTCCCTCCCCAAGGACGGGAGACAGAACCTTTTTCACCAGAAAAACCTTCCCTTCAAATTTAGAGGTGCGCGGGGGTGTGGCCCAGGGAGCATGCGCTACCCTGAGTCCGCCCACCGGCGCCTCTCCTCAGTCCCCACTGATTCGTCGACAATATTTATCATTGCCGACGACACCAGTATTATTAGGGGGGAGGATGGTGGGACGTATCGAGGAAAGGGGACTATGGACGTTAGTCACTACACTGAGTAACTTATAATTACTCTTACGTCCCGTTTCCTCCATACTGTATGGTCGATTACAACTGAATGGAGACCCCTCCTTAAGCAAACAGGTTCCTTAGAAACGCCTGTCGGAAGGCCGCATCTGATTTAGAGCCAGTGTCCAAACATTAGTGCTTGCAGAAAGCTGAAGGGGTGGCCCCGGTGGCTGCCAAGCTTATGGCCGGCCACGGGACCTGCTGCTGGAATGCGATGGCTGTGTACTTGGCTCATACAGTGTGAGCATGCACGTTTACTGGCAGTGGCTTGCGCTGCCCTTCATGGGCCTCCTTGATGGCCGCAACCATCCACCTTGCGAAGGAAGCCTGGGATGCCGGATAACCAGGTCTGGAGGACCCTAAGGTGACAGAGTGCTCTTATTATTTATGTGCTATCACATCACTAAGTCCGCTGGTCTCCTTCCCAAGAACACCTTAGTGGACGAAGAAGCAACTGATTGAGACTACAAATATCCAGCATTTGTACCCGACTAACTGGTTAACTTACCTCAAAAATGTACACTGGCTTATGTATCTTGTGCTCATGATTACGTGTATTGTAAACACCCGCTGCAATCTAATTAAAACCCTATTGCAGCTCACTGAATCGTCTCATCAAAATATTTGTTACAAACATTCATTATAGTAAGAAACCCCACTACTCACAGGTGGATAAAAACACTCCTAAGGGAAAGCCAAGCACTCAGCAGTAAGACTCTTATGCTCTTACTCAATTTTGTTCTTTTCACCATGTTACCCGCCTGGGCAGAGTAAGGCATCAACAGGTGCCCTTTTTGATAAAACATGATAGATAGGTGCGACATGTGTCCACCTGTACGCCTGAGTGGGTAAGGTGTGTCGAGAAGGAAAGCACATCGTCCAGTGTGCATGCCAGGGGGTCGATCTCCCAGTGACGGAATTTGCTCCATTTGCTCTTGTATTGACTCCTAGTGGCTTTGCTCCTAGCGCCCTGGATTATCTCCAGGTTAGCCCGGGACAGGCTCAGGTGCTTGAGTGACATCTGCACAGGAACCATGCTGCAAGGGCTAATTTCTGAGAAGCGGGGTGGAGCACCCTGCCCCCCTGCTGGGACAGGAGAGGTGCTGGGCCCAGCGGGAGTTGAATGGGTGGTCTGACCGAGAGGTTGAGCACTTCGGAGAACCATGGTTTCGCCGGCCACCAAGGCACTATCAGACTGATGCTGAGGTGACGAGTCGCCTTGATCGCGGAGTACCCTGGGGTCAGGGGCGTGGGAGGAAAGGCATATGCAGTCTTGCCTACCCACTGAATCTGCATGGCATCGCCCAAGGAGCCAACGCCTTGTCCCTGCCAAGACGCAAACTGATGGCACTTCCTGCTCTGCCGGGAGGCAAATACATCCACCTGAGGATGGCCACATGTGCTGAAGACCACCTGTAGCACCTGGTTGTTCAGTTGCCATTCATAATTGTCCACGCAAAGCCTACTGAGCCTGTCCGCTTCCAAGTTGGCCTCCCCTGGGGAGGTGGACGGCCCGAGGTAGATTTTTTCCAAGGCCCATTCCCTCATGCTGACCACTAGGTTGCACAGCGGAGGGTACCTGGTACCCCCCCTACTTGTTGACATAGTACATGCTGGTGGAGGTGTTGGTCTGGATCAGGACAGTCCTGCCCTGGATGAGTGGGAGGAAGGCCCCGAGGGTAGCCCAATGGCTCTGAGCTCCAGCCAGTTTATATGCGACTCCTGCTCTTGCCGTGTCTAGACCCCGTGGACGTCCAGTGTGGCTCACCAGCTCTCTAGGGAGGAGTCTGTAGTAACGGTGACCTGCGGAACCGGCTGCTGGAATGGCATGCCTGTCCGCAAATTGCTGTCCTTGGACCACCATGTGAGGTCTGAGTGGAGAGAAGGCGGTATGCTGACCAGCTCCGCTTTTGAGCCCTTCTCCCGATTCCATGAGGCTGCGAAGTGCAGCTGTAATCTCCTCATACAGAGTCTCATGTGGGGCTCAGCCCGGAAGACCACTGCCACGATAACCAGTAGGTGCTGGTACCACCAAGCCGAAGTCACTGGCCTGGTAAGAAAGTGCGTGGAGGCCCTCTTGAGGGGCGTAATCTTGTCCGAGGGAAATCCTTCTCAGTGCTGGTATTCCAGATGAGGCCCAGGAAAATGTGGTACTGCATGGGCTGCAGCTGAGACATCCGTAGGTTGATAGTAAACCCCAGGATTGGAGGGTACTCATAAGTGCAGAGCCATTCGTCCAGGTACGGGTAGACAGGGTGGACCTGGGCCCTCAAGAGGGCTGCCACTTCATTCATGAGTCTGGTAAATATCCTGGGGGCTGAGTTGAGGCCAAAGGGTAGCACCTTGTACTGGAAATGACAGCCCATGATCCTGAAGCGTAGGAAGGAGCGATGGGGTTGCCAAATCGGGACGTCTAGGTAGGCATCCTTCAGATCCAGGGAGCACATCCAATCTCCCTTGTCTAGTATCTCTGCAATGAGTGCTGGCATAACCATCTTGAATTTTTGAAGAGCGAGAGGTCGAGTGTGGAAAGGTCCAAGACAAATCTCAGGCCAGCCTGGTTGTTCTGTATGGTGAAAATCCTGGAATAGAAGCCTAGACCTCGCTGGGAGGCTGGCACTTCTTCCATTGCCTGGCTCTCTACATGCAATCGGGTCTCCGCCAACAGAGTTGCTGTCCCAATCTGTGGGAGCGGAGGGGAGCAAGGAGGAGAGGGAGGCATCAGTAGGCGGTACCCTGTGGAGACCACTTAGGATCCAGGGGTCTGCAAAGTTCTGGTGCCATAAATGCTCGCAAGAGGATAGCCTGCTCCCCACTGGAGACATGTGGACCCAGAGGGACGTGTCATGCCTTTTTGTTCTCCGAGGCGGAGGCTAAGGAGGGGGAGTGGAAGAAGCCCTTGCCCCCCCTTTTTGTTGCTTGTGCCAGTGCTGACTCGGCAAGAGGTCAGGTTGTCTTGACCTCCATTCCTGGAATCCCCAGAACCCACCCAACGCCCGCCCCCTCATCGGAGCGTTGATGTGACTGGGTGTACGCCTTGGGCGTGGTCTTCGTAAGAATAGATAACTTTGCGGTTTGCGAGCTGTTCTTATCCAATTCCTCATCGGTGGTAGAGTGGAAGAGGTCACTACCCTCGAAAGGAAGGACCAATATGCGATCCTGGACGTCGCAGTTAATTAGTAGCCCGCAGCTAGGCCGTCCTTCTCATGTCCGTGGCGATGCAGATGGCCCGGCCAGAGGTGTCTATGTGGGCAACTGTCGACTTCATGATGTCCTCCGCTACCAGCTTGGCTTTGCCTAGTCTCGCCTTACAGCATGCCTGGCTCTGCGCGGGAAGTTCCGGAAGGAAGTCCGCTATTTCCCGCCACAACCTTTGGTTAGCAACTGCGAGCATGGCATCCTCGTTGGCTTGACACAGGGAGGCGTTGGCGTACAGCTTTTTCACATACGCCTCCAAGATCATCTCCTTGCCTAACAACAGTGAGGACGACTGAGGCTTAGAATAGAGTGACACTGCAGCGATCACCAAAGAGAGTGGTTGGGGGTGCGTTGACAGCAAGACTGTATCCCCCTCCATCTGTCTATACTTGGCATTGAGGCGCCGATTGACATTTTGGGCCGAGTGTGGCTTGAGCCACCCCTTCTTGGCTAGAGCGACGATGTCTTTCTGCATCGGGATCCCCGTCCTGGTAGGGGGTCTTAGGGAGAGGACCTCTGCAAAGACCTCCTCCTCTGGTTGCTCTACCTCGGGATGAGGAAGAGCCAGATATTCTGCCAAACCTGCAAGCCTGTCATGGAAGGCCTTCGCTGACAACGGCATGTCAGGGTCCTCCTCGTCGTCTGTATACACCAGAGTGTCCGGCTGGTCCACAGCGGGAGGAGGGGTGCTGGGCACCCTGTGCTGCTGTGTGGAGACCGGAGCAGGAGGCTGCTGTGGGGGCTGGCTTCGAACCGGCTCCGCTGGGGGTGGATTCGAAGGAGCCAGCAGCAGAGGCTGCGCTCTGGCCTGTGGTGCCGTAGCCATGGGAGGAATTACTATGGGCACTGGTGGAGTGACCAGAGGAATCAAGTCCCTGACTGCATCCCAAAGGATGGCCCCCATTTGGGGAGTTCGAATGAACCCAAGAGACTTTCGAAGAACCAGTCTTCGGAGGCCGAAGAGGTGGCATGAGATATTGATGGAGTGGCTGCTGGAGCCGGAGCACACTTTCTGGGTTGCAGGCGGAACCTGTCCTGCGTTGCTGATGGATAAACAGTAGGCCACATACCTGGTTGACACCAGTCACACCTTGACACTCATTCACCTGCCTGCTCCGTTCCTAGAAGTGGCATCACATAAGGGGACATGTTGTCTGGCACGGCAGCCATTTTGTCGGGCTGTGTGTCACGTGCCAGAGTCGTGGTGCATAGCCCTGTGAACCCAACCTCGCCCAAGACTCTTGGTGTTGGAACACGAGGTCTATCCCGCACCTCAGGCCTGGGCCTGGAAGGCTTATCGCCCTTGAGTGTTGCCGCCGGTAGTGCTGCGTGCAGGCGCCCTCTCGGCCATGGAGCCGGTATTCGGGCGTAGCCCCTCGGGTGTAGAACCGGTAGAAGAACCTTACGGTCCCTCAGCACTGAAACCGGTAGGGTCTGGAAACCCCTCGGCCGTGAGGCCGGTAGATGGATTAGCCTCAGTGCTTGTGCGGGTTAATAGAACCAGAGGGGTTCCTCCCACTTGGGCGTTTACTCAGGAAGGAGTCGCCCTTACGGGGTGCAATGGAAAATAACGGCCCTCCCTTGGGCTTCGATCTCTGACAAACTTCTTCGGGTCCTCTGGAAGCAACACCTTGAAGAGCTCCCTCTACCCATCTAGCCTGTTCAGTGCGCTTGGAGTCCCAGACGCGGTCAGGGCCAAGGCAGCAGAGGCAAAGAGCGTGGGGGTTAGATGTGGGGGAAGTGTCCCTCGCAGGCAGAACACCTGCTTAAAACCCGCTGAAGTCATGCGCCGAGGAGGAGCTTAACTTCAGAGGACCAAGTACCTAGATGACAAAGACAAAAAGATAAGAGAAGAATCCGGGGAAGAGCGTGTGGACTTACATGGCAGGGTCAAACCCAGGAGCGCTGGTGAAATTGGCCCGTTCCCTTTGTCGCGGAAAAGGGGACTGAGGAGTGGCGTCAGTGGGCGGAGTCAGGGTAGCACGTGCTCCCAAGGCTGCACCCCTGCGCACCTCTAAATTTAAAGGGGAAGAAGGTTTTTCTGGCGAAAAAGGATCCGTCTACCTTCCCTAGGGAGGGATGCCCATACAGTATGGAGGAAAGGGGGTGGGATTTAAGAGTACAGCAGAGTCTTCCCTAAACAATGGTGCATGACCGCGTCTGCATTAGGAGCACTGAAACTACTCCACTCAAGGGGCACACGAAGATCATTTGGAAAGTCATTCTGTGGCCTGGGTGTATTCAAAGCCCCCACTTGGTGAATATTCCAGAGAAAGGGAGTTGGTTGAATTCCGTTTCCTGTAAAGGAGGCAATCTGCCCTTTTCACCTTGCTCGATTCTGGTCGGTCACTGCTTGCGGACACCGGCAAGTCAAGAGATTGGGGGGGTGCGGAAGAATATGCACGGTTTCCCCCTGTTGGACTTTATTTGTTACTGGGAAGATAGTGATCCAAACAAACACTTGTACAAAGTGCATAAGAGCATGCAGCAGTTTTGTTACCAGGTGCCCACAACAGGGGGGGGATGCGCAGGTTTATACTTTTTGGGGTGGGGTGTGAATTCCACAGGTATGCAGCCAGGCAGCAGCAGGAACTTGAAGTATTGCAGGTAAGGGTGAGGCATAAGTTGCAAGGATGGGTTGAAAGCGTATGGTCCTAGTAAGAGAAAAAGCAAACAGAGCTGGAAAGATGATGGAGGGTGGGGGGTGGGGCAGTCCTTGAACAACGGAAGGAGGAATTTGAAGAGTAATGACGTTGCCGGTAAAAGCAGGGCAGAGTGAAGAGCATACAAGTGGCAAAGTTGAGTACTTCGTTTCAGGAGGAGGGGGCACCAGAGACTGAGTAGTCATCTAGTCTTTATTCTCAGGACCAGAGTGTATGTTAGAATTCTGTTAGACTTGTAGGGGCATATTCTATGTATGTTTAGATGGCGCTTAATGCTGCTTTGGAGAGGACCCCAGAACCTGGGTGATCAATTGAGACAGCCAGGAGGAAGGGAGTATTCTAGGGCATTAGGATCAGGAAGGAAGAACGCCTCATCTTGGGATGAGTTACTCATTAGCGAGAGGCATGCCATATACTCTGTATGTGACCAAAAAAAGAGAAACCAAGAGGGGGCAATTTACTTACCATGGGAGGGGATGTGAAGAGAAGGGGACCAAGGACTGACCATGGGGACACCCACTGGAAGAGGGGTGACAGGAGTGAGATAGGGCACAGCCAATCCATTAGAGAGCAGTGTCCTGGCTGCCAAGGTGATCAAGTGATCGAATAAGAGAAGGATAGTCGACAGTGTCAAATTAAACCAACCAGACGAAGAAGGCTAGAAGAGAGTTTAATGGTGTGAGGCAGTTTCATGGTCTTTTTGCTAAGCATTCCTGACTCGAGGGGGAAAATCACAGAGGTTCTTACACTCCCAGTAGGACGCCATTTGGATAAACACCAGATATTAGCTGAAGGAGTTTTTCAGTAGCACGTCTGGTGAAAGCGAAATGAATCATCAGTGTACCCAACTGCAGGAACTAGGAAAACTTGCAATAATGAGGGTGCCGATGACAAGCCTCAAACCATCCCTAGGCTGCACTTCTGAACAAGACAACATACACACCCCCTCCGCCCCCCCCCCCCATATCAGTGAAACACTATGGAGATGACTCAAGAAGTAACCTGCAGAGAAAGGAGGGGTGCGGGGGGGTGCGTGTAACCACAAGTAAGTCACTGGATTCCTCCAACAGATACTGCCCAAAGACTCCACAAACACTGACCACAGCTGCCAGGTCGAATAACTCGCTGAACTGCAAAGGCCCTTTTATAAATCATAAAACAACTAGAAGCAAGTTCCAAAGTGAGGGCACGTGAACTGAGAATGCTATACCAACAGTTACAAATTTGTTAGCAGTAGGGACAATAAACATTTTCGGCCCATAAAACAGACTGGTTTGACAGGCTGATGACGTTTACGCTTGTTACAGAAAACTTTAGGTCATTTGCCAGAAAAGGCCGGCATACGGTATATATGGATATGAAAAAGGATCCAGAGTGAAATTTAGAAACCATGGTCCATGACTGTCGAGCAGTTCCGATCGAACTTTGTGGTCTGAAAGAGGGCCTGCCTTCTCAGATCAATTCTTACAGCCATCCTCCTGGCTGCCATGTTCACGTGATTGGTTGCCCACTGTAAAAGGTCCTGCACAATCTGTTGTGACTTAGCAAGGCCAAAAACAAAGTCTCCTGCTTGGCAGCCAGCAGAAACCTGTCAAAATCGGCAATACCACATCATGATCTAGTTGGGTGCGGACAACAAGACCAGACTATTGGCTTGCCTGAGCTTCCAAACCCCTTCCAAACAAAGAAAGTGGCTTATGCTCCTTTTCCCAGAACCAAAGCTGCAGAACAGCCCGCTGAGGACAGACTGGATCAGGGCCACCACTACCACCATGGAGGGGTGTCAGTGAAAAGAGACACGTCAATTCAAGTGGAAGCATTGGATACCTCATTGATCTTCCTGTTAACCACTGGGCCAGAGTACGGCTTCAACCAGATCTTAAGGGCCTCCGCCAGGATGTAATTCTGCAAAGAAACGTCCGAATTCTCACCTGGGCAAGCAGCAACCACCCCAGCACACGTGTCTCTGTGAGAGGGCTCCGGGATGTCAAGCCTTGGGAAATGCACGTGCTGAGGAAGGCAAGTCCTCCTCCTGTTCATGACCCACGTCCCCACAGTCTGCAGGGTCAAAGGGGTGAGTGGAGAAGCTGGTGGAGGTGGGGACACCGTAGGTGTATGTACTTTCTTGAAAGACAGCCATTTGGTAATGCTTCTAGTGAGCAACAACCAGTCCCTCTCCCAAGAAGGGTACGACTATGACCCTGTACATCACTTGAAACACTGTAAATCTGCACCAGCACATACCTTAAACTCAGGGACCGGGCAAGGCGGCTCATTGCTCCTAGTGTGTTCAGTGGCCTCCAAAGATGGGAGGACTGGACCTACGAGCACACTAGAAGAGCTCCTGCGATTTATCATAAGAGGCACATACTTTCTAGGAGCCCGCAGTGCCTTTCCAGAGCATAACCACAAGGAAGCACCCACACAAGGGTTGATGCAGGACAGCCAATTAGACACCCACATCCTCTTACACAGATCTCAAAGTGGTACAAAAATGGAGAGTGGGAGCAGGGTGAAAAGAGTCAGAAGAATTGGCTTTGAAAGCTGCTAGTGGCGTGGTGCACAGAGATAAGGGCACGCACAGGGACTACATTCCAACGTGTTTAAAGGCACACCCTCTTTTTATGAAACAATACCCATTCCTGTTTGCACCATGGGCCCCAACCAGTTGACAGGGAGCAAGAGCAGGATAGTGCAGGAAGGTATATTACGTAGGCACATCATTTCTTTTTTAAAAGGTACATTGCCAACATGCAGCGACCCGCAACCCTCCAAAGCTGGACAATACAGTGCAAGATTGACAGCATTCTTGGATCAACAATGAACACCACAACCTATACACAAGAAGCGGCGATTCGCACCATAGAAAGAAAAATACACTGCATGCCACAACTTGCACCCCTCTTATCACCAAGGAAAGACACAAGTGTAACATTCATGGATGTTCCCAGAATGCTCCTAGTGTGCACACACTCACCAGTCGCTCCACTTTCTCCTGGTGCTTCTGCTGCATGGTCAGGAAGTCCACCTCACCCAGCTTCTTGGGGTCAAGAGTGATGAGCTCTGGCTGCACCTGTGAGAAGGGAAGGTTAAGTGAGGGTAGTGCTTCAAATGACTACCCCAACCCCCCCACCCCCATTACTCAGATCCCACTCTGCTATGGAAACTAGATGCGTTTTCATACACAAGTCAAGGTGTGCCACAGCTCCACACTGGCCTCTGCTTAGAGAGCCATCAAAACAAATCTACCCTGATGCCCTCATCACCCCAGCACAAGATGAAGTTCATTCACCTCCAAAGAGGAAAACGTGCCTCATGAACCATAGCTGCACCTCCTTCCTAGTCCAGCCTTATCCTGGGACATCATGACAATTTGTCACTCCCAAAACTTGTTCACCTTAGCCCGCCAACAAGAACCCATGCTTGGGGCACGATACCATCAAAAGATGAGGTCCGGCCCTTCCCCAGTATAACCCTTTCCTGGGACACCCTCCCAGCACTGGCACAAGACCAACGCCTCTCTGGTGCACTGCAGCCCACACTCCCCCGCAGAACCCATCATCACTTGGACTCAGAGTACACTAGATCAGTCAGAACCTGCAACAGTGATTTTGGGTGACAAGCATGTAATTAGAAGGATCTTTTCAGGGCTTACTGCAAATCCCCTTTAGTGTTTCCCTAGTGACAGTCTATTCGCGCCCAGCTTGGTTTTAAGACTGTTGGCTGCACCGAGTTCCAAGTGCATGCTCTTAGTGAACGCCCACTGCCCGAATTATTTTGGGCACATTCTCCTTGACGGTATCCCCTGCTTGGTGTCTCCTCCTCTAACACCATACAGTTGCTCACCTTCTCCAGAAGAGCCTTGACCTCCCACTCCTGCCGCTGTTTCTTGCTCTGGAATGGATTACTCTCCAGGGCGTCGAAGTTGGCCTCGCCGGCACCTAAAAAGGGATAAGGGAGGTGAAGGAATGCAGGGATGTTACATTGATTGTTTGTGCCAAAGGCTACACATAAGCACACCCATGAGACAGCTCTAGGAGCACAGGGACATACGCAGTGCAATTTTTTTAAAAAAAGGGTCTTGCAACAATGTATAATCGAGGTAATCCTATTAGGAGGCTATGCATTTCCTAATACTTATTGGGGAAGAGAGAAGAGGGGAAGAGAGAAGAGGAAGAGAGAAGGGGCAGAGAGAAGAGGGGAAGAGAGAAGAGGAAGAGAGAAGGGGCAGAGAGAAGAGGGGCAGAGAGAAGGGGCAGAGAGAAGAGGGGCAGAGAGAAGGGGCAGAGAGAAGGGGCAGAGAGAAGGGGCAGAGAGAAGGGGCAGAGAGAAGGGGCAGAGAGAAGGGGCAGAGAGAAGGGGCAGAGAGAAGGGGCAGAGAGAAGGGGCAGAGAGAAGGGGCAGAGAGAAGGGGCAGAGAGAAGGGGCAGAGAGAAGGGGCAGAGAGAAGGGGCAGAGAGAAGGGGCAGAGAGAAGGGGCAGAGAGAAGGGGCAGAGAGAAGGGGCAGAGAGAAGGGGCAGAGAGAAGGGGCAGAGAGAAGGGGCAGAGAGAAGGGGCAGAGAGAAGGGGCAGAGAGAAGGGGCAGAGAGAAGGGGCAGAGAGAAGGGGCAGAGAGAAGGGGCAGAGAGAAGGGGCAGAGAGAAGGGGCAGAGAGAAGGGGCAGAGAGAAGGGGCAGAGAGAAGGGGCAGAGAGAAGGGGCAGAGAGAAGGGGCAGAGAGAAGGGGCAGAGAGAAGGGGCAGAGAGAAGGGGCAGAGAGAAGGGGCAGAGAGAAGGGGCAGAGAGAAGGGGCAGAGAGAAGGGGCAGAGAGAAGGGGCAGAGAGAAGGGGCAGAGAGAAGGGGCAGAGAGAAGGGGCAGAGAGAAGGGGCAGAGAGAAGGGGCAGAGAGAAGGGGCAGAGAGAAGGGGCAGAGAGAAGGGGCAGAGAGAAGGGGCAGAGAGAAGGGGCAGAGAGAAGGGGCAGAGAGAAGGGGCAGAGAGAAGGGGCAGAGAGAAGGGGCAGAGAGAAGGGGCAGAGAGAAGGGGCAGAGAGAAGGGGCAGAGAGAAGGGGCAGAGAGAAGGGGCAGAGAGAAGGGGCAGAGAGAAGGGGCAGAGAGAAGGGGCAGAGAGAAGGGGCAGAGAGAAGGGGCAGAGAGAAGGGGCAGAGAGAAGGGGCAGAGAGAAGGGGCAGAGAGAAGGGGCAGAGAGAAGGGGCAGAGAGAAGGGGCAGAGAGAAGGGGCAGAGAGAAGGGGCAGAGAGAAGGGGCAGAGAGAAGGGGCAGAGAGAAGGGGCAGAGAGAAGGGGCAGAGAGAAGGGGCAGAGAGAAGGGGCAGAGAGAAGGGGCAGAGAGAAGGGGCAGAGAGAAGGGGCAGAGAGAAGGGGCAGAGAGAAGGGGCAGAGAGAAGGGGCAGAGAGAAGGGGCAGAGAGAAGGGGCAGAGAGAAGGGGCAGAGAGAAGGGGCAGAGAGAAGGGGCAGAGAGAAGGGGCAGAGAGAAGGGGCAGAGAGAAGGGGCAGAGAGAAGGGGCAGAGAGAAGGGGCAGAGAGAAGGGGCAGAGAGAAGGGGCAGAGAGAAGGGGCAGAGAGAAGGGGCAGAGAGAAGGGGCAGAGAGAAGGGGCAGAGAGAAGGGGCAGAGAGAAGGGGCAGAGAGAAGGGGCAGAGAGAAGGGGCAGAGAGAAGGGGCAGAGAGAAGGGGCAGAGAGAAGGGGCAGAGAGAAGGGGCAGAGAGAAGGGGCAGAGAGAAGGGGCAGAGAGAAGGGGCAGAGAGAAGGGGCAGAGAGAAGGGGCAGAGAGAAGGGGCAGAGAGAAGGGGCAGAGAGAAGGGGCAGAGAGAAGGGGCAGAGAGAAGGGGCAGAGAGAAGGGGCAGAGAGAAGGGGCAGAGAGAAGGGGCAGAGAGAAGGGGCAGAGAGAAGGGGCAGAGAGAAGGGGCAGAGAGAAGGGGCAGAGAGAAGGGGCAGAGAGAAGGGGCAGAGAGAAGGGGCAGAGAGAAGGGGCAGAGAGAAGGGGCAGAGAGAAGGGGCAGAGAGAAGGGGCAGAGAGAAGGGGCAGAGAGAAGGGGCAGAGAGAAGGGGCAGAGAGAAGGGGCAGAGAGAAGGGGCAGAGAGAAGGGGCAGAGAGAAGGGGCAGAGAGAAGGGGCAGAGAGAAGGGGCAGAGAGAAGGGGCAGAGAGAAGGGGCAGAGAGAAGGGGCAGAGAGAAGGGGCAGAGAGAAGGGGCAGAGAGAAGGGGCAGAGAGAAGGGGCAGAGAGAAGGGGCAGAGAGAAGGGGCAGAGAGAAGGGGCAGAGAGAAGGGGCAGAGAGAAGGGGCAGAGAGAAGGGGCAGAGAGAAGGGGCAGAGAGAAGGGGCAGAGAGAAGGGGCAGAGAGAAGGGGCAGAGAGAAGGGGCAGAGAGAAGGGGCAGAGAGAAGGGGCAGAGAGAAGGGGCAGAGAGAAGGGGCAGAGAGAAGGGGCAGAGAGAAGGGGCAGAGAGAAGGGGCAGAGAGAAGGGGCAGAGAGAAGGGGCAGAGAGAAGGGGCAGAGAGAAGGGGCAGAGAGAAGGGGCAGAGAGAAGGGGCAGAGAGAAGGGGCAGAGAGAAGGGGCAGAGAGAAGGGGCAGAGAGAAGGGGCAGAGAGAAGGGGCAGAGAGAAGGGGCAGAGAGAAGGGGCAGAGAGAAGGGGCAGAGAGAAGGGGCAGAGAGAAGGGGCAGAGAGAAGGGGCAGAGAGAAGGGGCAGAGAGAAGGGGCAGAGAGAAGGGGCAGAGAGAAGGGGCAGAGAGAAGGGGCAGAGAGAAGGGGCAGAGAGAAGGGGCAGAGAGAAGGGGCAGAGAGAAGGGGCAGAGAGAAGGGGCAGAGAGAAGGGGCAGAGAGAAGGGGCAGAGAGAAGGGGCAGAGAGAAGGGGCAGAGAGAAGGGGCAGAGAGAAGGGGCAGAGAGAAGGGGCAGAGAGAAGGGGCAGAGAGAAGGGGCAGAGAGAAGGGGCAGAGAGAAGGGGCAGAGAGAAGGGGCAGAGAGAAGGGGCAGAGAGAAGGGGCAGAGAGAAGGGGCAGAGAGAAGGGGCAGAGAGAAGGGGCAGAGAGAAGGGGCAGAGAGAAGGGGCAGAGAGAAGGGGCAGAGAGAAGGGGCAGAGAGAAGGGGCAGAGAGAAGGGGCAGAGAGAAGGGGCAGAGAGAAGGGGCAGAGAGAAGGGGCAGAGAGAAGGGGCAGAGAGAAGGGGCAGAGAGAAGGGGCAGAGAGAAGGGGCAGAGAGAAGGGGCAGAGAGAAGGGGCAGAGAGAAGGGGCAGAGAGAAGGGGCAGAGAGAAGGGGCAGAGAGAAGGGGCAGAGAGAAGGGGCAGAGAGAAGGGGCAGAGAGAAGGGGCAGAGAGAAGGGGCAGAGAGAAGGGGCAGAGAGAAGGGGCAGAGAGAAGGGGCAGAGAGAAGGGGCAGAGAGAAGGGGCAGAGAGAAGGGGCAGAGAGAAGGGGCAGAGAGAAGGGGCAGAGAGAAGGGGCAGAGAGAAGGGGCAGAGAGAAGGGGCAGAGAGAAGGGGCAGAGAGAAGGGGCAGAGAGAAGGGGCAGAGAGAAGGGGCAGAGAGAAGGGGCAGAGAGAAGGGGCAGAGAGAAGGGGCAGAGAGAAGGGGCAGAGAGAAGGGGCAGAGAGAAGGGGCAGAGAGAAGGGGCAGAGAGAAGGGGCAGAGAGAAGGGGCAGAGAGAAGGGGCAGAGAGAAGGGGCAGAGAGAAGGGGCAGAGAGAAGGGGCAGAGAGAAGGGGCAGAGAGAAGGGGCAGAGAGAAGGGGCAGAGAGAAGGGGCAGAGAGAAGGGGCAGAGAGAAGGGGCAGAGAGAAGGGGCAGAGAGAAGGGGGGAGGGCAGAAGAGAAGGGGCAGAGAGAAGGGGCAGAGAGAAGGGGCAGAGAAGGGGGGGGCAGAGAGAGGGGCAGAGAGAAGGGGCAGAGAGAAGGGGGCAGAGAGAACGGGCAGAGAGAAGGGGGGCAGAAGAGAAGGGCAGAGAGAAGGGGCAAGGGGAGGGCAGAGAGAAGGGCGGGCAGAGAGAAGGGGGGCAGAGGGAGAGGGCAGAGAGAAGGGGCAGAGAGAAGGGGCAGAGAGAAGGGGGCAGAGAAGAAAGGGCAGAGAGAAGGGGCGGGCAGAGAGAAGCGGGGGGGCAGAGAGAAGGGGGGCGGGCAGAGAGAAGGGGCAGAGAACGGGCAGAGAGAAGCGGGCAGACGAGAGGGGCAGAGAGAAGCGGGGGCGGGCAGAGAGAAGCGGGGCGGGCAGAGAGAAGCGGGGGCGGGCAGAGAGAAGCGGGGCGGGCAGAGAGAAGCGGGGCGGGCAGAGAGAAGCGGGGCGGGCAGAGAGAAGGGGGCGGGCAGAGAGAAGCGGGGCGGGCAGAGAGAAGCGGGGCGGGCAGAGAGAAGCGGGGCGGGCAGAGAGAAGCGGGGCGGGCAGAGAGAAGCGGGGCGGGCAGAGAGAAGCGGGGCGGGCAGAGAGAAGCGGGGCGGGCAGAGAGAAGCGGGGCGGGCAGAGAGAAGCGGGGCGGGCAGAGAGAAGCGGGGCGGGCAGAGAGAAGCGGGGCGGGCAGAGAGAAGCGGGGCGGGCAGAGAGAAGCGGGGCGGGCAGAGAGAAGCGGGGCGGGCAGAGAGAAGCGGGGCGGGCAGAGAGAAGCGGGGCGGGCAGAGAGAAGCGGGGCGGGCAGAGAGAAGCGGGGCGGGCAGAGAGAAGCGGGGCGGGCAGAGAGAAGCGGGGCGGGCAGAGAGAAGCGGGGCGGGCAGAGAGAAGCGGGGCGGGCAGAGAGAAGCGGGGCGGGCAGAGAGAAGCGGGGCGGGCAGAGAGAAGCGGGGCGGGCAGAGAGAAGCGGGGCGGGCAGAGAGAAGCGGGGCGGGCAGAGAGAAGCGGGGCGGGCAGAGAGAAGCGGGGCGGGCAGAGAGAAGCGGGGCGGGCAGAGAGAAGCGGGGCGGGCAGAGAGAAGCGGGGCGGGCAGAGAGAAGCGGGGCGGGCAGAGAGAAGCGGGGCGGGCAGAGAGAAGCGGGGCGGGCAGAGAGAAGCGGGGCGGGCAGAGAGAAGCGGGGCGGGCAGAGAGAAGCGGGGCGGGCAGAGAGAAGCGGGGCGGGCAGAGAGAAGCGGGGCGGGCAGAGAGAAGCGGGGCGGGCAGAGAGAAGCGGGGCGGGCAGAGAGAAGCGGGGCGGGCAGAGAGAAGCGGGGCGGGCAGAGAGAAGCGGGGCGGGCAGAGAGAAGCGGGGCGGGCAGAGAGAAGCGGGGCGGGCAGAGAGAAGCGGGGCGGGCAGAGAGAAGCGGGGCGGGCAGAGAGAAGCGGGGCGGGCAGAGAGAAGCGGGGCGGGCAGAGAGAAGCGGGGCGGGCAGAGAGAAGCGGGGCGGGCAGAGAGAAGCGGGGCGGGCAGAGAGAAGCGGGGCGGGCAGAGAGAAGCGGGGCGGGCAGAGAGAAGCGGGGCGGGCAGAGAGAAGCGGGGCGGGCAGAGAGAAGCGGGGCGGGCAGAGAGAAGCGGGGCGGGCAGAGAGAAGCGGGGCGGGCAGAGAGAAGCGGGGCGGGCAGAGAGAAGCGGGGCGGGCAGAGAGAAGCGGGGCGGGCAGAGAGAAGCGGGGCGGGCAGAGAGAAGCGGGGCGGGCAGAGAGAAGCGGGGCGGGCAGAGAGAAGCGGGGCGGGCAGAGAGAAGCGGGGCGGGCAGAGAGAAGCGGGGCGGGCAGAGAGAAGCGGGGCGGGCAGAGAGAAGCGGGGCGGGCAGAGAGAAGCGGGGCGGGCAGAGAGAAGCGGGGCGGGCAGAGAGAAGCGGGGCGGGCAGAGAGAAGCGGGGCGGGCAGAGAGAAGCGGGGCGGGCAGAGAGAAGCGGGGCGGGCAGAGAGAAGCGGGGCGGGCAGAGAGAAGCGGGGCGGGCAGAGAGAAGCGGGGCGGGCAGAGAGAAGCGGGGCGGGCAGAGAGAAGCGGGGCGGGCAGAGAGAAGCGGGGCGGGCAGAGAGAAGCGGGGCGGGCAGAGAGAAGCGGGGCGGGCAGAGAGAAGCGGGGCGGGCAGAGAGAAGCGGGGCGGGCAGAGAGAAGCGGGGCGGGCAGAGAGAAGCGGGGCGGGCAGAGAGAAGCGGGGCGGGCAGAGAGAAGCGGGGCGGGCAGAGAGAAGCGGGGCGGGCAGAGAGAAGCGGGGCGGGCAGAGAGAAGCGGGGCGGGCAGAGAGAAGCGGGGCGGGCAGAGAGAAGCGGGGCGGGCAGAGAGAAGCGGGGCGGGCAGAGAGAAGCGGGGCGGGCAGAGAGAAGCGGGGCGGGCAGAGAGAAGCGGGGCGGGCAGAGAGAAGCGGGGCGGGCAGAGAGAAGCGGGGCGGGCAGAGAGAAGCGGGGCGGGCAGAGAGAAGCGGGGCGGGCAGAGAGAAGCGGGGCGGGCAGAGAGAAGCGGGGCGGGCAGAGAGAAGCGGGGCGGGCAGAGAGAAGCGGGGCGGGCAGAGAGAAGCGGGGCGGGCAGAGAGAAGCGGGGCGGGCAGAGAGAAGCGGGGCGGGCAGAGAGAAGCGGGGCGGGCAGAGAGAAGCGGGGCGGGCAGAGAGAAGCGGGGCGGGCAGAGAGAAGCGGGGCGGGCAGAGAGAAGCGGGGCGGGCAGAGAGAAGCGGGGCGGGCAGAGAGAAGCGGGGCGGGCAGAGAGAAGCGGGGCGGGCAGAGAGAAGCGGGGCGGGCAGAGAGAAGCGGGGCGGGCAGAGAGAAGCGGGGCGGGCAGAGAGAAGCGGGGCGGGCAGAGAGAAGCGGGGCGGGCAGAGAGAAGCGGGGCGGGCAGAGAGAAGCGGGGCGGGCAGAGAGAAGCGGGGCGGGCAGAGAGAAGCGGGGCGGGCAGAGAGAAGCGGGGCGGGCAGAGAGAAGCGGGGCGGGCAGAGAGAAGCGGGGCGGGCAGAGAGAAGCGGGGCGGGCAGAGAGAAGCGGGGCGGGCAGAGAGAAGCGGGGCGGGCAGAGAGAAGCGGGGCGGGCAGAGAGAAGCGGGGCGGGCAGAGAGAAGCGGGGCGGGCAGAGAGAAGCGGGGCGGGCAGAGAGAAGCGGGGCGGGCAGAGAGAAGCGGGGCGGGCAGAGAGAAGCGGGGCGGGCAGAGAGAAGCGGGGCGGGCAGAGAGAAGCGGGGCGGGCAGAGAGAAGCGGGGCGGGCAGAGAGAAGCGGGGCGGGCAGAGAGAAGCGGGGCGGGCAGAGAGAAGCGGGGCGGGCAGAGAGAAGCGGGGCGGGCAGAGAGAAGCGGGGCGGGCAGAGAGAAGCGGGGCGGGCAGAGAGAAGCGGGGCGGGCAGAGAGAAGCGGGGCGGGCAGAGAGAAGCGGGGCGGGCAGAGAGAAGCGGGGCGGGCAGAGAGAAGCGGGGCGGGCAGAGAGAAGCGGGGCGGGCAGAGAGAAGCGGGGCGGGCAGAGAGAAGCGGGGCGGGCAGAGAGAAGCGGGGCGGGCAGAGAGAAGCGGGGCGGGCAGAGAGAAGCGGGGCGGGCAGAGAGAAGCGGGGCGGGCAGAGAGAAGCGGGGCGGGCAGAGAGAAGCGGGGCGGGCAGAGAGAAGCGGGGCGGGCAGAGAGAAGCGGGGCGGGCAGAGAGAAGCGGGGCGGGCAGAGAGAAGCGGGGCGGGCAGAGAGAAGCGGGGCGGGCAGAGAGAAGCGGGGCGGGCAGAGAGAAGCGGGGCGGGCAGAGAGAAGCGGGGCGGGCAGAGAGAAGCGGGGCGGGCAGAGAGAAGCGGGGCGGGCAGAGAGAAGCGGGGCGGGCAGAGAGAAGCGGGGCGGGCAGAGAGAAGCGGGGCGGGCAGAGAGAAGCGGGGCGGGCAGAGAGAAGCGGGGCGGGCAGAGAGAAGCGGGGCGGGCAGAGAGAAGCGGGGCGGGCAGAGAGAAGCGGGGCGGGCAGAGAGAAGCGGGGCGGGCAGAGAGAAGCGGGGCGGGCAGAGAGAAGCGGGGCGGGCAGAGAGAAGCGGGGCGGGCAGAGAGAAGCGGGGCGGGCAGAGAGAAGCGGGGCGGGCAGAGAGAAGCGGGGCGGGCAGAGAGAAGCGGGGCGGGCAGAGAGAAGCGGGGCGGGCAGAGAGAAGCGGGGCGGGCAGAGAGAAGCGGGGCGGGCAGAGAGAAGCGGGGCGGGCAGAGAGAAGCGGGGCGGGCAGAGAGAAGCGGGGCGGGCAGAGAGAAGCGGGGCGGGCAGAGAGAAGCGGGGCGGGCAGAGAGAAGCGGGGCGGGCAGAGAGAAGCGGGGCGGGCAGAGAGAAGCGGGGCGGGCAGAGAGAAGCGGGGCGGGCAGAGAGAAGCGGGGCGGGCAGAGAGAAGCGGGGCGGGCAGAGAGAAGCGGGGCGGGCAGAGAGAAGCGGGGCGGGCAGAGAGAAGCGGGGCGGGCAGAGAGAAGCGGGGCGGGCAGAGAGAAGCGGGGCGGGCAGAGAGAAGCGGGGCGGGCAGAGAGAAGCGGGGCGGGCAGAGAGAAGCGGGGCGGGCAGAGAGAAGCGGGGCGGGCAGAGAGAAGCGGGGCGGGCAGAGAGAAGCGGGGCGGGCAGAGAGAAGCGGGGCGGGCAGAGAGAAGCGGGGCGGGCAGAGAGAAGCGGGGCGGGCAGAGAGAAGCGGGGCGGGCAGAGAGAAGCGGGGCGGGCAGAGAGAAGCGGGGCGGGCAGAGAGAAGCGGGGCGGGCAGAGAGAAGCGGGGCGGGCAGAGAGAAGCGGGGCGGGCAGAGAGAAGCGGGGCGGGCAGAGAGAAGCGGGGCGGGCAGAGAGAAGCGGGGCGGGCAGAGAGAAGCGGGGCGGGCAGAGAGAAGCGGGGCGGGCAGAGAGAAGCGGGGCGGGCAGAGAGAAGCGGGGCGGGCAGAGAGAAGCGGGGCGGGCAGAGAGAAGCGGGGCGGGCAGAGAGAAGCGGGGCGGGCAGAGAGAAGCGGGGCGGGCAGAGAGAAGCGGGGCGGGCAGAGAGAAGCGGGGCGGGCAGAGAGAAGCGGGGCGGGCAGAGAGAAGCGGGGCGGGCAGAGAGAAGCGGGGCGGGCAGAGAGAAGCGGGGCGGGCAGAGAGAAGCGGGGCGGGCAGAGAGAAGCGGGGCGGGCAGAGAGAAGCGGGGCGGGCAGAGAGAAGCGGGGCGGGCAGAGAGAAGCGGGGCGGGCAGAGAGAAGCGGGGCGGGCAGAGAGAAGCGGGGCGGGCAGAGAGAAGCGGGGCGGGCAGAGAGAAGCGGGGCGGGCAGAGAGAAGCGGGGCGGGCAGAGAGAAGCGGGGCGGGCAGAGAGAAGCGGGGCGGGCAGAGAGAAGCGGGGCGGGCAGAGAGAAGCGGGGCGGGCAGAGAGAAGCGGGGCGGGCAGAGAGAAGCGGGGCGGGCAGAGAGAAGCGGGGCGGGCAGAGAGAAGCGGGGCGGGCAGAGAGAAGCGGGGCGGGCAGAGAGAAGCGGGGCGGGCAGAGAGAAGCGGGGCGGGCAGAGAGAAGCGGGGCGGGCAGAGAGAAGCGGGGCGGGCAGAGAGAAGCGGGGCGGGCAGAGAGAAGCGGGGCGGGCAGAGAGAAGCGGGGCGGGCAGAGAGAAGCGGGGCGGGCAGAGAGAAGCGGGGCGGGCAGAGAGAAGCGGGGCGGGCAGAGAGAAGCGGGGCGGGCAGAGAGAAGCGGGGCGGGCAGAGAGAAGCGGGGCGGGCAGAGAGAAGCGGGGCGGGCAGAGAGAAGCGGGGCGGGCAGAGAGAAGCGGGGCGGGCAGAGAGAAGCGGGGCGGGCAGAGAGAAGCGGGGCGGGCAGAGAGAAGCGGGGCGGGCAGAGAGAAGCGGGGCGGGCAGAGAGAAGCGGGGCGGGCAGAGAGAAGCGGGGCGGGCAGAGAGAAGCGGGGCGGGCAGAGAGAAGCGGGGCGGGCAGAGAGAAGAGGGGCGGGCAGAGAGAAGAGGGGCGGGCAGAGAGAAGAGGGGCGGGCAGAGAGAAGAGGGGCGGGCAGAGAGAAGAGGGGCGGGCAGAGAGAAGAGGGGCGGGCAGAGAGAAGAGGGGCGGGCAGAGAGAAGAGGGGCGGGCAGAGAGAAGAGGGGCGGGCAGAGAGAAGAGGGGCGGGCAGAGAGAAGAGGGGCGGGCAGAGAGAAGAGGGGCGGGCAGAGAGAAGAGGGGCGGGCAGAGAGAAGAGGGGCGGGCAGAGAGAAGAGGGGCGGGCAGAGAGAAGAGGGGCGGGCAGAGAGAAGAGGGGCGGGCAGAGAGAAGAGGGGCGGGCAGAGAGAAGAGGGGCGGGCAGAGAGAAGAGGGGCGGGCAGAGAGAAGAGGGGCGGGCAGAGAGAAGAGGGGCGGGCAGAGAGAAGAGGGGCGGGCAGAGAGAAGAGGGGCGGGCAGAGAGAAGAGGGGCGGGCAGAGAGAAGAGGGGCGGGCAGAGAGAAGAGGGGCGGGCAGAGAGAAGAGGGGCGGGCAGAGAGAAGAGGGGCGGGCAGAGAGAAGAGGGGCGGGCAGAGAGAAGAGGGGCGGGCAGAGAGAAGAGGGGCGGGCAGAGAGAAGAGGGGCGGGCAGAGAGAAGAGGGGCGGGCAGAGAGAAGAGGGGCGGGCAGAGAGAAGAGGGGCGGGCAGAGAGAAGAGGGGCGGGCAGAGAGAAGAGGGGCGGGCAGAGAGAAGAGGGGCGGGCAGAGAGAAGAGGGGCGGGCAGAGAGAAGAGGGGCGGGCAGAGAGAAGAGGGGCGGGCAGAGAGAAGAGGGGCGGGCAGAGAGAAGAGGGGCGGGCAGAGAGAAGAGGGGCGGGCAGAGAGAAGAGGGGCGGGCAGAGAGAAGAGGGGCGGGCAGAGAGAAGAGGGGCGGGCAGAGAGAAGAGGGGCGGGCAGAGAGAAGAGGGGCGGGCAGAGAGAAGAGGGGCGGGCAGAGAGAAGAGGGGCGGGCAGAGAGAAGAGGGGCGGGCAGAGAGAAGAGGGGCGGGCAGAGAGAAGAGGGGCGGGCAGAGAGAAGAGGGGCGGGCAGAGAGAAGAGGGGCGGGCAGAGAGAAGAGGGGCGGGCAGAGAGAAGAGGGGCGGGCAGAGAGAAGAGGGGCGGGCAGAGAGAAGAGGGGCGGGCAGAGAGAAGAGGGGCGGGCAGAGAGAAGAGGGGCGGGCAGAGAGAAGAGGGGCGGGCAGAGAGAAGAGGGGCGGGCAGAGAGAAGAGGGGCGGGCAGAGAGAAGAGGGGCGGGCAGAGAGAAGAGGGGCGGGCAGAGAGAAGAGGGGCGGGCAGAGAGAAGAGGGGCGGGCAGAGAGAAGAGGGGCGGGCAGAGAGAAGAGGGGCGGGCAGAGAGAAGAGGGGCGGGCAGAGAGAAGAGGGGCGGGCAGAGAGAAGAGGGGCGGGCAGAGAGAAGAGGGGCGGGCAGAGAGAAGAGGGGCGGGCAGAGAGAAGAGGGGCGGGCAGAGAGAAGAGGGGCGGGCAGAGAGAAGAGGGGCGGGCAGAGAGAAGAGGGGCGGGCAGAGAGAAGAGGGGCGGGCAGAGAGAAGAGGGGCGGGCAGAGAGAAGAGGGGCGGGCAGAGAGAAGAGGGGCGGGCAGAGAGAAGAGGGGCGGGCAGAGAGAAGAGGGGCGGGCAGAGAGAAGAGGGGCGGGCAGAGAGAAGAGGGGCGGGCAGAGAGAAGAGGGGCGGGCAGAGAGAAGAGGGGCGGGCAGAGAGAAGAGGGGCGGGCAGAGAGAAGAGGGGCGGGCAGAGAGAAGAGGGGCGGGCAGAGAGAAGAGGGGCGGGCAGAGAGAAGAGGGGCGGGCAGAGAGAAGAGGGGCGGGCAGAGAGAAGAGGGGCGGGCAGAGAGAAGAGGGGCGGGCAGAGAGAAGAGGGGCGGGCAGAGAGAAGAGGGGCGGGCAGAGAGAAGAGGGGCGGGCAGAGAGAAGAGGGGCGGGCAGAGAGAAGAGGGGCGGGCAGAGAGAAGAGGGGCGGGCAGAGAGAAGAGGGGCGGGCAGAGAGAAGAGGGGCGGGCAGAGAGAAGAGAGAAGAGGGGCGGGCAGAGAGTAGAGGGGCGGGCAGAGATGAGGGGAGGAAAGAAGCGAGAAAGAAAAAGAGAAAAAGAGGGGGGGGGGAGAATTCCAAGCATACTGTATGTCCTTGTGTACATTTGAGCATATTGTTTACGGTCAGTGCACATTTATGTACATATTGTATGCGCATACACTCCTACACACCTTCAAGGTGGGTTGGAAAGGTGTGTGCATCCATTCAGAGTGCCTGCCTTTTCAGAGCATATTGTATGTATGGATTCTGCTCACTTGCAGTACAATGTTAATCTATATGTGGATGCACAGTATTATCAGGTCCTCTGTGGTGTATGTTCATGTGTGATAAGAGGTTGGGAGGCATTTGCATACTTTGATCCTAATGTTTGTGCTCATTTCCATTCGGAGAGCAGTGTGTTAACTCGCATTCCGAGCAAATTCCTGCGAGTGTGGAGTTTCTGTCGCAGTTTAGGATATGCGTGGTGTGTCTGCAGGCGTGTTATGATGTGATGTTACACGGACAAGGCCAGACCATGAAAGTGGAGTGACCCTGTGGGTCTGGGACCACCATGTTCTCTGTGATGTGGACCCCATAGGCAGTATATAGTTACCCTCCCCTCCCCATGGTTACTGTGACGATTCATGGGATCACGTCACTTCTCGCCAGGGTGAGCCCTTCTGTGTGAGGCTAGGGAGGTGAGCCCGCTACCCAACATTCCCCCTGGGGGTGGTGGGAAGTGGGACGTCACAGGAAGAGACTCCTCCATGGGGACAAGGACTCCCCAACCCTCCTGCCCTCGAGACCAGTAAACTATCAGAAAGCTCTGCTGTATGTTACTGCAATACACCTTCCTTTCTTTCTGTAAGAATTGATACCACCAAGACAAAGAAGGCTAACTTAGGCCTACAGTCTGATCTCAAATCATCCTCCAAGAGTACTGTGAAGAAGGTTGATTAAGTTATACAAACAACTCCTTTGCTAAGTATAGCAGATACTTGGAAGAGGTGGCCACAAAGAGGCATGAAGAATACACAGTGGACTCAAAGGACTATGACACTACGCCGAGGAGGACACAGCTGTATAACATACAAATTGACAAAGGGCTCTATGAGAGGCAAAGCAGACGTGAAGCTTGGCTCACGCGGAGGGTCATACCTGGAAGCAAGCAGGTACGTTGGAGAAGCAAACCTCCAGGTAGGAGGACACCGACAGCAGGTTGCAGGAGTCCTTCGCAGGCCGATGCAGAGCGGGCCCGACTCTAAGCTGAGAACCGCTCGAAAGTGGCGTGACTGAGGATGCGGATCAAGCTGTACATTAACTGCGCAGACTCCCGCTGGACGGAGATCCCACAGAGCCAAAGCACGGCAGCAGGGAGTGGAGAGATTAAGCAAGGAGAGCATTCAGAGAAACGCAGCGACCCAACGTCCCAGGAAGTACTTGTGACGTGCCCCCCCCAGAGAAGAGGTACTGGGAGACTCAGTAGGGGGTTGGGGAAGGGTACCAAATGTAACAAAGGCTCAGGAGTAATCTCCCTCATCTCAGTAATTGTATCAAGAGTACCGAATAGAAAAAGTCTCAGGCGTAACCTCCTTCGTCTCCACAGTTGTGATAAAGTACCAAGTGTGGAGAAGACATCACAAGTGATGTGCCTCATCTCAGTTGTTGTGTCAAAAGAGAAGAACAAAGTACTCTCCCTCAAGAATATCCTCAAGAGGAACATTAAGGCTAGATAGTGCCACGAGAACAGTCTCCTTTGGCAAGAGTGTTCGAAGGAAACAAGGCCACTAAGAATAGTTCCCCTTGTTCTCACCGGCAAGAGGAAAGTCAAAGAATAACGGTTTATTGGAAACAAGCAAACCCTGAAGGAAGCCTGGGAAGAGAATGGCAAAGGTTGATTTAGGCAGGACATCATCCAAAGAAAGTCAACGGCTGAACCAACTGAGTCCTTCTCCTAGTTTGCCACGTACTTGTTGAATCAGAAACTAAGGTAAAAGGTTACCAAACAGCAGCCTGGAGGCCTACCATGTTGACCAGGAGAAATCACAATTGCAGAACTGTTGGACCAGGAAAAGGGAGTCATTCTCCCGGTATTCTCTACAAGTGCAGAAATTGATCAGAGACTAATAGAGACTTTTGCCTTTGTGTTTCAGCCATACTATGGCTGATGTTAGTTACCACCTTCCAAGATGGCAGTCAATACCAACTTTCTCTGCCTGCCCAGCTCTTGCCGTAGTACGATTGGTCCCTGGCCTGTACTTATGGGCCAATCCCATGCCGGCAGGTGGACGCCGGCCTTCCTCCCCAAGGCCTGCCTTCTAAGGCCCCCGTTTGTTTTCCCTGTTCGTTTTAAAGGTGAGTCCCCCCTCGCCGCTACTCCCAGTATGCCTGTGTCCCCCCTCCCCACCCTCCGCTACTCCAAGGATGCCTGTGCCCCCCCACCCTCCAAACTGCCTTTCAGCAGATTTGTCCTGTGAGGAAGTCTGGTTTTGTTCCAGTTCCGTTGAGGCCTACACAGTTATAAAAAAGTTTTGGATCAGAGTTCAGAAGATTTTGGAACAGCAACTACAACTACATTTAACTGGTGGGAGCGCAGCGATTTGAGAGATGTTCTTCAGACTGAATTATTTTCTCAGAGACAGCATAATACGCAGCACTGACTGTAATTTAGTTTTTTGAAATCAACTGTGTAGATAAAGTGTCTTGGTAGTGGAGATGGTTATTGATTTATGAGGCAAGACAAGTTAAGGAAATTGCCCATGGTTTACAAAGAATTCCACTATGTTTCAGCAAGCGCCCTAGGAAGGAAGAAGGCGCTATCATTTTCAGGTTTTCTCTTAAATATATGAACTGATAACCTTGTCATCTTCTTTTTAAAACATAATTCAGAGAACGCACGCACTTCATTAGAGGGCAATAAAAACTTGCGTCTAACGCAATATACTTCTGTGAAGGAAGCAAACCTTAAAACGATGTTGAACGCCAATCTGATTATGGAAGCTAGGCGGGATCCCACAGAGTTATAACTCCTTTTTTTGTTAAGGCAGTTTTAAAGTACGTAGTGTTAGGTAGATTTTGGCTGCCATTTTATTTGGCACTAGGGGAGTTGTAGTTTTAAAAGGATTAAAAGGTTATTATTGGGAAAAGAATAGGTAAATAGGAGCAAGATAAAAATAAACATTTCTGTAGAGACTGAACCCTCTTTGAAAGACTTATGAACAAGGAGTACAAGGCAGAAGTTAATATCCCAAGGATGGCAAGATGTGAAAAGACTTCAGTTTGAATTAAGGACTTACTTCTGAAATATGCTGTTTGGAATTTAAGAAAAAGAAAAAAAGGAGTTTAAGAACTCAAGCGCACCTTGTAGAATTAAATTAACACAAACCTCTAAGGCTTTGCAGAGGTTACACAGGTAACAGGGAGGTTTGGTGTAGGAGAGGGTAATTTTGGTATGCAATGCATCTTTTTACTTGCTGTATAGGGAGTCCAGTCGAGCAGCAAGGAGAGTACCTGTGTCTTATTTTATCCATTCTCCACCCGGCGTGACAGGTAGGCCAGGGCAGTGTTCGTGGTGCACTTGTGTGTGATGTTGACAGTCTTAAATTTAATCTGTTCCAGGGTCAGGAGTCAGTGGGCGTCTTTCCTGGTTTTTGCGACGTGGTCGTGCTTGTACAAACCTAGGGCTGCTTGGAGGGCATTGTTTTGGATGGTTTGCAGCTTGAACAGGTTACGCCCAGAGGTTCCTGCGAAGAGCGCGTTACAGTAATCCATTTTGGCTCCGGTGATGGCACTAGCTATGGTGAGGCAGTTGGAAGTGGTGAGAAATGGCTTGCTGCCAGTAGTTTTGCGGTGTAGGCTGCGGAGGAGGCAATCGCGTTGACCTGGCGAGAGGGGTGAAGGGTGGCGTCTAGGTAGAAACCCAGGGTTTTGGCTGCAGAAGATGTTTTGATCTGGTTGCCGTCAATGTGAAATGCTTTGCAAGTTGGGTCTATGCTGCGGAGGGTGGAGTGAGAGCCTACAATGAGGATCTCAGTTTTGTCATGGTTGAAGCATAACTGGTGGGTTGCCATCCAGTTTTGGACAAGGTCATAAACTGAGTTGATGGTTTGCAGCGTCATGGTTGTAGAAGCCAGAGAGGGAGGAGGATTTGCGTGCCATCGGCATAATTCGTGTAGGGAATCCAGATCAAAAAGGGGTTTGATG
This sequence comes from Ambystoma mexicanum, assembly GCF_040938575.1. Lineage (NCBI taxonomy): Eukaryota > Metazoa > Chordata > Amphibia > Caudata > Ambystomatidae > Ambystoma > Ambystoma mexicanum. The sequence goes on from NC_090938.1 coordinate 804,185,104, forward strand.
CAGGATCCTTGTGGGACTCCACAGGTTACTGGTCTTGGTGGGGCAGCATCGTCGCCCATGAAGACACAAGAGGATCGGTCTGCTAAAAAGGATCTGATCGAGTCTGTTGCTGCTGGGCAGATGTTTGCTGTGGTGGCGAGGTGGTTGCATAGTGTCTGGTAGTAGACGAGGTTGAATCGTGACGATAGTTGGAACTGAGTATTTGATGTTGTCTTACAATTTCTTTAAGTTCCAGTAGGGTGGTTTCGGTTCTGTGCTTTGGTCGGAAGCCTGATTGGCAGGTGCCCAGGATGTGGTTGTCCTCGAGGTATTGTTGAGCATGGATATATGCTGTGCGGTCTAGGATTTTAAGGATGAAGGCGGTGGTGAGGGGCGGTAGTTGGTGGGGATGGCAAGTTTATTTTTTATTCTTTTTTTTAGAAGCAGAAGGATCCAGGTTTCTTTTAGGGCAGTTGGCACGGTTTTTGTTGCAATGGAGGATGTGATGATGGGTGTAAGCAGCTAAGCAAAGTCTTTGATGACGGGTCAGACAAGCATCACCTTTGCATCGGGAGAGCTTGAGGCCTATTTGTGGCTTCGAGTTAATTCAAATTGGGAGATGGGTCAGCCGTTAAGGGGAGTGAGGGGCGTGGGGGTGGCTGGTGGTGTTTCGACAAGGATGGCCAGTAGCTTGGTGCAGATTTTCCTCTTCAGGAGGAGATTTTGCCCTGCGAGAGCCTCTAGTATCCTGGTACACCAGGTGTCATCTATGGCGAGGTCCGAGGGAGGGGAGACTGGCTCAAGTTTGCGGGTGTTGGGTTGTGAGTTGTTTATTCTGGCATTGTAGTTGCCGGCTTTGGCGGGTCTTTACTCCACGCCATCTCGGCGGCGCGTTTCTTGGCACAGGAGGCAAGGGGGTCGGGGATCTTAAAGCTTCCTTGGCTATGTGCTTTTTAAGCAGGGCAAAAGTGTTAACAGCTAGAGAAATTGTGTTGCTGTATAGTTTGACCAAGGACTCAGGGTTTGTGTCAGATGGGATAAGCGAGGTGGTCCTTGTGCAGGTTTTTGGTGCAGCGGGCTAAGGCTTCGGGTTCATTGGATGACAGGGGCTCAGGCTCCAGTTGTTGGGGATATCGAATGTGATGGTCTGGTGGTCAGACCATGGGCAGGTTGTGGTGGTGAGGCTGGTCAGGTTGCAGTTGAGATCGGCAATCCAATCGAGGGTGCGGTCCTGGATGTGGGTAGGTTCCGTGGTTCGCTGTGGAACAAAGCCGGTGTGGTTGAGGGCTATGGCTAGGCTTTTTGCATGTGGGGTCATTGAGGCCCAGGTTAAGGTTTCCCAGGATTAGGATTTTTGCGCTGGGCTTGCTGGTGGGATAGATGGTAAGTGTGAGGTCTTCCTCAAAGGATAAGATGGGGCCTGGTGGGCGATAGATGAGGTGGAGATTGAGTGTATTGGTGGGTAAGAGTGAGTTTGTTGGACAGCATTTTGCAGTTTGGGATAAGAATGGGGTTGGGGGTAGGGGTAGAGTAGGCTAGTACGGACACTAAGTTGGACAACCACCCTGCAGACGAGCACCCAAGTTATTCTTTATTTTGGTAGGGGGAACCCCTTCGGGAAAGATAGGCCTTTTCCATTATCCTTTAAATAAAGATTCTAGTCAAAATTCCACCCCTTTGTCCGACTCCTTACTCCGGCACACCATAGTCCCCAACCCATTCCTAGCCTTATGCGTAGACCATCCTTTGCCCTCAGAACTCCATCATCCAAAATTGTTGAAGCAACGTTTTGGGGAGCAGATACATACAGTATTTGTGCAGCTCCCCTGTAGAGGAGCTCAAGCACCCACCCAAAAGGGGAAGCCAAATGTCTCTTAAATGTATGTAGCATGTCAGAGCAACACGGTTTAACTCTCAGGAAGGAGTTGTATATGCCGACACAAGAGGTACAATTAGTCCACACACTTGGCTATCGGAAATACACCATGCTGAAATATATGGGATACATTAGTCGCCATAATTGTATTTCTGCTGCTTTTATCTGCTTAAATTGCCATGCTCTGCATAGTACGACATCTAGTGGAAGACGCAGAGTATTACAAGATTTGTTTTCAAAACCCGAAAACTGACGTCGACAGGGCGTGATTAGTAATATTATCCCTAATGTGACGTGTACTGTACCCATGGTCCTTCACACATCCGAGGTCCCTCAGATTGATTGTTTCTGACATGAGGTTGCATAAAGTATAGCGCGAGTACAGGTGTTGTAAAGCAGAAACAGAAAACCCTGAAAACATCTATGCGCCTTCTACTCCAATAGGGGAGGGCGCATGTGAATCTAAGCAGATACATGGAGGTGATGGCTGCTAGGAATGTAGTTTTATAGGTAAAATGCTTTAGGCTGGCCTCGTGCACAGGCTTGAAGGGTGGTCCCATGAGTTTGGAGAGCTCACCATTGAGATCCCAAACCAGGGGATGGTTGGCAATTGGGGTTGGGGGGGGTAATAGCCTCTTTACCCATTCCATGAATGCCTTGATGACCGGGACTTTCCGCCAGGACACCTTCTGTGAAGTGATGTAAGCTAATAGGGCTGCCAGATGCATATTTAAGGAATGAATACTAGGCTAGACTATTTCTTCTTGATGGAGAAACCCACATTGAAAAGAATGTCCATCGTTTTTTCCGTATTCAGTCTGCAAATTTGAGGAGATTCCCGGTGATCAGCCAGTCGTCCAGATAAGGGTATACCGGGATGGACTTTCTGCGCAGGTGTGCAGCCACTACTGCGAGAACCTCGGTGAACACTCTTGGTGCTGATGCGATGCCAAATGGGAGTATTTGAACGTGTAGTGTAATAATAATAATAATAAATAATAATAATAATAATTTGGCATTTATATAGCGCTACGAACCCTCAGGTATCTGAGCGCTGCTTATTATTACCCACGGTGTGTGGTGCTCATTTATCGACCTCGGAAGGATGAAAGGCTGATTTTGGCACCGCCGGGATTCGAACCTGCGTTAGCAGGCTCTGCACGAATGTCAAAGTGAGCGCTCTACTCGCTGTGCCACTTGACCGGCTTGTACCGGCAGTGTACTCCCGCCATCTTGAAATGCAGGTATTTTCTGTGGCAGGGTGCATTGAAATATGAAAGTATGCATTTTTCGTGTCTAATGTCACCATGTAGTCCCCCGCCCCTCCCCGTCTCAGGAGTGGAATCACCCCCTGAAGCGTGGTCATGCGAGACGTCTGTGGTTTGACATATTTGTTTGCATGCGCAGATCTAGTACTGGGCGCATGGTAAGGTCTTTTTTTGGCACAAGGAAGTATGTTGAATATATACCCTTGTTTATCTATCTGGTTCGCCTGGACGATTTCTATTGCATCCTTCGCGAGCAGCGCTTTAATTTCCTTCAGCAGTATGGCCGTTTCTTCTGCCTTGGTGGGTGGTAAGGTGGTTCCTGAATCAACTCGATGCAGTACCCCACCTGCTACGGTGGACAACACCCATTTGTCTGAGGTTATCCCCTCCGATGCGCAGGTGAAGTGAGAGATTCGGCCTCCTACTGGAGTTGCATGGAAGGGGATCTGAAACGACGCGTCATTGTTTGAGGGGCTGAGCCTCTCCTAGGCGAGGGTCTGCCTCTACCTCTTTTATTCCCCCTTTGAAAGCTGGATGAGGAACCTTGGCCTTGAGACAGGTTCCAAGACAAGGACTGTCCTCCCTGAGAATAGCCAGAGGAACGTTTACCGCTCCGTCTCCGAAATCTTTTTGAATTTGGGGAACCCCGTTGGGAATAAGGTCTGCCAAGGGACTCAAGAGTGTCATACTCGTCCTTGGCACTCTTTAGGGTGTCCTCTATAGCCTTACCGAATAGGACGTTTGGTTCTACTGGCATGTTCAGGGAGGTAGCTTGGGTCTCCAGCTTAAACCCTGGCTGCCTAAGCCAGGCATGCTGCTTAATGAGGGTCCCTTCAGCTTTGATGCATCCCGCGTTGTCTGCTGCATCAAGGTTGTTTTTCAGGATGGAGCTTGAGACTGGTTTGCCTTCTTTAACAGTTTTAAGCAGTTGGGCCTTCAGTTGTTCTGGGACGGCCTGTAGTTGTTGGTTCAAGCTTGTCCCATTTGTTGCAGCCGTAACTAGCTGACAAGTTTGTATTGTTAGCAATTCTTGTTTGGTGCGCTGCAGAGGAAGCAACCTTTCTCCCAAATGTATACATCTTTTTACTATCCTTGTATGGAGGGGCTTCTGGCGATGCCAGGTGAGTGCCTGCCTTCTTTCTGGTGATAGTAACCACCAGAGAAACTGGTTTGAGCTGGCACCTAATGTACAGGGGGTCAGTAGGTGCGGGCCTGAACAACTTTTCTATTCTTGGGCTGACCGGTCTGGTAAGACTAGGTGTTAAGAGGGATGCTCGACTACGTCTCTGTATGACTGCAAGAGAGTTATGAATTGTGTGGCCAGGATGTTTTCCACAAAGTCCTTATCGACGCGTCTCCTCAGCGTCAATGTTGAAATGCTGCGCTGCCTTCAGTAACAATTTGTTGTTCTGTAGTTGGTTGTCAATTGGCGAGTCTGCAACCGGCTGGTCCCGATGGTCAGGTGAATGTACTATATAAATGTCGTCATTGTAGTACTGGTCTTGATCCTTGCTAGAGAGACCCCCCCCTGACACCCTGCTTGGTCATAATAATGTGTCTTGCGACAGGTCTTGATATTGAGAGCTGTCTTGGGGTGCCGAGGCCGGAGTGCCTAGAGCAGAGGCGCTGTGGCTCAAGGTGGGATTTCTTGGCAGGGGGTGGCTCTGCTAATGCCCCTTGCTGCGAGGCATCTCCAAGTAACGTGAACTGATCTGGGTGTCTGTCCATACAATCCACAAAACAGGACATTCACCCTAAGATCTTGCTGCATTTTTCTGGTGTAAAATGACTGGTGGGAAGCCCAAGATGATAGGGCCCTGGCAAGGGGTAACATCTTTTATAGGGTTGGTTTTTGTGGGAAGGCTGTCTTTATGGAGCACAGCCCTGTTAGGCAAAGTGTGAATGCAGTACCCCCTGGGAACACTACAAGCGACTATGACTACAGGTATAGGCAACCCAACCTTTGGTATACGCTTGTACTACACAGTTCTGGTAGCGTGTTGAGCAGCCAGGCTTATTTCAAGAGGGTAAATGTGAGCTGTAGTGGAGTTACACAAATATTCACAGTTACAGGTATTGAAATAAACTCTTACAATCAAGATTTCTTACATAAACAATAAATAATGTATCAGTCAGTTATAAAGCCTTCTTCAGAAGAGAGCAATAGAATAGTAACACAAATATACTTCAATACTGTACACCGAGTTTCTGAATCAGACAAGGTCCTTTTGGGATGGCCCACAGACACAACCTACACCCACAGGTGACTTCAGTAACAAGGGTGCTGGGGACATTCATATCTTACTGTTGGCATTCAGAATACTCTTAAAAAGTTGGTAAAAGGCAAAGGTTATTATAACACAAGAAATTACAATTATCCCTAAGCAGGGGAATTACTTTTAGAGTTCACTAGAAGAGCCATTCATTTCAATAGGCTAAGCCAAAGTCAATGGGCAAACGTCTTGGATAGGATAAAGCACTTCTGGTAAATAATGGAAAAGTCTTTGCACAAGTTCTTAGGAGTCTTTGAAAAAAGAAGAATCAATTGTAGGGCCACAAGCTGATTAGGCTTGTGAGTTGCAGAAGTTACAAGCACTTCCACAGCAAGAAGTATGTTCTCTTAGACTTGTTTTACAGTACCTTGGTAAAGAAGAAAAGATGAAGCTGAAGACTTCTGTTCCTGTGCAGCTCTGCAGATATCACTGTTCCTGGGCCTCAGTCGTGGGGACAAGAGGGAGGAGGGGGGGGGAGACTCCAGCACTGCACTGGCACGGTTAAAGCTGGCAATCGGCAAACTTTACTTTCAGTGGCTGTTTTGCGTTTCAGCTCCTTACGGTACAGAAAATGGCAATAAGCGCGGTTACCGGGTGTCAAGGTGGACCTCACATCGGAGGTCTCGCACTAATCTGAGGGGTGTCAGGATTGGTCAGTCCTGCTTCGTGGGAGTCCAGAGGATCTTCCAAAAGCTTTAGGCCAGCTTACAAGCAACACACGCAATCTGGTGTCCCTCTCCCTGGCTCTACGGTTTCCTGCAGCAACTCTGAGGAAATTCAACCAGCTCCGAGATGGGTGTCCAGATGGCTTACTTGGGAGTTAATTGGTCCCACCAACTCAAAGTGAGACGTCGTCCTTGCAGGGCTTCTCTGTCGATGCAAACTTGGCAAGTAGTTACTGCAGCAGGGCTTCACCGGGCAAACCAACTGTTCAGGAGTTGCAGCAGGCGTCCTGTTCAAGCTCTTATTCGGTTCCTTTGTCCAGTGGTCGACTCTGCCTTTCAAGCCAAAAGACTCGCCTTTTATACAGTTCTCTCCCATTCATTCCAGCCTAGTTGCCACTCACCCAGCAGGGTGGCTGTCCTTGCCGGTCAGTCATCCAGCCAGCCAAACACCACAGAGTGCATTTGGGTCTCCTAGGAGACTAAGCACAGGAGCCAGAGGCGGGTTTCACCCCTGAAGCCCGCCAAAGACAAATGAACAAAGAGACCAAACCTTGTTTGGCGCGTAGAGAAAAACTCGAGAAGGATCTTTCCACAAAGAAATGGCAAATAAAAGACGACCAGGGACCATTTTAACAAAGGAGGCTCAGCGCCATTTTGAAAAACATGGCTCCTGCGATTTAACGTTACCGGAGCTGCAAACAGTTCGCGATCAGGGTAAATCATGGTAGTTCATTACAAAACCACTGCCACCAGCCATTCTGAGAAGAAAGGGTAACAAATACTACATGAGCAACTAGACACAGGGGATACTAACTAACCCCTCCAGCACATTATTATGAGATAGTGTGTGCTGGGTCTAGAATTTTACAGGACGAAGTGAAGCCAATTTCACTCCACTGCTCCTCTGGGGAACAGTAGTTGATCCCAGAGAAGGTATTTAAATCCTGGGAAATCTGGAAGACTTCCCTGTGGCACTGCACTGAAGGTGCTTTGTGACACATTTGTAAAAGATGATGCCTATGGAGTTTGTTAGACTCCATAACCAAAAGAAAGTCTATAAAATCACATTACAATACACGAGTGTGGGAAAAGGGTCTCACTCTCTCATCACATTTTTGAGAATTCTCCCCAACAAGCCCCAAGTAGAGTGCCTACGGGTGTGGAAGACTGTCTCGGTGGCCTCGGGAGTTAATGGTGTCAAAGTTTTGTGTTTTCGGTGACCTTGCCTTTAGAAGAGGCACTAACATTTTTGAATTAGCACTTGTATTTTCATCGCTTTTTTAGGAGACGTTGAGATGCCTTTCGATGCCTGTTTTTCAGCACACAAAAGGAGGGACTTTTTATATGCAGTGTCCAAACCGACCTTTCTTTTGGTTTTCGGGAGCTGTCAACAGGCGAAAGCGTGCGCGATGGCCCAGACGACAGCGAGGAACCAGAGGCTTTATCCCCGGTCACCACATGGACCTCAACGCGGTCTTCAAGAGCTGGCTGTGGAGTATGTCTTTAGCGTTTTTATGCCCATGTGTGCCATGGCCGCCGGGTGTCTTTTCCATCACCGGACCACCGGCCTGCATTTCGGAGTCGTGGGCCTGCACTTGGGGTCCAGACAGATCCGAAACGCCCTTGGCGTCACTCATGACTCCTTAACTCCCCTCGCTGGAGTCTTCCGTCACGTCCATGGAGGCCTCATCCTGCATAGTGTGAGCTGCCTAGCGTTTTACCCGCCAATGTTTTAGGGTTTTCGGCCGGAAAAGCGTACACGATTAACATTGCTTTTCGGCGTGATCCCTCGGAAGACAGTAGTTGCACATGCGGTCTGTGTCTTTCCACAGAAATTTACGATGGCAGGAGCGACAGCATTTTAATGGGGTTTTGTCCATTATGTATGAACAGAGCAGTTGGTCAAAGAGACCAAGAAGAGGCCAATAAGATAACAATTCTCTAAAAGGAGTCATTATGGTGAATCTCCCCCCTCTTGCCCTATTGTACTGGGCTGAAGTCTGAGGATGCCCATAAGGCCGCGCCTGGGCGTCGATCAGTCAGTCGCCAACACTGTGGGTGTTCGTCAGGAGCCGTCGAGTGGATGAGCAGTCGTGCGGAGAGACTAACAATAAAGGAAAGGAATACATTTTACCAATTTAATGTTAGTAAATCAAAAGGCATCAGCCTAGAAGAGAACTCCACATTTGCAACCAACTTTGATGGTGGAAAAAAAATCTGGAGGGACCATGGGTACAGTACACGTCACACTAGGGATAGTATTACTAATCATGCTTATTATTATTATTATTATTATTATTATTATTATGCCTTGTCGACGTCCGTTTGAGTTTCTAATACAAATCTTTTAACACTCCGTGACTTCCACTAGATGTCAGACTATGCACAGCATGTGATCTAAGCAGACAAAGTAACAACAAAAGGACCATCTCACGATGGAGCCCCTCGAGCCAGCAGTGAAAATTCCATTAAGGAAGGCAAAGTGGTACAAGGAGACAAACTCAGACAGCTCTGTGGGCAAAGGAAGAGTGGCACATCCACAGTACAACATCCCATGATGTTGGAGGCGACCAGGACAGTTGAAGGAGCAGATGTGTTTGGGTAGTGGTGTCAGACTACCGGTGAAGGCAGCGACACACAGCAAGAGGAAGACTTTGGCTGAAAGCCATGGGGAAGAGGCCTGGAAAACAGTGCCAGGATGGAAGGAGGGCGCTTGCTTTAGTTATTAAAGAGGATGCCCTCACAGGCATCAAGTAATGCATGCCACACATAGATCGTGATGCCCTCCACCCACGGACAAGCAACCACAGGGCTTGTGCATAGCAGGACAAGATTGGGGGGTGGGGGGGACAAGAGCGGCCACAGCTGGGAAAATGTGGGCCAACTCGGACGCCTGCGCAACTACCCTGGGAACTGGAGCTGCAGGGTGGTCCTCTGTGTGAGGGGAAAAATTGTAATTGGTTATAAATTAAGTGATTTATTTTTTTTCCACTAACTTGTTTTTTCACCCGTAATTTTACATTTTTTTAAAATTAATTTCTTCTCAAAATGTGTGCAAAATCGCTAAGCTTTAACAAATTCATTAGAATGCTCCAATCAACATGAAACAACGGTGTGAAACCCTCTTCGGGTGTCTACAGACACACCCATCTCATTTAGATTTCTCATTGTAATTGTTAGGCAAAAATGGATGTAGAAACACAGACTACACAACACACTTGGTATTAGGTAACCCACCTTTTGGTATGGGGCTGTACTACACAAGTTGGTAGTGTGACTGAGCAGCCAGGCCTATCTCAAGAGGGGTAATGTGAGTTGTAGAGCTGTAGCAATGAAATTTGCAAATACAAGTAGCCAAGTAACACTTGTATGCAGTTATAAAGAGTTATTTAAAATCAATGTTTAAAGCTTACTTTAAAAAAGGCAATATATGTAACAATCAAATGTACTTTAAAATACTTTGAGAATCAAAATAAGTTTAGTAGATACTCTTTAGAGATTCTTTTTACACACTTCCTACACCAGGAGGGTAGTTCATTCACAAGGACAGTAATGGCATTTATATATCACTAGTTATACATGCAGATTCCGAGGTTGCATAAAGGAAAGGTTAAAGGAAGGAAAAAGGTTAAAACAGGTTCTCAGTATTGGTGAGGATGATTAATCTTCCAATGAGATCTAGACAAGCCTTTCCCAGCAATAAGTCTAAAAAAAAGTTACCACCCCTGAGAGACAGAAATATAAAAGTCAATGGACTAGAATAGTCTGCAGGGAGCCAAGACAGCCAAAGTCAATTGGGCCGCAGTCTATGGAGCCGACACACTTCTTAGATAGTAAAAGTCTTGCACAAAGTTAAAGAGTTTTGTAGAAATCACTTGTAGGGTCACTAGCCGTTACACTTGTGAAAAGCAGAGTTAGGATCAACTCTAAAGGTAAGCCACTGCAAGTCTCAACTGAGAGGAGCACAGCTCAAAGACAAGTCTAAACAGTACCTCATGTTTGAAGAAGAGTGGTCCAGCTGGATTCTGTCCTGTTGCAGCGATGCAGATCCTGGGTTCCTGAGCCTCAGTCGTGGGGACAAGAGGGTGGACGTCTTGAGGACTCCTGCAGCAGCAATTTGGAGGTCATTGGCAGCTACGGCTCTTTTCGGATCAGTTGCACTTTGCGGTTTCAGTGAGCGGAAACAGCACCACCGAGGATCTCCAATACCGGTTGGGCTTCCTTCACTCCTTGAGTCCTGCACTCTGGTGAGGGGACTCGAGCTCTGGTCGTCCAGCTTCTGGCGGGTCCTTGGGAGACTCCTGGAGCTTCTGACCGGATTGCAGAAGTTCCACTCGACTACAGATTTCTCGACCCCTGGCACTTGGTTCTTGCAGCAGCAAATAAGTACACCCAATCAGGGAGGATGGTCCAGTGGAGTTAGTCTCTGGTTTAGTTGGTCCCACTAACCCAAGGGAAGAAGTCGTCCCTTCCGGAGCTTCTCTTGTCGATCAGAAAAAGGAGTTTCAGCACAGCAGCAGGGCTTCACCGGGCAACTCAAAGGTCCAGGAGGATGCAGCAAGCTTCATTCACGGTTTCATCATCAGGTGTTCTTCCCAGTGGTGGACTCTGCCACTTGTCCCAAAACCTTTAAGCAAGTTTCTCCCATCCATGCACGACCTAGGCTGTCAATCACACACAGGGACGAAATTTAGGGGTCGCAACTGTGACCCCTGAAGTCTGCCTAAAAAAAAAACAAATAAAAAAAAGGGGGGGGGTTTTAACATTTTTTTTTTTTTTTTTTTATTTGCTGCTCCTGGGCTGTGGCCAGCAGCATGTGGCTCTGTTTCTGGAGTGGCTGGTTTTGAGGTAGCTATACCTGCTAAGATAGCTCAGTGGGTAGAGCGCTTCTTAATGCAATGTGTGTGATCTGCAGGTTCGACTCCCGGCAAGGTCAACTCAGCCTTTCTTCCTGGTGAGGTTGATAAATGAGTACCAACACAGGTTGGGTGATATTGTATGTATATTTGTTGTAGTTGAAACGCTTAAGCATAAGTGCTATATAATAACACATCATTCTCGTTTGGCCTTGGACGTCTGCTTGCATTCACAGTAATTTGGTAATATGGGCCTATACACACTGATATTAACAATACACATGGTCATCCATTCTTGTATGCAATTTGTATCACTTTACAGTGATACCGCAACCATATTTGTCATAGTGTACTTAGAAACAATGCTATGTGATGCCACTTCCTGTTTTTTTCAAGGGGTGAAATGTTGTGTTCCATCACTTCCTGTGATGTCACTTCAGGGTGGAGTCGGAGGTTAAGGGTCGTGTGGTGTAACTTCCGCTAGCCCTGGCACTTTGGTGATATGATGTCCCTGATCACACAGCAGGGTGGCTGTCTTGAAAGGACAGCCAGCCAACCAATCAGGACTGGTTGCATTCAGGCACTGCTAGAGATAAGGGACAGGTGAGTTTCGGGAACCTCCCTCACTTCCTGCCCTTCCAGACACACTGGAGCCAGAGGCGGGTTTCCGGAATGAAAGCTGCCAAAGGCAAAACGAACAAAGGGCTGAAACCTGGTTTGGCGTGCAGAGTAAAACCCAAGACCGACCTCACAAATAGAAAATGTCAAAAAGATGACGACCAGGGCCATTTTGACAATATGGTCACCCAAGGGTGCTATACTGCAGCTGAGGATTCAGCCTGCGGTAGAAAAGCACAATGGTAGGAAAATTAAACCACTGCCACCAGCCATTTAAAGTAGTGAGGGTAACATTTTTTATGTTACCCTCACATGAGAAAGTAGGATAAGGTGCTACTAGGTAACCACCCCCCCCCACCCCAGCACTGCACTTAAGATGGTGTGTGCTGAACTACAAAGTAAAAAGATAAGTAAGATCAATTTAGGTCAAAACACATTAGTGCGAAAAGAGCTCACTCACTCCAGGGTTAAAATTAAAAAGTCCTGAAGGCCAGCAAAGGAGCTGGGAGTCTCTAAAGTTGAAGGGAATTAGCACAGAAATGAGAATTCTCCCTAACCGTAATTCACATACAAAAAACACAATTAGGCAGAGAAAATCATAAGGTTTCCAAGACAAGAAATGCCTTTTAAACTATTTGTAGGTTATCATAGAGTTGTGGTGTTCAGAGTGAGTTTTCTTTGGCGTTTCAGAAACGCATAGACTTTGTCCTTCCAGGTGATCATTTCTTTTTTTAAAGTCCTTCGGCAACTAAATGCAGACAAAGGTTTAGCAAAGTGTACCCTACCTTCACGCGCATTTAAATACCTAGAGACACTCCTGCCTATGCATGTCCGAATACATCTAAACATTACGATCCCTTTCACCACGCAGCACAGTTCCATCACATCAAATCATTTCATAAAATGAAAATCTATATTTCATTCAAGTTAAAAAGTTCCAGAAGTGCATCAAATTTCAACTCCTGGGACTTGTGAACAGTCTCAACTCTGTTTTTTTACACAAATTCTAGTATTGGTCAAATGTTGTTTGAGATTTCAAACATTACTCATATCATCCTGTTCTTCAATGAGGTAATTGGGGTCATTCCAGGCCGCCATTTTTTATTCATTTTGAATAAGAATATAGGTCATGCCCACGGTCCATTTATTCCTTTAGGGTGTTTATAATGGATTGCATGAATAATTAGGAGTAGTCGCGTTTGGGGGCTGTGGAGAAGCTCCTCTTTCCTCTGATAATAGAATTCAAGATCTATTATTTATATTGGCCAGGATACACTTTGGCCAGACTAATGTGCCCAGTGTGAATCCCGCTGGTTTATCATCTGAAAGTCTTAGTTTCCAATACCTATACTCTGGCCATATTGGTGGTGGTAGTAGTCATGTTTCTCGTCCTACGGTGCAGCTCTGAATTATAAAATACATTTTTGAGGTAAGAAAAAAAGAACAGTCTGTCGGAACCAATTTTAGCAGTATGTACCCGTTTTTCTTAAGTGTTGGATCGGTGCTCAAGGTCTGTACCCGAAAAGCATGCATTTAAGGTCTATGAAAAACTTGATGCAAAAAAAGAATTCTTCCTTTTTATATTCTTGGTGTAAACTAGAATTGTTCTTTTATAAACGCCCTTAATCCCAGGGACCCGTTTCTAAGCGCAAGTCCGGGATTCAAAACTGTGTTGCGCTGCGTTGTCTTGCTACCTAGACAAACGCGTTGCCCCTACTATCCTCCGGGACTGTCACGAACATCCATGAATGTTCACCAAAGCTGCCCGGGTTTGGAGGGGAGGAGGGGTGGGAGGAGGAGTGCGGGGGTGGGCAACATTGCGTTTGCCAAACTTCATCATCTGGGTCAAAAGTTACAGGGGAAAACGGGCTCTCAAGATTACATGACACTTATAAAGGAAATTAACTACAGTGTTGCTACCATGACTCTATACCCGCACACCGTGTGGATAGTGAGTGTGGGCTCTATGACCATTTCAAAGTGGGGTGCCCCGTAAAGGGCAGGGATTGTGACAAGTTGGCTCTGCATCTTCAATGCCCCACAGTGAAGAAACCTAAACAAGACCTTTTTGTGAGCCTTAGATCTCATCCTGGCCTGTGTTGCACATACTCTGTGCACCAGAGTACTATGCACGAGTTCCCCTGCCTCTCTCACGTCTCCCTCGCCTCATGCATTTAAATGATCCGAGATGTTCCTGGGCTTTGAACGATCAGAGCCCCTTTGTCCCCCCCCCCCTCTTTTTATAAAATCAGATGCTGATGAAAATGAAATGCTATATACAATAATTGGAATGCCCTAAAGAAAAAGAAAACCTATATATTGCCCCTGCATTCAGCTGCCATAGGGTCAGAGGCTGTATACACCCTGACCCTCCATCTATTTGTTGCAGACTGCATTTCGTGCAGCATATTTAAATATCTTGAAAAAAGGGAAGACACTGGACGAGATCATAAAATAGAAGCCTAGTTTCACAGCATGAGGGATTCCTTGGGGGACAAAAATCTAGAATGGGTTCGTCCCGTAGTAGAGCGACCGGAGGAACCGCACTGAACAAATCCACTCCTAAAATGTTTCAGATTACGGGTCCTAGGCTAAAGAGGAAGGAACCAAAAAGATATTAGCATTATGTAGAAATTAAAGTGGACAACAAGTAATTATAAGTTACTCATTGTAGTCCCCTTTCCTCCATACTGCATGGGCGTCCCTTCCAAAAGGACGGGAGACGGAACCTTCTTCCCCCTTAAATTTGGAGGTGCGCAGGGGTGCGGCCCAGGCAGCATGCGTTGCCCTGACTCCACCCACCGGCGCCATACCTCAGTCCCCATCGACGCATCAACAATAGATTTAACATTGCCTAATGACACCAGTATTATTAGGGGGAGGTTGGTGGGACGCATGGAGGAAAAGGGGACTATGGATTAAGAGTACATTACTCACTACGGTGAGTAATTTATAATAACTCTTAAATCCCGTCCCCTTTCCTCCATACAGTATGGGGGATTACTGAATGTAGCCCTAGGGTGGAGAGGAGACCCTCCTTGAGCAAATAGGTTCCTGAGAACCGCCTGTCCGAAGGCCTCATCCGATCTAGAGCCGGCATCCAAACAGTAATGCTTACAGAAAGCAGAGGGAGAGGCCCAAGTGGCACACCTGTTTATGACTTGCCAAGGGACATGACGCTGGAATGCGATGGCCGTTGCCTTGGTCCTGACTGCGTGGGTATGCATGTTGACCAGAAGCGGCTTAGGATGGCCCTCGTACGCCTCTTTGATGGAAGAGACCATCCAGCGGGATATGGAAGCCTTAGAGGCCTGATAGCCTGGTCTTGAACCTCCGAAAGTGATGAACAGGGCGTCCGATTTGTGGAAGCCCTTGGTCCTGTCGAAGTAGAATTTCAGGGCACACCTTACATCCAGGCAGTGCAGCACTCTGCTTCGTCCTTAGGATCGGGAAAAAACGTAGGCAGGACTATTTCCTCGTTCAAGTGGAACGCAGACTGAACCTTGGACAGAAATGCCAGGTGCATCCGCATGACTACCTTGTCCTTTTGAAAGGTGGTACATGGTTCAGAGGCGACCAGCGTCTGGATCTCGCCAACTCTACGAGCCGAGGCAAGGCCGTCTTGATGGTGACCAGCCTGATGTCCACGGACGCCATTGGCTCAAATAGTTTGTGCGCCAGGGCGTCCAAGACCATCTTAAGGTCCCACACAGGGTGCAGTCTCTTGACAGGCGGGTAGAGCCTAGCGAGGCCTGTCAGATGTTGCTTGACGATAGGGTTGGAGGAGTGCCCTCCTCAGAGTTCCTGTAAGCCCCAATGGCTGCAAGGTATGTGCAACAGATGTCCACCTGCAGGCCTAAATGAGCAAGGTGCGCCGAAAAGAAGAGCACGTCATCCAAAGTGCAAGCCAAGGGGTCTATACCATTGGAGTCTGCCCAGTGGCAGAATCTGGTCCATTTGCTTTTGCACTGGACCCTGGTGGCTTGGCTCCTGGCACCCTGTATGATCTCCAGATTGGCCAGTGGGAGGCCAAGTTGCCGAAGCGTTACCTGCTCAGGTACCACGCTGTGAGGGCTAGTGCCAGAAGATGTGCTGGGCCCGTCGGAAGGTGAATCGGAGGCTGAGTAGCTCCGAAAACCATGGCCTGGCCGGCCACCATGGAGCTATCAGAATAATGAGTCGGCGAGACTCCTTGATTTTGCAGATTACCCTGTGGATCAGGGAAGTGGGCGGAAAGGCGTAGGCTTTCATGCCGGCCACAGGAGGTGAAATGTGTCGCCCAGAGACCCGGGGCCATGACCTTGCTAGGATGCAAACTGGGGACACTTCTTGTTGTGCCAGGTGGCAAAGAGATCCACGTGGGGGTGACCTCACCTGTTGATCTCCTCAATAACAAGGTAGTTTAGCTGCCACTCGTAATTGTCCGCTCCCAGCCTGCTGAGCCTGTCCGCTTCCAGGTTGGATTCCCCAGGGAGGTGGACTGCTGTGAGGTAAATGTTGTTTTCTAGGGCCCACTCCAACATGCTGATAGCCAGGCTGCACAGAGATGGGGATCTGGTGCCTGCCTGCTTGTTGACATAGTACATGCTGGTCTGTTGTCCGTCTGGATGAGGACAACCTTGCCCTTGATAAGTGGTAGGAATGCTCTGAGCGCTAGTCAGATGGCGTTCAGCTCTAGCCATCTGATGTGGTATTCCTGCGCCTGTCGAGTCCAGATGCCATGGACCGAGAGGCCATCCAGGGTGGCTCCCCAGCCCTCGAGCGAGGAGTCTGTGGTGATGGTGGCCTGTGGGGAGGGCGGCCGAAAGGGCTTGTCCGTCCATAGGTCGCAGTCCCTGGACCACCATGTTAGGTCCGGGTGGAGAGATGGAGGGACGTAGATCATCTCTGATTGAGAGCCCCGCTCCTGGTTCCATGAGGCCGCGAAGTGTAGCTGAATCCTCCTCATCCTTAGTCTCGTGTGCGGCACAGCTAATGGGACCGCTGCGAGTAGACCCAGGAGATGTTGGTAACACTATGCTGAGGAAGTGGGCGGTGGCCCTCTTGATGGCCAAGATTTTGTCCTCCGACGGGAAGACCTTCTCGGATCACGTGTCCCAGATGAGGCCCAGGAATCTCAGTCTATGTGTGGGCTGCAGCTGTGACTTCTTGAGATTGAGCGAGAAGCCCAGATCGTGCAGTCTGTTCAGAAGGGCATGGGAAGAGTGGTGAACCGCCTCCGGATATGTAGCCCTGACAAGCCAGTCGTCGAGGTATGGGTAGATGTGGAGACCCTGCGCTGAGGAGGGCCGTAACAGCATTCATGAGTTTGGTAAAGACCATGGGGGCCCAGTTGAGGCCAAAAGGAAGGACCTTGTAATGAAAATGGTAGCCCATGATCCGGAACCATAGGAAAGAACGATGGGGCTGCCAAATTGGGACGTGTAGTTATGTGTCCTTCAGATCCAGGGAGCACATCCAGTCTCTCTTGTCCAATGCCTTCACTATAAAAGCTGGCGTAACCATCTTGAATTTTTAAAGGGGTAAGGAGAGGATGAGGGTGGAAAGGTCCAGCACAACTCTCAGGCCCACCTGGTTCTTCTTCTGAATGGCTAAAATCCTAGAGTAAAAGCCCAAGCCTCGCTGGGAGGCTGGGACTTCCTCCGCTGCCTGGCTCTCTACGAGCAACCGGATCACCGCCAAAAGAATTGCTGTCCCAACCTGTGGGAGTGGAGGGGAGGAGGAGAGGCTGGGATAGGAAGGTGGTACCCAGTGGATACTACAGATAGGATCCAGGGGTCCACAACATTCTGGCACCAGAACTGTGCATGGAGAGCAAGCCTGCCCCCCACCGGAGACACGTGGACCCGAAGGGCCGTGTCATGCTTTCTTTCCCTCTAAGGCTGATGGTGAGGAGGGGGACTGTAAAAAGCCCTTACTCCCGCCCGCCCCCCTTTTTGTTGCTTGCGCCGGCTCCGAGATGGCGAACAGTCCAGCTGCCTGAATCTGCGTTCCTGGAAGCCGCAGAACCCTCCATATGTACAACCCCTTTCCGAGCGCTGCTGAGATTGGGCGTACGATTTGGGTGTGGTCTTTGTAAGGATGGATAAAGAATTTGCTGTTTGTCAGCTGTTTTTCTTTTTGTCCAGCTCCTCGTCAGTAGAGTGGAGAGATCCCCGCTCTCAAACGGTAGATCTAGAATGCGCTCCTGGACATCGGGGTAGAATTTTGTTGCCCGGAGCCAGGCTGTTCTTCTCATGTCCGTGGCAATGCAAATGGCACGGCCTGAGGTATCGATATGTGCCACTGTGGATTCCATGAGGTCATGCGCAACCAGCTTGGCTTCAGCTAGCCCTGCCTTAAAGCGTGATTGGCTCTGGGTGGGGAGTTCCGGGAGGAAGTCCGCAATTTGCCGCCATTTCTGCTTGGCAGCAGCCAGCATGGCATCAGCATTGGCTTGACGCAGATGTAGAGGCGTTGGAATAGAGTTTTTTGCCACATGCCTCCAAGATCTCCTGCTTGCCTAGCAGCGCTGCAGAGGAAGAGGCCGAGGACGACTGGGGCTTGGAGTATAGTGATGCCGTCGCAATCGCAGATGAGTGGGGCTGAGGATGGGCCAAAAGCAAGAGTGTATCCCCCTCCACCTGCCTGTACTTGGCATCCAGGTGTCGATTGACCGGCTGGGCCGAGTGGGGTTTAAGCCAGCCCTTCTTGGCCAGGGTGACTACATCAGTCTGCATAGGAATCCCCGATTTGGTAGAGGGGCGTTGCGGGAGGACTTCAGCCAGAACCCCCTCTGCCGGCTGCTCGACCTCAGGTTGGGGAGGCCCAGGTACTTGCCAGGCCAGCAAGACGTTTGTGGAAGGCCCTGGCTGAGGATGGCGTGTCCGGATCCTCCTCCTCATCCGTATCCTGCGGATCTGGAGGATCCTGTGGAGGAGGAGGAGGAGGAGGAGGAGGAGTAGTAGTAGTTGGCACCAGAGGCAGGGGTACTGAGCCCGCGGCTGGAGGCTGAGGTGGAGCCCCCTGTGGGGTCAGCCGGAGAGCCGCAGGAGGTAGCTGCGCCGAGGCATCGGCGGAGGCATCTGTGGTGCCACTAACATTGCGTGGAGGACTTCCCTGATGGAGTCTTTGATAACCCCCATCTGAGGTGACTTCAGGAGGCCGAGGAACTTCTCGAAGAGCACCTCCTCACTGGCCAAAGAGGTGGCAGGGGTGCCAATGGGGTAGCGGGGAGCTGCTGGAGCCGCTGCGTGCCCTGTCCATATGGACGCCAAGGAAAGCTGCCCTGCGCAACTGAGGCGTAGACTGTAGACCACGTACCTGTTTGAGGCCAGTCCCACCTTGACACTCGTTCTTCGCCAAATTCCTGGAATGGCGGACGGGTGCCTCTTTCTGGCGCGGCGGCCATTTTGTTGAGCTGCCTGCCAAGTGCCTGCGACGTGGTGCTCGGCCCGGCCTCATCCAAGACTCTTAAGCTGTACTCCCTCAGACACTCATCTGTTCTTTCTCCCCTTTGCGTCCTTTCCTTGATGTTATGCCTCTATACACGTCCTACTCCCTCCTAGCACACATTTTCCACTACCTACTTTTCTCCCACCTATTTTGCTCAACCCCTACTCCCTCTAGACTCTCCTTCCCTTCCTCCCCCTTGTGTCTCTTCCTACCTCTTAACTACTCCCCCGCTCCAATCTTCTCCCACTTCTCTCCCTACCACTTTCCTCCTACACCTACCACTCTCTCTACACCCTCCAAATGCCCCCTATAACTCCTGTCTCTCCCTTGTCCCCCAGCGCAAGTCGCCCACCTCATTCTCTCTACATCACCCCATCTCGCTTCCACTCACGCACTCCATCCCTCTATGCTCTCCTTCAACCTCTACACTTGACTCCCCTACACCCTTCATCTACCCATCACAGTCCACTCCACTACAACTCTCACAGTCACAGTTTCAAACGGTCTTGTGTGTGACATTCTCCCAGACACCTGCACATCTATCCAACTACTCCCTGATAGCACTCTGCTCCACCATCTGCCCTCCTTCTGGTCGCTCAGGCCACCGTTGCACCACCTGACCACGCCTTAATACCAATCACTTTCAGTGGCTTTATACCTGTGACTTACCTTTAACCTGGACTCCCGGCGTTCCATCCGCCTCTGGGGCACAACCTAGTGCTGCCGTTTACAATCCTGGCGGCCTTGTGGAAAAGAACATGAAGGCGATGGATTGTTTTAGCCTGTGTTCCCAGAAAGGGACGTTACAGAGATCGATTTTAGCACCAATGGTTGGATGAGCAGCTTGTTGTTTATTTGTTTCGCGCCAATAAGTTACTTTTAGGCGTGCCAAGAAGCAGGCGAGGGAACAAGACAAGGAGAAGTAAAAAAAAATAAAAATAAATACAAAACAGGTTATGGGCGTTTGTAGAGTCAGATCTAAGGGTGTGCATAGGGAGGGGGTGGTAGTGCAAGAGCAGTATAAGCACTATGGACATCTCTTCTGACAAGTATAGTCTCAGTTGGTGTCCTAGCATTAGTTACTCTGTGGAATGACGGCACTAGTGTGAATTTACATGGAGGACGAGGAGACAAAAAGATGAAACAAAGAAATCATGCACAAACATAACAATCATTGCCAAAGTCAACAGTTTTGCCTATTGCGTGTGCATGGGATACGCATTTTCCAGGCATTGCCCCAAGAATACTTCCTGGCCATAAGACTAACAGCTGGAAAATGGTGCGAGTAAGTGTGCATATCAGTCATGCCTGGCAAATGCCCAACACCTATATGTAAACCAAAACTGTTGGCTTTGCCAATGCTCATCAGCCCTCGCCTGCAGGCAGGAGTTTGATAAACTTGTTCGCTGGCGAAGTATGGTCAAGAGCGCAGTCTGCAGACCGATGCACTGCAGGATTCCGTTACCACTGGACACTACTTCCATGTCTACCTCATTATGAATGTAGAGCAATGGCTAAAACGCCACAATTATTAATACTCATTGTTCCCATGGACTGCTAACGGGTGAAGGTGACTCAAGTATCGATTAGTAGCAGTGTTTACCTGCCGAAGTACGTTGTGGCTCTGAGTGACTTTGCCTCATTGTCTAACAGGTCAATAACTGGTTTTGTCTTAGTCATTTTAGTCACCTACCTAGTTTGCCAAGGGGCAAAGA
The DNA here is from genome assembly GCF_040938575.1 of Ambystoma mexicanum. Taxonomy (NCBI): domain Eukaryota; kingdom Metazoa; phylum Chordata; class Amphibia; order Caudata; family Ambystomatidae; genus Ambystoma; species Ambystoma mexicanum. Next base: position 804,205,788 of record NC_090938.1, read on the forward strand.
CAGTTTCTTCGCAAGCCAGTCGGACCCCCTTTTTTCCTTTGATAATAAAGTACCTCTTATTAAAACCATCAACAACGCTACTAAACGCACCAGATTATCTTACAGCTACGGCCACCCGTGACACTGGATCCCCTATGAACACCATCTATCCAGTGCGCACGACCTAATCCACCTTAACCCACACCACACCAACACGACATCACCACACACCTGAGGCACTGAATCTTACCCATACGGTTACAGTGCACAAGGCCTCTCACACAAACTACACCACAGGCAAAACAAAATCCAAAGACGCCAGTTCCTCCTGGTTCTCAAACTATCCTCTTACCCAATTGCCACTAACCTCCCCACCCTCCTCTATTGCAGAGCCATGCAAGCGCCTGGAGACTGCCCCTGGGTGGTACCGGTGCGCGGTATAAAATCAACGTAACATTTAATTATGAGCAAAGGTTAGCGCATGCTTTCCTTCTCTGAGTCGAAAAAGAAATCGGAAGCATCTAGCCTCCAATAAGGGGGCAATGTTTTAATGAATTAAATTGAAGTGTTGAGTGAAATCCAAGAGAAGGTGCCGCAGTTGTTGACTGAGAGACTTTTGACTCCATTACCTCAGACTGTAAAACTAAAAGGTGGTATTTATAAAAACAAACTAAATAGAACTTTATACCCAAACCTAAAAGTCACAAACTATCATCCATGTTCTGTTTCTTTTTCTCACTATGGAGCTCAGAGACACCGTACATTGCTTTCCTCCAACCTGGCTCGGCAGAGGCAGGCGAAGAGAGCGCACTGGTGCTGTGGACCGCCATGGAGATGGGATGCCACTGTCTGGCTGTGCCTGCTGCTCTCCTCGCCCAGTGCAGCCGGATGCCCTTCACCGACACCTGCATGGGAGTCCGGCCCACACTGCCTACCACCTACTGCCCAGGATCGTGGCTCTGCACCAGCGGTTTCTGCTGCCTGCGACTGGGGCGTTACCTCGGGACTCTGGCCATGTCTTGATGGTATGTGGTTGGGGCGGTCCCTTGGTTACTCGCTGTCGTGCCCGGTCTCCCCAGGAGGTCTGCCAATGGGGCCCAGGACTGGACCCAGACAGTGTGCTGCTTCGCCTTTCATGCAGCGTGGGCATTGGACTGCTTGGTGGTTGGTGACTGCCTGTGATCTTCGGTCATGTGGATCATGTTGTGAGCAGATATCTTTGTTCATGTGGGTGGTGTTGTGAGCAGATATGTAGGAGAAGGAGCTCAATATCTTTTGTGACTTTGTTGGAGGTAGGAACTGACATTCCATCCCATCCTGTGCATTCCTGAAGGATGCATTTGTCTTGGTCTGCATTTTTGAATTTTTTTTTTTTTTTTTTTTTTTAGACTGCCTCCCAGCAATTCTGTTTTTTAGCATATTGAGGGGTGTGTGACGGCTTTATTTTGTCCTTCAATGTGCAGGTTTGCTGGACTCGCACTATTTTGTTATTATGGATCACCGTTGCATGTTCTGTCTGTTTGGTCTTCTTTGTTCTTTATCAGACTATTCTTTCCTGTGTTGTATCTTACAACAGTTTCTTAAATTGTACCAATTTATTGCAAAGCGCTTAGGAGTAGGCGCTATAGAAATATAATAAACAGAATGCAAGAATATTGCTCCTGATGAAAATTCTCTTGCAGCAGGAAATCCCACAAGCAACTATCGGGAAGGTGGCTGGAATTTGCATCTCTCCATAGAAATCTTCTAGGACAAGCAATTCCAAGCTTAGATGATCTAAGAGTAAGTGCTACAGAGGGGCTGAAGCTGTCCATTATGTTCTCTCACTTTGCTGAGTTCTCCGATCAGACAGCTGGAGTCGAACCCAAACCTCACGTCATGACATGCAGGACACAGCAAACTATTTGTGAAGGAGCGTTCACTTACAGTATATGATAAGTCATTCATAACGCACCTGTGCGCAAGTGTTTCTAGGCGTGACAACACACGGGAGGGAAGACAAAGGGAGGACAAAACAAACGACCTTACTAGGCCTTGTGTCATTCAGATGGTGCAAGTGCAATACGCCAATTGCATGGGGGTAGGGGTGAAGTGCAATCAGGGCAGCTTAGCTCTGATTAAGTGCAGCCAGACAGAGTGACTCTGGGTAAGTGCAAGGAGGCAGGGGACTGTAGGGTTCCAGATACAGCGCCCCCCCCCCCCCCCCCCCAAGTGCGTGGTGGGCCAGGAGGCAGTGCAGGGTCTACTGATCGTGGAGGGGCCTGGAACTCAGTGAGACTCTGAGGGTAGCCAGGCAACCGGTCAGCAGGATAGAGAGAGAAAACTGAAGCAAGAAGGAAGTTCTTGAGCTGCTTCCGGAACTTCAGGGGGCCCGGCTCAAGTTTGAGAGTGGCAGGGAAGCCATTCCAGAGGGGGCACCTGCAGAGGAGAGAGAGAGAGAGAGATCTACCCCCTACTCTGCCCGGAGAAGCGTCTGATCCTCAGAGTGGGAGGTGGCTGAGCAAAGGGCTCAGAAGGAAGATATTTAGGAAGAGAGATTAGGAAGAGAGGGCACCCACGGGTCTGGTATCAAGAGAAGCGCACTTCTATTTAAAAGGGCAATTTGATGTTGGACTTGTCCACTGAGGTCATGCCAACGACCAGGTGCACACTGTTGGGAAGGGACCAGGGTCCTCCCGCAACCCCAAGTGCTTTAGAATTAGGCAAGGCCTCTTTTAGGCGCTATAAGGGACTAGGTGGGAGGAGGGGCACTGGGAAGGCTCTCAGGCAGATATAATCACATACACTGACATGGACAGGCACTGAATAAGGACTATTAGCTGGATACATTTGTAATATCAAGATCCTATGCATTGTAAAATCTTAGTACGGTAGATACAGGTGGGGCAGGTCATGCTCCATAACTCCCCAATCCAGTAGCTGAGAATCAAGGTGACAGAATAGGTGGACAATGTGTTGGAGGGCAGGGGGAGATTAGGATGTGGCCAATCGGTCAAGAGACTATAGGGGAATGGCAGTATGCATATTGGTGGTAGCCAGTTAGGATAGGGAATTAACAGTATATTTTTTGCGTCATGGGTGACTATTTATTCCTTAAAAATCTGGTATATGCTTTGAACGGAACAAGTTACTTACCTGTAACTGTTGTTCTCCAGCATGGGTCTGGCATGGATTCACATGCTCATGAATATTCCCCGTCGTCAGGCTGGGAATCCTCGGTAAAGAAAAAACCAGTATCAGTTTCGTTTCTGATCTGTCTTTCGTAGTAATAACCAATCACTGGTCTCTGCGTCATACTGACCACAGCCAATGACTGCCCTCTACCTAAGCACCGCCTCTGGCAGCCATCTTCAGATTTGGAAGCACGTGAAGTGGCAGTATGACCAAGTGAAGAGCCGCAGAGGGGTAGGCGGGAGGGTTCGCATGTGAATCCATGCCAGACCCATGCTGGAGAACAACAGTTACAGGTAAGTAACTTGTTCCTTCTCCAGCATGGGGTCTGGCATGGATTCACATGCTCATGAATAAAGAATACATAGCAGTACACACATGCACAACCACGGGAGGTGGCAAAGGCTCAACATTAAGCATCACATCAACTCAACATTAAGCATCTTACCTCCTCACCAGGCTCACCTCAGGCGAACAGGTTGCGCAGCACTGCTTGACCGACCCTGGACTCCTCCCTGGAATCCCGGTCGACGCAGTAGAATTTCGTGAAGGTGTGCGTCGACCTCCACGTAGCAGCCCTGCATATGTCCAGCAGGGGCACACCAGATAGGAACGCCGTGGTAGCTGCGATCGCTCTGGTGGAATGGGCTCTCGGACGGCCAGGCAGCGGTCGGTTTGCCAACCGGTGACAGCACATGATACAGCCGGAGAGCCATCTGGAGATGGAAGCCTTCGAGAGAGCCTTCCCCTGATTGACAGGTCCAAAGTTCACAAAGAGTTGTGACGTCTTCCGAAAACCCTTCGTGCGGTCCACGTAGAACTTCAGCGCTCTAGCTACATCCAGCGAGTGCAAAGTCCTCTCAGCCGGCGACGAAGGCGACGGGAAGAACACAGGTAACACCAAGGGTTCGTTGAGATGGAAGTCCGACGGTACCTTGGGCATGAAGGAGGGGTGCGTCCTGAGCACTACCCTCGTGTCGTGGAAAGTCAAGTACGGGGCCTTGCAGGAAAGGGCCTGGATCTCTCCCACTCGTCGTGCGGAGGTGATGGCCACCAGAAAAGCTGTTTTCCACGATAGAAACTTCAACGGGGCCGAGTGCAGAGGCTCGAACGGAGGTCCCATGAGCTTGGTCAGCACCACGTTGAGCTCCCACGACGGAGCCGGAGCCTTCACCGGCGGGAACGATCTGAACAGTCCCTTCATGAACTCTTTCACCAGACGATGAGACCACAAGGATGTCCGGCCCGTGGTTCTGGTGTATCGGGAGATCGCAGCAAGATGAATCTTGATGGACGCATGTGCCAGACCAGCTTTGGCCAGCGTCAGCAGGTACGGCAGTACTTGGGGAGCCGTAATCCGTAGAGGGTTAATCTTCTGTGCGTGGCACCAGACAGAGAACCTCTTCCATTTGTGTCCGTAGCATTTAAGAGTCGAGGACGCCCTGGCCTTTGCAAGAACCTCTCTGCAATCGGCCGGTATGTCGTATCCTCCAAACTCTAGCGCTGCAGGAGCCAGGCCTGCAAGTTCAGCGACTTCGGGTCGTGGTGGAGGATGGCGCCTCCTTCCCTGGAGAGTAGATCCGCGTCCGCCGGCAGCTTGATCGGCGAGGACGCTGACAAGTCCAGAAGGTCCGGGAACCATATCTGCCTCGGCCACGCAGGCGCGACGAGGATCATCCTGCACCGTGACCTCTTGAGCTGGTTGACGAGCCGGATTAGCAGAGGCAAGGGAGGGAACGCGTAGAGGAACAGGCCCTCCCAGGGGAACGAGAAAGCATCGCCCATGCTCCTCGTCTGGGGAAACCTGCTGGCGAACCTCCGGCACTTGGTGTTCGTCGCTGTCGCGAACAGGTCGATCTGGGGTGTGCCCCACCGTCGGAAGAGGCGATCCGCCAGATCCTGCCGTAGTTCCCACTCGTGGCACGAGCGCAGCTCCCTGCTGAGTGAGTCGGCGATGGTGTTTTTTATCCCTGCCAGATGAAACGGCACCAGAAAAATCCCTTGGGCGACGGCCCAATGCCACAGGTCCTGCGCCTCCTTGGACAGCGCTGGGGACCTGGTTCCGCCCTGTTTCCTGATGTAAAACATGGTGGTGGTGTTGTCGGTGAAGATCCTCACCACCTTGCCCTTGAGGGACGGAAGGAAGGACCTGAGGGCCCAAAACACTGCACGGAGCTCCAGGACGTTGATATGTAGGGACTTCTCCGTCGGGAGCCAGAGTCCCCTTGCGTGCAGATTTTCGGTGTGCGCTCCCCACCCTTCCAGGGAGGCATCCGTGGTCACAGTCTCCTGGTGGGCTGGGGTCTGGAAGTCCATGCCACCACCGTATCGCTCGTCGGAAACTCTCGTCGAGCTTGATCCTTTCCTCGAAGCTGCCCGTCGTCTGGATCCAGCGCGCATCCAGGAATTCTTGCAACGGGCGCATCCGGAGCCTGCACATGGGAATGAGGTAGATGCAGGAAGACATCATCCCGAGGAGGGACTTGATGGACCTCACTTTGGCCGCGTCGGCCACCAACATCCGTTGCACCTTGCCCAAGATTGTCCTGGTCCTCTCCTCCGACGGGGAGGCCAGAAGGGACACTGTGTCGAGCCTCGCTCCCAGAAACAGTGCGACTTGCGCGGGCACCAGGTGGGATTTGGCGTAGTTCACGGAGAATCCCAGGTCCGTGAGGAGTTGGACGGTCCTTGCCGTGTGGACCACGGCGAGCTCCCTCGTCTTGGCGCGGATGAGCCAGTCGTCCAGGTAGGGGTAGACGTGGATCCCCTCGCGGCGCAGCTGCGCCGCCACCGGTGCGAGGCACTTGGTGAATACCCTGGGTGCCGACCGTAGTCCGAAGGGAAGGGCTTTGAACTGGTAATGACGCCCTTGGACCACGAATCTGAGGAATTTGCGGTGCCCCTTTAGGATGGGAATGTGGAAGTAGGCATCCTCCAAATCCAACGACGATAGGAAGTCTCCTTCCTCCAGCTGACCCAGGACGTGCTGGAGGGTGACCATCCGGAACTTCTGCGCCTTGATGAACTTGTTCAGACGTCGCAGGTCCAGGATGGGGCGCCATCCTCCCGTCTTCTTCTTCACAAGGAAGTATCTCGAGTAGACTCCGGAGCCCCGAAGCCTCTTTGGGACGAGTTCGATGGCGCCCTTTCTTAGCATCGCCTTTACCTCCAGGAGAAGTTGAGGGACGTGAAGTTCTTTCCTGGCCACGGGGGGGACGCGCGGGCACCTTCTTTGAAACTCGAGCGCGTGGCCCCGGGCCAGGGCGTCCAGCACCCAACGGTCGGTGGAGATGGACTCCCACACGCTGACGAAGCCCGCCAGCCGGCCTCCCACCGGGGTGCTTCGGTGGGGGCCCGACCCCACGGCCGGTTCAATCCTGCTTGGACGCGGCCTTGCCGCCTTGACCTCCTTGGCGACGACGGCGGGGTCCGCTAGACTTGCCTCGTCCTCTGTAGGCCTCTTGCGACGACGAGCGGGCCGCTTGACGGTAGGAAGCGAAACCGCCGCCGGAACCTTTGGAGGCGCCCTTGCCTCCGCCGCTCCGAAAGGGCGTCCGTCGTTGCAGGACTCCAAGGGCCCGGGCCGTCTCAGTATCCGCCTTGATGGCCTGAAGGGAATCGTCCACTGTCTTCCCAAACAGGTTGTTCCCGTCGAAGGGCATGTCCAGGACTCTGGTCTGGACGTCCTGCCGGAAGTCCGTAGCTTTGAGCCATCCACGACGTCGAAGGCAAACACCGTTGCCCAGCTGGCGGAACCCAGTGTCGGCGATGTCCGTCGCCACGGTGATGGCGTGGTCCGAGGCCACCTCACCTTCCTGCAGGATCTCAAGGGCCTCCGCCCTCTTGTCGTCCGGCAGAAAATCCAGCAGGGGAGCCATCTTGTACCAGAGCTCCCTGTCGTAGCGGGCCACGATAGCCAAGGCGTTGGCCGCTTTAATCGTGGTCGCTGCCGACGAGATGACTCTACGCCCCATAGTATCCAATTTCTTTCCCTCGCCGTCCGGCGGGGAAGTCGATGTGGAGGCCGCACCCCCCCCCCGCTTTCTTCCTGGCTGCCGCGGAGACGACGGAGTCCGGGGTAGGCTGCGCCCGGAGGCATAGGGGGGCCGTGTCCGGGACCCGGTACTTTTTCTCGTATCGGTCTCTTCTAGCTGGCGTCGTGGAAGGGTTCTTGAGGAGGGAAAGGCCCTCATCCCAAATGTCGTCCAACAGAGGCACTGCGAGGACCGTCTTCCTCTTGGCCTCGCGCCGCTGATAAAGGAAGCCTTCCTTTTTCTTCTCCTCAGGGCAGAGTTGGAAAAGCTCGGAAGCCCTGGAGATCAAGGAGTGGAAAGATCCGATCTCGTCGGGCGGAGAGGCCCTGGTGGGAGGCGACGACGGAAAATCCTCGTCGTATGCCTCGTCGTCCGTACCCGTCGCTGCCGTGTCAGTCCCCGTATCATCCCCTCGGGTGGACGGGGAGGAGGGCTGGAAGGGGCGCGACGGTTGAAAAGGAGGTGGTGGATGGATCCTTCTTTTCTTGGTAGGGGGAACACCAGAAGGTCCCGGTTCTGGATCCCCCGACGGGAGAGGTTCCTCCGTCGGTAACGGTAGCCTCGTCCTTATCTCGGAGCATAAGGACTGTATGGCCAACAAAATGGCCGCCAAGTTGTCTTGCGGCGCTGGTAGAGGGGAATCCGACGGGCGAGCAGGGGCCCCGTCGGTATCCTCGACGATGTCGTCGTCGTCACCTGCGTCGGGGTCCATTCCGACGGGCTGGCCTTCTTCCACGCCTAGGCCGTGGCTTAAGACCTCGATCAGCTCCTCTTCTGAGGTTGAGGCCGACTCTACGACGACGCCCTGCCCCCCCTTCTTCCCCACGGAGGGTTTCACGGGGGTCCTATCGATGGGCACAAAGGAAGACTCCCTCCGAGGAGGCAGGGAGATTCTGGGCCCTGAGGTCGCCACCACTGGTGCAGCCACCGCAGGCTGAGCCAGGGCCGCCGCGACCGTTTCGATAGAGGGCTTGGTCGGATGGATCAAGGCCTTCACCACCTTAGGTGCGCTCACCGCCTTATCCTTGAGGGAGGGGGCACTGCCACGCTCCTCCTCTGCCTTAGAGCTCGACCGGGGCCTCTCCAGGAGCTTCGCCGGGTGCTCGGCCTTCCTCTTACCCGACCCAGAGCGTTGGCTCGTGGTTGATGGTGCCGGGGAGGGTGCGCCCTGCCTGGCGCCCGTAGAGCCCGACCGTTCGGCGCTCCCGGTGCCAGCGGACTCGCGGTGCTTGGCCTTATGTTGGGCCCCCGTCGCCGGGGCGCCCTCAAAGGTCTTAGAAGACCGCTCGGATTTCTTCTTCTTCTCGCCAGACGGGCTCTTACCCTCCAGCCAGTTGGCGAGACGTTGATGGCGGTCCTTCATGGTCCGTTCCGACATGTTGCCGCAAAACGCACAGTCCTTCTCCACGTGCGTCTTGTCCTCATGAAGGCAGTAAAGGCAGAAAGAGTGTTCGTCCTCCTTGAAGACGTTCTGCAGCTGGCATCCAGGGCAGACCCTGAACAGCTTTCCGGGAGTCGAGCTTCCCTTCTCCTGGGCCATCTCCGAGACAGGGCCTGAGAAGCTTCTGGAGTCCTCCGAAGTGTAGCTCGACGAAATCTTCACCCTTGAGGGGCACAGATGAATCCGACACGGGTCCCCGTTGATCGGATGTAGGATCGGTGGAGCTTGAGGCTCTTTTGACCGAAAGAATCGAAGTTTTTTGTAAAAAGCGCGAAAAAATAGCACTAACGCTCGAGAGCAATAGCACGAGGATCCCAACACATGAACGTGCGGTAAAAATCTGAAGATGGCTGCCAGAGGCGGTGCTTAGGTAGAGGGCAGTCATTGGCTGTGGTCAGTATGACGCAGAGACCAGTGATTGGTTATTACTACGAAAGACAGATCAGAAACGAAACTGATACTGGTTTTTTCTTTACCGAGGATTCCCAGCCTGACGACGGGGAATATTCATGAGCATGTGAATCCATGCCAGACCCCATGCTGGAGAACTACAGAGATCCGTGTCAAGTTGGTTCTACGGGACCTTCCATCGCCTTTTTCCTTTTTGTATACAAAATAAATCGTTCTTTCATTGCAAAGAGGTGCACCAAGCTTTTTTCCTTAGAGCTGCGTTTTTTACTGTCAACACTCCTGGGTATAAACTGCATGTTCTGCTGTATATTTTTTTTTTCAATTCAACAGGCAAAACGAAACTCAAGCCTGCACAAAATGTCTTGATTATTTTCAAAGCCGATGGTAATGAACTCAGCTGGTCATACTATGTGGCCATAATAGCTATAAAAAAAAAAAAAAAAAAGTGTGCAAATCAAGCCCTGCCCCTTCGAAGAAATAGAAGGTTATGAACTTCTCCTAGCCAAACTCACATCTAGCCCAAAAACAACAACCAATATCTTGGTCATACACAGATCACCAAATAAAACCCATCCGGACATAGATATCCCTCTCTTATTAGCTCCACACATCAAACCTAATACCAGATGCAACATCCTTGGCGACATCAACCTAGGTTTCAATGATAAGCGGGATCATAAAGCAGACGCCTTCCATGCTGCCCTCAAAGAAATGAATTCTCAAAGAAATGAATTTCACACAACTAGTGAATGGTCCCACCCATAATAAGGGTAGAACACTCGATTGGATACTCTCGCTCAACTCCTAGGTATCCAACGATTCGATTGTACCCCTCGACTGGACTGACCACCATAGTGTCAATTTCACGCTAAATAATAACGAGAAATGACCCCCCCCACCCCCCACACCCCCAAGACCAAGTCAGTGGACACTTAGGAAACGAGAAACATTTGGACGCTAACAGCAGATAACCTATCCCCCATCCTAAACAAAGCCTTCTCGTCCAATATTGCTATAAGCGACAATTCTGGTCGCCTCGCAGACATCTACCATAAGTGTCTCCCCAACACCATTGACTTATTAGCATCCATTACAACCAAATCACGACGTGCTGACAAACGAATGAGCTTCTGGTTCAATGATGAATTAGTTGCACTTAGGCGCACTAAAAGATCCTTGAACATATCCACAACAAAAAAATTCTTACTATAGAATCAGCCCATGCATTCATAACGCCCAACTAAACTTTTAAAGCAGCAATCGCAACCCATAAAGCCAACTCACACAACACACGCATTAGCAACGCCTCCTCGAATACCAAGGAGCTCATCACCATCCTTAGGGAATTGGAAAATCCTACCCCAGGCACCACGCTGGTTAATTCTAGCAAAGCGTGGTGCACCGCTATACAAAATGCATTCGCCTCCAAAATTGAACTACCACACAAATATACTCAGCACACAAAGAAAGATCTTAGCTGGTAAAATGACTCCACTCTCAACACGATCAATGACAATGCCAATATGCTATTCCACTTCACTCCAGTGACCCAAGGCTTGGTACTAGAAACCATATCCAAATTAAAAACCTCTAACTGTAAAGGGGACACATTCCCAGCCCACTTAAATCAAACTGTGCCCCCACTCTCACTCCCATCATCACAAACTTTGTTAATGCCTCGTTTAAGACGAATACGGTCCCAGCTAGTATAAAAGAAGCATGGGTGACCCCACTTTTGAAAAAACCATCCCTGGACTCAACAGTCCCCACAAACTACCGACCTAGAACTATGGTCCTGTTCTTGCTTAAAATTATAGATAAAATAGCTTACACTCAAATTCAAGCCCACGTTGAACAAAACGAGCTCCTGGGAGCCAGACAATCAGGCTTTCGGCCTAACCATAGCACCGAAACAGCACTCCTTGACTTGAAAATCCAGATGGATACCATTAGGGACGCCGGCAAACTCTGCATACTACTGCTGATAGATCTATCTGCAGCTTTCGATTTAGTGGATCACGACAAACTTTGTGCTACACTAGCAAATTACTTTAGATGCTCTAAAGGAGGCCCGCCCTCTGGGTGAAATCCTTTCTAGCTGACCGCACGTCTAGAGTATCCATTGGCAAAGAGGCTGCAGACCCCCATCCCAGTTCCCATTGGGGTACCCCAAGGGTCATGTCCATCGCCTACCCTTTACAATGCATATACCAAGCTCCTATTGGTGGCTCGGGATGCTATGGGCGTCATCTATACCAATTTCACTGATGACACCCAAATCCTCAATCCGCTCACAGGGAACTGTGACCATGACACTCTGCTCCTCAACAAAATGTATGCAATGATACAAAATTGGATTGCCTTGAATAGCTTATACCTTAACAATGAGAAAACAGATTCCCAACGTGGGATCCCCTTCGAACATTAATGCCCTACACATCAATTAACATCGATGGTACTCAGATTCCAGTATTGAAACAGGTAAAAACCTTAGGTGTTTACTTGGATGCTAATCTAACTGACGAAACATGCAAATGACTTATCCTCATCTACCTCCTACACTTCTAAACTAATTGCCCTAAGTCACCAATTCCTCACACCCACATTAGCCAGAGCACTGATGATATCCAAGCTGGACTACTGTAATGTACTCCTACTAGGTACCGCGAACGCCAAACTACAACTAATGCAAAACAAAGCGCTACGAGCAGCCCTAGGACTAAAATAAAAATCAGACCATATCTCCAATATCAGGAGGGAAACCCATTGGCTACCCATCAAGGCCAGAATTATCTTCAAAGCATTGTGTGTTACCCACAAAGGTCTCGCCAAGAAAGCACCCATTTATATTAATAATTCAATAAGAAAAAAAGAACCCAACAGGACACTCTGATCAAATAAAAGGTTGCTCTTGGTGGTTCCATGCTTCAAAAAGTTCCAGAGCAGGGGGGACGCAGCTTCCTAGTCATGGCCCCATAACACTGGAACTCTCTCCCTCTAAACAAAAAAACGAAGACTCCTTCCAGTGCTTCAAAAGCTACTAAAAACCTGGTTATTTAACCAATTTTAGCTAGCCGACAACTAGTTAACACTAGTCAGCCACCCTCCATCCTAGATAGATCCTATTTAAAGGAGTTTGGCTACCTGAACATGTAAATAAATAAAGAAGACTTGTAATCATTACCTATGCTCTTTCAATGTAATCACTCCTCCTATTGTATTATATATATGTATGTAATTTGAATGCCATCAAATAATACTTAAGCCGTCTGTAACTACGCCCTAATAACTCAGGGTCTGGGCATACAATAAACGTAATAAATACACACGAGGATGGCCCACGTTTGTGCACGGAGAATGGAATTTTTAACAGATACTGAGCTAACAAAACCTCCTCCATACAAAAATGACACACACTAACCTCGTATAATGTTAGGGGCATGAACACACAAACAGGCGAGAGCCAAACTCCATTGGAGGTGGAGAGAGGGACAGGTAGCTGTGGCTTGCAACCAGGACACTCTGCATCCAGGAAACTCATCTGAAGACGTGGGATACAGCCAGACTACACCTTCTCACATACCCACCGCATATACTTCAGAATGGACTGTGCGATTGGTAGTCTATACATAACTTCACTTTACATTTGTAAAGCGCACTAAACCCATAGGCATCAAGGCGCTGTTGCATACGTGTTACTTTCAGACTTAAGGATACGGTTACGGTACATCACATAGGAAAGTGGTACAGCTGCATGATAGCGAAAATTGAACTTGTGAACAGAGATTGCCCCGACCATGCACACCATGCACCAGTGCAGAACACCCTTAACATGCAACCACAAGAGTCCAGATGCGAGCACTGGAAATGGCTACAATACCCCACACTCTGAAAAGAGATTGCGAGTGATTTCTTCACAGACAATCCTTATGGGACGGTATCTGAGATGGGATGCCCATAAGTATATGAGAGGCAACAAAATGAGAGAACAGACTCGCCTGCTCTCAGTGAAAATGAAAGAATGAGAGGAGATATAGGACTACAGGCACCCATAGGGCATTCTGTCGCCTACAACAAACTAGGAGGCAGATCAATATATTGGAAGCCTCCAGGGTAGAGCTTACCAATCTTAAAGCAAAACAACTGTTCTACAGGAGGGGTTAGAAAAAGGTATAGAGCAGGGCAAAGTGCAGTGATATGGGGAGAGGGAGACAGAATAGTTCACTCAAAGAAGGGACAAGTCTTGAATTTGATAAGTATTCCCTAGTGTCTCACAGCTTCATACCAATAGAGATTCCTTGATAACTGCCCCCTCCCACAAATCAGAGAGAGCAGGAATCCTTAAAAGGCAATATTACCAAAGAAGGGATCCATCAAACTACTTTCACAATGAAGTGGGGGAAAACCCCAGGGATGGATGGCCTATCGACTGCTTTTTACAAACTCTTTGCAGATAGGCTGCTGGCCCCTCCCCATAGTCCATTTAACTAGGTTTGGTGTAATGGCGCATCATCCATCACAATGGGTGAAATGAAACTCTCCTTGGCCTTGAGGAGTGGGACTCCGCCACACAAGCTTCTTACCGCTCAATAGCAGTCTTTAACTGAGACAAAGATCTAAGCTAAAATTCTTGCCAACCGCCTGGACAAAATGCTCCCGTCTTTGGTGGGAGTGGAGCAATCTAGCAGGGGGACAGACAACGAGTGAAAGATCATTTGACTAATAGATACTGTTCAGAAAATGCATAGTCCCGCAATGAGTCTGGGATTAGACGCAGAGAAGGTCTTTGACTGGGTTGAGTGGCCCTTCCCCATGCAGTAATTATTAAATTCAACCTGGGGTAAGAGTTTATTAGAGGGGTATTCTCCCTATATTCCTCACACAGAGCAAAGGTCTCGTCCAATGGGTTTCTTTAGCAGGGTATCAGTCTGACCAGGGGAACCAGACAGGGATGTCCACTCTCACCCCCTGCTCTTGGCCCAGGCGGTAGAGCCCCTGTCACAAGAATTAGAAAGAATGACTCCATCAAAGGAATCGCCACTTGGGGAGGGATCACAAGATCACCTTGTTCACAGACACTTCTGGGTTTAAAACAAATTTGGATACGTTCGAAGTCCTAAATATAAAACGGTTCCATGTGATATTTTCACCGCAAAAATATCGCCATATTTTTGCGGCGAAAATAACACATGGACCCTGCGGGGGACACCCCCGCATCATTTTTTTATGTGCGGGGGACACCCCCGCACCTAATATTTTCGCCACCAAAAATATTGCCTATGGCCGTTCCCGACGACCATATGTACGGCGATATTTTTGGTGGCGAAAATATTACCTGATACCATATAAACATGCACAGCTAAAAGACTGCTCCCTTTCGATGGCCCAAAGAGGATTTAAAATATCTAAGCGTGCACCCAGGAAGTGCAGTTTGCGCCGAGAACCTTGCTGGTTGCCGTGAGGACCCGAGAGGACTGTTCAACTTTGCCCAAAATACAGTGATTTTCCAACTGTGTTTAGATTAGGAACACCCTTACTCCATCACACCATAGTTATTTGACTCACGTGGCCGCTAAAACTAAATAAAATGTGCTTATTATAGATTGTGAAGCAAACACACCCCCCCCCCCCCCGCACCTACTTGAACAAGGACGCACGCGCATTTGCGTGCACCTGGGAAGTGCACCAGGAAGTGCTGTTTGCTGAGGGGGTGGGGCCGCACCATGTGGCGCTAGCGGCTCCTTAGTGGATTGGATACTCCCCCACCCCCCATATCGATGTGCGATGGATTAGGAAATCTTGGAGGAAAGCCTATAAATCCGGCAAACTGGAACAGTAATTCGTTTGACTAACATTTGCCAGAAAGTGCTGTGAACTCCTAGCGACAGGAAACCGCCCTCCCAGAGACACTAGAATACTTTCCAAGAGAGAACAATGGAGGCTGGGATCGGAAGCGAAGCGGAAATAGGCCCGCCAGATCAAACTATAAAATGACATCCATCACCAGCCCACGGGAAAACAAAGAATAACCTGCGCGACGACAAAGAGGCTGTGACTGAGAGACCCAAGTCAGGAAATGGAGTTGCCTCACCACTAAGAATACCATCAAAATGACGAACTATTACACTCCGAACCATGTGACCAGCGTGTGCAATGAGATGCATGAGCCCACATATTTAGAACCTTGATAATGAATGCAGAAATGAGAATGTTACGTATGCTAATGAAAATGCAATGGATGTGCACTATGAATGATATAACGGAGCTGGGTGAAATATTACAATGTACAGCAACAAAACTCTTTGAATTTTTCTTTTTAGTAACTAGTCTCCCACACACTATGCACGATAGTGAAACCCCAAATCCGTTCGCCGATGAGGCACCTTGCACAAACATGTTAAAACTTTCAAACTGAGCTAATATTGCGTCAAAGGAAAACAACCCATTTAGATATAGATCTAGAGAGACTTCTAGGGCGATAAACATGACAAAAGAAATGCTCCCTATGAATGAATCAAACAAAATGAAATTACCAGACAAGATAAGCAATTCATCTGCACGTGTAGATAATCACAATATTAAACTAGTAGAATTGACACAAAACAGCGACCCAATGATACACACAACAAACACTGAAAGGGGGCTAGCAGTTACCCGCCAAAACTTCCTTTCCAATGGGCGCACCAATACAGTCTGAACACTACAGTGGTGATAAGGAAAACCGAAAAGAGCTACATATATGGCCGCTACTAGCAGAAGTAATGGTGCAGAAACAAAGAATTCCACACATGCAAACATGTTCACACCACCACAGATGGGAGTGGTTACTTACCTGTACATTTTGTTCTCCAGCGTGGATTCACATGCTCATGAATATTCTCCAGCATGGGGTCTGGCATGGATTCACACGCTCATGAATATTCTCCAGCATGGGGTCTGGCATGGATTCACATGCTCATGAATATTCTCCAGCATGGGGTCTGGCATGGATGCACACGCTCATGAATATTCTCCAGCATGGGGTCTGGCATGGATTCACACGCTCATGAATATTCTCCGGCATGGGTCTGGCATGGATTCACACGCTCATGAATATTCTCCGGCATGGGTCTGGCATGGATTCACACGCTCATGAATATTCTCCGGCATGGGTCTGGCATGGATGCACACGCTCATGAATATTCTCCGGCATGGGGTCTGGCATGGATGCACACGCTCATGAATATTCTCCGGCATGGGGTCTGGCATGGATTCACACGCTCATGAATATTCTCCGGCATGGGGTCTGGCATGGATGCACACGCTCATGAATATTCTCCGGCATGGGGTCTGGCATGGATTCACACGCTCATGAATATTCTCCGGCATGGGGTCTGGCATGGATGCACACGCTCAGGAATATTCTCCAGCATGGGGTCTGGCATGGATGCACATGCTCATGAATATTCTCCAGCATGGGGTCTGGCATGGATTCACACGCTCATGAATATTCTCCAGCATGGGGTCTGGCATGGATGCACATGCTCATGAATATTCTCCAGCATGGGGTCTGGCATGGCTGCACATGATCATGAATATTCTCCAGCATGGGGTCTGGCATGGATGCACATGCTCATGAATATTCTCCAGCATGGGTCTGGCATGGATTCACATGCTCATGAATATTCTCCAGCATGGGTCTGGCATGGATTCACATGCTCATGAATATTCTCCAGCATGGGGTCTGGCATGGATGCACACGCTCATGAATATTCTCCAGCATGGGGTCTGGCATGGATTCACATGCTCATGAATATTCTGCAGAATGGGTCTGGCATGGATGCACACGCTCATGAATATTCTCCAGCATGGGGTCTGGCATGGATTCACATTCCAGCATGGGGTCTGGCATGGATTCACATGCTCATGAATATTCTCCAGCGTGGGGTCTGGCATGGATTCACATGCTCATGAATATTCTCCAGCGTGGGGTCTGGCATGGATTCACATGCTCATGAATATTCTCCAGCATGGGGTCTGGCATGGACTCACACGCTCATGAATATTCTCCAGCATGGGGTCTGGCATGGATTCACAGGCTCATGAATATTCTCCAGCATGGGGTCTGGCATGGACTCTCACGCTCATGAATATTCTCCAGCATGGGGTCTGGCATGGATTCACAGGCTCATGAATATTCTCCAGCATGGGTCTGGCATGGGTTCACATGCTCATGAATATTCTCCAGCATGGGGTCACATGCTCATGAATATTCTCCAGCATGGATTCACATGCTCACGAATATTCTCCAGCATGAATTCTCCAGCATGGATTCACATGCTCCAGCATGGATTCACATGCTCATGAATATTCTCCAGCATGGGTCTGGCATGGATTCACATGCTCGTGAATATTCTCCAGCATGGTGTCTGGCATGGATTCACATGCTCAGGAATATTCTGCAGCATGGGTCTGGCATGGATGCACATGCTCATGAATATTCTCCAGCATGGGGTCTGGCATGGATGCACAAGCTCATGAATATTCTCCAGCATGGGGTCTGGCGTGGATGCACATGCTCATGAATATTCTCCAGCATGGGGTCTGGCGTGGATTCACATGCTCATGAATATTCTCCAGCATGGGGTCTGGCATGGGTTCACATGCTCATGAATATTCTCCAGCATGGGGTCTTGCAGGGTCTGGCATGGATTCACATGCTCATGAATATTCTCCGGCATGGGGTCTGGCATGGATGCACACGCTCATGAATATTCTCCAGCATGGGGTCTAGCATGGATTCACATGCTCATGAATATTCTCCAGCATGGGGTCTGGCATGGATGCACATGCTCATGAATATTCTCCAGCATGGGGTCTGGCATGGATGCACATGCTCATGAATATTCTCCAGCATGGGTCTGGCATGGATTCACATGCTCATGAATATTCTCCAGCATGGGGTCTGGCATGGATTCACATGCTCATGAATATTCTGCAGCATGGGTCTGGCATGGATGCACACGCTCATGAATATTCTCCAGCATGGGGTCTGGCATGGATTCACATGCTCATGAATATTCTGCAGCATGGGTCTGGCATGGATGCACACGCTCATGAATATTCTCCAGCATGGGGTCTGGCATGGATTCACATTCCAGCATGGGGTCTGGCATGGATTCACATGCTCATGAATATTCTCCAGCATGGGGTCTGGCATGGATGCACATGCTCATGAATATTCTCCAACATGGGGTCTGGCATGGATGCACATGCTCATGAATATTCTCCAGCATGGGGTCTGGCATGGATGCACATGCTCATGAATATTCTCCAGCATGGGGTCTGGCATGGATTCACATGCTCATGAATATTCTCCAGCGTGGGGTCTGGCATGGATTCACATGCTCATGAATATTCTCCAGCGTGGGGTCTGGCATGGATTCACAGGCTCATGAATATTCTCCAGCATGGGGTCTGGCATGGATTCACACGCTCATGAATTTTCTGCAGCATGGGTCTGGCATGGATGCCCATGCTCATGAATATTCTCCAGCATGGGTCTGGCATGGATTCACATGCTCATGAATATTCTCCAGCATGGGGTCTGGCATGGGTTCACATGCTCATGAATATTCTCCAGCATGGGGTCTGGCATGGATGCACACGCTCATGAATATTCTCCAGCATGGGGTCTGGCATGGATTCACACGCTCATGAATTTTCTGCAGCATGGGTCTGGCATGGATGCCCATGCTCATGAATATTCTCCAGCATGGGTCTGGCATGGATTCACATGCTCATGAATATTCTCCAGCATGGGGTCTGGCATGGATGCACATGCTCATGAATATTCTCCAGCATGGGGTCTGGCATGGATGCACATGCTCATGAATATTCTCCAGCATGGGGTCTGGCATGGATTCACATGCTCATGAATATTCTCCAGCATGGGGTCTGGCATGGATTCACATGCTCATGAATATTCTCCAGCATGGGGTCTGGCATGGATTCACATGCTCATGAATATTCTCCAGCATGGGTCTGGCATGGATTCACACGCTCATGAATATTCTCCAGCATGGGTCTGGCATAGATTCACATGCTCATGAATATTCTCCAGCATGGGGTCTGGCATGGATGCACACGCTCCTGAATATTCTCCAGCATGGGGTCTGGCATGGATGCACACGCTCCTGAATATTCTCCAGCATGGGGTCTGGCATGGATGCACATGCTCATTTTGGGGTCTTGTACATGCTCATGAATATTCTCCAGCATGGGGTCTGGCATGGATTCACATGCTCATGAATATTCTCCAGCATGGGGTCTGGCATGGATTCACATGCTCATGAATATTCTCCAGCATGGGGTCTGCCATGAATTCACATGCTCATGAATATTCTCCAGCATGGGGTCTGGCATGGATGCACATGAATATTCTCCAGCATGGGTCTGGCATGGATTCACATGCTCATGAATATTCTGCAGCATGGGGTCTGGCATGAATTCACATGCTCATGAATATTATCCAGCATGGGGTCTGGCGTGGATTCACATGCTCATGAATATTATCCAGCATGGGGTCTGCCATGAATTCACATGCTCATGAATATTATCCAGCATGGGGTCTGGCGTGGATTCACATGCTCATGAATATTCTCCAGCATGGGGTCTGGCATGGATGCACATGCTCATGAATATTCTCCAGCATGCGTCTGGCATGGATGCACATGCTCATGAATATTCTCCAGCATGGGGTCTGGCATGGATTCACATGCTCATGAATATTCTCCAGCATGGGGTCTGCCATGAATTCACATGCTCATGAATATTATCCAGCATGGGGTCTGGCGTGGATTCACATGCTCATGAATATTATCCAGCATGGGGTCTGGCATGGATTCTCATTAATATTCTCCAGCATGGGGTCTGGCATGGATTCACATGCTCATGAATATTCTCCAGCATGGGGTCTGGCGTGGATTCACATGCTCATGAATATTCTCCAGCATGGGTCTGGCATACATTCACATGCTCATGAATATTCTCCAGCATGGGGTCTGGCATGGATGCCCCTGCTCATGAATATTCTCCAGCATGGGTCTGGCATAGATTCACATGCTCATGAATATTCTCCAGCATGGGGTCTGGCATGGATTCACATGCTCATGAATATTCTCCAGCATGGGGTCTGGCGTGGATTCACATGCTCATGAATATTCTCCAGCATGGGGTCTGGCGTGGATTCACATGCTCATGAATATTCTCCAGCATGGGGTCTGGCGTGGATGCACACGCTCATGAATATTCTCCAGCATGGGGGTCTGGCATGGATGCACATGCTCATTAATATTCTCCAGCATGGGGTCTGGAATGGATGCACACGCTCATGAATATTCTCCAGCATGGGGTCTGGCGTGGATGCACATGCTCATGAATATTCTCCAGCATGGGGTCTGGCGTGGATGCACATGCTCATGAATATTCTCCAGCATGGGGTCTGGCGTGGATTCACATGCTCATGAATATTCTCCAGCATGGGGTCTGGCATGGATGCACATGCTCATGAATATTCTCCAGCATGGGGTCTGGTGTGGATTCACATGCTCATGAATATTCTCCAGCATGGGTCTGGCGTGGATTCACATGCTCATGAATATTCTCCAGCATGGGTCTGGCATACATTCACATGCTCATGAATATTCTCCAGCATGGGGTCTGGCATGGATGCCCCTGCTCATGAATATTCTCCAGCATGGGTCTGGCATAGATTCACATGCTCATGAATATTCTCCAGCATGGGTCTGGCATGGATTCACATGCTCATGAATATCCTCCAGCATGGGGTCTGGCATGGGGGCTCATGAATATTCTCCAGCATGGGGTCTGGCATGGATGCACACGCTCATGAATATTCTCCAGCATGGGGTCTGGCGTGGATTCACACGCTCATGAATATTCTCCAGCATGGGGTCTGGCATGGATGCACATGCTCATGAATATTCTCCAGCATGGGGTCTGCCATGAATTCACATGCTCATGAATATTCTCCAGCATGGGGTCTGGCATGGATGCACATGCTCATGAATATTCTCCAGCATGGGGTCTGGCATGGATTCACATGCTCATGAATATTCTCCAGCATGGGGTCTGGCATGGATTCGCATGGGGTCTGGCATGGATTCACATGCTCATGAATATTCTCCAGCATGGGGTCTGGCGTGGATGCACACGCTCATGAATATTCTCCAGCATGGGGTCTGGCATGGATGCACATGAATATTCTCCAGCATGGGGTCTGGCATGGATTCACATGCTCATGAATATTCCCCAGCATGGGGTCTGGCATGGATTCACATGCTCATGAATATTCTCCAGCATGGGGTCTGGCATGGATTCACATGCTCATGAATATTCTCCAGCATGGGGTCTGGCGTGGATTCACACGCTCATGAATATTCTCCAGCATGGGGTCTGGCATGGATGCACATGCTCATGAATATTCTCCAGCATGGGGTCTGGCATGGATTCACATGCTCATGAATATTCTCCAGCATGGGGTCTGGCATAGATGCACATGCTCATGAATATTCTCCAGCATGGGGTCTGGCGTGGATGCACACGCTCATGAATATTCTCCAGCATGGGGTCTGGCATGGATGCACATGAATATTCTCCAGCATGGGGTCTGGCATGGATTCACATGCTCATGAATATTCTCCAGCATGGGGTCTGGCATGGATGCACATGCTCATGAATATTCTCCAGCATGGGGTCTGGCATGGATTCACATGCTCATGAATATTCTCCAGCATGGGGTCTGTCATGGATTCACATGCTCATGAATATTCTCCAGCATGGGGTCTGGCATGGATGCACATGCTCATGAATATTCTCCAGCATGGGGTCTGTCATGGATGCACATGCTCATGAATATTCTCCAGCATGGGGTCTGGAATGGATGCACATGCTCATGAATATTCTCCAGCATGGGGTCTGGCGTGGATTCACGTGCTCATGAATATTCTCCAGCATGGGGTCTGGCGTGGATTCACATGCTCATGAATATTCTCCAGCATGGGGTCTGGCATAGATTCACATGCTCATGAATATTCTCCAGCATGGGGTCTGGCATGGATTCACACGCTCATGAATATTCTCCAGCATGGGTCTGGCATGGATTCACACGCTCATGAATATTCTCCAGCATGGGGTCTGGCATGAATTCACATGCTCATGAATATTCTCCAGCATGGGGTCTGGCGTGGATTCACATGCTCATGAATATTCTCCAGCATGGGGTCTGGCGTGGATTCACATGCTCATGAATATTCTCCAGCATGGGGTCTGGCATGGATTCACATGCTCATGAATATTCTCCAGCATGGGGTCTGGCATGGATGCACATGAATATTCTCCAGCATGGGGTCTGCCATGAATTCACATGCTCATAAACATTCCCTGTCGTCAGGCCAGGAATCCTCTGTAAAAGGAAAAACAGTTTCAGTTTCTAAACTGTCTCAATCACTGAGCTCGGGGTCATAAAGCCTGCATCCAATGACTGCCCTCTACCTAAGCCCCTCTTCCAGCTGCCATCTTCAGATTTGGTAGCATGTAAAGTGGCAGTAGGACCAAGAGAATAGTCGCAGAGGGGCAGGCGGGAAGGTTTGCATGTGAATCCATGCCAGACCCATGCAGGAGAACAGTTACAGGTAAGTAACTTGTTCCTTCTCCAGCATGAGGTCTGGCATGGATTCACATGCTCATGAATAAGTAATGGCAGTACACACATGCACAACCACGTGCGGTGGCAAGCCTCAACAGAAGCAATCTCTTACCTCCTCACCAGGCTCACCTTCAAGCGAACAGGTTGTGCAGCACCGCTTGGTTGACTCTGGACTCCTCCCTGGAATCCCTGTCGAAACAGTAGAATCTCGTGAAGGTGTGCGTCGACCTCCATGTAGCAGCCCTGCAAATGTCCAGCAGGGGCACACCAGACAGGAACGCTGTTGTAGCAGCGATCGCTCTGGTAGAATGGGCTCTCGGATGGCCAGGCAGCGATCGGGTTGCCAACCGGTGACAGCGAGTAATACAGCCTGGAAATGGAAGCCTTAGACAGGACCTTTCCATGGTTCACAGGACCAAAGCTCACAAAAAGCTGAGAGGTTTTCCGGAAACTCCTGCGAACCACATAAAACTTCAGCGCTCTAGCCACATCCAGCGAGTGCAACGTCCAGCCGGCGACGAAGGCGTCGGAAAAAACGCAGGTAACACCAAGGGCTCGTTGAGATGAATTTCCGACAGAACCTTGGGCATGAAAGAGGGGTACATCCGCAGCACCACCCTCGTCTTGTGGAAAGTCAAGTAAGGCTGCTTGCATGACGGCCTGGATCTCACCTACTCGTCTTGCAGAGGCGATGGACACGAGGAACGCTGTCTTCCACAACAGAAACTTGAGCAGAGCTGAATTTATAGCCTCGAATGGGGGGCCCCCCCCCCCATGAGCCTAGTTAGCGCCACGTTCAGTTCCCACGCAGGGCCGGAGCTTTCACCGGCAGGAACGAGCCGAACAGTCCCTTGATGAATTCTTTTGACTAGATGGTGAGACCACAGTGAAGACCGTCCCGGAGATCTGGTGTAGCGGGAGACAGCTGCCAGATGTACCTTGGTGGAGGAGTGAGCCAGTCCCGATTTAGCCAATGACAAATATGAAAGTACTCAAGGGGGCCGTTACCCTGAGAGGGTTGCTCTTTTACGACCGGCACCACGTCGCAAAGCGCTTCCATTTGTTCCCGTAGCACTTCAAAATAGACACCCTGGTCTTGGCAAGCACCTCCCTGCAGTCCGCGAGAAGATCGTAGCCATCAAACTAATGCTGCAGGAGCCAGGCCTTAAGTTTCAGCGATCCTGGGTCATGGTGCAGAATTGCACCTCCTTCCTTGGCGAGAAGATCCGCAACCACTGGCAGCTTGACTGGAGGGGACGCCGACATGCTGAGAAGGTCCGGTCACCAGATCTGCCTCGGTCACACTGGTGCGACGAGGATCATCCTGCATCGGTACCGTCGTAGTTGACTGATGACTCGAAGAAGTAACGGCAACAGAGGGAATGCATACAGAAACAGGCCTTCCCCCCAACTGGGGGAATCTGCTGGCGAACCTCCGGCACTGGTGTTCGTCGCTGCCGCAAACAGGTCGATCTGGGTACTGCCCCACTTGAGGCAAAGTTCGTCCACTTGGTCCTGCTGAAGCTGCCACGAGTGGCAAGAGTACAGCTCCCTGCTGAGAGAGTTGGCGACAGTGTTCTTCACTCCTGCCAGGTGAAACTGAATGAGGAACATCACATGGGCAATTGCTGAGGGCCACAAGTCCTGCGCCTCTGGAGAGCGCTGGGGATCTGGTGCCCCCCTGCTTCCGGATGTAAAACATTGTAGTGGTATGGTCTATGAAGACTCTCACCACTTTGCCCTTGATGGACGGTAGAAACGACTTGAGGGCCCAAAATACCACCCATAGTTCCAGAACATTGATGTGGACCGTCTTCTCCTCCGGTAGCCACAGGCCTCTGGCGTGAAGACGTCCGGCGTGGGCTCCCTATCCTTCCAGGAAATCATCAGTCATGACTGTCTCCTGATCCGGGGGACTCTGGAAATCCGTACCTCCGACGGAATTGGAGCGCACGCCCACCACCTTATCGCTAGACGGAGCTCCTCATCGATCGCGATACTTTCCTGGAAGCCTCTGGACACATGGCCCCAAGAGGCGTTGAGGAATTCCTGCAAAGGGCGCATCTGCAACCTGCAGAGCCGAATCAGGCATATGCATGAAGATATCATGCCAAGTAGAGACTTGGTCTAACCGTGGCGACCCTGAGTGCTAACAGTCGTTGCAATTTGCCCAAGATGGCTGATATCCTCTCCTCCGACAGTGATACCAGGCAGGACACTGTCGAACCGGGATCCCAGCAAAAACAAAGAGGTGATGGCTGGAAGGTTTAGACTGAATCGTAACCACTGGCATTGCTCAGGGCAACCCTCCAGACCATCGTTCTCCGCCTGCCAAGCCATTACAGAAGGGGAAAGACCATATGCAAATCAGGCTTGGCCCCACCCCAAAAGGGGAAGTCCAGCCCGAACTGCCAGGTCTCTAGTCCCAGCAGGCACGGGACCCACGTCTGGGCATACCCGTCCCACTAGGGGTGACAAAGCAAAAACAAAGAGGTGATGGCTGGAAGGTTTAGACTGAATCTTAACCACTGGCATTGCTCGGGGCAACCCTCCAGACCATCGTCTTGGGATGCGTGTGGTCTCGTGCAGAAGGGATGTGACCTAGCAGTTCGGGCTGGACTGCCCCTTTTGGGGTAGGACCAAGCCTGATTTGCACATGGTTTTTCCCCTTCTGTAATGGCTTGGCAGGCTGAAAATCGATGGTCTGGAGGGTTGCCCAGAGCTTTGCCCGTGGTTATGATTAATTCAAAACCTTCCAGCCATCACCTTTCTGTTTTGCTAAAGTCACCCCGAGTGGGACGGGTATGCCCAGACGTGGGTCCTGAGTCTGCCGGGCCTAGAGACCCAAGCTACTCCTCACTGATGATGCCCAACAAGACAAACATGTCTGGGGATGCTTGTGGTCTCGTGCAGAAGGGAGGTGACTAGCAGTTCGGGCTGGACTGCCCCTTTTGGGGTAGGACCAAGCCTGATTTGCACATGGTTTTTCCCCTTCTGTAATGGCTTTGCAGGCTGAAAAACGATGGTCTGGAGGGTGGCCCAGAGCTTTGCCCGTGGTTATGATTAATTCAAAACCTTCCAGCCATCACCTTTCTGTTTTGCTAGAGCCGGGATCCCAGGACAGAGCATCCTGCGATGGAGTCAATCAGGACTTTGCATAATTCACGAAGAACCCCAGTTCCGTCAGCAGACGGATGGTCTTCGCCATGTGCGTGACGGCAATGTCCTTTTAACTGGCCCGGATGGGCCAGTCGTCCAGGTAAGGGTACACGTGGATCCCTTGTAGTCATAGATGTGCCGCCACCGGAGCCAGGCACTTGGTGAAGACTGAGCGCCAACTTCAGTCCGAAAGGAAGAGCCTTGAATTGGTAATGCTTCCCTTGAACAACGGTTTTTCCATTGCTGCGGTTCAGTTGTGGAATAAACTGCCTTTGGCAATGAAAATAATTCCCAACCATCTGGCTTTTAGGAGAGCCCTAAAAACAACTATTTTGAGCTCAGCGGCTGTTGACCTATGGCTTCTCTATTCCTGGATTTTTGTCTCCTTTTCTCCAGCGCCATGATGCCGTGCACTTTATAAGAATTCATAACATCTATTGCCCCTTTCCTTAACCTGGCCTGAACTTTCAGCAGCAGATGAGGGATGTGTTGTTCCCGTCGGGCCACCAGTGGTATTCAAGGACACTTCCGTTGAAACTAAGGTGTGTCCGTGGGTGAGAGCGTCCAGCACCCAATTGTCGGCGAAGATGGTCCCCCACACGCTGATGAAGCTCGCCAGCCGGCCTCTCACCAGAGTGCAATGTGTGGGCCTGACGTCTTGGCCGGTTCAGTCCTGCTTGGCGGTCAGCACGCCGCCCTGGGCGCCTTGAAGTCGACCACCTCCAAAGGCCTTGGAGCAACCCCTGTTGGCTTCCTGGGTCGAGGAACTGGAGGATTGGCGGCAAGAGGAGGAGCCCCTGCCAAATCCCTTAGAAGACCTGCTAGAATTTTCTCCTGAGGGACGAAAGGACTGCCAGTGTTGTTGCAGGGTGTCCAAGGCATGGGTCGTCCGTGTCGGTCTTGGTGGCCTGGAGGCCTTCCCGAACAGGTTGTCTCTGTTAAACAGTATTTCCAGGACCCTCGTCTGGACCTCCTGCCTGAAGTTGGTGGCCATTCCAGCGAAGGCAAACCCTGTTGTCCATCTGGCGGAAACACATGTCCTCAGTGTCCAGTGCCACCGTGATGGCGTGGTCTGATGTCACGTCGCTTCCCTTGAGGATCTCCAAAGCCTCAACCCGTTTGTCATAGGGGAGGAAATCCAGGAGCAGAGCCATCTTGTACCAAAGTTCCCTGTCGTATCTAGGCACGATAGCCAAGGCGTTGGCTACTTGCACCATCGCCAAGTAGATTACCATTCTACCCATGGAATCCAACTTCTTCCCCTCGTTGTCCGGGGGCACAGATGAAGACTACAAACTCAATTACTTCTCCTGCGACATTTGAGACCGCACACATTTGGGTGCAGACTCCAGCACTTTTTCTCAAGCTTGTCTGTTCGATGGGGCTGAAGCAGGGTTCTTCAGAAGAGCCAGAGACTCATCCCAGACGTCGCCCAGGAGCGGTACCGACAGGATAGTTTTTTCCCTTTGCCTCCCGACATTAGTACAGGAAGCCACCCTCCTCCGGGTTGAGCCGGGAATGCTCTGATGCCCAGGCAATTATTGAATGAAAAGATCCCACCTTGTCCGGTGGGGAGGCTCTTGGCGCCAGAGATGCAGGAAACCCAAGTCCCGCGTCATCGTCCGTATCAGTTGTCGCCGTGTCTGTCCCCGTCCCCCTGGGGGGGGGGGGGGGAGGGTGGGCAGCGGCGGTTGGAATGGAGGCGTAGGGTGCCTCCTCTTCTTCGCCGGTGGCTGCCACGGTTTCAACGGGGCCACCAGTGGTGCCGCTGGACCGGTCAGCAACAACCTCTGAATTTCCAACACCAGCGTGTGGAGTGTCAAGAGGATATTCTGTGATAAGTCTCTCGGGGGACAGGGTCGCTGGGCACAGCGCCCATGTCGTTGTCCCAGTTGACGTTAACGTCGTTGGGCATCTCCTCGATGTTCCCATTGGCGTTGTCACCACCTTGGATGGAGTGGACGGAAAGCGAAAGCACCTCCTCCTCGGGCGAAGAAATGTCCGTGCCCTGGAGTTCTTCTGAGGCCCTCCCTGCCCCCCTCAGTCGGGTACTGAGAGGACGGTCCCAGGCTAAGCTCCGGCATCCCCTTCTCTGGAGTCTTCTGCGCTGGCTTGGCCGAAGTCTCCCGCCTGGGAGGAAGGGCCACTCTGGCCGCAGCTGGGCACCCTGGACCAGGTCAGCCCCCCTCGACTTCGAGAGGGCGGCAGCAACCATGTCGATGGGCGAGGACGTCTTGGTCAGGACACCTTATCCTGCTTGCAATCCACCGGTTTCTCCCGCAGTTTCACCCGGGGTAGCAGACTTTCTCTTGGACGAAGAGCTGATGCGGCGACCCCGACGGAAGCAGACTCACATGCTTGGCCTTGTGTTGGGCCCCCACGGATGGAGCGCACTCAAAGGACTTAGACGCCTGCTCACGTTGGGTGGATCCGGAAGAGGCATGCCCCTGCGAATTACCCTGGGTAGAGGCCCTGGCCTTGAGCCACGCCACCACCCGCCGTGTCGATCCTTCATCGTGCGCTTGGAGAAGCCACGGCAGAGCTCACAATTTATTCGCCGGGTGTAGACAATACAGGAACTGGGAATGCTGGTCATCCGAAAAAACATTTCCGCAAACCACAGCTAGTTCACAGCTTGAAGAGGGAAGTTCCGTCCTTCTCCTTTGACATGATCTGGCACGGTGTAGGCCTGAAGACTTCTGGAAGCTTCTAATAAGAACACGACGATTTCTGCCCTTGAGGGGCGATGAAAGATGCCGAAAAACAGGTCCCCGTTAATCGGAAAGATAAGCGATGAAGCACACGGGCTCAATTGACTGAAAAGAGTTTTCCTAGAAAAAACACTGAAAGACGCAGAACGCTCGAAGAGCAAAACGCGAGGACTCCCAACACTTGAACGTGAAGTAAAAATCTGAAGACGGCTGCCAGAGGAGGGGCTTAGGTAGGGGGCAGTCACTGGCTGGGGGCAGTCACTGGCTGGGGGCAGTAGGTAGTTTGGAAACAAAAACATTTTCCTTTTATCGAGGATTCCCAGCCTGACTGGGAATATTCATGAGCATGTGAATTTATGCCAGACCGCATGCTGGAGAAGTAAAATCAACTAAAATGACGCACAAGTCTAATCCGCAGGATGTGAAAATGAGAACTACTAGGATGGAGAGTGTAAGTGAAATGTGGACTAAAACCGTAGAAAATGAAGTTGAAGTAGAGAGGAATGAAGAAAATGATTCTGATAAGTCTAACCTAGGTACCTCAAGTATAACCTCATTAGACATGTTTGAGATGCTTGAAAGCTCACTTAAATCACTGTAAAAAAACTGAATGCATGGAAAGTAAACTTTATGTGCAGTCGCTTGTACTACATAAAAGCATCCACAGAGGTAGAAAAACATTTAAGGAGATTAGCACGAACACAGATGATAATTTAGAAAGGAACTGCAGACCAACTGCAGAAATTGGAATACAAGTACGTGAAAGAGTTGAGATGGAAATTTTACAATCCAACAGCAGTCAACAAGTAAATACAAACTCTAGAAAACACAAAGACACTACACACTGCAAAACACTAGAGCCCAGAAAAACAAAAAGGGTATTGCTACTAAGGGATCACTAAAGCGAAATCCGAAAAAGCAGATTTCTCAAGCAATTATGTATGGACCCTCAAAAAAATAAGAACCACAATGGGTGTGTTTTCTGATGCTAACATGCATGAAATAATTATGATTGAGACTAATGGTGGAGCTCCAGTAGAATGTAGTCCCACCAATACCAACCCAAATAAATCAAGTTACATCTAAACATAATAATGAACAACCAGAAATAGTGCTAATTCACCAGTCTGAAAACAATGCCAAGAATGGGCCAGCCCCGAATCTAAATCCTATTAATGATATCAGAAACTATCTGATAGCTCTATTCTGTCATTTGTTTCTATCAAATGACAAAGGAATAAGCCCTAAACACACACATCTCGAAAGCAAAAACAAAATCCAGGAAGCATAAAAAAGAAGGGCTGTGCAAATGTATGTGACTGGGTACAGACTATATTTGAAGAGGACACTGAGGTAATCACATATACATTTGATTATAACAACCCTTCACCAGATCAGGAAATTAAAAAAAAAAAATTAAAAAAATAAACCAAAAAAAAAAAAAAACTAAAAAAAAAAAAGATACCGGCTCTAAAATAGTTAGCTTCAACGCACCAAAACAAACAGTTATGCCCAAACAAGATGACAAGAAATAAGGCAAAGGATGTAAACAAAGTGAACAGTAGTAAACAGACCAAAATAGCTTGAAACATAAGAAAATAATGCTAGATGCACTACAAATCAAAGCAGTAGCTGGAATTAATCAACATCCACCACTCAATCGAACAGTACAAAAAATATTTTGCAATTGTTGCCCTAGGAGTCATAAGAAATGATGACATAATTATAGTTGATCAATTAGAGGATCCACATAATGTAACTTGGAACATTTGGTGTTAAAATAAATCTAACGTACACTATCTTAAAATATGAAAATGAACTCTTCAGACTGGGGTACAATTGTTTAGAGGTACAAATGAATCAAATGACAATAATGAAAAGACTGAGAATAGAAAAAGATTTGAACATCCGAATAGAAGACATTCAACAAATCGAACCAAATAGGCTTGAAGCAGTGAGAGACAACAGCATGGCTAAAGACAAGACAAAAACATGCATGAAATGTGTGACTCTTAGGACTACTGGCAATGGCTACATATGGCCTTAAAGGCTCAATTCACCAAATCACATCGATGACACTGATGTAATATGTTCATGGAATACCAGGGGACATGCACACTATGAATCAAATACGACCTCCTGGAATACATTAACCTATTCACCATAGTTGCTCCGAGACATGCGAAATTGATGGGAAGAGCACACTTCAGGCCACGGCTATTAAAGGACCTCTGGGCAGACCCAAGGGGGCTGTTGATCTCAGTACGTCATTCGTGGCCACGAAATGATACCACCTGGTCTACAGTCATGGTCAAAGCAGCTATAGTAAACTGCAACCCCCCCCCCCCCCCCGCCCCGCAACAATCTGCTATTGATAAACATGATCCACCAAGAGCCATCACCAATAAAGAAAATATAGCCACAGTTAAAAGAAAATTAAATTAATGTAAAAATTGAATTTCTATTATGATAATGGGTGACTAACTCGAGAATAGGCCTTCATTTCAACTGGCAAGATGAGGCAATAGAGTTAGGACCCTACGTACATGCGGATTCCAACAGGCAAGGGAAAGGCTGGGCAGCTTATTCCAGGTGTTCAACCTAACTATGCTAAACGGGCGCAGTGCTGGCGATGCAACTATGGCATCAACACCCATTAGTGGCCAAAGGTGTGCAACACTGGACCATGTTTTTGTCAAGCAGCCAAAACGCATGTAATTGATATGGCCGTAGCAAGAAGAGAGTGATCACCTGCCATTATGGGTTCTCATTGCCAACAAGATAGAGATTAACCAACAGGAGCTTAACGGTGCCATTGATCTATCCAATGGAGCTAATTAGATGGAATCCCAAAAAGAGCCAAAGTCATAGCTGAGCTTGAACTCTCCAAATATGGGAGTCTGGGAAAGATGTGATCCTTTGCAGGCCACCCTCTGCCCTCCATCAATTTAGTGAGATCACCAAAGTAATAAAACATGCCACTGCTACTAAAAGAAAGTTTTGAACAGGGTAACAAGCATCCATATGACCATGATATCCAAATAGCAAAAAGAAAATGGAGACGGGATATCAATGAAATAATTAAAAGAAAACATCTGCACCAAAAAATGAAGCACCTGGGACCATAGAAATATTAAAGAGGAATTTTAGAAAAGGGATGCGTCAACACATGAAAAGTAAAAATCAGCTGGGACACGACTAGGAAACGTCGCTAGAAGCAATACCGTGGGACATGGCGTCTAGTAAACGGCACAAAGAAGGAGGAGGAGGAGGAGTTACCAGCAAACGGTATAAATGAAGGAAGTTGGAAAAAACAGGTAGGCCTCAATGAACCTAGAAAGGAGACAACAGGACTACACCGCAACAAGGTGGACTTGTAAAGCTAAGGTGAGCAACATAATCCAGATAAAAAGGAAACCCATCATCTTCTAGAGCCGCTGGTCGGGATGGCACTTGTAATGGCCCAATTAATCACTGGAGTTGTGGGTCTTAGGGAGAATTTCATTTCTGTGTTAATTCCCTTCTACCTTAGAGACCCCACCTATTTTGCTGGACTTGAGGACTTTTGATTTTAATCCTGGAGTGAGTGAGACCTTTTTCTCTCTCCCTCATGTATTCTTATTTGATTTAGACTGTTTCTTTTGATTTTGGAGTCTGACAAACCCCATAGGCATCCTCTTTTGTATAGTGACACACAGCACCCTCTGTGCAGCGTCACAGAGAAGTCCTTTGTATTTGTACTTATTTTATTTATAAAGCGCACCATGCCCAGAGGCATCCAGGCACATCACTTAGGTTACAACATGGTATGAACAGACAAGAGCATTACATAATACTTGGATTTCTCTGAAGGTTTAAATACCTTCCCTTGGGTACACTACTGTTTCCAAGAGTAGTGAAGTGAAATGTACTTCACTTACCTTTGTTACTTTGTAGACCCAGCACACACCATTTTATGTGGAGTGCTGGGGGATACTTAGTATCCTCTTTTGTCTACCTTCTCATGCAACATTTTTATGTTACCCTTTCTACAATTAATGGCTGGTGGCAGTGGTTTATTTTTCCTACCATTGTGCGCTTTTACCGCTGACTAAATCCTCAGCTGCAGTATTGCACCCATGGGAGCCCATTTAGTAATAATTGCCCCGGTCGTCTTTTTTCGCCATTTCTTGTTGGAAAGGTCCTTCTTGAAATTTACTCTGCGTGCTAAACTAGGTTTGGTCCCTTTGTTCAATTGGTCTTTGGCAGGGTTCACTGCTGAAGCAAGTCTCTGGTTCCAGCGTGTCTGGCAGGACAGGAAGCGAGGGAGGTTCCCAAACCTCCCGGTGCCTAGTCTCCTTGGTTACAGGAATGCACCCAAAAGGGGATTGGCTCGCTGGCTGTCCTTGGAGGACAGCCACCCTGCTGTGTGAGTGACAGCTAGGGAGAAACTTGCATAGAAGGCAAGGTATTTTGAAAGGAAGGCAGAGTCAACCACTGGACGAAGGAACCGAAGAAAAAACTGGAAGAGAAGCTTGCTGCTCCCTATTGGACTGTTGGTTTGCCCGGTAAAGCCCTGCTGCAGTGCTGAAGCTCTGAATTTCTAATAAACTAGAGAAGCCCGGAAAGGACGACTTCTCCCCTTGGGTTGGTGGGACCAATGGACCCCAAGACGAACTTGCCTGGAACTCCTCTGCA
This sequence comes from Ambystoma mexicanum, assembly GCF_040938575.1. Taxonomy (NCBI): domain Eukaryota; kingdom Metazoa; phylum Chordata; class Amphibia; order Caudata; family Ambystomatidae; genus Ambystoma; species Ambystoma mexicanum. The sequence continues at coordinate 804,239,079 of NC_090938.1, forward strand.
TTGGCTGCACTTCTTTGCTGCTGCAGGAACAGAGTGCCAGGGGACAGGAACGCCAGGATGAGTGCATCGCCTTTAAGCCGGACCCGATCTCCAGGAAGATCCTAAGCACTCCTTTGAAGCAGGACTATCCCAGCCTGAGCCACCTCAACAGGGTGCTGGACCCCAGAAGCAAGAAGAGCCCACAAGGTGTCTGAGAACCGCAGTGGTGCGATTTACGAGTAGCTGAAACCACGAAGTGCTGCTAATCTGCAGTGTGCCCATTGCTGCCGCCGACATACAAACCATAGTGCAGAAGTCCCCAGACATCCTCCCCCTTTTCCCCACGTTTGAGGCCCAGGAACAACAGGATCTGCAGGACTACAACAGGAACAGAAGCCGGCTGGAACCTTTTCTTCAGACTCAAGGTACTGTGAAACTAGGGGTACTTACCTCTTGTGTATAGCTTGCTTGCTCTCATTGGAGACTTGCACTTGCTGCCATTTGCAGAGTTGTGTGCTGCTTTGCCCTTCACAAGCCTCCCAGTGTGTGGCCCAACAGCGATTTCCTTTCTACAAACCTCTATTTAACATTCTGCAATACCTTTGTGCTAATCTCCAAGAAGTGGCTCAGCTCCCCTAGACTTTGCGCAATTGACATTGGCTATACTGGCTCCTTGCAGACTCTTACCCTCTGACTGTGTTCATATGTCCCCCAAAAAGTCATACATACTTTACTTGTATAGCCGGGAAAGGGTTAACCTATATTTCATTGGGGGATTTTAAAGTGCTTACCTGTTGAGAGAAACTTGTTAACCTTTATTTCCTTCCCTAACCTTTCTCCACAACCTCAGTATTGCATGAAGTGTAAAAGTGATATCAATGTCCAGTGTCTTATTAATTGAAGTCACCTCAGGGTGTACGAAGTGTCTGTGTGTGACATCCAAAAATGGTATCTACTTAACTGAAACAGAGTGTATATTTGAAGTGTATATTTGAAGTGTATTTCATTGGTGCCAATTGCCCTTTCTAAAGACGGCTTATTTTAAAACTGTTTAATACATTATTTGAATAAGAATACTTGAGTACAAGTGTTATTTGAATACCTGTCACTGTGAATCTGTTACACCCCTAAAGCTCACATTGACCCCTCTTGAGATACGACTGGCTGCTTAGTCACTCTACCAACTTGTGTAGTACAGGCCTATACCAAAGGTTGGGTTACCTATTGCCAAGAGGAAAAGGCTGGTGTAGTCTCCCACAGGGTTACTACATACAACCTAACAGTGGGGAAGAGCACTCCATGTTTATGTAATTTATATAGCACTTTAAGCCAAAGCGCTTTACAGTATAACAGGTACAAAAGTGAGAGAGGCATATTTACAAACATGAAACAAGTCATTAGAACAATATGTAGAACAATTTACTAGGAGGAGGGGGAAGGTGATGGGGGTTACAATGTAATTTGAGGTCAGGGGAGTGGAAGGGGGAGTGATCTGGTGTCCTCAATGCCCCCAAGTGGTTTTAGTGACCAATTTAAGGTCATTAGGGAAGAGGGAAGGAGGGGGGAATTTAAGGACATCACTCCATACAACACATTGGCCAATCGGGTCAGATGCTAGACACCTGGAAAGAGCACTATCCTAGCAATATACAAAAAAGGGAGCTGGAAAGATCCCGTGAACTATAGGATGCTAGCAATGCTGGATGTACCAGCAAAGCTCTTTGCTAAATTGCTCCTTATGGACCGAAATCAATGGATCTCCAGTAACCAAATACTCCCCCCCCCCCCCTAAACCAGACACTGCCTCAGCCCTCTTGTGCAATTGATTCTAGCCCCAAACCAACTCATAAGGCACTCTGCTTACACATACTTATTCTGCCCAGGCCTACCCAGCTAAACAATCCTGCATATGTGAACACTGTCTGCCTGTAACTGCGCTACCACCTGTCCCTAACCTGTAGTACCATTTGTTAATTGCTCCAAAGTTTTGCCACATGCTATCTATACCCACCCACCTGCTGCATCACCTTCTGTCAGTTATACCTATTGTATTGCCTCACAGTTGCACATGCATAATGCTGCCAGTTGTTAGCTGCATTTAGCCTGTTAGTGCACTGCCAGTTGATAGTTGCATTTAGCCTGTCACTACATCATAACATTTATAGCTTTATTCAGCCTGTTAGTGCATTGCCATCTGAACCGCCATCAATGCTAGGTGAACAACCAATGCGCTGTGTTTGCCAATAGTTCTACAGCTACTAGCACGCTACTATTCCAGTTATAATGCCCATGATTGTATGCCTCCCATTGTGTTACCTGGCATACTAGCCTCATACAAGCCTATTTACGCCACATGCGCATCCAACCCATTGCTCAGCCTTAGGTCCTATGCACATACACTATGCTAGTCCCGTTAGACCTACTCTGCCTTGCGTGCAAATAGACAGTAGCTTTACATTGTTCAACCTATTTGTGTCACATGCTCAGCTGTCAAATTATAGACCTGTGGTCCCATTTATGAACCTTGCCTTCATAGCTACCCACACAGCACATCTATCCCATGTCCACCCCGCAACCAGCCCTCCGCACACGATATGTACCTCCCACCATTCTACACAGTCCTACTAAAGAAACTACTCCACATAATCACCCTGCAAGACTTCACTATGTTACACTACACACCTCCACTAGCGTCCGCGCACAACTCCCCTAAGCAGATTGACATGATCTCTAGCCCTAGTTCCCTATTACAGAGGAACCTCAAACTACGCGCGAGACTCCTAAGACTGTACGACCCTCTACCTAAAAAAGCATCACGTAATGCTACTACTAGCCCTTGCAAAACTAGCCATTCACAGCACCCCCTCCAACTGAACAGCAGACTTCTCCGAGAGCCAATTTCTGCCCCGAAATGCAATCTCAAAGTACAGCCTTCAATGCCCCAACCAGCACAGTCTGGGATTAAGGGTGCTCTTATAAATGCCCGCTCTATGCTTGCCCACACAACAGATATAGCCGATCTATTACAAAAAGAAAATATGGACTTCCTAGCAATCACTGAATCCTGGCTCCACCCCAGCTGGTCCAGCAATTTTGTTAGCCATCCCAGATTACTACACCTTGCTAAGACTAGATCGTACCACCTCGCGAGGTGGAGGTCTCGCCATAATAGCTAAAATTAACCGTACACCGAGACTCTCTCCACCCCACAACACTGACTCTTGTGAATTTCTAACGGCCAAGTTAGCCATATCCAACACGCAGTCAGTATCCATCCACCTTATATACCGACCCTCTAGGATCCTTCGAAGAGGACCTAACTAATATTCTGTCCAACAACCTTAAAAGCTCCTCTCAAAGCATCATACTAGGAGATTTTAACCTTGGCTTCAGTGACCCTCTAGATTCTAATACACCCCTAATCAACAACTCCTTAAAAGAATTAGGTTTTACCCAAAAGATCACAGCTCCCACCCACACCAAAGGCAGAACCCTTGACTGGATGGACGAGCACAACTGCCCAATCACGGTCACATCCATAATGCCCCAGTCTTGGTCCGACCATCAGAGGCATCACGTCCACTGCTTATCGACAGTATAGCAATAGCGGTCCCCACCAGAAACGAAAGAAATATTAGTCCAGAAAACCTCTTCCCTTTGATACTACCCACTCTCAACTCCATCTCAGACCATACTGATCCCTTCACTATGGTAGATATGCACAACAAAGTGATCATCCCTCGATGTCATAGCACCAAAATGAGAAAGCAAACCTCGCAAACATGTGAATACCTGGTTCACTCCACAGCAATTAGACAAGAGAAACGTCATTGCGAAAAAATATGGGAGACTAGATCCATCTGAGACTAATAAGAATAGCTTGAGCAAACACGCTACCCTCTATAAAAAAAGAAATTATTCTTGCTAAACAAACTTCCTACAACCTCCGCATCTCCCAAGCCAAGTCCAATACCAAAGAGCTTTTTGCTATTCTGAAAGAGGTAGAATCCCCCATCCAAACTCCAGACTCAAGGACAAAAATTGGTGCACGGCATACAAAATGCTCTGGTCAATAAAATTACAACCTTACAAACTAAGATCAACAACAAAAAGAGTCACTCTTTTACCACCTCGAAATCCAGCAACACTAATACAACAGCACCGTTACCATTCTTGACTCCCCCCTATGCAGCCATCCACCACTTTAACTTTCGCAAAGTATCCACCATAGAGGTTAAATGTTAAAGGTATTTGTACCGTGCACCATCACCAACGGAATTGGTCCCCATGCGCTCTGGCGGATCTGTAAACGATAAGGCGGGATGGGTTAGTAAGGTGAAGAGAGAGTAGGATAGTGAGAGGAGTGGTGTTCTGTTGGCAGCTTCAGCTCGGTATACACCCGATACTGAGCTTTGGTGCAGGTATTGGATCGGTGTCAGGCCACGTGTGCTGTTGCTCCGGCTTATGTGTTGTTGCAGTGTTGTGGAGTGCGTGCGGCTTGTGGTGCGAGAGATGGTTGTGTGAGTTTTTGAGTGAGATAAGTATGCAGAGTTTGAGGTTATATTGGTTAGTGGGTTACCTGACCTTTAGCATGCTAACATTCACAGTTTTCTCCGAGTGTGGCACTTGTTGGCCTTCACAGTCTTATCTAGAAGCGGCGCAGGTCAATGTTCAGAGTTCTATCTAGGGGTGGGCATGCTAACATTCACAATCTTATCTAGAAGCGGCGCAGGCTGGTGTTCACAGTTCTAAGTGTGGCACATGCGAACATTCAAGTTTCATCTGGGTGCGGGCATGCTATCCTTCAATCAAAACCTATCTGGATGCGACGCAGGCTGATGTTCACAATTCTGGCTAAGTGTGGACATGCTAATATTTACCAATCGGTCTAAGTGTGGACATGCCAATATTCACAATTCCATCTCGATGCGACACAGGCTAATATTCACAATTCTAGCTAAGTGTGGACATGCTAATATTCACAATTTTAACTAAGTGTGGACATGCTAATATTATGACACTATGTCATTGGGAGGTAAGATAGAGTGGCAGTGATTTTCTGGAGTAGAGTAATTGCTCCACTCCCCACCCATGCCACACTCACAGTTTTTGTTGGTGTCTGTTGACTGCTGACTTCACAGGCTTCCCCTGCGGACACCTGCAGACACATCTTGGAGTCGCCACTGTAGGAGCCGCCCTTTTCCTTGGGGTCCTTAGCCACAGGGGCTGCCGGACAGAGGGCTGCCCTGGGAGGGTTTATGATATGTGGCCAAGAGACCAATCAGGGTGCCGGGGGAGGGTTGGGAGGGAGGAAGGGAACTGGAGCAGCGAGCGCGCTAAAAGCCATTTTCAAACACTTTTACAGTGTTTGAAATGGTTGTGGGGCCATCTGGGGGCTAAACTCACCGTGGGCAGCATCTCCCAGAGTGATGGAGGTGGCGAGGATGCCACGCTCGTTTTGTTTCCGTTTAAAAAAAAAAAAAGTCATCCTTACTCTTAAACCTTCAAACTGCCATGGTGACTTATGCCTAGCGCAACTCATAAAAGATGCAGCTCGTGAACTCTCCCCTTTCATTACCAAACTTATAAATGCATCCTTCACCTCAGGTATCATACCCAATAACCTGAAACAATCCTGGGTCCTCCCACTCCTCAAAAAACAATTTAGATCCCTCCATCCCCACCAACTACCGTCCCATCACCACTGTGCCATTCCTACTTAAAATCCTTGATAAAATAGCATACCTACAAATCCAACACTACCTTGAACACAACAACCTCCTAGGAGTCCGTCAGTCAGGCTTCAAACCCCAACATGGAACCAAGACAGCGCTTGTAGACCTTAAAGCACAAATTGACAAGTTGAGAGACGAGGGCAAGATGGCACTACTGCTGCTCCTTGATCTCTCAGCAGCATTCGATTTGGTCGACCATGAGATCCTCTGCAAGCACTTAGAGACGGCAGCCCATTTCTCCCAAGAGGCAATCGACTGGATTCAGTCCTTTCTCAACAACATAACAATGCGAGTCTTCTCCCCGTTAGGAGCTGCAGACCCAATACCTATAACCTGCGGTGTGCCACAGGGCTCATGCGTCTCGCCCACTTTGTACAACATCTTTACAAAGCCCTTTATCGATAATCCTGACGGTCTGGGTATCACCTACACAAACTATGCCGATGATATCCAGATCCTCATCCCGTTGACTGGGGATAATGACAAGGATTTGGCCTTTGTAAACAGAGTGTACCTCATCATCCAGGCTTGGATGCCTCTCATGGTCTATGCCTGAATGATGACAAAACAGAACTCCTCATCTTGGGCACAACAGGTAACCTTAACAAACTTGGCCAGAACTACTCTTCATTCGAAATCGACAATAATACCATTGCCGTGACTAAGGAGGTAAAAACCCTTGGTTTCCATCTAGAGTCCACACTAACATTAAAAAAACAAGTAAACGCTATGGCTTCCGCCACATCCTATACTTGCAAACTCAGAGCAGCCAAACCTTTCCTCACCTCTAATAATTGCATTACCCTAGCCAGAGCTTTGATCCTGTCCAAGTTGGACTATTGTAATGTCCTATACGTAGGCAGTAACAAATACATCACAAACAAGATTCAAATCTCGCAAAATAATGCCTTAAGAGAAGCCCTCAGTCTCCCGAAGAAAGCCCACATCTCAGATATTAGAAGATCTGTCAACTGGCTCTCCACGACAGACAAGCTCTTCCTTAAATCTGTCTCTTTGATCCACAAATGTCTCCACCATTCTGCCCCTCTTCACCTGACAAAGATTTACCAGACAAGTTTCCTGCCGCCCCTCCAGAAAGGTCAACTCTAACCTCCTGCTGGTGCTGAGAATCAAACGCACTACGACCAGGGGGGGTTGGGGGGGGAGCAGCTTTCCCGTCAAGGCAGCATACAACATTGGAACTCTCTACCGCCACCCCTAAGGGAAGACATTCCTTACGTACAATTTAGATCCAATCTTATCCACTGGATCAAGGAACACGACAACTAACGTACTTGCTCTTATCACCTACCCTATATGCTTAGCTATAACTTGTAAATTCTGTATATTATACTTTCTGCAAATATATTTTATTGTATCTGTTCTCAATGATGCAGATGTGTCCAGTACTGTAACCATAGCTGGAATCCACCCATTTCGCCACATGTAACCTAAGTTATACAATCCTCTTGCTGCTCTTGCTCCCCGCTATCCCTTGGTTAGGTGCGCATTACAAATAATAAAACAAACAAACTAAAGCATCTATTATCCATAATCTTCTCACACTAGTTCCCTCCATTGAATACGCATGGGAAAGATGCCAACTCCCAGTATATGGAGTCTTCATCGACTTCAGTGCCGCCTTCGACACAGTCATGCGTAATAGACTGGAATAAACTAAGCATGGAAAATAACGGGAGGCCTATTGTCCACGATTAGGCTGCTCTATCAAAATACCACAGTCCGACCAGATGGGGAAGGCAGTGTCACTGAACAAATATCCACAACTCGTGGTGTCAAGCACAGATGCAACCTTGCATCCACGCTATTTAACATTCACATTGCAGATCTCGCAACCACATTAAGTAAAACAGAAACATGTCCTATTGGGCAATCTAAATTTTAGTTGGCTGGGATACTTAGATCTTTTGTTACTTGATTACACACCCATGCGACTACAAATTAAACTGGATGCATTGGGACAGCATGCGAAAGAAAATGGTTTAAGAATGAACATCAATAAGACAAAAGGTCGTCTTTATGGGCAAGGTTAAAAGTAACTAATCCAATCGCATGAGATTAACTTTGACCAAACTCATTTAGAAAGTGTTGAAAGCTACAAATACCTAGGGGTGCATATTGACAAAAAACTAAGTTGGAACACCCAATGGGATGAAACACCCAATGGGATGAAACCAAGACCAAAAGCCTGAAAATCACCCATGCCTTCAGCAATTTCATTGGTAACCAAGGTGGATGTTCAACCAAAACCATAATGATGCTATAAACCGTGAAGATCCTACAGTGAAGGTGATAGTAGAAGTATGGGGGCGCACATGCATAAATGCTTTGGCTAAGCTTCATGCGAAAATACATGCCAAAAAGGCTTCCAATAGAAATTAACAAGGTTAGCGAAGGAAGAACAGGTTGTTCGCCTTGACAAAAATGTTAATGGTGGAAATTCTATCCAACACTATTTAGAAAACAATATAATGGCGAGTACATCTCTGCTTACCCCAACAGCAAAACACCACGCCAATACCTGCCATTTAAATGTAATGCCACTGAATTATTAGGAAACAGAGAAAGACAGGCTATGTTAATTATGTGGTGATCTGGTTCTTGAGATCAAACATGAAGTGTCTGTCACAATTTAGATTTCCTAAGAAAGAAACACATGAAAGCTTAGAATAACAATTGCGACTGTGATGATGTACTGAATATGTGGAACTCTTTGTTGGAGGGAAATTACATCATTCTGATACATCACATGATGAAATCATATGAAATGTGCATGGAGGTACTATGGACCCTCTGTGTCCTTAAATGTTTTAAATTAAGATAGATTTTGTTTGCCTTCTTTTAGCTTTTAATGTTTTATATGCATAGAGGACACGCGAGTTAATTTTTAATTGTATTTTTAGATTACTATACTACCATTGTTTTATATGTTTTTTGTGATATGCAAGACCATTAAGTGGTTATATATGTATTAAATAAATATCTAGGTATACGCCTTACATTGCACTGCTCCTAGCTCTATTAGGATAACTATTCCATACTTTCGCACAGATAATGGCAGACCTAAAATCGTGGAATACACATGCAATTTCTTGCTTCAGCAGGATTGCCCCAATCAAAATGAATATTCAAGCCTTTGTATATTTCCCCAAGCCCTGCCGATAAATATTCCCCCAAAGGCCTTTAAGAAACCACAATAGGATCTGTTGGCTTTCGTCTGGCAAAACCTGGTACATAATGTTGCCATTAAAACGCTTTGTCGGCTGATAACCAAATATCCAGCTACGAGCCCTGCAGGAGTGGGTCAAACCACACACGAGCAAAAGTTGTAAAAAAAAAAACCGGTCAGGCCTCTCAGAAACATGCCTCCGGCTCCAGCTGAGGGAGGAGGAGGGGGGGGGGGGGTTCACTACGAATGTACAAGTTCCCATCCACCAAAACGACCCTACAAGTTTGGGATACCATAGCTAACAGAATGGTTATATCCTCCTTCCCTTCATCAGCCAATCCCATCCATTGCAATGCAAGCTTCAGCCTATGAAGGTTTAGCATGTTCTAAAAGGAGGGCCGGCGGGTGCATTTATCACATTTGTTTGACCGGGGAAAATCGGGACCATAGACACCTCCAAATCTACTTTTGGTTTGGATGAAAGGGCGCGGGGTTTATGGAGCAAACGCATAATAAAGCAGCCACGATCAGACCCCCTCCAACAGCGTTTGAGAGCACGACGATCTCCCCTCCCACCGCCCCCGACTCCTCAGGCTTCATTTCCCAGCTGTATGAATGCTTGAACTACAAAATAAATTAAGGCCTTCCATCCTATGTCTCGGTCTGGCACAAGGACCTATGATCAGGGTTTCCCAAAAAGGGAAAAAAGGAAATACAAAATTAAGACTGGCGGGAGGGGGGGGGGTGCAATACTACAGAAGACCACGCTAGAAAAAGTATTCAGTTTGCTCTACAAAATCAATCAGCAATTTATTAATATTCAAAATCACAACACTACCAACAATTGAAACTTCAGGTAAATATTGAAGCTATAACCTGTGGTTAATACCTACAGTACATCATACATAAACATTATCAACAATTACAAAATCAGTGCAACGATAAATACAGAAAAAATACACTATTCACACAACACTTATAAAACACAGCTAATCCAGTATATAGTTTAAAGAGCTCCAGTGACCACCTACTACAAATTGTTCAGCCTTTAAGAATAGGCTAATTGTTACCCAACATGTTTCATTCTATATTATATATGGTTATAGGAACTTCTTCAGGGGATTCTGTTTTTCTTCTGTGTCTTCGCAACACTTCTAATGGAATGCCGCCCATTCTCTATTAGCTTGTGGTATCCTATTATGTGTTCTTTAAATAGTTCCTCGAGGAGTTTAATTTCCCTCATAACTCAGTTTAGACGGGCCTCCTATTTATTTTTTATTGAGCATTTGTTCAGCACTTTACATCTAAATAGTGTTTCAAAGCGCCACAAGGCTAAACGCGAAGGGAACAGGGGAAAAATAACAATGGCAAAACGGTGCAATACAGCCATGGTCCTACTAGGCCTTGTGGCATTTGGATGTGCAAGTGCAGTGCGGAGAAGTGCAGGAGATAGGGAGGTGGGTGGGCAAGTCGTGGTCGAGGGCCCGGGAGGGAAGTGCTAAGGGTAGCCAAGGAGGAGAAACTCCGGCTAAGTGCAAATGCAGGCGACTCCCAAGAGTGGGATGCAGAGCTGCCAAGCAGGTAGCTGCAAGGTGGTGCAGGGAGGGTTGTTGGGGTTTGGGGGCGTTTATATCAATTGGGAAGAAGGGCCTGGAATCCTGTGAGGTTCAGGAGGATCAGGCCACCAGCCACAGCGGCAGTGGGGTGATTAGGGAAAGAGGTAGAGAAGAGCAGAGTTTTGAGCAGTTTCTGAAACTTGAGGCGGTCCAGCTCAAGCTTGAGGGGCAGGGAGGCTGTTCCAAAGGGAAACACCAGCCGAGGAGAGAGCGCAGCCCCCCATCTGCTTAGAGAAGCGTTTGACAGTCAAAGAGTTAGAGTTAGAAGAGCGTAGGGCTCTAGCAGGGGAGTATTCAGGGACGGAAAGTTGGAGATAGTGTGGTGCCAGGCCCCAGAAGGCCTTGTGGATGATGCAAAGGGTCTTGGATTTGATTCTTGCACCCGCCGGGAATCAGTGGAGAGATGGATAAGTCTTGCAGCCCTATTCTGGATTAACTGGAGGGGGTGTAAGGGAGGCAAGCGGGAGATTGAGAAAGAGGCTGTTGCAGTAGACCAGCCTGGAGAGGACCAGAGCTCTGGAAGCACTGAGTTTCTGGGGGAAAGTGAGGAAAGGAAGAATGCCTCTGAGAAGGTGGAGCTGGAAGTGGACTTCTTAGTAAGGTCCATGATGTGAGGGATGAAGGAGAGAACAGAATCGAAGATAACCCTGGGTTGTTTTTGGCCTCACAAGATGGTGGGGTAAGTTGGCCCAAAGAGGGTGGCCTGAGGGTAGGAGGAAAAGAGGCTGCTGGTGTCCCAATCAGAAGGATCACTGTCTTACTGGCATTAAGGCAGATTGTTAGCTGCACACCATGCCTGAATTTGCGGACAGACTATCAGGGATAAGAGAGGAGGTAGTAGAGGGAAGTTTGAAGGAAAATTGTGTGTCATCAGCATTACACTGGAAATGAGGAGTAGAAGGTGGAAATCAGGTAAGCAAGAGGGGCAAGAAAGATATTTTATTTATTTTGCATTTGTAAAGCGCCACGCAGCCCAGAGGCATTGGGGCGCTGTTTCAAGAAAATGACTTAGTTACAGTGCAAGATGCAATCGACAGTGAATGTTACAGAGAGAGCGTGTCTATTACATAGGTTATTATACAGTTGGCAAGGTGAGCCCTGACAAGTGAGAAATGCTCATGTCCAGTACCAGGTCAGAGTGAGGTTTACACAAACAACATGGTTTTTATTGCTTTTTGGAAGCCCAGGTGGGACTCGATGCCTCTGATCGCGGCGGGTAACAGGTTCCAGTCGGTGGCTGCGAGGACTGGGAAGCTAGCGACACCTGCTCTGGTCCTGATGCTTTCTGGAATAGATAGATAGTATGGCTGGATCCGGTTGGTCTGTTTGAAGGGGGACCAAATAAATCTCTGCGCAAGGTAGCGAGGTGCTGTGTCGTGGCGATATTTGTGGGTGAGTGCCAGTGATTTGAAGAGGATCTGTTCCTTGACAGGTAGCCACTGGACGGATTTTCTGGTGGCCGAGATGTGGTCTCTTTTAGAGATTCCAGTGGCTGCACTGAGGGCATTGTTCTGCACTGTTTGAAGTTTTTTTATGTTTTTGGCTGAGGTGCCTAGTAGAAGTGCATTGCAGTAGTCTAGGCGGGAACCCATGATTGCTCTGGCAATGGTGAGGGAGTTTTGCTGTGAGAGGAAGGGCCTTGCAGCTGTGATAAGTTTCGAGTGGTAGGCTGCTGCTGAGGAGATTGCATTCACCTGTCTGACCATGGTGAGGTTAGAGTCCAGGTAGACTCCTAGGGTTTGGACTGCTTTGGAGACCGAGATGCGGCAGTTGTCAATGATGAAGGAGTCATATGGGACCCCATTTTTTTTATTGTGGCTGGCGATCCGATAAGTAGTTTTGTTTTTTCGCTGTTGAGGCAAAGCCAGTTTTTGGCCATCCAGGTTTGGATGGTGGTGTAGATGGAGATTAGGGTTTTTTGGTCGGTCTCATAGTTGCCTGTAAGAGGGATGAGGACTTGTGCATCGTCCGCGTAATTGGTGTATGTGATGCCCATTGCATCGAGATATTTGAATAGTGACCTTGTGAAAAGGTTGTACAATGTAGGAGTTATGCAGGACCCCTGCGGGACACCGCACTTAATTAAATGTGGTTGGGCGCAGGTTAGGTCAGAGAAGACTCATTTCTCTGCCCCTAAGGAAGGATGCTATCCAAGCGGTGGCATATGCTGAAAAGTTGCCCGCTGTAGAGAGGTGATGGCAGAAGGTGTCATGGTCGACCAAGTCGAATGCCGCCGAAAGGTCCAGTAGAAGTAGGAGAGATAGTCTGCCTACGTCTGAGGTCATGGATTTGGTTCTTAAGGTCCAGTAATGCAGGCTCTGTACCATGGTTTGGGCGGAAGCCGGATTGCCGGAGACCAAGCAGGTGATGAGCTTCGAGGTATGCAGCTTTATCCAAAATCTTAAGAAGGAAGGGAACTGTCGTGATGGGCCTGTAGTTCCCTGGTACCTTGGGGTCTAGTGTAGGTTTGTTCAATAATGGGCGGACCCATGCTTTTTTTGAGGCAGGATGGCACTTGGTTAGATTTGAACGAAGCGTTGATGAAGGCTGTGAAGAACGGTACCAATGTGGGGGTGCTGTCCTTGATGAGCCCGGACACGAGTCGCCTTTGCAGTTGGAAGGTTTGATCGAGTTGAGGATGGTTAGGACTTCCTCTTCTGTCATCTCCTAGAATGAGAAGGCTGGGATTGTGGATGGGGTGTTCTGGTGTAGGTCAGATAGTTGTTGCGATAAGGCTTTTTGGTGACTGATGATTTTTTCTTGTAGAGTATTCAGCCTGTTGAGCATGGTTTCTTGGATGCCATTACACCAATCTTTGTCTTTATTCAAGAGGTTGGAGGGGGGGGGGTGTGGGGGGGAGTCTCCAATTCTCTGAAGATTGCGAAGATTTCTCTGGATCCTGATTTAGCGTTGGCAATCCTGGTATTGAAGGAGATGGCTTTGGCTGAGATGATGGCCGATTTGTAATGTCTTTAAAAGCTTGTTTGGTGGCGTCATTGGGGTTCGTTTTCCAAGCTGTGAGAGCCAATCGTTTTTGTGACCGTAGTTTCAAGAGATCCTGAGTGAACCACGAGTTCATTTTTTTGGTGGGTTTGGCTTTCCTGTGTGTAAGGGGTGCAATGATGTCTATGGCCTTGGTGATAATGGCGCTGTAGGTTACTGTGAGGGTGTCTGGGTTGTTGGTAAATGAGTGTTCAAGTTCGGGAACCTGGAGGTGAGGAAGTAGTCTTTCCTTGGTGAGTTGCTTGGCGCTCCTGGTGAGGGCGGGTGGCAGAATTTCATGAGAGGTGGTAGGAGTTCTGGTATAGTTGAGATTGAAGTGGATAATGGAGTGGTCTGACCAAGGGATGGGAGAGAGGAGCGTTGATACCTGACAGTTATGTTGGGCGATCCAGTCCAGGATGCGGCCTTTGTGGTGGGTTGGTTTTAGCACTTCTTGTTTGAATCCAAGTGTTGTGAGGGCGTTATTGAGGGCGGCAGCATTCCTGTCTGAGGGGGTCATTGAGACCAAGGTTCATGTCACCTAGGAGGATGGACATGGTGTTTTTTTCAGATTGTTGCTGATGGTGTGTAGGAGTGCTATTGAAGAGCCACCATGATGGGATAGAGCCCTGGGGGACGCCACAGGTAGAGAGTGTGGTGGTGGAGGAGAAAGGACCCAACTACAACTGAGAAAGGCAATTAGTGACAAATGGTGTCAGCCAATCCAGTGCCCGGTCAGTGATGCAGAGGGTGTCACAGTCGTTTTATGAGGATGGAAAGGTTGACCGTGTCAAAAGCAGAGGAGAGCTCAAGGAAAATGAGAACAGTGGGAGGGTTGGAGTGTAGATTTGCAAGCAAGTTTTGACAGGTGTTGAGGAGAGCAGCTCCGTGCCTCTGGATGCTTCTACTATTTGGAAGGATTTGTGAAGGTCACCCCCCTGTGTGCAGTTCAAATTCCTGGCACGTAGTTATCTTAACTCCCAACAGAAACAGGCACACAACAATCCCTGGTACAGCTGACCACCCTCTAGCACCTGGGAATAGTGCCTGTATCAGGCCCCGATTAAGTTACCCAGAGCCCGTGGTGAGCCCCAACACTAGAGTTTAGAAACTTAAGAATGAGTCCACGGAAAGAATTGGGCCCTTCCTGGGTGTTTAATGGACATAAATACTGTCATATCTACAACAAGATTAAATATATTTAAAAATCTCTACCTCTAGATTGGACATTAGTTATCTAGTATCTGGTTCACACGCTTACTCTTCGATTCGACCACGGTTAGTGATAGATGAGCCAAGGAGAGGCTAAAGAACCCTCGTCTAGCCTAGATCTGTGGCACGCTTAGGCTCCAGCGAGAGGAGACACAAGAAGAGTGCAGATAAACATCTACAGGCAGAGTGGCAAATATGCACTCACAGATATGAGACCCACATAGCACATACAACAGGACATGTGAAAATAAGATATGGAGTCACACCCCCCACATTGCACAATGAAGGGGCAGCTTCAACAAACCTCCACAGAAAGGACAGGAGGGGGCGGTGAGGGGAAAGTGCATGCTGGGCACTCGCCCTCACCAGCCACACAAAAGCAGTATAAGGAGGAGAATAATACGCCTACACATATCCAGACATTGTGTCTCGCACAAGCCCAGGCACAAGGAGGAACCCAAAGACCTGGAGAAGATACTTAGTTTGCACAAACCCAGGACACCAATCAGAACCATCCCATGTGCTACACCAGTCATACAGTACATAGAGGCCTGCACCTCTTTGAACAAATGCACATGTGCTGTGGTAATTGTGGGGTTGAACCAACAATAGGAGCTCTGAAGCCATCTCACCTGGCACTAGCATGCTGGTGAAGCCCTCGCCATGCCCGATTCCCAGCACGTCCTCATATGGGCAGAACTGCAACCCATGCACTCCCTGCCGCAGAGCATACGTCATGTACGGCTGCTCCGGCGGCTTTAGGTGGATGTCCTTATAGACCTACAAAGAGAGAAAGGGGTGAGCATTAATCTAGTGCTGGAAGAATGGGTTTCCAGCCCTTGAGGCAGCATCTTCTGGGGACAGCTCCTTCCTCGGTGTGCACTGGGGTTTTTGTGGGGCCAGAGTAATGAAGATGGGCTCAGTCGTAACACCCTATAAGGCACTCTCAAGCAAAGAATACTAACATGCCTCATTACCCACGATGCATCAAGCAAACAAGATGGAAACAGGATAGAGTTAACTCCGTTTTTTTTAAATCATCTATGGCAACAGAAAGCCAATTATGACTTTCTGGTCATAATATTTGTGGATTAATCACACTGGTTTGGGGGCCTCCGTCAAGTGGACTTCCGAATCCCTTCCAACTCCTCTTCCTCACAGACACATACCTGGACGACATTCCCACAGCCAGCGGCAAGCAGTTGACTCTGGCTGAATGTGAGGTGCCCGGCACCACCGGGTACAAGGTAGGAGTGCAGGGGGCGGTAGGAACGGATGTCGTACACGTTCACCTTTCTGTCCAAGCCTGCAGTGGCCATGTACCTGCAAAAGAGAAAAGGCAGGGGGTAGACCAATGGTTCTACAAATATGCCCTTGCAATTTCTAGTCCCGTGACTTGCCAATCACAACCAGACCACTCTTGTCTATACCTGGGCAGTTCCTCCTAGTTACTTTCCTCCCACCATTTTTAGTTTCAACACTCATTTTCCCACAGCCATCATTTGTATTTATTTTATTTATAAAGCGCACCAGGCCCAAGGGCATCCGGGCGCATTACTTAAGTTACATAGCGGATGAAGCATACAGAAATAAAACATGTTACATGGCAAATTGACAGAGGAAGAGTATGCAGGGTAATATACAGTGTAGAGGGGAAACAAAGTTAACATTTACAGTCAAATGACATAACAAAACAATAGTGGATACTGGGCTAGTCACATGGCATCAAGTATGTACAGATAAAATGACAATAGGAATGCAGGGGGTACAATAAAAGCAATTTTCTGCACTGAGGCTATAGTATACAGGTGGTGATATCAGGTTAGCGCCGTGACAGGTCTAAAGTAGACAGCCAAGCTTTGGCCTTGCTCTTGAAGGCTGTGAAAGAATGTTCGCCTCTGAGAGGATTTGGGAGTGAATTCCAGTTTCGCAGCAAGGACAGGGAAGGTGATCCCACCAAATCTTTGTAGCTTAAAGCGAGGTATGGCCAAGCAGTTAGCATGGGCAGATCTAATAGGTCTGTTGGAAGTGTGGTGGGTGAATCTGCAGGCCAAGTAGTTGGGTGCTTGGTTAGTAAGACATTTGTGTGTCAGGGCTAGAGTTTTGAGGGAAACTCTTTGTGACACTGGGAGCAAGTGAAGGCTACGCCTGATGTCAGATATGGGGTGGTCTTTCGGAATGTTCAATGAGGCTCGGATGGCATTTTGGACAATCTGTAATTTATTAATATTACTTTGATTAGTACCTAAGTAGAGGGCATTAAAATAATCGATTTGGTCATGATCAAGGTTCTAGCTAAGGTAGTACTATTGGATGGAGTGAGGAAAGGTCGGCAGGATGTGATGAGCTCACAGGTGTAAGCAGAGGCTAATGATACTACATTGGTTTGTCTGGTGAGGGAGAGGGTAGAATCAGATAGATCCCCAATGTTTTGGTGTCATTGGTAACTTTGATGTTACCATCAATGGCGAATGCTTTGAATGAGGGGTTTAATTTGTTGAGTCTCTGATGAGAGCCCAAGATGAGAAGCTCAGTCTTATCTTTTAGACGTAGTTTGTGTTGAGCCATCCAGGCTTGTAGGACTTGGCAGATGGTATTGATGGCTAATGTGTCAGCTGTGTGGTCCCCAGTGATAGGGATGAGTATCTGGGTGTCACCCGCATAATTAGTGTAGGTAACACCCAGATAGCCTAGGATATTGAAAAGTGGTTTTCGTAAACACATTGTTAAGTGTGGGGGAAACCCACAATCCTTGTGGCACTCGGCAAGGGACTTGAACGGAAAAAAGAACATTCAATTCAAATTCCTGCTCAGTTTTTAGATGATCTCAAAGGACAAATCTTACAATCATCACCTGGGTGATAACATGCATGCACGCGTGCAACACTCACGTTCCAGTCTTGTCGATGGCGAGAGACCGCACGGGTCCCCGGTGACACAGCATCTTCACCAGCGGTTCCTTAAGGTTCGGACTCCAGAGAGAGACCGTTCCTACCAAGGGAGAAAGGGTGGGATGATGGGGAAAAGAACAAAACAAAAAAAAAATCACGGCTGGTCTCGAAGTATCTATGTGACAAGACCTAAACTAATGTACAAAAACAGAGGTGGAGGGTCAGGTGCCCAGAGGAAATGGGACAAACAGATGGAGGAGCGCCAAGAACAGTTTAATTTCACAGGTCCAAGGGGGAACCAGAGGTGTGACCCTGATTCACAAACATTTAATTGAAAATGCCCCTTTCTGGAGACGGCAAATGACCTATTTCCACAAAGGGAAGTTTTACTAGCATGCAGAAAGAGTATCAGCACAGGGATTCAGCCAAAGGTCCATTCGAGCAGAGCTAAATCGGCAGCGCCCAACTCTAAGACATTTGGAAAAACAGACCTGGAAATGGTACAGCAGATACCCTTTGGCGCTAGTAAACAAAACAGCATTTGGAAGCGGTCCCTAAAAGGGAAGCCAAAAGGCTGCTTTGCATTGCACAACAAAAGATTGCATTTTTTGTTTCTGGAAAACATCCGATTCTGGAAAACATCCGATGCCTTCCTGTTTACACCTAAAAAGGTGGGGTCTCTATCTCCCGATTCCATAAGAGGGAGGCAGCTGAGAATACTCAAACTATGCTTTACTCCAGGGAGGACTAGTCTGTGGATAAGAGGCATTGTAGGCAGGTAAGGCCACAGGGAGAGGAAGATGTCCTTAGCAGAGTTATGCCCTTACACAGGTGAGGGATAGCATTAATCCCTCAATACATGGGTGCCACTCAGAGGTTCCAGGCATGATTCATCAAACCCGTACTATGGGTACACTGGCAAGGTGGTTGGGGTTATGTTACTAATCAGTCACCAAGGGGCATCTTTATGTGGGTGGAAAAATGCCATTCTCACTGCATGGGTGGCTCCACCCAGACTTACCATTGTGATGTCCAAGGTGCACAACAGCATTGTAGGGGTTCTGGGCCATGACATCCAGACGCCCAGACTTAGTACAGATGGCTGCAATTTCCTTCCCAACAGAGATGTCCAGATATTGGAGGAACCCAGTCGCACTCTAAGGGGGGGGGGGGGGGGGAGAGAGATGTGGGGACGAGACTTTAGTTCAGGCACTGAACATCATGAAACACACGAACCAGAAGTGCTCTGTTTTACACAGCACGGAGTCAGAGAAAATGTGAGAGGGAAATAAACGGCTGTGTTCCCAAATATAAACGGCAACTGGGCCAGTGACTGGACTCTGACAGGGGGGGGGGGGAGTGGGAGGGTGCATTGGGAGGGAGGGGGAGGTTGCAGGAGCCCTACTAGGGTTTTTACCAGAGCCAGTTCCACCATAGAAATCAGGCGAGGGTGTTGGCAGGGTCCAAGAACCCCCGGCTCCCACCTTTCCCCCATGTGTCTTGTTACAGGTCGATAGAACAACTATCCATCATCCAATTCCTGCCATACCCCACCATACCCCATTCTGGCTAATGTTCTCTCTTTTCTATTTCAGTCCCAGAAACTCCTGCAGCAGAAAACAAACCAACGAGAAATAAATGCAGCGCACTGCAAAACGTATGGTAAAACAGAGGTGGGCAGCTTATTGCACACTGACAAAGCAGACACTGCACCGCAGCAAAACTAAAACCGCACAACAGCTTGCCAGGAAGCCAACCAGTCTGGAAAAGGGGGCAGGCTTAGGGGAACTTTCGAAAATCCTTCCTCTCTGCAACCCACTCCCTTCGGAACAGACAGATCTAGAGTGGTCCTTAAAGTCAATTGAGTGCTGGAGCCAGAAGGTGGGAAAGAGAACTAAGAGTAGATCAATAAAAGGGGAATTAATGGAGTGCAGAGTGTGGGCTGTACGGATGAGGTCACGCGAGAGGATGCAGACCAAGAGTCCAGGGGGTGCAATAGGGGACTGTGGAGACGAGGTGGAGAGGAGGTCAGGTGAACCGCGAGACCAGGCAGAGTGAGAGGCGACCATGAAGACTATGTAAAGATGAGGTCCGGTGAACCAAGAAACCAGGTGGAGTAAGAGGCGAATGTGGTGAAGATCATTACTGGCATGGTATTGGTTATGAGAGTGAGAGGTACCTGTGTATGAGAACGCATGAGAGGTTATTGAAAGGATCGAGTGTAGCCAAGAGAGAAAGAATAAGAAGGGTGTGTGAGAGGTGAATGAAAGTGGGAGGAGAGTATGTGAGGGGAGACTAGAGGTGTGATGGGAGGCCATTGGAGAGTAGAAGGGAGAGAGGAGAGTCGAGGAGACTGGATAGAGAAAGTGGGGGATGAATAGCTAGGAGTTTGGCCATCGAAGGAACAGAAAAAGGGATTAGTGAGGGAAGGAGATGAGTGGCAGTGGGACAGGGACAGGAAAGAGGAAACTAGTGAGATAAGGGACAGTGAGAGGAACAAAAGCACAGAGTGGAAATTGACATTTGAAAAGGCACCATAACCTACTGGGAACCATATCCCAGGTAATTGTTAAGACAGGCTTCAACTAGGAAATCCTGGACGCAGTGAGATAGAAAAGGCTGAAGACTGACTTTGGGCCACCACTCTACTCAGAACTGTAGATAGTAGGTGTTACTGATCTCTAGTTACCAACAAGGGGACGAGGATAGCATGATCTAAGGAGGCGGGTAGCCTACAGGAGAGAGAGTGGGAGAGGGCCTTTAGAGTGCCATATATCATACAGTTTCTAAAGCAGATGAATTCTACAAAATAAAAAAAAAACATATTGGAGTCTGGATATACTTGAAGCCGGCTGTGACAAAAGAGAACTACTAATAAATCAAATACGATATTTGGGTAAATACGCATTTGCATCAAAACTAAAACCAATATTGCTCTTTTAGAAGGAAAAATATCATTGGTTGAATACTCCAACTAAAACTATTAGAGAATGTGGAGAAATCGCACCGAATGAAGAATGTTCATTGCTAGTAAAAAGAATTCTCAACTGCCGAAAATACCAGCGGTTCATTAAGCAGTACCAAATCCAAGTGCTGGAAGACAATATCTAAAACCATATTTGCTCAGGGGTAGCAGCGGTCAGCGACTTATCATGGAGTACTTTGGACCAAATATAATGTGCAATAGGTCCTCGGGGACGTTCAAGTGTGTAATACTCTGTTAGCCCATGCTCCTATGTTCTTATAACATTGTTTAAGGGCACTGTATTAAAACGGAACTTGGTTAAAAGTGCATGCAAGAACGTGTGCCTAGTCAAGAGTAAATATGCTGCCAGACCGGGTGTGTGAGCTTCAGAGTACCATAGCGCCATCTAATGTGCTTCTGCAGACAGAGCTCTTCTCTTTGTTTTTGCTATAGTGAAGTATTTGTCCCTGATCCAAGTTTTAGGATTCCTAAGAATTTATTTATTTTTTTTTTATTTTGGTTGGTTCAAAAAAATTGAACCTTTCAAAACAATAGTTATAAAACACATCATTCGATTTTCAACAGTTTTGGTTAATACACATTAATCCTTTACAAGTTCACATTAAATCAATAATACTAAATAAAACATATGAATTACGTAAAACTCAACACATAAAATTGCGAAAAATAAAACAAATGAATGATACATATCCAAGAAATGCATAATCTATTAGTCAGTTTTAAATAATGCATTTAAGAATTGTATAATTGCGATTTGAACCGACAACTTAGTTTTTGTGAATAGCCATTGCCACGCTTGCATATGGTCCATGGGAGGTAATGAAGCCGTCACTCTTGCAAAGAATTTCTTCCTCAGATCAGCCAAGTATAGACATTCAATTAAGCAGTGTTGAAGTGTTTCTTTCTTGGTAGTCAATTTACACCATCAACAAAAATTTTGATTTGGTGAAATCTGCTTCCTTTTTGCAAGAACATCTCTTTTGTGCCAGAGATTGAATCTAAAACGTAGATATTCATTACGCAGTTTTGGGGCTGGCCACTTATGAAGATAATCAGCTATACTTCCCAATGGTTTGTGGCCAAATAACATTAAATCAAAATCCTTGGCATGTGAACAATGATCAATAGTGTTTATCCAATCCATTTGGAGCAATTATATTTTGGCGGGATTGTGTAAAGGAGTGTCCAATGTTATACTAGCGTCAGCAAGAATGTTTAAAGTATGCGGCAACCATTTGCTTGGGAACAGATCTTCAGAGGTGGTTAAGTAACACGCTAGTACGCCTACTACATTTGTTGATGTTAGACTAATTAAGCATTATCTCAGGAGAGCGCATCTTTTCCATTGAATTTGGGAGAATAATGACGGCAAGCCAATTTCATAACGAATCATTGCTCGAGATGTGCACTTGGGCAAAGACAATATTCTTTTCCAGAATTTGGCTTCGATGATGTCCCAATATTCACGTTCTTGAGGTAAGGACGTCTCCTTACCATACGTTAGAATGGGCACCACTTTTTGCTTGTAAAACATTACAACATGTTTATACGAGAATTTTCCAAATTTATAGGATAATAATTTAGCTTGGTTGGTCAATAGTTGCAACTTTTGTTGTAATTCTACAGTGCCATTATTAATTTTCAATGAATTTGTAATCGAAACTCCCAAGTACTTATAGGTTGATACTTTTTCAAGTTTATCCAGTCCCAAGTACCAGTCCAGATGTTTACTAGTTGTCTTAGATTTGCAGTCTTGCACGAGAACTTGTGTTTTCGTGGTGTTAATAACCATGTTATTTACAGAAGCATACGTATTTAGCTTATTCAGCATGTTTTGCAAACCTCTATGAGTTTGAGACAAGATAAGACCGTCTGCATATAATAGATAATTGATTAGATGTGCGCCCAATTTTGGAGCATCACAAATCATATCTTGAAAGGCATGTCTTATGTCAAGTATAAAGAGGTTGAATACGGTTGAAGCCAAGATACATCCCTGTTTGAGTCCTCTGAGTTCTAATATATGAGGTTAATAGGCCATCCAATGTCAGCCTTACTTGTATTGAGGTGTATGCATGCAACAACATGATTAGGGAAAATAGTGAGGAGGGGCAGTTGTACTTGTTAAGCTTCTGATATAGTAAATAACTGATCAATAGAATCAAAAGCAACTCTGAAGTCTACAAAGGCCAAGAACAACTTTTGTTCATGCTTCGCATATTTTGCTTTGATGAGGTTCAAAATCATTATGTTAGGGACAGTGCCCACTCCTGCCACAAAACCTGCTTGTAGAGAGTCAAGTAAGTTAGAATTAGAGATCCATCTATTAAGCTCTTTCAGCAGGATGCGAGCAAAGATCTTCCCTGGCGCATGCAAAGGGCTATAAGAATCAAATGCAGATTTGTGAACCAGCCTGGCAGACCGATTCTGTTTATTTCTTTTTTAATATGCATCAACCACATCATTCGACTTGCCATGGCACTATACATCTGTCAGTATGGTCTGTGTCACATCTCGGGTTGCTCCAATTTGAACACAAAAGTGAAATCTGCTTCCTCGTGGAGCATAAAATAAATAGATTTGGACGCTTTTAGAACCCTTCACAAAAAAGGGATTTCAGCTAGAACCAACTTCTACAGTTCTGCACTACCCCAAATTCCTGCACCATATACTGATATGCCTGCAGTTTTAGCTTTGTAAACCTTAATTAATGACTGAATATGAATGCCCCCTGTCGATGACGTGAAGCGAAACAGAGCTACGCTAGCCTGCTTCACACGCGAGGGGACTCTAGCTACTTGATTTGCCCAGCTCAAGTTATTCGATACGTGTATGCTCAAACAATCAAAGTTCTCCACACATTGGAGCTTTTCACTTTCACATTGCACTGGTGCGTTGGGCATTTTCTTCAGGCCCATGATCTTAGATTTACTTTTATTTATAGGCAGTGCCCTTGTCTCCATGAAGCTATCAGAGCAGTCTATTAGACTTGAGGGCTTTTGGGGTCTTGGCTCACAGGACAGCATCAAGTGGATGATGAGCAGCACAGGGCATGGACGACAGAGGCATGGGACAGCCGATCTTTAATTTAGTTTTCTAGATCATTTATATACAAATAAAGTAGAGGATGCCACTTTCAGGGAAAGGGGCGTTAATTCATCTGACGATATGTGCCGAACTTGGACCTTTTAAATCAGTGTACAAGGCCTTCATAAGTCTCAACAATGGCCCAGGAATATTGCGACTCTGCAATAGGAAACAATTGGTCCCTATTAAACGTAGTCAGCACACTTGATGGCTCCTCATGGATTCCTTTGACTCCTCCAGAGTCATCCTTAATGTCCATCTTAATGGCACTGTCTTGGTCCAAGGTCCTCAGGCCAATCTCCTCCTCTTCGATAGGCATTTCCCTCACCTCATCAACTTCATTTCATCTCCGGCTGTCCCTTCCTCTCATTCCTTGGCTGTATTGCCCACCCCTCACCCCCTCCTCCTCTGCCCCACTTCAGGCTACCTCCACTCCTCCGCAGGGCATACCTCAGATTTGTACCCCTCCCCGGGAGGGTTTTAAGGCTGGCAACCTTCTGCATCTTGCCACTCAACTCTCGCTCTGCTGCCAAACACTCATTGACATCTGCCACCTACTCGAAGAACTGGACCTTGATGAACTCCGTTTTACTGAGTCATGGTCAGTTCCGTCACAAGTCTCCTCTACTCTCTACTCTCTACTCTTCCATTTCTGATGCTCTTGCCCCTGTCCTGTTTGAAGTCCAAAGCCAAGTGCAATTCCTGGCATGACTCAGACCTAGCTACACTTAGTGTAGGGCAGCTGAGAGGAAATGGGGGGCTTCTTGTTCATCCTCTGACAAACTGGCCTGTCGCCTGCTCCAAAAGGCACTACCGACTCGGTCCTCACCAAGAAGAGAGTCCACATTCAAGCCCGTGTCTTGGGGGCATCTAACAACTCGGCCTAACGCTTTAAAATCTGCAAGGAGCTGGCCAACCCTGCTGCAGTCTACACCTCCTGTTGCCTCACAGGCCCTTTGCAATATCTTTGCCTCTCACTTTCTCTCAAAACCCCAGGAGATCCTGTCCACCCTCTCCTCTCCCCTCCCCTCCCCCCCTCTCCATCTGTGCTGGCTGACCCTCCTTCAGCCACTCAGAGCCCCCCCCCACTCCCCATCTCGTCCTTTCCTCTTCTCTCCCCCGATGAGGTCGCTAGACAAGTGCGATCTATGAAAACCTCGTCAAAACAGGTTCATCCCTGTTTCTCTAAAACCATCAAGGACCAGGCACCCTCGCTCCGGCACTAGCTGTTTTTTGCAACCACTCCTTTGCCTCAGGATCCTTTCCCCTCCCCTCCGAAGCATTCCCTTGTGCATCCATTTCTCAAGAAATCCACAGCGGATCCTTCCTGTTCAGCCAACTATCGCCCAATTTCCATTACTCCCTTTCTGGCCAAACCCCTGTAAAAGCTGGCCATCTCCCAGCTTAACCTTCATTCTGATTCTGTTGGCTGTCTCCATGACCACCAGTCTGGCTTCAGAGCTGCCAGAAGCACGGAAACTGCTCTCCTGGACATCCGTGAACATCTGCTCTCCAGCCTTGACTCGAACATTCCCTCTGTTCTCATCCTACTCCCTCTCTCTTCTGCCTTTGACACTGTCAATCACACCATCCTGCTCAACCGTCTGTGATAACCTGGGTATCACCGATCAGGCTCTGGCCTGGCTGACTGCTTTACTCTCTTATCAATCCTCCCAGGTCATACTGGGGCCCGTCCTATCATCCATCTCCCTACCTGTGGTGTTCCCCAGGGGTCTAATCTCTCGCCATGACTTTTCAACCAATACCTGGCAACTCTCGCCCACTGCATTGCCATTTTCTGCTCAAATTCCCAGTGCTACGCTGACGATACCTCATTTTCAGGCTACTCTCGGCCATCACCTCTCCATCTCTCATCTCCGATTGCCTCACTGCCATTCAAGATTGGTGTTCCGCCAATGATCTTTGTCTGAAGGCCAGCAAGACTGAGATCCTCAACAGCACACCTTCTCCATCCTTTCCTATCACTCTCTGGCAGGCCTCCTTTGGCCCTCCTCCTAGACCCACCTGCGAGGCCAAGAACCTCAGGGTCATTTTTGATTCCACACTTTCCTAAAAAGTAAAACTTCCTATTGCACCTCCTCGGAGGTACTCTGCCTTTCCTCTCCTTCCCCCAGAAGCTCACTGTCTCCCAAGCTCTGGTTCTCTCTAGGTTGGACCATTTTAACAGCCTCTTTCTAAATCTACCTGCCTCTACTCTCCGCCCTCTGCAACTAATCCAGAACAGGACTGCAAGACTTGTCCTTGGCCTCAAGCCCTGGGATCATATCTCTCCCGCTCTGAAATCTCTCCATTGGCTCCCAGTGGATGCAAGGATTAAATTCCAAACCCTCTGCATTTTCCACAAGGCTTTCTGGAGCCGGGGTCAAAAATATCTTCAGCAATCCCTCAGCAAATACCTCCCCTCTTGAGCTCTTCGCTCCTCTAACTCCCTCAGGGTCAGTCGTTTTACAAAGAAACGAGCTGGGGGTACATCTCGGTCTTCGGCTGGGGTCTCCCTCTAGAACAGCCTCCCTGCCACTCTAAAACTTGAGGAGAACCTTCTCTGGAAGCACCTCAAGACCTTCCTCTTTGCCTCTGCCTTTGGCCCCGCCTCTCCCCTGCCGTCTGTTCTCTCTTGGCACCATGCACCTGGCCACCCTCTGTCCTCCAGGCCAAGGTTCCTGCTCATCCTGCCACCCTCCCGCACTGCCTCCGGCCACCCCTTGCACTGGGGTCTGTATCTGTACCCATACTGCCCATCCCCTTTTTTCTTCCTGCACTTATCTGACCTACCCTGTCTGCTGCCTTAAACTCAGCACTTGCCACTTGCAGGCAGCACTACCACTTTTGTTGCTTTATTATTTGTTCTGTTCTCCTTTTGCTCTGCACTTTCCACTTCTCCTCCCTTCCCTGCACTTTTCCCCTCCCCCTCTCCCATGCACTTGCACATTCTCAATGTCACTGGGCCTAGTAAGATCGTTGTTTTGTTCTCCCCTGTTCCCCTCCATTGCCTTGTCGCGCTCTGAAACACTTCAATCCACGAAAGCCATGCACAATGAAACCCCATCCCCTGCATTGAATTGTGAGGCAATAAGTATTCAATTCAAAATCTGTTCCTCTCCCCCAAACCGCTTCTAAACACGTACTGGATTTGGGAAATGGGTAGGCATCACAGCCCCACATAGAGAGCCTATAAAAAATTAGTTGCTGCATCCAAAAATGAAATTATCCTGCAGCATGCTAGGTTATTTGCATTCCCAACAATTTTTATTATTTATTGTACATTTGTATGGTACCTATACAGCCAAGGAGTTTCCAGGCCGCCACAAGGCGGAGGTGAGTAGTGGTGGAAGGTGGGACGGACAACGGAGAAGAATAATAACGGTCCTACTAGGCCATGTGACAATCGGATCGTGCAAGTGCAGAATATGAATTGCAAGGGAAGGGGGAAGATCAGGGAGGATGGATGAGGGAGAGGGAACATGGGGAGTGCAGGAAGGAGGGGGCACATGGGGCTGGGCTAGTGCCAAGGGTGCTACGAAGGCAAGTGCCGGGGAGCAGGGGTAGCAGTAGTGCGAACAGGGTGGACCACACTAAGTAGGTTAGTCAGGGAAGGCTGCCCGAGGGAGAGGGCAAATGAAGGGGGTTCGGGGGAAAAACTGGTTGACGAAGGCCTGGCCCCGGTAAGACTCATAAGGGACCAAACAACCAGTCACCATTGCATTGGGCATTAGCATGGCAGGGAGAGCAGGAAGCAGGAGAAAAGGAAGGTCTTGAGGAGCTTCCAGAAGTTAAGGAGATCTGGCTCAAGTCAGAGAGGCAAGAGGCCGTTCCAGAGCGAGGTTCCTGTTGAAGAAAGTGAACTACCCACCCACTCTCTGCTTGGAGTAACATCTGATCTGCAGAGAGTTGGAGCTAGAGGACCGAAGGACTCTACCAGGGAGGTATTTAGGCAGAGATAGTTGGATGTATTGGAGTCCCAGGCCTAAAGCCTTGTGGATGATTTCACATTTCCACGACTGACATTGTGCAGGATATTCATATTGCATTAAAAAGTGCCCATACGTTTCTGGCCCGGAAAGGTGCATCTATTTTATAGACTTACATCAGCTGGGCAGCAACATGATCCACATATTCACAAGGAAGCCCCTCATGGCAAAGATGGCACAAGTCCTCCTCACTAGGACTCGTCCACTAGTCTCCCAGCAACACAGGCAATTCCAATCGACCCACCAGCCAGGCAAAGGACTCACACAAGTTGCCAGTAGGAAGTGGTAGGGCAGAAACTCCATGCGCAGTACATCATTAAATTTCTTCACGCAGTGCAGCTCCACGCCCAGATTATCATAAATGTACAGCCACTTCTTCTGGGCCACAGCAAACATGTTCTCAGTGTGCAGCCACCTGTGAGGGGTGGGGGAGAGGGAGGGGTGAGAGGAATAAACAAATGAAATCTACATCCACAGACAATGGGTGGGTGAACAGCACCAGAAAGCCTATCAGGCAGAGTAAAAATGCACAGCAATTTATGGGAGGAGAAAGCACAAAAAGCCGTACTGTGGACCAAGCGCAATGGAATGGGCTACTCTAATATATGTCTGGGTAGTTGGAGCAGGGTGGTGTAAGAGAGACTGATATCATGCAACCGCACATCAGAGAATACAGCTGCAGTGTGCAGAGTTCCGCTGGGTGCAAGAGGAGGCAACTCTAATCATTAGAAAAGGGGCAGAGAACCAAATGTGTAGCCACCCACTAGAATGTTACAACTTTTTTAATGCTGCACAACTAACAACAGCCAGGACATTCAAGAGGTTTTAGATGGGGGTAGAGAAACAGATTCAGCAAAAAGGGGTAGTGACGAGTCCAGGGAATTTGTCTTCTCCCCAAGGGGGAGCCACACCCTTGGGGACTAGGGAGGTGAGTCTGCTATGCTTAACACCCCCTAAGGGAAAGTGGGATCCCACTGGGCCCCCCCCCCACTTCCTCAAGCCTCCTTGGGGGATAAGGAATCCCCAACCAGGGATTATCGAGCCCCCCCTTTTAAGTCAGTTTGTCCCCCTTTTAGGACAGCAGATATGGTTACTGACCCTGTGATGAGAACGTCTCTTGAATTGCCAGAACCAATGATACCCCAGTCTTCTTAAAGATGGGAACATAAAGGACTAGTGAGTTACATGGGAGGGGGAGGAGGCGATGATCCAGCGGAGTAAGTCACCAAAGCAGAAGACGTTCCTAAGGGGCGGAGTCACAAGGCTGCAGTGTGCAGGGCAAAGACGCCAAACAGCCCATGCAGCAAAGCCTAGACTGCTCCAGCAGAAGTAACCCGACCGTGACAAGCATGGTGCCTGAAGATGGGAACCCCAAGGCACTGAAGAGCACAAACGGAATGAAACAGACGCAGAAGACTGCTGAGGAAACCTTGAAGAGGTTCCACAACAGCCGAGGAGAATGCCTCCCCCGAGGAACACTGGGTCAACGCATCAGGAGCACGATGGTCCCAGGGAGACTTTAAGGAAACCCTCAGAGAGGCGAGAATAACCCAAACTGGAGTAAGAGAAACAGATACTCTAGTCCATGTGGAAGTCAAGAGAGCCCAAAACAGGACAAGAGAACCCAATACCCGAGTCAGCGTGGAACATGAGAAACCCCAAACACCCAAGGCAGGAAGAAAGCTGAACCAGATACCAGAGTCAGTGTGAAATTTAAGAAATTTGAGGAGAGAGAAGCAGACACCTGATCCAGGGTGACAGAGAAGCCACCCCAAGCCAGAGCAAGAGAAAGATACTGGAACCATACTGAAAGTCAAGAAAGCTCATGCAGGGGCACACGAAACAGACAGAATCAGGGGGGAAGTCGATAAACCCTGTGTCGGGGAGTGAGAAACAGGCACCTAAGTCAAAGTGAAGATCAAACCACTCAAGAGTCTGGGGGAACAGCTACCCGAACCAAGGTGAAAAACATGATACCCCACAAAGTGGTGCAGAACTGGAAAGCCTACGAACAGCAGGAAAGCAAATAGCTCAAACCGAGTTGAAAACCAAAGGACCCCCAAAGAGGTCAGAACCCCCAATAACCCTTGAGGGGCTGAGAGACTGAATAACAGAAACCAGATTGAACCCCAGATACTCAAGTTGGGGTGAAAAACATCGCAGAAATACAGACAACCTGAGACAGGGAAAACATGTTCCCCTACAAGGGAAGGAGCAAAGCAGAGACATTGGATTACACCGAATTGTGAAATGCACAGCCAAGCAGACTGCCTGGGACAAGAGATCAGAACTAAACGTGGTGGTGAGAAACCAGCCACCATTTCCCCAACTTGATGGAGAGCCGATTTGCAGGCTACGTTTATGTTAGTTTGTGTAGTAACGCAAGGGACAAACTATAGGTAGATTAGGTTTTGGATGGAGGACTGGATTGATTGTAAGACTTACTGATGCGCATAGGTTCTTTTATTTTTCTGTAGAATAGGGAAAACCACCTCCTTAGACATCAGGTCAGGACATGCCCTATATATTTTAATAAAAGCGATCAGATACAAACATGACTTCTTGTCCGTCCCGCATGTCCGACTTACCACAGGGTCATAAAATTGCATTTAGTTGTGAAGCTACACCTTTAAGAAAAATCAGGGAATGAAGAAAAGCACAACACATATAAGAAACAAAAACACAAATGCACAGCTGGCAATAGTTGGAATAAGGTTGCAAGAGACTTGGAAAAGTACAAAAATTGACCATGCAGATCATTGGTGTGCCCGAGAAGAGGAGTATGCTTCACAGAAGGGAAATAAACAGAAAGCAGACCGAACCACTGTTAAATTGAGGCCAGTGCAGGACATCCCTCGTGGAAAGGGACACCTGACGAACACACTAACCAGGGAGATTGTACCAAGGCCTGCGGAAGTAAGTATTTCACAATGTAAGCGGTATCGTAGATTGGTAGCGATTCCACCCAGAGAGATGCATTACAATAATCTCGGGAACATGAAACAGGCAAACCTTTCAATCCATTATTGTCTTTCCTATTAATTAGACTATCTTCAGAGGGTTATTTTATAAATAAAGAGGTTCACTCTCAAACAAGGAGCACGAGTTTTGTTAACGTTGCTCAACGTCTTCATGAATTCTTGCTCTTATTCACCTTCATATTCATCCTTTAAGATTTGCACTTAAATAATGGCAAAGCAGGGCCCCATCTTCTTTGAAGGTTTACCCTGGGCACTTGCCACCCCTAGGAGACTGATATTCTACTGCAGGCCTCACAGTTTGCATTCACCACTGGAGAGTGACAATGGGCTCGTGGTGAGTAACAAATGGTGTGCGTTTTGCGCATGTTGAGCAAGGAGGGGGGAGGGGGGGGGACTTCAAAATGTTACTACCGTACTAGTGGGCATTTACATTGAGATCACAGGAATCCTGCCAGAAAGAAGCCGCCAGATTCAGGTCTGGCGGACATGGGTGTTGTGCAATACAAGGAGGTGGAAACAGCACTGTGGAGT
This sequence comes from Ambystoma mexicanum, assembly GCF_040938575.1. Taxonomy (NCBI): domain Eukaryota; kingdom Metazoa; phylum Chordata; class Amphibia; order Caudata; family Ambystomatidae; genus Ambystoma; species Ambystoma mexicanum. Next base: position 804,270,258 of record NC_090938.1, read on the forward strand.
CACAACAATGCCAGCTGTGTGCTCTACAAAACACTGGTCACACTGGCCCTTCAAATATACAGGCTTTTCCAGCCACCAGAAAGTAGGGTTCACACATGAAACAGCTGCTGACTAATCACGGATAGCCAAAGCGCTGACACTTTTCAGAAACAAACCTTTCCTTTTAAAAATAAAAAAAAGAATGTAGATGTCAACAGCAGCATAGTCAATCTTTGTAGCCACCCACAGGCATGGTGCATGTAGTAACATGAGGACTGCTCTAAAGACTTCCAGCCTCACCTGACGTCGTTCACAGACTCCATAACATTCATCTCGCAGGTCAGCTGCTTGGAGTTCCAATCTAGGGCCGCCACATGGCCCCTACGGCCTCCCAGGAGCAGGTGCCTGCAAAGAGACCACAGAGCTGCTGAGGAAAGAGCCAGAATGCAGTGTTGTGAAAACAGGGGTTCTGGATCAACCAGATATGAACAAGGTAGCAAATGGCTCTGCTGACAGAGATGGATGCAGCGGAAGCAACAAAAAGCAACCAGTTCACTGCCTGAAGCGATTAGAAGGCAGGACTTGGTACCCTTATGAGTAGGGACTCTGCCAATGCTCAAGGAAGGTGAGGATTTCTCCTCCTTACCTGCCGTTGCGAGTGTAGTTTAATCTGTAGGGACCAAACTGTTTCAGAAACAGGTTGAAATGCTGAAATGAGACAAGAGTTATGGGAGAAGGCAAAGGAAAAGAGTGAGAAATAGAGGCATTGATGCATGCGCGCCTTGAAACATTTGTGTATAGGCGCGTTATAAATGCCATATATCATGAATGACCCTGACCTTTGACCCACTGGTGATGTCCACAGCCTCGACAATGTCCTCCTGTTGGATGGTGCAGGTGTCTTCCCCGTCATCCCCTTCAAGGAACCTGGGGGCAAGAAACAATGGGGTCATAGTCGGATGTAGCTACAGGCACTTATTTGTGCTGCCTAGTGGAACAGCGAACGGCAGACAAATGCGAGAGAGTGAGAGCGAGAGAGAACGACAGGCAAAGGGAGAGCGAGAGAGAACGACAGGCAAAGGGAGAGCGAGAGAGAACGACAGGCAAAGGGAGAGCGAGAGAGAACGACAGGCAAAGGGAGAGCGAGAGAGAACGACAGGCAAAGGGAGAGCGAGAGAGAACGACAGGCAAAGGGAGAGCGAGAGAGAACGACAGGCAAAGGGAGAGCGAGAGAGAACGACAGGCAAAGGGAGAGCGAGAGAGAACGACAGGCAAAGGGAGAGCGAGAGAGAACGACAGGCAAAGGGAGAGCGAGAGAGAACGACAGGCAAAGGGAGAGCGAGAGAGAACGACAGGCAAAGGGAGAGCGAGAGAGAACGACAGGCAAAGGGAGAGCGAGAGAGAACGAGGAGAAGGAAGGGTTGGCATGGCAGGGTTCTGGCACTGAACTAGTGCAGGGACATCTTTCCCCCACTACGGAAAAGGAATCCAATGGGTCCCTGAACCAAAGCACAAGAGTATCAAAGAACAATCTTACCCAGCATCCTCTGGCAGTAACACATCAAAACGTGCAGCCTGTGTCTGGGCCAGCTCCATTTTACTTTCGAGTGTCTTCAGCTCATGCTTCAGCCTCCGGTTCGACACCAGTTTCTGAGGGAATAGGAAAAGGATGGGACGTGAGAAATGCACAGAAGATGCACTGGAGAGTGCAATGGACTTCAAAGCACAAATGAGAGAAGCACCGACTTCTGCAAGTGGACACCCTTGAGCAAGGGCGCAGATGGCAAATTAAGGGCACTACAAGAGGAGAGGGAGTTGTAGGTAGGGAGAATTCACCCAGCTGTAAGCTAAGCACCCTGTTGGAGATTTGTGAAAACGTATGCCAAAAAGGTGGATGCGAAGAATTAGATGCAAGATGGAGAATGAAGAGGCAGGAAGCTCCATGAAGGTGGAAACGAGGGGGGAAGAAGGGCCAGAATGAGATAGGGAGTGGGGAACATACAAAAAGTGACTGTTGAGTAGAGGGCACAATTTTTAAGGAACACATTCTATGGGAAATTCAAGGGAAACTAAGCAGCCTGTGAAGGAACCGAAAGATTGACAGAATGAGATAGGGGTGTGGACAATGATACAGGCCGCAGTAGTGGGTCATGCCCACTGCATCAACAGAGTAGGAAGACATTGAAGATGATTCAGCAAACAAGGTGGGAGAGTAGGGCAATCGGGAGAAGCACGTGAGGAAGCGGTGTGGCTGCCAATTGCAGTATTGTACGGGAGATGTGAGAAGGGCAGGCAAGTATTTGGGTATCAATGAGGAAATAGAAAAAGATTTGAATATGACAAATATTTTATGCACCGAGTTAGCTGAAAGAGTTTAACAGATCGCGACAGAAGGTAAGAGTTGTAAGGCTTGTTCTGGAGGAATATATGCTGTTCTCTGCTGACACACTACTTCATAAGATGTCATGCCATGTTCACAACTCTAGGCCGCGTGTTAATTCTTAGACTGAAGGCGGGGTGGGGGGGATGGCTGGTGTGGAGTAATCTGGGTCTCGTCAGCACTTACAAGTTCAGGTTTCTTGCCACGGTCAAACTTCTTGATGTTCTTCATGGGGACCGGAGCAGGCCCAGGGAAGGGGTCCGTTTTCTAGAATAAGAGCATCATGTACAATTATTGGAGGTTAGTGAAAACACACCAAGGAACCCAGATTCAGTCACATCTAACAACCCCTTGGATGAGGAGGCATTGAAAACACCCGCACCTCCACCTTCTCACTGACTGTACTACATCAATCAGGAATGCAGCCCACTCCACCACACTCTAGGTACTAGTTCAGAGAAAGATAATCGCACCCCAGAGATGAACCTCTTTTTGAGGGCCCCCGTCGGCTCCCCAGATGGTTCCATCTTCTTCTTCTTCTTCTTCTTCCGCTTCCGAGCTGGTTTTGATGCTGGCTCTGCCAGAGGGTCTCCATCCTCCTTAGACTTCTTGGGCTCTGGTGCAGCAGTTCCCAGATCCTTATCCTGGGTCCCCTCCCAATAGCGTTTTACAACCTGTAAAACAAACCATAGACTCAAAAATGGGGCAGTTTTTAAGGCTGGCCCTCAAGAACAGTTCAGCGATCAAGCACACCCATAGATGCAGTGGACACAGACATCTCCCTGCCCTATGATCCCCATTCTGAAGGTCTCTTGCTTGTGATAGTTGCTGTCGGAGCCCTCAAACACCCTTCCTTCTTGGTTAGTTGGTAGACTTAAACTACCACCTCTGGAAATTGCCAAATACAGTGCCCACCGCTGATGGCAATCTCTGTGGGAGACGTTCAGCAGATGTAATGCATAACAATGGCGTGGCCCAGAGGAGTTCATGCAGGCTAGTTGTCAAGCCACACGTGTTAAAGGGAAACTTTCTGCTAGGACGGCATGTGTCAAATATTAATGTGCTGCTCATTCGTATGGCTTTGGGGGCACTCCAGCACCAGACAAAAAGCCTTGCCAGCAAGAATATAATGCCCTAAAAGCTGCCCCATCTAACCTTATGAGGTTCAAGCATCAATGCTCACCAGACAGCAAGGAGGATGCCTAAGACGATGGTCCCCATACCCTGTACGAGATCGTTTTATATAAATTAAGATTTATCTGTGTGTGTTCCAAGAGCTCGAGCTGGCACTTAAAGCTGCATATACTGCTCGCCTGTGTCCAGGAAAATATGTGCGTGCTGGTCATGAAAGTGTGTCACCGTATTATGGAAATTCATAGGGTGGGGAGACAACCACTCTGTCCAGAGCAGAGCTTGAGGTAAGCAAGCACTCCATAACTTATAATAAGAGTGGTGTGCGAGTTATGCCAACAAGGCCACTGCCTTGGCTTCCATTGGCAACCTGTGAAATGAGTTCATGGGCTCAGCACACACTACTTTTTTTGGCTATTACGTTTTTGTGTTTTATTACATTTTTATTTTAAGTACACAAAAAAGGTAAAATGTAGCAAAAGTAATGCAATATTAGCAACCAGCGGAAACAGTGTAAACAAAACAATAGAGACATCAGGTTACAGCAAGTGGGATGACCATGATACCAAGAGGACTAAAAATATAAAAACCCCATAAAAGAAAGCACATCATGAAAGCATGCATATAATCTATACATTAGGTTTTACAATGCCAGTAAGGCAACCAAAATCAAGAACCATCCCGTAAGCACATCAGCCATACATTTGATCTGATATATGATGTGGCACTTGTAACGCGCCTATACACAAGTGTTTCAAGGTGCGACGAGGCAAGGAAAGGCGAACAGAGAGAGGACAGAGACAACGATCTTACTAGGCCAAGTGACAAGAGCTTGCGCAAGTGCAGGGGGGGTGGTGTGCTGTACATGGGATCAAAACAATAAGAAGTGCAGCCAGCAGGTGTCCAAGTGTGAAGTGCAAGAAGGGGGACTGTTACAGATACAGACCCAAGTGCAAGTGTTGCCGGGAGGGAAATCTGCGTGGTCCAACCGTGGCTGTTTTTACCGCAATGGAAAAGTTTGCATGGGAAATGTACGCACCACAAAAGGTTTGTACATTTCCCATTCAAACAAACATTTCAAAACCCTACGTACCCACACCCACAACAGACCCACACCCTTAACAGACCCAACATAACCAAACCCCACTTACCTTCTAAGACGCCTTGTGTCCCTGCGGCGCCAGTTCCCTTTCATGATCAGGAAGCAGCGCTGCAGGGTCCTTTTCTTTTTTTTGTTGGGTGTGCTGCGAGGGTGTCCCCCGCAACCCCCGTTCACTATACTATATAGTCTAGTGAGCGGGGTGTTGCGGGGGACACCCCTGCAGTCTTTTTAACCTACCTTAAATGCATACCAAAAAATAAAAAAATAATAATAAAAAAAAACACCGGTAAAATCGTACAATACCGCCAGGAGGCAGTGCGGGTGTTCAACAAGGGGGGGGGGTGGGGGTGGTGGAGGTGACAGGGATCTGGGCCCGAAATCAGAGGGTACTCCGGTTACCCGTGCATTATCAGACAGGAAATCAGCAGGGGAGAGGAAGAGAGAAGGCACAAGCAAAGAGGAAGGTCTTGACAGTTTTCTCGCCAAATGGTTGGCTGATGAATACAATATGGAACATACCCTGCTCGAGACCCCCGATACATCGAGTGCGATTACGAGAAACACTCTTGGCAGCCGCCCCAAGCACAATGTACCCAGCCGTTATAGTTATCTGTAGGTGGGAAAATCTGGCACAGTACATTGAAAGTCTTGAAGGTCCTACACCCCTACTCCCCACACAGACCCATATTGATTGGCGATAAAAGGGACCCTGATGAAATCAAAATTGTCCGATGCTGGGAAGAAGTGGGCATTATAACATGGGGCAGGGGGGACTTGTATGAAGGCATTACCTTGAGGGAACTCTCAGACCTTATGCAAAAGGAGGCTCTCCCTGGGGGGCAATTCCTGAGATACATGCAGATCATCAAATTCGCCAAGCACGCCTGGCCGGATTGGCCGACATAGCCACAACTGAACGCACTCCTGTCCCTTAAGTATGAGCTGGAAAGTGGCTGGAGGCCGGTGTCCCGATTGTACAAAGCCCTCATCGATGGCACACTTAGGGAACACGTACGTCTTAGAACCAGATGGGAGACAGACCTGGGTACAGCCTTCACAGACGAGCAATGGCAATGTGTGCTCCGCCACAGCAAGAATGTTTTACGTAATGCAAGATTTAGACTCCTTCAGATCTACACCGCATATATTTGACCCCGGCCAGGATTGTTAAGTTGAACAAAGATGCGACCTCCAACGGCCCCAGGTGCGGTAGAGCAGATGCTCACATGATGAACATGTTTTGGGAGTGTGTGAATGTGCAAGGGTTTTGGAATGCGATTAAACTCATCTGTGGAAATGCTGATATCACTAGATACCAATGGACCCAACAAGAATGCATTCTGCAGATGTATGCCAGGGATGGTAAGCATAAACACATTTCCAGATTTATGGATTTGGCCTGCATTTTGGGTAAGAGATGTATTGCTATGATGTGGAATAGGCATGTAACGGTATAACGGTATACCGTTAAAGATACAGTGAACCACTCAATTGAACAATAATAACCATCTCATTGTTTATACTGGTATACCGTTTATACCGTTAAGTGTGCTTTTCAATCTGATTTGGAAAGGCTGCAATAAGCAAGTGCTGCGCAGTCTTGGTCTTGCACTGTTGGATGTGCCATCTGCCAAGTAGTTTCAGTTGGAGCAGTTTTTAATGCCATTCCATAAACCACACGTGCCTGACACAAAATCAATATGTTAGCAATAGGAAGAATAAATACAGTGCCAAGAAGGAAAAGGGTTTACTTTGGGTTTGCGGCTTTGGGGTTTATATATTTATAATGGATAATGTTTGCTAAACATATGACAATGGGGGATTTCCCTGGTTCCATCATTGAATTTACATATAATAAGTCACACTGCGAAATTCACTCATCTCTGTGGGTATTCCCTGCTGCCATACCAAAGGGTAACATGTCTGATTACTGAACACCTTTTGGCCCGCAAGTAAACTAAAGGCTGTAGCGTAAAGAGAGCGTGCGTGTGTATGCGCACAAGTGCATACTACCTACCATCAGCTTCCATTGATCTGTGGCATGCAGGTTATAAAGATGGCAATATGTTCATCTTCACCAGTAGCCAGTGGGGGAGCTAAAAGCCTAAATGACCACTTAAGAAAAGCTATTCAGTTTGCTTTGCCAGTCGCAGCAGCACCCCCCCCCCTCCACACACGTGTTTGTTGGAAGCAAGGGGTGGCATTTCAGTGGAAATTATGTTGAAAAGCCCAATTCTGGCAAAGGGTGCCTGGTTTTGTTTGTGATGATAAATCGGACAATTTATGCCATTTTAGAAAATATTTGTTAAGATTGGTTAACTCCACCTGCTATACCGCGATAACCATGATATACCGTCATTTGGCAAGAAGGTTATCGTACCATCATAAAACTAATACCGTGACACCCCTAATGTGGAAGTCGAATAAGGGGCGAAGTTTGAGATGTGGTTGAATGAAATGCAATGCTGGAGCACTGCTGAAACGACGGCATGGGGTCGGGGCATTGATGTGCATGTTGGGGAAGTGGGCCTCCTCTTTGAAGCATGGAAGTCTTTGGTAAGTCTGCCTGCGTTGTACCCCTCGGGTGATAACCCCCCATGAGCCCTAGATAACCGATATACCCCACCTTTTTCCTTTACCTTGCTAAATTGACTACATAGACTTGGAGATTTGCTTTATACCCGTACAAGAGGCAATGCTGGCAAAGATTGAATGAACCGGTATTGCTGCAGCAGAATTGGTTGGTCTGTTTGTTTTTTGTTGTTTATTCTTTTTTTTGGTTCTTTTTCCCCCTTTGCTGTTCTCTTTGCTGGCCTGTCGCGACATGATATGTCTGCTGCCGAATTGTTATGTTTGACAAAATGCAAAGTTTAAATAAATAATAAGAGGAAGCTCTTGAGGTGGTTCTGAAACCGTGGATGGTTCTCCTCAAGTTTCAGAGGCAGGGAGGCTGTTCCATAGGGAGGCCCCAGCCGAAGAAAGATCTACCACCAACTCGTTGCTTGGAGATGCGACTGGCCCTGAGGGAGTTGGAGGAGGAGGAGCGAAGAGCTCGAGTAGGAAGGTATTTGCGAAGAGAGAATTGGAGGTACTGAGGACCCAGTCCCCTGAAGGCCTTGTGGACAATGCAGTGGGTCTTGAATTTAATCCTCGCAGCCACTGGGATCCAATGCAGAGATTTCAGTGCAGGAGAGATACAATCCCTGGGCTTGAGGCCAAGGACAAGTCTGCAGTCCTGTTCTGGATGAATTGCAGACAGCAGAGAGAAGAAGCAGGCATATTTAGAAACAGGCTGTTGCAGCAGTCCAGCCTAGAGAGAAGAAGAGCTCTAGAGACAGTGAGCTTCTGGGGGAAGGAGAGGAAAGGAAGAATACTTCTGAGGAGGTGCAGTTGGTAGTTGGACTTCTTAGAGACGTCAGAGATGAGAGGAGAAAAGGAGCGTGGAGTCGAATATGACCCCGAAGTTCTTAGCCTCACAGGTGGGAGCAGGAAGAGGGCAAGGGAGGCCGGCCAGAGAGTGACAGGAAAGTAGCATCCAGATGTGCCGATGAGGAGAATCTCCGTCTTACTGGCATTAAGGCAGCGTTATCCATGAACAATCCCCATTTATCATTAAATGCATCAGTTTCCCTCTGTTTGAAACTGGCCCTCTTATACGTGAGCATGGTCAACAATTCCTTCACCCAATCATCAATACAGAAGGTATTGGAGAATTTCCTCGCATGCAGATCTTTCCCACAAGCATGCAGCTGCGCAGTAGCCATATCTTCTTGGAAAATGACAGATCCGCTAATAGAGTGATATCCCCAAGAATCAAAAGGGCAGCCCTTCTCGAAATGGAACACTCCAACACCAAGTCCATCCTCTCACAGGCCCCTTCCCAAAAGTCTCTGGTCTTGCTGCAGAACCAAAGTAGATGGCTCAATGTGTCCCTTGTCTGTTAACATTTCCAGCACTGGTCACTTTCTGAAAGATGTCTCTTGAACATTTGTTCCGGGGTCCAATATGTGCTGAAGAGTAATTTGGTCTGGGAGGCCCTCAGACCCTAATCCATGCTCGTCAAGCAGACATTGTTACAGCATCTCTGCCAGCAGCCAGGGCTAAATCACCTTACCCAGTTCACCGGTCCAGACATTTGCAAACTCAGAAGCCCCTTTGCGATTTGACACAAGGACATTGTACATGGTGGTGGCCGGACGGGCAGCCTGATCACAAAGTTACAGCACTGATCAAGTAGCACTCTGCATGGTGATCGTCGAAGTGATAGCAAACTTGCCGGCAATGATCCCCCTCAGCTGTCTGTATTCAGCATAACTGCAGTCTCTCAAATCAAACTCTCTAAACAGACCCGTGAAGGGAATCCAGATTCCATCCTCAAACAAGGTCTTTCATGTACCGGATCCCACTCAGGTACCAGGATGGCCAAAAGAAGGCCTTCCTTTGCACACTGCTGGATTTAGCCAGATGGATGCCTCAGGGAATAGGAACAGGTCGCTGTTCCAACATCAAGATATGCTCCACCAGCATTCACACAGGAAAACGGAGGACTCAACGACCGAGAGCCCTGCAAGGTCATTGACAAGGCCCTGGGTTCCAGCTGAGATACAAGGTTGGATTCAAATTCAACCCACATGTCCGGACCAGCCCTCACCATGAGACATAAATGCCTCACAGAACGCGAGACGGAATTCGAAGGTATTCATCAAGTGCATACCACCCGGTTTTAATGAGAGCTGCATCTTCCACAGGGCTAGCCTAGACGGTTTGCCATCCCACAAGAAATACTGTACAAGTGCATCAAGTTCTTTGAAGACACATTTTGAAGTCTTGAGCAGAAGCATGGAGAGGACATAGTTGACTCTTGGCGCCATGTTAATTTTGATGCAATTGACCTTGCCCCACAGTGAAAGTTTCAGAAGCAACCATGTCAGTCCTAAGTTTAGTCAACAGGAAATCAAAGTTGATCTTCAGCAACAACTTCACCTCTGGGCCAATCCAACCCCCCCCCCCCCAGTACTTTATCCTCTGTGGACACCATGCAAACTGCAGGTGGTCAAACATATTGCATGCATGATCCAGTGATGGGAAGTACTTCGGACTTGCTCCAGTTGACCTGATACCCAGAGACATCAGATAAGCACTGGATGTCATCCAAAAGGTATGCAATGCTTGATTCAGAGTCACGCACAACCACCAGTAGATTTGAGAGATGTGAAGGGTAAGAAAGGAGTAATATAATAAGGAGGGCGATTTCGCCAGAACACTTCCATTTTCCAAGATCATGAGTATTTCCATTAGCTGTCAACATTATAGCCAACGGCTCCACTGCTAGAATAAACAAAGGGGAAAGCGGGCATCCTTGTCATGGCCCCCTCTTCAGCTGAAAGGACTCAAACAAGGCCATTAGTAAGCACACTGGCAGTGGGGCTCGCATACAATAGCCCCACCCAACACCTTCAGGCTTTGAAACAGGTTAAGCCACTCAATCGGATCGATTCTCTGCATCAAGGGAGATTGCCGCCACAGGAGCCCCCAGCTTACTTCCTTCGTCAATGGTGAAAAGCAAATTCCTCACATTGTCTGCCACAGATCTTCCAGTGACAAAATCAACCTGATTCTCATGCACTAGCGACGGCACAACTGTCTCCAACCTTGTTGCCAATATTTTTGCCAACATATTACAGACAGTATTAATTAGGCTAATCGGCCTCTAACTCGCACACCACGTTGGCCACTTATTCCTAAATAAGACTGCCACAAGACCATGCTTCATGGAGACTGGTAGTATCCCATTCTCGATTGATGCAGCGCACACAATCACGTAGAAGTTGAAGTGCACAGTCAGGTAAGATCTTGTTACCACTCAGATTTGAAATTGCAGAATGGATGTCTTCCAATGAAATTGGGGATTCTAGCCGAGCAGCAAGGTCATCCGACAACCAAGGTACTGGAGTCGGATTTAAAAAAGATGCAATTGCATCGCGCCCACGTGTGGTCTCAGAGTTCAACTAATGTTAAATAATGTCAGAGTCAGCAATAGGTTATCAGATGTGCGTCTCACCGGCCTGATGGTCCGGTCACTCTGCGCCACGTTCAACCTAAGTGCAAGTAGTCTCCCAGCTCCCCCCACCCCATGTTCAAAATAATTAATTTTACTCCTGAACAAGGTGTACTCTGCCCTGTCAGAGATGATGGCCTTCAGTTCATACTTCTTTCTGAGCTCACAGTGTACCTCCAGGTCATGACTTACAACATAGCACCACTCAAGAGCCTTTGCTTCGGTGGACGGCTTCTGAACTCCTTCTCCTTCCCTTTCCTGTAATGTCCAATCTTTGAGATCAGAACTCCCCGCATATAGCACTTCAACGACTCCCAAACTGAAGAAATGAAGATATCATCAGTTCTACTTATTGCAATAACGTTTGAGGTCACTCACAATCCCATCCTTTATGTGATTCTTCTCCATAAGAAAGACTTTGCTCGCGTGTAGCGCAGCAAGAGGTACATTGACACTGGCACATGTCAGTAATTCCAGTAAGACCAATGTCGGAGTCATAGCAACTAGGTGCCACAGGCCCAGAAGTCAAAAATAAATCAATTTGCGAGGAGAGGTCCTGGCGTGCAGAGTGAAAGCTATAATCCCTTTGCGTTGGGTGCTCCAGGCGCCAAATGTCTGACAGGTGAAGTTCATCAATCAAGTTGTCAAGCAACCTCGTACTCCTCATTGGCATTCTGGACCCGGCACGCATTGGATCCATGATTAGATTAAAATCCCCTCCCTCCCACCAAGACCAGAGTCCACAATGCAATTTGGGATGGATGTGTCGAGTGGATCATCCAAGTTAGGGGCATACACACAGCATAGCAAAGTCACACAGTGTCTTGGATCTTTTTAAATAAAAAAAAATAATTTGCACAGTCATCACATTACAATGCTTTCAGTTGCAACATACAGTGTTCCAATTATACAGGTGAATGGTCAGACATGTATTATATGGCATCTATCATATCACTTCAACTTGGTTTATCGAGCCGATGTTGCCCGAATCCCCACCTATGTCTTTCAGCCGGCTCGCCGGAGAGAGTAAAGTAAAATATACTTCTTCATTGTCATTCGCCCAGGTCATGCTCTCATCCACTCTTTCAACGAAGTGGGGACCTTACTCTTCCAGAGTAGCAACATGGCACGCTTGGCTAGGAGCAGGCATAGGTTTAGGAGTCTGCAGGGAACCAGAGTTCATTTTGCCTACATAGCCCAGTAAGCAGAGTCCGGATTCCTACACCATGGGTTGATCCACCATTTCTTCCAATGCCTCGCATAGATCTGCCCAATACTCACCACATGACCACAACATATGCAGTATATCTGCATCCTCACTACATCTGGGACACCTCCCTTCTGTTGCGGGATATATTTTTTTGAGGCGGGTCGGAGTGAGGTGCAATCTGTTAATCTTAAAATGGATTCATCGGTACTTGGAATTGCAGATATGCATTTTGTTAATCTGCAGAGTTGCGCCCAGTGCATTTCTGTAAATGTGACCCCCCTAGGTCCTTTTCTCCACTCCCCTTTAATATCTGGTGCTGGTAACTTTCTAGCTAATGATGTAAGTTTGTACAACGCAGAGGCTGTTTTCTTAGTTGCCCTGGGAGATGATGTATACCTTAAACTGGGGTGCGAGGGTGGCTCACTAGGGAACCCATCCCATGAGGTCGCTAGCGCAGAGCGCTGTCTGAGGTATTGCAATTTCTGTACAGTGGCATCCCCAATAATGGTCTTGATGACATCCCAGGCGACAAATTGGCCATCACAGAACAGGTCTCTGAAGTGTTGTATGCCCTTCTCCCCGCCAGTGTGTAGCAAGGTCCGGGTCCAGCGTCGGGGGCAGGTATGGCGCACCCCAGACCGGCATTTCTGATTTGCACATTATGGTATGTCTAGGATGACCAACCAGCCTGGTCCATGCCCGTTGTGTGACCCCGGACTGGGTCCATTTGGTTATCACCCACTGTTTTCCCCTCGGATAGCCCGTGTAGAAGATGAGCAGGGTTTCTTCCTTGTGTTTCCAATGCTACGTGGGGCGCGTCTTCCTCCACCCAGTGCACTGCGTAATAAGCTTGCGCGGCCAGGCAATAAAATTCGAAGTCTGGGGCCATCAGACCCCCATGGTCATACGGCATTGTAAGAAGTTCCGAAATCGCATGCGCCTGCCCCTTTAGTGTCTTGGATCTTAACTGTAACAAACAATTCTACCATCTGCATCCGAGCTGCCGGAAAGGACCTTTAATGGCAAATTCTTCCCCGACTAGTATAGATAACCCCTCCTACTTGCTGTGAACGTTAAAAAATATGCAGGAATACACAAAGCAAAGCCCCTGCTGTTTTCACACAGTGGAACGACGAAACAAAAAGGTGAGCTGTTGCTCAAGTGAATTGCAGGCCAACTGATTCCTAGGTTATATACGGTGTCCTTCACGGACCTGCAGTAATGTGAGGGATCGAATGAGTTCAATTTGCTGGCAAAAAACATCAGATAGTGGAGTGAGATGTGCAAATGTATGGACCAAGACCCCAAAAATACATTTGTTTAATTAGTACTCCTCACTGCAATGTTTAAATGTTACATTGAAACAGAAATAGAAAACCATAACTGAAGTAAATCAGGCACCATAACATTTAATTAGGGGAAATGAAAGATAGTAAACCCATGCAATCACTATGATATGTGCATCAGCACGAGCCACTGAAACATTTAAGAAGCAATAGCTTAATTGTACATCTTCTGCTAATACATTTGTGACGCACAATAGGCTCTATTAAGGGCTGAACATGAAATATGATTAACTATATGAAAATGATTATCGAGATGTAATATGCAGCCACAATTTATAAGCAAATGATCCCCAAATGGCGGACTAGCAGACTTGCTGAGGACTATCCTATTGGCTCAATACACCAAATGAAATACTATTCCAATAATAACCAACGTACCCTTCAGATCTAGAACTATAAACATCCAGCCCTACAGATAAGGGGTGTATCGGCCACTTTTACTCCCTATAAATTGGCAAATACGGCCCAAAAATAAAAATAGGGAGTAAAAATACCCCCAGCAAAAAAATAGGGAAAAGACATCTAGAAACTTGCACCCCTGCCTTCACCCGCACAGCTCCATGGATACGACTGCACCAGTGGTGCATACAGTAAACCTGTGTCTTTTAATGTGCATGTATAACTAGGTGCAAAAATATTTAAAAAAACAAATGTTTCAGTTTAAGTTAAATATATATTTTTAGTCGCTAATAAAATACTCTAATTGGGAATTGGACTTGCATTCTTACTCCCGATAAAATCATTTTACTCCCAATAAAAAAAAACATTTAAAAAGGGAGTAAAATACTCCCACTTTCAAATCTTATCTGGAACTGTCAACTCCACAAGTGACACTATGCAGCCACTAAGTACTGTGATAACAGATCCAAGGGATTCTTTAATTATTTTATACATAGATTATACTTTATAACAGTTCAAAATTGCCACAACATCAAACAATGGAACAAGACAGAAGTACAATACAGGTGTCATACAAAAAACAACGTCCCTCTACAAAACACGGTGGAAACACAAATCTGCAAAATAATGAGAAAAAAAATACATATCTATTTATTTTTGTCCATTCATGCAGCTAACATTTTACAGACACCAACAAAGGGCTCCCAAAGTGTTTTCACTCACTCGCATAGCCAAGTAGATCTTATAAAGAGCAAGTAGGATTTGCAAGAGATATTGGAAAGTTTTAATTTAACATTTACTTTGCAGTAAATGTCAGATAAAGGTTTCACTATGCATGGCTGGCTTATGGGTGGCAGCAGTGTGACAAACGTAAAGTGGGTATGTAGTAACATGCACCATTTTACAGAAACCGCACTTTTGTTCGCCGTTGTCATGGGTCGAGTGCACTTCTCTTAGGTTGAATAGGTAAACTAATTTACTCGACCTGCAGGTCTAGCTGAAGTTTAAAGAATCTGCAAGGCCTGAAACCTTTCAATAATGTGTTTTTCAGTGGTACGCAAAACTGCTGCATTGTTGCTCAGTTTTAAAATTACTAATCAAAAAAGAAAATTATTAGCAAACTCTGCTAATCAATTTCTGAAATCTAATTTATGCCTTGTCAAGACTCTACCATTCCAAGGTACCAGTCAGTCCCAGACCACCAACCATAAAACTGTTAAACCCCCAATCGATCGAAACAACCAAAACGAGGGTGGGGAGCATGGGCACCAACGGTGTCTGGAATGGAGCTGTAGTCCGTTAGATGCCATGGCCTCGAAGTATCCTCTTAGCCCATGTCTGCAGTACCAGGTGCACACCAGGTTAGAAATAGAGTCAGTATTGTTTTTCTTCAAATAGTTACCAATTAGTTGTAGCTTCATGCTGGATGAAAGAAGATGGACAGAAGGGGCTGGGACCAATGGCCCGACATCCCTTATGGAGCAGGTAGCCTATGTATAGGGTCTCGACCAACCGACCATATGGATTTGTACATTATGTAATTTACATCACTGATGACGCAGTGTGCCTTCATAAAGTGTTGCGTGGACTGAGTTTGCCAGAACGTTCGCGGCAGCAGGGTGCTTTGCTGGTGCATTTTCTATTTTTGTGGAAATACAACTTCTGTTCTCCTTGCAAGAGGTGTGCTGGGCCTTTTTCCCCTAGCGGGTTGCATTTTCTTTGGTGCGAGCGGTGAGGGGGTTTCTCTACACTAGCCCCTATACAACTGAAATGACTCCGACATAGTACCATTAACCGAGATCCTCGCCGATGCACCACATTTCAAACAATCATATTAATTAACATTTTGCCAAAGCCCATTCTACCCAATGCAAACTTCAAAAACCTCCAGCTGACCCCATCAAAAGTACTTTTCCGCATCCAAAAAAAACGAAGACTGGTTTCGAATGAAACTCAAAATTGTGACCCAGTACTTTGAGAAGGGCCCCAATATTGTCATATCCGTGTCGCTGGTTCACAAACCCAGACTGAAGCATTAATCACCTCTTCAATGCAACCAATCAGCAAAAATCTTCACTAGGATCTTCATATCAAGTTGATAATTTTCATACCTAGAGTGTTCCTTACCGAGTTTCGGAAGCAAAGTAATGAGGGTTTCCTTCATCGGACATAATTCACCCCTCTCTAGCAAAAAAATGATAAAGATTACATAAGATCGGAGAAAGAAGATTTGAGAAGGACCGGTGAAATCCCACAGGTAGACCATCTGTACCTGGTGATTTATCCACCTGCAAAGGATTAATAGCCGAGACACTCAGTTTCATTGATCCTTTCCTCAAGCCCCGAATAACTAACCTCTGACAATTTGAGCTGATCAATCCTCAAACAATGGAGCTAAACAGTTTGAAAAATGGTGGGGGTATGCTTGAGGCGAGCTGGTGGTGTTTTATGTGGCCACAGCCACCAGATTTAAGCCCACAAACGTTGGGGTTGCGCAATCTGGGCCACGGACCACATTTCCCCAAGAGGCTCTTGGCAATGTGAAGGCGTGCGCACGCAGCCTCGCTTGTGCGCATTTAAGATGCCACCTGCCCGTGCCAGTTGAGGCTTATTGTTGATCTCGGCCTGGGCGGTGGCCGCAGCTATCACGGAGTAGGATGAATCACTGTGGTAGTGACTGGAGGGCATGGAGAGCAGTAGCGGACGAGGCCATGCGAGGGCGATTGCCTGCGAGGTAGGCTGTTCAAGGCACCATGCAGTTTGTCCTGGTTGCTTCACGGGGCGCCTGGACCACAGATAAGTACCACAAATCCTACATGGCTGTTTAATGATCACTGAAAATGCGCATGTGTGACCACTTACACAATGCACGTGTGTGGGGTGTTTAGCCTTACCTCGATGGGGGAAAAAGCTATCTGGGGTGACGTTGGGAATGTATAAAGCAATACAGACAGTAGGAAGAATGGATAGTGAGAGACACTCAGTTTGAAAGTTCATTCATACGTTTGTTTTGTGTTCCAAGTCATACTTTGCCACCAGGCCATGAGTACTGTGAATTCAGGTGGAGAAACCACTGAGGGCCGTTTCATTGCCCAATCACGCTCTTGGCTCATCCGTTTCCGTCAATTGTCATAAGCTTAACATGACTTCAAGTCCCTTGGGAGTCACTACTTGCTTGTGGAATGAAGCTCAAAGTTCATTTTCAGCACACAAGGGAATGCTACTAGGATCTAGAGCTGTATGTGATGTGCATTTATGGTCCATGTTACATGCGTAGGAGGTTGGGGTGTGTAGGGGTCACGCAGATAGTTCAGGATATTAGGGTAGGTTGCCGGAAACATATGTGGCAAAGTATTAAGGTGGCTTTCCCTAAACTCCCCTTACCCATCCAATCTTGCTACCCCAACCCTCTTTTTGGTTTCCCTACTTCCCCTATCCTAACCACAACCTCTCCCTAATCCATCTTCCCCTTACCCCAATGGCTGCCTCGTGGTTACCTGTACTGCTAACATCCAGGAACCCGTGCCAACCACAGTGGGAGGGTCGAATCCCTTCGGCTTCTGTGGTTTGGGAGAGGGTATCTATACCCTTCCCTTTTCTGGTTGTGACAAACTCTCAGAGTAAAGAGACTCATAGTACCTTTGAAAACATTCACATATCTCAGCATTAGCCAAAATTGACTTAGCGTCATCACTCACTAAATTCCTTACTACAGATAACCAAGAGTCAACAGGCCAACTGGCCACTATACCAAAACGCCCGTCTAGCATAGAATAATCCTCTTTCAGTTTGTACATCAATACTCTTGTTAAGCAAGTCCTTCATTCTGCCCGAGAGATGCCCTCTGGCTAATGAGTTCCCCCATCACTGTTGCTTTGAATCAATCCCAAACTGTACGCTACAGTGCTCAAATTGTCAAGGAAATAACGGTCAATAAAACTATCTAACACACGACAAATCGTTCAATCTTTCAGAACATTTGAGCATAGTCGCCATCTTCTGCAACCTTGACTGGCCCCATTTAGTACCTTTTAAAAAATGCACACTACAAAGGTCAGAAATATTCCTTTCCTCAATATCAACATCAGACACCATCAAATAATGTCTCGGAAAGAAGAAAAAAAGAATCCAACTTCATATAGGAATCATGTACTGGAATATAAAAAAGGTATATCGCCACACACCTGGAAACTTGGCTTTCTAAACATCCACAAAATTGAAGCTCTCCACCGTACATTTAGGATCTCTTGTCGCACTATTCCCAGAGTATCTGCAGTCCACAGACCTGTCCAACTTACCATCCATAACACAATTAAACCCTAGCCCCCCCCCCTCCCCCAAAATAATCATCAGTTCACCATCCAAACTCCCCAAACGTGTAGACAGGTTGCTGTAAAAAACACAGCGCAACCAGAAACACCATAGATAGATCCAACAATGACCATCAGACCATCACTCCAGCCAATACAATAACAGCCAATACAATAACAGCCAATACAATAACAGCCAATACAATAACAGCCAATACAAACCAACCCTCAGAATCACTCACAATTTTTCGACTACAACATCCAGTCCATTACGGATCAAAATACAGACCCCTCTGGATCTAGTGGCAAAGCTGCTAGTAAAGACCTGGGTATATCTGGAGTTCAATCTTCCTCCGGCACATGCGTTTCTTGACAAAGTGCAAGGTGCCCCTCAATCTCCATAACCTGCTCAGTACCTTATTCTTCTTGGAGGAACAGTTTATCCCTCCGACTTTCAGGTTAGAAAGGTAAAACTATTCAACATTGTTCAAAAATTAAATTAAAAGTAAGGCAATGACAGTAAAAAAAACAAAGGAAAACAAAAACATAGCTATAAAGTTGCCCCAAATACAAAATGTGACTAGTTCGGTGATCCAATAGTAGGACATTCAAAAAGTACCCAAAGCAGATCACCCCCACTCCCCCAAACCATAAATGCTCCCACTACAGAAAATATATAGCAACGCACAGCAAATAATGAAAAGTACAAAAAGCACAAACAAAACATCACAAAAAAGACAAGTAAACAAATTCAAGGTAAAGAACCCTGCCACTAGCAGAGTATAAAACAGTACAATCCTTAACAAATGTATCAAACAAAATCTGTACCGCACACTTCAGTATACCCCCACCTAGTTAACACTAACCTGCCCCCAACTGTCTAAGCTAACCAACATTAGATGTGATGAAAGAAAATAATAACCAAAGAAGTCAAACGCCACACCCAGGCAGGCAAGCACCCCAATCCTCTCATCAATAAACCTTTCCTGTAAACCCAGTTACCCAAGCAATACAACCTTGCCTTTACTTGTCCATGCCAAAAACAAGAAAAATGATGTCCCTGGATTTATCTGGGGGCGTAGATTATACTAAAAGGTGGGCAACAATCACATAACAAGCTGTCCCAAACTAACTACAGTAAAACTGAATCTGAAACCAATTTTCTTTAATTATACTGTAACCCACCTGAGCCAGCTATTTAAATAGGTACATTTTCAGAGCCCTGCAAAACTGATGTGTTTTTTTGGTCCCGAATTGCCAACGGTAGGTTGTTCCATAGTTTAGGGCCATAAACACCAAATCTATGGTTACCTCTAAACACATGATTGGACTCAGGAATTTCCAATGGCAACTTGTCCCTGGCACGCAGCTGCCGGATCGAATGATACCACCAGATTTTCTTAGATAGATATAAAGGAGCCTGATTATTTACACACTTCAACACAACGCCTAAAATTTTAAAATCTATTCGGTCCTTCACTGTGAGCCAATGCAAGGAGCGACAGAAATTGGAGATTGGGGAAGAATTGCTAATTTTAAAAATCATCCTTCGTGCAGCCTTTTGGGCTTTTTGCATACAATGCATTTGAGCGAGTGGTATGCAGGCAATTACAATAGTCCAAGTGGGAATTCACCATGGCCCGACCGCAACTGGGTGGTGCTCTCCCAGAATAAAAAGGAGGGCCTGTCGTAGAAGGCCCAAGGTATAAAAGACAGATTGTATCTTTGCACTCACTTGGGCTTTGCATCCTAGGTCTTCTTGCCAGATGCAACCAAGATTTTTAACTTTAGGAGCAGACTGTAGATGTGCATCCAAGCATCATTGTGGACCTGGCCGCCGCTTGGGATTCAAGAGATGTTTGGGACCAAACAATGCCACAGTTTTATCAGCATTCAACAGAAGCCGGTTATAGGACAAAGTTCTCACTTTCAGCAGACACTTTAGGTCTCGTCCACACTCCCTAGTTTTACGAACACTTGAGTGTCGTCCGCGTAGGAATGGAAGTTGACTTTGTGTGTTCTAATAAAGTCCATCAAGGGGCCCAGCTAAAGGTTGAATAACAGGAAAAAGTGATGACCCCGGTGGGACTCCACAACTCTGAGGGAGGGGGGTTGAGGTGAAACCCCCATCTTAACCAGTTGCTACATTTCCAAAAGGAAGGAAGCAAATGGACTGGCTTGGGTCGAGAGGTTACCCATCTCTCTGAGCCTTCTGAGTAGAATGTGGTGATCAACTGCATCGAAAGCTGCAGAGATCTAGCAGAACCTGGGGGGGGGGGCAAATACCCCTGATCTGCCACCCCAAGAACATCGTCCCACATCGCTATCAGTGAACTCTCTGTCCCAAAACATGGATGAAAACCAGATTGCAAAGGGTCCAGTATAGATTCTTCATCAATGTATTTTTTTTAATTGGGAGGTCACGATCCTCTAAGATTTTAGCCAGCCAAGGGAGGCTTGCCACTGGACGAGTTTTTCAATTCCCCAGGATCCAAATTCGTTTTTTCCAGAAGAGGTGAGACCGTGGCCTTTAATGTAGGAGGCACAACCCCAGTAGACATATTGACAAAACCTGCCACAAAGGAGGCAATGTCCTGTGCTAGCATTTTAGCCATCAGTGCAGGTGTGCAACTGGCGGGTGGGGGACCTGTGCCCGAGATCAGAGGGTAGCCAGGTGACCAGTGCAGTTTCATATTCAGCCAGGGGAGAGAGGGAGAGAAAGCAGAAGCGAAGAGGAAGGTCTTGAAGTGCTTCCGGAACCGGAGATGGTTCTCCTCAAGTTTCAGATAGGCATGGAGGCTGTTCCAGAGGGAGGCCCCAGCAGAAGAAAGATCTACCACCTAGTAGCTGCATGGAGAAGCGACTAACCCTGAGGGAGTTGGAGGCGGATGAGAGAAGAGCTCGGGAAGGAAGATATTTAGGAAGGGAGAGTTGAAGGTATTGAGGTCCCAGAAGGCCTTGTGGACAATGCAGAGGGTTTTGAACTTAATCCTTGCTGCCAGTGGGAGCCAATGCAGAGATTTCAGTCCTGGAGCGATACGATCCCTGGGCTTGAGGCCATGGACAAGTTTTGCAGTCCTGTTATGGATGAGTTGCAGAGAGTAGAAGCAGGCAGATTTAGAAGGAGGCTGTTGCAGTAGTTCCACCTGTAGAGAACAATAGCTCAGGAGACAGTGAACTGCTTGGGGAAGGAGAGGAAAGGAAGAATACCTCTGAAGAGGTGCAGATGGTAGCGTGACTTCTTAGAGATGTCATTGATGTGAGGAGAGAAGGAAAGTGTGGAGTCGAAGAGGACCCAGAGGTTTTTGGCCTCACAGGTGGGAGCAGGAAGAGGGCCAAGAGAGGCCGGCCAGAGAGCGACAGGAAAGGAGCGAGCAGGTGTGCCTATGAGGAGAATCTCCTGGATGGCGGACAGACATCCAGAGGTGAGAAGAAGAGGTGGCTTAAGGGAGCCTGAAAATGAGCTCAGTGTCATTCGCATAGCACTAAAGGTTGGGGCAGAGAGCGGCAGTGCGGTGGGCGAGAAGTGCATGATATTGGTTGAACAGTCAGGGAGAGAGGTTAGACCCTTGGGGAACACCGCAGGTAGACAGAGAAGAGGAAGGACCCACGTTGGACCTGGGAGGGTCGATCAGGGAGGAAGGCGGTCAGCCAAGCCAGGGCCTGATCAGTGATGCCCAGGTTATCACGGAGACGGTTGAGCAGGATGGCATGGTTGACCGTGTCAAAGGCAGAAGAGAGATCAAGTAAGATGAGGACACGGGGTGTTGGAATCAAAGTTGGAGAGCAGGTTTTCACGGATGTTCAGGAGAGCATGGCCGAAAGTTAGCCGGGCAGGAAAGGTCGGCAGAGGGTTTCTTAAGAAAAGGGTGCACAAGGGAATGCTTCAGGGGCGGGGGGGGGGGGTGGGGGAAGACTCCAGTGGCAAAAGAGTGGTTGCAGAAATCTTGTCTGCTTGTCTGGAAACCCCATCTGGGGAGAACAGTGGAAACGCAGAGAAGGAGGGAGGGGATGTGGCCAAAGAAGGGCCAGAGGATGAGCAGGGAGTAGAGGAGGGAGGAGGAGAGGAAGAAAGAACAGGATGTCCTGAGTTTTAGAGATGTAATGAGAAGCCAGGGCTGTGCAGAGGGCCTGGGAGGGGACAGGACAGGTAGAGACTGCAGCAGGATTGGCCAGCTCCTTGCAGATTTTAAAGAGATGGGCTGAGTTGTTAGATGCCGCAGAGATGCTGGCTTGGATGTGGGCTCTCTTCTTGGTGCCGACAGAGAGCCAGTATTGCCTTTGGAGTAGGCAGCAGGCCAGTTTGTCAGAGGATGTACAAGAAGCACGCGATTTCCTCTCAGCCACCCTGCACCCGCGTTTAAGGGTGACAAGGTCTGAGTCGTGCTAAGAGTTTCACTTGGCTTTGGGCTCCAAGCAGATCCTCATGACAGGGGCAAGAGCATCAAGAGTATCAGATACAGCAGAGTGGAGCATGGAAAGGGCTGTGTCAGGGTGTGAGTCAGCCAAGGGGAGAGGCGGGGGGAGAAAGTGGCAGCGAAAACCTCAACTGACACACGCTGCATGGGTCAGGTAACCAAGAAGGTAGGTGGCAGTGCTGGGGTTGGCTTGACCCGAGGGGTAGAGAGGGTGAGATGGGAGGAAAGGAGAATGTGGTCACTCCAAGAGAGAGAAGTGTTGAGATCAGAACTTCAAGAGTGCGGCCTGCAGAGTGAGTCGGGCCGGAGCGGAGAATAGAGAGAGAGAAAGAGTGCAGTGGAAGGACAGGAAGCATCCAGGTGGATGTTGAAGTCTCCCAGAAGGTGGTTGACACCAGGAGGAAGGAGGAGGAGAAGTCAGCCCACTTAAAGAGGAAGGAGGAGGAGGAGATCTGACCAGGTGGACGACAGATGGTAACCACAGTAAGGTAATGGGGGAGGGGAAAAAGAGAAAAAGAGAGAAAAAGAGAGAAAAAGAGAGAAAAAGAGAGAAAAAGAGAGAAAAAGAGAGAAAAAGAGAGAAAAAGAGAGAAAAAGAGAAAAAGAGAGAAAAAGAGAGAAAAAGAGAGAAAAAGAGAAAAATCCACTGTGGGAAGATCAGGGTTACACCCACTCCAGAACAGTTGGCCCTGGGCACGGAGAGGATCTTGTAGCTAGCAGGGAGGAGAGTGTCAAAGCTTGTGACAGAGTTGGCCATGAACCATGTCTCAGTGAGACCAAGGACATCAAGGTCAATTTCCTCCAGGAGGCAGCAAATGTCAGAGGAGTGTGACAGCTGAGCAAGAGTTTAGAGTGCCAATATGGAGAAGGTTGCCACCCTTGAAAGACTTCCGGGGAGGGGTACAAATCAAAAGGTACGCCCTGCGGAGGTGAAGAAGCAACCAGAGCGGGGTCAGAAGAAGCAGAAGAGGGCAAGGTAGCCATGGAGGAGACGACAGGTTGCATTTCTGTACTATTAGGACGCCTCCTTTACTCTGATTGCATTAAAAGTGGATCTACATTTCCTCCACTTGTTTTAAGACTTGCGAAGTTGGGCAAGATCTCGACAACCAGGGATCGGCGTTTCTTTTAACCTTCCCCTGCCTCAGCGGGGCTATTTCAAACCAGATATTTTCCAGAATCGCTGTACCCGATTCAAAGAACTTTTCACAAACCTGTGCTTCATCCACCACTTCAATGGCATTTCCTACCTCTGGCCCAGAAGTTCTCTAGATCGATCGGGGTAAACGAGACCAGGTCTGTGTAGTATTTACCATACCGCCCCCCAGAATCAGATTGTCCAAAAATGAAAAACCTTGCAAAATTATCAGACCAGGAGATGGGTAAAGTATTCGTGGCACGAGGGCATACTTCTACACATAGTAACACATCAAGACAGTGAATAGTCATATATCCAGATTCCTGTGCCTGATTCGATCAGAAACTGATTTTCCAGGAAAACTTTGCTGAGCCTGGGGGCCTGTACCCTAACACAATCTCAATAGAACTGGTGGCCGATATCCATACAATGCAATGGCCAATCTGTGAAAAAACATCCCAATCAAGGGCCTCTAAATTAGACATTTTAACAGAAGTTCTAGAAATCACTGCTGCCCCCTCTCTGTTTGTTCTATTAATGAATTGAATCACATAATTATCACGCACCAACCAGTGAAAAATAGCCCGAGCTGAGTCAGTAAACCATGTTTGCGTGAGGAACACGATATCTACAGCCTAAGTAGAATCATGAATCTGAGGAGTATGCTTTACTGAACACCTTGCATTAAGCAGGGCCGATCCGAACAAGGCTCTGTTTATTTCCTCCCGCAAGCAGAGCAGGTAGCCATTGTGGGTTTCTCGAATCCCAAGACTTATTGTGAGCCTGAAATGTAATTTGTCCCATGCCTTTATCCAATGCCACCAGGGCATCCCTGGTAAACAACACAGGAGCCATCTCCACTCTCTCCATACCGCTCACTTACCAGTATTCTAGTACCACCGGCCGGAGAGAAACATAATTAGTACTGAGCAGCGCTGTGATACGGGAGAATAGAGTTCAAAATCCCTCTCGGGTGTTGGAGCCTCTGTTCTCCCTTTGGATATTGAAATGAACGGAGTGCCCAATTCAATAGAATTCAGCGAGTACAATGTTTAAAAAACAATTATCCCATTCAGATACACTAAAAAGAATAGTTCAAAAACTAAGGAGCACTACATTTTACTGACGCTCAGCCATCTCAAAGCTTACACTGATAATTCTGACAGATATCACGTGGCGTTTAACATTATTTTCAACTGAAGTAGGGGACCTCAAGGACATTGTAATAGAATAAATCTGCCAGAACACAACAACTTATTGCAAGATCACATCCCCTTAAAAGATGGCACGTTTCAAGTACACACCTCACACAAGGAATTTGCATCAGACACAACATTACCACACCCATGCAATATAGCTCATCACCAATGGGTGTCGCTAACTCGACATCCATGATTTGATCACCACCCGAAAACTCAACATCCTTGCAACCACTAAACGTGGCTGCATGCTGCCTCAGGCCCTGCCCTTTGGATTGCAATCCATCCAGGTTTCACGATCATCCGATGTGACCAATCCAATGCCAGGGGTGGAGCAGTACCACACGTAGCAAGAGACTCCCTAGCCAACTCCACGCTATCGGACAATTGTGATATCCGGCCTGTTAAATTGACACTCTTGGTCTTCAACACTATGGCTCTCCATACCATCTACCGCACCCCAGGCTCTGCATCCTCCTTCGAAGAGGACATTATACACACTCTGGCAGTAATATTAAATCTACCTCCAAAATTATTCTTTTGGGAGATTTCAACCTAGGATACAACGACCACAGATTTAGTTGCATCCTCACTCGCTAGCTCACCGACGGCATTAGGCTTTCAAACATAACGCCCCTACGGACAATAAAGGACGCATCCTAGACTGGATTGCTGACTTAAACTGCCAGGTCAACAACCTTACAAATAACCCTTGTCCATAGTCAGACCATAACTTTGTGCACTTTGGGGGGCGTGGCTCGCGGCCATGCTGTGAGGTTGACTATCTGTGCAGCTCCTGAATGATCCCGGTACATTGATACTTGTACCAGCCCGATTTCACACAAAAATCACATAAAACCAGGGTCTGATGCTGTGTGGACTGGCCCCGCATGCAGGGCGACTCCGAAACACGACGTACGCAGGAGATCAGAGTGGATGAAGATTACCGCAAGAAAGCCCAAGATGGTGGCCACTGTGCCTGGATGTGCTCTCAGCCTCTCCACCGACAGGCAATTGGAGTGACAAAGCAGACTGGAAGGAAGAGGGCACGGAGCGGTGCGTGCAACGGAAAGCTGGAGGGCAGCGTAGAGGAGAGTAAGGCGCCCACCTGCTCGCTCCGGCGAAGGGAAACTACTGGTGCTGGGCCTATGCAGCTGGCCTTGACCTGGGTGATCCCACGGGACCTGCGAAAAAGTGTGTGGGCTGTGCCAGTTCTGTACATTTAGGTGCATCAAGGACGAGACAAGAAAGCGGCTGGAAGAGCGGCTCCATGCCAGTCCCTGCAGGTTGAAGCACGCGCACACCCGGACGAAGTGGCCTCTTGCGAGGTGCGAGTGGCGGGGGAGGGGACAGAGTGCAGCGCCGAGTAGAGGACAAGAGTCCTTCCTGTGAATTTAACACCATCAGAGATACGCTGGTGCGACACCCACACTAAGTTGACAAAGTCTTGGATCCAGATGCGGGTCAAGAGTCGCAAAGAGAAGGCCAGACAGACTTGTATAGAAGCCTACGTGGCGCAAAGAAGAAAACAGTGCTGCGGAGTAACCCTGAGGAAATGGCATCATCATCAAAGGTGACCCCACAAGGTGAGGGCCCTATATAATTAGCTGAAGGCGTCACTAGAGCATAGAATTGAAGCGGTTATAGAGGATGTCGGACTGCTGCACTAGGATGTATGTGCATTGGCGGACCGCTTGGGTACTGTGGAGCCAAGTCAAATATAATACTACCAACATCGCCAGCACCAAGACCCAGGTGGTTGACATACTTGAGCGAGTAAAGATTCTGGAACACCGGGCGGAAGGTGCAGAGGGAAGAGCATGCAGGAACAATGTCAGAATACTAGGCATCCCGGAGGGAGAGGAGGGCAGAGATCCTACGGCTTATGTGGAGACCATGCTCCAGCAGGAAGCGGGCCCGGGCACACTGGTGCAGGGGTTCACTGTTGAGAGAGCCCACATAGCGTTGATGAGGAAGCCCCCCCCGAGGCCAATCATACCGAAAATCATGAACTACAAGGACAGGGAAAGGATTCTGTCCATCTCCAGAGAAGGAGGAACTATAACCAGAGGATCATCGAGGCTGGCAATTAATCCAGACTACACTGCTCTGTTGTACCGACCAAGGAGCGCCTACAACAGGCAAACATGCGTTACATGCTGATATATCCAGCCAAAAGTATTGCACAACGGAAGGTCGCACTTCTTTAAAAGTACTGGAGGCATACTCTTGGATGGACACGCAGGGGATCCAGCAGCTCCTGAGCAGGGACAGTAACAGGGACAATAACAGGGACAATAACGCTCCCTAACGTGGTGGCAGGGCAGCGGTCGTTAGTTTTCCTTCAGTCTACAGCCCTGTTGCAAAGGCTGGTAAATATGAGAATGAATACGGGAGATGGCAGTAATGGGTTGCCGGACTGATACGGGTAACCAGACGACTGCCGCAGATGAGTGTCACTGACCCTAGTTGTACTTCTAGATGCCAGTTTTGGGCCCTAATGTGCATGGCTATGGCAGGACCTAGAGGAGTGAAAGTAGTCACCTGGAATGTAAGAGGCCTCAATTATGTTAAGAGACCGAGTATGTACCTTCCTGAATAGGAAGGGTATTCAAATGGCACTATTGCAGGAAACACTTGACCACAGACAGACAGGGAACGCTAGCTGGAAAGTGGAGAGGCAAGCTTTACGGCTCGCCTTTCTCGGCATACGCAAGGGGGGGGCCCTTGTCTGGATTGCTCCGACGTCCCCCTTCTAATTGCTGGAGTTTAAAAAGGACGACGAAGTGAGGATGGTGGTGGTACACAGACTGTGGGAAAACAGGGAAATCTGTGTTGTAAACACCTATGCGTCAAATCACGATGCCACAGTGTTTTTCAGGTCATTATACTCGAGGTGGACCAAGTATAGAGGGGCGACATGGGTGTGGGGAGGAGATTTTAAATTGTACTCAACCCTGTACTGGACAGATAAGACACTAAACACACAAAACCGGCACCACCGGCCAAGGTTCTTGGCAGCCTGCTGCAGGATTTGAGACTGGTTGACATATGGAGACCGAAGCACGGGATGAGCGGGGCTACTCACAAGGCACAGACGCCAATAGATCATATGTTCATGGGGGAAGAATGGCTTGGCAACTTTGTGCACATAGGATATGAGGCTAGAACACTATTGGGCCTTGCCACATGGCAGAGAGTGGCCCCCAAGACCCCGGATACCTACCTGGCACCTATCTGATGGCCGAAGCTCTGCAAGATGAATTGTTTAATGATTACCTGCGAGACCAGAGAGGAGTACTTTAGTATTAAAATAGACAGCGTGGCAAAGATGAGCACAGTCTGGGACGCATTTAAGGTGGTCACGTGAGGAATTTCACAAACTACACTCAAAAACAACATGCTGAGGGGGACAAACCGGGGAGACGGCTGGCGTGGCTATGCAGGCAGGAAGAACCGAGAGACAGGATTGATGCCATCACCGATGTACACGAAGGAAAGGATAAACAAGTTGTTTTTAGATTCTACAAAAAAACTCTATACACAGATGACACAACAGAAAGGGGTAGGGACCTAGAGGAGGCTTTAGGACATAGGACTGAACCATACTGTGAGAAGATCAGGTGGATGCGCTAGATGCCCCACTGACACTAGAGGAATCACATAAGTGATAAGGGAACTCCCTACCTCCAAGACCCAAGGACCGGATGGACTCCCAAAGGAGTTTTACAAAACATATGCAGGAATATTAGCACCCAGGCTACTCCAGGTCTATAGAGAAGGTAGGAGCTGGAAGTTCTACCTAGCAGCCTGCAGGAAGCCACTATTATACCAATCAAACCGGGTAAATCGCTGCAGTGCTACGCATCGTCCCGGGAGGATAGTTCAGCGGCAACGTGCTCACCTTGGAAACAAGATGACACGAAGCAACACAGGTTTGATCCCCGGGTCCACGCTTAGAAACCTCTGGGTATTAAGCGCGTAATAAATATGCAACTAAGACATATTCCAGTAACAGCGCCTCGATGCCCCCGGGCTGTGTGAGCACTTTAAAAATGTTAAATAAAAATAGTACAGGCCCCTCTCTATGGTGAACCAAGACTGAAAAATACTGACGGCGGTGTTGGCAGACAAACTGCGTAGAGTAATAAGGGACCTTGTACACACAGACCAAACCGGTTATGCCCCAGGGCGGAACACCACATGGAATCTGCAGAAACTACACCATGTTATAGACAGCACTATCATCCGACGTATGAAAGTGCTGTGGCCTCGTTAAATGCAGTCAAGGCCTTTGACTCGGTCCAGTGGGGCTGGATGTTTGCGGCCCTGGCACATTTTGGCATTGGCAAAGCTTTCTTGAGATGGGTGAAGCTGATCTATACAGCGCCCAGGGTCCGTTTGAAGACAGGCAGACGGACCTCTGGAGGTGTGGGAAGCGCAGAAGGGCATCAAGCAGGGCTGCCCACTGTCGCTGATGCTGAATATTCTAGCATTGGAGCCACTGACTGTGTTCCTCAGGAACGAGTATGGGGATGCAGGGATATAGCTAGACCGAGTGGTGTACCTAATCTCTGTACGCAGAGGACATGCTGTTATATGTAAGCAGGCCTGACAATAACTTACTGCACTTGTTGGATGCCATTGACCAGTTCCATGAGCTGTCGGGAATCAGGGTGAACCGGGATAAGTCCTGCCTGTTCCCGCTCACAGGGCTTAGAGGCCTTGAGGGACAGCATTTTCCCCGACTGGGACTCCAGGGGGGAGACAAATAACCTTCGCTATTTAGGTGTTAATGTGTGGCACGACCCAGCAGCTTCGCACAAGAATAATATGCAGACGGCCATGGATAACGTGGCCGGATCCATGAAGTTCTGGAGGAGGCTGCCCCTGGGAGTACCGGGAAGAGCGGCCCTCTTGAAGATGGTCGTACTCCCCAATCTCCTGCATTATTTCACTAATGCCCCTTATAATATACCTGCTATTTTTTTTTTTCGGAGGCTGAAGGTGTTGGTGAGAGACCTACCTGTGGGAGTACAGGGGGGAATAAAATTGCTTTGAGTACCCTACAGAGGGATTATGTGGCGGACGGAAAGTAAGTGCTGCAATTTGAGTGCTACTACCTGGCGGGGCAGCTGCAACATGTGGTCCGCTGGCTGGGGGATGAAGCTTCACAGGACACTTATTACAACCGCTGCTGAAGCAATATTGTTTTAGGGAAGTATTGTGGGTTAAGGAGCTTGCTCTAGAGAGACCTTCCCTGCTGTTGCAGTTGGGCAAAGACATACGGCGGAGAAGCTGGAAACTCCTAGGCAAGATCCTTGCTCGGTGCATGTCCTCCTGGCGGAAATCCTAAGTGAAGTTCAGGGGACACTAGCGCAATACGGAACAAGGGGATAGCTACGATTGGGGACCTAGTCGGAGGAGACAAAATTATAGCTTTCCAGGCCCTGGTTAGCAAATATGGTATACACGAAGGGCAATTCTTGCTATACTTTGGCATGGTCAAGAGAATTGGGGAAAGATGGCTTGGTCCCAAGAGTGAAGTGGACTAACGAGAATTTAGACACCATGTACGATGTGTCATAAGGACACATGGTCTCTACACTATATGATCTGTTCCTGGACAGGTTGGGTGCTTCAGAGCTGAAGGCGCGCAGCAAGTGGGAAACTGACACAGGGAGAGCACTTACAGATGTGGAATGGGAAAGGGCACTGCTCTACAACAAGCGGGTATCTAGGAATGCCAGGTTCAAACTCATCCAATTGTATGTCACTCACAGAGCGTATATGACAAAATGAGATGACCAGGTCTGTCCACAATGAACAAAGGGGGAAGCGGACTTGATACGTGGGCGTGCCCGGTAATACAGAAGTCAGGGGGGGGGGGGGGTTAGCGGGGAGGGTAGCACGGATTGGTATCCAGATGCTGTCGTGGCCCCAGAGAACTGCTTATTGGGATTGTTCCCCAGGGGCGAGCGACAAAAGGCTCACATGACCAAGATGAAGGATTTGGTTTGTGTACTAGCGAAACACAGAATTGCCATGGGTGGAAATCGCCAGAGGGCCCAAAAATAGAAGCCTGGTGGGGGGCCCCCCCAAGGCTGTGGTCACTGGCAGTGTCTGCTGTATTGTATAAAGAGCTTAAGAGGGGCATGCATGAAGCAAATGAAGGAATTGAGGCATGCAACGCGGGGAGAGGTTGATGCAGGAGCAGAGCGGGGGGATTGCTGAGATGGGAAATATGTAGTCTAGTGGGAAGGAATTGTTGGGGAAGGTGGTGGACCTGCTAGAAGCTGAAATGGAGGAGAACGATTAACCCCCTGGGGAAACGCCTGAATTGATATATGCCTGTACTACTGAAATGCTATGATGAAACTGGTCTGTATTTCCTGGTTTGTCAAAATAAAAACTGTCTGCACTTTACCATCTCACCTACAGCCCACGCTACACTCATCGCCATCCCTCTGCCGCCTAGCCTAGCTCGCAGCTCTAGGAAGAGCATATCCCCCCTCTCCCTCCGCTAAATTCTCTCTTACCGGGGCCACCATTTGCCACCGACCCCAACACTCTTGCTGACTTGTACTGGAAGACCTTGACGGAGGCCATTGACACTATTGCACCACGCAAACTCATACCATCTGCATGCGGTTTACCCCCGAACTGCAAATACTTTGCTCAAGAAACGGCTGGCAGAAGCAGACTGTAAAAAAAAAAAAAAGAAAAAAAAAAAACCCACCATTAGAAGCCAATAAACTATTGTTCTCCCTTGCTGCCAAACATAAAAAAAGTTATCCTCTCTGCCAAAGTCACTACCTACAATGCCCTGTCACGCACTTACCATACACGCAGTTCCAGGGTCGTGCACCCTGCAAACTCCTCGGTTTGCGCCAACCCCGGGGCCGCTCTCCCTCCACTTCTGCAGGGGGCTCCTAGGTGCCGCAGTTCTCCTGCGCAGCCACAACAGCTCCCGTCCACCGCTGGCAGTTGCCAGGGCGACTCTAGGACACACGGCAAGAGAACTCACATGTCTGACGTCAGGTCACATGATTTAACACTCACTACCAGGAAGTGCTCCATAAAAGCCTCAACTTCCCTCCACCCAGTGCTTCTCATGCTGTTTTTGAGTGGCGTTTTGGATCTTTTGCTTCCCGATTCCCTGTGTTCTGTGTGTTTTTATCTTGGCTCTTGTTTCTTCTGGATTGCCCTTGGATTACTGGCTGGACAGGTGTTTTCCTTGACCTTGGTGGTTTCCCCTTTTTTGGCCTGCTTCTGGATTTTTCCTTATGTTTGGGCGACCTGGATGCACTTTCGAACTCAAACTGGTCAGAGGGTGGTTTTCGCTTCTCTGACTGGTGCCTGGGGACAGAGGTATTTAGTCCACTCGGAAGATCAGGTTGCGACAGTTCATTCTAAGGGAATTGGAAACCCTCACTATCCCCCCCCCCCCCCCCCCCGAAACCGCCTGGAGCACCAATATTCAGAACGCCATTCTCACTGAAATTCAAACTTTACACAGAAAAATTGATAATAAGCAAGCGTTGCTTAAACTCAATCTTCCATAACAGTTAGTACTACCTCCCCCCTCCTGCCCAAAAGATATGCTGATGTTTCACTTCACCAACGTATCAGAAGTAGATGTTAAATCGATTTTAAAAGCGACATCTGCCCTGCAAGCCAGTTCAAAGATTGTGCTGAGATCTTGGCACACTTCATTGCCTCCTTCATTAATAACTCCTTTACCGCTGGCATTGCCCCCACCAGCCTTAAAGAATCCTGGGTTCACCCTCATCAAAAAACCCTCGCTTGACCCTTCTGATTCCCACCAACTACTGCCCTCTTTTTACTAAAAATGTTTGACCGAGCAGCCTATCTGCATATCCAAAGTTACCTGGAAGCAAACCACATCCTGGGCCTGCGTCAGTCGGGGTTTCACCCAGGCCACACAACTGAATCAGAGTTACTTGATTTAAAAATTCAGATTTGATGTGATTTGTGCTGCGAGATGCCAGGCAGGGAAAGTAACAGATTTAAAGCCCAGGGTAGGAAGACCTGGAACAGCGCTGACCCGTCTGGGATCGAGTTGGGGTTTACAATATAGGATGACCTTGAATATAGCCTCTGCGCCCACATTAGTCCAGAGATAGGGCAAGCTACCAGCCCCATCATAATTGTCAATTATGAAGCTCAGGGCCTGATGATGCGGTGAGAAGAACCACACGTGGAAGAAGACGGATAAGAGAAACTGGGACCAATGACCCGGTCTCCCATATGGAGCAAGCCGCCCATGTATAGGATCCCACCAACCAGCTATGTTGATTTGTACCTGTTATACGTAATGCTCTCACGAGATACTAATAGAATTTCCCTCCATCTGTCATTCTGTTTTCGAGTGTACCATCCTTCATTTTATTACAGGCTGCCTTATCTCCGGGGGCCTTAAATAAGGCTCGTACTCACGTATAAGCGATCTGCCTCTATTACTTCATTTGGCTGACGTGGCGGTGAGCAGTGAACAACGGACGGTGAGCAGACCATAAATCACCAATTTTACATGACTCCGTATCGAGGAGCCAAGGGCTGTTGAATGCATCTTACGAATCGCCGATCAACGGCAATTCGAGAAAAGGCCTACGGGCGGCCATTTTGAGTGATAGTGTATGAATTATGAATTTCTTTTGCTCAACCTTAACGAGACCACTCCACAGTCTTTTAGACCAATTACATGCACACCAAGTGTTTAATATCTCACTGCGTGACTCCAACGCCCGAACTTTGTCAGAGCCAAGACTATTTGGGGCATTTACAGACGCTGCGTCCCTCCACCTGCTAACTCCACCAGCCTGTTGAGAGCATTGTGAGCAACGCCTCTAAAGTTTAAAAGACTAGTGCACACTATATCTACCATGCAGTGTTCCGCCTCCCACCAACTTTCTTCCATGTCCTGGAACTCCAGCATGCCCCTGGGAGCAGTGGATTGACAGCTTCCAGGTTTACCTCAGGGCCATTGGGGGTAGCAGGTTTAACGATGACCTCAAAGAAGCAACGCTTTTGAACTGTATAGGAGCAGAAGCCCTGAGATTGTTTAGGACACTTCCCGAATCCGATGACGTAGGAGGGGACAGCAACCGCAAATTTGATGCTGCATTAGCCAAACTCACCAGTCATTTTGGCAATAAGACTAACGTAGTTCTGGAGAGATATAGGTTCTTCTCCAGGAAGCAGCTCAAGGATGAATCAATTGACTCATACATAGCATCCCTTAGGGCACTCATGTCGACCTGAAACTTTACGGGTGTCAGTGATGAATACTTAAGAGACCAACTTGTGCTCAATTTAGCTGACCCACATATTCAGCAGAAACTATGGCAAACAAAGAACCCCACTCTAGACCAAGCCACTGAGATGGCGAGAAGCATGGAATTTGGGGATCGCTGTATGAAGGAGAGGTTGGACCAGGTGGCGAACCTAGAGAAAGTCTGTTGAGATCAGTCCCGAAGTCGACCCCAATGAACCTTTAGTGGCAGTTGTGAGGAGAGCTTTGTCATCGCATGGCTCTAGATTCAATTCCAGGAGGGGGAGAGTATCGGAATACAGCAACCAGAACCCAGCGCGCTGCCAGAGATGCGGGTGGTACAAACAAACTGATACCGACAAGGAGTGCCCCGCGATGGCTGTTGAGTGATACAAATGCGGCCAACTTGGACACTTTGCAAAAGTCTGCAGGAACTCATGAGGAAGGCCAACCAGATATGGCAACTTCGCCAAGCGACCTTTATCAGATCAGCCTCCGTAAGAGTTGTCGAGAGTGATCAAGGACGTGATGACATGTTAGCTGTCAAACAAAGATACCCACCAATACAGATACTTACTGTCACATCTCTCCAGCAGTGCAAGGGTTCTTGGGTCGATATGCAAATTAACGGCATATCCTTGCCGGTAATGGTACACACTGGCTCCCCCCTATACCATGGTGGACATCGAGACTTTCTTGAAAGTACTCTCTGGCAAAATGCATGACTTACTGAGCACTCCAGTGAGAGCAACTGGCCATGGGAAAACCCCCATCGATATAATCGGCTGCACGTGGGTGAAGCTCAGGCTCCACGATGGAGAAACATATTGCAGACTTTTCGTAGCCAGAAATGGCTCCTCCGTTGTTGGCTGGGAGGAACAAGCCACTCTCCGAGTGAGGATACACCCTGGGGAAGAAATCCCAGTGTTGAGTGTGCTCAAGACCGACACCGACATCAAGTCTACTTTGGCAAGACAATTCCCAAAAGTGTTCTGTGGAAGAATCAGGCTTCTCGAGGGCTTTCAACACATGATTGTCTTGAAGAAGGGCGCCATCCCTGTAGCACATCGAGTCCGTGGGGTTCCTTTTGGGGCACAAGAAGCACTAAGAATTGAACTTGCGCGTCTCTGCGAAGAGAACATCATACAACCCATTGAAAGTTCTGAGTGGCTCGCCCCGATCGTTCTGGTGAAGAAGCCCGACAATTCCATAAGAACGTGCGTCGATTTGAGAGACCTGAACGAAAACATTTGAGTCGACAGGCACCCTCTTCCTAACATATTTGAACTCCTATCAAACACGAAGCCGGCAAAGTACTTCAGCACTCTAGACCTCTCCTCGGCTTATCACCAAATTGCTTTGGAGGAGAGCTCAAGACATTTAACATCTTTCGTTACACCTCTTGGGGCATTTATGTCCAATAGAATGCCTTTCGGACTCGCGTCAGAGGCGGCGGTCTTTCAGAGGTTAATGTCACACTTATTTGGAGGCCTTGATGGTGTACAATGTTTCCAAGACGACATCCTCATCTCAGCCAGCACGGAGGAAGAGCATGAGATTGGAGAAATGCAATATTAAGCGCAATCAAGTTTCTTATCTCGGTCATTCCATCGACGCCAGAGGCATCAGTCCCAAAAAAAAAAAAAAAAAAAAAAAAAAAAAAACTCATGGACACCATACTAAACATCGCAGAACCTGAGAACAAGGACCAGTTGAGGAGTGTCCTCGGGATGACGGGAGTATTACTCCAAGTTCATAAGTAACTATGCCCACAAAACAAAACATATGAGGAACCTCATGAAGAAAGCAACCAAATTTGCGTGGTCCACAGAGTGCAGAAAGGAATTTGAAGAAGTCAAATCCCACATCAATCGAGCCCCAGCCTTGGGGATGTTCGACTGCAAGGCCAAAACAATCATATCAGTAGATGCAAGAAAATCGACCTTGGTGGAGTCCTAGAACAGCAACAGAATGGGAACACAGTGACAATCGCCTTTGCATCAAGGGTGTTGAGAGGGGCGGAGTTAAACTACTCCACCATTGAGAGGGAGTCTCTGGGAGTGAGGTGGATTCTACTCTACTTTAGGAATTTAATCTGGGGCCTACCCATCCTGCTAAGAACAGACCACAAACCTTTAGTGAATGTCCTCCAGTCCAAAACTCCTCACCTTGTCTCACCAAGGATCAGACGTTGGTTCCTTGACATCATGCAATACAATCTTCAAATATGCTACACTCCTGGTCCGCAAAACCAAGTAGCTGATTGCCTCTCTAGGTTATCGACCAATCAAGACACAGAGATTGAATGTTTAGATGGGGACATCATAGCTACCGTAAATTCTGCCATCCCCAGTGATGAATGGAAAAACATTGCCAGCAGTGACAGCAAGAAATCAGGAGAGCGTTAACCAATGACTGGGAAGGATCTGAAAAAGTCTTAGCAGGTTTTATACCCATCAAAGAAGAAATATCCATGGATGAAGAACATATCTTTAGAGGCGACAGAGTAATTCCACCTATTCAGCTCAGGAAAAGACTACTTGAATTGGCACACAAGGGACACTTAGGTAGGAGCTTGACTAAAAATAGAGTAAGGAACAACTATTGGTGGCCGAAGATGTGCAAAGAAGCAGAAGAACGTGTCAAAAACTGCTCCGCCTGTGCCATGAGTGACAAGTCCAAAGTCCTAAGGAAGACCCAAAAACGTGTGGTCTAAACTGGCAATAAACATCATGGGTCCTTTTGAAAAACTTGAAGCGGTTAGAATTTATATTGTAGTACTCGTAGACTACACTTCAAAGTGGACAGAATGGGGCATAACCGAAGGAAACGTAACCTCAAAGAAAGTGACAGACTTCTTGACAGGAATCTTCAGCAGGGAGGGAGACCCCAAAGAATTGGTCTCAGACAATGGATCCCAATTCACGTCAGTGGAATTCCAAGAGTTTCTCAGAAACAGATCCATCGACCACATAATGACATCCTTGTACCATCCAATCTCCAATGGACTTGTGGAGAGAATGAATAGACTTGTGAAAACCGTGGTTCAATTAGCCACAGCCAACACCCTCCCGTGGAGAGAAACTCTCAGAGGCACTGTGCGCATATAGGACAACCCCACACACGACCACAAACATTAAGCCTTTCACCTTGATGCAGGGCAGAGTTGCATGCAACCGACTTAGGCCTGCGTGGATTTTTTTGAACACAGGAGAAGTGAAAGTAGACATGGATCAACTCCAGAAAACGGTGAGAGAAAAGCAGGCGAAATACAAAATGTATTATGACTCAAAAAAATGGAGTAAGGGAAATGTTGATTAGAGAAGGCGACTGGGTCTGTGTGAAAAAACCCAAGAAGACACTCAAGGGTGAATCCACCTTCAGGTCTCCACAAAGAGTTGTGAGTTTCCACGGTAAATCTGTCACGTTGGATGATGGGAAGAGATGGTCTGGTGATGATCTCGTGAAAATAGAAAAAGACTTCCACAAACCCAGTACATCCAAGGATAAAAGACTCGACGGACCATCGAAGCACTATTCCAATTCGACTGAAACAGCTCAACACGAACACGAAAACAACGACAGACTCCATGACAACAACAATGAAGCTCCTGTTGGAAGACTGTCGAAAAGGAACCGTAAAACTATCCAAAACTTCAACAGCGACTACATCTACTACTAATCATCCTTCATTATGTAAAGTCTTTCTCTATCACCTTACATTCAGTATAGTCATGCTCCCTTGTTTCTTTTCCTTCCCCACTCTCTCCTTTCCCCATCAGATAGGAAGGGAGAAGTTATACGTAATGCTCTTACGAGATACTAACAGAATTTCCCTCCATCTGTCACTCTGTTTTCGAGTGTACCATCCTCATTCCATTACAGGCCGTCCTATCTCTGGGGGCCTTAAATAAAGCTCGCACTCACGTATAAGCAATCTGCCTCATTACTTCAGTACCCTATGTGATGTACATGAGTTGCGACACCTTTCTCCCTTATAAACTGCCGTCCATGTTGGTTTCCTCAGAGCGCTCCGTGGCAGCAGAGTCCTTTGCTGGCATGTACTTGTCTTTTTATGAGCATAAACTGTGTTCACCTTGCAACCGGTGTGCTGGCCTTTTTCCCTGGTGGGTTGCATTTTTTTCTGGTGTAAGGGTTGAGGGCCTGCTCTACATTTTCCTTAAAAAAAACTCCAACACAACGCCTAGTGGAGGTCTTGATTTTGCAGCAGAACGTAGTTTTAAAATACAAGAAAACACCAGGAGTATCGAGGAAAAGTGCAGATATGCATATCAATTAGACCTTAAAGAAAAGGCTGGCCAATGTTGTAAAAAACGTCTAAGGGGGCGTATACAGCAGTAGTACCAGCAGCATTGGGCTGTTTTATGTAGAACGGGACACCAACCAAACATGCATTGGTGCCTGCGGGCTGTAGTGCGCTCTACACATCCAAATATATATTTTGCAATACAAAAAGTTTTAACTACAAATAATTGTAAAAACATTTTAAAAAAAATATTTCTTGGGGAATACAAAACGTCAGTCAGAAGCATAGATTCATCCATTAAATGCAAGTTCCGGGGAACGTGCACAGAGTCAATAGAGGGGTGGGTGTGGGGAGGTGGGAATATATTAAAAAGCTGCGACTAGCTTAGCCAGGTCTTGATTTGGAAGCCCACAGTACTCACTCAGTGTGCTGAAACTAGAAGTGCCACGTTTTGCACCAAGAGCAGTACACAAGGCCCGGCATGGAGAGCGCAGCCGGGAAACGCCATGAGGCAGCGCAGCCTGACGCCCAGCCGTGTGTAGCCATTCCCAGGGCAAGCAAACTTGCCACCACCGTGTCCACTGTCATTTGGGACATCTTCATAAAGTGACTTTTGGCGCAACAGCACTTTGAATGCCTGGACCCTATGAACCACACTTAGCGCAATATAAACTACAAGTTCCAGCATGCAAGGCGCTGTTGACTGAAAAGGTGGAACGTGTCACTCGGGATAGTTGGCTCGAATGGCAACAAGCTCACCACTGCCTGGCCCACTTAAAGCCTCCTCGGGGCCGGTGCTCCCCCTCACCTTGCTCTTCTTCTTCTTCTCCTGCTGCTTCTTCTTCGGCTCCGCGAGCTCCCCCATTCTCGGTTTCTTTCAGCAAACGCTTCTAGCTACTTCCCATCAGAGGAAAGGACCCAGCAACGAGCCCCCCTCACGTGACTGCCATGTTACGTTCCATGCAAAGTACGTACCCCTACGCCCGGGATCACCGCAAGAGCGGGAAGATTGGAGCGCGTGCGGGTGTACAGAAAGCTGCGCAAGCGCACATGCCCCCGCCCAAAATCAGAGGGCTGCAGCCATCTCGCTGTGATTGGTCCACGTAGATTTATTCTGAAGTATGTTGCATACATGCCAACATTCTGTGACCAAAAATCTGTAGGAATCTTAACATTTAAAACATAGTAATTAGAATAATAATGACATCACAGGAAATTATGTCATAACTCATAGCTCTCAACTCACACGCTTTTGGCGGGTGTCACCCGCCTTGTAAACAGCTGACTCACCCGCCAACCCTTTTACACGCCCATTCATTTCAATGGGCCTCTCACCCGCCAAAAATAAAATCGGGTGTTTTCACCCGCCTTTGCGACACAAATGGTTGAGAGCTATGCATAACTTGATCTGATACATAGCTCTCAACTCACACGCTTTTGGCGGGTGTCACCCGCCTTGTAAAGGGCTGACTCACCCGCCAAGCCTCCTGCACGCCCATTCATTCCAATGGGCGTCTCACCCGCCAAAAACAAAATCGGGTGATTTCACCCGCCTTTGTGATACAAATGGTTGAGAGCTATGCTGATTACATGACAGGACATACCTCTCAACTCACACGCTTTTGGCGGGTGTCACCCGCCACTTAGGCAGCGCTCTCACCCGCCAAGCTTCCCACATGCACACAGGATTCAATGGGCATTTCACCCGCCAAATACAAAATCGGGTGTTTTCACCCGCCAGGGCCAATGAAAGGTTGAGAGCTATGCAGGGCGACATCACAGTAAATTGTTGTATTGAATAATGTTGTTGGTAAGCCTGCTAAAATGCCATGGTGAAGGTATGATCTTGCTGAATGCATGGCATCCCTCTGACAGCGACCCCAGCCCCTGCATCCCTTCAAAAAGTCATGTTTTTTCAGAATTGCATTTTTTAAAATTATTTTGGATTGGTTATTTGAAGGTACCAAAATATCTCAAACAATATTAATCTGTGTAGTAGCCTATAGCCCCACATACCCCGTTTCATTCAGCAGATGTTGAGCCATTCTTGTTTTTCTTTACATTTTGGCCCTTGTAATTTAACTTGCCTACCATTATACAGTCCCAGAATGCAGTGCTTTAAATGGGCCAGCTCTCAGTAGCTGCACTTCTTATTTTTGGCCTTGTTGAGAGCCGGGTTTTCTCCAAACTTGGGGAGAGTGCAGTACTCCTAGGCGTCCCATATTTCCAAGTCCCACACACAGCTGTCCAACGCCTTCTCAGCTCAGCATTTACTCAACCCACAGCTACCCTATGGAGAAAGGAAGGTAGAAGTGAGGGAGGAGGGGGGGCAATAGTCGAATTTGCTGAGCATGAGGGGGGAGATTTGCATTACATTTTCTTTATATATTTACGGTTGCATCATGGAGTACCGGTATATTCATCAAAAGTAACCATTCAAAAATAGTTGCAGATTACTGACGCCCCCCTCTTATTCCCCCCCCCCCCGTCCCACTCTAGTGACCTGTTATAGGGGCCATTATGCTTGCAAGAATAATCTTGGCAGTCTCGATTTGCTTGTTAACCCTGGGAACTTGGCGTCACAGTCTAGGAGCGGGGACCAGACACCCGAGAACTAATGTAGTCTGCCCTCTTTGGTTGCTGCGATTTTCTCTGCCGCTAAAATGTCCCATAGTTTAATCCAGCATAGGGCAAGTATGGGGCCCTCTGGTGCTTTCCAGGCCGGGGCGATAGAGAATTAGTGCCCAGGACGAGTTGAGTAAGCAGCTTTGCGGTTCTCCCGGATCTGGAATAAATCCCAGAGACTGGTGCCCATAGCAGGAGCATCTTGGGATGAAGAGGAAGTCTGATGTGGGTGATGTCTGCTATAAAGTCAAGAATTTGCACCCAGAAAGTATGAATTATGGGCAGTCCCACCACATGTGGAAGTAGGAGCCACATGCCCCACGTTTTCGTCCGCACAATGGGTCCAGAGCTCCATGCATCTTGTGAAACCAGGCCGGGGGCAGGTACCACGGGAGTGTTTGCTTAAG
The DNA here is from genome assembly GCF_040938575.1 of Ambystoma mexicanum. Lineage (NCBI taxonomy): Eukaryota > Metazoa > Chordata > Amphibia > Caudata > Ambystomatidae > Ambystoma > Ambystoma mexicanum. The sequence continues at coordinate 804,311,522 of NC_090938.1, forward strand.
GGCACACTCTTTGTTTGTTACACAAGTGGAGGGCGTATGGCCCCTCATCACATTGTCCAGCCATTCCTGATCGTTCAACGTGCAACCAGGATCCTCCTCCCATTGGGACATGTATTTGGGCCGAGGGGCAAGCAGGTGATCTTGCAGCAGTTTGTATATCCTAGATATGGTGCCCCCTTGGGAGCCTTCCTGCGGGGTAAGTTCCACTGGCCCAAGGCGTCGGGTGGCACCCCATTTGACTGTGGGATACATGATCCAGTGGCACAGTTGGGCATATGTGTATCTGTCTGCTTCAGTCAGATGGAACCTTTCTTTACAAAAGTCAAAAGTACGAGGCTGGCCATCGTGAAACAGGTCTGCTACAGTGTGCAATACCCCTTGAATTAAATGCCTTAAGTGACCAGGTTTCAGGCCTGGGGAGAAGGAAGGTTTATGAAAGACTGGTGTGAGTGGGTCTATACCTCGCGGGATCACTTTATACCTTAACACCCAGTCCCAGACCTTTGCAGATGTTTTCGTTGAAGAGAGCAGAGCAGGCCATGATTTCCGTGTTGAATGAGGAACATGTGGGAGGGAGTGGAGTGGTAGTGAAGTCCTCGACTACAATTTGACCCCATTTTGGTTTGTTGGTGGGAACCCGCCATATAGAGAGCCTTCCCCACTTGTGCGATGGTGCAGCAGTGACGTAACATTGGAGCCCCTAGGCTGCCCAGAGAAGGGTTGCCCATCACCACCCTTTTGGGAACTCTGGCTTTCCTGCCCCCCCCAAACAAATCGAGAGACTTTCTGTTGTAAATGAAGAAGGGGGCTTAGCAGGACCTCCACTGGGAGGGCTGAGCAAAAGTATAGGAACCGGGTAGGAGGTTCATTTTGCAGGCCATAATGCGTCCCATCAATGAGATTTCTATTGAGTTGACCATCGCACCAGGTCAGCTTCCAGTGCTTTGAAAATAGGTGGAAAGTTGACTGCATAGAGCTTTTCCGGGGAGAGGCTGCAATTCCCACCCCTACGTATTCTAGAGAGTCCTTCCTCCATTTAATTGGGCAGATCGATTAGAGGGAGAGAAAGTTATTTGTGGTTAAGCCCACCCCTAATACTGACGATTAATTGTAGTTGATTTCAAAATCTGCCACTTGGCCAAAGGAATTTAGTTCAGAGAGAGAATGTTGTAGGGAGATTTATGTGTTAGTTAAGGTAAATAGGAGGTCATCTGCATAAAGGGATATTTTATGTTGCGATTGGCCAATCATCAGGCCCTCTAACGAGGGGTTATTCCGAACCCTTTGGGCCAAGGCCTCCATTATTCAGGCAAATAACACTGAGGACAATGGGCATCCCTGCCTAGTTCCACAGGGGAGTGAGATGGGGGCTGTGTGTCGCTGGTTAACCTGTAAGGAGGTTTTCGGGGCACTGTAATTGGCTAAAATAATTTTACAAAATGTGGGTCCAAATTGAAAAGCTTCTAGGATGGCTGTTGGGAAGGCACAGTCGACTTTGTTGAACGCCTTTGTAGCATCCAAGGCCAACAACGCCAGCTTATGATGGTCCGAGGCTGCCACCTCTACTAGATTTAGGGCCCAGCGAATATTGTCCCCGGGGGTTTGATCCAGGTCGATGAGTTGGGGGAGAACTCGGGACAATCGGTTGGCTAGAATTTTCGAGTAGATTTTAGCATCAATATTAAGCAATGCAATCGGCCTGTAAGAGGCACAATCTTTAGGGTCTTTTCCGGTTTTTAGCAGTAAGATTGTTGAAGACATTTGCATAGAGGGGGTAGTGGAACCGGTTTGGAAGGAGTTCACCTGAACTCGGAAGATTTTATAGAATTTGGTCGTGAACCCGCCTGGGCCAGGGGCCCAAGATTTCAAGGATTTGATGACAGCGTCCACTTCCTCCAGAGTGATTGGGGCATCTAAGGCTTCCCTTTCGGCACTTGGAAGACGCGGTAGAGAGGCCTCTTGTTTGTATTGTGTCTGTTTTACCAAATTTTGGGCGGAGCTGTCATAGTGTCAGTGAGGTGAGCAGCGGCTAGTTGAAGCTTAGTTTTCCCCAAATTGTAGTTCCCTCATAGAATCCGTAGGCCCACTATGAAGTTGCGTTGCCTGACCGTGGCCAATTTCCTGACTAAAAATCTATTAGCCTTGTTCCCTTTAGCGTAGTATCCCTGGTTCATGGCCAGTAAAGATTGAGCTGTTTCGCCTGCATATAGGGTTTCCAGTTTATTACAGGCCAGCTGCAGAGACCAGTGATTTTTAGGGGACCACTTCTTGTTATGTTTGTCTTCTGCCTCAATTATATTTCTTTCTAATTTGGTCAGTTTTATTCTCTTGCATTTCCAGTAGGCTGCTGTATGGGCCATAAATTCGCCCCTAACGACCGCCTTCTTTGCGTCCCAGGTAATTGCCTCTGAAGTGAGTCTGACAGGGTTCTCCTGGAAATAGTTGTGAATGACCTTTGCTATAGCGTTCCTTAGTGACATATCTTTCAGGATTGGGTCATTTAAGTACCACCGTGGTCTCGGAGGTGGCACCAGGTCACAGATGCAGGCTGTCAACCGGACAGGGGCATGGTCTGATTGGATCCTGGGCTCGATCTTGACCTCATCCATGTAAGGGAGAAGGAGGGGGTAGTTAGGAGGTAAATACGTGTGGAGGTGCAGTGAACATAGGAGAAGAAAGAAAAGTCCTTATTATTGGGGTGAAGCACCCTCCAAGAGTCGACCGCTCCCATGGCTCTAAAGAAATGGAGCAGTCCCAAGGCAATCTTGAAGTCTATTGATATAGGTTTGTGGGTTCTGTCTATTATGGGGTCCGGGACCCAGTTGAAATCCCCTCCAATTATAACCTGACCTGCTGAGAAAGGGAGGAGAACGGATTCCAGTACTTGTAGAAATGTCTCCTGACCTTCATTGGGGGCATAGATCGAGGGTAGAGTATATAATTGCCCAAACAATAGGTCCTTGGCCCCTATCAGGAAATGGGAATGGGAGTTCCCCCTTTTTTGGAATAGCTGGAGGCATGGAATTGTGTGGGGAAGTCCCTGTTCCGCAATCGCTGCACATCTGGAGAAACCAAGTGAGTTTCTTGTAGCATCGCCACTGAACCCTTCAAATTCTTTAGGTGTAGTAACATTGATTTACGTTTTGTTGGGGAGGTCAGGCCTTTGACATTGAGCGTTACAAAAGGAGGTTTCTAGGAGCATCTGATGGGGATCCGTCTCCACCAGGGCAGGGTTTGGGGGGAGATTGGCGAGCTTCATCCGCTCCACGTGGCAACCGGGTTTTAGGATTAGTGAACCAACCCAAAAAGAACCAAATAAAAAATAACGTCCAACCTTTAAACTGTAACAAAAATTCAAAACTGAAATAGGGGCCTTCGCCCCATCTGCCATTGGGTGCCATCGCACTCCCGGCCAAGCACGGGCCGTGTGAAGCCTGGGGCTGGAGGGATACTGCTTCCCAGAGTGATGCTGGCACTCCAGAGCACCTTCACCAGAAGAGTGGCATACGCCGGGGATCCATTGCTGCGTGCTCATGTCTACGGAGGGAATGCCATGGTTTTCCTCCCCTTGGCCATGCTCGCCCAGGTGCTGCGCTTCGGTTTGGGAGCGTCTCGTTTACAAGGTGTGGGGGGCTTAATAGGGTAGCCTGTACTGTTCTCAGGAGTGGCGTTTCACAGGATTTCTTCGGCTTCCTCTAAAGAGCTGATGATTTGTGTGTGTCCCCCAAGGTGAATTGCAATGTAGCGGGAAACAGCCATCAGTACCGCTTTTGGTCTTGCAGGAACGCCGTCATTGGTCTGAGTCCTCTTTGCCTTTGTACTGTCACCATAGCGAGGTCCTGGAAGATTTGTAGCTGTGCACCCTGGAAGGTTAGGTCCCCCTGTGTCCGGCTAGCTGCCAGAATTTCCTGCTTCACCATGAAGAAGTGGACCCTCGTGATTACATCGGGGGGAGTCCGAGAATGTGCCCGTACAGGTGCAAAGTCTATGGGTCCGGCCTAGAAGGAGCATTGATTTATTAAGATGTGGTAGCAGCGTTTGGAAGAGATTCTTTATGTGTTCGTCCAGGGCTTGATCTGGGATTGATAGGTGGACCCCTATGACCCGGAGGTTGTTTCTTCGGGCCCTGCATTTCATGTCTTCTTGATTGAACTCCATGGCCTCGCTTTCCCCCTCTAGTACCTGGATCCTGTGTTGTAGCTCTGTTACCAGTGTGGTTTGGTCCAGATCCTAGTCCTCTGCTTCTCCGGGTCATCGTTCCACCTCCAGGCGGTCTACCTTCGTCAAGTTTCGGTCATGCAGCTGCAAAATTCTAGTTTGATATCTGACAAAAGGGACTGGAGGTCTTCTTTTGTGGCTAGCTGACCCGTGGGTTGTTCCGGGGATTGAGCTTGAGATTTTGCTAATTTTTTTTGGCTTTGTCCAGGGGTTGCAGGAGGACAGCTATATTTGCTGTCTTTGGGGTTGGTCTTCTGTTGCTTAGACATTGTTGGAGTGCTCAGGGTTGCTGGGGGCTCCTTACTCTGTCTGCCTCACCAGACCTTGGCTGTGGTCCCCTGTCCTGGTGTTTTTGCTTCCACCTCTTCTTGCTGAGGAGGGTGTATGGTTCCAGTGAGGCTAAAGTTTGTGGTCACGGGGGGGGGGGGCATGGAGCTTCCACTTGCCGAGTGGTAGAGGCCAGAGCGCGGGCCTTGCAAAGGTGACCTTAGGGAGATAACTGCGCTGTGGGCCCCCCTGGCATACTGCCCACTGTGTTCCTTGATCTTCAGCCCGCCAGTGGCAGATGATGCGGGATGTCCAGAGATGCTCCGGCTGTGTGGGTTCCCCCTCCCAAAGGCTGCTGTGTGCTGGGCTGGGCAATGAACGGTGGGGGGGATGCCTCCCCTATGCTCTGGATGGGAGCTTGATGCGAGCAGACCTTTCAGCATGGGAGCCCATCAGTGGGCGAGAGGTTGCTCGTTGCGCTGGCTCTTCCTAATGGCTCTCCCGCTGGGTTTGTGTTGCTCCTGGTCGGTGCACCCCCTTCGCATTCATGCTCTTCCCGGGCAGGGCCTCCGGTCAGGGAAGGTGGCCGGGTGACGGAGGCAGCCTTCCCTCGATTGGGTGCCGCCATCTTGGTGTGAGCTTCGTCCCAGGGTTCACAGAGCTGATCTTTCCGATAACTAATCTGGGCTGCCTAGCTCTGTCCCGCTCGCTCCGGATCTGCTCCTCACCTTCCCGTATCATGCCCATGAAACACTAGGGTTTACGGGATCCCCAGCTGGGCGATGGAATCATTTGCACCAGGCTTCTCACGGCGGCTCTCACAGAAGCGACCGCATTGCCGGCGCTTCAAGCCACCAGAGATTTGCGTTTTTGTAAATTGGGAAGAAATTGATCAATTTCTCAAATGTTGGGGAGGTTAATAAAAGCACCAAAGGTGGTAGTGATACATTGTTGCAGTAGGAAGTCTCTATCAAAGAGCACTTCACAGATGCAAGACTTTGGCAAGGGAGCAAAATGGTCAGGAGGGATGGCATAGGAAGCCTGGATAAAGAGGACTTCAGCTTTTGAAGAGTTCAGCAGGAGGCGCCAGAGAGCCATCCAGTGGCAGATTGCAGTGAGACCGTTGGTAATCCATTACAAATTGGTAGAATGAAGTAAGGAAAGGGGCAGAGGCGTAAACCGGAGAGGGCCTGAGTGGGCAAGGCCCGCCCAAAGTCTGTAAATACCCACTCAGCAGTGCTGTGTGGGAATTTACAGATTCTAATGTCACTGTGGTGGTCCCAACTACATTAGCTTCAGTCCCCACTTGTTGGACAATCCTGGCTACGCCTCTGGAAAGGGGAAATACATTGGAGTGTCATCAGCAAAGAAGTGAAAGCCAAATGACAAGCTAAGTGTTTCTGGGGGTTAGGGAAAGAGGGCGGGGAGTAAAGGTCCAAGGGATATTCCCTTAAGGGAGAGGAGAGGGGTCAGAGGTTTGCCAGTTTCTAGAATTGTATAAATGGGCACATTTCCAGGTGGTAGGCATGCCAGTCAAGTGCACATTTCCATAAACAAAGGTCCCGGAGAGAGAGGAGGAGAGAGGAGGAAAGAAGGGGTCTAAAGTAGCCGGCAGGTCAAAAAGGAGGAGTTTTGGAAGAGCGTTTGGAGTGGTGAGCATCAGTAAATTGGAGATATACTCGGGTGCAGTCTCTGCCGAGGGTTACTACAAGAGCTAGATTGTAATGGATTTCCAAGACTAGCATTCTTAAGGCATTGATATGGTTGAAGACCACTGACTCAAAGACCTTTGAATAACTGGGTAATAGTTAGCAGAGGGTAGAAGGTTGTAGAGCTAAAGAAGGCAGGGAAAAGTCAAGCGGAGAGAGAAAGGTTAAACAGCCCAGAGGGATAAGGCCAGGTGCTTGCGACTAAGCCTTTGAATGTTTGAGGAGTAAACTGTTGGGTAGGCAAGCAAGAGGGGTCGGCACTGTGAAGGGTGAGTGCTAAGTAGATAGCAGAGAAGTAGTTTAGAGTAGAAGGGGTTGAAGAAGAGGTGATGGACAAAAGGAAGATGGGAGAGGTAGGAGGGTGATGTGGGTGATTTAGAGAGAAAAAAGTCAGAAAAGGCATTAGCAGCTGGAGGAGGCCACAATTATTGACACAGGAGCTGTGAACAAAGCTTGGAGGGTAGATGGAAGTTGGCAGGGGTGATTGCGAAGGGAGATTAGGTTTGTGATGGGGAGGATTTGGCAGAATGCAATGCAGAGGACAGCAAGGTTTTTTTTTATTTTAGAGTGAGGGTAGGGGGGGGTCTTTGAATTGGACCAGCGTCATAGCACAAAACACATGTTTGTTTTGAGGGCCTGGATCTCAGGTGATCAAGGGTTGAGGACAGGAAAGTGTGAATGTGTGTGTAGGATAGTGTTGGTGAAAGGGAGTCATAAGTGCAGGGGTGTTGCTAGGTCTGGGAATTACCCGGGGCTACGCTGATGTTGGAACTGTCGGGACTGGGGGTTAGCTAGCCTTTTGGTTGTAGCTCCTGAGATTCTATCCGGGGCTACAACCAAAAGACCAGGGGCTATAGACCCCTTATCCCCCCCCAGCAACACCTCTGTATAAGTGCATAATGAAAGTAACAAAAAGCAGGGTCACTGGAAGAGGCATGAATAGGGGGAGGGACAAGAGAACATTTCTTACATCATGAAGGTGAGGGGCAAGAGTCCTGCATTCATTTCCTCTTGGTCATTAAAGGGGCGAGGGGAGGAGTAGAGGGAGGAGGGACCGAGGGGTTAAAGTGACCAATGGATAATTCCCTCCAGCATGGGTCAGCTGGTCGTAGAGCAAGTGGCCCGATAGAAGGGAATTAAGTTCAAGACACATGGCTGTGGAGGGCTTGAGAAGGTTGAAGTCCCTCAGCATGACAAAGGGGATGGAAGTGACTCAAAGAAGGCTGAGGTCAGACGCAAAGGAGTTTAGAGGACCAGGGGATCCATAGAGAGCCAGAACAGAGAGAGCAGTAGGAGGGAGGAGTTGAATAGTGGCCTATTCAAAAAATGAAGGTGATGTCAGAGGAGTGCAGTGAGGACGAGGGACTTATTAATAAGAAACCACATCCTACAACATTGCCCAATAGATCGTTGGCCGTGGCAGGAGGCACCAGTCAGGGTGCAGAGCCGATAGTGTAGCAGTCATGGGGAGAGATCCAGATTTCCATAATAGGAGAAATGGATGGAAAGACTTGTTGCAGAGGGATTGTGCATTAAAGAGGCAGAGTGAAGGCCAGACAGAGTGGGGGGAGACGAGTAGGTGTTGTGCGGTAGGTCAGGGGACTAGGTGAGGTTTGAGATCCTGGGTGAACGGGAGCATCAGGCTTGAAGAGTGTGGGTGCAGGGGGGGAGATTGGGAGGGGGGAGAGTGGTAGAATTTAGACAGACTTGTGGCTCAAGGCTACAAGAAGGGAAGGAGACTAGTGAGTACAAGGCAGAATGGAGTGAAGTCAAGGTGCATGATGGAGGGTAGAAAAAATAGGCAAGTGAAAGCGGAGTGCAGCCCAAGCGGGTAGGTGAGTGAGGGGAAACGTTGGCTGAGAAGGAGGCGGCAGCATACTTTCTGAATTGGGCTAGAATGGGGCTGTAGGTGAACAAAAGATAGTCTACATGCCCAAAGAAGTGATGTTCCTTGGTTCTTTCAAGTAACAGCAGCTCTGTATTGAATTGAGAGTCACTGGGTTGAGGGATTCCTATGTGTGGAAGCAGGAGTCCGACAAAGGGCAAGCACAGCAAAGTTCTAACATGAGCAGGGGCTCTGACCCTAAGCACTTTCTGGCATCAACCGGGAGTTTTCAATTGCTATGTTTGATCTTCAGTTGTGGCCACCCAGTTGAGACCTAAAAACCAGTGAGGCAGTATGTAACAGTGCCCTATGTCAGCTGTTTAGAGTGCTTAAGATGGTGTGCACATTTATTCTTCTTTTGTAAAGTGCCTAAGCCCAGAGGCATCAAGGCGCTGTTGCAACCAGTTACACTTGTGGGTAGATAGGGGAGAAAAAAGCTTACATACAGTGCATATATACATACAGGGAACTCATGAAGTTCTGAGGCCAGCCAGTGTTGTAGGGCAAGCAACCCTGTTTGTGTTGTTAGGCAAACAGCCAGGTTTTCAGTACTTTACGGAAGGCCCAGTAAGAGTTCTCTGCTCTTAGGGAGAGAGTTCCATTGATTCGCCGCCGCCACCACCGCCGGGAAGCTTGTGCCTCCTCGTCGCATTAGTTTGTATTTCAGTTTGGCAAGGCAGTGTGCGTAGGCTGACCTCACAGGTCTGGACAAGCTTGCTCTGGAGATTCTTTGTGAAGGGTAGATGGGGGCTGAATGTGATGGGCACGTGTATGCAATGGAGAGAGTTTTGAAAATGATCCTTTCCCGGATGGGGAGCCTGTGTACCGCTCTTCTTTGCCGAAGAGATGTGTTCTCTCTTTGGGATGTTGAGGGCAGCACGGAGAGCATTGTTTTGGATAGTCTGCAACTTCCTGATGTTCTTCTTGGAGGTTCCTACGCAGCGGGCATTGCAGTAATCAAGTCTCGATCCGATTAGGCTTAAGAGGCTCACTGGCAAGCTGCCCCTTCTTTCTACTCTGAGCTCCCGTCCATCCAACTAACACGAAGACCCTTGGTTCTAATGCACATCTTTGTTCTCTTAACTGGCTTCCTGTCGGGTCAGCAGGAACCCTGCTTCACAGGCACAGAGAAAGAAGTGCATCTACTCTGTACAATAATAGCCCCATCTCTTGACATGGTGGCGGTGGAGGCAGATGCCAGTGAGCAGCCTTGTCCTTAAATGTACCCCTCATGCAAAAATTGCGCCTGGCAGGAGGAATATCCCTGCAGCCACACTTGGGTGGATTCTCACCAATTGCAGGAGTCTGCATCATTTATCTGGCAGATCTGACCAAAGAGTTTTGTGGATGGCCTGAGCAGGGACAGTATGTGCTTTGCACAAGTGGTGTCTAGAGGGGGGTTCAGAATGGGACTTTGAAGAGGCGCTGTGGAAGGGGTTCTGGCTGTAGCTTTGTAGAGGATGGTAGGTTTTTGCCAATGTTTTCCTGGTGTAGCAGTTTGTACACGATTTAAAAAGTATGGTCTTGACTTTGTGGAGGCTAGTTCTGGATGGGGCGGGGTTCCGTTGTGGATGGGAACTGGAGGGGGTCTGTTCAGGTCTAGATTTATCTTTGCAGGGGATAGTCTGCATGGAACCTTGTAGCGTTAGTGCTCGGTGATGCTTTGTAAAGCCAGGGGGAGGGGTCTGGATACTTTAAAGTGTGAATGGATACAAAAATGGCTCAGCCTCTCACTCCTCTGCTTTTCCAATATTTGACTTTCTCCTTCCACCGCCTCCTGCTATGCACCTGCCCCCATGGCTCGAACTTCTCTCCCTGAAACCCCCACCGTGGCTCCAGGAGCCTCCTAGCCAGCAGCCCCAGCTGTTCCTCTGTCTTGCAGTACCTTTGCTGCACTATCCATGGCTGAGCTACGGCCTCTGGTGTCTGTAGCCTTCTGGCTTCTAGGTATGGTGTATTAGATTTCTGTACGGCAGTTCACCCGTCCCCCTGACCCCTGAAACTTGTTTTTGTTCTGTCTGAATTATGGGAGATAGGAAACAGGCAGGTAGAGGTTCAGAGAGCACGGTGACCAAACGCTCTCTCCTGGCTAAAGCCTCCAAAATCTAGGACCTGCGTTGCATTTAGACACCGTATCCTGCCAGTAGCTTAGGTACGCTTTTTCTTGCCTCTGCCAGGGTCCATAGTTTTGTTTGCCGCCTGGACCATAGAGCCCTACGTGTAGCAGTGGTCTGGGCACTCTGAGATGGTAGGAAGGGCGGGGTTAACATCAGGGTCCCACAATATGTCTGAGAATCATGATAGTGGGATGGGATCATAATACAAAAGTCAAGAGTAAAGGTTCAAAAAGCCGATTGCTTTTGCCAGAATGGTTTAACTCCCATCAGTTCCAAGGCACTCAACTCAAAATCCTAGAGTAAATGCGAAAGTTTGTCCAGCAATGAACTGTGGGAATATTAAAGTTGCGCCAGCTAAATGTCCTTAATCCGAGACCTCTTTCACTACTCAAGAGGGAGTTTAAGAAAGTAGGGTTGGCTATTTTGTGTGGCCATGAACTCATTTTATAAGGGACGAAGCGGCGGACATTAAAGAGGAGGAATTGGCAAGTTGTATTAGGCTTCAGGTGATACTAAAGTGGGAGGGATGGCCATCTTGATTAACACCAGCTCTGTTTTGGAGGTGAACAAAGCAGAGAGTGACAAGGCGAGTAGGGAACCTTTCAGGGCTTCACCAATTACTTCAACCCAGAGGCGTTGCCAGGGGGGGGGGGGAGTCAGGGGGCTATAGCCCCGGGTCTTTTGGTCGTAGCCCCAGATAGAAGCTCAGGTGCTACAACCAAAAGGGCAGCTAGCCCCCAGTCCCGCCTTTCCAGACCTAGCAACACCCCTGCTTCAACCTACTTTTGGGAAGAAGTTATCTGTTGCATACCTTTGCCGAGGCAATGCTTACGGTGAAGGGAAGTTCAATATGGTGCTGGACCCAGACAAGGGCAGTTTGGAAGGATGTGAGGTCCCCATGTAACAAGGTTCCCAAAGAAAGATTCCACCAGGTTTAGGGAATTGATTTCCCCAGGTCTTTGTATACTCGTAAGAGGGAAACACAGGAAAAAGTGCACACGTTTCCACTCTCCTATGCATGACATTTGCCTGTATGAGCTTGGGTTTGATGGACACCCTACTTCTTTATTGGATCGAAGGGTTTGGCATTTATTCCACACCGTGCGCACGTTAGGGTTTACTGGATACATAGTTTAGGAACTGGCCCAAAACATGGACATTTTGAAGTAAGGATTGGATTAAAGAGGGCCAGATCTGATGTTCTAGGCTGTAAAATAAAGGAATACTTTGGCCCCAATGACACCAGGGAGGTTCAGATCCACATTGAGAGGGATTTAAGGCAACTAGCCAGGGTGAGTGAAGAATGGGGGCCACGAGCGAGATGAAGTGACTGGTATGCTATTGTGATTTGCACCATGCACTGCTACCATTTTCATGGTCGCCAGGCGCTCTGGTGGAACTGCAAAGGCGGGCTCGGGAGGGTTAGTGAGAGAGAGTGCACAAGCGCGCTTTGTTGTAGTTGTTGATAGCTTCAGCTCGAAAAAAGCCAGTCAGTGTGTGTGTTGGGTTTGCTTTTAGTTAAGGGGGTTGGCAGGGTTTTGGTGTGTGGAGTGGTTTGTAGGTCTGTGGTGTGTTGGATGTTGCAGAGTCAGGTTTCTGCTCTGGTAGAGGTGTGTTTTGTTTGGTGGTTGAGTGTGACTTTGTAGGATACTGGAAAGCTTTTAGTAGAGTTAGTGGTGAGGGATTTGTGCACTTCTCTGCGAGGGTTATGCTGCTTTGGCTGGGTCCATATCCTTCTTGGGTGGTTTGCATTAGTGTTTTATTTCATTGGGGCAGCTCGTTTTCGGGTGTCTCCATGTATTGTAGTTTGCTGTTTCTCTTCAACAGTATTTCCTGTTTAGTTCAGTGAGTTAAATTGCCGGGTTTTTAATAATGTTTTGTATTTTAGATGTTTGCATTCCGTTGGGGAGTGTGATGAATCCCTGGATGTCGTGCATTCCGTTGGGGAGTGTGATGAATGCCTGGATGTCGTGTATTCCGTTGGGGAGTGTGATGAATCCCTGGATGTCGTGCATTCCGTTGGGGAGTGTGATGAATGCCTGGATGTCGTGTATTCCGTTGGGGAGTGTGATGAATGCCTGGATGTCGTGCATTCCGTTGGGGAGTGTGATGAATCCCTGGATGTCGTGCATTCCGTTGGGGAGTGTGATGAATGCCTGGATGTCGTGTATTCTGTTGGGGAGTGTGATGAATGCCTGGATGTCGTGCATTCCGTTGGGGAGTGTGATGAATGCCTGGATGTTGTGCATTCCGTTGGGGAGCGTGATGAATCCCTGAATGTCGTGCATTCCGTTGGGGAGCGTGATGAATCCCTGGATGTCGTGTATTCCGTTGGGGAGTGTGATGAATCCCTGGATGTCGTGCATTCCGTTGGGGAGTGTGATGAATGCCTGGATGTCGTGTATTCCGTTGGGGAGTGTGATGAATCCCTGGATGTCATGCATTCCGTTGGGGAGTGTGATGAATGCCTGGATGTCATGCATTCCGTTGGGGAGTGTGATGAATGCCTGGATGTCGTGCATTCTATTGGGGAGTTTGATGAATGCCTGGATGTCGTCACTTCCCCCCTAAGGGGAGTCCCTTCCCTTGAGGCCAGGCCGCTGCCCGATAGTCCCCCTCGGGGTGGTACTCAATGGGTGGATTTCATGGGGAGGGACTCCCCTATGGGATGCGTGGTGACCCAGGGAGAACATGGCATCCCCATAACCCACCTGCTTTGCAAATCCCCTCCAATATCATTACCAATGTTCCTATGTTTTTCTTATACTACCAGTATAGGAAGTGCTGGAACAAGGAGCAGTAGGGACTACCCAAGGTGAGTCCCCTTACAAGATACTAAGATGAAGAAGAGCTCTGTTGAATCCTGGGTGACTAGTCAATTCAGTACTGTGACAAGAAAGAGGCACGCAGTACTGAGTAGTATTTTATTTTATTGAGCATTTGTAAGGCACTTTATATAACAGAATTGTTTCAAAGCGCCATGCAGAAACAAAGTGAGCGGACTATACAATCTGAGACAGCCAACTCCAACTATGGAATAAAAAGGGTAGGACTTTGTAGAGGAGTCAGTCCTTCCTGGAAGAACCGTGAGAGTAGGTCCCATGTGCATAGGAGAACGAGTGAAGACCTGGACGCTGCTGAAGAAACCAAAAGGTCCGGAGCTGGTCCACAGTGAGAAGGGACGGAAGGCTTGCGGACAAAGGCTCCAAGCAGTCTTGAGGACAGGGAAGCACGGCCACCACCAGGAGAAAGATTGGTGCTGCACAGCCGCCACAGACCAAACAAAGCTCATGCAAGCATTGTGTGCCCCACGACAGACTGCAGGCGGCCAGGAAACCCCAAGACCACCACAGACCGAGAAAAGGTATGCAGGTGGTGGGGAAGGCACTGCGGCTCGAACCAAGTGGTTAAGAGACTGAGAAAACCAACAAAGCTGTGACATTAAGGTCTGCGGCCCTGAGATGGGGGAGAAAGGAACTTTTGCAGGTGGAAGAAGCATACGAAGCATTCTTCATAATCATAGTACCTGGCTGGAGAGTACACCCGGTGAACTGTGCATAGAAGAAAGAAAGTGAGAGTCTGGGATCCAAAGCATCCTTATTGCTCCTCACCAGGTGGACTGTGAAAAGAAGATAGAATAGAAAGTGTGAGTCTTTGACCTGCACACATCGAAGCATCCTCATTGCTCCTCAGTCACAGTACCTGGGAGAGAAGTGAGCCAGGTAGGCAGAGGGTAAGGTGAAGGAAAGAATCACCCATGATACAGAGTTGTCGACATTAATCTTCATAGTCACAGTACCTCACAAAGTGGTAAGCCAGGTTGGTGGTGAAACCAAGCTAAGTAGTACCAGGGTAAGGGAGTCGTTACCCCTGGTAGTTGTGGACTTTGTAAAAAGAAGCAAACAGAGCTACTCTCTTGACACTGAAGTGAGAGAAATACCTGTGGAAGGAAGACGCTCCCCCCCCCCCCCAAGAGTTGTGAACATTGCAAAGTAAGCCAAGAGGTTCACGCCTCAACTAAAATCTCTGAGAGCTGAAAAAAGGAAGCTAGAAGTTTTATGGAGACATCTACCTACAGAAGAAAATAAAACAAACTTGAAATGCACTGCCCTCTATAAAAAAGAAATAATACATACCAAACAGGAGAAACATACAATGATAGGATTCACAACGCTAGATCTGGTTCAAAGGAATTATTTACTATTCTAAGGGAACTGGAAGCTCCCAATACCACAAACAGACGACTGGGTTAAAGATAAATTATGGACTACTAACATCCAGAATGCCTTAACCAACAAAATCTCCCTCTTCTAGAAAAAGACTGCTGACAAAAAAGCTACTTTATCTACTGTAGTCAATCATACTGCCTTACCAACTCTATCCACTAAACCCCCTCAAAATTTTAGATTTTCCCAAGTCTCTATCCTTGAGGTTGAAAAAATCATTAACTCCCTCAAACCGTCAAGATGTCAGGGGGATAGTTGTCCAGCCCAGATAATTAAAGATGCCGCTAGAGACCTAGCACCTTTTATCTCTAAATAAATTAATTCCTCATTCACATCAGGGACTGGCCCTAGCAACCTAAAGGAGTCATGGGTGCTACAAACCCTGGATCCTTCTATTCCTACGAATTATAGGCCGATCACCACTGTACCAATTCCTTCTTAAAATACTAGACAAGGTGGCCTATATCCAGATACTGGAGTATATGCAGACTAACCATCTACTAGAAGTCCGCCAATCTGGCTTTAGGCCACAACACGGTATGGAAACTGCCTTATTAGATCTAAAGACTGAGATCGAAGGACTTGAGGACAATGGGAAAATGACCTTGCTACTTCTCCTTGACCTTTCGGCTGCTTTCGATAGCGTGGACAATAAAGTATTGTGTCAACACCTCGCGTCAGCTGCTCACTTTTCACAGGAGGCTATCACATGGATCGAATCCTTTCTGAACAATAGGACCATGAGAGTCTTCTCTAGCAATAACACGGCCGACCCTATTCCAATTACATGTGGTGTGCCACAAGGTTCGTGTGTCTCAGCAACAATGTACACTATTTTCACAAAGCCATTGTTCGACGATTTGGATCATCTGGGTGTCACCTACACCAATTAGGCAGATGACACCCAGATCCTCATACCATTGACGGGTGATTACGTCAAGGACCTGGCCTTAGTGAACAAAATATACTTAATCATTCAGGTATGGATAGCCACACACGGCTTATGCCTGAATGACGATTAAACAGAGCTTCTAATACTTGGCTCAACAGCCAATCTGAATAAACTTAATCCAGATTACTCATCCTTCAGTATTGACAGTCACATGATCAAAGTGGTAAAAGAGGTCAAAACACTTGGCTTCTACCTCGATTCAACCCTTACACTAAACAAACAAGTAAATGCCATGGCTTCCTCCACAGCTTACACGTGCAAATTGATCAGGGCCTGTAAACCTTTTCTCTACAAAGAAAGCTGCACTATTCTTACCACAACCCTTATTTTGTCCAAATTGGATTACTGCAACGCTCTATATTTGGGAGATAGCAAATACATTAAGAAAATCCAAATTCTTCAAAATAATCACTCAGATCAGCATGCGGCATCTCTCAAAGAGAGCACATTTCGGATTCCAGGACACAGAACAAATGGCTCTCTGTTAAGGACAAGATCACGCTCAAAACTGCCTCCCACACCATCAATGGTGTTGCCCCACGCTAACTTTCTGAAAGAATTTTTAAGAGATCTCCCTTACGCCAGAACAGCCAATTGATTTTGTCTGGTTGTCCCCTGATTTAAACTAAAAAAAGACTGGAGGAAGTAGTTTCCCGGTCATGGTGATGCAGCTCTGGAACACTCTCCCTCCATCACTGAGAGAAGATCAACCTTTCCTGCAATTTAGGCGTAAGATCATAAACTGGCTCGTATCTAAGTACACTTGAGTCTCTTTACCTGTCCTTGCCTCTCCAACTGTAGTAACGTGACTAAGTGGACACATGAAACCACGGCCAACGACTTATGTAACAACCTTTTGCCTAATCTCTTGTACTATGTAAATACCTTCTGCTTTTTCCTTTTGTAAACTGTTGTATTTCACTGAACTCTAACACTGTAACCTAAGCCTAAAGTATTCTTATATTTCTGTGCAAATGTTCCCAGATACCCCTGGGGTTGGCACGCAATATAAATCAATAAAGAAGAGGAGAGAGTAATTCTCTTGGAAGTACAAGGAGGATGAGAAAGGCCAGGGAAAGAAAGTTAATTATCCTGGCATTGAGGAAAACGGAAAAACCTGAGGAAGTTTAGGAGGAGGAAGTCATCCCCTAGCACTGTGAAGATATGAGACTATTTCCTATGTGCCCTGGTGGAGAGTCAATCCAAGGAACCTTTTTCAGCCTTCTTGTAAGGGGGTATTTGAGCTTTGGCCTTTTTCTGCCCTTTACCAGACTATACTGACTAGAATCTATGTGGAAAGGCAATCTGCAAAGCCGAAGATATGCCAGGTGGTTAGAAATCATCCCTATGACCCCTTAGTCCAACAGAAGAAGAGAGTTACGTAGATCTTTGAAAAATATTTCACCCGAGGACCACAGATCCTTGAAAAATATCTACAGGAACTGGCTATGCATCCATAAACAGCAGATGGTGCTAAAGGACGCAGCAAAGATGTGATCATTAATTAGGTCCAGGGATATAGGGGGGCCTTTTTCGCGAGCAATAACTGGTGTGGGATGTTCTACCTCATACGACCTAATAAATCCTATAAGTGAACAGGACTGGGTGACCCATTACCTGGATGTTTCTAGGGAAGCCTCTGCTGCTGTAACTTGGAGGGAGGTATGCCCAGCAGGGCCTTGGCATTTACGGAAGAGCAAATCAAGCTAATAATTCTGCGCAGCAAAAAAATCACGGGCTCCTGGCCCCGAGGGCCCATCTAATGTGGTCCTCAAAATCCATTCGAAATTTTGGGCCTGTTTATTGAGTACCCTCTTTAAAGATATTCTGGTCAAGGCTCACCTACCAGAGAGCTGGAGGGAGTCAGTCTTTGTGCCGATTCATAAAAAGGGCCCTAGAGTGCTCTCTACCAACTATAGGCCGATTGCACTGCTGGATATCCCCTCTAAAATGTTTGCAACTTTGTTACTGAGGGACTTATCGGGCTGGGCAGAAGGGGCTGGCAGATTGGATCCTTTACAGACTGGTTTCCTCAAGCGGGTGGTGACAAATGGTTTTCGCAAGGGGGAGGGGACAAATGCAAACCCTTTTCTACTGGGGCTCCTAAAAAGGGAGGCCATGGTGAGATCAAAACCAGTTTATGCAGCTTTTATTGACTTCTCCATGGCCTTTGATAGCGTAGATAGACACCTCCTATGGACTAAACGGCAGAAATGGGGCTGCCCAGAAGTACTCTTAAATATGATTGTGGTCCTTCACTAAGCTATGACCATCAGGGTCCGGTTGAATGCTCAGGGCAAACTCTCAGCCACTTTTGAAACCACCAGAGGCCTAAAACAGCTGTACCATGGCCCCACTCTTGTTTATTCTTTTCACCTTTTGTTTCTCGCCTCGCTTATCTACACAAACTTTTGACTATTTACTTTATGCTGACGATTGGGTATTGTTTGATTACACACCAATTGGCCTCCAGCGTAAACTGGATGCTTTGGCAGCATACGCGAGTCTGAATAAATTAACCATCAACCTTAAGAAATCTAATCTGGCGACGAGGATGCTGCTCAGTGGAGGGAGCCCCCGGACAGGAGAAAGAGGGAAAGTGAAGTGTTATACGGCGTAAGGGTCGCTGAAGTGTGAGCTGCTGTGCCGGAGGATACATTTATGACAAGGAACGGGTGAGCGGCATCACGGAGCGTAATAACATTGAAGAAAGGGAAGTAGGAAATCAGGGAATCACCTGGCAAGGGCTAACGAGGGCAGCGCGAGAGAGTGTGGATCAACCGTCGTTGGAGGTTAGAGTAAAGGACCTTCGTGCGTGAGTTGCGTGCCGCCATCTTGGATGCAACAAAGTTTGTTTTCGTACGATCGCGTTTACGGCGATCAGCTGTTCTGGTACAGCTACAATGTATGGAAGGAGATAAACAACCGCCACATTCCACCCATTTGGATGTATAATCAACCAACACCATTAGATAGATCTTCTGACACTCCAAAGATTCATATGGACCAGCTATATCAATAGCCAATTTAGTCCAAACGGTAACAGGAATGTCCACAGGTTGCAATGGAGTCACTCGTATAGATTTGCTTTTGTCGCTTACAGCACAAGCAGTACAATTTTTAACCAGGGTTTCCATATCACTCCACATGTTGGGCCACCAGTAAGCCTCTCTTACTCTTCTTTTCGTCAACATTCTACCCACATGGCCCTCATGCGCAATCTCCATGATCCTCTTCCTTAAAACTGCCGGTGGTATTATACGATCTCCTCTATACACACACATACCTCATCGCTGGACAATTCATCCTTAAATCTTTCCCAGTGCCTCAACTTGTCATCAGTTTCTCTCCAACCAGCTTCAATAGCCTTCCTCAACATCTCTTGTTCAATGTCATTGTCTGTTGCTTCTATCCAATCTTTTTTTGAAAAACTAGGATGCACTTGAGCTACAATACAATCCATGCTCCGTTCCTCTCTGAACACTTGTTCATCCTCACTGTTATTTACATCATCTTCACATGGCAATCTAGAGAAACAATCCGCAACAACATTGTTTCTTCCCGGAGTGTACTTTATGGTCACATTGAATTGCATAATAATCAAAGTCCATCTTCTTATGCGTGGAGACATCATGTGGGAATTTTTCGAGTTCAATACATGAACCAGAGGCTTATGATCTGTTCTTACATCTACAGGAATTCCCCAAATAAGACTCTTGAAATGTTCCAATATCCACTTCACTCCAAGTGCTTCTTTTTCTATTGTTGAATAACTTCGCTCAGCACCTCTTAATGTCCTTGATGCAAACGCTATGGGAACAACTTCTCCATTTTGAACTTGTTCTAAAATACCACCTAATCCTACATTGCTTGCATCAACTGCTATCCTTGTTCTGGCACTCGAGTCAAACATTTTCAAAGCTGGTGCTTTATTAATCACAGTCTTTATCTTTTCAAACTCCTTTTTACATTCTTCTGACCAAACATATTTCATTCCTTTGCACATTAACTTCCTCATGCTTTCAGTGTTATCAGAGTAGTGATCAATACATTTGGAATAATATTCTGTGAGACCCAAGAAACTCCTCAACTGGTCTTTGTTATTTGGTTCTGCAATTTTAAGAATGGTGTCTACCAAAGATTCTTTAGGCATGATGCCCTTATCATTTATCCGATGACCCAAATATGTCACTTCATTTCTTTTTACTTTACACTTTTCAATTTTGAGTGTCATTCCCTTCTGCTGTAACACTTGCAGAACAGCTAACAATTTTGCATCATGCTCCTCTTGAGAATTCCCTGCCACCAAAATATCGTCCTGGAAATAATACACTCCTTGTAGACCTTCAAAAAGATGATGCATTAACCTCTGAAACACTGCAGCAGCCGAAGCTAACCCAAACGGCATTCTCTTGTACCTAAAAGCTCCCAACGGCGTCACAAAAGATGTCAAATGTCTCGATCCTTCTTCTGCGCAATCTACATGATCCTCTTCCTTAAAACTGTCGGTGGTATTATACGATCTCCTCTATACACACATACCTCATCGCTGGACAATTCATCCTTAAATCTTTCCCAGTGCCTCAACTTGTCATCAGTTTCTCTTGTACCTAAAAGCTCCCAACGGCGTCACAAAAGATGTCAAATGTCTCGATCCTTCTTCAAGTACCACCTGATGGTAGGCCGACGACAAATCCAAAGTCGTGAAAAATTTCGCCGGACTCATGGTGGATAACATCTCTCCAATATTCGGTAAGGGATGTCGATCTATGATTAATAAAGCACCAGCTTTGAAAATGTTTGACTCGAGTGCCAGAACAAGGATAGCAGTTGATGCAAGCAATGTAGGATTAGGTGGTATTTTAGAACAAGTTCAAAATGGAGAAGTTGTTCCCATAGCGTTTGCATCAAGGACATTAAGAGGTGCTGAGCGAAGTTATTCAACAATAGAAAAAGAAGCACTTGGAGTGAAGTGGATATTGGAACATTTCAAGAGTCTTATTTGGGGAATTCCTGTAGATGTAAGAACAGATCATAAGCCTCTGGTTCATGTATTGAACTCGAAAAATTCAAAAAGATGATGCATTAACCTCTGAAACACTGCAGCAGCCGAAGCTAACCCAAACGGCATTCTCTTGTACCTAAAAGCTCCCAACGGCGTCACAAAAGATGTCAAATGTCTCGATCCTTCTTCAAGTACCACCTGATGGTAGGCCGACGACAAATCCAAAGTCGTGAAAAATTTCGCCGGACTCATGGTGGATAACATCTCTCCAATATTCGGTAAGGGATGTCGATCTATCCATATGTTGGCATTTAAATCTCTTAAATCGACACACATCCTGATAGATCCATCTGTTTTTTTTAACCAATACAATAGGCGATAACCACTCCGAACTTTCAATTGGTTCAATTACATCTTGCTTGCATAGTTTCTCCAACTCAGCCTTTAATGCATCCCTGGTGCCGATGGGTATACTTCTCACTTTATGTACAACTGGTGTCACACCTCGTTTGAGAATGATGCGATGCTCAAATCCTTTAAGCAAACCAATCTTGTCATTGAAGACATTTGGAAAAGTTCTTGCCAAACTCTCAGCATTGTCACACACATTCTCAGAAATGCACAGGATGGGTACACTTTCTCCTGGATGAATTTTGATATTCAATGCAGCTTGCTCCCACCATCCTACTATTGAAAAACCATCCTCCGCCACATACAATCTGCAGTATGTCTCGCGTCCTCCAAATTTCAATTTCACCCACACACAACCTATAATATTGATAGGTGTTTTTCCATAACCTGTTGCTCTGGTGTTTGTCATCTGTAAATCTTCCATCTTCGGCACATGCAGCTGCAATAGACAGACAAATTGGTTTCTTCTCATTAAACCTGTGCTGGGGAAAGAAAAAAAAAAAAAAAATGAAATCTAAGATTCTGGATCTCCGACCAGGTTTGAGACAAAATATAAGACTTTCTGCTGGTGCTTGAACAGGGAGGTGTTGGAGAAAGTCTTGACTTTTGTTGATTTGGGCACTAGATTGCAGGCACTGCAGAACAACGCTGAACTGCAGAGTCATCTGACCTCGCTGTCGGCACATGCAGCTGCAATAGACAGACAAATTGGTTTCTTCTCATTAACACCTGTGCTGGAATATTTCAAACTGAAAGTCGTCCCCTCTCCGATATATGGTGGGGAAAATCAGGTGTTTCCAGTAGCGATGTGATTGAGGGCCTCTTTTGGAGGAAAGTCCTGACACTTCCAAATGGTGTTCCCCTCTGCAGTGATCCACTATGAATTAGGCTTGCCCTCTATCAAGTTTTATATCTTGTCAAAAAACCTTGCAGTACTGAAAAATGTCTTGGAATTGAGGCTGCTCCTAGACTCTAAAACTTGGCCCCGTTTCAATAAATGGCAGCAGGAATGTTACCACATTTTGGAGGAAAGTGGCATCTTAATGCACATGTTCCTGTACTCCCCTTTGAAAACTAAAACCAAACTAAAAGAAAGAGCTTGGATCTTGTTTGAAAATTAAGATCACATCAGTGATTCAAAGACCTGTATATTGATGCAAGGCCTGTGGGGATGACATCGACCTACATAAGTAAATCACCTAGCCTGCCATGGCGCAGATCAGCTATTTATTTATTGTGAAGCGTATATAGCGCGCCAAGCCCTTAGGCATCTGGCAGCTTTCTTACAGAGTGTAGAAGTTACAATTGTTACACAGGCAAGTAAAAAACAGACATAGCGAAGCTAATGGCATTATAGATACATAGCGTGAACATAATAACGTACAGAAATTGCAGATTCAGGGAGGAGGAGGAAGGGGTTGTGACGAGCTAGGTTAGTGGGAATGTTTGCTTACTTAAAGTTTTGTGTGAAGGTGCTTTTTGAGTTGTTTCCAGAAGATCCAAAAAGATTCCTGGGCCGTGAGTGGGAGCGAGTTCCAGAGTTTGCTGGCAAAAGTGGAGAAGCTGCTACCACCTGCCTTTTGGAGCTTGAACCTGGGAGTGGCTAGGCAGAGCCGATAGGCTGCTCGGGTAGGTCTAGAGCGTTAGCGTTGTGTCAAAGTGATACTGTTGGACTGGTAGGCGGGGGCCATCTGGTGAAAACATTTGTGGGTTAAGGTGAGTGATTTGAACATGATACGTTCATGTACTGGGAGCCAGTGTTGTTGGTGTCTAATGGCTGAGATTTGCGCTAATCTGGGGACGTTGAGCACAGCTCTGAGGGCATTGTTCTGTAGGACCTGTAACTTCCGGATATTCTGGATCTTGGTTGCAGCATATAATACGTTGCAGTTGTCGAGGCGCCTAAGGCTCTGGCTAGAGTAAGACGGCTGTCTGGTGAGAGGAATTTTCTGCAAGCACCGAGTTTGCATGTTTGAGGTGGCAGCATTTACTTGTTTATTAAAATTGAGTGAGGAGTCTAGGTGGAAGCCAAGCGTTTTTACCTCATTAGTGACTTTAATGGTGTGTCCATCTATGATGGACTTAAAGAGGTGATTTAGTTTGGCGATTCTATGTTGAGAGCCGATAAGCAGCTCGGTCTTATCGTCATTTAAACATAGCGCGTGCTGCGCCATCCAATCTTGGATAGATCGGTATATGGCATTGAGGGTGGCTGAGTTGGTTTCTCCCGAGATGGGTATGAGGACCTGGGTGTCATCTGCATAATCAGCGTAGGTGACACCCAGGTCGTCGAGACGGTCAAAGTGTGGCTTTGTGAAGATATTGTACAAAGTGGGGGCCACACATGAGCCTTGTGGCACTCCACAGGCAATTGGGGCAGGGGTGCTTCGGCTTGAGGGGAGAAGACTTTTATAGTTCCGTCGCTGAAAGGATTTTATCCTTAGTGTGGCGTTTGAGAAGTTTGCTGCTGATGTTAGGTGTTTACTCAGAATATTGTGGTCCACCAGATCGAATGCAGCAGAGAGGTCTAGGAGAAGAAGCACAGCTAGCTTCCCATTGTTCCTCAGTTTGTCCATTTGGATTTTTAGATCCAGTAGTGCTGTTTCCGTCCTGTGTTTCAGGCGGAAACCAACGTGGGAGTGTTGGGGTCCAGTGTGTTTTTTTAATTTTTAGTATTATTCTTTTAATAGGGGTAGTACCCATGCTTTTTCTTTTTAGGTCCGATGGGACGCAGTTGTTTTTGAAGGAGGCATTTATAAGACTGGTGATGAATGGGGCGAGTTGGGGTGCGCAGTCTTGGATGACTGTAGGTGGGCATGGGTCACCTTGACGTTTTTAGGCTAAGGATGATTTTCAGGAATTCTAGGATGGTGAACTCTGAACTCGAATTGGGGAAACTCCTTGAGGTAGGTGGCGGTTTGTGTAGTTTGTCTAGATTTATCTGTTTGGCTTCAATTGAAGATTGGAGACAACAGATTTTGTTTTTGGAGTGCATTTTGAATGTCCTCGCACCAGTCTGCATCTTTATTACAGCTTTCTGGGGGTGGGATAGGGGTTTCTAGCTCTGAGGATTAGGAATAGTTCCTTGGTATTGGAGCTGGCTTTGGATATTCTGTCGTATAATTTGCCTTTGGTAAGAAGTACTTTTTGTTTGTAATCCCTGGAGGCAGTGTCAAAGAGATTGTTAGTAGATGTAGGCGATTTTTTTCCATAGTGATTCTGCTTTTCTTTTAGTTCTTATATCTTTTAACTCGGGGGGTGGGGTGAACCAGGCATTGAGGTGGGCCGACGCGAGTGGGGCTATTTTGTTTATAGCAGCCAGAATTGTGTCGTCAGAGTCTGGTCATTATGGTGTGGTTGGCAGCGTCGTCCGTAGGCGTAGCCAAGACGGGTTGCAATAGTGGGAGCAGGTTGTTGGCTGTGATGTTCTTTTTGTTTCTCGAGGGAGCCTCTGGGGCTATATTGGGATGGTTGGTAGGGCTAATCTTGGCGTTGGTATTGAACGTGATGAGGTGGTGATCAGTCCAGGGGCAGAAAGAGTTAGATATGATGATATCTTCAAGCCAGTCGGGAGTACAACATGAGTGGGATTCTGGATCTTGTGCGCAAAGCCATGTGCTGACAGTGTTAGCCAAGGATAGAGCATTGGTGTAGAGTGGGTCGTTCTGGCTTAGTTTGAAATCCTCCAATATGATAGTTTGCGATTTGGGTTTTGTATTAGAAGAGATGTGACCTTATTCTCAAAGGAGTGTGGGCCCTGGGGTTAGGTAGGTGAGGTGGATGTTTAGTGTAGCTGTCGCTGAAAGAGAGTTTCACTGAGAGGAGTTCACAGGATGTATGGGGAGTTTAAGAAGGCTTCAACTCAATCTATTACCAACTAAAGAAATGGAGGGTGCTAAAGTTGGGATCCCATGGGAGTTAAGGACCCGTCGCTATTGTTTGGAGCTGGGTCAAGTTGAGTCACTACTGTGGGGATCTAAATGACAGGCGTCATTATTTTGATCACTTGGTGAAAATAGATTATTGGAGGAGTGGGCATGATCTGGCCACATGTTATGAATTCTCCCAGTACTAATCATTGGCTGACGGCAGCAATTCACTTCTTTAAAGAGATATTGATTTTAACGTAAGCAGTTGTGATTTTAAATTGGTTGTGAATTTCTATTTTTTTGTATTACGTAAAGGGGTTTATCCATTTAGGATTCTGGACAAATGTAAGGGATGGTGTTTGCTTAAATTGATTTAGTATTTGTTTTAAGTTTAATCAATGTTTTTTTACTGAAATTGTGATTTTGATGGTTTTTAGAAAGGTTGTTAAAGTTTATTTTATAACCATATAACAATAATTTTAAAAAAAGGAACCTTTGACGTTCTGTGTTGTGCCTTTGATGAACAATTCCTTTTTACTACAGACAAACGTTGAGATATCCAGAAGAGGGAAGCCATTCTTCTGGATAAAAATCACCCCTTTTTTCTGATTTTTAGAGTGTAAGGGAAGGATATAGGTTTTGGCACAGCAGTGGACCATTTGGTTTTGATGGGCCTCCCGACAGAATCCTTAGTTTTACACAGGGGAAACCCCTCTTAGAAACAGGGACAAGTAGGGTTTTTTATTTTAACCCAATAAAAGTCCATCTACTTCTGTACCCATACAGGAGATGCTGCACCCTCCCTGAAAGGAAAGAGTTCCAAAGTCTTGCCAAGATGCAGAAGAATGCTGTTCACCAAATTTCAACTTTAGTATTGCTTTGATTCGAGGAGGTTGTCGCTAGACCTCAGTGTTCGGTTTGGAGATGGCAATTTGGCCGTGGATTGCTCTGTGGGTTATGCAGAGCGTTTTGAAGAAAATTATTTTGACTGGTAGCCATTTTATTGTTCAGTGCTGGTGTGATGTGTTCCCGCTTTGAGTCTGAGGAGTAGTCTTGCTGCTGCGTGCGATATGCACGTTTTTGTTGGTGGGGTCATTCAGCATTCCAAGGTAGATGCCGTTAGCGTAGTCTGTTCTTGACATGGTGAGGAAAGGTAGTTATCTGCTAGATTCTGCATAGGTGGAAAAAGCACTTTACTACTGGGTGACTTGTGGTTCAAGTGTCAAGTCGTAAGGGCAGCTTTAAGAGATGAAATTAAAGAGACCACCAAAAAAAAGGGAAAAGGTGAGGATGAATACGTATCCATTATAAAAGAATTAAGGATGCGCAAATCTGACCTTGAGCTTTCTTAGCACATGAAGAGATTTCTCAAGCAGAAGTACTACAGGAAGGGAAAAGCGCCGATGGGATTCTAGCATACAGAGCAATTAAAGATCTTCAGCTTGCTGGGGGGAAGAGGGGTGCTAGGAGCATCAAAAGGGGCATGAGACAGATAATCGGGATAGAGATTGTTGAATAGTTTAAACTTTTTCTATAAGAATCAAAGACTTTTAAGGGTAGCAGAGTGTTATTTGGAAAAGCTAAACCTTTCCACAGATGAAAGCGACAGTGCCTGGATGTTGCCTAGAGCACTAAAATAGTGGCTACAATTAAGAAAATGCAAAGTGGCAACCCACCCAACCCCCACAGTAACTACACTGTTCTGAAGTTTATATAGAGTACTTGTCACCCAGGTTTGCCAGACTAGCCAAATTGAATGTTAGCAGGCAGAGAATCCTTGTGCCCTCGTTTCAATTATCCCGAAGCAAAATCCAACAGAAAGCGGGCTCCAAACAGAGAAAGTACCTTGCAATGCCCCTAGGGAATAGGCTAGAGTACAGGCGCCGCTCAAGCAGACTCGCGGCCAAGCAGTAGGGTCTGTACAGAGGAGGCAGGGCATGGATAACATTAGGAAGCAGCGTGACCCCATACTGAGCTTGGAATAAAAGGGAGGCCGCAGAGAAGGCCTTCAGCCACATGGAAAGTCCTTTTATGGAAGCAGTCTTGAATAGGCTGTGGCTGGAGTAAGACTTGGTGGCCTATGATCAACCTGAGACTGGGGGGTGCAAATTCCTTACTTTGTGGTCCAATGGGGGGAATTGGAGTGTGTGTGAGAGACTGACACGGCAGCACAGTATAGAAGTATAGTGTGTGGGGCTGGGGCGTTATAGAAGATTAGGAAACATAGGAGGTTTTAAGGGGGAATAGCATGAGAAGAAAAATCATTGGAAAGAAGTAACTGGGTTCCTTGTATGGAGGTAACTGGATAGTTTGCAAGGGTGCACGCAGAGGGGAGACTAGAGTCATCCAATAGGAGGATTTGGGCATGACAAGAGTGGGTCCTTGTATGCCAGTGGTCTTCAAACTTCTTATGCCGATGCCCCCCTGAGCAAAAAAATAAATAGTTCAGGACCCCCCCCACCCCTCTGTGTTGGTGTTATTTTTTTTTTAGAGAGATGGCTGTAAAATGCGTGGTGCCATACTTTTGAAGGGATAAGTTGTTGGGAAGAAATCCCAAGACTGTAGGACAATCACTTCCAATCCAAACATTGAAACCGTGCAAGTAAACATGGTGGTGCCTGACAGATGAATCACTTAGCTTGCCCACTACACTTTCAGCACCCATTCTCCTGCACATTGCCATGGCTGCTGGTAGAGCGACTTTCTCCGCGTCGGCGAAAGGTTTTTTATTTTTGGCAAGGAGGTAGGCAACATAAGATGCTTTCAGTGCACTGGCTGGAGTAGAATCAATATTTTGCACTGTACTTTTCTGATGACTTGGAACTTGCGGGCAAAGAAGTCTCTGCTTTTGCCAATGAGATCTTCATGTTTTGTTTCCAAGTGGCGTCTTACTTTGGTTGGTTTCAGACTCATTGGCTAAAGTTGCTCCACACACCAAGGCCTAGTTTCACCTCCGATCACAACGGAAGTAAGGCTTTTGCAGGTTTGTTTCCTGTGTCAATGTCCGCCTTCCTTTTCACACTACCGTTTTTTGGGCAAAAAGAAGTGCTCCATTTCAAAATGGGATCCTCACCTATGAAAAAATGTAAACTCCCATATTAATGCCTTTTCATATGCTTGTTTGATAAATGCATTTACGTACTGAATGAGGTACAGTAGGATTTGAAAACAATTCAAAAACAAAAATGCAAAATATGTTGCTGTGACAAAATCACATGCACCAGAAGGCTTTTGAACAAAAATAAGGGTCTGGAAAAACATTGTGCTCCAATAGTGCACCACAAGTGTTGTGGGGTTCTACATGTCCTATGGGTCCCGGTTTGAAGATATGGTTAGTTTCCAGAATCCAAAAAAGGGCAGGGGACATTGCCGACTACTTGTGCTGGCCACAAACCATTGGGGCATTATGTGGTAGTCCTCTAAAAAAAGAAATTCTACCTTTGCCTCCAGTAAGCCTTCAGACCCAACCATAGCCACTTTTTCAGCAAAACGTTCTTAGCAGGAGAGTTGTTTGCTGTTGCTTTCATCTGTGTGCGAGATTAAAACTGGTTATCCTTACAAGATCGATTTGGGCCTGTCTTCCCTAGTGGGTAGTATTCTCTGGTGTTACCGTTCAGGGGTCTACCTTCACCTGTAAGCCAGCCAGTGAAGCAGAAGTAGAGCAAAGTTGCTGCCAGAAAGGAACACCAACGACCGGCGCGTGCAGGGGACGGTCACTCGAAACCAGGGCGCTCGTAAGGGCATGTATAAAGTGCCATATAAAACGAAATATGCCGAATAACAGATTCAAATAAACCCAGTGCCAAGGGCTGAATAAGAATTAAGCAGTGAAGTTAAATTACACATTTGATTAACGAATTTAATGAAAACTTTGTGAGCAAAGCTACAAGCAGATGAGTTCTAGTCAAAGTGCCCATTTAAACGAAATAAGAGCACAAGTATGACCGAAAGGCGGGGAATAAATAAGACCACCACAAAGTAAACTTTATGAAGGATAGTCTCGGGAGAATAACTCTGGGGAAACGCACTCTCCTTGGAAGCAAGACTCATAGCAACCCGGGTTCAATCCCCAGGTCCTCTTAGAAACATCTGGGTATCAAGTGTGTTATAAATAACCAATTACAATGAATGAACAGTGTGGCAAGGCCAAAGACTAGCAAAGGCTATGCGACACATTGTGGCAAACCCAAGAGAGTGACCCTGCACATGAAGCCAAGTGAAGGTGAATCTGTACACAGCGCCAAATACAGAAAGGACATGTAGGGGCTGAAGAGCCTAGGGCTCCTGATGGTGCGACCTGCGATGGGTGGACTGTTCTGACAACTGCCCCTAGACCAGGGAATCCTCAATTGTGAAAGCCAAAGACCTTGTGAGACAAACCAAGGCGCATGAAGAGAACTATTAATGCAATCCAGAAGGAATTTCCAGTTCAGAGTTGTGTTGATTATTGAAAGACAATCAAAGTACAAGTTGCTATGTTAAAGTCTTAATGAACTGCAATGCTGTCTATAGGACAGAGCCTCAATTAAGACCCTTTTAACTGCATTGCCTTGAACTGTGGAACTTTCTTGAACTTGGGGAAGGGGAGCTGAAGAGAAAGTCAATAGCATGAAGCTCAGAACTTATCACCATTTTTTATTATTGACACCTCTGCACACCGTTTAGCTTTAGTGGTGTGGGATTTTGTGATGGATAGTTTTTGAACAGACTAAGTTGAAATTTCAGACTTTGCTTAGTTGCATTCAAGTAGGGAAATCCCACCTTAGCATAGGTTAAGTTAGGCCTTCAACCATCCCGACATTTGATTTAATAAACACATTTATTTTTAATTGAACCTGTTGTCCGTCTTGCTTCATGCCTTCACACTGGGGAAATCCATGGTTGGGGACAAGGCAAGAGGTCAAGCAGGTAGGGTAGTCATCATTGAAGACTGCAGAGCTGAATTTGGTAAATGCAATTTTAATTAAGTGGATTGAGAGAGCTTGGAACGAGAGCGACATGCTAGAAGTACATTGAGTCAGGCTTCAGTTAATGGTTGCCAATTAGGGGTGGGAGAGTGGTGAAGTGAAAGTGGTTAGAGGGCGAGGGGTGCGTGGAAGATCGAGATTTGCGAGTTGCTTTGGGTGTGGGCAGAAAGGGTATGATGGTTGATTAGCAAGTTGGAGATGTTGGGTATTGGTCATATTGGAGAAGTTGCAAACACCAAGAAGTCAAGATCAGTTGAGTGTGCCGGATAGATGGATTATACTAAGAGTGGTTGCGAGGAGGTGGACAAAGACGTGCTCTGAGAAGTAACATCCGATGGGAAGCGCGTGTCCTGGCTGCTCAGACAAAAAACCCTACCTTTTCAGTTTTGGCTATTTATCAAAACTATTGCATTAGAATACAGCTAGGAAAAAAATGGAGCATGAGGGACAGCTGTTTGGGCCCCCCCCCCTCCTCCCACCACCAGGGTTGGAGGTAGGATTGCTTTGATCCATCATTCCAGTCTTCTGTGCCAGGTTTTGCCCTGGCAGCATCTGGTGAACATGGAAGCTTTACTAATTCGTGTTGCGATTTTTCCGACTAGCACTCTTTTTTTACTGATTACCGTCCTAGACCAGACCTGCTCTATTGCAATGTGGTATCCCAACTTGTGGCCGGCCGTAGGCTTCAGTTTGGAGTTTTGTTGGTGCTGGGGAATTTTTCATCCTAATGACCCCACCAACTTACTGGCAGCTCGTTTTTGCCATTGCAGATTTAGGTCTTACCCAACTGAAGACTGGTCCTACCCACCGCCTGGGTAATACTCTTGAGCTCATCTTCTCCACTGCTATGGCATTTGCCCGGTTTGTAGTCCAATCATTTCCAATCTCCCTCCTGTCTTTGTCCCCTGGTATTGCCCCGCTTTGGAGTAAAGTTAAAGCAGTCGCCCTAGCTATTATTAATCAGCCAGTCGATGCCCTCTGCAACTTTTTGCCTAGACGCTGCCGGTGACTCCTTGGCACCCCTGAAAGCATGTAGACCCTGCGCTCGGCTCTCTGAGCCCTGGTCCTCCACTTATCTGGCAGCACTGTTTTTTTGCCACTATGAGTTGTTCAAAAGGTAGTTCGTTCCCTTGCCTTCCCCTGCGCAGTGTGGCTCCCCCTCTCTGAGCCTCTGGTTGGCCACATTGGACTATTTAAAAAATAATAAAATAAACCAATCACCATTATTCGTCAGAAAATAGATGCTTGTGTTACTGACGGCCCTGTCATGGTGATCCTTAATCTCCCCCCCAATCCTCCTCTCACCCTGCTTGGTCTTAAATCAACCTCCCCCAGCTCCTCTTAGCATCTGAAAGGAGATCAGCTTTGGCATTTTGCATTTGCTCATGGCTGCTGTCAAGTAACTCATCGTCTCGCATTCCTAGCCCCCTCAAGCACACCCTTATTCTCACTCTCCTGAAGCAGAATCTTGTCTCTGCCGTTCTGGCTAATTTTTGTCCCATTTCTCTGCTTTCCATTCCCAAGAAACTTTTGGAAACTGGTTACACCTCTCCCCTCTTTCGAGGAGTCAGGTTGTCTTTACCCTTTCCAGTCCGGTTTACGGCCTGGTCATGGAAACGATTCAGTTCTGGTGGCAGTGGCAGATGATTGTGGATCCTGCTGGACTTGTACGCTAGCAACATGGTCTCCTGGAGCATCCTGGATCACTTCCTTCCTTGAAGGAAGAGCCATGAATGTCTACTCCGACGCAGATCCTACCACTATAAACTGCGGTGTGTCCCCCCCCCCCCCCCCAAGGATCTTGTACAGCCCCCACCCTCTATAACCTCTTCACAAAACCCCTCTTCAACCTACTTGACTCCATGGGTGTTGCATATACAAACTATGCAGACGACACTCAAGTACTTTTACCCCTATCTGGACTATCACCAAGACGCCACATCCCTTCACACCATCTATGCCACTATCCAAGCTTGGATGGCAATCAATGGCCTCTGTCTTAGTGGGGAGAAGACTGAAATTCTCATCCTGGGCCAGACATACATTATCGAAACTAAGCACACAATACAACAACTTCAACATAGACAACTCAACCATCTCCGTATCATCCTCTGTCAAGACTCTAGGTGTTCACTGATGCAAATCTATCAATGAACAAACAAGTCAGCGCCATAGCCTCTGCATCAGCAAACTCATCAATGCCATTAAACCCTACTTATCCACCCCCAACCGCTTGGCCATAGCCAGAGCAACTACAGGAGCCAAACTATTATTGCAACGCCCTTCTAGCTGGCACCTCCACCAAAAACATAGACTTCAAACCACACAAAACAATGCCCTCAGAGCCACCATGAGCATCCCTACAAGAGACCATATATCCCACGCCAGACGTGAAGCCCGGTGGCTCCAGGTCAAAGACCGCATTACTCTGAAAATCCTCACCATCACTCACAGATGCATCAACAAAACCGCTCCAGCATACCCATCTGAAGCAATATAAAGGACAACATCCACTCGCCCCACCAGAGCTCAGTACACCACGCATAAAGAGAGCCACAGCGGGAAGTCTAGGCTTCTCCTATATTGCACCGACTCTGGAACTCACTTCCCTGCCACCCTTAGAGCCGAAACTTCCATCTGTCTTCCGCAACCACCTCAAGGCCACTTCTGCCATGTATATTGTAATATAACACAAATGTAATATAACTATATTGCTATATATAACTGAGCTTTGTACTATAACAAGTGCCACAATGTCCTCGGGCTGTTGTGCGCTATATAAATACGAATAAGACGATCGATCGTGGGATCTTGCCGGAACGCCTGTCCTCTGCTGGTATTTCGGGTCCAGTCCTGTTTGTGTCATTCCCATTCTATTTCACTCCCTCCTTTTGACTGTTGCAAAACCCCTCACCTGCGGTGTGCCTCAAGGTTCTGCTCCACCTATGCTGATGACAGGTCCAGGTGAGGCCAGATCTATCCCACCCTGCTTTAGGGGACGTTTGCTGTTCCTGCCTACCAGCTATCCACTTGTGGATGGGCAGTAACTGGCTCCGTCTTAACAGCGAGTAGACAGGTTCTAGTTATCGCCACTACTCTGGCTTCAGCAGGGTGGTCTCCAGCTTTCTGGCCATCTGAACTTGGTCCTCTGCCTACAACCTCGTGGTGACGAACTTAGGGGGTAAGCTTTCCCTCTATATGCAGTCAGATCAGTGCTGTCAGTTCACTAAACTAGTGTCCCCGCCCCCCCCCCCCCCCATCTTCCTTCTCTCCGTTCTTTGGTGGTATCCTCCCTCACTGCTGGCTCGCTAGACTATTGTAATGCTACTTCCTAGCACAGCCGGCATATCATCTTCAGCGGCTGTAGGTGTTGCAAAACTCAGTAGCTCCAATGTCAGTGGGGACATCTCGGTTCTGTCCCCCCACAGCGACTCTGGAAAAACTGCACTGGATCCTGGTGACCCAACATATTAGTCAAAGCTTTGTGCGTGGTCCACAACGTCCCGGATGTTTCACAGGCTAAATTTCGCCCCTATGTTCCAACTCAGAACCTGTGCTTAGTTTCTTCCTTGCGAGTTATGGTCCCTGGTTTAGGGCTGGCCCGCAGAGGCAGTTACTCCTTTCCTGTGGTGGCTGTTTTCTGTGGAACTCTGTTCCTGCAGGCCCAGGAGGATCACTCCATTCGCCGTGCACTGAAAACTTCAAAGCTTAATCGCTGCTTCTATGATCGGCTCCACCGTCAGCGCCATGGTACCCTAGCTGGTGAAGGCGCAATTGCTTTACATTACAAGCCTTCCTATTAAATGTGTGCTCTTAGTGTCTGCCAGTGTTTTTTCAAAGCAGTCTTGAGGGTTAACGACTGAACTGGAGCTGTAAACGTGCTACAGGTGTAATAAAAGTGTCCCAAGCAGGTCTGCCTTCACCCAATAGATTTAGAAGCACTATTCATGTCCTTCACTGGAAGTGGTTTAAAACAAGCATTGGCAACGCCAACAGTTTTTGCTTCTGTACAAGTATTCAGCATTGTCCACCTCCCATCATCGTTGGCCGGTTAGTACCACTACAGCAGAACCTGGCTAGTGCCTTTCCCATGCCTACACAAAAGCAAAACTGTAGGCATTGCCAATGCTGATTTTGTAAGTGAAATGAGGAAGAGGCGAAGTTGGTGCAAAGGATTTCTGGGGTGGTAGAGTCATAGGCAGGAACACAGGTTTCTGTGATCCAGTTTGGGGTAATGGCAAGCAAAACGAATAACGAGCAAGGAGGGTTTTTCCTGCAGAGGGCCTGTGTATCTCAGAACCAGGCTGCAGCAGTGAAGATTGTTGGAGGTAGCTGGTGCAGTAGATAAATGGAAGGGAGAGGACCGACATCCCTTAAAGCTGCTACTCTGCTTCATCTCATACCCCCCCCCCCCCCCCCCATGGTTCACTCTCCCTAAAAAGCTGCCTTTAAACTCCCTCACAATATAGATGTTAACCTTCCCATTGTAATGGATGTCAAAGTATCTCTGCATCACCTGTGACACATCAGATTTGGCCCGGAATCAAGTAACCCGTACTTCACCATCTCCCATGTTTTAAGCCAGTCCCTAAAAGGAGCGTACAGGGCATGATCAGCCCACTGTGTGGAATAAAGGAAAGGCACTTCTATCCAGGCAAGCAGGGTGCCCATCAAAATCAGGTCGATACGGGTGAAAAACATGCACAGGTCAGTGAAAGATACCAGCCTATGTAGCCCTTAGCTGTTAGCAGTGGTGGCATGGATTTCCTGGGCAATAAAATGCTGGATTACAAATGGCTGCTCAGATGGAACAAACGCCAGGAACAATGGTGGACATAGTGCAGGGATCTCCAGGTGCAGGGATCTCCATCTCTGCAACACCAGGGAGCGAGCATAACATTCGGCAAAAAAAAAAAAAACAATCCATTGCATGGGCCGTTTACATTTTAATCTGAAATATAAATCTACTGAAATTAGCAAATTACAAATAGTAAAATGCCCCACAAAAGCACCCTTCTCCCGGTGCACCAGTGAGCCTCTGACCTTTATAAACTAAAGTGTCGGATTCTACTTCCTCAAAATAAAATGTTTTCATGACAGACCACCCCAGACAAAGATGAGACAACTCAGATGTTTTTGAAGCCAGATTTTATTGAAAAGCAAACAAGGGACTTTATTTCTTCTTCGACACACCAACAGTGCGACCCCTTCTTCCGGTGGTCTTTGTATGCTGGCCTCGCACACGCAGGCTGTTGAAAAAAAATGAAAAACTATTAAACTACACAACATGGCACAAGGTCACACTTCCCAGAGAGCAGAACCACCTGTTCCTCACCACAAAACGTTCAAATCTTTCATGGCCTCATGAATCTGAGGAAGATTCCCCCCGCCCCCCCCCCCACTTAAGAAAGCCTTGCGTGCATACCCCCAGAAGTGGCGAAGCCCCCGGTGAGCACGAATCTTCTTCAGGCGCTCCAAATCCTCACGGAGCTTGTTATCAAGCCCGTTAGCCAGGACCTAGGGGAGACAAGTCCGCAGATTACTATAGAGCACAGTGAGGGCGACTGAACAATGCCATCGACTCAGAAGCATGCCTCGGAAAGTTATCAAGCCAGCAAGAATACGAGAACCCCTGCCCACAATGCAGACATGCAAGTCACCAAGTAGAGTGGCCAACTCTCACTGCACATTGGTGTGCTTGACATCTTGCACTGTTACCGGAGGAAAGACATGCCATCACTATGTGTGCAGGGACATGTCGCTGGGCTCCCCCCTCAGGACCTCACCTGGCTGTATTTGCCATCCTTGATGTCCTTCTGCCTGTTGAGGAACCAGTCGGGGATCTTGTACTGACGAGGATTCTGCATGATAGTAATTACACGCTCCACCTGCAATTGGAAAGGGGAGCAGTCAGACTGGGCACCCGTGAGCTAACCAAACAGAACTGAATAGAAAAGGCAGGCTGTAAAAAAAGCCAAAGAATCACAATCAAGTTGAGAAAATCATTCATGCAAGCGCACGCCACATTTTAAATCAACCTAATTGGAGGTTTAAAAACCAGATTACTGCCATTTAAAAAGGTATTGTGGATGTACAAACGAGATTCGAGAGAACACTATGCATGAATCATAAGGCAACATTACAAAACGATGTAACACCCTTTTAACAAGGCAGTTGGGAGTGTTACAAAGTATTACAATTTGCCAAGAGTACTTTGTGAAGATGAGCAGTCCGTCATGCTTCATATCAACGTGGGGTGCCAATATGGCATCTCATGTACACAGATGCACCTAGCGTTAGTGGGCACTCTGCCCTATGTTCAGTGTTTGATTAGGGAACAGTGAACCCAAGTCCAGCTGGCACCGCATGGGAAAAGAGCAGCCGAGGAAAACCCCCAAGAAGGGTGGCCAATGTACGGCCAACAACTTTGAACATACTGTAAAGGAATAGCCACACAATATATTACTCGGAATCCATCCGTCTTTGCTGTGCAGGAAGAGCAAGTGATCAACTGTGTGGAGTCTGGAAAGTTAGAGCCACTGGGCGAGAAGCGGTGATCGTCCTTTCTTCCAAAAGGAAACCATCTTCCAACAACGGTCAAAGCACTGAAGACAAGTGCCACTGCAAGCTGAGGGAGTCTTCCCAGCTTAGAAACCATTCAGATGAAGAAAAAGCAATACAGTTAAGGTTTGCTACCCTACCGGGGCGAGGCAAAGGGAATCGGACACTAGTGTAGGTCTCAACAGTCTGATATCCACAGATACAAGCCCAGAGCCAGGAAGCCCACAATGTCTCACTGATGCCCTTCTGGCTAGCCCAGGGGCCCCGCGTCTCATGACTCATCAATGGTGGGGTCTTGAGTATGAATAGGCTGGAGACTTCTTACTCAAGTCACGTGGTGCTCTCGCCTGCAGCGATGTGCATGGCATGCAGCAAGGCGTCTTTGGGGAGAGGGCGGTGTTGGTAGTAACCCAGCTGGCCTGGCGCACCAGGTCAAGAGGAGGCAGTGCCACTCCTGGGTTTCACTGGTCTAAGAGCAGGACCACAATCTCAGATTGCAGAAGTGATCTTGCCACGATTGCTGCTGCAGCAGCACGGGATCCCGGTGGGGTGGGGGGTAGGAGGAGACACAGAAGAGGGCAACTGGCAAACGTTTAGGTGCAAATTCCCCCATCATAAACAGGTATATTTAAAAGAGTTTGCCCTCTGCCTCCAATCATATTCTCGTAAACCTTTGCGAGCCACACAATCACTGGGGGGTCAAGTTTCTTGGACAAAGGATGTGCGTTCAGCTTGGAATCCAGAAAGCTTACAGTAATCTGCCTGGGCTGCCCTCCTGGAGGCAAAGTAATTGGCGTCATATATGTCCACATCAGGCGCCTTTCATAGAAAGCAAGTTCGGCGTCTGAAAGTCCAGATTTTCGAGTACAAGAGCAGCTACGGTAATGCAAGTTACTCGTTAGCCATTCAAGTATATAATGGCAAGAACATGGCTACATGCTATAGATTCTGAGCACCACCCTCTGTGTCTAGCACACCTGCCTGGGCAAAGATTTGAAGCACGGGAAAACAGGGTACCATTCGGCACCTCAACTGGTCAGGCTAAAGGTCACGAGTCAAACTGAGCAGCACCATTAGTGAGGTCTGGGAAGAGGTTCACTGGTTGAAGTGAGGAGCGGCCCAGGATTAGCATAAAGATTGTGGGGCTTATGCCAAAACCATAGCACAGGACTGTCAGCTCATCGCCCGATAACTGATATACCCAGTGCCATGTGTCCAGCCAATCATTCAGCACCAGCAAAGAGACAGTCATACGGGTGGATAAGGAGAGACTTCGCAGAAAGTAGCAGTCGAACAAGGAATAAACTGCAGGCTTCACCTTAAACATGTTGTAGTAGAATATATACATTTTATACCTTTTCTCCACTATATCAATTCATGTTGGGCACAGAAAACCGCTTCCAGGGAAAGTTACTTTTTCCGGTAGATCTATCTTTTTACCCCTCTATGAGCCTGCTTCCTGCCATTTGGGATGCCTCCTTTATCCAATTGAAGGCACTGGCAGCCGGGCCAAACCAGCAAGGCCCATCCAGTAGGGCCCCTACCTGGGCCAGAAGGGCCTCCACCTTCCTCAACCCTGCAAACAAAGAAGCAGCCTAATACAGCTGGCCATTACACACCGACGTGTCCTCTCCACTCCCTCTCGACCTGTGAAGGGGCTGTGAACTAATAAACGGACTTTCTCCACTCACAATCTGAACCATAGCTGTGCCTACTTCAATATGCATTCCCTGGCTCACACATTCCACCTCTTGCCTTCACTGCATTGTGTGCAATGCTTGGATTTTCGAATTTGGGTGTGTGCATTTTTAACATCCTGTTTCCCACTGCTGCATTGCTTTGTGTTGCCCCCCCCCCCCGCATCCCACGTAGCTACTAGGCCACTTGGTAGCTTGAGCTAGGACTGTGCATTGTAACAATCCCTTTCCTCAACTATCCTCTGCCACCCTAATGGCATTCAACATCTCTATTTTCTCCAACTGCTACACTATCACCCATCCTCCCCTCAAGGGGTCTGGAAGAAAAAAGCACAAAAAAAATAAAAAACAAAAGACACCCGAGTGCCAACCCTGGCCTACCCATCGCAGACATGTACATCAGTGCAACTTCCAGACATGTCTTAACAGATATTCCCAACTCCCTCTCCAGATCTACGTCTCCTCTCCCATTAATGGTGGCACCAAGTGGGAAGTCCTCTTGGCAGGCTTATCCCGCATGGTTTACCACACTGGTACATCTTGGTCGGTCCAGGGTCCTCAACCCAACCTCTTGGATCGGCACCTGCCGTCCTTCAACTTCCTTCACCAGCCTCTGCCCCCCCCCCTGTTCTCGGAAAACCTTCAAGGCAGAGACCTTCACCTAGACAAACTGAATGCCCGCTCAGCCAACAAACACCCAGTCGACATCTGCCCCCCCCCCCCCCCCCCAAGACCTTGACATTCTCCCCCTCACCGAGACATGGTTCAATACCAGCTCAGTCACTGCTTTTGACTCCCTTCTCCACGATGGCTACAAGATTTCCAAGCAACGACCTTACCATGCTGGCGGTGGAGGGGTGTCTTAATCTTCAGAGTGGGTTCCTTCCCCCCTCCCTCATACCCACCCAGCATTAATCTTTCTTTGAGAGCCTGGTGTACAAGTTGGTCATCCCTTGCTCCTCCCAGACCATCGCCACCATCTACAGGCTGCCTGGTGCTACTGCCCCGTTCCTCTATGATATGGGCCAATTCTGCTCCTCTCTCAACCACAAACTCCTCATCTTGGGCGACTAACATCCACCTGGACTCCTGTCACAGCATCTACTCTTCCTTGACATTTGCAACTCACTTGCCCCCTTCCATTCTCCCTTCTCGTCCAACATACTAGGCTGGGCACACTCTTGACACCCTCAGCCACTCTCCTCTCACCCCCCCCACCTCCCCTTCTGTCAGACCACTGTTCTTATCTGGGTCCCCTCTGCTTGCTGATCGCACCTCTTCCAGCCCTGCCAATCCCAGACATGTACATCTGCCAATGAAACGAGTGTCAGCCGATTCTTCCACATCCACCCTAGCCCCAACACACTCAACCCAGACTACCTCAGCATCTGCTCTCAGCAACCTCTATCTGGCCATCACTAACATTCTGGACATTCTTGCCACCATCATGAGGATCTGCCTGAAACCTGCTGCCAAGTGCAATACCTGGTACGACACCGAACTTGCAGCCCTGAACCGCAAGTGAAGAGCTGCGTAACGGAAGTGGCAAACCTCAAGCTCACTCTCTAACCGTCCTACCTCCTGCAGTCTCCTCCTCCCTTCTTCCTTCCTAGGCCCTCTGCAACAAACTGGTCACACACTTCTCCACAAAAACTCTGGACATCTTGAGCACCCTTGCTAGCCTCTGCCCACACCCACTTGCCTCCTATGTGGTCTCCCTCTCGCCCATCCCCAACTTATCTCACACTGAAATTGTTGGCGGTCTCCACAACCACCAATCTGGATTCAGACTTCTCCAGCTGTCCTCATTCTACTTGATTCCCTCCTCTGCCTTTCACAGTCAACAGCATAAAACAGATCCATGATAACCTGGGTATATCGGAGCAGGCACTGGACTGGCTAACCTCCTTCCTAACTGACTGCACGTCCCTGGTTATTCTGGGCCCTAACCCCTTCACATGTGGTGTCCCCAGGTCTCCAACCTCTCCCCCTGGCTCTTACTCTCCCTTCTCAGCTCTGGTTCGCTCTAGGCGGGCTACTGCAATAGCCTACTCTTGAATCCCTGTACGACCCCTCCAGCTAATCCAGAATAGGGCAGCAAGACTTATCCTTGGCCTCAAGCCCAGGGACCGCATCTCCTGCCCTACTCCACACTGACTCCTGGTTGCTGCACGGTTTAAATTCAAATCCCTCTGCGTCATCCACAAGGCTGTCTGGGGACCACACTATCGGCAACTTGCCATCACTAAACAAACATTCTCCCTCTAGGCCTCTGCGGTCCTCCGGTACCAACTCTGTATGTGAAGCGTTTTGCTAAACAGAGGGCTGGAGGCCGATGCTTGCTTCAGCAGTGTCCCCCCCTTCCTTAGTCTTGAGCCAGACCTAAAATTCCAGAGGCTCCTCAAGACTTTCCTTTTCACTTCCTCCTTCCCTCTGCTAACATCAGTCGCCAAGATTGGTGACCGGGCCCATTTGCCCTTGGGGCACTAGCCTCCCACCCCCAATCAGCTCAGCTTCAGCCTACAGACAGTACTGGACTCGGCACCTACTGGAGGCCTGCACTTACCCACGGACTGCAGCTGAACACTCCCTAGCACTTGCTATACCTGCAACTTTAATCTGCTGCTCACCACGAGCATGGACATTCCAATCTTACCCCCCCACCCAAACCCATTCTCTTTGCAATTGCACTTTCTGAATTCTCACAGGGCCTAGAAGGTTAGTCTTTATTCTCCAGTGTATATATTGTTTTCAATCCCATGTTGTCACTTTGAAACAATGTACTAGTTGTATAAGTGCTAAAATTAAAAGAAATACAAACTAGCATTGTTGGGATTTTGGGTGTGGCGTGCACTCGGTTCCCAGTGTTAAGTTACATGCTGCATTTCAAGTTGCTGTTCTCCTCCAAGCGCTTTCATGTCTCTAACAATCAGGGAGGCTGTCTTCAGGTGTTCAAATTTGTCTCAATAGGTCTCAAGGAATTGTGGTAGCTGTAGTCTGTTTAAGGTAACCAGGAACCAACTCCCCTGGAGTTGCAGCAGGTATCTAACACTGGGAACCAGAGTGCGCGCCTCACCCACCCTCTGTTTTTCTATAACATTGTTGGGATATTTGCCAAAACATGAACGCAGAACGACCACAAGAAAAGTGACCATGTACAAATTATTAGCCAACGTTCTGGACCAGCACCAACTCAAAACATTCCAGCCCAACATGCCGAATCCCCACACACTCCCTTTATGGATTCCTACCACCGCGAAGAGCACAGAAAAGCAATGCACAAGCCTGAAACAGCCGCCAAAGGGCTGCTATGGAATAACAAAGATGAACGCCCACAACTTGGTCCAGCAGGCAAGTTACCAAAAGCCAAAGCGGTCACCAGCTGCCTACATTCACTACCACGTGTACGGCCCAGAAGCATGGCTACACACTGATGTGTGCACAACTTACAACATCATGGATCTACTACACCCATATCAAAATGTATATCAAGAACTGGCTAGTGGCACACTAAGCTTGCACATTACGTTTCCAAGGCTTCAAAATACTGACCCGAGTGCCATCAAACGAGCCCAGCACTGCCACTGGGTTGCTGTGGTGCTTATAAAGTGTGGCCAATCACTAACAGCACTAGCAACTCACCAGCAGGTTACCTTCATCCTTTAGGGTATTTTGTAGAGTACCAGTTTTAGTTGGAGGCACAACTAGACCAAAACTTCAGGGGTGGGAGAGATGGGGTAGGTTTACTCACAGGGATTTTGGGCAGGGCAAAGTTACTAGTATTGGGCACCACTTAGCCTAGCATCACATAATATCGCACAACAGAACAAGATATAAGAGCTTGAGAAAGAATGTTTTGTATGGAGTGTAAATTGCGCATTCCCAAATGAGGCTGTAGCATAAAGAGCAATGAATCGCCACTCTACTTGATAAAATTTCCATCAGCGCCTTATAGAGACCTACTACTACGGATTAGGTTAAATATCTTGGCAACTGGAGAAGTTAAGTTGAGAAGAAAATAATTAAGAAAAGAAGCGGGTTGTAGATCCTGCAAAGAAAGAAACTAGAAACCTAAGACATTGGATGTTGAGATGCCCGGCTTTAAACAAAATAAGGGAAAGGGAAATTAATTTCCAGGTTTGGGACTGTGATACTAAGAAGGAGGAAGTTGTGGGAGAACATTCTAACAGCAAATAGACTGGGTCAGACACTTGATGCACTAAAATTTGCAGAGAAACTATCGAGTAAGACCTCCATTGAGGAACTCACTTAACTTTAAATAAGAACGACCTGTCGGATTCTGATCTAGAAGGGAATTATTGGACATAGGTGAATGAAGAGAATGATAAATAGGATATGTGATTATGTTAAAGGTTGAAAATGATTTAGTCAAAAAAAATTGGTATGATATAAAAGTGTGACCAAGTGCAATGTAAGCAAAGTTGAAAAGGTGGTCTGCTGGGCAGAGCATGGTAGCAAAGCGCCTCAGAAAGTGTTCGCCCATCTAATCACCACATTACAAAATGGCAAGCACACCACCCAGAGGACACGAGTCGATGCTAAGTGTCCCCAACACCACACTAACCAAAGAAATAGACATATCACAAACAATTAACGATAGCTACCGTTTCTTCCTGGTGTGGGCTTGCACTAGAGACCGGTTGGGGTAGAAGCATATTTGGAGGTTGAACTGTTTGGTGGAGGGACTTCCATGTAGGCACTTCCACAGAGATCGAAATAGAATTGGATAAGCAGGTGCTCCTGGGCATCTAGCTTTAACCTATGACCCCCCCCCCCACCCCACGCTTTAAATGGCATATAGATGGGTCTGTTCTGCATCAGTTGGACTGGGGAGCCGAAAGGTAGCTCCTGGTAACTGTTGATGTGAAGCCAACCAGGCGCTACCCTGCACCCTGGCTTGAGTGGTGGAAAGTCAGTGTTGCAATTGGTGAATATCACAGAGGCAGTTAACAGTCAGATATAGTCTAGCAGCATTGGTAT
Organism: Ambystoma mexicanum; assembly: GCF_040938575.1. NCBI lineage: Eukaryota > Metazoa > Chordata > Amphibia > Caudata > Ambystomatidae > Ambystoma > Ambystoma mexicanum. The sequence goes on from NC_090938.1 coordinate 804,354,407, forward strand.
AAAGGTGGGTGTTATGTTTCCCACATACATGACAGGACTGAGCCTTATGTGACCCGACAGGTCACATGGCACTGTTGGGATCTACAAGTGCCAATCTGGAAGAAGTGGAATCTGTTCATGAGGAAGGGGGGCAAACCACCAAAGGAGGCATCAAATTCCATGCAGAAGGGCAGGACGCGAAGTTGCACTTTGACCTCTGCTGCATTCAATCTGGTCAAGTACAAACATGACTAGTAGGAATGGGTCGCATGCGTCTATGAGGAGTGCCTCGATGACCTGGAAAGTGGCAGTCTCAGTGCTGGAATATCTGAAGTTGGAGCTAAATCTCAAAACCGGGGGTCCGCAACCTCTGGCTCTCCAGATGTGGACCATTGCCATGATCCTGCAAATGGCTACAATGGCAGGGGCAGATGGGAGTTGTGGTCCAATATATCTGGAGATTGGAAATTTTGCAGACCCACCACACGTTAAATGATGCTAGTGGAGGTCTGACAGGGCTGCAGCTTACTAGGTCGTTCCGGTCCATTGTGGGCGTCTTTAGTAAGGGTGGGATCTGGCAGCGTTCAATGTAGGAGTGAAGACATTGCATAAGAGGCATTAATAGCGCTGAGGAGAGAGTGCCTTTCCTGTGATGTTATTCAGGAACGAGACTGGGATGACGTGGTCTGTGTGTGATAAGAGGTGGCTTGGGAGTACTTCCAGCGGTAGGCACATAAATTATGACTATCTTGGGGCATGGCATGATGGTATGGCAGTGGTGCCCAGGGTGCTGTAAATGAGGAGACTGATTCGTCTCGTCTGAAGAACGTTGATTACATTGCATCAACATGTTAGGTTATCAGTTCCACCCCCCCCCCCCGCTCCCTCCAGGGTACAGCGCAACTCTAACACCTAACGGCAACTTGGCACTACAAGACTTAAGCGCAGCCACATTAGCGTCAGCTCTCAGAAAAGCAAAGTTAATAGACAACGAACCTGCAAATGCGCCAGTGGGCTGCGGTGCAATAGGCAGAGCAGTCCACAGATTGGCAGCTGCCACCGAAAAGGAACTTACGCCGCAGATATCAGGCCATGCAGCATGAACAGCACAATGAAAAGTAAATGATTTAAAGATGCAACTGGCCACAGGAAGCCAAGAGCACGGAGAACAGGAGAAATAGGATCCCTAAAGGTTAGCGGCCAAGCGTTCTGCAGGCGTTGAAGCAGAAACGGGGGTTGTACAGATACAAGGAGTTACAATAGTCGATCTGACTGAGGATCAAAGATGCAACAACTGGCCCATGGATGTGCTGGGGAAAGAACTGCAGCACCTTTTCAAGAATCTTCAACTGAAAAGGGCCTGCCTGACAGACTGCCCCAGTCTGGGTAGCCAGAGGCAGGGATACCAAAAATGTAACGCCTAGGTTGCAAACATCTGAAACACGGAGAGGAAAGGGTCCAATCAACAATGGCTAAAAGAAGGGAGCCCAGAAAGATGATGGACACAGAGCCAACCACCATGACCTCAGATTTACCTCTTCAATTTGAGCCAGTTGCTACCATCCATTTTCCCACGGCCTCCAACCAATCCTACAACTGAGCAGCGTAGGAGGGGTGAAGGCGATCAAGACGCACTATGATCTGCAACACGCTGTTCGATATAAATATTGCACAACGTTGGAGAAAGGGCTGACCAGAGAACAGTACTGAGTAGCAATGCGCTTCAGCCGAGGTGATCAAGTGTCCTAGAGGGTTTTTCAAGGTGGTGAGATTGTGCGTTCCTCCAGATCTTGTGTTTTCGGTCGGAATGTTAACTTGTGTACACCATGGCAAGGGATGCTTTATTTTGTCAGCTCATAGTGACGAAGGGGCATGTCTTTTGGAGTCAGAGGTGCCCGAGAAGAAAGGAGTGCAAGTGGAAAACCGGTTGTTAGTTTCCCTCTTAAGCGGCACAGGGAAAGTTTCTAAGTAGCATTGAAAGTCTTGGTTTCAGTTGCTCTCAATGAGGTGGAGGAGAGTGAGCATGAGAAGGAAAACGCAACACTCAATGCACCAATTAAGACTTCTAGTTGGTGCTCAATACCCCAGCACAAACATGTCCTTAACACAGAGGGCAATTAATCCTTTACCAACCGCTGCCTACCGATATTTCAGAATCTTGGGATAACAAGCCCCCGACAAAGGTTTATTCCCTAAAATAGCCAGGTGGTACTGCCACCATCAAAAGTATAGCTTTACCCACTGAACCTATGGCACCCTTATGATGCAGACACTCACTGCAAAGCACGAAACCACCTGAAAGCAAATAGCCGTGCCCCCACCAATGAAAACGCAGGTACAACAGGGTCGAGATTTCGGAAAACTGACCATATTCTGTTAAGCTGAGCAGGCCGTCTGACAAATCCCCCACAACACCATCAGACCACGCCCAGACTCACCTCATCCTCCGTCAGCTCTCCAGCCCTCTTGCTCAAGTCGATGTCAGCCTTCCTCAGCACGACATGTGCGTAACGTCGACCAACACCCTGAAATACAAGACAACTGCATTAACTTCTGCGCAGTCCGGCTGGCAAACAGCACAATGTACATCTGAAGGTACAAGACTCGTACACCAGAGCAAACAGCCCCAGAAGTCTCAAGAGCACTCAAAGGGCCATCGTTGGCTGAGTGATTATGACTGAGCTGGTTTCAGCTGCTTCAGAATTACTGGGACCAGGGAAGAGGCACCAGACCTTCAGATAAGCTGCATGTTTAATTGTATAATGTCACCCCAATATACCCTCTGGCAAGCAACATTCACTAAGCTGGGCTTTACGAGTCCCAACTATTGCCGCTTTGTTCCAGACCAGGTATGGATTGGTTGAATGAATATACACAAACAAAAGAGGAAGCGTGATAGGGGCGCTGCAGTAGACTCAAACCGTCCAAAGATGTTTTCCTCCTAGCGCGCTTTCATGCCTCTGCAATCTTCAGGGAGTCCGACTGGATTATTCATGGTTGACTCCCTCTGGTTAAGTACCAGGATGTGGCAGCAAGGAATACATACAGCGATATTGATGCATATACAAAGACAGCTGTATGCTGCACCCACCCGGTTGCCTTCTACTTCCCCCTCGTTTGGTGTTGATCTGTGTAGTTGCATTAATCAGGAATATTGTGTCCTTCTATAGATAAATGCAAAACTTGGTTCGATATTTATGTAAATCACCAAGGTGATTGACAGCTGGGAATAAGTAGAAAGCAATTTCTTCTAGCCCCACTAGAACTCCTCTGCACCCCCCCCTCGTGCAGTAACCCAGCCACTAGCAGCACAGAATGCCACCGAATGTTGAAATGGTTTAGACAAGCGACCCCAATTGAACCGGCTATTGAAATTCTGCAATCCTGGAAAAAAAGGTCACGGTAAAAGACAAAAACCTACTCCCTTAACTGCCAAAAGTTGATGCCAAGTAAAGTAAAAAGCTGGAAGGCAGGTCTTTCACCCAGCTGCTTGGTGAGGGTGTAGGGTAGTTACCTTGATGGCTGTGATAGCAAACGCAATCTTCCTGCGCCCATCAATGTTGGTGTTGAGGACACGCAGAATGTGCTGGAACTTCTCGGGAATTACTAGAGACTGCAAGAAAGGAGAAGCATGTCAGGACATGTCAGATGATGTTCCCACCACCCCCCCAACCCGTTTAAAACCTGCACTGCATAACTCCAGACTACTAAAACATACTGTGTAAGACATGTTATGATAACTGGCCACCAGCAATGATGCACTACCAGCAGTGCAAATAGACCGAAAATGTCAAAACAAAAATCGGGTTTAATTCACTTACCTGGCCATGTAGCAATTGGACCTCAAATGTCAGCTAAAAGCTAGTAATGCCAACCCATAAAAGTTAACTATACAGCAAGCGATTTCAGTGCATGGCATAAGCATTGCACATTAACTTCCCAAACCAGGGTGAGTGGGTTATTGTGACCACTGTACCGTAAGGGGTCTTACATAGCAGCCTTCTGCAAATTATGTTGGCCTCACTGCACATGTCCAAGAAAGATGTTCGCATGATAGCGAGAATGCAGGTGCAGGAACCTTTAGTGTGGATATCAAAACCGGTGGTCAGTGATGTCGAATCCAACAATGTCGAGTCAAAATAAAAAATAATGTAGAAAAGCAATGGTCGAATTTTTTCTACATTTTTTCGAATTTAAAAAGAAAATAATAATTAAAATGTGTTGAGTATGAGGGGTGAGAGGGTGGTGGGGGGAATCCCCCTAGTAAATGATACTCATATATATATATATATATATATATATATATAAAATTAAAATGTGTCGAGTATGAGGGGTGAGAGGGTGTTGGGGTGGCAGGGGGGACTCTAGTGTATTTATTGATAGTGCTAAATGACTTTCCACTTTTTCTAAAAATTGACTTTATTTTATTATATGTATAGGATTTTGACATTGTTTGACATTTTTGTAAGCCGACATTTTTTTCCCGACATCACTATGAACCATCAAAACCTCGATGCGGCGGTTGGTCCAGATCGGGCAGGTGAGCCATATGGCAGCCCAAGATTGTGGAGTGCACATATAACAGCATGTGGACAAGTAGACTGTCATATCCGCATGCAACATAGGTCACGGCTTTTAAGGGCAGTGGGACAAACGCAGCTCTTCAGCCGTGCCATGTTCCTTAGGAATGCAGAGCTGGAGAATAAAAGACGAGCAGGAGACAGGTTTTTGGTTGGCTCCTTCGAGGATCTACCAAGCATGCCAGTATCACGAACTGGCTGGTGGAAAAGAAACTGGATTCTCACTTCACAACCAGCACAAAGGCCCTCTGCGCCTAAGTGACATGTCCCACAAGACCCGCATTGCACGAACATCAAAACCCGCCTGGTCCTTACACCACTTGGGTAGAGGCAACATAGCCCTTGCCCACTGAAAGCTGCCCCGCACACAACCCAATCAGCAGAGCACTTAAGAATTGTGTCATTGCCCCCCCAACTCAATTGTTGTCACATGCCCTTGTCCCCTCCCTGTGGGCGCTTTGAAACAGTATTTACTTCCTGTATAAGCGCCTTACAAGCAAACAATGAATACCTGAGCACAGGTAGGTGCCAAGCTCCATAAAACATGTACAGAGTAAAGTTCTAGAGGAGCCCCTCGGCAGAAGTGTTCACTTCCGAGATGGGATTTTTTGTGTGTTTAATAATGTTTTAATTTTAAATAAGAACATAATGATGTACAACAAATCGGTTAACTGAGAAAGTACATCAAATATTCTAACATACATGTGACCGGTTCGAAAGCCAGAAGTACTGACAGAGCCCCTTTTCCCACAATAGGGGAACACAACACGGATCAATTAAGAGCAACACTGGTTATTTTACAATATATGGCAAAAACAATGGATCCAAAAAACAGTGCATTCCCAAAAACACACACGATAGGGTAGAGGGAATAAGTATACTTGGTCCCAGAGGTGTTGCTAGCTCTGGAAAAGATCTGGGGCTACCCTAATGTCGGGAGTCGGGCCTAGCCAGTCTTTGGGTTGTAGCTCCCGAGTTTCTATCCGGGGCTACAACCAAAAGACCCGGGGCTATAGCCCCCAACCCCCGCCGCCTCTGCCTGGTCCTCTGAACCCGTATATAAAGGTACATTGCGGTGTCCACGCCTTAGAACGCATCTGCAGAATGGGGCCGAGCCCCTCACCTTATATGCCACGCAAGCGCAGCACTGTAGAGGGTCAGAGTCACAAAGAGCGCTAGTTATCCCACAATCGACCCGCTTCCCCACTAGAAAACGCGCTCATTGCCAGGCGCCTTGAGCCCTTTCACTCGCGCCTTCGGACGCCCTTATACCGCGCTGGGCTCCCCCATTCGTCGCTCTCTTCTATCACAAGAACCCCACCTCCCCCTGTGCAGCCTCCCAAGCCCCCCGCGATGCTCTGCCGGCTAGGATGCCTTCGGATCCCATCAAGGTTTCTTACCATGGCTGTTGCTCCTGTCTGCTTCCCTCGGAAAGAGAAAGCGGAAGTGACGAGCTGAAGGCTATATATTGCTGACAGAGTATTTCCGGTTTGGAGGTCCGTCTGTCTATCTCGCACGGCTGGGAACAATAGCTGGAGGGGGGTCGATGGGAGGTTCCAGGTGCTTCTACGATAGTAACACAGAGAGTTCCAATAAAGTTCTGTGTTTAGGAAACAGGCTGTAAGGCGCCCGAACGCCGTAGCGCATGACGCGGCCAATGGGTGAAACATTCGGGGAGATATTTGCAATATGATGTACTCTCTCAGTTCACCGATTTGTTTTATATCATTATGTTCATATTTAAAATTAATAAAAATTATTCAACAAAAAAAATAATAAAGAAGCGGAAACGTCAGTGCTGATTGGCGGAAGCTCTCCGTTGCCCACAGTATGTGACTGTGGTTGGCGGAAGTATCCGTTGCCTACAGGCTCTAACAGTGGTTGGCGGAAGTCTCCGTTGCCCAGAGTATCTGACAATGGTTGGCGGAAGCTCTCCGTTGTTTACAGGATGGGACAGTGGTTGGCGGAAGTCTCCGTTGCCTACAGGCTCTGACAGGGTTGGCGGAAGCTCTCCGTTGTTTACAGGATGGGACAGTGGTTGGCGGAAGTCTCCGTTGCCTACAGGCTCTGACAGTGGTTGGCGGAAGTTCTCCGGGTTCGCAAGATGGAGGCGGCGGAGCTGCGGTTGCGGGGTCCTGAAGAGGAGGAGGAAAGTGGGGCGGTGAGTTGGGCAAGATTTAGCTCCGAGAGGCCACCGTAAGGAAGCGTCAACTGTAGAGAGGAGCGTGGCAGCCGCTTCCGGCCTGAGGGCTGCTGGAGGTTGCATGTTGCTGTACCTTTTGCAGAGCACCATATACCCATTGCACCCACAGATGCTCTGCAAGACACAGGCTCTCGCCCCTAGATGCCAGCAACCCTCTACTGACACCACGTCAAAGGCTTTCTCTACCTCCATCACAGGTGCATAGCGCCCCCCTGAAGGTGGGTGCCCCTCCCCACAGCCCATCTCTCCCCTGGCTGCACTGCAATGGAATAGTTCCAGCTTAAAGCAGCACTTTATAGCCAAAACACAAACTCAGACAGCCCCCCCACCCCCCGCCCATGTGCCATGCCCCCTTTCCCACATAATGAAAGGTAATGAATGCAGTGCACAGAACGCAAAACAATTTGGCTCGGTTCTAGTTGAGAGGCCTGTGAATGTCCCAGACAATTTTGAATGTTTTCACTTGACTTTGAAACGGATTTGTTACTTCAATCTGCAATGAAAATAATGCAGTTGAAGCAAAACCAAATGTGTACTTTCATTGTACAGTTTCTGCCCTCATGGGGGGTCTCTCTAACAAGACATCAATACGCAGATGTGTGCATGTATACAGAGATGTCCAGCTTTGCAATGCCATGCCAGAGTAACTTTTCTAGTTCTAGAGTTGCTTTGAATGCTGGCACTTGAAATTCTTATTTTAAATTGCTTAAGGCAACACTGCAAGAGCCAGAATAGTACCAGGAGTGCATGGATCTATTCATACATGGGGTGGTAAAAACGTGAGCGCCGTATATGAATCTACGCAAGTGATCTACCCATAACTTTTAATTGGCCAATCGCCCAAATAAAACTTTGCACGTTAATTGTATTAGTACACCTCTTAAAAAGAAGGTCTTTGATCCCTAGAAATGTTTGTGACAATCAAAACTGGAGCAGTCCTGGCCCTTTAAACTTCTTGCATGCCTGTAATGCATAAATAAACAAGCATTGACACAGCAATTCGTTTTGGCTGTTGTATGGTGAAAACATTTTCTGAATGTATGCATGCACACAGACACACCTAGGCAGGTGGGGCTATTTGACGGGACAGCAGAATGAATGGAGGGGTGCATACATGAACATGATTGTGAAGGTCAATGGATGAATAAGTGAAGGGAGGCTATGCGAATGAATGATTATTGTTTCATATTAGATTATCATTAATGAAGGAAATCATTCATGAGTCAACCGTGCCTTTAATTTGCTTTTCATAACTGAACCTCATTCCATCTTACCTCATTACATTCCATATTCCAATAGTGACCTATTATCATTCCACATTCCTTCAGCTAATAACAATACCACAATTATGAGGATAGAGGAATAAGTAAGTTTATGGATCCCAGGTGTCAGAGGTTTGACAGAACAGTGCTGCTATTCGTTTGCTCTGGATATTGTGCCCGGCGATGATCATGTCTTTTTGTGTGTTTAATACTTGAATGGCTTAGCGTATTGACCCACACCTAGCATGGCTACCTCTAGTCTAGTCGTACCAGACGTCCATTATCTTGGGGGTCACACTGCTGCAGTCTCACCTTGGGTAGTCGGGGGGCAGAGGGGTCCCTAGCTTTGTTTCCTGTCACCCTGATGTATGCAGGCAGAAGAGGCTGCAATTACTTCACTTATTGGAATTGTCCAAATGCCAAACATAAGACAGTGTACAGGGAAAAATGTCCTAGATAAACATGTCCAGAGACACTGAAAGCAACCGCCAGCAGTACGCATGGCACAGAGGCTTCCGACAACTGGTCCTCTTTACGATCAGCCTTTTTTAAGTGAAATATTCACGTACATTTGCAGGATCTTCCTGGGAGAGCTTAATTACCTTGACTTTGCTGCTGTGATAACACCATTTACATGTTGGCGAGAGCAATCTTTTTGTTACCTTTTCAGTTATTGATTTTTCCTTGAAATCTGAATCTTTGACTGCAGCCTATATTTGCAAGTGTTAAACGTTACCTTTTCGTAAGCTCTGTGGTTATAGAGTAGACTTGAGAGGGAGTCCATATACGAAACTGACAAGCTCACCTCATTTCAATTTCAGCTTTATGAATACGTTTTCTGTAAAAATAAATACAAATCAAAATAGCAACTACATTAAATACTTTCCTTTAAAAAAGCAGTAATGCACATTAAAATCGGAACCATACGTCATACATTCACAGCATTACAGTTCATGGATCATATTTTAAAACCATGAGCCTAAAACCTTTCCACTGCGAAGGATCATTGCACAGAGCCAACAACATAGCTGGACCACTCTGTCTGAAATGCACCTTTCCCAATAACGGTAGCACGGGTCTGCTACTAAGATTGCGCAAAATAACATAAAATGCAATGCATCTTCCGGCGGAGTGAAAACTGCAGGAGCATTTAGGAATACTGGCTGCTTCCCTCTTCCATCTAGAGATCAGCAATTTCAAGGGAAACGCACCAAACCTAAAGTTCCTTATTAACCAAGTGGCATACATGTTCCTGATGCACAGTAAATGGGGGCTCTACGCCAGCTGTTTTCTTGATTGCTAGATAATTATGAACCGTGTTTTTTTTGTTTTGTTTTTAATTCAACGTCTTCTCTTTGCATTGTTTGGTTGTCGAACTGCAGTTTCTTAGCACTGTATTTCCGAGTAGGCACTACCTTACTGGTTTCCAGAAACCATGAATCCAGCGGATTTTCAGCTGGGCTTTCACGTCATTTAACTATTGGATGCCTGTCCTCACATTTCAGTAGCTCACTCAATGCACCATGTGTTAAATCGGCTGCTACATTGGTCGAGGCAGAACACCACATTATAAGGGTTTTCTTCTGATGTTAACCAGTAGGTTGTTGTTCAGCGTGGCGAGAGTATGATATGATATGATATGATATGGTATTTGTAACGCGCCTATACACAAGTGTTTCAAGGCGCGACGAGGCAGGGAGGGGGGGAAACAAGGGGAAGACAGACAAACGATCCTACTAGGCCAGGTGTCATTCAGATCGCGCAAGTGCAGAGGTAAGGGGAAAAGGAGAAAGTGCAGGGGGAGGAGGTGGGGGGGAAAGTGCAGTACAAGGTAAGTAGCGTAATAAAATAATAAATAATAATAAAAGGGCCAGCTGGTGGCAAGTGCGAGGTAAGTGCAGAGCAAGTGCTGGGAAGGGGGCTGTAGGGATGCAGTGACAGTCCCACAGTGCAGGGGGAGCCAGGGAGGCAGTGCAAGTGGAGAGTGGCTGGGCCCTGGACCGAGGTCACAGAGTGGCCCAGATGCAGGTTTAGTGCAAACTTCAGTGGGGAGTTTAGCAGGGGAGAGGGAGAGAGAAGGCAGAAGCGAAGAGGAAGGTTTTGAGGTGCTTCCGGAACCGGAGATGGTTCTCCTCAAGTTTCAGGGAGGCAGGAAGGCTGTTCCAGAGGGAGGCCCCTGCTGCGGAGAGAGATCTACCCCCAGCTCGTTGCTTCGAGAAGCGGCTGACCATGAGGGAGTTGGAGACGGATGAGCGAAGGGCTCGTGAAGGCAGATATTTAGGAAGAGAGAGTTGAAGGTATTGTGGCCCCAGGCCCCAGAAGGCCTTGTGGACAATGCAGAGGGTTTTGAACTTAATCCTCGCAGCCACTGGGAGCCAGTGAAGAGATTTCAGTCCTGGAGAGATACGGTCCCTGGGCTTGAGGCCAAGGACAAGTCTCGCAGTTCTGTTCTGGATAAGTTGCAGAGGGCGGAGAGTGGAGGCAGGCAGATTAAGATAGAGGCTGTTACAGTAGTCCAGCCTTGAGAGAACCAGGGCTCGGGAGACAGTGAGCTTCTGGGGGAAGGAGAGGAAGGGAAGAATACCTCTGAGGAGGTGCAGCTGGTAGTGTGACTTTTTAGAGACGTCAGAAATATGAGGAGAGAAGGAGAGTGTGGAGTCGAAGATGACCCCGAGGTTTTTAGCTTTGCAGGTAGGGGCAGGAAGAGGGCCAAGGGAGGCCGGCCAGAGAGCTGCAGGAAAGGAGGGAGTGGGTGTGCCGATGAGTAGAATCTCAGTCTTACTGGCATTAAGGCAGAGGTCATTGGCGGCACACCATTCCTGGATAGCAGACAGACAGTCGGAGATGAGGGAAGGAGAGGAGGAGGCCGAGGGTAGCCTGAAAATGAGCTGGGTATCGTCCGCATAGCACTGAAAGTGGGGGCAGAGAGCGGCGATGCGGTGGGCAAGGAGTGCCAGATACTGATTGAAAAGCCAGGGAGAGAGGTTGGATCCCTGGGGGACACCACAGGTGGAGAAAAAGATGTCAGAGAGGAAGGAGCCCATTTGGACCTGGGAGGGTCGACCGGAAAGGAAAGAGGTCAGCCATGCCAGAGCCTGACCAGTGATACCCAGGTTATCACGGAGACGGTTGAGCAGGATGGCATGGTTGACAGTGTCAAAGGCAGAGGAGAGATCGAGCAGAATGAGAACACAGGGAGTGTTGGAATCGAGGTTCAGGAGCAGGTCCTCACGGATGTTCAGGAGAGCAGTTTCCGTGCTTCTGGCCGCTCTTAAGCCGGATTGATGGTCATGAAGATTACCAACATATTCAGCATGGAGGTTAAGCTGGGAGATGGCCAGTTTCTCCAGGAGCTTGCCCAGGAAGGGAGTAATGGAGATTGGGCGATAGTTGGCCGGGCAGGAGGGGTCGGAAGAGGGTTTCTTGAGGAGGGGGTGCACAAGGGAGTGCTTGAGGGGGGATGGGAAGACCATCGGTATACCGAGGCACACCAACACACTCTCAGGAGTCTTTGCAAAAAATGTGTTCTTGGCTGTGACCAATGTCTTGGCAGCCATTTCCGCAGTCTTGGCCTTATATGCCATCAAAATAGCCTCAATTGGAATACTCCCAACACCTCGACCCACAGGAAACAAAGCACCATTAGACTATTTAACTTTTTATTTTATTTCTTTAAAGTGCATATTTGGTTTACAATTGAAACCTTTTACACTATATTTACTATAATACACAACTTTTACAACAGATCATACATACTTAAAACATTACACTTTTACGCTCTTGCTTTTGCGCACGAGTAGACCAGTCAAGCATGCCAGAGATAAACAGTCCCAAATATGTATAGGACACTGTGGTAGGTTGGAATTGGGAGACCCCTTCAAATCCGAGTGTAGCTCCTTCAAAATACTAAGTAGGTTCCTTGTAAGACTTCTCATGTATAATTTGCCCCCGACCTATTTCTTTGCATACAGTCGAAATCGCAGGAGTCATCTTCCTCGTGGCAGTACTTGGCAGGGAATTGAATCTAGTGGCCCAAACCAAAGGAGAAGAGAAGCAAGGGTTGGGAACCCAAACCAAGCGAACGATACACGTACTCTTCCTCGTGGACTCAGAGCTGGGTGTTGTGACTGTGAAACCTAATGAGGAGAAGACCAGGGGAAGGGAGTCATACCCCCTGGTTATAAGAGATTGTGTTGCAGATACCAAGAGAAAAGAGTAATTTTCTTGGCAACTTGGATCTGAAGAAGGTCGAACAGGCTTGCGGAAGGGAGTCACCCCCCTGTGTCTTGTTTCTGACACAGGACAGTGGACGCTTTTACTTTAATAGACATCCTGACAATCTTATTGGGTCTTTAGTTGAGGCAGGGTAACCCCTCTTAGGAATATGGAAAGATAGGCTTTCTCTTGCTTCATTGGTTACCAAATGTTTATAGCCCCACACATGCCACCTTTGTGTCAGTCTTTCCTCTGCACCCTTACACTTGCCATCTCTTCATTCGACAGCACCCACACATTCTCCACCATAAATACTGACAATAATGCACAATACCAAGCCACCCAGGTAAAACTGAAAGCATTCAATCACAATTTCGGCCAGTGGGGAAATCACTTTTGAGTATCCACGTGTCTGCATTCCTGGCAAATAGTTATCTTCTAATCTTTTATCAGCCTCCCATCCAAGTACTGATATTTTCAAAGTTGTTATTCTTTTTTTAAAGTTTTAGTGGTGCAGATTTAGACAGGAGCTACAGGTTCTTTTTTTCAAGTTGCTTTCGGACTCTTCTTATTTACAGCGTCCATCAGTATGAGACCAAGTAGGGCAACCGGTTACTCTGAAGGGAACAGGGACCAGGTACACCATCACATCCAGCTCCCAGACATCAACTCAGTCGTGGAATGTTCACTCGGACAGCATTCTCTTTCAGTGCATCCCAGCGCTCACAACACTCCTTCACTCATTCCTCACATAGCACCTCTGATCTGTTTACAGGTAACTCTCCTCACCTTCTGGCCATCAGTGAGACATGGTTTAATGACTTCTGAGCACCTACAATTGACAACCTTCTCCCGGTGGGAAGAAGGCAGAGGCAGAGCTTTCGACTCCCAGGACTGACACCTGGAGAGAAATACGTTGTGTGGCGAATCAAGGGATTCAGTCACTTTCCCCAAGGGGGGAGCCCCTTCCATTTAGGTTGTGGAGGTGAGAGCCAGCTATGCAACATTCCCCCTATGGGTTGCAGTAAGCAGGACCTAACGGGGAGAGACTCCCCTCTTGGGGATAGGGACTCTCTTTCCATTGAGGAACTCTCTTCCCGTAATCCACCAAAAACCAATGTAACATCATTGCTTCACAACCCTCTAGACTCCTTTTACACATGTTACTGTGCTAAAATGACAGAGAACAAGTTATCAGTGTAGTACTGTGAAGAGTAAGAACACTGGAGTCATAAAGAATGCTTATCCGACAAACACTGAGATCTGAGGCTGGGAAACCTGGGAAGACGCTGTTCCACACGTCAAGGACCAGCTACTGCGGATAAGTGCCATCAGTGTGTGGTACACCCGACAGACTGGGGGAAGCCTGTCAAAGTCGCAGGAGGGGACGTGCAACCAGGGCTGGGGAAGAGCCCTCAAGTTGGCAGGCCGAAGAGGTGAGTCGCATTTGGGAACGCATGAAACACGTCCCAGTGAAAAGCGAGATTACCAGAAGGGTGAAACACATGCAGGGACTCACTATCTTCATCCCAGTGAATGGCAAAACCCTAAAAGGAACAAGAATTCAATAGAGACTTTACCTGTATATTTAAGTGAGGGGGAAAAAACAGCCAAAAGAAAAAGGGTTGGTCCAAAGACCCATGTGTGAATAATAAAGGAGGATGAAAGACTGTGAATTGGAACGGATACCCAGAGTCTTAGACAACCTCAACAGAAAGCCCAGAAAGTGGATCTTAAGCATCCAAGGAAACAGTACAGAAGGGCCTGGGAGAACCCTTTGAAATAACTTGCGAGGAATAGCAAAATACTATTTAAGAATCTCATTCTGAGGAGAACTTGCTGAAAAGCCACCTAGGAGAAAGGGAGTTATTCCCCTGGTATCTTTGTTTGTTAGAATAGTGGTAGGGTCAGTTAGACTAGTTTCATACACAGGACAGACTTTTCATTTGGACTTGCATCCTAGGTTAGTTGTGGTAGGTAGGGACACCCTTAGAATAGGGAACATTAGGCATTCTCTTTATTAATTTGAAATAAAAGCTTTAAAAATGGCACCTCTTGGTCTGTCTTCTCCTTCTGACGTACCTCAAGCTAAAATATACATGATGCAAATATGAATATATTGATATATTTTAAGTTCTTTCTGTAAGGTTACTCACTTTTTGTTTTGATTGCCTCCTGACATGTGTTTCGAGCTACAGGACTTCGCCTTCTCAACTAGCATGCCTGTACCACCAGTTTTACTCTGTCAAACCCCCTTCATGAAATTAGCGTTGCTCTCGGAAAGCGCATCTTCAAGATCCTCCCTTTCTTATAAACAGCAATAATGGACACCTGCAAAACCTCCCTTACCAACCTCAATGCCATACACGCTACAGGATCCATCCCTCGACCATGAATGCATGCATATATCATCCAGCATGAATCAAAAAGAAATGCGGGCCATGATCTTTTGCTGGTCTGTAAAATCTGTGGCTTGCGAAAAAGCATGTGAACGGTTGGTCACAATGCAGCTCTTTTACCACTTAGAATCAAATGATCTCCTGAGTTGCAGTTCAGTTTGCAACATCCAGGATGAACTGAGACAATGCTACTAAATATCAAAGAAAGGCTACTGGGTGCCAGGGGTGGCCGATAGACATGAGTTCTGATACCATTGGCTTTGTCCGGGACTATCACTATTATCGGGGGCCAGTGATCACATTGTCTTGATGCCTTGGTGTAAATTCCATTGTGGCGACCCTAATTCTGGGAATCCGTTGATATGTCAAGCACTTACTCTAGGTAACAAAACCAGGCTTCTTTTTACTTGTTTGAGAGTGTTCTCTCCAAGTGGAAAAGTATCAGCATTGAAGGAGCGGCATCTGCAGATCCTTAATCTTTAGGTTGCAAAGTTTAGCTAGAATGGAGGGGGGTATTGATTTGAAAGTGAGCAAAATTACCATTTTGAAGCCTCAGGGAAGTATATTGCCCCAAATGGATGAACTTGTTTGGATAGAAGTAAATGTTAGAAAAAATGGCTTCTGAAAATGATTAGTTTGAATCCACTTCTGTCCCTCCTGCTTAGCATGCCCCCCAACCCCTCGATAATGCACAGACTTTCTCACATCGTCTATCCGCCCCATCAGCTGCAGCACACACCCTTCATTAACACCTGCTGGTTCCATAGAAATGTCACCCCATACCTTGGTTGCAATAAAGTGTAACAATTCACCTTCAAGTAGGAATAGATATGATTTCTAAGATTGACAATTTAGGAATCTTTTGAAATCAAATAATAAAACGGCATCATTTTGCACACAAATTCCTCATTATGCATTTTCCTTACTGGAAAGGGGGACCTATTTACACTATGCACATGGAACGCAAGTCAGTTATTGGGGTTTATACAGTCCTTTGCTGCCATCTGCATGGTCTCTTGGCTCTTTGGTGGGTCTGAAATAGAGGGGGGATGGGTTTGGTTAGTGGGGATGGAAGGACCATGCGAGATGGATTTGCCTTTGGGGTGATGTGTGCAGCTCGGAAGTATCTCGTACTGCGTAGGCCTGTTTCCAGGAGGTCTGTGTCCCAGAGGGGAGCATCGTGTGCCCGCAGTGCGATGTTGTGTTTGTCAAGACTGTGATCTAGAAGTTGTTTGAATAGGTGTAGCGTGTGATAGTTGCTGTCTGTTGGGAGGGTTGTGCAGGTGGCTTATTTGGAATACGTATTGCATGTTGTAGCGTAGATTGTGAGCCTGCTACTGTAGGAATCAGTCCAGTGCAGCCCTCAGTGGGCATTTGGGGCATCCACCCGGTACAAATAAATATTAGATGAAGGAAGGATTCCCCTACAGTGGGGTTTCTACAACTTAAGATGCCATTTTTGACCCTGTCCTCCAAAAAAACAAATAACGCTCCTTGCTGTGCAGTTGATGTACAAATGGCTTGGCTTAAGTATGCCCAAGGTGGATGCAGTTCTGCATGTTCTTTCATTAAATGGGTCCCTGTTTCACACTAGAAGGAACTAGGGAAGGCAATCTCTCACTCTAAGAACCTCTCAGAGGGTGAGTATTATTATGCATTCATCGAGCACTTCCATCACCTGTGAAACGTAGCACTGCTCTTTGTACATAGATGGAAACCTGGAAGTAGACATTGTTGTTTGTACAGCTAACACGTTTTCTTCCCCACACAACACACCTTTGTAACTTCGTGCAGGGCACAGGCTCACTCCACATACCCTGCACTCACTATAACACAAACACTATTGCACATCTCCTCTGCCATTAGAATGAAGTTAGCTTCCCGCATAACTATCTCCTTCAGCACAATTCCCCCTTATTCCATAGCATTTCCTCTCCTCGGCTGCGCCCACACACACTGCATTTAGACATGGGTGACTACCAGGGTCTTGCCCCCCTACCCCTCTCGCAGAACTTTAATGGCTGAAACGCACACACCATGCATCATAGCACCTCCCAAATGTGTGGACTCCCGCCCCTCAGAGGGTGTTCAACCAAAGCCTGTTATGACGAAAGGCGCTATAACAAATGACAAAATGAATGAATAAACGTGTTTTGGTCAAATTGTGATCTACAAATCTCACAAAGTCTATTCACTAGTCTGTCTGTCAATTTTCTTCCAACATCAATGCATTTAAATGCTGTGCTGAACATGAACTCTGCTTTGTGCACAGGAACAATGCTGCTAGTACCCTACTGCCCTCCGTGCTAAAGCACCTCAGAAAGCTGCCAACGAGCCCAATGCTTCCGCTGTTTGGCCGCCTGGACAAATGCACTTGCTGTTCTAGATGACGGCAAAACGCACAAACTGACCTTGTATTATTCACATAAATGGTAACAAAAAACACACTGCTGTTCTGACATTACATGCTGCCCATCAAAATCTACTTCCTGGCCTTACCCACTGTTGTATTATCGACCTGTTTTGGTTCCAACACACAGGCCACACATCTGGACTCCCTTGGCTGTGTAGTGCATTTAATCAGGAAGCATGTGCTGCTTTCACAGGGATGTGCTCCGCCATATTTGCATTCTTTCATTATTGATGAAGATCCATTCTGTATGGGCAGTTCTGCTCTTCCACGATTGGTGAAGAGCCATTCTGTGTGGGCAGCTCTGCTCTTCCACGATTGGTGAAGAGCCATTCTGTGTGGGCAGCTCCGCTCTTCCATGATTGGTGAAGAGCCATTCTGTGTGGGCAGGTCTGCTCTTCCCCAATTGGTGAAGAGCCATTCAGTACGGGCAGCTCTGCTCTTCCGCGATTGGTGAAGAGCCATTCTGTATGGGCATCTCTACTCTTCCCCGATTGGTAAAAAGCTATTCTGTATGGGCAGCTCTACTCTTCCCCAATTGGTGAAGAGCCATTCTGTGTGGGCAGCTCTGCTCTTCCATGATTGGTGAAGAGCCATTCTGTGTGGGCAGGTCTGCTCTTCCACGATTGGTGAAGAGCCATTCTGTATGGGCATCTCTACTCTTCCCCAATTGGTAAAAATCTATTCTGTATGGGCAGCTCTACTCTTCCCCAATTGGTGAAGAGCCATTCTGTGTGGGCAGCTCTGCTCTTCCATGATTGGTGAAGAGCCATTCAGTACGGGCAGCTCTGCTCTTCCATGATTGGTGAAGAGCCATTCTGTGTGGGCAGGTCTGCTCTTCCGCGATTGGTGAAGAGCCATTCTGTATGGGCATCTCTACTCTTCCCTGATTGGTAAAAAGCTATTCTGTATGGGCAGCTCTACTCTTCCCCAATTGGTGAAGAGCCATTCAGTACGGGCAGCTCTGCTCTTCCGCGATTGGTGAAGAGCCATTCTGTATGGGCAGCTCTGCTCTTCCACGATTGGTGAAGAGCCATTCTGTATGGGCATCTCTACTCTTCCCCGATTGGTAAAAAGCTTTTCTGTATGGGCAGCTCTACTCTTCCCCAATTGGTGAAGAGCCATTCTGTGTGGGCAGCTCTGCTCTTCCATGATTGGTGAAGAGCCATTCAGTACGGGCAGCTCTGCTCTTCCATGATTGGTGAAGAGCCATTCTGTGTGGGCAGGTCTGCTCTTCCGCATTTGGTGAAGAGCCATTCTGTATGGGCATCTCTACTCTTCCCCGATTGGTAAAAAGCTATTCTGTATGGGCAGCTCTGCTCTTCCCCAATTGGTGAAGAGCCATTCAGTACGGGCAGCTCTGCTCTTCCGCGATTGGTGAAGAGCCATTCTGTATGGGCAGCTCTGCTCTTCCACGATTGGTGAAGAGCCATTCTGTATGGGCATCTCTACTCTTCCCCGATTGGTAAAAAGCTATTCTGTATGGGCAGCTCTACTCTTCCCCAATTGGTGAAGAGCCATTCTGTATGGGCAGCTCTGCTCTTCCGTGATTGGTGAAGAGCCATTCTGTGTGGGCAGCTCTGCTCTTCCACGATTGGTGAAGAGCCATTCTGTGTGGGCAGCTCCGCTCGTCCACGATTGGTGAAGAGCCATTCTGTGTGTGCAGCTCTGCCCTTCCACAATCGGTGAAGAGCCATTCGGTATGGGCAGCTCTGTTCTTCCGTGATTGGTGAAGAGCCATTCTGTGTGGGCAGCTCTGCTCTTCCACGATTGGTGAAGAGCCATTCTGTGTGGGCAGCTCTGCTCTTCCACGATTGGTGAAGAGCCATTCTGTGTGGGCAGCTCTGCCCTTCCACAATCGGTGAAGAGCCATTCGGTATGGGCAGCTCTGTTCTTTCACGATTTCTTTAAGGTACTTGATGTTCTTCGCTTCTTCACTGAGCTGGCACGTTGCAGTATCTGCACCGCTCCCATTGTTTTGTTTTCCTTCATATGCTGTGTTCTTGTTATGGAACATCCTAGGTGCCGGCAGACATGGGGGATGATGCCTTGCAGCTGAATCTGGGGGACCTGGACCTCACTTCGGATGAGTTTATTCTGGATGAAGTGGACAGTGAGTTCCCTGTTGCATGTAAACAGATGTTGATTGCTGTCTTTCCCCGGTCCAAGTTGTCTATGTCTGACCTTCTTTCTTCTTGGTTTGCAGTTCACATTCAGGAAAACCTGGAAGATGCACTCGTGAAGGAAGCCCTGAAAACGGTAAGTGCTTGTGCTCTGCAATCTGGTACCCTTTAGCAGATTCCTCTTCTGCGCCAGCAGCAGGCCCCAAGACTCTGCACTGCTCGTCCTGTGCTCAGGACCCAAACACTCCACCCGTAGGCTCCAGATTTCATATTGCACTGATGTTCTCATGTGGCTCATTTCACAGGTTGTGTGGTTGGTGGATATGCTGCTGTGTCCATTGGATTCCCTCTGGATGACTGTTGTGTAATATTCTTTGTCTAACGTCCTTGACCTGGGTGGCTGCTGTTTCTTGCTGCAAGCACTCAGTTTGACATAGCCGTTGCTCCTCAACTTGTCAGCTGCGTTGTTGGATATGGTTTGATTAACATCCATGTGAATGCTATTACTGTTGTTGAATCTATTGTTGGTTGTACTTTGGTATCAAGTGGCAGGGTGTTTGCATATGCTTTGATTGGCATCTGTGCTGTTGGCAGTGCTGATGGTGGGAGTGTTTTTGGATATGCTTTGATTGGCATCTGTGTTGTTGGCAGCACTGACCGTGGCAGTGTTGTTGGTTAGGCTTTGATTGGCATCTGTGTTGTTGGTAGCACTCGATGATTGTTGCTGGATATGCTTTGATTAACGCTGTGGTTTCTAGTATAACTGTTTAATTTCTTGCTAGATTTTCTTTGCCTTACATTTTCAATGCCATGTTAGTTGAAGTCCTCGCACGCTGCCCATCTTTAGACCGTCCTCAGAGCAGTGAGGAGTTTTGGCATTGAAAGGGAGGCTCAGAAAGGAGATGAAAAGGGAAAGTTGTGTGTATACGACAAAGGTGATCAAGGAATCTGATGTTAGGCCTGTAGCCATTGTTTCACTTGTGGTCTGTATTGTTGTTGACTATGCGTTTTCTGGCATTCAATCTTTTCAGTGGCCGTTGGGTTTCCTGGTTGACATTGCTGTTTTTGTCTCTTGTCAGCTGTGGTCTTTTTGTCTGTGCTCCAGTTGACGTTGCTGTGTTTAGATCTGTCTTGCCAGTGGTAGCCTTTTTGCCTGTGCTGTCATTGCAGTAGTTGCCTGTTCTTGGTGTATTTGTTGACACCCATTGCCAACACACTGCCCGACATTACTCCAGTTGGACTTCCTCATGCTGCTGGATGTGTAGAGTGCACTGCCACATACTGCCTCACTGGTACTGCTGTTGCTGCACTATTTTTGATGTGCTTGTCCTAAAGAAGCGAGCACTGGGTTGTGCTTGCAGGGACAGACTCTACTCTTCACTTATTGACCGCTCTCTGTTTCCTGTGCAGGGGGTGGATTTGAGGCAGTACTCAAAACAAGTGGAACTGGAGCTGCAGCAGATTGAACATGCGTCCATCAAGGATTGTATCCTTCCCCTAGGAGTGAATGCGCACTTGCACGGTATCTCCTCTGGTGTCTCTTTACAAGTGTGGCTACACCTGGGTCTCATATCTTTGCAAGGTCAGAAAGAGGAGAGGATAACATCATCCTGACGTTTACACACAGTACATTAACAGAAGTAAAAGGGGAAATGATAAAACTGGATGCACTCCAGGCAATAATCTGTTAAAATACAAACCTAAAGGCTGCGTCCATACTTGTGCCCCCCTGCTGGGTTCAGTCTGCATGAGGCCAGCCACCTGGATGCCCAACAGTAAGCTTATCTTGGAACTCCACCCCCCCCTCCCCTGGCCGCCACCTTATTTGGGGTGTCAGTGATGGATTGGATGAGTTCTTATAGAACCTACGTTTTCTCTAAAATGGGAACTTTCAACAGTCAAAAATGTTCTGCATCAGTGAAACCATTCTGTTTATTTCCTGTCTAGTAGGGACTATGTTCGTGAGTCCAGAGATCCAGGGCCTACGCTAGGAAGCAAGGTTTCTGTGTAGTGTCGCAGGACAGCATGCAACAAAGTACCTCAGTCTCGAGGAGTTATAGTGTCCCAGTTCTCTTTCCTTGGGCGGGGTCTGGTACTTCGGTACCTTGGTCCTGGCTTTTTGTCGCTGCTTGGACCTGTGACGCCCCACAGGAACACTGGATGGTCTGCAGTGGTGTTCTCTGCAGTGGACATGTGCCTATTTACCCGCCTTCCCTTGGGGTCTAAGGTGCTTGATTTCCCATCACAGCACACCTTGTGTAGGTAGCCCTACACCTGGGCTCCTGTGAGTATATCCTGGCAAGGTCAGAGGATATATAGTGTCTCTGACTGGCTCCACCGTTTATAGGATTGATCCTTTGCCCAGTTCCTCCCACAGTCTATACTCTTGCCTGGACTGTCAAGCTTCCTGCTTAACCTCTTCCCCTCCCACCACATGGTTAACGTCAGTGGCGGTTTGCAATTGCAGATCCATTACGGGCGTTCCCCTCCAATCTGTGTATTAGTTGCCGTAGGGTTTGCTTCAAGACTTTTGCCTGCGATTCATGCAGGCCTTTGATCCACTTATCCATTTGTGCGCGTGGAGTAGAGACTCCTGCCCGCATGTGGACCCTTGGACCCAGTCCCAGATGCTGAGTGTTTGACTTGGGGGGATCCCCTTTCTACTTACTCCTGGGTTGTCATCACCGATCAAGTGGCTGCCCCTTTCCCTCAGAGATCCCTGGCCACCCCACTCCTTCACCTTTCAGCTGTGGCCAAAGTTACTTTGTTACAGCCGCCACAAATCTGTGGATACAAGAATCCCCAGTAAACTCATTCTGTGAGCCCACTGCAGTATCTTTGTATGGAGTGATCATTTGGTGCTGTAGTCTTACCCATATTGCTTAAACTGGTTAAATGCCTTTTACCCGGTGCATGCCACATTCTGGGTTTTTTCCTTAATACAGTTGGCTTCTCAGATATCAAAGAGAGTCAGAACATTTCCTCTCTGCACAATCAAATCACAGCCTGCGACACCATTTTGGAGGTAAGGCCACACTGCTCGCATTCTAGATGCTGAAATAAAGATGGAAACCACAGAGATGCTGCATTGCAGGTAGAACATGCAGACCTGGGATTTAGCCACAACCAAAGTCCATGGTGTATCATGTGCTGACTGCTGTATTACCAGCTACTACTGCCTGGTTGCATGGCACGTGACCAATGAGATATCTGCACAGGGTCGGCGGGTTTAAGTTTTAGTCTGTCGCCAGCCCCAGACTGTAGAAAGTGCAGCAGCAGTGGAACCCCAAGAATGATGGGAATTGTAGTTTTGAACAAAGGTGTTTGGCACAGACTGGCTCTGCAAGGGCAAGGAGATTTCAGATTGACAAATTGAGAATTGTCATTATACCATGCAGGCAACTGCAAGGCCAGCCCACAGTCCTGGCTAGTAAGATTGTGTGCGCGCCTGGGCGTGCTTGTCCATTCTGCTGTACATAGCACAACGCCAGCTTTCACGATCTGTTTGTTCACCTCTGGCCCCACTTGCAGCGCATGGAGCAGATGTTGAGCTCCTTCCAGTGCGACCTGAGCAGCATCAGCTCTGAGATCCAGACCCTGCAGGAACAGTCCATCACCATGAACATCAAGCTGAAGAACCGCCAGTCCGTGCGCAGCGAGCTCAGCCAGCTGGTGGACGAGATGGTGGTCCCCACCATCATGATCAGGTGTGCGAGAGGGTCTGCCATTATAATGCCACGGTCAGAGGGAAGGGTGTCCAGTGCCATTATTGGGGGCGAGATACAGTAGGCTTGTGCCATCAGGGGAGATCTCGAGCAGGGCGGTGAGGAAAGTTCTGCCTCGATGCCAAGCCCCGAGGAAAAGAGGCTCAATGCCATGAGCATTTGAGGGTGGGCAAAACTGCCGTTGTTACCAAGATCTCATGAGAGGGTGCCCACCGTTACTGCCTGGAGGTTGGACAGCACTCGCCCATCGTACCTCTGACAGGATACCAAAAATAGCTCAGAAAATTGGTAAAAACACAAAGGTTTTCACTTTTTTTGTGAGATTAATGCTTTAAAGCTGTGACATTAAAAGGCCGGAATCCTGGTTTATCTGCATAGATATGATAGTGTCCCTGCCATATTGCTGCAACAGTGATTAAATGATTGAACAAGAGGGGTCTGTCGGATTGTCACCAAATGGCTTCCCCTCCTTAGACCTTCAGTTAAAAAAGTTAAATTTGCAGTATTTACAATCAGGGTCTCCGAGCTGTCCCCATTGGAGGGGGGTTACTTTGCTGGTATCACTATCCATGATCGAGTTACTGACGAGGTTGAGGAGGAGCTTCTATGTGGCTATGCGGCACAAAGCAGGGAGTGCGTTGTGCAGGTTATCTCAGACCCTTTGTATTTTAACTATTTCAGTACCATCTTGGACACCCCAGTGACCGAGCAGGAGTTCCTAGAGCAGCTCCATGAGTTGAATACCAAGATCAACTACGTGAAGGAGCAGTCATTCCGGGAAACTGCAGCATGCGCAGATGTGCAAGACATATTGGACCGGCTAAAGATCAAGGTTAGGCACAGTTTCCTATGGGTTCACTCAGCCCTTATTTCACTGCCCCTGTCCTGTTGCTGACTGTAACTGAGGTGCTACTGACTTACCTGGCCTCCAGCTGCTGTGTGCAATGGGACCTCCAGCTGCTGTCTGTAACCTGACTGGGTGCCAGCTGTAACCTTGTCTGTCGACTGTAACCTGACCCCTTGCTGCTGGTTATACCTGGCTGCTGATTGTAACCAATAGTTTTTTGCTGTCTGTAACCTTGCCTGCTGCTTCAGACCCTAAACCAATGTCTCGCTCCCACTACTGTGAAACTAGGTCTTCTTCTGCAGGCTGTAACCTGTCCTGCTACTTCTGAATGTCACCCGGCTCACTTTAACCTGACCTCTAGCTGCAGATGGTATATTTACTGGCTTAAAAACAATGGAGTGGCAGGTGTGACGAGTATGACGACATGGCGAACAGAAGGGTCTCAGACGTTGGGTGTTCATAAAGAAAATCCAAAACAGGGTGCAAAGAATAAAGCAAAGTGTTAAAACGTAAATGATTTAGAAGTCCATCCATGAGTGAATAATGCAAATTGAAGGTGCACTTCACCCATGAAGTCAAATAGGTGCCCCAATGTACTAAAACCCCTAAAGTAAACTCACCCGTCACATCTAATCCTTTAAATTCAAATAAAGGTTTACTGAATCGAAGGGTCCTTGAAAGTGACTTGTCAGAATAGCCAAATCAATGGTGCAAGGAAGAATATAAACGGAAAGTCCTTCCCTAAATAACAAAAGTCCAGCAATTCAAAGTAGGTTTTCTCAGATAGACCAACAACAGGGCCACGTACGAGAAGCAATCAAACTGGGACCTGTAATTGCCTTCTAGGTGCAGGGCCTCTTAGGCAAGGGATCAGCTGGATCATGTGCTTTGGTCCCCCCGACCCATCTCTTGGCATGACTCCGCCTTCCTCCAAGAGTCTACATTACATTCCTTCTCTTCTTTGCCCCTCACGTCCTCAGGGGGCCTGTATTGTCGCTCCTTTCTTCAGGGGATCTTTGCCTTTGCCCCTCTTCCTCTCAGGTGTCCTGTTTCTGTCCTGGTCTCTCTTTACCAGGATTTTAGCAAGGTTTTGCCTTAGCCTCTTCCCAGGCTTCTCTGGCGGGTCAGCTCTTTCACCTTTCTGGCTTAGGTGGGGCTGCAGGGACACTCCCCCTTCCCCCTGGGTTAGTCACTTTCCTCAGCCTCTTCCTAGGCTTCTCCGGTGGGTCAGCTCTTCTGCCCTTTGGGCTTAGGTGGGCTGCAGCGGTACTCCCCTTCTTCCCACTGGGTCAGCCAGTCTCCTTAGCCTCTTCTTAGGCTTCTCGGGTAGGTCAGCTCTTCCACCCATTAGACTTGGGTGGCCTGAAGGGTTACTCTCCTTCTTCCCCCTGGGCCAATCAGTTTCATCCAGGCTCAGGCAGCTTCCAGGCAGGCAGTGCTCCAGGGTAGTCCAGGCTCCTTCGCCCAGGCAGCAGCACCTCCTTCGAGATACAGCTCCTCTTCATGCAGCAGCATCTGGAGAAGTACAGGGACCCTGTCTAAGACAAGTTCAGAGTGAGCTGGCTCTGCTTTTATAGCCAGACTCCTCCTAAACCTGTTGGCTGCTGATTGGTGGAAAGCCCTGCTTACAGGATTTGCTGGTAGGGTGTTTCCACTCGGGTCCTCCTGTGTTTAAGCTATCTTTCTGATGGCCAGTTGGGCTTCTATTACTTCAATTGTAAATTTACCTAATTTGATTTAGTATTCGTTTTTTCTCTTAATCCTGGACTCCTTTTAAATGTTTGTCTGATCCTTGTCGTCAGGTTTTTATTTTATTAATTTAAGTAGCTCTTAATTTCCCCAGGTTTCTCTATGGAGATTTGAACTCGGGTCCTCCCATAGACTCTATGGAGTTCCAAACATTCAGGACTTTTCCTGGTAGTGGCGAAGGAAAAGATCAGGGCCTTTCCTCTCAGCTGCTGCAGTGTCTCTCTGCCGT
This sequence comes from Ambystoma mexicanum, assembly GCF_040938575.1. Taxonomy (NCBI): domain Eukaryota; kingdom Metazoa; phylum Chordata; class Amphibia; order Caudata; family Ambystomatidae; genus Ambystoma; species Ambystoma mexicanum. Next base: position 804,380,128 of record NC_090938.1, read on the forward strand.
CATCTCTCATTGACTTCCATCCTGCAGAGTGGAGCACGCCGCCATCCCGGCTCCCAGTGTTCTAGCACAGGCACGGCAAGGGGTATGATATGATAGGTTATTTATAACGTGCTTAATACCCAGAGGTTTCTAAGCGCGGACCCAGGGATCGAACCTGTGTTGCTCCGTGTCGTCTTGCTTTGAAGGCGAGCATGTTGCCCCTGAGCTATCCTCCAGAGACATCCATGCTCCATAGTGTCACTACCTCCACCAGGCAGTCCTGGGTAAATCTCTTATTCACCACATAGGATACTTGGAGCAATGCCAATGGTTATTGCAAGTGAGCGAGTATGCGGAGGCAGGGGGTTCCCCCTGATTGCTGTGCCTAGGGAATAAAACTGCACCACACTGAGTCCCAACAAGGCCCAACATGTCATGGCGTTGCTTTTGTTCCTTTGTTCCCATGCAGATGGGGCTTACCCTAGCATAACTACTCCTGTTAGTGGCAAGATGAAGACTGATTTGCATATGGCTGATTACTCTCTGTAAGGGTGCAGGCAGGATAAAATATAATGGAATGGAAACTGCCCAGATAAGTACCAGTGTTTATGATGAATTTGGGACCTTCCATTCTACACTTTCTGGCTTTAGGCTTCCTTTAATCTGACCCGCTACTGATTTATAAACCTACCCTCTTGAGCTCTCGCTTACCTGATCCTTATGCTGCCTGTGATCTCATATGTGTCACGCAGGCCTCTTTTAATGTGTGAATTGCTCATATCTTATTTTCCAGGCAGTGACAAAGATTCGTGAATTTATCCTGCAGAAAATATACTCCTTCCGCAAACCAATGACCAACTACCAAATTCCTCAGAATGCACTGCTGAAATACAGGTCAGTTCAGGAAACTTCTTCAACCACAGGTATTCCACCCTCTTTAATGTGCCATCATTATTCCCCTGTTTGGTGGCCCTGGTGTTAATCTCTTGAGCCAGTGCCTCCGATTTGGATCCCTCTGGTCATCCCTCCCCCACTCGTATCCCCTACTGTGTGTAATGCAACGGTTTGTCCTACCTGTGCATAACACAGCAGTCTTTCTCTTCTTCATGCAACGCAGCTGTTCCCCCTCTGCTTAACATGCCACCCACCTTTTTATTACCTCCTTTGCATAACGCGGCTGAGATTCTCTCCTCTGCATGACCCACCCGGTTTCCCCTATTTGGTTTAACATTCGTTATTGACCCTTCTGTATTATCTGCTGCTATTTATTTCTCTGCATATAGCTGCTGTTATTTCCTCCTCTTTGTACCTCTGTTATCATGTCCTGTAAAAAACTGGCGTTAATCCTCCTGGACATGTCAGCTGTTTTCAGGATTGGATCTTTCAGGCTAACCTGTGCAGACCATGGTCTCCCTGTCAGATTATCCCCCTAAAATAACAACGCCAAGCATTAGGGGTTCTATGGGCTAGGACTAGAAGGGAGAATTGTATAGGTCCTTCCGGGCAACATCAGATATCCCTTCTTGGTCTGTGGTTGCAACCTGCTCGTAGGCAGAGGCAAACCTGTTTCTCTATAGTTTCTTACGCTTACATGTCCATGGTTTGCGTTCTGCAAAAGGTGTTAACTGAGCGTAGGCGACGGCAAAACAGGCATCAGCACTTTGTTCATGTTGATGTCAAACACTGACTTTTTAAGTGAGCATAAGCCATTTATTACTATAAATAGTAAAAACATTTATACGTGTATCAGTGGGGTCCAAACTGCCCTTCTATAACTCTGGAGATCTTTGCATAAGAACCTTACATGGAGGGCACCACTACCAAGTCGTCGCCCAAGGGCCACCCCTACGAAGACCCTGCCATGGCCACACTGAATGAATGCTCTAAGATGTTCACTTGGCCCCTCTACTACCTACCCTTCCTAGCATATTCAACCTCTGTGCCTAAAGACGTGTGTTATCTGCAGACCAACTAAGCCACTTGCGCACAGCAATTGAATAACCTGCCCAACAGCCCTCACTCACCACAACAAAACAACTCTATAATCAACATGTGTATCAATAATGGGCAGTGCATCCTAGCACCACTGCACATGAGCATCCCCTCTGAACACAAATGCCTCTATGCACGCAACACAGTACACCTAGAAATGGACTGCATTTAGCAGACTAGCAAAGCTCTGGGACTTTTCCCCTCTGTCTCTCCATTGACCTCACCCAGCCCCCACTCTTTCAGATCAGCCAGAGCGTCTGGAGACTCAGCAAAGGTCTGTGGCGTGTGGTTTAAATCCAAGTAACGCAACATAACCCTAGCCGCGCCAATCCAGAGATTAAGATCTACACAGTTAATTAAAGGTCTTCTAGCGTCCTTACTGGACTGTGGCTATCTATCTCCGCTAATCCAGTGGAATAGATTCCCTAATTAAAGCAATGGCACCTTATCCTTTGTAGGGTGGTTGGGGTAATAAGATTACGTTTTGTATAGTGCTTGCGTCGGATTTGCATTTAAGAGCTGTAATGATTGGTTTCCATGTTACTACTACTCGTGGCACTTCATTTATTCACCCCGGGAAGGCAGAAGGCTGAGTTGGCCCAAACAGGATATAGTTGCCATGATATAGTTGCCATGTCGCATGACATCCCAGAGCGAGTGCCATGTACTTTAGCTATCGCCCACATTTTCAGTCCATAGGCAGAGTCAGGGGTAGTCACTGTGGATGTTGGTCTTCTTCTTGGTCTAGCATGTTGATGCTGCCCCCTATCTGTGATTCCTGCGAATTTTCATCTGATTCAGTTGTCTGATATATCCGATCTTTAGTCCATTTCTGTAGAGTCTAAGCTCCTTCTTTGTACAGGGTTTTGGGGCCATGTGATGGGATGAATTTGCAGACTTTGTGCAGTGCAGGGTGTGCGTTAAATGCACTCATACCTAGTGTTGTCAGTGGCGCAGATTCCTTTTGAATAAATACCAATGTTTTCATGTCCTCATTTCTCTCGTCTTTGCTCTCAAAATTGATACTATACCACTGAAGAAGAGTTTACTTCTGCATCTCTTCATTTGTGGATCTACAAAGGCCTAGTGTGGCTCTCAGAAACAACTCCGACCTTGCTATCCCCTTTTCAAAGGCCCTCTTGCACATGCACCCATGTGCATTCTTCTCTGTGCAAGGCAGCATGTCAAAAGAAGATGCCAAAGGTCCATTGTGAAAATGGGCTCCCGGGCACTGCCCTCAACTCGGGGAACATCTCAAGTTCCCCTTGTTGACTACTCACGCTGTTGAAGGCACACAAAATGAGCGCCTGGTGGTACACTGGGTAGTTTTTAACACACTAGATCCTCACAGCTCCAAAGTAGGAGAGTCGGCATGAGGGGCACTAGTATTTGGTAATTCGTGACTGGCACTTGGGGATCTTCCTCTTTAAGAGAGGCATTGACCAGTTCACCAAAGGTGGTGAATGTCCCCTAAAGAACCCATCGACATGAGGCCTCTGTGTCCTGCTCCTGATAGGCCAGAGTATGGTAAAGAGCTTCCCTTGGTACGTGCCAACAGCATATCCCGATGTTCTTCACTCTGGCTCATGGCCACATCTTGATTCCTTTGCGTTTTTGTCACAGGTTCTTTTACCAGTTCCTACTGGCCAACGAGCGCTCAGTGGCCAAGGAGATCCGAGATGAGTATGTCGACACCATGAGCAAAATCTACCTGTCATACTTCAAGTCCTACACCAGCCGACTCATGAAGGTGCAGGTGAGCCAAAGCAAGTGGAGCGGTTCTTCCTCCAGGTGTCTCCCAAGGGTTGAGGTGGGGATGGCGGGGAAGGCGACCTACACCACCTGGCACATAAAAGCTGAATTGGGGTTCTAGGGGTTCCACATGTTGGGCCACAGGATTGGATGGATCTGGGTGTGTAGTGTAAGGTGTCGCCTCTAGAATAACCACAGTATTTTCCCAGGGATAAATGTGCAGATATATCAGGATCTCTTCTGCCCTGGCCTGTGAGTAACCATGGTAATCTTTGTCTCCTGAGTCCAGTATGAAGAAGTTGCTGAGAAGGAAGACCTGATGGGAGTGGAAGACACAGCCAAGAAAGATATCCTTTTAGTGCTCAGCGGGAGGGGAGCCAGCGAGACCTAGTGGATGGGAACGCAGGTGGGGAAACAGGGAGGAGGGGCTCCTTCTGGAAAGGAGAGCCAGGGGGTAGCTAGATGTCAGCTGGGAAGGGAGCCAGCTGGGAGAGCAGCCAACTAAAACTTGGGGACAAAGCAGGAGGGCCTGGGGGCGGTTGGGCGGGTGCAAACTGGGAGAGGAGAACCAGGTGCTAGGTGCAAGCAAGCTGGGACCCAATGTGGATGGAAACAGTGTTGGAAATAGCAGCATGAAGGGTAGAGGTGACCAAGCAGGTAGGTCAATCTCTTTGGAGAGGAGCCAGCTTAGAGAGAAGTCGATGGCAAAGGAGTCAACAGGAAGAGTACCCAGCTGTGGGAGGAGTCAGTGGGTATAGGAGTCCTAATTGACCCCCGACATCCCAGGGAATAATAAAGCAGTGCCCTCGGAGAGCGCAGCAAGACATGTAAACTCTCCAGAAAACACCAATGTCATTGATCTCAGAGGGCCTATAGAGCAAGTGCGGGTACATGCCATGATCTCCTACCCGAAGCCCTTAGCTTGCAGATGGAGGCAGCCCCTTCTCTGACCCTGCTTCTTAAGGGTGCAGCAGAGAGTCAGTGGTATAGCATCCAAAAAAAATCCCCTATACAAAGTACTGCTGTGAGAGATTAGAAGGGACACTGAACCTTGCTATCCATCCCCTCCCACTCATAAAGTGAACACTGCAATCCTACTACATCCCTAGTAGATAACCACCCCTGAAGCTGAGTCCTGCCCCTTGCTCACTAAACCCTGGGCGCAAGCAACCGGCTTCCCTTCCTTAGACGCCAACAGTCCCCGAACTATGAAGTATTTCCCCACTTCTCATCTTCCATGGCTACCGGGGAACCCCTGAACCCTGCAATATTACCCAACCCTGGCCGCTGCCAGACCCTGCAGTCTCCTGGATTCTTCCTAGAAGCCATCCTGCCTCTGAAGTTGGTCATGGTGCTCCTCCATCCCAGTGACATGTCAAGCCCTTACAGCATGTCGACACCCTGCTTTCTTTTCTCCTTCCCTCAGTCCCCCTGTTATTCATAACTCTACTCACTCTTTTTCTGCCTCTCTCGGTTTGTCCCCCATCTCCTACCTCGGTTTCGTCTCTAGATTTTATCTTCTCCTCTATCCCTTGTGACGCACTGGTTTCTTCATATCCTATTAACTCCTCAGATCACTTTCTTCTACCCTCCTTATTTCCTCCCCCTCACTTTCCTTCTCATCCCCCTCCTTTCTACATCGCAATCGTCGCTCTGTCAATATTTATTCATTATTATCTTCTCTTACTTTGTCGCGTCCCTGTCTGCAGTCATTCTCATAGCTATAATACCACTCTCGAATCTGGCCTTACCTCTACTCTGGACTTTCGCTACCCCACTCAATCTTTTACCCCCTCCTGTAAACCCCCTCATCCATGGCTCACCCCATGCCTTAGATCTCTCTGGTCCTTTCGAGAAAAGTTAGAGTGCCGCAGGAAAAAGACTTGATCCCCCTCTGATCTTCATTCACTCTCCTCTTTACTCCCCATCTGATTCCCAACTCCTCGCTGCCAAGAAACAATACTTTCCCTCACTCGCCCTCTCCCTATCCCCGATCCGCATTGTCTTTTACAACTCCTCTACAATATCTTCTCTCCCCGCCCTCCTGATCCTTCTCTTTCCTCCTACTTATCCACCTCTGACTTTGCAGACTACTTTACTTTAAAAGACACTACTCTCTGCTCTGCCTTCACAGCCTCCCTTTATTCCCTTATTCCACATCTCTCTGCCTTCCTCTTTCTGGTTCTGACACCGCCCACTTTTTATCTCGTGCTCATCCTACCACCTTTCTCACTGTTCCTCTCCCTTTGACTCCCATTCATTCTGTATGCTCCCAGATTCTTTCTTACCTCACTTCTCTTGTTAGCCTTTCTCTCTCCTAGTCCACTTTTCCCTCTACTTTTAACATGCTACTATCATCCTAACTCTGAAGAAACCTTCTCTCGATCCCCCTCTTCTTTCTAATTTCCGTCCTAATACCCTTCCCTTCCTATCCAAACTTCTGGAGCGTGTGGTCTACTCCAGGTATCCTCACCAGGTTTGCATCTACACTCCCTTCTCCCTCCACTCCAGCCAAACTTCGGACCCGGGCACTCCACTGAGACAGCCCTCTTACACGTCTCAAACTCTCTTCTTTCAGCACGTCACCATAAACTTTCTTCTATTCTCATTCTTCCCGATAGATCTGTGGCCTTTGACGCTGTTGACAACTACATTTACTTTCCTCTTTCTTCCCTGGGCATTTCCGGTTCTGTTCTCTCCTGGTTTAAATCCTATCCCTCTGGTAGTTCTTAAGGAGTGTCCTGGACTGGCCTCATTTTGTCTCCACAGCCCATTACATATGGGGTAACCCAAGGCTTGGTTCTTGGCCTGCTCCTCTTTCCCACGATACTATCTCTCTTTCCTCACTTATTTCATCTTTCAATCTTTCCTGTCACTTTTACCCTGATGACTCTCAGATGTACTTTCCCTTTTCTAAATTCACTAATACCCTTCATTCCCACGTCTCTGCTTGCCTTTTTTCCATCCAATCTTGGATGTCCTCTCATTTCCTCATATCTCACACAAAAATAGACGAGCCACCTGTAGAAAATACATTCTCACAAGACTTCAGGTGAACCAGGCACCAGGAGTGCAATACCTGGTACCATAAGGAAAAGGGGACTGGGAAGGACTGGCTGCCCCTACCTCCACCACCCACTATCCTTCCCAAGCGCTGGTGGTCCGCCGATATACGATAGTGGATAGAATAAGAAGCTCAAAAGTCAATTCCATTTCCTATGCCAATTCTAGTTCTGTGTACAAAGTGTTACACCTCCCGCATTTTGTTTATTTTTTTCAAAAAGGTTTGTAAGTGCAAAGGCATACAACGCAGTAGCAACAACCAACAACAACACACACAACTGCTTAACTAAATGGAGAGACTTGACTTGCAAAGTGAAAAAGGTTGAAAGAATTAAAAATGGAGGGTTCCATGTGTTGAAATCGCGGGAAAAATTGCAGTTTACACAGAAAATCACGGCAAAAAGGCAGTGGTTTTGCCGCCGCAATCCATGTAAAGGATGCCCTTCAATGGTATAATGGGGTACACCTTTACCGGGTCAAACCACAGCATTTTTGCTGTGATTGTGTTTTTTTGTAAAGGTGACATTTTTGCTGTGATTTTATTACTGCATACCAAACAGAGAGCAGTGTCTCGGGGACTCTTACTTTATTAACCCCGGAATCTGGTTCCCTGTGATGTGATTTAGAAACTCCTTCAGAAGACACTGAAGATCGTGGGTCTCATTTCCTCCACCATAACATAGTCAAAATGGAGGTACTTTTCTATCCCTCCTCTTCACCCTTCCCCTTTCCCTCACTCTCAGCTCTATTTCTCAGTGTTCAATGTGACTCCTCTTTTCTGCTACCCTCACGTTTCTCTTACTGCACAATTGTCATTACCTTCTTTTCAATCTCTGCTAAGCTCTTTCCTTTCTGTCATTTCATGCTTCTAAACTCCTTATTTCTGCTTTAATCTTCTCTAGGCTTCCCATCCCTCTATCTACAACTGTGCGATTCGTCTCCTCTTCTGATGTCTCCCTTCCATGCATTGATTTCTTCATTACTTTCTGCTTTTATTTTACCATTCAAATCGCGTCCCCTGTTCCATTTTCTTTGTGTCATTTTTAAATGTCATTTTTAAATGTCTCCATAGTCTTGTCCTTCTTCTCTCATCCCCAGTCTCCTACTCCCCCTCTTGTCCTCTCTGCTCACAGTCAACTTTTTGTCTAGTTATGGCCAAACCTCCTTGTACGTCCTTTCGTTCTCACTTTTTTTTTTCTTACTTGCCCCCTATCACTAGAATTATCTCCCTCTTACCAGAACCCCTTTATCCTTTACCTGTGATATTTTCAGATATCGTTTCAAAGCTCATCTTCTATCCTATCTGACCCAAAAAGCATAACGTGTAATACTGTACTGCCATCATTACTGTTTGTTTTGTACAACTTCTTTTGTATGTAAAGCGCTTTGGTGAACGCGATCTAGAAATCCCAATAAATACAAAAACAAACATGTTGCCTCGTGCCCTTCCTCCTCCCATGTTCTGCAGTTGGCTGGTTAGCTGGTGGTGTCTTGCCCGTCCTCCTCCCATGTCCTGCAGTCGGCTGGTTAGCTGGTGGTGTCTTGCCCTTCCCCCTCCCATGTCCTGCAGTCGGCTGGTTAGCTGGAGGTGTCTTGCCCTTCCTCCTCCCATGTCCTGCAGTCGGCTGGTTAGCTGGTGGTGTCTTTCCCTTCCTCCTCCCATGTCCTGCAGTTGGCTTCCTCCTCCCATGTCCTGCAGACGGCTGGTTAGCTGGTGGTGTCTTGCTCGCAGGGATTACTGTCCCTCCATGAGTCCTACCATCTTTCTCTCACACTTTGCACTTCTCCACTTTGCCACTTCTCAAACCTCCCCACCCGCATTGTTTTAACTCTTTCACTCTAATTCTTCACCTCCTACAACCTTTTCTGCTCTCCTCTCCTCCTTAATATCTATCTTTCCCTCCTTGATGTTTGCCTCCTCCAAACCCATCTGTTCGCTCTGCACCCCCGCAGACGCCTTTAGATGCTTTTGCAGCTCCTTCAACTCCCTTGACCCCTCCTGTTCCTTTTTGCCACTTCCTCTTAAACTCTTTCTGCACCCCCCTCTCCTCTTTCTACTTCTGCACCTTGAAGTCCTTCTGCATCCCCTCTCCTTCTGCCCCTTCCATGCTTTCTGCACTCAGTCCTCCTGTACCCTAATCACCTTGCACCTTCAAATGCTCGTGCACCACCTACGCCTTTCCTACACTTTCAACTCCCTCGGAACCTCTGCCTGTCCACTATTTACTGTCCTCACCTTTGACTTCCCTGCTGGAATTTGTCTAACCTTCCTGGTATGGGCTTCCCAATGAGTGGTGCCACTCTGTCCTGGAGGTTGGCGGGGCCACTACAGCTCAGTGCTCACAAGTGTTATCAGGTTGTTCAGATTACCTATGCTACCACAGTGGATTTAACCTTCAAAAGGTGGGTCTTTCCCCTTGGATATGTTTTCCTACACATGCATGCCGGAGCGTTCACTCGGAACTCTGCGTAGGAGCTGGTGGGGCCTGCATCTCCGTCTCAGCTGTGTGCATTTTTCTGACTAACGTCTAATTGTTCCTGTATTGTGACCTGCACAGCAGGCAGTGAATGCCAGGTTCATGGATTCCCAGCTCTGTTTTCATTGTCATTTCCTAAAGGCTCTTTAGCAGTATTATCTCAGGGGACCCTTCATATACTGCGTGGGGCCCATAATCGTGCAGCGGGTGTCCCCCACAGGTCACCAGTATACACACTTAAAAGCCACACCGAGTACCTGTAAGACCGGTGACGATGTCCTCTAGCAGCAGAGGTTTGGGGATTTTATGGAATCATTTCAATATAGGTAAACCATGCGAGCAGCCCACAGCACGAGCAAGAAGAATGTTTTGTTGCACAGTGGGGCGTCTCAGAACGAGGGGACATGATATGATATGACAGGTTATTTATAACGCTCTTAATAACCAGAGGTTTCTAAGTGCGGACCGGGGCATTGAACTTCTGGTACTCCGTGTCGTCGTGCTTCCAAGGTGAGCATGTTGCCCCTGAGCTATCCTCCTGAGACAAAGATCAACCAGGAAGTCCTTTTCAACAATGTCTTTATTGAAATAAGAAAAATACCTCAATAGCCCTATTCTATGGATTTCCCTGCCTAACAAAACTAACTAAGGTGCTTGTCTCTTTGTGAAGTCTAAAAAGAAAGCCTGTCCTCGGTCCAGAACTCTGCTACGGTGACCCTACTGCTAAGACAAAACGACGAAAGCCCAGGAAAATGACTCCCTTCTCCTGGAGGGCTTCCTCAGCCTTAATATATAATCTTCAGATAGTTCTTAGCCATCTGCTGCTTTCATTCATTCAGTTCACTTAGGGGACTGTTCCAGCTACATGGCTCCCTCTTCCCCCTGCTTTCCAAGATCCTCTTTATCAGTGTTCCTTGCCTTTTTGAGTTTCCTTCACTTCACCTTTCTCCAATATCGTTGAAAGTCTCTTTCTCTAATATCAAACTTATCTTTGGAAAATTAGGATAATGTGTTCCAGTACTTCCTCTGGTTATTTGTCTCTCACAGGGACGAGTATGATACTCTAAGTAACAATTCTCAATCTCTTGGTTACTTGCTCTCTCACTCATAAGTGTTTAAGTCATTATATTCAACTTGGTTATTTTTGCGAATATAATTGTGCCACCAGTAACTTTTATCCCTCTAACTGGCAATAGTTGGATTGTGCCGATCGTTTTATTCGTTCGTCTTTCTTAACGATCACGAGTGAGCCACTCATTACATTTGTCTTGTTCCCCGCGTCTCCAGCTCTCCACCTTCCTTCCACAGGGGCTTTGTCACCAGGTCGGCACCTTCCCCCTTCTACAGGATGTTTCTGTCTCTCGATTGGTTTCCTTCCCTCCACACATTCCGATGTAGTTTCATACAAGTGGTAACTGCTCCTGCTGGGATTTCCTTTCTCTCTCCAGCTCTACCAACACCTTTTTGTAGGGCTTCTCACCTTAAACATGGCTTCACCTTACAAGCGGTATCCACTCCAGGTTGGGGTTTCCTCTTCCTCCCCAGCTCGGCCACCACTACTTCCCTGGGTATCCCTCCTGGAACTAGACTCACTTCACTTCACTGGCTCTGTGTAGTCTGCCTGTTGTACAGGGCATCTCATGCCCCCTGTCCTCTGCTGCTCTTCTGCATTTTGGGAAGCAGCGTTTTCACCATGTTTTCCATGGAAATATAAGAAAATATCACCAAAATAACTGCGACCCGGCAGTTACTGTGACTTTTCCCCCTACACATTATCCCAACTCTCATTACTGTGCCCAAGCGGAGCAGAGGATGCAGGGGTGTCCCCCGCTCTCCTGGGTCGCAGGAACGGGGGTGGCGGGCGGTGTCCCCTGCTTACCATTACGGTAAGCGACGGATAAGAAATAAGAAATAAAAAAAAAAAAGGACCCAGCACCACCCCATATAAGTGGGAGGAACGGATGCTTCAGGGGTACAAGGCAGTCGCGGTGCACCCAGAGGTGCGCCACAGTAAAAGTAAGTGGGTGGGGGGGGTGCGGGTTGGAGGATTGTGGGCCACGGAATGCATACAAAAGTTATCTATCTGATCACTGCAGTGATCAGGTAGATTATTTTCCAGCAGCAGACGGCTACCTGGTTTGAAACTCCCGGGTCACTCTCACTCTCTCCCAAGTTCCTCCCACTTTTATGACGCTACTCTGGGGCTTACCCAGCAGCTTGTGGAAGTCCCATTTCTGTGTTTCCTTCACATTCATTATTTCTCCTTTCGGTTTCTTTGTCCCAGTATGATATGATAGTTTATTTATATATCGCGCCTATACACAATGTGTTTCAAAGCGCTTCAAGGCAAGGGAGGGACCAAGGGAAAATGCAATGACATTCTTACAGGCTATGAACAGTAAGCATGTGAAATTAACTATGTACTTGGCCTGACGGCATTCATATAGTGCAAGTAAGGAAGGGAGGGGGAGAGTGGGAAGGAAATGGAAACAGACAGGTGACTACTGTACTAGGCCTGACGACATTTCTGGTACAGCCGGAGAAAAACAAAAGGTGAGGGAGAAGGGTGCAGAAACGGAGGGGGAGTTGCAAAACAAGCGGCTATCGTACTAGGTCGGATGACATTTCAGATAGTGCTGGGGGGGGACAAGTTAGGGGAGGGGGGAGGAGACAGACAAGGTTGCTATCATACTAGGTCCAGGGACAATTCTGAGAGTAAGTGCATAGACGAAAGTAAGGGGAGGAGGGGAGGAGATAGGGAAAGGGAGAGGAGGAGAGAACAGAGAGTAAGCAGTCAGAAAGAGTGGAGAAGCAAGAGGGGAGAGTGAATACAATTGCAGAAGTCAGTAGTAACACATAATGTTGTAAGCCAGGGTACAAGAGGAAGATGGGAACAGCATGATTCAGGGCCACCATGAGTACAGGATACAAAGGAAGCCCAGCATGAGAGCTGAGAAAGGGTGACGCACTGTGAATCAATGAAGTCTATAAAAGTCAAATACAGCATTGGCCACAAGACAGTGAAACCAGAATGTATCAGGACAGACTCCTGTAGAAGTAGGCTGGAGGGAGAGGGGGAGTGGGGGGGGGGGTAGGGAGGGGTTGCGCAGGGTAGAAAAACAGTACTAACTATGTATTGGTTCTCACAGTATTACAGTAACCAATATATAGAGATATGGTTGTTATTTGGTTGGGAAGGGAGTTCCTCATCGGAACAAGTGTTCTTGTCCCCATGGAGGGGGGGGGGTCTCTTACGGTGAGGTCCCGCTTGCCTCTACCCGTAGGGAGGGTGTTGCGTATCAGGCTCACCTCCCTAGCCTCACAAGGAAAGGCTCCCCGCTGGGCAAAAGTGACGAACCCCGTGATTTGTCAAAGCAGGTAGAGAAATTAGCAGTAATGAAAGCGAGACTGTAGCTCCATTGGATACGTCTTGTGTGGTGGATCCATAAGGACCACTATAAAGTTTAGCAGCAGGATTTGTGTAGATGTTGCTACAAACTATGTAGGGTTTGTGTGTGTACAGTGTGGCAGGAAATGAGCAGACATATTCATTTTGGAGGTAGCAATCTGTCATAACTAGTGATTTGCTTCCTGGTCTTACCATACTGTCCACAGTGTTTTTATCTTATTAAAATGCACCTGCAGGCGGTCTCAGTCCCATAAACCCAAGCACAGTCTGAACATGCCACAAACTAATCCTAAGCGCTGCATGGGTTTCTGGATTCTGGATTTTGTTTTTCTCTCCTTGACTTGGTGACGTTTCTTCTCAAAGCCTTCACTAAAGAACCGGAACACCATCTTCACCCTGGGCAGCCGTGGGAATGTTATCTCCTCCACAGAGCTGGAGGCACCCATTCTTGTGCCTCACACAGCACAGAAAAGCGATGTTCGGGTAAGCAGTGTGACAGAGAGGCAGTGGGAGTGCCTTGGTGTGGGGGAAGAGCAATGATGGGAATTATTGGAGCAGCAGGAAGGCTGAGTGAGCAGGAAAATGAAGGCTTTGGTCTGGGCATGCAGATCAGGTGCTGATAAAAGATTGATTGCTTTAGGAATGATGGTCCAGGGTGGCTTGAGGAAGTGTGTGACGTTTTTGTGCCTGGGTGAGCAAAATAAAGGAAAGGGGTGATCGCAGGCCTGTGGATTTGGCCTCCTTGGAAGAGGCCAGTGGAGAAAATGGTTCACAGTTTGTGCATTTTCTGCTACTGAAGGTGGGCAGAGGGCTCGGAGTTATGCTAGGACCGGGTGTTTGGATAAGGAAGGATATCCTCTTTTTTTGTACACACTAAGCTTTTTAGAAAACTATAATGCTTCTGCTTAGTTGCATTTCTGAGCTGGAACTGGCCATTGGGCCGCCCAGGGCTTGTAGGTTATAGTGTGGGGCTCTGTAAAAAAAAAGTCACAACCCAAACAAACAAAAGGGAGTTGGGGGTGTTTGCAGATGGAGCAGAAGAAACTTTGGAGACAGTTGGACAGAGGAGAAAGGTGCAGAGCATAGGGGGTTGAGTCGGTGGCAGGAGAGTGGAGAAAGATGAAGGAGGAAGAGCAAATCGTATCAGGAAAAGATGGATCGCAGGAGGAGGAGGAGAGAGGTGAAATGTATCTGAAGGAGATGAATAACGATAGGAAGATGAAGTAGGAGGGTCCAGCGTACCAGAAGGGAAAGAACAGAGGAGTGATGGGAGATGGTGGCAGAGAATGGCAACTGCAGGGAGGAGGTTGGGACTATTGAGAGGAGAGAGAAGGGGGGGAATTGGAACTGCTCAGGAGCAGTGAGGTATTGCAGAGACCCATTAGGGAAAGGAAGTGGTTCTTTTCAATGAAGGGAAGCTCGCTCTTAAAGTGACCTCAGAATAGAGGTGTATTGGTAAAACCTGAGTCACCAAGTAGCGAGTCTGGGAGGGGTGTAAATAGAGGCATGCAGCGGAACAACGAAGAGGTACAGGAGAAGCTAATGATGGGGACCAGCCAGGGAGAGTACAAGGACTTGGCAAAATGATGAGGAATAGTGAGAGGTTTGGTATGCCAGAGAGTTACTACTATTCATGCTAATAAATTGGTTCTGAGCAAAACACCTTGTGTAAAACCCTTTGTGGTGCTTGCTTTGCTTCGCAACCATTGGTGTTAGTTGTGGGAGGCCTGCCCTAATGCCACAATCCCCCCCCCTGAATGCTGTAAAGGACTTCGAATAGTCTGCTTTGAACTAAGGCCCCGCCAGAGTCTGCAGGATTCCCCCCGTCTAGCATTCATGAGTGCGATATACCTTCTGTGGGGATGATCATTGATATTTGAGGTTAAAGATGCAGCTTCCGGTCTCGCTTTCAAGTGTGGTATAGATGTAGGACCTGGAGTTCTAGATGAAGATTATAGGGGAGTTGCAAAAATGCAACTCTTTTATCATGTGCATGACACATTTGTGGTTCAGGAAGGGATCCAGTACACCAGATTATATGTGAGGTGTACCTTCTGATGAAACCATGGGGCACTAGAAGACTCTGCCAGTAATGAGAGAAGGGGTTCAGGTCATCTCATCTTTCACCCCAGGACCCGCATATGTTATAACACACCCAGGGTCCTTATCCCACATCCCAGAGTTTGCAACTGGCCACAGAAATGATGGATCCTTTAGATCAGCATTTGGACAGAATAAGTTGAAAGAGTGCCAACAGGAACCTGGGGCACTTGGTAGAGGGAAAGGTGTTGTTTCTCCTGGGGGTCGGGGGGGGGTAATTGCAACGGAGATGGGTGGACCCGCTGCCAGTTTTTAGTACAACCTCCTTTTAGGAAAACTATTAGATTTGGCACACTCATTTGGTTGCTGACCATTGGGGCATTCTAAAAACCCAGAACATTATTTTGGCCTGAGACCTAGCAACACATAGTCCCTTGGGTTCCACATCGACAAACGCCTCTCCTTCAAGACACGTAGCTAAGAAAACTCAGACAGCTTGGTATCAGCTCTCCCCCTGTGGAAAGTCGAGCCCTCCTGCCTCCGGACAGCTTTAGATCCACCATTCAAGCACTGGCCCAATCCCACCTGAATGGGGGCAATGCCCTCCTGAAAGGCCTCCCGTCATCCTCCATTGTGCCCCTGAGAAGTGTCTTCGCGAAGCTGCAAGCCTCATCAAGGGTCTATGCAGATACATCACCCCAGCCCTCGTTGACCTTCATTGGCTCCCACTGGACGCACAAATCACCTTCAACCCTTGCTGCATCATCTATAAAGCAGTCACCCAGCTACCTTGCAGAGAAATTGAGCATGTCCGGCGGACAGCGCACCACCAGAAACCAGGACACGCACAGACTTGAAATCCACTGCTGCAAAAAGGAAAGGACCAGAAATCAAGCCTTCTCTGCCTACGCCCCATGACTGTGGAACATCCTCCTCGTTAGCATCGGACTCGCTCCTACAATTCAGAAAAGAGCTCAAGACCCACCTCTTCAAGGAGTCTCTCCTCCTCAACACCTTGGCCATCACATCAGCCCGGCGCCACCTGACACACTAGACACCGTCCGCCCCTTTCCTCCCTGCCACCCGGTACAGCTGTACCCCATCTCTGTGCTCCTCTGTATCCTAACCCCTGCTGCTTATCTGTAAGGTTTTGTATACCACTGTAACACACTCCGTTGCTTCTCGAAGCTAGGTCAGCGCTCAATAAATACTATGATAACTGTGATGCCTGCCCTGTGTGTCAGAAAATCTGAGTGATGGAGGGCAAGCTCCCTTCAGCCCCATGCCATCATTGATGTGCCCTCCTCAAGGATCGGTATGGGCGTAATGGGATACCAGAGCCCTCCAAAGTTTGTATCGTTTAGTGATACTGGAGAACACTAACCATTACCATGAAGCTCTTGCCATGAAGAGTAACACATCTCCACATACCATTATACACTTATTTCAGCATGGCGGGGCTCCCCAAAGAGATCCAGATGGACCCAGGGTTGATGTTTTTGCCCCTGATGGCTGACTTTGAGAGAGTTGCACATGGAAACTCTCGATTGGATGATTTAATGGAGCTAGTCAAACAGACCTTGAAAAACCTTCTGCATCCATTAGTGGCTGAAACCTCTGCGGACTGAGGGCACCACCTGCCTAGGGAGGAAATCTTCACAAGCATCTACTGGTGTTTTATTCCTTGGGCCAGAGGCCAGTGAACGAGGGAGCGGATTGACTCTCTCGTTGACTGGCCTCTTGCATCAGCATCTGCAGGGGATCCATGCGATTCCATAGACCACAGTTAGTTTGTCGTCTTGTAGTTCGACTCTTGAATGTCACTTTTTAAAAAAAAAATGTAAATGATGGGTGTGCCCCCATATACTCTTCCCTGCCCCTACTCCATCCCCCCTCCCGTACTAGCCCTACACACCCCTCCTCCCTCCAAGTGTCGAAGTAGAACATCACAAACTAGTTGGTTGTTGTAATCCCTGCAAACGCATTAGCACGCTAGCCAGATAAACGGAAGTGGCTGAACGACCGACAAGCTTGGCAACAAAGTTTAAAGTTTGGGTCCTAGTGCTGCTGCCGACATTATATGGCAAGCTCCTAAATTACTGGGTCCAGCAAGGCGACTTACAAAAGACCTCTGAAGTTTACCACATAAACTGCAAGGGATGCAAGTCCCAACAGTCATTGGCAGTACCGGAATGCAGGGTTCCAAATTGAGGGGCGCTGGGAGCTATTTAGTTCCTGCTTGTAGCCAAGAAGTGCCTGGTTAGCTTGACACCAACAGCTGTCAAGAGCTACTTTTGGCTCATAAATAATGGATAGAATTATAGGTTTGTGTTTTATGTACAAAGTTATCTATGGGGAACCCTGTGTACTAGCTTCTCGTTCCCCAGTGGTAGCTCCTGGTCACTCGTTAATGACGAGTATCCCAGGAATCGCTTTTTAGCTCCTAATTATCCAGTCTTAATTTCTATCCCTGTGAATGTATCCTTTTGCAAGCTTTAATATCAGCCCAAGAAACGGGCCCCACTCCCCAGAGAACATAAACCCATACAGGCCAGTGATATGAGAGACTACTTTCAACATTTCCGGACGTCTTCACATTCCAGTCTGGAAGATCCACCCACTTTTCTTGCATAGACTTTAGACTCTGTGGAAAATCAGTGTGGCTACAACCACACCGAATGCCTGACGTTTGCCGGAAAGCCACTCAGGATGAGGTACATAGGATGTTGGAACTGGGTGTTCTCAAACCCTCCCAGAACCATTTTCCCCATTGTTGTAGCCACCAAATCCAATGACCTGTGGCACTTCTGTATTGTGAGATTTCCAGATTAAATGCATATCAAGTGCCCAGATTCGATGAAGATTAAAATGAAGCTAGCCAAGGAAGACCGAGAAAGAATCGGGCCAGCCAAGTGCATCACTATGCCCGGTCTCACAAAGGGCTGTTGGCAAATGCAGCTAGCCAAGGAAGACCGAGAAAAGCATTTGTGACTCCAATGGGTCGCTTCCAGTTCTCTGTTTACCTCTGTGATTTGATTTGCATGGGGCCTCGGCTACCTTTCAACTCTTCGTGGATCGTTTTCTGCAGCCACATATTTAGAGAACACTGTCATTTACAGTAAGATGTTGTATAAAAGTGCAGTAGTTGTACCCGGTGAGCCAAAGCCTCAGAAAGGCACCAAGATTGAACCAATACAGAAGATTCCCCCACCAACAATTAAAGGGAAGTTCTGTGCGTTTCTTGATTCCGTGTGAACTTATCAGATTTATCCAGAACCTTTCGAGATTGGTTGGACCATTACACACCAGTGCAAAGAATCCAAGTGCAAGAGAATGGTAGGGACCAACGATGCAGGGGGTATAGAGCTAGAATGTCTGGCGGTCAAGTGGGCTGTTGCCCTAAACTATGACCTAACTGTCGGGAAGTTCAATTTGCCAACTCAGCATCCCTACTTAATGTGACCTGCTGGAACAAAAGGCACACATCCTGGACTTCTTTCTCTTAGTACAACACCGGGAAGGATGCATGCAGGGGAATGTGGATTATCTAAGCTGCTGTCCAATGGAACTCCCGGGAAGGAAGCGCACATTCATTCTGACCAGTGTGAAGGTCATGAACAGACAAATTGGTGGACACAGTAGCAAGAAGCTCAAATGGATCCCCCCACCCCATCCCTCAGCTATTGTTATTGTTATTTTGCATTTATATAGCGCCTTATATACCATTGGTATGGTCTGAAGGCGCTGGTAGGTTGAACGCCCTTGGGAACCGAAGTTCATATCAGTAGAGAGAGTAGAGTCAAAAAGGTGCGTGTGAGCACCGGGTATGTGTACAGCTTGTGTGGTATCCGTGTAATAGCTGCTTTCTAGCGGTAGGTGTGATGGTTGAGAGGTCAGGGGTATGTGTTCGTTCTAGCAGGATTTATCCAGATCGGAAGTGGCTGTGTTAGGCCTGAGGAGAACGCCGGGCTGTGGGTGTGTAACCAGCAGTGATTACTTAGAATGATGTGGAGTGAGCGGCGAATATTGATATGAGAACAGTTATACTGAATGGTGTCCTAGTATCTCTTAGTTCTATAAAGAACTGCATCAGCCTATGGGAAGTCCCTTCATCTGAAAGTGTTACTGCTGAGTTTTAGGGCTCAGCTTTCCTGCCCCCGGCCAAGAGGGACGCGCATGACGGAACGAAAGCCCAATGAGGGGGTGGGGTGGAGTGGAGTGGAGTGGAGTGGAGTGGAGTGGAAGAGAGGTCGAGAGACAGACAGCGAGAGATGGATGAAAAGAGAGTGTGGGAAACAGTGAGGCATAGAGTGGGACATGGGGACTGAGACGGAGAGAGAGAAATGCAGACATAAGTAAAGGGAGGGTGTGTGAGAGAGACGTTACCCTGTGGTGACAGGATCACGGCAGTGGCGCCTGCAGCATTTGCCACTATTCTGCACGGCAGGCATGTCGATGCACCCGAGCAAACGCAGGTTGAGGCACATGTGTGGGAACCCCCTTTGGTAGGGCATCTTTTTAATGAGTGACAGCACAGTGGATGCTGCCGCCAGTTGGTGACACGGGCTCGCCAGCGCGCTTTGGTTTATGGCTTTCAGGCACTGCAGTGAGTTGCATGATGAATTATTCCTTCCCGTGCAGCAGCAGCTTGTCTTGGAAGTTAAGTGGACACTGATCACTGCACCAACATGCAGAATGCAGGTGCGACAAATCCAGTTAACACTTGCCACAGCTGTGTTTCATAACCTTCAATAACAGGATGGGTTTGGGAGGATCTCTTATGAGGATAAGGGGTCCTTTCATAACAAAATGGGATGTATGTCTCCGACTAGTCTGAACAAAATCTTTTGAAGGGGTGTAAACTACACAGTGTCTGGTTCCTAAACCCGTAGGCATAGTAGTCTAACATAGGGTCTCTAGTCTGCTGGCCAGTATATGCGTATAGTACTTGCCAAGGCCTGCCGATCCAGTTCGCAATAGGAGGAGATTGGGATAAATGCTTATAGGGTCTAGGGTTCCAATTAAAACACAGGGATGTGGGGAAAATTGTTAATTTCCGTGGGAGCACAGCTGTACGTGCTGGGCGTCCTTGCACAGTGCGTATGCGTGGGGGCATGACACCAGCATGACTAGGACAGCAGGAGGGGCACCGGACAATCTCCCATTTACCTCTTCAAGTCTGCACATCGCATAGCAGGTAGGCATCCCTTGTCACCCGAGTGCCTCGGAGCCATGAGGGGAGGGTGTGACTAATACAACTGTCTCAAGGGGTTATCTATGATATTAGGAACCCCTTGATTAACACCCCTGTCCAGGCTTATCTGATATATGCCATTATCTTATCATACAATTAAAAATGTTATCCTTAGATGTAATTAAAACATGTTCTCTCTGTCTGCAGCTCCTTGTGATCCAATCCAAATTAGCTTGAGTTGTTGGTTTGTGTGGTAAATTGTGGTGCTGCGATCCCCACAAGAGACTTACCCAGGACTGACTTAAGTTGGTAGCGGTACTGCCTGCTGCAGCGGGGCGGCTGCAGCAGTGGCACAGCTCACGTCATGTGGGGAACAAAGACGTTATCACTCCTCAACATGCATGTGCTGGAATACCGGGAGCCGGGCGGTGGTGTTCTCCGCTCTGGGAGATCAAAGTGGATGAGAGATGACGGCAGAAAGACATTGCAGGACTTCAGAGGAACGGCCTAAGCTTTCTCCTCTGTCAGTGGTAGCACACGTCTCGGATGTTTGGAACACCAGAGAGCCTATGGGAGGACCCTGTTTCAAATCCCCATAGAGGAACCTGGGGAAATGTAAAGTGTACTTAAATTAATAAAATAGCCTGCACACCAAGGATCGGACAAATCCCATTTAAAATGATCCCAGGATAAAACAAGAATACATCAAAGCAAATAAAGACATTGAAATTATGATTAAAACAACAAATGTCCAACTGGCCAATCGGGGAAAGAGAGCCTAAAGATTGAGAGGGATAAGTCAACCAAAGGACTAAGATAAAGAACCAGAGTGCTGGACCGATCTGATCCCCCGTCTAAGAGGTCCTGCACTTGAAAGGCAACTATAGCTCCCAGTTGGAGGGTTTGCATAAGTGGGCCTGTTGCTTGGCTACCCGAGGTTGCCTGGGAGAAGGCCTCTCTGAATTGATTGACTTTACGTTGGAGATTTTACTCCCAACACTGTTCACTTAAGTAAAGGACTTAAGTACATTTTCATTATTCTGTCAGCTGACTTTTTAGGAATGTTTGATTCAGAAACCTTCATTGTACTTTGAGGATTAGTTCTAACAGGCGAGTTTACTTTAGGGTTTTTAGTACTTTGGCTGAAGTACATTTTAAGTTTGTGTTATTTATTAACGGGTGGACTTTAAAGTCACTTAGGTTTGAGCACTTTACTTTATTCTTTAAATCCTGTTTTGGTTACATCTGCTTAATAAAGTATTTTCTTTAAAAAGACCCAAAGGCTGAAACCCTTCTGTTCGCTATGACACCACAATTGAAAGTCTTGGAATGTCGGCATGTGATTGTTCTTCAATTTGAATGTACATTTGCCATTGTTTCTCATTGAAGTGTTATCCGAAATGTTAAAAGTCAAATCTGTTGGGATTGGAGCCCATCCCACTAGTGGTCAGAGAGTACCATTCCAGCACTGCAAGGACATGTGGTCCTACCACGCTTGCCACTGGTCTCCCGGCTAGCCGTCTGGGCACTCTTGAGTCCCAGTTTGGGCATTTTGCATGATTGTGAGTCTAGTTAACTCTGCACGCATAAGGACGCCTCCACTATGTCCTGCCTTGGTTTATCTTTCTCCTGAATATTATAGAATTCCATTCTGACTGTGCATTTTGAATGATTAATTTGTAATTTTGGTTGAACCATAAGAAAACATTGTCATTGTATATTTTGTGACCTGTGTAAAATGTAATCATCATTTTTAAAAAAAGGAGGAGGAGGTTGGCGCACATGCATGATAGAGTAAGGGTAATATTGCGCCGCAGGTCTCTGGGGGAGTGTTTGAGATGGCCTGTTCACGGTGGGCCCACAGCCCCCCTGTTGATTTGCTCTTAAGTACTTGCAACGAATGAGCATTCCTGAGCTTTGGCTTCCAAGGGGGTTCTCCTCAGCGCGTCTATCAAGTGTGTGCATGTGTCCCTTGCACCTCCCGTCTTGGTTCCTGTGTCACTACCTTTCGAGAACCTTTTTTGAATTTTCATCTCTTCCTGTAGGCACCTTCCTCACTCTCTTCTCTTTCCACAGTACCCGTTTGAGTCACTCTTTCGCAGCCAGCACTATGCCCTCCTGGACAACAGTTGCAGGGAGTACCTGTTTCTCTGCGACTTCTTCATGGTGATGGGCAACTCTGCGCAGGATCTGTTCAATTGCATCATGGGTAAAACCCTGGCTATGTTCTTGGTGAGTATAGCAAAACAAAATAGGTGATGGCCGTAAGGTTTAGAATTCATCTCAACCTCTGGAATTGCTCTGGGCAATCGTCCAGACCATTGTCCTTTGCCTGCCAAGCCATTACAAAAGGGGAAAGACCACATGCAAATCGGTCTTGGTTACACCTCAAAAAGGGGCAGTCCAGCCTATACTGCTTGGTCACATCCCTTCTGGATGAGATCACAAGCATCCCCAGACATGTTTCGGCCTCGTGTTTTTGGTGAGCACTGGTTGCCCTTGCAAGGGGCACGTACATCTTCCCATGCAGGACCACCATCACTTGTGCCCAGTGTGGGCAATTGGCTGTAAACCATACCCGGATCCCTTGGGTGCATGCTACAGGACTCTGCATGCTGAGGGCCAGCACCCCTTGGTGCATCTGAGCCATTTGGTATTACATAAGCAGGAACCAGAGTGAGCAGTGTCTGGCTCCCTTGTCGGCACAATAAAAAAATCCATTGACTATTTAAAAGTGGCTTTTCAGCAGTGCTGAAATCTGGATGGTAAGTGGTTCCATCCGTGGGGTGCTGTTTTAGTTTTTCTAACTGTGCTGTGTCTCGGGCTGCCTGTGTTTCAAGCCTCCCAGGGCCGAAGTACCATCTGCGCCTCAACACTCCCTTCATGTTGAGGATTCATGTGCCTAAGGACCAACTACATCTCACGACTGCCTGCATGCTGAGCCTCCTGTACCTCAGGACCCCTACACATCAAGCCCCCTGTGCCACGGGACCACATTGGCCTCGCATCTACCTTCCTTTCATGTCCCCTTGTGTCTCTGGGCCCCCATGCATTTCATAACCCTGTGCATGTCACAGCCCCGTTTCCCGCCAGACCCCATGTGTATCAGGACCTCTGCATTTTAAGGGCAGCAATGTCTCACCCTGTGCATATCATATCCCCCTATGTCTCTTGACCCCTCTATGTCCATGTCAAGGACCTGTATATCAAAGGATCCATGTGACAACCGACTCCCCGCAGGTCAAGGCCCTCTGTAGCTCAGGACCCCATGCATCTCCTGACCTCTGCATGTGAAGGTGTCCTGTGCCTCAGGATGCTCTGCATGTCAAGAACACCATGTCTCACCCTATGTATGCCACAGGCCGCTATATCTCTCTGGACCCCTGCATGTCAAGCCCCTACTGCGTCTCAAGACACTGTTCTCTTTCTTTCAGAAACATATGGACACCTACGTGTCGGACTGTTATGACAGCATTGCCATCTTCCTCTGCATCCACATCATTCTGCGCTTCAAGGGCATCATGGGCAAGAGGAATATCCCTGCCGCAGACAAGTGAGTGCTCCTTACTGCCAGGCCTCGTGCTCTATCCCTTCGTAGGAGATATCGGGTGCAAGGCACTGGGGGAGGGTGGTACTGGGCCCTGCCCTTCTCCTGCCCACTATCAGCATGAGATTCAATGAAAGGCTGGCTCCTCCCTGGTCGCCAGGCTTTGCAGCGGCCTTCCTGTCCATTAGGGAGAGGGATAGAGGGGCTTTGCTTATGATGAATTAAGGGGGGACTTTGAATATAGAGCGAGATTTCTATCCAAGCTCCCTTGGAGGCTCAGTCCTGCTCACAGACAGGTGTGCACCAAGACCTCTCTGTTGTACCCTTGGACCACGTGTGAGGAGCAAGCCCAGGAGTAACACGTAAAACTGCAGGGGGTGGTGGGGTAGGTGAGAAACAACCATATATTGGAGAAAGGGCTGAGCAGAAAGTACTGGGCAATGTTACTTAAAAAAATAACTATGTATCCCTAGATTACATCAAAGGGTATGAGATGTCAAAATGACAAAAGGTGTAAAATATGTCCCCCATAAAATGGAGTGTAGAGGTCAAAGGAGTAGCTAAAAGTCAAGGTTTAAAAGAGCGTCTGCGGCTTCGGCGAGAGTGTGGCCAAAAGGCAGTCCTGCTGAGGCAGAACCTAGGTGGGCCTGACTCTCCCAGTGGTACATGTGATGGAGACGCCAAGGCCACGCTATCTGTCGGGGGTTGGGCGGGGGGTACAGTGGTTAAAGGTAACATCCAGCATTTCATAGCATTCAATAAGGTAATACCCACACAATATGGTAAAGGCAATGCAGAACCCCAGATGATTAACCTTCCAAAATAGTTCAATGCCTTTAGGTCACGAGCCCGCTGGCTCTGGTCACACATGAAGACTTCATGGCTGGTTGGTACCTCCAGACACCAAGGTTGACAAAGTGAGGTTTGAAAGGTTACAGAGTGGGGTTTATTCTAAAGGGAACTAACTGCTCGCATGCTTGAGGTGTTAACGACAGTAGGTAAGAGTTCACGGTTATGGCAAGCTGTCCAATCTTTGAGTACAGTTTGAAGAGCCAAAGTTGTCCACTGGCAGAGATAGTTTGTGGTTTGGGATATGACTACATGATAAAACGGAAGGATCTGAGACAGGAAGGCGACTTTAAAGTTGCCCGAGGTGATGCTGGGCTAAAGAGAAGGTGACTTGCTTACCAGTGAATCAGAGGGAGCCACACGGCCCCAGCATTAAAAAACCAAGCAATACACATATTAAGCAGAACATATTGTGCAGATTGAGGCATATAGAAGAGAGGTAAAATACAAAGCATTGACAACTGTACCAAAGGGGACAACATCTACGGGGAGCCTCCCGGGGAGGAAGGGGGAGAGTTCGACGGTGAGGCCATGGCGGCCATATAGTCTCGGAATCTCAGCCAGATGTCCCTCGGCCTTGAGTGTGGATGTTGCATTGCATTCCAGGACTGCTCGGTATCATGAGCCCATGTGACTGTCCTGAGCCACTGTGTATAGGCTGGCGCCCTAGGGCGGAGCCAACATAGTAATATGCAGCGGACTGCCTGAAGAGACCTGCTAGTTTCTTAGAGTCGCGGGTCAACTGAGGTGGGTCATGGAACAAGCAGTGCAGTGGGGTGGGGACAATGGTGTGATCCAGGATGCCAGACAATGTGGAACAGATGTCCAGCCAAAATTGGGTGAGGCGGGGACAGTTCCATAACATATGGATATAGGAAGCTTTATCCATGCCGCACCTGGGGCAAGTGGGAGGACGGTGCAGTACATGCGATGAAGTCTCATTGGTGTATGATGGTACCTGTGTAGGACCTTGAATTGGATTAGTTTACATTTGGTGTTGTAGGACACCTCATGGGTGCGAGCACACATCCTGGACCATCTCACATCTGTAATCTCAAGCCTGAGATCCTCCTCCCACCTGCTCCTCAGATTGGTAAAGGGGGGGCTGCTCTAGTCTGCAACAAGGAATAAAGTCTCGACACCTTACCCCTGAAGGAGAGAAAGGAACAAAGCTCCGCCACTATGGGCTCGTCAGGTGATTCTCCCAAAGTGAGGAGTATTGTAGCCACACCGAGGGGCGACGTCTAAGTAGGAGAAGGAGATCAGGCCACTCGATAAAGTTTCCTTGTTCAAAGGCATCACAGAGTGTCAGAAAGCCGGCATCCGCCCAATGAGAAACCACTGATTGTGGAATGTGTGGGACATCAGGGAAAAAGTTCCATAATGGCAGATCTCCGTGAAATAGGTGGAGTGTGTCGACCATTGTCCAGAGTTTGGTCAATGCCAAGGATGTACTAGCTACAGGGTCTGCAGAGTTTAAATTAGGGGGGATTGGATTGAGGATCAGGGATCCAATCACTCGGTCACAGACCATTAGTTTCTCAAGGCGAACGTGTGGGGGGGGGTCGATGGTATTGAACCAATGTGCAACGAACTGAGATTGGGCCACCACCCAGTATCTGGTGAAATCTGGTGCGCTGAATCCGCCCAACACCTTGGGGGCGGTCAGCGTAGATAGTTTGAGGCGGACTGCACCTGAGTGCCAGAGGAAAGTGTTACTTATGCAGCGCAGTGTTTGGAAAAAAAGCATCCCCGGGCCATACAGGCAGGTTGGTAAATCGGTAAAGTAATTGAGGTAGTACAACCATTTTAAGTATTCCAATTCTGCCTGCTAGTGAGATGGGAAGTCTAGTTCAGCTGCAGGTTTTTGCCGCCAGGTTAGTTGGGTAACTCGGGTAATTGTCGTCACGTAACCACCACCCCCAGGTAAGTGAAACTAGACGGAGACCAGTTAAACCCATATAAGTCGGGGGGGGGGGTTGTGTTGAGTCTGCGAGTGGGAATGACTCCTCTGAGTTTCTAATGCAAGAACAACACCGGGAGCTTTTGTGCTAGGGGAAGGGGACTGTCCTTCATTTGTATACCGTTGTGTGGTATTGCAACACAATATTGGGTGTGGCAACATAGTATTTGTGCGACCATCCGGAGTTATCAGAAAGCGAGCAGCGCAAGAGTAGTTGCTCAGAAAAATCACAGGATATCTTTTGGGCAGCTCACCCTAAGATACTTAGTAAATCAGCAGAGGCACAACACACACTTGCATCCATGGGGCCTTGTATGAGAACTCTCTAGGGAACACGAAAAAGATTAGGGGGCTTATGTCGGTCACAGCTCGGGACCTTCAGCCTAATGGTTGGCCTGCTGCTGGATCTTACACTGGCCTTAAATTGCATTATGCCGCCCCCCTCCCCCTGTTTTAGTGATGGCAAGCAGCAGGGCGCACCAAGATGTGTTCCGTGGCCTCAGGACTCGAGGAGTGGAAGGGGATTCTTGGGTCATGATTAGTTATAAAATGACATAATACACACCCAATGCACAACCTTGTTTTGGTGCCAACTGGCCCTACATCAATGCCTTGAACACAACCTTTTTAGAGCTCAGTTCATGGTCTGGGGAAGCTGTACTTTAGGTACACCTGGGGGATTCCTTAAACTCAGCTAGAAATTCATCTGCTACCGCCAGCCCCCTCCGGTCCCCCAACCATGCTACCAAACTAAGCTGCACAGGCATAGATGCTTTGACAGACTGTTGACTTCAGTGATTAGTTGTAAAGGGCATCCCTGTACTAGTTGGCAAAGCAATTGCCATGGCATAGGGACTTTTAATAACCTTTGTGGTGCAATGTTTAGTCCTGAAAGTACTCAGTCTGGAGCTTTCTTGTGGGAGTTGCTATTCTTGCCACCCAAATCACCTCTCCCATTGACAGGAAGATGACTAGATGAGACTTGGGAGCTGTGCCTTGCCGATGAGATAATGAGGCTGTTTGACGCCTGTGTTCCGTGAATGGCTGTTCCTCCGACGTTCCCAGAGATGTCCTGACACGTGATGATGGCGTGCACTGAAACTACCTCTTGACGTTGCAATATAGTGCATTATTAATGATGATATCTGATGGAAGGATACACGGGCCAGTCATATCTTCCCTCTCTTCAGAAACCATTACGGTGCTCTGGCTTCCATTGGAAGCGGCAAGGTTGAGTCAGGTTACATTGAGCGAGGCTTACCCCTCGCAGTCAGGTTACATTGAGTGTGGCCTGCCCCTTGGAGTCGGGTTACATTGAGTGAGGCCTGCCCCTCGGAGTCAGGTTTTCCCCTCACACCATGATCATTCACCCTACCTGCCCTCATCTCCCATGAACCCCCTTCTAAACAGCGAGTAACCATTCCAGTTGAAATGATGATGTTAATGTTGAATCCGGCGTGACACCGTAGTGGCTAGTTACAGTGAAGACCGGTGTGCGGGGGGCATCTGGCGGCCTCGTACAGGCGACCACTGGATCAGGGTCTACAACCTTCTGTCGCACAGAGCCTTGACACTTTCATTCTGCTCAGAGGTGTGACTGACCCCATGCCAGTACTTCCAGTACAGGTCTAGGGTAGGAAAGTGAATGCTTGGTCGATTGCATGTAGGATTCTGAGGTCTGGTGCAAGGAACTGATTCTAGAAGACACTTCTCACTCAGCAGGTGAAGTCCGGAGCTGATGCTATACACAGACCCCCTGCAGAGGTTGTATGCACCTCTTTTCCGATGCAGTTATGAGATGTGCTTAGTGTTTCATTGTGGCTCCATTCCCTGGCAGACGCTCCCTTATCCTCCCGCTAGGTTCAAGAGACAAGGTGAGACACTGGCTCTATTGTCTCCCACCCCTCTTTCCCCTTTCAAAGCAGTCTGCCTGCTTCCAGATTCCATGCCTCTTCCATCACTCTATCAACTGCCCCAACGGTGACCCTCTTTACTTTCCTTGCAGGTACTGGGATACCCTCCTTGAGATCCTCTGGCCTCGTTTTGAGCACATCCTGGAGCTGAACATTCAAAGTATCCGCAATACAGACCCGCAGAAGCTGGGCTTCCTGGACACAAGGCCTCACTATGTAAGATGCAGTCGAAGAGGGGTCTGTCCTTTCTCTCCGCTTTGGCAACCCCTTCCATCATCACTGTACACATCTTGCCCTCTCTGGGTTCCCCACCATCCTTCCACCCCCTGTTCGCTCACTCACCTTTGAAGAATTCCAGACGCGCTGACCATTCTCCTGTGCAGTTCTCTTACCTGCTTCAGTAGCCAGCTCTTCTGCGTCAGTACTAAACGTTGAGGCCCTCACCTGCCATTGTTCTGACCTTTCTGATATGGTCCCAACAGGGGGCCGCCTCTTCCAGTCCCGCTGCTCCCCTTTCCCACAGATCTGCATGTCTATAATGCGTGTAAAGAAGGACCCCAGGTGACATCAGCGCTCCTGTTTGTCTCAATTATTTGAGCTAATGTAACTCTTGCTGTCAGTGTTTCAGCATTAATGCCACTGGTCCCAGTGTCTAGGACACCACCTAGGTACCAGCTTTGGGAACCCCGAGTAAGCTACTCATACAGCATGGTGGCCACGTCACTTTATGTACCCAAGCGTCTATATCATTTGGGCAGATAAAGACAGCTCATTTGTCGTGTTGTAGAAAGCCCCCCCGATGTGCAGGAGCGATATGCAGGGGCGCGTGATGGTTATAGTCTGGGTTTGGGGGAGAGCCACCTGCCTCCTCTCTCGCCTTTTCTCTTTCTGACCATCAATCTTTCGTATCTCTCCCCGCCTTGGCATGTCTCTACTCCTCCGTATCTCCTTCTGCTTGTGGTATTCACTCCTCTCCTCTCCCGTAGATCACAAGGCGATATGCAGAGTTCTCCTCGGCCGTCGTCAGCATCAACCAGACATTCCCGAATGAGAAGACCAACACGCTTTTGGCTCAGCTACAGGTATGTTGGGGTTCTGTAGAGGACTACGGGCTCTATGGGAGTCTGGAGGTAGCATGAGGGAAGCATGAGGCTCCATATTGACTGACTGCAAAGGTGTGGAGGCTAGGGAGTAGCAGAAGTGGGTGTGTGGGGTTCAGGACGCCTGGGATTTCAGGGGGACGGAATGGGTTATTGGGGCTCTGAAGAGACTTGAGGTGTTCAGAGTCGGCGAGAGCAGATGTTTGGGATTCTAGGGACCGAATGAGCGTGTGGAAGCTCGAAGGTTGCAGATCTGTGTGGGCTTTGGCAAGGCTCCTGGAATGAGCGGGGCTTCAGAAGGAGCACACTTGTATTTGCAAGGGATTGTAGGTGCTTTTATAGAGGCATGGGATGAAGGGTGTGTGTGACTGAAGCAGAGGCATGAGTTGGGGATTTAGGGAGGGGGGTGCATGCTAGGAGAAAGCTGGGTGGGAGACGTGTACACTTGATCATCTGCCCCTTTTCCCACTCACGCGTTTATCTCTTCAATGCTGTGCCTCTGACTCGTCTTCCTGCTGCACGCCCACCTCCCGCCCCTTATTCATCCTTTTTCTCCATGCTCCGTTGTGCTCTCACACTCCTTTCGCTTTCTTCTGTCTGCTCATCCTGCTTCCCTCAATCCTCCCGTTGCTCGCCTGCAGGTGGAGGTGGAGAATTTCGTCCTACGAGTGGCTGCCGAGTTTTCCTCCAGGAAGGAGCAACTCATCTTCCTTATCAATAACTACGACATGCTCCTCGGGGTGCTCATGGTGAGTGTATTGGGGAGATGGTTCTCTGCGATATTGAGTGAGCGCCAGTCACACAATGGGAAGGGCCATGCCCTCTGTGCTGTTGATTGGCTCCATAACCATGCAACAGTGTGATGGTAATGGGAACCAGCGCGTTTAACTTGCTAAATTGAATTGGAACTCTTTAAAGAAGGGGGGGAGCTGGGAACATTTAAAACAAGAAATTGTGGCAGCGTGCATGACAAACCTTTGTCCTGCACACGTTTGGTGGCGAGCTCAACACAGATCCAATGCTAACAAAGGGTAAGTCAAAGGTTGCTCTTGACTTGCTGGG
The DNA here is from genome assembly GCF_040938575.1 of Ambystoma mexicanum. Taxonomy (NCBI): domain Eukaryota; kingdom Metazoa; phylum Chordata; class Amphibia; order Caudata; family Ambystomatidae; genus Ambystoma; species Ambystoma mexicanum. The sequence goes on from NC_090938.1 coordinate 804,410,468, forward strand.
CTTTATTTACATTGTATGTTTTATTGGTGTGCATGGTCCATCAGGGGTGTGGATTGCATGCTTGAGCCACCGTCCAAATCATGCCAGTGAAAGTCTGCCCAAACTCTTCATTCTTTTAATTGATAACCTTTTTTAAATACAGATTACACTTTGTTTCAAATACTAATTCAAATACTCCTTTTTAAAAATGGTGGTTTGGTGTGCACTTTGCTGGCATCACCCTCTTAATGCTTTTTTCGCTTTCCTGAGATGATAAAGACCCCTGTGAAAAGGGCCCCTGCCCTGCTGATGAATGGGGAAAGGTGACCGTGGGAGCTAGGTACCCCCAGTTCCTCTGTGATTTCAGGGCCTGTGATGGCGTGGGGAGGATCCTCTGGTTAAGCCCCCCCACCCCCACATGAGTACACTTAAACATCTAGCCCTTTAAGAGATGCACAAGGACTGTTGGTAAGCCGTAGCAAGGGAGTTTACTTCTAAGGCCCTTGAAGGGAGGCTCTGCACTGCAGGAATCTTTGTTCTAAACCCGTGAAATTTGATTTTCCCCCTTGGCGGCAGGGATGCAGATCACTTAAGAAACAAGTCCCACCCACCAAAGAAACCACTGCAGGGTGCTGGGGGCTCAGTGCACAGGACCATTGCAGAGCCTCAATGCTTCTTCAAAGCATGAAACCAGTCTAACATGGTAGACTGGCAGCTTGAAGCTGTGTGTTGAGGACTTGTGATATCCATGCCCCAGAGGCTACAGGAGCATAAGGGTTTGGAGGTGGCAGAAGGATTGGAGAAGTAGCAGGTGGTGAAATGAGGAGCAGAAGAGGGAGGTTGGAGATCTGAAGAGGAGATAGCAGTGAAAGGAGAAGCAGAGGAAAAAAGGTGGGATTTTGATCTGAGGAGCCGGTTGTAATGGAAGAGGCCAAGAAATGTCAGGACGAAAGCTAGAGAGGGGCACTCGTACCGCAAGCCTACAGTGGTGTGAATGGGTGGAAGGAGGCAAGGTTTGTGGTGCAGTGTCGCAAAGGTTTTCAAAGAGCCAGGGGTGAGCCGCTGCCCTGAAGTTAAAGGAGATAAGGTCACCTACATCACATGCTTATTTCGAGGCTGAGGAGGAGAAGATTCAGGGATGGGAGTGATGACCCTCATTTACGCAAGACCCTGTGGGAAGGGAGATTGTCAAGGACTGTAGAACGCGTACTAAGCTCTCCAGCCCAGCCTTCCTTCCAGCGTGGCCCACCTAGATTATTCATGTTCCAACTGTGGAGGTTAAAGGTCTGGCCACGCACCGCCTGAATCCTTACCCATGGTTGGTCGAACTCGCCAGACGAGCTCGACCATGGGCCCACGGGCTGCACTGGAGGAGCTCTCCACCCACCGGCTGAGGAAAGAGCCATCAACGAACATCTTTGTCATCCTGATCTCACAAAACCCCGAGAATCTGAGCGATTCTGGGAAATGCAAGGAGAGACTGTGAAAGGGGCACTTTTGTTGATTGGAGGAAGTAAATGTACTTTTCCTGACTTATTTACACACAAGAAACGTGGGATGTGCTACAAGAACAGCTTCACCTGAAAAAGGAACTTCCTAAGAGTGATTTATTTTGCCCGGGTCCCGAGGCACTGCTAGTCTGACAGACTTCTGAAACACCTATTGAATACCAGCGGCCGATGCCCTCGTACTTGAATGAGCGCAACTTAAGGGTTGGAGGTAGATTGGACACCAGGGAAGACCTACCAAATCTATGGTTGATTAAGCTCTTCTCTTTCATTGCTATAAGAAATGTTGTGAACCCAGATTAGAGTTTGTTTCTGATTATCCCTTCGGTGCTTCCAGACACCCCATTGCCACAGAAGCTCCATTGACACTGTGCCTGCAGTGGAGAACACGGTCACTTTTGCGATGGTGCTTCCCCTTTGCTTGCACTAGCTTGCCTGGGCCAAACTGAGAATTAGGCAAGGCTGTAGGCATCATTCATTTGCAATTGCATGGACTGCATGTATGGTGCTGTGGAGTTCCTTGCACCAAACTTAAAATGAGGCCACGAGAGGGTTATGAGGAGTTTGCCCAGAAGATGCTTTGGGTTATGAAGTGTAGCTGGGGGGGTAATGCTGCCCTACTGATGTTTCCCGTAGCTTTGGATGGGGGCAGCCGGTGGTGAGTGGTTCTGCAGGGGGTCAGGAGCAGCGGTTGGTGGTCCTGAGAAAAACCTGTCCTTTATTAGGGAATGTTACTGATGGAAGACCCAAGAATTAAGAGGGTGGACTTTTAACCAAGCTAACAACTCTTTTTCAAGGCCCCTCTTCACCATTCTGGGGCCTACCAGCACTAACCTCACCTGCTTTGGAAGGGGGCAATGATGCAAGGAGCCATTATTGCAGAGCCTTGCTGGCCATTATCTGAGTGTAGTTCATGGCCACATCGTGATGTTGTGATTGGTGGAGGATAATGCCTGCATGTCGGTTATCCCAGCTTGAGATTTATTTCACCCCATGTGGCATTTCAGCCTAGATAGAATCGTGAATATTAGCATGTCCACACTTGGATGGAATTGTGAATGTTAGCATGTCCACACTTAGATAGAATTGTGAATGTTAGCCTGCGTCGCATCTAGATAGAATTGTGAATATTAGCATGTCCACACTTGGATGGAATTGTGAGTGTTGGCATGTCCACACTTAGATAGAATTGTGAATGTTAGCATGTCCACACTTAGATAGAATTGTGAACATTAGCCTGCGTCGCATCTAGATAGAATTGTGAATATTAGCATGTCCACACTTAGATAGAATTGTGAATGTTAGCATGTCCACACTTAGATAGAATTGTGAACATTAGCCTGCGTCGCATCTAGATGGAATTGTGAATATTAGCATGTCCACACTTAGATAGAATTGTGAATGTTAGCATGTCCACACTAAGATAGAATTGTGAACATTAGCCTGCGTCGCATCTAGATGGAATTGTGAATATTAGCATGTCCACACTTAGATAGAATTGTGAATATTAGCATGTCCACACTTAGATAGAATTGTGAATGTTAGCATGTCCACACTTGGATGGAATTGTGAACATTGGCCTGCGTCACATCTAGATAGAATTGTGAACATTAGCCCGCCTCGCATCTAGATAGAATTGTGAATATTAGCATGTCCACACTTAGATAGAATTGTGAATATTAGCATGTCCACACTTAGATAGAATTGTGAATGTTAGCATGTCCACACTTGGATGGAATTGTGAACATTGGCCTGCGTCACATCTAGATAGAATCGTGAATGTTAGCATGTCCACACTTGGATGGAATTGTGATTATTAGCCTGCCTCGCATCTAGATAGAATTGTGAATATTAGCATGTCCACACTTAGATAGAATTGTGAATGTTAGCATGTCCACACTTGGATGGAATTGTGAACATTGGCCTGCGTCACATCTAGATAGAATCGTGAATGTTAGCATGTCCACACTTGGATGGAATTGTGATTATTAGCCTGCCTCGCATCTAGATAGAATTGTGAATATTAGCATGTCCACACTTAGATAGAATTGTGAATATAAGCATGTCCACACTTAGATAGAATTGTGAATGTTAGCATGTCCACACTTGGATGGAATTGTGAACATTGGCCTGCGTCACATCTAGATAGAATTGTGAACATTAGCCCGCCTCGCATCTAGATAGAATTGTGAATGTTAGCATGTCCACACTTGGATGGAATTGTGAACATTGGCCTGCGTCACATCTAGATAGAATCGTGAATATTAGCATGTCCATACTTAGATAGAATTGTGAACATTAGCCCGCCTCGCATCTAGATAGACTTGTGAATGTTAGCATGTCCACACTTAGATAGAATTGTGAATGTTAGCATGTCCACACTTAGATAGAATTGTAAACATTGGCCTGCATCGCATCTGGACATAATTACGAATATTAGCATGTCCACACTTAGATAGAATTGTGAATATTAGCATGTCCACACTTAGATAGAATTGTGAATATTAGCATGTCCACACTTAGATAGAATTGTGAATATTGGCATGTCCACACTTAGATAGAATTGTGAATATTGGCATGTCCACACTTAGATAGAATTGTGAATATTAGCATGTCCACACTTAGATAGAATTGTGAATATTAGCATGTCCACACTTAGATAGAATTGTGAATATTGGCATGTCCACACTTAGATAGAATTGTGAACATTGGCATGTCCACACTTAGATAGAATTGTGAATATTAGCATGTCCACACTTAGATAGAATTGTGAATATTGGCATGTCCACACTTAGATAGAATTGTGAACATTGGCCTGCATAGATCTAGATAGAATTGTGAATTTTAGTATGGATAATACTGTGAATGTTAGCATGCAAAAGGTCAGGTAACCAACTAACCAATATAACCTCAAACTCTGCATACTTCTCACTCAAAAACTCACACAACCATCTCTCGCACCACAAGCCGCACGCAATCCACAACACTGCAACAGCACATAAGCCGGAGCAACAGCACACGCAGACTGACACCGATCCAATACCAGCACCAAAGCTCAGCACCCAGTGTCTACCGAGTTGAAACTGCCAACAGAACACAACTCCTCTCACTATCCTACTCCTTCTTCACCTTACTAACCCATCCCCCCCCTTATCGTTTGCAGATCCGCCAGAGCGCCTGGGGACCAATTCCGTTGGTGATGGTGCGCGGTACAAATACCTTTAACATTTAACATACTCCTGCTATTAAAGATGAATGTTTACATTTAAGTCCACGTTGGGCCACTTGCTTGTGTTACATTGTGGCACATTGTGTAGCCCTGTATCTATATTGACCCAGTACCTCCCGGGAAGCATTTTGCATGGGCTCTGACGCTAAAGGAGGTGAGCCGTGGACATGAAGGAGCTTGTTTGCATCTGGCAGTGGGTGTTTTTGGTTAAAGGGGCTCCAAGGGAGCCAGGGTGGGTCTGTGAGAATCTGCGTCCTACCTCTGGGGTTACAGTCAGGAAACCTGTGATAACACCTGTTCTCGCCTTCGTTTTGCCTCCGCAGGAGCGAGCTGCCGATGAGAGTAAAGAGGTGGAAAGCTTTCAGCAGCTGCTCACAGCTCGCACGCAGGTCAGTAGGCCCCAGGTGCTGGCTCGGACCTTTGCTTTGTTTAGTTTTCATTGCGTTCACGTCTATTACGCAGACCTCTCTGGGTTTATGTGCCTTGTTGCTGCCGCTTTGTGCCTGCGTGCCCTGCTTGCTCGGCCTAGATGGCCACACTCCTGCCATGTGGTTGCTCAGAGTTGACTCTATGATCTTGCTGGTCCTGCAAGTCTTGAAACCGGAAAGACCTGTGCGCACACTGTGTGTCATTTACCTATGAACCCCTGTGGCTCACATGCCCAAGAACCTGCATGTCTGAGGCCCACACTGCAACTGCACCCCATCTCCTTTGTGTCCGAGGAACAGGTGGTCCTATACTAATGCCCTTTGTCTTTGTTTCCAGCATGTCCTGTGCCCATAATTGGGCCTGTGCAGATTGCTATATGGGTCTCTGGGCCTCAAGGCGCTCGCTCTGTCGTTGCCCTTTCATATTGTGGATGCAGTGCATGTCCACATCCCTGCAGGAGCCCTCCCAGGTCCTCCTCTAAGCTCCCTTTCTCCTCTTCTGCAGGAATTCATTGAGGAGATCCTCTCGCCGCCCTTCGGGGGAATGATTGCCTTTGTGAAGGAGTCGGAATCCCTGATTGAGAAGGGTCAGCTGGACAGACTGAAGAGTGAGGAAGGTGAGGCGGCTGCTGGTAACCACGGCTACCGGAGGTGCCTCGCACCACCGTGTCTCCCTGCCTTTCTGACCTTGCAAGCCCACTCATGGTGTGTGTCAGGATGTGGGTCCACAGTGTAGCCTTTTTTTGATAAGGAGGTTGCGGCTCCTAATTTTGGAACATTAAATGGGCCTTGTTCTAGGGAGGTTGCAGAACTCCCTTCTTTGCAAGTGTTTGCATGCAGCTTGAAAACCGTTCGTTACAATGGCACACTCTTCTCTTAGGAGAATGTATGCCCTAGCAGTGAGATCTAGCTGGGCATGGCTTCAGGCTGTGGTGGCGCAAACCATGGACACCCTAGCTGGTGATGTACAGCTGCAAGTTACATAGGGGGTGTGTGGGGAGAGGGGCGTAGACTTTTAAGTGGGAATTTCTTGGAGCACTCTATGGCTTCAGGCACAAGGTATCATTGATCCTGCCCAAAAAGCTGCTGGGGGTGGATCTTGACTTCTCTCTGTTTCAAGAACAATCGAGAAACCTGGCACGCTGTGCTACCCGAGTGTTGCAAATGGAATGTTACTTTAAGGAAGGACTTGAGAGGTGGTGACGCTTTGCTTTATTGAAGGAAAAGAGTGTGCCCCTGTGTCTTTCCTTGATGGGGAGGCCTGAGCTGCGGTGGAGGGTGGAGTTTGTGTTGCATCGAGGAAGGTCAGAGTATCACTATTTCGCATACTCTGTGGCTTAGCAGTGGTAGGGCAAAGCTTGCTTACCTAAAGCAGAATCTCCCCGTAGGACTGACTGTCTCCTCTGAGTGGGCGTAGTTCCTTATTCTCATGCCATCATTCTGAATGCACAATAACACTGGTTTATCTTCTCAGGCCGTGTGGTGCAGCTGGTTCGTGGTTTCGCCGGTACCTGGAAGCAGTCGGTGGAGAACCTGAGCCAGGACGTCATGCGCTCCTTCACAAACTTTAAAAACGGCACCGGGATCATCCAGGTGAGGGCTCCATAGGGTCTTCCAATGAGTCTCCTAGCAACTGCTCACTTACATAACGGAGTCATTAGCCTGTAAGGGCCCGCACCTACCATTATCGATGAACTAGAAGGGTGATTTAATAATGGTGCCGCCTTACATTTAAATGCTGAATTGCAAGAAAGAGGAGATCAGTGGTGGGCTTCTGCTGTCAAAAATAAGCTACGGTTGCTAAGAGAACAAAACAGAGCAAACGTTTTAATGGTGGGACAAATACATGTGTACTTTTCTCTTAGCTTTCTCCCTCATCAGTGGTTTTCTCTCCCTCCTGCAGGGGGCGCTCACCCAGCTGATCCAGTACTATCACCGTTTCCACAAGGTGCTGTCCCAGGCACCCTTCAAGAACCTGCCAGTGCGCTCCGAGCTCATCAACATCCACCACCTTATGGTGGAAGTTAAGAAGCACAAACCCAACTTCTGAGTCTGTCCCCTTGGCTGCTTTCCAGGAAGTGACATTGTACATGCCCTGTCCTAGGAAGTGACGTCACTTTGTATCCTCCCGCCCATTTCAGAAGGTTACGGGAGGCCATCCTTTTCCCTCTTTGGAAGTGACCCCATTTCATACTTGAAGAACATGGACCAGAAATCCGATCCCTTTTCCACACTACATTAATGTGCTTCTCCATTGGACCACTTAGGGAAGTGTTGCAATTCCACAAAGGCTGGGTCGTCCTGATGGGAACCTTGGACAGCACCTACCATTCATTCTCCAACATTTGGTGAACTTCTGGTTCTCACCATGTCCCTCTTTGTGGGCAGAAGCCCAATAAAGCACACCTGCAAACTGGCCATGCGCCCTGTTCCCTCCACGGGTGTGCTGTTGTGCTATCCTCCGTGGGAACTACCAAATGTAATGCCTCCGCCCCATCCCAAGTCTCTCCCTGGATGCGGGACTCCTTTCCCGGATGTATCCAGAGCTAAGAGGCCTGATCCTGGCTCGTCCACAGAGAAAGCTGCAGACAACTACTAGCCCCAAAGACCCTCTTTTGTGGGTCATTCCACTATAGGGGTATAAAATACAACCCTGTGACCACAGCTGCTAAGAACGTCTTTTGTGTTTCTTTGGCATCACTGGCATTCTCTGGTGATTAAGGGGTAGGGGCATGGGTAATGGCATTTTCATGCCCTGAATCTATTGTGATGTCTGTTTTGAGTCTGACCTGTACAGTGCCCTGAGGACCCAGGGGGGAAACGAGTCATGTTCCCACTTGTTTTTTTCGTCTCCCTAAGGATACAAGACGTGTTCCCTTGCAGTTTGTTTTTGCATGCTTCTCTTCCTTGTTGCGTGAAGTGGAATCTTGCGCCCTCTCCACCTCACTCGTTCCCACTGTCACTTGGAAATGTGGCAGTTATTGGGCCCTGCTACAGAAATGGACTTTGATGCTGGTTGACAACCACGTTCTGCAGTCCTTCAAACCTGAACGCAACAATAAGCCAGTACCCTTTGAGTTGCTCCTAGTGCCTCTTGCAGAAGTTGTTGTACCTGCTTCTCGGGCGGTTGCGTCCACATCCAGGCCAGAACATCTAGAGGGCCCCTATATGGACTGCGTCAAAGACCTCCAGTCCAGGGGTTTTCATGTGTGTGGCGCCAGAGGACACTACAAACCTCCCAATGTATAGAGCTACATGCTCAGAAAATGGAACCACATATAGGAGTTTGTTTTACACCCTACAGAGCTGTACAAGGTCTTGTATGCTGCTCGTTGGCATCGAGGAGTTTACCACTGATAACCATTGTTACAGGTAAATGGTGTCTGGCCCTCCTGCGGGGGTGCTTAATAGCATGAGAAGTTATCACACTCTGCCCACATATGTCATCATGCTTTATAGAACATGAAAAGGAAGCAAGGATAGCTACCAGGTCCATTATCTTAATGTCAAGAAAGTACCAAACAAAAGCAAACTGGACTGACCTACAGGCGAGAGGGACTCCCAAATCCAACCCAAAGGATTAGAAGAGATTTCAAGTATGCAATGCCCAATCCAGAGTAGAACAAGTAACTCACCCCCCCCTCCCCCCCGATATCAGGTGTTGAGCTTAACCATGACCAACCCCAGGTTGTCGCAGGACTGGATGAGGCAGGTTATCGCACAGTGCTATTAGATAACAACGATTTAGCGCCTTTCTAGGTAACCTGTTAAGCAGTCGCTCTGACATGTTTCATTCTATTTCAATCCTGCTGCGGCTGCAAATGCAGCGTCTAGCTATGTCGCTGTCTACGCAACATTTGCATAGAATCCACAGGAGGAGCAACGAAGCTTAAACAGGCGGGCGTCAGTGAAAACATGTACGCATTAAAAAGGGAAATGGTTTATGACAAGAAGATATGGCTATGGCTTGTGAAAGAATCTAAGAGCAAGCAAGTAGTGTTTTCTGAAATAAATCCAGCTAGGGGTACAATCCCTACAGCAGACTGAGCACCACCAATCAACACCCCAAGAGGCCTTCACACTGCAGGGACCTTTGCAGACTACTTAAACCCACACTCTCCTGTCAAGAAAATGGCCCCTCCCCAATCCTAGCTGTTGGGTTCCTTGTGCCAGCAAAGACAGTTGAGGAACAATCCCAGTGTGAAGAACAGGAGAGCGCAGCCATGGTTGGTGGCAGCACGCGTAAAGTCATCACAAGATCCCATCTATCACCTGCGATCCGTGGGACTAAGGTGCCAGAAAAGTGAGGTGCTGGAGCCAGCCACCGTAGAGTGAGGCATGGAAGACAGGCCTTTTTTCTGAAATAAAAATGGCTGCTGGTGTCCTTGACGCCTCGGTCACCCTCATTGAATCTGCAGCTGATAACCATTTAGCTACACGAGTGCTGCCTTACTGGGACCAACACCAGGGTGGGCAACATGAGGTGGGTACCGAGCCTATGGAAGGCAGGTACCCAGAGCAGAGCCGGAGAACAGGGCATATTGTATGGGAGCAGAGAGACCTCACCGGAGCTGCAGTAAAAAAGAGAGTTGGGGCAACTGTGCTGGCTTGTGTACCTGCAGCGTGCTGGGTGATTTGAGTGCACTGCCACTCCCTGACATATACAAAGAGCCAAAGGTCCTGTGTGATCCAAATGAGCTGGGCATTATATCCTTTGAAATAAGTGTGTTGAACACTTAATCCCTAAGGGAGTATGTGGAGCATCCAATCCCTAGCAGTGAGCTTGGCACTATATCCCTGAAGAAGAAAACAGCAACAAATGCTGATAGAAACACTATTTAAGTTGACCCTGAAGAAAGCTTGCAAACCCGCTAATGAGAGACATTTGGGGTCATTACGACCCAGGCGGTATGTACACCAACTTTACCACCATGGTGTAAACTATGTTTACACCATGGTGGATGGCGGATTTACTGCCCCATTCCAAGGTGAGTGGGGCGGTAAATCCCCATTTCCCATTTACCCTTCCCCATTCCCATTTTTGCCCCATAGGGCATAATGGGAGTGGGGAAGGCGCTAATTATGGCACTGTAAATTACGGTGCCGTAATTAGCACCAAGGCGGTTTAGCGCCATGGATTTTAACGCCTGCTAAAAGCAGCCGTTAAAATTGGAATCAGGCGTTAAGGGTTAACGAATGAGGCCCATTGTGTCCATTGCTCTTAGTTTGGTTTAATTACTTGAAACATTTAGTATCTGTAGGAAAATCTTACTTCAAGTGGCAACCTCTCTGAAACGCATGGTTCTGGGTCCAGTCTATCTGAAGTTCTGTTCTCTCAGCGGATGGTTCCTCTTTCATTTCATCTATTGCTTTTTGTGCATTTTCCTTTGCTCTTTCTTTCCCTCTCTGTATTTCTTTGGTATTTTCAATAAAGAAATACTTTCTTAAGATCTAGGGAAAGTTTTGTGTTCGGCAAGTAAAGAGCTGATGGCAAGTATAGAGGACACAGAAGATGGGCCATGCAGGAACGACCTCTTTGGAATTCTCTGCACACACAGAAATCTGGGGATTCCCAGAGCATTAACCTATTAACCTCATATTTTGCGTCTGCTTGGGATAGTTTCAATGTAAGCATCATCAATTGCAGTTTGTGCATGGAATCAATGTATTTTGTGCATTATAAGGACACAAATCAAACTATTTACAGAAGCCACGCTTGCGTGCCACACTCTGATCAGACATGCGTGCAGTGTTTCTTATGTCTGCCTGTGACAACACCAATGGTGGCTATTGATTTGATTTGCTGTTATTGTTTCTGCACCGACGACCTCTGAGGTGTCTAAGCTCATGGTGAATGAAGGGGGTGAAGCAACGAAGCTAATCAAATAGGAACGTCTTTCATTTCTTCCAGAAGTCGAACAGATTGTTGGTGTTAGGCATAGCCGTGGGTCAGGCATTGCAGAGTGGTGGGATGATGGCCCCAGCACCATTCTACATTGGAAAAAAGGAACAGTGACCTTGTGTTTCTTTTCTGATCTCAAGTGCTTGGTCAGAGCATTGCAAGAGGTCTTACCTCAGCTAGTCTGGAGCATTGCCTGATAGAAGTTTAGGCATATGGGTCACTCATTTCTGACTGTCACGGGTAACCAGTGACGTTTCCGGAGAACATATGTGCCCGCTTGGCTACAGTGGGCACTACCACATTAAGGAGAACGTGGAGCGGTTTAAAGATCTTCTTACTTGCCCCAAGGAATTGCACATTGAAGTAATCTAGTTTGGCTCCAACGATTGCCCGGGCAATGACGGTGCACTTCTGTTCTGATAAAGGGGCATCAAACGGTACGAGGATGAGCTAATGATGGCATTAGCTTGTGGAAGCATAGGCCAGGAAGGATCACATAGTAGGAGGATGAGCTAATGATGGCATTAGCTTGTGGAAGCATAGGCCAGGAAGGATCACATAGCAGGAGGGTGAGCTAATGATGGCATTAGCCTGTGGAAGCATAGGCCAGGAAGGATCACATAGCAGGAGGGTGAGCTAATGATGGCATTAGCCTGTGGAAGCATAGGCCAGGAAGGATCACATAGTAGGAGGATGAGCTAATGATGGCATTAGCTTGTGGAAGCATAGGCCAGGAAGGATCACATAGTAGGAGGGTGAGCTAATGATGGCATTAGCCTGTGGAAGCATAGGCCAGGAAGGATCACATAGTAGGAGGGTGAGCTAATGATGGCATTAGCCACTGAGAGCATTTGCCGGGAAGGAACAATTAGCATGAGGATGAGCTAATGATGGCATTAGCCTCTGGGATTGTAGGCCAGGAAGGATCAAATGGAATGAGCATGAGATAATGATCGCATTAGCCACTGGGAGCATAGACCAGGAAGGATCACATAGTAGGAGGATGAGCTAATGATGGCATTAGCCTGTGGAAGCATAGGCCAGGAAGGATCACATAGTAGGAGGATGAGCTAATGATGGCATTAGTCACTGAGAGCATTTGCCGGGAAGGAACAATTAGCATGAGGATGAGCTAATGATGGCATTAGCCTCTGGGATTGTAGGCCAGGAAGGATCAAATAGAATGAGCATGAGATAATGATCGCATTAGTCTGTGGAAGCATAGACGGGAAGAATCAAATGGAACACAAAGAGATTTCACTTTGAACATTTTTGGTCCTGGGAAATGGGGATATTTCCATAGATTGAAGTATTTGTTTCTTTAAATGATCTATGTATAGTAGAAGGAATTCAGTTTTTTTAACTGTCTGAGCCGTAAATAATTATTTTTCATCCAGAGCTCAAGTAGATTGACGGTCTCCTAGATTTAGTTGAGATTTTCCTCTATCTTTACTGCTCGTCTTCTGAGTGTCCTGCGTAATCATGAAATCATTCTAGGCAACATCTGAAAAGGGACCCTACATTTACTCAGAAAAATAACACTCTGCTGTACACTTCCCCTTATGTCCAGACATAACATAGCAGGAGTCCGTCCGTGTGAATAATCAGCGTGAGGTCGGAACCTCCATTTTAGCACCATTCGCAAGGCAGACGGGCACTTTTAAGTCGAGTCAAGTTGACATGTAGGACCACTTATCCTCCAGCCCTATTTGCAGATTTACCCAGGCAGGCTAGTCCTCTCTAGCTAAGGGGATATCTAGCTCTCATGCCAATCGGGAAATGTGCAAGAAAAGGAGACTTTGCCCTAGAGTTTGGGACACTCTTGTACTAGGCTCTCGTTATTGGTGCTGCTGTCGATATTACTGCAAGAGCACAGGATTTTTGTTTGAGGTGAAGCCCACACCTCCTTGAATGATTAGGAAAAAAGGGGGTTCCTGGTTACCTTGCAATTCTGACTTGTTGGAGAATAAATTCCCTCGATGCTTTTAGCGGTTTTAGCAAGTGCAAGTTTATTTCTACATTAAGTGTGGACTCTTCGTCCTAGTGGTGGTCAGCCGACGCGTGTTTTGACCTCATGGGTCTTTATCAAGGCAAGCGGTGTGGTTGCATCTGGTCCCGGTTAGGGTCCTGGTGTGGTTTGTGCAAGTCCTGTGGGTTCACAGCATTGGTCGTTGTGGGCCTCTTGATCGGAGTGCAGGTGCGGTTGCTCCTTCAGTGTTGCCGGTCCTAACCGGGACCGGATGCAACCACACTGCTTGCCTTGATAAAGACCCAACAGATGTGTGGTGTCACTGCAGTGTTTATTTGGAGGGCTTTGTCCCAGACCACTCTTACTAAGTTAGATGTTCGAGTCCGTAACCACTCCAAGGTTTGACTGCTGGACAGATGTGGAGACACAGTGGTATGTGGCTTCTACTGGTGACTGAGTACGAATCCTCAATCTGCGCTGGAGAACAGGAAAAGGACTGCATGACGTCTGTGGGGAGATCCGGGTTCTTCCTAGTGTGCTGTGGTTATTGTTACTGATGCTAGCCAACCTGCCTGTCATCTTTAAGTTGTGGACGTTGATGGTCTTCAATGAGGGTTTTTGGAGATCACCCCAGAAAACCTAAGCGTGCACAAATAAGGAGTCCTGAGTAGGAGGACATTTCCCTTCTGACTAATAACATACTCATATTTTTGCAAGAGGAGCGGCTTTAAAGCAGTGCAGCTGGGTTCCCTTAGGTGGAGAGTAGGCTTGGGGTGATCAGATGTGCAACTAGCACTGCATGGTCCCTGACAGGGCCTCTGTGATCTTTGGATTTAATCTTCTCGACCAAAAGTGACATCATCTTCCAGTTACCAAACATTTGGTCAGCAAGTTTTCATTGAAGACACAGGCATTGTCCGTTTCCGTGGCGCTACCACAGAGCTGTGATCCATCGTCCTCCCAATACACGGGCGTGATCCCGGGGTCAATCAGTTCGGGGAAAGTGCAGAACGTATGTATGGGATGTGTAATACTTTTCATTGCCATTAGGCTTCAGTTTCTTTTCACTTTATTCTTCTAATTCTTTTGTCGCCACTGTGGCAAGCACATTTCTGCTTTTTACTCCCCTTATATTGTCGGTTTTCCCAGATTTTGAGAGGGAATGCATACCAATGAACTACTCTAGAAATTGCAGGCCAACAAAATGGTGAAATGAGTAACCCCTCCCCACCCTGTGAGCAGTAACACCTCACTGAGGCGTCATCCCATGTTACTGGATAGTCACACACCTTTCATATCTACTTCCAGACACGCAATCGGACACCATTTCCTCCGTGTCTTTTCATGGAAGTTGCAGGGAGCAAAACATCAAGTCTCAAATAATCAAGAAAATGTAAACTACAGGGAGCTTGCGTCGTCTGAATAAACCCAAGGCAGCTTCATTCGAACCCATTTTTTGAACATTGACACAGCTTTCATTTCTTCTTTCACACAAGGTGTCGCACACTAATGGCTGCATAATCGCCTGCAAAAAATCAGCAGCTCAAAACTATATACAGATTACATTTTCTATCATGCATGTGAGTCTTGCACCTACTTTAAGTGGTTTGCGTTGTACTTTCTGTGTGGTGAACTGGTTGATAAAGTCATCATAACCCAAAGATTGTGCAAGGTCAGTCTCCGTAGTCAACACCTCCAGTGTGTTTAGTTGGTCTTCTCCGTTCTCCCATTCTTGACAGCAAGACATTCTTTAATGGTTTTAAGATAGAGCAAGAGCGCTCAGCACAGCAGTTAGTTGCCAGTGTGCAGGGGAGCAGACTTGATTTTCCCGGGGTCCCATTGAACCTATCGGGACTTCCCACAGAGTGCCCGGGCCACAGAGCACCTGCGTACTTGGTGCCCCTGCCGGTGTGCACAAGAATATTCTGATCGCAGTGGCCACACTGTTCTAGATATTGTGAAGCTCCTTAATTATAGAGCCATATTTGGCGTAGAGCTATAATCTGCAGTACATGGTGAGTGTGCTAAGAATGGAGCCATTCTTCCACACAAAGGATTTCTCAAATCGCTGCTGTGTAGCTCTTCTGATGCATCTCCGCCTGTTCTGCTGCTAGGGAGGCCCAATCTTTGTCAAGTCATTGAGAAGCTTACATTTCCCGTAGAAGGGATCAGATGCAGCTTTTCGTAACTATAATCCACAAAATAACCTGTCGATCATGTAAAATGGGCTCACCCTGAAATAATTTCTGCCTCAATCTTCTTGGGATTTGCTGGAAGATGGCGACTTAAATCCTTGCTTTTCCTCTTTAATTGCAGTTCTTAGTCCTTCTCGGCTGATATTTGCAAAGCTTTAGCCTCGTAGGCTGGAAACCTGCCTCTAACTTTCTTCACAAACTCCATCAATGACCCATACAGTTCTACCTCAGTGCTAACGTCCTTGGCAGTTTTTTGTTTAGAACATTACGTCTTTGCAAGATAGTTCCCCTGCACAGTGTACCATGATTGCAGTCTCTCCGCATTGCAGTGTGTGTATGTGGCAGCCTCCTTGAATGCAATTGATGCTTCAGCAGTAGGACCTTGAGTATTTGGTTCCAATTACGACGCAGACTTTGGCAGGCATCGCCCTCAGGTTGACCAGTGTATCTCAGAATGTCTCTTTAAGACAAGTGAACGTGGAACAGAGGTTAACTAGGTTTGCAAAATCTCCCATCTGTGAGTGGATGCAGAGAAAACAAGTACAGGAACTGTAGGAGAGTGAAGAAAGAAGTAGCTTTGTTGCAGCAATCAATGGCATACCTTTCTACCAAGTTCACCAAATGTACTGAGCAAGGCATTTACGCAACAAGTAGGGTTACCTCCTTAATACTTGCTTGTAATACGCTATAATGACCAGACATGTTACTAGCGTGTACAGCTTATGAACGGCCATGCTATGTAGCAAGATCCAGATCATACAATTTAAGAGTGACCAAGACTGCTTCACCTAGTTCTGATTTGTGACCCAGATTTTGAATGACTTGCAAAGAGTAACCCATCTTCTTTGGCACATCTCAAAATGATGGCAAGCTGATCAAAATGACACCTGTCGGGTGTGGTGTCAACAATGGTGGACAAATATCAGCATCGTAAACTACCTATTGCTAGGCAGTAAGCCCAAATGCACTCCTACCGAATCTTCGTTCGGAAGTTAAATGTTGGCTCTTAGTTGATCAATTAATACTCTCATGTGGAGAGAGTGTTAATTGAGTCTTGACTTTAACATATTACAAAATAGAAAATAAATAACATCAATAAAGGATAAATCAGGCATGTAAGATCACTTATGTAACCAATTATACAGATCTGGTACTGACCAATACTTTTTGATACTTTTTAATAGACCTCTCAAGGTCTGTTTTTTCAAACAAATAAACAATGTACAAAAGAATTATTCAGACAATGGTGAAGCATCCAGGAATTCTCATTCCAATTAACAAACAGAGTATAACCTGGTTTGTAAAAGTACATAAATGTAACAAAAGCAGAAAGCAAGTAGCTCAAAGCTTAGCCTTATTATTCACATCCTGTAAATGTTCAAATGGACATGTATACATTTCATTAACAAATTGTAAACCAGCGATATAAATTTAACAAACGGCAATAAGTTCACTCTTAGGGTTTTTGTATTGTGAAGTAACACCATTCAGGGAAGCCCCTTTTAATAGGTGACATAGGTAACCAACGCGTTTCGGATCGAATGATCCATCTTCAGGGTGGGGACTTCACTGTTCCTGTATGTAGTAGAGTAGTGATTGTTAAATGCGTTCTAAAAGCCTTTCCTGCGGGGAATTCAAAAGAATAAACATTACCATTTAAGCTAATCAGTGAGGTTAACTGATATAATTTTAAACCGAAATAAGTAGAGAGATAATGGGTACTAACCTCAATCAGAGGCTGATAAAGTTCCAATTCAGACCCAGTCAACAGCTGAAATGCGCCGGAGGCCGGGAAGTGACAGAATGCGGCCAGGACACCCTATAAGGAATAATGACAGAGCAATGATCAGACCAAACAGTCGTGAGTCATCTGGATGGTCATAACAAAGTTTTCTCAACGAGCTCTGTCTAAGCTATCCACCGAGGGGATAGAAACAGATATTAAATGTATGTAGGAGCGCCAGCCTGGTATCTCGCTACGAGATACATGAAGTTCAAAGCATCACGCCAAGTGTAAAAAGGCGGGTGCAAAAAAGTGCAGACGCAGGTGCGCCGTCCAAACGGAGTCCAAAGACTTGCCTAGGTTGCAGATAAACACCGAGTGAGCCGACCGCTGTAAGCGTAGCGGCTCCACTACTGTAGGCATTAGTTGGTGTCCCGGTAACCCCGCGCATGCGCGTTGGGCCAGCCGGGAAATCCGCCATATTGGTGTGGGCCACTCATCGCAGAGGGAGGAGCTCCATAGAGTAATAGGTAAGAGCACCTTAGAATCAATATAACCCATGTAGCGGGGTCTCTATATTAAATATGTAGAGGAAAGCACTCAAACAGAAATTGATTACTCTGGGATGCGAGTGGGGGCACCACCGCGAAACCAATAGGATTCGCGGGGTGCCCCCATCTCGCATCAATATAAATGACAATTCCATGGGGGGGTATCTCAGGTGGTCGCATCTCTGTACTAAAAAGAGGTATTGAACTGGCGAGTCAAGCCAATATAGCTATGTGCATTCCTAATCTACTAATCATCAAATGACCTAGAAATAGCAGATCTATACGAAAGACCCTAGTGAAAGCTGAGATCCCAGTTGGGGGTCCGTCCACCCAACACAAAGGCACTATTCCATGCCACAATTGTCAACACTGTGGCAACATCTTAAAGGGCAATCACATTACACACCCCCATTCTGGCAAACCTTTACAATTAAAACACTCCTGGAATTGTCATTTATATTGATGCGAGATGGGGGCACCCCGCGAATCCTATTGGTTTCGCGGTGGTGCCCCCACTCGCATCCCAGAGTAATCAATTTCTGTTTGAGTGCTTTCCTCTACATATTTAATATAGAGACCCCGCTACATGGGTTATATTGATTCCAAGGTGCTCTTACCTATTACTCTATGGAGCTCCTCTCTCTGCGATGAGTGGCCCACACCAATATGGCGGATTTCCCGGCTGGCCCAACGCGCATGCGCGGGGTTACCGGGACACCAACTAATGCCTACAGTAGTGGAGCCGCTACGCTTACATCGGTCGGCTCACTCGGTGTTTATCTGCAACCTAGGTAAGTCTTTGGACTCCGTTTGGACGGCGCACCTGCGTCTGCACTTTTTTGCACCCGCCTTTTTACACTTGGCGTGATGCTTTGAACTTCATGTATCTCGTAGCGAGATACCAGGCTGGCGCTCCTACATACATTTAATATCTGTTTCTATCCCCTCGGTGGATAGCTTAGACAGAGCTCGTTGAGAAAACTTTGTTATGACCATCCAGATGACTCACGACTGTTTGGTCTGATCATTGCTCTGTCATTATTCCTTATAGGGTGTCCTGGCCGCATTCTGTCACTTCCCGGCCTCCGGCGCATTTCAGCTGTTGACTGGGTCTGAATTGGAACTTTATCAGCCTCTGATTGAGGTTAGTACCCATTATCTCTCTACTTATTTCGGTTTAAAATTATATCAGTTAACCTCACTGATTAGCTTAAATGGTAATGTTTATTCTTTTGAATTCCCCGCAGGAAAGGCTTTTAGAACGCATTTAACAATCACTACTCTACTACATACAGGAACAGTGAAGTCCCCACCCTGAAGATGGATCATTCGATCCGAAACGCGTTGGTTACCTATGTCACCTATTAAAAGGGGCTTCCCTGAATGGTGTTACTTCACAATACAAAAACCCTAAGAGTGAACTTATTGCCGTTTGTTAAATTTATATCGCTGGTTTACAATTTGTTAATGAAATGTATACATGTCCATTTGAACATTTACAGGATGTGAATAATAAGGCTAAGCTTTGAGCTACTTGCTTTCTGCTTTTGTTACATTTATGTACTTTTACAAACCAGGTTATACTCTGTTTGTTAATTGGAATGAGAATTCCTGGATGCTTCACCATTGTCTGAATAATTCTTTTGTACATTGTTTATTTGTTTGAAAAAACAGACCTTGAGAGGTCTATTAAAAAGTATCAAAAAGTATTGGTCAGTACCAGATCTGTATAATTGGTTACATAAGTGATCTTACATGCCTGATTTATCCTTTATTGATGTTATTTATTTTCTATTTTGTAATATGTTAAAGTCAAGACTCAATTAACACTCTCTCCACATGAGAGTATTAATTGATCAACTAAGAGCCAACATTTAACTTCCGAACGAAGATTCGGTAGGAGTGCATTTGGGCTTACTGCCTAGCAATAGGTAGTTTAGGTTGTTTAGATATTTTGTCCCAAGTGGTCTTGTGACGTTAGCCCGCCTGCACCCGAAATTTTACCATAAAATTCATTGACATTATTTCTTTATTTAATAGTGTGAACTAACACCTTTGGTGTGCTTCTACTCCACATTAATTATCCTGATTTACATGAGCTGTGCATTCCCACCCCATAGTTCTTTCAAATATCAGCATCGCCCTTTAGGCCCACCTTTCTGCTTCCCAGTGCTACTCTACCCTCCCTTCTTCCGCCACCCCCCACTCTTCCTCTCTGCACCCTCTATGGTGCTCTCTGTCTCACCTATCTTCTCAGACTGCTTTTCTATTGACTATCCTATCCTTCTCACTACGTATGGCAGGAAAAAGTTCAAAAGAGACATTCTGGTCTCCAACCCAGGCCTCCCTATCGCTGATACCTACACCGGTGCTTCCTCCAGACAGACCCTTACCGACATCCTCTTTGTCATTCCCTCTCCAGGCCTATGAACCCCCATGTGGTCTCTGTTCTCCCTCATTTTTCCTCTTCACCCATTAATGGTGGCACCCGGTGGGAGGCCCTCCTGGCCCCTTTCCACTCCTCCAAGACCATCATTAATGTTTACCTAAACGGCACCGTCTTGGTTTAAGGCCCTCCGGCCTACCTCCTTCTTTTTTATAGACTCTTTCATTGCCTTATCAACTTCCTTTCTTCTTTTGCTGTCCCTTCTTTTTCCCTCTCTGGCTCCTCTGCTGCTTCTCCGGCCACCCTGTTGTCTGCTTCTTCTGCCACCCACCTCCTCCCTGGATACCTTGCCTTCTCCTTCCTCCTCTGCCCATCCTCAGGCACCTGCAACACTTTCGCTGGGCCTACCTCTGACCCGCACCCCTCCATGGAAGTCCTTCAAAGGGGGCAACCTGCTCCACATGGCTACTCTTAACTCTCGCTCAGCTGTCAAACACTCCTCTGACATCTGCCATCTGGATGTACTCAGTCTGACCGAGACATGGTTCACGGTCAGCTCTGTCACAAGCTCCAACACACTCCTTCCTGATGGCTACAAGATCCTTTCTGCACCCAGAACCAACCGTTCCGGTGGGGGTGTAGCCTTGATCTTCCTTGCTTTTGTCGTTCCTGTGCAGGACTATTCCTTTTTTTGAATGCCTGGTCTGCAGGCTCTCTATCTCTCCTGGCCTTTCTCTCACTGTGGCCACTATCTACAGGCTGCTGGGCCAGGTTGCCTCCATTCCTCTCCGAGTGGGCGGACCTTTCCTCGCCTCTACCTCTCAACTTCTTCTCCTCTGAGACCTTAACATCCACCTGGATGCTACCTGTCCTTCAGCAGGACTCTTTCGCAACCTCTGTGACTCTCTCTATTTTTCCCTCTGGCCCGACTCACTCTGCAGGGAACACCCTGTATGTTCTGATCTCCCCCTCTCCAACCCTCTAACCACTCCTCTCTCCTGGAGAGATCACTTTCTCCTTTTCTCCCACCTCTCTCTCTACCCCTCAAGCCAAGCTGACTCCAGCTCTACCGCCTACCTTCTCGGTCATCTGACCCATGCATCTTTGGCTGCGTCACATCCTGACACAGCCCTATGTAACCTTCATATTTCTCTCTCTAACACTCTTGATGTACTTGCCCCTGTCACGAGGATCTGCCTGAAGCCCAAATCCAAGTGCAACTCTTGGTACGACTCCAACCTCGTCACTCTCAAACGCAAGTGCAGGGTGGCTGAGAGGAAGTGGAGGGCATCGGGTGCACCCTCTGACAAACTGGCTTCAAAAGCAATACAGACTCTCTGTCCTTGCCAAGAACAGAGCCCACATCCAAGCCTGTGTCTCTGCTGCATCTCACAACTTGGACAAACTCTTCAAAATCTGCAAGGAGCTGGCCAATTCTGCTGTAGTCTCTACCTCTCCTGTTCCCTCCCAGGACCTCTATACAGCCTTGACTTCTCATTTCATCACTAAAACTCAGGACATACTGTCCACCCTCTCTTAATCTTCTTCCTCCTCTACCCCTGGCCTACCTGTGGCCGCCTCTCCTCATCCATTCTCTTCCCCTCCACCCCTTAAGCACTCCCTTGTGCATGCCTCCTAAAGAAGCCCTCTGCCGATCCTTCCTCTCTGGCTAACTATAGCCCGATCTCCATCACTCCTTTCCTGAGCAAACTCTTGGAAGAGTTGGCCATCTCCTAGCTTGATCTTCACACTGAATCTGTTGGTTGTCTCCACGACCACCAGTCTGGCTTCAGAGCAGCCAGAAGCACAGAAACTGCTCCCCTGAACATCTATGAAGACCTGCTCGCTAACCTTGATTCTAACCTTCCTTAGGTCCCCATTCTCCTCGATCTTTCTTCTGCTTTTGAGACCGTCAACCATGCCATCCTGATCATTCACCTCTGTGATAACCTGAGTATCACTGAACAGCCCTGGCCTGGCTGGCCTCCTTTCTTACTGATCGACCCTCTCAGGTCCAACTGGGGTCTTCCTCTTGTCTATCTCTCTCTCTACCTGTGGTGTTCCCCAGGGGCCTAACCTTTCTCCCTCGTTGTTCAACTAATCCCTAGTACCGCTTACCCACTGCATTGCTGCTCTCTGCTCCATCTTTCAGTGTTATGCGGATGACTCCCTGCTCTCTTTCAGGCTCCCCTCGGCCGCCTCTTCTCCTTCTCTCATTCCAGATGGTCTGACCGCAATTCAGGAATGGTGTGCCGCCAATGATCTCTGCCTTAATACCAGTAAGACTGAGATCCTCCGTTATCCGAACACCAGCTCCCTTCTTTCCTCTCTCTCTCCCTGGTCGCCCACTCTGGGCCTGCTTCCTGCTCCTACCTGTGAAGCTAAGACCTTTGGGTCATCTTTGACTCCACCCTCTACTTCTCTCCTCACATCTCTGAAGTCTCTAAGAAGTCAAACTATCAGCTGCACCTCCTCAGAGGTATTCTTCCTTTCCTCACTTCCCCCAGAAGCTCACTGTTTCCAGAGCTCTGGTTCTCTCTAAGCTGGACAACTGCAACAGCCTCTTTCTCAATTTGCCTGCTACTACTCTCCACCCTCTACAACTCATCCAGAACAGGACTGCCAGATTTGTCCTTGGTCTCAAGCCCAGGGATCAGATCGCTCCAGCTCTGAAATCTCTTAATTCGCTCCCACCGGCGGCAAGTTTCAAGTTCAAGATCCTCCGCATCCTACATAAGGCTTGCTGGGGTCTTGCACCGCACTACCTCCAACTTTCTCTTCCTAAACCTCTCCCTTCTCGAGCTCTCTGCTCATCCTCCTCCAACTCTCTGAGGGCCAGTTACTTTTCCAAGAAGAGAGTTGGGGGCAGATCCCTATCTTCGGCTGGGGCCTCCCTCTGGAATAGTCTCCCTGCCTCCCTGAGACTTGAGCAGAACCACCTCCGGTTCCGGAAGCAACTGAAGACCTTCCTCTTCGCTTCCGCTTTCTCTCCCCTGCTGATGTCCCGACTGCTCCATGCACTGGTCACCCTCTGAACTTGGGCCCGGGTCCCTGCATGTCCAATCACACCTCACACTGCCTCCGGGCTCCCCCAACACTTGTCGTCTGTATCTGCAACCCTACAGTCCCTTCTCTCTGTATTTATGAGCCACCCGTGGCTGCACTTCCTGATTTACCTGCACTTCTCCCTCCCACACCCACTCCTCCTCGGCACTTCTCCACTTCCCTGCACTTGCGCGATCTGAATGACACAAGGCCTAGTAAGATCGTTATAAATGCCATATCCTAACATAATAAAGTGCTCTTGTGTAGCAAATGAGGGAGGCGATGTGCTTCCTGTTTCGTGGCATTCTGAAAGACATTCAAACTTCATCAAGTTCCTATTGTGGATGGTACCAACCCGCTCCTCTTTCCCTCTGAAGGCGTGCCCATGAATACCAAGGAACTGAACAGAGGAACTCCCTCTCAACACATCCCTCCAATACTGGACTTCAACACAGATTCACTTTGTAAGCCTCACAGCTTCGCTACTCCAGTGATGCCATCCCCGGTGTCACTCTTGGCTGATGATTGGAAAGGACTGGTGGCATCGAATGATTGCATTTCAGAAAAGAATGCAGGGGAGGGATGTTTACACCAACATCAGATCATCGCGTATTATATGAAATGGTCATAATACCGCTCAATTAATATATATACACACACATACTTAAGGGGTCTTTTAACAGGCTATCACATATTTTGTTTAGCATTTTCCCCAAACCATTGACTTTAAGACTGCTTATTTCAGGCATATCAAAGTAGCAATCTCCACCCCAGCACTTTGCTGTGCACCGTCTCTATTGCCCTAGCAGCCCATCTACACAGGAAGTCCAGACCATAGTCCCAAGCCTCTGGATATGGTCAGCACACCATGTGTGTATCGATCATGCACATGTTATGGAAGTCCAGATGTGTGGAGATAAGATGATGTGCAGGCCTGGCAGGAAAAGTCAAGCTTCATAACCCACAACCTGCATTGCCTCTCAAAAGGCTGGATTTATGTCTCCCTTTAGATTTTTAAGAGCCCATTTCTTTCTAGGCCTTCCAGATTGCAATTCCAAGTGGTAATACTTGCACATTCTAGGCCTTCCAGATTGCAGCTTTATGTGGCAATGCCTGCACTTTCTAGGCCTTCGAGATTGCAGCTGCAAGTGGCAATACTTGCACATTCTAGGCCTTCCAGATTGCAATTCCAAGTGGTAATACTTGCACATTCTAGGCCTTCCAGCTTTCAGCTCCATGTGGCAATGCTTGCACTTTCTAGGCCTTCCAGATTGCAGCTGCAAGTGGCAATACTTGCACATTCTAGGCCTTCCAGATTGCAATTCCAAGTGGTAATACTTGCACATTCTAGGCATTCCAGATTGCAGCTGCAAGTGGCAATACTTGCACATTCTAGGCCTTCCAGATAGCGGCTGCAAGTGGCAATACTTGCACATTCTAGGCCTTCCAGATTGCAATTCCAAGTGGTAATACTTGCACATTCTAGGCCTTCGAGATTGCAGCTGCAAGTGGCAATACTTGCACATTCTAGGCCTTCCAGATAGCAGCTGCAAGTGGCAATACTTGCATATTCTAGGCCTTCCAGATAGCAGCTGCAAGTGGCAATGCTTGCACATTCTAGGCCTTCCAGATTGCAGCTCCAAGTAGCAATGCTTGCACATTCTAGGCCTTCCAGATTGCACCTCCAAATGGCAATGCTTGCACATTCTACGCCTTCCAGATTGCAGCTCCAAGTGGCAATTCTTGCACATTCTAGGCCTTCCAGATTGCAGCTCCAAGTGGCAATACTTAAACATTCTTGGCCTTCCAGATTGCACTTCCAAGTGGCAATGCTTGCACATTCTACGCCTTCCAGATTGCAACTCCAAGTGGCAATACTTGCACATTCTAGGCCTTCCAGATAGCAGCTGCAAGTGGCAATACTTGCACATTCTAGGCCTTCCAGATAGCAGCTGCAAGTGGCAATACTTGCACATTCTAGGCCTTCCAGATTGCACCTCCAAATGGCAATGCTTGCACATTCTACGCCTTCCAGATTGCAGCTCCAAGTGGCAATGCTTGCACATTCTAGGCCTTCCAGATTGCAGCTGCAAGTCTCAATACTTGCACATTCTAGGTCTTCCAGATTGCAGCTGCAAGTGGCAATACTTGCACCTTCTAGGCCTTCCAGATAGCAGCTGCAAGTGGCAATATTTGCACATTCTAGGCCTTCCAGATAGCAGCTGCAAGTGGCAATACTTGCACATTCTAGGCCTTCCAGCTTTCAGCTCCATGTGGCAATGCTTGCACTTTCTAGGCCTTCGAGATTGCAGCTGCAAGTGGCAATACTTGCACATTCTAGGCCTTCCAGATAGCAGCTGCAAGTGGCAATGCTTGCATATTCTAGGCCTTCCAGATAGCAACTGCAAGTGGCAATGCTTGCACATTCTAGGCCTTCCAGATTGCAGCTCCAAGTGGCAATGCTTGCACATTCTAGGCCTTCCAGATTGCAGCTCCAAGTGGCAACACTTGCACATTCTAGGCCTTCCAGATAGCAGCTGCAAGTGGCAATACTTGCATATTCTAGGCCTTCCAGATTGCAGCTCCAAGTGGCAATGCTTGCACATTCTAGGCCTTCCAGATTGCAGCTCCAAGTGTCAATACTTACACATTCTTGGCCTTCCAGATTGCACCTCCAAGTGGCAATGCTTGCACATTCTACGCCTTCCAGATTGCAGCTCCAAGTGGCAATACTTGCACATTCTAGGCCTTCCAGATAGCAGCTCCAAGTGGCAATGCTTGCACATTCTAGGCCTTCCAGATTGCAGCTCCAAGTGGCAATGCTTGCACATTCTAGGCCTTCCAGATTGCACCTCCAAGTGGCAATGCTTGCACATTCTAGGCCTTCCAGATTGCAGCTCCAAGTGGCAATGCTTGCACATTCTAGGCCTTCCAGATTGCAGCTCCAAGTGTCAATGCTTGCACATTCTAGGCCTTCCAGATTGCAGCTCCAAGTGTCAATACTTGCACATTCTAGGTCTTCCAGATTGCAGCTCCAAGTGGCAATACTTACACATTCTTGGCCTTCCAGATTGCACCTCCAAGTGGCAATGCTTGCACATTCTAGGCCTTCCAGATTGCAGCTCCAAGTGGCAATACTTACACATTCTTGGCCTTCCAGATTGCACCTCCAAGTGGCAATGCTTGCACATTCTACGCCTTCCAGATTGCAGCTCCAAGTGGCAATACTTGCACATTCTAGGCCTTCCAGATAGCAGCTGCAAGTGGCAATACTTGCACATTCTAGGCCTTCCAGATTGCACCTCCAAATGGCAATGCTTGCACATTCTACGCCTTCCAGATTGCAGCTCCAAGTGGCAATGCTTGCACATTCTAGGCCTTCCAGATTGCAGCTGCAAGTGTCAATACTTGCACATTCTAGGTCTTCCAGATTGCAGCTGCAAGTGGCAATACTTGCACCTTCTAGGCCTTCCAGATAGCAGCTGCAAGTGGCAATACTTGCACATTCTAGGCCTTCCAGATAGCAGCTGCAAGTGGCAATACTTGCACATTCTAGCCCTTCCAGCTTTCAGCTCCATGTAGCAATGCTTGCACTTTCTAGGCCTTCGAGATTGCAGCTGCAAGTGGCAATACTTGCACATTCTAGGCCTTCCAGATAGCAGCTGCAAGTGGCAATGCTTGCATATTCTAGGCCTTCCAGATAGCAACTGCAAGTGGCAATGCTTGCACATTCTAGGCCTTCCAGATTGCAGCTCCAAGTGGCAATGCTTGCACATTCTAGGCCTTCCAGATTGCAGCTCTAAGTGTCAATACTTACACATTCTTGGCCTTCCAGATTGCACCTCCAAGTGGCAATGCTTGCACATTCTACGCCTTCCAGATTGCAGCTCCAAGTGGCAATACCTGCACATTCTAGGCCTTCCAGATAGCAGCTGCAAGTGGCAATACTTGCATATTCTAGGCCTTCCAGATTGCAGCTCCAAGTGGCAATGCTTGCACATTCTAGGCCTTCCAGATTGCAGCTCCAAGTGTCAATACTTACACATTCTTGGCCTTCCAGATTGCACCTCCAAGTGGCAATGCTTGCACATTCTACGCCTTCCAGATTGCAGCTCCAAGTGGCAATACTTGCACATTCTAGGCCTTCCAGATAGCAGCTCCAAGTGGCAATGCTTGCACATTCTAGGCCTTCCAGATTGCAGCTCCAAGTGGCAATGCTTGCACATTCTAGGCCTTCCAGATTGCACCTCCAAGTGGCAATGCTTGCACATTCTACGCCTTCCAGATTGCAGCTCCAAGTGGCAATGTTTGCACATTCTAGGCCTTCCAGATTGCAGCTCCAAGTGGCAATGCTTGCACATTCTAGGCCTTCCAGATTGCAGCTCCAAGTGGCAATGCTTGCACATTCTAGGCCTTCCAGATTGCAGCTCCAAGTGTCAATACTTGCACATTCTAGGTCTTCCAGATTGCAGCTCCAAGTGGCAATACTTACACATTCTTGGCCTTCCAGATTGCACCTCCAAGTGGCAATGCTTGCACATTCTACGCCTTCCAGATTGCAGCTCCAAGTGGCAATACTTGCACATTCTAGGCCTTCCAAATAGCAGCTGCAAGTGGCAATACCTGCACATTCTAGGCCTTCCAGATAGCAGCTGCAAGTGGCAATACTTGCACATTCTAGGCCTTCCAGATTACACCTCCAAGTGGCAATGCTTGCACATTCTACACCTTCCAGATTGCAGCTCCAAGTGGCAATGCTTGCACATTCTAGGCCTTCCAGATTGCAGCTCCAAGTGGCAATGCTTGCACATTCTAGGCCTTCCAGATTGCAGCTCCAAGTGTCAATACTTGCACATTCTAGTTCTTCCAGATTGCAGCTCCAAGTGGCAATGCTTGCACATTCTAGGCCTTCCAGATAGCAGCTGCAAGTGGCAATACTTGCACATTCTAGGCCTTCCAGATAGCAGTTCCAAGTGTCAATACTTGCACATTCTAGGTCTTCCAGATTGCAGCTCCAAGTGGCAATACTTACACATTCTAGGCCTTCCAGCTTTCAGCTCCATGTGGCAATGCTTGCACTTTCTAGGCCTTCGAGATTGCAGCTGCAAGTGGCAATTCTTGCACATTCTAGGCCTTCCAGATTGCAGCTCCAAGTGTCAATGCTTGCACATTCTAGGCCTTCCAGATTGCAGCTCCAAGTGTCAATACTTGCACATTCTAGGTCTTCCATATTGCAGCTCCAAGTGGCAATACTTACACATTCTTGGCCTTCCAGATTGCACCTCCAAGTGGCAATGCTTGCACATTCTACGCCTTCCAGATTGCAGCTCCAAGTGGCAATACTTGCACATTGTAGGCCTTCCAGATAGCAGCTGCAAGTGGCAATACTTGCACATTCTAGGCCTTCCAGATAGCAGCTCCAAGTGGCAATACTTGCACATTCTAGGCCTTCCAGATAGCAGCTGCAAGTGGCAATACTTGCACATTCTAGGCCTTCCAGATAGCAGCTGCAAGTGGCAATACTTGCACATTCTAGGCCTTCCAGATTGCAGCTCCAAATGGCAATGCTTGCACATTCTAGGTCTTCCGGAATGCAGCTCTATGTGGCAATGCTTGCACTTTCTAGGCCTTCGAGATTGCAGCTGCAAGTGGCAATACTTGCACATTCTACGCCTTCCAGATTGCAGCTCCAAGTGGCAATACTTGTACATTGTAGGTCTTCCAGATTGCAGCCCAAGTGGCAATACTTACACATTCTAGGCCTTCCAGCTTTCAGCTCCATGTGGCAATGCTTGCACTTTCTAGGCCTTCGAGATTGCAGCTGCAAGTGGCAATTCTTGCACATTCTAGGCCTTCCAGATAGCAGCTGCAAGTGGCAATACTTGCATATTCTAGGCCTTCCAGATAGCAGCTGCAAGTGGCAATGCTTGCACATTCTAGGCCTTCCAGATTGCAGCTCCAAGTGTCAATGCTTGCACATTCTAGGCCTTCCAGATTGCAGCTCCAAGTGTCAATACTTGCACATTCTAGGTCTTCCATATTGCAGCTCCAAGTGGCAATACTTACACATTCTTGGCCTTCCAGATTGCACCTCCAAGTGGCAATGCTTGCACATTCTACGCCTTCCAGATTGCAGCTCCAAGTGGCAATACTTGCACATTCTAGGCCTTCCAGATAGCAGCTGCAAGTGGCAATACTTGCACATTCTAGGCCTTCCAGATAGCAGCTCCAAGTGGCAATACTTGCACATTCTAGGCCTTCCAGATAGCAGTTGCAAGTGGCAATGCTTGCACATTCTACGCCTTCCAGATTGCAGCTCCAAGTGGCAATACTTGCACATTCTAGGCCTTCCAGATAGCAGCTGCAAGTGGCAATACTTGCACATTCTAGGCCTTCCAGATAGCAGCTGCAAGTGGCAATACTTGCACATTCTAGGCCTTCCAGATTGCAGCTCCAAATGGCAATGCTTGCACATTCTAGGTCTTCCGGAATGCAGCTCTATGTGGCAATGCTTGCACTTTCTAGGCCTTCGAGATTGCAGCTGCAAGTGGCAATACTTGCACATTCTAGGCCTTCCAGATTGCAGCTCCAAATGGCAATGCTTGCACATTCTAGGTCTTCCGGAATGCAGCTTTATGTGGCAATGCTTGCACTTTCTAGGCCTTCAAGATTGCAGCTGCAAGTGGCAATACTTGCATATTCTAGGCCTTCCAGATAGCAGCTGCAAGTGGCAATGCTTGCACATTCTAGGCCTTCCAGATTGCAGCTCCAAGTGGCAATGCTTGCACATTCTAGGCCTTCCAGATTGCAGCTCCAAGTGGCAATTCTTGCACATTCTAGGCCTTCCAGATTGCAGCTCCAAGTGGCAATGCTTGCACATTCTAGGCCTTCCTCCAGATTGCACCTCCAAGTGGCAATGATTGCACATTCTACGGCTTCCAGATTGCAGCTCCAAGTGGCAATACTTGCACATTCTAGGCCTTCCATATTGCAGCTCCAAGTGGCAATACTTGCACATTCTAGGCCTTCCATATTGCGGCTCCAAGTGGCAATGCTTGCACATTCTAGGCCTTCCAGATTGCAGCTCCAAGTGGCAATACTTGCACATTCTAGGCCTTCCAGATTGCAGCTCCAAGTGGCAATGCTTGCACATTCTACGCCTTCCAGATTGCAGCTCCAAGTGGCAATACTTGCACATTCTAGGCCTTCCAGATAGCAGCTCCAAGTGGCAATGCTTGCACATTCTAGGCCTTCCAGATTGCAGCTCCAAGTGGCAATGCTTGCACATTCTAGGCCTTCCAGATTGCACCTCCAAGTGGCAATGCTTGCACATTCTAGGCCTTCCAGATTGCAGCTCCAAGTGGCAATGCTTGCACATTCTAGGCCTTCCAGATTGCAGCTCCAAGTGTCAATGCTTGCACATTCTAGGCCTTCCAGATTGCAGCTCCAAGTGTCAATACTTGCACATTCTAGGTCTTCCAGATTGCAGCTCCAAGTGGCAATACTTACACATTCTTGGCCTTCCAGATTGCACCTCCAAGTGGCAATGCTTGCACATTCTAGGCCTTCCAGATTGCAGCTCCAAGTGGCAATACTTACACATTCTTGGCCTTCCAGATTGCACCTCCAAGTGGCAATGCTTGCACATTCTACGCCTTCCAGATTGCAGCTCCAAGTGGCAATACTTGCACATTCTAGGCCTTCCAGATAGCAGCTGCAAGTGGCAATACTTGCACATTCTAGGCCTTCCAGATTGCACCTCCAAATGGCAATGCTTGCACATTCTACGCCTTCCAGATTGCAGCTCCAAGTGGCAATGCTTGCACATTCTAGGCCTTCCAGATTGCAGCTGCAAGTGTCAATACTTGCACATTCTAGGTCTTCCAGATTGCAGCTGCAAGTGGCAATACTTGCACCTTCTAGGCCTTCCAGATAGCAGCTGCAAGTGGCAATACTTGCACATTCTAGGCCTTCCAGATAGCAGCTGCAAGTGGCAATACTTGCACATTCTAGCCCTTCCAGCTTTCAGCTCCATGTAGCAATGCTTGCACTTTCTAGGCCTTCGAGATTGCAGCTGCAAGTGGCAATACTTGCACATTCTAGGCCTTCCAGATAGCAGCTGCAAGTGGCAATGCTTGCATATTCTAGGCCTTCCAGATAGCAACTGCAAGTGGCAATGCTTGCACATTCTAGGCCTTCCAGATTGCAGCTCCAAGTGGCAATGCTTGCACATTCTAGGCCTTCCAGATTGCAGCTCTAAGTGTCAATACTTACACATTCTTGGCCTTCCAGATTGCACCTCCAAGTGGCAATGCTTGCACATTCTACGCCTTCCAGATTGCAGCTCCAAGTGGCAATACTTGCACATTCTAGGCCTTCCAGATAGCAGCTGCAAGTAGCAATACTTGCATATTCTAGGCCTTCCAGATTGCAGCTCCAAGTGGCAATGCTTGCACATTCTAGGCCTTCCAGATTGCAGCTCCAAGTGTCAATACTTACACATTCTTGGCCTTCCAGATTGCACCTCCAAGTGGCAATGCTTGCACATTCTACGCCTTCCAGATTGCAGCTCCAAGTGGCAATACTTGCACATTCTAGGCCTTCCAGATAGCAGCTCCAAGTGGCAATGCTTGCACATTCTAGGCCTTCCAGATTGCAGCTCCAAGTGGCAATGCTTGCACATTCTAGGCCTTCCAGATTGCACCTCCAAGTGGCAATGCTTGCACATTCTACGCCTTCCAGATTGCAGCTCCAAGTGGCAATGTTTGCACATTCTAGGCCTTCCAGATTGCAGCTCCAAGTGGCAATGCTTGCACATTCTAGGCCTTCCAGATTGCAGCTCCAAGTGGCAATGCTTGCACATTCTAGGCCTTCCAGATTGCAGCTCCAAGTGTCAATACTTGCACATTCTAGGTCTTCCAGATTGCAGCTCCAAGTGGCAATACTTACACATTCTTGGCCTTCCAGATTGCACCTCCAAGTGGCAATGCTTGCACATTCTACGCCTTCCAGATTGCAGCTCCAAGTGGCAATACTTGCACATTCTAGGCCTTCCAAATAGCAGCTGCAAGTGGCAATACCTGCACATTCTAGGCCTTCCAGATAGCAGCTGCAAGTGGCAATACTTGCACATTCTAGGCCTTCCAGATTACACCTCCAAGTGGCAATGCTTGCACATTCTACACCTTCCAGATTGCAGCTCCAAGTGGCAATGCTTGCACATTCTAGGCCTTCCAGATTGCAGCTCCAAGTGGCAATGCTTGCACATTCTAGGCCTTCCAGATTGCAGCTCCAAGTGTCAATACTTGCACATTCTAGTTCTTCCAGATTGCAGCTCCAAGTGGCAATGCTTGCACATTCTAGGCCTTCCAGATAGCAGCTGCAAGTGGCAATACTTGCACATTCTAGGCCTTCCAGATAGCAGCTCCAAGTGTCAATACTTGCACATTCTAGGTCTTCCAGATTGCAGCTCCAAGTGGCAATACTTACACATTCTAGGCCTTCCAGCTTTCAGCTCCATGTGGCAATGCTTGCACTTTCTAGGCCTTCGAGATTGCAGCTGCAAGTGGCAATTCTTGCACATTCTAGGCCTTCCAGATTGCAGCTCCAAGTGTCAATGCTTGCACATTCTAGGCCTTCCAGATTGCAGCTCCAAGTGTCAATACTTGCACATTCTAGGTCTTCCATATTGCAGCTCCAAGTGGCAATACTTACACATTCTTGGCCTTCCAGATTGCACCTCCAAGTGGCAATGCTTGCACATTCTACGCCTTCCAGATTGCAGCTCCAAGTGGCAATACTTGCACATTGTAGGCCTTCCAGATAGCAGCTGCAAGTGGCAATACTTGCACATTCTAGGCCTTCCAGATAGCAGCTCCAAGTGGCAATACTTGCACATTCTAGGCCTTCCAGATAGCAGCTGCAAGTGGCAATACTTGCACATTCTAGGCCTTCCAGATAGCAGCTGCAAGTGGCAATACTTGCACATTCTAGGCCTTCCAGATTGCAGCTCCAAATGGCAATGCTTGCACATTCTAGGTCTTCCGGAATGCAGCTCTATGTGGCAATGCTTGCACTTTCTAGGCCTTCGAGATTGCAGCTGCAAGTGGCAATACTTGCACATTCTACGCCTTCCAGATTGCAGCTCCAAGTGGCAATACTTGTACATTGTAGGTCTTCCAGATTGCAGCCCAAGTGGCAATACTTACACATTCTAGGCCTTCCAGCTTTCAGCTCCATGTGGCAATGCTTGCACTTTCTAGGCCTTCGAGATTGCAGCTGCAAGTGGCAATTCTTGCACATTCTAGGCCTTCCAGATAGCAGCTGCAAGTGGCAATACTTGCATATTCTAGGCCTTCCAGATAGCAGCTGCAAGTGGCAATGCTTGCACATTCTAGGCCTTCCAGATTGCAGCTCCAAGTGTCAATGCTTGCACATTCTAGGCCTTCCAGATTGCAGCTCCAAGTGTCAATACTTGCACATTCTAGGTCTTCCATATTGCAGCTCCAAGTGGCAATACTTACACATTCTTGGCCTTCCAGATTGCACCTCCAAGTGGCAATGCTTGCACATTCTACGCCTTCCAGATTGCAGCTCCAAGTGGCAATACTTGCACATTCTAGGCCTTCCAGATAGCAGCTGCAAGTGGCAATACTTGCACATTCTAGGCCTTCCAGATAGCAGCTCCAAGTGGCAATACTTGCACATTCTAGGCCTTCCAGATAGCAGTTGCAAGTGGCAATGCTTGCACATTCTACGCCTTCCAGATTGCAGCTCCAAGTGGCAATACTTGCACATTCTAGGCCTTCCAGATAGCAGCTGCAAGTGGCAATACTTGCACATTCTAGGCCTTCCAGATAGCAGCTGCAAGTGGCAATACTTGCACATTCTAGGCCTTCCAGATTGCAGCTCCAAATGGCAATGCTTGCACATTCTAGGTCTTCCGGAATGCAGCTCTATGTGGCAATGCTTGCACTTTCTAGGCCTTCGAGATTGCAGCTGCAAGTGGCAATACTTGCACATTCTAGGCCTTCCAGATTGCAGCTCCAAATGGCAATGCTTGCACATTCTAGGTCTTCCGGAATGCAGCTTTATGTGGCAATGCTTGCACTTTCTAGGCCTTCAAGATTGCAGCTGCAAGTGGCAATACTTGCATATTCTAGGCCTTCCAGATAGCAGCTGCAAGTGGCAATGCTTGCACATTCTAGGCCTTCCAGATTGCAGCTCCAAGTGGCAATGCTTGCACATTCTAGGCCTTCCAGATTGCAGCTCCAAGTGGCAATTCTTGCACATTCTAGGCCTTCCAGATTGCAGCTCCAAGTGGCAATGCTTGCACATTCTAGGCCTTCCTCCAGATTGCACCTCCAAGTGGCAATGATTGCACATTCTACGGCTTCCAGATTGCAGCTCCAAGTGGCAATACTTGCACATTCTAGGCCTTCCATATTGCAGCTCCAAGTGGCAATACTTGCACATTCTAGGCCTTCCATATTGCGGCTCCAAGTGGCAATGCTTGCACATTCTAGGCCTTCCAGATTGCAGCTCCAAGTGGCAATACTTGCACATTCTAGGCCTTCCAGATTGCAGCTCCAAGTGGCAATACTTGCACATTCTACATTTGCATTTGCCTAATAGACAGCTTTCTTTTGGGGTTAAGCAGTAGCAATGTGATGTCATTTCTTCCGTAATATGACTTTCTTCTTTGCTACAAAATGTCACCTTTTTCCTCCTTTTTGTAACCTTTTTTCAGCCTAGATTTTCTTATCTGTGGGATTTGTAGTGTTCCAGCAGGGCTTTCGCCTGCACCAAGCTGTGCATTCATTTTACCAGGCTTGCCGTTTAGACATTTTCTGGTGCCAATGTAGGGATTTAGTTCACGTGCTTGTTATTTATTTATTTGGATTTGTAGAGCGTGCTACAGTCCACAGGCATCAAGGCGCAATATCAGAGCTTAAGGAGGCTTACTTGAGGGTTACAATGAAGCCACCCAATGAAAAAAACGTGTTCACATTACAGAGTCACATGTTACAGCACATCACAGGTTACAGCAGATCAAATAGTAAGATTATACAGTCAAACAAAGAGGTTTGTTTTGATGGCTTCACGAAATGCTGAGTGGGAGTCAATAAATCTGAGGAGGGGTGGGAGGGCATTCCAAAGTGTGGGGGCAACCGTGGGGAAGCTAGAGCCGCCCACACAGGCTTTGCCTGTTCTGGGAACGCACAGCAGGTTAGAGTACAGAGATCTGGAAGGTTTTTAGGTGGTGGGTTTGATGATCCTCAGTGCTAGATAGGGAGGAGCGAGGTCATGGAGACACTTGTGAGTCAGGGCGAGGGCTTTAAAGATGTCCTTTGTTTAACTGGAAGCCAATGGACTTGTCTTCTAAGTTCAGAGATATGTTCTTTACGCGAGAGACCAGTGGCGGCCCTAAGGGCATTGTTTTGAATAATTTGAAGTTTGGCCACATTCTTGGCAGAAGTGCCTATGAATAGGGCATTGCAGTAATCAAGCCTAGAGCCAATAATGTCCCTGGCGATGGTGAGACAGTTTTGTTGGGACAGGAAGGGTTGGACTGCGTTGATAAGTTTGGAATAGAAGGCTGACGTGGAGGCTATGGCATTTACCTGCCTATTCATGGTCACGTCAGGTTCTAGGAAGACACCTAGGGTTTTGATGGATGGTGACACAGTGATGGGGATATTGTCAATGATGAATGAGGAGTATTGGTTTCCCAACTTGCTCAGGGTGGAAGGGGAACCAACCAGCAGGAGCTCGGTCTTCTCACTGTTGAGGCATAGGCAGTTTTCTGCCATCCAAGATTGGATTGTTGAGTATATGGAGTTCAGGGTGTTCTGATCAGTCTCCTGAGAGGGGGATCAGTACCTGGGTGTCATCTGCATAGTTTGTGTATGAGATGCCCTAGGAGTCCAGGATTTTAAACAGGGGCCTCGTGAAGAGGTTGTAAAGGGTAGGGGCTGTGCAAGAACCTTGCGGGACCCCGCACTTGATGGTACTGGGGTCAGCGCAGGAAGAGTCAGAGAAGACCTTCATTACTCTGTCTTTTAGAAATGAATCTATCCATTTGCAAGCCTTATCAGAGAAGTTGGCCACTGAAGAGGTGCTGGCATAGAGTTTTGTGGTCGAGCAAGTCAAAGGCCGTTGACCGGTCCAGGAGCAGGAGGAGCGCGGGTTTGCCTGCGTCTCTAAGGTCATCAATTTGGATTTTAAGGTCAAGGAGAGCCGTTTCGGTCCCATGACGTGGCCTGAACCCTCATTGTCTAAGTCCAAGGAGATGGTTGTCTTCTAGGAATTTCTGAATTTGCAGGTAGGCTGCTTTATCCAGAATTTTCAATAGAAAGGGGACAGTGGTGATGGACCTGTAGTTCCCTGGGTTGGATAGGTCAAGGGAGGGCTTTTTAAGGAGCGGACGCACCCACGCCTCCTTTAATCCCACTGGGAAGTAGCCAGAATGAAAAGAGGCATTAATTAATGCAGTGATTATCAGGGCTAGGGATGGGGCACAGTCCTTGATGACTTGTGCTGGGCAGACATCACCTTTACAGTTGGAAGGTTTGATGGATTGGAGAAGTGAGATGACCTCTGATTCACTCATGTCTTTGAAGTCGAACAAAGGGGAGGAGGTGGAGTGGGTTGTAGAGGTATGGATGCCTTGACTACTGGCGACCAGT
The DNA here is from genome assembly GCF_040938575.1 of Ambystoma mexicanum. Lineage (NCBI taxonomy): Eukaryota > Metazoa > Chordata > Amphibia > Caudata > Ambystomatidae > Ambystoma > Ambystoma mexicanum. The sequence continues at coordinate 804,447,071 of NC_090938.1, forward strand.
TTGGTGATCTCCCTTTGGTGGGAGAGGATTTTGGCCTGTAAGGTTTCCAATTTATTTAGCATGGCAGACTGGATAGAGTTGCACCAAGATTCGTCCTTCCCAATAGGTGAAGGCGGGGAGGAAGGGGTCTCGAGTTCTCTGAATATGGCAAAGATTTCTCGGCTTCCAGATTTAGCATTGGCAATTTTAGTATTGAATGATGTGGCTTTGGCGTTGGTGATGGCGCTTTTGTACTGTTTAGAAATTGTTTTGAAAGTGATTCTGGTAGCTTCAGTGGGGTTATTGATCCAGGTGGTGAGTGCAGCCCTTTTTCCCCACGCATCTGTAGGAGGTCTTGGATGAACCACGCATTACAGTGCTTGACCCTTTTAGCTTTTTGGAGGGTGAGAGGTGCTACCAAGTCAACGGCCTGGGAGATGACCCTTTTGAAGTCATTGGCAAGAAGTTCAGGGTCATTGGAAAAGGGTGGTAACAGAGCGGGTACATTGAAATGCTGAGAAAGGTTGTTGTGGGTGAGGAGTTTAGAACTGCGTGAGTGTGCAGCTGGAAGGGGAATGGTGGGTTGTTGAGGGTCCTTTGAGGTGATAATGTTGCATGTAATACAGTGGTGATCAGACCAGGGTAGTGGAGTGTTCAAGGGGTGGCTGAGCGAGCAGTTGTGGTGGGCAACCCAGTATAGGGTGCGGCCTTTCGTGTGGGTGGGGCTAGGGAATGCTTGCGAGAACCCTAGGGTGGATAGGACTTTGACGGCTTTAGCATGAGTGTCTTTAGGGTTATTGAGGCCCAGGTTTAGGTCCCCCAGGAGCAGGATTTTTGAGGGTTTTTTTAGGTTGTCAGAGAGGGAGTGGGTGAGGGCATCTTGGAAGTCACTGGATGGGCCAGGAGGTCGATAGATTAGGTGAAGCGCGATGGTGCAATTGTGGGAGAGCTTAAGTTTAAGTAGAAGGTAGTCTCCGCTCTGATCGAGGTCCTTCTGAATTTTCCCAATTGAGAGGGATTCTTTGGCGACGACGGCTACCCCACCTCCTCTGTGGGAGGAGCGGTCACGTCTGTATATAGTGTACCTGGAGGGGATGGCTAGGGTAAGGGCGGGTCCAGATGAATCAGTCAACCATGTTTTGCTAAGGAATAGCAGATCGAGGTTGTTGCTACTGATCAGGTCATGTACGTCTAGAGCATGCCCCGGAAAGGAGCTGGAGTTCATGAGGGCACATTTTAGGTGGGCTTCGTATGTGGAGGAGAGAGCGGTGGAGGAGTCAATGCCGGGCAGAGCTGGCAGCTGTACAGAAGTCAGACTGCCAGCAGAAGGCAATGGGGGGTATGACTCTGGTAAAGGCACAGTGGCGGAGGTGCTGGCAGTAGTACGGGGTAACACTTCATTAAGTACAGACTTAGGTAAAGGCACAGTGGCAGAGGTGCTAGCAATAGTAGGGGGTAGCATTACAGTAGGCATAACAATACGTATAATATTTTGATCTTTCAAATGAATTGCAGAGGGGCATGGCACTTTCATCGGCACAGTGAGTGTGGAGGTGTCATAGTTCAGTGATAGTCTGTTGCTTGTGCCTCCTGAAGGAGGACTAATGGGCGTCTCGCTGTTTTTGGCATTGTAGATGTTTAGTACTGACCGAATGCTCAGCGAGTTAGGAGTTAATGTAGTGAGCGGGGCCACTCGATTGCATACGGGAAGCTGCCGGGTAGCAGAGGTATGCGAGAGAGGGCCATGCTCAGGTACGTGCGTGCTGGTGGTAGTGGTGGAAGGGGGAATGTGGGGAGTGGAGGAGCTATGCCTCAGACCAACGGCCCATGCGGGCAGGGCGGATCGGTCTCTCCTGAAATCCCGCTTGAGCTGTGAGAGAGGGAATTGCAGCCTTGCCCTCTGGCGTAATAGCCTAGAAGAAGAGCTTGGGCAGTAGGTGTGGACGGCGACCCTTTGCGTGCGCGTGCAAATACGCAGATTGCTGATTTCTAAGGGTGATGATGGGACTAGTGCTTGCATCGGGACGGTAGGAGATGGCAGTGTTCTTACCTTCCTTCAGCACCTTCGATATGTACAGCAAAGTAGTTTTCACTTTGAATATTTGCTCCCTCCAATGTAGGCCTAGGGAACAGAGAAAGGGCTAAGGGCCAAACAATCGTGGATTAACTTGTCTGAGTGAAAGCCACTCAATAAGGACTGGAGTCAGACTATGTCTGTGACTGTGGCCATAGGGATTGGGAGCGAGGGGCAGAGACGATTGCTCTACTAACCCAGAGGAGCGGATTGGGCTATGCAGTGGTAAACGCTTCCTCCCAAAACCAGTGCTGAGGGAAGTGGCCATCAGACAGATCAAGTGACCTTGGCTGCGTCAAAAGCCCTCTCCACATGTCATGCCGCCGAGTTCCTGGCGTCTATGGAGCCGCTGGCAACGTGGAACTTAGTCCCGTCCGCCAGCAGCTTTCTGTCACGCCCCCTATTTCCTGGTTTCATTTTCCTTCTGTTCTCATTGGTTGAGCGCTCCGCGGCCCGGTGTTTTAACCAGCCGGGTCACGGACGCGTCGCAACGCTTCCGGTTTCGTTCCGCTAGCTCTGAGTTGCTTGCTCTCTGTTGCTCCCTACTGGGTTACTCGTTTTTTCTTCCGCCGGTTGGGACCCCGCGCCCAGTCCGGCTCCTTCTCTGTTCCTCCTTCGTGCCTCTGCTGTTTTCTGCCTGCCTTTCTCTCGCTTCCTTGACTTGCTTCACTCGCCCGCCTCCTCTGCCCTCCTTCCAACTTGCTTACCCTCCCTTCTTCACTTACCGCCTTTCTTCCTCTTGACTTTTCCGCTTGCTCCGTCCTCCTGTATTCTTCTTCCTCTTGCTCTGCTCCGTCCCTTCCGTGTACCAGTTCTCTGCTTTGTCCATAGGATTTGCTCTCGCCTACCACTCGGATAAGTTTGCTGTGACCTTCCGTGTACCAGTTCTCCAGCCTGTTCCCCTGGACTGCCTTTGCTTACCGTCTTGTTACTTCCACTTCTAGCCTCACGTGTACCAGTTCCTCGGACAACTTACTGGACTGCCTGTGTCTCTGGGGGGTTCACTCCCACGTGTTGCCTCCAGACACTTTCCACCATCTCTCACCTTACAAGGCTTCCTGGTTCCACTCCTCCAAGGCACCCGGCGATAGCACAGGGTTTTTTTTGTGCCTAAGGGCTTTTTCCCCTCCTGGTCGTTCCTGGGGGAGGGGCCCCTGCGTCTCCTTTTTGGGGGGCACGGTGGCTTCCTCCCGGGGTCGTCCCTATCTACATAAAAAAAAAAGGTGCGATCACGAAGAAAGGAAAAGAAGGGTTCTTGGAAGGAAGAAGGTGAGGAGTCGGGGGAGATCTTGGAATCTACACTGTCGGACGAAGATATCACCGACCCCGGTGACACCACAGCAGTGAGTACAGAGCAGCAATGCATTCATCATTATTAGTGCCCAGCTGGGTGTGGCTTAGTCCTCCCAGCTAATGAGGAGACTCGGAACTAAGGCTTTACCACATGCTAAAGCCCCCGCTCTGAGTCTCCTCCGAGCTGGAGGCCACCACCTTCCCCCGCCGGATCACAGGCAAGTAATTGCTGCTCATGTCCACTTCCCCTCACTTTCCACATCTCCTCTCCACCCCCACCCCACTTACATTACGTGGCCTGCTCCCTCTCCGGCGCTGGTACAATGTGCCGGGGTACTAATAGTAAAATAACCTGAATGGGCGCGGGGGGCATTACTGGGCCTGGTGATGCCCCAGGGTTTACGGTAAAGCCCTCAGGCTTGTAACTGCTGCCCCGGGGCATTACCTGACCCGGTAATGCCCCTCTGCTCGGGTAATATTGCTTAGTTATTAGGGTATTTATTGAGCGCAGACTTGACTTCAGGAAGCAACAGAGTGTGTTACAATCATAGGGGGAAGAACATGGTGAGAGAAGCAGAGAAACAAGGGAGCAGGGATCTAAGAGGGGTGAGGGGTGGGCAGTTTGGTAAAAAGTACAAGCAATCAGGGCAGAAAACAGTGGGCTGCTGTTTGAAGTAGCTGTGCACGTCAAACCCAAGGGACTTGGCACAGGTGGCCAGTTGGGCTGTGAAATCCTCAAGGTTCATAGCAGAAAGCCAAGTATGGATGTCAGGGTGTTGTGTTGTTGATCAGCAGTAGGAATTTAGTCTTGGAGGGGTTGCGTTTCAGGTAAGCACTGGACACCCACGACTGGATCAATGAGAGGCAAGCCTTGAGCTTGTGGATGTCTTTGATGGAGGCTTTCTTGAGGTAGAACTGCGTGTCATTAGCATATTGGTGTATGTAGATGTGTCGAGTAAGGCGGGTTCTGAGTGGTTCCATGTAAAGGTTGAAGATCATGAGGAAGAGAATGGATCATTGCAAGACTCCACAGGAGATGGGTAGAGTTGGTGGTCTGGAGGAATCCATTTGAATGAAATGGTGGTGATTTGAAAAGCATGATTTGAAGCAGCTCATGATGATCTTGCTGATCCCCCCTGCATCAATGTAGATTGTCAATGAGTGTCTGGTGGTCTACTGTGTCAAATGCTGCTGAGAGGTCGAGGAGAACTAGGAGGTAAGGATGGCTATCATCAAGGATTTTAAGGGCCTCGTCAATCACCTTGACGGTAGCCGGTTCTGTGCTGCATCTGGGTCTGAAGCAGGATTGTTAGGACTGAAGGAGGTTATTGGCGTCTATCTGTTGTCTGAGTTGCGTGGCTACTGCTTTCTCAAGGATCTTTACTTGAAAGGGAAAATGGAGGATGGGGTGATAGTTGTTGAGGTCATCAAGGTCCAATGCTGATTTCTTGAGCTGTGGGAAGATTTGTCCAGTCTTGAGGGTCAAGGGGAAGATGCCTTGAGTTAGGGAGCTATTGATGATGGTCAGGTACGGCAGGAGTGCTTCAGTTGGAAGGGTCTTTAGTATGGAGGTAGGTAGGATGTCATCAGTGTATGATGTTGCCTTTATGGATGCTAGGCTGGCAGTGAGGTCTCCCATACTGAATGTCTTGAAGGTTGAACAGGTAGTCGTGGTTTACGAGATGGGATGTGTAGTGTGTTGTCAGTTGTGGCGTTGGTGTCTATGTGTTGGTGGATCATGTTGAACTTGTTAATGAAGAAATACATAGTGGCATTGGATTTCTGGTTGGAATATGGTATGGGTGGTCGGGCAGAGGGTTGATGACTTTGGAAAGGGCTCTGCTTTCACTGTTAGCCTTGGTTATGGTATTTTGGTAGTAGTTGGCCTCGAAAGTGGTGATCAGTCACCTGCGTGTTTGTTGCACAGTTTCTTGAGCAGGGCGAGGTTGGATATGCTGCAGGATTTTATCAACGTCTTTTCTTGTTTTCTGATGGTTCCTTTGTTGAAGTTGAGTTCTGACTGTACCAGGGTGCGGAAGGTTAAGGATTAATGGTGTGTTGTTTCATTGGTGCAAGGTGGTTGATGTTGGTTGTGTGGGTGGGGTTGGGTTCTGGGAGAAGCGATTCACAGTCCTGGTTTGTCAGAGGTAGATCTGCCCATGTGAGATGCAGTTTGGCAAGGTCCTGCAAGGTGGGCATGGTACCAAAGTAAGACAGACACACGTGACCACAGTTCAAGGGTGTTTATAGAACTTTAACAAAGGGGTGATCAACGCCTATCTAATCTTTAACATTACATCTACAGATGGCAGCAAGGTCTGACCATCAAATAATAATAATACAGTCCTAGTGGAGTCTCGTCAAAATAAAAGGGCCTATACTAAAAACAAATCAAATAGTGTGGGGCAATGTTCATGAAAAAGAAAGAAGGGTTCATAAAATGATAAGTCAGGATGTTTGAACCGCTGGCCTCCCTTCTGCAGGTTTTCAGCACAGCACAAGGCGGTTCAATCGAATAGCACACTCTCAGGCTTCTTTTACTTATTTATTTTGCATTTTGAAAGCACTCGCACAGCCTGCGGGCATCGAGGCGCTGTTACAGTAATTCTTTGTTTTTAAGTTGCATAATTGTTTTTTTTGTCTTAGTTGGATATTTATAACGCATTTAAATACCCAGAGGTTTCTAAAGGCGGACCCGGGGATCGAACCTGTGTTGCTTCGTGTCATCTTGCTTCCAAGGCGAGCACGTTGCCGCTGAGCTATACTTCTTCAGCACGAGGACACAGTTCCATTGCCAACATCAGGGCCTTCACTGCCCAAGTCTCTTAAGTTATGAAAGTCTCTTGATTCAGAGGGCCTGATGTACCAAAACAAACGAAAAGTTCCTTTACAAGTACTCAAGTCTAGCGATTCACTCTTCACCCTGGATTCCCCTCACCTGGGCTCAGATCCCTTTTATACCACGATCTTAACTTTGGATCCCTCCTCCCCTCTTCTGGGCTCAGATCCTCCTCCCCAGTGCCTATAGAATATCTTTTCTTGGGTGACTCACGGTTCACCCCAGATCTCCCTCAGCCAGGCTCACATCCTTTTACACAATTAGTCTCCTTCAGCCGGGCTTGGACCAATTTCAGTTCGTATTAGCTATCAAAGAATTTCGAATGTGCACTGGGTTTAGCTTGATTCGTTGCAGGAACACTTCAATTTCACAGTTCACAATTTAACACTCTCAGTTGGCTACCTAACAGAGACCTTCAAATGAGCACCCACAGGGTGCTGGACCACTCTGTATATGGTATCTATCTTGGTTTCAAAAGATCAGTTACTCCTTGGATGTTCAATTATATTCACGTCACTCATCACATACGCCTCGCACTCTGTTCTTCGCAGATTTCTTCATACGATGCTGCTGCTTGCGACCTTGGTTTTAACACCACATTTTGCATTGTGCCATGAGCTTGTCGGAAGCGGGTGCTTGCTGTAGTGCGGCTTGACAGAGTTGATGTCTGTCTTCCTGCTTTCCAGCTATCTCACAGGGGTGCCTTCCTCTAATCTGGCCCGCGTTTTGCTTCACCTTGCTGCACCAGACGTTGGAGGCAGCAGTAGATGTCTGAGTCTCTGGGATGATGTTGCTGAAAGGCAGAAGCAACTTTCGCCCTGCTTTATCTCCCAACTGCCCCTCTCCTGTTCATAGGGGCACGCAGATTTCCTCGCACCGGCACCGACTTGGTTTGGGCATGGAGCGGAGAACATGAAGCAGCAGGCACATTCTCGCTAGCCCTGGCCCTGGCCCTGCTTGGAGTGCTTTCTCTTCACTCAGTTTTCCTTGCGGTGTCTTGTCACAACAGTCTTGTTTTTATCCAATTAAAGCTTTTGTTTTGCAATGTTACTCCTTCTGTGCAACTCTGTGCCCGACTCCCTGGCTATTTCACCTGCTAATTCAGGGGATCGTTTGGCAGAAGTTTTAGCCTTAAGCGCCCACAGCAGGCAGCGCATTGGGGCCAAACGTAATGAAGCACCCTTTGACTCCAGGAGTCCTCTTGCTAAGTCCCTGATAACTCCCTTTAAAGGGTTAGCGCTGTGCCAACATTTAACAAGCACTTTAGTTAAAAAGCCTTTTATTGCCCATGTGTCTGAAAACAGTGTGGATCTGCTAATTCCCACTGTTTTGACATGTTCTCTTCGGGTGGAGGGGGCTGCTAAATCCTACCATGTTTCCCCCTTCAACCCTGATAGTAGTGGGGATTTGTCTATTTTTTCCTCTTTGGCAACTCTCCCATGGTTGAGTGGGGCTCTAACATCCACCCTTAAACCCCTGTCTGATTCCTTGATAGGTACTGAGAGTACTATTACTACAGAGCCCTGATGGGATTGGAAGGTCACTCTCATTAATGAGCTGAATAACTGTGTTACCTCCATGGACTTTGATGCTTGGTTAGTTTCTTTAGACATCTCTGCTGAGAAATATCACTATGTTATGTTTGAAAAAAGCCTTCAACCTATTCACGCTTCATCTGCGAGTCATCTGCCCACCAACAAAGTGAACTGTTCTTCTCTTAACAGATCTGCCTTTCAAGGAAGTTGAGAATCATGTACATACCGTAGGGGCCCTAGGTGCTGGTCAGAGGGCTGAAACCACAGCAGCTGTGAAAGATGTACTACCACCTCAGTCTCTCTCAGGCAACAAACAACTACAGAACTTTCCCCCTGTCTTCCCTGAGTTCTCAGTGGTGTTGGGGAAAGCACGTTTGGATGGTTCTGGTGAATCCTTGAAGCCTAGATCGGCCAACCTAAGAAGCTTTCGTTTAAGAAAAGCCAATATGCCAACACCTAAAGATGGTGCCATCAGAGCTCTGGTTCCAGACCACAGAAATGTTATCATTACAAATGTTACAAAACCCTACTAGAATGAACCTAGAGACGCTCTCTGAAATAAAGTTCTTGCCTGGCTTCGTGCAAGATCCGGGCCTGGGGTGGTTCCCTGTTCTGACCTGAAGTTTTTCGGTAGGATAGAACTGGATGATTGGTGTGTCCAGGGGAACGGGGATTGTATCCTCGTGGGGTGTTGTGTTAGTACCTTATCCCTCTATCTGAGACAGTGTAAATATCTACCCAGGGGTTCTTCGAATCGGGGGCTTGTAGTCTGAGCTGGATATGCTGCTCTAAACTCCGAACTTTGGTTCACCTGGTTCTACTTTGTCTATTTTTGTTCAGATTTCCTTGTTTTTTATGTTTTTTGCATTGTTTGTATGTTGTGTTTTCTGTAGCGCTTTGAGGCCTTTGTGCAAAAAGTGCTCTATAAGAATTCTTAATAAATAATAAACACAGACTGGTCTGCTATTAGTCTCCACAACTCATCGGCTGTGCTGACTTTGCGGGTGCTGCTTTGTTGTAGGAGCCAAGGACAGTACCACAGCAGCAATCACTCCTCTCCGCCTTCTCTTTCGATGCAGGAGGACCCCAGGTACCTTCGACACACAATGCACCATTCTTCAGCGTAAATTGCTGGTCTTATGTTGCTTATTCTTGAGGGCTTGTGAAAGTAGCGATTCTTCTCTGAAAAGGTCAAAGGTACTTCCATCCTTGCAACCCTTTCTGGTCGTGCCATCTTTCTCCTCGTATTAAACCGCCATCTTGGAACAGCTGCTTCCTCGTGTGTTTTGCCTTGCTCAGAGTGTGCTTTTGTGCTCTGCCTTTTATCCGTATGGGCAAGTGTGATTGAAGTCAAGTGTGTTCAATTATCATTAAATTGCCTGTCTCTGCCTGTCCCTTGTGTTGGGACATATCAGGTATACGGCTCGAATGTTAGTTGGGTTCTCTCACAGTGAGCTGTCCGTGAGAAAGTGTTAATGTCAGGAAATGGGATGGGGGTGGAGTTCCTAGGTATCCTACCTGGTAGGAAGGGGAAAATGTGTTATAGGGAAGGGGATACCGCGTCTCACCATCCGGCGTCCCACTCACACATTAACCCTTATCCAGGTGATCCTCCCGCACTGGTCCACCCCCAGGAACTGGACCCAAAAGAGATGGCTGTGTCCTGGCCACCTGGATGACAGATCCCCGGGGACTAGCGGGTGAGACACCTTCTGGTTTCTCGCAGTCTTCTGTGAGAGCCTCCATTGGGAAGTTCTTGAATGATCTGAAGGCTTGCTAGCTGGGTTTGCTTGACTGGTGTGGCGTGACTAATTTCAAAGGGGACTGCCAGATGGTCTGGCCAGTCGAGCAGGATTGGGGAACTTGTGTGGCAGGATCTGCAGGGCGATAATGACGAGTTCGAGGAGATTACCTTTTCTGCGAGTTGGGTCTTTCATGTGCTGTGCGAGGTTCAGTTTCGAGTAGGCAGTGGAGATCTTCCCTGATTGACTGGGTTGCCTGGGATGTTGAAGTTGCTGAGAAAGATGGGGGCCTGCATGAGAGATATGGTGGTCACCAATTCTGTAAAGTCTTCGATGAAGAGGTGTTGGGCTTGGGTGGTCTGTAGATGAGGTGGAAAGTGACTGTGTCTGTTTGGGGAGAGCAGGAAGTGGCAGGACAGGTTTTCGAAAGAGCTAATGGTGGTGACGTCCAGTAGGGTGCAGGGGCATTGATGCCCTGTGAATGTTGGCGATAGCTTTGCTGTAGAAAGAGCCAATATAGTTCCCTCCAGAGCAGTTACAGATTCACTATGCATAACAGTGCATGCACTGAAAATCTGGAGAATTAGAGCAGGCTGCTCCAGTGCACTCCATTCCCAACACTGACTGAGTACTGTGAAGGCATCATGAAGTAAGATACAGACAACAGATTCAAATCAAAAGATTTATTTTACTTAAATGTCAGGATGAAGTAAGGCCTTGCTTGCCCTTTGCTAAAGAGGGTTTCCCTACCTAAAGAAAACTAAGGATAGTCTGCATCAGTACGTTCAAATCAAAAGTCTGTCTGTGTCCAAAACCTATACTTGCCATCATAACTAACTGTATACAATGTGTAGGGATGTCAGCAGCAAAATGAATAATGTTCAAAATAAAGTTCCAAGATTCTTCGAGCAGCTTCCCCAAGTTCTGAACAGTTCGGAAAACCTTGGGGTTTCCGTGCCCAAGAGTTCACCACAGTTCACAAAACAATACAGTTTAAATCCTCCAGCTTTCCGAAGCCAATACCAGTTAAAACCTTCCAGCTTTCTAAAACCAATACCAGTTCAAATCTTAGGTATCTAGGCTTTTCACTAGTTCACAAAGATTGCTCTGTTTCTTCATTTCAAACTCACTTTCAACAACTGTTGCAAAATATAAGCTTCTGTATATTTACTTTGCTTGGTTCTTTCTAAGAAGGGGGCACTCAGTCTAGGCGAAGTTGTTGGACCGCATGGTCCACCCATTACAAGTCACGCAACCGATACCCCTATGCACTTTATTACTCTTTCAGTATCCTTCTGGCTTTTGCCAACACAAGGTTTTTCTCTAAACCTGTAGTTTCCTGGGCTCCTGTATCTTGGCCAATATCTAGTTTCTCATTTCATCTCCTTCTTTGGAAACTTTTGGCTTTCCCACTACTTGTGTCCCACACAATTCATTCTGTGGTGTTTTCCATTGGCACCACCTTGCTTTCACTTCATAAGTGCTCATCACTTGATTTTGTTCTGTGGGGTATTTAAATATGATCACAATGTCTTTTAGTCAGTTCGGTATTCAATCTTACTTGTTTAAATGTTCAAAAGTACTCGTAATAGTTTGCAGCTTGTTCCATATTCAAAGACACTGCCTTTGGTCTTCCAAAGTACTTATAACAGTTTTCAGTTTGCTCGGCATTAAAACATGCTTGTTTCGAGTTCCCGGAGTGCCCCGGTACAAGGGTTCCCTTCTTTTCACTCACCAGTTGTATACGGCAGCTCCTTTCGGTTTCTCCGTTCCGCTTCTCTCTTGCGGGTGCCACATTGAGCAGCGCCCACCCTCTTGGAATCCTACTACACGTAGCTCTGCTCTTCGCCAGCGGTAGCTACTGATAGCACCACTTGCTCGCTCGGAGACCTGCAGTGATCGGATGGCCTTGGCGCACACAGCTCCTGCTGTGGGTACCGGACAGGCAGTACAGCAGAATCATAGACCCTCTTGCAGCCAGCCTTGGCCCTGGCATCTCTCTCTCACTCTTGCTCGGTACGGCTTCTCTCAAGACTGTTCCTCTCCAGCCCACTCTGATTCGTCAAGCCGCTTTCTTCTGTCCCACTGTGCTGGGCAGTCACCATTTTTATACACCTGGAACTTGTTGAATGACCGCAGGTGCGAGTCATTGAATTTAATTGCCTGATCATGGACACAGATTTGCTGGACATGCCTAACTATTCCAAATAAAGTCCTCCATGGCCCTCTTTCTCGTCTCAGTACCAGAGTGGTGTTTAGGGAGGTTCAAATAGAAAGAGGTTTGTTTATTTATTTATAATGCGCACCAGACCCGAGAGTATTAGGGCGCAGAAAGCAAAAGAGGATTGTTCAGCTTAGGTTACATTGATGTGCGTTACAACACAATACAATACATTAATAAACAGTGCAGGCAGATATCATACAGGTAGGCAAGTGGTGGCTAGAGACAACTGACAACAATTATATACAGATATACAGTAGTTGTGGTAAGAGGTCAGATGTCATGTTCCTTAATTCATAGGATAAGGTTAGATCTAAAACATGGGTAAGACATGTCTTCCCTTAGAGACGGTGGGAGTGAATTCCAATTTTGGGCAGCTTTGACCAGGAAGCTACTACCACCAGTCTTCGTATGTTTGAATCTAGGCACTCGAAGAAGGTTGGCAGTGGCTGTTCTATAGGGGCGGTTGGTGGACTGTCGTAGGAATCTAGTGGTAAGGTACTGTGAGGCGGCCATGTGTAAGCATTTATGAGTCAGGGAGGCTGATTTAAGGAAGATTTTATCTTTGGTGGAGAGCCAGTTGTTGGATCTTCTGAGATCAGATATGTGGGCTTTCTTGGGAATGTTGAGAGCTGCTCTCAGAGCATTGTTTTGTAAGATCTGAATCTTGTTGGTGATGTATTTGTTACACCCTACGTATAGGGCATTACAGTAGTCCAATTTGGATAATACCAGGGTTCTTGCTAAGGTGATGCAATTATTGGGTGTAAGGAAAGGTCTAGCTGCTCTGATTAGCTTACAGGTGTAAGCCGTGGCCGAGGCCATGGAGTTTACTTGCTTTTTGAAGGTGAGAGTAGAATCTAAGTAGAAACCAATGGTTTTAACTTCCTTGGCTACTGTGATGTTATTGTTATCTATGATGAAACTAGAATAGAGATGGCCTAATTTATTGCGATTTGCCGTGGTGCCGACTGTAAGTAGTTCTGTTTTGTCATCATTCAGGCATAGTCCATGAGAGGCCATCCATGCCTGGATGATGAGATACACTCTGTTCACGAAGGCCAAATCCTTGTCGTAATCTCCAGTCAACCGGATGAGGATCTGTGTATCATCCGCATAGTTACTGTAGGTGATACCCAGGCCATCTAGATCATCGAAAAGGGGCTTCGTAAAGATGTTGTACAGAGTGGGCGAAACGCATGAACCCTGAGGCACACCGCAGGTAATAAGTATGGGGTCCGCAGCTGCTGAGGGTGCGAATACCCGCATGGTTCTATTATCTAAGAAGGATTGGATCCATCCTATGGCTTCTTGTGAGAAATGGGTAGCAGAGTCAAGGTGGTGGCAGAGAATCTTGTGATCAACTAAATCAAATGCTGCAGAGAGGTCGAGCAACAGTAGTAGTGCTGTATTACCATTGTCTCTCAGGGTGTCTATTTGTGCCTTGAGGTCAATCAGTGCAGTTTCCGTTCCGTGTTGAGGTCTGAAACCTGACTGATGTACTCCTAGGAGGTGGTTACATTCCAAATATTGTTGGATTTGGAGGTACGCTACCTTGTCAAGGATTTTAAGCAGGAACGGTACTGTCGTAATGGGACAATAGTTAGTGGGAATTGATGGGTCAAGTGTAGTTTTTTTTTGGAGTGGGCGGACCTACGATTGTTTCAGGTTGTTGGGAATGGTGCCGGTAGAGAATGAGGCATTTATAAGCTTAGTTATGAATGGGGAGAGGTCCCGTGCGGCATCCTTTATAATTTGTGCTGGGCAGGGGTCACCATGGCAGTTGGACGGTTTGAGAGTTAGGATGATTTTTTCAACTTCTAGAATGGATACTTTCTTTAAGTTGAAAAGAGGTTGAGGCAGTTCAGAGGGGGGGTGAGGTGATCGGAGGCAGAGGGGCAGTGATGTTGTTAGAATTAGAGGTGAGTAGGAGGGATTCTTTTTTTGTTGTTATGTGCATAACTCATAACTCCACATTGTCTCCTCCACATCCCAGCATTACCATGATGTTTCTGTGAGATATTTTGGGGAGAAGAAAGGGTAAAAGACGGACAGTAGCCTACAAAGACTTGAGGAATAGAGGGTTCATTTTGACAAGGGAAAGGAGGATACCATATCTTACCTAAATACGTCCTCACCCCACTCCCACAGTCCCCTCCACCCAGGTGATCCTCCCTTGCATACCCACCCCCAGGGTCGGGATCCAAAAGCAATGGCCTTTCCCTAGCCACCTCAGAGGAGGATCCAGGGGAAAAGGAGCAAGGAATCCCCAGGCCCCTCACTGCTTACACCAGGAGCATATCTAATATACCATGCACTATCAGCCCCAATGTCACTAATTTAAGAGCACAAAATAATTCCAGCCAACACAGCCTGTCTCAAAAGGGCTGTTTTGACTGTGCAGTACTTTCATAACAAGGTAGTGCATGAAGGTTTGTGGAACGTGCCACTAATGCACCCTAATGATGCTCATCTAAGCAGCTGGGGCAATTTCAAAAGAAAGAAGCCTAAAACAAAGCAACAGTAGCAAATGATTAGCCCATTATTCTGAAAGTTGCCTCTCCCAACCCTCCTGCCACTCCTCTCCCAGCCGTCCAGCGTGGATTCCAAAATCTGTACTGACAACTTAACGGCTGAGGCTGCAATCTGGACCATCCAATGGTATGCATTTTGGCACAGGGTTCAATCCTAATCTTCCGTCCTGTGCCACTCCAGAATCAGGGCCGACAGGTAGCGCAGGTCAGAGCGGAAGCTACACCCAGCTTTCTGAGGCGAAAGAGAGAGCTCCCTTCTAGCTGCCGGGGCGCAACATCCCTTTGCTGCCAGTCCTGAGCATGCCAGGTTGAGGCAATGACATCACACGTATTGACGTCACTTAAATGACTGTCACTTTGCAGAGAAGCAGCCCGTCCGACTCCGAGAAGAATTTGATCCACTGTCTTTGAATTTCAATGGACTGTTAAAATAAATGTATTTTATTTCTCCTCAGTCCAATGTGCAGCCCTAGGCCGCATCCTACTCTGCCTTAATACGTCACTGACGTGACTGATGACTGGCCTGAGCTGCAGACGGGTCCTTACTATGGCTTCTGTGATTGTATTGTTTTCACAGGAGATCTTAGTCACTAGAGATTTGAGCTCATGCCAGCAGCAATTTGGCCACATATTTTTTTGTTGTTGGGGAGGGACCGATTCCCTTGAAAATTGCCGGGCCGTTAATCTTTTCTCAAAAGGTAGGATCACATTTCCCATATTTTTGCCTGCAGCACAATCTAGGAAATTGTATCCTACTTGAATGCTCAGCACATATCAGTGATAGTTACAAATCCTACAAGTTATCTATGTTTTCAGTTCCTTTTTCTGATGACGCCCCTCACCTCTTGAAGGAGTTCTGATAATGCCCACAGGGAATGAAACATGTAGGCATAGGACTACTCGTTCCCTGGGAGTTGTCGCGCCAACTAAAGAGAAGAACGACCTGGATTCATGATTGACGAACACTTATATTGACATACAGGAACAACTACCCTTTTCCATCGTCTCTAGGCATCGTTATTACCTTGTAAAAAAGGATTTGAACTTTTGCGATAGAAGACATTTTGAAGAAATTGTTTAAAAATATATACGGATACACTGGATTTCCTCAAAAGGTGTATTTAAAGACTTGTGTATCACCTGGTCCATCAACCACATATGATACGTGCGGGTTAATACACTGACACCATCGACTGTAGGATAGTTGAAATCATTTTGTGGAGGGGATTGTTATGTCATTTTGATTTGAAGGGCCAAAGGGACCACGAGGATGGAAGCTGCCTGGGTCTTTAGACATGTCTCGGAGAGATGATTCTGAAGCTTGTTTAGTCTGTCTTCTGTCCTCATATCTGTTCAGAACACTGGAGATCCTGCAGCGGGAGGTCTCCCTCCATTCAGTGAGGTGCTCTGCAGGATGGCCACCACCTCCTACATGCTGCGGATGCTTTCATGCTGGAGCGGGTCTGGATCATCCTTTTGCCAGGTACAGATGACAGAATGGCATGACCCTATGCTACCATGGGTCAAGGATCTTCATGACCACCCGGGGAAGTCTGCATAGTGCCATCTCTTAAAACCTTGAACTCAGGGGTAGAAGGTAACTCGGTTCGGTAGCTGTCCTTCATAACAGAAACTGCCCATGCATCTGTGACCTCAAATTCCCAGACAGGAAGAAAACCAGCAAGATGCCAGGCACTGATGAATTGTCAGGAACGAGACACGGAGGGAGTTTCTGCTGTTGCGGAAGCAAGCTGTTGTGTGGAACAGGACCAGCCACCTTTTGGTAGATAGAGGCTTATTAGATTGTTGAAAAGGCATCTGAAGCCCCTCTGGTAACAGTGGAAGCCACAGACTTAGGTGTTGTTTGAAGGTTGGCACCCTGTGTCACCCTTCTTAGGCCCCGCCTCGTCATGATAATCTGCTGCCCAAAAAGGCCTCTAGCAAAGCTAGATCCCTGGGCAGGCTCATAAATCCAGTCTCCAATCCACAGATTTCTGTGACCAAAGCTTGAGACTCCTGCAGTCGGCACTGTGACGATTACCTTGTCAAAAACTAAATCAGAGAACCATTTGACTTGCTGTGGACTCAGCTCAATTAGTCTTGAACCGCATCCTCTTCCCTTTAATGCTTGTCACAAGGTATCCAAGTCTTTCACAACGGAATTGCAGTGTAAGCAATGTAGGAGGATAAGCAGAGTGGCAAAGTCAAACCTGTGAGCGTGTTAGTGTGGTCTTCATCTAGCGGGGCAGTCATCCTCAGATAGGGGGTCATACCACCAATCAAACCCAATAGCCAAGGATTAACTGAACAGACGGGGCCAGGATATGACCATCCCACTCTAGATTTTATATCATCATCAGAAATTGAGGCTTCTTCCACTGACCAAGAATGATGTGTCTGATGTCACCATTGAGTAACATCCAGGCCACCTCTGATATTCAGATAACAGTGTATGAAACCAGAAGAGGAAGGACGGTAGGAGTCCAGATTCACCCGGAGATGGACAATAATACATCATTTGGAACATAGCACCCCATAACCTCAAGATCTGTTTTCTCCCCCAAAGGAACTAGATCCCTTTCTACCTGCTATGACCATTGTATGTTATCTGATGTACCACCCCGCAACATGAGTAAGTAGCTTTACCAAATTGCATATGTGTACCTGCTATGATTCTTGTATGTATTCGGATGTAGCTCCCCGCAACAGGAGTAGCTTTACCAAACTGCAAATGCATACCTACTACGACTATTGTATGTATTCGGATGTAGCTCTCCATAACATGAGTAGTTTTACCAAATTGCATATGCGTACCTACTACGACTATTGTATGTATTCGGATGTAGCTCCCTGCTACATGAGGAGTAGCTTTCCCAGTCGGTATATATGCAACCACTATGTCCCAAGTATGCACTTTCTGTAACTGGCGCCTAGATACCGCAGGGTTTTGTGCGCTGTAATAAATAAAATAAATAAAGATGATGAGGGAATGTGTCTCCTGCTGGACTTCCTCCGACCTTGGCCCCTTTTGGCAGACTCTGATGCAGCTGCTAATCGGAGACATTGTGCCCTCAGGAACTGCAACACCTGTGCCTGCTCCTTACACTCCTTGCTGCAGCTGCTATGGGCACTCTGTAATCGAACCAAAGACCAGAACACGAAGCACTGGGCAAAAACATAAGTATATAGTTGCACTCACCATTCTCTCCCCACCGGTTCCATTGCAGCTGCTGAAGGGGAGTATAGGCAGCGGCCCACTTCGGCAGAACACACTGCAGTTTCCAGGTGGGAGCAGTTGCCAAGTTCGTCGCTTTGATAACCATTTGTAAATTGAGTCTTTTACAAAGATGATTAATGGAGGACATGTTAATCTGTTTGAGATACTGATAATTTGGGACCAAATTTCCTTAAATGAAGTTAGAGATTGTATTGAGAGGAGATAATTATTTTTTGCAATAATTGTCATCAATGGTGTCGCAATAGAATTAGCGAAGATGAAACTGGATGATAAAATTGTTTTGTATGTATTTGTGATGGAAAAGGTGAAAGGTGTGTAATAAACAAAGCAGCATTGTAAAAAGAAATGTTTTATAAAAAGAAGCAAAAAACAAGGGGGGTCCTGGGAGTCCCTCTACTGGCCATTAGTCCCGGTTTTGAGAGTCGTACCCAGATTCTTTAGCTTACTATCTCTTTCACAGTGGAGAAATATCCCAAACATATCAGTCTTTGTCCTGCCCTGGGGCAGTCCAGCACCTAAATGCTAGGCAATTCTCCTCTGAACAAGAGTACCAACAGCAACCCCAGACACGTGTTTGAGTCTGGTTGGACCTCATCAGTAGGGTGGAGCTGTGCTTCTCTAAGAATAGTGACCAAGAGGTCCACGTCTGGATTCCCCAAGTAGCTTAGGGTGAGCCCCAAAGTTACTTAAATATGCAAATTAACAAGGGGTCCTGGGAGTCCCTCTGCCAGAGATTAGTTCTGCTTATGAGAGACTTACGCAGAGTCTTTAGCTCACTATCTTTCACAGAGAAGAAATATCCCAAAGCAACCCCAGACACAGAGGCGTAGCCAGTTTTGTCTAGGAAACGGGGCCTGTAGCTAATGTAGTTGGGTCCACTGCACTGACAAAAATATCTGTAAATGCCCACACAGCGCTGCTGAGTGGGCATTTACAGATTTTGGGTGGGCATTGCCCCTCAGGCCCTACCCTGTCTACACCTCTGCCCAGACACATGTTTCAGACTGGCTGGACCTCATTAGTAGGGTGGCTTCTCGAAGAGCAATGAGCTTCGGCCCACATCTGGATTACCCTAGTAATTTAGGGTGAGACCCAAAGTTACTTTATGCAAAAAACAAGGGGGGGGGTCTTGGGAGTCCCTCTGCCGGCCATTAGTCCCGTCCCTGTTTTGAGAGTTTTACCCAGATTCCTTAGCTCACTATCTCTTTCACCGAAGAGAAATAACTATAACGGATCATTCAAATGGATTGTGTCCTCCCACGTATTCCGTATCTTTGATATTTCTAATATCTCAGCTTTGCTGCCTCTGCATTTATTTTTTAGCAGTGGGCACTGTTCGTCGATACCTGTCGACTCGATGAGCTTTGGGAGAGAGCATAGAGGGAAAATTGCAGCAGGTAACCCCAGAAATCCCCTCCTACTCCACCTAAACGAAAAACCTCTGACGAGTCGAGGACAACGTCTCCTCATCGTAAAAGATCCAAATGTTCCCGTTCACAAAGTGGTTCTCACCTTTCGTCGACTTCAAGGCATGGGGGAAAAAAGGCGTCATAGGTCGCCATCATCCTCGTCATCTAGTTCAGCCGAATGGGTTATTTGACCCACCAAATCCAGTTCACCAGCCCAGTGGGGGAGGAGTTTAGACTCTGAATGTTAAGGGTCTTCGAGAACATGGCCTTTCCCCCCTCGAAAACACCTAAAGGCAATGCTCCAGTAGAAAGACCTCGGAAGCACAAGAGCTGTGCGTCTTCGGACCCGGCCGCCAAGTCTCATCGACGTCGAAGGAGACCATTATGTCAGGACCGAAAAGTGTGTCATCAGCGCCGATTTCACTGGAGAAGCCATCAATGTCTTGAGTGTCGACTTCCTCGATGCCACAGGTGTCGATTCCATCGACACAACCGTCAAAACTATCTACGATTCTGTCTAAACCATCAACGCTTTTATCGACACCATCGATGTCGACAAACAATGTCAACTTCTGTTGAAAAACCTTACAATCCTCTGCCATGTTTAGACTTCTTCAAGTCTCTCTCTTCAATGTATGAAGAGGCAGAGGAGTCTTCTGATGAGGAAAGGTCCTTTGGGGTGCAATATAAGACATCATCACTACCTGAGGCACTCATATCAGAGGACTCTCGCATGAAGAACTTACAAGAGTGTCTTCATGAGGCAAGTAGGATGGACAGCTCTCCTGAGGTTGAATTCGTAAGGGCAGACCCTGGGGACCACGCGGAGGTAACATACAGACAGCTAATAGCAAGGGTCATGGAATATATGGAATGGTCGAGACCCACACCTGTTTTTGAACAGGATGATCTCCCCCAACATATTGGACAGACGGCCACAGGGGGATCCTATTGTCCCTTTTCACCAAGCCCTGCAAAGGAGGGTGGCCTATAATTGGGAGGCAACGCAGCTTATTCTAGCTGTAAACAAAAAGCTGACAGCTAGGTACAGAGTCTCCAGCTCTGATCCTTTTTACAGCTCAAAACATCCTACTCTAGAAAGCCTTGTAGTGCAGGCAGCTAATTCCACAGGCAGACAAAATGCCTACCCCACCATACCTCAAGATAGAGATGACAAGAGGTATGACGCCATGGCCAAGAACGTTTTTTCGGCCGGCAGTATGGCTTTGAAGTCGGCCAACGCTACGTGCACGCGAGGGAGATTCACACACACCCTTTGGGAGTGCATTTCTTTGGCAGTTGACCATATCCCTGAGGGGGAGGAGCGAGACGGTTTCCTTAACATTGTCAAGCATGGGAAAGACGCAATGTGCAAGTCCCCCCCCAGACTGATCTCGACTCTGTTGGCAGTATCGGCAGAGCTATGGCCGCCAGTACAATGATACACAGATTTGCTTGGTTGTGAAAGTTAGGATTTGCCCCAGACGTACGATCCAGGCTTCTCAGCATGCCCTTTGATGGCACACATTTATTTGGAAACAAAGCTGATGAGAGTTTGGAGATGCTGCAACCTTCCAAGGTGGCGGCAAAATCCCTTGGAGCTGCAATAAGACAAACTGCAAACTGCCCCACATGTATGCCCTGGAGGGGTAGGTCCTTTCGCCATTATTACACATTTGGAAGGGGCAGAGGACAGCCAGCTCAAAGAGGACAGAGACGATTCCCCAGTGGTGAATGGGGAAGAAGTACTAAGACCGCAACAGCAGCGGCTGCCTTACCCTCAGCCACTGCGTCAGTCGCTCCAAAACCTCTCTGAGGTCTTCGTTCACAAGACTGCAGTAGGAGGCAGGTTGTCACAGCATCTGTCAAGATCCAGGTCTACCTCCGCTTTCTCCTCACCTGACTCCCCTGAGGTAAATCCTTGAAGGTCAGTCTCAGTCTTCTGGGGTCTCCTCTTCGTCCTTGAACCTTTGACTCCAGGTACTCGAACTTTCTTTTCGTGTAGGAAAGGTCTGGCCCCTCCGGAGGCCACCTTGGCAGAGGTTAAGACCTGCCCTCGGGGAACCCAGGGGGCCAGCCTCAGTTCTAGGGAAAAAGCTCGAAGGCAGAAAAAACCCTAGTCCATAGATGGGTTCAGATGATGAGTTCAAGAGATGGCACAGATCTTCAGGTACAATGTCCGGGATAATATTAATCGTGGAATACACAATCCGAAGAGAGGGTACTAATAACAATGGATAAAGAGAAGAAGAGAGAGCAAGGAAGAAAAACAACAAAAGTAAGGAAGGAGGAATAACGAAGAAAGGGGTGGAATACAAAGAATGAAGAAAGTAGCGGAGAGCAGAAAACAAGGAGGAAGTAAGTTAACGGTAATACACACAAGAGGAGAAGCAAAAGGGAACACCTTATTAAGCTCCGCTGAACGCGGCGCAGAGAGGCGACGCCGAGGCCGCCAGCAAGAAGGAGGCAGGAAGCCGAGCGGACAGGGAGGTAAGCAAGGAGTCTGGAAGGGTTCCGTGAAAGAGGAGCCGACGCCGACTACACAGAGCGGTAGGCGAGCTAGAGTAGCCAGAAGGAGAGGAGGAAAACCAACAACTGAACAATTAAGGAAGGCGGAAAAAATAGAAGTACGGAACTAAGGAGGACAGGTAGAAAGAGAGGGATATTAGTGTAGTACTGTCAGGTTGGAGCGACATATTCTTTTACATACAGTATCATACACTCATTTACATTGGGTCAGGGGAGACACATATTTAGTATAGAAAGGTTTTGGGAAGTTATTATGGGTTATATTTTTAAACAGCCAATTTTGCCCTTAACCTTCATTGCAGTCTATGGAAAATGCCCCAAGCCAAGATGGAGGTTCTCAGTCTAAATTCTAATTGGCTGGAGATTGTTTATAGGGAGGACAGTGAACATTCTAAACTGCCTTTCATAGTCTTTGCCCAGCTGAGAGGTTGTGTGCTATGCTGCTCCTGCTTAACTTGTTCAAGGGTGTCAAGTTTCAAGCAGTCGAGCGGCATCTTTGAAAATATAACAGGAGTCGTGTATGGAGTTTGGTGGAGACACAGGACAGGAGTGAGAAATTTCCAATTTTCTGAGAAAAGAAGTTTTCAAGACTCAATCACAAGATAAGTGACTTTCCATGTTTTGATGAACTTTGTAAAAAGGTTATATTAATTTAAAAGGATTGAAATTGCAAACCTGTATCTAAAAACTGAAGCGCGTACGTTTGTTTTCTTTCCTACGCGTGATTTTTTTTTCCGTTACCTTGAGCCTGCGCGTGTGACTCTGAGCGTGAGAGTGAAGCGTGAGCGTGAACTTTGGACTCACGTTTACTGTTCATATACGCGAGGGTTTTGCTACGTGAGTTCACGTGTGTATTTTATTACGCGTTTCGTATCTGCGCGTGCGCAAGAACAAATCTATGTGGAGCTTCCGCGCAAGCTCTCAGAAGTGTCACGTGATAATATAAAAGCGCGTGTGCTTTTTTCCCGCGATTTGGTTTTTGCGCGTATGCATATTTTTTCGTGGGTTGGACTTTAGCGCGAGTGTGTTTAACTCGCGTCTTGGACTTTAGCGCTTGTGCGTCTTACCCGCTATTTGGATTTTCAGCGCGTGTGCGTATTTCCCGCGACTTGGAGTAAAGCGCGTGTGTTTTTTTCCCCGGGTTGGATTTTCAGCGCGTGTGCGTATTTCCCGCGACTTGGATTAAAGCGCGTGTGTTTTATCCCGCGGTTTGGATTTTCAGCGCGTGTGCGTATTTTCCCCGACTTGGATTAAAGCGCGTGTGTTTTATCCCGCGGTTTGGATTTTCAGCGCGTATGTGTTTTACCCGCGGTTTGGATTTTAGCGCGTGTGCTGGATTTTTCCACGTGAAGATTTCATCGCAAGTTTTAAATTCGTTCCAGAGTAAAAGACACTCTAAAAAGAAAATATAAATACAAGAACTTAAAAGAACTTCCTTAAAACTTATTTAAAGAATTTTAGACCTTGTTCAAGAATCTTGAGGTTGAGAAGACGAACTACAAAGTTAAATATTACATTCATGGACCTTCTGAGAAGGCTGAATGATCTTTAAGATTCTGATCAACAAGTAAGGAAGTCTTGTCTGCTTATCACTTCTCTGGGCATACTGAAGAGAAGTACCAGGTATGGTTTTTGACTATTTTGGTAAAGGATATAGAGCTTTAAGGTTAGTATAGTAACCCATTGAGTAATGAGGTGTATTACATGTTTATGTTTTAACTACAGGTGAAGAACCAGCGAGTTGATAGCTTCCAGCCTGGTGTTTGTTTATTTGTCCCTTCCCCCTTTCCCCTGGAAGTGAGGTAAACTGAGCGGTTATATATATATTATCAGCGCAGAGTGCCACATTTTGGGTGGATTGTCGGGGGTTCAGCAGCTTCCGCAGACACCAGGATCTCAGCCTGACAAGTACAGGCTACTACAGGAGGGCTATAGAGGAATCAACAGCACGGGAAGGAAGAACGAGTACACAGGTCTCGGAGCGTTGAATGAAAACAAACACAGATACAACGTGCCGAGTAGTGGGCGGGGCCTAGATTTATAGGCACCAGCGCCATGTTGGGTGAGGACTAGAAAGTTCATCGAAGTCTGAACTTCCACCGACTCCAGCATTTCCAATCCTGGGTCCTGACAGTATGCCCCCTTCCTCTCGGGGGACCCCCGGGTTTGCCCGGGTGGAGACGATGGAACCTTCTCAGAAGTCTGGGGGCATGAATATGGCTTACCGGTTCCCAGGACCTTTCTTCCACTGGATAGCCTTTCCAGTGAACCAGGTATTGGAGACGACCTTTGCGGTATCTGGAATCCACCAGGTATGCCACTTCATATTCTTCTGGAATCGGTCTTACCTGGGCCCGACCCTTGTGAATGGGTCTAAGGAACGGATCTTCCTTATATTCTTTGAGCAAGGAGACATGAAAAACCGGATGAACTCTCTTGAGATAGTCTGGAAGTTTGAGCTTATAAGCAACAGGGTTTATTTGTTGTAGAATAGGAAATGGTCCAAGAAACTGAGGGGAAAACTTTCCAGCATGAACCCATCTAGGTAGAAATCTGGTAGATAACCAGACTAATTGTCCTAATCCCCAGTTGGGATTAGATCCCCTTTTCTTATCTGCCCATCTCTTCTGAGTTTGTTGACTGACCTGATGTGCCTTCTTGGCGAGTTCATGAACTTCATGTATTTCCTGCAAGATACCATCCAAGGCAGGGATCTTCGTGGTTGGAGAGCTGAGCCCAGGTAGGTGTTGGGGATGAAACCCATAGGTGCACAAAAAAGGACTCATTTGGATTGACGTATGCAGTGAATTATTATAAGCAAACTCTGCTTGCGAAAGGAAATGGTGCCACCTTTCTTGTTGTGGACTGCAGAAACACCTCAAGTATTGCTCCAGACTGGCATTTAACCTTTCCATCTGCCCATTACTCTGAGGGTGGTAACCCGAGGAAAGGGCTCGGTGAATACCCAAAGTCTGACAAAGCGAAGCCCAAAATTTAGACGTGAACTGAGGTCCCCGATCGGATACTATAGTCCGGGGTAACCCATGCAGACGGACTATGTCTCGGAGAAAGACATCTGCGGTCTCTGAAGCGGAAGGTATTTGTTTGAATGCAGAAAAGTGGGCCAGCTTACTGAAAGAGTCTATTGTGACCATGATTACCGTCATGCCGTCAGAAGGTGGGAGGTCGACAATGAAGTCCGTAGAAATATGTTCACATGGTCGTGACGGTAAGGAATGTTGCTGCAAGAGACCGAGCGGCTTACCCGTTCGGTATTTATTAGAGGCACAAATCGAGCATGAAGTAACATACTGGTACACATCCGTTCTTAAATTTGGCCACCAGAAACCTCTTTGTAGTAGTTCATAGGTCTTTCTAATGCCAGGATGTCCCGTCAAGTGAGAATCATGACACCAGGATAGGATGAGTTTCTGGAGTCTCTTAGTAGGATTGAAAAGGGCGTCCTCATGGTAATATAATCCATCACTACCTTGGATGACTGTAGAAGGGAGTTCTGTGCAAGTCTGATATTGAGGTACCAGATCTTGGAGGAAGGAAACAGTGGATGCTAAGACCTTGCGATTGGGGAAAATACGGTCATGTCCTTCGTAATTCCCTAAGCTGTTCCCAATGCTTCGTGACAAGGCATCCACCTTCTTATTTTCAGAGCCAGGAATGTATGTCAATACAAAATCGAACTGCAAAAAAAAATAAGCCCATCGAGCATGACGGGCATTGGTACATTCCATCTGAGGTTACGATGGTCAGTTCTGATCACAAAACAATGGATTGCACCCTGTAGGAGATGGCGCCACTCTTGGCAAGCTAATTTGATGGCCAAAAGCTCTCTTTCCAGGATTGAGTAATTTCGTTCGCTACTGGTAAGGGTCTTTGAGAAATATGCCACTGGGTGTTCGTAGTTATCAGCAGCCTTCTGCAAGAGGATGGCACCTATTGCCCCTATTGACGCATCAGTTTCTAAAATGTAAGGTTTAGTCTGATCCGGCTGTACCAAAATGGGAGCAGAGGAGAAACACTCCTTAAGGGTTTGAATAGCCCTCTGTTGTTCCTCTCCAAAGATGAACTTGACACCCTTTTTTAGCCGGGAAGTAAAAGGAAGCACCACGTTGCAGAAATTGGGAATGAGCCTCCTATAAAAGTTGGCTAATCCTAAAAAGCTTTGTAGCTCCTTGACAGTGCTGGGTTCTCTCCATTCCCCGATAGCCTTCACCTTAATGAGATCCATCTCTATGCCCTTACCGGACAGAATGAATCCTAGGTAGGATACCGAAGTGGCTTCGAATTGGCATTTCTCGGGTTTAACCAAAAGCTTGTGATCCTGAAGTCACTGTAGTACCCTCTTAACCAGTAACCTATGCTCAGGTAACATCTGGGAGAGTACCAGGATATCATCCAGATATACCACAACCGATACGAACAACATATCGGCAAATACCTTGTCCATGTACCTCTGAAAAACGGCAGGGGCATTGACAAGGCCAAATGGCATCACCCTGTATTCGAATAGTCCAAAAGGGGTGCAGAATGCCGTCTTCCATTCATCCCCTTGTCTTATTCTTAAGAGGTGGTACGCGCCCCTTAAATCCAGCTTGGTGAAGTAAATAGCCCCCTGTACCGCCTCCAGGATGTCTCGGATCAATGGCATGGGATACCTGTCCCTAATAGTCACCTTATTTAGCCCTCTATAGTCGATGCATGGGCGTAATTCAGCACTATCCTTCTTCGGAATGAAGAACAATGAGGCTCCACAAGCGGATCTTGACTACTGGATGAGCCCATTCTGTAGATTGGAGTCCAGATAGTTTCGCAGGACTTTCCTTTCAAGGAGAGACAAAGGGTACATCCGCCCGAATGGAACCACAGCGTCAGGAACAAGGTCAATCCCACAGTCTTCTGCTCTGTGGGGAGGCAATTCTCGGGGTTGAATGTCTAAAAACACCTCGGAAAACTCCTGATACTGTGTTGGAATCGAGGCGATTAGAGCCGGACCTAGGGCTGGACCCGACGTCACTTCTTCGTATGTGGAGAATACAGACTGGTTCATACAGGTCGACTTGCAAAAGAGTGAGTTAAAACTCACTTTATTGGCCTTCCAGTCTATGTGAGGATTGTGTTTTCTTAACCAAGGGATTCCAATGACCACAGGAAAGTGTGCAGCTCGGATCTGATCGAATACCAAATATTCTGAATGATGACTCAGCTCCATCCTTAAGGGTATCGTCTCTCTGGTAATTGGTCCGGAGGACAAAGGCCTGCCATCCACACCTTCCACCAGAATCAGAGTAACCTTAGGTTTAGTGGATACTTGATGTTCCCGTGCCCAGTTGGAGTCCATAAAGTTCCCGGCTGCTCCACAGTCTAACATGGCAAGCACCTCGGTGGGACCGGAGTCGGATAGCCACAATCTGACTCGGAACACCATCAGACTGTTCTCCTCAGGGTTGTTCATGGTTCTTGAGTGGTTGCAAGGGTACTTGGCACTTCCCCCGAAACTTCACTTGCAGTAGATCGGGGGCTGAAGTTTTCCTTCTGCCTAGGAGGCACTTCCGGACAGTTTCTTAATAAGTGTTTAGAGAAACCGCAATACATACATAATCTGGCTTCCCTTCTACGTTTGCGTTCCTCAGGAGTGAGAGGCCCTCGGGTGGCCCCTATTTGCATGGGTTCTTCAGGAGTGAAATTTGTCCTGGTTGTGGGAGAATGGTTAGGTAGACTGACAGATTGAGGGATGCCTCTGATTCGTCGTCTTTCTTGTCGCCGTTCCGTCAAATGGAATTCTATCTGTAGAGACAAGGTCATCAAATCTTGGCAGGTTACTGGTAGGGCCACACGAGCCAACTCATCCTTGATTTCATCGCAAAGTCCTCTTCTGAATATGGTTTGTTGAGCAGAGTCTGGCCAGTCTGCCTTAGCCGCCAATCTCTGGAAGCGGGATATGTACGTTTGGACGGCTGTATTCCCTTGTATGACATCCAAAATGGCTTCTATAGAAGAGTAGAATACTTCGGGTCTGTCAAATTTTTCCTTGAAGTTTGCTACAAAACGATCATAGTCATTCAAGGAGAGGTTGTTTCTGTCGACCAGCGGGGTAGCCCAGGCTAGTGCGTTCCCTGTGAGATTGGCTATTATAAATCCGACTCTAGATTTTGCTGATTCAAAGGCATGGGTTTGAAAGGCAAAATACACATTACAGGCGTCCAGGAAGTCATACTTGCCGAAAGAAAGGGGCATAGCTGGTAGATCGCCGTGGTCATCTCTATGCAAGACTACCTGCTGTCGGAGAGCAATATTCTCTGTTCTCAGGGCTTGGACTTCGGCCGTAAGGTTCTGCATAGCTGCCACCAATTCTTGGTATTGTTCCAATGAGGCCATGATAGGTGTTGGGCGTTGTATGCTGTCAAGATCCGAGTCTACCTCCCCTTTCTCCTCACCTGACTCCCTGAGGTAAATCCTTGAAGGTCAGTCTCAGTCTTCTGGGGTCTCCTCTTCGTCCTTGAACCTTTGACTCCAGGTACTCGAACTTTCTTTTCGTGTAGGAAAAGTCTGGCCCCTCCGGAGGCCACCTTGGCAGAGGTTAAGACCTGCCCTAGGGGAACCCCAGGGGGCCAGCCCCAGTTCTAGGGAAAAAGCTCAAAGGCAGAAAAAACCCTAGTACATAGATGGGTTCAGATGATGAGTTCAAGAGATGGCACAGATCTTCAGGTACAATTTCCGGGATAATATTAATCGTGGAATACACAATCAGAAGAGAGGATACTAATAACAATGGATAAAGAGAAGAAGAGAGCAAGGAAGAAAAACAACAAAAGTAAGGAAGGAGGAATAACGAAGAAAGGGGTGGAATACAAAGAATGAAGAAAGTAGCGGAGAGCAGAAAACAAGGAGGAAGAAAGTTAACGGTAATACACACAAGAGGAGAAGCAAAAGGGAACACCTTATTAAGCTCCGCTGAACGCGGCGCAGAGAGGCGACGCCGAAGCCGCCAGCAAGAAGGAGGCAGGAAGCCGAGCATCAGGGAGGTAAGCAAGGAGTACGGAAGGGTTCCGTGAAAGAAGAGCCGACGCCGACTACACAGAGCGATAGGCGAGCTAGAGTAGCCAGGAGGAGAGGAGGAAAACCAACAACTGAACAATTAAGGAAGGCGGAAAAAATAGAAGTACGGATCTAAGGAGGACAGGTAGAAAGAGAGGGATATTAGTGTAGTACAGGTTACTACGGGAGGGCTATCGAGGAATCAACAGCACGGGAAGGAAGAACGAGTACACAGGTCTCGGAGCGTTGAATGAAAACAAACACAGATACAACGCGCCGAGTAGTGGGCGGGGCCTAGATTTATAGGCACCGGCGCCATGTTGGGTGAGGACTAGAAAGTTCATCGAATCATTTCCAATCCTGGTTCCTGACAGCATCTGACAGAATGGCAGGCTATTACTTCAGATGTATGGGCATTGGAAACAGTTGCCCAAGGTTACTGCCTCCCTTTTCTGCAAAAACCTCAGATTCATCAACTAGGAACAACTCGTTGAAGGTTCCAGATCTGCTCCTTATGCAGGAGATTTTAACCCTGCTAGAGGTGCTATAGAACCAGTACCTGTAGCGGAGAGGAAGAAGGGTTGGTAACTCCCCATATTTTCTAATTCCAAAGAAGGGTGGAGGATTGAGACCCATCTTGGACTTAAGAGACTTGAACAAGCTCCTCAGGAAGGACAAGTTCAAGATGGTGAATCTTTCCCAGATCCTTCAGGCCCTCCAGTTTCAGGATTGGATGGTATCATTGGACCTCCAGGATGCTTACTTTCATGTGCGATCCATCACAAGTACAGACAGTACCTGGGGTTCGCCGTTGTCGGTTCTCAGTATCAGTTTCGGGTTCTACCATTTGGGCTGACCTCCGCCCAAGGGGTTTCACCAAGCTAATGGCGTTTGTGGCAGCGAGTCTCAGGAGAGGGGGGGGATTCATCTCGACCCCTACCTGGACATTTGGCAGTTCCCCCAGAACAGGCCTTGGGACATCTCAGCTCCACCTGTCACTCCCTTCACAGGCTGGGCTTCTCACTCAACTTCAAGAAGACAAAATTCCAGAATGCCCAACATCTACCAGCCTTCGTTTTTTTTTCTGAGGCTGCTCGGTCTCATGCCATCCTGCATTTTTCTGGTGCCTGAGGCTCACCCGAGAATAAGATTTCTCAATTGGGCTCTCATGACCCAGTGGTCACAGTTCTTAGGAAGGATGTCAGATCTCCTACAAATCTCAAACAGAGTCTTGCTGGATCTTCAGTGGTGGGCCTGTCGGGAGAACATCTTGAAAGGAGAACCTTAACCATGGCCGGAGATCACAGTAGTGACGACGCCTCAGTCACGGGTTGGGGAGCCCATACCAACGATTTGATAATCAGCGGTCGTTGGTCTCCATCAGAGTCCAAACTACATATCAACCTTTTAGAGCTGAGGTTAATCAGACTAGCGCTGAAGGCTTTTCTGCCCTCTGTATGAGGAAAGAATGTCCTGATAATGACGGACAACACAGTGGCCATGTACTACCTCAACAAGAGAGGAGGTGTATGGTCACTACCACTGTGCAGAGAGGCAATGCAGCTCTGGTTCTAGGCAATACAAGGAGGAATCTCTGTCAGCAGTTCACCTAGCCGGAGAGAAGAACACAAAGGCAGACACTCTGAGCAGGCAGAGCACAGTCTCCCACGAGTGGGAACTAGCTCAGGAAGTCCTTCAGGAGATCTTCACCCTTTGGGGAACCCCTCAAGTGGATCTTTTCGTGACCAGTGCCAACAGGAAGTGCGAACTGTACTGCTAATGGGAATTTCCCCCAGGAGGAGCTCTAGGAGATGCGTTCATGGTGGACTGGGAATTTCCACTCCTGTACACGTTTCCTCTAGTCCCCGTAATTCCTCATGTAATTAGGAGGTTGAGAAGGTTCAATAAATCCATGATCCTAATTGCCCCGGACTGGGCCAGGAGGACATGATACCCGCAGCTTCTGGACATGTCCAGCTGCCCTCTGATTCGTCTTCCACAAAGAGAGGACCTTCTCTCATGAGAGGCGGGTCAGGTTCTCCATCCGGATATCAGGACTCTCAGCCTTCACGCATGGTTTATGAGAGGCTGAGATACAAGGATTGGCACCTCCCGGATGACGTAATGGAGGTTTTGCTTTCGGCCAGAAGACCAGCAACAAAATCTTTATACCGCTGCCGCTGGAATAAGTTCTGCAGCTGGTGTAGAGATAAGAATGTTGACACTTTCTCATGTAATACACCAATGGTGTTATCCTTTCTATTACATCTGGCAAATCTGGGGCTCCAGATTGGTACCATCAAGGGATATCTGGCAGCGCTTTCTATTTTTAAGCGCACTTCAGAGGAAGTCTCCTACTTTAAGATTCCTTTAGTAGTCGTTTTTAAAAGGGACTAACTAATGTTTACCCTCCAATCCCGTTTCAAGTCCCACTATGGGATCTTAACTTGGTGTTAAACTTCTTGATGGGAACTCCTTTCGAGCCGTTACATTCTTGTCCATTAAGACTTCTAACTCTGAAAACTGTCTTCTTAGTGGCAATAACATCAGCCCGAAGGGTGAGCTACAGGCGTTAGCCTGCAAGCCTCCTCATACTGTCTTTTATAAAGACAGAGTGGTATTAAAAGTGAAGCCTACTTTTCTCCCCAAAATTGTCTTCGAGTTTCATATTACTAAAAAAATAAAACAACCTTCTCTTTATCCTCCTCCACATACTGGGAAGGAAGAAGAAAGACTTCACAGGCTTCATCCTAGACGTCGACTGAGCGTTTACATCTCCAGATTGGCTAAATTGTGTCCGGATGACCAGTTATTTGTGGGCTATTCAGGTCACAAATTAGGACTGGCCATGACTAAGCAAACTATATCCAGGTGGATCATACCAATTCTATCATATCAGAATGTTACAGACTGGTAGTTAAAGGGACCCCCCCCACCACCCAGAACATCTAAGAGCTAATTTGACCAGGGGCATTGCCACTTCATCCGCCTTGCAGAGGGGAGTTCTGATAAAAGATATATGTGCAGCTGCCACATGGTTGTCTGTGCACACCTTTTCTAAACATTACAGTTTAGACTTCTCCTCTGGTCGAGATTCTGTTTTATGGAAAAGCAGTTTTGCACTCAGTGTATACATAACCACACTAATGTCTACTCCCTCCACAAAATTAAGTAAACTGCTTTGGGAGTGTATCAAAGAGAAGGAATACGTGGGAGGACACAATCCATTCTAAGAACAAGTTATTACCCATGGTAACGTTCTTTTGACTGGATGTTCCTCCCACATATTCCTTATCCCCCAATCCCCCCTCCCCCCAACCTACCCTGCAGTCTACGCTCTCTCAGGGGGAGTAACCATCAAATACAAGGTAAAGCTCCACTCATCAATATGGAACTGAGGCCAACGGGCACTGCACGTGGTACATATACCAGAGGTGATGTTGACATCGAGACGGAGGCCTCAGAGGGACATCGAGTCGACAGGCATCGACGTACAGCACCCTCTGTGGAAAAAAAATGTCAGAGGCAGCAAAGCAGAGATATTGGAAATATCAAAGATAAGGAATATGTGGGAGGAACATCCAGTCGAAAGAACGTTACCATGGGTAAGTAACTTGTTCGTCATTGTCCTGAGGTGGGGCAGTCCAGCACTGAAATGCTAGCCAATTCTCTTTTGAACAAAAGTACCGACAGCAGTAGGATGGAGCTGTGCCTAAGAGCAGTGAGCAAGGGGTCCACATCTGGATTACCCTAGTATTTTAGGGTGAGACTCAAAGTTACTTTAACTATGCAAAAAACAAGGGGGGTCCTGGGAGTCCCTCTTAGTCCAGGATTTGAGTTTTCCCCAGATTCATTAGCTCACTATCTCTAAAAGAAAAGAAGCCCAGCCTCAATGGAGTGCGCGCTCCCGGTCAGAAAAGAAATCCCATTATAGAACAGTGAATGTGTGGGCCTTCTGGTGCTGGGAGGGCTTCATGTATTCCCAGGGACCTACGGCACCAAGGACAGGTACTTTTGGTACATATATACTACTTCTGCTTACTGTTGCAGTCTGATCCCAGCTTTGCCTGGAATTGCAGGATGCATCCCTGTCTGAAAGCAAAGCACTCGCTGGAAGGCAGCATACAAGTTATAGCACTATATTAACCATCAAAACAAACAATTTGAAGTAAACAAGTAAATTGCAAGATCGCAAGGATGGTCAGTAAGCCAATCAAAAGGTGATCTTCCTTAGTTTCCCAGATGCCCCAAATTAATCTCATTGAACATGGGTTTACAGGAAAAGGAACCACCTTTCTGTGGTGAAGAGGAAGACACTGGCTTTACTCTGTAGGTGGTGGTAAGGCAGGCTCAGATTGCACCACAGTACACAGATGAAAGCTTAAAAAAACAAAAGTCTTAGCAGATTACTAAAAATATATTACCTTTTATTTACAGAAAAATACCAATTATGTTAGAAGAGCTGTTACTTATTCAAAGAACAGTAGCATTTGACTCCTGCACCTTGCTCAAGCAATGCTGCTTGGGAACCTTTTTCACTGAAAGTTATGAGCAATGGCAAGTACTGGCATAGTTCCCGGCTTAGTTAGAGTTGAATTCTTGCAGGAGTTCAGGCTTAATGTTGAGCAATGGTAAGTATTGGCATAGTCCCCGGCCTATTAGAGTTGAATTCTTGCAGGAGTTCAGGCTTAGTGTTGAGCAATGGTAAATATTGGCATTGTCCCCGGCCTAGTTAGAGTTGAATTCTTGCAGGAGTTCAGGCTTAGTGTTGAGCAATGGTAAGTATTGGCATAGTCCCCGGCCTAGTTAGTTGAGGCTTAGTGTTGAGCAATGGTAAGTATTGGCATAGTCCCCCGCCTAGTTAGAGTTGAATTCTTGCAGGAGTTCAGGCTTAGTGTTGAGCAATGGTAAGTATTGGCATAGTCCCCCGCCTAGTTAAGAGTTGAATTCTTGCAGGAGTTCAGGCTTAGTGTTGAGCAATGGTAAGTATTGGCATAGTCCCCGGCCTAGTTAGTTGAGGCTTAGTGTTGAGCAATGGTAAGTATTGCCATAGTCCCCGGCCTAGTTAGTTGAGGCTTAGTGTTGAGCAATGGTAAGTATTGGCATAGTCCCCGGCCTAGTTAGTTGAGGCTTAGTGTTGAGCAATGGTAAGTATTGGCATAGTCCCCCGCCTAGTTAGAGTTGAATTCTTGCAGGAGTTCAGGCTTAGTGTTTGGTACTCTCACAGCTAGTCAGCATGGAACCATTCCAAACACAGTGTCAGCCCTCAGTGCAAAGACTAGCGGTCTGAACTGTTAGACGGTAAACGGAAAGGCTGAGTTCTCAGGACTGGCCGTTGATAATGCTAAACAGTAGTCTGTTGGTACAACACTATGTACTGAAGGTGTATTGCAGAGGCTGGCCTCCTTGCAGTAAGGCTGTCCTCAGGACACAGTTGCTATCACTGCGTGCATTGCAGTTCCTCAGCCACTGGTAGGGATGGGTGGCAGAACATTTCCATCTTTACAGGTGCTTTACTCTGCACTCAGCTGAACTGTTCAAAGCAGCTAGGCTTTCTTCACCTGCAGGGTAGGGATCTCTCAAGAACACACTTTAGGCATGTGCGGGAGACAATCTCAACCAAGATGCAACACAAAGGCATACTGCCCCCACACAATGTTCAATGGGGGCACACTGCAGGGTAAACCCATTTGCAGAGCTGGGCATTGTTTTTGAATGGGCACAAGCAGGACAGCAAAGTGTTGTGACATGGTGGCACTTCTTGTCCAGAGAAGGCAGTCATGTCACAAGATGAAGGGTAGGCTCAGCAGTAACGAGCGGGCAGGCAGCCGAGCCGTCCCAGGCATAGACAGCCAAGAGAAGAGGCCTGATCCAGCCTTTGAGTTAGTGGACTGGCTGTCCACCCAGCGCTCAACTATTGGCCCAGCAGGATGAGGAGCTCCAGACTACGTGTGATTCAGGCCACAATTTGTACTGAAGAGTTAGACTCCTAGTGCAAAGGGGCTTATTGCACAGGGCAGGCATATGATTAGTTCACATCTCTCATTCATACAAGGTACATCTCCCTCAACACTGGGCTGTCTTTGGTGCTTACTGGAGTGGTAGAAAGGAAGACATTAGACAGTGTGGAAATATCCTGGCAGCAGTTTGTGAAATTTCTATGTAAACACTTCCCACTACTGCAAATGAATAGAACCATCGAGACATTGCAATTCTCCTCAGTGATCGCTGGCGAATGCCAAGAAACTTTCATCTACAGTGGCCAGATAGCTGGGGGGGTTATGAGAATTCTTCTCGGGACATTGATTCATTTCATAAGTACACATCATTCATGCAAAACAGTGGGGGGAAGCTTTTGCCACAGCTTTAAAGAAAGAAGAAAGCAGTGCAAACTGGCCTTGTATTCTATAAAGGTCACAGCAGCCAACTGTTTTAATCGTGTTACTTTAAAATGAGAATCGCTGTACTAACAGGACTAGAGATGTTTGTACATCTCTGAACTATTTAGCATGTGCTATTCTCATATGAACGTTAAAGCACAGAGATGGTAATGCAGGCCCTGCACACAATAGTGTGAGCATTTCAACAAAAACACAGAAACACATCTAGGGGAAACAACACACACTGTGTAAACCTGCTTTACATACAAAGTTAAAGCACAATAACTTAAGGGCACCCAACAATGGGGGCAGATACCTGATACCTGAAAGGGGCAGAGTCTATGACAGAGAAGCAGTCACTGGAAAAGTGGCGATACCTGAAGGGGGAAGAGTCTATGACACAGAAGAGGTCACTGGAAAAGTGGCGATACCTGAAGGGGGCGGAGTCTATGATAGAGAAGAGGTCACTGGCAAAGGGGCGATACCTGAAGGGGCGGAGTCTATGACAGAGAAGAGGTCACTGGAAAAGTGGCAATACCTGTAGGGGCGGAGTCTATGACAGAGAAGAGGTCACTGGAAAAGTGGCGATACCTGAAGGGGGCAGTCTATGACAGAGAAGAGGTCACTGGAAAATTGGCGATACCTGAAGGGGGCGGAGTCTATGAAAGAGAAGAGGTCACTGGGAAAGTGGCGATACCTGAAGGGGGCAGAGTCTATGACAGAGAAGAGGTCACTGGAAAAGTGGCGATACCTGAAGGGGCGGAGTCTAGGACAGAGAAGAGGTCACTGGTGGCGATACCTGAGGGGGGCAGAGTCTACGACAGAGAAGAGGTCACTGGAAAAGTGGCGATACCTGAAGGGGCGGAGTCTAGGACAGAGAAGAGGTCACTGGAAAAGTGGCGATACCTGAAGGGGGCAGAGTCTATGACAGAGAAGAGGTCACTGGAAAAGTGGCGATACCTGAAGGGGCGGAGTCTAGGACAGAGAAGAGGTCACTGGTGGCGATACCTGAGGGGGGCGGAGTCTACGACAGAGAAGAGGTCACTGGAAAAGTGGCGATACCTGAAGGGGCGGAGTCTAGGACAGAGAAGAGGTCACTGGAAAAGTGGCGATACCTGAAGGGGGCAGAGTCTAGGACAGAGAAGAGGTCACTGGTGGCGATACCTGAGGGGGGCAGAGTCTACGACAGAGAAGAGGTCACTGGAAAAGTGGCGATACCTGAAGGGGCGGAGTCTAGGACAGAGAAGAGGTCACTGGAAAAGTGGCGATACCTGAAGGGGGCAGAGTCTATGACAGAGAAGAGGTCACTGGAAAAGTGGTGATACCTGAAGGGGGCGGAGTCTATGACAGAGAAGAGGTCACTGGCAAAGGGGCGATACCTGAAGGGGCGGAGTCTAGGACAGAGAAGAGGTCACTGGTGGCGATACCTGAAGGGGGCAGAGTCTATGACAGAGAAGAGGTCACTGGAAAAGTGGTGATACCTGAAGGGGGCAGAGTCTATGACAGAGAAGAGGTCACTGGAAAAGTGGTGATACCTGAAGGGGGCGGAGTCTACGACAGAGAAGAGGTCACTGGAAAAGTGGCGATACCTGAAGGGGCGGAGTCTAGGACAGAGAAGAGGTCACTGGAAAAGTGGCGATACCTGAAGGGGGCAGAGTCTATGACAGAGAAGAGGTCACTGGAAAAGTGGTGATACCTGAAGGGGGCGGAGTCTATGACAGAGAAGAGGTCACTGGCAAAGGGGCGATACCTGAAGGGGCGGAGTCTAGGACAGAGAAGAGGTCACTGGAAAAGTGGCGATACCTGAAGGGGGCAGAGTCTATGACAGAGAAGAGGTCACTGGAAAAGTGGTGATACCTGAAGGGGGCGGAGTCTATGACAGAGAAGAGGTCACTGGAAATGTGCCGATACCTGAAGGGGGCGGAGTCTGTGGATTTTCTTTTTTGAGGAAAACATGGGAATCTGCAACAATGTTGAAAGACAAAGTGTTCAAACATAAAAAGTCCCAAGATTCTCCTGATAGCCATTAACCATCTGGGGGTGGGGAGGCGTTACTAACATAGTAGATCCTTTCTACAGCATTCATATCGCTCTTGGATTCACAGTTCTGTGAACATCCCAGTATAGGCTCTGCACGAGGGGCTAATGAGAAGAAAAGGAGTTCATAGCAAATTCAGCTGAATGACAATTGAATGTTGAAGAAATCTCACAAGAAGCACCTGAGCAAATATTGGCAGATAATTATGATCTGTAAAATTAATTATCATTCAAATTTTAAATTTCAGATTTTGATCAAATCAAATAAAAATAAATAATATTGGCAGATAACCCAATGAATGTTTTTAAACATGTGGTCAAAGTCTGTCACACATCAGAGTAGAGGGCGGTTTGTCAGGGGAACGTTCAGCTGCTCGGTATCCTGTAAAGAAGGGGGCGGAGCACAACACCCTCAGTGGTGCTTGGGTGCAAGGTTAAGCAGCCAGGGCAGCTGCTGGGTCACATGCTGAATGTGTCTGAAAGGACCAACGGCTTCAAAGTCTGCTGCACTGACACCCCACTGCTGAGGCAGCCCCTCACGTGAACAGCTTGAACAACTTCAGAAAGGGACACCCTAATGCTGAGGCGGCCCCTTACATGAACAGTCTCAGAAAGGGGCACCCCAATGCTGAGGCGG
This sequence comes from Ambystoma mexicanum, assembly GCF_040938575.1. Taxonomy (NCBI): domain Eukaryota; kingdom Metazoa; phylum Chordata; class Amphibia; order Caudata; family Ambystomatidae; genus Ambystoma; species Ambystoma mexicanum. The sequence goes on from NC_090938.1 coordinate 804,484,571, forward strand.
TCCCTCACGAGAACAGTCTCAGAAAGGGGCACCTCAATGCTGAGGCGGTCCCTCACGAGAACAGTCTCAGAAAGGGGCACCCCAATGCTGAGGCAGCCCCAGAAATGGACACCCCACTGCTGAGGCGGCCCCTCACGTGAACAGCCTCAGAAAGGGACACCCCACTGCTGAGGCGGCCCCTTAGATGAACAGTCTCAGAAAGAGACACCCCAATGCTGAGGCAGCCCCTTACATGAACAGTCTCAGAAAGAGACACCCCACTGCTGAGGCAGCCCCTTACATGAACCTCACAAAGGGACACCCCAATGCTGAGGCGGTCCCTCACATGAACAGTCTCAGAAAGGGGCACCCCACTGCTGAGGCGGACCCTCACGTGAACAGTCTCAGAAAGAGACACCCCACTGCTGAGGCAGCCCCTTACATGAACCTCACAAAGGGGCACCCCACTGCTGAGGCGGCCCCTCACGTGAACAGTCTCAGAAAGAGACACCCCACTGCTGAGGCGGCCCCTCACGTGAACAGTCTCAGAAAGGGGCACCCCAATGCTGAGGCGGCCCCTCACGTGAACAGTCTCAGAAAGAGACACCCCACTGCTGAGGCGGCCCCTCATGTGAACAGTCTCGGAAAGGGGCACCCCACTGCTGAGGCGGCCCCTCACGTGAACAGTCTCAGAAAGGGACACCCCTGTGCTGAGGCAGCCCCTCATATGAACAGCCTCAGAAAGAGACACCCCAATGCTGAGGCGGCCCCTTACATGAACAGTCACAGAAAGAGACACCCCACTGCTGAGGCAGCCCCTTACATGAATCTCACAAAGGGACACCCCAATGCTGAGGCGGTCCCTCACATGAACAGTCTCAGAAAGAGACACCCCAATGCTGAGGCAGCCCCTTACATGAACAGTCTCAGAAAGGGACACCCCACTGCTGAGGCGGACCCTCACGTGAACAGTCTCAGAAAGAGAAACCCCACTGCTGAGGCAGCCCCTTAAATGAACCTCACAAAGGGGCACCCCACTGCTGAGGCGGCCCCTCATGTGAACAGTCTCAAAAAGAGACACCCCACTGCTGAGGCGGCCCCTCACGTGAACAGTCTCAGAAAGGGGCACCCCAATGCTGAGGCGGCCCCTCAGTGAACAGTCTCAGAAAGAGACACCCCACTGCTGAGGCGGCCCCTCATGTGAACAGTCTCGGAAAGGGGCACCCCACTGCTGAGACGGCCCCTCATGTGAACAGTCTCGGAAAGGGGCACCCCTGTGCTGAGGCAGCCCCTCACGTGAACAGCCCCAGAAAGGGACACCCCATTGCTGAGGCGGTCCCTCATATGAACAGCCTCAGAAAGAGACACCCCAATGCTGAGGCGGCCCCTCACGTGAACAGCCCCAGAAAGGGACACCCCACTGCTGAGGCAGTCCCTCATATGAACAGCCTCAGAAAGAGACACCCCAATGCTGAGGCGGCCCCTCACGTGAACAGTCTCAGAAAGGGGCACCCCAATGCTGAGGCGGCCCCTCACGTGAACAGCCTCAGAAAGAGACACCCGAATGCTGAGGCAGCCCCTCGCATGAACAGCCTCAGAAATGGATACCCCAATGCTGAGGCAGCCCCTTACATGAACAGTCTCAGAAAGGGACACCCCTGTGCTGAGGCAGCCCCTTACATGAACAGTCTCAAAAAGGGACACCCACCTTCTACTTGGACGCAGTCCCTTATGTGAACCGTCTCAGAAAGGGACACCCACCCTCTACTTGGACACAGTCCCTTATGTTAACAGTCTCAGAAAGGGACACCCCGATGCTAACGCAGTCCCTCAAATGAACAGCCTTAGAAAGGGACACCCACCTTTTCCTTTGGAGAAGTCCACACGAGCAAGGTGAAGAGTTGGGTTTTTAAAGAGGAGAAAAGGGGGTGTAGGCGTAAGAAAAACAAGGGAGGACCAGCACCTTAGCTGAACTTCCTTCTTTAAAAAGAAACAATTTTGCAGAATAGGTCTTACTAAAGCAATGAACTGCATAAGAGCACCAAACTACTTTAAAAGGCAACCATGTCTTGCCTGGCAGAAAAAGTATTAAATGACAAACTGTGTCCTTCCCTCGCAGAAGCCACCGGAGAAGAGGAGTCTCGTCCATTAGCACATGGTGGTTTAGGAGAACGCTACCCCCTCAGAGTCCTCGTGGCAGCGACATCATACCATCCAGGACGTGACTTCAGATCCTACAAACGCTTTCTCCGAGTGGTAATAAGTGACATCAGAACATACAGTTCCAGTGAGCAGCAGAAAATGACATCACCGCGTTGTGGCCTTCCAGGGAGCATCAAACCTCCACATTTCGTCAGCAATGAGAAAAGCTCTGCATATTGACCATGAGCAGTCGGCAGCCATGTCAAAGACTCCTCACACTTAGCACAAGCGACAGTCTCCAGACATTTCCAATGAATGGTAGGAAGTGATAGAACTTCTCACAATATACATGAGGATCGGGAAGCTGTATCACAGCCCCCTCCCCAGATGTCCAGTGAACAGAAGTGACAACAAAGCCTGTACATAAAGCCTGCTCTCAGACCTTCTTCGCCTCTATATTAGAAATAAAGAATCATTTTCTTCCTTCTGCCCCCTGCCCCGCACAATAAAAACTGTACATTACAAAAAGCGTTACAAACGATTGAAGGATAAACCTTGGCAACCACACAAGAAGGTGGTGCCCGGGAGCTATGTACAACATATTACACATTCCCCATGGGGTCCAAGCAGTCTATTAAGGGCCTGCGCTCCAGGAGGTGCCCCAAGCCTTGCGGGCAGAGAGGAGTGGAGGCCAAAGCCAGGTCACTTCTGCTCCTTTGTGGGAGCGTAGTACAGTTCCAGGGGCTTGGTCACCTTCCAGTACTTTTCATTCACAAGCTCGAGTGTCAACGAACCGTTCAGCGTCTGCAAGTCACACCAGAGCGTGGGAAGAGGAGAGAAAGACAAACAAGTAAGCTGGAAGCCATAGTGCATGTCGCTGTGCAAATACAGCTACAAGAGTAATTATGCATGAGCCCTGTATCTCCTACCACCACAAGGACTGCATGTACCATGAGTAGCGCAGAATACCTGCATGGCTGTGGGGGTGGTACTGGAGTCTCAAATATGCAACATTTTCACAGAGTGGTTGGGATCCCAGACCTAGTCAATACACTACTTTTTAAAGACATGGGAGGTTGCTGCATAGCTCTCCAAGAGGCCCCATGTGTAGGAGGCTGAGACTGTCACAAAGGGTTTTGGCCTGCCAAAACTCTCCCTGGTTGAGGAATTGTTGGGGCCTAGACTCCTTCAGTATGACATGCATTACTCACCGTAGTAGCATTTCTGATGGTTGTATCTGCTTAGATTGACATGCTGTGCATACAGTCCAACATCTAGTAGCAATCGTGGAGTATTGCATCTTTCTTTCGAAGATCGAAAGGGGATGTTGACATGGGCATGACTAACGCTATCTCTAACGAGACGTGTAGTGTATCAAAATCCCTCACGCGTCAAGGTCCCGCTGCTTGTGTTTTTTTGCCATGAGGGAGCCCTATAGTCAGCGTGAGCGAGTACAGAAGCGAGAAGGTGTAAGAGGTCTATGTTCCTTCTAGTCCACGAGGGGAAGGAAGGGTGGGTGCATGTGAATCTAAGCAGATACAACCATCAGAAATGCTATGTACAGTGAGTAATGCATGTCTTCTGATGCTTGTGAATCTGCTTAGAATCACATGCTGTGCATAGACTAGTGAGCAGTACCCATAGATGGTCGTGGGATGTGTAAAGGAACTGTAGCAAAGAGATGTCTTAGCACTGCTTGTCCCACCTCAGAATCAGACCTAGAGCGTGTATCTAGGCAGTAGTGTTGTGTAAAGGTGTGTTTAATACTCCAGGTTGCTGCTTTGCAAATGGAATCAAGAGGAACATTTGCAATGAATGCTATGGTGGCCCCTGTGCCCCGAGTAGAGTGGGCTTTAGGCGTGAAGGTTAGATCTCTCTTGGCAAGGTGTAACACAGTGTGATGCAGTTTACAATCCACTTGGAGATAGCTGATTTAGAGACAGGGTACCCTTCTCTACCAGATGCCACTGAAACGAAGAACTGTTTTGTTTTTCTTAGTCGGTTTGTCTTTTCCTGTAGTAGAGAACTGCGCTCCCTACATCCAGTTTGTGGAGGCTTCTTTACACGATGTTAGCGGGGTTCTGCGAAAAGGTTGTAGTTCTATGGACTGGTTTACATGGAACTTCGAGATAAATGTAGACGCAAAGTGAGGGTGTGTGCGCAAAACCACCTTGTCTTTTTTAATCGTAACAAATGGGTCCTGAACTGAAAGGGCCTGCAGTTCACCAACTCTCCTTATAGAGGTGATCACTAGGAAGGCAGTCTTGTCGGTGAGTGCTTGGAGGCTAGTCTTGTGCATTGGTTCAAAGGAAGGCCCCATTAGTCTGGTAAGAACAACATTCAAGTCCCACCCAGGAGCTGGGTTGGAAATAGGGGGATGAAGCCTTTTTACTGCTTTCATAAAGGCTTCAATTACAGGAATTTCCCACCATGAGACCTTGCTCTGGGATGTGGTCTACATCCAAAGCACGGCTAAGTGGACTTTAAGAGACTTGAATACCAATCCTGAATCTAACAGGTGAATTAGGTAAAGGGCGATATCTTTAGGTGAGCATTCAATAGGATTGATGCCCTTGCCACTACACCAGATGACAAAGTGCTTCCATTTGCTGGAGTAGCAATGCCTGGTGTTAAGTGTCTGTGCTTCTCGGAGTATGTCCATGTACCTTTGAGGGAGTTTGAGGTGCCCCAACTCTATGACCTCAGGAGGCAGGCTGCTAAATTGAGAGTGGGGGCATGGATGTAGTGTTTCCCCTGGTCTTGAGACAGCATGTTGTATGGGCACGGCAGTTTCATGGGGGGGGAGACCGACATTGTCATGAGAAGATTGATGAAATTAAAGGCAAAGGCAATGCCGCAATTCTACTCCTCTTAGACCTCTCAGTGGCCTTCGACCTGGTCAGCCACGAAATCCTTTGCAACCTCCTAGTCACCGCAGCTCACTTCTCCTCTGCCATCACATGGATACAATCCTTCCTGGCAAATAGAACCATGCAAGTCTTCTCAACAACAGCTGCAGCAGACCCCATCCCCATCTCATGCGGGGTCCCACAGGGATCCTGTGCATCCCCCACTTTGTACAATATATTTACAAAGCCTCTATTTGACCAACTGGACCGCCTACACTAATTACGCAGATGACACCCAGATACTCCTCACCATCACAGGCAATTACCAAGCGGACGTCGCTCGGATCAACAAAATATTCTCCATCATTCAGGCATGGATGGCCTCTCACGGCCTCTGCCTGAATGATGAGAAGACAGAGCTCCTCATCGTCGGCTCCCCCAACACTCTAACTAAACTCAATCCCAACTACAACAACATCACGATCGATGGTCACACCATCCTTATTGCCAAAAGTGTGAAAACCCTATGCTTCTATCTGGATGCCAACATCAACCTCTCCAAACACACCAATATGATTGCCTCAGCCTCTGCCTACACCGGCAAGCTCATTGGGGCCAGAAGACCCTTCCTATCACCCAATAACTGCCTCACCCTCGCCGGAGCCCTCATACAATCCAAACTAGACTACTGCAACAGCCTGTACATAGGTGCTAACCAATCTGTACTTTACAAACTACAGGTACTTCAAAATAACGCTCTGCGCGCACCCCTCAACATTCCCAGGCGAGAGCATATCTCCACTGCTAGGAAAGCCTGCAAATGGCTCTCCATACACCAGAAAATTGATTTAAAAACCATCTGCCTCACGTACAAGTCCCTCAATTACCTAGCACCACCATATCTAACTAACAAATTCTCCCTGAAACCCACTACCAGAACCACCAGATCCTCCAACACTCTGCCTGTCAGTGCCCAGATTCCACCTAAAAAGAGTTGGTGGGACTAGCTTCACAGTACTTGCCTTCCAACTCTGGAACACCATACCTCTCAACATCAAATCTATCGAATCCTTCCAGATCTTCAGGAGGCAAGTCATCAGCTGGCTCCTGAACAAAGAAAGCTAACACCTGACCATTAACTGGTTCATGTACTGTATATTACTGTATATTATACATGTATATTGCTACCTGTATATTATTCTAACACTTAAATTGCAAATTGTATTCCTCATATTACATATGCATGTACTATAAGTATATATGTACGAAGTATGCAACACAAAGACACTTCTCAACTATGTAACCGTCTTCTTAAGCGCCCTTCTACCCCTGGGTTTGGAGCGCTATACAAATAAAATAAACAAACAAACAAAAAGGGAGAACTAAGGCTGGCAAGCCCACATAGGGGCCACCAGAATCATCCCGACAGGCTCTTGGTGGGGGGAGTTTCTGCTGAGTACGTCCACCAGAAGATTGAGTTCCCCTGGAACATGTTGTGAAAGGAGGATCTTTTTGTATTTGAGAGTCCACTTCCATATGTTCTGGGACAGTTTGGACAGCGCTAGGGAGTGCGTGCCCCTTGTTTGTTTAAGTAATACATGGTTGATGTGATTGGATGCTACTGCTGGGGACCACACACTGTGTGCCATCTGTTGAAGGAGGTGAGCCACCCACCCCACTAGTCATAAATGAGTCTGTGGTGAGAGTGGCTTCTACTGGGGGGGGGGGTGGTGAGGGTTTTCCCCTGCAGAAGGTTTTCCCTTGACCACCACTGCAGAGACTGAACGAGGGCTGCGAGACAACCACTAGATCGACCCACTGGCCGCTGAGGTTTGACATACTTGTTCGCTGGGCGCAGGTCTAAAACAGGGCGCATGGTGGGAACCTTTTTGGATACAAGGAAATACACTGAATAAATACCCTTGTTTAGGAGATTGGAGATGACTTCTATGGCGCCCTTTCCAGCAGGACCTGAACTTCTTCCAGCAGGATCCAGAGGTTTTCTGGCGACAGGCATCTGCTTCTCAGTGGGTGGCATCGAGGTAGCCGGAGAAACTCGATACAGTAGCCTTGGACAATGTTCTTTAGCACCCACTGGTCTGATGTGATCCCCTCGCAGGCGTGGATGAATGACAAGCGACCCCCGACCGGGGAAGCATCGGAGGGGGACCCGAACCGGCGAGTCACTATGAGGTAGAGCCCGGGGAGCCTCTAGGAGTAGAGTTCCTGCCTCTACCCTTGCCCCTACAAGGGCCTCTTTGTTGGTATTGTTGGCTACCAGATGAGCCTTGGCCGGAGGACAAGGGGGTATTCCCTGAGCTGGATTGTCCTTGGGAAGAGCTGGAAAAAGATTGGCCACGAAAGGACTGGCGGGAGTTAGAGCCTCCATGTTGTTGGAAGGGTTTAGCCATGATCTGGCTAAGTGACTTTAGTGTTTTGTGGTCTTTCTTTACCAGGGCGTCATCAACAGCCTTCCCAAAAAAGGTTGGAGTCCTCCACTGGCTTGTTGATCAGGGAGGCCCGAGTTTCGGGTTTAAAGCCGCAGTTCTTTAACCAGGCGTGTCTTTTAAGTAAGGTCCCCTGGGCTAGGGTGCGTCCAGTGGCCTCAGCAGAGTCCAGAGTGTTTGTTAATATTTTGTGTGAGACTTGTCTGCCTTCAGCTACATCCGCCAGTAGGCATGATCGGGTGGGCTCTGGAACATCTTGAAGACCCTCCTGAACTATGCCCCACTGGACATCACTGTAACTTGCCAGGAGAGTGGTATTATTTGCAATCTTTGTGGGGTAGGCCGCAGAGGCGGTGCCCTGTTTACCCAGGGCATAAAGCTTTTTACAGTCTTTGTCCAGAGGGACTTCCGCCGAGGACAGTGGAACCCCCACCCTTTTCTGAGTGGTAGTAACCACAAAGGAGTCTAGTGTAGCATGAACCCTTATGTAGAGTGGGTCGGAAGGTGATGGGCAGAATCATTTTTCAACCCATGTTTCGACTGCCCGTGTGTGAGATGGGGACAGCAAGGAAGGAGCCAGGCACCTCTTTATAGAGTTCAGTAAGGGGATGGCTTGACTAGTCGGAGGCTTCTCCTGGAGGATATCCTCAACAAAGTCTGAGTCTGGAGCTGCCTCATGTGTTGTAATTTGGAAATGATCGCCTACTCTTTTTAAAATAGCATTAAACAACATCTGGTTGTGACTAATCCCGCTGTGGAGGAGAAGAAGGGGGATCTAGGCAGATGACAACTGCATCAGGGGTATGCGTTGGTGATAGCCAAGGGCCCTGATCCTCTGCCTTATCCTGATCCCAGTCTGGGTCTTGACCAGCCGTGTCTTGTGCAAAAGGATTAAGATCTTCATAAGTATCCTCCTGTGTTGGGTCCTCTGGGACACCCAAGATATCTTCCTGGTGTCACTGTGCAGAGATGGGTAACTTCTGCAGTTTGTAAGGAATGGGGCGGGAGTCCTCTTGCCTGGGTCTTTTGGGTGTAATGTACCTCTCCGAAAAGTCCATAAACTTCTGTCCATGTATTGCTCAAACCTCTCCCTAGTCCATAGTGAAGAGGCAGAAGGGTCTGGAGGTGGAAAAGGTTGCTCAGGAGGCGGAGATGTTCACAATAAGGCCTTAGAGAGCGACTCAGGGGCTTCAGCATACTTCTCTAGGCGAGAGGGGGTGCCCTTGTGCTCTGTGGCTGCCGAAATAATAGCCGCAATGCTTTTGTGAATTTTCAGCGGTTGTGTCGAAGGTCTCGATGTGCCTGAAGGCGCAGTCATGGTCGGTAACTCCACCGAGGCCTTAGGTGCTTGTGCACCCTTGGATGGTGTGTCGACGACGGTATGTTTTTTAGGCAAACACCCGTTCCAGAGGGATGCCCAGTCGCATGCCACAAAAGCGGTTGCGTGGAGGGTGCCAAACTGCGAGGTTCGGTAGGTGGTGTCGACATTTTCAGTGGCCTTGTTGGCATTGTGCGTTTCTTCGACGATTCCATTGAAGAGGCCTTAGGGGTTGTGTGCTTTTGTACCCGTAGTGCCTGGGTGCCCTTGTCGCCGGTGTGTGACCTCGCCATAACAGAGGCGGTGGCCTGTCTGTCAGGGACGGGCATTTGGGAGCCTGCAGGCTCCGCTGAGAGGTCGATGGCTTCCAATTCAGAGCCATGGTGATGACGGATTCCTCGTCGTCCGAAGCGACAGTGCTAATGGGGAAAAGGCTTTCGGCCTGCATAGAGTAGGCCGCCCACCGTTAAGTCCTCCAGTCTTTCAACGTTTTCAGTCGAAAGAGCTTGCAAGCCTTGCCTCGAGGAAGACGCTGATTGCAAAGGCAATGGGTGTCCTTCCAAGGAAACTTGCCCTTACACGACAGGCAACATTTAAAGCGCGTCCTCTCCATAGAAGAGGGTAGCTGCAGCCAGACCAAGAAGAGAAAGAGAAAAGGGAAATACATTCTTAGAGATGAATAAACCCAGGTCCCCACTTTCCCTACTGTAAGGGCCTGGGCCAGAGGGGCGAGGCCACTCGACAGTTGTTGAGCAGTTGAACTGTTGCAGATGTCGGCGGCGGCAGGAAACCCACAAGGCAGTCGTCGAGAAGATTAGTCAGGAGACTAGACGAGCGTAGGTCGTGGGGACAAAGTTAGCAATATAAAACTCTTGCAAACTCTGCATAGGTGACCAACTAGGTTGGTGGAAAAAACAATCTGAGGGACTTCGACACGCGATGGATTTTGGGTACACTACACGTCACATTAGGGGTAGTGTCACAGTCACTCCCATGTCAACGTCCCCTTTCGATCTTCGAAATAAGGATGCAATACTCTGCGATTTCCACTAGATGTCAGACTATATGCACAGCATGTGATTCTAAGCAGATCCACAAGCATCAGAAAGATGTATAAGGGTGCTCAGGAAAACGCAGCCTTCTTCCACATGAACAATGCAAGGCCTACAGACAGCCTCCCTCCCATTGGGGACTGAGCTCACCCTTATTCTGCAATCATAGGAAGCATCAGTCGTGGGATACTAAGAAGCACAATACTCTATCCGATATACTAATATTATGGTGATTGCTTCAGCCCCCCACCACCCCAAAATCCCCTCCTCTTCCCCCGGTAGTGGTACTGCATGTCATTCCCATTCCCACATGCTAACATGAACTAGTCCCCAAGACACACGAGTGCGTAGCTCCCACCTGCTATGGAAGTGGTGGTGACAGTAAGATTTCTATGCCTTCCCTCAAGGCAAAGAGCAGTGCACACATGCAGAGAAATTGCCATGACCATGTCCAACCCACACAGATCATAAACTGCATCCCTTCTCTCCATTCCAGGAATTTGGGGGCCCTTGCTGTCTCCCACCTCCACAATGGTAACTGAACCTTGAACAAATCTCCTGCATCCCCCTTGTGGCAGTGATTTGGGTTAACCGCTTACTTTTTCGATGGCACTGTGCACCAAACTAACCTCCACCTCTCAATCACTGGTGGCCATTTGGGGCTTATTTATCTCCTCTACACACTATGTATGTTTTTCCGAGCCACTCTTGGGGTAGCATTCTCCACTGGCAAAACATACCGTGAACTGCCCCGCTGCTGTAGTAATGTAGATGGTATACTGCTTCTCGCTCACTTCCTCCAGGCGGACTCCGTCACTCTCGCTCCCCTTCTGCTGCTCCTCTAGAGCGATACGCAGCGCCAGGTACTTGGACAGGTGGTCTACTGTTGCGTTCGCCGTGGTCTTGACATACCTATGGATGATGGGCCAGTCATTATTAAACAGTTAGGGAAGGTGGGTCACGAGAGTAAGGCTTGTATCCCACCCGTTTACTGGATTGAAGGCAGGCAAAGAGCCTGCTGCTAACAAGGGCTTCAAAGGAAGTCACAGAGGGACATGCACAGGACAAAACTTGCATTTCACAACTCCCATAAAACGGTGTAACAAGGCCAGTGGAGGCACCGGGACTAATAGACAATTCCTTGTGCAGGTCAATAAGACGGTCAGTTGACTGAAGAAGAACAAGCTTCAATTTGCTGCCAGCTCAGAAATTCACACTGCCCCACACCTTGAAGCATTTGAGAAAGGAGGACGGAGCTCCTCGCTTACCTGGTCTGAGAGTATTCATCCTGCTCCACAAGCACGGGGTGAGGGCAGAAGACCAGCTCAATCTCGCTGCTGGACTCCAGGCTGCCCAGCTCAGGACTGCCTCCACCCTCGTGCGAACGGTCAGGGTCAGGGCAAGACTCGTCCGAGCCCTTGGGGCGCTTGCGGCTGGGACCAGCTTCATGGGCACTGTGCACAGAGGGGTTGCTGACGTGTGAGCGGCTGTCACAGTTGTCCTCCCCACCGCTGAATGTAGTATTGTCAGACTCGTGTTGGGGCTTTCTCACTCGCTGTGCCCTGTGGATAGACCGGGGAAAGGAACAAGTCACTGTATGCACAGTCTGCAAGATACAGGGGCATTCATCACAGGAAAGGAACATTATCTGAGACACACACACACCCCTGTACAAGAGTTGAGAATTGAATGATGTTCAGCTTTTGAATCCAGGTGTGGTGTATGTGCTCAAAGAACAACATTGTTGCATTAAAGTAAAAAGGAATGAAGAGGACTGCAGGAGAGCGCCTGCAAGTCACACAAAAGAGGTTGGCACTGGATACAGGGAACCGTACATTCCTACCCAGCCACTCTTGCAGACCACAACAAATGTCAGCTATGCATACAGGGAACCGTACATTCCTACCCAGCCACTCTTGCAGACCGCAACGAATGTCAGCTATGCAGTGTTTTAAAGACCACTTGCACAGCACATTTCGAAAAATATTTGTTGACAAATATATTGGCCCTACCTCCCCACCTCTATAATCTTTATCGCTTCCTGGTCTCTTAACCTCAAACTTTATCCCTGAACTGGAAGCGCAAGCCCCATCACTTAAGGTCAGGTCTTCTACAGATTAGTCATAATAATGTTGCCAGGACAGAACACGTGGGTTTCATTTTCAGAATCAACACACACAATACCTGAAGAAGCGTTCATTTTCATCATGAAAGACCCACTTTTAGCATCAACGATTATCCAAAAAACGATATCCCCCCATTGATCGCTGGCAAAAAAGACTGAATAGCTATGCCCACAAACCCACCAAGCCACGCTGCACACAAGTGCACGCAGAGGCTGACCTGCACAGCCAGACCAGCCGTGGTTGTCCATAATACTAGTAATATGCCCTTGTGTATGCGGTAGACTGTATATAGGCAGCACTGTTTAACAGCTACGGGTACGAATAAGGGAACATCTGGCAAGTCTTAAGAGTACTGACCCTAGATTACCGCTTGCCATGCATTGGCAACTAAAACCATCAATTGGCTGATAAATCAGATCCGAGATTCATAAGACTAATGCAAGCCAAAAAGGGAAAACATGGTGGAGATTTATTGTTGAAACTCAGACAAATGGAATGTAAACTCATCTGCTTTTTACGGTGTACTGTCAATGGTGTGAATACGGATCATGAAATGAATGTTTTTTACATGAAGCAATGTTTGTCATGATATGTCTCTTGGACACTAGATGGATTATCCTTTCAGAGCTCAACAAATCTGTACTTACCACTTTACTGTTTTGTCTCATACATGCAATGTTTTTGTGCTAATCTACCATTTGCTTACGGTCCTCTAGAATTTCAGGACGTCCAACTACTATAAATGCAACACGTCACTACATGCTTATATTTTCTCCATCTTTGTTACTTTGCTTCAACTCTGAGACCTCATATGACTCATTCTTCTGTCAGACCAATATAGTACGTTACAATAATATGGCGTCGTCTGACCATGTAAAATATATACACTATAACCATAGTGATTATTCTTTTTCAGTACTCTATATTAAATTTGGCAGCATCCGGGCTTGATCCGGAGCAATATTCATATTATGTCTTCCTTCTTTTTCTAAATCATAATGCTTTGTACTAACCACACTTTGAATGTACTACAATCTCGCTGAAAAAATAGCCGATAGCCTAGAATGTTTTGCGTTCGTGGTCTCGTTCGTTTCACCTCTACGCTATTCCTCGTGGTTCTAGAACTATTCATTTTAGGACACTGGAGTCTTTTTGAGGGGACACTATGTTTGTCTACTGGTGTTTAAAACAATTGATCACTTTAGAGGCACTGGAGCAAATGAGGTCTGGCACATATATCTTTACTCATTTGGAACAACTAGTGGCATTTCACTATATGATGAAGATTGTATTCTCATCCAGTGTTTATTTTGTTTCTTTGTCTGTTTTCCGCTCAACCCTGAATCCATCAACTGGTTTTCAGTATGTTACCCTCTCTTTTGTTTTATTCTATTTTATTTGACCCTACAACCTTTGTAAATATTGAAGCATATGGGTAACTCCACCCTATTTCAACATTATATATTTTTTTGTTGTGTTTTTGATAAATACTGCATATGTCTTGAATACTTGATCATAATTTGATATTAATATTTGGTGTATCAGGTTTGTAAAAGACAGCCTTGAGGACGACCAGTGTGGTCGAAACACGCGTCGGCTGTTCGAAATCCGATTAAACGTATTTGTGCAATTACCACATTTATATTTGTTATCTTAGTATCTGCTTGGATTTCTCTCATTGGGCAGTGTGCGAGTCACCATCCTTCTAACACAGTTGGATACTTTCACTAAATCAGAGCCATATTGGGTGAGCTTTGGAGATGGTGAACGCAGCAGGCCATCACCTTAGTAACTTTATAGGTGGCTATTGAAGCGCACCGGTACATTTGTCGCACCCTCTACCCTTAATCACTACAATACCTCAAGAGGCGTTCCTTTTCATCACGAAAGACCCACTTATAGCCCCCCTCCCGGATCCAAAGGATTTTTGTCCTGTCTCTCAGCTGCCATACCTTGGGAAACAACTTGCGTGCATAGTGTTAGGTTATGTTGATTTATACTGCACACCGCTACCACCCAAGGGCAGTCTCCAGGTAATAAACAGCTGCAAACTTGGTTGGCCAACATGAACTACTTAATCCTGCTCAGTCAGAGATTCATGTCCAGGCCACAGTACTGAGTTAATCACAACTATTTAGATAATTTGTGAGAGTAAGTGGATGTCCGGGGCACCAGAGCTTTGATCCCTCTGGACCTCTTGGAGGCACTCAATATCATTGACCATCAAATCCTCCAAGCCCTGCTCAGAAAGGGTTTCCAGGGCAACACACACAAACAAATTGGCTCATTTTGATATATTCTGATGCAGTTCATAAAGATTGCCCACAAACAACAACTTGCTCAAAATAAACCTCAATAAACAAATGTGCTGGCAGTCAATGGTAATGCAAAAACAAGGGGGGGTCCTGGGAGTCCCTCTACCGGCCATTAGTCCCGGTTTCGAGAGTCTTAGCCAGAGTCTTTATCTCACTATCTTTCACAGAGGAGAAATATCCAAAACATATCAGTCTTTATCCTGCCCTGGGGCAGTCCAGCACCGAAATGCCTGGCTATTCTCCTCTGAACAAGAGTACCAACAGCAACCCCATACACGTGTTTCTGTCTGGTTGAACCTCATCAGTAGGGTGGCCTCTCGAAGACCAGTGAGCCAGGGGTAAACGTTTGGATTACCCTAGTACCTTAGGGTGAGACCCAGTTACTTTACTTATGTGAAAATAAGGGGGATCCTGTGAGCTCCTCTACTTGCCATTATTCCTAGTTTCGAGAGTTTTAGCCAGATTCTTTAGCTCACTTTCTGTATCAGTCATTCCCATAGAGTACTGGTCGTCAAGCCCTTGGTTTCATCAAGCTTGGGCTTCTGCAACAGTACTGATCATGGTCTGCCACTCATCCAAAACGTATAAACTGCAAAGAGTGTAAAATTCAGAGGCCAGACTTCTGCCGCTTTGCCAATTTCCTCATGTTTGTACCAAATTCATATTCAGGGTTTGAAATTGCATTTCATGAGCAGGAGCTAAAACCAGCTCCTGGGCATCGGGCATTACCCTGTAGGCAAGAGCTAAAACCAGCCCCTGGGCGTTGGGCATCACCCTGTAGGCAGGAGCTAAAACCAGCTCCCGGGAGTCCAGGATCACCCTGTAGGCAGGAGCTAAAACCAGCTCCTGGGCGTCCAGGATCACCCCGTAGGCAGGAGCTAAAACCAGCTCCTGGGCATAGGGCATCACCCTGTAGCCAGGAGGTAAAACCAGATCCTGGGCGTCGGGCATCACCCTGTAGCCAGGAGGTAAAACCAGCTCCTGGGCATCGAGTATCACTCAGTAGGCAGGAGCTACCGCAGGGGAATCGGGAGATGATACTTTTTGCCCATTATGTATTATCCATTGTGTTCAAACGTTCCAACTCTTCTTTATTAACATTTTCAAATATTTAAAGTAAGGGTCACATATACATGTTTGCAAGGCATAAGTTGGCCTGAGGAGCCATATGTAGCTCCTGGTAGTGGTTGGTTTCCATCTAAGCAGGCTCTCCTAGTCTAGAAGCAGAAGCTCCCCCCGATATTGCTTCACTGGCTGCTGGTCAGACATTGTGTAGCTTTTAAATCAAGGTGTCTGATCCACAAGGCCCTGCTCATCCCCAGTCAAACTTGTTTGTCCAAGAGAATTCAAGGTGACACTCCCACCAGAGAACCTTGCTCTCAGGACACGTGTACTTTAGTGCCTCCTCGGTTCAAGAGAGCAATGCACCACAGAAGATCCTTCTCCATCTTGATGACAACGATGTGGAATAAATGTATCATCTTTTTGATAACTGAAGTAAATCGCTAATAATTCTAAAAACTTAAACACTATTTACAGCATGATGTTTCTAACACAGTCCCATCTGTTCCCTGCACCACATGACGGTTAGCTCGGTCGGTGACTTTCTTTTTTTCAACATGCTCATTACTCCTACTGCTCTATAGCAGCCAGATGCCTTTGAGTGAAAGACTACACTCTTTCAAAACCTAAATAATATAGCACAGGGATAAAAGAAACCGTGGGGCTACAGCACACGGACAGTGGCCATTCCTGGCCAAAACAGGTGCCACCCATGTCTATTTCCAACCTTAGCAGCGTATGCCCAGGAGGCCAATATAAGAAGGGATGATGGTCACCGACAGCTGCATCTACAGGGCCATCCCTGGGGGTAGGGCCAGGGGACGGCAGTGTCCTGTGAGCGGGGCGTGGGCATGTAGTGTGGCTAAGAAGGAAGGGTCTGGGTGCCTGCTGGAGACAGCAAGGGCTCTGAAAAGGAAATTGGAGGAAGCATACGGGGGCTTTTTCACCCATGTAAAATTATTACACATGATCAAATCCTTTTTACCCAACTGGGTATTTTTTTGACTCCTTCCTCCATTCACCAAAATGGAGGGAGATGTGTGTGCGTGTTCCCAAGGCAGAGAGCTGCAGGCCACCTGAAACTAGTTCTGACTGACAGATGATTGATGGGATAGTGTGGAGTCATTCATTTGTGTGGGAGCCATTCCAGTGTGCGTGGGGGGTGCTTGGAGGCGTGGCCGCTCGCTGACCACCTGTCTGTTTGAATGATTCTCAGTGTGTGATTGGATGCTGTGCTCATTGATTTCTCCTGAGGAGGTTAGCCAACCACCTGCTCTGCTGCTGGAACTCGGCACCTGCATTCCAGTAAGGTCTGCTGATCAAGGGAGAACTGAATCTCTGGACCAGCATCCTTTCATGCTCGGAGGAATCCGACAGCAAAGCTCCGCCCCTCCATACGACCAGAAGGAACCCTCTGCTGCAGTCCGCTCCCCGCTGCTCTGGTCGGGACAACTGGATCACAGCTCCTGCTCAAAGGCCTCATCTCCCTAAAGCTCTTGACCGTGCTGTATTAGCACTTTTTTCCTTCCATGTCATCAGACCTACATGACGGTGCATTTTAAATTCACGTTAACATGGATTGTAAGAAATGGGAATTATTTAGTCTCAATTCTCCAGGACGCACTCCGCCAGAGAATGTACACCCATCTAACTTTTCAAAATAACACACTGTGTTTAGCAAACATAGCTTCCCTACGTTTTAACCCGGTGATCTCCGTTTCAATAACAAAATGTGACACAGATATTTTTTCAGCCTTCAAATGCTCTGCACATTCATATTAGCATTAAACACAAGGCAGTATTTCTACACTACGACGTGTAAAAGAGCAAAGAATATAAATTACACCCGTGTACCAAGACTGGTTCTCCGAGGAGTCTAGTTGGGGTAGTCAGGAAGGTTCCCAAGAGAAAGAGGGGTTCACGTTGCACGCACCATATCGGTGTCTGAGGGAGCAACGAAGTTGGCGCGACGCTGCAATTTTATATGTATGTAGCATAGTTAATTGGATATGTGTTCCTTTGTGTTTTGTTTAAGTTGATACATTTAGATCTGCACGCGTGTCAAAACCCTGATGATGAAATATGAATAAAATATAGGTATGGTGTGCCACGTAAGCACCTAGAAACTGTGCAACAAGGAGCTTTACGGAGATTATTTATGAAGAAACCACTCTAAAGAGGACACAGTAGTTTTAAACCGATATACATACATGGGGAAATGTACAAATCTGTATGCTCTTTCTTAAATTGGTTAAACTCTGCAGTCAGGGTTTGCGAGGTGAATGCTGATCGACTGAGAAACTGGTTTGGCAAGGATTAAAGGACAAAGGAATGCCGGCGGTGATGGTCACACACAGGCAGGCCCGGGGTTTTTATGGGTTGGCAGTATCGCAGAAAGGAGATGCAATCTTTTAAGTGCATGGGAGCTTGTTATTTATGGTTCAGGGAAATCCAGAAATTCCTTTTGACCAGCAATAAACCTGGGGTGAAGGGACGCCTGAGGCCAGAGTTGACCGATACAAATGGGTTTCAATTATTTTCTCATGTGTCCAGAGGTCATGCATGTTGAATTGGTAGTCGTTTAAATTAGACTGTTCTAAGGACACCAGCAAGTCTGGGTGGGTGAGATATTTATCACCAGTTCAAAGGAAATCTATTTACTCTGCCCCTGTCCATATCGTTTGAAGTATCCTTGCAAAGCATGTTCCTTCACGTCTAGGATGAGAAGGTCCCAGGCCAGCTGGAACTTGTAATAAATTAGGTTTAAATGCCTAACTATGTGATGATGTCATGACCTACCACAGGCAAATCCTAAAAAGGGGTGTGCTGTACACATGAGCTGAAGATGGCAGTTAAGATAATTGGGACCAATGAGAACAGGGGAATTGGAGAAGATTGGATATCTTTTGTATAGGTTTTGACCAACCATTTGTGGGGGGTGGTTTGCGATAAAATATATGGGAGTGTTTTAACTGTTGCAAACATGTATCAACTTGTGTGGTTCACGGAGACTCTGTCTAGTTTGACTCTACAGCGTCATTTAGCTCCTCCCGGACCATTTGTTGCAAGTAAAATATGTCAAATTCAATAACTATGAATTCACATCAGGGTATGCATAATGTGTTGCTTTGGATTTTTGGATTTTAAACTGTTCAATACAGGTATATGCAACACAGCTATCAAGGCTGCCTGTGTATCAGGCTCACAGTAAAGAGTTCATGTTCCCCCTGCCCCCCAACGGTCTCCTTCCCTATTAATTTAATAATGAATGCACAATTATTAGGACCCTCAAACAAATGGGTGCATCTGTGTGTGATACCCTTGAAGCCCACCCCACAAAATAAGGTATGTCTCCATCTCGCTGCCCGTGGTTACCTAGGACAGATTCGTCACTGCTGCCTTAGTCTCCTGGTATTCCAATTCACAATCTACAAGTCACTCATCATATAACTGCATATCTGCTTTGCAGACGACCTTGAAACATACCACTTTACTTAACAAACTGCGTCACTCCAGACAATCTAATTACATTAAAGGTGTAAGACCTACACACCTTGCCTTTGCAGATTTGTTAACTTACTTGTCAAAGAGTGCAACAAAAACATTATCTTGGCCTCCCTCTTCACAGGTGCACACCTGGAACTTTTCTGACAGTCTTTGTTCCTTGAGAGCCTCTACATCTTTAGAGGACCCCAAACTTTCCTGTAGTGCACGCCCCGCTAAAGAATATGCTTTTGGAGCAAAGGCTGCCTCCTCACCTATGGAGTGCCTGCATCTTCAGACCCTCTTCAATGCTGGTACTCAGGGCTTGCTGGTTGTGCAGCCGGCTCAGCTTGGCTAGCACACGGTCCTGATGAGCTTCGTACTCGTCTCGGCTGGGGTAGATCTTCGATATGAGCGCATCAAAGTTGGGGTCTGGACGCAATGAACGTTTTGAAACAAGCTTTTTACGGCAGGTTGGACACTCCTTGTTCCTGCGGTAGGAGCACAAAGGGAGAGTATTGAGCAGTTTGGGAGAGAGGGAGCAATTGCAATCAGATTGGCCTTCCCAAACAAATCTATGCCGGAAAAATAGCTTTGTTTGTCAAGTAAGAAAGTGATGTGTAGCCTTACACATTTAGAAGAGAGGATATGCCCAATAGCATACAAAAACCCACTATGGAAGAAAAAAAAAGACACTGCAGCAGTACCCCAAACCCTGGATCCCCCATCCTGTGCGGCGCCTGCCTGCATCTTCCCAGCAGCCAGTGCCTGCAAAGCAGCGTCCTATGGATGCCGACGCATGGGCACGAGTTGTGCCCAGCTACAATTAATCTTTCTTACATTTATAGTGAGAAGTTGACTTATCTTTGCCACTTCGCCGCTCCATACCGGGCAGTAACAATGTAGTGGGGAGGAGGGGAAAGAAATGCCTCTGCTGCAATTCCCAAACCTATTACCCGCTGCTTTTCTGCTCTACAGGGCAGTACCCAGTTACCATACCACACCACCCAATCTCCTACTGGTCTGCACCACAAGTGGTGTGGTGTAAGCAAAGTTATGCCCAACTGCCACAAAGGCCCCTACCCTGCCCCACGGTCATAGGATCAGAAATGATGCCAAGTTGGCACCACTACAGTTCTCAGACTTCACTAGCCTCTCACACTGCAAGGTGGTGAGGATTATGATGCAGTGCCTAGCCCACAGCACTTCCTGCAGCAGAAAACAGCGTCCCCACTGGTGGCAGTCTGCTCTTATCCACTATACAGGGCTGTGAAGAAGAATTTGCAGTGGCAATGCCGTTTAGAAGATGTTGTTCCCAACTGCCATGCAAACCCCCCACAAACAGCACAGCGAGTTGCCTAGTCGCCATCCCTTCATTATGTCCTCCTCTTGGATATGGCAAAGTCTCCTTACTGGAAGGGCTCCCATGGTGCCAGTCAAACTCCACCCTCAGCTCCAAACTATCAATTCTCAGACTCTTACTTGCTGCGCAGAGAGGCAGTGTCTAGCTCCCAGCACAGCATTCCTTCCCTTCTTTCTCTTACCCCTCGCAGGGCTGTGACAAAGCATCCTCAAGTGCAAAATGGCACTTGCTCACAACGCCCTTCCTTGCTCTTACCCGCTGCGACAATGGGGTCCCTGGGAAAAATGGCACCTACCTCACAACACTCCCTCCCTTGCTCCTACCCGCTGCGCACGGCTGAGGCAAGGCAGCCTCGAGGGAAAAATGGCACCTACCTCACAGAACTCCCTCCCCTGCTCTAACCCACTGTGATAAGGCAGCCGTGAGAACAAAATGACGCCTAGCTCACAGCGCTCCTCCCTTCTTTGCTCTTACCCGCTGCGCAGCGCTGTGACGATGCAGTCGGAGCAGAAGCGGTGAAGGCACTCTTTGGTAGTCATCGTGTTCTTTAGCATGTCCAGGCAGATGGGGCACATGAGTTCACTGTGCAGACTTCGTGGGGAAACAGCAATCTCTGTGCCGTCCATGATGGCCTCCTGCAGATGGAACATGTTATTCCCTAGGAGGACCATGCGCCCCATGCACACCCACCCCTCCCGCACACCCTGGTTCACGCAGCGCAGAGCCTAGCTCCCCTATTCACTGCACACTACCTGGGGTGTCCGGTGTAGCTCGTACAGGCTCAGCTCCCAGGTCTTGCTGGCACTCTGGGCACTCACCGGGGTAGCCATGGTGGTGCTGTAGCTACACAGACAGAGGTGAAGAAAAAAGAAACTGTTAGATGAGAGTGTGGTGACAGTAACTTTGCAGATTAGAGCTCAACTAAGGTGCCTTGCAAGGACCACTCCCTTAGCATCCCCACCCCCATCTCCAGCTTCTCATGCACTACTCAATGCAACAGGAGAACTAACCTCACCTCCTGTCCCACTCTACAGCTTAAACTTGCCTCTGCAACCCCCACCCCGACATCTTACCGAGCACCCTTCACTTGTAGGCAGCATTCCTACTTGCAAGACATTACCCTTCACTTGTAGGCAGCATTCCTACTTCCAAGACATTACCCTTCATTCGTATGTAGTATTCCTACTTCCAAGACTTTACAGGCCTAACACCAAGAAACTGGACTACCTCCAGCAACCCCTGTCAATTCAGTCACCACCCAAGATTTCCTTAAACTGTGCTCCCTCGCTGCTAAGTACCATCGGAGATCTGATCTGCCAGGATGCTGTGCAAAGAGCAACAACTGGTATCTATGCGTGATCTGGCACGCTGGCACAGAGCAGCACCAAGATCACCAGCACCCAATCCCTTGAACAACATGAAAGTTTCTGATCCACACGCATTGTGCAATTAACAAAGCACACCCCTCACATACGAGATTGAGCAAACTCATTTGGTCCAAAGGGATTTGTGAAACATGCAAGCCTTCTCATTTCCCACGTGTTCTACTTTCTGGCTAAAAAATATGGTTGGAACATCCAAAGCTTTTGTTTCAGACAAATCTATCACGCTACGGTCTGCATAGAGTAGTACTGCCCTCATTAATGAGGTGGCCCCTTCACGTACTCATGTTCCCTTTATGGCACACCTCACCATCCGGAGCGAAGGTAGGCCATAGGGGCTCGTTATACTCATGGCACAATTGAGCGCGGGATTCCTGCATTTTTGTCAATGTTTAAATTGTGCATCCGCAATCATCAGCTGTTCTATGTAAATAGCATTGGCTGCATCAGAACTCTTCTGCCTCCTCCTCGTGATGCCTGGAGGCAACACACATTTTTGCGTGGATTTTAATGTCAGGCTGATCATTCCATGAGGGCCGCCCGTGCCTGGTGCACCGGTGTGCTTGGAGTTTTGGTTTGCTGTGACCTGATTGGCCGGAGTGTCTTTCAACTGGCCTATTGAAGAGCCGGGAGGCTTGGCCAGCCCTACTTTCAAGGCCCGATCCTAAGGCCCCTGTCAGCTACCTGTCCGCTACAGGTACGCGATGGTAGCGAGTGCCTGTGTACTGAATGCTCCCCGCATCCCCCCCTATGGTCGCCTGTGTACTGAATGCTCCCCCCAAATCCCCCCATGGACGCCTGTGTACTGAATGCTTTCCCCACCCCCTCACCCCCTATGGTCGCCTGTGCACCGAATGTCCCCCCCCCCTAAGGTCGCCTGTGTACTGAATGTGCCCCTTTCCTCTCTTCCCTACCACCCCCCTCCCATCCACGGCCACCAAAAACGGTCCCTAGGTATTTGATGCTGATGCCGCCCTTCAAGATGGGGCTGTGCATCATGCATGTGCCACCCATATTGACTTTACTGATGCCGTCCTTCAAGATGGAGATGTGCACCATGTCTGTGACACCTATTTTGAAGTTATGCATTGTATGCCAATGCCATCCTCCAAATGGGGGTCAGGCAAACTGTATGTCTTTGCTCGCACTTATGTAACCAAGTAAGCCTTCCTAACAGCCCTGCGATGCCCGAGGGCAGTTGTGCGCTTTACAGATGCAAATAAATAAAATAAAATGAAGGTATCATGCTATGGCCTGCATAGAGTAGTACTGCCCTCACATATTCATGTTCCCTTCATGAAGGTGTCATGCTATGGCCTGCATAGAGTAGTACTGCCCTCATTAATGAGGCGTCCCCTTCACATATTCATGTTCCCTTCATGAAGGGGTCATGCTACGGCCTGCATAGAGTAGTACTGCCCTCATTAATGAGGCAGCCCGTTCACATTCATGTTCCCTTCATGAAGGTGTCATGCTATGGCCTGCATAGAGTAGTACTGCCCTCATTAATGAGGCGACCCCTTCACATATTCATGTTCCCTTCATGAAGGGGTCATGCTACGGCCTGCATAGAGTAGTACTGAACCTCATTAATGAGGCGGCTCCTTCCTTCACATGTTCCCTTCATGAAGGTGAGGGGTTGCAATGGTATTTGTGCGACAATCGTCATGCATGCTTCCTACTTCATGCTCTCTCGGTTAAAGGCAACACTAAAAGAGTCCGTTATTGCCTCAGAGAAATTCTATATGGTATTCAGAAATGCCCCCACTATGTGTCATCATTAAATCTCATTAGAAGGCCTTTGCCATCCACAGGACCTGATCTTTTGCATTGCTGTAAGCTGTAGGTTTTATAAACCCCCAGTAAACTTCTCTGTTTTTCTACTCCCTACCACTTTTCTAAAATTTGTAATTCAAAAACATTAGTTTCGGATTGATGCAAAGACATAACGTCAATTTTGAAAAAAGGAAAACAACCTACGATCAGACTGACTAGCCAATGAATTCCCCTCCACCGAGTCATATGCGATTCCTACCAACCGCCCAGGAGACACTCATCTCCAGATAACAATCCCGAGATTGTCCACACCAACCACTGGGGCAGGGATTCTAACCCACAGGTGGCGTGACCAATGTCTTCTCTGCATCTATCTTGAACCACACACAGCCTTATATAAACACCTACTGTCTGGTGCGACTGTCACTAAAGACTACTGCCCCAGGAGAACTCTCCACAATTAAGCCCTCCTGCACCTTTAAAAATGTGTGGTGACCTAGATGGCGTGACAAGTCCTGTTTGATCCCCTTGCTGAAGTTGCCGATACAATCTCAAGTCTGTCCATTGGTTGATCAATTTCCAACACACGAAACAGCCTATTCGCAGTGCAGAGTCAACATGGAGAGATCAAAGGCCAGAGGACAACGTCATTTACAAAAGTCTCCTAAAGACCCACAGAAAGACACCATAACAGACATGACTTATCCACCACCCAAGCAAACGTTCCAAGCCCATAACCAGTCTTGCCCATTACAGAGCCAGACCATGTTTCCGTTTTCTTTAACACCCACTCAAAATCTGAAAGGCCTGAAGTCCACACTAACTCTGTCGCCAAAATCCCGTGGGCCACTAATCAATCTTTTATTCCAAACTGCAATACCCACATCTCTTAAGGAAGGGCCTGTTCCCAATTACTAAAAAAGTAAATCTTGATGCCACCTGGATCAAAGCCAACTACTGATCAATCTATAGGATCATGGGACACATTACCAATCAAAAAAGGGGGGGGGGGGGCACTACCAAGTTTCAATATTTGCTGTAATGGTGAATTCAAATTCTAAGGAGCATGCAATAGCAGCAACCTTATCTACGCAATTAAATGCCCTTGTGGCCTATATTATATAGGAAAATCTAAATGCATGGCCAAAACCAGATGGAACAAGCACAGATCGTGCATCAGGAACTCAAATATGAACTCTGCATTGGCAAGACATTGGGTTGAAAAGAGACATCATTTGTCTCAAATAAGGTTCCAAATTCTGAAGTTGCGAGTATGAACAATCCCCATGAGGACATCAGCCTCAAACTCGACAGGAGAGAGACTTTTTGGATAGATTGGTTGGGGTCCTTGAGCCCTCATGGCATGAATGAAGAAATCAATGTCTTTTGTTACATTTGATCCATTAACATATGAGGTCTCAACATTAAGATGTGCAGTCTACATATTGTAGTGTTGTCGTTACTGTTTATATTTTGTTGTCTCCAGAATGGGGTTTTGCCTAAGAGCAGTAACATTTGTCATTTTATCTTAATAATATATGTGTACAGTTCTACAACCAGATTGAATATCACAGATCTGAAAACATGCATCATAATATACTGCTTACATAATTTTGAGAATATCAATATGAGTCAATACACCTTACTAATGCGTGATTAGACTTGCTTAAATTCTGTAGATAGATTAGATATTTGATCGTTTAACAGAAATACCTTGTGCATGGTACGACTAGTATTTCACTTGCATTGCTGTACCGAAAGTAAACAGAGTTTTACTTTTATTGCTGCATATAATGTGACTATGCGAGGGATAACACGGATTCTGCTTCTATGTTTCAATATCTAACCACTTATTACATTATACACATTTAATCATTTGGACTACAGTCAATCGGCATTATGGATTTGCTTTGTTAAACTTAATTGACAGATTATGTTCCACCCTGAGCCGAATCTACAGTCCGGCTTTCTGGATTACACGTAGGTTAGCCAATTTAGTTCACCCGTTTAAGTCACCAGGTTTACTACTTCTTGAATACAGGCAACATTAATGAAAGGTTAAATATCAACGAATTATAACAAGCTGATAGCGCGCCCATTTCTGAATCGCTGCCGCACCAAGAAGAGGTAAGCAGTGACCCTACACAATAAGTGAAGATAACAGCTCTTAGGACTTTTAATAAACAGTGACTCAATTGATCATCCATTTCTTAACAGACCTCTTTAAGGGTCTTATTGGGGAGGCATTCAGAACACTATCTGAATTTGTTTGTTAGTAGAACACGTAACACCGGCACAGACTGTGGAGGCAAGCGTTTTCCTTAGGCACATTTTGCACACACTTTGTTGCAACGATCTCACAGCGTTTTGATACTCCTATTTGTTTGATTTGTAGATAGTTGGAACACGGAAGTATACAACATTTCTCACAAAAATTCGTACTATTTTTGACCGGCTGGTCACAAGATTGAGGTACTTTCCTGACTTTGATCAAATAGGTATTTGATGCATAATGACAAACGTTGTTATATTATTACATGATTTTGTTTCTTTTTTTCCTTACCCCACATACGTTACTATTGGCTGCACATTTGAACTGTGGTATGTTTATGTTTCCATTGGATTTCCATCATTATTGATTTGATATTGATTACGCCATAATTGCATGAACTGGTCATATCACTGTTTGATGAATTAATGTTATGATTTATTGTGATTACATCGAGGGCTCAATCCTGACGAAGGAGTAAATATCTCCGAAATGCATTGGCACAGAAGCTCTTGATACATTGAGGCTACAGATGTCCTCCTCTTCTGTTCAAGAATTAAATAACTCATTTGACTGAGCACGCTTAAGAGATTGTCTTTACTTTAAACAATTTAGCTAGAGAATACTGGAACTTTTTCGTATAATAATTTGTTGAACCTTTGTGAATATTGCAGTAACCCCAACTGGGGTGCAGGATGTGAGTGACTGATTAGCTGAGTGGATTCGCATTCAGTTTTCCTCGTGCGACACATTTCAAATCAACCACCCTTCATACATTAGCTAAGAGCACAGATAAGGTGGTGTTGAGACAATTTCCGGCTCTTGCATCTTCAACATTGCTTCACTCTTCTGCAATTAAGATTTAGGGTGTTACATGAGAAAGAAACAGCTCTTGGGGTCTCAGGATGGCGCACATAGGCTGGAGGACAAAGATCACATAGGTCTGCTGGTCAGGTTTGACCTCCTTGCATCCCTTAAAGTCTCTTAACAATCAAACCTTTTGCTAGATTCATTGCTGAACCGCCTCCACAATAACCTGATGTGGTTCTGCTCTTTTCTTCAAGAAACTCCTACAAAGTGAGACTCCCAATCTTGTGGGGCCAGCTGTCCAGTGGTGTCCCCCAATGAACATCCCTTCCCCAATCAAGACTGTGCACCAGTAGGATAGAAATTATGTAGAAAGACAGGCAAGGCCAACCCTAATTGCCTGTGGTTGCACCCTACGCTTCTGGCCACAGCCCAGCGGTGTACGAGAGTGCACATTTGCCGATTTGAAGCAAATAATGAGTGTTGAATGATTTGGTAGATCTGTAAAGGTTATCCAGGTCACGCATAGTAACCAACTGAATGCCTTGTCAATCATGGACTACAACCTGGACCCCAAGCATGTAACTTTATTACATAGGCTCTTCTGTGGCTGTTATGAAGTTTTACAGTTAGCATAAGGTATTAGGCAGATGCTCTGGCTGGGGCTGGGCGATCTATATCAATATATTTTCTAAATTGATATAGAACGGGACTATTGTTAACATTGAGATCATATATAAATATATACACACACATTTCATATACTAAAAGAAATGTATTTACATTTGGATATTTACACGGCTGTGTGCATTCGCAAACAGGAAGAGATTCCCTGTGTTTGCACTTTATTTTGTTCAATGTCTTATAAATAAAAGGTGTTTGTGACATCTCACATGGAGTTGGTGGTTTACAAATGAACATTTAACCCACATGAACATGGTTTATTACTATTCAGCCCAAAATTATCGAGATAGGACTTTTGGTCCATATCGCCCAGCCCTAGCTATCCAGTTGCAGGTGTGAAATCATGTAGTCGTCTTGGTTTTTATGCTCACATTACATTGCATTCTGGTACACGGACACCTGTATAGGAATGCAAGCGATGTGCTAAAATGCAGGACTTAAAAGAACATGGCTTGAGATGCCCGTTTCTGCATATTTGAATTCATCGAGACGGTGAATGAAGCAGGTTGGTGTGAAAGGTGGACACTGGTTTGTCTGCATTAGTGTGGTTAGAATGTTCACGCTTCCCAGTTATTTGGCATGCAGATAGTGTCGTGCTGTGGGAGGGAAATAATTTGCCCACATATGATTTAATAAAGATCTTGTGAACTGACTGCTTCATAGAGAGTTGAGAGCATGTCTACACAACCAACACAAGACTTCTAAGGAGGGGAGGCTCAAGACCAAGAAATTGAGGCAATACTCCAAATATTGGTTGAAAGATCATAAGAGGACAAAGATGCTAGAAGTCAGAATAATGAAGAAGTCCAAGTTTTGGCAATCAGCCAATGACATTTCCTATCAAACAGCTATACAAACAAAACTCCAATCGGGTAACCTGTAGCATCACAATCTTTTCGCTCATCAAACTACCATCACAGGATCAATCTTATGCTTCTTACATCTGCGATGCAAGTCGGGAGTACAAAGGATCCATACAATATTATTACAATCTTATCTCAACTTAAAATACTCTCAAGCCCCCAGATAAAGTAATTGAGCTATTAAAAGCGGACCTGAGAATGATAGCAAATGGGATTCCGGAAACTACCCAGACATGGACCAAAAGTGCTAGAATTCCAATGTACAAAAGGGGTCAAAGATGTAATCAGATAATGTATCACCGAATAGAACACACGACACAAACCTATTTGTAAAAATACACTTGCAGCAACCAGTCCTTTAGTGGAGACATCACAGGTGCTATCCCCTCTTCAAATCGGTTTCAGGGTTGGTCAGGGTACCACCGCTTGCAGCCAAATTACTGAAAGACTATGGATCAAGTTGGCTCAGCGGGGAATACCGTTAGAGCTGCTGAATAAGATTACCACAAAACTACTGTCAATTTCAGGTTGAATAGGCAAGAGGGGAAACCACCCCAGAAATCACGACTTCCTGAGGATTAAAGCAGAGGTGTGGGCTGGTTCCAAATCAGTAGCCAACTAGCATGTTGCTGATCTGCCACAGGAGTAAAACACATATAGAGGTGTACTCCTGAAGTTACGGGTTTGAAAATGATGCCATAGTTCTGCTAGGGCAAACCCTGGTTCATGGGGTAGTTAGTTAAAAGGGTTCATAAAAGTCACTTGCCCCCCAAATCCTTCATATGCACACATACACCAGGTCTTACTTGCCATGGGCCAGTGATCACTCACAGCTGGCTGGTGGGTATTGCACACATTTGGAAGGGTCCTTTATACCCTTTATTCTCACACAGTCGATAAAACGAGCACCGCTTAGTTAGGCAATATTAACATCTGGTATTTACAATTAAATGAGAGTGGCCTATAAACACTCACTTGGGTAGTCACTGGAAGGCACAAAAGTACCCCTCGCTACTGCCATGTAAAGGGACATCCACCCTTTCTGCCCTAGATCAAGTGAATAAGGCGCAGGCCCACTCCGTAGAAAAATGCGGACTACACCACTGCGGTATGCTTTTAACCCTTAGTTGAGGACACTCAAAGATCCATGGAACTCATGCGAGCCTCGCTCGTACAGTGCCTTGTCCACAGCATTGAATGGATGCATGTTACATATGTTTATGAAGTGCTAAACCTGGCATGGTCATCTAAGTGATACAAATAGGAGTATAGTCCAGCTGAAGAAGACATCACCACCACCACCTAGGACTGCTTGGGATCAGTGACATCAGCTCTTTGTGCACTTAAAATACCGATAAGATATCCTAGTAGGTTCGGTACTCGCTATTGCATTCTGTGTGCGATCTACATGTCACAGGTTCGAACCCTGACAAAGCCAACTCAGCCTTTCATCCTTCAGAGGTGGATAAATGAGTAAAGCAGCAATGTTTAGTGATCAAACCAAGCACAGTCACACCTTATTGCTACCACATGGCAATAGGTTCCATATGACATTTTCAGACAGTTCTGGCTTTTCAGTCAAAAACTCAGTATGCCAAGTCAGGTCTATACTTAGTATAGAATGATAAATTAGTACCTGCAGCAGATGCACTGACCAATCACAAGTACGGGACCATGCACGTGAACCCACTATCGCCACCCATGTTCTGTTGGGTCCTCAGGCACCTACCCACGTTTTACAATTTTTTTGTTTGGCCCCCCCACATGCCAGTGGCAGTCCGCAGCAGGCGCCACCCCCCCACTTACCTTTTCGTCTCCCGCTCCAGGCTGTCCGCTCAACCTCCCTCACCATGGACACAGAAAAGAGTTACTCCCATTTCCAATGGAGGCTGCCTTCTTTATTTTTTTTTAATGAAAACTGCACACGTGCAAGATGCACCAAGACCCATTCCCTTAAAAAAGGAAGAAAGAAAAGCAATTAGCACCCGAGGGAACCACATGGCGCCAATCACTCCTATGTGGTTAGCACTGGGTCAATAACAGCAATGAGCCCTTGTGAGTCGCTCGCTGCGCTCAAGGCTACCAGGATTGGGGTAGTGGGTCGTCATTCTCCGGGTCCACCCCACAAAACAGGAGTTGCCCATATAAAATGAAGCAAGCCTCAGAAAGCAAACAGCTGTAGGTAGAAGCGTCACCAGACCACTAGGGAGCAGGATGTACTCACCCACCACCCTTCAACCCTCAACCACCTCCAGAACTCACCCTCCCACCTGTACGGCTCCCACCATCCAGAGAACCACCCTTTTCAGAGTTCCCTCTCTCTCCCACAACACTTCCCTCGAGCTCAGACCCCAATTGCTCCATCCCAGATCTCACTCTCTCACAACTCCCCATCAGATCTCCCCCTCTCAGGTCTCAACTGCTCATAGCGCCTCCTCAGACCCCCCCCCTCCCAGATCTCACTCTCAGCACTCCCTCCTCCTCCCAGATCTCACTCTCAGCACTCCCTCCTTCTCCCAGATCTCACTCTCTCAGCACTGCCTCCTCCTATCAGATTTCAAACTGTATTCCCTCCCCCTCCCTCCCATGGTCTAAAAGGATGACTTTAGAGACCATCATGGGGTCATCGGATGATCATCGAACTACACTAGAAGTCATCCCCACATCATCAGACGTCATCACGCTGTTAAAGTCATCAGTAAATGTATCAGAATGGTGGGTGATCCCTATTTTAGAAAAATTTGATCACTTCAAGCGATTGCACGTTTGTCCCTGATGATTTGGGGATGATTCTGGGATGACCTGCTGATGAGGAGGTTTGTTCTTGATGATTTGGGGGATGACTTACGCATTACTTCAGAACATCAGAATTTGTAGGATGATATGCAGACCAATACAGATTGTCATTCCGCTTTTGCTTAGTTGCACTTATGCTGAATGACCCCCTCCCCCACTGTGACAAGGGAAAAGCTTGAGACTATGTTGGGCCAAAGTGGAAGCCAGAAGCCTAAACATAGCATGCACCCCCTGGGTGAGAATCCTTTGCCATCCCAGTCATAAGCAGGAACCCAGTACCCTCACAATCACCATGTGGCATGGGTAAAGCTTGAGACTATGTTGGGCCAAAGTGGAAGCCACAGGCCTAAACATAGCATGCACCCGCTGGGTGAGAATCCTTTGCCATCCCAGTCAAAAGCAGGAACCCAGAACCCTCACAATCAATACATTTCCATGCTGACTGCACCAATATATGCCAGTATTCACACAGTATTCATGTTTGCTTTGCGCATAATCCAATACTCAAGAACCATAACCAAAAGGACCTCCGGGATAAAAAAGAAAAACACACAGGATCCAGAAAAGAAAGAAGCAATAAACAAACGGAACCACGAATTCTCATCAACCGAGGTCTCAACTACCCACAACTAACCAAATACAAACAACAACAAACCACAAACAGCAAAGACTAAACCCAAAAGACCAGGAAAAACACTAATCGAAAGAGGATTACCACTCAAAGGAACACAACCCACACATCATGTCTCGCCACAAGAAAGACAAAGAAGCCAGAACAGACAACAGAAATAATAGAAGTCCCAAACCACTCGAGAAGGCACCGACCAGCATGATCCCACAACCCCAGAAAACTCGGCAAACATCTGAGATGGCCAAAGGAGACATACAAATAACAGAGCAAAGATAGAATACAATGCACGCAACCCGTCCACATACGACAAAAAAAACGGCACAGCAACACCAAACCAACAGCCAACAAGCGCCACAAATACAGACCCAACCAAGACACCAAATGGAACGTGACAACTAAAACGCTGTCCCAACCCGGTCTCCACCATGGACAATACCCGCCTGGAACAGAAACCCAACCAACAACAAACTGGTCAGAACAAACAATACTAACAACTCGAAAGGGAAAACAAGCAAACTGCACTGCAGCCTCCTCATTGTTAGATCCATGGCAAAACACTCAGCAGAATTCAATGACCTCTTAAGTAAAGGAGGCACAGACGTGCTCTTCCTTACCAGAACCTGGCTATCAGACAAATATAAAGCCATCGCGAACTAAGCAATACCCAACAATTATAAATGAATACATGCCAACAGATAAAACCGAAGAGGCGGAATCAATTATACACAAAAAACACACCCGAGCATCTCGAATCATCACAACCAACGCAGAAGACTATGAATCTCTCCTAATCAAGATAGAACTCAACGACCAATCTAACGACACCTCGACAATAACAATCTTCTGGGCCGGCTTCAGACCAAGACATGGGACAGAAACCGCCCTCTTGGACCTAAAAATCCAAATGGACGAGGCAAGGGACAACGGAAAGCCTGCTCTACTACTTTTGCATTTATCAGCAGCATTCGACCTAGTCTACCACAACATTCTAACCAACCATCTCACAAGAGCTGCTTCATGCTTCACTAAAGCCGCAGCCTGGATCAACTCCTTCCTGGCAGACAGATCCAGAAGGGTCTTTTCCCCCATCGCCTCAGCTGACCCTTCCCCTATCACATGTGGAGTCCCACAAGGCTCCTGTGTCTCCCCCACCTTCTACAATATATTCACGAAGCTGCTGTTTGACCATCTAGATGAACTATGCATTGCATATATACGAATTATGCAGATGATGCGCAAATACTTATCACTCTCTCTGGTGACTACAAATCAGACTCTATACTCCTAAACAAAATCTACAGTAAAATCCAGGCTTGGATGGCCAAACATGGCCTATGTCTTAACAACGACAAAACCAAGCTCCTTCTCATCGAATCAAAGTTAAGACTCAACAAGTCCCAAATACTCTTCGTTCAACATTGATGGCAACCTCAAAGTCGACAATGAAGCAAAAACTCTAAGCTTTTATCTAGATTTTGCCCTAACTCTTCAAAGACAAATCAATACAACTTCCTCATCAACTGCCTACACTTCAAAATTGATAAACGCCTGCAGACCATTTCTGTCCACTAATAGTCGCTTCATCCTCGCAAGAGCCTTACACTATACAAACTGGACTGTTGTAATACCCTCTACCTGGGCACCAGCCAGAGGAACCTTCATAAACTACAAGTATTACAAAATAACGCACTCAGATCTGCCATAGGTATTCCTCGAACTAACAATATTTCACATATTCGACGCAATACCGACTGGCTCCCTATCCAAGATAGCATCACCTTCAGAACGCTTAGGATTACTCACTAAATAATGCAGCTCCCAAATACCTAATGGACACATTTTCTAGAAAAGAGTCTACCAGACCAACCAGATCTAACTATGCCTATTGCCTTAACATACCTAAATACAAACTCAGCAGAGCAGGGGGAACCAGCTTTCCAGTGCTCGCGGCTAATACCTGGAACAAGTTACTGCTGGCACTCAGGAATGACCATATGTTCCTTTCATTCTGGAATAAAGTAAAAACCTGGCTGTTCTGGCAAGTAAGCCAATCTGTACTACTACCACTATGCTTGACCGTGACTACTAGACTCAGCCATCCTACCTAACTGCACATAGCTTAGTTTGACACCCCTAAACTGGCTCAGTCCCTCCCCAACCTAGTGCAGAAACTATGTTATTCTGTTATTATCCTACATTTGTTGTATATATCATCACTATGTATATATCTGAACATTATTGTATTATTATAAGATAAGCGCCCAGATACCTGTGGGTGCAGCGCGCTATACAAGCAAAGAAACAATCAACATAGTATTCCTCCTGATCTACAGACCATCTTCTTACAACCCCAACTTTGCAACAAAACTAGCGAACGAGGCTGCCATGCCATCAACCCACCACGACAACCTAGTCATACTGGGAGATTTCAACATATGGTTCGAAAAAGAAAATGTGTACAGAGCAAACTCACTCTGCACACTCCCGGAAACCTTGCAGTTCAAGCAAATAGATCAGCCCACGACGCCGGACACACCCTGGATGCAATTATCTGCAGGGAAGAACTATGCGCATCGGCACCACCTATCCCAATGGTGTGGCGTGACCACTACTGGATACCATTCTACATCACACCCCAAACCCGCCTACTGACCGGGAAGGAAATACTCCACACCAGCAAGAAATTAAACTGTAAGAACTTGGGCCTAGAGGCCCTAACAAATCTTCTAGACACAACCGTCCCAAGCAAAGAGATCCCTCTGATACATATATAGATACAACTGAAGACACACTCAACAATTGGATCACCAAGGCCCTTGACCAATTAGCACTAGCAAAAACATTCAAAGCAACACCAAAAAAAACCAGGCAGCAAAATGGTTCACAGAAGAACTGAAAAAACCAACCGCAAAATGGAAACAAAATGGAGAGAACAATACACCAGATAAGACAAAATAAAATACCAACGACAACTCAAACTGTACAAAGCAACAGTCCTCAAAGCAAAAAAACTCTCTACACCACAAGAATAGAATCAGCAAACAATCCACAGAAAGAACTCTGAGAAAAAAGAAAAAAAAAAACCTTCCTGCAAAAATTCCATAACTCCTACAAAAACACTTTAGGACAAAATCAATAACTGCCTGAGAGCAAAAATAGACAATACAGGAGACCATCAACCTGGCCGGGGCCACCACTGGACCAGAGGCACCAGACGAAACACAGATTACAGCAAAATTCATCTGCATAGAAGCAATCACAGAGGAAACTTTCGCCACACTGATCAAGGACACCAATCTTGCAGGATCTCTAAGAGACCCCTGCCCCCCAGACGTCTTCAAAGGAATCCTCAACCACAGAATCCCAGCGACACGCTTCCGGAACCTAATGAATCTATCACTCAAAAAAGGAATAGTACCGTCCTCCTTCAAATCAACATGCATCAAACCACTAATAAAAAAAAGGGGCGAAAGCGCAGAAGACCCAAGCAACTACAGACCGATATCCAACCTGCCCTACCCAGCTAAAATCCAATCAAAAGTTGGCTTCAGACCGATGAGAGGAACAGAATCAGCACTTCCATCGATAGAAGATGACCTAAAAATAAACACAGACAACACCCAAACGGCCATCCTTCTATTGGACATTTCAGCTGCTTTTGACACAATCAGCCACGCAACACCAATAAAAAGACTAATGGAATGTGTCAGGAATCCGCCCTAAAGTGGCTTACCTTATTCTTAACAAACCGAACCAAAAGAACCTACTTACCACCGTTCACCTCAAACACCAAAAATATATCATGCAGAGTCCCACAGGGTTCCAGCCTCTCCCCGCTAATTTCCAACATCTACATGTGCCCAATGATGAAAATCATTCGATCCCACCGACTTACCACCTACAACTATGCAGATGACACAATTGATTGTGAACAAACAGAACACAGGAACAAAATAACAACCCTCAACAACTGCCTCACAGACATATACAACTGGATAACGACAAACAACATCAAAATGAACCTGGCAAAAACAGGAATAATGCTCACCCACAGGGTTCCATAGAGGGAACCCACAATTGGACTGGCCAATCGGCATGGGAATGCAACCAGAGACTACCAATGTAGTAAACAACCTAGGAATACTCATGGACAACGGACTATCAGAGGAACTGCAAGTCAAACCAAACACCAAAAAATACTTCTTCCTCCTACAACTATTCAGAGGATTACTCACTACCTCTCCTTCTCCCACCGAACCCTCACATCATATCCCTGATACTCACAAGAATTACTTACGCAAACAGCCTCTACCTACGAATGCCAGAAAGACTCACCATCAAACCCCAAAGGGTGTAAAATACAGCAGCCAGGATCCTACTAAGAGAACACATCACTCATGCACTGAAAACCCTACACTGGTTACCAGTAAAAAAGCACATCAAATTCAAAGCAGTCTGCATCGCCCACAAGGATAGTTCAGGGAGGATAGCTCAGCGGCAACATGCTCACCTTGGAAGCAAGATGACACGGAGCAACACAGGTTCGATACCCGCTTAGAAACCTCTGGGTATTAAGCGCGTTACAAATAACCCATCATATAATATCACAAAGCCTTGCACAGACAGAGAAGGAGCGGAATTCCCCCAAGACAAGATTAGCAGGTGTCGCCCAGGAAGGGAACTAAGATTCAGCAACAATCTACAGATAGAGGTAAAACATAACAAAAAAAGGAAATTCGAACAGTGTTCTCACGTCTAATTGCTAACGCCTGGAACAAATTTCCTAAATTAATTAGAACCACAGAAGACTACATCACCTTCAGGAAACTGCTCAAAACCTGGCTATCCAGCAGACAATGACAACCTAGAAGGGACACCAGCAACAACAACAACGTAGAGAAACAACCAGAGAGGAAACAAGAGGGACCAAAGAACCGCAAACAAGAACCTGGCTAGATACCGTCAAGCGGCATCCAAAGGGCCGCCCCATAGAGAGACCACAACAAACTGACCTACTTTACTAACCCTCTTCCCTTGCAGCTCCTCCTACATAACCAACGCCTTTACACCAGATCGTGGACTAGCTACACTCAAACATACAGAGAACCATTACTATTCCGACATCCAGAGTGAACCACCCACAAAGCCCAATACCATCTAAAACAACACGCCAAGATGCCGGACTACCATACAGCTACAACCACCTGTGACTCTTGAATCAATCCCTTATAGACACTATCTAATCAGTGCACATGACCAATCCATCATAACCACACAACACTAACACAAAACTATCACACACCCGAAACATGGAATCTTACCCATACGGTTACAATGCGCGAGGCCGCTCACAAGTGCCCACATGCAAAACTCTCCCAGACTCCAGTTCCTCCCGGTTCTGAACCTATCTTCTCACCCCTTTCACCATTAACGCCCCATCCTACATTTTTGCAGAGCCTCGCAAGCGCCTGGAGACTGCCCCTGGGTGGTAGCGGTGCGGTACACATTCAACTTAACATAACATAATGCTAGTAATGATACTATAAGAAAACATGCCCATCATGGCTCTGCCTCACACTCCTGTTGGTTTTTCCTTTAAAAGTCTTGTCACAACAAGAAAACTGTCTGCATAATGCAAGCGAGTCTAGATGCGGAATAATGCTTATGTTTGCTTTACCCTGGATAGCCAGTGAAAAAAGCCACGCCACAGCAAGAAATGGCTCGACTAGCTGCCCTTAATGCCAGTCTAGACACATAACACTCATCATGCTTGCTTTGTCATAGAATCATCCCAGTAACAAATGCTGCAGCAAAGAATGGCTAGACTGGGTGCCCCAAAATGCCAGTGCAGTCACATAAAAGTACATTTTGTACTGGCATCTATGATGGATACCCATTAAAAAGTGATTGGGATTCCAAGATGGTGGCTGAGGGGAGAGTAGTGTGATCGTGGAGCTCCCCCCCACGGGGCCAAAGACAAAAAAGATAGAAAGAGCCTTCCCCAGGCTGGGATTTATCAATGTAGGCTGCGGTGGTGGAGTGCAACAGCCCGGATCGCTGGGGGACTTTGGCAGAGGCAGGTGTGCGGCCTTGGTCTCCGTGGTGTCTGAGGTGCAGGGGCACTGTGCCCGCGGCCGGTGCAGTCCAAGCTGAGAGGCACGCTCATAGACTGCAAGCAAGGAGAACCACTCAGGGAGACCCAGAGTGGCAGAGGATCCAGTGCGGCTGCGAGGTGGCGGAAAGCATACGCTGTTGGGTGGCGGAGGAGCCCGTTGGGAAGGAGCTGCCTGCGATATTGGAGGCCCACCGGGGCTGGATTCGTTGAGCGGGAGCTCCCCTGCTGGTGAGCACCAGCGGGAAGATCGAGGTGGGCCCGAGCCGCCCCTGTGCTAGAGAAGCAGCGACTCATCTGAGAGATCAGGAGGATCTGGAGGGGCCATACTCGTAGCCCACTGCTGAGAGCTGCGCAGCGGAGAAGGGCCCATGAAGCGGCCAATAGGCCCGGGAGGAGCCACACAGCAAAAGTCAAGAAGCAGGAAGGCGGTGACCCCGAGGGGCTCGACTCCCACTCCCCGCCTTGGGGAGAACCATCACAGGTCAGCGTGCGCCCTGGCCCAAGGAAAGGGTGCAAGCAGCCAGAGGCTGGCCAGTGTATGGAGTGATCAGCAGGCAGTGATCACCAGCTTTGAGCAGAGTGGCAGTGAGGAGTGGGGGAGCGTGGCGGAGGGCCCCAGCCCAAGCTTTGAAGCCAGCACTTTGCAGAGAAGACCAAGAGAGGCCCTGTGGTGTTATAGCTGGGGCGGCTGGAGACCCATTTGAGGTACATTTTGGATTTTGGAGCTGTATATAGTGCCTCAGCCAGCGCATCCCCATCCAGAAGAACAGTAAGAGGGATAAGGGAGCAAGAGGCGCACCACACATAGGAGACAGTGACCGGTGGGGTCCTAGCCTCCCTGGGCCAATCTGGAGGCCAAACAGAGGGGCTTAAGAGTCAATCTACATCCGTGATGGGCAAGGAAGAATAAGGGAGAGGGCATTTGGTCGGGCACAGGGCAGAGTGATCATGGCAGCAAGGCCAGAAGGAGGGTCATTTGAAACCAGATGAGGAGGACAAACAGTGGCTCACCTGTGCACAGTTAGAGGGGAGTTCCAACTCCCCCCTCCCCCGCACAGCCAAGAGCAGACCCACAAAGCAGTGGAGGGAGGAGGTTCCTAAGCCCTGAAAGAATGGCTAAAATAGGTCTAAAGGATGCGAAACAATATGATACGATATGGCATTTATAACGTGCCTATACACAAGTGTTTCAGGGATCAGGGAGAAGAGGAGTGGGCAGGGCTCCCCCATCAGACCTGCCTACACACTATGTCCAAAAACAAGGGGAAGGACATGCAAGCTGCCCCAAAGTCTGTGAAGAAACCACAGGAGGGTAATCTGCAGAGACTCTGGCGCAGAGACAGTGAGGTAACGGCTACGGGAGATCAAGGGTCCAGGGCAGGAGAGGATTTGGGGGCGCTGGTAGGCACTGCAAAAGATTAAGTGTCACCCAGGAGGTCCTTCGCCAATGCTTTCAGGATTCTGGGGACAAGATAGCGAACACCATTCAGTCGCAGTTGAGCATGATGCGAGCAGAACTAACCCAAACGTTGCAAGAGGTGAAGGGGGACATAACGAAACTAGGAGGAGCGGACCGATGCAGCGGAGAATGCCATAAAAGAGGTTGCAGGGGACACAAGGAAGATCGACGAGCTGGTAGAGCAATTAGCAAGGGTCACCCAGAATCTCGAGACCTGGAGCGAACACCTTGAAAACCATTTGAGAAGATCTAACTTCAAATTGAAGTGCCTTGCTGAGGCAGACAAGGATCTACATAGGATGGTGCAGGAAGTGTTCGCGGACCTGCTGGAGGTGGAAGACTGGTCGGGGATAGAGCTGGACCGCATACATAGAGTGGGGCCAAAGAGGGTAGAGCCAGTGGCCAGACCCAGAGATGTAGTGGTGGCCTTACACGAGTACGGGCAGAAGGAGAAGGTGCTGGCGGCTGCCAGGAGGGCCAGATCAATCAGCTGTAATGGCTCAGAACTTCCGCTATTCTAGGACCTAGCCCAGACCACCCTGGTGAAGTGTAGGATGATGGGCCCGGTGCTGTGTGCCCTAATGCAAGCGGACATACGCTATAAAAGGGACCTTTCCCTTTGGACTACTGTTCGAAAGGGAAGGGAAACAGCATCGGGTCACCACCTGCGAGGAAGGTACGAGGGTACTGAAGATGGAGGACAAAGGGTCACCAAGGCAAGAACAAAGACTGGCGAGAGAACCGCTCAAGAGGTATGTGTGAGTTGAGGAAGTTTTTCAACAAGGGGCTAAAATAAACAGGGCCTAGTTTAACACCCCCCCTCCGATGAGGGGGCAGGAGTTGAAGGTGCCCACACGCCCATCGACACTGGAGCACCACGCTGAGACAAAAGGGGGGGTTACAGGAAGGAATGTTGTAGTCTGCCTGGGGGAGGTAGTTAGGGGAAAGGTACCGGGGCGAGGTGGGTGGTACAGGATGTCTTGGCTTATCTACATGGGTCTAGGGGGACCCGCACAGCTTTACTCTGGGTTGTTACAAAGGCTCAATTCCAGATATGGTGGGTCGGGGGGGGGCTAGAGGCTGGTTGCGCCCGCCCAGAAGGGGGTGGGAGGGTGAAGGGGATTCAGGGTAGGATCCCAACGGCAGCCACTTATTAGTGCGAGCCGCACTGTAAGACGACCATGGGAAAGAGAGAAGTGCTTCGGGTGACCGCCCTAAAGGCAAGGGGGCTTAATTCTCTGGTTAAGAGAAGGAAGGTGGAACAGTTCTTGGGGCGGGGGAAGTTGTAGGAATTGTAGCCCTCAAAGAGACGCATGTTCACAGGTGAGACAGGGATAAAAATCAAGGGGTACCGCCATATGTTCCAATTCAATGCCCCAGGGAAGATGGGGGGGTGTTCATTGCTATTCGGGACATCCCAGGCTTCCAGGTCATAGCTACAGAGGGCGACACAGAGGGTAGGTATCTGGCGGCCTCTTTCCAATGGGAGAGGGGGACATATACAGTGGCAGCAATCTACGCCCCCAATACGAGGCAAGATGGGTTCTTGTGGGCGACACTGACCAAATTGGGGACTTTTGCCAAAGGGTAGATAATATTGGTAGATGACTTTCATCTGGCCTGGGATCCAGGAGAAGACAGGAGCGCAAGGGTATTCCACAACCCGGTGGCGCCATCTACCTGCTTGAACAAACACATGGCCCAATTTGCGTTGGTAGATGGCTGGAGAGAACTGAGGGGGGTGTGGGGGCTACTCATTTGATTCCCACCTTCATAGATCCTTTTCAAGGATAGATCACTCCTGGATTTTAAGGTCACTATTGGGTAGCATCACGGGTATAGAGCATCGCCCTGTTAGACCATGCGCCCATAGTGATTACCTTAAATATGGGGCAGAACGAACCAGGCCTATGGCGGTGGAAGTTCCCTAGCCACATCTTTAAGGGTGGAGCCCTACGTGAGGACATAAAGAATACAATCTTGGATTACTTTGCACTTAACGCAACAGAGGGTGTAAGGGACTGGGTGGTGTGGGACGCGTTCAAGGCTACATTGGAGGGGGGAGCTCATCGTGATGAAGTGCCAGAGGGACAAACAACTAGGTCTCTTACAGGAGGAATTGGAAGCTAAACTTAAACAAAAAGTAAATATTGGCTTATTAGGGGCCAATTAGATGTTTTACAGACTTGAGCTGCAGAGCGTTCATTGCTCTACCTCCAACAGAGGGATTATGTCAAAGCCAAGAACGCGGATCACCTGTCAGCGAGGTTGTTTAGGAAAAAAGAAGCGTCAAGGACAATCCTTAAAAAAAAAGGTGGGGGGGGGCAAGAAAGTACTGCTCTACCTGACATAATGTCAGTCGTCACAAGAGTATTATTCATCCCTGTACAAATCATATTCCCCTGAGGGAGCCCAAAGGGAATACCTGTCCCAGTGCCCTCTGCCTAAGATCACTCCTCAAGAACTGGAAGAACTGGAGGGAGAAGTAAGGGTGGTTATAGCTGCCTTGCCATCAGGAAAGGCCCCCGGGCACAGGCGGCTTTCCAGCGTGCTTCTACAAAACCTTTAGATAGGCACTGTTACTGCACTTAGTTCAGCTCTTCAACTCTTTTTTTAGGAGGCATGGGGGGCAGGGTGTATCACCCAGACAATGGAAGAAGCCATGGTTGTGCTGCTCCCAAAGCCGGATAAGGATGTCATTATGCGGTTCATACTGGACGATTGTGCTGATTAATCTAGACACAAAGATCTACACCAAGGCTCTGGCATCACGCCTGGATAAACTCCTCCCCAAACTGATTGATCCCGACCAGTCAGGATTTATTAGGCATAGGCAGACTCGGATAACATTTGGCGGGTCTGCCATCAGGTTGAAAAAGTAAAAAAATCTACAACCCCTGAACTTATACTAGCGTTGGATGCTGATTGATATTTTATTTGTATCGCACTCATACACAAGTGTTTCAGAGCGCGACAAGGCAAGGGAGAACAAAAACAACGATCTTACTAGGCCCAGTGACATTGAGAACGCACAGGTACATGGGAGAGAGAAAGGGAAAAAGTGCATGGTAGGGGGGAGAAGTGGAAAGTGCAGATACATAAAAAGCAACAGACAGTGGTAGTGCAGCCAGCAAGTGGCAAGTGCTGGGTTTAAGGCAACAGACAGGGTGTGCCTGGTAAGTGAGACTGGGTCGAATGGCCATTTCTCTTCCATACCATGGAGGTTATGGCATTCGGTTCAATGGTAAGAGCTAACTACCAAACTCCCTCCTTGCGCCTGTCAATCCCACAGAGGATCACGGTCTCATGGGGCACTAAGCAGGGTTGCCCGCTCTTATGTGCCATCCACCTGGAGCCGCTCTTGGCCAGCATTAGGGTCTCACCGGATATTAGGGGGATTCCCTTTGGGGGTGAGAAGCATAGAGTCGCAGCGTTTGCTGATCACATGCTCCTGTTGATCAGAGAACAAGAAACCTCATTTGCAGGGATCTTAAAGGAACTACCATTTGGGGAGGTGGCAGGGTTAAAAATAAATGCACATTAGTCAGAGTTATCAAACGTGACCGCCCCCTCAGAAAAGGTTCAGGAATTAGGGGTTATAGTACCCTATAGATGGGCAGAAACCAGCATTAGATATTTGGGAGTCCTGATTACTGGTTCTCTGGGTGCTCTTTACCATGCTAACTACCAGCCTTTAGCAGAAAAGCTGCACCGGCTGCTGGTAGAATGGGTGCCTTTATCAATGTCCTGGATGGGGAGGATAAATGGCCTTAAAATGGTGATTTTGCCAACATCCCTGTACTATTTCACGGCCCTGCCAGTGTTGTTCCCCAAGGTTTCTTAAGGACCATTCAAAAACATGTGGGGTCATTTATTTGGAACCGCAAGAGAACCAGGTTAGCTATGCAGATGCTAATGTCTCCCAGAAGCAAGGGAGGGCTTTGAGCGCCAAACTTCTGCCTCCATTTCCTTGCGGCTTAAATCAGAGTGATCCAGGATTGGTTCAGGGGCGACTGCGGGAAGGTCTGCTGTCGAATGCATAAAGCAGAGGTGGGCTCGCCGCTGGACGAGGTGTTGCTGCGACCCAATGGGGATAGACCTGCAAACATGTACCGTAGCAGGATAGGGGCCCTAGTGGGGGACTCATGGTACGAGCTTGTGCGGAGGGTGAACTTGACCACCTTCCCCTCCCCGCTAACGGCGCTGTTTAGGAATCCCCAGTTCACACCGGGTATAAAATGGGGTGCCTTCAATGGGTGGAGGCGGCAGGGTGCCGCAAACTACGTGGCATGTTCTCGGGTCAGGACATTAAATCCTTTGCACAGTGCAAGCTGGACTTCGGGCTAGATGAGGGGAAAGAGGTATCGCTACTCTCAACTCAGGCACTGGCTTACAAACCCAATGGTCAGATCTGCGGCCACCATGGATCTCACGCCCTCTGAAAGGTTCGTAACGATAGACACAGGGACAGGCATTTGATAGGAAAATTATATGGGATTATAGCAGAAGGGGCAAGGAGCCAGGCATGGCAGTATATGGAGAAGTGGGAACTGCAATGTGGCAGCTGCTGGAGGGGGAATTCTGGACTCTGTTATGGGCAGATATCCCCAGAAACTACATACATACTAACCAACTGCGTCAGCGCTCTGCTTGAGGGGTTGTGGGGAACTGGGATTGTGGAAGCATATCTAGTGGGAATGCCCAGTCATACAGCCTTATTGGGACACGACTGGTGCAGCAATGAATAGTATTTTTGGGAGTCAGGTGCCAGACAACACAAGGATGGCCATCCTGGGAATGGGCAGGGATCAGTAAAATCTACCCTCGAAAGCTCAAAGAAAGACATACAAAACAAACAAAAACAAAATGCTGCCCCCACAGAACATGAATGGGTTAGTAAAATCTGGATCTTTGTGGCACTGGACTATTCGATTCAAGGGGATCCCCAAAGGTTTCTATCAGACTGGGAAATTGTCCTGCATCACATGCAGCGGGACTCGCGGGCTGCATGGTGCCCAAGGAAAATGAGATTGCTGCGGCTGGTGTGAGTATTCGCTCCACTTGGGAGGGCATCTTCACAGGAAACTGGCATGAGATATGGCTGAAGTTTCTAGGGGAGACGAGGACTATGGGGGCGGGGGGTGGTTCTCAAACGGTGCAAGGGCCCGTACAATGGCTGGCGAGGGAGGTGGCCACTCACAGAAAGGGATGGGGAGTTACATGTGTTCTTACTGTTGAAAATACCAATAAAATACATTTTTAGT
The DNA here is from genome assembly GCF_040938575.1 of Ambystoma mexicanum. NCBI lineage: Eukaryota > Metazoa > Chordata > Amphibia > Caudata > Ambystomatidae > Ambystoma > Ambystoma mexicanum. The sequence continues at coordinate 804,528,753 of NC_090938.1, forward strand.
GCGTTGTTATTGTGCTGCCCTCACCAGCCAAAATCAGCTCCCTGGGCACGGACACACACACACTTTGACTCAACATTCACTCACTCATTGCATGAGAGGATCATAAGTGACCGAACCATACATTTTATATCCACTTGCACCGGTTCGAAATAGGCACAGGGAAATATTTTTCCCAGTGCTTTGAAAAGTGCACCTCTTTTGAACATCGGATTTACTTGAAACTGGCCAAAAATAACCCTCTGCCTTCCGCAGTTGTGCATTTGGTGCGAGAAAGAGCACCTCAATGTGCACAACTATGATGCACACATTTAAATGTCCTTTGTGCACGGTTCACCACCTTTTTGGCGCAAGTGAAGTGTATGAGCATCCCATCAGTTGCACCAGACGCGTTTTGAAATCGTGGCACAATGGTTTAACCCCAACAATGACTTCTTTGCGCTGTACGTTCATTTCAGAGAGTGCGGTTCGAGGTGTCAGAGGTGGATTAGGAATGGGAAGGGTGCATGAGTTTTTACTGTGTCTGCAGTCATTAACCCCAGGTGTGCTCATGAGCAGCTATTATGTTGAATACCATTAGCTCCAGAGCAGATACCGTGACTGGAATCGTTAGCCCCGGAGTACGTACTGTGCAGAGCAGGTATTGTGTTTCTAGTCATAAGGCCCAGGGCAGGTATTCTGTCATATGTAACGGATTAGGTGGTACTGTGTCTGGCATCAGTATCCCAGATCCAGTACTGTGTCTGTAATTATTTGCCCCAGGGCAGGTATTGATGCAGCCGATGAGCAGGTACGACGTACTGTATCGGAAGGCATTAGCTCCAGAGCAGGTATTGTGTCTGCACTCATTTGCTCCAGCCAGAAAATGTGATGGGCTTTTAACATTAGCGCTAGAGAAGGAAGTGTCTGCCGATATTCATTGGGGTGTTGTTTCTGTGTCTGCAGCCATTAGACCTAGAACAGACACTGTGCCTGCAATTATTATCCACAGAAGGGTCATTAGACCCAGGGAAAGTACCGGATCTGCAGCCATTAGCCCTGGGGAATCATTACTTTCAGAGTAGGCACAGGACCCCGGAAACAGTACACATCTGCAATCATTAGCCTGCGCCGGTATTATTATATATGTAGTCACTTACACCAGAGCAGGGTCTGCTGCACAGCAATTACTTCCTCTGCAAGTATTAGCCTGCGCAGTTATTATATATATAGTCACTTATTCCAGAGCAGGGTCTGTGTAGCAGCTGCACAGCAGTTACTTCCTCTGCAAGTATTACCCTGCGCAGGTATTATATATATATATATAGTCACTTATTCCAGAGCAGGGTCTGTGTAGCAGCTGCACAGCAGGTACTGCGTCTGCGGGCATTAGCCGGCGCAGGTATTATTACATATGTAGTCACTTGCACCAGAGCAGGGTCTGCTGCACAGCAGTTACTTCCTCTGCAAGTATTAGCCTGCGCAGGTATTATATATATATAGTCACTTATTCCAGAGCAGGGTCTGTGTAGCAGCTGCACAGCAGTTACTTCCTCTGCAAGTATTACCCTGCGCAGGTATTATATATATATAGTCACTTATTCCAGAGCAGGGTCTGTGTAGCAGCTGCACAGCAGGTACTGCGTCTGCGGGCATTAGCCGGCGCAGGTATTATTACATATGTAGTCACTTGCACCAGAGCAGGGTCTGCTGCACAGCAGTTACTTCCTCTGCAAGTATTAGCCTGCGCAGGTATTATATATATATATAGTCACTTATTCCAGAGCAGGGTCTGTGTAGCAGCTGCACAGCAGTTACTTCCTCTGCAAGTATTACCCTGCGCAGGTATTATATATATATATATAGTCACTTATTCCAGAGCAGGGTCTGTGTAGCAGCTGCACAGCAGGTACTGCGTCTGCGGGCATTAGCCGGCGCAGGTATTATTACATATGTAGTCACTTGCACCAGAGCAGGGTCTGCTGCACAGCAGTTACTTCCTCTGCAAATATTAGCCTGCACAGGTATTATATATATAGTCACTTATTCCAGAGCAGGGTCTGTGTAGCAGCTGCACAGCAGTTACTGCCTCTGCGGGTATTAGCCTGTGCAGGTATTATTATATATGTAGTCACTTACACCACAGCAGGGTCTGTTGAGCTGCAGAGTAGTGACTGCCCCTGCGAGCATTAGCCGGGGCACGTATTATTATATATGTAGTCACTTGCACGAGAGCAGGGTCTGTGCAGTAGCTGCACATCAGTTACTGCGTCTGCAAGCTTTAGCCGGGGCAGGTATTATTATATATGCAGTCACTTGCACCAGAGCAGGGTCTGTGTAGCAGCTGCACAGCAGTTACTGCGTCTGCGAGCATCAGCCAGTGCAGGTATTATAATATATAGTCACTTGCATCAGGAGGGTCTGTGTAGCAGCTGCACAGCAGGTACTGCGTCTGCGGGCATTAGCCGGCGCAGGTATTTTTATATATGTAGTCACTGACACCAGAGCAGGGTCTGTGTAATAGCTGCAAAGCAGTCACTTCTCTGCAGGCATTAGCTGGTGCAGGGATTGTTATATATGTAGTCACGGACAACAGAGCAGGGTCTGTGCAGCAGCTGCACAGCAGTCACTGCCTCTGCCAGCATTAGCCTGTGCAGGTATTATTATATATGTAGTCACTTGCCCCAGAGAAGGGTCTGTGCAGCAGCTGCACAGCAGTCACTGTGTCTGTGAGCATTAGCCAACGCAGGTATTATTAAATATGTAGTCACTGGCACCAGGGCAGAGTCTGTGTAGCAACAGCACAGCAGTCACTGCCTCTGCGGGCTGCAAGCATTAGCCAGCGCAGGTATTATTATTAATATAGATCATATATAGTCACTTGCACCAGAGCAGGGTCTGGTAGCAGCTGCAAAGCAGTTAATGCCTCTGCGAGCATTAGGCAGCGCAGGTATTACTATAGATGTAGTCCCTTACTCCAGAGCAGGGTCTGTGTGGCAGCTGCACAGCAGTTACTGCATCTACAAATATTAGCCTGTGCAGGTATTATTATATATGTAGTCACCTACACCAGAGCAGGGTCTGTGCAGCTGCACAGCAGTTACTGCGTCTGCAAGTGTTAGCCTGTGCAGGTATTATATATGTAGTCACTTACACCAGAAAAGGGTCTGTGCAGCTGGACAGCAGTCACTGCGTCTGTGGGCATTAGCTGGTGCAGGTATTACTATATATGTAGTCACTTGCACCAGCGCAGGGTCTGTGCAGTAGCTGCACAGCAGGTACTGCGTCAGCGGGCATTAGACGACGCAGGTATTATTATATATGTAGTAGTTTACACCAAAGCAGGGTCTGTGCAGCAGCTGCACAGCAGTTACTGCGTCTGCAATCATTAGCCTGTGTACGTATTATATATGTAGTCACTTACACCAGAGCAGGGTTGGTGCAGCAGCTGCACAGCAGGTACTGCGTCAGCGGGCATTAGACGACGCAGGTATTATTATATATGTAGTAATTTACACCAAAGCAGGGTCTGTGCAGCAGCTGCACAGCAGTTACTGCGTCTGCGAGCATTGGCCGGTGCGGATATTATATATGTAGTCACTTGCACCAGAGCAGGGTCTGTGCAGTAGCTGTGCAGCAGTTACTGCCTCTGCAAGCATCAGTCAGCACAGGTATTATTATATAGTCACTCACACCGGAGCAGGGCCTGTGCAGTAGCTGTGCAACAGTTACTGCATCTGCGAGCATCAGCCGGCACAGGTATCATATATATGTAGTCACATAAGCCAGAGCAGGGTCTGTGCAGCAGCTGCACAGCAGTTACTGCCTCTGCGAGCATTAGGCGGCGCAGGAATTATTATATAATAACTTACACCAGAGCAGGGTCTGTGCAGGAGCTGCACAGCAGTTACTGTGTCTGCGGGTATTAGCCTGCACAGGTATTGTAATATATAGTCACTTGCATCAGGAGGGTCTGTGTAGCAGCTGCACAGCAAGTACTGCGTCTGCGGGCATTAGCCAGCGCAGGTATTTTTATATATGTAGTCACTGACACCAGAGCAGGGTCTGTGTAATAGCTGCACAGCATTCACTTCTCTGCAGGCATTAGCCAGCGCAGGTATTATTATATATGTAGTCACTTGCACCAGCGCAGGGTTTGTGCAGCAGCTGTACAGCAGTTATTGCATCTGCAGACATTAGCTGGTGCAGGTATTGTTATATATGTAGTCACTTGCACCAGAGCAGGGTCTGTGCAGCAGCTGCACAGCAGTTACTGCCTCTGCAAGCATTAGGCGGTGCAGGAATTATTATATAATCACTTACACCAGAGCAGGGTCTGTGTAGTAGCTGCACAGCAGTTACTGCGTCTGCGGGTATTAGCCTGTGCAGGTATTATTATATATGTAGTCACTTACACCACAGCAGAGTCTGTGCAGCTGCAGAGCAGTGACTGCGTCTGCGAGCATTAGCCGGGGCACGTATTATTATATATGTAGTCACTTGCACGAGAGCAGGGTCTGTGCAGTAGCTGCACACAAGTTACTGCTTTTGCAAGCTTTAGCCGGGGCAGTTATTATTATATATGGAGTCATTTGCACCAGAGCAGGGTCTGTGTAGCAGCTGCACAGCAGGTACTGCGTCTGCGGGCATTAGCCGGCGCAGGTATTTTTATATATGTAGTCACTTGCACCAGCGCAGGGTTTGTGCAGCAGCTGTACAGCAGTTATTGCTTCTGCAGACATTAGCTGGTGCAGGGATTGTTATATATGTAGTCACTGACAACAGAGCAGGGTCTGTGCAGCAGCTGCACAGCAGTCACTGCCTCTGCCAGCATTAGCCTGCGCAGGTATTATTATATATGTAGTCACTTGCCCCAGAGCAGGGTCTGTGCAGCAGCTGCACAGCAGTCACTGTGTCTGTGAGCATTAGCCAACGCAGGTATTATTAAATATGTAGTCAGTGGCACCAGGGCAGGGTCTGTGCAGCAGCTGCACAGCAGTTACTGAGTCTGCGAGTATCAGCCTGCGCAGGTATTATTATTAATATATATCATATATAGTCACTTACACCAGAGCAGGGTCTGGTAGCAGCTGCACAGCAGTTACTGCATCTGCAAACATTAGTGTCACGCCTCCTCCCTGCCACACCATTGCCAGACAGCCTTCCAAACTCACATCCGCCACCCCTAACGCTGCACGCTTCATCCGCCGTGTTCCCCATGATTCTCACCGGACTCACAACTGAATTACCAGGGACGGCTACGACCTTTCCTGCATTGGAATCTGCCATGGCGCTTCTCTCCGGGACGGCGCCCGTCCACGGGCGCCCGGAGACTACGATCCAACGCACGGAGTGCTTCCGATCAGGTGACCAAACGCCGGCAACAGGCGGCCAATCGCCGGCAGACTCCCTGTGCAGCGTCGAGGGTCACGTGACGCGGCTCCGCATTTCCCTCGTGACTGCATCACGTGCTCAATTCAACGCAGTCAAAAGGACAGGGGAAACGCGGAACAAACGCTTCACAGCTGCTTTTCGGAGTGTTGCACAGCGTTTTTGGATCTCGCTAAGGATTCTGATTTCTTCGACCACGGAACGTTGTACGGATTGCTTTTGGTTTCTTCCTACAGCTCAGGTGAACTTTAATCTTCAGGCACCACGACCTTTGGCTTTGCACAAACTTTTTGAACTTTGGATATTGGACTTTGGCAATTGTTTTCTTGGCTTTCGACCCTGGACTGTTAACAGATTGTTTACGGATCATCCACTGGCTACCTGACCTACAGGTTTTCTCCATCAAGAGTGCCCACAAGGACCCTTCTGTTTTCCCCTACCCCTTTGAGGCATCCTGACCAGCACATTTGGGTAAACCCTTTAGCTTCTTCCATCATATTGTATTGTGATCATTGTGACCGTCTGCCCTAATCGTTCATTGCCTTACAGTGGTCAGGGGGTCCTTCCGGTGTTCCTGGTTCCAGCTTGACGGCACTCCACACCTGTGGCCTCAAGAATTGCATTGGTAGTGATTTTATTCTTACCAGTGTGGTACTTGGGGACGGAGGTATCTTCATCTACACGCCAATCAAGATCACAACAGACTGTGAAGCCCTTTGGTCGTCCAGATGGATACTTCTGCCGGGGACCCAGTGACCGCTTTAATGCAAGCAGTCGCAGCCCTTAGGACTGATATGGCCACAGCTACCACCGCGATTCACCATAGATTGGATGCCTTACACAGCGTCCAACATCCTTTGCCCGCTGATGCCGAATTCGGGGACGCTGCCCCCCAGAACCCTATTCCTCCCGCAGCTCCTCCAGCTCCCCCTCTGCCCCCTCCTGTGGTACTCCCTAGCCCCATTACCCTGGTAGCCCCCGAAAGGTTCCATGGAGACCCTAGGAAATATTGCACTTTCTTAAATCAGTGCAAGCTCCATTTCTTGTGCCGGCCCTTGGCATTTCCTGATTCCGTCACTAAGGCAGCTTTTCTACTCTCGCATCTGTCAGGAGTGGCAGCCACATGGGCGAACCCTTTGTTAGAGAGCGACCATCCTGCCCTTTACAATTTTGACCTCTTGGTTAATGAAATGGCAAAAGTCTTCGACACCAGATATAGGGCGCAATCCGAGGACTTGGAGCTTTTGGACCTCACTCAGGGCAGACAAACGCTTATGGAGTATATAACCCACTTTAACCAGCTGTCTGCGGAGACGTCTTGGCCTGAAAACAAAAAGGCGGTTGTATTCTATAGGGGTGTGAGTAGCGCTGAAGGAAGCCCTCTCACTGGTGCCATCCCTTCCTGCTATCTATTCAGACCTAGTTGATCTGGCCCTACAGGTGGATGCCCGAAGGACTGAGCGAAGGGCAGAAGCAGGTCTTTCCGGTCATCACCCTTCCCCCTCAACCGACCAAACCCCAGAACCCATGCAAGTAGGCGGGATCCGTAGCCCCATTACCCATACTGAACGGGAACGTAGACGTGCTGACAATGCTTGCTTCTACTGCGGCATCAGTGGCCACTACGTAAAAGAATGTCCTCGCCGACCCAAGAACAAAAATCTGGGTTTTCAGAAGGCTCGCCCTTGAGATCGGGGGTACGGGCGAGCATTCCACTAACCCCCTCTGATATCGCTTTTGGTCCCATTAAACCAGTGGTGGTCCAGGCTATGCTGAACCCAGCCCAGGAACGCATGCATTCGGTTCACATTGTTATCGATTCAGGTGCCACTGGTTGTTTTATTGACATCACATTGGCTCAGCAACTCAACCTACCATTGATCACCAAAGAGCGTCCTGAACCAGTACAGGCCGTGGACGGTACTTCCCTCGCTTCCAGCCCCATCAAGCAACAGACTGCTCCTTTGGAAGTCGTAATCCAAGGTACCCACAGAGAAACATTAACCTTTGATCTGATCACTACCCCTCAGTTCAGGATCATCCTCGGGATACCGTGGCTGAAATTACACAACCCTCTGATCAACTGGAGTACCGGACAAGTGTTCTTCGAATCTGAGGTCTGTCACCATTTTTGCCTGGTAGAGTCGGAGTCTTTGTCCAGTCCCGCAAGCGTTCTAGGAGCCGTGGCTTCTCTAACCTTGGAAGACGGTGGCCCCACAACCACTGCCACTTTATCACATACGGTTGGGGCTGTCACAGCCGGGATACCCTCAGTATACCAGGACTTCCACATGGTGTTTGATAAAGCCTCAGCAGAGGGCCTACCGCCTCACAGGCCGTATGACTGCCCCATCGACTTAATACAGGGAGCTCCGGTACCGAGGGGCCGCATATATTCACTGTCCCAATCAGAAGAACAGGCCCTGAAGGATTACATCCAACAGGCCTTACGGTTAGGTCACATCCGCCCCTCCTCTTCCCCAGCAGCAAGCCCCATTTTCCATTTTCTTTGTTCCGAAGAAAGAGGGTGACCTACGCCCTTGCGTCGATTATCGGCGGCTAAATTCCATCACCATTAAGAACAGATACCCCATCCCGCTCATTTCTACGTTACTGGACAGATTGTCTCACGCATCTGTCTACATAAAACTAGACTTACGTGGGGCTTACAATCTGATCCGTATGCGAGAAGGGGACGAGTGGAAGACGGCGTTCTGCTCCCGACAAGGACTATATGAATATACAGTGATGCCGTTTGGGCTTTGCAACGCCCCAGCCACCTTCCAACATTTCATAAACGACGTGTTCAGTGATATTCTAGATGTATATGTGGTGGTCTATTTAGACGATATCCTGATCTTCTCCCCCACTCTGGAAGAGCATGTCATTCACGTCAGAGAAGTCCTGTCCCGCCTCAAAAAAACGCATCTTTGCTAAACCAGAAAAATGCCAGTTTCACGCCACCGAAGTTGAGTTCCTAGGATTCCATATAACACCCGGGGGTCTCTCCATGAACAAATCTAAGGTCTGCGCTATCACGGGCTGGCCCGTCCCTGTTACACTCAAACAGCTGCAGTCTTTCCTTGGTTTCGCGAATTTCTACCGGCGTTTTATCGCTGGTTTCTCCTCCATTGTTGCCCCGTTGACTGCACTAACCAGCCCTCTGGTCCATTATCACTGGACACCGGAACATCAAATGGCGTTTGATACCTTGAAGGCGAGGTTCACCACTGCTCCTGTTCTTCAACATCCCGATCCTGAACGCCCTTTTGTTTTGGAAGCGGACGCTTCATCATTTGCATTGGGTGCAGTTCTCTCACAAACTTGCCCTACCACGGGTCGACTGCACCCTGTGGCCTTCCATTCACGAAAGTTCACTTCATCCGAAGTGCACTATACCGTGACAGAGAAGGAACTATTGGCCATTAAGGACGCTATGCAGACATGGCGGCATCATCTTCTAGGGGCTAAGCACCAAACCACTGTTTATTCAGACCACAAGAATCTACAGGATCTGGCTTCCATGAAATGCATGAATAGACGCCAAGTACGCTGGCATCTGTTTTTTGCTGCATACGATTTTGTAATCGAGCATCGACCAGGGGTGGTTCATGGTAAAGCAGATGCTCTGTCCCACTCCCCAGGGGGGGAATCCCTTCTTTTGTTCCCGGATACTTTGCTAGAAGAAGGCCATGTTATCTGTGCCTGCACACCCTCACCGTCCATGCTAACCACCATACGCCACTGGGTTGTACACAATAGTCATGCAGTCAGTGAATGGGACCTTATAGTTCAGGACGGTTTGCCGTTTATACATGCGAAACTATTCTTGCCCACAAGTGACACGCGCACCCAGGGTCTGAACTGGTCGCATGACGCCGCGATCAATGGTCATCCGGGACAACGCCGTACTCTGGATCTATTGAAACGGTGGTGTTGGGGCCATCGATGAGACGGGATGTAGAGAGTTACGTGAATACCTGCTCAGTTTGTGCCCAATGTAAATCCTGCAGGCGTCGCCCTCTAGGTCTGCTTCAGCCACTACCCATACCCCCGAAGCCATGGCACACGGTTTCGATGGACCAGATTACGGACTTACCCCGCGTACAGTGGTACGACACCATTTGGGTGGTGGTGGACTCTTATACCAAGATGGCCCGTTTCGTGCCCTGCACGGGGATTCCCACGGCACCAGCACTGGCCCGGTTGTTTTTCAAATCCATCTTCTGTCTCTTTGGCTTGCCGCAGGTCATAGTGTCTGACCGGGGTACCCAGTTCACTTCTCGTTTTTGGCGGGCTTTGACCAAGTTGCTGGGCATTGATGTGCATTTCTCTTCCGCTTACCACCCAGAGATTGATGGTCAGACAGAAAGGGTGAACCAATCCCTAGAACAGTACTTGCGATGCCTTAGCCTCCAATATCAGGACACATGGCTAAATCTCTTGCACATGGCGGAATTCGCCTATAACAACGCTCTACATTCTTCGACTGGCTTCTCCCCTTTCTATTCCCTTTATGGCCAGCATCCTCATACCCTTCCTCTCCCGGATTTCACACCTACGGCCACCCCTGCTGCCAATGCTTGTGGCCGCGATCTAGTCACTGTTCACGCCCAAACCATTGTCCATTTGCGGGAATCTCAAGTCTCCATGAAGAAAGCAGCCGACAAGAAACGGTTGGTTGCTCCGGAGTATCGGGTGGGGGAAATCGGGTGTGGTTGTCTTCCCGGCATTTACATATTCCTGGTTCCCGTAAACTGCTCCCTCACTTTGTCGGTCCTTACCGGATCTCCAAAGTCATTAACCCAGTGGCTTTTCACCTCTCCGTTCCCGCCTCATGGCGGATCCACCCAGTGTTTCACTCTTCCTTGCTCAAACCCTGCCCTGCTCCTACCCGCATCTTTTATTTTTTTTATTTTTTTTTAATTTTATTGGTTTAAAAATCAAACCTTTAAAATATGACACAATTCAAAACAAAACATTTAACATCTCAATGTCGTTATCACTCCTCTACTTATGCCCGAGATGTTCGTCTCTTCTGCCTTACACAAGTAGTGTACGGACCTTTCTCCAAGGTGTTTATTTCATAGGTCAGTCCACACTTGTTATACTTTCGTTTTGACGAATCGGGGATCAGACACTTGAGACTTTAGATAACCTCTCCTCAATTAAAGCCAGGAAAGAGCTCAGGGGCATAATTAGTTTCCAATCCGATCCATTCCACATTTTCTGCCACCACTCGTCCGCGTGCAGTGTTTGATGGTTTGCGTACCACTGTCCCAGATGAACAGATCTTTCATTTTTTAAAGAGTGATAAAACAACACCAGGTGTTTAAGGGATTCCGGCTCCTTAAGGCAGATACGACAAATGGGATTTGAATCAGTGTCATCTGCTCGAAGTCTGATGCGTTCCTTCGTCTTGAATGAATTCAGCCTGAATAACAAGAATAGTCTACGTGCCTTCGAGTTTGGAAAACGAATCATATAAGGCTGCAGTACGTTGTAGCTTTTCGCATCAGCGGGCGCATCTTTCATCGCGATGGCAGCTTGGCATTCACTACCTGTGTCAATCCAGTCAGCGCGCCAGATCTTCACTTTAGCTGCTGTCGGGTTTACGTGCAGGGCATGTAAACTAATGTTGTTGGTGGTTCATAAATCTTCACCTCGTTTTACCCATTGGGACAAAATGTCGGAGCCTCCACTGCACGCATTATGCAGGCTCTTGAATTGTCGGATTCCCTCTTCAGTTTTGGATTTCCGGAACAACGATAGTTGGTTCCAGCAGCCCCTCACATGCAATGAGACCAGCGCAAGTTCATACCTTATGCATGCAGTAGATATTCCTATTGGTAGGCTTAGAGCCTTCGTCCAGAACATATGTTCCAGTGATGCCCAATGTGTAGACGGACAACCAAAGGCATTTTCAACGCCATATGTTAAAATCGGGACCACTTTCTGTTTGTAAAAATTTCTCAGTGGTCGCATTGAGAATCGCCCATATGTTTTGTGGATCACAAGAGCCTGACGTGCCAACTGTCCACATTTCCTCTTTGATTCAGTCACCCAAGGGTCATCACAAATACTGGAGTTCAAAATCATTCCTAGATATTTTACAGATTTTTATGTGCAAAGGACCACTTGCTCTAGTGACCACCTGTGTTTTGAGCACCTCCGGTTTTTGCGTGATCTTAGGTTCTCAAACACCAAAATTTCAGTTTTTGCAGGATTTAACTTCAAGTTGTTTGTATTCACATATCTTTGAACCGCGTCTAGTTTGCGTTGGAGGCCGATCAGAGTTTGATCTAGAATTACTAGATCGTCGACTTACAACAACCAACTTATCGTTGTTGAGTTTTGGAGGGAAGGCTCTCACAGATTCGATTGCTTCTCCAATGTCAAAGATAAAAAGGCTGAAGATTGCAGCTGCCAGCGGGCATCCCTGTTTCACTCCCTTGAGAGTTTTGATTTTAGCGGATAGGGAGCCAAAATGATCAAGACAAATTGAAATTGAGGTGTCTGTATGAAGCTCTTTGATTGCCGCAAGTAGATCTTCCGGACACCCCCACCCTTCCAGTTTAACCCATAGAGCTTTACGATCTATCATATCGAAGGCCATGGAAAAGTCAACAAAAGCTGCATACACCTTTGTGTTTGTGCGCAGGGCTTCCATTTTTAGCAGGTTTAAGATTAGGAGGTTCAGTGAGCAACCCACCATTTTCACAAAACCTGCCTGTCTTTCATTCACTTTTTTCGCTGTTTGTGCCCAATTAATTAATTTGATTTGCAGCAAAGATGCGTAAAGCTTGCCTAGGACGTCAAGGAGGGCCACTGGTCTGTAATTTTTCGGTGACGCTCTGTTCCCTTTCTTGAATATGGGCACCATTATCCTTGACTTCCATGATGTCGGTACTTGCTTTTGCGTGTTTATTCTTGCAAAGAGATCGAAGCACAAATCAGCCCACAGGTCTGGGAACTGTTTAATCATAAAGTTCGATAGGCCATCAGGACCCAGGGCCCTAGAGTTTTTCGTTCTCATTATTGCATCTCGTATTTCGTCTCTTGAGAAGTTTAGGTTCCAATCTGATTCGATAGGTGAGTGTGCATGCGGGACAAGGGACTTATGATTTAGCGCAGTGAAGTGCTGGACCCATTCAGCTTCCGTCACCTGACTTATAAGTAATGCCTCTTGTGGTGATTCCATCGCGTTTATTGTTTGCCAAAACTCACCACTGTTCTTATTGGAAAGAATCTTCAACATTGCCTCTGCATCATTTTGATGTAATATAAACTGGTAACTTTTAATCCAGTTTTTGTAGTGTTGGTTTAGTTACTTTGTTTCGTTGCATTCTTTCTTCTTTTGGACCTACATTATTTTTCCGAATTTTGGCTCGCATGGCTCTTTTGCGTTGCATCACCGTTAGATCAAAGGAGTGTTTTTTCTTGAATTATCTGTTTTTCATTCCGTTATTTGTGCTTTTAAATTGCGCCAATATGTGAGCATACTCAATCTCCAAAGGTATCTGCTTAAATTGGGAGCATATGGGGGCCACTTCGTGTTCTTCCAGTCTTATTCGTAGGCGATTCGATTCAGCTGAAATTTTTGAGCCCTATTTTTTACTCAGGGCACCTTTAGTGTCTTGAAATTTTACTACCAGCATTTCGTGGTCGCTGTTTATCATTGCCCAAACATTCAAAGATTTTGTTCTCGTGTGCACACTGTCGGAGCCAAAAATGTAGTCAATGGTTGAACTAGAGAGCTCACGCTGCCACGTGGCCCTTGGTGGAATTTCACCTTGGGTACAGCCGTTTAACATAGACAAACCTCTTACAGACATTTCATCTGTCCAGGTTTGAGCAAGGCGACCTTTAGTGACGCTCTGGGGTTTAAAAAATAAATAAATAAATAAAATCGATATTTAGATCACCACAGAGTATCATGCCTGTTCCTCTTGATGATTCAAGCAAATTGTCAATTATGGAGGAAACTTGGTCAATAAAAGGAGTAGGACCCGGTGGCTTGATGATTCCAGTATACATTAAGTATGTGGAATACATCAGAAGGTGATGGTTTCTCTGTGAGCTTTCTTATTTCACATACTTGAATGTAGGGCGTATAGTTTTTAGAAGTTATCAAGCGGTAACCTGAAGACCGCTTGATCAGTGTTAACAGCCCTGCTATCGGGCACCCCTTGTCCGCTTTAATAGCAGGGTTCATAGCACATTCAAATTCTGAGATCACCGGCAGTTCACGCAGCCAAGTTTCTTGCAAGCATATGAGAAAATCTTGGGCCCATGCGTTATTTAACAAGTGGACAAAACCTTGTGTGTTCCAGGAGGCAAGCAGACATTCTTGGGCCATGTTGGTCTTTGAGCATTAGCTGTGTTGTTTACTATTTAAGGCTGATGCCAGCCAGTTCCATTCCTGTGTTACTTTATTGCCTCGTGTGCCGTTTAGTGCGGTTTTCACCGGGATGACCTCTGATGCTCCGTTATTTATCGTTATTTTCATTTTATCCATCGTGCTTGTTCCGACTTCCTCGACAAGCTCCATGGGCTCAGAGTTCTGGCAAATATGCGCGGAGTGATGCCTCTTGTTGATTGACTCGTCTTGTCTCCAATGGCTCAACTGAGCCATGCTGAGTGTTTTTGTGCATTGAGAATGTTCCAAAGATGAAGATGTTTCTGTACGTAATGGCCGAGAGACACATAGTCCTGCAGTATTGAATGGAATATTGCGTGTGTCTGGTTCTAGCAATTTATAGTTATCAAAGCCCAGCGATAACAGATCTTCATCAGCCTCTAAAATAACATTTGCAATTATGTGAGAATTTATATGCAAAATCACTTTGTCTGTTTGCCGCACATCCGGAAATTCAACCGTTTTCAGGTCTTTCGAATCAAGTGAGCGCAACCGAGGTATATGATGAAGTAATCTCAACACGTTTGATCTGTTCAAAATTAGTTTGTCACCATCAACCCACCTCTCCAGCATTATTTTAATCAAGCTAGGCACTTCGCTCGAACCCCCGTTTTCATAACGGTTCTCTTTCTTCTGATTGTTTGTTTTAGACTGTGCAGCATGGTTATTGCCAATTTTTGGTAGTGGTAATTGTGGAACAGTCAGGACAGGCATCCCAGACCCTTCAATTCTTTTTGAGTGGTACTCTTCATTTACTACTTGATGGTTGCCTTCGTCGAGATTTTATCTTCATCTTCCTGTTGTTCAGCCTCTGCCTTTCCCATTTTGCTTGAAGTGTCATGAACTCTGGGCTCTTAGGTACAGAATCTGATTCTTCTATTTCTCTGACCAGAGGCACCAGCTCACATCTCCTTTGGTTAGTATCTCGTGTTGATATCGAAGAAGTGCTCTTGCTCACTTCGATTGTTGCTCTTTTTACCAATTGTGTTTCTTTTTCAACTTTCTTGGGAGCGTTGGTCGTTTGAGGCCGGAAGCACTGACAGACTTTTTTGTGAGCGTAGGTCAACGCACAGTATTTCCATACTGGCTATACATTCGGTCTCAGGATCTTTATACGTTGATAAGTCTATTAACTCTTTGTCAATTGCCAAATCTTCTTCGCAAGGCAATATTTCAGTAGATGTCGTCACATTTTCTGCTGTTAACGGTTGGTCCAATGTTTTATCCTTAATTGTGTCTGCTAGTTTCAGGCTTGAGGTGATTGCTTTGTCCACCAATTGGAACATATTCAGATTACGTAAAAATTTCCGTGCTCCTTTTTGCTGTTTTTTTTTGTGAGCAGGTAAGTTCTTTTGCTTTTTCACCATCCGTGGAGGAGTTTTTTTTGTAATCTTGTTTACTTTGGCCTGATTTTGTGAGTCTTGGTTTCCAAAAATGGGAAATATCCCAGCCGGAGTCTCGGATGCTGCGGGGTTATCTCTCGTTTCGCCCATCTGAACCCCCTCTTTCCCAGGAGGCATTGAGCGGGATGCTTTTTGTGAGTCTGATGGGGCTGGATTTGCAGCATTTCTAGCTTGATGGAAGGCCGTGTTAAACGATATGTCCAGGGGGTTAGAGAGCCCCTCATTTCCGCACTGTGGTGTGTTACAGATGCTAGATTTCTCTAACGGAGTTTCGGACGACGGTGGTACAGCATTGCGCCCTGGTAGCTCAGGTGCATTGTCTTCAATTACAAGACTTTTTGAAGATGTAACAGTTAGGTGCTGAGATTGAGTCGGATGAACTTGGAAGGCCATCTTCATAGCCCCCTGGACGGCATTAGAAGCAACTTTAGCGGAACAATGCGCCTCCGGCATCCTTGTCACGCTCGAGTCGCTAGCGCAACTATGGATATCTCCTTTTTGAATGATCAGAGATTTCCGAAAAAGAGACAAATCTTCTTTTGCGACCTCTGCAAACAGCTTTTTATCGAATGTGTCGTTCTGTTTCACATTATTTAAGGGGTTTATTCCTACCAATATCTTTTGAGTTAGCTCCTCTTGTTTAGCCTTTTGGGCACAGTGTGATGCTTCCAGATGTAACACTTTTGAATTCATCATGGCCAATAGAGTTGTAACGTCTTTCACATTTTCATTTAAAGATTCGTACAACTTAGTGAAAGGTGTTAGAGAAATGGCCATTGCAGATGTTAAAGCTATTAAAAGTTCATTTGCTGGTACATGAGCACAGGGGGCTCCACTACCCTCACTTCGTCGCTCTTGATAAGGCCGGGGTACCCGTCTATGCCACGTCCTTTCGCGACGGATTTTAGGAAAAGGACGTTCAATTAACGAGTCTCTTGTGGGAGAGTCAGTTAATGAGTCTTCACTAGATGTAGCCTTGTTTTCCAGGCTTTGGGGTCTCTTCCGAGATGTTGATACTGGCAATCTTTTCTGGGAGTTTGCTACATTAATGTGATGTGACGATGTTGTCTCATCTGAGGATACAGAAGTGGCTGCCTTAGGTCTTTTATAATTGCCGGATCCCCATATGTCACGGTTTACATTTGTAATGTTAACACAATTCCTTTTCAGGGGTGCTTTAGATATCGCATCCTGCACGAGGGTAGATGTCACAGACTGTTTAAATGAGTGGGATTTGTTTAAATTAATCAATTTTTGAAGCACTGTAGAGACCACTTCCAAAGAGTTTCTTTTATCACAGGTAGGAGGACCTACATTGTTGCCCATCTGTTCACTACCTAAATATGGATCACACACCAAATCATCCGTGTGCACCGTTGTTAGCGCTTCATCTGCGGTCAGTAGTGATGAAATCAAGAGGGGGATAGGCTCAGCAGCATTTGTCATTTTGTTTATGGAAGAAAAATCACTTTGAATTATTGCGCCTACCTCGTGGTTAGTTTCAGGAACATCAGTACGATTCACTGCCCTCTTGGGATGCCATATCTCTGCGAGAGCAGCCGCGGCAGGGCAGACGCGGCGGGCCTCTGCCAAGTCCAACAGGCGCTGTGTTGCCTCTACGTCGCCGGCCACGGCGTCGCATCCTCCTACTGCTTTCACTTCCTGTGACTGGCTCCGCCCCTCAGCGTCAGTGAGAGCATCCCCCGCCTCGTACGACGCCGCCTCTCCGACCTCTCGCGGCACCTCACTCGCCGGCCCTGAGCGGCTGGAAGCTCGCACATCAACGGCTGTCTCTATGGAGGGACGGAGCTCGCCCACCCCTGCTGGTAAGTCCTGAACCACAATGAGCGAAATATCGCCCGTAGCGCTCTGAAAACTTGCGTTATTTGACATGTGCCGACATATGACTTCAGCTTGTTTAGGGCTACTTAACACGGGCGTAGGGTGGATTTGTCCACAGGGGTCGGAATTTGGGCAAGCACCCTCATAAGGTGTAATCCCACAAACTTCGTGTGGCAGGGGATGAAATACAATGTCTTGGATCGGAATATCATGGTCCGTAATGTGATCCATAATTTCCGATGCAGATCGGCAGGAAAAGTATTGGCTCACCTGTTTGTTGCGTGCACCTTTCACTGGCAGCTCATCTTGGAATGCCATGCGTTTG
The DNA here is from genome assembly GCF_040938575.1 of Ambystoma mexicanum. Classification (NCBI taxonomy): domain Eukaryota; kingdom Metazoa; phylum Chordata; class Amphibia; order Caudata; family Ambystomatidae; genus Ambystoma; species Ambystoma mexicanum. Next base: position 804,546,109 of record NC_090938.1, read on the forward strand.
ACTTGCGCTCGCGTCCTTAGGGATGTGGATAAGTTTGATGGATCCATCATCAGCGCTGCGCCACTCGCCAAACAGTGGATTCCTCAGCCCTTAGACCTCAGGGCTTAACGCCGCAAGGGCGGGGGAGGCGGCCTTTTGTGTCTGGTGACCCAGTCAGGTGACAGGTCTGTTAAAGCCACAGGCACACGCACCTCCTTCTCCTTTCTTCAGTTATCCAGCAGGATGAGTCAGCCAAACAGTGGATTCCTCAGCCCTTAGACCTCAGGGCTTAACCTACCCGCATCATTACCCCACCTGCTCCTGTTTCGGTGTCATCCCCTGACGTGTTTGAGGTCAGTGCCATCTTGGGTTCCCGTCTCTGTAGGGGTCAGTTACAGTACCTGGTGGACTGGCGGGGGTATGGTCCTGAGGATCGCTCTTGGGTTTCCTGTCGGGATGTACGGGCTCTGCTTTTGGTTGCTCGTTTTCATCGGGACCATCCTTCCAGCCCATGGGGTCGTGGGCCATTGGGAGGAGGGGGGACTCTGGCAATGGTGTGGCAGGGAGGAGGCGTGACAGACAGCCTTCCAAACTCACATCCGCCACCCCTAACGCTGCACGCTTCATCCGCCGTGTTCCCCATGATTCTCACCGCACTCAGCAACTGAATTACTAGGGACGGCTACGACCTTTCCTGCATTGGAATCTGCCATGGCGCTTCTCTCCGGTACGTCGCCCGTCCACGGGTGCCCGGAGACTAAGATCCAACGCACGGAGTGCATCCGATCAGGTGACCAAACGCCGGCAACAGGCGGCCAATCGCCGGCAGACTCTCCGTGCAGCGTCGAGGGTCACGTGACATGGCTCCGCGTTTCCCTCGTGACTGCATCACGTGCTCAATTCAACGCAGTCAAAAGGACAGGAGAAATGCGGAACAAACGCTTCACAGCTGCTTTTCGGAGTGCTGCACAGTGTTTTTGGATCTCGCTAAGGATTCTGATTTCTTCGACCACGGAAAGTTGTACAGATTGCTTTTGGTTTCTTCCTACAGCTCAGGCGAACTTTGATCTCCAGGCATCACGACCTTTGGCTTTGCACAAACTTTTTTAACTTTGGATATTGGCAATTGTTTTCTTGGCTTTCGACCCTGGACTGTTAACAGATTGTTTACGGATCATCCACTGGCTACCTGACCTACAGGTGTTCTCCATCAAGAGTGCCCACAAGGACCCTTCTGTTTTCCCCTACCCCTTTGAGGCATCCTTACCAGCACATTTGGGTAAACCCGTTAGCTTCTTCCATCATATTGTATTGTGATCATTGTGACTGTCTGCCCTAATCATTCATTGCCTTACAGTGGTCAGGGGGTCCTTCCGCTGTTCCTGGTTCCAGCTTGACGGCACTCCACATCTGTGGCCTCAAGAATTGCATTGGTAGTGATATTATTCTTACCAGTGTGGTACTTGGGGACGGAGGTATCTTCATCTACACGACCATCAAGATCACAACAATTAGCCTGTGCAGGTATTATTATATATGTTGTCACTTACACCATAGCAGGGTCTGTGCAGCTGGACAGCAGTCACTGCCTCTGCAAGCATTAGCCTGTGCAGGTATTACTATATATGTAGTCACTTACACCATAGCAGGGTCTGTGCAGCTGGACAGCAGTCACTGCCTCTGCGGGCATTAGCCAATGCAGGTATTATATATGGAGTCACTGACACCAGAGTAGGGTTTGTGCAGCAGCTGCACAGCAGTTACTGCGCTGCGAGCATTAGCCAGTGCAGGTATTATATATGTAGTCACTGACACCAGACCAGGGTCTGTGCAGCTGCACAGCAGTCACTGCGTCTGCGAGTGTTAGCCTGTGCAGGTATTACTATATATGTAGTCACTTACACCAGAAAAGGGTCTGTGTACCAGAGCAGGGTATGTGCAGCTGCACACCAGTCACTGCCTCTGCGAGCATTAGCCGGAGAAGTTATTATTATATATGTAGTTACCAGCACCAGAGCAGGGTATGTGCAGCTGCACAGCAGTCACTGCCCCTGCGGGCATCAGCCTGTGCGGGTATTATATATGTAGTCACCTACACCAGAGCAGGGTCTGTGTAGCTGCACAGCAGTCACTGCGTCTGCGAGCATTAGCCGGAGAAGGTATTATTATATATGTAGTTACCAGCACCAGAGCAGGATATGTGCAGCTGCACAGCAGTCACTGCCTCTGCAGGCATCAGCCTGCGCAGGCATTATATATGTAGTCACTTGCACCAGAGCACGGTCTGTGTAGCAGCCGCACAGCAGTCATTGCCTCTGCGAGCATCAGCCGGCACAGGTATTATATTATATAATCACTTACACCAGAGCTGGGTCTGTGCAGCAGCTGCACAGCAGTTACTGCGTCTGCAGGCATTAGCCGGTGCAGGTATTATTTTATATGTAGTCACTGACACCAGAGCAGGGTCTGTGCATCAGCACAGCAGTTACTGTGTCTGCGAGCATTAGCTGGCTCAGGTATTATATAGTCACTTGCACCAGAGCAGGGTCTGTGTAGCAGTTGCGCAGCAGTCACTGCCTCGGCCAGCATCAGCCGGCACAGGTATTATTATATATAATCACTTACACCAGAGCAGGGTCTGTGCAGCGGCTGCACAGCAGTTACTGCGTCTGCGGGCATTAGCCAGCACAGGTATTATATATGTAGTCACTGATACCACAGCAGGGTCTGTGCAGCAGGTGCACAGCAGTCACTGCATCAGTGAGTGTTAGCTTGTGCAGGTATTATTATATATGTAGTCAATTACACCAGAGCAGGGTCTGTGCAGCAGGTGCACAGCAGTCACTGCATCAGTGAGTGTTAGCCTGTGCAGGTATTATTATATATGTAGTCACTTGCACCAGACTAAGGTCTGTGTAGCAGCTGCACATCAGTCACTGCCTCTGCGAGCATCAGTCGGCGCAGGTATTAGCATATATAATCACTTACACCAGAGCAGGGTCTGTGCAGCAGCTGCACAGCAGTCACTGCCTCTTCGAGCATTAGCCTGCGCAGGTATTATTATATATGTAGTCACTTGCACCAGAGCAGGGTCTGTGCAGCAGCTGCACAGCAGTCACTGCGTCAGCGAGCATTAGCCTGTGCAGGTATTATTATATATGTAGTCACTTGCACCAGAGCAGGGTCTGTGCAGCAGCTGCACAGCAATCATTGCCTCTGGGAGCATTAGCCTGCGCAGGTATTATTATATATGCAGTCACTTGCACCAGTGCAGGGTCTGTGCAGCAGCTGCACAGCAGTCACTGCCTCTGCAAGCATTATCCTGCGTAGGTATTATTATATATGTAGCCACTGACACCAGAGCAGGGTTTGGGGTCAGTGTCTGTGCAGCAGCTGCAAAGCAGTCACTGCTTCTGCGGGCATTAGCCTGTGCAGGTGGTATTATATATGTAGCCACTGGCACCAGAGCAGGGTCTGTGCAGCAGCTGCACAGCAGTTATTGCCTCTGCGAGCATTAGCCTGCGCAGGCATTATTATATATGTAGTCACTTGCACCAGAGCAGGGTCTGTGCAGCAGCTGCACAGCAGTCACTGCCTCTGCGGGCATTAGCTGGGGCAGGTATTATATATGTAGTCACTGACACCAGAGCAGGGTCTGTGTAGCTGCACAGCAGTTATTGCCTCTGCGAGCATTAGCCAGAGCAGGTATTATTATATATGTAGTTACTAGCACCAGAGCAGGGTCTGTGCAGCAGCTGCACAGCAGTCACTGCCTCTGCGAGCATTGGCCGGGGCAGGTATTATTATATATGTAGCCACTGACACCAGAGCAAGGTCTGTGCAGCAGCTGCACAGCAGTTATTGCCTCTGCCAGCATTAGCCTGCGTAGGTATTATTATATATGTAGCCACTGGCACCAGAGCAGGGTCTGTGCTGCAGCTGCACAGCAGTTACTGCCTCTGCGAGCATTAGCCTGCACAGGTATTATTATATATGTAGCCACTGGCACCAGAGCAGGGTCTGTGCTGCAGCTGCACAGCAGTTACTGCCTCTGCGAGCATTAGCCTGCGCAGGTATTATTATATATGTAGTCATTTGCAGCAGAGCAGGGTCTGTGCAGCAGCTGCACAGCAGTCACCGCCTCTGCGAGCATTAGCCTGCGCAGGTATTATTATATATGTAGTCACTTGCACCAGCGCAGGGTCTGTGCAGCAGCTGCACAGCAGTCACCGCCTCTGCGAGCATTGGCCGGTGCAGGTATCATTATATATGTAGTCACTTGCACCAGCGCAGGGTCTGTGCAGCAGCTGCACAGCAGTCACCGCCTCTACGAGCATTGGCCGGAGAAGGTATTATTATATATGTAGTCACTTGCACCAGCGCAGGGTCTGTGCAGCAGCTGCACAGCAGTCACCGCCTCTACGAGCATTGGCCGGAGAAGGTATTATTATATATGTAGTCACTTGCACCAGCGCAGGGTCTGTGCAGCAGCTGCACAGCAGTCACCGCCTCTGCGAGCATTGGCCGGTGCAGGTATCATTATATATGTAGTCACTTGCACCAGCGCAGGGTCTGTGCAGCAGCTGCACAGCAGTCACTGCCTCTGCGAGCATTGGCCGGAGAAGGTATTATTATATATGTAGTCACTTGCACCAGCGCAGGGTCTGTGCAGCAGCTGCACAGCAGTCACCGCCTCTACGAGCATTGGCCGGAGAAGGTATTATTATATATGTAGTCACTTGCACCAGCGCAGGGTCTGTGCAGCAGCTGCACAGCAGTCACCGCCTCTGCGAGCATTAGCCTGTGCAGGTATTATTATATATGTAGTCACTTGCACCAGCGCAGGGTCTGTGCAGCAGCTGCACAGCAGTCACCGCCTCTGCGAGCATTGGCCGGTGCAGGTATTATTATATATGTAGTCACTTGCACCAGCGCAGGGTCTGTGCAGCAGCTGCACAGCAGTCACCGCCTCTACGAGCATTGGCCGGAGAAGGTATTATTATATATGTAGTCACTTGCACCAGCGCAGGGTCTGTGCAGCAGCTGCACAGCAGTCACCGCCTCTGCGAGCATTGGCCGGGGCAGGTATTATTATATATGTAGTCACTTGCACCAGCGCAGGGTCTGTGCAGCAGCTGCACAGCTGGCACTGCCTCTGCACAGCAGGCACTGCCTCTACTGCATCCCAGAGCCTGGACTGTGCCGTAGATGGGCTTGGGAGCGGCTCCTGTGTCTAGCAGAAGCAGCTGTGTAGAAAGTCAGGCACTTAGAATGAGTTGAATGCAAGGAGTTACAGCTCCAGCGCGCGCTTCCAGGAGTTCCTAAGGGGCCCCTCTGCCCAGCATAATAGCAATGGGCTGAGGCCGCCTCAGTGAAGGGTGGATAAAAGAAAAGCATGAAGGCCAGGGCCGGGGCCGAGACTCACTCGCTCACTCACTCACCTGATGCTGCCTGGAACCAGGGCACGAGCGCTTGCTAAAGGGAGGCCTTTTGCTTTCCTTATCAAGCGCACATCTTTAAAGTCCCAGTGACACCCGGTAGCATTGTGGGTATCCTTAAAAGTGCGCCGATAATTTCTGAAATGCCTTTACGTTATTAAGACGCAGAACACGTATTTCTGTTAAGTCGACGTGACGTTGTCACGTGGGACGTGTACGTGCTCAGGACGGAAATCATGGAGGAAAGAGCACTCCATGCCGTGTACGGGCGGGTGTTTATTTATGGTGATGATAGTTCCAATCCAAGAAACGGACCATTAGAGAAATGGCCATTTTTACCCCTAGTGGCCACATTCTGCATAATAATGGGAACTAGCCCACTCCCACTGAGAAGGCTAGTTCCTATTAGAGAAATGGCCCTTTTACCCCTAGTGGCCACGTCCTGCATAATAATGGGAACTAGCCCACTCACACTGACAAGGCTAGTTCCCATTAGAGAAATGTTCTGATTACTTACTGGTAATCTTCATTACTCCTAGTCCTACTCTTCCTCGTCACAGTACTTACCTCATGAGGCACCCTCCTCCGACACAGGACCTTCTTCTATTTCTTCTTATTTCTATAACTCCTCCCCCACACCCACGTCACTTAGTTTCATATTACCAAGCCGTAGCATGGGACCTTCCCCGCAGGGAGGGTGAGGAGGGTCGTCAGTACTGTGACGAGGAAGAGTAGAACTAGGAGTAATGAAGATTAGCGGTAAGTAATCAGAACATTACCTCCACGTCCACTCTTCCTCGTCCCAGTACTTACCTCATGAGGTATACCAAAGCAACAAACGGGGAAAAAGGTCCCAATGAGACACAGAGTCAAACAGTGCAGAAACACACCCCTTTAATAACTCCAATTTTACATCCCCACAGACAAAACTCCAACCCCGAAGGAACCAACCCCGGAGTGGGAGACATTCAACCTATAGTGGTTGATGAAGGTGCTCTGATCAGCCCAAGTGGCAGCTCTACATATCTCCTGTAGAGAAACCCCCCTAGCATCGGCCCATGAGGCCGCCAAACCTCTGGTGGACCGCCCCTGAACGTACGCAGGCAGAGGCAGGCCCGAAGCCACATAGGCCATGGAGACCACAAAACGGATCCATCGGCTAATGGAAACTATAGATGCCTTACGCCCAGCCCCAGCAGGGCCAAAAGTAATCAGAAGACTGTCAGAGCGGCGGAAAGGGGCAGTTCTAGCCAAGTACTCCAACACCGCCTGCCGCACATCAATGTTATGCCAAGCCACTTCCTCTGGCGTTTGCGGATTTTGAAAAAAGGCAGGGAGAACCAGATCCTGAGAGGTGTGAAAACGAGAAACAACTTTAGGGAGAAACTTCGGATCACACCTCAGCACCACCGAGTCCGGCAGAACCCTCAGGAAAGGGGGGGTGACATAACAGAGCCCCAATCTCCCCAAGCCTACGGGCAGAAGTTATGGCAATCAGAAAAGCATTCTTCAGCGTCAGATGTTTCATATCAATTTCGGAAATGGGCTCAAAGGGAGGCCCTTGAAGAAACTTTAAGACAAGAGGGAGATCCCAAGGAGGAAGCCCCTTATAAGTACAAGGACGGGAAGAAGAAAAACCCCTGAGCAACTTCCCCACCAACACCTCCCCATCCAAGTGCCCATCAGAGTCCCCCAAAAGGAATTTTATGGAGGCCCACTGAGAGCGAAGCGTGGAAACCGCCAGGCCCTTGTCAAACCCATCCCGGAGGAATTGAAGGATAGCGGGGAGGCCAGAACACAGGGGGGGAATCCCAGACCGCCCACACCAGTCCCGGAAATGGCTCCAATGTCTGCCGTAAGCCTTCAGAGTGGAGGGTCTAAGAGCATTCATTATGGAATCCACCACAGGACCAGAAAACCCCTGAGATATCAGCCTAGCCCGTGCAATATCCACACTGCCCATTGTATCTGGCGGACCCCCAACCGTAGCTCCCCCAGAAGGGGACAAGGCCACTTCAGAACCAGCCAAGGCTCCTGGCACCGAAGCTCCAACAGAGAGGGGAACCAACTCCGGCGGGGCCAGTACGGAGCGAACAACAATACAGTCACCCTGGATATTCTGATGCGCTGAACCACCCGAGGCAGAAGAGGAATAGGTGGAAAAGCATAAAGGAGACCCTGAGGCCACTGCACAGAGAGGGCGTCCACCCCCCACGCACCCTCTGTCTGAAAACGAGAGCAGAAGAGGGGAACTTTTGCTGAGGCTGGAGACGCAAACAGGTCCAGAATAGGGGTCCCGAACCTGACACAGATCTCAGCAAAAACCTGGGTCGAGAGGACCAGTTCCACCGAGGAGGGAAACCGGCGGCTGAGTAGATCCGCCCGAACATTGTCCACCCCCCTGATATGTGAAGCCATCAGGGACACCAGATGTGATTCCCCCCAAGCACCTATCTGAGCGGCCAGGGCATTCAAGGAGCGGCCGGAACTCCCTTGGGGGTTGACGTAAGCCAAAGCTGTCGTATTGTCCGTCTGGACCAAAACTGCCCGGCCCATCAGCAACCTCCTGAAGTACACCAGAGCCCAGAGAATGGCACACAACTCTCGCCAATTGGATGTCCGATGGCTGTCTTCCGGATCCCACAACCCCTGAGCAGAGAGGACTCCCAACGTAGCTCCCCAGCCCCTTCCACTGGCGTCGGTAGTAAGTGTGGTCACAGGAGGAATGATCAGGGACACCCCAGCCCGTAGTTTCGGAACCCTCAACCACCACTGCAGGGAGACCCGCAGCGCCAGAGACACCGGAATCAAAGCCTCGAAAGCTTGAGATGAAGGGAGCCAGTGGGAGAAAAGGTAGGACACCAGGGGGCGTAGATGAAGACGGGCCCAGGGAACTAGAAACACGCAAGAAGCCACGTGCCCCTGCAATTTCAGCAATAGGCGGGCCGGGACATACTGCCTCCCGAGAACCCTGCCTAGAACAGTCAGCAAGCAACGGACCCTCTCCAGGGACAGGAACACCTCCCAGAACCCGGGCCACGATGCCCTCTGCTGGCCAAAGCCCAGCAGAAACCAGGCAAGGCAGCCTGACTCAACCGGGTCCCAAGCCCCGCAGGGAACCCAGGAGTCTTGACACACCTGAAGGAGCTGATCACCCCGCCACACAGCCCCACCAGGGGGCCAGCATTCGGAGCTCCCCAGCGCCCCGCGCCGGGAAGAAAAATAAGCCCAACCTGCCGGAGGCAGGAAAAATTAAACTAAGTGACGTGGGTGTGGGGGAGGAGTTATAGAAATAAGAAGAAATAGAAGAAGGTCCTGTGTCAGAGGCGGGTACCTCATGAGGTAAGTACTGGGACGAGGAAGAGTGGACGTGGAGGTAATGCCCCTTTTTGCCCCTAGTGGCCAAGTCCTGCATAGTAATGGGAACTAGCCCACTCACACTGACAAGGCTAGTTCCCATTGGAGAAATGCCCCTTTTTGCCCCTAGTGGACAAGTCCTGCATAGTAATGGGAACTATCCCGCTCACACTGAGAAGGCTAGTTCCCATTAGAGAAATGCTGCTTTTTGTCCCTAGTGGCCAAGTCCTGCATAGTAATGGGAACTAGCCCGCTCACACTGAGAAGGCTAGTTCCCATTAGAGAAATTGCCCCTTTTGCCCCTAGTGGCCAAGTCCTGCATAGTAATGGGAACTAGCCCGCTCCCACTGAGACGGCTAGTTCCCATTAGAGAAATGGCCCTTTTTGCCCCTAGTGGCCAAGTCCTGCATAGTAATGGGAACTAGCCCGCTCACACTGAGAAGGCTAGTTCCCATTAGAGAAATGCCCCTTTTTGCCCCTAGTGGCCAAGTCCTGCATAGTAATGGGAACTAGCCCGCTCACACAGAGAAGGCTAGTTCCCATTAGAGAAATGCCCCTTTTTGCCCCTAGTGGCCAAGTCCTGCATAGTAATGGGAACTAGCCCGCTCACACTGAGAAGGCTAGTTCCCATTAGAGAAATGGCCCTTTTTGCCCCTAATGGCCAAGTCCTGCATAGTAATGGGAACTAGCCCGCTCCCACTGAGAAGGAAAGAAATGGCCCTTTTTGCCCCTAGTGGCCAAGTCCTGCATAGTAATGCTCTGATTACTTACTGGTAATCTTCATTACTCCTAGTCCTGCTCTTCCTCGTCACAGTACTTACTTCATGAGGCCTCTGCCTCCGACACAGGACCTTCTTCTATTTCGTTAAATTCCTATAACTCATCCCCCACATCCACGTCACTCAGTTTCATATTGCCAAGCCAGAGCATGGGACCTTCCCCGCAGGGAGGGTGAGGAGGGTCGTCAGTACTGTGACGAGGAAGAGTAGGACTAGGAGTAATGAAGATTACTGGTAAGTAATCAGAGCATTACCTCCACGTCCACTCTTCCTCGTCCCAGTACTTACTTCATGAGGTATACCAAAGCAGCAGCGGGGAAAAGGTCCCAATGAGACACAGAGCTAAAGACAGTGCAGCAAACACACCCACAATAACTCTTAATTCATATCCCCACAGATAAAACTCCAACCATGAAGGAACCAACCCCCCGAGTGGGAGAAACTCAACCCATAGCGGTTGATGAAAATCCCTAGACCAGCCAAGGCGGCAGCCATACAAATCTCTTGCAGCGAAAACCCTCCTTGCATCGGCCCAGGAAGCCTCCAAACCCCTGACGGACCGCCCCTGATCGTGCGCAGGCACAGGCAAGCCAAAAGCCACATATGCCCTGGAGATCACGACCCGGAACCATCGGAAAATGGAAACCACAGATGTGTTATGCCCAGCCCCAGCCGGACCACAAGCAATCAGAAGACTAGAGATTGGTGAAAAAAGCAAACCTAGCCAAATACTCCAACACGTCCCGCCGGACATAATGTTAAACCAAGCCACCTCCTCATGCATTCTCGGATCATGAAAGAAGTCAGGGAGAACCAGATCCTGAGAGGTGTGAAAACCGAGGTACAACTTAAGGGCGGAACTTCAGACCACACCTCAGCAGCACCGAGTCTGGCAGCACCCTCAGGAAAGGAGGGTGACATAAGAGAGCCCCAATTTCCCCAAGCCTACGGGCAGAAGTGAGGGCAATAAGAAAAGCAGATTTCAGTGCAAGATGTTTGATATCAATCTCGGAAAAGGGCTCAAAAGGAGGCCCTTGAAGGAACCGTAATACAAGAGGGGGATCCCAAGGGGGAAGCCCTTTATCAGCACAAGGAAGGGAAGAAGAAAAAGCCTGGAGCAACTTCCCCACCAACACCTCCCCATCCAAGTGACCATCAGAGTCCCCCAAAATCAATTTCATGGAGGCCCACTGAGAGTGAAGCCTGGGAAAAAAAACTGCCAGGCCCCTGTCAAAAGCCCTTCTGGAGGAATCGAAGGATAGCAGAGGCCAGAACGCAGGGAGGAATCCCAGACCGCCCATACAAGTCTCAGAAATGGACCCAATGCCTGCCGAACACCTTCAGAGTGGAGGGTCTAAGAGCATCCATTATGTACTAAACTACAGGATCTGAGAACCCCTGAGCTATCAACCTAGACCGAGCAATAGCCACACTGCCCATTGCATCCAGTGGAATTCCAACCGCAGATCCCCTTGAAGGGGACACAGCCACCTCGGAACCAGCCAATGTTCCTAGGACCGAAGCTCCAACAGAGAGGGGAGCCAACTCCGGTGGGACCAGAACTGAGCTAACAACAACACAGTCACCCTGGACACTTTGATGCGCCAAACCACCCGGGGCAGAAGGGGAATAGGCGGAAAGGCACAAAGGAAAACCCCAAGGCCACTGTACAGAGAGGGCGTACATCCCCCAATCCCCCCGGCCTGAAACCGAGAGCAGAAGAGGGGAACTTCTGCTGAGGCCGGGGATGCAAACAGGTCTAGAACCGGGGACCCTAATCTGACACAGGTCACCGCAAAGACCTGGGCCAACAGGACCAGTTACGCCGAGGAGTGAAAACCGGCGTCTGAGAAGATCCGCTTGAACATTGTCCACCCTTCTGATACGTGAGGCCATCAGAGACACCAGATGAGATTTCTCCCAGGTGCCTATCAGCGCTGCCAGAGCATTCAAGGAGCGGCCGGAACCCCTTTTACAGTTGACATATGCCAAGGCCGTCGTATTGTCCGACCAGATCAAAACTGCTGACCGTCCAGCAACTCCTTGTAGTATACCAGAGCTTGGACAATGGCACAACTCTTGCCAATTGGATGATCGCCGGCTCTCCCCAGATCCCACAACCCTTGAGCTGAGAGGACCCCCAATGTAGACCCTTTCTGCCGGCGTCGGTAGTAAGAGAGGCCACAGGAGGATGGACCATGCACACCTCAGCATGTAGACCTGAAACCCCCCGCCACCACAGCAGGGCGACTTGCAGCGCTGGCGACACTGAAAACACAACTACGAAAGCCGAGACGTCGGAATCCAGTGGAAGAGAGTATAAGACACCAGGGGACGTAACCGAAGACGGGCTCAAGGAACCGGAAAACACGCAAGACGCCACATGCCCCGTAACTTCAGCAACAGGCGAGCCGAGACACACTGCCTTCTGAGAACCCAGCCCAAACCAGCCAGCAAGCGCCCCCCTTGCACAACATCCAGAGTACGCTCTCCCCAGACGTCCGGACAAGCAGTGCAGGGTCTTGAGACCCATAAGCAGTTGACACATCCTAGAAAGCAAAGGGACCAGGAAAACCCGCAAGTAGAAAACTTGACCCTGAACAGGGAGAGGAATGGGCAAGACGGTAACCCACAACAATCGTTCGGAGAGAACTGATCCCATGGCCAACTACTTGGACCATGAGCTGGGTACCAAAGTCCTAACCATGCAAACCTGAACAGGAGGAGACAGGAACTGCAACTGATACCCCCCTCCGGAAGGAGCCCATTACCCAGGAAGCCGAACCCCACCGGTCCCATACACCTCCGAGAAGATAGAGACGAGGAGCCAGGGAAAACCGCCAGTCACTGCACTTGCACCAGTGGAAAATCACAGGATGTTGAAAGCATGCCTGCGCCACAATATAACAGCATGCTTGTCAGCCCACAAAAAGATCCCACTTATCAAAAGGAAGATACAGGACAGCCCAGAAGTCCAGCAGACCATGCCCCCCCCAGCCAACAGAGGAGCCACCAGGCTGGCGTCAAAAGGGCAGAGTACTGTCACAAAGCGGGGCAAAGCAATCCATCCCGGATAGCAGACATGAAAGACAACCCCCCACCTGGGGTATTCCTACACTGGAAAAACCCACTGAAGTGACATCCCCCTCCACCGACACCAGGGGCTCTGAGAACCCCTCTAAGCACAGACATGTGCCACCATGTGCCATATCACTTCCCACAAGTCTGAGAGGAGGCGTGAAAGCAACACGTCGGCACCGGAGGACCTAGGCCCTAAAAGAAGAGACACTGGGAACCCTCTGAATGGCCATTACTTCCATGATGCATTTTCTATAATTCCATGCCGGACAAGGGAAAACAAAGTCATCTCCTTTGACCGTCCCTCGTGCATTTCAGAGGAAGAGGACAGGACAAGGAGTCTGCGTCCATAGCTAGCACAGACCCAAACACACCACTAACTTGTCACCTTGCTGAGAGGTGGCTTGAGCCCTGTATCCAGTAGCTGGTAGCCCAAAGCTCTAAATCCCTTCCGGCCGTTTGCAGATGCGTCCAAATCTGCGCCGTTTTCACAGGCTGCACGCAAAGAATGCAGCCAACATCCGGTGCATCCTGGGCTGCGTGTGTCTGAGGAGCGGGTGGTATGTGACATGCCTGTGACAGAACAGAGCCCCCGCACTTTCAAAGACTCTCTGCCACTGTCACCCCACGACAGGAAGCAGAGAGGCCTCACAACAAAAAGGGAAGGCTAGGCCATACTGCCAAGTGCTTGCCATTATTTCCAATAAAGATGTGTACACAGAGCACGAGGAAACGGCATGTTGAAGGAGTCAAGATGGCCATACCAGCAGGAGAGGGGAAAAATATCAAGCACAGTCCTCCCCTCTCCTTACCTTCCACCAGAGAATGCAGCTAACATCCGGTGCATCCTGGGCTGTGTGTGTCTGAGGAGCGGGTGGTATGTGACATGCCTGCGACAGAATAGAGCCCCCGCACTTTCAAATACTCTCTGCCACTGTCACCCCACGACAAGAAGCAGAGAGCCCTCACAACAAAAGGGAAGACTTAGCCCATACTGCCAAGTGCTTGCCATAATTTCCAACAAAGATGTGTACACAAAGCACGAGGAAACAGCATGTTGAAGGAGTCAAGATGGCCATACCAGCAGGAGAGGGGAAAAATATCAAGCACAGTCCTCCCCTCTCCTTACCTTCCCCCAGAGAATGCAGCTAACATCCGGTGCATCCTGTGCTGTGTGTGTCTGAGGAGCGGGTGGTATGTGACATGCCTGCGACAGAACAGAGCCCCCGCACTTTCAAAGACTCTCTGCCACTGTCACCCCACGACAAGAAGCAGAGAAGCCACACAACAAAAGGGAAGGCTAGCCCATACTGCCAAGTGCTTGCCATCATTTCCAATAAAGATGTGTACACAGAGCACGAGAAAAAGGCCTGTCGAATCAAGATGGCCAAAACAGGAGGAGAGGGGAAAAAACATCAAGCCCAGTCCTCCCCTTTCCTTACCTTCCCCGGGCCATGCAGGACCCAGGACACAATGCTCACGCTGCGGTCCGGAGCCTAGCAAAGAACCGAGCAAGCAATCCTGCTCAACTGTGACCCCAAGCCCCGCAGGAGGCCCAGGAGCAGCGCCGCACCTGAGGGAGCCGAGGGCCCCGCCACACAGCCCCCCCAGGGGGCCAGCAATCGGTGCTACCCAGTGCCCCGCACCAGGAAGAAAAAGTCCGACCTGCCGGAGGCAGGAAAAATTAAACTGAGTGACGTGGATGTGAGGGAGGAGTTATAGGAATTTAAAGAAATAGAAGAAGGTCCTGTGTCGGAGGCAGGGGCCTCATGAAGTAAGTACTGGGACGAAGAAGAGTGGACGTGGAGGCAATGGGAACTAGCCCACTCCCACAGAGAAGGATTGTTGCCATTAGAGAAATGGCCCTTTTTGCCTCTTGTGGCCAAGTACCTGCATAGTTATGGGACTATCCCACTCGCACTGAGAAGGCTACTTCCCATTAGAGAAATGGCCCTTTTTGCCTCTAGTGGCCAAGTTCAGCATAGTTATGGGGACTATCCCACTCACACTGAGAAGGCTACTTCCCATTAGAGAAATGGCCCTTTTCGCCCCTAGTGGCCAAGTACCTGCATAGTTATGGGAACTATCCCACTCGCACTGAGAAGGCTACTTCCCATTAGAGAAATGGCCCTTTTTGCCCCGAGTGGCCAAGTCCTGCATAGTAATGGGAACTAGCCCGCTCACCCTGAGAAGGCTACTTCCCATTAGAGAAATGGCCCTTTTTGCCATTAGTGGCCAAGTCCTGCATAGTTTTTTTTTTTTGAAAAATCTTTATTGGTTTTTCGAAACGTATAACAAACAGCGCTTTGGCATAGCGGTGTAATATATGTAATAACAAAAAAACAACAACCTTAACAATCCCTCCTCACCCATTCCACCCCCCTCCCCCCGAGACCGCAGGTTTAGGCCTCAGTCTTCAATAGGCTCGTGTGCCGAGCAGGGACCGCCAGGACTGTTTGGTGTGCTGGGAACTATCCCACTCGCAATGAGAAGCCTACTTCCCATTAGAGAAATGGCCCTTTTTGCCCCCCTAGTGGCCAAGTCCTGCATAGTAATGGGAACTAGCCCACTCACGCTGAGAAGGCTAGTTCCCATTAGAGAAATGGCCCTTTTTGCCCCTAGTGGCCACGTTCTGTATAGTAATGGGAACTAGCCCACTCACACTGATAAGGCTAGTTCTCATTAGAGAAATGGCCCTTTTTGCCCCCCTAGTGGCCAAGTTCTGTATAGTAATGGGAACTAGCCAACCCACACTGAGAAGGCTAGTTCCCATTAGAGAAATGGCCCTTTTTGCCCCTAGTGGCCACGTTCTGTATAGTAATGGGAACTAGCCCACTCACACTGAGAAGGCTAGTTCCCATTAGAGAAATGGCCCTTTTTGCCCCCCTAGCAGCCACGTTCTGCATAATAATGGGAACTAGCCCACTCACACTGAGAAGGCTAGTTCTCATTAGAGAAATGGCCCTTTTTGCCCCCCTAGTGGCCATGTTCTGTATAGTAATGGGAACTAGCCAACCCACACTGAGAAGGCTAGTTCCCATTAGAGAAATGGCCCTTTTTGCCCCTAGTGGCCACGTTCTGTATAGTAATGGGAACTAGCCCACTCACACTGATAAGGCTAAATCCCATTAGGGAAATGGCCCTTTTTGCCCCCCTAGTGGCCACGTTCTGCATAGTAATGGGAACTAGCCCACTCACACTGATAAGGCTAGTTCCCATTAGGGAAATGGCCCTTTTTGCCCCCCTAGTGGCAACGTTCTGCATAGTATTGGGAACTAGCCCACTCACATTGAGAAGGGTAGTTCCCATTAGAGAAATTGCCCTTTTTGCCTCCCTAGTGGCCACGTTCTGCATAGTAATGGGAACTAGCCCACTCACACTGAGAAGGCTAGTTCCCATTAGAGAAATGGCCCTTTTTGCTTCCCTAGTGGCCACGTTCTGCATAATAATGGGAACTAGCCCACTCACACTGAGAAGGCTAGTTCCCATTAGAGAAATGGCCCTTTTTGCCCCTAGTGGCCAAGTGCTGCATAATAATGGGAACTAGCCCACTCACACTGCAAAGTCTAGTTCCCATAAGAGAAATGGCCCCCTTTTTGCCCCTAGTGGCCACGTTCTGCATAATAATGGAAAGTAGCCTACTCACACATAGAAGGATAGATCCCATTAGAGAAATGGCCCTTTTTGCCCCTAGTGGCCATGTTCTGCATAATAATGGGAACTAGCCCACTCACACTGAGAAGGCAAGTTCCCATTAGAGAAATGGCCCTTTTTGCCCCTAGTGGCCAAGTCCTGCATAATAATGGGAACTAGCCCACTCACACAGAGAAGGCTAGTTCCCATTAGATAAATGGCCCTTTTTACCCCTTGTGGCCACATTCTGCATAATAATGGAAACTAGCCTACTCACACATAGAAGGATAGTTCCCATTAGAGAAATGGCGCTTTTTAACCCTAGTGGCCACATTCTGCATAATAATGGGAACTAGCCCACTCACTCTGAGAAGACTAGTTCCCATTAGAGAAATGGCCCTTTTTGCCCCTAGTGGCCAAGTCCTGCATAGTAATGGGAACTAGCCCACTCCCACAGAGAAGGATAGTTCCATTAGAGAAATGGCTCTTTTTGCCCCTAGTGGCCAAGTACCTGCATAGTTATGGGAACTATCCCACTCGCACTGAGAAGGCTACTTCCCATTAAAGAAATGGCCCTTTTTGCCCCTAGTGGCGAAGTCCTGCATAGTAATGGGAACTAGCCCGCTCGCACTGAGAAGGCTAGTTCCCATTAGAGAAATGGCCCTTTTTGCCCCTAGTGGCCAAGTCCTGCATAGTAATGGGAACTAGCCCACTCCCACAGAGAAGGATAGTTCCCATTAGAGAAATTGCCCTTTTTGCTTCCCTAGTGGCCAAGTCCTGCATAGTAATGGGAACTAGCCCACTCACACTGAGAAGGTTAGTTCCCATTGGAGAAATGGCCCTTTTTGCCCCCCTAGTGGCCACGTTCTGTATAGTAATGGGAACTAGCCAACCCACACTGAGAAGGCAAGTTCCCATTAGAGAAATGGCCCTTTTTGCCCCTAGTGGCCAAGTCCTGCATAATAATGGGAACTAGCCCACTCACACAGAGAAGGCTAGTTCCCATTAGATAAATGGCCCTTTTTACCCCTTGTGGCCACATTCTGCATAATAATGGAAACTAGCCTACTCACACATAGAAGGATAGTTCCCATTAGAGAAATTGACCTTTTTGCCCCTAGTGGCCAAGTCCTGCATAATAATGGAAACTAGCCCACTCACACAGAGAAGGCTAGTTCCCATTAGAGAAATGGCGCTTTTTACCCCTAGTGGCCACATTCTGCATAATAATGGGAACTAGCCCACTCACTCTGAGAAGACTAGTTCCCATTAGAGAAATGGCCCTTTTTGCCCCTAGTGGCCAAGTCCTGCATAGTAATGGGAACTAGCCCACTCCCACAGAGAAGGATAGTTCCATTAGAGAAATGGCCCTTTTTGCCCCTAGTGGCCAAGTACCTGCATAGTTATGGGAACTATCCCACTCGCACTGAGAAGGCTACTTCCCATTAAAGAAATGGCCCTTTTTGCCCCTAGTGGCGAAGTCCTGCATAGTAATGGGAACTAGCCCTAGTGGGGAAGTCCTGCATAGTAATGGGAACTAGCCCGCTCGCACTGAGAAGGCTAGTTCCCATTAGAGAAATGGCCCTTTTGGCCCCTAGTGGCCAAGTCCTGCATAGTAATGGGAACTAGCCCACTCCCACAGAGAAGGATAGTTCCCATTAGAGAAATTGCCCTTTTTGCTTCCCTAGTGGCCAAGTCCTGCATAGTAATGGGAATTAGCCCACTCACACTGAGAAGGTTAGTTCACATTGGAGAAATGGCCCTTTTTGCCCCCCTAGTGGCCACGTTCTGTATAGTAATGGCAACTAGCCAACCCACACTGAGAAGGCTAGTTCCCATTAGAGAAATGGCCCCTTTTGCCCCTAGTGGCCAAGTCCTGCATAATAATGGGAACTAGCCCACTCACACAGAGAAGGCTAGTTCCCATTAGATAAATGGCCCTTTTTACCCCTTGTGGCCACATTCTGCATAATAATGGAAACTAGCCTACTCTCACATAGAAGGATAGTTCCCATTAGAGAAATTGACCTTTTTGCCCCTAGTGGCCAAGTCCTGCATAATAATGGGAACTAGCCCACTCACACAGAGAAGGCTAGTTCCCATTAGAGAAATGGCGCTTTTTACCCCTAGTGGCCACATTCTGCATAATAATGGGAACTAGCCCACTCACTCTGAGAAGACTAGTTCCCATTAGAGAAATGGCCCTTTTTGCCCCTAGTGGCCAAGTACCTGCATAGTTATGGGAACTATCCCACTCGCACTGTGAAGGCTACTTCCCATTAAAGAAATGGCCCTTTTTGCCCCTAGTGGCGAAGTCCTGCATAGTAATGGGAACTAGCCCACTCCCACAGAGAAGGATAGTTCCATTAGAGAAATGGTCCTTTTTGCCCCTAGTGGCCAAGTACCTGCATAGTTATGGGAACTATCCCACTCGCACTGTGAAGGCTACTTCCCATTAAAGAAATGGCCCTTTTTGCCCCTAGTGGCGAAGTCCTGCATAGTAATGGGAACTAGCCCGCTCGCACTGAGAAGGCTAGTTCCCATTAGAGAAATGGCCCTTTTTGCCCCTAGTGGCCAAGTCCTGCATAGTAATGGGAACTAGCCCACTCCCACAGAGAAGGATAGTTCCCATTAGAGAAATTGCCCTTTTTGCTTCCCTAGTGGCCAAGTCCTGCATAGTAATGGGAACTAGCCCACTCACACTGAGAAGGTTAGTTCCCATTGGAGAAATGGCCCCTTTTGCCCCCCTAGTGGCCACGTTCTGTATAATAATGGGAACTAGCCCACTCACACTGAGAAGGCTAGTTCCCATTAGAGAAATGGCCCCTTTTGCCCCCAGTGGCCACGTTCTGTATAGTAATGGGAACTAGCCCACACACACTGAGAAGGCTAGTTCCCATTAGAGAAATGCCCCTTTTTGCCGCCCTAGTGGCCACGTTCTGTATAGTAATGGGAACTAGCCCACACACACTGAGAAGGCTAGTTCCCATTAGAGAAATGCCCCTTTTTGCCGCCCTAGTGGCCACTTTCTGCATAGTAATGGGAACTAGCCCACTCACACTGAGAAGGCTAGTTCCCATTAGAGAAATGGCCCTTTTTGCCCCCCTAGTGGCCACGTTCTGCATAGTAATGGGACTAGCCCACTCACACTGATAAGGCTAGTTCCCATTAGGGAAATGGCCCTTTCTGCCCCCCTAGTGGCCACGTTCTGTATAGTAATGGGAACTAGCCCACTCACACTGAGAAGGCTAGTTCCCATTAGAGAAATGGCACTTTGTGCTTCCCTAGTGGCCACGTTCTGCATAGTAATGGGAACTAGCCCACTCACACTGAGAAGGCTAGTTCCCATTAGAGAAATGGCCCTTTTTGCCCCCATTGGCCACGTTCTGCATAATAATGGAAAGTAGCCTATTCACACATAGAAGGATAGTTCCCATTAGAGAAATGGCCTTTTTGCCCCTAGTGGCCAGGTTCTGCATAATAATGGGAACTAGCCCACTCACACTGAGAAAGCTAGTTCCCGTTACAGAAATGGCCCTTTTTGCCCCTAGTGGCCAAGTCCTGCATAATAATGGGAACTAGCCCACTCACACAGAGAAGGCTAGTTCCCATTAGAGAAATGGCCCTTTTTGCTTCCCTAGTGGCAAAATCCTGCATAATAATGGGAACTAGCCCACTCACACTGAGAAGGCTAGTTCCCATTAGAGAAATGGCCCTTTTTGCCCCCAGTGGCCAAGTGCTGCATAATAATGGGAACTAGCCCACTCACACTGAGAAGGCTAGTTCCCATTAGATAAATGGCCCTTTTTACCCCTAGTGGCCACATTCTGCATAATAATGGGAACTAGCCTACTCACACATAGAAGGATAGTTCCCATTAGAGAAATGGCCCTTTTTGCCCCTAGTGGCCACGTTTCGCATAATAATGGGAACAAGCCCACTCACACAGAGAAGGCTAGTTCCAATTAGAGAAATGGCCCTTTTTGCTCTCCTAGTGGCCAAGTCCTGCATAATAATGGGAACTAGCCCACTCACACTGAGAAGGCTAGTTCCCATTAGAGAAATGGCTCTTTTTGCCCCTAGTGGCCATATTCTGCATAATAATGGGAACTAGCCTACTCACACATAGAAGGATAGTTCCCATTAGAGAAATGGCCCCTTTTGCCCCTAGTGGCCACGTTCTGCATAATAATGGGAACTAGCCCACTCACACTGAGCAGGCTAGTTCCCATTAGAGAAATGGGCTTTTTGCCCCTAGTGGCCACGTTCTGCATAATCATGGTAACTAGCCCACTCACACAGAGAAGGCTAGTTCCCATTAGAGAAATGGCCCTTTTTGCTTCCCTAGTGTCAATATCCTGCATAATAATGGGAACTCGCCCACTCACACTGAGAAGGCTAGATCCCATTAGGGAAATGGCCCTTTTTGCCCCTAGTGGCCAAGTCCTGCATAGTAATGGGAACTTGCACACTCACACTGAGAAGGCTAGTTCCCATTAGAGAAATGCCCCTTTTTGCTTCCCTAGTGGCAATATCCTGCATAATAATGGGAATTAGCCTACTCACACTGAGAAGGCTAGATCCAATTAGGGAAATTGCCCTTTTTGCCCCTGGTGGCCAAGTCCTGCATAGTAATGGGAACTTGCCCACTCACACAGAGAAGGCTAGTTCCAATTAGAGAAATGCCCCTTTTTGCTCTCCTAGTGGCCAAGTCCTGCATAATAATGGGAACTAGCCCACTCAAACTGAGAATGCTAGTTCCTTTTAGAGAAATGGCCCTTTTTGCCCCTAGTGGCCACATTCTGCATGATAATGGGAACTAGCATACTCACACATAGAAGGATAGTTCCCATAAGAGAAATGGCCCTTTTTGCCCCTAGTGGCCACGTTCTGCATAATAATGGGAACTAGCCCACTCACACTGAGCAGGCTAGTTCCCATTAGAGAAATGGCCTTTTTGCCCCCAGTGGCCACGTTCTGCATAATAATGGTAACTAGCCCACTCACACAGAGAAGGCTAGTTCCCATTAGAGAAATGGCCCTTTTTGCTCCCCTACTGGCCAAGTCCTGCATAATAATAGGAACTAGCCCACTCACACAGAGAAGGCTAGTTCCCATTAGAGGAATGGCCCTTTTTGCTTCCCTAGTGGCAATATCCTGCATAATAATGGGAACTAGCCCACTCACACTGAGAAGGCTAGATCCCATTAGGGAAATGGCCCTTTTTGCCCCTAGTGGCCAAGTCCTGCATAGTAATGGGAACTTGCCCACTCACACTGAGAAGGCTATTTCCCATTAGAGAAATGCCCCTTTTTGCTTCCCTAGTGGCAATATCCTGCATAATAATGGGAACTAGCCCACACACACTGAGAAGGCTAGTTCCCATAAGAGAAATGGCCCTTTTTGCCCCTATTGGCCACGTTCTGCATAATAATGGAAAGTAGCCTATACACAAATAGAAGGATAGTTCCCGTTAGAGAAATGGCCCTTTTTGCCCCTAGTGGCCAGGTTCTGCATAATAATGGGAACTAGCCCACTCACACTGAGAAGGCTAGTTCCCATTGGAGAAATGGCCCTTTTTGCCCCCCCTAGTGGCCACGTTCTGTATAGTAATGGGAACTAGCCAACCCACACTGAGAAGGCAAGTTCCCATTAGAGAAATGGCACTTTTTGCCCCTAGTGGCCAAGTCCTGCATAATAATGGGAACTAGCCCACTCACACAGAGAAGGCTAGTTCCCATTAGATAAATGGCCCTTTTTACCCCTTGTGGCCACATTCTGCATAATAATGGAAACTAGCCTACTCACACATAGAGCCACTCACACAGAGAAGGCTAGTTCCCATTAGAGAAATGGCGCTTTTTACCCCTAGTGGCCACATTCTGCATAATAATGGGAACTAGCCCACTCACTCTGAGAAGACTAGTTCCCATTAGAGAAATGGCCCTTTTTGCCCCTAGTGGCCAAGTCCTGCATAGTAATGGGAACTAGCCCACTCCCACAGAGAAGGATAGTTCCATTAGAGAAATGGCCCTTTTTGCCCCTAGTGGCCAAGTACCTGCATAGTTATGGGAACTATCCCACTCGCACTGAGAAGGCTACTTCCCATTAAAGAAATGGCCCTTTTTGCCCCTAGTGGCGAAGTCCTGCATAGTAATGGGAACTAGCCCGCTCGCACTGAGAAGGCTAGTTCCCATTAGAGAAATGGCCCTTTTTGCCCCTAGTGGCCAACTCCTGCATAGTAATGGGAACTAGCCCACTCCCACAGAGAAGGATAGTTCCCATTAGAGAAATTGCCCTTTTTGCTTCCCTAGTGGCCAAGTCCTGCATAGTAATGGGAATTAGCCCACTCACACTGAGAAGGTTAGTTCCCATTGGAGAAATGGCCCTTTTTGCCCCCCTAGTGGCCACGTTCTGTATAGTAATGGGAACTAGCCAACCCACACTGAGAAGGCTAGTTCCCATTAGAGAAATGGCCCCTTTTGCCCCTAGTGGCCAAGTCCTGCATAATAATGGGAACTAGCCCACTCACACAGAGAAGGCTCGTTCCCATTAGATAAATGGCCCTTTTTACCCCTTGTGGCCACATTCTGCATAATAATGGAAACTAGCCTACTCTCACATAGAAGGATAGTTCCCATTAGAGAAATTGACCTTTTTGCCCCTAGTGGCCAAGTCCTGCATAATAATGGGAACTAGCCCACTCACACAGAGAAGGCTAGTTCCCATTAGAGAAATGGCGCTTTTTACCCCTAGTGGCCACATTCTGCATAATAATGGGAACTAGCCCACTCACTCTGAGAAGACTAGTTCCCATTAGAGAAATGGCCCTTTTTGCCCCTAGTGGCCAAGTCCTGCATAGTAATGGGAACTAGCCCACTCCCACAGAGAAGGATAGTTCCATTAGAGAAATGGCCCTTTTTGCCCCTAGTGGCCAAGTACCTGCATAGTTATGGGAACTATCCCACTCGCACTGTGAAGGCTACTTCCCATTAAAGAAATGGCCCTTTTTGGCCCTAGTGGCGAAGTCCTGCATAGTAATGGGAACTAGCCCGCTCGCACTGAGAAGGCTAGTTCCCATTAGAGAAATGGCCCTTTTTGCCCCTAGTGGCCAAGTCCTGCATAGTAATGGGAACTAGCCCTCTCCCACAGAGAAGGATAGTTCCCATTAGAGAAATTGCCCTTTTTGCTTCCCTAGTGGCCAAGTCCTGCATAGTAATGGGAACTAGCCCACTCACACTGAGAAGGTTAGTTCCCATTGGAGAAATGGCCCCTTTTGCCCCCCTAGTGGCCACGTTCTGTATAATAATGGGAACTAGCCCACTCACACTGAGAAGGCTAGTTCCCATTAGAGAAATGGCCCCTTTTGCCCCCAGTGGCCATGTTCTGTATAGTAATGGGAACTAGCCCACACACACTGAGAAGGCTAGTTCCCATTAGAGAAATGCCCCTTTTTGCCGCCCTAGTGGCCACGTTCTGTATAGTAATGGGAACTAGCCCACACACACTGAGAAGTCTAGTTCCCATTAGAGAAATGCCCCTTTTTGCCGCCCTAGTGGCCACTTTCTGCATAGTAATGGGAACTAGCCCACTCACACTGAGAAGGCTAGTTCCCATTAGAGAAATGGCCCTTTTTGCCCCCCTAGTGGCCACGTTCTGCATAGTAATGGGACTAGCCCACTCACACTGATAAGGCTAGTTCCCATTAGGGAAATAGCCCTTTCTGCCCCTCTAGTGGCCACGTTCTGTATAGTAATGGGAACTAGCCCACTCACACTGAGAAGGCTAGTTCCCATTAGAGAAATGGCCCTTTGTGCTTCCCTAGTGGCCACGTTCTGCATAGTAATGGGAACTAGCCCACTCACACTGAGAAGGCTAGTTCCCATTAGAGAAATGGCCCTTTTTGCCCCCATTGGCCACGTTCTGCATAATAATGGAAAGTAGCCTATTCACACATAGAAGGATAGTTCCCATTAGAGAAATGGCCTTTTTGCCCCTAGTGGCCAGGTTCTGCATAATAATGGGAACTAGCCCACTCACACTGAGAAAGCTAGTTCCCCTTACAGAAATGGCCCTTTTTGCCCCTAGTGGCCAAGTCCTGCATAATAATGGGAACTAGCCCACTCACACAGAGAAGGCTAGTTCCCATTAGAGAAATGGCCCTTTTTGCTTCCCTAGTGGCAAAATCCTGCATAATAATGGGAACTAGCCCACTCACACTGAGAAGGCTAGTTCCCATTAGAGAAATGGCCCTTTTTGCCCCTAGTGGCCAAGTGCTGCATAATAATGGGAACTAGCCCACTCACACTGAGAAGGCTAGTTCCCATTAGATAAATGGCCCTTTTTACCCCTAGTGGCCACATTCTGCATAATAATGGGAACAAGCCCACTCACACAGAGAAGGCTAGTTCCAATTAGAGAAATGGCCCTTTTTGCTCTCCTAGTGGCCAAGTCCTGCATAATAATGGGAACTAGCCCACTCACACTGAGAAGGCTAGTTCCCATTAGAGAAATGGCTCTTTTTGCCCCTAGTGGCCATATTCTGCATAATAATGGGAACTAGCCTACTCACACATAGAAGGATAGTTCCCATTAGAGAAATGGCCCCTTTTGCCCCTAGTGGCCACGTTCTCCATAATAATGGGAACTAGCCCACTCACACTGAGCAGGCTAGTTCCCATTAGAGAAATGGGCTTTTTGCCCCTAGTGGCCACGTTCTGCATAATCATGGTAACTAGCCCACTCACACAGAGAAGGCTAGTTCCCATTAGAGAAATGGCCCTTTTTGCTTCCCTAGTGGCAATATCCTGCATAATAATGGGAACTCGCCCACTCACACTGAGAAGGCTAGATCCCATTAGGGAAATGGCCCTTTTTGCCCCTAGTGGCCAAGTCCTGCATAGTAATGGGAACTTGCACACTCACACTGAGAAGGCTAGTTCCCATTAGAGAAATGCCCCTTTTTGCTTCCCTAGTGGCAATATCCTGCATAATAATGGGAATTAGCCCACTCACACTGAGAAGGCTAGATCCAATTAGGGAAATTGCCCTTTTTGCCCCTGGTGGCCAAGTCCTGCATAGTAATGGGAACTTGCCCACTCACACAGAGAAGGCTAGTTCCAATTAGAGAAATGCCCCTTTTTGCTCTCCTAGTGGCCAAGTCCTGCATAATAATGGGAACTAGCCCACTCAAACTGAGAAGGCTAGTTCCTATTAGAGAAATGGCCCTTTTTGCCCCTAGTGGCCACATTCTGCATGATAATGGGAACTAGCATACTCACACATAGAAGGATAGTTCCCATAAGAGAAATGGCCCTTTTTGCCCCTAGTGGCCACGTTCTGCATAATAATGGGAACTAGCCCACTCACACTGAGCAGGCTAGTTCCCATTAGAGAAATGGCCTTTTTGCCCCCAGTGGCCACGTTCTGCATAATAATGGTAACTAGCCCACTCACCCAGAGAAGGCTAGTTCCCATTAGAGAAATGGCCCTTTTTGCTCCCCTACTGGCCAAGTCCTGCATAATAATAGGAACTAGCCCACTCACACAGAGAAGGCTAGTTCCCATTAGAGGAATGGCCCTTTTTGCTTCCCTAGTGGCAATATCCTGCATAATAATGGGAACTAGCCCACTCACACTGAGAAGGCTAGATCCCATTAGGGAAATGGCCCTTTTTGCCCCTAGTGGCCAAGTCCTGCATAGTAATGGGAACTTGCCCACTCACACTGAGAAGGCTATTTCCCATTAGAGAAATGCCCCTTTTTGGTTCCCTACTGGCAATATCCTGCATAATAATGGGAACTAGCCCACACACACTGAGAAGGCTAGTTCCCATAAGAGAAATGGCCCTTTTTGCCCCTATTGGCCACGTTCTGCATAATAATGGAAAGTAGCCTATACACAAATAGAAGGATAGTTCCCATTAGAGAAATGGCCCTTTTTGCCCCTAGTGGCCAGGTTCTGCATAATAATGGGAACTAGCCCACTCACACTGAAAAAGCTAGTTCCCATAAGAGAAAGGGCCCTTTTTGCCCCTATTGGCCACGTTCTGCATAATAATGGAAAGTAACCTATTCACACATAGAAGGTTAGTTCCCATTAGAGAAATGGCCCTTTTTGCCCCTAGTGGCCAGGTTCTGCATAATAATGGGAACTAGCCCACTCACACTGAGAAAGCTAGTTCCTGTTAGAGAAATGGCCCTTTTTGCCCCTAGTGGCCAAGTCCTGCATAATAATGGGAACTAGCCCACTCACACTGAGAAGGCTAGTTCCCATTAGAGAAATGGCCCTTTTTGCTTCCCTAGTGGCAAAATCCTGCATAATAATTGGAACTAGCCCACTCACACTGAGAAGGCTAGTTCCCATTAGAGAAATGGCCCTTTTTGCCCCTAGTGGCCAAGTCCTGCATAATAATTGGAACTAGCCCACTCACACTGAGAAGGCTAGTTCCCATTAGAGAAATGGCCCTTTTTGCCCCTAGTGGCTAAGTGCTGCATAATAATGGGAACTAGCCCACTCACACTGAGAAGGCTAGTTCCCATTAGATAAATGGCCCTTTTTACCCCTAGCGGCCACATTCTGTATAATAATGGGAACTAGCCTACTCGCACATAGAAGGATAGTTCCCATTAGAGAAATGGCCCTTTTTGCCCCTAGTGGCCACGTTCCGCATAATAATGGGAACTAGCCTACTCGCACAGAGAAGGCTAGTTCCCATTGGAGAAATGCCCTTTTTGCGCCTAGTGGCCACGTTCTGCAGAATAATGGGAACTAGCCCACTCACACTGAGCAGGCTAGTTCCCATTAGAGAAATGGCCTTTTTGCCCCTAGTGGCCACGTTCTGCATAATAATGGTAACTAGCCCACTCACACAGAGAAGGCTAGTCCCCATTAGAGAAATGGCCATTTTTGCTCCCCTAGTGGACAAGCCCTGCATAATAATGGGAACTAGCCCACACACAGAGAAGGCTAGTTCCCATTAGAGAAATGGCCCTTTTTGCTTCCCTAGTGGCAATATCCTGCATACTAATGGGAACTAGCCCACTCACACTGAGAAGGCTAGATCCCATTAGGGAAATGGCCCTTTTTGCCCCTAGTGGTCAAGTACTGCATAGTAATGGGAACTTGCCCACTCACACTGAGAAGGCTAGTTCCCATTAGAGAAATGCCCCTTTTTGCTTCCCTAGTGGCAATATCCTGCATAATAATGGGAACTAGCCCACTCACACTGAGAAGGCTAGATCCCATTAGGGAAATTGCCCTTTTTGCCCCTAGTGGCCAAGTCCTGCATAGTAATGGGAACTGCCCACTCACACAGAGAAGGCTAGTTCCCATTAGAGAAATGCCCCTATTTGCTTCCCTAGTGGCAAAATCCTGCATAATAATGGGAACTAGCCCACTCACACTGAGAAGGCTAGATCACATTAGGGAAATGGCCCTTTTTGCCCCTAGTGGCCAAGTCCTGCAGAGTAGTGGGAACTTGCCCGCTCACACAGAGAAGGATAGTTCCCATTAGAGAAATGGCCCTTTTTGCTTCCCTAGTCGCCACGTTCTGCATAATAATGGGAACTAGCCCACTCACACTGAGAAGACTAGTTCCCATTAGAGAAATGGCCCTTTTTGCCCTAGTGGCCAAGTGCTGCATAATAATGGGAACTAGCCCACTCACACTGAGAAGGCTAGTTCCCATAAGAGAAATGGCCCTTTTTGCCCCTATTGGCCACGTTCTGCATAATAATGGAAAGTAGCCTATTCACACATAGAAGGATAGTTCCCATTAGAGAAATGGCCCTTTGTGCCCCTAGTGGCCATGTTCTGCATAATAACGGGAACTAGCCCACTCGCACTGAGAAGGCTAGTTCCCATTAGAGAAATGGCCCTTTTTGTCCCTAGTGGCCAAGTCCTGCATAATAATGGGAACTAGCCCACTCACACAGAGAAGGCTAGTTCCCATTAGGGAAATGGCCCTTTTTGCTTCCCTAGTGGCAAAATCCTGCATAATAATGGGAACTAGCCCACTCACACTGAGAAGGCTAGTTCACATTAGAGAAATGGCCCCTTTTGCCCCTAGTGGCTAAGTGCTGCATAATAATGGGAACTAGCCCACTCACACTGAGAAGGCTAGTTCCCATTAGATAAATGGCCCTTTTTACCCCTAGTGGCCACATTCTGCATAATAATGGGAACTAGCCTACTCACACAGAGAAGGCTAGTTCCAATTAGAGAAATGGCCCTTTTTGCTCTCCTAGTGGCCAAGTCCTGCATAATAATGGGAACTAACCCATTCACACTGAGGAGGCTAGTTCCCATTAGAGAAATGGCCCCTTTTGCCCCTAGTGGCCACATTCTGCATAATAATGGGAACTAGCATACTCACACATAGAAGGATAGAGTTCCCATTAGAGAAATGGCCCTTTTTGCCCCTAGTGGCCACGTTCTGCATAATAATGGGAACTAGCCCACTCACACTGAGCAGGCTAGTTCCCATTAGAGAAATGGCCTTTTTGCCCCTAGTGGCCACGTTCTGCATAATAATGGTAACTAGCCCACTCACACAGAGAAGGCTAGTTCCCATTAGAGAAATGGCCCTTTTTGCTCCCCTACTGGCCAAGTCCTGCATAATAATAGGAACTAGCCCACTCACACGGAGAAGGCTAGTTCCCATTAGAGGAATGGCCCCTTTTGCTTCCCTAGTGGCAATATCCTGCATAATAATGGGAACCAGCCCACTCACACTGAGAAGGCTAGATCCCATTAGGGAAATGGCCCTTTTTGCCCCTAGTGGCCAAGTCCTGCATAGTAATGGGAACTTGCCCACTCACACTGAGAAGGCTAGTTCCCATCAGAGAAATGCCCCTTTTTGGTTCCCTAGTGGCAATATCCTGCATAATAATGGGAACTAGCCCACACACACTGAGAAGGCTAGATCCCATTAGGGAAATGGTCCTTTTTGCCCCTAGTGACCAAGTCCTGCATAGTAATGGGAACTTTCCCACTCACACAGAGAAGGCTAGTTCCCATTAGAGAAATGCCCCTTTTTGCCCCTAGTGGCCAAGTCCTGCATAGTAATGGGAACTAGCCCGCTCACACAGAGAAGGCTAGTTCCCATTAGAGAAATGCCCCTTTTTGCCCCCAGTGGCCAAGTTCTGCATAATAGTGGGAACTAGCCCACTCACACAGAGAAGGCTAGTTCCCATTAGAGAAATGGCCCTTTTTGCTTCCCTAGTGGCAATATCCTGCATAATAATGGGAACTAGCCCACTCACACTGAGAAGGCTAGATCCCAATGGGGAAATGGCCCTTGTTGCGCCTAGTGGCCACGTTCTGCAGAATAATGGGAACTAGCCCACTCACACTGAGCAGGCTAGTCCCCATTAGAGAAATGGCCCTTTTTGCTCCCCTAGTGGACAAGTCCTGCATAATAATGGGAACTAGCCCACACACACTGAGAAGGCTAGATCCCATTAGGGTAATGGTCCTTTTTGCCCCTAGTGGCCAAGTCCTGCATAGTAATGGGAACTAGCCCACTCACACTGAGAAGGCTAGTTCCCATTAGAGAAATGGCCCTTTTTGCCCCTAGTGGCCAAGTCCTGCATAGTAATGGGAACTTGCCCACTCACACTGAGAAGGCTAGTTCCCATTAGAGAAATGCCCCTTTTTGCCCCTAGTGGCCAAGTCCTGCATAGTAATGGAAACTTGCCCGCTCACACAGAAGGCTAGTTCCCATTAGAGAAATGGCTCTTTTTGCTACTATGGAAACTACAGACGTTGGTTGATACCACAGTGGAGCTTGCAAACAAAGTGGGAGCTGCTGAAATAATTTCCAGGATTGTAGATGATTTGAAAGATGAAGCTAAACAATACAGAAAAATGGTGATTGAAACAATTGACAAAATCATGGGCAACCTTGGGGCAGCAGATATTGATCACAAGCTTGAAGAGCAACTCATTGATGGCATCCTCAATGCCTTCCAGGAACAGACTACTGAGGTATGTGGTAACATTGAAGACCTCATGTTCATCTTGATTATTTGCTGAGCAGATGGAAGATGGGGATGGGATTTGTTAAGACAGTTTATCTGAAGTCCTACTAAGAGCTTCTTAAAATGATATCTGAGGCAGTATAAATACTCCACGCTCAGTATAAGGCTGAACCACCTGAGCACATTTGGTAGCGTAGGCAGAGAAGTCGGGCTTAATTTAGGAGCAAGAGAGGGCTGTAGGTCAGTACAAAGAAATTGTAGTATGCATATGGTTCAAAGAAACACTGATATACTAAGTATTGGAAAAATAATAGTTTATTTTAAATACAAATAAAACTATGAAAACCAACTCAATACTTAAGGTTTACCAAGCAAAGTATAACCTGTTCGGGAGAATTTTCATTTCTGTGCTAATTTCCTCCCACCTTACATTCTCCAACGCCAGCTCTTTTGCTGAACTTGGGACCTTTTAATTTGAACTCGTGAGTGGGACCTTTTTCTGACTAGGAATTTGTTTGAACTGTTTTTGGAGTCTGATAAACTCCATGGGCATCTGCTTTTTGTATAGTGACACACAGCACCCGCAGTGCAGTGTCACTGAGAAGTCCCTTAAGGTTTAAAAACATTTCTAGGTTGAACTACTGTTCCCAAGAATAGTAAGGTGAAATTGATCTTAACATTTTACTTTGTAGGTCCAGCACACACCATCTTATGTGGGGTGCTGGGGTGGGGGTATGTAGTAGCCACTTATGTCTTGCATGTAAACATTTTTGTTATCCTCCCTGCTTTAAGTGGATGGTGGCAGTGGTTTCATTTTTACTGCCATTGTGCTTTTCCACCGCAGGCTGAACCTTCAGCTACAATACATTACCCATGGGTGTCCATTTTATCAAAATGGGCCCGTCTTCTTTTTTTCGCCATTTTATGTGTGTACGGTCTTCCTTGGCTTTTACTCTCGAAGTGGAGACATGTTTGTCTCAAGTACTGGCGAGTACTAGCGCAGGAGCCTGCCAGATGTCCTCCCTCTTGTCCCCACGACTGAGGCTTTGGAACAAGGGTCTTCTTGGCTGTAGCAAGGAGAAATGCAACTGGGACACTTTATTCAACACAGAGGTACTGTGGTGGGCTTGGGGTACGTACTTTATTGACATAAGTTGTGCTTTCTCCCTTGAAGTGCACTGGCTTACCTTTCTGAGTTGATTTCAACTCTCCTTGCACAGGCTGAATAGCTTGTGTTCCTTCAGTGCTCTTTTTTTGAACTATGGGACTTTGTGAAATACTTTATCCAAGAAGTGCATCACTTGTCCATCTAAGCATGATTCCCCTAGCTGTGTTTTATTGGGGTGATGAGGTGTTCGTGGGGTCGTGTTCGTATGAGAACAGCTGGGCCGAATTTATCATGATATAGATGTGTTCTAGTTGAATGATGGTGATAGATCAGAGTGGTGTAATATGGTGGATATCGGTAAAAGTGCCTGCCTGAGACCGGGGGCGTGAGCAGGACAGTGGGCACATACATAGCGACATACATATATATAATGACAGGATGGATAGGGGTATATATGGGATTACAGATACATAAGTGGATACTAGTACATGGCATATATAGGTGATACAGATATTTGGTAGCTTCACGGTGAGGAGCATTACAAGTAACAGTATACAGTCACTAATATTAGCAAAGAAGTAGTCGGGCATTTTACTCGTTTATTCCAAAAATCGCAAAACTACCTACAACCATCGATGGTGTGTCTGTGGCCATTGTGGCCCAGTAAAAATTGAATCCTACAATTGTGATGTGGATTGCCAAGGCAGGTGATGTTATACAGACCAACCTCTGGAGAACGCATTACCTGCAAAGGATTAATGACTGTCAAGTACTAGGCTTCTATGGGCAGTTAACAAAGACACCTGAAAAGTGATCTATAGCCATGGATAGAAAAGATTGCATGTAAAACATTTTAAATCCAGATGGACAAGGGGACAACACTGGTTACAAAAATTGAACGTGCCAAAATACAGTAGCATCATAAGGAAAGTTGAAAGGCTAACCTAGCTAACACAAATACATTGTGGCGTTTCTTAAAGGTGCTCTTATGGAAAAGTGGACTTTGAACAGCTGGATAAAAATTGCTTATTTAAGGCCCCGAAGCATTGAGACAGTCAAAAATAAAACGTGGAAAAATGTGTAAAAAATTTTTAGACCCATGAGTAGTTTACTGTCAGAAAAGGCATTTGAAAGACGTTTTTTGCTTTTTTCCAATGCAGTTCAGCTGTGTAATCTAGCTCTGCCTCCAAATTATTGAAGCCATCATTAAAAATCAGAATTTGGCAAAGTGACAATTTGTAGGCTTGAAAACTAGAATTGGCTTTGGCTTGGTTCTTAAAGCTTCTGTTTGCTTCCATGGGGAAAAAAAAAGGTTAGCCACTTTTCAAAAAAAAAAATACATTTTACTATAAATTTGAGTACAAAGCACCACACAAAAAGGTGAAAATAATGACACGCTGGCTCTCTTGTATCCATTCATATACTGCCGTACAATATTCTGCTGGGTCGTATCAAACCTTTCTTCTCAATCGTCCCCCAACCACCAATAAAGAAGCATCTCGGTCAAGTTGGCATTGTGGACAAGTGGGAAGAGTATATAGAAGCTGCATCTTCATATATAAAACTTGACTGCTCTGTTGTAGCCATCTTGCAACCAGAGCGCTTCTGGCCTTAAAAAAGGGACATTTGGTTTAGCAGATCCTAAGCAAGATTTTAAAAAGGGAAGACCAGGTATTTGGCAAACTGTCTCACTTGGAGCACCTTTGTCACTGGCTTCATGTCCCCACCTTTTAGCTAGTGCCTGGTTAGACAAAATAATGGAAACACTACATTTTCCATTACATTAACCAGAGTTTTAAAAAATTATATATATATAAAAAAAGAAAAGAAATCCACACGCGCCTATCTTAAGGGTTGGTCCTCTATGGTCTTGAATTCAGCACTCACAAAACCAAGGGCTGCAAATACCAAATGGCAACAAGCCTCCTTAAACGATGGTCAAATACAACTTAGTCTCTCATTCCCCGACAATTTACATAGTCAATTTAAGTGTTCGGAGCAAGAGTCAATTAACACTGCTTTCAAATATCTTGCCTTAGACAGCATTCATTAAATAAACCCCCATTAGGTATTTACAGCACAGTGTTAAATATTATTTGATCGAGATCACTGGTTTACTTCCAAAGGGGGCTTTGTCCCAGAAAGCAGATGTACAGAAAAGGCAGAATAAAATAGACAAACAATAAACCAGCCTTAATACAATTGTCCAATGCAACCGATCGAAGTAAATCACTAGGACCTAGCAGGGATGGCACCGTAAACATAAGGGAGAATCATTTGGATGGCGCAAGAGTCGAAAAACATGTAGGGCCCCTTCAGAAGCAAGCCCAGGCATAAGGGATTGAAACCCTCTCAGAAAAGTAGGGACTCAGAAAAGAAGGGATCCAAAAAGGTGCAGGCCGGTCACTGATTTATACCAACTGATGAGGGGGATTTAGGAGTCCATGCAGACAGGCCCATTTACAGCAACGTGTGTCATGACACAGGGTCCTGCCACTGGCAAAAGCCTCGGGTGGTCGAGGTCCAAAAACTATGTGCGGAGAGCCGCAGGGAGGAAGGTTAAAAGAAGACCTATCCAAGTACTTCTGTTGATGGTAGCCAACAAGCGTTCGCATCAACTGTGTTCTTAACCACAAATCTCTCAATCACAAGATGATATTAACAGCACCATGACTTTCTGGTCTACAGGTTGGATCCAATTCCATACAGCTGCTCATTCCATCAACTTTAGCCACCTCTATTTTTCCCCTCCCATCTAGTGTGTGGTGGTGGGCAGGGGCAGAGTGGTAGCCAGTGATGACATTGCAGTAAAAAAACAAATAAAGAGACAATAAAAAGATTACAAAAGTACAATACAAAAAAAAGGTAAAAGAGTGGCAAAATGAAAGAACGAAATATAGACAGTTTGTATAATAATGCAGGTTTGAGTTTAAATGTGAAAAAAGTCACAGAACACGCAAGATCCATCATAAATGCCTCCTTATCCTATGGTATCTTTTCCGACGCATTCAAAACGGTTCATGTCAAACCTCTAATTAAAAAACCTTTGCTCGACCCTCTCGAGCCCAAAAACTACCGCCCCATCTCAAACACCAGGTTCCTTGCCAAACTCATTGACCGAACCGCCTACCCCCACCTAAATGCCTTTGTCAAAGCCAACAATCTCCTTGATCCTGCACAATCAGGTTTCAGAGCCCGTCACGGAACTGAAACCACCCTAACCTCAATCTGGGATGACCTTAAAATGACAGCAGACTCAGCGGGATGCGCCACACTAATCCTTCTTGACCTATTTGCCGCCTTTGACACAATCAATCACTCAATCCTCCTAAACCGCCTCCACTCCCTAAGAATCCGTAGAACCGCTCTTAAATGGATAGATTAATTTCTCAAAGATAGGTACCAAATAACGATACTATCCACCTATACCTCCCGAGCCAGACCAGTCGACACAGGAGTCCCACAAGGAGCGTGCCTATCCGCACTCCTATTCAATCTCTACTTCATCACCCTCCCACCGATAATTCGTTCACACAACATCCTGTGCTACAGCTACGCCGACGACACTCAACTAATTCTAAAACTCCTGAACTCAAAACCCAACTCCCGACCTGACCTGGCCTCCTGCCTCCTTGACATAGAACTCTGGATGTCCCAAAGCCACCTCTTGTTAAACCCCTCCAAAATGGAAATCATGGTATGTGGCAACTCAGAACTTCTTCCGCACCCGCTACCCTGGCCATCCGCCATGGGCAACTCACCTACCCTCTCCAACTCATTGAAAAATCTTGGATGCACCCTTGACTCTGATCTAACACTCTCATGCCAAGTCAACAATGTCTCAAAGTCCTGCCACTACCACCTTAAAACCCTTAGGCGCATCTTTCCATATCTCTCCTTTCCCAACAGACTCTTCGCAGTCCAATCAATTGTTATATCAAGACTGGACTACGCAAACCCCCTATACCTCGGAGTCCACGCGCACCAACTGAATAAACTCCAAAGGGCACAAAATGCGGCAGCCAAATTGCTACTTGCGCTCGGCCCAAGAGACCACATCTCCCCAGCCCTTAACACGCTGCACTGGCTCACAGTCGCCCGAAGGGTGACCTTCAAAACCTTATGCATCTCCCATCGAGCACTGCAAAAAAACGGACCTCAATATCTTCAAGACAAGCTAAAACCCTGTCACCCCCCTTGCACCCTAAGATCAAGCTAATCCGGCCTCCTAGTCATACCGAAGACAAACTCACTCAGGTTAGGCGGATCATCATTCTCAGCCTTGGCCCCCACGCTATGGAACTCACTCCCACCCCACATTCGCCTAACCAAGGATTTAACGCCTTTGCGCAAACTGCTGAAAACCTGGCTCTTCCCCTAAAAACCAACCTGTACCAAAATAACCCAAACAGACTAACAGCAACTCAATGGCACCAATCCAACAAACTACCTGATGCAAGAAATTGACAGCTAATAACCCCTAATATAAACTAGAAGGACAAACAGAATTAAACGAATAAAGTAGATCAAAGCAGTGAAATGGTTAATAAGAGTAAATCTTACGGAATCAGTAATGAGATTTAAACTCCTGAAATAGACAGAATGCATGAGGAGTGAACGAAGTGAATGGCGTGGATGAAATAGTTAGAATGGATGAAGCAGGTGGAGCAGATGAATGCGCTGAGTGGAAGAATGCATGAATGGAAGAACAGATAACTATATAGTTCAAATGAATGTGGAAATCGAATGAATATGTAGATCGGAAGAGTGTATAGAATGGATAAACATATTTAGTGGATGAGTGTGTAGAGCGGACTAACGTGTAGCGCGGATGACTGCGTAAACACAGAGAAGCGAGTAGAACGCAGGAATGCGTAAACCTGATGAATGTGCAGACGGATTAGCGTAAACCGGTGAGTGTGTAGAACAGATGAGTGTGTAGAACAGATGAGTATGTGGAGCGGATGAGTATGTAGAGTGCACAAGTGTGGATAGCGGATGAATACGGAAGTGCGGAGAGTGTGTAGATAGCCGGAGCAGATGAATGTACAGACCTGGTGAATGTATAGAACGGACGGGTGTATAGAGCACATGAGTGTATAGGGCGGAAGAGTGTATGGGGCGGAAGAGTGTATGGAGCGGAAGAGTGTATGGAGCGGATAGGTGTATGGAGCGGATGGGTGTATGGAGCGGATGGGTGTATGGAGCGGATGGGTGTATGGAGCAGATGGGTGCGCGGAGCGGATGAAGGTATAGAACAGATGAATGTATGAGATGAATATATAGAACAGGATATTGCTGTTGGATGCGTGAAAAGCACGAGTGCTTAATGCAGATGAGTGCGCGGAGTCGATGAGTGCGCGGAGGGGATGAGTGCGCGGAGGGGATGAGTGCGCAGAGGGGATGAGTGCGCAGGGGGGGAGTGCGCAGAGGGGGGAGTGTGCAGAGGGGGGAGTGTGCTGAGGGTGGAGTGCACAGAGGGGGGAGTGCGCAGAGGGGGTGAGTGCGTAGCGCGGATGAGTGCGTAAATTTCAGAGAAGCGAGTAGAACGCAGGAATGCAGGAATGCGCAAACCAGATGAATGTGTAGAACGGATGAGCGTAAACCGGATGAGTGTGTAGAACAGATGAGTATGTGCAGTGGATGAGTATGTAGAGCCCACGAGTGTGGATAGCGGAAGAATACGGAAGTGCGGAGAGTGTGTAGATCGCCGGAGCAGATGAATGTACAGACCTGGCGAATGTATAGAACGGATATGTATAGAGCACACGAGTGTATGGAGCGGATGAGTGTATGGAGCGGATGAGTGTAGGGAGCGGATGAGGGTAGGGAGCGGATGAGGGTGGATGGAGCGGATGTGGGTGGATGGAGCGGATGGGTGGATGGAGTGGATGGGTGGATGGAGCGGAAGGGTGGATGGAGCGGATGGAGCAGATGGAGCAGATGGAGCGGATAGGTATGCAGAGCAGATGAAGGTATTGAACAGATGAGTGTAGAGATGAATATATAGAACAGGATATTACTGTTGGATGCATGAAAAACACGAGTGCTTAAAACGGATGATTGCGGAGAGGGGATGAGTGCGTAGAGGGGGTGAGTGCGTAGAGGGGGTGAGTGCGTAGATGGGGTGAGTGCATAGAGGGGGTGAGTGCATAGAGGGGATGAGTGCGTAAAACAGGTGAACGCATTGTACGCGTGAGGGTAAAGTAACATAACATAACATAACATTAGAGAAATGGCCCTTTTTGCCCCTAGTGGCCAAGTCCTGCATAGTAATGGGAACTAGCCCACTCACACTGAAAATGCTCGTTCCCATTACAGAAATGTCCGTGTTTTGCCCCTAGTGGCCAGGTCCTGCATAGTAATGGGAACTAGCCCACTCACACTGAGAAGGCTAGTTCCCATTAGATAAATGGCCCTATTTGCTTCCCTAGTGGCCACGTTCTGCATAATAATGGGAACTAGCCCACTCACACAGAGAAGGCTAGTTCCCATTAGAGAAATGGCCCTTTTTGCTCCCCTAGTTGCCAGGTCCTGCATAATAATGGGAACTAGCCCGCTCACACTGAGAAGGCTAGTTCCCATTAGAGAAATGGCCCTTTTTGCCCCTAGTGGCCAAGTCCTGCATAGTAATCGGAACTAGCCCGCTCACACTGAGAAGGCTAGTTCCCATTATAGAAATGTCCCTTTTTGCCCCTAGTGGCCAAGTCCTGCAGAGTAATGGGAACTAGCCCACTCACACTGAGAAGTCCAGTTCCCATGAGAGAAATGGCCCTTTTTGCCCCTAGTGGCCAAGTCCTGCATAGTAATGGGAACTAGCCCACTCACACTGAGAAGGCTAGTTCCCATTAGGGAAATGGCCCTTTTTGCTTCCCTAGTGGCCACGTTCTGCATAATAATTGGAAC
Source organism: Ambystoma mexicanum (assembly GCF_040938575.1). Lineage (NCBI taxonomy): Eukaryota > Metazoa > Chordata > Amphibia > Caudata > Ambystomatidae > Ambystoma > Ambystoma mexicanum. The sequence goes on from NC_090938.1 coordinate 804,584,369, forward strand.
TAGCCCACTCGCACAGAGAAGGCTAGTTCCCATTAGAGAAATGGCCCTTTTTGCCCCTAGTGGCCAAGTCCTGCATAGTAATGGGAACTAGCCCACTCACACTGAGAAGGCTAGTTCCCATTAGAGAAATGGCCCTTTTGCCCCTACTGGCCAACTCCTGCATAATAATGGGAACTAGCCTACTCACACTGAGAAGGCTAGTTCCCATTAGAGAAATGGCCCTTTTTGCCCCTAGTGTCCAGGTTCTGCATTGTAATGGGAACTAGCCCACTCACACTGAGAAGGCTAGTTCCCATTAGGGAAATGGCCCTTTTTGCGCCCCTAGTGGCCACGCCCTGCATAGTAATGGGAACTAGCCCCCTCACACTGAGAAGGCTAGTTCCCATTAGAGAAATGGCCCTTTTTGCCCCTAGTGGGAAAGCTCTGCATAGTAATGGGAACTTGCCCACTCACACTGAGAAGGCTAGTTCCCATTACAGAAATGGGCCTTTTTGCCCCTAGTGTCATGAACCATCAGACACGCCTGGTCCTTGACACATCGGGGCTTACACTCCGTGGTACTTCCAACATGGCCGTAAAGCACCAAACGCTGCCTCCCAGCCCTTACGTCCGATGCAGTACGTCCTATAAAGTAGCCACGCCCCCGCGGCCCCACACGTCTCAACGCTACAGATTGCTGTGGCTAGACGTGTGCTCCGTAGTTCGCCTTCGCGGAACTCTGTTGTTTCCTGGTTCCCAGACCGTCCGCTTTCTCCTACTATTCTTCTTCCTTCTTATCCTGCTTTCTTCCCGGACTCTGTGTACCTGCCTCCGAGTACACTTATTCGTATCCTGGACTTCCTGGAAGTTTCCTATTGATCCCGGACATAGAAGCTGAACGAACGCTGGAAGCCGAAGACGGCCGAGCGAGGTTGTACAAAACCCAAACCGTAAAGAAGAAAACTCCTCCCAAGGATTCCAGCAAGCAGCGAAAACAGGTGAGAAAAGGGAAAACATGTGACAAATTGAGACACCACCTAACTGAAGTCAATACAGACATGCAGGCGGCCATTCAAGATCTTATGCGCGGCATGCAAGAACTAACGACCAAAGTACAAAACCTAAAGGCAGAAAATACCGCATTAAAGCAATTAGTCTTATCCTGCGACTCCGCCACGAAGAAAAGTGTACTATTGGGCGGCATTGTAGACAAATATGATGGGTCTTCAAAAAACCTTTGTGGATTCCTTGATTCTTGTTTAGTCTACTTTACCTTTAAGCCCTATCTTTTCTCTACCCCCAGGGCTAAGGTGGGCTTTTTTATTTTGCACCTTTCCGAGAATGCATTAACCTGGGCCACACCTTTAGTTAATGCCGGAGATGCCCTCCTGGATGATTATGACGGATTCATTCAAGCCCTTAAGACCATGTTTGACCGCCCAGAACAGGTCTATACCGCTCAGGAAGGTCTACTCGATTTCTAACAGGGCTCCCAGGACATGCTCACATATGTAACACGATTTAAGCAATTGGCTAAAGAAGCGGATTGGTCCTCAGAAGCCTGCTTCACTCTCTTTCGAAGAGGGCTAAATGAAGACATCAAGGATGAACTAGCCAGAGTGGCTCGCCCAAGTTCATTCCAAGCCCTTATGGATCTCGCTCTACAGATTGACTTCCGCATCCAGGAAAGGAAAGCAGAGAAAAAGAAGACCAAGTTACCCTTCCAGAAGAACCCCATAGAGACCTCCTTGAAGTCTGAGTGTGTTGCTGTCCCTATTAACGAACCCAAACCCATGCAACTAGGGGCCTTCCATGGACCCATATCCCCCCAAGAAAGGATGCAAAGCATCCATACAGGCTTATGCATGTATTGCGCCTCGGACAAAGATTTAGTGAGAGAGTGTCATATAGCCCCTCCTTGGCGTTCGGGAAACGCTAGCTCCCGATCCTAGATGGAGCACAGTTTCGGGAGAGAGATGTTTGCTCCACATCTATTCCATCCTTGAACTCTCCTGGACAAAACAATCTGGTAATTTTACAGGCCTTTCTATCGCCATCCAAGAAGGAAACCTACCCCATTCTGGCACTGGTGGACTGTGGAGCCATGGGAATATTCATAGATCAAGATTGGGTCTTTAAACACCATATTCCATATGAATCCCAGAATATCATGCAGCCTGTAGAAGCAATTGATGGAAGACCCCATTCCTCAGGACCCATAACCCTTCAAACCAAGGAAATTGAGCTCGTAATAAACCACCATTGAGAGAAGATAAAGTTTGACATCATTAGGTCCGCCCATTACCCAATGGTTTTGCGAACTCCCTGGCTACAAAGACACAACCCATACATCAATTGGGCAGCAGGATCCTTGTTCCTGGGTTCCGAACATTGCATGTCTCATTGCTTACTCCTGGATCCCGCTCCGACACCATCGGAAGGAGTTTCAGCAGATCATCAAGGCCCGCTCACAGTCTTAAATATCATCCAGGTTCCTAAAATCTATCAGGAATACTCCGATGTGTTCTCTTCTGCTATGTTTGAAGCCTTACCTCCTCATAGACCAGAAGACTGTGCTATTGATACCGAACCTTCAGCTGTGATTCCCTTTGGAAGGATGTTCATCTTATCCGAACCTGAAAAAAAGGCCCTCCGTGAGTACCTAGATACTAACCTTGAAAATGGCACCATACGACCATCTAAATCCCCAGCCGGAGCCTCACTGTTTTTTGTTCCAAAAAAGGACACCAATGAGCTCAGGCCTTGTCTTGATTATCGCGGTTTAAATCAGTGCAACCTTAAGGATCGCTATCCATTGCCCTTGATCTCAGATATCTTGGAAGCAGTAAGAGGAGCCATAATCTTCACCAAGTTGGATCTCAGAGGTGCCTACCATCTGGTCCATATTAGAGAAGGAGACAAATGGAAGATAGCCTTTAGAACACCTTTTGGTCATTTTGAGTACTTGGTCATGCCCTTCGGACTTGCAAATGCCCCAGCGGTCTTCCAACCCTTCATGGATCGGGTGTTTTCAGACATGCTATTCCTCTTCGTCATCGTGTATCTGGATGATATCTTGATATTCTCTAAGGACCATCTTAAGCATGAAGAACATGTTAAGGCAGTGTTACAACGGCTACAAGAACACAAGCTCCTAGCAAATACCGAGAAGTGCCTTTTTCATGTCTCTACTGTTCACTATCTACGATTTGTCCTTAGTCCAGACGGTATTGGAATGGATCAATCCAAGGTAAAGGCCATACTATCTTGGCCAATTCCGACCACTGTGTAACAGATTCAATCCTTCCTGGGGTTAGCTAACTTCCATCGGAAATTCATACCTTCCTTTTCCGAGATAGTCCAACCGATCATAGCCTTGTTGAAAAAAGACGCTCCCTTTCATTGGACAACAGCCCAAGAGGAGGCATTCCAACGGTTAAAAACTGAGTTTACACAAGCTCCCATCCTGGCTCAACCTGATATCAACCGACCCTTCCTAGTGGAGACAGACGCCTCTAACTACGCCATTGGAGCAGTTCTAAAACAGGAATTCGACGATAGCCTGGAACATCCTATTGCTTATCTTTCACAGACATTAACTCCCAGTGAAACCCATTACTCTGTTTTAGAAAAAGAACTGCTAGCCATCCGCCAAGCCTTCACAGAGTGGTGTCATTTACTTCTAGGAGCAAAGCATCTTGTCCAGGTCCGCACGGACCATCGAAATCTTCAAGTATTACAGGCCCTGGAATGTAGGAATAGCCGACAAGCCCATTGGGCTTTCTTCTTTGCCCAATACCAGTTCCAAATTCATCATGTCCCTGGAACACAGAATATAATTGCTGACGCCTTATCTCGACGTCCCGACTACGAACCCCTTGAAGACCGGTCATTCCCTAAAATGTTCCCACACACGATATTCGTGGCTCAAGCAAACAGCCTCCTGGACGATGTTCAGATACAAGCACAGTCCTCTGAACTATGGAAAGAATTTTCAGGAAAGAACCGATGGAATCTCAGAACTAAGGATGGATATCTTTTCAAGGATAAAAGTTTAGTCATCCCCACACAGAAACTACAGCAAAGGATACTTAACTTCTGCCACGATACCCTTCACTCTGGACATCGTGGCATCACAAACACCCTCCATCTTCTACAAAGACAATTTTGTTGGCCGAGAATGAAAACTGACGTACGACTGTACATTCAAGCCTGTGCAGTCTGCAATCAAAACAAACATGACAACAAGAGACCGGCGGGCCTCCTACTTCAGCCCACACTACCAACAAGGCCCTGGGAAATTATTGCCACGGACTTCATTGTGGAACTACCACCTTCCAGGGGGTACACAATTATCATGGTCATCATAAATGTATTCACTCATATGGCTCATTTTACACCATTACATAAACTACCTTCTTCCTCAGAACTTGCTGGAATCTTTCTGGAACACATATTTAGGATCCACGGACTCCCTTCCAAGATCATATCAGACAGAGGACCTCAATACATATCTCAATTTTGGAAACACCTTTGCCGAATACTGGGAATACAACGTGCCCTCTCTTCAGTGTATCATCCACAGACTAATGGGGCTACCGAACGTGTGAATCAAACCCTGGAACAATATCTCTGTTGTTTCACTACCAAGGTCCAGGACGATTGGTCACTTCTAACACCTCTGGCTGAATCCTCCTATAATAATTCGGATCACTCGGCTCTCAAGACCAGCCCTTTTTTCTGCAGTCATGGTTTTCACCCTTCAGTGCTACCTTCCATCCTCCCACATCCTACACCTGTTCCTACAGTTGATTCCTGGATTGAAACACTCATCAATGTACAAAGAGAAGCCAAAGAGCAGTTAGAAAGGGCTCGGACTCATACCAAACATTATTCAGATTCCAAAAGAAGACCAGGCCCCTCCTGCGCAGTAGGAGATAAGGTATGGCTATCCTCGAGACTACTGCCCCGACATCTACGACCAAATAAACTGGCTCCCTGGTATTGTGGGACCTTTCCCATAAAAGAAATCATTAACCCAGTGGCCTTTCGACTCAAATTACCAGATTCATGGAAGAAAATTCTCCCAGTTTTCCATACATCTCTGATGAAACCATACATCCAGACCTCCCTGACTAACCTCAGACCCAATCCTGTACTTGTCAATGACCAACTGGAATATGAAGTCTCCAGAATATGTGACTCTAGATATAAACGTGGTCAACTCCAGTACTTGGTGGAATGGAAAGGATACCCTCCCAGTGAACGCACTTGGGAACCAATCTCAAACTTAAATAGCCCCAGGTTACTCAGAAGGTTCCATCTCATACACCCAGACAAACCTGGCGGGACGGGTTATCGGAGGAGGCATGCTGTCATGAATCGTCGGACACGCCCCTTCTGGACCTCCTTGACACATCGGGGCTTACACTCCGTGGTACTTCCAACATGGCCGTTAAGCACCAAACGCTGCCTCCCAGCCTTTACGTCCGATGCAGCACGTCCTGTAAAGTAGCCACGCCCCCATGGCCCCACGCGTCTCAACGCTACTGATTGCTGTGGCTAGACGTGTGCTCTATAGTTCGCCTTCGCGGAACTCTGTTGTTTCCTGGTTCCGGACCCTCCGCTTTCTCCTACTATTCTCCTTCCTTCTTATCCTGCTTTCTTCCCGGACTCTGTGTCAGAGCTCTGAAGAATCCCTGGTGGGAGCTCTGTTCCAGCAGTTGAACTCGTCGTGTAGCCGACAAGTTGTTTCTGCCAATGCACACCTCAGGGATGTGAAAACAATCGCCTGAGGAGTTAACTGACCCAAAGATGGATGGACGTCACAGGATACCGCTGACCTGTAAGGGAAGGTCAAGATTAGTACCAAGTTTAACACAGAAGTAGCTAATCACCAAGATCACAAATAAGTACCTTGTTAAGAGAATCAACCCCCCAAAACAAGTTCACTGTTCCTGACTTGAGTATGGATGATCCTATAACAAGATATAATCGTAGAAGGGTTGAGTAACCAATAATTCTGTGCTTAATAGAAAACGAGAAAGGAAAACATGAACAAAAGGTCTTACCATTGCACCATAGGACCAGGGAAGGGAAAAGCAGGATGAAAGAGGAACTGAGGTAGATGGTTACCAGTGGAGTTCACATGAAGCAATGATCCACCTAGCACCCCCCGGAACGAGGATGCCTAATGTTGTTCCAGGAATACTTCCAATTCCCAGCAAGCACGTTCCACTTCCACCTAACACCCGCCGGAACGAGGACGCCTAATGTTGTTCCAAAAATGACTCCAAGTCCCAGCAAGCACGTGGTGCCCACCGGAATGCGGGCTTTTGGCAGTTCTTGTAAACATAGAAATCAGTAGAGTCGAAGGCAGCAGGTAAGTTTGTGAGAGCGTGAGTTTAGATGCAGGATTAGAATGGTCAAGAGTTCCGAGTCGGTTACCGTGCGGGCAACAGAAGTACCATTTCAGTAGGCGGAGCAAGTCGTGAGAGATCCGGGTCGGCAACAAGTTAATCAAGCAGCAGGTAAGGGTAGACGATGGATTTCCGTGAACAGTTCCGAGTCGATAACTTGTGGGCATCAGAAGCATGATCCAGCAGGAGAGAGAAGGTCATGGACGGTCCGAGTCAGCAGCAGGATTTCCAGGCAGCAGCTAAGGGGCAAGACGAAGGAGTTCCGTGAAACGTAGCCAGGTTCAAAAAGCAGAGAGCAAAACAAGGCAAGGTAGCAAGACTGTAGAATACAAATTCAGAAGCAGGGAAACAAGGAAAAGGTGGAGCATAAGTAGGGAGGCAGTCACGTGATACCATGAACAAGACTAACGTGTGAAAACACGTGACTGCAGGAACGCTGAAGGAGCGCCTCTCCAAGGTAACGACCAACACCGTTTCTGAAGTAAACGGTGGCTGTTCATAGGTGCCAATGAGTTTTGTGAAGTACGAGACAGACTTCTAACCAATCGGGAGCTATGGATGGGGTGTTTAATCCGAAAACAGGGCCTAGTTCTATGTGACCTTATGGAAATAGGTCGATTACCAGGGCGTTTCCTGACAGCATCCTCCCCCAATGAAGACCCCCCGCTTCCGAGGCAAGGAACCAAGACATGAGACGGGGGCGTGAATATTGGAAGCGGGTTCCCATGTCCGATCAGCCGGGCCGTAGCACTTCCAGTCTATCAGAAACAGCCGAGTACCTCTGGGGAGCTTGGAGTCCAGTATAGCGTTGACTTCGTACTCCTCTGAACCCTGAACCATAACATGAGGTGGATGGACAGGCAGCCTAGTAGAACTAGCACATGGCTTGAGCAATGCCACATGAAAAACTGGGTGGATTTTCCATGATTTAGGTAACTCTAGTTTGACCGCCACATGATTAATCACTGCGGCAACCAGGAATGGGCTTATAAAGCGAGGCAATAATGATTTACGACCCGGAATGCGGAGGTTCTTTGTGGACAACCACACCTTGGAACCGATGTTGTATATGGGAGCATCCCGACGGTGATGGTCAGCATAGGTTTTAACCTTTTCCTGGGCCTTCTTTAAATGGGTGCCCACTGCCGTATGCACAGCAGTGAGGTCCCTAAAACAGGCTTGAACAGCTGGGTTAGAGATGTCTAGGACTAGATCCCCCGGAATAGTCCATGGGTGTTGACCGTACAAGGCATGGAATGGTGTGGTACCAATGGATGTGTCGAATGAGTTGTTGTAGGCGAATTCTGCATGGACAAGGACAGAGTACCAGGTCTCCTGGTATTGTAATATCAGACAGCGCAGGTATTGTTCCAGCGTGCCGTTAAGACGTTCAGTCTTCCCGTCGGTTTGGGGATGGTAGGCACTAGCGATATTCTATTCCAATCGAGGAAGTAAGAGTTTTCCAAAAACGTGAGGTGAGTTGTGTCCCCCGGTCCGATACTATCACTTCGGGTAGGCCAAAAAAACAGAAAACATTATGAAGGAATAGTTCCGCGAGGGCAGGCGCAGCAGGCAATTCCTTGCAGGGGATAAATAGACCGACCTCTGTGAAATAGTCAATGACCACCCATATGGTGTCATACCCCATTACCGGAGGAAGCTCTACGATAAAATCCATAGAGATCATGGACCATGGACGTTCCGGGATCGGAAGAGGGTGTAGCAACCCCATGGGTTTAGCTGTATTACCTTTACATTGAGCACATATAGAAAAAGAGGTGATGTAAGAAGGTACGTCCTGGTGCATAGAGGGCCACCAACACCAGCGCCGTAACAACTCCAACGTTTTACGTAGTCCAGGATGAGCAGCCACTAATGAATCATGACACCATTGCAAGGCGATGTGTCTTGTAACAGTATTGGGTATGTAGATGCGCCCTTGTACGTATGGGAGCTGTTTGATTATCTCCATGTTGAAGTCTTGAATCTCTTTAGGGGGTTTAGCCACCCACTCCTGTATCAAGGATTTGAGTGTTGGCTGCAAGGTACATGAACTGACCATTTGGTTTTTAAGGAGTAAGGTGCCATCCCAAGAGCGTGAGGAGGAACCTTGAACCTGAGAGAGAGCATCAGCCTTCGAGTTCAAGCGCCAAGGCCGGTAGGTTAACACAAATTGTACATGGAGAAAAACTTGTGCCATCTGGCATGACGAGCGGTGGTACATTTCAATGATTTTAAAGCTAGGAGATTGCGGTGATCAGTGTACACTTGAACGGGAGAGATGGTACCCAGGAGATGATGTCTATGAATGCATCTTGAACCGCTAACAACTCGCGTTCAGTCACTGTGTAGTTTTGTTCGTACGGTGAAAGCTTCCGAGAATGGTAGGCCACGGGGTGTAATAACCCAGTGTCGTTTCAAATCTGAGAAAAAAACCGCCCCAACCGCAACCTCAGAGGCATCGGCCTCCACATGAAACGGAAGTTCAGGGTCCGGATGTTGGAGGACTCATGCAGTCGTGAAGGCCACTTTTAAAGCCACGAACGCTAGTTGGACCTGGGATGTCCATTCAAACGGCTTTTTGCTACTGGTCAATGCTGTTAGAGGAGCAACGGTCTCTGAAAAGGACCGAATGAACCTCCGGTAGAAGTTCGCGAAACCAAGCAATGATTGTAAGGACTTGAGTGAGGTTGGGGTGGGCCAATCCAACACAGCCTTAACCTTCACGTTGCTCATTTTGATTCCTTGATTAGTGATATCGTAACCTAGGAATTCTACTTCCTGGACATGAAACAAACACTTGTCTAGCTTGGCGTACAAGCGATGTTCTCTTAATCTCTGTAAGACTGTAGAAACATGCTTAATGTGTTCTGGATACGAAGTGGAGTAGATCAAGATATCATCTAGGTAAACCACAACAAAGCGGTCAAGCATATCACTCAGGACGTCATTTATGAATCTTTGAAATGTGGCTGGAGCATTGCAGAGTCCGAAGGGCATGACTAAATACTTAAACAACCCGTATTTGGTCTTGAAGGCCGTTTTCCATTCATCCCCTTTTTTCATTCTAACAAGATTATAGGCACCCCTCAGGTCCAACTTTGTGAAGTATTCTGAGGTACCCAGTTGATCTAGTAGGACTGAAATGAGGGGTATCGGGTACTGGTTCCTAATGGTTACGGCATTGAGTTCTCTATAGTCGATACATGGACGAAGGTCCCCTTCTTTCTTAGGGACAAAGAATAGGGGTGACGCTGCTGGAGACTGGGGTGGACGTATTAACCCATTTTTTAAGGCAGTGTCTAGATATTCTTTAAGAATTACATTCTCCCTTTGTGTCAGAGAATACACCCGTCCGGATGGAATCCTGGCACCTTCCACGAGATCGATGGGACAATCATAGGGACGGTGTGGTGGTAATTTCTCCGCCTCCACCTTATCAAAAATGTCCCAGAATTGTTCATATTCCTTGGGCAACATAACAGAAGAAACCCCCCCTATTAGCGCAATGGAGTCCAATAGCGGGAGGCAAGGACTGGTCATCTCAGAGAAACAGTGACTGGTACAATGACTAGAGGTAAACTTGACCACACCGGTTTGCCAATTGACCACAGGGTTGTGCAACACCAACCAGGGTAGCCCTAGGATGAGCTTGAATTGTGGTGCCGCACTCACATCGAAGTGTATCTCTTCTGTATGTCTGGAAGTGAGGGTCATAACGAGCGTGACGGTGCGTTCTGTGAACAAGCTGGATACTAGTGTGGTACCGTCTACCGCACAAAGCAGCTGAGGATGATCCTTGCGGATGACCGGGATGTTCCAGTCATGAACATATTGGGCATCAACATAATTCCCGGTAGCTCCGGAATCAAGGACAGCCTGCACCACCCAGGAACTCCCAGAAGGAACAGTCAATTGAGCATGGATAACATAAGGCACCGATAAGCAGGAACCCGGGGAAACCTTGCTCGACATAGGGGTTCCTTCTAATGTCGGTCTCTGGCATTTCCCTGTTTCTTGGGTTTCTTAGTACACTCACAAAGGAAATGCTCAGCAGAACCGCAATAGAAACATAGGTTGTTTTTTCTGCGTTGTTCTCTTTCCTCAGAAGACAATGGACCCCTGACTGCCCCGATCTGCATGGGCTCCCCTTCGGCAACAGGTGAGGGCATGGCCATAGGAGGAGCGAGGAAAACACCTCTTCTTTCACCCTTCCTTTCTGTCCTCTGAGCGTCCAGCTGTAGGGCCAGGTCCAATAGTTTGGGAAACGTGGAAGGCACAACTGGTACAGTGGCTAGAATGTCCTTTAGTGAATCAGATAGGCCTTTGTAGAACAAGGCCGCTTTCTTTTCCTCTGGCCATCCTGTCTCGGCGACCAATTGGTTGAAACGAGTGAGATATGACAGTAGAGGAGTGTCCTTTTGCTGCAAAGACAAGAGTTCCAGATCATTGGCTTGTGTTTTAGATCTGGTATCGAACACTCTTGACATGGCCGTAATGAAGGCATCGCAATTGTGAAGCAAGTGGCTCTCTTGTTCCAATAAAGGATTTGCCCAAACAGCCACCGTACCACCCAAGTAAGATAGCACAAAAGCTGACTTAGTGGTGGAGTCCGGAAACGAGGATGGCCGGCATAGAAAATGCTATTTGCATTGATTGATAAAGGTACAGTATTGTTTTGGGTCCCCATGGAAGCATTCAGGCGGGGCGAGAGGAAACTGAGCCGCCATGAAAACGGGACCTCCCTCCTGTCTCGGGGATGTCCCGGTAGGGCCAGCCATCACGGGTGCATCCGTACCTGAAGTGCTGGCTCCCTAGGGTTGCATACTGGCACGGAACTCTTGTAAATTCCGTTGAGTGGCCTCAAGAGCGGCTGTCATATCACCCCTAAGATCTGCCTCTATCTGGGCCAGAGTGGTCAGTGGGTCTGTGGAAATGTCCATTAATGAGAGGCTTCTGAATATGTCAGAGCTCTGAAGAATCCCTGGTGGGAGCTCTGTTCCAGCAGTTGAACTCGTCGTGTAGCCGACGAGTTCTTTCTGCCAATGCACCACTCAGGGATGTGAAAACAATCGCCTGAGGAGTTAATTGACCCAAAGATGGATGGACGTCAAAGGATACCGCTGATCTGCAAGGGAAGGTCAAGATTAGTATCAAGTTTAACACAGAAGTAGCTAAAAACCAAGATCGCAAATAAGTACCTTGTTAAGAGAATCAACCCCCCAACACAAGGTCACTGTTCCTGCCTTGAGTATGGACGATCCTATGACAAGATATAATGGTAGAAGGGTTGAGTAACCAATAATTCTGTGCTTAATAGAAAATGAGAAAGGACAACATGAACAAAAGGTCTTACCATTGCACCATAGGACCAGGGAAGGGAAAAGCAGGATGAAAGAGGAACTGAGGTAGATGTTTACCAGTGGAAAGTCTGAGTTCACCTGAAGCAATGATCCACCTAGCACCCGCCAGAACGAGGACGCCTAATGTTGTTCCAGGAATACCTCCAAGTCCCAGCAAGCACGTTTCACTTCCACCTAACACCCGCCTGAACGAGGACGCTTAATGTTGTTCTTAAAATGACTCCAAGTGCCAGCAAGCACGTGGCGCCCACAGGGAATGCGGGCGTTTGGCAGTTCTTGTAAACGTAGAAATCAGTAGAGCCGAAGGCAGCAGGTAAGTTCGTGAGAGCGTGAGTTTGGATGCAGGATTAGAATGGTCAGCAGAAGTACCGTTTCAGTAGGCGGAGCAAGTCGTGAGAGATTCGGGTCGGTAACAAGTTAATCAAGCAGCAGGTAAGGGTAGACGATGGATTTCCGTGAACAGTTCTGAGTCGATAACTTGTGGGCAGCAGAAGCACGATCCAGCAGGAGAGAGAAGGTCGTGGACGGTCCGAGTCGGCAGCAGGATTTCCAGGCAGCAGGTAAGGGGCAAGACAAAGGAGTTCCGTGAAACGTAACCAGGTTAAAAAAGCAGAGAGCAAAACAAGGCAAGGTAGCAAGGCTGTAGAATACAAATTCAGAAGCTGGGAAACAAGCATAAGTAGGGAGGCAGTCACGTGATACCATGAACAAGACTAACGTGTGAAAACACGTGACTGCAGGAACGCTGAAGGAGCGCGTCTCCAAGGTAATGACCAACACCGTTTCTGAAGTAAACGGCGGCTGTTCATAGGTGCCAATGAGTTTTGTGAAGTACGAGACAGACTTCTAACCAATCGGGAGCTATGGATGGGGTGTTTAATCCGAAAGCAGGGCCTAGTTCTATGTGACCTTATGGAAATGGGTCGATTACCAGGGCATTTCCTGACAGCATCCTCCCCCAATGAAGACCCCCCCCCGCTTCCGAGGCAAGGAACCGAGACATGAGACGGGGGGGCGTGAATATTGGAAGCGGGTTCCCATGTCAGATCAGCCGGGCCGTAGCCCTTCCAGTCTATCAGAAATAGCCGAATACCTCTGGAGAGCTTGGAGTGCAGTATAGCGTTGACTTTGTACTCCTCCGAACCCTGAACCAAAACAGGAGGTGGATGGACGGGCAGCCTAGTAGAACTAGCACATGGCTTGAGCAATGCCACATGAAAAACTGGGTGGATTTTCCATGATTTAGGTAACTCTAGTTTGACCGCCACGGGATTAATCACTGTGGCAACCGGGAATGGGCCTATGAAGTGAGGCAATAATGATTTACGACCCGGAATGCGGAGGTTCTTTGTGGACAACCACACCTTGGAACTGATGTCGTATATGGGAGCATCCCGACGGTGATGGTCAGCATAGGTTTTGGCCTTTTCCTGGGCCTCCTTTAAATGGGTGCCCACTGCCGACATCCAGTTGAGACTCATAAGCATGAAATGTCAATTCCTGCCTTTCAAACATGTCCTTGAGTGCTTGTGTAAAGGTCTGCTAAGTTGTGAGTACTGGTCTGCCTGTAATTACCAGTGGAGTGGCCCAGGACAAGGCATTCCCCATCATGTTAGTGATCATGAAGCCGATCTTGGCCTTGTCTGAAGCAAAAGTGTTTTCCCGGAATAGGAAATGGACAGTACAGGCGTCCAGGAATTCTTTCAACTTCCCAGGGGCACCATCAAAGGACTCTGGTGGGGGCATCAGAGGGAAAGGCATCTCTTGCCGTTATCATGTGTATTAGAGCATAATTTTCTGCCTTCAATGCTTATACTGGACGGCATTGATCAACTCTTGCATTTGCGCCATCCTTGTATTCTTCCTTTGGCGTTGCAAACTCTCACAAGTCTCACCTGAATCTGATGATCCGGAATCCTTACGAGATGTCTTGGTCTTTTCTTTCTTAGTTTTGGTCTTTGAGTTGTCCCCAAGCCGGTCTTTGAAGAGGTAGTGCCTATCCTTCCCTGCTGCCACAGTGACTTCCTCAGATGACAACGGGTGGGACACTGAGGTGACCTGGCAGGCAGTGTCCTGAGAACCTGAGGGGAAATCTCAAAGGCATAAAAACACTCTTGGACTGGAAGATCTCAGTGTAGCTGTAGACGTCTGGTTAGCATGCATTTTCCATCCAGAAAGTATCAGTTGGGCAGATATGCCAGCCAGAGTAGAGAGGCCACAGGATGAAGTATTGGCATAGTATTCCACAGAGAAACCAAAAGAGAGAGCAACTCAAAGATGAAGGAGGGAACGCAGCGGTTGTAACGTAGCTGCAGTTGCGAGCCACAAAAGATGTCACAGCAGTGGTGACTGGCGAATCCCAGCAGGGGGAAACGTAGAGCGAAAACCCAATGCTTCCGAGCTGGGGAGCCGCTGATAAGGAAGACGATAAGTAGATGTGAAAACCCCAGTGTATCGAGATGGGAAACGCTGTCAAGAAAGTCAGTAGTAGCAGTGGTGCACCCAGAGCAGCGGCAAGGATATGAGGCAGAGAAGGTAGCAACGGGGCATGGCAAAAGAGGGGCAGAAGAGCAAGGCACAGAGCGAATAAATTTAGCAATGCACAGAGAATAAGGCACTAACTTCTTACCCACGGGCTGGAGAGCTAAGGGTTGCAACGCATCCACGTTGGGGTGTAGTCGGCATAAAAAGACTTTCTGAATCCCGGTGGCCGTGTTGGAAATAGACTAGACCGTTAACAGAACAACGTGGTGGCACACACGTGCGTCGGCCCTCCTGCACATAATGTAATGATCTTTTTCCATGGCACCAACAATGCCACAATGACCAGCGGACAGCTCTGACATTGTGTCAGTGGGGATTCTCACTTAATTTCCACTTCTCATTATTACTGTGACGAGTATGATTATGTAATTAATGATTCACACTTGTCTTTCACTCTTCAGTATTACTGGGACAAGTATGATTGTGCCAGTAATGATTCACACTTAACTTCTCCTCTTCACAATTACTGGGACGCAGCGGATTGCGCCAGTAATGATTCACATTTATCTTCTCCTCTTCACAATTACTATGACGAGTATGATCGCACCAGTGGTGTTTCTCACTTAACTTCGACTTCTCATTATTACTGTGACGAGTATGATTATGTAAGTAATGATTTGCATTCACCATCCACTCTTCAGTATTACTGGGACGAGTAGGATTGGGCCAGTAATGATTAGCATTTAACTTCTCTGCTTCACAATTATGGGGATGAGTAGGATTGTGCCAGTGATGATTCACACTTCATTTCTCCTCTTTGCAATTACTGGGACGAGTAGGATTCATGTAACAAAAGGAGATAACCAGACTGAAGGAGATAACCAGACCCTGTGAAAGTGGCAGGCCTAAGGAGAGAACCAGGCCCAAGAAGAGAACCAGGACCTGGGACAGAGTCAGACATAAGCAGAGAACCAGGCCCTGGGAGAGAGTCAGACCTAAGGAGGTAACCAAACCCAAGAAGATAACCAGGCTTAAGGAGAGAACCAGGCCCTGGGAGAGAGTCAGATCTAAGCAGAGAACCAGCCCCTATGAGAGAGTCAGACTTAAGGAGAGAGCCAGGCCCTGGTAGAGAGTCAAACCTAAGGAGAGAGTCAGACAAAAGGAGGTAACCAGACCCTACCAGACCCTGGGAGAGTGACAGGCCTAAGGAGAGAACCAGGCCCTGGGAGAGAGTCAGATCTAAGCACAGAACCAGGCCCTGGGAGAAAGTCAGACCTAAGGAGGGAACCAGGCCCTGGGAGAGTGACAGAGCTAAGGAGAGAGTCAGACCTAAGGAGATAACCAGACTGAAGGAGATAACAGACCCTGGGAGAGTGACAGACCTAAGGAGAAACCCAGGCCATGGGAGAGAGTCAAACATCAACAGAGAACCAGGTACTGGGAGGGAGTCAGGCCTATGGAGGGAACCAGGCCCTGGGAGAGAGTCAAACATCAACAGAGAACCAGACCCTGAGAGAGAGAGTTAGCAAGGGGGAGAACCAGACTATGGGAGAGAGAATAAGGGTGAGTCACAGAGCAGCAACGCTAAACCTGGGAGTCTCCTGGGGGCAATATTACAGAAACTGGCAGAGACCAGAGACAGCGAAATGGAGAGGGATGAACGCTGCGGCTCAGGTGGTGGAACCGAGGCAGGCGGGTGGCTTAAAACACTGCAGTCTGACACTGACCCTAGGCAAGAGGGGAATAAATACTTGCTGGTAGGAGTATGGCAAAGATACAACTCTAGGCACAGGGGGAATGCTTGCTGGCATCAGTATGCCATGACAGTGCCCTAGTCAAGTAGGGAGGAAATACGCACCTGCACAAGAAAGCCACAAGGAGCACCCTCTAGCAAGGGGGGAGAAGTACTTGCTGGTAGGAGAAACCTAGAATCATTTCCCTGGCCAGTGAACTTTGACTTTTTAGAGACCTCAGAGATGTGGGCGGAGAAGGAAAGGGTGGAGTCAAAGATGACCCCAAGGTTCTCAGCCTCGCAGATGGGGGTAGGAAGAGGGCCAAGGGAAGCCAGCCAGAGAGGGAGGGGAAAGGATGGTGAAGGTGTGGTGATGAGGAGGATCTCCGTCTTGCTGGCATTCAGACAAAGATCATTGGCGGCACACCAATCTTCAATGGCAGTTAGGTAATCAGAGATGAGAGTGGGAGAGGAAGTGGCCAAGGGCAGCCTGAAAATGAGTTGAGTGTCGTCAGCTGAGCACTGGAAATTTGAGCAGAAAATGGCAATGCAGTGGGCAAGAGTTGCCAGGTATTGGTTGAAAAGCCAGGGCGAGAGTTTAGACTCCTGGGGAACACCACAGGTGGAGAGGAAGATAGATGAAAGGAAGGACCTAAGTTGGATCTTGGAGGGTCAATCAGAGAGGAAAGAGGTCAGCCAGGCCAGAGCTTGATCAGTGATACCCAAGTTTTCACGGAGACGGTTGAGCAGGATGGTATGGTTGACCGTGCCGAAGGCAGAAGAGAGATCTAGGAGGATGAGGACAGAGGGAATGTTAGAGTCAAGGTTGGAGAGCAGATCTTCACGCATGTTCAGGAGAGCAGTTTCCGTGCTTCTGGCAGCTCTGAAGCCAGGCTGGTGGTCATGGAGACAGCCAACAGAATTAGAATGAAGGTTAAGCTGAGAGATGGCCAACTTTTCCAGGAGTTTGCCCAGAAAGGGAATAATGGAAATTGGGCGATAGTTAGCTGGACAAGAAGGGTCAGCTGTGGGTTTCTTGAGAAGGGGGTGCACAAGGGAGTGCTTCAGAGGGGAGGGATCCTGAGGCAAAGGAGTGGTTGCAAAAATCAGCAAGGGCCGGAGCGAGGGTGTCAATGTGGTCCTTGATGGTTTTAGAGGAACAGGGATGAAACTGTTTTGACAAGGCTTTCATAGATCGGACATGTCTAGCGACCTTGTCTGGGGAGAAAAGAGGAAAGGACAAGAAGGATGGTGGAGTGTGGCTAAAGGAGGGTCAGCAAGCACAGATGGAGAGGGGAGAGGAGGGGTTGGAGTGGAGAGGGTGGACAGGATATCCTGGGTTTTTTAAATGAAGTGAGAGGCAAGGGCATTGCAAAGAGCCTGGGAGGCAACAGGAGGGGTAGAGCCTGCAGCAGGGTTGGCCAGCTCCTTGCAAATTTTAAAGAGTTTGGCCGAGTTGTTAGATGCCGCAGAGACACAAGCTTGAATGTGGACTCTCTTCTTGGTGAGGACAGAGAGTCGGTATTGCCTTTGTAGCAGGCGACAGGCCAGTTTGTCAGAGGATGAACAGGAAGCCCTACATTTCCTCTTAGCCACCCTACACTTACGTTTAAGTGTAGCTAGGTCAGGGCCATACCAAGAATTGCACTTGGCTTTGGACTTCAAACGGATCCGCATGACAGGGGCAAGAGCATCAAGAGGATCAGAAATTGAAGAGTAGAGCAGAGACAGGGCTGTGTCAGGATGTGAGACAGCCAGAGGTAGGGGGAAGGGGGGGAGAAAGTGGCAGCAAAAGCCTCAACTGAAACATGCTTCATGGGCCGGATGTCCGAGAAGGTAGGTGGCAGTGTTGGGGTAGGCTTGGCTTGGAGTAAGAGAGGGAGAGATGAGAGGAGAGGAGGGAGTGATCGCTCCAGGAGAGAGGAGTGGTCAGAGGGATGGCGAGGGGGAGGTCAGAGGAGATCAAGACATCGAGTGTGTGCCCTGCAGAGTGAGTCGGGCCAGAGGGGAGGATGGACAGGGAGAGGGAGTCGCAGAGGTCACAGAAGAGTACAGAGGAGGAGCAAGGAGAGTCTAAATGTATATTTATGTCACTGAGGAGGAGGAGTTGAGTGGTAGAGGCCAGGAGGGAGGAGGAGAGGTATTCCCACTCAGAGAGAAATTAGGTGATTTGACCAAGAGGCCAGTAGATGGTAACCACAGTAAGAGAATGGGTAGGCGAGAGAGAAAGCCTACAGACAAGGTATCCAAAAGAGGAGTAGGTCTGAGTGGGAATGATAGAGGCAGGAATCCACACAGGAAAGATCAGGGCTACCCCCCTACCGGACCGACCAGGAGGATCTGGGTGCATAGAGGATCTTGTAGCCATCAGGGAGGAGGGTGTCGAAACTCGTGACAGAGCTGGCCGTGAACCATGTCTCAGTAAGACCAAGGACATCAAGGTCTATGTCAGAGGAGTGTTTGACGGCAGAGCGAGAGTTGAGAGTGGCAATATGAAGAAGGTTGCCAGCCTTAAAGACCTTCTGAGGAGGGGTACAGAACAGAGGTATGCCCTGCGGAGGAGAAAGAGCCCTAGGAGGGGCAGAGGAGGAGGAGAGAATGGGCAAGGTAGCCAAGGGGGGAGAGGAGGGGGCAGCAGGAGATGAGAGGAAATTGATGAGGCAAGGGAAGCGCCTATCAAAGAGGAGGAGATTGGCCTGAGTGCCTTGGACCATGACAGTGCCATTTAGGTAGACATTAATGATGACTTTAGAGGAGTCGAAGGAAGCCATGAGAACTTCCCAGCGAGTGCCACAATTTAATGGGAGAGGAGGAGATAGGAAAGAGGACAGAGATCATATGAAGAGTCCATAGATCTGGCGAAGGCACGGCAAAGAGGATGTCGGTGAGGGTCTGTCTGGAAGAAGCATTGGAGTAGGTGTCGGCGATAGGAAGACCAGGGTTAGAGGCCAAGATATCCTTTTTGAACTTCTTCCTACCAGACTTAGTGAGAAGGGAAGGATAGTCAATGGAGAAGCAGTTGGAAAAGAAATAAGAAACAGAAAGCGCCATGGGGGTGGAACCGAGGAGAGGATGGAGATACTGGGGGCACTAAGGCAAGTAGGTGTGGGGAAAAAATAGTGGTGAGGTCACTGGGCTGGTAAGTTACAGAGAAGCATCAGTATACAAGCAAAATACAGAGAATGTCACAATGGGCAGCAAGAGTTGACTTTCTAGCAAAAAGCAAAAACAGCAAGATTTGACTTTTTAGCACAAAACAAACACAGCAGGATGTGACTTTCCAATAAAGGATTCAGATGTTAGCAAAGGCTTTTAGGAAGCACTGCACATCAGGATGACAACATGGGAGTAACAAGCAGAAAGAAAAGTGATAGTCAAAGGTGGTAGTAGTAAGTCCAGAAGGAGTGAACTAACCCATAGTTCTGGAGGTGACAATGTCAAGGCAGTCTGGATTTCTTAGAGGAGTGAGGTGGCATCATTGTGGTTAAGGAGAAGGCCTGGATTAACAGACTGTGAGAGGTCTACAGATTCAGAGAAGAGTTTGAGAAAGTCTCACAAGGAAAGGGCTCCCAGACACATCACTAAAGAGGGTACAAGACCTAAGAATATTGTGGAAGAGCTACACAAATTAATCAAGGGGATATCTAGAGACTATTATAGACGATTGTGTTAGGAACAAGCACAGGAAAGAGAGACGTTGCAATAACGAGACTACCAGCAGATAACGGACCAGCAGGGGAACGAAGCGATTCTCCTGGCCTCGTTAGAAGTTGGGTGCATTAGTGGTAGGGACAGGTAGAACTAGATTTGGACAGAGGACCTTGTTTTCTTACGGACTTCCTGACGACAGGCGGGCACCTTTAGTTCCTTTAGATAGGCAGGGAAACCCCTCTAGCCGTAGGGCCAGATAGGCCTTGTTATAAGTTTATTAAAAGCAAGTCCGAATAGAGTTAAGGTTTCCGACGAGCTGCCACAGTTCGAAGGGCTGTTATAGATCTGTGGGCGCGTTCGATGATATTTTACAAGCCTGGACTCGTGGGAGAGGTGGGAGAAGTGTGAGATTCTGATAATATATTGTCTTAGAGTGCACTCCCTACAGAGCTCAAGGTTCCTATGCAGGGGGCTTGTGTGTTACATGCATGTTAGCACATAAGCCTTGACAAGCAGTGATTTCATCGTTGAAAAAAACATTGAGGGGCACTTGATATTTGAGAGAGAGAGAGAGAGAGAGAGTCCCCTGTTGTTGGATTCCTGTTGCCTAGTATTTGTAAGCTGTCATTTATGATGCGGTTTATAAAAATGTTTGGCGTATATATTATATTTCTATTATTAGTTGGGGGATGTGGGGCAACATTCCTAGATCATGTGTCTGTCATGTCTCCACGCCTAGCCCTGCCCCCATTCCTAACACCATTTTTCCCGTAGTGCTGGGCTCCCAGAGAACATATTGCTGGGTCTGTGGCTCAGTGGACCACTGCTGGGCTCCCAGAGAACATATTGCTGGGTCTGTGGCTCAGTGGACCACTGCTGGGCTCCCAGAGAACATATTGCTGGGTCTGTGGCTCAGTGGACCACTGCTGGGCTCCCAGAGAACATATTGCTGGGTCTGTGGCTCAGTGGACCACTGCTGGGCTCCCAGAGAACATATTGCTGGGTCTGTGGCTCAGTGGACCACTGCTGGGCTCCCAGAGAACATATTACTGGGTCTGTGGCTCAGTGGACCACTGCTGGGCTCCCAGAGAACATATTGCCGGGTCTGTGGCTCAGTGGACTACGCTGGGCTCCCAGAGAACATATTGCCGGGTCTGTGGCTCAGTGGACTACGCTCGGCTCCCAGAGAACATATTGCTGGGTCTGTGGCACAGTGGACTACTGCTGGGCTCCCAGAGAACATATTGCTGGGTCTGTGGCTCAGTGGACTACTGCTGGGCTCCCAGAGAACATATTGCCGGGTCTGTGGCTCAGTGGACTACGCTGGGCTCCCAGAGAACATATTGCTGGGTCTGTGGCTCCGTGGAATACGCTTGGCTCCCAGAGAACATATTGCTGGGTCTGTGGCTCAGTGGACTACTGCTGGGCTCCCAGAGAACATATTGCATTGCTGGGTCTGTGGTTCACTGGTCTACGCTGGGCTCCCAGAGAACATATTGCTGGGTCTGTGGTTCACTGGTCTACGCTGGGCTCCCAGAGAACATATTGCTGGGTCTGTGGTTCACTGGTCTACGCTGGGCACCCAGAGAACATATTGCTGGGTCTGTGGCTCAGTGGACCACTGCTGGGCTCCCAGAGAACATATTGCTGGGTCTGTGGCTCAGTGGACCACTGCTGGGCTCCCAGAGAACATATTGCTGGGTCTGTGGCTCAGTGGACCACTGCTGGGCTCCCAGAGAACATATTGCTGCGTCTGTGGCTCAGTGGACCGCTGCTGGGCTCCCAGAGAACATATTGCTGGGTCTGTGGCTCAGTGGACCGCTGCTGGGCTCCCAGAGAACATATTGCTGGGTCTGTGGCTCAGTGGACCACTGCTGGGCTCCCAGAGAACATATTACTGGGTCTGTGGCTCAGTGGACCACTGCTGGGCTCCCAGAGAACATATTGCCGGGTCTGTGGCTCAGTGGACTACGCTGGGCTCCCAGAGAACATATTGCCGGGTCTGTGGCTCAGTGGACTACGCTCGGCTCCCAGAGAACATATTGCTGGGTCTGTGGCACAGTGGACTACTGCTGGGCTCCCAGAGAACATATTGCTGGGTCTGTGGCTCAGTGGACTACTGCTGGGCTCCCAGAGAACATATTGCCGGGTCTGTGGCTCAGTGGACTACGCTGGGCTCCCAGAGAACATATTGCTGGGTCTGTGGCTCCGTGGAATACGCTTGGCTCCCAGAGAACATATTGCTGGGTCTGTGGCTCAGTGGACTACTGCTGGGCTCCCAGAGAACATATTGCTGGGTCTGTGGTTCACTGGTCTACGCTGGGCTCCCAGAGAACATATTGCTGGGTCTGTGGTTCACTAGTCTACGGTGGGCTCCCAGAGAACATATTGCTGGGTCTGTGGCTCACTGGACTACGCTGGGCTCCCAGAGAACATATTGCTGGGTCTGTGGCTCAGTGGACTACTGCTGGGCTCCCAGAGAACATATTGCTGGGTCTGTGGCTCACTGGACTACGCTGGGCTCCCAGAGAACATATTGCTGGGTCTGTGGCTCAGTGGACTACGCTCGGCTCCCAGAGAACATATTGCTGGGTCTGTGGCTCAGTGGAATACACTCGGCTCCCAGAGAACATATTGCTGGGTCTTTGGCTCAGTGGACTAATGCTGGGCTCCCAGAGAACATATTGCCGGATCTGTGGCTCAGTCCACTAATGCTGACCTCCTGAGAACATATTGCCGCGTCTGTGGCTCATTGGACTAATGCTGGGCTCCAGAGAGCATATTTCTGGGTCTGTGGCTCGGTGGGCTACTGCTAGGCTCCCAAAAAACATATTGCTGGGTCTGTGGCTCAGTGGACTACTGCTGGGCTCCCAGAGAACATATTGCTGGGTCTGTGGCTCTGTGGACTAATGCTGGGCTCCCAGAGAACATCTTGCCGGGTCTGTGGCTCAGTGGACTACACTCGGATCCCAGAGAACATAATGCTGGGTCTGTGGCTCAGTGGACTAATGCTGGGCTCCTGAGAACATATTGCTGGGTCTGTGGCTCAGTGGACTAATGCTGGGCTCCCAGAGAACATATTGCCGGGTCTGTGGCTCAGTGGACTAATGCTGGGCTCCCAGAGAACATCTTGCCGGGTCTGTGGCTCAGTGGACTAATGCTGGGCTCCCAGAGAACATATTGCCAGGTCTGTGGCTCAGTGGACTAATGCTGGGCTCCCAGAGAACATATTGCCGGGTCTGTGGCTCAGTGGACTAATGCTGGGCTCCCAGAAAAGACTTTGCTGGGTCTGTGGCTCAGTGGACTAATGCTGGGCTCCCAGAAAAGACTTTGCTGGGTATGTAGCTCGGTGGGCTACTGCTGGGCTCCCAGGGAACATATTGCTGGGTCTGTGGCTCACTGGACTACTGCTGGCCTCTCGGAGAACATTTTGCTGGATCTGTGGCTCAGTGGACTACTGCTGGGCTCCCAGAAAAGACATTGATGGGTCTGCGGCTCAGTAGACTACTGCTGGACTCCCAGAAAATATATTGCTAGGTATGTGGCGTAGTGGACTAATACTGGGCTCCCAGAGAACATATTGCTGGGTCTGGTCTGTGGCTCGGTGGACTACTCCTGGGCTCCCAGAAAAGACTTTGCTGGGTCTGTGGTTCGGTGGGCTACTGCTGGGCTCCCAGGGAACATATTGCTGGGTCTGTGGCTCACTGGACTACTGCTGGCCTCTCGGAGAACATATTGCTGGATCTGTGGCTCAGTGGACTACTGCTGGGCTCCCAGGAAAGACATTGCTGGGTCTGTGGCTCAGTGGACTACTGCTGGGCTCCAAGGAACCATTTTGCTGGGTCTGTTGCTCAGTGGACTACGCTGGGCTCCCAGAGAACATATTTCCGGGTCTGTGGCTTGGTGGACTAATGCTGGGCTACCAGAGAACATATTGCTGAGACTCTGTCTCAGTTGAGTAATGCTAGGCTCCCAGGGAACATATTGCTGAGTCTGCGGCTCAGTGGACCACTGCTGGGCTCCCGGGGAATATATTGCTGGGCCTGTGGCTCAGTGGACTCCTTCTGGGCTCCAAGGGAAGATATTGCTGAGTCTGTGGCTCAGTGGACCACTGCTGGGCTCCCGGGGAATATATTGCTGGGCTTGTGGCTCAGTGGACTCCTTCTGGGCTCCAAGGGAAGATATTGCTGAGTCTGTGGCTCAGTGGGCTACTGAATCCACTACCGGGGACTGTGTTTTAATTCATGGTCACAGGTTTAAATCCCAACAGGTCCACTCAGTGAGACACTGGGGCCAGCGAATCAGACCGGCGAGGCCACACGAACAAACTGGCTTCTGCGCCTCTGCGATACATGTACTGCACCGACGAGGTCACTACCGGCCTGCTTAACTTCATATTACCCATCAAGTCCATGGGGTCAGTTGTAATTCGCCCTGAGGAAGGCTCTTGATACTTTTCCCAGCAGGTGGCTTTTTTGCCGAAACGTGTACAGGTGTCCAAAAAACATATTAGGGCACTTGAATCGAGAATGCGTGTGATGTGTACACATACGTAGGCAGACCTGCAATTAATTAGCAAACTATTTAATTGGACAATAGAATACCAAGTGTACTTTTCATGTGTTACAGAATTTTTGTATACTGCAAGTTAATTTTGATTGTTCCTTTTTCTTCATTTAAAACAACTCCGCTGAATTTGTATATACACCCACAGTGTTTTTCTGTGCACAATTTCTTTGTATGCATTTTTTTACTCTTCATGTTTTTTGCATTTTATTGAACATTTAAATACACCAAACCCTTAATTTCATACATTTGACTATATGATTGCAGATTTGTAATGGGACGACTTCTAACCTGATATCTGTCCAGATACACATAATAGTTGAAGAATTTAAATAATTTTTGACTTCTCTATCTAGCAGCGTGGACCACAACATTATGTTCTCATTTCTGTTACCCCAACCACAGCTGCCCAATGGGGACCCCTTTCATATTATACCACTCAGCCCTTCATCCTTCAGAGGTGGGTAAAATGAGTGTCATTGAGCCGGGCAACAGGAAGTATCGGTGACCTGTCAGTAGCGCCAGCCTATCCCTGAGGGGGTGAGCGTGTGCTCTACAAACACACGTGTGTTATATTCCCCGCTTCCAGCACTGATTTGGGGTAGTGGTACAATGATTGCAAAACAGCGCTCCGATGCACTTGAGTGGCCTTGGCGCTGTATGAAAACCTCAAATGAAATGAAACATGACTATCGTAGTCTCCCCTAAACACTGGAAAGCGCGTCTCGCCCATTCTCTTGGCTACTCTCATTTTTACTGAGCATCATTACGAGATGGGCGCTGCAGCACAAATGCAGCAGCAATACCGTTACTGACGCATTACCGCACCACCCAACTACGAGTTTGGCGTAGAGGTGGAGAATTCACCTCCAGCTCAGAGCTGGAAGTAAATCCGCCACCGTTCTGCCACATGTTGGCAGAATTACCGCCAGCGGAATGATAAGCACGGTAATTCTGCAGAAATCCCCCATTGAGTCCTATGGGGACTAACAAAGCCACCGCCACTTCCGCCAGACCAAGTGGCGGTAACGGTAATAGAGTTTGGTGGTATCTCGACGGATTTACCGCTCAGATACCACCAAACTAGTAATCAGGCAGAGTGCCTTGAAACCCTCTGGTCTGTCGTCAGATGCTATGCTCAAGCATAGCTCTCAACTCACCCGCTTTTGGTGGGTGTCACCCACCTTGAAAGCAGATGAACCATCGGCCAAGTCCTTCATACGCCCATTCACTTCTATGGGCCTCTCACCCGCCAAAAAGAAAATCGGGTGTTTTCACCCGCCATGCTGACAAAAAAGGTTGGGAGCTATGGCTCAAGGTGCCGTCAATATTTTTTATTTTTTTGCTTCACTGCTTCGTTTGCTATTATTTCGCCCGAATAGTGCAGTTTTGCAATGATTGCACCGCGGCTTTGGCCTAAGCAGAGACAGAAATTCAAAAAGTAAAGAACATTAAATCAGAAACTAAAAAAGCTATTTTTGGACCGCTGGTTGCACTACATGCCTTACCCACAAGTTGCCACCAGAGGGCGCGCTGTCCATGCAATACGCACAGGCCGACGCTCCAAGAGAGAAAGGTGGCCTGCAAAATGGAGGCCTGCTGTGTTTGGCAGCTCTCTGATAGGTGTGGGGGTTGTAGCCTTTGCTTGTTTTTCGTGCTGTGCCCTCTGCTTGTTTTTCTTTGCGCTTTGGGTTGATTTGTTCTCTTTGACGTACTCTGTTGGCTTTGCAGTAGCTTGTGCCAATATGCGGTGTGTGTGTGGTCATTTGTGGTAGTTTGTGGTTGTATGTTAGTGTATGCTTTTGCGTGTGCTCGTTTGAGAGTGAAAGCGGTATGTTGTGGCACCTCGTTGTGCGGTTGGATACTTTAGCTTGTGGTACAATACTCAGTGGTAGTTACTGTTAGTTATGGCAGTAACACGGATATGCGTCTTTCAGAAAGAAATGTGGCATTGAACGGGGGCTTTATTTAACCCTTTACGGTTAGGATGACCAGATTTTGAAAAACCGGGACAGACTACAAATTTAAAAGTAGGACTATTGGCCCCAGCCCATTGAACCTCTGGTGAGGTGGCACTTTAAGATGAATGCCATTTCCTTAAGCTACAGATTGGCAGCATCGTATGTGGCAGTAAGCAGGATGCCTTTGATTGGTCGTGAATTTCTTACCCAGCGTCCGTGGAAATCATAAATGCATGTGGCAGTGTGTCACCAGGATCGGTGATATCCTCTTCAGAGAACGTAGAATCCACTTCACCACCCCCCCTAACTCCTCACCTTCGTCTCTTCTTCCTGTACCCTTCTTTCATTTACTTCTTTTTTTTTATGTAGGTAGGGGCGCCCACGGAAGGAAGCCACCGTGTCACCCAAAAAGGGTTCCCGGTGCCTCCTCCCAGGAACGCCGGGAAGGGGAAAAAGTCAAAAGGCACAAAAAACCCCTAAGCGACCTGCGTGACTCTCCTAAGGAATGAGCTGGTATGCTGGGAGAATGCAGTCGGCTGAAGCTGAACTCTGTGGTAGAAAGGATGAGGCTCCGGAGGAAGGTAGTCAGTAAGTAGTACGGAATCTCACAAGGGGAACCAAGTCCATATAGAATAGGCAGTCCTTATACAGGCCGGGATCTGGTACACGGGAGATCACAGAGGAAGGTATCCGAATCAGAAGAATCAGCAATCCAAGAAAACAGGCCTAGGTCTGGTACACAAGGAGGCAGGCAGAAGGAGAAAAACAGGAAGGGGAAAAAATAAGGAAGAAAGACGGAAGCAGAGAAGGGACGGGAGGAGAAGGGTGGCGAGGAGAGAGGAAGGAAAATGGTAGAAGAAAAAAGGGCAGCAGACAAGACAAGGGGAGAGGACAAGGACCCGATAGAGATCGGGTAATACTGCAGCAAGAGCGAGCAAGGGAAGAGCAGGCAAAAAGGCAGACAGCACTAACGGAGAAAACCGGAAGCGTTGCAACGCGCAGACAACCCGGAAGGAGCTGTATTTAAACTCCGGGCCGCGTAAGCGCGCATACGCACGGGCAGAGCTGCAGGTGGGCATGACAGGCTACCAGCGTGCACTACGGAATAATGTCTGCGCCGCCAGCGGTTCCACAGGCGCCAAGTGCCGCGTGGCATGACACAGTGAGCAGAAAGCCCGGGGGTTCGAGGCTAGCTTGGGGTGGCAGAGAGCTGACACCTGCGGGAGTGGGCCAGGCCTGCCATGATTCCTTGGGAGGGAGGGGTTGTTGCATCCCTGCAGCGGTCCCCCAGGTCTCGGGGTGGGGGAAACGATAGAGGGGCCAGTCCCGGGACAGCCGAGGAAGGGTCGGCCATGATTGCAGACTCTCCTGGTGCGGCCGGGGCTGTAAGGATGGGAGGACGAGGCATTCCCAGTGCTTTAAGTGGGGCAAGAAACTGAGGGGGGGGGCCCTCATTTGGGGGCGTGGCCTAAGACATGATGGGCGTGGGCTAATTAGTGGGCGGGGCCTACCGCCTACAGACTTCAGTGACAGATTCTACTGCTTTTTACAGTGGTGGCATGGAATTTTTGTGACTCTAAGGCAGGCTTCAGGACAAAGCATGCAACACATTGGTCTGTCTATACAGGGGACTGGTAGGTGATTACTTTAATTGGACTCAGACCAATCCACTGAACTGACAGCTACTTGACTCTGTCCAGCACTCTTGCCTGGACAACTCTTAGATGAACCACCAGTGAAAGCAAGTGGCAGAGTGTAACACCATCACACAGCATCTGCTGACAATTTGGTTTTAAGTTACCATTCACAATTATTCAATTTTTACATTTCAACATCTTTCCAGGTTGTGCTGTTTGCATGTTT
Source organism: Ambystoma mexicanum (assembly GCF_040938575.1). NCBI lineage: Eukaryota > Metazoa > Chordata > Amphibia > Caudata > Ambystomatidae > Ambystoma > Ambystoma mexicanum. Next base: position 804,612,387 of record NC_090938.1, read on the forward strand.
TGTATTTCCCTGTGATGTCATTGTTATGGGTATTATTATTTTTGAAACTTGAAAAATCGTACACATCTTTTTGGTCACAGAATGTTGGCAAGTATGCGATCCTTCTCGCATGCGAGGGAACAAACAGTAGAAAGTTTGGAACAAAGAAAATAAATGCTCGCATGCATTTTCCTTCATTTATTTTCCTTGTCCCAAACATTCTGCTGTTTGTTCCCTCGCATTGTGCGAGAGAACAAAGAGCAGAATGTTTGGAACAAGGACAATAAATGAAAGAAAATGCGCGCGAGGCTCGCACGCATTTTCTTTCATTTATTTTCTCTGTTCCAAATTTTCTGCTGTTTGTTAAAAAGGAAAATAAATGAAAGAAAATGCGTGCGTGCGTGCCTCGGATGGTGGTCGTCGTCACAGAATCCAGTGGCAATACAGGTAAGATATGTCGAACCCTCCCGGACTCTAACTTCCTCTGGTAACCCTCGCGAGGGGTTGCCAGAGGAAGTTAGTTTCCAAGGTGCTCTTCCGGCAGCACTGCAGCAGGCAGCTGTGACTGGCAGAAGTGTCAGCCAGTCACAGCGTCGCTCAAGCTGTGACTGGCTGGCAAGTCTGTCAGTCACAGGCTTGCCTGACTCTGCCATGCCTGACCTCTTGATGGGCGGCCGGCGGCTCATCTCCCGTCGCGTCCGTGGCGGGAGATGCACCCGCCGTGGCTTGGTGGGATCGGGGGGCCCCGGCAGGGCCCCGGCTCAGTCTCACTTTTTGGAGACTGCTGGGGCCCGGCCCCGGCAGGCCCCGGCCCACTTTAAGCACTGGGCATTCCCATATCAACCGCTCAACACACATGCTCACCGCTCTCACACGTGGTTACTCCGTGGGATCGCGCCTTGTCCTCTAACTTCTGTTCCTTATATTACCCAGCACTCGGACTGGGGCCGCTTCCTGAATTTGCCTCTCTTTCTGGCCTTGCTCCAGATAGTTTGCCCTGCTTCCACTACCCCTTTCCTGGGCAAACTCTCGAAGAAGTTGTCCATCTCCAAACTGACCCTCCACACTTAATCTGTTGGCTGTCTTCATGACCACCATTCTGGCTTCAGAGCAGCCAGAGGCACGGACACTGCTCTCCTGAACACCCGTGAAGACCTGCTTTGTAACCAGGACTCTAACTCTGCCTCTGCTCTCCTGGATTTGTCCTCTGCCTTTGACACGGTGAACCATTCCACCCTCATAAAGCAGCTCCACGACACCCTTGGTATTACGGACCTGGCACTGGATTAGTTGACCTCTTTCCTTTCTAATTAACTTTCCTAGGTGCAACTGTGCCCTTTCCTGTCCTCCATCTCACTCTCCAGGACCGGTCTTTGCGTCAGGCAGCTCAGGCGGCTGCCTGACGTCAATCAGCCTCCAGGGGGCACTGCACGCAGTGCCAGTGCTAGAATACACGTGTAACATGTTCATTTCCTAACATTATAAAAGTGAATGTGCCTGTTAATTTTTAAAATGTTAGGAAACGAAAATGTTACACATGTATTCTACCACTGGCACTGCTGCAGGCTGCAGCCTCGGCCTTCAGGCAGGGCAGTGCTAGAATACACGTGTAACACGTTCATTTCCTAACATTATAAAAGTGAATGTGTCTGTTCATTTCTGTAATGTTAGGAAACAAACGTGTTACACATGTATTCTACCAGGGACGCCAATTCACCAAAATGCCAGGGGTAGCGGAAGTGACATCACAAAACCCTTGACCCCCCGATGACATCACAGGAAGTGATGTCATTTGACCCCACCCCGAAGTGATATCGCGGGAAGGGATGGAACACAACCTTTCACCCGTTGACAAAACAGGAAGTGGCATCACATAGCCTTGTACACTACGAAAAATATGGTTATGTTATCACTATAATGTGATGTACATTTCATACAAGAATGGATCGCATATGTAGCGTTAAGATCCGTGTGTATAGGCCCATATTACAAAATAACTGTGAATGCAAGCAGACGTCCATGACCAAATGATAATGATGTGTTATTATATAGCACTTAAGCTTAAGCGCTTTAATAGAAAAAATATACACCCAATATCACCCAACCTGTGTTGGTACTCATTTATCAACCTCAGAAGGATGAAAGGCTGAGTTGAGGCATTTAAGAACAGACTAAATCAATGACTCATCCCCTGAAGTGTGCCTGAAATAAACCTTTAATCAGTCTAACAATTATTGTATAGAGACACATTATTTGGTATTCCTATTGTTTCCTATTTAGGGTCAGTGCTGAAAGTGTTAGACTTGTGGCACTCCTGTTCTTATTTTTCTTCTTTTTTTTAAGGGGCTTGAACAAGAAAGCCAGACACTCCCGAGGTAAAGAGCCACATGGTGCTGGCCACAGCCCAGGAGGTTGCATTACAAAAAAACCAAAACAAAACGTTTATTTATTATGATTATGATTATTATTATTATTATTATTATAGAGGTCGCAAGGGAGACCCTAGAGGTCTCAAGGTGGATCTCATAGGTCGCAGTTGCGACCTCTAGCGACCCCTAAATGACGTCCCTGTATTCTACCACTGGCACTGCTGCAAGCTGCAGCCTCGTCCCTCAGGCAGGACAGGGCAATTGGCAAATAAATTAGCAAAATGTGTTGCTTTATTCACTTCCCCTGGCACCGCGTGGCGCTGGCGCGGCTGGCGCCAGCGAAGCCCATGGCTGCATGTGCAGCGTGCCTTCCTCCAGGCTATGCGCGCGCACGGACACTGACAGTGAAGTGAGGATTGATTGGGGCTGGCTGGTGTTGTCGGCGCCGGCCAGCAGTAACTACAGCCTGCCGAGGCAAGCACACTTCTTTCCTCCTGCTCCCGTCCTCGCAAGTGAGGCTTATTGCTGCATAGGTGTTTTATTCATTTTAAAATGGTGTTGCAGAGATGATTGGGCCAACTAAGAACGGCCTCTGGTAGCCACAAAGCTAGACACTTTTGTCAAGGCTCCAGTAGTCATGAAAAAGGAAGCGAGCACTGGTGGTGGACTCTCCTCAGGAGATCAAAGGGCCGGTTCACGGAAGACCTGGGCAGAGTGTCACCGTCAGCAGATCTTGGACAGTTGCAAGTTCCAGCGGGGTTGGATTGGTTCGTCCGTCGGTCATTCGGCCCTGGCCGGCCAAAATCACTTCGAGGGTGAGGCCCTGGGGGCCGGTACAACGCTTGGGCCGGTTTGGGGGTTACTACGCCCCCCCTAGATCCCGCTCCCGCGCATATTGTTCGTCGTTCCCTCTTTCCTGGGCATGCACTGCTGACTTTATTTTAGTGCAAGAGTTTCATAATTTCACTGTTTGCTCAGACTTGTCTTATGCTCTTCTTTGTCGTTGTGCTTCTTTTGTTTGGAAAAGCAATCATGCTAGTCTAATGAGATAAACAAACACCTACACGAATGCGCCTTGCGAATGATGGTGTGAAGGATGGATGCAGGCGCTGGACCAAAAGCTGAGCGAAGTCTGCACAGCAGCTGGCTTAGGAAAGCGACTCAGCAACTACAGTAGAAACCGTCTCCATGGACGGTTGGCCTGTCTTCCGTATAATGCAAATACCCAGACTTGCAGGATGCATGCTTCACTTTCTTTGTTCCAGTGGGGGCGACATGCTGTAGCATCAATTCATGCTCTTTAAAATACCCTGAACAAGTTTGCCTAGTGCACACCTTTTAGTTTAAATGAGGTGGTAGTATTAAGATGCTTAGCAGGGTGCAGGGGAGAATATCAACCCTGACACTGGGTTGTACCAAATTATGTGAAAACAGCAGGTGTCCACAACCTTTGTGGAACACTCCCGTCCCTTGCACACCCTTGTAGTTGAAAACACAACCAAATTCTCTTGTGTAATTTCAAAAATAAAACTTTATAGAGGGATGATTTCGTCATCCATGAATTGTGTGCCCCAAATGGGGTTGGTTTAGACAAATAATAATTCAACGTACAATTTGTCACAGTTTATAATCAACCTATAAAACCTAAAGTAAACTGATTTTTACAATACATGGTATTCATAGTAACTATTTTTCATAGTCCAGACAACCAAACATTAACATTTACAGTTCAACTGACTTATAGTAGACAATTTGTACTTGATTTGAACTCCTAATCCAATGCGTCTTAGTAGGCAGAGTCAAAGTTTTCAAGGTACAGTATGCTTTACGCGTTTCGGGGCGAATAGAACCCCTTCTTCAGAAGATGTCTACTAGACGTGTTTTCTCTTCAATTTATCTGTATCGACAGTAGAAAGTATATTGTTATTTTAATCATAATGATACATCATAATCCCTGTCTGTCATGACTGGATTTTTCTTAATGTATAATCACCTGTTCATTTCTTAGTGTGGTCTCAATTGGAGATACAAATTCCATCTTGATCGGTATATCTTTGTCAATCCTAAAAAAATATATTTAGAAAAATATAAAAAAAGGGGGTTGTAAGTCCCTATCGTTATGAGAAGTAAAGATGTAAAATAACTGCAACCATGTTTGCATTCTCAAACATGTCCATTAGAGAAAGGGTATAGATGATTACCTGATCAGTAAGTCGTAGTCAGGATTTTGGGTAATCTCCCGCTTTGTTAAAGCTCTACGCTCCTGTGGTGGATCTTAGCAGCACGATCAATGAAAACGTGGGCCCTGTAAAGTGGAAAGAGGTTTATCAGGGGCTATTTTTATCAGTTACCGAAATCCTATAGGATAATTCTATGTGGTGAGTATAAAGTTCTAACTTAGCTTACCTCAAAAAGGGACGTCTTTGTGCATGTATCCTATGTTGTAATTCATACGAACGGCAACTGAACAAAAATGGCCGTTCTGGTGTTTATATAGCGTGATGACGTCAATGCGTGTTAACGTCGTGACGTCACAATGTTTACTTTTGATGCGATACAATGTGTGGTATAAGCAGAACAGGGTAGAATCTTCAAGGCTAAATTGGAATCTATATTTTTAACATATATGCTGGTGAGTAATGTAGGTCCCTTGTGTTATGACATGAATCTAGAATAGTATTTAGAATTATCGTCGACTCGTGATTAGAGGAAAAATACAGCCTGCTCACAGTCTATCTGTTGTTGAAACTGAATGTCTTTCTTTTATGTCAATTGATTACAAACGTGTGGCATTAATGTGGGTGTGTGTATACATTTCATTATTTCAAGATGAAAAAAGATAAAACAATGAAAATACAAGTCCTATCAAGTACCGGTGGTGTTCAGGACACAAACAATCTAATGGTCTAGATATATTTGCAACAAGAGAGACTATTCCTTAGATGGTAAGGGGGCTGTGCTTGTGTTGGATATTTATAAACATCAATTCAAAAACATTTTTGAGTTAGTACAGCTGGTCATCAAAAAACATTCGAAAGTATAGCAGTCAGCTCATGAGGAAGCTTATAAGAAAACACCCAAATTAAATTCTTCATTCATACCGTTGGGGGAAAGACTATTCAGTTTTTCAATCCAATGTAATTCTCTCTGCCCCATGCGTCTGTCGTGGTCTCCCCCTCTAGGTAATTTTTTCACTTCCTCCAAAATGATTACTTTAAGTTGGGCTACTGTGTGTTTATTCAAAGAGAAGTGTCTAGCGACAGGAGATTTGGTACTGTTGGTTCGGATATTACTCTTATGTTCATTCCATCTTTCTTTAGCTTTCCTGATGGTTTGACCTACGTAAAAAATACCGCAGGGGCAACTGAGACCATAAATTACTGATTTGGTGTCACATGTGGTGTAATGATTCAATCAAATTTTTTGTCCACTGTTGGGGTGCCTCACATAGCTCCCCTTCATCACATTGTTACAGTTCCCGCAATTTAAGCACGGGAATGTGCCTGTCATCTTCTTCTTCAAAGTCTGTTGTTTGTCTTGTTTGATCTTTTCTGCTTTCACTAGTTCGTCTTTGAAGTTCCTTCCCCTATTGTATGCAATTAGGGGAGGTTTTGGCAATAGTCTGCCCAGTTGTGGATCCATTTTGATAATATTCCAATTTTTCTTGATAATTCTGGTAATGTGATGACTTTGTGCAGAGTATCTCAAGGTATGGAGAAATGGAATGTCCTTTGATTTGTTCTTATTAATAAGGAGATCCTTTCTTTCAAGTCTATCGACTTTGTCTTTAGCCTTTTCAATGATGTCGCTAGGGTAGCCTCTTTGTCTATACTTCTCGGTCAGCAGCTGGTTTTCTTGTTGTAATGGCGTAGTGTCTGACGTTATTCTTTTAAGCCGTAAGAACTGGCTATATGGTAAGTTATTCCTTAGATGATCCGGGTCATGGCTCAGGTAGTGTAATGAGTTGTTCACATCTGTCGGTTTGTAATAAACATTCGTAATGATCACTCCATCTTGTCCAATCCACAGTTCAATGTCTAAAAAGTGTAGTTTGGGTTCTCCCACCTCCATTGTAAATTTAATCCGATTGTGAAGGTGATTAATGAATGTCAAAAAAGTTTGTAGATCCTCTTTTGAACCTCTCCATACGACAAAGATGTCGTCTATGTAGCGTTTCCATGTTATTAGGTTCTGTTGCCATTGTTGTGCATTAAGTATCTGTTTGCTCTCTAAATGAAACATAAACAGGTTAGCATACGCTGGGGCCATCGAAGAGCCCATAGACATGCCTGATGCTTGTAGATAGAATTGTGATTTGTTTCTGAAATAATTATTAACCAGTATAATCTTACTGAGTTCCAGAATAAAAGTTTTGTTGGCTTCACAATTGTTGTTCAGCAATGCCCACTCTAATGCTTCCAGTCCGTCCTGATGCGGAATCGATGTATATAGACTCTGTACATCAAAGGAGACTAGTGTGTCGTCCGCCTTGATGGTTGTAAGTGTAGCAAGATGGTTGAGAAAATCCGTAGTGTCCTTCAATAGGTGCTAGTACTCTGTACTATGGGTTGCAAGGCTTTATCCACATAGGTTGCAAGGGGGTTGAAGACGCTATTCGTTCCCGCAACAATGGGTCTCATCGGTGGAGTTTGTAATACCTTATGTATTTTAGGGAGTCCATAAAAGACAGGAGTGATCGGATGCTCATTAGTTAGAAATGTTCTAGTTTTCTCAGAAATCCATTCATTTTCCAAGGCTTGATCTAATACAGTTTTCAACATAGCTGTGATGTCTTTAATAGGATCCTGGTCGATTTTAATGTATGTATCTTGATCTGACAATAGTTCATTGATTTTAATGTCGTAGTAAGTGGTATCCATAATGACTATTGCGCCTCCCTTGTCAGCCGGTTTTAGAGTCAGACTCCGATCATCTGCTATTTCTTTTATAATTGAACTTTGTCGTCTCCTGATATTGTAGTACTTGGATTTTGTAAAGTTTACCCTTCTGAAATCCTTAAGTACTTGTTCTTCAAAAATCTTGATGGTCAAATTATTGATTTGTGGATCAAAATAACTCTTTGGTTTGATTTCCAAATATTTATGTTCCTTCTGTGGATATTCCATTCCTGTCTGTGTATCGAAGAATAACTTCAGTCTCATTTTCCGTGCAAGTCTATGTAGGTTGATTCTTTCTTCCAACAGATTTGAGTTTTGAGTAGGTACAAAGGATAAACCAAGATTTAGTGTGTCTATTTGATCATTTGTAAGATTTTTCTGTGAAATATTCACAATTAGCTGTTCGATTTTTGTCTTGGTCTTAGATTTCTTGAGGCTTCTTCTCTTTATAAAACCACCCTATAAACCCAGAACTCAAGAACCAAGAACAAGTGACCCCAGCAGTGAGATCCCAACTAGTGGAGAAGAAACCATCAACACAAGAACTAATCAACCTTCTACTACTATAATACATACATCTCAAGAAGCCACTAAATCTAACACCCCACCGATTCTTTTTAGAAAAAAGGCAAAGAGAAGAAGCTCTAGATGAGAATCATGGAACTGGGCACCATGCTCCAGATTAGAATCATTGAACTGTACACCTTGCTCCAGATAAGAACCATAGAGATGGACACCATGCTCCAGATAAAAATCATTGAACTGGGCACTTTGCTCTAGAAAAGAACCATTAAATGATGCACCTTGCTCCAGATAATAATCATAGAGATGGACACCATGCTCCAGAGAGGAACCATGCAACTGGACGCCATACTCCATATAAGAACCATGCTCCAGATGAGAATCATGGAACTGGACACTGTGCTCCAGCTGTGAGCCCAGAACTCGACTCTATGCTGCAGATAAAACCATAGAGATGGACACCATGCTCCAGAAAGGAATCATGGAACTGGACACGATGCTCCAGATAGGAACCATGGAACTGGACAACCTGCTCCACACAGACCTTCCATACCTTGTCAGGCCCTCAGAACTGGACACCATGCTCCAGATAAGAACCATGGAACTGGGAACCATGCTCCAGATATGAACCCTAGAGAGGGACACCATGCTCCAGATAAGAACTAGGGAATCGGACACCATGCTCCAGATAAGAATCATAGAGATGAACACCATGCTCCAGAGAAGAATCATGGAACTGGACACTAAGCTTCATATAAGAACCATAGAACTGGCCAGTTTGCTCCAGATAAGAACCATAGAGATGGACGCCATGCTCCAGATGAGAGTCATGGAACTGGACACTATGCTCCAGCAGTGAACCCCGAACTGGACAACCTGCTCCAAACTTACCTTCCAAACCTGGTCAGGCCTTCAGAACTAGACACTGTGCTGCAGATAAGGTCTTCAGACATGGATACAATGTCCCAGATATGGACCCAAGGAATGGACCTTCTGCACCAAATCAGGCCCTGAGAAGTGGTCATAATCCTTCAGACGGGGCCTCCAGAACTGGACAGCACACTCCAAGTGTGGCCCCACATTCGGACCTCATGCTCAAAGTGAGGCCCAGATCTGGACAACATGCCCCAGATAGGGCTCTCAGAACTGGACCCCATTCTCTAGATCAGGCCCCCAAGACTGAATGCCATGGACCAGATGGGGGCCCCAAGATGTGGACAGCACATTGCAGGTGAGACCCCAGAACTGGACACCATTCTCTAGATCAGGCCCCAATGACTGAATGCCATGGACCAGATGGGGGCCCGAAGATGTGGACAGCACATTGCAGGTAAGACCCCAGAACTGGACACCATTCTCTAGATCAGGCCCCCAGGACTGAATGCCATGGACCAGATGGGGGCCCCAAGATGTGGACAGCACATTGCAGGTGAGACCCCAGAACTGGACACCATCTACGAGTTGGGGCACCCTACTCTGGATAGGTATGGCTTCCCAAAAAATAAAGTTTTTTTAAAAGGACCCTGCGGCACTGGTTCCCGAATACAGAAGTGAAGGGAACAGGCGTTGCAGGGACAAAGCGAGTCGGTGGTACACAGAGAAGTGTAATTAAGGGGTGGGTGGGAGTGTGTTATCTGAAATGGACGTTATTATATAACCAGTTATTATATAACCAGTTATTTTTGAAAAAAGTACTTTTGTTTTTTTCTCCCTCTGTCATTTCCGATTCGAACAATTTAGGGTAATCCCCTCCACAACTGGACAAAGCAGTGTCTCTGGGGCCTTTATAGCACCTAGAAACCCTTGTGTACAGGCACGTTATAAATGCAATATCACATCACATAGCAGGTCACAGTGCTCTGTTATTTCATTGCTTGCAGCGCAAGCCTAGCTCTAGAGCAGCAGCGAAGCGCTTTACCCCAGGAAGGCGCTAGCATTCCCCTACCATTATACACAGTAGTGCAGCACTGTTGGTGGAGGCAGAGCAGGATTTTTATAATCACCTGGCAGGTATGTTTTTAGTGTTTGGTGGACACGGGCGGCAGGTGGGGGCGTTTGGAGTCTCTGTCGTGATTGTGTCCGCTTGTGGTCGGGCGTGGCTGGAGAAGGATTGCTGGCGAGTCCTCTCTTAAGTGCTAGCTTAGACTCCAGCCTTTAGAGAGTTTTCCTACGTGAGGGTCTGGAGCCTCCATATCTGTGGCGTTTAGCCGCCAGCATGGTGGGGTTCCCTTCCAGACTGCTTTTCAGGGGATACATGCAGTTGTGAATATACTCCTGGCGGGAGAGGAGCCAGTGAAGCCTGCGCAGTGTTGGAGGAATACAGTTGAATTAGCGGGCACCTGTAATGAGGCGGGCTGCAGCGTGGTGGGGTCCCTAGAGGGGGGCCAGGTGTGTGGCTGGAAGCCCATTAAGGAGTCAGGATCCCCTGTCAATGTGTGAGGTCAGGATGGCTTAGCCCACTGTAGGGGAGAGGAAGCCTTGTACTAGAAGCGCCCCCTGTACAGAACCTGCTGTTTGGATATCCCTTTCAGAACTGGACTCACTGCTCCAGACTCATATCTCTTCCTCTCTCTTTTTCTCTTTCTCTCTCCCCCCTCCATCACTCTCTGCTCCTTCCCTCTCTCCAGATGTCATATCTCTGCCTCTCCCCCTATCTCTCTCTTTCCCTTATATCTCTCCCTTTCTCTCCCCATCCCTCCCCTCCATTACTCTCAGCTCCTTCCCTCTCTCCAGATGTCCTCGCTCTGCCTCTCCCTCTCTCTTTCCCTCTCTCCCTCTCGTTCTCTCTCTCTCTCTCTCTTATATCTCACAGCCTCTCTTCATCACTTGCCCCTCTCTGTCCTCTCCTTCCCTCTCTCCAAATGTCCTCTCCCTGACTTCCCCTCTCTCTTTCTCTCTCTCTTTCTCTTTCTCTCTCTCTCTTATATCTCACAGCTTCTCTTCATCACTTTCCCCTCTCTGTCCCCTCCTTCCCTCTCTCCAGATGTCCACTCTCTGACTCTCCCTCTCTCTTTCTCTCTCTCCCTCTCTCTTTCTTTTTCTCTCTCTCTTATATCTCTCAGCCTCTCTTCATCACTGTCCCCTCTCTGTCTCTCCTTCCCTCTCTCCAGATGTCCTCTCTCTGCCTCTCCCTCTCTTTCTCTCTCTCTCTTTCTTTTTCTCTCTCTTATATCTCTCAGTCTCTCTTCATCACTGTCGCCTCTCTGTCCCCTCCATCACTCTCTGCAGATTTCCTTTCCCTCCCTCTGTCTCTCTCTCCTTCTCTCCCTCTCTCTTTCTCTCTCCCTCTCTCTTTCTCTCTCATATATCTCTCAGCCCCTCTTCATCACTGTCCCCTCTCCGTCCCCTCCTTCCCTCTCTCCAGATGTCCTCTCCTTGCCTCCCCCTCTCTCTCTTCCTCTCTCCCTCTCTCTTTCTTTTTCTCTCTCTCTTATACCTCTCAGTCTCTCTTCATCACTGTCCCCTCGCTGTCCTCTCCATCACTCTGTGCAGATTTCTTCTCCCTCCCTCTGTCTCTCTCTCCTTCTCTTCCTCTCCCTCGCTCTCCCTCTCTCTTTCTCTCTCTCTCTTATATCTCTCAGCCCCTCTTCATCACTGTCCCTCTCTGTCCCCTCCTTCCCTCTCTCCAGATGTCCTCTCTCTGACTCTCCCTCTCTCTTTCTCTCTCTCCCTCTCTCTTTCTTTTTCTCTCTCTCTTATATCTCTCAGCCTCTCTTCATCACTGTCCCCTCTCTGTCCCTCCTTCCCTCTCTCCAGATGTCCTGTCTATGGCTCTCCCTCTCTTTTTCTCTCCCTCTCTCTTTCTTTTTCTCTCTCTCTTATACCTCTCAGTCTCTCTTCATCACTGTTCCCTCTCTGTCCCCTCCATCACTCTCTGCAGATTTCCTCTCCCTCCCTCTGTCTCTCTCCTTCTCTCCCTCTCTTTCTCTCTCTCCCTCTCTCTTTCTCTCTCTCTCATATATCTCTCAGCCCCTCTTCATCACTGTCCCCTCTCTGTCCCCTCCTTCCCTCTCCCCAGATGTCCTCTCCCTGACTCCCCCTATCTCTCTTCCTCTCTCCCTCTCTCTTTCTTTTTCTCTCTTTCTTATATCTCTCAGTCTCTCTTCATCACTGTCCTCTCTGTCCTCTCCATCACTCTCTGCAGATTTCCTCCCCCTCCCTCTGTCTCTCTCTCCTTCTCTTCCTCTCTCTTTCTCTCTCTCCCTCGCCCCCCTCTCTCTTTCTCTCTCTCTCTTATATCTCTCAGCCTCTCTTCATCACTGTCCCCTCTCTGTCCCTCCTTCCCTCTCTCCAGATGTCCTGTCTATGACTCTCCCTCTCTTTTTCTTTCTCTCCCTCTCTTTCTTTTTCTCTCTCTCTTATACCTCTCAGTCTCTCTTCATCACTGTTCCCCCTCTGTCCCCTCCATCACTCTCTGCAGATTTCCTCTCCCTCCCTCAGTCTCTCTCTCTTTCTCTCCCTCTCTCTTTCTCTCTCTCCCTTTCTCTTTCTCTCTCTCTCTCTTATATCTCGCAGCCACTCTTCATCACTTTCCCCTCTCTGTCCCCTCCATCACTCTCTCGAGGTGTCCTCTCCCTGACTCCCCCTCTCTCTCCTCCTCTTCCTCTCTCTTTCTCTCTCTCCCTCGCTCTCCCTCACTCTTTCTCTCTCTTTCATCTTTCAGCCCCTCTTCATCACTGTCCCCTCTCTGTCCCCTCCTTCCCTCTCTCCAGATGTCCTCTCCCTAACCCCCTCTCTCTTTCTCTCTCTCACTCTCTTTCTCTTTCTTTCTCTCTCTTATATCTCTCAGCCTCTCTTCATCACTTTCCCGTCTCTGTCCCCTCCATCACTCTCTCGAGGTGTCCTCTCTCTTTCCCTCTCTCTCTCTCTCTCTCTCTCTCTCTCTCTTTCTTTCTCTCTCTCATATCTCTCAGCCACTCTTCATCACTTTCCCCTCTCTGTCCCCTCCTTCCCTCTCTCCAAATGTCTTCTCCCTGACCCCCTCTCTCTTTCTCTCTCTCACTCTCTTTCTCTTTCTCTCTCTCTCTCTCTCTCGTATATCTCTCAGCCCCTCTTCATCACTGTCCTCTCCCTTCCCCCTCCTTCCCTCTCTCCAGATGTCCTCTCCCTCCCTCTGTCTCTCTCTCCTTCTCTTCCTCTCTCTTTCTCTCCCTCCCTCTCCCTCGCTCTCCCTCTCTCTTTCTCTCTCTCATATCTCTCAGCCCCTCTTCATCACTGTCCCCTCCTTCCCTCTCTCCAGATGTCCTCTCCCTAACCCCCTCTCTCTTTCTCTCTCTCACTCTCTTTCTTTCTCTCTCTCTTATATCTCTCAGCCTCTCTTCATCACTTTCCCGTCTCTGTCCCCTCCATCACTCTCTCGAGGTGTCCTCTCCCTGACTCCCCCTCTCTCTCCTCCTCTTCCTTTCTCTTTCTCTCTCTCCCTCTCCCTCGCTCTCCCTCCCTCTTTCTCTCTCTTTCTCTTATATCTTTCAGCCCCTCTTCATCACTGTCCCCTCTCTGTCCCCTCCTTCCCTCTCTCCAGATGTCCTCTCCCTAACCCCCTCTCTCTTTCTCTCTCTCACTCTCTTTCTCTTTCTTTCTCTCTCTCTTATATCTCTCAGCCTCTCTTCATCACTTTCCCCTCTCTGTCCCCTCCATCACTCTCTCGATGTGTCCTCTCTCTTTCCCTCTCTCTCTCTCTCTCTTTCTCTCTCTCCCTCTCTCTTTCTCTCTCTTTCTCTTATATCTCTCAGTCTCTCTTCATCACTGTCCCCTCCCTGCCCCCTCCTTCCCTCTCTCCAGATGTCCTCTCCCTCCCCCTGTGTCGCTGGCTCTCTCAGTCCCCTCTCCTGCTGTCTCTTGGGCTCCCCAGTCTTAGGCCTAAATGAAGAGTTAGGAGCATGTCCTGCAAGTTGCTGCCCTCGGGTTCCCCTGCCCGCTCCATAAGGGCGAGTTGGAGCCCCTTTAATGTGGCGCAGTGAGTGATGCCTGAGAGTTGGAACATGGGAATAGGGTGGGTGGAGAGCCATGCTAGTCCCTGTGATCATTAACACAGCCTACCGGCCTCTCCCTGCCCAACTTCTGCATCTCGTGGGGCTAGTTCTGTGCTTTTAAGGGGATGACAATGGGATTTCTAACGAGTCGTGTGATGGGTAATGGCTCAATTGCAGCTGTAAACTCCTGGTGTAATCAAAATGTCTTAACCAAGTGTGCCTTTTTCTCTCTTGCTTTAATGGCAATATGTGTAGGTTCCATGTGTTAAAATCACTGCAAAAATGGCTGTGGACACAAAATATTGTGGCAGTGGTTTTGCCCCTGCTATCCATGTAAGGATGCGGGGGACACCCCCCCAAGTCCCGCTCCCCTTAAATGGTGTAATGGGGTACACCTTTAACGGGTGAAACCACTGCTTTTTTGTCGCGATTTGTTGTACAGGCAACATTTTTGCCGTGATTTTATCACTGCATACCTATGCGTAGACTTGCATTTGTTCTTTGCACTGAATTCCTTTCAGAACAATGCTATCCGTTGTGGCTCGTGTATTGGAATTAGGCAGAGATTTACCAGCGATGCGATAATATGCCCAGGGACTAACACCCTTTACCAGCTGTGAGTACCATTATGACAGTCGCTGGAAAATGCCTACCCCATACCTACACAAAAAACACTGTTGGCATTTTCAGTGCTTGTTTTGGAATTCCGCGGGTTCCCGGGGCCGTGGCGACCCTTTGTAACATGTCTAGTGCCCATTCTTTCACCCTGAGTCTTCCCCCATCTGCCGAGGGCACACAGGGGTGCTCTGGGCATTGAGAACGAGGGCCTCGTGTTACCCGTCGTCGTCCTGGGCACGCACCTGTCTCGTGGGGTTCTGCCCCTCATCAGACTTCCTACCACAATGACCTAGACACGTTGACTGCGACTTGAGACGGCCCACTGCCCAGACGCGCTGTAAAAGTGCCGTCCATGCCCCCATATACCCGCGGTCCACTGTCCAGGACCATGCCTGTCCTGCTGTCTGCTCGCGTATGACTTCCTGAACACTGTCTATGCCAGGGCTGGCCGATCGGGGAGCGGCGCTGTATGCCAACGCATTTTCTGATTCCAGGCGCTAGATTGGTCATGCGCTGGCCAATACATCCAGAGTCGTGAACACAGCTTCCAAGTAGCCCCCGTGGCCTGTCTGATCGCCGCCGCTTTACCACCTTCAAAGGTATAACGATTGGGGGCTGGGAGGGTGGAGGTCGAGTTGCAGGCACCCCAGCATTATCTATCTGTCTGTCCCATCTCCCGAGTCCAGGACCCCCACCGCCTCCACTCATTTCATTCCCACCACATTGTCTCCTGGTCCATGGAGGCTGCAGCTGACCTCTGACACCGCGGTCAGAAATCAGCTCTCCCTCTTCAGTCTTGCTGTCCTCTGCCTCATCACCCCGTGTGCCCTGGACACCCAGGGAGCATTGCTGGGGTTCCCCTGTCCCCCTTTCCCATGCCCTGCTCGCCTCTGACTCCCCATTCATGTGCAAATGTTCAGTGTGTTCTGAGGGGGCGGGCAGGGGGGCCCTGACCCCTTATTGATCACCAGGGACTCTGGCATGGGGGGTCAGGAGCCTGGCAACAGCATGGCGACTGACCAACAAAGGCGAGCGGCCACCTGTGGCTGCCGCGGCCTTCCCACAGTCCGGACCCGCGCCGGACTCCCCGAAGCTCCGCGGACTCAGGGGCCCAGGGTAGGTGCGGGGGCGTCCTGGCCATCTGTGCGGCGGCTCTGGCACCCCCCAGTACCCTGCCATTCCACCAGCCTTGCGTCTCCCCGCAAAGAGCTGCCGAGGCCTGCGCTCAGGGCAGGTGTGCGGGGGTCCCTGCTAGCGACCCCCTCTCACTGCCACCTTCCAGTTAGCCGGAACCAGCACCAGCTACGGATTGGGTCCTATGTCTCTGGAAACCCACACGAGGTGGGTAGTCCAGAGCCCTCGTGGGGGCCAAACTAGACCACCGGAAAGCTCTCTGTGTGCTTATGAAGGGACCCCTGCCTCTGCCAGGCATAGTCACTAATGCCCCCATAAGGCCCGCTTTACTCTCGTTCTCTGTGCAGACTACTCCTAGTATAGAGCTATGTATCACAATGCGCCTAGAAGCAGCCCAGGCTTCCATTATCTGGGCCAGCGACCCCCACTCCCGCCACCCCCCACTGGCAGCCGCGTTCTATATCCTCAAAGCTTCCACGTGTAATTCTGATCAGCCGCCATTGCTTCCCTCTGTGTGATGTAGTGCTCTAATACCCACGGTTTCTCGGCGCTATATGAAAGCACCCGACCTAACCACCCGGCTCTGGGCTTCCCCACTCAGAAAGTGGGAAGATAAGTCTCCCGGGTGTCTTTTTATCTGGGGCAGTGAATGGGGTGGGGGGGGGGGTGGAGGGTCTCTCCTCTTGCCCCAAGCCTGGCAGGTGGGGGCAGAGCCTGGCCCCTCTGGGCTCTGCTTTGACCTCTGCCTGCTAGTCCCTATTTCCAGTCTGTATTTGGCGGTGTTTTGGGCTTTGGGGACTAGCAGGTGTGGTGCAAGTCTCTGAGGTCTCGTGTAAGAGTTCTGCACACTGCGCTCCACTGTCCGAGCTGTTGCTCCCAGGAGGCTTTGCGGCGGCTCTCACCCTGCGTGGGGGAGCGTGGGGGTCAGGGGACGAGGCATTATGCTGGTGTAGTTCCTGGTGGGAGTGCATAACACAGGGGTTTGGGTCGCTCTTCAATGTGGCGCCAGAATGAATGCACTTCTCGCATTTACCAGCAGGGGGAGCCTCCGCCGCTCTACACCCAGAGTTTCCACAGCCTGTGCACGGTGCACGCTCCCCACAGACCTGCAGAGGGCAGCGTGGGGCGTGTGCGAGGCGGTGGCAGATGTGTGGGGCACGGTGGGGGAAGGGAGAGAGGGCAGGGGGCGCTGTGCTAAGGGAATGTTCGAGTGGATCGTGGGCTGATGCCAGGTGTAAGGGGGGCTGGCGTCACTGCATGGGTGATGGAGTCCTCGCCGGGCGGGGAGGGGAGGGGGGCCGGGATCACGGCATTTTGTGATGGGGCCTGTGCTTGAAGCCACCTGGGAGCACACCTGGGTGCCAGGCATGTGATGGGGGTGGGGTTTGCTCCCAGTGCTTGAGCGACAGTGTCTCTGAACTTATGCACGACAGCCAGGCGGCTTAGGACTGGAGGAGGGCTGCTGGGTTCATGGTGTGTGAGCGAGGCCCTGTGCACATGTTAAGGGTCCCGGCTAAGAGCACGTGTGCACGTGTGTCGGACTCCTGGCATGCGAGCTGGCCCTGGGCATATCTGAGTAGGCGGGCTGTCCTCACCTTTTTTGGGTGCTGGAGCCTGGAGGACAGTTTTAAAAAGAAAAGCAGGGGCCACGAGCGACCACCCATCACCCAAAGCCCCTCCAAGTGCCTGCTTCCTGTAAGGGAGGCATGGTATCAAACAGTAAGACAGACGTAAGTGACCAGAGTTCAAGGGTGTTTATTGAACTTCAACAACGGTGTGATAAACGCCTAAATCTACAGATGGGGGCAGCAAGCTACCACCATCAAATAATAACAACACAGTCCTAGTGGTGTCTTGTCATATACTAATGAACCTATTGCCAATCATTACTTCTAAGTACAAATAGTGTGGGAAACAATGTTACCCAGATCATAGCCAGACTCTTTCTCTCCCTCCTTTGTTCTATTTTCTGTTGTGTCCCCCAAGGCCCCGCCTTGTCGCCATTGCTGTTTACCATCTACGTGCCGCCTCTGGTGAGACTTGTCCGCTCCTTCGGCCTCCTCGGCTACGCCTATGCCGATGACAGCCAGATCCTCGTCTGCCTCGACCTTGACCAGGCTGAGGTGTCATTGCACCTTCGCCAAAGCTTGGCGGCCGTTGGAAGTTGGATGAGCCAGAATTGGCTGAAACTTAATGGCGACAAAACGGAAGCTCTGGTGGTTGTGCCTCCCCCCTTCACTGTGGACGTCTGCTTTCTGGCCTCCGTCACTGGGTGTTCTTCCTTCACCAGTCACTGCTGCCAGAAATCTAGGTGTTATTTTTTCATCTACACTCTCCATGGATGTCCAGGTGGCTGCTGTCTGCAGAGCCGGACATGACTATCGTAAGATTCTTAGGAACGTTTTTCCTATGCTTCCTTTTCACGTCCGCCCTCCAGTTGTCGCGGCCGTCGTGCTGAGCCACGTTGACTATTGCAGTTCTCTATACCGCGCACAGCCCAAAGGCCCGATCCATCGATTGCAGCTGTTGCAGAATCTCGCTGCTCGGGTGGCTAGGAATGTTCCCTATGGAAATCATATCACGCCGGTACTTCATGCCCTCCACTGGCTTCTGGTGGCAGAGCGAATTGAATTTAAATCTCTTTGCCTGGTGCCTCAGGCCTTTTATGGCCTGGGAGCCAGTTATCTAGTGGGCACATTTGTGCACTATCTGCCTAGTCGCTCTCTTTGGTCTTTATCGCCCTGCTTACTATCTGTCCCCTCCTCTCGGTTAGCCAGGGTGGGTGACCGTGCCTTCTCTGTGGCAGCAGCCAAACTTTGGAATGCTCTGTCTCCTTCACTTAGGAACATCTCTAATCATCCCGAGTTCCGACGTCTCCTGAAGACGCTTTTGTTCTAATCTTTGCTTCTTGTCTTACTGATGATCTATCCTAGCGCCATGATGCCTCTGGTTGATAGTGCACTCTATAGATCCTGATAACATAACAAGAGAAAAGTGTTTAAGAAATGATCGATCAGGATATTCAAGCTGTTCACCTCTGCATTCCCGCCCCAAGAATGTATGGGCTGAGTTTCATGCCTACCTATCCAACCGCTCTGATGATTGATCTGTATATATTGGACTGGTATGTCATGGACACTTGTACACCATAAATCTGAATATACTATATCTTCTTATCACCGTAATGTAAGCATTGCTCTAACTACACGTATGATATGTCTGTATACATAGTACAACTCCATGTTATAACCCTGTACTCTGCAAGTTTTGCCAATAAATAAAAGTAGAAAAAAAAGAAATGATCAGTCAGGATATTGGAAGTGTTGGCCTCCCTTCCCCGCGTTTTCAGCACGGGACAAGGCTGCACACTCGAGCTTAGCACAGCCCCCGGCTTCTCTAGCACGAGGGTTCAGTTCAAATCTCAGTATCAGGGCCTTATATGTCAAAGATTCTTTGCCATTCAAAGTCTCTTACTTCAGGGGGCCTGATATAATATGATATGACCTTTATAACGCACCTATACACAAGTGTTTCAAGATGCGACAAACACACATTCAAAAGTTCTTTTCTCCTCTGGATTCTCATGTACAACTTCTTGGGTGATTTTCTATTCACCCTGGGCCCCCCCCCGCTGCGCTCTCACCCACTTAACACAAATAATAATAATAATAATAATTTAGCATTTATATAGCACTACAAACCCTCAGGTATCTGAGCGCTGCTTATTATTACCCACAGTGTGTGGTGCTCATTTATTGACCTCCGAAGGATGAAAGGCTGAGTTTGACCCTACCAGGATTCAAACCTGTGTCAGCAGGCTCTGCACGGATGTCAAAGCGAGCGCTCTACTCGCTGTGCTAGCAGACCGGCTATGAAACAAAACTTTCAATTGATTTCCCTCTGTCGGGCTCGGACCAAATTCATTTACTTTTCCAATCTTTCTCTACTTCATCGAAATTGAAGACTTTCTACTGTGCGCAGGATTTGACTTAACCCGTCGCAGGATCACTTCGATTCTCATTTATTAGTTCTCTTTCAATGGATCTCCCTCCGCCGGGCTCCAACCAAGTTTATCTACTTGTTATTACTTCTCAGCTGGATACCTTACAGAGACCTTCTATTGAGCACCTATGCGGTGCTGGACCACTGCATCAAAGGTATTATAGCTTGCTTTAAAGTTTAATCATTCATCAGCAGTTTTACTTCATTTGCGTCTCTTATCACACACGTTTTAACAATCTTCGTTCCAGCGCTCGCCATACAATGTTGCTGCTTGCAACCTTGGTTTCAACAAAGACCAGTCTTGTATCGGACTCCCCAACTCATTGGCTGTGTTGTTTTCAATGTAGCAGTTTTGTTCTTGGAGCCAAGGACAGTACCACGGTGGCTGGAGATTCTCCCTGCCTCGTTTACTGATGTGAGAGGGCCCTGGGTACCTCAGAGACACAATGCAGGATTCTTCAGCCTAGTTTCCTGGTCTTACGCTTTCTGTTCTCGAGGTTTTTTGAAAGTAACAGATCCTTGTCGAAAAGGTCAAGGGAACATCCCTCCTTGCGACCCCCTTCTGATTCACTGTCTTTCTCCTCTCATTAAACTGCCATCTTGGAACTGCTGCTTCCTCGTGTGCTTTGCCTTGCTCGAGTTTGCTCTCATGCTCTACCTTTTATCCATGTGGGGAAGTGTAATGGAAATCAGGTGTGTGTGATGATCAGTAATTGCCTGACCTTGCCTGACCATTGCATTGGGACACGTCAGGTACGTGGCTCGGTTGTTAGTCCGTTTTCACTCACAGCAGGCTGTCCATGAGAAAGTGTTTGTGTTGTAAAAGTGTGAGGTAAAAGGGTATTATAAAGAAGGGGATACTGCATCTCACCATCCAGTGCCTCACCCCCTGAAGAGACCTCACCCAGGTGATCCTCCCGCACTGGTCCACCCCCAGGAACTGGATCCAAAAGCGATGGCCGTGTCCTGGCCACCTGTATGACAAGTCCCTGAGGACTAGCGGGTGAGACACCTTCTGGTTTCTCATATTACCCTCTGTCAATTGTAGCCTTGCTTTGAGCACTCTGGCCTCAGTAACCGTTATACATAAGCTGTTTCTCTGCTCCCAAATGACCGGAGAACAACAGCTGAGGAAAAAAGTGAAGCCCGGGTGTTAGTGGTGATGAGGGAACAAACAGGACGCCTTCTCGATGTGAGGTGCAGCCTAGCAAGCACACCTGTTGCAGCATCTCACCTGGAACTGGATGTCTGCAGTAGGTGCATTAACCCACTGGGAGACCATGCCATGCTTCAGACCTGGGATTTGCATGTTAGGCACAGACTCTCTCCCCCTGAAGTCTGAATTTCAGTTTCTTTCCTCTATTCCTTCATGCATTAATAATGATTCATTACTCGTTCCTTTGTCCCATTAGATGCATCCTCCACCCCCATTTTGAGGCAATTTAGTTTCGCAAAGAGATGCTAATGATTAGAGGTGTGGCCATTTAAAGGCTGTGCAGAGCAGGCAAGTCTGTGGCTTCATCATGGGGGACTGTGGTGATATCACCTGGGCAGGCTGCTGCCATCTGCTTTGCAGGTGTGTTGCTGCTGCCGCCTTGATGATTGCTTGAACACTCTCTGCTCTCACAGGTGGGAGATGTGACCGGCTCTTGCTGGGGCATCCCTTTCCCATCTGTGCCTGGGGCTGAGTGTCACTGCAGAGTGCTGCCTTCTTCTGCAGCTTCCTCAATCATTTGGGAGGGCTTCAACCCCCGCCGGCTGGTGGTGGCTCCACCCCTGTAAATGGGACCCGCGCAGCACAGCATTTCAGGAGAGTCACTGGGTTTAGTGTAGGTGCCAGGAACGCTAGGTATGTGTGTGAGGCATTGGGCTCTGGGTTTTGGTGTGACAGGCCTTCAGTTATGTCATTTCACCAAAATGCCAGGGGTAGAGGAAGTGACAGCACTTGACCTCTGATGACATCACAGGAAGTGATGTAATTTGACCACACCCCCAAGTGACATCACAGGAAGTGATGGCCCACAACCTTTCACCCCTTGACAAAACAGGCAGTGGCATTGCATAGCATTGTTCCTAAGTACTGTAAGGCAGTAATGGTTACGAAATCACTGTAATATGATATACATTTCATAACAATATGTAGCCTTAATATCAGTGTGTATAGGCCCATATTACCACATTACTGTGAATGTAAGCAGACGTCCAACACAACGACCTGGACCATTGTACATCACTCGGTCTAAACTATAAACAAATAGAGCATCTCGAGGAGGGCTAAACCCCAAAGCGCAGACATCCAGTGCATGCCAAGTGTCTGGCCACAGACTGGAAACAGTAACACAAGTCCAACCAGAGAAATGATGGTCTCGAGGGTTGCCCAGCACTGTGCCATTGGTTACGAAGGATTTGAAACCTTTCAGCCATCAGCTTTCTGTTTTGCTTATTGGGTAAGTAGCCCACCGTTTTTTTTGGTTAGATGGGAGATAGAAGGGAAGAATGTGTTGCAGGTCACAGTAATTGAGGGTTTTTATTTGAAAGTGTAAATAGCAGCAGCAGCGGCTCCATGACATCACTCCTAGAAAAGGCCAATTTTATTATTTTCTTTGGTCCTTTATATCTTGCTTAATGTAAGCCTCCTCCAGCTTCTAAGCACTGGAACAGGAACTGGACCCATGTTGCACTGCATCCTCTTGTTCCCAACGGAAATACCTTGCCCCTGAGTTATACTTCCAAATGTATACATTTTTGTTGTTGTTGAAAATTAAACTTTATTGGCATTTCAAATATAGCAATACAAGCCTTTGAATGCGCGGCAGTCCATTATACCACTCAGTCACCTCTAACTCCCTCCTCAGAGGCATGAACAGTTATTCTGAACTCCGAGCCATTCTCGGAAACTGCAAATTAGGCAACATTCAGCATTCTCTGGTATCTCCCCAAATGTTTTCCCCCTACCCCTTCCCTCCTCCCCCTCTGTTCCCCCCCAATACCGCCCCCATATGCAGCGAGTTCACACGTCCTCCGATAGGCTCCCTCCCAAGGTAATACTTCCTACGGGCGGCCCATCTCGGGGACCCCTGATCGGCCGTACAATCGTCCCACATGAAGTCTTTGCATCGCCATAAGTTGCAACATCTGGGTATCGCTTAGAGTTTTTTGGGCCAGGAACTAGCAAGCCCCCGCAATCAAACCATAAGGCCAGCCGTAATGTGCCCCCACACCTGCCCCTCTGCCTTTCTGCGACCATATTTCTCAAAAAAGGGTACCCATAGGCCATCGATGTTAGTTCAGGACTCGTCACGAAGATGTGTAAGAATCGCCACATCATATATGGCCCACACCCCCCCTTACCACCCATTCCCTTTCCACTGGCAACCTTGGATTGTTCCACCACTGGGCAAGGCAGCATCTGTCCCCACCATCCTCCGCCTCCGTCACACCCCAAAAAGACGCAACCATGGAGAGAGTTCCCTATGAATCCCATCAACCTCATTGCTCCATGACAGAACTTCCCTCCAATACTTTTCTACCCTTCCGCAGCCCCACCACCTGTGGCCATAGTCCCCCTTCGCCTCCCCAGATTTCCAACAGCCTGGATTGTACCCCGTGCACATCCTTGCTAATACCGCTGGCGGGTAGTGCCACCTATGTAGAACCTTCAGGGCCTGATACCTATATTGCAGGAAGGCCACCGAGCTTGCAACCCTTCTGCACATCAATGTCCATAGGGTATCGTTGATCTCCTTCCCCAAGACCCGTCCGTCCCCATCTAGTCCTGGCTGGGGGTGGATCCCTGGGTTCCGCCAGTAATATCCCCTTGTAGAGTCGAGCTATAAGGCCCGTCCTCGTGATCAGGAGTTTCTCAAAATCTGTCAGGCCCCTCTGCAAACCTTCAAGCACTCTTCTAACCTCTCTATTGTGATGAAGACCCCCTCTTCCCACATCTGGCCTGCCCTACACAGCCCTGCCTTGTACCACAGTTGGAACGCCAATGGTTCTTCAATCCCGTCTCGCAGTGGCGGTGCCCAAAGGCAATTTAGGGGGATGGCCATGTGGACAACCATCTGTTCTCCCCTCCTTGCCTCCAAAGAGTCCACAGGACTTACAGGATTGCTTGACACAAAATCCTCCTCGGGATACAGTATCTGGGGACCCACAGCCACTCTCCAGGGGAGACAGGCACAGGGACGGTGTTATCTCACAGTACTCATTCCTGCTCTGAGGCCGGGTCCAGATGGTCCACCAACACCCGAAGCTGAACCGCTTTATAGTAGATCTGGAGATCCGGGAATCCCACCCCTCGCTCATCCTTCCGTAAGATCATTGCCTTATATGCAATCCAACGCTTGGCTCCCACCCAAGGAAATGGCAACAGAGCTACCTTTACCTTCTCAAAAAAGGACTTTGGGAGCATCTGAAATAGGAAGAGGAATTTGGACAGTACCACCATTGTAACGCAGTTTAAACGCGCCATCTATGAAAGCCGCAGCCTGCCGCACCACTCCACCTCCTTGTGCAATGTTGACCATAACGACAAAAATATCCCTACATTGTTTATACACCCATATTCCCAAATAGCGAAAATGCTCCTCCTGCACCTGGAATGAGAGCCGCCCTATGTATTCTTTCTCTATCCCCGACAATCGCCCTACAAGAAAGGCCACCGACTTGTCAAAGTTAACTTTGGAACCTGACAGTTTCCTTTATTGATCTAGACTTTCCATGAGGTGCGGCACCGACTGCATCGGATTCGCAATATATAGAAGTGCGTCGTCCGTAAAGAGGCTCATCTTGTACATTTGTCCTCCAACCCTAACTCCCTTAGTCCCTTCATCTTTCTGCACCCCCATGGTCCACGACTCCATCACCAATGCGTAAAGCAGCAGGGAGAGCAGACATCCCTGCCTTGTGCCTCATTGTAGCAGAATTGGCTGTAACATGCTCCCATTCACCAAGACTCTGGCTGTCGGGTTCGAATATAGAGCCACGATCAACTGCCTCCATCGCCCGCCAAGCCCTATTGTTGAGAGAACGTCCCCTGTGAAGGCCCAATTTACTCTGTCAAACGCCTTCTCGGCATCTAGGGCCAGCCGTAGAGCGCTCTCTCGTGCCACCACCGGGGAGATGAGAATGTGAAGCATTTTCCGCATAGTGTCGGCACTCTGCCTATGCATTATAAATCCTGTCTGGCCTGTGTGGATCAGCCTGGAAGGTAGAACTCCAGGCGGGACGTCAGTACCCTAGCGAAAATCTTTGCATCTACATTTAGCAAGGAGATGGGTTTATACGAGCAACAGCTGGTTGGGTCCTTACTTGGCTTTGGGATCATCGTTATCAGGGCTCAGAGAAATGTCGGCGGGATGGACCCCCTCCCTCATTATGGACTTAAACAACTTAACCAGAGGCACCGCTAGCAGGCATTGGTACTGTTTGTAATAATCTGCAGTAAATCCGTCCTCCCTGGGGGCCGGCCCAGCCTTTAGCTTGCGAATCACCAGCAACACCTCCTCCCTCGTCACCCCTCTGCTTTCCTCCAGTGCCAGGCTGTGGAGCTGCATGCCCTCTAGGTAACTACGGATCTAAGATTCTAGTAGTACTCCGCAAATTGGGTTGGGACATCATCCCCCTTCTCAACCATAGCCCCATTAGCTCTTTGAACCTTGTCGACCCTCCTCTCCACCCTGCCATCCCTTACCCTATTTGCCAGGAAGGCCCCTGCTACTTCACCCTGTTCATGGTATTTCTGCTGTGTGAACCTCATCCGTTTCACCACCTCCCCTATGGAGATCGAGGGATGTTCCTGCCTCTTGTCTCTCATTCCTCACAGGAGTTTTCCCCTATCCTGCATCCTTCTGAACCATCTGGGCCCTTAGCGCTCTCAATTCCTTGTGGAGCCTGGTTTCGACTAGCCCCCCCCTCCCTCTTCTTCTGTGCCCCCTTTGCATTAAGCAGTCCCCTGAATGTGGCTTTAGCTGCCTTCCACACCGTGGCCATGCCCACCTCCCTGTTGTCATTAATTTCAAAGTACGCTCCTATCTCCTTCCCTAAGAAGTCACGGAATACTCAGTCCCTTACCAGTGTATCGTTGCACCTCCAGCGCGTTTGCCGCCTCAGTGGTTTCACTATCTTCCATTCCCCAACCAGTAATTTGTGGTCCAACCATGTTATTACATCCACTTTAGGCCCCCCTACTCCCTCCATCTGCTCCCGCTGGGCCAACAACATGTCTATCCTCGTGTAGGATTGGTGCGGGGGGGGGAAATACCATGTATTCTCCTGGCCCTGTGTGGTGCTCCTGCCATGCGTCTGCCAAGTGGTAATCCTGCAGGAGATTCCTAAAGTCGACATTTTCTTTGGTCTCTACCCTATCCCCCTTCAGTGACCAACAGTTCACCGCTAGATCGCCTACGAGGTTGAAGTCTCCCCCCAAAACAGTGACCCCTTCCACCCAGCCCTCCAACATCCTGAATATCTCACGCAAGAACTTCACCTGCGTTGCATTAGTCTCATAGAACGTGGCTAGTGTGAACCGTACTCCCTCATGAGACCCTTTATCCCCAGGAACCGGCCCCCATCCTCCTTTTTGATCTGCGTCTCTGTCATCCCAAATGCCTTTGACACTATAATACCTACCCCCTCCTTCTTGCGGTCTCTATGGGAAGCCCGGTAAGTCTTGCCAATGTCTCTACCTGTGATTGGGGACTCCGCCCCCTGTTTATAGTGGATTCCCTGCAAGAAGAGAACAGCCAAACGCTGCTTGTGGAACATGTTGCTAGTCAGCGACCTTTTGTTTTGGGAGTTCAACCCCATTACATTTAATGGGGCTACCTGTAACTCAGCCATACCCACTTTTCACCTTGCCCTCTTTGTCCACTCGGCCGTCCCCGGAGCCAACCCCACTGTCTGTCACATAAATAGCTGCATATGATCCCCCTACCCATTACCCCTCTTCCCTTCACCTCCCTCACCCCCCTTGTGCCCCTCCCACCAAGGCCTACGGCCCCACACTGCCTGTATTGTGGTACCGCCGACCGAATCACATCACCAGGGTTGAGACCCCTTCCCTGAGCCTCTTGGCTTTCCCTGCCACCCCCGAGCATTACCGCTCCTTCACCCATGACATGCTGCTCACCCTTGACCCCTCCCCCATCCTATCTACACTGGTTTTCTCCACCGGCACTACCTCTACCTCCCCAACAGAACACCCCTTCCGAACTCCTCCCTCCCCCTTCCGTAGCCGACCTTGAGCTAAGAAAAAGAACTCTGCTACAATACTGGGTATGAGCTGCACAGACACCCCCGCCTCAGAACCCAACCATTCAGCATTCTTCACTAATGGACTGCCAACCTGTTAGTCAGGGCGGCTTCATGGTTTTTACTGCATCCCTGTTATTTCTCCAGCTAACGAGATCGAGATTTTAGGTGAAAATAGCAGCGGAACATTTATCTGCATTTACAACTGCCTTTTTCAGGTGCAACACAGATCTCTGCTCTTTAATGTTAATTATTGTCAGCAAAACTGTAATGCCTCTCTAGATTGCCTCCTACTAAACGCTCGTTCGCTGGTTGCACATGCCCAGGGTGGCTATAATCTGTTAGATACTCTCCAGCCTGATCTGATCTGCGTTATGGAAACCTGGCTCCGGGATAGCTCGGGTCCCTCTATAATTCAAGCCTTTCCCCCTAATTATGATATTGTTCACTGTGATCGTCTGTCCACTCAGCCAGGAGGAGGGGGTTGCTCTGTTTTTTAAATCCACCCTAAAAATTACTTGTATAGTGACAGATCATAAAATCAAGATGAAAAGCTTACTAGTCCGTATTTCTGTCTCGTCTAATTTAACCCTGGTTGGTTTAGTGATCTATCGCCCACCTGGCTAGGATCGTACCTTCTGCACTGAATTTCCAGCGTTCGTATCTGAGCTGCAGTTGGCGATTGTTGGTGACTTCAATCTCCCGGTTAATAAGATCAGTGAACAGCCAGCCTCTTATTTACTGGCATCCAAGTCAGATCTTGGTTTTCCTCAGCCGATTACTGATCCTACGCATGAGTTGGGCAATACATACTCTTGGGTTTGTTTTTGCCCCGGAGGCTTCTCTGACTGTCTTTCCTCCATTTCCTGTTATTTGGTCCGACCATCATGTTGTACCTTTCTCGATTCCTCTCCAAGCCCCTATTCTTCCTGCTCTGCAACAGGATACATGGAAACGTAGCTGGCACTGTGTCTCATGGCAAGATCTTGTGGCTCGCATTGCATCACACTGGGCTTCAATTTCCGCAAAGCCACCGCTTGCTATCAGAAGGCCATCTTTCTCGCTCAACAATCCTTTTTTATTGCTAAAGTTGAGGGTTCTATCAACCAGCCAAAAGCACAATTTGATCTGGCACACTCCCTGTCCTCCACTGCCAAAATGTACTCTGGGATTATACATTCTCCGGTGTTTTGCGAATCTCTGTCTGGTTTCTTCATTGACGAAATTGACACTATGCGCCAAAACCTTGCTATTGCTTGTCCACATTTTGCATTACCCACCCATTCCTCCTCCAACTCTATATCTAATGCTAATTGGTCGACTTTCCCTATTTTTACTGATCATGATGTTCTTGCCGCTATCAACAAACTTAAATCTGCCTCACCTTTTGACCCTATCCCTCTTTGGTCAAATTCTTAGTGACGTGAAACATGCATTGGTAATTCCCCTGTTAAAAAACCCTCACTAGACTCTTCTATCTTATCAAATTTTTCGTCCTATTTCACTTCTCTCATTTCTCATGAAATTACTTGAGTCTCTGATTTCCCCCCTGCTTGGGCTCCTTTCTCTAATCGTCCAAATTCTTTGATCCTTTTCAGTCGGGCTTCCGACCTGGGACGGGGATTGAGTCGGTTCTTTTGTCCATGGTTGATGATCTTGCCCACCTGGTAGACCAGGGTGTTGTGGGGGCACTGATTTTATTAG
Organism: Ambystoma mexicanum; assembly: GCF_040938575.1. NCBI lineage: Eukaryota > Metazoa > Chordata > Amphibia > Caudata > Ambystomatidae > Ambystoma > Ambystoma mexicanum. The sequence continues at coordinate 804,640,839 of NC_090938.1, forward strand.
ACTTGTCAGCCACATTTGACACTGTAGACCGCCCCACGCTGATCGCCCGTTTGTCTTCAGTGGGTCTGTCAGGCAAGGTGCTTGCATGGTTTTCTGCCTTTTTGGCCAGTCGCTCACAGTCTGTTTATCTTCCTCCTTTCTGTTCAAAACCAGTGCCCCTCTCTTGCGGAGTCCCTCAAGGCTCTGCTTTATCCCCACCTTTTTAACATTTATATTCAGCCACTTCTCTGCCTTATCCGCCCCCATGGCTTCATGTGCTACTCATATGCCGACGATACGCAGGTTATACTCCATCTGGATCTTTCCCGACCGGACACAGCTGCTCGGTTTAGGGGTTGCCTTGAGGAGGTGGGTGGGTGGATGGCCGTGATCTGACTGAAGTTGAACGATGAGAAGAAGACAGAGGTACTGGTTGTGGGCTCCTCTCATGCTCCGTCCTTTTGGACTCCTGATTTCTGGCCCTCTATTCTTGGTCCCTTCCCTTCTCTTGTAACCTCTGTGAAGGATTTGGGGATACAAATATCTACCTCACTGTCGATGCGCGATGATGTGGCCTCCATCTGCCAAACGTGCCATCTCAAGCTTTAAATTCTGTGTAAAGCTTTACCCTTTATCCCCTCCAAGTGTCATGCTCCTGTGGTAGCTGCTCTGGTTCTGAGTGGTACTGATTACTGCAACACACTCTATCTGGCCCAACCTGCCTATCTTTTTCGCCACTTCCAGCTGTTGCAGAATTCAGCAGCCAGAGCGGTACTGCAACCTCCTTTTGGCGCACCCATGTCACCTCTTTTCTGTCCGTTCCACTGGCTTCCTGTTGAGACGCGTGTGCTGTTTAAGTCCCTATGCATCGCTCATAAACCTTTAATGAACTTGGAGCTGAATATCTTCAAACCTAGTGTTCCCCTTTTGTTCCTCTCAGAGCTCTTTGTTCCCAATCGTCTTTGATGATTCAAATACCTCGGGTGAGACTCTCTTGTTTTGGTGGCCGTGCGTTCTCTGCGGCAGGGAATGCGTTCCTTCTGCTCCTGCGGGCATCTATTAACCAGCTATCCTTTCGTCATGCTCTGAAGACTCTCCTCTTTTAAGTTTATGCTGTTGAATTCTAGGCCCATGTCTGTTAGATGAGCGCCATGATGCCTCCGGGTGGACGTGCTCTTTATACATTTCATCAACGTAACATAATATAACAGTAGCCAAAGCTTGTAGCGCACATTCTCTTGTGCAAAGGAAAACTTTGTATCCTATGGAAGGCAAGCATATGCAACTTGCAAACAATGCAGCATGGGGCAAAGCTTTCACAATACTGGCCTAGATTGGTGAGTTCTTGTGTTTCTTTTGTATCCACAGCAGTGGCCCAGTGTATACAGGCCAAGGATGCTCACATTCACTGTACCTGGTCCCTAGATCCTCACATTCTGCTGCTAGGATATGGATCCTAATGACCTAAGTATCCATCCAGGATGGACCACCATACCAGCTGTAGCCAAGCCTATGACTCTCACACTGTTTCCCCCGGTGACTCTCGTGCTTACTGTATGTAGCTCATGTATACTGAGTCAGTCTGTATCCAGACCAGAAAACCTGACATCTTGTGTCAATGTGAGAAACCCTTTAGTACCTTGGAGCATATCAAGATAAAGGTCATGCTCACGTCATTAAGATGGATTAGGAGCACACTGAGTATGTGAGTTTAAATGGGCAGGAACAGCCAGTATGTGCATAATGAAAGCTCACTCCAAAGCCTGTAGCTAGAAGAAGTAAGATGGTGGCATGGGATACACATGAGCCAACATCTGTGTCAGTGAATAAGATGGTGGCATGAGATACATTTGTAATTATACATACAAAAGCTAATCACTTTTTCCGATCACTTTTTCCATTTACGCGGCTCAATGTGAATACGTCATTCAGTATTCACGATTGATGGACGCACACGCTACGCAGACCAACAATCACGTGTTCCTTCAGGTCGTGTATTACCCTATCAACGCGACACAGGATAATCACGTGATAGGTAGCCAGGTGCTCTTAACGCGTGGGTAAGAAGACGTAGTTTAGATGTGCGTCTCCCACCCGTTTGAACGAGTCGTAGATGACCGGAGCAAGCAGCTGATCCCGTGGACTTTAGTTCCCGTTCAAGCAGCGGCTATGATTTTCGTGGGATGCTATCCGCAGGTAAGTAGCTCTTTTTAGACCTCCTCTTTTACATAGATATTGTAAAATACATCTATGTACCAATAAGGTACGAGTTACTTTTACGTATTCCTGGCTAGGGTTTCTGATATAATTTCTTTTGAAACCCTCACAGATTGGAGCTTAAAATTCAACCATCTGCAATGCAGGATTGTTAATCAGAACATTGCCAATTTGCATGCCAGTGTTTTCTGTTCCACACAAAATGTATACAACAGATTGATTCCTGTTACAGTTGCCAAGGTTGGTTTGCAAGTTGTCCCTTCAAAAGTTTTTTCCAAACAATTGCATGTGGGCTCTGACTTCTTTCCATTGGGTGTGTATCTAATTTTCCATCACTCTTTGCCACATTAATGATCTGCACCAGCCTGGTCTAGGGACACTGATTCCTTATGGTAGCACTCCATGCATGACGCCCTGAGTTTAACCCCAATATATGTAGATATTGGTGGATTTTCAGCAGGACAATAGCAGAACATTTTATGTCTGCAATTTAGCTTTGTGAAGTCATGTATTTGCATTTTCTTTTCTGCTTCCCTTCACTTGGCCTCTCTTTTTCACTTGATCTTAGTTTTGGATAGGGTACTGATGGGCCCATATATTTGTTTTGTTTTTAGACAACTACCCTTTATCTCCTGATGAAGACGTATCAAACCATCGTTTACATGTCGAAACCGGTTGAGAGAAACCTAGGATAAGGCCACTTGTGAAGTCTCTTTTTGGCCTATCCCGATTGCCGACCACCTCTTCTAAAATCTATAGTGGCCATGCATTGTGTGTTGTTGTTGCTGACCCCTTAAAAAACCTATTGTGGCCTTGCACTATGTGTTGTTTTGCACAAAAACTTTTTATGTAACTATGAAATTGTGGATGAATTGTTATATTTGTTATATGTTTTTATTCTGTACTTATTGATGAGTTGTATGAGTATTTGGATGGATGTTGTATGGATGTGGATAAATGTATGAATGATTTAATAGGATGATTTTTATCAAATTTTGATGTTTTTATAATATTCCTGCTATGTGAAATTAAAAATCGTTAGAGTGCAGATTAATTCGTGATTCAATTCACAGAGAAAAATGTATTAGGTTTAATAAAATCCTTAATACGCTTTTTTGCAAATTGTTTCCTCTGGATTTCCTTTCCGAGATGTATGAGATACATATGAGCCATCATCCGCGTCAGTGAATGAGATGGTGGCATGGGGTACATATGAGCCATCATCCGCGTCAGTGAATGAGATGGTGGCATGGGGTACATATGAGCCATCATCCGCGTCAGTGAATGAGATGGTGGCATGGGGTACATATGAGCCATCATCCGCGTCAGTGAATGAGATGGTGGCATCGGGTACATATGAGCCATCATCCGCGTCAGTGAATGAGATGGTGGCATCGGGTACATATGAGCCATCATCCGCGTCAGTGAATGAGTTCGTGGCATCGGGTACATATGAGCCATCATCCGCGTCAGTGAATGAGATGGTGGCATGGGGTACATATGAGCCATCATCCGCGTCAGTGGATGAGTTGGTGGCATGGGGTACATATGAGCCATCATCCGCGTCAGTGAATGAGATGGTGGCATGGGGTACATATGAGCCATCATCCGCGTCAGTGAATGAGATGGTGGCATCGGGTACATATGAGCCATCATCCGCGTCAGTGAATGAGTTCGTGGCATCGGGTACATATGAGCCATCATCCGCGTCAGTGAATGAGATGGTGGCATGGGGTACATATGAGCCATCATCCGCGTCAGTGAATGAGTTGGTGGCATCGGGTACATATGAGCCATCATCCGCGTCAGTGAATGAGATGGTGGCATGGGGTACATATGAGCCATCATCCGCGTCAGTGAATGAGATGGTGGCATGGGGTACATATGAGCCATCATCCGCGTCAGTGAATGAGATGGTGGCATGGGGTACATATGAGCCATCATCCGCGTCAGTGAATGAGATGGTGGCATGGGGTACATATGAGCCATCATCCGCGTCAGTGAATGAGATGGTGGCATCGGGTACATATGAGCCATCATCCGCGTCAGTGAATGAGATGGTGGCATCGGGTACATATGAGCCATCATCCGCGTCAGTGAATGAGTTCGTGGCATCGGGTACATATGAGCCATCATCCGCGTCAGTGAATGAGATGGTGGCATGGGGTACATATGAGCCATCATCCGCGTCAGTGGATGAGTTGGTGGCATGGGGTACATATGAGCCATCATCCGCGTCAGTGAATGAGATGGTGGCATGGGGTACATATGAGCCATCATCCGCGTCAGTGAATGAGATGGTGGCATCGGGTACATATGAGCCATCATCCGCGTCAGTGAATGAGTTCGTGGCATCGGGTACATATGAGCCATCATCCGCGTCAGTGAATGAGATGGTGGCATGGGGTACATATGAGCCATCATCCGCGTCAGTGGATGAGTTGGTGGCATGGGGTACATATGAGCCATCATCCGCGTCAGTGAATAAGATGGTGGCATGGGGTACATATGAGCCATCATCCGCGTCAGTGAATGAGATGGTGGCATGGGGTACATATGAGCCATCATCCGCGTCAGTGAATGAGATGGTGGCATGGGGTACATATGAGCCATCATCCGCGTCAGTGAATGAGATGGTGGCATCGGGTACATATGAGCCATCATCCGCGTCAGTGAATGAGTTGGTGGCATCGGGTACAGATGAGCCATCATCCGCGTCAGTGAATGAGTTGGTGGCATCGGGTACATATGAGCCATCATCCGCGTCAGTGAATGAGATGGTGGCATGGGGTACATATGAGCCATCATCCGCGTCAGTGAATAAGATGGTGGCATGGGGTACATATGAGCCATCATCTGCAGTCAGTGAATGAGATGGTGGCATGGGGTACATATGAGCCATCATCCGCGTCAGTGAATGAGATGGTGGCATGGGGTACATATGAGCCATCATCCGCGTCAGTGAATGAGATGGTGGCATGGGGTACATATGAGCCATCATCCGCGTCAGTGAATGAGATGGTGGCATGGGGTACATATGAGCCATCATCCGCGTCAGTGAATAAGATGGTGGCATGGGGTACATATGAGCCATCATCTGCAGTCAGTGAATGAGATGGTGGCATGGGGTACATATGAGCCATCATCCGCGTCAGTGAATGAGATGGTGGCATGGGGTACATATGAGCCATCATCCGCGTCAGTGAATGAGATGGTGGCATGGGGTACATATGAGCCATCATCCGCGTCAGTGAATAAGATGGTGGCATGGGGTACATATGAGCCATCATCTGCAGTCAGTGAATGAGATGGTGGCATGGGGTACATATGAGCCATCATCCGCGTCAGTGAATGAGATGGTGGCATGGGGTACATATGAGCCATCATCCGCGTCAGTGAATGAGATGGTGGCATGGGGTACATATGAGCCATCATCCGCGTCAGTGAATGAGATGGTGGCATGGGGTACATATGAGCCATCATCCGCGTCAGTGAATAAGATGGTGGCATGGGGTACATATGAGCCATCATCTGCAGTCAGTGAATGAGATGGTGGCATGGGGTACATATGAGCCATCATCCGCGTCAGTGAATGAGATGGTGGCATGGGGTACATATGAGCCATCATCCGCGTCAGTGAATGAGATGGTGGCATGGGGTACATATGAGCCATCATCCGCGTCAGTGAATGAGTTTGTGGCATGGGGTACATATGAGCCATCATCCGCGTCAGTGAATGAGATGGTGGCATGGGGTACATATGAGCCATCATCCGCGTCAGTGAATAAGATGGTGGCATGGGGTACATATGAGCCATCATCCGCGTCAGTGAATGAGTTGGTGGCATGGGGTACATATGAGCCATCATCCGCGTCAGTGAATGAGTTGGTGGCATCGGGTACATATGAGCCATCATCCGCGTCAGTGAATAAGATGGTGGCATCGGGTACATATGAGCCATCATCCGCGTCAGTGAATAAGATGGTGGCATCGGGTACAGATGAGCCATCATCCGCGTCAGTGAATGAGTTGGTGGCATCGGGTACATATGAGCCATCATCCGCGTCAGTGAATGAGATGGTGGCATGGGGTACATATGAGCCATCATCCGCGTCAGTGAATAAGATGGTGGCATGGGGTACATATGAGCCATCATCTGCAGTCAGTGAATGAGATGGTGGCATGGGGTACATATGAGCCATCATCCGCGTCAGTGAATGAGATGGTGGCATGGGGTACATATGAGCCATCATCGGCGTCAGTGAATGAGATGGTGGCATGGGGTACATATGAGCCATCATCCGCGTCAGTGAATAAGATGGTGGCATGGGGTACATATGAGCCATCATCTGCAGTCAGTGAATGAGATGGTGGCATGGGGTACATATGAGCCATCATCCGCGTCAGTGAATGAGATGGTGGCATGGGGTACATATGAGCCATCATCCGCGTCAGTGAATGAGATGGTGGCATGGGGTACATATGAGCCATCATCCGCGTCAGTGAATGAGATGGTGGCATGGGGTACATATGAGCCATCATCCGCGTCAGTGAATAAGATGGTGGCATGGGGTACATATGAGCCATCATCTGCAGTCAGTGAATGAGATGGTGGCATGGGGTACATATGAGCCATCATCCGCGTCAGTGAATGAGATGGTGGCATGGGGTACATATGAGCCATCATCCGCGTCAGTGAATGAGATGGTGGCATGGGGTACATATGAGCCATCATCCGCGTCAGTGAATGAGTTTGTGGCATGGGGTACATATGAGCCATCATCCGCGTCAGTGAATGAGATGGTGGCATGGGGTACATATGAGCCATCATCCGCGTCAGTGAATAAGATGGTGGCATGGGGTACATATGAGCCATCATCCGCGTCAGTGAATGAGTTGGTGGCATGGGGTACATATGAGCCATCATCCGCGTCAGTGAATGAGTTGGTGGCATCGGGTACATATGAGCCATCATCCGCGTCAGTGAATAAGATGGTGGCATCGGGTACATATGAGCCATCATCCGCGTCAGTGAATAAGATGGTGGCATCGGGTACAGATGAGCCATCATCCGCGTCAGTGAATGAGTTGGTGGCATCGGGTACATATGAGCCATCATCCGCGTCAGTGAATGAGATGGTGGCATGGGGTACATATGAGCCATCATCCGCGTCAGTGAATAAGATGGTGGCATGGGGTACATATGAGCCATCATCTGCAGTCAGTGAATGAGATGGTGGCATGGGGTACATATGAGCCATCATCCGCGTCAGTGAATGAGATGGTGGCATGGGGTACATATGAGCCATCATCCGCGTCAGTGAATGAGATGGTGGCATGGGGTACATATGAGCCATCATCCGCGTCAGTGAATGAGTTTGTGGCATGGGGTACATATGAGCCATCATCCGCGTCAGTGAATGAGATGGTGGCATGGGGTACATATGAGCCATCATCCGCGTCAGTGAATAAGATGGTGGCATGGGGTACATATGAGCCATCATCCGCGTCAGTGAATGAGTTGGTGGCATGGGGTACATATGAGCCATCATCCGCGTCAGTGAATAAGATGGCATGGGGTACATATGAGCCATCATCCGCGTCAGTGAATAAGATGGTGGCATGGGGTACATATGAGCCATCATCCGCATCAGTGAATGAGATGGTGGCATGGGGTACATATGAGCCATCATCCGCGTCAGTGAATAAGATGGTGGCATTGGGTACATATGAGCCATCATCCGCGTCAGTGAATAAGATGGTGGCATCGGGTACATATGAGCCATCATCCGCGTCAGTGAATGAGTTGGTGGCATGGGGTACATATGAGCCATCATCCGCGTCAGTGAATGAGTTCGTGGCATGGGGTACATATGAGCCATCATCCGCGTCAGTGAATGAGTTCGTGGCATGGGGTACATATGAGCCATCATCCGCGTCAGTGAATGAGTTCGTGGCATCGGGCACACATGAGCCATCATCCGCGTCAGTGAATAAGGTGGTGGCATAGGGTACATATGAGCCATCATCCGCGTCAGTGAATAAGATGGTGGCATCGGGTACATATGAGCCATCATCTGCAGTCAGTGAATGAGTTGGTGGCATGGGGTACATATGAGCCATCATCCGCGTCAGTGAATAAGATGGTAGCATCGGGTACATATGAGCCATCATCCGCGTCAGTGAATGAGATGGTGGCATGGGGTACATATGAGCCATCATCCGCGTCAGTGAATAAGATGGTGGCATCGGGTACAGATGAGCCATCATCCGCGTCAGTGAATAAGATGGTGGCATGGGGTACATATGAGCCATCATCCGCATCAGTGAATGAGATGGTGGCATGGGGTACATATGAGCCATCATCCGCGTCAGTGAATAAGATGGTGGCATTGGGTACATATGAGCCATCATCCGCGTCAGTGAATAAGATGGTGGCATCGGGTACATATGAGCCATCATCCGCGTCAGTGAATGAGTTGGTGGCATGGGGTACATATGAGCCATCATCCGCGTCAGTGAATGAGTTCGTGGCATGGGGTACATATGAGCCATCATCCGCGTCAGTGAATGAGTTCGTGGCATGGGGTACATATGAGCCATCATCCGCGTCAGTGAATGAGTTCGTGGCATCGGGCACACATGAGCCATCATCCGCGTCAGTGAATAAGGTGGTGGCATAGGGTACATATGAGCCATCATCCGCGTCAGTGAATAAGATGGTGGCATCGGGTACATATGAGCCATCATCTGCAGTCAGTGAATGAGTTGGTGGCATGGGGTACATATGAGCCATCATCCGCGTCAGTGAATAAGATGGTAGCATCGGGTACATATGAGCCATCATCCGCGTCAGTGAATGAGATGGTGGCATGGGGTACATATGAGCCATCATCCGCGTCAGTGAATAAGATGGTGGCATCGGGTACAGATGAGCCATCATCCGCGTCAGTGAATAAGATGGTGGCATCGGGTACATATGAGCCATCATCCGCGTCAGTGAATGAGATGGTGGCATGGGGTACATATGAGCCATCATCCGCGTCAGTGAATAAGATGGTAGCATCGGGTACATATGAGCCATCATCCGCGTCAGTGAATGAGATGGTGGCATCGGGTACATATGAGCCATCATCCGCGTCAGTGAATAAGATGGTGGCATGGGGTACATATGAGCCATCATCTGCAGTCAGTGAATGAGATGGTGGCATGGGGTACATATGAGCCATCATCCGCGTCAGTGAATGAGTTCGTGGCATGGGGTACATATGAGCCATCATCCGCGTCAGTGAATGAGATGGTGGCATCAGGTACATATGAGCCATCATCCGCGTCAGTGAATAAGATGGTGGCATCGGGTACAGATGAGCCATCATCCGCGTCAGTGAATAAGATGGTGGCATCGGGTACATATGAGCCATCATCCGCGTCAGTGAATAAGATGGTGGCATCGGGTACATATGAGCCATCATCCGCGTCAGTGAATAAGATGGTGGCATGGGGTACATATGAGCCATCATCCGCGTCAGTGAATAAGATGGTGGCATCGGGTACAGATGAGCCATCATCCGCGTCAGTGAATAAGATGGTGGCATCGGGTACAGATGAGCCATCATCTGCAGTCAGTGAATGAGATGGTGGCATGGGGTACATATGAGCCATCATCCGCGTCAGTGAATGAGATGGTGGCATGGGGTACATATGAGCCATCATCCGCGTCAGTGAATAAGATGGTGGCATCGGGTACAGATGAGCCATCATCCGCGTCAGTGAATAAGATGGTGCCATCGGGTACATATGAGCCATCATCCGCGTCAGTGAATGAGATGGTGGCATCGGGTACATATGAGCCATCATCCGCGTCAGTGAATAAGATGGTGGCATGGGGTACATATGAGCCATCATCCGCGTCAGTGAATGAGTTGGTGGCATCGGGTACATATGAGCCATCATCCGCGTCAGTGAATAAGATGGTGGCATGGGGTACATATGAGCCATCATTCGCGTCAGTGAATGAGTTGGTGGCATCGGGTACATATGAGCCATCATCCGCGTCAGTGAATAAGATGGTGGCATGGGGTACATATGAGCCATCATCCGCGTCAGTGAATGAGTTGGTGGCATCGGGTACATATGAGCCATCATCCGCGTCAGTGAATGAGATGGTGGCATGGGGTACATATGAGCCATCATCCGCGTCAGTGAATGAGATGGTGGCATCGGGTACATATGAGCCATCATCCGCGTCAGTGAATAAGATGGTGGCATCGGGTACAGATGAGCCATCATCTGCAGTCAGTGAATGAGATGGTGGCATGGGGTACATATGAGCCATCATCCGCGGCAGTGAATGAGTTGGTGGCATCGGGTACATATGAGCCATCATCCGCGTCAGTGAAATAGATGGTGGCATCGGGTACATATGAGCCATCATCTGCAGTCAGTGAATGAGATGGTGGCATGGGGTACATATGAGCCATCATCCGCGTCAGTGAATGAGATGGTGGCATCGGGTACATATGAGCCATCATCCGCGTCAGTGAATGAGTTGGTGGCATCGGGTACATATGAGCCATCATCCGCGTCAGTGAATGAGTTGGTGGCATGGGGTACATATGAGCCATCATCCGCGTCAGTGAATGAGTTGGTGGCATCGGGTACATATGAGCCATCATCCGCGTCAGTGAATGAGTTGGTGGCATCGGGTACATATGAGCCATCATCCGCATCAGTGAATAAGATGGTGGCATGGGGTACATATGAGCCATCATCCGCGTCAGTGAATGAGTTGGTGGCATCGGGTACATATGAGCCATCATCCGCGTCAGTGAATGAGATGGTGGCATGGGGTACATATGAGCCATCATCCGCGTCAGTGAATGAGATGGTGGCATCGGGTACATATGAGCCATCATCCGCGTCAGTGAATAAGATGGTGGCATCGGGTACAGATGAGCCATCATCTGCAGTCAGTGAATGAGATGGTGGCATGGGGTACATATGAGCCATCATCTGCGTCAGTGAATGAGATGGTGGCATCGGGTACATATGAGCCATCATCCGCGTCAGTGAATGAGATGGTGGCATCGGGTACATATGAGCCGTCATCCGCGTCAGTGAATGAGATGGTGGCATCGGGTACATATGAGCCATCATCCGCGTCAGTGAATGAGTTGGTGGCATGGGGTACATATGAGCCATCATCCGCGTCAGTGAATGAGATGGTGGCATGGGGTACATATGAGCCATCATCCGCGTCAGTGAATGAGATGGTGGCATGGGGTACATATGAGCCATCATCCGCGTCAGTGAATGAGATGGTGGCATGGGGTGCATATGAGCCATCATCCGCGTCAGTGAATGAGATGGTGGCATGGGGTACATATGAGCCATCATCTGCAGTCAGTGAATGAGATGGTGGCATGGGGTACATATGAGCCATCATCCGCGTCAGTGAATGAGATGGTGGCATCGGGTACATATGAGCCATCATCCGCGTCAGTGAATGAGATGGTGGCATCGGGTACATATGAGCCATCATCCGCGTCAGTGAATGAGTTGGTGGCATCGGGTACATATGAGCCATCATCCGCGTCAGTGAATGAGATGGTGGCATGGGGTACATATGAGCCATCATCCGCGTCAGTGAATGAGATGGTGGCATCAGGTACATATGAGCCATCATCCGCGTCAGTGAATGAGATGGTGGCATGGGGTACATATGAGCCATCAACCGCGTCAGTGAATGAGATGGTGGCATCGGGTACATATGAGCCATCATCCGCGTCAGTGAATAAGATGGTGGCATCGGGTACATATGAGCCATCATCTGCAGTCAGTGAATGAGATGGTGGCATGGGGCACATATGAGCCATCATCCGCATCAGTGAATGAGATGGTGGCATCGGGTACATATGAGCCATCATCCGCGTCAGTGAAATAGATGGTGGCATCGGGTACATATGAGCCATCATCTGCAGTCAGTGAATGAGATGGTGGCATGGGGTACATATGAGCCATCATCCGCGTCAGTGAATGAGATGGTGGCATCGGGTACATATGAGCCATCATCCGCGTCAGTGAATGAGTTGGTGGCATCGGGTACATATGAGCCATCATCCGCGTCAGTGAATGAGTTGGTGGCATGGGGTACATATGAGCCATCATCCGCGTCAGTGAATGAGATGGTGGCATGGGGTACATATGAGCCATCATCCGCGTCAGTGAATGAGATGGTGGCATGGGGTACATATGAGCCATCATCCGCGTCAGTGAATGAGATGGTGGCATGGGGTACATATGAGCCATCATCCGCGTCAGTGAATGAGATGGTGGCATCGGGTACATATGAGCCATCATCCGCATCAGTGAATGAGATGGTGGCATGGGGTACATATGAGCCATCATCCGCGTCAGTGAATGAGATGGTGGCATGGGGTACATATGAGCCATCATCCGCGTCAGTGAATGAGTTGGTGGCATGGGGTACATATGAGCCATCATCCGCGTCAGTGAATGAGATGGTGGCATCGGGTACATATGAGCCATCATCCGCGTCAGTGAATAAGATGGTGGCATCGGGTACATATGAGCCATCATCCGCGTCAGTGAATGAGTTGGTGGCATGGGGTACATATGAGCCATCATCCGCGTCAGTGAATAAGATGGTGGCATGGGGTACATATGAGCCATCATCCGCGTCAGTGAATGAGATGGTGGCATGGGGTACATATGAGCCATCATCCGCGTCAGTGAATGAGTTCGTGGCATGGGGTACATATGAGCCATCATCCGCGTCAGTGAATAAGATGGTGGCATCGGGTACATATGAGCCATCATCTGCAGTCAGTGAATGAGATGGTGGCATGGGGTACATATGAGCCATCATCCGCGTCAGTGAATGAGATGGTGGCATGGGGACATATGAGCCATCATCCGCGTCAGTGAATAAGATGGTGGCATGGGGTACATATGAGCCATCATCCGCGTCAGTGAATAAGATGGTGGCATCGGGTACATATGAGCCATCATCTGCAGTCAGTGAATGAGATGGTGGCATGGGGTACATATGAGCCATCATCCGCGTCAGTGAATGAGTTGGTGGCATCGGGTACATATGAGCCATCATCCGCGTCAGTGAATAAGATGGTGGCATCGGGTACATATGAGCCATCATCTGCAGTCAGTGAATGAGATGGTGGCATGGGGTACATATGAGCTATCATCTGCGTCAGTGAATGAGTTGGTGGCATGGGGTACACATTAGCCATCATCTGCAGTCAGTGAATGAGATGGTGGCATCGGGTACATATGAGCCATGTGGCATCGGGTACATATGAGCCATCATCCGCGTCAGTGAATGAGTTGGTGGCATGGGGTACATATGAGCCATCATCCGCGTCAGTGGATGAGTTGGTGGCATGGGGTACATATGAGCCATCATCCGCGTCAGTGAATGAGTTGGTGGCATGGGGTACATATGAGCCATCATCCGCGTCAGTGAATGAGTTGGTGGCATGGGGTACATATGAGCCATCATCCACGTCAGTGAATGAGTTTGTGGCATGGGGTACATATGAGCCATCATCCGCGTCAGTGAATGAGTTGGTGGCATGGGGTACATATGAGCCATCATCTGCAGTCAGTGAATGAGTTGGTGGCATCGGGTACATATGAGCCATCATCCGCGTCAGTGAATGAGATGGTGGCATCGGGTACATATGAGCCATCATCCGCGTCAGTGAATAAGATGGTGGCATGGGGTATATATGAGCCATCATCCGCGTCAGTGAATGAGTTGGTGGCATCGGGTACATATGAGCCATCATCCGCGTCAGTGAATGAGATTGTGGCATCGGGTACATATGAGCCATCATCCGCGTCAGTGAATGAGATGGTGGCATCGGGTACATATGAGCCATCATCCGTGTCAGTGAATAAGATGGTGGCATCGGGTACATATGAGCCATCATCCGCGTCAGTGAATGAGATGGTGGCATCGGGTACATATGAGCCATCATCCGCGTCAGTGAATGAGTTGGTGGCATCGGGTACATATGAGCCATCATCCGCGTCAGTGAATGAGTTGGTGGCATGGGGTACATATGAGCCATCATCCGCGTCAGTGAATGAGTTGGTGGCATAGGGTACATATGAGCCATCATCCGCGTCAGTGAATGAGTTGGTGGCATCGGGTACATATGAGCCATCATCCGCGTCAGTGAATGAGTTGGTGGCATCGGGTACATATGAGCCATCATCCGCGTCAGTGAATGAGATGGTGGCATCGGGTACATATGAGCCATCATCCGCGTCAGTGAATGAGATGGTGGCATCGGGTACATATGAGCCATCATCCGCGTCAGTGAATAAGATGGTGGCATGGGGTACATATGAGCCATCATCCGCGTCAGTGAATGAGATGGTGGCATGGGGTACATATGAGCCATCATCCGCGTCAGTGAATGAGATGGTGGCATGGGGTACATATGAGCCATCATCCGCGTCAGTGAATGAGTTCGTGGCATGGGGTACATATGAGCCATCATCCGCGTCAGTGAATGAGTTCGTGGCATGGGGTACATATGAGCCATCATCCGCGTCAGTGAATGAGTTGGTGGCATAGGGTACATATGAGCCATCATCCGCGTCAGTGAATAAGATGGTGGCATGGGATACATATGAGCCATCATCCGCGTCAGTGAATGAGATGGTGGCATGGGGTACATATGAGCCATCATCCGCGTCAGTGAATGAGATGGTGGCATGGGGTACATATGAGCCATCATCCGCGTCAGTGAATGAGTTTGTGGCATGGGGTACATATGAGCCATCATCCGCGTCAGTGAATGAGTTGGTGGCATGGGGTACATATGAGCCATCATCCACGTCAGTGAATGAGTTGGTGGCATCGGGTACATATGAGCCATCATCCGCGTCAGTGAATGAGTTGGTGGCATCGGGTACACATGAGCCATCATCCGCGTCAGTGAATAAGATGGTGGCATAGGGTACACATGAGCCATCATCCGCGTCAGTGAATGAGTTGGTGGCATCGGGTACACATGAGCCATCATCCGCGTCAGTGAATGAGTTGGTGGCATCGGGTACACATGAGCCATCATCCGCGTCAGTGAATGAGTTGGTGGCATCGGGTACATATGAGCCATCATTCGCGTCAGTGAATGAGTTGGTGGCATGGGGTACATATGAGCCATCATTCGCGTCAGTGAATGAGTTGGTGGCATAGGGTACATATGAGCCATCATCCGCGTCAGTGAATGAGTTGGTGGCATCGGGTACATATGAGCCATCATCCGCGTCAGTAAATGAGATGGTGGCATCGGGTACATATGAGCCATCATCCGCGTCAGTGAATGAGATGGTGGCATCGGGTACATATGAGCCATCATCCGCGTCAGTGAATGAGATGGTGGCATCGGGTACATATGAGCCATCATCCGTGTCAGTGAATAAGATGGTGGCATGGGGTACATATGAGCCATCATCCGCGTCAGTGAATAAGGTGGTGGCATAGGGTACATATGAGCCATCATCCGCGTCAGTGAATGAGTTGGTGGCATCGGGTACATATGAGCCATCATCCGCGTCAGTGAATGAGTTGGTGGCATCGGGTACATATGAGCCATCATCCGCGTCAGTGAATGAGTTGGTGGCATGGGGTACATATGAGCCATCATTCGCGTCAGTGAATGAGTTGGTGGCATAGGGTACATATGAGCCATCATCCGCGTCAGTGAATGAGTTGGTGGCATCGGGTACATATGAGCCATCATCCGCGTCAGTAAATAAGATGGTGGCATCGGGTACATATGAGCCATCATCCGCGTCAGTGAATGAGTTCGTGGCATGGGGTACATATGAGCCATCATCCGCGTCAGTGAATAAGATGGTGGCATCGGGTACATATGAGCCATCATCCGCGTCAGTGAATGAGATGGTGGCATCGGGTACATATGAGCCATCATCCGCGTCAGTGAATGAGATGGTGGCATTGGGTACATATGAGCCATCATCCGCGTCAGTGAATAAGATGGTGGCATGGGGTACATATGAGCCATCATCCGCGTCAGTGAATAAGATGGTGGCATGGGGTACATATGAGCCATCATCCACGTCAGTGAATGAGATGGTGGCATGGGGTACATATGAGCCATCATCCGCATCAGTGAATGAGTTCGTGGCATGGGGTACATATGAACCATCATCCGCGTCAGTGAATGAGTTTGTGGCATGGGGTACATATGAGCCATCATCCGCGTCAGTGAATGAGTTGGTGGCATAGGGTACAATTGAGCCATCATCCGTGTCAGTGAATAAGATGGTGGCATCGGGTACATATGAGCCATCATCTGCAGTCAGTGAATGAGATGGTGGCATGGGGTACATATGAGCCATCATCCGCGTCAGTGAATGAGATGGTGGCATGGGGTACATATGAGCCATCATCTGCAGTCAGTGAATGAGATGGTGGCATGGGGTACATATGAGCCATCATCCGCGTCAGTGAATAAGATGGTGGCATCGGGTACAGATGAGCCATCATCTGCAGTCAGTGAATGAGATGGTGGCATGGGGTACATATGAGCCATCATCCGCGTCAGTGAATGAGTTGGTGGCATGGGGTACATATGAGCCATCATCCGCGTCAGTGAATGAGATGGTGGCATGGGGTACATATGAGCCATCATCCGCATCAGTGAATGAGATGGTGGCATGGGGTACATATGAGCCATCATCCGCGTCAGTGAATAAGATGGTGGCATGGGGTACATATGAGCCATCATCCGCGTCAGTGAATGAGATGGTGGCATGGGGTACATATGAGCCATCATCCGCGTCAGTGAATGAGTTGGTGGCATCGGGTACATATGAGCCATCATCCGCGTCAGTGAATGAGATGGTGGCATCGGGTACATATGAGCCATCATCCGCGTCAGTGAATGAGATGGTGGCATCGGGTACATATGAGCCATCATCCGCGTCAGTGAAATAGATGGTGGCATCGGGTACATATGAGCCATCATCTGCAGTCAGTGAATGAGATGGTGGCATGGGGTACATATGAGCCATCATCCGCGTCAGTGAATGAGTTCGTGGCATGGGGTACATATGAGCCATCATCCGCGTCAGTGAATGAGATGGTGGCATGGGGTACATATGAGCCATCATTCGCGTCAGTGAATGAGTTGGTGGCATCGGGTACATATGAGCCATCATCCGCGTCAGTGAATGAGTTGGTGGCATCGGGTACATATGAGCCATCATCCGCGTCAGTGAATAAGATGGTGGCATGGGGTACATATGAGCCATCATCCGCGTCAGTGAATGAGATGGTGGCATGGGGTACATATGAGCCATCATCCACGTCAGTGAATAAGATGGTGGCATGGGGTACATATGAGCCATCATCCGCGTCAGTGAATGAGATGGTGGCATGGGGTACATATGAGCCATCATCCGCGTCAGTGAATAAGATGGTGGCATGGGGTACATATGAGCCATCATCCGCGTCAGTGAATAAGATGGTGGCATAGGGTACATATGAGCCATCATCTGCAGTCAGTGAATGAGATGGTGGCATGGGGTACATATGAGCCATCATCCGCGTCAGTGAATGAGTTCGTGGCATGGGATACATATGAGCCATCATCCGCGTCAGTGAATGAGATGGTGGCATGGGGTACATATGAGCCATCATCCGCGTCAGTGAATGAGATGGTGGCATGGGGTACATATGAGCCATCATCCGCGTCAGTGAATGAGATGGTGGCATCGGGTACATATGAGCCATCATCCGCGTCAGTGAATGAGATGGTGGCATCGGGTACATATGAGCCATCATCCGCGTCAGTGAATGAGATGGTGGCATCGGGTACATATGAGCCATCATCCGCGTCAGTGAATAAGATGGTGGCATGGGGTACATATGAGCCATCATCCGCGTCAGTGAATAAGATGGCATGGGGTACATATGAGCCATCATCCACGTCAGTGAATGAGATGGTGGCATGGGGTACATATGAGCCATCATCCGCGTCAGTGAATGAGTTCGTGGCATGGGGTACATATGAGCCATCATCCGCGTCAGTGAATGAGTTTGTGGCATGGGGTACATATGAGCCATCATCCGCGTCAGTGAATGAGTTGGTGGCATAGGGTACATATGAGCCATCATCCGCGTCAGTGAATAAGATGGTGGCATCGGGTACATATGAGCCATCATCTGCAGTCAGTGAATGAGATGGTGGCATGGGGTACATATGAGCCATCATCCGCGTCAGTGAATGAGATGGTGGCATGGGGTACATATGAGCCATCATCTGCAGTCAGTGAATGAGATGGTGGCATGGGGTACATATGAGCCATCATCCGCGTCAGTGAATGAGATGGTGGCATGGGGTACATATGAGCCATCATCTGCAGTCAGTGAATGAGATGGTGGCATGGGGTACATATGAGCCATCATCCGCGTCAGTGAATAAGATGGTGGCATCGGGTACAGATGAGCCATCATCTGCAGTCAGTGAATGAGATGGTGGCATGGGGTACATATGAGCCATCATCCGCGTCAGTGAATGAGTTGGTGGCATCGGGTACATATGAGCCATCATCCGCGTCAGTGAATGAGATGGTGGCATCGGGTACATATGAGCCATCATCCGCGTCAGTGAATGAGATGGTGGCATCGGGTACATATGAGCCATCATCCGCGTCAGTGAAATAGATGGTGGCATCGGGTACATATGAGCCATCATCTGCAGTCAGTGAATGAGATGGTGGCATGGGGTACATATGAGCCATCATGCGCGTCATTGAATGAGTTCGTGGCATGGGGTACATATGAGCCATCATCCGCGTCAGTGAATGAGATGGTGGCATGGGGTACATATGAGCCATCATCCGCGTCAGTGAATGAGTTGGTGGCATCGGGTACATATGAGCCATCATCCGCGTCAGTGAATGAGTTGGTGGCATCGGGTACATATGAGCCATCATCCGCGTCAGTGAATAAGATGGTGGCATGGGGTACATATGAGCCATCATCCGCGTCAGTGAATGAGATGGTGGCATGGGGTACATATGAGCCATCATCCGCGTCAGTGAATAAGATGGTGGCATGGGGTACATATGAGCCATCATCCGCGTCAGTGAATGAGATGGTGGCATGGGGTACATATGAGCCATCATCCGCGTCAGTGAATAAGATGGTGGCATGGGGTACATATGAGCCATCATCCGCGTCAGTGAATAAGATGGTGGCATAGGGTACATATGAGCCATCATCTGCAGTCAGTGAATGAGATGGTGGCATGGGGTACATATGAGCCATCATCCGTGTCAGTGAATGAGTTGGTGGCATCGGGTACATATGAGCCATCATCCGCGTCAGTGAATGAGTTCGTGGCATGGGGTACATATGAGCCATCATCCGCGTCAGTGAATGAGTTCGTGGCATGGGGTACATATGAGCCATCATCCGCGTCAGTGAATGAGTTGGTGGCATCGGGTACATATGAGCCATCATCCGCGTCAGTGAATGAGATGGTGGCATGGGGTACATATGAGCCATCATCTGCAGTCAGTGAATGAGATGGTGGCATGGGGTACATATGAGCCATCATCTGCAGTCAGTGAATGAGATGGTGGCATGGGGTACATATGAGCCATCATCTGCAGTCAGTGAATGAGATGGTGGCATGGGGTACATATGAGCCATCATCCGCGTCAGTGAATGAGTTGGTGGCATCGGGTACATATGAGCCATCATCCGCGTCAGTGAATGAGATGGTGGCATGGGGTACATATGAGCCATCATCCACGTCAGTGAATGAGTTGGTGGCATGGGGTACATATGAGCCATCATCCGCGTCAGTGAATGAGATGGTGGCATGGGGTACATATGAGCCATCATCCGCGTCAGTGAATGAGTTGGTGGCATGGGGTACATATGAGCCATCATCCGCTTCAGTGAATAAGATGGTGGCATGGGGTACATATGAGCCATCATCCGCGTCAGTGAATGAGATGGTGGCATGGGGTACATATGAGCCATCATCCGCGTCAGTGAATGAGTTGGTGGCATGGGGTACATATGAGCCATCATCCGCGTCAGTGAATGAGATGGTGGCATCGGGTACATATGAGCCATCATCCGCGTCAGTGAATAAGATGGTGGCATGGGGTACATATGAGCCATCATCCGCGTCAGTGAATGAGTTGGTGGCATCGGGTACATATGAGTTGGTGGCATCGGGTACATATGAGCCATCATCCGCGTCAGTGAATGAGTTGGTGGCATCGGGTACATATGAGCCATCATCCGCGTCAGTGAATGAGTTGGTGGCATTGGGTACACATGAGCCATCATCCGCGTCAGTGAATAAGATGGTGGCATAGGGTACACATTAGCCATCATCTGCAGTCAGTGAATTTCCATCTGTGTTACAACCCAATACTTAGCATAACCCTCCACAAGTGTTGTATTGTGAGTCTCGGGAGGATAGCTCAGGGGCAATGTGCTCGCTTTGCAAGCAAGACGACACAGAGCTAAACAGATTCGATCCCCGGGTCTGCGCTTAGAAACTTCTGTTTACATTTACAATTGGGGGTAATAGATCAAGCCCTGCTTGTTACATGCATGAGCGAAGCGGTACCGGCTCTGCCATTATGAGCATAGACCCACTTCCAGTCGCTCGTGGTGAGCAGGTCTCTTGAACCTAAGTTTCCTACAAGATAACCGGAAGAGAGTTACAATAGCACCATGTCATCTCACTCTTATTAAACTCACACAATCCCTTAGGTGCTCACTTGCATTATGGACATGCTTGGAATACTTTATTCAGTATAATGCGCAAGTGCCGCTCTATAGAGCCCAATGTGGCCCTGATTGCCAGCTGCACTTAACCTGACTGGATGAGCCACTAGTGAGGCCTTCTTTTACCAAGCAAGAGTGGGATACACATTTTCCCCTGCCCCATGCACCTCTTTTGGTGTGATGGAGAGGTCATGGGACCTAATATGTTCTGGTTTTTGCTCCTCGTGACTCAAACTTTGACCATGGTCACAGAAAAGAGCCTCTCGGTGGGCCGGCCAGGAGTGAACCAACTGCCGAGCTGGCAATGAATCTGTTCCCATTGTAACATCTGCAATTGTTTGTTGGCTTTGTGCTTTACTTTGTTGGAGCCTGCCAGCCAATGCATTTAACCTTAGCTGGCATCACATTAGCATCCAGAGCCCACACCCTCCTGTTCTAGTATGTTACAATTGATGCCAGACTAAAGCAAAATCTTCTAGTTGTGTGACCATCAAATGGGATGGTACCATGTTCCCTTGGCCAATGGACCGTGACAAATACCCACTGGCTACTGGTTGCAGCCAGTTAAAAACGTTATTTGTGGCCAGGGTTAGCAAGGGAGACAGCAGGGGTCTCGGCTGCGACCCCTAGCAACCCCCAAATGACGTCCCTGCAGGCCTTGGATATGGGAATATGGGAGAAAGGCGCGATGTTCTGGGCACGTTTCTGAGGCACGTGCATCTGTGCATGTGTGGAAGACTCTGGGCTACAGGAATGTGACAGAGTGTGACCCAGGGCTCAGGGCATGACAGAGTGTGACCCAGGGCTCAAGGCATGAAAGAGTGTGACCCAGGGCTCAGGGCATGAAAGCGTGTGACCCAGGGCTCAGGGCATGACAGAGTGTGACCCAGGGCTCAGGGCATGAAAGAATATGACCCAGGGCTCAAGGCATGAAAGAGTGTGACACATGGCTCAGGGCATGAAAGAGCGTCACTCAGGGCTCATGGCATGAAAGAGTGTGACCCAGGGCTCAAGGCAGGAAAGAGTGTCACCCAGGGCTCATGGCATGAAAGAGTGTGACCCAGGGCTCAAGGCATGCAAGAGTGTCACCCAGGGCTCAGGGCATGAAAGAGTGTGACCCAGGGCTCAGGGCATGAAAGAGTGTGACCCAGGGCTCAAGGCATGAAAGAGTGTGACCCAGGGCTCAGGGCATGAAAGAGTGTCACCCAGGGCTCATGGCATGAAAGAGTGTGACCCAGGGCTCAGGGCATGAAAGAGTGTTACCCAGGGCTCATCCCATGAAAGAGTGTGACCGAGGGCTCAAGGCATGAAAGAGTGTCACCCAGGGCTCAGGGCATGACAGAGTGTGACCCAGGGCTCAGGGCATGAAAGAGTGTGACCCAGGGATCAGGGCATGAAAGAGTGTGACCCAGGGCTCAGGGCATGAAAGAGTGTGACCCAGGGCTCAGGGCATGAAAGAGTGTGACCCAGGGCTCAAGGCATGAAAGAGTGTGACCCAGGGCTCATGGCATGAAAGAGTGTGACCCAGGGCTCAAGGCATGAAAGAGTGTGACCCAGGGCTCAGGGCATGAAAGAGTGTGACCCAGGGCTCAGGGCATGACAGAGTGTGACCCAGGGCTCAGGGCATGTCAAGGCATGAAAGAGCGTCACCCAGAGTTCATGGCAGGAAAGAGTGTGACCCAGGGCTCAGGGCATGAATGAGTGTGACCCAGGGCTCAGGGCATGAAAGAGTGTGAACCAGGGCTCAGGGCATGAAAGAGGGTGACCCAGGGCTCAGGGCATGACAGAGTGTGACCCAGGGCTCAGGGCATGAAAGAGTGTGACCCAGGGCTCAGGGCATGACAGAGTGTGACCCAGGGCATGAAAGAGTGTGACCCAGGGCTCAGGGCATGACAGAGTGTGACCCAGGGCTCAGGGCATGAAATAATGTGACCCAGTCCTCAGGGCATGAAAGAGTGTGACCCAGGGCTCAGGGCATGACAGAGTTTGACCCAGGGCTCAGGGCATGCAAGAGTGTGACCCAGGGCTCAGGGAATGAAAGAGTGTGACCCAGGGCTCAGGGCATGAAAGAGTGTGACCCAGGGCTCAGGGCATGACAGAGTGTGACCCAGGGCTCAGGGCATGAAAGAGTGTGACCCAGGGCTCAGGGCATGACAGAGTGTGACCCAGGGCTCAGGGCATGAAAGAGTGTGACCCAGGGCTCAGGGCATGACAGAGTGTGACCCAGGGCTCAGGGCATGAAAGAGTGTGACCCAGGGCTCAGGGCATGAAAGAGTGTGACCCAGGGCTCAGGGCATGAAAGAGTGTGACCCAGGGCTCATGGCATGAAAGAGTGTGACCCAGGGCTCAGGGCATGAAAGAGTGTGACCCAGGGCTCAGGGCATGAAAGAGTGTGACCCAGGGCCCAGGGCATGAACGAGTGTGACCCAGGGCTCAGGGCATGAAAGAGTGTGACCCAGGGCTCAGGGCATGAAAGAGTGTGACCCAGGGCTCAGGGCATGAAAGAGTGTGACCCAAGGCTCAGGGCATGAAAGAGTGTGACCCAGGGCTCATGGCATGAAAGAGTGTGACCCAGGGCTCAGGGCATGAAGGAGTGTGACCCAGGGCTCATGGCATGAAAGAGTGTGACCCAGGGCTCAGGGCATGAAGGAGTGTGACCCAGGGCTCAGGGCATGAAAGAGTGTGACCCAGGGCTCAGGGCATGAAAGGGTGTGACCCAGGGCTCAGGGCATGAAAGGGTGTGACCCAGGGCTCAGGGCATGAAAGGGTGTGACCCAGGGCTCAGGGCATGAAAGAGTGTGACCCAGGGCTCAGGGCATGAAAGAGTGTGACCCAGGGCTCAGGGCATGACAGAGTGTGACCCAGGGCTCAGGGCATGAAAGAGTGTGACCCAGGGCTCAGGGCATGAACGAGTGTGACCCAGGGCTCAGGGCATGAAAGGGTGTGACCCAGGGCTCAGGGCATGAAAGAGTGTGACCCAGGGCTCAGGGCATGAAAGAGTGTGACCCAGGGCTCAGGGCATGAAGGAGTGTGACCCAGGGCTCAGGGCATGTAAGAGTGTGACCCAGGGCTCAGGGCATGAAAGAGTGTGACCCAGGGCTCAGGGCATGAAAGAGTGTGACCCAGGGCTAATGGCATGAAAGAGTGTGACCCAGGGCTCAGGGCACGAAAGAGTGTGACCCAAGGCTCATGG
This sequence comes from Ambystoma mexicanum, assembly GCF_040938575.1. Lineage (NCBI taxonomy): Eukaryota > Metazoa > Chordata > Amphibia > Caudata > Ambystomatidae > Ambystoma > Ambystoma mexicanum. Next base: position 804,665,066 of record NC_090938.1, read on the forward strand.
CATGAATGAGTGTGACCCAGGGCTCAGGGCACGAAAGAGTGTGACCCAGGGCTCAGGGCATGAAAGAGTGTGACCCAGGGCTCAGGGCACGAAAGAGTGTGACCCAGGGCTCAGGGCACGAAAGAGTGTGACCCAGGGCTCAGGGCACGAAAGAGTGTGACCCAGGGCTCAGGGCACGAAAGAGTGTGACCCAGGGCTCAGGGCATGACAGAGTGGGACCCAGGGCTCAGGGCACGAAAGAGTGTGACCCAGGGCTCAGGGCATGACAGAGTGTGACCCAGGGCTCAGGCATGACAGAGTGTGTCCCAGGGCTCAGGGCATGAAAGGGTGTGACCCAGGGCTCAGGCATGACAGAGTGTGTCCCAGGGCTCAGGGCATGAAAGGGTGTGACCCAGGGCTCAGGGCATGAATGGGTGTGACCCAGGGCTCAAGGCATGAAAGAGTGTGACCCAGGGCTCAGGGCATGAAAGAGTGTCACCCAGGGCTCAGGGCATGAAAGAGTGTGACCCAGGGCTCAGGGCATGAAAGAGTGTCACCCAGGGCTCACAGCATGAAAGAGTGCGACCCAGGGCTCAGGGCATGAAAGAGTGTGACCCAGGGCTCACGGCATGAATGAGTGCGACCCAGGGCTCAGGGCATGAAAGAGTGTGACCCAGGGCTCAGGGCATGAAAGAGTGCGACCCAGGGCTCAGGGCATGAAAGAGTGTGACCTAGGGCTCAGGGCATGAAAGAGTGTCACCCAGGGCTCGGGGCATGAAAGGGTGTGACCCAGGGCTCGGGGCATGAAAGAGTGTGACCCAGGGCTCGGGGCATGAAAGAGTGTGACCCAGGGCTCGGGGCATGACAGAGTGTGACCCAGGGCTCAGGGCATGAAAGAGTGTGACCAAGGGCTCAGGGCATGACAGAGTGTGACCCAGGGCTCAGGGCATGAAAGAGTGTGACCCAGGGCTCAGGGCATGAAAGAGTGTGACCCAGGGCTCAGGGCATGAAAGAGTGTGACCCAGGGCTCAGGGCATGAAAGAGTGTCACCCAGGGCTCATGGCATGAAAGAGTGTGACCCAGGGCTCAGGGCATGAAAGAGTGTGACCCAGGGCTCAGGGCATGAAAGAGTGTGACCCAAGGCTCAAGGCATGAAAGAGTGTGACCCAGGGCTCATGGCATGAAAGAGTGTGACCCAGGGCTCAGGGCATGAAAGAGTGTGACCCAGGGCTCAGGGCATGAAAGAGTGTGACCCAGGGCTCAGGGCATGACAGAGTGTGACCCAGGGCTCAGGGCATGAAAGGGTGTGACCCAGGGTTCAGGGCATGAAAGGGTGTGACCCAGGGCTCAGGGCATGAAAGAGTGTGACCCAGGCCTCAAGGCATGAAAGAGTGTCACCCAGAGCTCAGGGCATGAAAGAGTGTGACCCAGGGCTCAGGGCATGAAAGAGTGTGACCCAGGGCTCAGGGCATGAAAGAGTGTGACCCAGGGGTCAGGGCTCAGGGCATGACAGAGTGTGACCCAGGGCTCAGGGCATGAAAGAGTGTGACCCAGGGCTCACGGCATGAAAGAGTGTGACCCAGGGCTCAGGGCATGAAAGAGTGTGACCCAGGGCTCAGGGCATGAAAGAGTGTGACCCAGGGCTCAGGGCATGACAGAGTGTGACCCAGGGCTCAGGGCATGAAAGAGTGTGACCCAGGGCTCAGGTCATGAAAGAGTGTGACCCAGGGCTCAGGGCATGAAAGAGTGTCACCCAGGACTCAGGGCATGAAAGAGTGTCACCCAGGGCTCAGGGCATGAAAGAGTGTCACCCAGGGCTCACGGCATGAAAGCGTGTCACCCAGGGCTCAGGTCATGAAAGAGTGTGACCCAGGGCTCAGGGCATGAAAGAGTGTGGCCCAGGGCTCAGGGCATGAAAGAGTGTGACCCAGGGCTCAGGGCATGAAAGAGTGTGACCCAGGGCTCAGGGCATGAAAGAGTGTAACCCAGGGCTCAGGGCATGAAAGAGTGTGACCCAGGGCATGAAAGAGTGTGACCCAGGGCTCAGGTCATGAAAGAGTGTGACCCAGGGCTCAGGGCATGAAAGAGTGTGACCTAGGGCTCAGGGCATGAAAGAGTGTGACCCAGGGCTCAGGGCATGAAAGAGTGTGACCCAGGGCATGAAAGAGTGTGACCCAGGGCTCAGGGCATGAAAGAGTGTGACCCAGGGCTCAGGGCATGAAAGAGTGTGACCCAGGGCTCAGGGCATGAAAGAGTGTCACCCAGGGCACAGGTCATGAAAGAGTGTGACCCAGGGCTCAGGGCATGAAAGAGTGTGGCCCAGGGCTCAGGGCATGAAAGAGTATGACCCAGGGCTCAGGGCATGAAAGAGTGTGGCCCAGGGCTCAGGGCATGAAAGAGTGTGACCCAGGGCTCAGGGCATGACAGAGTGTGACTCAGGGCTCAGGGCATGAAAGAGTGTGACCCAGGGCTCAGGGCATGAAAGAGTGTCACCCAGGGCTCAGGGCATGAAAGAGTGACCCAGGGCTCAGGGGATATACGGGAGACCTGAGCTCTTGGAATGTGGGAGATCCAAGCTCTTAGAATGTGTGCGTGTGACCCAGGGCTCAGGGGATATGTGGGAGACCTGAGCTCTTCGAATGTGTGAGTGTCACCCAGGGCACAGGGGATATGTGGGAGACCTGAGCTCTTAGAATGTGTGAGTGTCACCCAGGGCTCAGGGGATATGTGGGAGACCTGAGCTCTTAGAATGTGTGAAAGTCACCCAGGGCTCAGGGGATATGTGGAAGACCTGAGCTCTTGGAATGTGTAAGACCCGAGCTCTTAAAATGTGTGAGTGTGACCCAGGGCTCAGGGGATACGTGGGTACCCTGAGCTCTTAGAATCTGTGAGTGTGACCCAGGGCTCAGGGAATATGTGGGAGACCTGAGCCCTTAGAATTTGTGAGTGTCACCCAGGGCTCAGGGGATGTTAGGCAGAATCCTGGGCAGTGCCCTTAGGACCACCACACAAGATTAAGACTACAGGTGGTAGTACAATTTCACCTTTGGTACAAGCCTGTACTACACAGTTAGAGTGGTAGCAGTAGCGGAGCAGCCAGACTTATCTCAAGAGCAAATGAGCAGTAGTAGAGATTACACAAAGGACCACAATTACTGTGACTCAAGCAAACACTGACTCAAGGTTTTTGGTTAAAAAATAAAAGTACATTTATTTTTAGACCATCTGTTCACAAAACACTTCACTTCTATTAAATTAAAACCACACTTCAAATACACTACACACAACCAATCCCCCTTTTGCAGAACAATTCAAGGTAAGTATCTTTGGATTTGACAGACCGGTGTTGTGAAATAAAGACGTTACCGGGGGTTGTTACACTTCACTTTTTGACAGTAATGATAGTTCGGTCTTACGAAAGAGAAGCGTACCCGCGAGAAGAAATGTTACCGTAGTCAAACAAATTTAGCACATGAATTAACACAAGAGAGTTGGGGTCCAAAATCATAGGCAATACCTTTGTCAAGCAGTTAGAATCAAGAGACACTTTCTAAAACGTAGATAAAAGTCAATAGGCCTGCGCCAGTGCCAATGGGACAGGGGTCCTGTTGTCGAGGATCACAAGGTTAGAACAGTTCACGATTCGAGATTGCCAGGAGTACTTAGATATTGTCAAAAGGGAAGCAAAAGTTATAAGAGGGAAGGAAGATAAGGACAAGCCTTTGGTGAGGCGAAAAGGGTTCACCCTAGTTCCTCGAAGTCGGACACAGTACCTTATTCAAAGTGAAGAAGAGCTGGTGCTGCGGCAGTTGTTCCTGAAGCTTCAGTCGTGGGGACAAGAAGGAGGATGTCTGGAGCGATCTGCACTACTCAGGGATGAAGCCAGCAGCAGCAAAGCAACAGTGAATAAAAGGTGCACTCCTTTAAACAGGAGAGGCTCTTCAAATGGCTATCCGGACCACTACAGCTGTGTGCAGCGATTTCAACCAAGAAGAGGATCCTCTGCCTGTGGAAGGTGAGCTGGTTGATCCCACCAGGCTCAAGGGACGAAGACTCCGGACTGGATCTTCTCTTGTCGTTGAAGGGTAGATAGCTCAGGACTGCAGCAGGGCTTCACCGGGACTCGGGAGTTGCAGCAGCCATCTTCTTCTCCACTTCTCTTAGGTTCCTTGCAGTCCCAGTGGCGACTCTGACTTCCAGCCCAAGAGTCCTGCTTTTTATGCCAAAATCCCCCATTCACACAGCCTGGCTGTCAATCACTCAGCAGGGGTGTTGTTCAGCCCGGACAACCACCTCAGCCAATCAACACAAAGTGCAACTCGGGTCTCCAAGGAGACCCTGTGCAGGGGGTGACTAAACCCCTCCCTCACATTCAGCCCACCTAGACGCCCATACGCCAAAGGAGGGCTTCTGGACAGAAGCCCACCAAAGGTCGGCAAACAAAAGAGGCAAACCTGGTTTGCCGCGCAAAGTAAAACACAAGAAGGACTTTAAAAAAAAGAAATGGCGATAAAACCCAACCGAAGCCAAAATAAAAAGTATTTGGTCAAGCGGGTTTAAGTTCGAGGCTAATGCAATAGCCTAAAACAGTACCACGTTTATATAGTATAATCGCGGTAGAAAAGTTAGGGTAGATACCAGTGCCACCAGCCAAGTCTTAGTGTTAAGAGAGCAAAATAAAGCTTAGAGAGGCACAGACAAAAAGGAGTAGTAACTAACCCTTTTCCAATAATCCATGGAAGATGGGGTGTAATGGGTCTGTAGTTTAAAGTGACTCTATAAAGTTAATGGCAACTTTACATGTTTCTGGGCGACAGTAGTCGGCCCCAGAAAAATGGAGTCAGTGGTAAGTCTCAAAGACAACCCTGTGTCACTGCACTGAAGGTGCTGTGTAACACACACAAAAAGTGGGGCTCATGGAGTGATGTAGCTCCAGAGCCCAAGATTACACAAACAGTAGACATGCCAAAACACATGTAAGAGTGGGAAAAAGGCTCACACTCTTACCAGGTGGAAAAAATAAACCCCAGAAATCCAGCAAAGCTGCTGAGGAACTCACTAGGTAAGGGAAATTAGCCATAAATGAGAATTCTTCCTAACAGGGGATATGTGGGAGACCGGAGCTCTTGGAATGTGTGAGGCCTTATCACTTAGAATGTGTGAGCGTGACCCAGGGGTCAGGGTATATGTGGGAGACCGGAGCTCTTGGAATGTGTGAGTGTGACCCAGGACTTGGGGGATATGTGGGAGACCTGAGCCCTTGGAATGTGTGAGACCCGAGCTCTTAGAATGCATGAGTGTGACCCAGGGCTTGGCGGAAATGTGGGAGACCAGAGCTCTTGGCATGTGTGAGACCTTTTCTCTTATAATGTGTGTATGTGTGACCCAGGGCTTAGGGGCGTATGTGGGAGACCGGAACTCTTGGAATGTGGGAGACCTGAGCTCTTAGAATTTTTGAGTGTGACCCAGCGCTTAGGGGATATGTGGGAGACTGGAGCTCTTGGAATGTGTGAGTGTGATCCAGGGCTCAGGGGAAGTATGGGAGACCAGAGCTCTTGGAATGTGTGAGTGTGACCCAGGGCTTGGGGGATATATGGGAGACTATAGCTCTTGGAATGTATGAGTGTGACTCAGGGCTCAGGGCATGTGTGGGAGACCAGAGTTCTTGGAATGGGTGAGTGTGACCCAGGGCTTGGGGGATATGTGGAAGACTATAGCTCTTGGAATGTATGAGTGTGACCCAGGGCCAAGGGGACATGCGGGAGACTGGGGCTCCTGGAATGTGGGAGACCTGAGCTCTTAGAATCTTTGAGTGTGACCCAGGGCTCAGGGGAGATGTGGGAGACCGGAGCTCTTGGAATGTGTGAGTGTGACCCAGAAGGCTCAGGGGATAAGTGGGAGACCTAAGCTCTGGGAATGTGTGAGTGTGACCCAGGACATGGGGGATATGTGGGAGCCCTGAGCCCTTGGAATGTGTGAGACCCGAGCCCTTAGAATGTGTGAGTGTGACACAGGGCTTGGGGGATATGTGGGAGACTGTAGCTCTGGGAATGTATGAGTGTGACCCAGGGCTCAGGGGATATGTGGGAGACCGGAGCTCTTGGAATGTGTGAGGCCTTATCTCTTAGAATGTGTGAGCGTGACCCAGGGGTCAGGGTATATGTGGGTGACCTGTGCCCTTGGAATGTGGGAGACCCGAGCTCTTAGAATGTGTGAGAGTGGCTCCCCTGGGCCAGGGGTATGTGGATATGTGGGATATGTGGGAGACCGGAGCTCTTGGCATGTGTGAGACCTTATCTCTTAGAATGTGTGTGTGTGTGTGTGTGTGTGTGACCCAGGGCTTAGGGGATATGTGGGAGACCGGAGCTCTTGGTATGTGTGAGTGTGACCCAGGGCTCAGGGGATACGTGGGAGACCGGAGCTCTTGGAATGTTTGATTGTGACCCAGAGCTCAGGGGATATGTGGGAGACCAGAGTTCTTGCAATGTGTGAGTGTGATGCAAGGCTTGGGGGATATGTGGGGGACCTGAGCTCTTAGAATCTTTGAGAGTGTGACCCAGGGCTCAGGGGAGATATGGGAGACCGGAACTCTTGGAATGAGTGAATGTGACCCAGAGGGCTCAGGGGATATGTGGGAGACCGGAGCTCTTGGAATGTGTGAGTGTGAGCCAGGACTTGGGGGATATGTGGGAGACCGGAGCTCTTGGAATCTGTGAGTGTGACCCAGGGCTCAGGGGATATGTGGGAGACCTGACCCCTTAGAATGTGTGAGTGTGACCCAGGGCTTGGGGGATATGTGGGAGACCGTAGCTCTGGGAATGTATGAGTGTGACCCAGGGCTCAGGGGATATGTGGGAGACTGGAGCTCTTTGAATGTGTGAGGCCTTATCTCTTAGAATGTGTGAACGTGACCCAGGGGTCAGGGTATATGTGGGTGACCTGAGCCCTTGGAATGTGGGAGACCCGAGCTCTTAGAATGTGTGAGCGTGACCTTGGGCACAGGGGATATGTGGGAGACCTAAGCTCTTGGAATGTGTGAGTGTGACCCAGGGCTTGGGGGATATGTGGGAGACCGCAGCTCTGGGAATGTATGAGTGTGACCCAGGGCTCAGGGGATATGTGGGAGACTGGAGCTCTTTGAATGTGTGAGGGCTTATCTCTTAGAATGTGTGAGCGTGACCCAGGGGTCAGGGTATATGTGGGTGACCTGAGCCCTTGGAATGTGGGAGACCCGAGCTCTTAGAATGTGTGAGCGTGACCTTGGGCACAGGGGATATGTGGGAGACCTAAGCTCTTGGAATGTGTGAGTGTGACCCAGGGCTTGGGGGATATTTGGGAGACCATAGTTCTCGGAATGTATGAGTGTGACCCACGGCTCAGGGGATATGTTGGTGACCGGAGCTCTTGGCATATGTGAGACCTTATCTCTTAGAATGTGTGTGTGTATGACCCAGGGCTTAGGGGATATTTGGGAGACCGGAGCTCTTGGAATGTGTGAGACCTGAGCTCTTAGAATCTTTGAGTATGACTCAGAGCTCACGGGATATGTGGGAGACCGTAGCTCTGGGAATGTATGAGTTTGACCCAGGGCTCAGGGGATATATGGGAGACCGGAGCGCTTGGCATGTGTGAGAACTTATCTCTTAGAATGTGTGTGTGTCTGTGTGTGACCCAGGGCTTAGGGGATATGTGGGAGACCGGAGCTCTTGGAATGCTTGACAGACCAGGGCTCTGGAATGTGTGAGTGTGACCCAGAGCTCTGGGGATATGTGAGAACCCTGAGCTCTTAGAATGTGTGAGTGTGACCCAGGGCTCAGGGGATATAGTGGAGATCAGGGCTGTAGAATGTGTGAGTGACGCTGGGCTGTACTTGATCCTCCACAGGAGCTGCTGAACTCCACTGTTACTTCTGTGGATTTCAGCTCCAGATACTCTAAAAGGAAGGCAGGCCACACAATCTAACCACCCCTTGTAGGAAGCTTTTTGCCCCATTTACAGCAGTGACCTCCCCCTTCATCGAAATGAAATGTCCTGCTTTAGAAAAGTGATCCGCCACCACAAGAATAGCCGTACAACCTTTATCTTTGTGCAAATCTGCTATGAAATCTAACAGAATTGTATTCCACAGGCATGGTGGAATTGGAAGAGGATTCAGTAGCCCTTAGGGTTTGCAATTCCCTCCTTTATTTCTTGCACACACTTCACAGGTTTTCACAACATTTCTAACATCTTTCCTTGTGCTTTTCCACCAGAATTGTCTCTGAACAAGTTCCAAAGACTTGCAATGTCCCGGATGACCTGCAAGAACTGATTCATGACATTCTCTCGTAATTCTTCTGTTGGAAAGTACACCATGGAATCTACTTTCGAAATTCCATTTACCACACTACGTACTGGATCTTGAGTGGCCCACTTTAATATTTGTTCCATGGTCATGCTTCCTTTCACTTCATTCAGCAAACCTCTACTCTTTTCTTCAACAGCTGAAACGAACTTTTCTACCGAAATCACAGGGATTGATGTCTGTTCTTCAAAACGTAGACTTCCCGGAAATTGCCTAGGAAGGCCGTCCGCCTTCCCATTTTACCACCCAGGCTTAAATATAATGACAAAATCGAAATCTGAAAAAAACAAAGACCAACATAACTGTTGCGGCATCAAAGTTTTTGTTGACTTCAAAAATAATAAATCACAATTGTTTGTTAATATTGTAACTGAGTGTCTTGCACTCACCAAATAATGACGCCATTCCTGCAAGGTGATCTTAACTGCCAACATTTCTTTATCCGTGATAGCGTAGTTCAATTTCACAAGTAGCAATTTTCTTGAAAAATAAGCAACAGGATGCAATTGACCGGTTTTCATGTGTCTTTGAGACAGGACTGCCCCCATGGCCACATTAGAAGCATCTGCCTCCATGAAGAATGGCTGAGTTACTTCTGGATGTAGTAGAATGGGACCAGTAATGAAACCTTCCTTTAATCATCCAAAAGCCTTCTCTACTTCCTTGGACCGTGTAAACCTTACTCCCTTCTTCAATTGAGGAATAATAGGGCTTACTTTTAAAGAGAAGTCCTTGATGAACCTTCTGTCAAAGTTAGCAAATGGATGGCCATTCACGTACAGCAGCTACCTTATGCGTTTTCCATTTCTAGACTACCAGGTGAAATCACAAAACCCCACAAACTCAACTACCTCTGTATGAAACTGGCTCTTCTGTAGTTTTGCAAACAGCTGATTTCCCCTCCATATCTGAAGAACCTTCCTGGCATGTTCTTGGGGCTCCTCAAGATTGGGTGAATAAATCAAGATGCCATCTATATATACTATCCCAAACATGTCCCAAAACTCCCTCAAAACGTGTAACTGGAAAGCAGCTGGGGCATTACATGAACCAAAGGGCATAACTAAATATTTGAAGATGCCAAACTTGGTTTGAAAGGTGGTCTTCCATTTGTCCCCTGACAAGATGATAGGCCCCCTTTCAAATCTAGCTTGGTGCTCCTTGACTCTGATCGAGCATTACTGACATTAATGTGAGGGGATAGCGATTCTTGATGGTAATTCTATTAGGTGCTCGATAATCAATCCAAGTTCTTAGGGTCTTATCTTTTTTAGGCACAAGAAATAAAGGAGAAGACACTGGTAACTGAGAGTGCCAAATAAAACCCTTACTCAGATTTTCATCAAGGTATTCCCTCAAGTTATAATTTTCGCCTTGAAGGCATATATCCTACTGGAAGGGATGGGTGCCCAACCTCAAAATCTAGCTGGCGGTCATAGTTCCTATGAGGGGGTAACTCGCCAGCTTCAACCTCATCAAATACATCCCAGAACTCTCCGTAACAATCAGATAATATTGCAGTAATAGCACCTATAGTCCTATCAACTTCTCTTCCTTCAGCCAAACAGCAACCTACTGAAACTGCCTTATGTTCCTATTCTTAACTCCCTAGACAATGTTGCTGTCAAAACAGAGACTCAAAACTCACCTCTCTTTTTTCTCAATCAATTCTAGGGTTGTTTAACGTTAAGTAACTAAACAAGGCATTCCAAAAATGAGCATCAATTGAGGGGCATCTATTAATTCAAAAATCATTTCCTCCTTATGTCCACCCACCAACTCCACCACAAACTGTTGAGCTCCATGTGTAATGGGCCCAGATGAGAGTTGAGTGCCGTCAACCACTCTAACCTGCTCCACTCTATCTTTAGGTTCTAGAGGTATGCCGAACATACGTGCTAAACCCAATTCATAAAATGTCTTGTTGCCCCAGAATCAATCATAGCAGGCCCTGAACCCTTCAATTTATCTTCCACAAACAAGGATACATTTACAGTTATATGGGGTACAGCAGTCTGAATCGAATGTGCCACATGTTGTGGTCGACTACTTGCAGGCTGGAATCTCCACGTAATCCTTGGAAAATCCTTTAAAACATGTCCCCCCTTTCTGCAATACAGACAAAGACCATCCTTAACTCTGTTTTGCTTCTCCACACTGGTTATGGGACCTATAGGATTTCCCCCAGAACATTTGATGGGAAAAGAGGGTGGTCTAGCTGGCATCATCCCTACCCTTACCTCTGCTCTGTGGTCTGGGAATCCCACCTTCCTGTGATCTGATCTTCTCTTGTTCAACCGAAAATCCACTTGCATAACTAGGTTAATTAATTCCTCACAAGTGGTAAGGTGATTTACTATAACTGCCAGAGCATCCTTTATTTCATCTTTTAAGCCTCTGTAAAACAAAGAGGCTCTTTTTTTCCTCCAGCCAGCCACTCTCTAAAATCAGGGACTTAAATTGCATGATATACGCCACCAAATCTCTACATCCTTGTTTTAATTCCAGTAATTCTCCATCAACCTCCTGTGATACCTTTCACCTCTCAAACATCTTTCCAATTCTTCTTTAAACCTAGTAAAGTCTCTCAAAACAGGACCACCCTGACTTATTACTGAAACCGACCAAGCTGCCAGTTCCCCTGTAAGGTAAGTCCATATTCTTGAACCTTGATAATATGCAGTACCACTTTTTGTCCCTATCTATCCGCAGAATGGCATTGCCATAATAAACAATCTTGGACCCAATAACTGGACAGACTCAAAGAATATGACAAAGTACTACTTTATTATCAATTCAATAAAGTAGGGCAATCTGGCGAGCAACTAATTGTAGTTCACGCACTCACAATTACATTAAAGGTACACAAAGGCTTTATGTCTCAAAATGCACCAGCTATGATATCACCCTACGTGACAAATAATAAAACCTATTGGACAAGGGGATTGGTTAGGGGAACATGTCTACTTATAGAAACTATAAGTGTTAGTAACTTAGTTGGCTGCCCCTTGTCTGGCAGGCAAACCTCAAACTTTCCTCTAACTACGTATAATACAGATTATAGCAGCATACCAGTAGTGGATTGGCCCATGCAACATTGCATGGTCATCGTCACATAGGCCCTCATGATAGGTTGGCATACTAGCATACTCTGCCAACCTTGGACACTTGGCTCACTAGCAGCACATAAGTAAAACGAAACTCAGATGCAGAAAACAACATCAGACCACTGCCCATTTGTCCAATTAGTTCTATCACTCCTCATAAACCAAGCCTTTAGCCAACGCTTTTCCTCTGTACTTGACCTGTGGATGTTCTCTTCTATGGAACTTTAAGGGGAGTTGAGGTACATCATTACCTTTGGCCTGGTCTTATGACTAGGCATTGTTTTCTGGTTTTACACCACGTGTGAAGAGATCACGATTTTGTCCATTTCGCCTTTTATTTTGTGTTTTTTGATTGAATTATTTCAACTTTCATTACCCTCTTCGGCCATTAGAGACTTAGTTGCTCCGTCTCACATATGCTTTGCCGCATTTTTAATTGACAATACTTGGCATCCGCAAATGTTCGCGCATTTACTTAATCTAAGAGAAATAGGTCCTGCGTATATTGCTTATCGTTGGTAACTACCTTTTTACCCTTCAGTAGCTTTACCCTAACCCAAGTTTAAAAAATAGTTTCAGCAAAAATCTGACACAGAGCCGAACCTGCGGCACAAAAATATTCTACCCATAGAGCTTCCTTTTTACCCTTGCCCAATTCCTTAGTCGGGCTTCACACTCAGTCACCATACTTGTCTATACCGCAATTACCTCACTTCACTATTTACTTCAATTCTACTTCTCACTCATACAGAGAAGACAGCATCTTATCGAAAAACACTCAGCTGGGGCACTATCTCTGAGATATCCCCACAACTCGAGCATAGGAGGGGCGCAGTGCTTTCTACTACAACACCATTGCTCTCGTTTCTCTCTCTCTTTTCTTCTATCTCTCTCATCACTAGTATGGTCTTTTCTACTACAAGACCAGATTTTCCTGACTACAGGAAGTTTCCCCTTCACTACTTCGACCAACCAAGAAGACCGAGGCGAGGGCACCACCCGCACAGCCGATACTCCATAAAGACTTCCATGGCTATAATTTAGAAAGATATCTACGGTTGGACTTACCATAAAATGCCTCACACATTTTAGGCAATGGCTCCAGCCAATCAGATAAGCAATCTTAAGAGTATCAAGACAACCCCCACGGTGAGCGTGCCGGGTAGGATACCACCTCACACCTCTAAAATAATAAACTAGGTAATGAAATATATACAAGGGACTTACAACACAGAACAGTTCAATCACTCTGTCAAAACATCCACCTTTCCAATCCCTGCAACCTCGACTAATTCCAAATCCTGTATTCCAGTTCCGCCCTTACAAAGCCCCTTAATCAAAAAGAAACAACCCTATTTCCCTCCTTGCTTTCCCTCAAAAGTACACTCGCATGACCTGAAGCACTCTGATGTGGCACTCCATCAAGTTGTCCTGCACAGCTGGACCATGGCACCACGCCTCTGGGGAGCAGATGAACCTTTATCCATTATGGTACCCGTCGACCTCACGTCCACAGAAGACTGGTCCCCGCAGTGAGGTGCTGCAGCAGAGTGGTGCAGACAGAAGTCCCCCAATTTCTCGGAAAGCCTCCTGTGATCCCTTTGTGGTCACCAAATGTTTAAGTGAAGACCCCTAATTACCTCAGCCCAAACCGGGGTCCACCACCTGAGGAACGAGTGCACACTTTGTACATAAAGCAAGGTTTATTGTACAAAAATCCAGGGGAGAAGTTAGATGGTACTATCTGGCCAAACACACCCAAGTCTCAATGAACTACATCAATTGATCCATTTATATATATTTTAGAAATAGTTGAAAACACTCCCAAATACTGTATTACCACCCACCCCTCAAACATGATTGGACAAAACATTTACAAAGAAAATCCCATCTTTTCCAAATTCATTCCTTCTCATTGGTCATTGACAATCTTTACGAACATCTTCAAATCGTTTTCGAAGTCTGCCTTTGCTGAGGATTGGTCCGTGGTAGGTTGTGACATCATGGTACAATGAAACATTCACATATAGCATGATACATTACTTAGTAACAACTGGCCTATAGCTTTTTAACCTTAAGTGTGATTGAACATGGTCTGCTCGGATATTTAAGCAAAATGAGGAAGGGCTGAACAAACAGGTTCTCTTTGAGCTACAGATTGCAATGTCATCCGCCCCAGACTCCTGGCTCCTCTAATTTATGCAACCACTAGTCCAACACGTAAAGTCTCTAGATTCACCCTGAGAAAACAATTGCACACCTGACACCCTGGCTCTGGGCCCCATCTTTATTGCCGGCCCAACAAATGGCCAAACCCCTCCATGCGACCCCTCTTCCTCCGTCAACCCCCAAGTCCAAAAAAAACAGAATGTCTCTGCTATCTAAAATTCATCATGCAACTGCTAACTGCAAAGTCCAATTAAACACACAAAACCCCACTGTATGCAGATGTATATAACTCGTAATTAATCTCCTTTTATATGTTTCGCCTTGTGTATGCCTTATAAATATTATTCCCTCTTTACCACAGGGTTTCAGGGCAGGATTCCGTCCACATGTGCATGGAAGCCCTCTCTGTCTCCCAATTTCCATGTACCTCCGAGCACCCTGTGTATAGATTGTGTTCATGTTACATTTGTGGATTTAACATGGTCTCTTTCTACGAGCGGGCAAATCTAATATGTATCAATTCTAACAAACTGTAACACTAAAAGTAACCTATCCCATCCATATTTAACTACGCGCCCAGTTCACCGCCACCCCCGTCATCAATACCACACATGCAACCTGAATCCCTCATAATCATGAGGACTCTTCCTGACCACTACAACATTATTTATAGTGCACACCCACCTGCGCTCACCTAAGCTCCTGCTCTGAGGGAGGGTATAAGAGCCGGCCATGCCCCCCAAACACCTAGATATGTGCGGTCCCCACATGCCCACCCTAAAGAATATCTCCCCTCCAGGAGGGAGGGTGGAGCATGACAGCAGCTAGAAAGATGTACTAAGTGAAATGAAGACTACTTGTAACTAATCAGGCCATTATCCCTTCCTCCATCTCCCCTGCCACAGTCATTAGCAGCATGAGGATGGAATGGGCTAGGCCTGGGAGATATAGAGGAACAAGGGAGCCACACAGTCTTAGTGGATGCAGATCCCATTGTCAACCTCTATTTAAATATTGTAATCACAAAGACGATGGGTCCAGAACTACCTTACTGCAGGTGCCACCCCTGTCAGCAACATTTAGCATGCATTGTTGGGAATTCCCACTTGGCTGCCCTGCAGACATCACGGAGAGCACCTGTTTTGCAGGCAAGCAACTGTGACCACATCCTGCAGTCAACCAGCCTTGGATTAGGAGAGGCAGAGGAACCTCTGAAAGTTCATAGGCCACAGAAAAAAACAATCCTGATCCAGCGCCTCAGGGGGGAACTGGAGGGTTTCTTCCCTCTACCTGCTTGGCACAAAATGCACAAATTTCTGGACACCCAGAGACCACAGGAGAGGGATGGAAAGCCCAAGATGACATATGGACACCCACCCCTTTCCCCGGATTTCAGCAAAAGTGAAAATGTGGGTGTGTGTTTGTGGGTTTGTGGCTTTGCGTATTTATTTTATTGATTTATTTTTACATTAATTAAGCGCACAAAACCCAAGGGCATCAAGGCACTGTTACAACCAGGTACTTTTACATTGTGGAAAAGAAGGAAGGAAAGGAACAAGTAGCCGAGGGTAAAGTGACTTAGGGCCCCAGGTAAAGAGGCAAGTTTTCAGGGCTTTTCTGCAGTCCCAGTATGATTGTTCCGCCCTCAGATGCGGCTACGGAGGGAAACCGTCACTTCAACTTTTGGCTCGCTTAGATATGGGCAGGACGTAGGCTCTCCTGACAGGTCTGGAGGACTGAGCTTTAACAAATCTTAGGGACAGGTAAGGCAGTGCCGAGTTGGAAAGGCATCGGTGCCTAATCAAGAGTGTCTTAAAGATGATCCTTTCCTTGACTGGCAGCCAGTGGGCCTTTCTTTTGGCTCGGATATGTGCTCTCTTTGGGGGATGTTAAGAGCCCCTCGGATGGCACTGTTCTGGATCACGTGTAATTTATTAATGTTGTGTGAGGATGTGTCGGCAAAGAGGAAGTTGCAAAAAGCCAGTCTAGCTCTGATGATGGCTCTCGCTATGGTGAGGCAGTTGGGAAGGGCAAGGAAAGATCTGACGGCAGTGATAAGCTTCATCGTGTAGGCAGCGGAAGTCACAATGGCATTGACCTGGCGTGTCAGGGAGAGTGCAAGTAGACACCTAGGGTCTTTACTGAGGTGGAGACTGGTATCAGAGGATTGTCTATGCTAACGTTTGCATATTAGGTGCAGAGGTTTTCATGACTGACTCAGGCCCGACTGTCAGGATCTCTGTCTTTCATCGTTTAAGCACAGGCCATTGGCTGCCACCCATGCCTGGATAGCTGAATAGATTGTGTTCAGGGAGTGGGAGTCTTCCATGTAGTTACCAGTAAGGGGTAGCAGAATTTGCGTATCATCGACATTGTTAGTGTAGGAGATGCAGATGAAGTACAGGAAGTCGAAAAGGGATTTGGTGAATATGTTGTATAATGGAGCCTGGGGGCACTCCGCTTGAGATGGGGGCACAAGCAACTTCTGAGAAGACACTTATTGTACTGTCAGCCAGGAATGTGGCGACCCAGGACGTGGCTTCCTCTGAAAAATTGGCTGCTGAGCTAAGGTGGCGGTAGAGAATTTTATGGTCAACCTGGTCAAAGGTAGCAGAGCGTGTGTTTCCTATACAATTCCACACCGTTTCACCAATATGCATCATATTTTGCACAGTCACCTGTTAGAACCCTCCGGACATTACTGGCTACATGACATCTGTACACCCCACCCCTTTCCCTGGATTTCAGCAAAGGTTTGCCACAAAGTTGGGTTTAAGAGGAGCATACCATTTGATTAGAGTTTGTGAAGGTGATGAGTGGAACACCGCCTTTAAGACAAAATGTGGACTATTTGAATATTTAGTGATGTCCTTTGGTTTGTGCAATGCCCAGCGCCTTTCCAGTTGTTTATCAATTAGGTCTTACGAGAATGTTTTGATGTGTTCGTAATGGATTAAATAGACGATACCTTGATTTAATCTCCAGATGAAATTCAACACCAGGAACATGTGAGAAAGGTTTTGCGGAAATTGCACAAACACAATCTTTTTGCTAAGTTGGAAAAGTCGCAATTCCATATTAACGTGATGGAATTTTCAGGATTTGTAATTTCGCCGCAAAGACTGGAAATGGATGCTCGAAAAGTGCAGGCAGTAGCTAATTGACAGTCTCCAAATTGTGTGAAAGAGGTACAGAGTTTTTTTTAGGATTTGCGTATTTTTATCGGTGATTTATTAAGGATTTGTGTCATAAATTATTATAAAATTCGACCAAACTGTCTTTTTTTCTGATCTATATGTATAAAAGTGAAAATGTGTGGGTTTGTGGCAAAACGTATGTTCCCTATACAATTCCACACCATTTCTCCAATCTGCACCACATTTGTATTCCCCCCCCCCCCCTGCCGTCTCCATGCACCGACGGCCCAGCCATGTGTGCATCAGATACAGGCTGGCGTCCATCAGCTCGCCATACCTAATTACACAGGCTTGGCACTTAGCTTTCCTGTTATTGGCCTGTTGCAAATCGAATATCCTGGTCATCTGGTCTAGCCACTTCCTTTTATGGGGGGGGGGGGCTATCTCTGCTTTCCAACCAAGTAAGGCCTTTCTAGCTGGGAACTCTGCAATTTAAACAATTGGGCATGTCTGGGACTCCTCATGCCAATCCTGGCTCTGAAAGCCAAAGCTTGCCACCAGTGGTGACGAAGGGATTATACAGTTGTCTAGCCAGGCCCTGTAGGCCTCAAAACGGTAGTATGATGGGGCATGACCAGAAGATGTGCCCAATAGTGCCCACCCCATCCGCATTTCCTCCAACAACGAGGGGAGCAACCTCGACCCATGGCGTAAAGTTTAGCAGGTGTAATAAGCTCTATGGCTTAGTTTGTACCGCATTACTCTATGCCGCAGGGTACAGGACACGTGGCGGATAGTGCCAAAAGCCTCGTATGTGGCTTCTGTACAGAGTGGAACGTTTATGTCCTCCAACCAGCTCTCCACTAACGCAGTGTTCCTATTTAAGTTCTGTGTTATGCAGAAGTCATGGAAAGTCTGCAGCGTAGGAAATTCTGATGTGTCTCGTCCAAAGTCAGCTTTGCAGGCTGTCGGCACCCTAGCCCTGGTTGTCGCGGTGGTAGGTTTGGTTATGACTGAGTGTACAGGCAGATAAATCAGCCAGCCTGAGGCCCCTAGGCCTAGTATGTCTTTCCCGCCTTGGAGCGGTTGAATCCTCTGTTCATCACAGAGATCCAGGATATGTATGTCTCCACAATGTGTGTGCTGATGGTGGCTGATTCTAGGGATAATAGAACTCTGACGCAGATCCACGGCGGGATTACGCCTGGCTCCGTGCCTGTAAGGGCACGCATGCGATGCCATCACACCAGTGTGGGGCCCACAACAGGGTGGAGCTTTATCCCACTAGGGTGCCAACCGGTTGGGAAGACTAGTATCTCCTGTGGTGAGAATAGGCCCATTACCCGCAGCTCTCTTTCCCGCCAGCTGGTGACGTCTGTGTCATTCAGACATCGTTTGGCCCAGGCGACTTGCGCTGCCGTATACTAGGTAGGCCACAATGGGACGGCTAAGCCCCAATGGGTTTCGTTTTCCAGATCAGTCTGAGTCCTCTGAACCATAACTGGATAGTTTAGGATTCTAAGGGCAGAGAGATCGACTTATCCGAATTAACGCAGTGGCCTGCCACAGGCTTATATTCCAAAAGAATATTCTAAGTTCTGGGTAAGGAGCATGAGCAATTGCTGGCGTGAAGCAGAATGTTGTCTGCGTGGAGGGAT
This sequence comes from Ambystoma mexicanum, assembly GCF_040938575.1. Classification (NCBI taxonomy): domain Eukaryota; kingdom Metazoa; phylum Chordata; class Amphibia; order Caudata; family Ambystomatidae; genus Ambystoma; species Ambystoma mexicanum. Next base: position 804,683,460 of record NC_090938.1, read on the forward strand.
ACTTGATGTGCCACCGTCCCTTTGATGATGACTGTCCAACCCTCCTCCAGCCGTAAATCGCATAGCCAGCAGCTCAATGGCCAGTGCATATAGCAATGGGCATAATGGACATCCCTGTTGCGGGCCAGTGAGTAGTGGAAAGGGCTTTCATGTGTGGCTGTTGGTGATCACTGTGGCCTGCGGAGCGTCATAGAGAAGTTGTACCATGCGCAATATCTGTCCGGTAAACCCAAACCCCCGAAGGACGGCCAACATATAATCCCACCGAACTCTGTCAAACACCTTTTCGGCATCTAGCGAGAGTATGACCCGCTTGGGTCAGAGGACCTTCAATTACATTCAGTAGGTTGTCAGTAGAGTGTCGTTGGTGTGTAAAGCCAGTCTGATCCCCTCTAGGCGCTTCACAAGGCATTTAGAAAACACTTTTGCATCTGCGTCTATTAAAGAAATCGGTCGGTACGCGCTGCATTGCAGTGGATCTCTGCTTTTTTTGTGAAATACTATAATACTGGCCCCAAATAGGGAGGATGGAAGTTGGCCCATCTCAACTGCCTCTCGGAACATCAGAGCCAACTTAAGGGCCAGGAGCTCCTCTAGGCATTGTAGAGGTCAATTGGTAGCCCATCTGGACCTGACGCTTTGCCCGAGGATAGACCATGGATAGCCGCAGACACCGCTTCATCCGTGATTGGCGAGCTCACCCTGGGATATAGTTTGGAGAGGAAGAGGTCGAAAAGAACTTGTGTACCAATTCAATGCCCCTGGGTGTTGGGGAGAATTCTCCAGAATGGCTCATTTCCCTTACCTACTGAGTCCCTCAGCAGCTTTGCTGGATTTCTAGGATTCATTTTTTCACCTGGTAAGAGTGTGAGCCTTTTTCCCCACTCTTAAATGTGTTTTGCTGTGTGTTTTACATTTTTGTGTTCATAGACTGTGGAGCCTCACCTACTCCATAGGCATCATCTTTTTACTGTGTGTCACGCAGCACCTTCACTGCAGAGACAAAGGGTTGTCTGTTTTCAGACTTCCCACTTTAAACTCCATTTTCTGGGACTGACTACTGTCTCCCAGAACATGTAAAGTTGCCATTGACTTTATTAGTCTTTTTAAATCCACAGACCCAGTACAACCTATCTTACACAGAGTTCTGGAAAGGGTTAATAGTTATCCCTTTTTGTCTGTTTCTCATGGAACATTATTTCGTTCCCTTTTCATTAAGATTTGGCTGGTGGCAGTGGTATCTACCCTATTTTTCCTACTGCGGTTATTTTGAATAGCCTTGGTATTGTTTTAGGCTATCTTAGTAGCCTCGAACTTAAGCCCACTGGACCACAATTACTCTTATTTGGTTCCGGCTGGGTTTATTCACCATTTCTTTTTGTAAAAGTCTTTCTCGCGTTTTACTCTGCGCACCAAACCAGGTTTTGTTCCTTTGTTCCCCGTCTTTTGGCGGGCTTCTGTACAGAAGCCCTCCTTAGGCGCCTGAATGTCTTAGGGGACAGGATCTGAGGGAGGGGTGTGAGACGCCCTGCACAGGGTCTCCTTGGAGACCCATGTCGCAATCTGTGTGATTGGATGTGGTGACTGTCCCGCCAGGACAGCCACCTTGCTGTGTGATTGACAGCCAGGCTGTGAGAATGGGGGAAAACTGCATAAAAAGCAGGTCTCTGGGACTGAGAAGGCAGAGTCTCCATTGGTGTGAGAGAACCGAAGAGAAGCTGACAGAAGAGGACCCCTACCACGACTGAACCTCCCGGTGAAGCCCTGCTGCGGGTCCAAATCTCCAAACTTCGATGATAGGGAAGATCTGCAAGGAATCTTCTCCCCTTGAGCTGGTGGGAACAGCCAGTTTGCCAAACTGCAAGCCAGGCTCCTCTGGTCGAATTTGCTGTGTACAGCTACAGTGAACCAGATAGCTAGGAAGACCGGACCATGCTTGGGTTTTAAGGAGCGCACCTTTTATTTGTTGGTTTGCTCTGCTGCTGGTTTCTTCCCTGGGCAATGCAGGACCCTCCAGTCTTCCTACTTCATGTCAGTCCGACAGTCGCTTCAGGAATGTCCGCCTCTGCTACAGCCTTGTTCTCCATTTAAGGTACTGTTCAAATCCGTCCGACCGTGGTAAAAGTGGTTGAAATCTTTTGCCAATTTGAGGGTTTGTCCTTCTCCATTCTTTAAAGTAATTTTTTGTCTGACCAACTTCGTTCTGAACTCTTGGCAAAGACTTAACCGCAAACTACTCTGAACTGTGTGATCCTCTGCAAAGACTTTGGTCCATTGACTTTGGCCCAGGCCTCTTGATTTGATTTCCTCACTGTAGTTACTTTTTCTAGAGTGCCATTTTGCTCATACTTCATTTTGAGCCTTACTTGTCCAGAATCTATTGGGTGTGGTGTAGTGTATTAAGATTGTGATTTTTGAACTGCTTGATAATAGTGAAATGTTCTATGACTGATGTGTAAATAAATGTATATTCTTTTGCTCAGAAACCTTGAGTCAGTGTTTGTTTGAACCATAGTAATTGCTGTCCTTTGTGTAACTTCTGATACTGCTCACTTTACTCTTGAGATTAGTCTGGCTCCTCGGCCACTGCTGCCACTTTACTGTGTAGTACAGGCTTGTACCAAAGGTGAATTTGTACTGTAACTTGTAGTCTTAATTGTGTGTGGTGTTCCCAAAGGGTACTGCATATGATTCTGCCTAACACTGGGTGAGGGCTCAGTGTACAGTTCTCTGTAGTATTCTGCAAAACGATTTGTAGGGAAGGCAAGGCATTGTATCAAACAGTGAAGACAGACACAAGTGCTCACAGTTCAAGGGTGTTTATTGAACTTGAGTGGGTTGGAAAAACACCTATCAAAACTTAAATCTAAGGATGGGAGCAAGCTACGACCATCAAAATAAAGATAACGCAGTTCTAGTAGCGTCTTCGACCAAATAAAAGGGCCTATACTAAAAAGAAACGATTGCCAACCCCTACTTCTAATAAATAGCGTGGGAAATGATGTAGATAACAAAAAGTGTGTCATGAAACAACATGTCAGGATGACTGGATAGTTGGTTCCCCTTCCCCACGTTTCCACCACATGACAAGGCAACACACTTGGGCTTGGAACACCCTTCAGTTCGGCTAAGCACACGGGTGCCGTTCCATTTAATATATAAGCTCTCCACAACCAAAAGTCTCTTGCTCAATCAAGGAAGGCTTTTCCCTCGCAAGACAAAAGTTCAACAAAAATTGTTCAAAGTTCCTTTCCTCAGGAGTTTACTTTTCAAGCGACAAAAGTCTTTTACTTGCACTTTGAGTCCCCCTCGACTGGGCTCAGACTCCCTTTTCACTTTACAATTTACCATAGGCCTCTCTCCATCTGACCCGGGCCTCCGTGTGGTTCCGTTCTCAACTCACACCACTTTCACCTTTCACTATGAATCCCCCTACGTCAGGCTCAAACTTCTATTTATTTCACAGTTCACTACAAACAAAGACTCTCGATTGTGCAAAGGGTTTGACTTAAACCCTTGCAGGACCTCTTCGATTCGCTTCCTCATAAATCATATTCACATTTCATAAGTTCTGTTAGCGGGATACATTCAGGCAGAGATCTTTCCATTGGGCACACACGCGGTGCCGGTCCACTCTGCTACTTAGTATTGTGTGTTCACTTCTCAAAGTTCAGAAAACAATTGAGGGCTTTCCATTTTCATTCACGTCTTTCTTCAAACGCCTTTTCCATTTGACTTCGTAGGACACTTTGTTACCGCCCGTAACCTTCGTTCATACGCAGCAGGGTGTCACACATTTGCCTTCAACTCAACGGCTGTATATAAGGTTCAGCTCACGGCTTTCGTCATGGAGCCCAGGGCAATACCACAGTGGCTGCACTTCTCCCCCGACTGGACTAGTCAGGCAGGACGCCTCACACGTGCTGCTTTTGAGTTTTCAACAGCCCAGCAATTACTTGTCAAACGGCCCAAGGGCATCGCCCTCCTTGGTTTCCTTATGTGACTTTCCTTCTGGCTTCCTCAATTCAGCTGCAGTGTGGAATAGGCTGCTCCTTCATGTGTTCTGTCTCGTTCCCTGCCTTGCTCAAAGTGTGTCCCTGTGCTCTGCCTTTTATCCAGGTGGGGAAGGTAAAGGGGACTCAGGTGTGAGTGGTTCCAGGCAATTGCCTGACTCAGCCTGACCACGGCACCGGGACATGTTCGAGTCTGTCTTTCCCCAGTGTGTAAAGGGAATGCATATGTGTTCATGCAAGGAAGGGGGGGGGGAGGTTACAAAACTCATGTACTTGATCAGGAAAGAGGGAGTAAAGGTTTTAAAGGGTGGGATACCGTGTTCCATCACTAGGTGTCCCACAGCCACTCCCCAAGGATCCCCCATCTAGGTGATCCTCCAGCACTGGTCCACACCCGGGGCTATGGATCCAATAGTGATGGCTGTGCCCTGGCCATCTGGACGACAGATCCCTGAGGACTGGTATGTGAGACTTTCTCTGGTTTCTCACAGATTGTTGATGGGTCTCTTGAAGCCTTATGTATCGCTCAACCACCTGCAAGGTTTCCGTGAGCACTTTTTCTTGCACCTTCTATCAACGTAGTTGGTACGCCAAGCGTGAAAGGCATTGCCCCCGCAGGTATGCTTTATATGCATCCCAGCATCGTATTATGGGAAATTTGGCAGATTATTATCCCGCAAGAAACCCTTTGTGTTCTCTATCAGGTGTTGAACAAAGTAGGTATGAATCAGTGCCATTAGGTTAAGGAACCAGGCCAGGCCGGGACACACTTTGTTTCGTCATGTAGTGTGATGCGTAATAGCACCGGGGCATGGTCTGACAAGGTCATTGGAAGAATGGTGCACGTCGCTAGAATATGCATGGTGCTACAGGGCATAAGCCAGTAGTCCAGTCAGGAATAACTACGATGGTGGCGCGAGAAGTATGTAAAGTCGTTTTTGCTCGCATGTGCCTGTCACCAGACGTCTGTCATACCGAGTTGGGTCAGCAGCGACTGGATAGTATGTGTTTTTATCAGCGAATGGGGTGCAATACTTAGAACACTTGGTATTCCAACATTTTGGATGCGCTGCCATATCACATAGTTAAAACAACTTGATAGTAAAAATTCCTCATGCACAATCAATGTGCAATATATGTTACAAATAACAGGTGAATGAAAAAATTGCGGAATTTAATGTTCTTCGCATCCAGTATGTAATATCAAATGACAGAGTGATGTGCCAACACGTGTTTCGACCTCTCTCGGTCTTTGGAGAGACACACTGTTGCTTTGGCGATTTGGACAGTTCCTGCTGCACGATGGACTCTTAGTATTGCCACCTTATGCCGGAAGTTAAGTAGGCAAAATATGATGAAGCAGGGCCTCTCCCCCGCCAGTGGCTTTGGGATGGGAGCCCAGTGGGCACGTTCTCTGGTGAGTGAGCGTGGGCCTGTGAGTTTTTAACTTGTCCCCGAATAGTCCATACAGAAAACCTTCCATATCTTCCTCTTCCAGATTCTCTGGGACACAGACTAGGTGCAGATTATTCCGGCGCGACCGGTTTTCTTGGTCATCCACTCTGGCGCCAGGTCGCTGAACCTCCCTGATCAGAGCATCCACATCTGTAGCCGTTGACTCATGATTGTCCTGAGGCGCACTGGTGCACCTCTCATGCTCTGCCACCTGTTCGGCTTGCAGGTCCAGACAGCCCCTGATGTCCTTAGGTTCCTTCATCACCTCCTGCACCGTGCCATGTGTCTCCTGTGTGCGTTGTCCAATGGGGCCTGTAGTTGGGTCGACACGTCTATGATTTCCTTGCACCTTATGTAGCGCCTGGCACAAGCAATTGCGTGGGTACTGTGTGATGGAGCCCGACCAGGGCCCAGTGTGCCAGGATCTGGGTTTTTTGTTCGTGCCTGATTTATTTGCGGCCGAACTGCCTGCAGTCCAATTGCTTGGGGCCCCGTTCTGACTGTTCATTGAGGTTTCTCTTGTCCCCCGCCGACAATGGTAAGGGACCGGGGACACTCTTGCACCCTCCAAAAAACACCAAATACCAAACATGGGTAGTGGGGACACCCCCGCAGCCCATGCTCCTTATGTTCGGTATTTTTGTATTCGAACAAAACAGTAACACCCAAATCGATCAAACCGGCCATACAGTCCGTTTTTTTTCGATCAAATTGAGAGTTACTGCGTGCCAGATGTAGAAGCACTTTTTACTGGCCAGTAACAGGGACCAACCCATATGCAAGGCAAGGCAGGTGTGGTATAGTCAATCGTGGACCTCCTCACACTCATACTCAAGTGTCGCCCTTTTCATGCATGCATACCAGAAAGGAGAGGCGGCACAAGGAGCTGGGGTGCAACACGTCTTTATTCTTAAAGATCCGGCGTTAGACTAACTTCTAGGCGGTAACCCCGCCCTTCAACATACGCGGGTCGCAGCCCGCGGATCAAACATAAACAGAGGACTGTCGTCCTTAGATAAGGAAGTGAGGACAACACATCCCCCCGTTACTAAACCTCAAGTCCAACTCAGTTCATCTCCTCAATGAGGCGGTGGGGCTTTTTCCTCGTCCTGGTTGGTCGACCTTCTATTCTTGTCGAAAGATCTGTCCATGTCTCAGGATTCACTTCTCCTTCGGAGTCTTCTCTATCTCCTTCATATGGAGCATCCCATGGATTAAGCTCATCACTCAGGTTTGTGTCACCTAAGGCTGGGGCTCTCGATACCCGTCGGAAGTGGGAAGAGTTCCTTGTGATGGTTCTGCGGTCTCCTTCCGCGGTGTTGAGTGATCCTTTCCTGCGGATGACGATGAGAGGCTCCTCGCTGAATGGGGCTACGTTTTTTCGAGGCTGGGGCTGGCGGACTATGACCATGTCTCCTGGCGCCAAATCATTTGTCTTGGCTTGTCGTTTTGTGTCCGCGGCCCTTTTCATGGTTTCCTTCATGTGTGCATCCTTCACCCTCATTTCTGCATCCCTTGCATAGTGGTCTTCCTCAATGGCTACGTGTGGTATTCTTGTTCTTATTGTTCGCCCAAACATCACTTCTGAAGGTGTTTTCCCCGTGGTGCTGTGTGGCGTATTTCTGTAGTTTCGCATGAGTTGGTATAACAGTTTTTCCACAGGTTCGCCCGTGATGCGAGCAATTTGTGTGGTGCGTTTGATGTTGCTCATGAACCGTTCGACCGTCCCATTGGCTTGTGGCCATAGAGGTGTTACTTTTCTGTGTCTGAAACCCATGTATTCGGCAAATCTTTGGAAGTCCTGGCCTGTGAATGGAGGTCCATTGTCAGATTTGACTACTTTGGGTACTCCGTACGTTTTGAACATCCGATCTAGGACTGGTATGGTGTGGTGTGCAGATGTTGATGGGACTATCTGTAGATCGGGGTATCTTGAGTACTCGTCTACTGCCACCAGAATGTATTCTCCTCCTTCCATGGGCCCAAAGTGATCGATGGCTATTTCTTCCCAGGCCCCTTCAGGTAGTGCGGTCATGTTTGAGGTTCTGGGGAGGTGTGTGGCTTCACGAGAGCACAGGTGGGGCAGTCTTGTAGCAGTTCTTCTACTGCGGTATCTAGCTGTGGGAACCATATTTTCTGCCTCAGCATCCTTTTGGTGGACACAATTCCTCGATGTCCTTCGTGGGCAAGTTCGAGTATCTTCTGGCGCAGACTGCGCGGTATCACTAGCTTTGTTCCTTTTAGCAGCATCCCTTCGTCGGATTTTGCCAGTTCTTCCTTCACAGCTAGGAAACAGGTGAGATCCCGCTTGACATCCTTGTTCATGTTTTCTCGAATTTGCTTGGCATGCTTCCTTCGCCCTGTCTCTAGGCATCGGAGGATGGTTTGTATCCCTTGATCCGTGTTTGATTCACTGATGATGCGATCCATGTCCAGACCTTGCGGTGTGTTGCTGTGAATGACATATCTTATGTACTGGTCAGCTATGGATGGTTCTGGTCCCCACGCGTCCTTCGGGTGTCTCGAGAGGAAGTCGGCAGGGTTCTGTTCTTTTCCGGGTCTGTGAGTGATGGAGAATTGATAGTCCTGTAGCCGGAGGGCCCATCGGGCAATGCGTGGTGGCATTTTAGCTTGAGGGTTGCCATAAATGAAGATGAGGGCTTGGTGGTCCGTTACAACTACGAAAGGCTTTCCGTATAGGAACAAATGGAAGTGTTCACAGGCCCACACCACGGCCAGGCCCTCTTTCTCTGCCTGCGAGTAGGCTTGCTCGGTCTTGGAGAGGCTTCGGCTGGCATAAGATATGATATGTTTCTTGTTTTCTTCTCGGTCATCGAGTTGTGTCAGGATGGCGCCTAGGCCTACTGGACTGGCGTCGACAATGAGTTCTGTCGTTCTTTTGGGGTCGAAGTATGCCATATTCTGGGCGTCGGCTATGCAATCTTTAATCGTTTGGAATGCTTCCTGGCACTGAGGGGACCATGTAAACTCCGTGTTGAGTTTGGTGAGTGCTCGGAGGGGTTCACTGATGGATGCGAAATCTCGTATGTATCGGGTGCAGTAACTCGCAAGGCCCAAGAAGGACCTGAGGTCTGATGTAGTCGCGGGTGGCGGGGCTTCTCGGAGTGCACTCACTTTTTCCGGGTCGGGTGTCATTCCCTTTCCAGAGAATATGTGGCCAAAGAAGCGGAGCGTTTTCTTGCGAAATTCACATTTGTCTTTGTTTAGTGTGAGTCGTGCCTCTTCCAGGGCCATGCACACTCTCATTAGTGTATCATCGTGTTGCTCTTGAGTTTGACCAAACACCAGGATGTCGTCGCTATAGTTTAGGCAGTTGGGTACATGTTTGATGATGTTGTGAATTTCTGCCTGAAAGATTTCAGCAGCGGACGACACACCAAAACTTAGCCGTTTGTAGCGGAAGAGTCCTAGGTGAGTGGCGAAAGTTGTTATATATCGAGAGCTTTTGCGTAGTTCCAGCTGATGGTACCCTTTGTTGAGGTCCAGTTTAGAGAACACAGTTGCCCCATTTAATAGATGTACCATATCTGTTATCCTCGGGGCTTGATGGCATTCCCTTAGTATTGCCTCATTCGGCCTTCTCATGTCCACGCATATTCGGATGTCTTGAGAGTCCTTTTTGGGTACTGGTACAATTGGGGAGACCCATGGCGTGGGTCCTTCTGCCGGCTCAATGATGTCTGCATCCAGCAATTTTGATAGTTCCTTTTCCACTTGTTTTTGGATGTTTATGAGTATTCCTCGATAGTGTTGGGCTATGGGTGGAACCTTGGGGTCAATGTGGAGTTCTATTTGTCTGTCCTTCAGCTTCCCGAGGCCTTTGAATAGTGAGGGGAACACCTGTTCTATGCTTGCAGTGGGGTCTAGGTATTTGCGTACCATAAGACGGTACAATATGTGTATTAGTCCCATTTCTATTGCTGCCTGATAACTTAGTATGCATCCGCTCTCAGTCGCTGCTTCGAGGACGTGCATGGGTATCTTCTTTTCATGTTCTTTGTATCGGCACGAGGCCATGAAGAAGCCTTTACATGCGAGCGGGGTCTTTGATCCATAGGGACAAATGAGTGTTCGCACTGGTTGCAGGCGGGGGGCATTAGGTATGCTCTCGTAAACTTTCTCACTGATCACGTTTACGGTTGCTCCCGTGTCAATTAGAAATTCGGCTGTCGCTTAATTCACTTGTATTCTGAGGATTGGGCTATGCTCTTTTGCTGTGCTGTTTCCTAGCGCATATAGGTATCCTTTCCTTCTTGGTGTTTCTGGGTGTCTTTCCGATTTGGGTGTTTTCTCATCCGACGAAACACTGGACGCGCTGTCAGACTGGGATTGTTCGATGAGGCACCGTACGTATCTCCGTGGTCTTCTCCTTGACCTGGGAAGTGGTGTTCTGTTCTCCCTCCATTCTCTCTTCTCATGCCTTCTTTCCGTCTGGTCGTCGTGATGTTTGTGGCACCCCTGTTCATGGGTCTGGTGTGACCCTCGAAGGTTGCGGTAGGGCGTTGTTTGATTTTGTTCGGGTTCTGGTATGGGCTTGTGGCTCCTTCCAGCCCCTCTCATCTTGCTGCGGAAGATCAGACATACTGCTTTGTAGTGGTCTTCACCACTGCACGCGGAACAGTTTTGTCCTATTGCAGGGCATATTCCTTCGTGGGGATATTCGTGTCCGCACCGGTAGCAGAACGGATCACTGTTTCTTGCAGTCCCTTCCAGTTTGTTGAGGCATTTGTGTTTTCCATGTGTAATCTTTATGTCATCCAAACCTTCCACTTGTGCAGCTAGGGCTGCATCCGAGCGAGCCAGTCGAAGAATTTCGTCAAGGCTGCGCGGTTTCTGCAGGAGTCGCTTGCGGAAGTCGGCACTTTCACATCCCACTATGATCTGTGACCTGAGGGCCTCCTCATTAGAGTAATTATTGAAATCACAGTGCTTCATTTTCGCTCGTAATCTCATGACGAATGCATCTATGGTTTCACCCTTTTGTTGTTTGGTGGTGTGGAAAATGTGCCGCTCATAGTCTACATTGGTGTGAGGTGTGAAATATTCTGTGAGCGTAGTTTTTAGCTTGACGTACGTGTCTGTGCTGTCCTCGGGAATTTCGTCGAGAATGTCTCGGACATTTGGTCCGACAGCATGATTTAGAAGATTGAGTTTTTGGTCATCTTCCAGTGCGCCTGCCGCTTTCAGGCATACCTCAAAGTCCCTCAGCCACCTCTTCCACCTTGATCCTAGGGTGCCGGAGTCGGTGAGGTCGAAATTTGCTGGTAGCTGTGTTAGGAGGCTGTCCGTCATTTTCTTATAGCCTGTGCTGTTTGGTGTTACCGGGATGGTTAGTGAGTCTTCCTCTGAATTACTCATGAAACTGTTTCTGTGGTTATTTCACTGAGCCGGGTGTGATTTGTCACTCTGCAGCTGGGGAGCGCTGTAATTCAGGGTCCTAGTAGAAAGTCTTGGCGCGGTGGCACCCTGTTGTCAGCAGGGGGGGGGCGCTGTGGTTTCTATTCCTGGTGCGGTGGCACTTTATTGCCACCAGGGTGCTGCAGACTGGGGCCTTAGCTGCTGATGTCGACAGGTGCGTGGTGTGATTCAATTTGTGCCTGGGGGGGAGAGGGCTTGCTCTTACCCCTTTGTGTCGGACTGTTGGAGCGGGAGGTTTTCGCCTCCACCGCTCGTGCGTGTTGCCGTTGGCGGGAGGCCACTCCTCCACCGCCCGGTGATGTGTCTGCGGGGAGCTGGCAATTGCTCCACCCGCCGATTACTTCGTGTGCTGGGCCGGGCCTCCGCGGGTGTTGCCGTTGGCGGGAGGCTACTCCTCCACCGCCCGGAAAGGTGTCTACGCGGGGAGCTGACAGCTGCTCCACCCGCGTGAAACACTCGCGCTGGAGATTTGGGCCTATGTGGGCCCACGTGCGATCAAAGTCCGGGCTCCCAGTGGTGACAGGGGATGTACCACGAGCAGCGGACCGACGATTTTGGGCACTGTGGGAACCTTATTTCCTCGTCGCCAGTGTGGTATAGTCAATCGTGGACCTCCTCACGCTCATACTCAAGTGTCGCCCTTTTCATGCATGCATACCAGAAAGGAGAGGCGGCACAAGGAGCTGGGGTGCAACACGTCTTTATTCTTAAAGATCCGGCGTTAGACTAACTTCTAGGCGGTAACCCCTCCCTTCAACATACGCGGGTCGCAGCCCGCGGATCAAACATAAACAGAGGTAATAAGATAAGGAAGTGAGGACATCACAGCAGGGAGTAGGCACAATTCATGGTAGGGGTTGAGTGGGCCAGGGCCATACAGCACGCGGCTGTAGCAACTCGGAGATAGTCAATCAGCGCGGCGACTTCGCTGGGTAGCCCTCGCTGATGCAGTGCTCTATGGTCTGGCCCAGCATTTCGGTGCGAGCCACTCCATCTCTTTCCATTTGCAACATTCCTCCTGCTGATATGCAGCCTGGGCACTGTGCTTGACCCCAGGCAATCATTCCCCCCACAAGGTGAAGGGTCCCAAGAGCTGAGAGCCCAAAGGAGTGGGATGTAGGGTTCTGGGCCACAGGGTCAGATTTTAGCCAAAGGAAGTGCTGCTGTCCATGTGCGACTATTAATGAAGGTCAGTGGGACCATGGATTTCAGCCAGCAGCAATACTTTGCCCCAAGGTATAGGACTCTCACACATTGAGTACAGCTGTGTTCCAAAGTGCAGGTCTCACATCCTCTGAGTGAAACCATGCTCTGTTGTTTGAAGCTCAACCCCCAGAGAGTTATACAGTGGTCCATGATGTGAATCTCAGACTCAATGGCTGATCTTTTTTTTTTTTATTGGTTTATTACAAGCCTTTAAAAAGCAGACATATACAACAGTAGACACCATTTTAAAACACTCTCATGTTATGAGGACATACTTAATGAGTTCCCAGTTGCGTTAGTTCCAGTGCTAACTTACTGAGCCCCGCCTTTTAACACACAAGGACGCTTATGAAGGAACTGTCCTGTTTCATTTACGATTTTCATGATTTTTCTTCATGGCTCTCAAGACGAGCAACCATTGCTTCCAGGAAGAATGTTAAGGCTATAGTTCATTTTCTGTCGGTTTAGTCGAACATTATTTGCCACCAATCTTCTGCACTTATTGTTGCTCTTTGCTTCATGAAACTTCCAAGAAGAACCGTTCTCTCCTGGCGGAGAGGTGAGCAAAATAGCGTAAGATGTTTCAAAGTTTCTTCGAAAGAATTACCCAAACTGCATAACTCGGAAGGGGTTTTGTCCTCTGACCAAGTACTTGTCCTTTCTTTCGTCTTGAACAGGTTCAAGCGAAACTTCATATAAAGTCTTCTCCGATGCAAGTCAGGGAATATTTTCCAGTAGCTGTGAATTTCGTTTTTCACAAGGAAAGTTTTTCATGATGGTATGAGCAAATCTTTGATCACTAGTCGAACACCAATCTCATCTCCATAAACTCTTTTTCACATGGTTAGGGTTGTTGTGCAAAGTATAGTATATCAATGTCTGATCTAGCGACATTTAATGAATGAGATGGTGGCCAATGATGTGAATCTCAGACTCAATGGCTGAATGATTGCGAATGAATGATTGAGACTGTGGTCCATTATGAGAATCTCAAACTCCTAGATTCAATCTTCTACAAATTATACATTTCAATATAACATGCCATTGGTTGACACTCTTCTACACTAGTCGATACAAAATGTAGTGTGGTTGGTTAGTTATATATTGTTTCTGACCTCGGGCACTTTTATGTGGTGCTTCTTGCCCTAATTGTATTTTGCTCTTTGTGGCGGCTGCGTGACCATTGGTGCTTTACTGAACGTTTCTCAACTTATATATGTGTTCATGATTGGGAACGGGTGGGGCCGAGGCCAGTCCCGGTGCAGCTCTCATCTGCACCATCACACTTGAGATGATTATCAATCAATCAATGAGTGAGACTGTGGTCCATGGTGTGGTTCTGAGACTCGATGGCTGAGAATATTCCCACTTAATGAATGAGTGAGACAGTGGTCCATGATGTGAATCTCAGACTCAATGGCTGAGATGATTTCCCAATTAAAGAATGAGTGAGACAGTGGTCCATGATGTGAATCTCTGACCCAATGGCTGAGATGACTGCCAATTAATGAATGAGCGAGCCCGTGGTCCATGATGTGAATCTCAGAATCAATGGCTGAGATGATTGCCAATTAATGAATGAATGAGATGGGGGTCCATTGTGTAAATCTCAGACTCAGTGGCTGAGATGATTGCAAATTTATGAATGAGTGAGACGGTGGTCCATGGTGTGAATCTCAGACTCAGTGGCTGAGATGATTGTCAATTAATACATGAATGAGACTATGCTCCATGATGTGAATCACAGATTCAATGGCTGAGATGATTGACATTTTAATGAATGAGTGAGACAGTGGGCCATTATGTGAATCTCAGACTCAGTGGCTGATTGTCAATTAATGAATGAGACAGTGGTTCATGATGTGAATCTCAGACACAATGGCTAAAATGATTCCCAATTAATGAATGAGTGAGACAGTGGTCCATGATGTGAATCTCAGACTCAATGGCTGAGATGATTCCCAATTAATGAATGAGTGAGACAGTGATCCATGATGTGGATCTCAGACTCAGTGGCTGAGATGATTCCCAATTAATGAATGAGTGAGCCAGTGGTCCATGATGTGAATCTCAGACTCAGTGGCTGAGATCATTGTCAATTAATGAATGAGTGAGACGGTGGTCCAAGATGTGAATCTCAGACTCAATGGCTGAGATGATTGCCAATTAATAAATGAATGAGAGGGGGGTACATGATGTGAATCTCAGACTCAGTGGCTGACATGATTGTCAATTAATGAATTAGACAGTGGATCATGATGTGAATCTCAGACCCAATGACTGAGATGATTGCCAATTAATGAATGAGTGAGACAGTGGTCCATGAGGTGTATCTCAGACTCAGTGGTTGAGATGATTGCAAATTAATGAATGAGTGAGGCAATGGTCCATGATGTGAATCTCATACTCAATGGCTGAGATGATTCCCAATTAATTAATGAGTGAGCCAGTGGTCCATGATGTGAATCTCAGACTCAGTGGCTGAGATGATCGACAATTAAGGAATGAGTGAGACTGTGGTCGATGATGTGAATCTCAGACTCAGTGCTGAGATGATGGCCAATTAATGAATGAGTGAGACAGTGGTCCATGATGTGAATATTGGACTCAATGGCTGAGATGGTGTCATTTAATGAATGAGTGAGACGGTGGCCCATGATGTGAATATTGGACTCAATGGCTGAGATGGTGTCAATTAATGAATGAGTGAGACGGTGGTCCATGATGTGAATATTGAACTCAATGGCTGAGATGGTGTCAATTAATGAATTAGTGAGACGGTGGTCCATGATGTGAATATTGGACTCAATGGCTGAGATGGTGTCAATTAATGAATGAGTGAGATGGTGGTCCATTATGTGAATATTGGACTCAATGGCTGAGATGATTCCCATTTAATGAATGAGTGAGACGGTGGTCCATGATGTGAATATTGAACTCAATGGCTGAGATGTTGTCAATTAATGAATGAGTGAGATGCTGGTCCATGATGTGAATTTTAGACTGAGTGGCTGAGATGATTGCCAATTAATGAATGAGTGAGACAGTGGTCCATGATGTGAATATTGGACTCAATGGCTGAGATGGTGTCAATTAATGAATGAGTGAGACAGTGGTCCATGATGTGAATATTGGACTCAATGGCTGAGATGATTCCCAATTAATGAATGCGTGAGACGGTGGTTCATGATGTGAATATTGGACTCAATGGCTGAGATGGTGTCAATTAATGAATGAATGAGACAGTGGTCCATGATGTGAATTTTGGACCCAATGGCTGAGATGATTGCCAATTAATGAATGAGTGAGACGGTTGTCCATGATGTGAATCTCAGACTCAATGGCTGAGATGATTCCCAATTAATGAATGAGTGAGACGCTGGTCCATGATGTGAATATTGGACTCAATGGCTGAGATGATTCCCAATTAATGAATGAGTGAGACAGTGGTCCATGATGTGAATCTCAGACTCAGTGGCTGAGATGATTCCCAATTAATGAATGAGTGAGACAGCGGTCCATCATGTGAATCTCAGACTCAGTGGCTGAGATGATTCCCAATTAATGAATGAGTGAGACAGCGGTCCATCATGTGAATCTCAGACTCAGTGGCTGAGATGATTCCCAATTAATGAATGAGTGAGACGGTGGTTTGTGATGTGAATCTTAGACCATTTGGCTGAGATAATTGCCAATTAATGAGTGAGACAGTGGTCCATGAGGCGAATCTCAGACTCAGTGGTTGAGATGATTGTCAATTAATACATGAGTGCGACTGTGCTCCCTGATGCGAATCACAGATTAAAGGCCTCAGATGATTGCCAATTAATGAATGAGTGAGACGATGGTCCATGATGTGAATCTCAGACTCAGTGGCTGAGATGATTGACAATTCATGAATGAGTGAGACAGTGGTCCACAATGTGAATCTCAGACTCAGTGGTTGAGGCGATTGCCAATTAATTAATGAGTGAGACAGTGGTCCATGATGTGAATCTCAGACTCAGTGGCTGAGATGATCGACAATTAAGGAATGAGTGAGACTGTGGTCGATGATGTGAATCTCAGACTCAGTGCTGAGATGATGGCCAATTAATGAATGAGTGAGACAGTGGTCCATGATGTGAATATTGGACTCAATGGCTGAGATGGTGTCATTTAATGAATGAGTGAGACGGTGGCCCATGATGTGAATATTGGACTCAATGGCTGAGATGTGTCAATTAATGAATGAGTGAGACGGTGGTCCATGATGTGAATATTGAACTCAATGGCTGAGATGGTGTCAATTAATGAATTAGTGAGACGGTGGTCCATGATGTGAATATTTGACTCAATGGCTGAGATGGTGTCAATTAATGAATGAGTGAGATGGTGGTCCATTATGTGAATATTGGACTCAATGGCTGAGATGATTCCCATTTAATGAATGAGTGAGACGGTGGTCCATGATGTGAATATTGAACTCAATGGCTGAGATGTTGTCAATTAATGAATGAGTGAGATGCTGGTCCATGATGTGAATTTTAGACTGAGTGGCTGAGATGATTGCCAATTAATGAAAGAGTGAGACAGTGGTCCATGATGTGAATATTGGACTCAATGGCTGAGATGGTGTCAATTAATGAATGAGTGAGACAGTGGTCCATGATGTGAATATTGGACTCAATGGCTGAGATGATTCCCAATTAATGAATGCGTGAGACGGTGGTTCATGATGTGAATATTGGACTCAATGGCTGAGATGGTGTCAATTAATGAATGAATGAGACAGTGGTCCATGATGTGAATTTTGGACCCAATGGCTGAGATGATTGCCAATTAATGAATGAGTGAGACGGTTGTCCATGATGTGAATCTCAGACTCAATGGCTGAGATGATTCCCAATTAATGAATGAGTGAGACGCTGGTCCATGATGTGAATATTGGACTCAATGGCTGAGATGATTCCCAATTAATGAATGAGTGAGACAGTGGTCCATGATGTGAATCTCAGACTCAGTGGCTGAGATGATTCCCAATTAATGAATGAGTGAGACAGCGGTCCATCATGTGAATCTCAGACTCAGTGGCTGAGATGATTCCCAATTAATGAATGAGTGAGACAGCGGTCCATCATGTGAATCTCAGACTCAGTGGCTGAGATGATTCCCAATTAATGAATGAGTGAGACGGTGATTTGTGATGTGAATCTCAGACCATTTGGCTGAGATAATTGCCAATTAATGAGTGAGACAGTGGTCCATGAGGCGAATCTCAGACTCAGTGGTTGAGATGATTGTCAATTAATACATGAGTGCGACTGTGCTCCCTGATGCGAATCACAGATTAAAGGCCTCAGATGATTGCCAATTAATGAATGAGTGAGACGATGGTCCATGATGTGAATCTCAGACTCAGTGGCTGAGATGATTGACAATTCATGAATGAGTGAGACAGTGGTCCACAATGTGAATCTCAGACTCAGTGGTTGAGGCGATTGCCAATTAATTAATGAGTGAGACAGTGGTCCATGATGTGAATCTCAGACTCAGTGGCTGAGATGATTGTTAATTAATACATGAGTGAGACTGTGGTCGATGATGTGAATTACAGACTCAATGGCTGAGATGATTGAAAATTAATGAATGGGTGAGACAGTGGTCCATGATGTGAATCTCAGACTCAGTGGCTGATTGTCAATTAAATAATGAGACAGTAGTTCATGATGTAAATCGCAGACACAATGGCTGAGATGATTCCCAATTAATGAAAGAGTGAGACAGTGGTCCATGATGTGAATCTCAGACTCCATGGCTGAGATGATTCCCAATTAATGAATGAGTGAGACAGTGGTCAATGATGTGAATCTCAGACCCAGTGGCTGAGATGATTGTCAATTAATGAATGAGTGAGACAGTGGTTCATGATGTGAATCTCAGACCCAATGGCTGAGATGATTGCCAATTAATGAATGAGTGAGACGGTGGTCCATGAGGTGAATCTAAGACTCAGTGGCTGAGATGATTGCCAGTTAATGAATGGGTGAGACAGTGGTTCATGATGTGAATCTCAGACCAAATGGCTGAGTTGATTGCCAATTAATGAATGAGTGAGATGGTGGTCCATGATGTGAATTTCAGATTCAGGGGCTGAGATGATGGCCAATTAATGAATGAGTTAGACAGTGGTCCGTGATGTGAATATTGTACTGAATGGCTGAGATGGTGTCAATTAATGAGTGAGTGAGACAGTGGTTCACGATGTGAATCTCAGCTACACTGCCTGAGATGATCGACAATTAAGGAATGAGTGAGACTGTGGTCGATGATGTGAATCTCAGACTCAGTGCTGAGATGATGGCCAATTAATGAATGAGTGAGACAGTGGTCCATGATGTGAATATTGGACTCAATGGCTGAGATGGTGTCATTTAATGAATGAGTGAGACGGTGGCCCATGATGTGAATATTGGACTCAATGGCTGAGATGGTGTCAATTAATGAATGAGTGAGACGGTGGTCCATGATGTGAATATTGAACTCAATGGCTGAGATGGTGTCAATTAATGAATGAGTGAGACGGTGGTCCATGATGTGAATATTGAACTCAATGGCTGAGATGTTGTCAATTAATGAATGAGTGAGATGCTGGTCCATGATGTGAATTTTAGACTGAGTGGCTGAGATGATTGCCAATTAATGAATGAGTGAGACAGTGGTCCATGATGTGAATATTGGACTCAATGGCTGAGATGGTGTCAATTAATGAATGAGTGAGACAGTGGCCCATGATGTGAATATTGGACTCAATGGCTGAGATGATTCCCAATTAATGAATGAGTGAGACGGTGGTTCATTATGTGAATATTGGACTCAATGGCTGAGATGGTGTCAATTAATGAATGAATGAGACAGTGGTCCATGATGTGAATTTTGGACCCGATGGCTGAGATGATTGCCAATTAATGAATGAGTGAGACGGTTGTCCATGATGTGAATCTCAGACTCAATGGCTGAGATGATTCCCAATTAATGAATGAGTGAGACGCTGGTCCATGATGTGAATATTGGACTCAATGGCTGAGATGATTCCCAATTAATGAATGAGTGAGACAGTGGTCCATGATGTGAATCTCAGACTCAGTGGCTGAGATGATTCCCAATTAATGAATGAGTGAGACAGCGGTCCATCATGTGAATCTCATACTCAGTGGCTGAGATGATTCCCAATTAATGAATGAGTGAGACGGTGGTTTGTGATGTGAATCTCAGACCATTTGGCTGAGATAATTGCCAATTAATTAATGAGTGAGACAGTGGTCCATGAGGCGAATCTCAGACTCAGTGGTTGAGATGATTGTCAATTAATACATGAGTGCGACTGTGCTCCCTGATGCGAATCACAGATTAAAGGCCTCAGATGATTGCCAATTAATGAATGAGTGAGACGATGGTCCATGATGTGAATCTCAAACTCAGTGGCTGAGATGATTGCCAATTAATGAATGAGTGAGATGGTGGTCCATGATGTGAATCTCAGACTCAGTGGTTGAGAAGATTGCCAATTAATGAATGAGTGAGATGGTGGTCCATGATGTGAATCTCAGACTCAGTGGCTGAGATGATTGTCAATTAATACATGAGTGAGACTGTGGTCGATGATGTGAATTACAGACTCAATGGCTGAGATGATTGAAAATTAATGAATGAGTGAGACAGTGGTCCGTGATGTGAATATTGTACTGAATGGCTGAGATGGTGTCAATTAATGAGTGAGTGAGACAGTGGTTCACGATGTGAATCTCAGCTACACTGCCTGAGATGATCGACAATTAAGGAATGAGTGAGACTGTGGTCGATGATGTGAATCTCAGACTCAGTGCTGAGATGATGGCCAATTAATGAATGAGTGAGACAGTGGTCCATGATGTGAATATTGGACTCAATGGCTGAGATGGTGTCATTTAATGAATGAGTGAGACGGTGGTCCATGATGTGAATATTGGACTCAATGGCTGAGATGGTGTCAATTAATGAATGAGTGAGACGGTGGTCCATGATGTGAATATTGAACTCAATGGCTGAGATGGTGTCAATTAATGAATGAGTGAGACGGTGGTCCATGATGTGAATATTGGACTCAATGGCCGAGATGGTGTCAATTAATGAATGACTGAGATGGTGGTCCATTATGTGAATATTGGACTCAATGGCTGAGATGATTCCCATTTAATGAATGAGTGAGACGGTGGTCCATGATGTGAATATTGAACTCAATGGCTGAGATGTTGTCAATTAATGAATGAGTGAGATGCTGGTCCATGATGTGAATTTTAGACTGAGTGGCTGAGATGATTGCCAATTAATGAATGAGTGAGACAGTGGTCCATGATGTGAATATTGGACTCAATGGCTGAGATGGTGTCAATTAATGAATGAGTGAGACAGTGGTCCATGATGTGAATATTGGACTCAATGGCTGAGATGATTCCCAATTAATGAATGAGTGAGACGGTGGTTCATGATGTGAATATTGGACTCAATGGCTGAGATGGTGTCAATTAATGAATGAATGAGACAGTGGTCCATGATGTGAATATTGGACCCGATGGCTGAGATGATTGCCAATTAATGAATGAGTGAGACGGTTGTCCATGATGTGAATCTCAGACTCAATGGCTGAGATGATTCCCAATTAATGAATGAGTGAGACGCTGGTCCATGATGTGAATATTGGACTCAATGGCTGAGATGATTCCCAATTAATGAATGAGTGAGACAGTGGTCCATGATGTGAATCTCAGACTCAGTGGCTGAGATGATTCCCAATTAATGAATGAGTGAGACAGCGGTCCATCATGTGAATCTCATACTCAGTGGCTGAGATGATTCCCAATTAATGAATGAGTGAGACGGTGGTTTGTGATGTGAATCTCAGACCATTTGGCTGAGATAATTGCCAATTAATTAATGAGTGAGACAGTGGTCCATGAGGCGAATCTCAGACTCAGTGGTTGAGATGATTGTCAATTAGTACATGAGTGCGACTGTGCTCCCTGATGCGAATCACAGATTAAAGGCCTCAGATGATTGCCAATTAATGAATGAGTGAGACGATGGTCCATGATGTGAATCTCAAACTCAGTGGCTGAGATGATTGCCAATTAATGAATGAGTGAGATGGTGGTCCATGATGTGAATCTCAGACTCAGTGGTTGAGAAGATTGCCAATTAATGAATGAGTGAGATGGTGGTCCATGATGTGAATCTCAGACTCAGTGGCTGAGATGATTGTCAATTAATACATGAGTGAGACTGTGGTCGATGATGTGAATTACAGACTCAATGGCTGAGATGATTGAAAATTAATGAATGAGTGAGACAGTGGTCCGTGATGTGAATATTGTACTGAATGGCTGAGATGGTGTCAATTAATGAGTGAGTGAGACAGTGGTTCACGATGTGAATCTCAGCTACACTGCCTGAGATGATCGACAATTAAGGAATGAGTGAGACTGTGGTCGATGATGTGAATCTCAGACTCAGTGCTGAGATGATGGCCAATTAATGAATGAGTGAGACAGTGGTCCATGATGTGAATATTGGACTCAATGGCTGAGATGGTGTCATTTAATGAATGAGTGAGACGGTGGTCCATGATGTGAATATTGGACTCAATGGCTGAGATGGTGTCAATTAATGAATGAGTGAGACGGTGGTCCATGATGTGAATATTGAACTCAATGGCTGAGATGGTGTCAATTAATGAATGAGTGAGACGGTGGTCCATGATGTGAATATTGGACTCAATGGCCGAGATGGTGTCAATTAATGAATGAGTGAGATGGTGGTCCATTATGTGAATATTGGACTCAATGGCTGAGATGATTCCCATTTAATGAATGAGTGAGACGGTGGTCCATGATGTGAATATTGAACTCAATGGCTGAGATGTTGTCAATTAATGAATGAGTGAGATGCTGGTCCATGATGTGAATTTTAGACTGAGTGGCTGAGATGATTGCCAATTAATGAATGAGTGAGACAGTGGTCCATGATGTGAATATTGGACTCAATGGCTGAGATGGTGTCAATTAATGAATGAGTGAGACAGTGGTCCATGATGTGAATATTGGACTCAATGGCTGAGATGATTCCCAATTAATGAATGAGTGAGACGGTGGTTCATGATGTGAATATTGGACTCAATGGCTGAGATGGTGTCAATTAATGAATGAATGAGACAGTGGTCCATGATGTGAATATTGGACCCAATGGCTGAGATGATTGCCAATTAATGAATGAGTGAGACAGTGGTCCATGATGTGAATATTGGACTCAATGGCTGAGATGGTGTCAATTAATGAATGAGTGAGACAGTGGTCCATGATGTGAATATTGGACTCAATGGCTGAGATGATTCCCAATTAATGAATGAGTGAGACAGTGGTCCATGATGTGAATATTGGACTCAATGGCTGAGATGGTGTCAATTAATGAATGAGTGAGACAGTGGTCCATGATGTGAATATTGGACTCAATGGCTGAGATGATTCCCAATTAATGAATGAGTGAGACGCTGGTCCATGATGTGAATATTGGACTCAATGGCTGAGATGATTCCCAATTAATGAATGAGTGAGACAGTGGTCCATGATGTGAATCTCAGACTCAGTAGCTGAGATGATTGACAACTAATGAATGAGTGAGACAGTGGTCCATGGTGTGAATCTCAGACTCACTGGCTGATTGTCAAGTAATGAATGAGACAGTGGTTCATGATGTGAATCTCAGACTCAGTGGCTGAGATGATTCCCAATTAATGAATGAGTGAGACAGGGGTCCATCATGTGAATCTCAGACTCAGTGGCTGAGATGATTCCCAATTAATGAATGAGTGAGACGGTTGTTTGTGATGTGAATCTCAGACCATTTGGCTGAGATAATTGCCAATTAATTAATGAGTGAGACAGTGGTCCATGAGGCGAATCTCGGACTCAGTGGTTGAGATGATTGTCAATTAATACATGAGTGCGACTGTGCTCCCTGATGCGAATCACAGATTAAAGGCCTCAGATGATTGCCAATTAATGAATGAGTGAGACGATGGTCCATGATGTGAATCTCAGACTCAGTGGCTGAGATGATTGCCAATTAATGAATGAGTGAGATGGTGGTCCATGATGTGAATCTCAGACTCAGTGGTTGAGAAGATTGCCAATTAATGAATGAGTGAGATGGTGGTCCATGATGTGAATCTCAGACTCAGTGGCTGAGATGATTGTCAATTAATACATGAGTGAGACTGTGGTCGATGATGTGAATTACAGACTCAATGGCTGAGATGATTGAAAATTAATGAATGAGTGAGACAGTGGTCGATGATGTGAATCTCAGACTAGTGGCTGATTGTCAATTAAATAATGAGACAGTAGTTCATGATGTAAATCGCAGACACAATGGCTGAGATGATTCCCAATTAATGAAAGAGTGAGACAGTGGTCCATGATGTGAATCTCAGACTCAATGGCTGAGATGATTCCCAATTAATGAATGAGTGAGACAGTGGTCAATAATGTGAATCTCAGACTCAGTGGCTGAGATGATTGACAACTAATGAATGAGTGAGACAGTGGTCCATGATGTGAATCTCAGACTCAGTGGCTGATTGTCAAGTAATGAATGAGACAGTGGTTCATGATGTGAATCTCAGACTCAGTGGCTGAGATGATTCCCAATTAATGAATGAGTGAGACAGCGGTCCATCATGTGAATCTCAGACTCAGTGGCTGAGATGATTCCCAATTAATGAATGAGTGAGACGGTGGATTGTGATGTGAATCTCAGACCATTTGGCTGAGATAATTGCCAATTAATTAATGAGTGAGACAGTGGTCCATGAGGCGAATCTCAGACTCAGTGGTTGAGATGATTGTCAATTAATACATGAGTGCGACTGTGCTCCCTGATGCGAATCACAGATTAAAGGCCTCAGATGATTGCCAATTAATGAATGAGTGAGACGATGGTCCATGATGTGAATCTCAGACACAGTGGCTGAGATGATTGCCAATTAATGAATTAGTGAGATGGTGGTCCATGATGTGAATCTCAGACTCAGTGGTTGAGATGATTGTCAATTAATACATGAGTGAGACTGTGGTCGATGATGTGAATTACAGACTCAATGGCTGAGATGATTGAAAATTAATGAATGAGTGAGACAGTGGTCCATGATGTGAATCTCAGACTCAGTGGCTGATTGTCAATTAAATAATGAGACAGTAGTTTATGATGTAAATCGCAGACACAATGGCTGAGATGATTCCCAATTAATGAAAGAGTGAGACAGTGGTCCATGATGTGAATCTCAGACTCAATGTCTGAGAAGATTCCCAATTAATGAATGAGTGAGACAGTGGTCAATGATGTGAATCTCAGACTCAGTGGCTGAGATGATTGTCAATTAATGAATGAGTGAGACAGTGGTTCATGATGTGAATCTCAGACCCAATGGCTGAGATTATTGCCAATAAATGAATGAGTGAGACAGTGGTCCATGATGTGAATCTCAGACTCAATGGCTGAGATGATTCCCAATTAATGAATGAGTGAGACGGTGGTTCATGATGTGAATATTGGACTCAATGGCTGAGATGGTGTCAATTAATGAATGAATGAGACAGTGGTCCATGATGTGAATATTGGACCCAATGGCTGAGATGATTGCCAATTAATGAATGAGTGAGACGGTTGTCCATGATGTGAATCTCAGACTCAATGGCTGAGATGATTCCCAATTAATGAATGAGTGAGACGCTGGTCCATGATGTGAATATTGGACTCAATGGCTGAGATGATTCCCAATTAATGAATGAGTGAGACAGTGGTCCATGATGTGAATCTCAGACTCAGTAGCTGAGATGATTGACAACTAATGAATGAGTGAGACAGTGGTCCATGATGTGAATCTCAGACTCAGTGGCTGATTGTCAATTAATGAATGAGACAGTGGTCCATGATGTGAATCTCAGGCACACTGGCTGAGATGATTCCCAATTAATGAATGAGTGAGACAGTGGTCCATGATGTGAATCTCATACTCAATGGCTGAGATGATTCCCAATTAATGAACGAGTGAGACAGTGGTCCATGATGTGAATCTTAGACTCAGTGGCTGAGATGATTCCCAATTAATGAATGAGTGACATGGTGGTTTGTGATGTGCATCTCAATCTCAGACCCAATGGCTGAGATAATTGCCAATTAATTAATGAGTGAGACAGTGGTCCATGAGGCGAATCTCAGACTCAGTGGTTGAGATGATTGTCAATTGATACATGAGTGCGACTGTGCTCCCTGATGCGAATCACAGATTAAATGCCTCAGATGATTGCCAATTAATGAATGAGTGAGACGATGGTCCATGATGTGAATCTCAGACTCAGTGGCTGAGATGATTGACAATTCATGAATGAGTGAGACAGTGGTCCACAATGTGAATCTCAGACTCAGTGGTTGAGGCGATTGCCAATTAATTAATGAGTGAGACAGTGGTCCATGATGTGAATCTCAGACTCAGTGGTTGAGAAGATTGCCAATTAATGAATGAGTGAGACAGTGGTCCATGATGTGAATCTCAGACTCAGTGGTTGAGAAGATTGCCAATTAATGAATGAGTGAGCCAGTGGTCCATGATGTGAATCTCAGACTCAGTGGCTGATTGTCAATTAATGAATGAGACAGTGGCCATGATGTG
Organism: Ambystoma mexicanum; assembly: GCF_040938575.1. Classification (NCBI taxonomy): domain Eukaryota; kingdom Metazoa; phylum Chordata; class Amphibia; order Caudata; family Ambystomatidae; genus Ambystoma; species Ambystoma mexicanum. The sequence goes on from NC_090938.1 coordinate 804,709,314, forward strand.
AATCTCAGACACAATGGCTGAGATGATTCCCAATTAATGAATGAGTGAGACAGTGGTCCATGATGTGAATCTCATACTCAATGGCTGAAATGATTCCCAATTAATGAATGAGTGAGCTAGTTGGCCATGATGTGAATCTCAGACTCAATGGCTGAAATGATTCCCAATTAATGAATGAGTGAGCTAGCTGGCCATGATGTGAATCTCAGACTCAGTGGCTGAGATGATTGTCAATTAATGAATGAGTGATACAGTGGTCCATGATGTGAATCTCATACTCAATGGCTGAAATGATTCCCAATTAATGAATGAGTGAACTAGTTGGCCATGATGTGAATCACATACTAAGTGGCTGAGATGATTGACAATTAATGAATGAGCGAGCCAGTGGTCCATGATGTGAATCTCAGACCCAATGGATGAGATGATTACCAATAAATGAATGAGTGAGACAGTGGTCCATGAGGTGAATCTCAGACTCAGTAGTTGAGATAATTGCAAATTAATGAATGAGTGAGACAGTGGTCCATGATGTGAATCTCAGACTCAGTGGCTGAGATGATTGACAATTAATGAATGGGTGGGACAGTGGTCCATGATGTGAATCTCAGACTCAGTGGCTGATTGTCAAGTAATGAATGAGACAGTGGTTCATGATGTGAATCTCAGACTCAGTGGCTGAGATGATTCCCAATTAATGAATGAGTGAGACAGCGGTCCATCATGTGAATCTCAGACTCAGTGGCTGAGATGATTCCCAATTAATGAATGAGTGAGACGTTGGTTTGTGATGTGAATCTCAGACCATTTGACTGAGATAATTGCCAATTAATGAGTGAGACAGTGGTCCATGAGGCGAATCTCAGACTCAGTGGTTGAGATGATTGTCAATTAATACATGAGTGCGACTGTGCTCCCTGATGCGAATCACAGATTAAAGGCCTCAGATGATTGCCAATTAATGAATGAGTGAGACGATGGTTCATGATGTGAATCTCAGACTCAGTGGCTGAGATGATTGACAATTCATGAATGAGTGAGACAGTGGTCCACAATGTGAATCTCAGACTCAGTGGTTGAGGCGATTGCCAATTAATTAATGAGTGAGACAGTGGTCCATGATGTGAATCTCAGACTCAGTGGCTGAGATGATTGTTAATTAATACATGAGTGAGACTGTGGTCGATGATGTGAATTACAGACTCAGTGGTTGAGAAGATTGCAAATTAATGAATGAGTGAGACAGTGGTCCATGATGTGAATCTCAGACCATTTGACTGAGATAATTGCCAATTAATGAGTGAGACAGTGGTCCATGAGGCGAATCTCAGACTCAGTGGTTGAGATGATTGTCAATTAATACATGAGTGCGACTGTGCTCCCTGATGCGAATCACAGATTAAAGGCCTCAGATGATTGCCAATTAATGAATGAGTGAGACGATGGTTCATGATGTGAATCTCAGACTCAGTGGCTGAGATGATTGACAATTCATGAATGAGTGAGACAGTGGTCCACAATGTGAATCTCAGACTCAGTGGTTGAGGCGATTGCCAATTAATTAATGAGTGAGACAGTGGTCCATGATGTGAATCTCAGACTCAGTGGCTGAGATGATTGTTAATTAATACATGAGTGAGACTGTGGTCGATGATGTGAATTACAGACTCAGTGGTTGAGAAGATTGCAAATTAATGAATGAGTGAGACAGTGGTCCATGATGTGAATCTCAGACTCAGTGGTTGAGAAGATTGCCAATTAATGAATGAGTGAGCCAGTGGTCCATGATGTGAATCTCAGACTCAGTGGCTGATTGTCAATTAATGAATGAGACAGTGGCCATGATGTGAATCTCAGACACAATGGCTGAGATGATTCCCAATTAATGAATGAGTGAGACAGTGGTCCACAATGTGAATCTCAGACTCAGTGGTTGAGGCGATTGCCAATTAATTAATGAGTGAGACAGTGGTCCATGATGTGAATCTCAGACTCAGTGGTTGAGAAGACTGCCAATTAATGAATGAGTGAGACAGTGGTCCATGATGTGAATCTCAGACTCAGTGGTTGAGAAGATTGCCAATTAATGAATGAGTGAGCCAGTGGTCCATGATGTGAATCTCAGACTCAGTGGCTGATTGTCAATTAATGAATGAGACTGTGGCCATGATGTGAATCTCAGACACAATGGCTGAGATGATTCCCAATTAATGAATGAGTGAGACAGTGGTCCATGATGTGAATCTCATACTCAATGGCTGAAATGATTCCCAATTAATGAATGAGTGAGCTAGTTGGCCATGATGTGAATCTCAGACTCAATGGCTGAAATGATTCCCAATTAATGAATGAGTGAGCTAGCTGGCCATGATGTGAATCTCAGACTCAGTGGCTGAGATGATTGTCAATTAATGAATGAGTGAGACAGTGGTCCATGATGTGAATCTCATACTCAATGGCTGAAATGATTCCCAATTAATGAATGAGTGAGCTAGTTGGCCATGATGTGAATCACATACTAAGTGGCTGAGATGATTGACAATTAATGAATGAGCGAGCCAGTGGTCCATGATGTGAATCTCAGACCCAATGGATGAGATGATTACCAATAAATGAATGAGTGAGACAGTGGTCCATGAGGTGAATCTCAGACTCAGTAGTTGAGATAATTGCAAATTAATGAATGAGTGAGACAGTGGTCCATGATGTGAATCTCAGACTCAGTGGCTGAGATGATTGCCAATTAATGAATGGGTGGGACAGTGGTCCATGATGTGAATCTCAGACTCAGTGGCTGATTGTCAAGTAATGAATGAGACAGTGGTTCATGATGTGAATCTCAGACTCAGTGGCTGAGATGATTCCCAATTAATGAATGAGTGAGACAGCGGTCCATCATGTGAATCTCAGACTCAGTGGCTGAGATGATTCCCAATTAATGAATGAGTGAGACGTTGGTTTGTGATGTGAATCTCAGACCATTTGGCTGAGATAATTGCCAATTAATGAGTGAGACAGTGGTCCATGAGGCGAATCTCAGACTCAGTGGTTGAGATGATTGTCAATTAATACATGAGTGCGACTGTGCTCCCTGATGCGAATCACAGATTAAAGGCCTCAGATGATTGCCAATTAATGAATGAGTGAGACGATGGTTCATGATGTGAATCTCAGACTCAGTGGCTGAGATGATTGACAATTCATGAATGAGTGAGACAGTGGTCCACAATGTGAATCTCAGACTCAGTGGTTGAGGCGATTGCCAATTAATTAATGAGTGAGACAGTGGTCCATGATGTGAATCTCAGACTCAGTGGCTGAGATGATTGTTAATTAATACATGTGTGAGACTGTGGTCGATGATGTGAATTACAGACTCAATGGCTGAGATGATTGAAAATTAATGAATGAGTGAGATAGTGGTCCATGATGTGAATCTCAGACTCAGTGGCTGATTGTCAATTAAATAATGAGACAGTAGTTCATGATGTAAATCGCAGACACAATGGCTGAGATGATTCCCAATTAATGAAAGAGTGAGACAGTGGTCCATGATGTGAATCTCAGACTCCATGGCTGAGATGATTCCCAATTAATGAATGAGTGAGACAGTGGTCAATGATGTGAATCTCAGACTCAGTGGCTGAGATGATTGTCAATTAATGAATGAGTGAGACAGTGGTTCATGATGTGAATCTCAGACCCAATGGCTGAGATGATTGCCAATTAATGAATCAGTGAGACGGTGGTCCATGAGGTGAATCTAAGACTCAGTGGCTGAGATGATTGCCAGTTAATGAATGGGTGAGACAGTGGTTCATGATGTGAATCTCAGACCAAATGGCTGAGTTGATTGCCAATTAATGAATGAGTGAGATGGTGGTCCATGATGTGAATTTCAGATTCAGTGGCTGAGATGATGGCCAATTAATGAATGAGTTAGACAGTGGTCCGTGATGTGAATATTGTACTGAATGGCTGAGATGGTGTCAATTAATGAGTGAGTGAGACAGTGGTTCACAATGTGAATCTCAGCTACACTGCCTGAGATGATCGACAATTAAGGAATGAGTGAGACTGTGGTCGATGATGTGAATCTCAGACTCAGTGCTGAGATGATGGCCAATTAATGAATGAGTGAGACAGTGGTCCATGATGTGAATATTGGACTCAATGGCTGAGATGGTGTCATTTAATGAATGAGTGAGACGGTGGTCCATGATGTGAATATTGGACTCAATGGCTGAGATGGTGTCAATTAATGAATCAGTGAGACGGTGGTCCATGATGTGAATATTTAACTCAATGGCTGAGATGGTGTCAATTAATGAATGAGTGAGACGGTGGTCCATGATGTGAATATTGGACTCAATGGCTGAGATGGTGTCAATTAATGAATGAGTGAGATGGTGGTCCATTATGTGAATATTGGACTCAATGGCTGAGATGATTCCCATTTAATGAATGAGTGAGACGGTGGTCCATGATGTGAATATTGAACTCAATGGCTGAGATGTTGTCAATTAATGAATGAGTGAGATGCTGGTCCATGATGTGAATTTTAGACTGAGTGGCTGAGATGATTGCCGATTAATGAATGACTGAGACAGTGGTCCATGATGTGAATATTGGACTCAATGGCTGAGATGGTGTCAATTAAAGAATGAGTGAGACAGTGGTCCATGATGTGAATATTGGACTCAATGGCTGAGATGATTCCCAATTAATGAATGAGTGAGACGGTGGTTCATGATGTGAATATTGGACTCAATGGCTGAGATGGTGTCAATTAATGAATGAATGAGACAGTGGTCCATGATGTGAATATTGGACCCAATGGCTGAGATGATTGCCAATTAATGAATGAGTGAGACGGTTGTCCATGATGTGAATCTCAGACTCAATGGCTGAGATGATTCCCAATTAATGAATGAGTGAGACGCTGGTCCATGATGTGAATATTGGACTCAATGGCTGAGATGATTCCCAATTAATGAATGAGTGAGACAGTGGTCCATGATGTGAATCTCAGACCCAGTAGCTGAGATGATTGCAACTAATGAATGAGTGAGACAGTGGTCCATGATGTGAATCTCAGACTCAGTGGCTGATTGTCAAGTAATGAATGAGACAGTGGTGGTTCATGATGTGAATCTCAGACTCAGTGGCTGAGATGATTCCCAATTAATGAATGAGTGAGACAGCGGTCCATCATGTGAATCTCAGACTCAGTGGCTGAGATGATTCCCAATTAATGAATGAGTGAGACGGTGGTTTGTGATGTGAATCTCAGACCATTTGGCTGAGATAATTGCCAATTAATTAATGAGTGAGACAGTGGTCCATGAGGCGAATCTCAGACTCAGTGGTTGAGATGATTGTCAATTAATACATGAGTGCGACTGTGCTCCCTGATGCGAATCACAGATTAAAGGACTCAGATGATTGCCAATTAATGAATGAGTGAGACGATGGTCCATGATGTGAATCTCAGACTCAGTGGCTGAGATGATTGGCAATTAATGAATGAGTGAGTTGGTGGTCCATGATGTGAATCTCAGACTCAGTGGTTGAGAAGATTGCCAATTAATGAATGAGTGAGATGGTGGTCCATGATGTGAATCTCAGACTCAGTGGCTGAGATGATTGTCAATTAATACATGAGTGAGACTGTGGTCGATGATGTGAATTACAGACTCAATGGCTGAGATGATTGAAAATTAATGAATGAGTGAGACAGTGGTCCATGATGTGAATCTCAGACTCAGTGGCTGATTGTCAATTAAATAATGAGACAGTAGTTCATGATGAAAATCGCAGACACAATGGCTGAGATGATTCCCAATTACTGAAAGAGTGAGACAGTGGTCGATGATGTGAATCTCAGACTCAATGGCTGAGATGATTCCCAATTAATGAATGAGTGAGACAGTGGTCAATTATGTGAATCTCAGACTCAGTGGCTGAGATGATTGTCAATTAATGAATGAGTGAGACAGTGGTTCATGATGTGAATCTCAGACCCAATGGCTGAGATTATTGCCAATAAATGAATGAGTGAGACAGTGGTCCATGATGTGAATCTCAGACTCAATGGCTGAGATGATTGCCAATAATGAATGAGTGAGACAGTGGTTCATGATGTGAATCTCAGACCCAATGGCTGAGATGATTGCCAATTAATGAATGAGTGAGACGGTGGTCCATGAGGTGAATCTAAGACTCAGTGGCTGAGATGATTGCCAGTTAATGAATGGGTGAGACAGTGGTTCATGATGTGAATCTCAGACCAAATGGCTGAGTTGATTGCCAATTAATGAATGAGTGTGATGGTGGTCCATGATGTGAATTTCAGATTCAGTGGCTGAGATGATGGCCAATTAATGAATGAGTTAGACAGTGGTCCGTGATGTGAATATTGTACTGAATGGCTGAGATGGTGTCAATTAATGATTGAGTGAGACAGTGGTTCACAATGTGAATCTCAGCTACACTGCCTGAGATGATCGACAATTAATGAATGAGTTAGACAGTGGTCCATGATGTGAATATTGGACTCAATGGCTGAGATGGTGTCAATTAATAAATGAGTGAGACAGTGGTCCATGATGTGAATATTGAACTCAATGGCTGAGATGGTGTCAATTAATGAATGAGTGAGATGGTGGTCCATGATGTGAATATTGGACTCAATGGCTGAGATGGTGTCAATTAATGAATGAGTGAGATGGTGGTCCATTATGAGAATATTTGACTCAATGGCTGAGATGATTCCCATTTAATGAATGAGTGAGACGGTGGTCCATGATGTGAATATTGAACTCAATGGCTGAGATGTTGTCAATTAATGAATGAGTGAGACGCTGGTCCATGATGTGAATTTTAGACTGAGTGGCTGAGATGATTGCCAATTAATGAATGAGTGAGACAGTGGTCCATGATGTGAATATTGGACTCAATGGCTGAGATGGTGTCAATTAATGAATGAGTGAGACGGTGGTCCATGATGTGAATATTGGTCTCAATGACTAAGATGGTGTCAATTAATGAATGAATGAGACAGTGGTCCATGATGTGAATATTGGACTCAATGGCTGTGATGACTCCCAATTAATGAATGAGTGAGACGGTGGTCCATGATGTGAATATTGGACTCAATGGCTGAGATGATTCCCAATTAATGAATGAGTGAGACGGTGGTCCATGATGTGAATATTGGACTCAATGGCTGAGATGGTGTCAATTAATGAATGAGTGAGACGGTGGTCCATTATGTGAATATTGGACTCAATGGCTGAGATGATTCCCATTTAATGAATGAGTGAGACGGTGGTCCATGATGTGAATATTGAACTCAATGGCTGAGATGTTGTCAATTAATGAATGAGTGAGATGCTGGTCCATGATGTGAATTTTAGACTGAGTGGCTGAGATGATTGCCAATTAATGAATGACTGAGACAGTGGTCCATGATGTGAATATTGGACTCAATGGCTGAGATGGTGTCAATTAAAGAATGAGTGAGACAGTGGTCCATGATGTGAATATTGGACTCAATGGCTGAGATGATTCCCAATTAATGAATGAGTGAGACGGTGGTTCATGATGTGAATATTGGACTCAATGGCTGAGATGGTGTCAATTAATGAATGAATGAGACAGTGGTCCATGATGTGAATATTGGACCCAATGGCTGAGATGATTGCCAATTAATGAATGAGTGAGACGGTTGTCCATGATGTGAATCTCAGACTCAATGGCTGAGATGATTCCCAATTAATGAATGAGTGAGACGCTGGTCCATGATGTGAATATTGGACTCAATGGCTGAGATGATTCCCAATTAATGAATGAGTGAGACAGTGGTCCATGATGTGAATCTCAGACCCAGTAGCTGAGATGATTGCAACTAATGAATGAGTGAGACAGTGGTCCATGATGTGAATCTCAGACTCAGTGGCTGATTGTCAAGTAATGAATGAGACAGTGGTGGTTCATGATGTGAATCTCAGACTCAGTGGCTGAGATGATTCCCAATTAATGAATGAGTGAGACAGCGGTCCATCATGTGAATCTCAGACTCAGTGGCTGAGATGATTCCCAATTAATGAATGAGTGAGACGGTGGTTTGTGATGTGAATCTCAGACCATTTGGCTGAGATAATTGCCAATTAATTAATGAGTGAGACAGTGGTCCATGAGGCGAATCTCAGACTCAGTGGTTGAGATGATTGTCAATTAATACATGAGTGCGACTGTGCTCCCTGATGCGAATCACAGATTAAAGGACTCAGATGATTGCCAATTAATGAATGAGTGAGACGATGGTCCATGATGTGAATCTCAGACTCAGTGGCTGAGATGATTGGCAATTAATGAATGAGTGAGATGGTGGTCCATGATGTGAATCTCAGACTCAGTGGTTGAGAAGATTGCCAATTAATGAATGAGTGAGATGGTGGTCCATGATGTGAATCTCAGACTCAGTGGCTGAGATGATTGTCAATTAATACATGAGTGAGACTGTGGTCGATGATGTGAATTACAGACTCAATGGCTGAGATGATTGAAAATTAATGAATGAGTGAGACAGTGGTCCATGATGTGAATCTCAGACTCAGTGGCTGATTGTCAATTAAATAATGAGACAGTAGTTCATGATGAAAATCGCAGACACAATGGCTGAGATGATTCCCAATTACTGAAAGAGTGAGACAGTGGTCGATGATGTGAATCTCAGACTCAATGGCTGAGATGATTCCCAATTAATGAATGAGTGAGACAGTGGTCAATTATGTGAATCTCAGACTCAGTGGCTGAGATGATTGTCAATTAATGAATGAGTGAGACAGTGGTTCATGATGTGAATCTCAGACCCAATGGCTGAGATTATTGCCAATAAATGAATGAGTGAGACAGTGGTCCATGATGTGAATCTCAGACTCAATGGCTGAGATGATTGCCAATAATGAATGAGTGAGACAGTGGTTCATGATGTGAATCTCAGACCCAATGGCTGAGATGATTGCCAATTAATGAATGAGTGAGACGGTGGTCCATGAGGTGAATCTAAGACTCAGTGGCTGAGATGATTGCCAGTTAATGAATGGGTGAGACAGTGGTTCATGATGTGAATCTCAGACCAAATGGCTGAGTTGATTGCCAATTAATGAATGAGTGTGATGGTGGTCCATGATGTGAATTTCAGATTCAGTGGCTGAGATGATGGCCAATTAATGAATGAGTTAGACAGTGGTCCGTGATGTGAATATTGTACTGAATGGCTGAGATGGTGTCAATTAATGATTGAGTGAGACAGTGGTTCACAATGTGAATCTCAGCTACACTGCCTGAGATGATCGACAATTAATGAATGAGTTAGACAGTGGTCCATGATGTGAATATTGGACTCAATGGCTGAGATGGTGTCAATTAATAAATGAGTGAGACAGTGGTCCATGATGTGAATATTGAACTCAATGGCTGAGATGGTGTCAATTAATGAATGAGTGAGATGGTGGTCCATGATGTGAATATTGGACTCAATGGCTGAGATGGTGTCAATTAATGAATGAGTGAGATGGTGGTCCATTATGAGAATATTTGACTCAATGGCTGAGATGATTCCCATTTAATGAATGAGTGAGACGGTGGTCCATGATGTGAATATTGAACTCAATGGCTGAGATGTTGTCAATTAATGAATGAGTGAGACGCTGGTCCATGATGTGAATTTTAGACTGAGTGGCTGAGATGATTGCCAATTAATGAATGAGTGAGACAGTGGTCCATGATGTGAATATTGGACTCAATGGCTGAGATGGTGTCAATTAATGAATGAGTGAGACGGTGGTCCATGATGTGAATATTGGTCTCAATGACTAAGATGGTGTCAATTAATGAATGAATGAGACAGTGGTCCATGATGTGAATATTGGACTCAATGGCTGTGATGACTCCCAATTAATGAATGAGTGAGACGGTGGTCCATGATGTGAATATTGGACTCAATGGCTGAGATGATTCCCAATTAATGAATGAGTGAGACGGTGGTCCATGATGTGAATATTGGACTCAATGGCTGAGATGGTGTCAATTAATGAATGAATGAGACAGAGGTCCATGATGTGAATATTGGACTCAATGGCTGAGATGATCGACAATTAATGAATGAGTGAGACAGTGGTCCATGATGTGAATCTCAGACTCAGTGGCTGAGATGATTAACAATTAATGAATAAGTGAGACAGTGGTCCATGATGTGAATCTCAGACTCACTGGCTGATTGTCAAATAATGAATGAGACAGTGGTTCATGATGTGAATCTCAGACTCAGTGGCTGAGATGATTCCCAATTAATGAATGAGTGAGACAGCGGTCCATCGTGTGAATCTCAGACTCAGTGGCTGAGATGATTCCCAATTAATGAATGAGTGAGACGGTGGTTTGTGATGTGAATCTCAGACCCAATGGCTAAGATAATTGGCAATTAATTAATGAGCGAGACAGTGGTCCATGAGGCGAATCTCAGACTCAGTGGTTGAGATGATTGTCAATTAATACATGAGTGCAACTGTGCTCCCTGATGCGAATCACAGATTAAATGCCTCAGATGATTGCCAATTAATGAATGAGTGAGACAATGGTCCATGATGTGAATCTCATACTCAGTGGCTGAGATGATTGACAATTCATGAATGAGTGAGACAGTGCTCCACAATGTGAATCTCAGACTCAGTGGTTGAGGCGATTGCCAATTAATTAATGAGTGAGGCAGTGGTCCATGATGTGAATCTCAGACTCAGTGGTTGAGAAGATTGCCAATTAATGAATGAGTGAGATGGTGGTCCATGATGTGAATTTCAGACTCAGTGGCTGAGATGATTGTCAATTAATACACGAGTGAGACTGTGGTCCATGATGTGAATTACAGACTCAATGGCTGAGATGATTGAAAATTAAAGAATGAGTGAGACAGTGGTCCATGATGTGAATCTCAGACTCAGTGGCTGATTGTCAATTAAATAATGAGACAGTAGTTCATGATGTAAATCGCAGACACAATGGCTGAGATGATTCCCAATTAATGAATGAGTGAGATGCTGGTCCATGATGTGAATATTGGACTCAAATGCTGAGATGATTGGCAATTAATGAATGAGTGAGACAGTGGTCCATGATGTGAATATTGGACCCAATGGCTGAGATGATTGCCAATTAATGAATGAGTGAGACGGTGGTCCATGATGTGAATCTCAGACTCAATGGCTTACATGATTGGCAATTAATGAATGAGTGAGACGGTGGTTCATGATGTGAATATTGGACTCAGTGGCTGAGATGGTGTCAATTAATGAATGAATGAGACAGTGGTCCATGATGTGAATATTCAACTCAATTGCTGAGATGATTCCCAATTAATGAATGAGTGAGACGGTGGTCCATGATGTGAATATTGGTCTCAATGACTAAGATGGTGTCAATTAATGAATGAATGAGACAGTGGTCCATGATGTGAATATTGGACTCAATGGCTGTGATGATTCCCAATTAATGAATGAGTGAGACGGTGGTCCATGATGTGAATATTGGACTCAATGGCTGAGATGATTCCCAATTAATGAATGAGTGAGATGGTGGTCCATGATGTGAATATTGGACTCAATGGCTGAGATGGTGTCAATTAATGAATGAATGAGACAGAGGTCCATGATGTGAATATTGGACTCAATGGCTGAGATGATTGACAATTAATGAATGAGTGAGACAGTGGTCCATGATGTGAATCTCAGACTCAGTGGCTGAGATGATTAACAATTAATGAATGAGTGAGACAGTGGTCCATGATGTGAATCTCAGACTCAGTGGCTGATTGTCAAATAATGAATGAGACAGTGGTTCATGATGTGAATCTCAGACTCAGTGGCTGAGATGATTCCCAATTAATGAATGAGTGAGACAGCGGTCCATCGTGTGAATCTCAGACTCAGTGGCTGAGATGATTCCCAATTAATGAATGAGTGAGACGGTGGTTTGTGATGTGAATCTCAGACCCAATGGCTAAGATAATTGGCAATTAATTAATGAGCGAGACTGGTCCATGAGGCGAATCTCAGACTCAGTGGTTGAGATGATTGTCAATTAATACATGAGTGCAACTGTGCTCCCTGATGCGAATCACAGATTAAATGCCTCAGATGATTGCCAATTAATGAATGAGTGAGACAATGGTCCATGATGTGAATCTCAGACTCAGTGGCTGAGATGATTGACAATTCATGAATGAGTGAGACAGTGCTCCACAATGTGAATCTCAGACTCAGTGGTTGAGGCGATTGCCAATTAATTAATGAGTGAGGCAGTGGTCCATGATGTGAATCTCAGACTCAGTGGTTGAGAAGATTGCCAATTAATGAATGAGTGAGATGGTGGTCCATGATGTGAATTTCAGACTCAGTGGCTGAGATGATTGTCAATTAATACACGAGTGAGACTGTGGTCCATGATGTGAATTACAGACTCAATGGCTGAGATGATTGAAAATTAAAGAATGAGTGAGACAGTGGTCCATGATGTGAATCTCAGACTCAGTGGCTGTTTGTCAATTAAATAATGAGACAGTAGTTCATGATGTAAATCGCAGACACAATGGCTGAGATGATTCCCAATTAATGAAAGAGTGAGACAGTGGTCCATGATGTGAATCTCAGACTCAATGGCTGAGATGATTCCCAATTAATGAATGAGTGAGACAGTGGTCAATGATGTGAATCTCAGACTCAGTGGCTGAGATGATTGTCAATTAATGAATGAGTGAGACAGTGGTTCATGATGTGAATCTCAGACCCAATGGCTGAGATTATTGCCAATAAATGAATGAGTGAGACAGTGGTCCATGAGGTGAATCTCAGACTCAATGGCTTAGATGATTGCCAATAATGAATGAGTGAGACAGTGGTTCATGATGTGAATCTCAGACCCAATGGCTGAGATGATTGCCAATTAATGAATAAGTGAGACGGTGGTCCATGAGGTGAATCTAAGACTCAGTGGCTGAGATGATTGCCAGTTAATGAATGGGTGAGACAGTGGTTCATGATGTGAATCTCAGACCAAATGGCTGAGTTGATTGCCAATTAATGAATGAGTGAGATGGTGGTCCATGATGTGAATCTCAGACTCAGTGCTGAGATGATGGACAATTAAGGAATGAGTGAGACTGTGGGCCATGATGCGAATCTCAGACTCAGTGCTGAGATGATGGCCAATTAATGAATGAGTGAGACAGTGGTCCATGATGTGAATATTGGACTCAATGGCTGAGATGGTGTCAATTAATGAATGAGTGAGACGGTGGTTCATAATGTGAATATTGGACTCAATGGCTGAAATGGTGTCAATTAATGAATAAGTGAGATGGTGGTCCATTATGTGAATATTGGACTCAATGGCTGAGATGATTCCCAATTAATGAATGAGTGCGATGGTGGTCCGTGATCTGAATATTGAACTCAATGGCTGAGATGTTGTCAATTAATGAATCAGTGAGACGGTGGTCCATGATGTGAATTTTAGACTGAGTGGCTGAGATGATTGCCAATTAATGAATGAGTGAGGCAGTGGTCCATGATGTGAATATTGGACTCAATGGCTGAGATGGTGTCAATTAATGAATGAGTGAGACAGTGGTCCATGATGTGAATATTGGACTCAATGGCTGAGATGATTCCCAATTAATGAATGAGTGAGACGGTGGTTCATGATGTGAAGATTGGACTCAATGGCTGAGATGGTGTCAATTAATGAATGAATGAGACAGTGGTCCATGATGTGAATATTAGACTCAATGGCTGAGATGATTGGCAATTATTGAATGAGTGAGACGGTGGGCCATGATGTGAATCTCAGACTCAAAGGCTGAGATGATTCCCAATTAATGAATGAGTGAGACGCTGGTCCATGATGTGAATATTGGACTCAATGGCTGAGATGATTCCCAATTAATGAATGAGTGAGACGGTGGTCCATGATGTGAATATTGGACTTAGTGGTTGAGAAGATTGCCAATTAATGAATGAGTGAGATGGTGGTCCATGATGTGAATCTCAGACTCAGTGGCTGAGATGATTGTCAATTAATACATGAGTGAGACTGTGGTCCATGATGTGAATTACAGGCTCAATGGCTGAGATGATTGAAAATTAATGAATGAGTGAGACAGTGGTCCATGGTGTGAATCTCAGACTCAGTGGCTGATTGTCAACTAAATAATGAGACGGTACTTCATGATGTAAATCGCAGCCACAATGGCTGAGATGATTCCCAATTAATGAAAGAGTGAGACAGTGGTCCATGATGTGAATCTCAGACTCAATGGCTGAGATGATTCCCAATTAATGAATGAGTGAGACAGTGGTCGATGATGTGAATCTCAGACTCAGTGGCTGAGATGATTGTCAATTAATGAATGAGTGAGACAGTGGTTCATGATGTGAATCTCAGACCCAATGGCTGAGATTATTGCCAATAAATGAATGAGTGAGACAGTGGTCCATGAGGTGAATCTCAGACTCAATGGCTGAGATGATTGCTAATAATGAATGAGTGAGACAGTGGTTCATGATGTGAATCTCAGACCCAATGGCTGAGATGATTGCCAATTAATGAATGAGTGAGACGGTGGTCCATGAGGTGAATCTAAGACTCAGTGGCTGAGATGATTGCCAGTTAATGAATGGGTGAGACAGTGGTTCATGATGTGAATCTCAGACCAAATGGCTGAGTTGATTGCCAATTAATGATTGAGTGAGATGGTGGTCCATGATGTGAATTTCAGATTCAGTAGCTGAGATGATGGCCAATTAATGAATGAGTTAGACAGTGGTCGGTGATGTGACTATTGGACTGAATGGCTGAGATGGTGTCAATTAATGAGTGAGTGAGACAGTGGTTCATGATGTGAATCTCAGCCACACTGCCTGAGATGATCGACAATTAAGGAATGAGTGAGACTGTGGGCCATGATGTGAATCTCAGACTCAGTGCTGAGATGATGGCCAATTAATGAATGAGTGAGACAGTGGTCCATGATGTGAATATAGGACTTAATGGCTGAGATGGTGTCAATTAATGAATGAGTGAGATGGTGGTTCATGATGTGAATATTGGACTCAATGGCTGAGATGGTGTCAATTAATGAATGAGTGAGACGGTGGTCCATGATGTGAATATTGGACTCAATGGCTGAGATGGAGATGGTGTCAATTAATGAATGAGTGAGATGGTGGTCCATTATGTGAATATTGGACTCAATGGCTGAGATGATTCCCCATTAATGAATGAGTGAGATGGTGGTCCATGATGTGAATATTGAACTCAATGGCTGAGATGTTGTCAATTAATGAATGAGTGAGACAGTGGTTCATGATGTGAATTTTAGACTGAGTGGCTGAGATGATTGCCAATTAATGAATGAGTGTGACAGTGGTCCATGATGTGAATATTGGACTCAATGGCTGAGATGGTTTCAATTAATGAATGAGTGAGACAGTGGTCCATGATGTGAATATTGGACTCAATGGCTGAGATGATTCCCAATTAATGAATGAGTGAGATGGTGGTTCATGATGTGAATATTGGACTCAATGGCTGAGATGGTGTCAATTAATGAATGAATGAGACAGTGGTCCATGATGTGAATATTGGACCCAATGGCTGAGATGATTGCCAATTAATGAATGAGTGAGGCGGTGGTCCATGATGTGAATCTCAGACTCAAAGGCTGAGATGATTCCCAATTAATGAATGAGTGAGACGCTGGTCCATGATGTGAATATTGGACTCAATGGCTGAGATGTTTCCCAATTAATGAATGAGTGAGACGGTGGTCCATGATGTGAATATTGGACTCAAAGGCTGAGATGGTGTCAATTAATGAATGAATGAGACAGTGGTCCATGATGTGAATATTGGATCCAATGGCTGAGATGATTGCCAATTAATGAATGAGTGAGATGGTGGTCCATGATGTGAATCTCAGACTCAATGGCTTACATGATTGCCAATTAATGATTGAGTGAGACAGTGGTCCATGATGTGAATATTGGACTCAATGGCTGAGATGATTCCCAATTAATGAATGAGTGAGATGTTGGTCCATGATGTGAATATTGGACTCAATTGCTGAGATGGTGTCAATTAATGAATGAGTGAGACAGTGGTCCATGATGTGAATATTGGACTTAATGGCTGACATGATTCCCAATTAATGAATGAGTGAGACGGTTCATGATATGAATATTGGACTCAATGGCTGAGATGGTGTCAATTAATGAATGAATGAGACAGTGGTCCATGATGTGAATATTCGACTCAATGGCTGAGATGATTCCCAATTAATGAATGAGTGAGACGGTGGTCCATGATGTGAATATTGGACTCAATGGCTGAGATGGTGTCAATTAATGAATTAATGAGACAGTGGTCCATGATGTGAATATTGGACTCAATGGCTGAGATGATTCCCAATTAATGAATGAGTGAGACGGTGGTCCATGATGTGAATATTGGACTCAATGGCTGAGATGATTCCCAATTAAAGAATGAGTGAGGCGGTGGTCCATGATGTGAATATTGGACTCAATGGCTGAGATGGTGTCAATTAATGAATGAATGAGTGTCACGGCTCGCTCCCTTCGCTCCCGTTCCTGTCACTTGGGGGCATGTTTTGGGGTTTTTTCCCTACTGGACATTTCCTCCAAACCTTATGCTCCAGTGCTGTGATGAATTGGGAGCGCTAAAACCTTATTTTCCAAGTTACTTCCCTTCCGGATCCATTCCTGGTTTTTGGAAGCCAGCATGCTACTTTAATCTAATGACTATGCTTCCCAGAATGCCTGGCTTACTGCCTCACCTCCTCCCTTGCAGGACAAGGTTGGGTGGAGGATAGGCAACAACTGTGGCTGCAGGTGCAGCAGGCGGCACACCTGAGGGGTGTGCTCGTTAAGCAGCTTTAAAAGCCTCAGTTTACTTCAGTCCAGCGCTGGTCATTGTTGCAGTGTTCCTGTTGTGACTGGTCCCTTGTTCCTTGTTCCTAGCTTTTGTGCCTAGTTCCTAGTTCCTGTTTCTTGTTCCTCTGCCCTGGATTTCGGATTTATGTGCTTAATTGATTTCTGCTTTCTGGATTTCACTTTCTGTCTTCCTCTGTCTGCAGGCAGCCTTTCTCTGTGCTTTACCCTTTTGATGCTGCCCAATTTGCCTTTGTTCTCTGTTTCTTTGATGCTGTCCTTTGCTACTGAAAAACTTGATGCATTAGTCTTTCCCTTTATAGATTTAGCTTCCTGCCTTTTCTCCTTGGATGGGTGGGAAAGGTTTCCTTTTGTGATATCATTTTCCCTGCTCCTGATCCTTACTTTCTATTGGGATCCATTCCATGTTTTCCATTGCACTTCTGCATTTATTTCCCATTGACTATTAGGTGTGGGGTGCTGTTGTAACTAGTCCCTGTGTGAAAGCCTTTTGTTTTCCTCACTATTCTATAATCACTATTCCTACTTGCCCCTTGACCTGGGTCTTATGTATTTAGTTATCCTCCACCCATTGCTGTTATAGCCTTCTGGGTCCCTGTTTGATCAACTGGGTTTGTGGGTTTACTGACATTCAAGTGGTCTTTCTGGTCCTCGTGAGTACTGTTTCTAAGTTCCTTATTCAGTATCATCCAGAGTGTCAGCTCACAGATCCTGTCCTTGCTTGCCCTCTACGTGGGCTTAGCGCTGTCAGTATCTGTAATAGCATAGTGGGTAAGGAGTTTGCCGACTTTCCTTTCAGTCATAAGGAGGTTCTAAGTGCTTACCCCACATCCCTTTTCATATATTGGTATTATTGTTTCACTCTATTTGCACTCCTGGGTTTTAGTATACGCGAGTCTTGGGTATTGTATGCACGTTGTTAGATTCAAAGTTGTTCACTGTGCGATTCCGTGCACATTTCCCTTGCCATATTCATTGCCTTCTTCCTTCCTTAACAATGAGACAGTGGTCCATGATGTGAATATTGGACTCAATGGCTGAGATGATTCTCAATTAATGAATGAGTGAGACGGTGGTCCATGATGTGAATTTCAGACTGAGTGGCTGAGATGATTGGCAATTAATGAATGAGTGAGACAGTGGTCCATGATGTGAATATTGGACCCAATGGCTGAGATGATTGCCAATTAATGAATGAGTGAGACGGTGGTCCATGATGTGAATCTCAGACTCAATGGCTGAGATGATTCCCAATTAATGAATGAGTCAGACGCTGGTCCATGATGTGAATATTGGACTCAATGGCTTACATGATTGCCAATTAATGAATGAGTGAGACAGTGGTCCATGATGTGAATATTGGACTCAATGGCTGAGATGATTCCCAATCAATGAATGAGTGAGACGTTGGTCCATGATGTGAATATTGGACCCAATGGCTGAGATGATTCCCAATTAATGAATGAGTGAGACGGTGGTTCATGATGTGAATATTGGACTCAATGGCTGAGATGGTGTCAATTAATGAATGAATGAGACAGTGGTCCATGATGTGAATATTCGACTCAATGGCTGAGATGATTCCCAATTAATGAATGAGTGAGACGGTGGTCCATGATGTGAATATTGGACTCAATGGCTGAGATGGTGTCAATTAATGAATGAATGAGACAGTGGTCCATGATGTGAATATTGGACTCAATGGCTGAGATGATTCCCAATTAATGAATGGGTGAGACGGTGGTCCATGATGTGAATATTGGACTCAATGGCTGAGATGATTCCCAATTAATGAATGAGTGAGACGGTGGTCCATGATGTGAATATTGGACTCAATGGCTGAGATGGTGTCAATTAATGAATGAATGAGACAGTGGTCCATGATGTGAATATTGGACTCAATGGCTGAGATGATTCCCAATTAATGAATGAGTGAGACGGTGGTCCATGATGTGAATATTGGACTCAATGGCTGAGATGATTCTCAATTAATGAATGAGTGAGACGGTGGTCCATGATTTGAATTTCCGACTGAGTGGCTGAGATGATTGGCAATTAATGAATGAGTGAGACAGTGGTCCATGATGTGAATATTGGACCCAATGGCTGAGATGATCCCCAATTAATGAATGAGTCAGACGCTGGTCCATGATGTGAATATTGGACTCAATGGCTTACATGATTGCCAATTAATGAATGAGTGAGACAGTGGTCCATGATGTGAATATTGGACTCAATGGCTGAGATGATTCCCAATCAATGAATGAGTGAGATGTTGGTCCATGATGTGAATATTGGACCCAATGGCTGAGATGATTCCCAATTAATGAAAGGGTGAGACAGTGGTCCATGATGTGAATCTCAGACTCAATGGCTGAGATGATTCCCAATTAATGAATGAGTGAGACAGTGGTCAATGATGTGAATCTCAGACTCAGTGGCTGAGATGATTGTCAATTAATGAATGAGTGAGACAGTGGTTCATGATGTGAATCTCAGACCCAATGGCTGAGATTATTGCCAATAAATGAATGAGTGAGACAGTGGTCCATGAGGTGAATCTCAGACTCAATGGCTTAGATGATTGCCAATAATGAATGAGTGAGACAGTGGTTCATGATGTGAATCTCAGACCCAATGGCTGAGATGATTGCCAATTAATGAATAAGTGAGATGGTGGTCCATGAGGTGAATCTAAGACTCAGTGGCTGAGATGATTGCCAGTTAATGAATGGGTGAGACAGTGGTTCATGATGTGAATCTCAGACTCAGTGCTGAGATGATGGACAATTAAGGAATGAGTGAGACTGTGGGCCATGATGCGAATCTCAGACTCAGTGCTGAGATGATGGCCAATTAATGAATGAGTGAGACAGTGGTCCATGATGTGAATATTGGACTCAATGGCTGAGATGGTGTCAATTAATGAATGAGTGAGACGGTGGTTCATAATGTGAATATTGGACTCAATGGCTGAGATGATTGACAATTAATGAATGAGTGAGACAGTGGTCCATGATGTGAATCTCAGACTCAGTGGCTGAGATGATTAACAATTAATGAATGAGTGAGACAGTGGTCCCTGATGTGAATCTCAGACTCAGTGGCTGATTGTCAAATAATGAATGAGACAGTGGTTCATGATGTGAATCTCAGACTCAGTGGCTGAGATGATTCCCAATTAATGAATGAGTGAGACACCGGTCCATCGTGTGAATCTCAGACTCAGTGGCTGAGATGATTCCCAATTAATGAATGAGTGAGACGGTGGTTTGTGATGTGAATCTCAGACCCAATGGCTAAGATAATTGGCAATTAATTAATGAGCGAGACTGGTCCATGAGGCGAATCTCAGACTCAGTGGTTGAGATGATTGTCAATTAATACATGAGTGCAACTGTGCTCCCTGATGCGAATCACAGATTAAATGCCTCAGATGATTGCCAATTAATGAATGAGTGAGACAATGGTCCATGATGTGAATCTCAGACTCAGTGGCTGAGATGATTGACAATTCATGAATGAGTGAGACAGTGCTCCACAATGTGAATCTCAGACTCAGTGGTTGAGGCGATTGCCAATTAATTAATGAGTGAGGCAGTGGTCCATGATGTGAATCTCAGACTCAGTGGTTGAGAAGATTGCCAATTAATGAATGAGTGAGATGGTGGTCCATGATGTGAATTTCAGACTCAGTGGCTGAGATGATTGTCAATTAATACACGAGTGAGACTGTGGTCCATGATGTGAATTACAGACTCAATGGCTGAGATGATTGAAAATTAAAGAATGAGTGAGACAGTGGTCCATGATGTGAATCTCAGACTCAGTGGCTGTTTGTCAATTAAATAATGAGACAGTAGTTCATGATGTAAATCGCAGACACAATGGCTGAGATGATTCCCAATTAATGAAAGAGTGAGACAGTGGTCCATGATGTGAATCTCAGACTCAATGGCTGAGATGATTCCCAATTAATGAATGAGTGAGACAGTGGTCAATGATGTGAATCTCAGACTCAGTGGCTGAGATGATTGTCAATTAATGAATGAGTGAGACAGTGGTTCATGATGTGAATCTCAGACCCAATGGCTGAGATTATTGCCAATAAATGAATGAGTGAGACAGTGGTCCATGAGGTGAATCTCAGACTCAATGGCTTAGATGATTGCCAATAATGAATGAGTGAGACAGTGGTTCATGATGTGAATCTCAGACCCAATGGCTGAGATGATTGCCAATTAATGAATAAGTGAGACGGTGGTCCATGAGGTGAATCTAAGACTCAGTGGCTGAGATGATTGCCAGTTAATGAATGGGTGAGACAGTGGTTCATGATGTGAATCTCAGACCAAATGGCTGAGTTGATTGCCAATTAATGAATGAGTGAGATGGTGGTCCATGATGTGAATCTCAGACTCAGTGCTGAGATGATGGACAATTAAGGAATGAGTGAGACTGTGGGCCATGATGCGAATCTCAGACTCAGTGCTGAGATGATGGCCAATTAATGAATGAGTGAGACAGTGGTCCATGATGTGAATATTGGACTCAATGGCTGAGATGGTGTCAATTAATGAATGAGTGAGACGGTGGTTCATAATGTGAATATTGGACTCAATGGCTGAAATGGTGTCAATTAATGAATAAGTGAGATGGTGGTCCATTATGTGAATATTGGACTCAATGGCTGAGATGATTCCCAATTAATGAATGAGTGCGATGGTGGTCCGTGATCTGAATATTGAACTCAATGGCTGAGATGTTGTCAATTAATGAATCAGTGAGACAGTGGTTCATGATGTGAATCTCAGACCCAATGGCTGAGATTATTGCCAATAAATGAATGAGTGAGACAGTGGTCCATGAGGTGAATCTCAGACTCAATGGCTTAGATGATTGCCAATAATGAATGAGTGAGACAGTGGTTCATGATGTGAATCTCAGACCCAATGGCTGAGATGATTGCCAATTAATGAATAAGTGAGACGGTGGTCCATGAGGTGAATCTAAGACTCAGTGGCTGAGATGATTGCCAGTTAATGAATGGGTGAGACAGTGGTTCATGATGTGAATCTCAGACCAAATGGCTGAGTTGATTGCCAATTAATGAATGAGTGAGATGGTGGTCCATGATGTGAATCTCAGACTCAGTGCTGAGATGATGGACAATTAAGGAATGAGTGAGACTGTGGGCCATGATGCGAATCTCAGACTCAGTGCTGAGATGATGGCCAATTAATGAATGAGTGAGACAGTGGTCCATGATGTGAATATTGGACTCAATGGCTGAGATGGTGTCAATTAATGAATGAGTGAGACGGTGGTTCATAATGTGAATATTGGACTCAATGGCTGAAATGGTGTCAATTAATGAATAAGTGAGATGGTGGTCCATTATGTGAATATTGGACTCAATGGCTGAGATGATTCCCAATTAATGAATGAGTGCGATGGTGGTCCGTGATCTGAATATTGAACTCAATGGCTGAGATGTTGTCAATTAATGAATCAGTGAGACGGTGGTCCATGATGTGAATTTTAGACTGAGTGGCTGAGATGATTGCCAATTAATGAATGAGTGAGGCAGTGGTCCATGATGTGAATATTGGACTCAATGACTGAGATGGTGTCAATTAATGAATGAGTGAGACAGTGGTCCATGATGTGAATATTGGACTCAATGGCTGAGATGATTCCCAATTAATGAATGAGTGAGACGGTGGTTCATGATGTGAATATTGGACTCAATGGCTGAGATGGTGTCAATTAATGAATGAATGAGACAGTGGTCCATGATGTGAATATTAGACTCAATGGCTGAGATGATTGGCAATTATTGAATGAGTGAGACGGTGGGCCATGATGTGAATCTCAGACTCAAAGGCTGAGATGATTCCCAATTAATGAATGAGTGAGACGCTGGTCCATGATGTGAATATTGGACTCAATGGCTGAGATGATTCCCAATTAATGAATGAGTGAGATGGTGGTCCATGATGTGAATATTGGACTCAATGGCTGAGATGATTCCCAATTAATGAATGAGTGAGACAGTGGTCCATGATGTGAATATTGGACTCAATGGCTGAGATGGTGTCAATTAATGAATGAGTGAGACGGTGGTCCATGATATGAATCTCAGACTCAAAGGCTGAGATGATTCCCAATTAATGAATGAGTGAGACGCTGGTCCATGATGTGAATATTGGACTCAATGACTGAGATGGTGTCAATTAATGAATGAGTGAGACAGTGGTCCATGATGTGAATATTGGACTCAATGGCTGAGATGATTCCCAATTAATGAATGAGTGAGACGGTGGTTCATGATGTGAATATTGGACTCAATGGCTGAGATGGTGTCAATTAATGAATGAATGAGACAGTGGTCCATGATGTGAATATTGGACTCAATGACTGAGATGGTGTCAATTAATGAATGAGTGAGACAGTGGTCCATGATGTGAATATTGGACTCAATGGCTGAGATGATTCCCAATTAATGAATGAGTGAGACGGTGGTTCATGATGTGAATATTGGACTCAATGGCTGAGATGGTGTCAATTAATGAATGAATGAGACAGTGGTCCATGATGTGAATATTAGACTCAATGGCTGAGATGATTGGCAATTATTGAATGAGTGAGACGGTGGGCCATGATGTGAATCTCAGACTCAAAGGCTGAGATGATTCCCAATTAATGAATGAGTGAGACGCTGGTCCATGATGTGAATATTGGACTCAATGGCTGAGATGATTCCCAATTAATGAATGAGTGAGATGGTGGTCCATGATGTGAATATTGGACTCAATGGCTGAGATGATTCCCAATTAATGAATGAGTGAGACAGTGGTCCATGATGTGAATATTGGACTCAATGGCTGAGATGGTGTCAATTAATGAATGAGTGAGACGGTGGTCCATGATATGAATCTCAGACTCAAAGGCTGAGATGATTCCCAATTAATGAATGAGTGAGACGCTGGTCCATGATGTGAATATTGGACTCAATGGCTGAGATGATTCCCAATTAATGAATGAGTGAGACGGTGGTCCATGATGTGAATATTGGACTTAGTGGTTGAGAAGATTGCCAATTAATGAATGAGTGAGATGGTGGTCCATGATGTGAATCTCAGACTCAGTGGCTGAGATGATTGTCAATTAATACATGAGTGAGACTGTGGTCCATGATGTGAATTACAGGCTCAATGGCTGAGATGATTGAAAATTAATGAATGAGTGAGACAGTGGTCCATGGTGTGAATCTCAGACTCAGTGGCTGATTGTCAACTAAATAATGAGACGGTACTTCATGATGTAAATCGCAGCCACAATGGCTGAGATGATTCCCAATTAATGAAAGAGTGAGACAGTGGTCCATGATGTGAATCTCAGACTCAATGGCTGAGATGATTCCCAATTAATGAATGAGTGAGACAGTGGTCGATGATGTGAATCTCAGACTCAGTGGCTGAGATGATTGTCAATTAATGAATGAGTGAGACAGTGGTTCATGATGTGAATCTCAGACCCAATGGCTGAGATTATTGCCAATAAATGAATGAGTGAGACAGTGGTCCATGAGGTGAATCTCAGACTCAATGGCTGAGATGATTGCTAATAATGAATGAGTGAGACAGTGGTTCATGATGTGAATCTCAGACCCAATGGCTGAGATGATTGCCAATTAATGAATGAGTGAGACGGTGGTCCATGAGGTGAATCTAAGACTCAGTGGCTGAGATGATTGCCAGTTAATGAATGGGTGAGACAGTGGTTCATGATGTGAATCTCAGACCAAATGGCTGATTTGATTGCCAATTAATGAATGAGTGAGATGGTGGTCCATGATGTGAATTTCAGATTCAGTAGCTGAGATGATGGCCAATTAATGAATGAGTTAGACAGTGGTCGGTAATGTGACTATTGGACTGAATGGCTGAGATGGTGTCAATTAATGAGTGAGTGAGACAGTGGTTCATGATGTGAATCTCAGCCACACTGCCTGAGATGATCGACAATTAAGGAATGATTGAGACTGTGGGCCATGATGTGAATCTCAGACTCAGTGCTGAGATGATGGCCAATTAATGAATGAGTGAGACAGTGGTCCATGATGTGAATATAGGACTTAATGGCTGAGATGGTGTCAATTAATGAATGAGTGAGATGGTGGTTCATGATGTGAATATTGGACTCAATGGCTGAGATGGTGTCAATTAATGAATGAGTGAGACGGTGGTCCATGATGTGAATATTGGACTCAATGGCTGAGATGGTGTCAATTAATGAATGAGTGAGATGGTGGTCCATTATGTGAATATTGGACTCAATGGCTGAGATGATTCCCCATTAATGAATGAGTGAGATGGTGGTCCATGATGTGAATATTGAACTCAATGGCTGAGATGTTGTCAATTAATGAATGAGTGAGACAGTGGTTCATGATGTGAATATTGGACTCAATGGCTTACATGATTGCCAATTAATGAATGAGTGAGACAGTGGTCCATGATGTGAATATTGGACTCAATGGCTGAGATGATTCCCAATCAATGAATGAGTGAGACGTTGGTCCATGATGTGAATATTGGACCCAATGGCTGAGATGATTCCCAATTAATGAATGAGTGAGACGGTGGTTCATGATGTGAATATTGGACTCAATGGCTGAGATGGTGTCAATTAATGAATGAATGAGACAGTGGTCCATGATGTGAATATTCGACTCAATGGCTGAGATGATTCCCAATTAATGAATGAGTGAGACGGTGGTCCATGATGTGAATATTGGACTCAATGGCTGAGATGGTGTCAATTAATGAATGAATGAGACAGTGGTCCATGATGTGAATATTGGACTCAATGGCTGAGATGATTCCCAATTAATGAATGGGTGAGACGGTGGTCCATGATGTGAATATTGGACTCAATGGCTGAGATGATTCCCAATTAATGAATGAGTGAGACAGTGGTCCATGATGTGAATCTCAGACTCAGTGGCTGAGATGATTAACAATTAATGAATGAGTGAGACAGTGGTCCATGATGTGAATCTCAGACTCAGTGGCTGATTGTCAAATAATGAATGAGACAGTGGTTCATGATGTGAATCTCAGACTCAGTGGCTGAGATGATTCCCAATTAATGAATGAGTGAGACAGCGGTCCATCGTGTGAATCTCAGACTCAGTGGCTGAGATGATTCCCAATTAATGAATGAGTGAGACGGTGGTTTGTGATGTGAATCTCAGACCCAATGGCTAAGATAATTGGCAATTAATTAATGAGCGAGACTGGTCCATGAGGCGAATCTCAGACTCAGTGGTTGAGATGATTGTCAATTAATACATGAGTGCAACTGTGCTCCCTGATGCGAATCACAGATTAAATGCCTCAGATGATTGCCAATTAATGAATGAGTGAGACAATGGTCCATGATGTGAATCTCAGACTCAGTGGCTGAGATGATTGACAATTCATGAATGAGTGAGACAGTGCTCCACAATGTGAATCTCAGACTCAGTGGTTGAGGCGATTGCCAATTAATTAATGAGTGAGGCAGTGGTCCATGATGTGAATCTCAGACTCAGTGGTTGAGAAGATTGCCAATTAATGAATGAGTGAGATGGTGGTCCATGATGTGAATTTCAGACTCAGTGGCTGAGATGATTGTCAATTAATACACGAGTGAGACTGTGGTCCATGATGTGAATTACAGACTCAATGGCTGAGATGATTGAAAATTAAAGAATGAGTGAGACAGTGGTCCATGATGTGAATCTCAGACTCAGTGGCTGTTTGTCAATTAAATAATGAGACAGTAGTTCATGATGTAAATCGCAGACACAATGGCTGAGATGATTCCCAATTAATGAAAGAGTGAGACAGTGGTCCATGATGTGAATCTCAGACTCAATGGCTGAGATGATTCCCAATTAATGAATGAGTGAGACAGTGGTCAATGATGTGAATCTCAGACTCAGTGGCTGAGATGATTGTCAATTAATGAATGAGTGAGACAGTGGTTCATGATGTGAATCTCAGACCCAATGGCTGAGATTATTGCCAATAAATGAATGAGTGAGACAGTGGTCCATGAGGTGAATCTCAGACTCAATGGCTTAGATGATTGCCAATAATGAATGAGTGAGACAGTGGTTCATGATGTGAATCTCAGACCCAATGGCTGAGATGATTGCCAATTAATGAATAAGTGAGACGGTGGTCCATGAGGTGAATCTAAGACTCAGTGGCTGAGATGATTGCCAGTTAATGAATGGGTGAGACAGTGGTTCATGATGTGAATCTCAGACCAAATGGCTGAGTTGATTGCCAATTAATGAATGAGTGAGATGGTGGTCCATGATGTGAATCTCAGACTCAGTGCTGAGATGATGGACAATTAAGGAATGAGTGAGACTGTGGGCCATGATGCGAATCTCAGACTCAGTGCTGAGATGATGGCCAATTAATGAATGAGTGAGACAGTGGTCCATGATGTGAATATTGGACTCAATGGCTGAGATGGTGTCAATTAATGAATGAGTGAGACGGTGGTTCATAATGTGAATATTGGACTCAATGGCTGAAATGGTGTCAATTAATGAATAAGTGAGATGGTGGTCCATTATGTGAATATTGGACTCAATGGCTGAGATGATTCCCAATTAATGAATGAGTGCGATGGTGGTCCGTGATCTGAATATTGAACTCAATGGCTGAGATGTTGTCAATTAATGAATCAGTGAGACGGTGGTCCATGATGTGAATTTTAGACTGAGTGGCTGAGATGATTGCCAATTAATGAATGAGTGAGGCAGTGGTCCATGATGTGAATATTGGACTCAATGGCTGAGATGGTGTCAATTAATGAATGAGTGAGACAGTGGTCCATGATGTGAATATTGGACTCAATGGCTGAGATGATTCCCAATTAATGAATGAGTGAGACGGTGGTTCATGATGTGAATATTGGACTCAATGGCTGAGATGGTGTCAATTAATGAATGAATGAGACAGTGGTCCATGATGTGAATATTAGACTCAATGGCTGAGATGATTGGCAATTATTGAATGAGTGAGACGGTGGGCCATGATGTGAATCTCAGACTCAAAGGCTGAGATGATTCCCAATTAATGAATGAGTGAGACGCTGGTCCATGATGTGAATATTGGACTCAATGGCTGAGATGATTCCCAATTAATGAATGAGTGAGATGGTGGTCCATGATGTGAATATTGGACTCAATGGCTGAGATGATTCCCAATTAATGAATGAGTGAGACAGTGGTCCATGATGTGAATATTGGACTCAATGGCTGAGATGGTGTCAATTAATGAATGAGTGAGACGGTGGTCCATGATATGAATCTCAGACTCAAAGGCTGAGATGATTCCCAATTAATGAATGAGTGAGACGCTGGTCCATGATGTGAATATTGGACTCAATGGCTGAGATGATTCCCAATTAATGAATGAGTGAGACGGTGGTCCATGATGTGAATATTGGACTTAGTGGTTGAGAAGATTGCCAATTAATGAATGAGTGAGATGGTGGTCCATGATGTGAATCTCAGACTCAGTGGCTGAGATGATTGTCAATTAATACATGAGTGAGACTGTGGTCCATGATGTGAATTACAGGCTCAATGGCTGAGATGATTGAAAATTAATGAATGAGTGAGACAGTGGTCCATGGTGTGAATCTCAGACTCAGTGGCTGATTGTCAACTAAATAATGAGACGGTACTTCATGATGTAAATCGCAGCCACAATGGCTGAGATGATTGACAATTCATGAATGAGTGAGACAGTGCTCCACAATGTGAATCTCAGACTCAGTGGTTGAGGCGATTGCCAATTAATTAATGAGTGAGGCAGTGGTCCATGATGTGAATCTCAGACTCAGTGGTTGAGAAGATTGCCAATTAATGAATGAGTGAGATGGTGGTCCATGATGTGAATTTCAGACTCAGTGGCTGAGATGATTGTCAATTAATACACGAGTGAGACTGTGGTCCATGATGTGAATTACAGACTCAATGGCTGAGATGATTGAAAATTAAAGAATGAGTGAGACAGTGGTCCATGATGTGAATCTCAGACTCAGTGGCTGTTTGTCAATTAAATAATGAGACAGTAGTTCATGATGTAAATCGCAGACACAATGGCTGAGATGATTCCCAATTAATGAAAGAGTGAGACAGTGGTCCATGATGTGAATCTCAGACTCAATGGCTGAGATGATTCCCAATTAATGAATGAGTGAGACAGTGGTCAATGATGTGAATCTCAGACTCAGTGGCTGAGATGATTGTCAATTAATGAATGAGTGAGACAGTGGTTCATGATGTGAATCTCAGACCCAATGGCTGAGATTATTGCCAATAAATGAATGAGTGAGACAGTGGTCCATGAGGTGAATCTCAGACTCAATGGCTTAGATGATTGCCAATAATGAATGAGTGAGACAGTGGTTCATGATGTGAATCTCAGACCCAATGGCTGAGATGATTGCCAATTAATGAATAAGTGAGACGGTGGTCCATGAGGTGAATCTAAGACTCAGTGGCTGAGATGATTGCCAGTTAATGAATGGGTGAGACAGTGGTTCATGATGTGAATCTCAGACCAAATGGCTGAGTTGATTGCCAATTAATGAATGAGTGAGATGGTGGTCCATGATGTGAATCTCAGACTCAGTGCTGAGATGATGGACAATTAAGGAATGAGTGAGACTGTGGGCCATGATGCGAATCTCAGACTCAGTGCTGAGATGATGGCCAATTAATGAATGAGTGAGACAGTGGTCCATGATGTGAATATTGGACTCAATGGCTGAGATGGTGTCAATTAATGAATGAGTGAGACGGTGGTTCATAATGTGAATATTGGACTCAATGGCTGAAATGGTGTCAATTAATGAATAAGTGAGATGGTGGTCCATTATGTGAATATTGGACTCAATGGCTGAGATGATTCCCAATTAATGAATGAGTGCGATGGTGGTCCGTGATCTGAATATTGAACTCAATGGCTGAGATGTTGTCAATTAATGAATCAGTGAGACGGTGGTCCATGATGTGAATTTTAGACTGAGTGGCTGAGATGATTGCCAATTAATGAATGAGTGAGGCAGTGGTCCATGATGTGAATATTGGACTCAATGGCTGAGATGGTGTCAATTAATGAATGAGTGAGACAGTGGTCCATGATGTGAATATTGGACTCAATGGCTGAGATGATTCCCAATTAATGAATGAGTGAGACGGTGGTTCATGATGTGAATATTGGACTCAATGGCTGAGATGGTGTCAATTAATGAATGAATGAGACAGTGGTCCATGATGTGAATATTAGACTCAATGGCTGAGATGATTGGCAATTATTGAATGAGTGAGACGGTGGGCCATGATGTGAATCTCAGACTCAAAGGCTGAGATGATTCCCAATTAATGAATGAGTGAGACGCTGGTCCATGATGTGAATATTGGACTCAATGGCTGAGATGATTCCCAATTAATGAATGAGTGAGATGGTGGTCCATGATGTGAATATTGGACTCAATGGCTGAGATGATTCCCAATTAATGAATGAGTGAGACAGTGGTCCATGATGTGAATATTGGACTCAATGGCTGAGATGGTGTCAATTAATGAATGAGTGAGACGGTGGTCCATGATATGAATCTCAGACTCAAAGGCTGAGATGATTCCCAATTAATGAATGAGTGAGACGCTGGTCCATGATGTGAATATTGGACTCAATGGCTGAGATGATTCCCAATTAATGAATGAGTGAGACGGTGGTCCATGATGTGAATATTGGACTTAGTGGTTGAGAAGATTGCCAATTAATGAATGAGTGAGATGGTGGTCCATGATGTGAATCTCAGACTCAGTGGCTGAGATGATTGTCAATTAATACATGAGTGAGACTGTGGTCCATGATGTGAATTACAGGCTCAATGGCTGAGATGATTGAAAATTAATGAATGAGTGAGACAGTGGTCCATGGTGTGAATCTCAGACTCAGTGGCTGATTGTCAACTAAATAATGAGACGGTACTTCATGATGTAAATCGCAGCCACAATGGCTGAGATGATTCCCAATTAATGAAAGAGTGAGACAGTGGTCCATGATGTGAATCTCAGACTCAATGGCTGAGATGATTCCCAATTAATGAATGAGTGAGACAGTGGTCGATGATGTGAATCTCAGACTCAGTGGCTGAGATGATTGTCAATTAATGAATGAGTGAGACAGTGGTTCATGATGTGAATCTCAGACCCAATGGCTGAGATTATTGCCAATAAATGAATGAGTGAGACAGTGGTCCATGAGGTGAATCTCAGACTCAATGGCTGAGATGATTGCTAATAATGAATGAGTGAGACAGTGGTTCATGATGTGAATCTCAGACCCAATGGCTGAGATGATTGCCAATTAATGAATGAGTGAGACGGTGGTCCATGAGGTGAATCTAAGACTCAGTGGCTGAGATGATTGCCAGTTAATGAATGGGTGAGACAGTGGTTCATGATGTGAATCTCAGACCAAATGGCTGAGTTGATTGCCAATTAATGAATGAGTGAGATGGTGGTCCATGATGTGAATTTCAGATTCAGTAGCTGAGATGATGGCCAATTAATGAATGAGTTAGACAGTGGTCGGTGATGTGACTATTGGACTGAATGGCTGAGATGGTGTCAATTAATGAGTGAGTGAGACAGTGGTTCATGATGTGAATCTCAGCCACACTGCCTGAGATGATCGACAATTAAGGAATGATTGAGACTGTGGGCCATGATGTGAATCTCAGACTCAGTGCTGAGATGATGGCCAATTAATGAATGAGTGAGACAGTGGTCCATGATGTGAATATAGGACTTAATGGCTGAGATGGTGTCAATTAATGAATGAGTGAGACGGTGGTCCATGATGTGAATATTGGACTCAATGTCTGAGATGGTGTCAATTAATGAATGAGTGAGATGGTGGTCCATTATGTGAATATTGGACTCAATGGCTGAGATGATTCCCCATTAATGAATGAGTGAGATGGTGGTCCATGATGTGAATATTGAACTCAATGGCTGAGATGTTGTCAATTAATGAATGAGTGAGACAGTGGTTCATGATGTGAATATTGGACTCAATGGCTTACATGATTGCCAATTAATGAATGAGTGAGACAGTGGTCCATGATGTGAATATTGGACTCAATGGCTGAGATGATTCCCAATCAATGAATGAGTGAGACGTTGGTCCATGATGTGAATATTGGACCCAATGGCTGAGATGATTCCCAATTAATGAATGAGTGAGACGGTGGTTCATGATGTGAATATTGGACTCAATGGCTGAGATGGTGTCAATTAATGAATGAATGAGACAGTGGTCCATGATGTGAATATTCGACTCAATGGCTGAGATGATTCCCAATTAATGAATGAGTGAGACGGTGGTCCATGATGTGAATATTGGACTCAATGGCTGAGATGGTGTCAATTAATGAATGAATGAGACAGTGGTCCATGATGTGAATATTGGACTCAATGGCTGAGATGATTCCCAATTAATGAATGGGTGAGACGGTGGTCCATGATGTGAATATTGGACTCAATGGCTGAGATGACTCCCAATTAATGAATGAGTGAGACGGTGGTCCATGATGTGAATATTGGACTCAATGGCTGAGATGGTGTCAATTAATGAATGAATGAGACAGTGGTCCATGATGTGAATATTGGACTCAATGGCTGAGATGATTCCCAATTAATGAATGAGTGAGACGGTGGTCCATGATGTGAATATTGGACCCAATGGCTGAGATGATTCCCAATTAATGAATGAGTGAGACGGTGGTTCATGATGTGAATATTGGACTCAATGGCTGAGATGGTGTCAATTAATGAATGAATGAGACAGTGGTCCATGATGTGAATATTCGACTCAATGGCTGAGATGATTCCCAATTAATGAATGAGTGAGACGGTGGTCCATGATGTGAATATTGGACTCAATGGCTGAGATGGTGTCAATTAATGAATGAATGAGACAGTGGTCCATGATGTGAATATTGGACTCAATGGCTGAGATGATTCCCAATTAATGAATGGGTGAGACGGTGGTCCATGATGTGAATATTGGACTCAATGGCTGAGATGATTCCCAATTAATGAATGAGTGAGACAGTGGTCCATGATGTGAATCTCAGACTCAGTGGCTGAGATGATTAACAATTAATGAATGAGTGAGACAGTGGTCCATGATGTGAATCTCAGACTCAGTGGCTGATTGTCAAATAATGAATGAGACAGTGGTTCATGATGTGAATCTCAGACTCAGTGGCTGAGATGATTCCCAATTAATGAATGAGTGAGACAGCGGTCCATCGTGTGAATCTCAGACTCAGTGGCTGAGATGATTCCCAATTAATGAATGAGTGAGACGGTGGTTTGTGATGTGAATCTCAGACCCAATGGCTAAGATAATTGGCAATTAATTAATGAGCGAGACTGGTCCATGAGGCGAATCTCAGACTCAGTGGTTGAGATGATTGTCAATTAATACATGAGTGCAACTGTGCTCCCTGATGCGAATCACAGATTAAATGCCTCAGATGATTGCCAATTAATGAATGAGTGAGACAATGGTCCATGATGTGAATCTCAGACTCAGTGGCTGAGATGATTGACAATTCATGAATGAGTGAGACAGTGCTCCACAATGTGAATCTCAGACTCAGTGGTTGAGGCGATTGCCAATTAATTAATGAGTGAGGCAGTGGTCCATGATGTGAATCTCAGACTCAGTGGTTGAGAAGATTGCCAATTAATGAATGAGTGAGATGGTGGTCCATGATGTGAATTTCAGACTCAGTGGCTGAGATGATTGTCAATTAATACACGAGTGAGACTGTGGTCCATGATGTGAATTACAGACTCAATGGCTGAGATGATTGAAAATTAAAGAATGAGTGAGACAGTGGTCCATGATGTGAATCTCAGACTCAGTGGCTGTTTGTCAATTAAATAATGAGACAGTAGTTCATGATGTAAATCGCAGACACAATGGCTGAGATGATTCCCAATTAATGAAAGAGTGAGACAGTGGTCCATGATGTGAATCTCAGACTCAATGGCTGAGATGATTCCCAATTAATGAATGAGTGAGACAGTGGTCAATGATGTGAATCTCAGACTCAGTGGCTGAGATGATTGTCAATTAATGAATGAGTGAGACAGTGGTTCATGATGTGAATCTCAGACCCAATGGCTGAGATTATTGCCAATAAATGAATGAGTGAGACAGTGGTCCATGAGGTGAATCTCAGACTCAATGGCTTAGATGATTGCCAATAATGAATGAGTGAGACAGTGGTTCATGATGTGAATCTCAGACCCAATGGCTGAGATGATTGCCAATTAATGAATAAGTGAGACGGTGGTCCATGAGGTGAATCTAAGACTCAGTGGCTGAGATGATTGCCAGTTAATGAATGGGTGAGACAGTGGTTCATGATGTGAATCTCAGACCAAATGGCTGAGTTGATTGCCAATTAATGAATGAGTGAGATGGTGGTCCATGATGTGAATCTCAGACTCAGTGCTGAGATGATGGACAATTAAGGAATGAGTGAGACTGTGGGCCATGATGCGAATCTCAGACTCAGTGCTGAGATGATGGCCAATTAATGAATGAGTGAGACAGTGGTCCATGATGTGAATATTGGACTCAATGGCTGAGATGGTGTCAATTAATGAATGAGTGAGACGGTGGTTCATAATGTGAATATTGGACTCAATGGCTGAAATGGTGTCAATTAATGAATAAGTGAGATGGTGGTCCATTATGTGAATATTGGACTCAATGGCTGAGATGATTCCCAATTAATGAATGAGTGCGATGGTGGTCCGTGATCTGAATATTGAACTCAATGGCTGAGATGTTGTCAATTAATGAATCAGTGAGACGGTGGTCCATGATGTGAATTTTAGACTGAGTGGCTGAGATGATTGCCAATTAATGAATGAGTGAGGCAGTGGTCCATGATGTGAATATTGGACTCAATGGCTGAGATGGTGTCAATTAATGAATGAGTGAGACAGTGGTCCATGATGTGAATATTGGACTCAATGGCTGAGATGATTCCCAATTAATGAATGAGTGAGACGGTGGTTCATGATGTGAATATTGGACTCAATGGCTGAGATGGTGTCAATTAATGAATGAATGAGACAGTGGTCCATGATGTGAATATTAGACTCAATGGCTGAGATGATTGGCAATTATTGAATGAGTGAGACGGTGGGCCATGATGTGAATCTCAGACTCAAAGGCTGAGATGATTCCCAATTAATGAATGAGTGAGACGCTGGTCCATGATGTGAATATTGGACTCAATGGCTGAGATGATTCCCAATTAATGAATGAGTGAGATGGTGGTCCATGATGTGAATATTGGACTCAATGGCTGAGATGATTCCCAATTAATGAATGAGTGAGACAGTGGTCCATGATGTGAATATTGGACTCAATGGCTGAGATGGTGTCAATTAATGAATGAGTGAGACGGTGGTCCATGATATGAATCTCAGACTCAAAGGCTGAGATGATTCCCAATTAATGAATGAGTGAGACGCTGGTCCATGATGTGAATATTGGACTCAATGGCTGAGATGATTCCCAATTAATGAATGAGTGAGACGGTGGTCCATGATGTGAATATTGGACTTAGTGGTTGAGAAGATTGCCAATTAATGAATGAGTGAGATGGTGGTCCATGATGTGAATCTCAGACTCAGTGGCTGAGATGATTGTCAATTAATACATGAGTGAGACTGTGGTCCATGATGTGAATTACAGGCTCAATGGCTGAGATGATTGAAAATTAATGAATGAGTGAGACAGTGGTCCATGGTGTGAATCTCAGACTCAGTGGCTGATTGTCAACTAAATAATGAGACGGTACTTCATGATGTAAATCGCAGCCACAATGGCTGAGATGATTCCCAATTAATGAAAGAGTGAGACAGTGGTCCATGATGTGAATCTCAGACTCAATGGCTGAGATGATTCCCAATTAATGAATGAGTGAGACAGTGGTCGATGATGTGAATCTCAGACTCAGTGGCTGAGATGATTGTCAATTAATGAATGAGTGAGACAGTGGTTCATGATGTGAATCTCAGACCCAATGGCTGAGATTATTGCCAATAAATGAATGAGTGAGACAGTGGTCCATGAGGTGAATCTCAGACTCAATGGCTGAGATGATTGCTAATAATGAATGAGTGAGACAGTGGTTCATGATGTGAATCTCAGACCCAATGGCTGAGATGATTGCCAATTAATGAATGAGTGAGACGGTGGTCCATGAGGTGAATCTAAGACTCAGTGGCTGAGATGATTGCCAGTTAATGAATGGGTGAGACAGTGGTTCATGATGTGAATCTCAGACCAAATGGCTGAGTTGATTGCCAATTAATGAATGAGTGAGATGGTGGTCCATGATGTGAATTTCAGATTCAGTAGCTGAGATGATGGCCAATTAATGAATGAGTTAGACAGTGGTCGGTGATGTGACTATTGGACTGAATGGCTGAGATGGTGTCAATTAATGAGTGAGTGAGACAGTGGTTCATGATGTGAATCTCAGCCACACTGCCTGAGATGATCGACAATTAAGGAATGATTGAGACTGTGGGCCATGATGTGAATCTCAGACTCAGTGCTGAGATGATGGCCAATTAATGAATGAGTGAGACAGTGGTCCATGATGTGAATATAGGACTTAATGGCTGAGATGGTGTCAATTAATGAATGAGTGAGATGGTGGTTCATGATGTGAATATTGGACTCAATGGCTGAGATGGTGTCAATTAATGAATGAGTGAGACGGTGGTCCATGATGTGAATATTGGACTCAATGTCTGAGATGGTGTCAATTAATGAATGAGTGAGATGGTGGTCCATTATGTGAATATTGGACTCAATGGCTGAGATGATTCCCCATTAATGAATGAGTGAGATGGTGGTCCATGATGTGAATATTGAACTCAATGGCTGAGATGTTGTCAATTAATGAATGAGTGAGACAGTGGTTCATGATGTGAATATTGGACTCAATGGCTTACATGATTGCCAATTAATGAATGAGTGAGACAGTGGTCCATGATGTGAATATTGGACTCAATGGCTGAGATGATTCCCAATCAATGAATGAGTGAGACGTTGGTCCATGATGTGAATATTGGACCCAATGGCTGAGATGATTCCCAATTAATGAATGAGTGAGACGGTGGTTCATGATGTGAATATTGGACTCAATGGCTGAGATGGTGTCAATTAATGAATGAATGAGACAGTGGTCCATGATGTGAATATTCGACTCAATGGCTGAGATGATTCCCAATTAATGAATGAGTGAGACGGTGGTCCATGATGTGAATATTGGACTCAATGGCTGAGATGGTGTCAATTAATGAATGAATGAGACAGTGGTCCATGATGTGAATATTGGACTCAATGGCTGAGATGATTCCCAATTAATGAATGGGTGAGACGGTGGTCCATGATGTGAATATTGGACTCAATGGCTGAGATGACTCCCAATTAATGAATGAGTGAGACGGTGGTCCATGATGTGAATATTGGACTCAATGGCTGAGATGGTGTCAATTAATGAATGAATGAGACAGTGGTCCATGATGTGAATATTGGACTCAATGGCTGAGATGATTCCCAATTAATGAATGAGTGAGACGGTGGTCCATGATGTGAATATTGGACTCAATGGCTGAGATGATTCTCAATTAATGAATGAGTGAGACGGTGGTCCATGATTTGAATTTCCGACTGAGTGGCTGAGATGATTGGCAATTAATGAATGAGTGAGACAGTGGTCCATGATGTGAATATTGGACCCAATGGCTGAGATGATCCCCAATTAATGAATGAGTCAGACGCTGGTCCATGATGTGAATATTGGACTCAATGGCTTACATGATTGCCAATTAATGAATGAGTGAGACAGTGGTCCATGATGTGAATATTGGACTCAATGGCTGAGATGATTCCCAATCAATGAATGAGTGAGATGTTGGTCCATGATGTGAATATTGGACCCAATGGCTGAGATGATTCCCAATTAATGAATGAGTGAGACGGTGGTTCATGATGTGAATATTGGACTCAATGGCTGAGATGGTGTCAATTAATGAATGAATGAGACAGTGGTCCATGATGTGAATATTCGACTCAATGGCTGAGATGATTCCCAATTAATGAATGAGTGAGACGGTGGTCCATGATGTGAATATTGGACTCAATGGCTGAGATGGTGTCAATTAATGAATGAATGAGACAGTGGTCCATGATGTGAATATTGGACTCAATGGCTGAGATGATTCCCAATTAATGAATGGGTGAGACGGTGGTCCATGATGTGAATATTGGACTCAATGGCTGAGATGATTCCCAATTAATGAATGAGTGAGACGGTGGTCCATGATGTGAATATTGGACTCAATGGCTGATATGGTGTCAATTAATGAATGAATGAGACAGTGGTCCATGATGTGAATATTGGACTCAATGGCTGAGATGATTCCCAATTAATGAATGAGTGAGACGGTGGTCCATGATGTGAATATTGGACTCAATGGCTGAGATGATTCTCAATTAATGAATGAGTGAGACGGTGGTCCATGATTTGAATTTCCGACTGAGTGGCTAAAATGATGTCAATTAATGATGCTCAAAGCTGAGAAGGGGAGTTGTCGTCCAACGTGTGACGCTCAACTCCTTTGAGTGAGACTGAGCTCCCAGAACTTCCACCTAAAAGGTGAGGTTGTGCCTCATGGTGTGGAGTTCATACTCATCCATTTACACTCTGCTGGGAGCAGTTAGGCCCACTCGCAGAGAGTGGAGGGGGGAGTGTGTGTGTGTGTGTGTGTGTGTGTGTGTGTGTGTGTGTGTGTGTGTGTGTGTGTGTGTGTGTGTGTGTGTGTGTGTGTGTGTGTGTGTGTGTGTGTGTGTGTGTGTGTGTGTGTGTGTGTGTGTGTGTGTGTGTGTGTGTGTGTGTGTGTGTGTGTGTGTGTGTGTGTGTGTGTGTGTGTGTGTGTGTGTGTGTGTGTGTGTGTGTGTGTGTGTGTGTGTGTGTGTGTGTGTGTGTGTGTGTGTGTGTGTGTGTGTGTGTGTGTGTGTGTGTGTGTGTGTGTGTGTGTGTGTGTGTGTGTGTGTGTGTGTGTGTGTGTGTGTGTGCGCCATCACGCTGTAGCATTGGGGATAGATGCGTCTAGCCCATTTGAGGGCTGGGGTGCAGTCAGACACTGGGGTGTCCTCACTCTTTGCAGCAGGAGCGGAGGGGTCTGTCACAGGTGAGGGCATGACTTGCGGGCACCCATAATTCCCTACCAGCTCCTATAGTGGTCTTCCCAAGAACTGTCTGAGTGGTCACAGTGGATGAGCAGTTGGCATCAGCTGGCTCTAAAGCACTAGGATTTGGGGGCGCATGTGGGAGCGGTGGCAAGTAACGTGCTATATGTGGCAGGGCAGGGCCCTATTGTGTGGCACCGATGGCTGCACTATGTGGCATGGACAGCGCTATTTATGCTGCATATTATGCAAGGAGAGGCAGGACCAAACCACGTACCGTGGATGGGCGAATTATGTGGCATGAAGGGGTTGTTTACACATAACACCAAATGATGTGGCATCATCTGTGGCCTTATCTAATATGGCTTTTTAACACACTTATATGTTAATAAAAAGCAGATCCAGGTTCTTTTTGATATTTAATTTGAGAAATGCAACTATACAGTTTGCTGATAACATGCCCAATATTATTTGCCAGCAGCTAATGAATTTCTCTTGCACCGAGCCCCACTCTTTAACACTGTTCTCTGTGAACCCCACTCTTTAACACTGTTCTCTAAACACCACTCTTTAACACTGTTCTCTAAACACCACTCTTTAACACTGTTCTCTGTGAACCCCACTCTTTAACACTGTTCTCTAAACACCACTCTTTAACACTGTTCTCTAAACACCACTCTTTAACACTGTTCTCTGTGAACCCCACTCTTTAACACTGTTCTCTAAACACCACTCTTTAACACTGTTCTCTGTGAACCCCACTCTTTAACACTGTTCTCTAAACACCACTCTTTAACACCGTTCTCTGTGAACACCACTCTTTAACACTGTTCTCTAAACACCACTCTTTAACACCGTTCTCTGTGAACCTCTTCCAGCTCCGAGAGTGAATCGGTTCATGTAAAACACCCCCTGTCTTAGCAGATCACAGACGTGCACGCAGAAAAGATTGGGTTCACCAGGGAAGCGCCCCTTTTCGGTGATCCAGTAATGGGTGGCTGAGGGCAACAGCCAGCGATGCAGAAGTGCATCTCAGCCATGCAACATCTGCTGCGAGTGCGGAGCTGCGCGTGCACCCTCCTGCATGAACGCGCGCAGGTGGTCTTTCCTGCAACTTCTGAGCCACTGCAGAGAGGCGTAATTTCGTTCTTATGTCCTTGATGGACTGTGCATCAAAAATGGACCCAAACTAGGGTAATAAACTTAGAAGTGGATTGGAAAAGGATCTACTGGATCTCCTGCAGGAAAGCCATGCGGTGATCTGAGGTGCCTGCGTCCTGGTGCAAGGTTCATCAGGGTAACCGATGCTCCCCTTACCCACAGTAGACCTGCCTCTAATTGGTTGTCGAGGCTTCTAATGCATCTTACTGCCCCAGCCAGGCTATCCTTTCGTAGGTATCTTTCTATTGGCAATATTTGGAATGTTCTCAGAAAGGCACGCTGCACCACTGTCCCTTGGTGCCACAGTGCTGTCCCCTCAAAAGGCCTTCTCCGAAGATCTTCTCCTTCTTGCTTGCTTCCTGGCATAGATGGTTCCCACCCTCTGATTCTGGCACCATCCGCTCGTTTGGTGCATCGTCTGCACCCTGAGCTTAGGTTCTGTTCTACCTTCTGAAGTGCCAGGGACACCTTCCGGGGAGTGCAACGGATCCTCAGGACATGTTGGGTGAGTCTTGACGATGATCCAAGTCAACGCCACGCCGTCTTCTGGTGGATTCCGTTAACACCAGCCTAAGTCAGTCCAATCCTGACTCCTCCAGAGAACCTGTCGAAGGAGAGTCCAGGGGTATCAGGAGCGGGGGTGTATTAAATGCTTGCCTAGAGATCCCTTGGCTGGCTACCAGCCCAAGAAATGTGGCCTCCTAGGCCAAGGTCGGTTCCCAAGGGAAGGGATCAGGAAATCACCAAAGACTGGTCACTAGAACTCAGGAATTTGGAGCCACTGGACAAAGCAATCCCTGTACACTATGCTCGTGCTATGGGAGAGAGAGAGAGAGAGAGAGAGAGAGAGAGAGAGAGAGAGAGAGAGAGAGAGAGAGAGAGAGAGAGAGAGAGAGAGAGAGAGAGAGAGAGAGAGAGAGAGAGAGAGAGAGAGAGAGAGAGAGAGAGAGAGAGAGAGAGAGAGAGAGAGAGAGAGAGAGAGAGAGAGAGAGAGAGAGAGAGAGAGAGAGAGAGAGAGAGAGAGAGAGAGAGAGAGAGAGAGAGAGAGAGAGAGAGATGAGTATTGCTCTATTGATCTAGATTTCCATGATCTACTTGTCCAATGTCCCTGAAATATTTATTTATACTGTAGAGGTTAAATATCACAAGGGCGTGGATTATGAGTGTGCTAGTAGGAGGGTTTATGAGGACATGCATGTTAACATATTCGACTTTGCACTTTGTTTCCATTGGACAGCAATACATCTTTATATAAAAAAGAAAACAATTGATGAATATATGATTGACTTTAAAATGTCAAATTCTTGTAGAGTAGGCGGGCATCTCAACATAGCTCTGTACAAGAGGTAACGCCAATAAGGTCCTTTTGAGTGGCGCGTATATTCCTTGGTAGGAGCGGCGCAGTAACTCATGCGTGTCCGCGGTCCACTCCCGGGAGTAGTGATTGCTTCTTGGGGTGGGTCTAGAAAAGGCCTGGAACTCTGGAAGATGCTGGGATTCTGGCCCTTTTTTGCATTCCCACCAGGAAAGAAGCGGTAACGCCGGCCGCCATGTACGTGTATAGCCGCCGCCATTACATTGGAACCCTTTGGATTCCGCCTGCTTTTCACGAGGCAGGAATTCCAGCTTCTAGTCCCGCCTCAAATCTAGTTGCTGGTGGAGACCCGGGCGTATTTCCTGCACGGAACAGGTTACTCTCCGTGGCCGCAGTCCTATGCTGCAAGCCTAATCCGAACGGCCCTGACGTGCTTCACAAGGCAGCTCTTGTGTCCTGGTTCCGCTTCCGAACCATTCTACACCCAATGGAAAACGAGGACTTAAGGTGTAAGATAATGGAGGTGAGAGCTGCCCTGATGAAGGGAGCGACACCCTGGAGTGACTGCCTCGTGACGTGGGTGAGTGGAGTGGCAGGCAGCGGCTCCGTGCCCACTCACTATCCCCGGTCTATGCACTGGTGTAGATGAAGGCCTTGCACCTGAGGCCGCGGACTTTAGAACGGATACATGTGGGTTCAGAGAAGGCAAATTAACAAAGTGGTCCTGGGACTCTCTCTGCCAGACATTAGTCCTGGTTGCAAGAGCCTTACCCATATTATTTAGGCCACTATCTTTCACAGAGAAGAAATATCCAAAACATATCCGTCTTTGTCCTGCCCTGGGGCAGATGTAATACAGCAATTTCACCACCAGCTAACCACCTTACCCACACAGAGGATGTAGGTGGGCCAGTCTAGCACCGAAATGTTAGGCAATTCTCCTCCAGACGTGGAACCCTTGGTCACTCTTCTTGCACAGCTCCCCCTCACTGATGAGGCATAACCAGGCCAAAACACGTGTATGGGGTTGCTGTTGGTAATCTTGTTCAGAAGAGAAGTGCCAGGCATTTCGGTGCTGGACTGCCCCAGGGCAGGAGAAAGACTGATAGGCAGTGGACATTTCTCTTCTGTGAAAGGGTGGTGAGCTAAAGACTATGGTTGAGACTGTAACCCGGGATATAGGCCAATAGAGAGACCCTCCCAGGACCCCCCTTGTTTATCCACAGAGAGGGCTACAGCCGCAGGGACCAAGATGATTCCCCTAAAAGAAGCAGAGAAAAGAACCTGAATCCTT
Source organism: Ambystoma mexicanum (assembly GCF_040938575.1). NCBI lineage: Eukaryota > Metazoa > Chordata > Amphibia > Caudata > Ambystomatidae > Ambystoma > Ambystoma mexicanum. Next base: position 804,752,505 of record NC_090938.1, read on the forward strand.
CTGGAAGCAGATCCAGGGTGGAGAAGGCAGAGGGCTGGCATTTCCAGACCCTGAATATATACATATAGACTCAAATGAAAAATACTGCATTGACAGTCAGTCCTTGTTCTGTCAGTGCAGTATTTTTCATTTGAGTCTTATCTGGTGAAATACATTTATATTTGTGTATATGATTTCGCGACTGCGTTTCTGTCCATCCTCATAGCTATGGTCCGTGTTCACATATTCAATTCATGTTACAATCTGTTGTTTCACATGAATACAATCCATCTCTTGATAGTATGCAATCCTTGTTCTCTATAGGTTGAGAGAGAGTGTGATGCCCTATCTGAAACTACGCGTTTCGGGCGTGTGCCGACCTTCTTCAGGTTTGAGATATTGGATTTTCTTTTCAATGTGCTGTAAAACGTAAACAATATGTTCTCCATTACTACTCCGAATGTTCATAATATGTGTTAAGTACTATCCTCTTGATACCATGGCTAATGTACACTAACCTGCAAATTGGTTCTCTGTTACAGGCTCCCTGCCTATACTTGTAAGACGTGACTTTGTAGCTATCAGATAAGAAAGAAAGAGCTAATAAAATACAGTAACTAACATGTTCTGTGGTTTATACACGGTGGTCCGGAGAGGGACAAGGTGCTGTAAAAAAGCGCTGGGTCCACCTGCACGCAACCTAGAGTCTGTGATTCTCAATAAGAGTCATTTAAGTTGCAAGAGACTTACCCGCAGTGCAGTCTTTCCTGGGCGAGACTCTATTGGATAATGTACATCGGTAGGAGAAATAATGTGGTTTGTGCACCTCTTTGGATTTCCCACTAGAGATAATAATAATAAAGGTATTCAACATGGAGACCCTAACTCCGGGGTCCGCATTTATACAGTGTGTTATTGGGGCAAAATGCCTACCTTAAAGCAATTAATATATTGCTTGTAGAGTGCTGTCGGGTTACCATGCCAACTCTGGTCTTCCCAGCGTGGTTGTTCTTGGTCTATCTTGAATTCTACCCGGACACTGGTGATAGCTTTCCTGAAAGAAGGATGCGAGATTCACTGTCAACCGTTCGATGTGTTGTGAAACGTGTCTTTTGGCGTCTCGTGTCGGTGCGGCTTACCTGCACTAGTGGGAAGCTTTGAGACTCGTACGGAGCTCCGCTCGCGTGTCCTTCCCCACCTGCTGCGCCGCAAACAAAGCGTCGCTTAGCAACGGGACAAGATTTCCCCACTAGAGCGCTCGCTCTAGTTTACTCGGCACAAGTCGGTCGCCATTTTGGGAGAGTATGGTGATATATTCTATGCGTTAGTTATTCTGGGAAACATTCACGCTCATTCAATAATTAGACTAAAGTTATTTTCTTCTAGTGCTCTACTTCTCATCAAGAAGTGTATTGCATGATCTCCCTACATATTAAATGTTTTTAAATTACGTGTTCTAGTCCTCATATTGTGTCATTTGAGGAATCTCGATAAATCCTTCCAAGTCATTGATAACTACTAGGTGTCTGTGATCCTAATCTCCTGTGTGGGAGTTGAAAATAATTCAATGCACATAATCAATGCCTTTATATTCAATCACAACATATCTGTCTCAATTACCTTAGTGGGGTGATGCATCTTCCTGATGTTTTATACCAGTTACATGTCACTATATTTTACATCTGTCTGTAATTACATACAGTAATTGTAAGTTATATGTCAGTAATAATAGTAACAATATGCAAATTCATACATGTTAGCAACCAGTTCCAATCACAAATAACAATTTAGGTCCCATTCAAGATTGATCCCCCGAGGGTACATCGTGTCAAGTTTTTCTATCCAAAATATTTCGCTCTGTTGGAGAAGTTTGGTCAAATTTCCTCCCCTTGGAAGTTTCAACTGTTCTAAGACTACAAATTGAATCTGAGCAATTGAGAGTTTTTGTTCATCAAAATGTTGGGCCACTGGGGTTTTAATTGAATGGTTTTGGATGTTAGACTTATGCTCTCCCCATCTACTATGTTCATTGTGGCACAGGGCGAGGTGTGCATTAGTGAGATCTTTTTTCCACTATGCAGATGGTGGATGAAGTGACCTTTCATAACATTGTGACAGCAGCTGCAATTGTTGCAAGGTACAGTCCCTCTGAATTGATATTCTTCTTTTTTTTGGCTGAAGTCTGATTTAATCAGATGATATTTCAGAGATCTGCTTTTGTTGTAAGCAAATAGAGGCAGTGAATGACTATCGATGGTACTTGCCATGCAGAGCCAGGGAGAGTTCATGGTAGGCATGCGCAGTGAATGACTATTGATGGTACATGTCATGCAGCGTCAGGGAGAGTTCATGGTAGGCATGCGCAGTGGATGACTATCAATGGTACGTGTCATGCAGCGTCAGGGAGAGTTCATGGTAGGCATGTGCAGTGAATGACTATCGATGGTACTTGTCATGCAGCGTCAGGGAGAGTTCATGGTAGGCATGCGCAGTGAATGACTATCAATGGTACATGTCATGCAGCGTCAGGGAGAGTTCATGGTAGGCATGCGCAGTGAATGACTATCGATGGTACTTGTCATGCAGCGTCAGGGAGAGTTCATTGTAGGCATGCGCAGTGAATGACTATCAATGGTACGTGTCATGCAGCGTCAGGGAGAGTTCATGGTAGGCATGCACGGTGAATGACTATCGATGGTACTTGTCATGCAGCGTCAGGGTGAGTTCATGGTAGTCATGTGGAGTGAATGACTATCAATGATACTTTCCATGCAGCGTCACAGAGAGTTTGAGGTAGGCATGTGCAGTGAATAATTATTGAGAGTACTTGCTATGCAGTGTCAGAGAGAGTTCATGGTAGGCATGTGTATTGAAGTGAATGGCTATCGATGGCACTTGCCATGCAGCGTCAGAGAGAGTTCATTTTAGGCATGTGCCGTGAATAACTATCGATCGTACATGTCATGCAGCGTAAGGGAGAGTTTGTGGTAGTCATGTGCAGTGAATGACTGTCAATGGTACTTGCCATGCAGCATCACAGAGAGTTTGTGGTAGGCATGTGCCATGAATGACTATCGAAGGTACTTGCCATGTAGCGTCAGGGAGAGTTCATGGTAGGCATGTGCAGTGAATGACTATCGATGGTGTATGTCATGCAGCATTAGGGAGAGGTCGTTGTAGGCATGTGCAGTGAATGACTATCTATGGTACATGTCATGCAGCATCCGGGAGAGTTCATGGTAGGCAAGCGGAGTGAATGATTATTGATGGTACATGTCATGCAGCATCAGGGAGAGTTCATGGTAGACATGTATATTGAAGAAAATTGCTATCGGTGGTGCTTTCCATGCAGCGTCAGGGAGAGTTCATGTTAGGCATGTGCAGTGAATGACTATCGATCGTTCCTGTCATGCAGCGTCAGGGAGAGTTTGTGGTAGTCATGTGCAGTGAATGACTATCAATGGTACTTGTGATGCAGCGTCACAGAGAGTTTGTGGCAGGCATGTGCAGTGAATGACTATCGATGGTGTATGTCATGCAGCGTTAGGGAGAGGTCGTTGTATGCATGTGCAATGAATGACTATCGATGGTACATCTCATGCAGCATCAGGGAGAGTTCATGGCAGGCATGTGCAGTGAATGACTATCCAAGGTACTTGCCATGCAGAGTCAGGGAGAGGTCGTTGTAGGCATGTGCAGTGAATGACTATCGATGGTACATGTCATGCAGCATCAGGGAGAATTCATGGTAGACATGTGCAGTGAATGACTATCGATTGTACATGTCATGCAGCATCAGGGAGAATTCATGGTAGACATGTGCAGTGAATGACTATCGATGGTACATGTCATGCAGCATCATGGAGAGTTCATGTTAGGCATGTGCAGTGAATGACTATCGATCGTACATGTCATGCAGTGTCAGGGAGAGTTCATGGTAGGCATGTGCAGTGAATGACTATCGATGGTTCATGTCATGCAGCATCAGGGAGAGTTGATGGTAGGCATGTGCAGTGAATGACTATCGAGGGTTCATATCATGCAGCATCAGGGAGAGTTCATGGTAGGCATGTGTATTGAAGTGAATGGCTATCGATGGTAATTGCCATGCAGCGTCAGGGAGAGTTCATGGTAGGCATGTGCAGTGAATGACTATCGAAGGTACTTGCCATGCAGCGTCAGGGAGAGGTCGTTGTAGGCATGTGCAGTGAATGACTATCGATGGTACATGTCATGCAGCATCAGGGAGAGTTCATGGTAGGCATGTGCAGTGAATGATTATCAATGGTACATGTCATGCAACATCAGGGAGAGTTCATGGTAGACATGTGTATTGAAGAAAAGTGCTATCGATGGTGCTTTCCATGCAGCGTCAGGGAGAGTTCATGTTAGGCATGTGCAGTGAGTGACTATCGATCGTACCTGTCATGTAGCGTCAGGGAGAGTTTGTGGTAGTCATGTGCAGTGAATGACTATCGATGGTACTTGTCATGCAGCGTCAGGGAGAGTTCATTGTAGGCATGCGCAGTGAATGACTATCGATGGTACTTGTCATGCAGCATCAGGGAGAGTTCATTGTAGGCATGCGCAGTGAATGACTATCAATGGTACGTGTCATGCAGCGTCAGGGAGAGTTCATGGTAGGCATGCGCGGTGAATGACTATCGATGGTACTTGTCATGCAGCGTCAGGGTGAGTTCATGGTAGTCATGTGGAGTGAATGACTATTAATGATACTTTCCATGCAGCGTCACAGAGAGTTTGAGGTAGGCATGTGCAGTGAATAATTATTGAGAGTACTTGCTATGCAGTGTCAGAGAGAGTTCATGGTAGGCATGTGTATTGAAGTGAACGGCTATCGATGGCACTTGCCATGCAGCATCAGAGAGAGTTCATTTTAGGCATGTGCCGTGAATAACTATCGATCGTACATGTCATGCAGCGTAAGGGAGAGTTTGTGGTAGTCATGTGCAGTGAATGACTGTCAATGGTACTTGCCATGCAGCATGACAGAGAGTTTGTGGTAGGCATGTGCCATGAATGACTATCGAAGGTACTTGCCATGTAGCGTCAGGGAGAGTTCATGGTAGGCATGTGCAGTGAATGACTATCGATGGTGTATGTCATGCAGCATTAGGGAGAGGTCGTTGTAGGCATGTGCAGTGAATGACTATCTATGGTACATGTCATGCAGCATCCGGGAGAGTTCATGGTAGGCAAGCGGAGTGAATGATTATTGATGGTACATGTCATGCAGCATCAGGGAGAGTTCATGGTAGACATGTATATTGAAGAAAATTGCTATCGGTGGTGCTTTCCATGCAGCGTCAGGGAGAGTTCATGTTAGGCATGTGCAGTGAATGACTATCGATCGTTCCTGTCATGCAGCGTCAGGGAGAGTTTGTGGTAGTCATGTGCAGTGAATGACTATCAATGGTACTTGTGATGCAGCGTCACAGAGAGTTTGTGGCAGGCATGTGCAGTGAATGACTATCGATGGTGTATGTCATGCAGCGTTAGGGAGAGGTCGTTGTATGCATGTGCAGTGAATGACTATCGATGGTACATCTCATGCAGCATCAGGGAGAGTTCATGGCAGGCATGTGCAGTGAATGACTATCCAAGGTACTTGCCATGCAGAGTCAGGGAGAGGTCGTTGTAGGCATGTGCAGTGAATGACTATCGATGGTACATGTCATGCAGCATCAGGGAGAATTCATGGTAGACATGTGCAGTGAATGACTATCGATTGTACATGTCATGCAGCATCAGGGAGAATTCATGGTAGACATGTGCAGTGAATGACTATCGATGGTACATGTCATGCAGCATCATGGAGAGTTCATGTTAGGCATGTGCAGTGAATGACTATCGATCGTACATGTCATGCAGTGTCAGGGAGAGTTCATGGTAGGCATGTGCAGTGAATGACTATCGATGGTTCATGTCATGCAGCATCAGGGAGAGTTGATGGTAGGCATGTGCAGTGAATGACTATCGAGGGTTCATATCATGCAGCATCAGGGAGAGTTCATGGTAGGCATGTGTATTGAAGTGAATGGCTATCGATGGTAATTGCCATGCAGCGTCAGGGAGAGTTCAGGTTAGGCATGTGCAGTGAATGACTATCGATGATACTTGCCATGCAGAGCCAGGGAGAGTTCATGGTAGGCATGTGCAGTGAATGACTATCGAAGGTACTTGCCATGCAGCGTCAGGGAGAGGTCGTTGTAGGCATGTGCAGTGAATGACTATCGATGGTACATGTCATGCAGCATCAGGGAGAGTTCATGGTAGGCATGTGCAGTGAATGATTATCAATGGTACATGTCATGCAACATCAGGGAGAGTTCATGGTAGACATGTGTATTGAAGAAAAGTGCTATCGATGGTGCTTTCCATGCAACGTCAGGGAGAGTTCATGTTAGGCATGTGCAGTGAGTGACTATCGATCGTACCTGTCATGTAGCGTCAGGGAGAGTTTGTGGTAGTCATGTGCAGTGAATGACTATCAATGGTACTTGCCATGCAGCATCACAGAGAGTTTGTGGTAGGCATCTGCAGTGAATGACTATCGATGGTGTATGTCATGCAGCGTTAGGGAGAGGTCGTTGTATGCATGTGCAGTTAATGACTATCGATGGTATATGTCATGCAGCATCAGGGAGAGTTCATGGTAGGCATGTGCAGTAAATGATTATCGATTGTACATGTCATGCAACATCAGGGATTGTTCATGGTAGACATGTGCAGTGAATGACTATCGATGGTACATGTCATACAGCATCATGGAGAGTTCATGGTAGGCATGTGCATTGAATGACTATCGATCGTAGATGTCATGCAGCATCAGGAAGAGTTCATGGTAGGCATGTGCAGTGAATGACTATCAATGGTTCATGTCATGCAGCATTAGGGAGAGTTCATGGTAGGCATGTGCAGTCAATGACTATCGATGGTTCATATCATGTAGCATCAGGGAGAGTTCATGGTAGGCATGTGTATTGAAGTGAATGGCTATCGATGGTACTTGCCATGCAGCATCAGGGAGAGTTCAGGTTAGGCATGTGCAGTGAATGACTATCGATGATACTTGCCATGCAGAGCCAACGAGAGTTCATGGTAGGCATGTGCCGTGAATGACTATCGAAGGTACTTGCCATGAAGCATCAGGGAGAGGTCGTTGTAGGCATGTGCAGTGAATGACTATCGATAGTACATGTCATGCAGCATCAGGGAGAGTTCATGGTAGGCATGCGCAGTGAATGATTATCGCTGGTACATGTCATGCAACATCAGGGAGAGTTCATGGTAGACATGTGTATTGAAGAAAATTGCTATCGATGGTGCTTTCCATGCAGCGTCAGGGAGAGTTCATGTTAGGCATGTGCAGTGAATGACTATCGATCGTACCTGTCATGCAGCGTCAGGGAGAGTTCGTGGTAGTCATATGCAGTGAATGACTATCAATGGTACTTGCCATGCAGTGTCACAGAGAGTTTGTGGTAGGCATGTGCAGTTAATTATTATTGATGGTACTTGCTATGCAGTGTCAGGGAGAATTTGTGGTAGGCATGTGCAGTGAATGACTATCAATTGTACTTGCCATGCAGCATCAGGGGGAGGTTATGGTAGGCATGTGAAGTGAATGACCATCGATGGCACTTGCCATGCAGCATCAGGGAGAGGTTGTGGTACACATGTGCAGTGAATGACTATCAATAGTACTTGCATGCAGCGTCAGGGAGAGTTCATGGTAGGCATGTGTATTGAAGTGAACGGCTATCGATGGCACTTGCCATGCAGCGTCAGGGAGAGTTCATTTTAGGCATGTGCCGTGAATGACTATCGATCGTACATGTCATGCAGCGTAAGGGAGAGTTTGTGGTAGTCATGTGCAGTGAATGACTATCAATGGTACTTGCCATGCAGCATCACAGAGAGTTTGTGGTAGGCATGTGCAGTGAATGATTATTGATAGTACTTGCTATGCAGTGTCAGGGAGAGTGTGTGGTAGGCATGTGCAGTGAATGACTATCAATTGTAGTTGCATTCAGCATCAGGGAGAGGTTGTGGAAGGCATGTGAAGTGAATGACGATCGATGGTACATGTCATGCAGCATCATGGAGAGTTCATGGTAGGCATGCACAGTGAATGACTATTGATGTTGCTTGCCATGCAGGATCAGGGAGAGTTCATGGTAGGCATTTCCAGTGAATGACTATCGATGGTACATGCCATGCAGCATCACAGAGAGTTCATGGTAGGCATGTGTAATGAAGTGGATGGCTATTGATGGTTCTTCCCATGCAGTGTTAGGGAGAGGTTTGGTAGGCATGTGCCGTGAATGACTATCGATTGCACATGTAATGCAGCATCAGGGAGAGTTTGTGGTAGGCTTGTGTACTGAAGTGAATGGCTATCAATGGTTCTTGCAATGCAGCATCAGGGAGAGTTCATGTTAGGCATGTGCAGGGAATGACTATCGATCAGACATGTTATGCAGCATCAGGGAGAGTTCATGGTAGGCAAGCGCAGTGAATGACTATCGATGGTACTTACCATGCGGCTTTAGGGAGAGTTCATGGTAGGCATGCGCAGTGGATGACTATCGATGGTACATGTCATGCAGCATCAGGGAGAGTTCATGTTAGGCATGTGCAGTGAATGACTATCGATCGTACCAGTCATGCAGCGTCAGGGAGAGTTTGTGGTAGTCATGTGCAGTGAATGACTATCAATGGTATTTGCCATGCAGTGTCACAGAGAGTTTGTGGTAGGCATGTGCAGTTAATTATTATTGATGGTACTTGCTATGCAGTGTCAGGGAGAATTTGTGGTAGGCATGTGCAGTGAATGACTATCAATTGTACTTGCCATGCAGCATCAGGGGGAGGTTGTGGTACACATGTGCAGTGAATGACTATCAATAGTACTTGCATGCAGCGTCAGGGAGAGTTCATGGTAGGCATGTGTATTGAAGTGAACGGCTATCGATGGCACTTGCCATGCAGCGTCAGGGAGAGTTCATTTTAGGCATGTGCCGTGAATCACTATCGATCGTACATGTCATGCAGCGTAAGGGAGAGTTTGTGGTAGTCATGTGCAGTGAATGACTATTAATGGTACTTGCCATGCAGCGTCACAGAGAGTTTGTGGTAGGCATGTGCAGTGAATGATTATCGATAGTACTTGCTATGCAGTGTCAGGGAGAGTTTGTGGTAGGCATGTGCAGTGAATGACTATCAATTGTAGTTGCCTGCAGTGTCAGGGAGAGTTCATGGTAGGCATGTGTATTGAAGTGAACGGCTATCGATGGCACTTGCCATGCAGCGTCAGGGAGAGTTCATTTTAGGCATGTGCCGTGAATGACTATCGATCGTACATGTCATGCAGCGTAAGGGAGAGTTTGTGGTAGTCATGTGCAGTGAATGACTATCATTGGTACTTGCCATGCAGCATCACAGAGAGTTTGTGGTAGGCATGTGCAGTGAATGATTATTGATAGTACTTGCTATGCAGTGTCAGGGAGAGTTTGTGGTAGGCATGTGCAGTGAATGACTATCAATTGTAGTTGCATTCAGCATCAGGGAGAGGTTGTGGAAGGCATGTGAAGTGAATGACGATCGATGGTACATGTCATGCAGCATCATGGAGAGTTCATGGTAGGCATGCACAGTGAATGACTATTGATGTTGCTTGCCATGCAGGATCAGGGAGAGTTCATGGTAGGCATTTCCAGTGAATGACTATCGATGGTACATGCCATGCAGCATTAGGGAGAGTTCATGGTAGGCATGCGCAGTGGATGACTATCGATGGTACTTACCACGCAGCGTCAGGAAGAGTTCCTGGTAGGCATGTGCTGTGAATGACTATCGATGGTACATGTCATGCAGCATCAGGGAGAGTTCTTGGTAGGCATGTGCAGTGAATGACTATCAATGGTATTTACCATGCAGCGTCAGTGAGAGCTTATGGTAGGCATGTGTAGTGAAGACTATTGATGGTGCTTGTCATGTGGTATCAAGGAATTTTTGTGGTTGGCATGTGCAGTGAATGGCTATCAATGGTACTTGCCATGCAGCGTCAGGGAGAGTTCTTGGTAGGCATGTGCAGTGAATGACTATCAATGGTACTTGCCATGCAGCGTCAGGGAGAGTTCATGGTAGGCATGTGCAGAGAATGACTATCGATGGTGTATGTCATGCAGCATTAGAGAGAGGTCGTTGTAGGCATGCGCAGTGAATGACTATCAATGGTACGTGTCATGCAGCGTCAGGGAGAGTTCATGGTAGGCATGCGTGGTGAATGACTATCGATGGTACTTGTCATGCAGCGTCAGGGTGAGTTCATGGTAGTCATGTGGAGTGAATGACTATTAATGATACTTTCCATGCAGCGTCACAAAGAGTTTGAGGTAGGCATGTGCAGTGAATGATTACTGAGAGTACTTGATATGCAGTGTCAGAGAGAGTTCATGGTAGGCATGTGTATTGATGTGAACAGCTATCGATGGCACTTGCCATGCAATGTCAGAGAGAGTTCATTTTAGGCATGTGCCGTGAATAACTATCGATCGTACATGTCATGCAGCGTAAGGGAGAGTTTGTGGTAGTCATGTGCAGTGAATGACTGTCAATGGTACTTGCCATGCAGCGTCACAGAGAGTTTGTGGTAGGCATGTGCCATGAATGACTATCGAAGGTACTTGCCATGTAGCGTCAGGGAGAGTTCATGGTAGGCATGTGCAGTGAATGACTATCGATGGTGTATGGCATGCAGCATTAGGGAGAGGTCGTTGTAGGCATGTGCAGTGAATGACTATCTATGGTACATGTCAGGCAGCATCCGGGAGAGTTCATGGTAGGCAAGCGGAGTGAATGATTATTGATGGTACATGTCATGCAGCATCAGGGATAGTTCATGTTAGACATGTGCAGTGAATGACTATTGATCGTACCTGTCATGCAGCGTTAGGGAGAGTTTGTGGTAGTCATGTGCAGTGAATGACTATCGATGGTTCATATCATGCAGCATCAGGGAGAGTTCATGGTAGGCATGTGTATTGAAGTGAATGGCTATCGATGGTACTTGCTATGCAGCGTCAGGGAGAGTTCAGGTTAGGCATGTGCAGTGAATGACTATCGATGATACTTGCCATGCAAAGCCAGGGAGAGTTCATGGTAGGCATGCGCAGTGGATGACTATCGATGGTACTTACCATACAGCGTCAGGAAGAGTTCCTGGTAGGCATGTGCTGTGAATGACTATCGATGGTACATGTCATGCAGCATCAGGGATAGTTCATGGTAGAAATGTGTATTGAAGAAAATTGCTATCGATGGTGCTTTCCATGCAGCGTCAGGGAGAGTTCATGTTAGGCATGTGCAGTGAATGACTATCGAAGGTACTTGCCATGCAGCGTCAGGAAGAGTTCATGGTAGGCATGTGCAGTGAATGACTATCGATGGTGTATGTCATGAAGCATTAGGGAGAGGTCGTTGTAGGCATGTGCAGTGAATGACTATCTATGGCACATGTCATGCAGCATCCGGGAGAGTTCATGGTAGGCACGCGGAGTGAATGATTATCGATGCTACATGTCATACAGCATCAGGGAGAGTTCATGGTAGACATGTGTATTGAAGAAAATTGCTATCGATGGTGCTTTCCATGCAGCGTCAGGGAGAGTTTGTGGTAGTCATGTGCAGTGAATGACTATCAATGGTACTTGCCATGCAGCGTCACAGAGAGTTTGTGGTAGGCACATGCAGTTAATTATTATTGATGGTACTTGCTATGCAGTGTCAGGGAGAATTTGTGGTAGGCATGTGCAGTGAATGACTCTCAATTGTACTTGCCATGCAGCATCAGGGGGAGGTTATGGTAGGCTTGTGAAGTGAATGACGATCGATGGCACTTGCCATGCAGCATCAGGGAGAGGTTGTGGTACACATGTGCAGTGAATGACTATCATTAGTACTTGCCATGCACCATCAGGGAGAGTTCATGTTAGGCATGTGCAGTGAATGACTATCGATGATACTTACCATGCAGAGCCAGGGAGAGTTCAAGGTAGGCATGTGCCATGAATGACTATCGAAGGTACTTGCCATGCAGCATCACGGAGCGTTCATGGTAGGCATGTGCAGTGAATGACTATCGATGGTGTATGTCATGAAGCATTAGGGAGAGGTCGTTGTAGGCATGTGCAGTGAATGACTATCTATGGTACATGTCATGCAGCATCCGGGAGAGTTCATGGTAGGCACGCAGAGTGAATGATTATCGATGGTACATGTCATACAGCATCAGGGAGAGTTCATGGTAGACATGTGTATTGAAGAAAATTGCTATCGATGGTGCTTTCCATGCAGCGTCAGGGAGAGTTCATGTTAGGCATGTGCAGTGAATGACTATTAATCGTACCTGTCATGCAGCATCAGCGAGAGTTTGTGGTAGTCATGTGCAGTGAATGACTATCAATGGTACTTGCCATGCAGCGTCACAGAGAGTTTGTGGTAGGCATGTGCAGTGAATGTCTATCGATGGTGTATGTCATGCAGCTTAGGGAGAGGTCGTTGTATGCATGTGCAGTGAATGACTATCGATGGTATATGTCATGCAGCATCAGGGAGAGTTCATGGTAGGCATGGACAGTAAATGATTATCGATTGTACATGTCATGCAACATCAGGGAGAGTTCATGGTAGACATGGGCAGTGAATGACTATCAATGGTATATGACATGCAGCATCATGGAGAGTTCATGGTAGGCATGTGCAGTGAATGACTATCGATCGTACATGTCATGCAGCGTCAGGAAGAGTTCATGGTAGGCATGTGCAGTGAATGACTATCGATGGTTCATATCATGCAGCATCAGGGAGAGTTCATGGTAGGCAAGCGGAGTGAATGATTATTGATGGTACATGTCATGCAGCATCAGGGATAGTTCATGTTAGACATGTGTATTGAAGAAAATTGCTATCGATGGTGCTTTCCATGCAGCGTCAGGGAGAGTTCATGTTAGGCATGTGCAGTGAATGACTATTGATCGTACCTGTCATGCAGCGTTAGGGAGAGTTTGTGGTAGTCATGTGCAGTGAATGACTATCGATGGTTCATATCATGCAGCATCAGGGAGAGTTCATGGTAGGCATGTGTATTGAAGTGAATGGCTATCGATGGTACTTGCTATGCAGCGTCAGGGAGAGTTCAGGTTAGGCATGTGCAGTGAATGACTATCGATGATACTTGCCATGCAAAGCCAGGGAGAGTTCATGGTAGGCATGCGCAGTGGATGACTATCGATGGTACTTACCATACAGCGTCAGGAAGAGTTCCTGGTAGGCATGTGCTGTGAATGACTATCGATGGTACATGTCATGCAGCATCAGGGATAGTTCATGGTAGAAATGTGTATTGAAGAAAATTGCTATCGATGGTGCTTTCCATGCAGCGTCAGGGAGAGTTCATGTTAGGCATGTGCAGTGAATGACTATCGAAGGTACTTGCCATGCAGCGTCAGGAAGAGTTCATGGTAGGCATGTGCAGTGAATGACTATCGATGGTGTATGTCATGAAGCATTAGGGAGAGGTCGTTGTAGGCATGTGCAGTGAATGACTATCTATGGCACATGTCATGCAGCATCCGGGAGAGTTCATGGTAGGCACGCGGAGTGAATGATTATCGATGCTACATGTCATACAGCATCAGGGAGAGTTCATGGTAGACATGTGTATTGAAGAAAATTGCTATCGATGGTGCTTTCCATGCAGCGTCAGGGAGAGTTTGTGGTAGTCATGTGCAGTGAATGACTATCAATGGTACTTGCCATGCAGCGTCACAGAGAGTTTGTGGTAGGCACATGCAGTTAATTATTATTGATGGTACTTGCTATGCAGTGTCAGGGAGAATTTGTGGTAGGCATGTGCAGTGAATGACTCTCAATTGTACTTGCCATGCAGCATCAGGGGGAGGTTATGGTAGGCTTGTGAAGTGAATGACGATCGATGGCACTTGCCATGCAGCATCAGGGAGAGGTTGTGGTACACATGTGCAGTGAATGACTATCATTAGTACTTGCCATGCACCATCAGGGAGAGTTCATGTTAGGCATGTGCAGTGAATGACTATCGATGATACTTACCATGCAGAGCCAGGGAGAGTTCAAGGTAGGCATGTGCCATGAATGACTATCGAAGGTACTTGCCATGCAGCATCACGGAGCGTTCATGGTAGGCATGTGCAGTGAATGACTATCGATGGTGTATGTCATGAAGCATTAGGGAGAGGTCGTTGTAGGCATGTGCAGTGAATGACTATCTATGGTACATGTCATGCAGCATCCGGGAGAGTTCATGGTAGGCACGCAGAGTGAATGATTATCGATGGTACATGTCATACAGCATCAGGGAGAGTTCATGGTAGACATGTGTATTGAAGAAAATTGCTATCGATGGTGCTTTCCATGCAGCGTCAGGGAGAGTTCATGTTAGGCATGTGCAGTGAATGACTATTAATCGTACCTGTCATGCAGCATCAGCGAGAGTTTGTGGTAGTCATGTGCAGTGAATGACTATCAATGGTACTTGCCATGCAGCGTCACAGAGAGTTTGTGGTAGGCATGTGCAGTGAATGTCTATCGATGGTGTATGTCATGCAGCTTAGGGAGAGGTCGTTGTATGCATGTGCAGTGAATGACTATCGATGGTATATGTCATGCAGCATCAGGGAGAGTTCATGGTAGGCATGGACAGTAAATGATTATCGATTGTACATGTCATGCAACATCAGGGAGAGTTCATGGTAGACATGGGCAGTGAATGACTATCAATGGTATATGACATGCAGCATCATGGAGAGTTCATGGTAGGCATGTGCAGTGAATGACTATCGATCGTACATGTCATGCAGCGTCAGGAAGAGTTCATGGTAGGCATGTGCAGTGAATGACTATCGATGGTTCATATCATGCAGCATCAGGGAGAGTTCATGGTAGGCATGTGTATTGAAGTGAATGGCTATCGATGGTACTTGCCATGCAGCGTCACAGAGGGTTTGTGGTAGGCATGTGCAGTGAATGACTATCGATGGTGTATGTCATGCAGCGTTAGGGAGAGGTCATTGTATGCATGTGCAGTGAATGACTATCGATGGTACATGTCATGCAGCATCAGGGAGAGTTCATGGTAGGCATGTGCAGTGAATGACTATCGATGGTACATGTCATGCAGCATCATGGAGAGTTCATGGTAGGCATGTGCAGTGAATGACTATCGATCGTACATGTCAAGCAGCGTCAGGGAGAGTTCAGGTTAGGCATGTGCAGTGAATGACTATCGATGGTACATGTCATGCAGCATCACAGATAGTTCATGGTAGGCATGCGCAGTGAATGATTATCGATGGTACATGTCATGCAGCGTCAGGGAGCGTTTGTGGTAGTCATGTGCAGTGACTGACTATCAATGGTACTTGCATGCAGCGTCAGGGAGGGTTCATGGTAGGCATGTGTATTGAAGTGAACGGCTATCGATGGCACTTGCCATGCAGTGTCAGAGAGAGTTCATTTTAGGCATGTGCTGTGAATGACTATCGATCGTACATGTCATGCAGCATCACGGAGAGTTCATGGTAGGCATGCACAGTGAATGATTATCAATGGTACATGTCATGCAGCATCAAGGAGAGGTTGTGGTACACATGTGCAGTGAATGACTATCAATGGTACTTGCATGCAGCGTCAGGGAGAGTTCATGGTAGGCATGTGTATTGAAGTGAACGGCTATCGATGGCACTTGCCATGAAGTGTCAGAGAGAGTTCATTTTAGGCATGTTCTGTGAATGACCATCGATCGTACATGTCATGCAGCATAAGGGAGAGTTTGTGGTAGTCATGTGCAGTGAATGACTGTCAATGGTACTTGCCATGCAGCGCCACAGAGAGTTTGTGGTAGGCATGTGAGTGAATGATTATTGATAGTACTTGCTATGCAGTGTCAGGGAGAGTTTGTGGTAGGCATGTGCAGTGAATGACTATCAATTGTAGTTGCCATGCAGCATCAGGGAGAGGTTGTGGTAGTCATGTGCAGTGAATGACTGTCAATGGTACTTGCCATGCAGCGTCACAGAGAGTTTGTAGTAGGCATGTGCCATGAATGACTATCGAAGGTACTTGCCATGCAGCGTTAGGGAGAGTTCATTGTAGGCATGTGCAGTGAATGACTATCGATGGTGTATGTCATGCAGCATTAGGGAGAGGTCGTTGTAGGCATGTGCAGTGAATGACTATCTATGGTACATGTCATGCAGCATCCGGGAGAGTTCATGGTAGGCAAGCTGAGTGAATGACTATCTATGGTACATGTGATGCAGCATCCGGGAGAGTTCATGGTAGGCAAGCGGAGTGAATGATTATCGATGATACATGTCATGCAGCATCAGGGAGAGTTCATGGTAGGCATGCGCAGTAAATGATTATCGATTGTGCATGTCATGCAGCATCAGGGAGAGTTCATGGTAGACATGTGCAGTGAATTACTATCGATGGTACATGTCATGCAGCATCATGGAGAGTTCATGGTAGGCATGTGCAGTGAATGACTATCGATGGTTCATGTCATGCAGCATCAGGGAGAGTTCAGGTTAGGCATGTGCAGTTAATGACTATCGATTATACTTGCCATGCAGAGCCAGGGAGAGTTCATGGTAGGCATGTGCCGTGAATGACTATTGAAGGTACTTGCCATGCAGTGTCAGGGAGAGGTCATTGTAGGCATGTGCAGTGAATGACTATCGATGGTACATGTCATGCAACATCAGGGAGAGTTCATGGTAGGCATCCGCAGTGAATGATTATCGATGGTACATGTCATGCACCATTAGGGAGAGTTCATGGTAGACATGTGTATTGAAGAAAATTGCTATCGATGGTGCTTTCCCTTCAGCTTCAGGGAGAGTTCATGTTAGGCATGTGCAGTGAGTGACTATCGATCGTACCTGTCATGCAGCATCAGGGAGAGTTCGTGGTAGTCATGTGCAGTGAATGACTATCAATGGTACTTGCCATGCAGCGTCACAGAGAGTTTGTGGTAGGCATGTGCAGTTAATTATTATTGATGGTACTTGCTATGCAGTGTGAGGGAGAATTTGTGGTAGGCATGTGCAGTGAATGACTATCAATTGTACTTGCCATGCAGCATCAGGGAGATGTTGTGGTACACATGTGCAGTGAATGACTATAAATAGTACTTGCATGCAGCGTCAGGCAGAGCTCATGGTAGGCATGTGTATTGAAGTGAACGGCTATCGATGGCACTTGCCATGCAGCATCAGGGAGATGTTGTGGGACACATGTGCAGTGAATGACTATAAATAGTACTTGCATGCAGCGTCAGGCAGAGCTCATGGTAGGCATGTGTATTGAAGTGAACGGCTATCGATGGCACTTGCCATGCAGCATCAGGGAGATGTTGTGGGACACATGTGCAGTGAATGACTATCAATAGTACTTGCCATGCAGCGTCAGGGAGAGTTCATTTTAGGCATGTGCCGTGAATGATTATCGATCGTGCATGTCATGCAGCGTAAGGGTGAGTTTGTGGTAGTCATGTGCAGTGAATGACTGTCAATGGCACTTGCCATGCAGCGTCACAGAGAGTTTGTGGTAGGCATGTGCAGTGAATGATTATTGATAGTACTTGCTATGCAGTGTCAGGGAGAGTTTGTGGTAGGCATGTGCAGTGAATGACTATCAATTGTAGTTGCCATTCAGCATCAGGGAGAGGTTGTGGTAGGCATGTGAAGTGAATGACGATCGATGGTACTTGCCATGCAGCATCAGGGCGAGGTTGCGGTACGCATGTGCAGTGAATGACTATCGATGGTATATGTCATGCAGCGTTAGGGAGAGGTCGTTGTAGGCATGTGCAGTGAATGACTATCTATGGCACATGTCATGCAGCATCCGGGAGAGTTCATGGTAGGCACGCGGAGTGAATGATTATCGATGCTACATGTCATACAGCATCAGGGAGAGTTCATGGTAGACATGTGTATTGAAGAAAATTGCTATCGATGGTGCTTTCCATGCAGCGTCAGGGAGAGTTTGTGGTAGTCATGTGCAGTGAATGACTATCAATGGTACTTGCCATGCAGCGTCACAGAGAGTTTGTGGTAGGCACATGCAGTTAATTATTATTGATGGTACTTGCTATGCAGTGTCAGGGAGAATTTGTGGTAGGCATGTGCAGTGAATGACTCTCAATTGTACTTGCCATGCAGCATCAGGGGGAGGTTATGGTAGGCTTGTGAAGTGAATGACGATCGATGGCACTTGCCATGCAGCATCAGGGAGAGGTTGTGGTACACATGTGCAGTGAATGACTATCATTAGTACTTGCCATGCACCATCAGGGAGAGTTCATGTTAGGCATGTGCAGTGAATGACTATCGATGATACTTACCATGCAGAGCCAGGGAGAGTTCAAGGTAGGCATGTGCCATGAATGACTATCGAAGGTACTTGCCATGCAGCATCACGGAGCGTTCATGGTAGGCATGTGCAGTGAATGACTATCGATGGTGTATGTCATGAAGCATTAGGGAGAGGTCGTTGTAGGCATGTGCAGTGAATGACTATCTATGGTACATGTCATGCAGCATCCGGGAGAGTTCATGGTAGGCACGCAGAGTGAATGATTATCGATGGTACATGTCATACAGCATCAGGGAGAGTTCATGGTAGACATGTGTATTGAAGAAAATTGCTATCGATGGTGCTTTCCATGCAGCGTCAGGGAGAGTTCATGTTAGGCATGTGCAGTGAATGACTATTAATCGTACCTGTCATGCAGCATCAGCGAGAGTTTGTGGTAGTCATGTGCAGTGAATGACTATCAATGGTACTTGCCATGCAGCGTCACAGAGAGTTTGTGGTAGGCATGTGCAGTGAATGTCTATCGATGGTGTATGTCATGCAGCTTAGGGAGAGGTCGTTGTATGCATGTGCAGTGAATGACTATCGATGGTATATGTCATGCAGCATCAGGGAGAGTTCATGGTAGGCATGGACAGTAAATGATTATCGATTGTACATGTCATGCAACATCAGGGAGAGTTCATGGTAGACATGGGCAGTGAATGACTATCAATGGTATATGACATGCAGCATCATGGAGAGTTCATGGTAGGCATGTGCAGTGAATGACTATCGATCGTACATGTCATGCAGCGTCAGGAAGAGTTCATGGTAGGCATGTGCAGTGAATGACTATCGATGGTTCATATCATGCAGCATCAGGGAGAGTTCATGGTAGGCATGTGTATTGAAGTGAATGGCTATCGATGGTACTTGCCATGCAGCGTCACAGAGGGTTTGTGGTAGGCATGTGCAGTGAATGACTATCGATGGTGTATGTCATGCAGCGTTAGGGAGAGGTCATTGTATGCATGTGCAGTGAATGACTATCGATGGTACATGTCATGCAGCATCAGGGAGAGTTCATGGTAGGCATGTGCAGTGAATGACTATCGATGGTACATGTCATGCAGCATCATGGAGAGTTCATGGTAGGCATGTGCAGTGAATGACTATCGATCGTACATGTCAAGCAGCGTCAGGGAGAGTTCAGGTTAGGCATGTGCAGTGAATGACTATCGATGGTACATGTCATGCAGCATCACAGATAGTTCATGGTAGGCATGCGCAGTGAATGATTATCGATGGTACATGTCATGCAGCGTCAGGGAGCGTTTGTGGTAGTCATGTGCAGTGACTGACTATCAATGGTACTTGCATGCAGCGTCAGGGAGGGTTCATGGTAGGCATGTGTATTGAAGTGAACGGCTATCGATGGCACTTGCCATGCAGTGTCAGAGAGAGTTCATTTTAGGCATGTGCTGTGAATGACTATCGATCGTACATGTCATGCAGCATCACGGAGAGTTCATGGTAGGCATGCACAGTGAATGATTATCAATGGTACATGTCATGCAGCATCAAGGAGAGGTTGTGGTACACATGTGCAGTGAATGACTATCAATGGTACTTGCATGCAGCGTCAGGGAGAGTTCATGGTAGGCATGTGTATTGAAGTGAACGGCTATCGATGGCACTTGCCATGAAGTGTCAGAGAGAGTTCATTTTAGGCATGTTCTGTGAATGACCATCGATCGTACATGTCATGCAGCATAAGGGAGAGTTTGTGGTAGTCATGTGCAGTGAATGACTGTCAATGGTACTTGCCATGCAGCGCCACAGAGAGTTTGTGGTAGGCATGTGAGTGAATGATTATTGATAGTACTTGCTATGCAGTGTCAGGGAGAGTTTGTGGTAGGCATGTGCAGTGAATGACTATCAATTGTAGTTGCCATGCAGCATCAGGGAGAGGTTGTGGTAGTCATGTGCAGTGAATGACTGTCAATGGTACTTGCCATGCAGCGTCACAGAGAGTTTGTAGTAGGCATGTGCCATGAATGACTATCGAAGGTACTTGCCATGCAGCGTTAGGGAGAGTTCATTGTAGGCATGTGCAGTGAATGACTATCGATGGTGTATGTCATGCAGCATTAGGGAGAGGTCGTTGTAGGCATGTGCAGTGAATGACTATCTATGGTACATGTCATGCAGCATCCGGGAGAGTTCATGGTAGGCAAGCTGAGTGAATGACTATCTATGGTACATGTGATGCAGCATCCGGGAGAGTTCATGGTAGGCAAGCGGAGTGAATGATTATCGATGATACATGTCATGCAGCATCAGGGAGAGTTCATGGTAGGCATGCGCAGTAAATGATTATCGATTGTGCATGTCATGCAGCATCAGGGAGAGTTCATGGTAGACATGTGCAGTGAATTACTATCGATGGTACATGTCATGCAGCATCATGGAGAGTTCATGGTAGGCATGTGCAGTGAATGACTATCGATGGTTCATGTCATGCAGCATCAGGGAGAGTTCAGGTTAGGCATGTGCAGTTAATGACTATCGATTATACTTGCCATGCAGAGCCAGGGAGAGTTCATGGTAGGCATGTGCCGTGAATGACTATTGAAGGTACTTGCCATGCAGTGTCAGGGAGAGGTCATTGTAGGCATGTGCAGTGAATGACTATCGATGGTACATGTCATGCAACATCAGGGAGAGTTCATGGTAGGCATCCGCAGTGAATGATTATCGATGGTACATGTCATGCACCATTAGGGAGAGTTCATGGTAGACATGTGTATTGAAGAAAATTGCTATCGATGGTGCTTTCCCTTCAGCTTCAGGGAGAGTTCATGTTAGGCATGTGCAGTGAGTGACTATCGATCGTACCTGTCATGCAGCATCAGGGAGAGTTCGTGGTAGTCATGTGCAGTGAATGACTATCAATGGTACTTGCCATGCAGCGTCACAGAGAGTTTGTGGTAGGCATGTGCAGTTAATTATTATTGATGGTACTTGCTATGCAGTGTGAGGGAGAATTTGTGGTAGGCATGTGCAGTGAATGACTATCAATTGTACTTGCCATGCAGCATCAGGGAGATGTTGTGGTACACATGTGCAGTGAATGACTATAAATAGTACTTGCATGCAGCGTCAGGCAGAGCTCATGGTAGGCATGTGTATTGAAGTGAACGGCTATCGATGGCACTTGCCATGCAGCATCAGGGAGATGTTGTGGGACACATGTGCAGTGAATGACTATAAATAGTACTTGCATGCAGCGTCAGGCAGAGCTCATGGTAGGCATGTGTATTGAAGTGAACGGCTATCGATGGCACTTGCCATGCAGCATCAGGGAGATGTTGTGGGACACATGTGCAGTGAATGACTATCAATAGTACTTGCCATGCAGCGTCAGGGAGAGTTCATTTTAGGCATGTGCCGTGAATGATTATCGATCGTGCATGTCATGCAGCGTAAGGGTGAGTTTGTGGTAGTCATGTGCAGTGAATGACTGTCAATGGCACTTGCCATGCAGCGTCACAGAGAGTTTGTGGTAGGCATGTGCAGTGAATGATTATTGATAGTACTTGCTATGCAGTGTCAGGGAGAGTTTGTGGTAGGCATGTGCAGTGAATGACTATCAATTGTAGTTGCCATTCAGCATCAGGGAGAGGTTGTGGTAGGCATGTGAAGTGAATGACGATCGATGGTACTTGCCATGCAGCATCAGGGAGAGGTTGCGGTACGCATGTGCAGTGAATGACTATCGATGGTATATGTCATGCAGCGTTAGGGAGAGGTCGTGGTAGGCATGTGCAGTGAATGACTATCAATAGTACATGTCATGCAGCATCAGGGTGAGTTCATGGTAGTCATGTGCAGTGAATGACTGTAAATGGTACTTGCCATGCAGCGTCACAGAGAGTTTGTGGTAGGCATGTTCAGTGAATGATTATTGATGGTACTTGCTATATAGTGTCAGGGAGAGTTTGTGGTAGGCATGTGCAGTGAATGACTATCAATTGTACTTGCCATGCATCATCAGGGAGAGGTTGTGGTAGGCATGTGAAGTGAATGATGATAGATGGTACTTGCCATGCAGCATCAGCGAGAGGTTGTGGTACGCCTGTGCAGTGAATGACTATCAATGGTACGTGTCATGCAGCGTCAGGGAGAGTTCATGGTAGGCATGCTCAGTGAATGGCTATCGATGGTACTTCCCATGCAGAGTCAGGGAGAGTTCATGGTAGGCATGTGCCATGAATGACGATCGATGGTACTTGCCATGCATTGTCAGGGAGAGTTCATGGTAGGCATGCGCAGTGAATAACTATCAATGGTGTATGTCATGCAGCATTAGGGAGAGGTCGTTGTAGGCATGTGCAGTGAATGACTATCGATGGTACATGTCATGCAGCATCAGGGAGAGTTCATGGTAGGCATGCGCAGTGAATGATTATCGATGGTGCATGTCATGCACCATCAGGGAGAGTTCATGGTAGGCATGCGCAGTGAATGATTATCAATGGTACATGTCATGCAGCGTCAGGGTGCGTTTGTGGTAGTCATGTGCAGTGACTGACTATCAATGGTACTTGCGTGCAGCGTCAGGGAGAGTTCAAGGTAGGCATGTGTATTGAAGTGAACGGCGATCGATGGCACTTGCCATGCAGTGTCAGAGAGAGTTCATTTTAGGCATGTGCTGTGAATGACTATCGATTGTACATGTCATGCAGCATCACGGAGAGTTCATGGTAGGCATGCGCAGTGAATGATTATCGATGGTACATGTCATGCAGCATCAGGGAGAGGTTGTGGTACACATGTGCAGTGAATGACTATCAATGGTACTTGCATGCAGCGTCAGGGAGAGTTCATGGTAGGCATGTGTATTGAAGTGAACGGCTATCGATGGCACTTGCCATGCAGTGTCAGAGAGAGTTCATTTTAGGCATGTGCTGTGAATGACTATCGATCGTACATGTCATGCAGCGTAAGGGAGAGTTTGTGGTAGTCATGTGCAGTGAATGACTGTCAATGGTACTTGCCATGCAGTGCCACAGAGAGTTTGTGGTAGGCATGTGCAGTGAATGATTATTGATAGTACTTGCTATGCAGTGTCAGGGAGAGTTTGTGGTAGGCATGTGCAGTGAATGACTATCAATTGTACTTCCCATGCAGCGTCACAGAGAGTTTGTAGTAGACATGTGCCATGAATGACTATCGAAAGTACTTGCCATGCAGCGTCAGGGAGAGTTCATTGTAGGCATGTGCAGTGAATGACTATCGATGGTGTATGTCATGCAGCATTAGGGAGAGGTTGTTGTAGGCATGTGCAGTGAATGACTATCTATGGTACATGTCATGCAGCATCCGGGAGAGTTCATGGTAGGCAAGCGGAGTGAATGATTATCGATGATACATGTCATGCAGCATCAGGGAGAGTTCATGTTAGGCATGTGCATTGAATGACTATCGATCGTACCTGTCATGCAGCGTCAGGGAGAGTTTGTGGTAGTCATGTGCAGTGAATGACTATCAATGGTACTTGCCATGCAGCGTCACAGAGAGTTTGTGGTATGCATGTGCAGTGAATGACTATCGATGGTACATGTCATACAGCATCAGGGAGAGTTCATGGTAGGCATGCGTAGTAAATGATTATCGATTGTACATGTCATGCAGCATCAGGGAGAGTTCATGGTAGACATGTGCAGTGAATGACTATCGATGGTACATGTCATGCAGCATGATGGAGAGTTCATGGTAGGCATGTGCAGTGAATGACTATTGATGGTTCATGTCATGCAGCATCAGGGAGAGTTCAGGTTAGGCATGTGCAGTGAATGACTATCGATGATACTTGCCATGCAGAGCCAGGGAGAGTTCATGGTAGGCATGTGCCGTGAATGACTATTGAAGGTTCTTGCCATGCAGTGTCAGCGAGAGGTCATTGTAGGCATGTGCAGTGAATGACTATCGATGGTAAATGTCATGAACCATCAGGGAGAGTTCATGGTAGGCATCCGCAGTGAATGATTATCGATGGTACATGTCATGCACCATCAGGGAGAGTTCATGGTAGACATGTGTATTGAAGAAAATTGCTATCGATGGTGCTTTCCATGCAGCTTCAGGGAGAGTTCATGTTAGGCATGTGCAGTGAGTGACTATCGATTGTACCTGTCATGCAGCGTCAGGGAGAGTTCATGGTAGGCATGCTCAGTGAATGGCTATCGATGGTACTTCCCATGCAGAGTCAGGGAGAGTTCATGGTAGGCATGTGCCATGAATGACGATCGATGGTACTTGCCATGCAGTGTCAGGGAGAGTTCATGGTAGGCATGCGCAGTGAATAACTATCAATGGTGTATGTCATGCAGCATTAGGGAGAGGTCGTTGTAGGCATGTGCAGTGAATGACTATCGATGGTACATGTCATGCAGCGTCAGGGAGCGTTTGTGGTAGTCATGTGCAGTGACTGACTATCAATGGTACTTGCATGCAGCGTCAGGGAGAGTTCATGGTAGGCATGTGTATTGAAGTGAACGGCTATCGATGGCACTTGCCATGCAGTGTCAGAGAGAGTTCATTTTAGGCATGTGCTGTGAATGACTATCGATCGTACATGTCATGCAGCATCACAGAGAGTTCCTGGTAGGCATGCACAGTGAATGATTATCGATGGTACATGTCATGCAGCGTAAGGGTGAGTTTGTGGTAGTCATGTGCAGTGAATGACTGTCAATGGCACTTGCCATGCAGCGTCACAGAGGGTTTGTGGTAGGCATGTGAAGTGAATGATGATAGATGGTACTTGCCATGCAGCATCAGCGAGAGGTTGTGGTACGCCTGTGCAGTGAATGACTATCAATGGTACTTGTCATGCAGCGTCAGGGAGAGTTCATGGTAGGCATGCTCAGTGAATGGCTATCGATGGTACTTCCCATGCAGAGTCAGGGAGAGTTCATGGTAGGCATGTGCCATGAATGATGATCGATGGCACTTGCCATGCAGTGTCAGGGAGAGTTCATGGTAGGCATGCGCAGTGAATAACTATCAATGGTGTATGTCATGCAGCATTAGGGAGAGGTCGTTGTAGGCATGTGCAGTGAATGACTATCGATAGTACATGTCATGCAGCATCAGGGAGAGTTCATGGTAGGCATGCGCAGTGAATGATTATCCATGGTATATGTCATGCACCATCAGGGAGAGTTCATGGTAGGCATGTGCAGTGAATGACTATCGATCGTACATGTCATGCAGTGTCAGGGAGAGTTCATGGTAAGCATGTGCAGTGAATGAATATCGATGGTTCATGTCATGCAGCATCAGGGAGAGTTCATGGTAGGCATGTGCAGTGAATGACTATCGATAGTTCATGTCATGCAGTATCAGGGAGAGTTCATGGTAGGCATGTGTATTGAAGTGAATGGCTATCAATGGTACTTGCCATGCAGCTTCAGGGAGAGTTCATGTTAGGCATGTGCAGTGAATGACTATAGATGATACTTACCATGCAGAGCCAGGGAGAGTTCATGGTAGGCATGTGCCATGAATGACTATCGAAGGTACTTGACATGCAGCGTCAGGGAGAGTTCATGGTAGGCATATGCAGTGAATGACTATCGATGGTGTATGTCATGCAACATTAGGAGAGGTCATTGAATGCATGTGCAGTGAATGACTATCTATGGTACATGTCATGCAGCATCCGGGAGAGTTCATGGTAGTCACGCAGAGTGAATGATTATCGATGGTACATGTCATACAGCATCAGGGAGAGTTCATGGTAGACATGTGTATTGAAGAAAATTGCTATTGATGGTGCTTTCCATGCAGCGTCAGGGAGAGTTCATGGTAGGCATATGCAGTGAATGACTATCGATGGTGTATGTCATGCAGCATTAGGAGAGGTCATTGAATGCATGTGCAGTGAATGACTATTAATCGTACCTGTCATGCAGCATCAGCGAGAGTTTGTGGTAGTCATGTGCAGTGAATGACTATCAATGGTACTTGCCATGCAGCGTCACAGAGAGTTTGTGGTAGGCATGTGCAGTGAATGTCTATCGATGGTGTATGTCATGCAGCTTAGGGAGAGGTCGTTGTATGCATGTGCAGTGAATGACTATCGATGGTATATGTCATGCAGCATCAGGGAGAGTTCATGGTAGGCATGGACAGTAAATGATTATCGATTGTACATGTCATGCAACATCAGGGAGAGTTCATGGTAGACATGGGCAGTGAATGACTATCAATGGTATATGACATGCAGCATCATGGAGAGTTCATGGTAGGCATGTGCAGTGAATGACTATCGATCGTACATGTCATGCAGCGTCAGGAAGAGTTCATGGTAGGCATGTGCAGTGAATGACTATCGATGGTTCATATCATGCAGCATCAGGGAGAGTTCATGGTAGGCATGTGTATTGAAGTGAATGGCTATCGATGGTACTTGCCATGCAGCGTCACAGAGGGTTTGTGGTAGGCATGTGCAGTGAATGACTATCGATGGTGTATGTCATGCAGCCTTAGGGAGAGGTCATTGTATGCATGTGCAGTGAATGACTATCGATGGTACATGTCATGCAGCATCAGGGAGAGTTCATGGTAGGCATGTGCAGTGAATGACTATCGATGGTACATGTCATGCAGCATCATGGTGAGTTCATGGTAGGCATGTGCAGTGAATGACTATCGATCGTACATGTCAAGCAGCGTCAGGGAGAGTTCATGGTAGGCATGCGCAGTGAATGACTATCGATGGTTCATGTCATGCAGCATCAGGGAGAGTTCATGGTAGGCATGTGCAGTGAATGAGTATCGATGGTTCATATCATGCAGCATCAGGGAGAGTTCATGGTAGGCATGTGTATTGAAGTGAATGGCTATCGATGGTACTTGCCATGCAGAGTCAGGGAGAGTTCAGGTTAGGCATGTGCAGTGAATAACTATCGATGGTACATGTCATGCAGCATCACAGAGAGTTCATGGTAGGCATGCGCAGTGAATGATTATCGATGGTACATGTCATGCAGCATCACGGAGAGTTCATGGTAGGCATGCGCAGTGAATGATTATCGATGGTACATGTCATGCAGCATCAGGGAGAGGTTGTGGCACACATGTGCAGTGAATGACTATCAATGGTACTTGCATGCAGCGTCAGGGAGAGTTCATGGTAGGCATGTGTATTGAAGTGAACGGCTATCGATGGCACTTGCCATGCAGCGTCAGGGAGAGTTCATTTTAGGCATGTGCCGTGAATAACTATCGATCGTACATGTCATGCAGCGTAAGGGAGAGTTTGTGGTAGTCATGTGCAGTGAATGACTGTCAATGGTACTTGCCATGCAGCGCCACAGAGAGTTTGTGGTAGGCATGTGCAGTGAATGATTATTGATAGTACTTGCTATGCAGTGTCAGGGAGAGTTTGTGGTAGGCATGTGCAGTGAATGACTATCAATTGTAGTTGCCATGCAGCATCAGGGAGAGGTTGTGGTAGTCATGTGCAGTGAATGACTGTCAATGGTACTTGCCATGCAACGTCACAGAGAGTTTGTAGTAGGCATGTGCCATGAATGACTATCGAAGGTACTTGCCATGCAGCGTCAGGGAGAGTTCATCGTAGGCATGTGCAGTGAATGACTATCGATGGTGTATGTCATGCAGCATTAGGGAGAGGTTGTTGTAGGCATGTGCAGTGAATGACTATCTATGGTACATGTCATGCAGCATCCGGGAGAGTTCATGGTAGGCAAGCAGAGTGAATGATTATCGATGATACATGTCATGCAGCATCAGGGAGAGTTCATGTTAGGCATGTGCATTGAATGACTATCGATCGTACCTGTCATGCAGCGTCAGGGAGAGTTTGTGGTAGTCATGTGCAGTGAATGACTATCAATGGTACTTGCCATGCAGCGTCACAGAGAGTTTGTGGTATGCATGTGCAGTGAATGACTATCGATGGTACATGTCATGCAGCATCAGGGAGAGTTCATGGTAGGCATGCGCAGTAAATGATTATCGATTGTACATGTCATGCAGCATCAGGGAGAGTTCATGGTAGACATGTGCAGTGAATGACTATCGATGGTGCATGTCATGCAGCATCATGCAGAGTTCATGGTAGGCATGTTCGGTGAATGACTATTGATGGGTCATGTCATGCAGCATCAGGGAGAGTTCAGGTTAGGCATGTGCAGTGAAAGACTATCAATGATACTTGCCATGCAGAGCCAGGGAGAGTTCATGGTAGGCATGTGCCGTGAATGACTATTGAAGGTACTTGCCATGCAGTGTCAGGGAGAGGTCATTGTAGGCATGTGCAGTGAATGACTATCGATGGTACATGTCATGCAACATCAGGGAGAGTTCATGGTAGGCATCCGCAGTGAATGATTATCGATGGTACATGTCATGCACCATCAGGGAGAGATCATGGTAGACATGTGTATTGAAGAAAATTGCTATCGATGGTGCTTTCCATGCAGCTTCATGGAGAGTTCATGTTAGGCATGTGCAGTGAGTGACTATCGATCGTACCTGTCATGCAGCGTCAGGGAGAGTTTGTGGTAGTCATGTGCAGTGAATGACTATCAATGGTACTTGCCATGCAGCGTCACAGAGAGTTTGTGGTAGGCATGTGCAGTTAATTATTATTGATGGTACTTGCTATGCAGTGTCAGGGAGAATTTGTGGTAGGCATGTGCAGTGAATGACTATCAATTGTACTTGCCATGCAGCATCAGGGAGATGTTGTGGTACACATGTGCAGTGAATGACTATCAATAGTACTTGCATGCAGCGTCAGGCAGAGTTCATGGTAGGCATGTGTATTGAAGTGAACGGCTATCGATGGCACTTGCCATGCAGCATCAGGGAGATGTTGTGGGACACATGTGCAGTGAATGACTATCAATAGTACTTGCCATGCAGCGTCAAGGAGAGTTCATTTTAGGCATGTGCCGTGAATGACTATCGATCGTACATGTCATGCAGCGTAAGGGTGAGTTTGTGGTAGTCATGTGCAGTGAATGACTGTCAATGGCACTTGCCATGCAGCGTCACAGAGAGTTTGTGGTAGGCATGTGCAGTGAATGATTATTGATAGTACTTGCTATGCAGTGTCAGGGAGAGTTTGTGGTAGGCATATGCAGTGAATGACTATCAATTGTAGTTGCCATTCAGCATCAGGGAGAGGTTGTGGTAGGTATGTGAAGTGAATGACGATCGATGGTACTTGCCATGCAGCATCAGGGAGAGGTTGCGATACGCATGTGCAGTGAATGACTATCGATGGTATATGTCATGCAGCGTTAGGGAGAGGTCGTGGTAGGCATGTGCAGTGAATGACTATCAATGGTACATGTCATGCAGCATCAGGGTGAGTTCATGGTAGTCATGTGCAGTGAATGACTGTAAATGGTACTTGCCATGCAGCGTCACAGAGAGTTTGTGGTAGGCATGTTCAGTGAATGATTATTGATGGTACTTGCTATATAGTGTCAGGGAGAGTTTGTGGTAGGCATGTGCAGTGAATGACTATCAATTGTACTTGCCATGCATCATCAGGGAGAGGTTGTGGTAGGCATGTGAAGTGAATGATGATAGATGGTACTTGACATGCAGCATCAGCGAGAGGTTGTGGTACGCCTGTGCAGTGAATGACTATCAATGGTACGTGTGATGCAGCGTCAGGGAGAGTTCATGGTAGGCATGCTCAGTGAATGGCTATCGATGGTACTTCCCATGCAGAGTCAGGGAGAGTTCATGGTAGGCATGTGCCATGAATGACGATCGATGGTACTTGCCATGCAGTGTCAGGGAGAGTTCATGGTAGGCATGCGCAGTGACTAACTATCAATGGTGTATGTCATGCAGCATTAGGGAGAGGTCGTTGTAGGCATGTGCAGTGAATGACTATCGATGGTACATGTCATGCAGCATCAGGGAGAGTTCATGGTAGGCATGCGCAGTGAATGATTATCCATGGTACATGTCATGCACCATCAGGGAGAGTTCATGGTAGGCATGTGCAGTGAATGACTATCGATCGTACATGTCATGCAGTGTCAGGGAGAGTTCATGGTAAGCATGTGCAGTGAATGAATATCAATGGTTCATGTCATGCAGCATCAGGGAGAGTTCATGGTAGGCATGTGCAGTGAATGACTATCGATGGTTCATGTCATGCAGTATCAGGGAGAGTTCATGGTAGGCATGTGTATTGAAGTGAATGGCTATCAATGGTACTTGCCATGCAGCTTCAGGGAGAGTTCATGTTAGGCATGTGCAGTGAATGACTGTCGATGATACTTACCATGCAGAGCTAGGGAGAGTTCATGGTAGGCATGTGCCATGAATGACTATCGAAGGTACTTGACATGCAGCGTCAGGGAGAGTTCATGGTAGGCATATGCAGTGAATGACTATCGATGGTGTATGTCATGCAGCATTAGGGAGAGGTCATTGTATGCATGTGCAGTGAATGACTATCTATGGTACATGTCATGCAGCATCCGGGAGAGTTCATGGTAGGCACGCGGAGTGAATGATTATTGATGGTACATGTCATGCAGCATCAGGGAGAGTTCATGGTAGACATGTGTATTGTAGAGCATTGCTATCGATGGTGCTTTCCATGCAGCGTCAGGGAGAGTTCATTTTAGGCATGTGCAGTGAATGACTATCGATCGTACCTGTCATGCAGCGTCAGGGAGAGTTTGTGGTAGTCATATGCAGTGAATGACTATCAATGGTACTTGCCATTCAGCGTCACAGAGAGTTTGTGGTAGGCATGTGCAGTGAATGACTATCGATGGTGTATGTCATGCAGCGTTAGGGAGAGGTCGTTGTATGCATGTGCAGTGAATGACTATCGATGGTACATGTCATGCAGCATCAGGGAGAGTTCATGGTAGGCATGCGCAGTAAATGATTATCGATTGTGCATGTCATGCAGCATCAGGGAGAGTTCATGGTAGACATGTGCAGTGAATTACTATCGATGGTACATGTCATGCAGCATCATGGAGAGTTCATGGTAGGCATGTGCAGTGAATGACTATCGATGGTTCATGTCATGCAGCATCAGGGAGAGTTCAGGTTAGGCATGTGCAGTTAATGACTATCGATTATACTTGCCATGCAGAGCCAGGGAGAGTTCATGGTAGGCATGTGCCGTGAATGACTATTGAAGGTACTTGCCATGCAGTGTCAGGGAG
Source organism: Ambystoma mexicanum (assembly GCF_040938575.1). Lineage (NCBI taxonomy): Eukaryota > Metazoa > Chordata > Amphibia > Caudata > Ambystomatidae > Ambystoma > Ambystoma mexicanum. The sequence goes on from NC_090938.1 coordinate 804,784,166, forward strand.
AGGTCATTGTAGGCATGTGCAGTGAATGACTATCGATGGTACATGTCATGCAACATCAGGGAGAATTCATGGTAGGCATCCGCAGTGAATGATTATCGATGGTACATGTCATGCACCATTAGGGAGAGTTCATGGTAGACATGTGTATTGAAGAAAATTGCTATCGATGGTGCTTTCCCTTCAGCTTCAGGGAGAGTTCATGTTAGGCATGTGCAGTGAGTGACTATCGATCGTACCTGTCATGCAGCATCAGGGAGAGTTCGTGGTAGTCATGTGCAGTGAATGACTATCAATGGTACTTGCCATGCAGCGTCACAGAGAGTTTGTGGTAGGCATGTGCAGTTAATTATTATTGATGGTACTTGCTATGCAGTGTGAGGGAGAATTTGTGGTAGGCATGTGCAGTGAATGACTATCAATTGTACTTGCCATGCAGCATCAGGGAGATGTTGTGGTACACATGTGCAGTGAATGACTATAAATAGTACTTGCATGCAGCGTCAGGCAGAGCTCATGGTAGGCATGTGTATTGAAGTGAACAGCTATCGATGGCACTTGCCATGCAGCATCAGGGAGATGTTGTGGGACACATGTGCAGTGAATGACTATAAATAGTACTTGCATGCAGCGTCAGGCAGAGCTCATGGTAGGCATGTGTATTGAAGTGAACGGCTATCGATGGCACTTGCCATGCAGCATCAGGGAGATGTTGTGGGACACATGTGCAGTGAATGACTATCAATAGTACTTGCCATGCAGCGTCAGGGAGAGTTCATTTTAGGCATGTGCCGTGAATGATTATCGATCGTGCATGTCATGCAGCGTAAGGGTGAGTTTGTGGTAGTCATGTGCAGTGAATGACTGTCAATGGCACTTGCCATGCAGCGTCACAGAGAGTTTGTGGTAGGCATGTGCAGTGAATGATTATTGATAGTACTTGCTATGCAGTGTCAGGGAGAGTTTGTGGTAGGCATGTGCAGTGAATGACTATCAATTGTAGTTGCCATTCAGCATCAGGGAGAGGTTGTGGTAGGCATGTGAAGTGAATGACGATCGATGGTACTTGCCATGCAGCATCAGGGAGAGGTTGCGGTACGCATGTGCAGTGAATGACTATCGATGGTATATGTCATGCAGCGTTAGGGAGAGGTCGTGGTAGGCATGTGCAGTGAATGACTATCAATAGTACATGTCATGCAGCATCAGGGTGAGTTCATGGTAGTCATGTGCAGTGAATGACTTAAATGGTACTTGCCATGCAGCGTCACAGAGAGTTTGTGGTAGGCATGTTCAGTGAATGATTATTGATGGTACTTGCTATATAGTGTCAGGGAGAGTTTGTGGTAGGCATGTGCAGTGAATGACTATCAATTGTACTTGCCATGCATCATCAGGGAGAGGTTGTGGTAGGCATGTGAAGTGAATGATGATAGATGGTACTTGCCATGCAGCATCAGCGAGAGGTTGTGGTACGCCTGTGCAGTGAATGACTATCAATGGTACGTGTCATGCAGCGTCAGGGAGAGTTCATGGTAGGCATGCTCAGTGAATGGCTATCGATGGTACTTCCCATGCAGAGTCAGGGAGAGTTCATGGTAGGCATGTGACATGAATGACGATCGATGGTACTTGCCATGCATTGTCAGGGAGAGTTCATGGTAGGCATGCGCAGTGAATAACTATCAATGGTGTATGTCATGCAGCATTAGGGAGAGGTCGTTGTAGGCATGTGCAGTGAATGACTATCGATGGTACATGTCATGCAGCATCAGGGAGAGTTCATGGTAGGCATGCGCAGTGAATGATTATCGATGGTGCATGTCATGCACCATCAGGGAGAGTTCATGGTAGGCATGCGCAGTGAATGATTATCAATGGTACATGTCATGCAGCGTCAGGGTGCGTTTGTGGTAGTCATGTGCAGTGACTGACTATCAATGGTACTTGCGTGCAGCGTCAGGGAGAGTTCAAGGTAGGCATGTGTATTGAAGTGAACGGCGATCGATGGCACTTGCCATGCAGTGTCAGAGAGAGTTCATTTTAGGCATGTGCTGTGAATGACTATCGATTGTACATGTCATGCAGCATCACGGAGAGTTCATGGTAGGCATGCGCAGTGAATGATTATCGATGGTACATGTCATGCAGCATCAGGGAGAGGTTGTGGTACACATGTGCAGTGAATGACTATCAATGGTACTTGCATGCAGCGTCAGGGAGAGTTCATGGTAGGCATGTGTATTGAAGTGAACGGCTATCGATGGCACTTGCCATGCAGTGTCAGAGAGAGTTCATTTTAGGCATGTGCTGTGAATGACTATCGATCGTACATGTCATGCAGCGTAAGGGAGAGTTTGTGGTAGTCATGTGCAGTGAATGACTGTCAATGGTACTTGCCATGCAGTGCCACAGAGAGTTTGTGGTAGGCATGTGCAGTGAATGATTATTGATAGTACTTGCAATGCAGTGTCAGGGAGAGTTTGTGGTAGGCATGTGCAGTGAATGACTATCAATTGTAGTTGCCGTGCAGCATCAGGGAGAGGTTGTGGTAGTCATGTGCAGTGAATGACTGTCAATGGTACTTCCCATGCAGCGTCACAGAGAGTTTGTAGTAGACATGTGCCATGAATGACTATCGAAAGTACTTGCCATGCAGCGTCAGGGAGAGTTCATTGTAGGCATGTGCAGTGAATGACTATCGATGGTGTATGTCATGCAGCATTAGGGAGAGGTTGTTGTAGGCATGTGCAGTGAATGACTATCTATGGTACATGTCATGCAGCATCCGGGAGAGTTCATGGTAGGCAAGCGGAGTGAATGATTATCGATGATACATGTCATGCAGCATCAGGGAGAGTTCATGTTAGGCATGTGCATTGAATGACTATCGATCGTACCTGTCATGCAGCGTCAGGGAGAGTTTGTGGTAGTCATGTGCAGTGAATGACTATCAATGGTACTTGCCATGCAGCGTCACAGAGAGTTTGTGGTATGCATGTGCAGTGAATGACTATCGATGGTACATGTCATACAGCATCAAGGAGAGTTCATGGTAGGCATGCGTAGTAAATGATTATCGATTGTACATGTCATGCAGCATCAGGGAGAGTTCATGGTAGACATGTGCAGTGAATGACTATCGATGGTACATGTCATGCAGCATGATGGAGAGTTCATGGTAGGCATGTGCAGTGAATGACTATTGATGGTTCATGTCATGCAGCATCAGGGAGAGTTCAGGTTAGGCATGTGCAGTGAATGACTATCGATGATACTTGCCATGCAGAGCCAGGGAGAGTTCATGGTAGGCATGTGCCGTGAATGACTATTGAAGGTTCTTGCCATGCAGTGTCAGGGAGAGGTCATTGTAGGCATGTGCAGTGAATGACTATCGATGGTAAATGTCATGCAACATCAGGGAGAGTTCATGGTAGGCATCCGCAGTGAATGATTATCGATGGTACATGTCATGCACCATCAGGGAGAGTTCATGGTAGACATGTGTATTGAAGAAAATTGCTATCGATGGTGCTTTCCATGCAGCTTCAGGGAGAGTTCATGTTAGGCATGTGCAGTGAGTGACTATCGATTGTACCTGTCATGCAGCGTCAGGGAGAGTTCATGGTAGGCATGCTCAGTGAATGGCTATCGATGGTACTTCCCATGCAGAGTCAGGGAGAGTTCATGGTAGGCATGTGCCATGAATGACGATCGATGGTACTTGCCATGCAGTGTCAGGGAGAGTTCATGGTAGGCATGCGCAGTGAATAACTATCAATGGTGTATGTCATGCAGCATTAGGGAGAGGTCGTTGTAGGCATGTGCAGTGAATGACTATCGATGGTACATGTCATGCAGCATCAGGGAGAGTTCATGGTAGGCATGCGCAGTGAATGATTATCGATGGTGCATGTCATGCACCATCAGGGAGAGTTCATGGTAGGCATGCGCAGTGAATGATTATCAATGGTACATGTCATGCAGCGTCAGGGAGCGTTTGTGGTAGTCATGTGCAGTGACTGACTATCAATGGTACTTGCATGCAGCGTCAGGGAGAGTTCATGGTAGGCATGTGTATTGAAGTGAACGGCTATCGATGGCACTTGCCATGCAGTGTCAGAGAGAGTTCATTTTAGGCATGTGCTGTGAATGACTATCGATCGTACATGTCATGCAGCATCACAGAGAGTTCCTGGTAGGCATGCACAGTGAATGATTATCGATGGTACATGTCATGCAGCGTAAGGGTGAGTTTGTGGTAGTCATGTGCAGTGAATGACTGTCAATGGCACTTGCCATGCAGCGTCACAGAGGGTTTGTGGTAGGCATGTGAAGTGAATGATGATAGATGGTACTTGCCATGCAGCATCAGCGAGAGGTTGTGGTACGCCTGTGCAGTGAATGACTATCAATGGTACTTGTCATGCAGCGTCAGGGAGAGTTCATGGTAGGCATGCTCAGTGAATGGCTATCGATGGTACTTCCCATGCAGAGCCAGGGAGAGTTCATGGTAGGCATGTGCCATGAATGATGATCGATGGCACTTGCCATGCAGTGTCAGGGAGAGTTCATGGTAGGCATGCGCAGTGAATAACTATCAATGGTGTATGTCATGCAGCATTAGGGAGAGGTCGTTGTAGGCATGTGCAGTGAATGACTATCGATAGTACATGTCATGCAGCATCAGGGAGAGTTCATGGTAGGCATGCGCAGTGAATGATTATCCATGGTATATGTCATGCACCATCAGGGAGAGTTCATGGTAGGCATGTGCAGTGAATGACTATCGATCGTACATGTCATGCAGTGTCAGGGAGAGTTCATGGTAAGCATGTGCAGTGAATGAATATCGATGGTTCATGTCATGCAGCATCAGGGAGAGTTCATGGTAGGCATGTGCAGTGAATGACTATCGATAGTTCATGTCATGCAGTATCAGGGAGAGTTCATGGTAGGCATGTGTATTGAAGTGAATGGCTATCAATGGTACTTGCCATGCAGCTTCAGGGAGAGTTCATGTTAGGCATGTGCAGTGAATGACTATAGATGATACTTACCATGCAGAGCCAGGGAGAGTTCATGGTAGGCATGTGCCATGAATGACTATCGAAGGTACTTGACATGCAGCGTCAGGGAGAGTTCATGGTAGGCATATGCAGTGAATGACTATCGATGGTGTATGTCATGCAACATTAGGAGAGGTCATTGAATGCATGTGCAGTGAATGACTATCTATGGTACATGTCATGCAGCATCCGGGAGAGTTCATGGTAGTCACGCAGAGTGAATGATTATCGATGGTACATGTCATACAGCATCAGGGAGAGTTCATGGTAGACATGTGTATTGAAGAAAATTGCTATTGATGGTGCTTTCCATGCAGCGTCAGGGAGAGTTCATGGTAGGCATATGCAGTGAATGACTATCGATGGTGTATGTCATGCAGCATTAGGAGAGGTCATTGAATGCATGTGCAGTGAATGACTATTAATCGTACCTGTCATGCAGCATCAGCGAGAGTTTGTGGTAGTCATGTGCAGTGAATGACTATCAATGGTACTTGCCATGCAGCGTCACAGAGAGTTTGTGGTAGGCATGTGCAGTGAATGTCTATCGATGGTGTATGTCATGCAGCTTAGGGAGAGGTCGTTGTATGCATGTGCAGTGAATGACTATCGATGGTATATGTCATGCAGCATCAGGGAGAGTTCATGGTAGGCATGGACAGTAAATGATTATCGATTGTACATGTCATGCAACATCAGGGAGAGTTCATGGTAGACATGGGCAGTGAATGACTATCAATGGTATATGACATGCAGCATCATGGAGAGTTCATGGTAGGCATGTGCAGTGAATGACTATCGATCGTACATGTCATGCAGCGTCAGGAAGAGTTCATGGTAGGCATGTGCAGTGAATGACTATCGATGGTTCATATCATGCAGCATCAGGGAGAGTTCATGGTAGGCATGTGTATTGAAGTGAATGGCTATCGATGGTACTTGCCATGCAGCGTCACAGAGGGTTTGTGGTAGGCATGTGCAGTGAATGACTATCGATGGTGTATGTCATGCAGCCTTAGGGAGAGGTCATTGTATGCATGTGCAGTGAATGACTATCGATGGTACATGTCATGCAGCATCAGGGAGAGTTCATGGTAGGCATGTGCAGTGAATGACTATCGATGGTACATGTCATGCAGCATCATGGAGAGTTCATGGTAGGCATGTGCAGTGAATGACTATCGATCGTACATGTCAAGCAGCGTCAGGGAGAGTTCATGGTAGGCATGCGCAGTGAATGACTATCGATGGTTCATGTCATGCAGCATCAGGGAGAGTTCATGGTAGGCATGTGCAGTGAATGAGTATCGATGGTTCATATCATGCAGCATCAGGGAGAGTTCATGGTAGGCATGTGTATTGAAGTGAATGGCTATCGATGGTACTTGCCATGCAGAGTCAGGGAGAGTTCAGGTTAGGCATGTGCAGTGAATAACTATCGATGGTACATGTCATGCAGCATCACAGAGAGTTCATGGTAGGCATGCGCAGTGAATGATTATCGATGGTACATGTCATGCAGCATCACGGAGAGTTCATGGTAGGCATGCGCAGTGAATGATTATCGATGGTACATGTCATGCAGCATCAGGGAGAGGTTGTGGTACACATGTGCAGTGAATGACTATCAATGGTACTTGCATGCAGCGTCAGGGAGAGTTCATGGTAGGCATGTGTATTGAAGTGAACGGCTATCGATGGCACTTGCCATGCAGCGTCAGGGAGAGTTCATTTTGGGCATGTGCCGTGAATAACTATCGATCGTACATGTCATGCAGCGTAAGGGAGAGTTTGTGGTAGTCATGTGCAGTGAATGACTGTCAATGGTACTTGCCATGCAGCGCCACAGAGAGTTTGTGGTAGGCATGTGCAGTGAATGATTATTGATAGTACTTGCTATGCAGTGTCAGGGAGAGTTTGTGGTAGGCATGTGCAGTGAATGACTATCAATTGTAGTTGCCATGCAGCATCAGGGAGAGGTTGTGGTAGTCATGTGCAGTGAATGACTGTCAATGGTACTTGCCATGCAACGTCACAGAGAGTTTGTAGTAGGCATGTGCCATGAATGACTATCGAAGGTACTTGCCATGCAGCGTCAGGGAGAGTTCATCGTAGGCATGTGCAGTGAATGACTATCGATGGTGTATGTCATGCAGCATTAGGGAGAGGTTGTTGTAGGCATGTGCAGTGAATGACTATCTATGGTACATGTCATGCAGCATCCGGGAGAGTTCATGGTAGGCAAGCAGAGTGAATGATTATCGATGATACATGTCATGCAGCATCAGGGAGAGTTCATGTTAGGCATGTGCATTGAATGACTATCGATCGTACCTGTCATGCAGCGTCAGGGAGAGTTTGTGGTAGTCATGTGCAGTGAATGACTATCAATGGTACTTGCCATGCAGCGTCACAGAGAGTTTGTGGTATGCATGTGCAGTGAATGACTATCGATGGTACATGTCATGCAGCATCAGGGAGAGTTCATGGTAGGCATGCGCAGTAAATGATTATCGATTGTACATGTCATGCAGCATCAGGGAGAGTTCATGGTAGACATGTGCAGTGAATGACTATCGATGGTGCATGTCATGCAGCATCATGCAGAGTTCATGGTAGGCATGTGCGGTGAATGACTATTGATGGTTCATGTCATGCAGCATCAGGGAGAGTTCAGGTTAGGCATGTGCAGTGAAAGACTATCGATGATACTTGCCATGCAGAGCCAGGGAGAGTTCATGGTAGGCATGTGCCGTGAATGACTATTGAAGGTACTTGCCATGCAGTGTCAGGGAGAGGTCATTGTAGGCATGTGCAGTGAATGACTATCGATGGTACATGTCATGCAACATCAGGGAGAGTTCATGGTAGGCATCCGCAGTGAATGATTATCGATGGTACATGTCATGCACCATCAGGGAGAGATCATGGTAGACATGTGTATTGAAGAAAATTGCTATCGATGGTGCTTTCCATGCAGCTTCATGGAGAGTTCATGTTAGGCATGTGCAGTGAGTGACTATCGATCGTACCTGTCATGCAGCGTCAGGGAGAGTTTGTGGTAGTCATGTGCAGTGAATGACTATCAATGGTACTTGCCATGCAGCGTCACAGAGAGTTTGTGGTAGGCATGTGCAGTTAATTATTATTGATGGTACTTGCTATGCAGTGTCAGGGAGAATTTGTGGTAGGCATGTGCAGTGAATGACTATCAATTGTACTTGCCATGCAGCATCAGGGAGATGTTGTGGTACACATGTGCAGTGAATGACTATCAATAGTACTTGCATGCAGCGTCAGGCAGAGTTCATGGTAGGCATGTGTATTGAAGTGAACGGCTATCGATGGCACTTGCCATGCAGCATCAGGGAGATGTTGTGGGACACATGTGCAGTGAATGACTATCAATAGTACTTGCCATGCAGCGTCAAGGAGAGTTCATTTTAGGCATGTGCCGTGAATGACTATCGATCGTACATGTCATGCAGCGTAAGGGTGAGTTTGTGGTAGTCATGTGCAGTGAATGACTGTCAATGGCACTTGCCATGCAGCGTCACAGAGAGTTTGTGGTAGGCATGTGCAGTGAATGATTATTGATAGTACTTGCTATGCAGTGTCAGGGAGAGTTTGTGGTAGGCATATGCAGTGAATGACTATCAATTGTAGTTGCCATTCAGCATCAGGGAGAGGTTGTGGTAGGTATGTGAAGTGAATGACGATCGATGGTACTTGCCATGCAGCATCAGGGAGAGGTTGCGATACGCATGTGCAGTGAATGACTATCGATGGTATATGTCATGCAGCGTTAGGGAGAGGTCGTGGTAGGCATGTGCAGTGAATGACTATCAATGGTACATGTCATGCAGCATCAGGGTGAGTTCATGGTAGTCATGTGCAGTGAATGACTGTAAATGGTACTTGCCATGCAGCGTCAAAGAGAGTTTGTGGTAGGCATGTTCAGTGAATGATTATTGATGGTACTTGCTATATAGTGTCAGGGAGAGTTTGTGGTAGGCATGTGCAGTGAATGACTATCAATTGTACTTGCCAAGCATCATCAGGGAGAGGTTGTGGTAGGCATGTGAAGTGAATGATGATAGATGGTACTTGCCATGCAGCATCAGCGAGAGGTTGTGGTACGCCTGTGCAGTGAATGACTATCAATGGTACGTGTGATGCAGCGTCAGGGAGAGTTCATGGTAGGCATGCTCAGTGAATGGCTATCGATGGTACTTCCCATGCAGAGTCAGGGAGAGTTCATGGTAGGCATGTGCCATGAATGACGATCGATGGTACTTGCCATGCAGTGTCAGGGAGAGTTCATGGTAGGCATGCGCAGTGAATAACTATCAATGGTGTATGTCATGCAGCATTAGGGAGAGGTCGTTGTAGGCATGTGCAGTGAATGACTATCGATGGTACATGTCATGCAGCATCAGGGAGAGTTCATGGTAGGCATGCGCAGTGAATGATTATCCATGGTACATGTCATGCACCATCAGGGAGAGTTCATGGTAGGCATGTGCAGTGAATGACTATCGATCGTACATGTCATGCAGTGTCAGGGAGAGTTCATGGTAAGCATGTGCAGTGAATGAATATCAATGGTTCATGTCATGCAGCATCAGGGAGAGTTCATGGTAGGCATGTGCAGTGAATGACTATCGATGGTTCATGTCATGCAGTATCAGGGAGAGTTCATGGTAGGCATGTGTATTGAAGTGAATGGCTATCAATGGTACTTGCCATGCAGCTTCAGGGAGAGTTCATGTTAGGCATGTGCAGTGAATGACTGTCGATGATACTTACCATGCAGAGCTAGGGAGAGTTCATGGTAGGCATGTGCCATGAATGACTATCGAAGGTACTTGACATGCAGCGTCAGGGAGAGTTCATGGTAGGCATATGCAGTGAATGACTATCGATGGTGTATGTCATGCAGCATTAGGGAGAGGTCATTGTATGCATGTGCAGTGAATGACTATCTATGGTACATGTCATGCAGCATCCGGGAAAGTTCATGGTAGGCACGCGGAGTGAATGATTATTGATGGTACATGTCATGCAGCATCAGGGAGAGTTCATGGTAGACATGTGTATTGTAGAGCATTGCTATCGATGGTGCTTTCCATGCAGCGTCAGGGAGAGTTCATTTTAGGCATGTGCAGTGAATGACTATCGATCGTACCTGTCATGCAGCATCAGGGAGAGTTCATGGTAGGCATGCGCAGTAAATGATTATCGATTGTACATGTCATGCAGCATCAGGGAGAGTTCATGGTAGGCATGCGCAGTAAATGATTATCGATTGTACATGTCATGCAGCATCAGGGAGAGTTCATGGTAGACATGTGCAGTGAATGACTATCGATGGTACATGTCATGCAGCATCATGGAGAGTTCATGGTAGGCATGTGCATTGAATGATTATCGATTGTACATGTCATGCAGCGTCAGGGAGAGTTCATGGTAGGCATGTGCAGTGAATGACTATCGATGGTTCATATCATGCAGCATCAGGGAGAGTTCATGGTAGGCATGTGTATTGAAGTGAATGGCTATCGATGGCACTTGCCATGCAGCGTCAGGGAGACCTCAGGTCAGGCATGTGCAGTGAATGACTATTGATTAAACTTGCCATGCAGCGTCACAGAGAGTTTGTGGTAGGCATGTGCAGTTAATTATTATTGATGGTACTTGCTATGCAGTGTCAGGGAGAATTTGTGGTAGGCATGTGCAGTGAATGACTATCAATTGTACTTGCCATGCAGCATCAGGGAGAGTTCGTGGTAGTCATGTGCAGTGAATGACTATCAATGGTACTTGCCATGCAGCGTCACAGAGAGTTTGTGGTAGGCATGTGCAGTTAATTATTATTGATGGTACTTGCTATGCAGTGTCAGGGAGAATTTGTGGTAGGCATGTGCAGTGAATGACTATCAATTGTACTTGCCATGCAGCATCAGGGAGATGTTGTGGTACACATGTGCAGTGAATGACTATCAATAGTACTTGCATGCAGCGTCAGGCAGAGTTCATGGTAGGCATGTGTATTGAAGTGAACGGCTATCGATGGCACTTGCCATGCAGCATCAGGGAGATGTTGTGGGACACATGTGCAGTGAATGACTATCAATAGTACTTGCCATGCAGCGTCAAGGAGAGTTCATTTTAGGCATGTGCCGTGAATGACTATCGATCGTACATGTCATGCAGCGTAAGGGTGAGTTTGTGGTAGTCATGTGCAGTGAATGACTGTCAATGGCACTTGCCATGCAGCATCACAGAGAGTTTGTGGTAGGCATGTGCAGTGAATGATTATTGATAGTACTTGCTATGCAGTGTCAGGGAGAGTTTGTGGTAGGCATGTGCAGTGAATGACTATCAATTGTAGTTGCCATTCAGCATCAGGGAGAGGTTGTGGTAGGTATGTGAAGTGAATGACGATCGATGGTACTTGCCATGCAGCATCAGGGAGAGGTTGCGATACGCATGTGCAGTGAATGACTATCGATGGTATATGTCATGCAGCGTTAGGGAGAGGTCGTGGTACGCCTGTGCAGTGAATGACTATCAATGGTACGTGTGATGCAGCGTCAGGGAGAGTTCATGGTAGGCATGCTCAGTGAATGGCTATCGATGGTACTTCCCATGCAGAGTCAGGGAGAGTTCATGGTAGGCATGTGCCATGAATGACGATCGATGGTACTTGCCATGCAGTGTCAGGGAGAGTTCATGGTAGGCATGCGCAGTGAATAACTATCAATGGTGTATGTCATGCAGCATTAGGGAGAGGTCGTTGTAGGCATGTGCAGTGAATGACTATCGATGGTACATGTCATGCAGCATCAGGGAGAGTTCATGGTAGGCATGCGCAGTGAATGATTATCCATGGTACATGTCATGCACCATCAGGGAGAGTTCATGGTAGGCATGTGCAGTGAATGACTATCGATCGTACATGTCATGCAGTGTCAGGGAGAGTTCATGGTAAGCATGTGCAGTGAATGAATATCAATGGTTCATGTCATGCAGCATCAGGGAGAGTTCATGGTAGGCATGTGCAGTGAATGACTATCGATGGTTCATGTCATGCAGTATCAGGGAGAGTTCATGGTAGGCATGTGTATTGAAGTGAATGGCTATCAATGGTACTTGCCATGCAGCTTCAGGGAGAGTTCATGTTAGGCATGTGCAGTGAATGACTGTCGATGATACTTACCATGCAGAGCTAGGGAGAGTTCATGGTAGGCACGCGGAGTGAATGATTATTGATGGTACATGTCATGCAGCATCAGGGAGAGTTCATGGTAGACATGTGTATTGTAGAGCATTGCTATCGATGGTGCTTTCCATGCAGCGTCAGGGAGAGTTCATTTTAGGCATGTGCAGTGAATGACTATCGATCGTACCTGTCATGCAGCGTCAGGGAGAGTTTGTGGTAGTCATATGCAGTGAATGACTATCAATGGTACTTGCCATTCAGCGTCACAGAGAGTTTGTGGTAGGCATGTGCAGTGAATGACTATCGATGGTGTATGTCATGCAGCGTTAGGGAGAGGTCGTTGTATGCATGTGCAGTGAATGACTATCGATGGTACATGTCATGCAGCATCAGGGAGAGTTCATGGTAGGCATGCGCAGTAAATGATTATCGATTGTACATGTCATGCAGCATCAGGGAGAGTTCATGGTAGACATGTGCAGTGAATGACTATCGATGGTACATGTCATGCAGCATCATGGAGAGTTCATGGTAGGCATGTGCATTGAATGATTATCGATTGTACATGTCATGCAGCGTCAGGGAGAGTTCATGGTAGGCATGTGCAGTGAATGACTATCGATGGTTCATATCATGCAGCATCAGGGAGAGTTCATGGTAGGCATGTGTATTGAAGTGAATGGCTATCGATGGCACTTGCCATGCAGCGTCAGGGAGACCTCAGGTCAGGCATGTGCCGTGAATGTCTATCGAAGTTACTTGCCATGCAGCATCAGGGAGAGGTCGTTGTAGGCATGCGCAGTGAATGATTATCGATGGTACATGTCATGCAGCATCAGGGAGAGTTCATGGTAGACATGTGTATTGAAGAAAATTGCTATCGATGGTGCTTTCCATGCAGCGTCAGGGAGAGTTCATGTTAGGCATGTGCAGTGAATGACTATCAATTGTAGTTGCCATGCAGCATCAGGGAGAGGTTGTGGTAGTCATGTGCAGTGAATGACTGTCAATGGTACTTGCCATGCAGCGTCACAGAGAGTTTGTGGTAGGCATGTGCCATGAATGACTATCGAAGGTACTTGACATGCAGCGTCAGGGAGAGTTCATGGGAGGCATGTGCAGTGAATGACTATCGATGGTGTATGTCATGCAGCATTAGGGAGAGGTCTTTGTAGGCATGTACAGTGAATGACTATCTATGGTACATGTCATGCAGCATCCGGGAGAGTTCATGGTAGGAAAGCGGAGTGAATGATTATCGATGACACATGTCATGCAGCGTCAGGGAGAGTTCATGTTAGGCATGTGCAGTGAATGACTATCAATCGTACCTGTCATGCAGCGTCAGGGAGAGTTTGTGGTAGTCATGTGCAGTGAATGACTATCAATGGTACTTGCCATGCAGCGTCACAGCGAGTTTGTGGTATGCATGTGCAGTGAATGACTATCGATGGTGTATGTCATGCAGCGTTAGGGAGAGGTCGTTGTATGCATGTGCAGTGAATGACTATCGATGGTACATGTCATGCAGCATCCGGGAGAGTTCATGGTAGGCATGCGCAGTAAATGATTATCGATTGTACATGTAATGCAGCATCAGGGAGAGTTCATGGTAGACATGTGCAGTGAATGACTATCGATGGTTAATGTCATGCAGCATCATGGAGAGTTCATGGTAGGCATGTGCAGTGAATGACTATCGATCGTACATGTCATGCAGCGTCAGGGAGAGTTCATGGTAGGCATGTGCAGTGAATGACTATCGATGGTTCATGTCATGCAGCATCAGGGAGAGTTCATGGTAGGCATGTGCAGTTAATTATTATTGATGGTACTTGCTATGCAGTGTCAGGGAGAATTTGTGGTAGGCATGTGCAGTGAATGACTATCAATTGTACTTGCCATGCAGCATTAGGGGGAGGTTATGGTAGGCATGTGAAGTGAATGACGATAGATGGCACTTGCCATGCAGCATCAGGGAGAGGTTGTGGTACACATGTGCAGTGAATGACTATCAATACTACTTGCATGCAGCGTCAGGGAGAGTTCATGGTAGGCTTGTGTATTGAAGTGAACGGCTATCGATGGCACTTGCCATGCAGCGTCAGGGAGAGTTCATTTTAGGTATGTGCCGTGAATGACTATCGATCGTACATGTCATGCAGCGTAAGGGTGAGTTTGTGGTAGGCATGTGCAGTGAATGACTATCAATTGTAGTTGCCATGCAGCATCAGGGAGAGGTTGTGGTAGGCATGTGAAGTGAATGATGATCGATGGTACTTGCCATGCAGCATCAGGGAGAGGTTGTGGTATGCATATGCAGTGAATGACTATCAATGGTACATGTCATGCAGCGTCAGAGTGAGTTCATGGTAGGCATGTGCAGTGAATGACTATAAATGGTATTTGCAATACAGCGTCACATAGAGTTTGTGGTAGGCATGTGCAGTGAATGATTATTGATGGTACTTGCTATATAGTGTCAGGGAGAGTTTGTGGTAGGCATGTGCAGTGAATGACTATCGATAGTATATGTCATGCAGCGTTAGGGAGAGGTCGTGGTAGGCATGTGCAGTGAATGACTATCAATGGTACTTGCCATGCATCATCAGGGAGAGGTTGTGGTAGGCATGTGAAGTGAATGAGATAGATGGTACTTGCCATGCAGCATCAGCGAGAGGTTGTAGTACGCATGTGCAGTGAATGACTATCGATGGTACATGTCATGCAGCATCAGGGAGAGTTCATGGTAAGCATGCGCAGTGAATGATTATCGATGGTACATGTCATGCACCATCAGGGAGAGTTCATGGTAGACATGTGCAGTGAATGACTATCGATCGTACATGTCATGCAGTGTCAGGGAGAGTTCATGGTAAGCATGTGCAGTGAATGAATATCGATGGTTCATGTCATGCAGCGTTAGGGAGAGTTCATGGTAGGCATGTGCAGTGAATGACTATCGATGGTTCATGTCATGCAGTATCAGGTAGAGTTCATGGTAGGCATGTGTATTGAAGTGAATGGCTATCGATGGTACTTGCCATGCAGTATCAGGGAGAGTTCTTTTTAGGCATGTGCAGTGAATGACTATCGATGATACTTACCATGCAGAGCCAGGGAGAGTTCATGGTAGGCATGTGCCATGAATGACTATCGAAGGTACTTGCCATGCAGCGTCAGGGAGAGTTCATGCTAGGCATGTGCAGTGAATGACTATCGATGGTGTATGTCATGCAGCATTAGCGAGAGGTCATTGTAGGCATGTGCAGTGAATGACTATCTATGGTACATGTCATGCAGCACCCGGGAGAGTTCATGGTAGGCACGCGGAGTGAATGATTATTGATCGTACATGTCATGCAGCATCAGGGAGAGTTCATGGTAGACATGTGTATTGAAGAAAATTGCTATCGATGGTGCTTTCCATGCAGCGTCAGGGAGAGTTCATGTTAGGCATGTGCAGTGAATGACTATCGATCGTACCTGTCATGCAGCGTCAGGGAGAGTTTGTGGTAGTCATGTGCAGTGAATGACTATCAATGGTACTTGCCATGCAGCGTCACAGAGAGTTTGTGGTAGGCATGTGCAGTGAATGATTATCGATGGTGTATGTCATGCAGCGTTAGGGAGAGGTCGTTGTATGCATGTGCAATGAATGACTATTGATGGTTCATGTCATGCAGCATCAGGGAGAGTTCATGGTAGGCATGCGCAGTAAATGATTATCGATTGTACATGTCATGCAGCATCAGGGAGAGTTCATGGTAGACATGTGCAGTGAATGACTATCGATGGTACATGTCATGCAGCATCATGGAGAATTCATGGTAGGCATGTGCAGTGAATGACTATCGATCGTACATGTCATGCAGCATCAGGGAGAGTTCATGGTAGGCAAGTACAGTGAATGACTATCAATGGTTCATGTCATGCAGCATCAGGGAGAGTTCATGGTAGGCATGTGCAGTGAATGACTATCGATGGTTCATATCATGCAGCATCAGGGAGAGTTCATGGTAGGCATGTGTATTGAAGTGAATGGCTATCGATGGTACTTGCCATTCAGCGTCAGGGAGAGTTCAGGTTAGGCATGTGCAGTGAATGACTATCGATGATACTTGCCATGCAGAGCCAGGAAGAGTTCATGGTAGGCATGTGCCGTGAATGTCTATCGAAGGTACTTGCCATGCAGCATCAGGGAGAGGTTGTTGTAGGCATGTGCAGTGAATGACTATCGATGGTACATGTCATGCAGCATCGGGGGGAGTTCATGGTAGGCATGCGCAGTGAATGATTATCGATGGTACATGTCATGCCGCATCAGGGAGAGTTCATGGTAGACATGTGTATTGAAGAAAATTGCTATCGATGGTGCTTTCCATCCAGCGTCAGTGAGAGTTCATGTTAGGCATGTGCAGTGAATGACTATCGATCGTACCTGTCATGCAGCGTCAGGGAGAATTTGTGGTAGTCATGTGCAGTGAATGACTATCAATAGTACTTGCCATGCAGCGTCACAGAGAGTTTGTGGTAGGCATGTGCAGTTAAATATTATTGATGGTACTTGCTATGCAGTGTCAGGGAGAATTTGTGGTAGGCATGTGCAGTGAATGACTATCAATTGTACTTGCCATGCAGCATTTTGGGGGTTATGGTAGGCATGTGAAGTGAATGACGATCGATGGCACTTGCCATGCAGCATCAGGGAGAGGTTGTGGTACACATGTACAGTGAATGACTATCAATAGTACTTGCCATGCAGTGTCAGGGAGAGTTCATGTTAGGCATGTGCAGTGAATGACTATCGATGATACTTACCATGCAGAGCCAGGGAGAGTTCATGGTAGGCATGTGGCATGAATGACTATGGGAGGTACTTGCCATGCAGCGTCAGGGAGAGTTCATGGTAGGCATGTGCAGTGAATGACTATCAATGGTGTATGTCATGAAGCATTAGGGAGAGGTCATTGTAGGCATGTGCAGTGAATGACTATCTATGGTACATGTCATGCAGCATCCGGGAGAGTTCATGGTAGGCACGCGGAGTGAATGATTATCGATGGTACATGTCATACAGCATCAGGGAGAGTTCATGTTAGGCATGTGCAGTGAATGACTATCGATCGTACTTGCCATGCAGCGTCACAGAGAGTTTGTGGTAGGCATGTGCAGTGAATGACTATCGATGGTGTATGTCATGCAGCTTTAGGGAGAGGTCGTTGTATGCATGTGCAGTGAATGACTATCGATGCTATATGTCATGCAGCATCAGGGAGAGTTCAGGGTAGGCATGCGCAGTAAATGATTATCGAGTGTACATGTCGTGCAACATCAGGGAGAGTTCATGGTAGACATGTGCAGTGAATGACTATCAATGGTACATGTCATGCAGCATTAGGGAGAGTTCATGGTAGGCATGTGCAGTGAATGACTATCGATGGTTCATGTCATGCAGCATCAGGGAGAGTTCATGGTAGGCATGTGCAGTGAATGACTATCGATGGTTCATATCATGCAGCATCAGGGAGAGTTCATGGTAGGCATGTGTATTGAAGTGAATGGCTATCGATGGTACTTGCCATGCAGCGTCAGGGAGAGTTCAGGTTAGGCATGTGCAGTGAATGACTATCGATGATACTTGCCATGCAGAACCAGGGAGAGTTCATGGTAGTCATGTGCCATGAATGACTATCGAAGGTACTTGCGATGCAGCATCAGGGAGAGTTTGTTGTAGGCATGTACAGTGAATGACTATCGATGGTACATGTCATGAAGCATTAGGGAGAGTTCATGGTAGGCATGCGCAGTGAATGATTATCGATGGTACTTGCCATGCAGCTTCAGGGAGAGTTCATGTTAGGCATGTGCAGTGAATGACTGTCGATGATACTTACCATGCAGAGCTAGGGAGATTTCATGCTAGGCATGTGCCATGAATGACTATCGAAGGTACTTGACATGCAGCGTCAGGGAGAGTTCATGGTAGGCATATGCAGTGAATGACTATCGATGGTGTATGTCATGCAGCATTAGGGAGAGGTCATTGTATGCATGTGCAGTGAATGACTATCTATGGTACATGTCATGCAGCATCCGGGTGAGTTCATGGTAGGCACGCGGAGTGAATGATTATTGATGGTACATGTCATGCAGCATCAGGGAGAGTTCATGGTAGACATGTGTATTGTAGAGCATTGCTATCGATGGTGCTTTCCATGCAGCGTCAGGGAGAGTTCATTTTAGGCATGTGCAGTGAATGACTATCGATCGTACCTGTCATGCAGCGTCAGGGAGAGTTTGTGGTAGTCATATGCAGTGAATGACTATCAATGGTACTTGCCATTCAGCGTCACAGAGAGTTTGTGGTAGGCATGTGCAGTGAATGACTATCGATGGTGTATGTCATGCAGCGTTAGGGAGAGGTCGTTGTATGCATGTGCAGTGAATGACTATCGATGGTACATGTCATGCAGCATCAGGGAGAGTTCATGGTAGGCATGCGCAGTAAATGATTATCGATTGTACATGTCATGCAGCATCAGGGAGAGTTCATGGTAGACATGTGCAGTGAATGACTATCGATGGTACATGTCATGCAGCATCATGGAGAGTTCATGGTAGGCATGTGCAGTGAATGATTATCGATCGTACATGTCATGCAGCGTCAGGGAGAGTTCATGGTAGGCATGTGCAGTGAATGACTATCGATGGTTCATATCATGCAGCATCAGGGAGAGTTCATGGTAGGCATGTGTATTGAAGTGAATGGCTATCGATGGCACTTGCCATGCAGCGTCAGGGAGACTTCAGGTCAGGCATGTGCAGTGAATGACTATTGATGATACTTGCCATGCAGAGCCAGGGAGTGTTCATGGTAGGCATGTGCCGTGAATGTCTATCGAAGTTACTTGCCATGCAGCATCAGGGAGAGGTCGTTGTAGGCATGCGCAGTGAATGATTATCGATGGTACATGTCATGCAGCATCAGGGAGAGTTCATGGTAGACATGTGTATTGAAGAAAATTGCTATCGATGGTGCTTTCCATGCAGCGTCAGGGAGAGTTCATGTTAGGCATGTGCAGTGAATGACTATCAATTGTAGTTGCCATGCAGCATCAGGGAGAGGTTGTGGTAGTCATGTGCAGTGAATGACTGTCAATGGTACTTGCCATGCAGCGTCACAGAGAGTTTGTGGTAGGCATGTGCCATGAATGACTATCGAAGGTACTTGCCATGCAGCGTCAGGGAGAGTTCATGGGAGGCATGTGCAGTGAATGACTATCGATGGTGTATGTCATGCAGCATTAGGGAGAGGTCATTGTATGCATGTGCAATGAATGACTATTGATGGTTCATGTCATGCAGCATCAGGGAGAGTTCATGGTAGGCATGCGCAGTAAATGATTATCGATTGTACATGTCATGCAGCATCAGGGAGAGTTCATGGTAGACATGTGCAGTGAATGACTATCGATGGTACATGTCATGCAGCATCATGGAGAATTCATGGTAGGCATGTGCAGTGAATGACTATCGATCGTACATGTCATGCAGCATCAGGGAGAGTTCATGGTAGGCATGTACAGTGAATGACTATCAATGGTTCATGTCATGCAGCATCAGGGAGAGTTCATGGTAGGCATGTGCAGTGAATGACTATCGATGGTTCATATCATGCAGCATCAGGGAGAGTTCATGGTAGGCATGTGTATTGAAGTGAATGGCTATCGATGGTACTTGCCATGCAGCGTCAGGGAGAGTTCAGGTTAGGCATGTGCAGTGAATGACTATCAATGATACTTGCCATGCAGAGCCAGGAAGAGTTCATGGTAGGCATGTGCCGTGAATGTCTATCGAAGGTACTTGCCATGCAGCATCAGGGAGAGGTTGTTGTAGGCATGTGCAGTGAATGACTATCGATGGTACATGTCATGCAGCATCAGGGGGAGTTCATGGTAGGCATGCGCAGTGAATGATTATCGATGGTACATGTCATGCCGCATCAGGGAGAGTTCATGGTAGACATGTGTATTGAAGAAAATTGCTATCGATGGTGCTTTCCATCCAGCGTCAGTGAGAGTTCATGTTAGGCATGTGCAGTGAATGACTATCGATCGTACCTGTCATGCAGCGTCAGGGAGAATTTGTGGTAGTCATGTGCAGTGAATGACTATCGATCGTACCTGTCATGCAGCGTCAGGGAGAGTTTGTGGTAGTCATGTGCAGTGAATGACTATCAATGGTACTTGCCATGCAGCGTCACAGAGAGTTTGTGGTAGGCATGTGCAGTGAATGATTATCGATGGTGTATGTCATGCAGCGTTAGGGAGAGGTCGTTGTATGCATGTGCAATGAATGACTATTGATGGTTCATGTCATGCAGCATCAGGGAGAGTTCATGGTAGGCATGCGCAGTAAATGATTATCGATTGTACATGTCATGCAGCATCAGGGAGAGTTCATGGTAGACATGTGCAGTGAATGACTATCGATGGTACATGTCATGCAGCATCATGGAGAATTCATGGTAGGCATGTGCAGTGAATGACTATCGATCGTACATGTCATGCAGCATCAGGGAGAGTTCATGGTAGGCATGTACAGTGAATGACTATCAATGGTTCATGTCATGCAGCATCAGGGAGAGTTCATGGTAGGCATGTGCAGTGAATGACTATCGATGGTTCATATCATGCAGCATCAGGGAGAGTTCATGGTAGGCATGTGTATTGAAGTGAATGGCTATCGATGGTACTTGCCATGCAGCGTCAGGGAGAGTTCAGGTTAGGCATGTGCAGTGAATGACTATCAATGATACTTGCCATGCAGAGCCAGGAAGAGTTCATGGTAGGCATGTGCCGTGAATGTCTATCGAAGGTACTTGCCATGCAGCATCAGGGAGAGGTTGTTGTAGGCATGTGCAGTGAATGACTATCGATGGTACATGTCATGCAGCATCAGGGGGAGTTCATGGTAGGCATGCGCAGTGAATGATTATCGATGGTACATGTCATGCCGCATCAGGGAGAGTTCATGGTAGACATGTGTATTGAAGAAAATTGCTATCGATGGTGCTTTCCATCCAGCGTCAGTGAGAGTTCATGTTAGGCATGTGCAGTGAATGACTATCGATCGTACCTGTCATGCAGCGTCAGGGAGAATTTGTGGTAGTCATGTGCAGTGAATGACTATCAATAGTACTTGCCATGCAGCGTCACAGAGTGTTTGTGGTAGGCATGTGCAGTTAAATATTATTGATGGTACTTGCTATGCAGTGTCAGGGAGAATTTGTGGTAGGCATGTGCAGTGAATGACTATCAATTGTACTTGCCATGCAGCATTTTGGGGGTTATGGTAGGCATGTGCAGTGAATGACTATCGATCGTACCTGTCATGCATCATCAGGGAGAATTTGTGGTAGGCATGTGCAGTGAATGACTATCAATTGTACTTGCCATGCAGCATCAGGGGAGGTTATGGTAGGCATGTGAAGTGAATGACGATCGATGGCACTTGCCATGCAGCATCAGGGAGAGGTTATGGTACACATGTGCAGTGAATGACTATCAATAGTACTTGCATGCAGCATCAGAGAGAGTTCATGGTAGGCATGTGTATTGAAGTGAACGGCTTTCGATGGCACTTGCCATGCAGCATCAGGGAGAGTTCATTTTAGGCATGTGCCGTGAATGAGTATCGATCGTACATGTCATGCAGCGTAAGGGAGAGTTTGTGGTAGTCATGTGCAGTGAATGACTATCAATGGTACTTGCCATGCAGCGTCACAGAGAGTTTGTGGTAGGCATGTGCAGTGAATGATTATTGATAGTACTTGCTATGCAGTGTCAGGGAGAGTTTGTGGTAGGCATGTGCAGTGAATGACTATCAATTGTAGTTGCCATGCAGCATCAAGGAGAGGTTGTGGTAGGCATGTGAAGTGAATGACGATCAATGGTACTTGCCATGCAGCATCAGGGAGCGGTTGTGGTACGCATGTGCGGTGAATGACTATCAATAGTACTGGCCATGCAGCATCAGGGAGAGTTCATGGTAGGCATGTGCAGTGAATGACTATCGATGGTATATGTCATGCAGCGTTAGGGAGAGGTCGTGGTAGGCATATGCAGTGAATGACTATCAATGGTACATGTCATGCAGCGTCAGGGTGAGTTCATGGTAGTCATGTGCAGTGAATGACTATAAATGGTACTTGCCATGCAGCGTCACAGAGAGTTTGTGGAAGGCATGTGCAGTGAATGATTATTGATGGTACTTGCTACATAGTGTCAGGGAGAGTTTTTGGTAGGCATGTGCAGTGAATGACTATCAATTGTACTTGCCATACATCATCAGGTAGAGGTTGTGGTAGGCATGTGAAGTGAATGACGATAGATGGTACTTGCCATGCAGCATCAGCGAGAGGTTGTGGTAAAAATGTACAGTAAATGACTATCAATGGTACATGTCATGCAGCGTCAGGGAGAGTTCATGGTAGGCATGCTCAGTGAATGGCTATTGATGGTACTTGCCATGCAGCGTCAGGGAGAGTTCATGATGGGCATGTGCAGTAAATTATTATTGATGGTACTTGCTATGCAGTTTCAGGGAGAATTTGTGGTAGGCATGTGCAGTGAATGACTATCAATTGTACTTGCCATGCAGCATCAGGGGAGGTTATGGTAGGCATGTGAAGTGAATGACGATCAATGGCACTTGCCATGCAGCATCAGCGAGAGGTTATGGTACACATGTGCAGTGAATGAGTATCAATAGTACTTGCATGCAGCGTCAGAGAGAGTTCATGGTAGGCATGTGTATTGAAGTGACCGGCTATCGATGGCACTTGCCATGCAGCATCAGGGAGAGTTCATTTTAGGCATGTGCCGTGAATGACTATCGATCGTACATGTCATGCAGCATCAGGCAGAGTTCATGGTGGCATGTGTATCGAAGTGAATCACTATCGATGGTACTTACCATGCAGCGTCAGGGAGAGCTCATGGTAGGCATATGCTGTGAAGACTAAAGATGGTACTTGCCATGCAGCATCAGGGAGAGTTCATGGTAGGCATGTACATTGAATGACTATTGATGGTATATGTCATGCAGTGTTAGGGAGCGGTTGTAATAGGTATGTGCGGTGAATGACTATCGATGGTACATGTCATGCAGCATTAGGGAGAGTTCATGGTAGGCATGCGCAGTGAATGGCTATCGATGGTACTTGCTATGCAGTGTCAGGGAGAGGTTGTGGTACACATGTGCAGTAAATGACTATCAATAGTACTTGCCATGCAGCATCAGGGAGAGTTCATGGTAGGCATGTGTATTGAAGTGAACGGCTATCGATTGTTCATGTCATGCAGCGTCAGGGAGAGTTTGTGGTAGTCATGTGAAGTGAATGACTATCAATAGTACTGGCCATGCAGCATTAGGGAGAGTTCATGGTAGGCATGTGCAGTGAATGACTATCGATGGTATATGTCATGCAGCGTTAGGGAGAGGTCGAGGTAGGCATATGCAGTGAATGACTATCAATGGTACATGTCATGCAGCGTCAGGGTGAGTTCATGGTAGTCATGTGCAGTGAATGACTCTAAATGGTACTTGCCATGCAACGTCACAGAGAGTTTGTGGTAGGCATGTGCAGTGAATGATTATTGATGGTACTTGCTACATAGTGTCAGGGAGAGTTTTTGGTAGGCATGTGCAGTGAATGACTATCAATTGTACTTGCCATGCATCATCAGGTAGAGGTTGTGGTAGGCATGTGAAGTGAATGACGATAGATGGTACTTGCCATCCAGCATCAGCGAGAGGTTGTGGTACGCATGTGCAGTGAATGACTATCAATGGTACATGTCATGCAGCGTCAGTGAGAGGTCATGGTAGGCATGCTCAGTGAATGGCTATCGATGGTACTTGCCATCCAGCGTCAGGGAGAGTTCATGGTAGGCATATGCAGTGAATGACTATTGATGGTACATGTCATGCAGCATCAGGGAGAGTTCATGGTGGCATGTGTATCGAAGTGAATCACTATCGATGGTACTTACCATGCAGCGTCAGGGAGAGCTCATGGTAGGCATATGCTGTGAATGACTAAAGTGGTACTTGCCATGCAGCATCAGGGAGAGTTCATGGTAGGCATGTGCTGTGAATGACTATCGATTGTACATGTCATGCAGCGTAAGGGAGAGTTTGTGGTAGTCATGTGCAGTGAATGACTATCAATGGTACTTGCCATGGAGCGTCACAGAGAGTTTGTGGTAGCCATGTGCAGTGAATGATTATTGATAGTACTTGCTATGCAGTGTCAGGGAGAGTTTGCGGTAGGCATTTGCAGTGAATGACTATCAATTGTAGTTGCCATGCAGCATCAAGGAGAGGTTGTGGTAGGCATGTGAAGTGAATGACGATCAATGGTACTTGCCATGCAGCATCAGGGAGAGGTTGTGGTACGCATGTGCAGTGAATGACTATCAATAGTACTGGCCATGCAGCATCAGGGAGAGTTCATGGTAGGCATGTGCAGTGAATGACTATCAATGGTATATGTCATGCAGCATTAGGGAGAAGTCATGGTAGGCATATGCAGTGAATGACTATCAATGGTACATGTCATGCAGCGTCAGGGTGAGTTCATGGTAGTCATGTGCATTGAATGACTATAAATGGTACTTGCCATGCAGCGTCACAGAAATTTTGTGGTAGGCATGTGCAGTGAATGATTATTGATGGTACTTGCTGCATAGTGTCAGGGAGAGCTTTTGGTAGGCATGTGCAGTGAATGACTATCAATTGTACTTGCCATACATCATCAGGTAGAGGTTGTGGTAGGCATGTGAAGTGAATGACGATAGATGGTACTTGCCATGCAGCATCAGCGAGAGGTTGTGGTACGCATGTGCAGTGAATGACTATCAATGGTACATGTCATGCAGCGTCAGGGAGAGTTCATGGTAGGCATGCTCAGTGAATGGCTATCGATGGTACTTGCCATGCAGCGTCAGGGAGAGTTCATGGTGGGCATATGCAGTGAATGACTATTGATGGTACATGTCATGCAGCATCAGGGAGAGTTCATGGTGGCATGTGTATCGAAGTGAATCACTATCGATGGTACTTACCATGCAGCGTCAGGGAGAGCTCATGGTAGGCATATGCTGTGAATGACTAAAGATGGTACTTGCCATGCAGCATCAGGGAGAGTTCATTGTAGGCATGTACATTGAATGACTATTGATGGTATATGTCATGCAGTGTTAGGGAGCGGTTGTAATAGGTATGTGCGGTGAATGACTGTCGATGGTACATGTCATGCAGCATTAGGGAGAGTTCATGGTAGGCATGCGCAGTGAATGGCTATCGATGGTACTTGCTATGCAGTGTCAGGGAGAGGTTGTGGTACACATGTGCAGTAAATGACTATCAATAGTACTTGCCATGCAGCATCAGGGAGAGTTCATGGTAGGCATGTGTATTGAAGTGAACGGCTATCGATTGTTCATGTCATGCAGCGTCAGGGAGAGTTTGTGGTAGTCATGTGAAGTGAATGACTATCAATAGTACTGGCCATGCAGCATCAGGGAGAGTTCATGGTACGCATGTGCAGTGAATAACTATCAATGGTACATGTCATGCAGCGTCAGGGAGAGTTCATGGTAGGCATGCTCAGTGAATGGCTATCGATGGTACTTGCCATCCAGCGTCAGGGAGAGTTCATGGTAGGCATATGCAGTGAATGACTATTGACGGTACATGTCATGCAGCATTAGGGAGAGTTCATGGTGGCATGTGTATCGAAGTGAATCACTATCATTGGTACTTACCATGCAGCGTCAGGGAGAGCTCATGGTAGGCATATGCTGTGAATGACTAAAGATGGTACTTGCCATGCAGCATCAGGGAGAGTTCATGGTAGGCATATACATTGAATGACTATTGATGGTATATGTCATGCAGTGTTAGGGAGTGGTTGTAATAGGTATGTGCGGTGAATGACTATCAATGGTACATGTCATGCAGCGTTAGGGAGAGTTCATGGTAGGCATGCGCAGTGAATGGCTATCGATGGTACTTGCTATGCAGTGTCAGGGAGAGGTTGTGGTACACATGTGCAGTGAATGACTATCAATAGTACTTGCCATGCAGCATCAGGGAGAGTTCATGGTAGGCATGTGTATTGAAGTGAACGACTATCGATTGTTCATGTCATGCAGCGTCAGGGAGAGTTTGTGGTAGTCATGTGAAGTGAATGACTATCAATGGTACTTGCCATGTAGCGTCACAGAGAGTTTGTGGTAGGCATCTGCAGTGAATGATTATTGATGGTTCTTGCTATGCAGTGTCAGGAAGAGTTTTTGGTAGGCATGTGCAGTGAATGACTATCAATTGTACTTGCCATGCAGCATCAGGGAGAGGTTGTGGTGGGCATGTGAAGTGAATGACAATCGATGGTACTTGCCATGCAGCATCAGGGAGAGGTTGTGGTACGCATATGCAGTGAATGACTATCATTAGTACTTGCCATGCAGCATCAGGGAGAGTTCATGGTAGGCATGTGTAGTGAATGACTATCGATGATATATGTCATGCAGCGTCAGGGAGAGGTCGTGGTAGGCATGTGCAGTGAATGACTATCAATGGTACATGTCATGCAGCTTCAGGGAGAGTTCATGGTAGTCATGTGCAGTGAATGACTATCAATGGTACATGTCATGAAGCGTCAAGGAGAGTTCATGGTAGGCATGCGCAGTGAATGGCTATCGATGGTACTTACCATGCAGCGTCAGGGAGAGTTCACGGTAGGCATGTGCAGTAAATGACTATCAATGGTTCTTGCCATGCCGCATCAGTGAGAGTTCTTGGTAGGCATTTGCAGTGAATGACTATCGATGGTACATGTCATGCAGCGTCAGGGAGAGTTCATGGTATGCATTTGTATTGATGTTAATGGCTATCCATGTTACTTGCCATGCAGTGTCAGGGAGAGTTCATGGTAGGCATATGCCATGAATGACTATCGATGGTACTTGCCATGCAGCATCAGGGAGAGTTCATGTTAGGCATGTGCTTTGAATGGCTATCGATGGTATATGTCATGCTGTGTTAGGGAGAGGTTGTAATAGGTATGTGCTGTGAATGACTATCGATGGTACATGTCATGCAGTGTCAGGGAGAGTTCATAGTAGGCATGTGCAGAGAATGACTATCGATAGTACTTGTCATACGGTATCAGAGAGTTTTTGTGGTTGGCATGTGCAGTGAATGACTATCAATGGTACTTTCCATGCAGCGTCAGGGAGAGCTCATGGTAGGCATGCACAGTGAATGACTCACAATGGTACTTGCCATGCAGCGTCATGGAGAGTTCATGGTAGGCATGTGTAGGGAAGTGAATGGCTATTGATGGTGTTTGCCATTCAGCGTCAGGGAGGGTTCATGGTAGGCATTTGGAGTGAATCACTATCGATGGTACATGTCATGCAGCGTGAGGGAGAGTTCATGGTAGGCATGTGTCATGAAGTGGATGGCTGGCGGTGGTACTTGCCATGCAGCGTCAGGGATAGTTCATGGTAGGAATGTGCAGTGAATGACTATCAATGGTACATGCCATGCAGCATCAGGGAGAGTTCATGGTAGGCATGCACAGTGAATGACTATTGATGGTGTTTGCAATGCAGCATCAGGGAGAGTTCATGGTAGGCATGTGCAGTGAATGACTATCGATCGTACATGTCATGCAGCGTAAGGGAGAGTTTGTGGTAGTCATGTGCAGTGAATGACTATCAATGGTACTTGCCATGCAGCGTCACAGAGAGTTTGTGGTAGGCATGTGCAGTGAATGATTATTGATAGTACTTGCTATGCAGTGTCAGGGAGAGTTTGTGGTAGGCATGTGCAGTGAATGACTATCAATTGTAGTTGCCATGCAGCATCAGGGAGAGGTTTTGGTAGGCATGTGAAGTGAATGACGATCGATGGTACATGTCATGCAGCATCAGGGAGAGATTGTGGTACGCATGTGCAGTGAATGACTATCACTAGTACTGGCCATGCAGCGTCAGGGAGAGTTCATGGTAGGCATGTGCAGTGAATGACTATCAATGGTATATGTCATGCAGCATTAGGGAGAGGTCGTGGTAGGCATGCACAGTGAATGGCTATTGATGGTGCTTGCCATGCAGCATCAGGGAGAGTTCATGGTAGGCATTTGGAGTGAATCACTATCGATGGTACATGTCATGCAGCAGGAGGGAGAGTTCATGGAAGGCATGTGTCGTGAAGTGCATGGCTGTGGTGGTACTTGCCATGCAGCATCATGGAGAGTTCATCGTAGGCATTTGCAGTGAATGACTATCGATAGTACCTGCCATGCAGCGTCAGGGAGAGTTTGTGGTAGTCATGTGCAGTGAATGACTATCAATGGTACTTGCCATGCAGTGTCACAGAGAGTTTGTGGTAGACATGTGCAGTAAATTATTATTGATGGTACTTCCTATGCAGTGTCAGGGAGAATTTGTGGTAGGCATGTGCAGTGAATGACTTTCAATTGTACTTGCCATGCAGCATCAGGGGGAGGTTATGGTAGGCATGTGAAGTGAATGACGATCGATGGCACTTGCAATGCAGCATCAGGGAGAGGTTGTGGTACACATGTGCAGTGAATGACTATCAATGGTACTTGCATGCAGCGTCAGGGAGAGTTCATGGTAGGCATGTGTATTGAAGTGAACGGCTATCGATGGCACTTGCCATGCAGCGTCAGGGAGAGTTCATTTTAGGCATGTGCCGTGAATGACGATCGATCGTACATGTCATGCATCGTAAGGGAGAGTTCATGGTAGGCATGCACAGTGAATGACTATTGATGGTGCTTGCAATGCAGCATCAGGGAGAGTTCATGGTAGGCATGTGCAGTGAATGACTATCGATCGTACATGTCATGCAGCGTAAGGGAGAGTTTGTGGTAGTCATGTGCAGTGAATGACTATCAATGGTACTTGCCATGCAGCGTCACAGAGAGTTTGTGGTAGGCATGTGCAGTGAATGATTATTGATAGTACTTGCTATGCAGTGTCAGGGAGAGTTTGTGGTAGGCATGTGCAGTGAATGACTATCAATTGTAGTTGCCATGCAGCATCAGGGAGAGGTTTTGGTAGGCATGTGAAGTGAATGACGATCGATGGTACATGTCATGCAGCATCAGGGAGAGGTTGTGGTACGCATGTGCAGTGAATGACTATCACTAGTACTGGCCATGCAGCGTCAGGGAGAGTTCATGGTAGGCATGTGCAGTGAATGACTATCAATGGTATATGTCATGCAGCGTTAGGGAGAGGTCGTGGTAGGCATGCACAGTGAATGGCTATTGATGGTGCTTGCCATGCAGCATCAGGGAGAGTTCATGGTAGGCATTTGGAGTGAATCACTATCGATGGTACATGTCATGCAGCAGGAGGGAGAGTTCATGGAAGGCATGTGTCGTGAAGTGCATGGCTGTGGTGGTACTTGCCATGCCGCACCAGGGAGAGTTCATCGTAGGCATTTGCAGTGAATGGCTATCGATGGGGTATGCCATGCAACATCACAGAGAGTTCATGGTAGGCATGTGTAATGAAGTGGATGGCTATTGATGCTACTTGCCATGCAGGGTTAGGGAGAGTTCATTTTAGGCATGTGCAGTGAATGACTATCAATGGTCCATGTCATGCAGCATCAGGGGGAGTTCATGGTAGGCATGTGTATTGAAGTGAATGGCTATCGATGGTACTTGCCATGCAGCGTTAGGGAGAGTTCATGTTAGGCATGTGTATTGAAGTGAATGGCTATCGATGGTATTTGCCATGCAGCATCAGTGATAGTTCATGGTAGGCATGTGCCATGAATGACTATCGATGATAAGTGCAATGCATCGTCAGGGAGAGTTCACGGTAGGTATGTGCAGTGAATGACTATCGATGGTGTATGACATGCAGTGTTAGGGAGAGGTCGTTGTAGGCATGTGCAGTGAATGATTATCGATGGTTCATGTCATGCAGCATCAGGGAGAGTTCATGGTAGGCATGTGTATTGAAGTGAATGGCTATCGATGGTACTTGCCATGCAGCGTCAGGGAGAGTTCATGTTAGGCATGTTCAGTGAATGACTATCGATGATACTTACCATGCAGAGCCAGGGTGAGTTCATGGTAGGCATGTGCCATGAATGACTATCGAAGATACTTGCCATACAGCGTCAGGGAGAGTTCATGGTAGGCATGTGAAGTGAATGACTATCGATGGTGTATGTCATGCAGCGTTAGGGAGAGGTCGTTGTAGGCATGTGCAGTGAATGACTATCGATGCTACATGTCATGCAGCATCAGGGACAGTTCATGGTAGACATGCGTAGTGAATGATTATCAAAGGTACATGTCATGCAGCATCAGGGAGAGTTCATGGTAGACATGTGTATTGAAGAAAATTGCTATCGATGGTGCTTTCCATGCAGCGTCAGGGAGAGTTCATGTTAGGCATGTGCAGTGAATGACTATCGATCGTACCTGTCATGCAGCATCAGGGAGAGTTCATGGTAGGCATGCGCAGTGAATGACTATCAATGGTACATGTCATGCAGCGTCAAGGAGAGGTTGTGGTAGGCATGTGCAGCGAATGACTATCGATCGTACCTGTCATGCAGCATCAAGGAGAGTTCATGGTAGACATGTGCTGTGAATGACTATCGATGCTAAATGTCATGCTGCATCAGGGAGAGTTTGTGGTAGGCATGTGTAGTGAATGACTATCAATGGTATTTGCCATGCAACGTCAGGGAGAGTTCATGTTAGGCATGTGCAGTGAATGGCTATCGATCGTACCTGTCATGCAGCATCAGGGAGAGTTCAGGGTAGGCATGCGCAGTGAATGACTATCAATGGTACATGTCATGCAGCGTCAAGGAGAGGTTGTGGTAGGCATGCGCAGCGAATGACTATCGATCGTACCTGTCATGCAGCGTCAGGGAGAGTTCATGGTAGGAATGCGCAGTGAATGACTATCGATGCTAAATGTCATGTTGCATCAGGGAGAGTTTGTGGTAGGCATGTGTAGTGAATGACTATCAATGGTATTTGCCATGCAACGTCAGTGAGAGCTTAAGGTAGGCATGTGCAGTGAAGACTATTGATGGTGCTTGTCATGCAGCGTCAGGGAGAGTTCATGGTAGGCATGTGCCGTGAATGACTATTGTTAGTACTTGTCATGTGGTATCAGGTAGTTTTTGTGGTTGGCATGTGCAGTGAATGACTATCAATGGTACTTGCCATGCAGCGTCAGGGAGAGCTCATGGTACACACATGTGTAATGAATGACTCTCAATGGTACTTGCCATTCAGCGTCAGGGAAAGTTCATGGTAGGCATGCGCAGTGAATGACTCACAATGGTACTTGCCGTGCATCGTCGGGGAGAGTTCATGGTAGGCATGTGTAGTGAAGTGAATGGATATTGATGGTATTTGCCATGCAGCGTCAGGGAGAGTTCATGGTAGGCATTTGGAGTGAATCACTATATATGGTTCATGGCATGCAGCGTGAGGGAGAGTTCATGGTAGGCATGTGTCGTGAAGTGCATGGCTTTGGTGGTAATTACCATGCAGTGTCAGGGAGTTCATGGTAGGAATGTGCAGTGAATGACTTTCGATGGTGCTTGCCATGCAGCATTAGGGAGAGTTCATGGTAGGCATTTGCAGTGAATGACTATCGATGGTACTTGCCATGCAGCGTCAGTGAGAGTTTATGGTAGGCATTTGCAGTTAATGACTATCGAAAGTACATGTCATGCAGCATCAGGGAGAGTTCATGGTAGGCATGTGTATTGAAGTGAATGACTATCAATGGTACTTGTCATGCAGCATCAGGGAGAGTTCATAGTAGGCATGTGCAGTGAATGACTATCGATGGTTAATGTCATGCAGCATCAGGGAGAGTTCATGGTAGGCATGTGCAGTGAATGACTATCGATGGTTCATGTCATGCAGCATCAGGGAGAGTTCATGGTAGGCATGTGCAGTGAATGACTATCGATGGTTCATGTCATGCAGCATCAGGGAGAGTTTATGGTAGGCATGTGTGTTGAAGTGAATGGCTATCGATGGTACTTGCCATGCAGCGTCAGGGAGTGTTCATGTTAGGCATGTGCAGTGAATGACTATCGATGATACTTACCATGCAGAGCCAGGGAGAGTTCATGGTAGGCATGTTCCGTGAATGACTATCGAAGGTACTTTCCATGCAGCGTCAGGGAGAGTTCATGGTAGGCATGTGAAGTGAATTACTATCGATGGTGTATGTCATGCAGCGTTAGGGAGAGGTCATTGTTGGCATGTGCAGTGAATGACTATCAATGCTATATGTCATGCAGCATCAGGGAGAGTTCATGGTAGGCATGACCAGTGAAGGATTATCGATGGTACATACCATGCAGCATCAGGGAGAGTTCATGGTAGACATGTGTATTGAAGAAAATTGCTATCAATGGTGCTTTCCATGCAGCATGAGGGAGAGTTCATGTTAGGCACGTGCAGTGAATGACTATTGATGGTACTTATCATGCAGCGTCAGGGAGAGTTCATGGTAGGCATGTGCTGTGAATGACTATCGATAGTACCTGCCATGCAGCGTCAGGGAGAGTTCGTGGTAGTCATGTGCAGTGAATGACTATCAATGGTACTTGCCATGCAGTGTCACAGACAGTTTGTGGTAGGCATGTGCAGTAAATTATTATTGATGGTACTTCCTATGCAGTGTCAGGGAGAATTTGTGGTAGGCATGTGCAGTGAATGACTTTCAATTGTACTTGCCATGCAGCATCAGGGGGAGGTTATGGTAGGCATGTGAAGTGAATGACGATCGATGGCACTTGCCATGCAGCATCAGGGAGAGGTTGTGGTACACATGTGCAGTGAATGACTATCAATGGTACTTGCATGCAGCCTCAGGGAGAGTTCATGGTAGGCATGTGTATTGAAGTGAACGGCTATCGATGGCACTTGCCATGCAGCGTCAGGGAGAGTTCATTTTAGGCATGTGCCGTGAATGACGATCGATCGTACATGTCATGCATCGTAAGGGTGAGTTTGTGGTAGTCATGTGCAGTGAATGACTGTCAATGGCACTTGCCATGCAGCGTCACAGAGAGTTTGTGGTATGCATGTGCAGTGAATGATTATTGATAGTACTTGCTATGCAGTGTCAGGGAGAGTTTGTGGTAGGCATGTGCAGTGAATAACTATCAATTGTAGTTGCCATGCAGCATCAGGGAGAGGTTGTGGTAGGCATGTGAAGTGAATGACGATCGATGGTACTTGCCATGCAGCATCAGGGAGAGGTTGTGGTACGCATGTGCAGTGAATGACTATCAATAGTACTGGCCATGCAGCGTCAGGGAGAGTTCATGGTAGGCATGTGCAGTGAATGACTATCGATGGTACATGTCATGCAGCATCAGGGTGAGTTCATGGTAGTCATGTGCAGTGAATGACTATAAATGGTACTTGCCATGCAGCGTCACAGAGAGTTTGTGGAAGGCATGTGCAGTGAATGATTATTGATGGTACTTGCTATATAGTGTCAGGGAGAGTTTGTGGTAGGCATGTGCAGTGAATGACTATCAATTGTACTTGCCATGCATCATCAGGGAGAAGTTGTGGTAGGCATGT
The DNA here is from genome assembly GCF_040938575.1 of Ambystoma mexicanum. Taxonomy (NCBI): domain Eukaryota; kingdom Metazoa; phylum Chordata; class Amphibia; order Caudata; family Ambystomatidae; genus Ambystoma; species Ambystoma mexicanum. The sequence goes on from NC_090938.1 coordinate 804,818,160, forward strand.
GAAGTGAATGACGATAGATGGTACTTGCCATGCAGCATTACCGAGAGGTTGTGGCACGCATGTGCAGTGAATGACTATCAATGGTACATGTCATGCAGCGTCAGGGAGAGTTCATGGTAGGCATGCTCAGTGAATGGATATCGATGGTACTTGCCATGCAGAGTCAGGGAGAGTTCATGGTAGGCATGCACAGTGAATGATTATCGATGGTACATGTCATGCACCATCAGGGAGAGTTCATGGTAGGCATGTGCAGTGAATGACTATCGATGGTTCATGTCATGCAGTATCAGGGAGAGTTCATGGTAGGCATGTTTATTGAAGTGAATGGCTATCGATGGTACTTGCCATGCAGCTTCAGGGAGAGTTCATGTTAGGCATGTGCAGTGAATGACTATCGATGATACTTACCATGCAGAGCCAGGAAGAGTTCATGGTAGGCATGTGCCATAAATGACTATCGAAGGTACTTGCCATGCAGCGTCAGGGAGAGTTCATGGTAGGCATGTGCAGTGAATGACTATCTATGGTACATGTCATGCAGCATCCGGGAGATTTCATGGTAGGCACACGGAGTGAATGATTATTGATGGTACATGTCATGCAGCATCAGGGAGAGTTCATGGTAGACATGTGTATTGAAAGACTATCAATGGTACTTGCCATGCAGCGTCACAGAGAGTTTGTGGTAGGCATGTGCAGTGAATGACTATCGATGATGTATGACATGCAGCGTCAGGGATAGCACATGTTAGGCATGTGCAGTGAATGACTATCGATAGTACCTGTCATGCAGCATGAGGGAGAGTTTGTGGTAGTCATGTGCAGTGAAAGACTATCAATGGTACTTGCCATGCAGCGTCACAGAGAGTTTGTGGTAGGCATGTGCAGTGAATGACTATCGATGATGTATGACATGCAGGGAGAGGTTGTTGCATGCATGTGAAGTGAATGACTATCGATGGTACATGTCATGCAGCATCAGGGAGAGTTCATGGTAGGCATGTGTATTGAAGTGAATGGCTATCGATGGTACTTGCCATGCAGCATCAGGGAGAGTTCAGGTTAGGCATGTGCAGTGAATGACTATTGATGATACTTGCCATGCAGAGCCAGGGAGAGTTCATGGTAGGCATGTGCCATTAATGACTATTGAATGTACTTGCCATGCAGCATCAGGGAGAGTTTGTTGTAGGCATGTGCAGTGAATGACTATCGATGGTACATGTCATGCAGCATTAGGGAGAGTTCATGGTAGGCATGCGCAGTGAATGATTATCGATGGTACATGTCATGCAACATCAGGGAGAGTTCATGGTAGACATGTGTATTGAAGAAAATTGCTATCGATGGTGCTTTCCATGCAGCGTCAGGGAGAGTTCATGTTAGGCATGTGCAGTGAATGACTATCGATCGTACCTGTCATGCAGCATCAGGGAGAGTTCATGGTAGGCATGCGCAGTGAATGACTATCAATGGTACATGTCATGCAGCGTCAAGGAGAGGTTGTGGCAGGCATGTGCAGCGAATGACTATCGATCGTACCTGTCATGCAGCGTCAGGGAGAGTTCATGGTAGGTATGCGCAGTGAATGACTTCGATGGTACTTACCATGCAGCATCAGGGAGAGTTCATGGTAGACATGTGCTGTGAATGACTATCGATGCTAAATGTCATGCTGCATCAGGGAGAGTTTGTGGTAGGCATGTGTAGTGAATGACTATCAATGGTATTTGCCATGCAACGTCAGGGAGAGTTCATGTTAGGCATGTGCAGTGAATGGCTATCGATCGTACCTGTCATGCAGCATCAGGGAGAGTTCAGGGTAGGCATGCGCAGTGAATTACTATCAATGGTACATGTCATGCAGCGTCAAGGAGAGGTTGTGGTAGGCATGCGCAGCGAATGACTATCGATCGTACCTGTCATGCAGCGTCAGGGAGAGTTCATGGTAGGAATGCGCAGTGAATGACTACGATGGTACTTACCATGCAGCATCAAGGAGAGTTCATGGTAGGCATTTGCTGTGAATGACTATCGATGCTAAATGTCATGCTGCATCAGGGAGAGTTTGTGGTAGGCATGTGTAGTGAATGACTATCAATGGTATTTGCCATGCAACGTCAGTGAGAGCTTAAGGTAGGCATGTGCAGTGAAGACTATTGATGGTGCTTGTCATGCAGCGTCAGGGAGAGTTCATGGTAGGCATGTGCAGTGAATGACTCACAATGGTACTTGCTGTGCATCGTCGGGGAGAGTTCATGGTAGGCATGTGTAGTGAAGTGAAAGGATATTGATGGTATTTGCCATGCAGCATCAGGGAGAGTTCAGGGTAGGCATGCGCAGTGAATGACTATCAATGGTACATGTCATGCAGCGTCAAGGAGAGGTTGTGGTAGGCATGCGCAGCGAATGACTATCGATCGTACCTGTCATGCAGCATCAGGGAGAGTTCATGGTAGGAATGCGCAGTGAATGACTACGATGGTACTTACCATGCAGCATCAAGGAGAGTTCATGGTAGGCATTTGCTGTGAATGACTATCGTTAGTACTTGTCATGTGGTATCAGGGAGTTTTTGTGGTTGGCATGTGCAGTGAATGACTATCAATGGTACTTGCCATGCAGCATCAGGGAGAGCTCATGGTACACACATGTGTAATGAATGACTCTCAATGGTACTTGCCATTCAGCGTCAGGGAAAGTTCATGGTAGGCATGCGCAGTGAATGACTCACAATGGTACTTGCTGTGCATCGTCGGGGAGAGTTCATGGTAGGCATGTGTAGTGAAGTGAAAGGATATTGATAGTATTTGCCATGCAGCATCAGGGAGAGTTCATGGTAGGCATTTGGAGTGAATCACTATATATGGTTCATGGCATGCAGCGTGAGGGAGAGTTCATGGTAGGCATGTGTCGTGAAGTGCATGGCTGTGGTGGTAATTACCATGCAGCGTCAGGGAGTTCATGGTAGGAATGTGCAGTGAATGACTTTCGATGGTGCTTGCCATGCAGCATTAGGGAGAGTTCATGGTAGGCATTTGCAGTGAATGACTATCGATGGTACTTGCCATGCAGCGTCAGTGAGAGTTTGTGGTAGGCATTTGCAGTTAATGACTATCGAAAGTACATGTCATGCAGCATCAGGGAGAGTTCATGGTAGGCATGTGTATTGAAGTGAACGACTATCAATAGTACTTGTCATGCAGCATCAGGGAGAGTTCATAGTAGGCATGTGCAGTGAATGACTATCGATGGTTAATGTCATGCAGCATCAGGGAGAGTTCATGGTAGGCATGTGCAGTGAATGACTATCGATGGTTCATGTCATGCAGCATCAGGGAGAGTTCATGGTAGGCATGTGCAGTGAATGACTATCGATGGTTCATGTCATGCAGCATCAGGGAGAGTTTATGGTAGGCATGTGTGTTGAAGTGAATGGCTATCGATGGTACTTGCCATGCAGCGTCAGGGAGTGTTCATGTTAGGCATGTGCAGTGAATGACTATCGATGATACTTACCATGCAGAGCCAGGGAGAGTTCATGGTAGGCATGTTCCGTGAATGACTATCGAAGGTACTTTCCATGCAGCGTCAGGGAGAGTTCATGGTAGGCATGTGAAGTGAATTACTATCGATGGTGTATGTCATGCAGCGTTAGGGAGAGGTCATTGTTGGCATGTGCAGTGAATGACTATCAATGCTATATGTCATGCAGCATCAGGGAGAGTTCATGGTAGGCATGACCAGTGAAGGATTATCGATGGTACATACCATGCAGCATCAGGGAGAGTTCATGGTAGACATGTGTATTGAAGAAAATTGCTATCAATGGTGCTTTCCATGCAGCATCAGGGAGAGTTCATGTTAGGCACGTGCAGTGAATGACTATTGATGGTACTTATCATGCAGCGTCAGGGAGAGTTCATGGTAGGCATGTGCTGTGAATGACTATCAATGGTACTTGCCATGCAGTGTCACAGAGAGTTTGTGGTAGGCATGTGCAGTAAATTATTATTGATGGTACTTCCTATGCAGTGTCAGGGAGAATTTGTGGTAGGCATGTGCAGTGAATGACTTTCAATTGTACTTGCCATGCAGCATCAGGGGGAGGTTATGGTAGGCATGTGAAGTGAATGACGATCGATGGCACTTGCCATGCAGCATCAGGGAGAGGTTGTGGTACACATGTGCAGTGAATGACTATCAATGGTACTTGCATGCAGCGTCAGGGAGAGTTCATGGTAGGCATGTGTATTGAAGTGAACGGCTATCGATGGCACTTGCCATGCAGCGTCAGGGAGAGTTCATTTTAGGCATGTGCCGTGAATGACGATCGATCGTACATGTCATGCATCGTAAGGGTGAGTTTGTGGTAGTCATGTGCAGTGAATGACTGTCAATGGCACTTGCCATGCAGCGTCACAGAGAGTTTGTGGTACGCATGTGCAGTGAATGATTATTGATAGTACTTGCCATGCAGTGTCAGGGAGAGTTTGTGGTAGGCATGTGCTTTGAATAACTATCAATTGTAGTTGCCATGCAGCATCAGGGAGAGGTTGTGGTAGGCATGTGAAGTGAATGACGATCGATGGTACTTGCCATGCAGCATCAGGGAGAGGTTGTGGTACGCATGTGCAGTGAATGACTATCAATAGTACTGCAAAAACAAAGAGGTGATGGCTGGAAGGTTTAGAATTAATCTGTACCACTGGCAACGCTCTGGGCAACCCTCCAGACCACCGTTCTTCGCCTGCCAAGCCATTACAGAAGGGAAAGACCATATGCAAATCAGGCTTGGCCCCACCCCAAAAGGGGCAGTCCAGCCCGAACTGCTAGGCCACATCCCCTCTGCACGAGACCACAAGCATCCCCAAACATGTTTCGCCCTTGTTGGGGCTCATCAGTGAGAAGTAGCTTGGGTCTCTAGGCCCAGCAGGCACGGGACCCACGTCTGGGCATACCCGTCCCACTCGGGGTGACATAGCAAAAACAAAGAGGTGATGGCTGGAAGGTTTAGAATTAATCTTAACCACTGGCAACGCTCTGGGCAACCCTCCAGACCACCGTTCTTCGCCTGCCAAGCCATTACAGAAGGGAAAGACCATTCTGTTTTGCTGTTCTGTTTTGCTATCAATAGTACTGGCCATGCAGCGTCAGGGAGAGTTCATGGTAGGCATGTGCAGTGAATGACTATCGATGGTACATGTCATGCAGCATCAGGGTGAGTTCATGGTAGTCATGTGCAGTGAATGACTATAAATGGTACTTGCCATGCAGCGTCACAGAGAGTTTGTGGAAGGCATGTGCAGTGAATGATTATTGATGGTACTTGCTATATAGTGTCAGGGAGAGTTTGTGGTAGGCATGTGCAGTGAATGACTATCAATTGTACTTGCCATGCATCATCAGGGAGAAGTTGTGGTAGGCATGTGAAGTGAATGACGATAGATGGTACTTGCCATGCAGCATTAGCGAGAGGTTGTGGCACGCATGTGCAGTGAATGACTATCAATGGTACATGTCATGCAGCGTCAGGGAGAGTTCATGGTAGGCATGCTCAGTGAATGGCTATCGATGGTACTTGCCATGCAGAGTCAGGGAGAGTTCATGGTAGGCATGCACAGTGAATGATTATCGATGGTACATGTCATGCACCATCAGGGAGAGTTCATGGTAGGCATGTGCAGTGAATGACTATCGATGGTTCATGTCATGCAGTATCAGGGAGAGTTCATGGTAGGCATGTTTATTGAAGTGAATGGCTATCGATGGTACTTGCCATGCAACTTCAGGGAGAGTTCATGTTAGGCATGTGCAGTGAATGACTATCGATGATACTTACCATGCAGAGCCAGGAAGAGTTCATGGTAGGCATGTGCCATAAATGACTATCGAAGGTACTTGCCATGCAGCGTCAGGGAGAGTTCATGGTAGGCATGTGCAGTGAATGACTATCTATGGTACATGTCATGCAGCATCCGGGAGATTTCATGGTAGGCACACGGAGTGAATGATTATTGATGGTACATGTCATGCAGCATCAGGGAGAGTTCATGATAGACATGTGTATTGAAAGACTATCAATGGTACTTGCCATGCAGCGTCACAGAGAGTTTGTGGTAGGCATGTGCAGTGAATGACTATCGATGATGTATGACATGCAGCGTCAGGTAGAGCACATGTTAGGCATGTGCAGTGAATGACTATCGATCGTACATGTCATGCAGCGTAAGGGAGAGTTTGTGGTAGTCATGTGCAGTGAATGACTATCAATGGTACTTGCCATGCAGCGTCACAGAGAGTTTGTGGTAGGCATGTGCAGTGAATGACTATCGATGATGTATGACATGCAGCGTTAGGGAGAGGTTGTTGTATCCATGTGCAGTGAATGACTATCGATGGTACATGTCATGCAGCATCAGGGAGAGTTCATGGTAGGCATGTGTATTGACGTGAATGGCTATCGATGGTACTTGCCATGCAGCGTCAGGGAGAGTTCAGGTTAGGCATGTGCAGTGAATGACTATCGATGATACTTGCCATGCAGAGCCAGGGAGAGTTCATGGTAGGCATGTGCCATGAATGACTATCGAAGGTACTTGCCATGCAGCATCAGGGAGAGTTTGTTGTAGGCATGTGCAGTGAATGACTATCGATGGTACATGTCATGCAGCATTAGGGAGAGTTCATGGTAGGCATGCGCAGTGAATGATTATCGATGGTACATGTCATGCAACATCAGGGAGAGTTCATGGTAGACATGTGTATTGAAGAAAATTGCTATCGGTGGTGCTTTCCATGCAGCGTCAGGGAGAGTTCATGTTAGGCATTTGCAATGAATGACTATCGATCGTACCTGTCATGCAGCATCAGGGAGAGTTTGTGGTAGTCATGTGCAGTGAATGACTATCAATGGTACTTGCCATGCAGTATCACAGAGAGTTTGTGGTGGGCATGTGCAGAAAAATATTATTGATGGTACTTGCTATGCAGTGTCAGGGAGAATTTGTGGTAGGCATGTGCAGTGAATGACTATCAATTGTACTTGCCATGCAGCATCAGGGGAGGTTATGGTAGGCATGTGAAGTGAATGACGATCGTTGGCACTTGCCATGCAGCATCAGGGAGAGGTTGTGGTAAACATGTGCAGTGAATGACTATCAATAGTACTTGCATGCAGCGTCAGGGAGAGTTCATGGTAGGCATGTGTATTGAAGTGAACGGCTATCGATGTCACTTGCCATGCAGCGTCAGGGAGAGTTCATTTTAGGCATGTGCTGTGAATGACTATCGATCGTACATGTCATGCAGCGTAAGGGAGAGTTTGTGGTAGTCATGTGCAGTGAATGACTATCAATGGTACTTGCCATGCAGCGTCACAGAGAGTTTGTGGTAGGCATGTGCAGTAAATTATTATTGATGGTACTTGCTAGCAGTGTCAGGGAGAATTTGTGGTAGGCATGTGCAGTGAATGACTATCAATTGTACTTGCCATGCAGCATCAGGGGACGTTATGGTAGGCATGTGAAGTGAATGACGATTGATGGCACTTGCCATGCAGCATCAGGGAGAGGTTGTGGTACACATGTGCAGTGAATGACTATCAATAGTACTTGCATGCAGCGTCAGGGAGAGTTCATGGTAGGCATGTGTATTGAAGTGAACGGCTATCGATGGCACTTGCCATGCAGCGTCAGGGAGAGTTCATTTTAGGCATGTGCTGTGAATGACTATCGATCGTACATGTCATGCAGCGTAAGGGAGAGTTTGTGGTAGTCATGTGCAGTGAATGACTATCAATGGTACTTGCCATGCAGCGTCACAGAGAGTTTGTGGTAGGCATGTGCAGTGAATGATTATTGATAGTACTTGCTATGCATTGTCAGGGAGAGTTTGTGGTAGACATGTGCAGTGAATGACTATCAATTGTAGTTGCCATGCAGCATCAAGGAGAGGTTGTGGTAGGCATGTGAAGTGAATGACGATCAATGGTACTTGCCATGCAGCATCAGGGAGAGGTTGTGGTACGCATGTGCAGTGAATGACTATCAATAGTACTGGCCATGCAGCATCAGGGAGAGTTCATGGTAGTCATGTGCAGTGAATGACTATCGATGGTATATGTCATGCAACGTTAGGGAGAGGTCGTGGTAGGCATATGCAGTGAATGACTATCAATGGTACATGTCATGCAGTGCAGGGTGAGTTCATGGTAGTCATGTGCAGTGAATGACTATAAATGGTACTTGCCATGCAGCGTCACAGAGAGTTTGTGGTAGGCATGTGCAGTGAATGATTATTGATGGCACTTGCTATATAGTGTCAGGGAGAGTTTTTGGTAGGCATGTGCAGTGAATGACTATCGATTGTACTTGCCATGCATCATCAGGTAGAGGTTGTGGTAGGCATGTGAAGTGAATGACGATAGATGGTACTTGCCATGCAGCATCAGCGAGAGGTTGTGGTACGCATGTGCAGTGAATGACTATCAATGGTACATGTCATGCAGCGTCAGGGAGAGTTCATGGTAGGCATGCTCAGTGAATGGCTATCGATGGTACTTTCCATGCAGCATCAGGGAGAGTTCATGGTAGGCATATGCAGTGAATGACTATTGATGGTACATGTCATGCAGCATCAGGGAGAGTTCATGGTGGCATGTGTATCGAAGTGAATCACTATCGATGGTACTTACCATGCAGCGTCAGGGAGAGCTCATGGTAGGCATATGCTGTGAATGACTAAAGATGGTACTTGCCATGCAGCATCAGGGAGAGTTCATGGTAGGCATGTACATTGAATGACTATTGATGGTATATGTCATGCAGTGTTAGGGAGCGGTTGTAATAGGTATGTGCGGTGAATGACTATCGATGGTACATGTCATGCAGCGTTAGGGAGAGTTCATGGTAGGCATGCGCAGTGAATGGCTATCGATGGTACTTGCTATGCAGTGTCAGGGCGAGGTTGTGGTACACATGTGCAGTGAATGACTATCAATAGTACTTGCCATGCAGCATCAGGGAGAGTTCATGGTAGGCATGTGTATTGAAGTGAACGGCTATCGATTGTTCATGTCATGCAGCGTCAGGGAGAGTTTGAGGTAGTCATGTGAAGTGAATGACTATCAATGGTACTTGCCATGTAGCGTCACAGAGAGTTTGTGGTAGGCATGTGCAGTGAATGATTATTGATGGTTCTTGCTATGCAGTGTCAGGAAGAGTTTTTGGTAGGCATGTGCAGTGAATGACTATCAATTGTACTTGCCATGCAGCGTCAAGGAGAGGTTGTGGTGGGCATGTCAAGTGAATGACAATCAATGGTACTTACCATGCAGCATCAGGGAGAGGTTGTGGTACACATATGCAGTGAATGACTATCATTAGTACTTGCCATGCAGCATCAGGGAGAGTTCATGGTAGGCATGTGTAGTGAATGACTATCGATGATATATGTCATGCAGCGTCAGGGAGAGGTCGTGGTAGGCATGTGCAGTGAATGACTATCAATGGTACATGTCATGCAGCTTCAGGGAGATTTCATGATAGCCATGCGCAGTGAATGACTATCAATGGTACATGTCATGAAGCGTCAAGGAGAGTTCATGGTAGGCATGCGCAGTGAATGGCTATCGATGGTACTTACCATGCAGCGTCAGGGAGAGTTCACGGTAGGCATGTGCAGTAAATGACTATCAATGGTTCTTGCCATGCCGCATCAGGGAGAGTTCTTGGTAGGCATTTGCAGTGAATGACTATCGATGGTACATGTCATGCAGCGTCAGGGAGAGTTCATGTTAGGCATGTGCTTTGAATGACTATTGATGGTATATGTCATGCTGTGTTAGGGAGAGGTTGTAATAGGCATGTGCAGTGAATGACTATCGATGGTAATGTCATGCAGTATCAGGGAGAGTTCATGGTAGGCATGCTCAGTGAATGACTATCAATGGTACTTACCATGCAGTGTCAGGGAGAGTTCATAGTAGGCATGTGCAGTGAATGACTATCGATAGTACTTGTCATGTGGTATCAGGGAGTTTTTGTGGTTGGCATGTGCAGTGAATGACTACCAATGGTACTTTCCATTCAGCGTCAGGGAGAGCGCATGGTACACATGTGTGGTGAATGACTCTCGATGGTACTTGCCATGCAGTGTCAGGGAGAGCTCATGGTAGGCATGCACAGTGAATGACTCACAATGGTACTTGCCCTGCAGCGTCAGGGAGAGTTCATGGTAGGCATGTGTCATGAAGTGGATGGCTGGCGGTGGTACTTGCCATGCAGCATCAGGGAGAGTTCATGGTAGGAATGTGCAGTGAATGACTATCGATGGTACATGCCATTCAGCATCAGGGAGAGTTCATGGTAGGCATGCACAGTGAATGACTATTGATGGTGCTTGCAATGCAGCATCAGGGAGAGTTCATGGTAGGCATGTGCAGTGAATGACTATCGATCGTACATGTCATGCAGCGTAAGGGAGAGTTTGTGGTAGTCATGTGCAGTGAATGACTATCAATGGTACTTGCCATGCAGCGTCACAGAGAGTTTGTGGTAGGCATGTGCAGTGAATGATTATTGATAGTACTTGCTATGCAGTGTCAGGGAGAGTTTGCGTTAGGCATGTGCAGTGAATGACTATCAATTGTAGTTGCCATGCAGCATCAGGGAGAGGTTTTGGTAGGCATGTGAAGTGAATGACTATCGATGGTACATGTCATGCAGCATCAGGGAGAGGTTGTGGTACTCATGTGCAGTGAATGACTATCAATAGTACTGGCCATGCAGCGTCAGGGAGAGTTCATGGTAGGCATGTGCAGTGAATGACTATCGATGGTATATGTCATGCAGCGTTAGGGAGAGGTCGTGGTAGGCATGCACAGTGAATGACTATTGATGGTGCTTGCCATGCAGCATCAGGGAGAGTTCATGGTAGGCATATGCAGTGAATGACTATTGATGGTACATGTCATGCAGCATCAGGGAGAGTTCATGGTGGCATGTGTATCGAAGTGAATCACTATCGATGGTACTTACCATGCAGCGTCAGGGAGAGCTCATGGTAGGCATATGCTGTGAATGACTAAAGATGGTACTTGCCATGCAGCATCAGGGAGAGTTCATGGTAGGCATGTACATTGAATGACTATTGATGGTATATGTCATGCACTGTTAGGGAGCGGTTGTAATAGGTATGTGCGGTGAATGACTATCGATGGTACATGTCATGCAGCGTTAGGGAGAGTTCATGGTAGGCATGCGCAGTGAATGGCTATCGATGGTACTTGCTATGCAGTGTCAGGGCGAGGTTGTGGTACACATGTGCAGTGAATGACTATCAATAGTACTTGCCATGCAGCATCAGGGAGAGTTCATGGTAGGCATGTGTATTGAAGTGAACGGCTATCGATTGTTCATGTCATGCAGCGTCAGGGAGAGTTTGAGGTAGTCATGTGAAGTGAATGACTATCAATGGAACTTGCCATGTAGCGTCACAGAGAGTTTGTGGTAGGCATGTGCAGTGAATGATTATTGATGGTTCTTGCTATGCAGTGTCAGGAAGAGTTTTTGGTAGGCATGTGCAGTGAATGACTATCAATTGTACTTGCCATGCAGCGTCAGGGAGAGGTTGTGGTGGGCATGTCAAGTGAATGACAATCGATGGTACTTACCATGCAGCATCAGGGAGAGGTTGTGGTACACATATGCAGTGAATGACTATCATTAGTACTTGCCATGCAGCATCAGGGAGAGTTCATGGTAGGCATGTGTAGTGAATGACTATCGATGATATATGTCATGCAGCGTCAGGGAGAGGTCGTGGTAGGCATGTGCAGTGAATGACTATCAATGGTACATGTCATGCAGCTTCAGGGAGATTTCATGATAGCTATGCGCAGTGAATGACTATCAATGGTACATGTCATGAAGCGTCAAGGAGAGTTCATGGTAGGCATGCGCAGTGAATGGCTATCGATGGTACTTACCATGCAGCGTCAGGGAGAGTTCACGGTAGGCATGTGCAGTAAATGACTATCAATGGTTCTTGCCATGCCGCATCAGGGAGAGTTCTTGATAGGCATTTGCAGTGAATGACTATCGATGGTACATGTCATGCAGCGTCAGGGAGAGTTCATTTTAGGCATGTGCTTTGAATGACTATCGATGGTATATGTCATGCTGTGTTAGGGAGAGGTTGTAATAGGCATGTGCAGTGAATGACTATCGATGGTAATGTCATGCAGTATCAGGGAGAGTTCATGGTAGGCATGCTCAGTGAATGACTATCAATGGTACTTACCATGCAGTGTCAGGGAGAGTTCATAGTAGGCATGTGCAGTGAATGACTATCGATAGTACTTGTCATGTGGTATCAGGGAGTTTTTGTGGTTGGCATGTGCAGTGAATGACTACCAATGGTACTTTCCATTCAGCGTCAGGGAGAGCGCATGGTACACATGTGTGGTGAATGACTCTCGATGGTACTTGCCAGGCAGTGTCAGGGAGAGCTCATGGTAGGCATGCACAGTGAATGATTCACAATGGTACTTGCCCTGCAGCGTCAGGGAGAGTTCATGGTAGGCATGTGTCATGAAGTGGATGGCTGGCGGTGGTACTTGCCATGCAGCATCAGGGAGAGTTCATGGTAGGAATGTGCAGTGAATGACTATAAATGGTACTTGCCATGCAGCGTCACAGAGAGTTTGTGGTAGGCATGTGCAGTGAATGATTATTGATGGCACTTGCTATATAGTGTCAGGGAGAGTTTTTGGTAGGCATGTGCAGTGAATGACTATCGATTGTACTTGCCATGCATCATCAGGTAGAGGTTGTGGTAGGCATGTGAAGTGAATGACGATAGATGGTACTTGCCATGCAGCATCAGCGAGAGGTTGTAGTACGCATGTGCAGTGAATGACTATCAATGGTACATGTCATGCAGCGTCAGGGAGAGTTCATGGTAGGCATGCTCAGTGAATGGCTATCGATGGTACTTGCCATGCAGCATCAGGGAGAGTTCATGGTAGGCATATGCAGTGAATGACTATTGATGGTACATGTCATGCAGCATCAGGGAGAGTTCATGGTGGCATGTGTATCGAAGTGAATCACTATCGATGGTACTTACCATGCAGCGTCAGGGAGAGCTCATGGTAGGCATATGCTGTGAATGACTAAAGATGATACTTGCCATGCAGCATCAGGGAGAGTTCATGGTAGGCATGTACATTGAATGACTATTGATGGTATATGTCATGCAGTGTTAGGGAGCGGTTGTAATAGGTATGTGCAGTAAATGACTATCGATGGTACATGTCATGCAGCGTTAGGGAGAGTTCATGGTAGGCATGCGCAGTGAATGGCTATCGATGGTACTTGCTATGCAGTGTCAGGGCGAGGTTGTGGTACACATGTGCAGTGAATGACTATCAATAGTACTTGCCATGCAGCGTCAGGGAGAGTTCATTTTAGGCATGTGCTGTGAATGACTATCGATCGTACATGTCATGCAGCGTAAGGGAGAGTTTGTGGTAGTCATGTGCAGTGAATGACTATCAATGGTACTTGCCATGCAGCGTCACAGAGAGTTTGTGGTAGGCATGTGCAGTAAATTATTATTGATGGTACTTGCTAGCAGTGTCAGGGAGAATTTGTGGTAGGCATGTGCAGTGAATGACTATCAATTGTACTTGCCATGCAGCATCAGGGGACGTTATGGTAGGCATGTGAAGTGAATGACGATTGATGGCACTTGCCATGCAGCATCAGGGAGAGGTTGTGGTACACATGTGCAGTGAATGACTATCAATAGTACTTGCATGCAGCGTCAGGGAGAGTTCATGGTAGGCATGTGTATTGAAGTGAACGGCTATCGATGGCACTTGCCATGCAGCGTCAGGGAGAGTTCATTTTAGGCATGTGCTGTGAATGACTATCGATCGTACATGTCATGCAGCGTAAGGGAGAGTTTGTGGTAGTCATGTGCAGTGAATGACTATCAATGGTACTTGCCATGCAGCGTCACAGAGAGTTTGTGGTAGGCATGTGCAGTGAATGATTATTGATAGTACTTGCTATGCATTGTCAGGGAGAGTTTGTGGTAGACATGTGCAGTGAATGACTATCAATTGTAGTTGCCATGCAGCATCAAGGAGAGGTTGTGGTAGGCATGTGAAGTGAATGACGATCAATGGTACTTGCCATGCAGCATCAGGGAGAGGTTGTGGTACGCATGTGCAGTGAATGACTATCAATAGTACTGGCCATGCAGCATCAGGGAGAGTTCATGGTAGTCATGTGCAGTGAATGACTATCGATGGTATATGTCATGCAACGTTAGGGAGAGGTCGTGGTAGGCATATGCAGTGAATGACTATCAATGGTACATGTCATGCAGTGCAGGGTGAGTTCATGGTAGTCATGTGCAGTGAATGACTATAAATGGTACTTGCCATGCAGCGTCACAGAGAGTTTGTGGTAGGCATGTGCAGTGAATGATTATTGATGGCACTTGCTATATAGTGTCAGGGAGAGTTTTTGGTAGGCATGTGCAGTGAATGACTATCGATTGTACTTGCCATGCATCATCAGGTAGAGGTTGTGGTAGGCATGTGAAGTGAATGACGATAGATGGTACTTGCCATGCAGCATCAGCGAGAGGTTGTGGTACGCATGTGCAGTGAATGACTATCAATGGTACATGTCATGCAGCGTCAGGGAGAGTTCATGGTAGGCATGCTCAGTGAATGGCTATCGATGGTACTTTCCATGCAGCATCAGGGAGAGTTCATGGTAGGCATATGCAGTGAATGACTATTGATGGTACATGTCATGCAGCATCAGGGAGAGTTCATGGTGGCATGTGTATCGAAGTGAATCACTATCGATGGTACTTACCATGCAGCGTCAGGGAGAGCTCATGGTAGGCATATGCTGTGAATGACTAAAGATGGTACTTGCCATGCAGCATCAGGGAGAGTTCATGGTAGGCATGTACATTGAATGACTATTGATGGTATATGTCATGCAGTGTTAGGGAGCGGTTGTAATAGGTATGTGCGGTGAATGACTATCGATGGTACATGTCATGCAGCGTTAGGGAGAGTTCATGGTAGGCATGCGCAGTGAATGGCTATCGATGGTACTTGCTATGCAGTGTCAGGGCGAGGTTGTGGTACACATGTGCAGTGAATGACTATCAATAGTACTTGCCATGCAGTATCAGGGAGAGTTCATGGTAGGCATGCTCAGTGAATGACTATCAATGGTACTTACCATGCAGTGTCAGGGAGAGTTCATAGTAGGCATGTGCAGTGAATGACTATCGATAGTACTTGTCATGTGGTATCAGGGAGTTTTTGTGGTTGGCATGTGCAGTGAATGACTACCAATGGTACTTTCCATTCAGCGTCAGGGAGAGCGCATGGTACACATGTGTGGTGAATGACTCTCGATGGTACTTGCCATGCAGTGTCAGGGAGAGCTCATGGTAGGCATGCACAGTGAATGACTCACAATGGTACTTGCCCTGCAGCGTCAGGGAGAGTTCATGGTAGGCATGTGTCATGAAGTGGATGGCTGGCGGTGGTACTTGCCATGCAGCATCAGGGAGAGTTCATGGTAGGAATGTGCAGTGAATGACTATCGATGGTACATGCCATTCAGCATCAGGGAGAGTTCATGGTAGGCATGCACAGTGAATGACTATTGATGGTGCTTGCAATGCAGCATCAGGGAGAGTTCATGGTAGGCATGTGCAGTGAATGACTATCGATCGTACATGTCATGCAGCGTAAGGGAGAGTTTGTGGTAGTCATGTGCAGTGAATGACTATCAATGGTACTTGCCATGCAGCGTCACAGAGAGTTTGTGGTAGGCATGTGCAGTGAATGATTATTGATAGTACTTGCTATGCAGTGTCAGGGAGAGTTTGCGTTAGGCATGTGCAGTGAATGACTATCAATTGTAGTTGCCATGCAGCATCAGGGAGAGGTTTTGGTAGGCATGTGAAGTGAATGACTATCGATGGTACATGTCATGCAGCATCAGGGAGAGGTTGTGGTACTCATGTGCAGTGAATGACTATCAATAGTACTGGCCATGCAGCGTCAGGGAGAGTTCATGGTAGGCATGTGCAGTGAATGACTATCGATGGTATATGTCATGCAGCGTTAGGGAGAGGTCGTGGTAGGCATGCACAGTGAATGACTATTGATGGTGCTTGCCATGCAGCATCAGGGAGAGTTCATGGTAGGCATATGCAGTGAATGACTATTGATGGTACATGTCATGCAGCATCAGGGAGAGTTCATGGTGGCATGTGTATCGAAGTGAATCACTATCGATGGTACTTACCATGCAGCGTCAGGGAGAGCTCATGGTAGGCATATGCTGTGAATGACTAAAGATGGTACTTGCCATGCAGCATCAGGGAGAGTTCATGGTAGGCATGTACATTGAATGACTATTGATGGTATATGTCATGCACTGTTAGGGAGCGGTTGTAATAGGTATGTGCGGTGAATGACTATCGATGGTACATGTCATGCAGCGTTAGGGAGAGTTCATGGTAGGCATGCGCAGTGAATGGCTATCGATGGTACTTGCTATGCAGTGTCAGGGCGAGGTTGTGGTACACATGTGCAGTGAATGACTATCAATAGTACTTGCCATGCAGCATCAGGGAGAGTTCATGGTAGGCATGTGTATTGAAGTGAACGGCTATCGATTGTTCATGTCATGCAGCGTCAGGGAGAGTTTGAGGTAGTCATGTGAAGTGAATGACTATCAATGGAACTTGCCATGTAGCGTCACAGAGAGTTTGTGGTAGGCATGTGCAGTGAATGATTATTGATGGTTCTTGCTATGCAGTGTCAGGAAGAGTTTTTGGTAGGCATGTGCAGTGAATGACTATCAATTGTACTTGCCATGCAGCGTCAGGGAGAGGTTGTGGTGGGCATGTCAAGTGAATGACAATCGATGGTACTTACCATGCAGCATCAGGGAGAGGTTGTGGTACACATATGCAGTGAATGACTATCATTAGTACTTGCCATGCAGCATCAGGGAGAGTTCATGGTAGGCATGTGTAGTGAATGACTATCGATGATATATGTCATGCAGCGTCAGGGAGAGGTCGTGGTAGGCATGTGCAGTGAATGACTATCAATGGTACATGTCATGCAGCTTCAGGGAGATTTCATGATAGCCATGCGCAGTGAATGACTATCAATGGTACATGTCATGAAGCGTCAAGGAGAGTTCATGGTAGGCATGCGCAGTGAATGGCTATCGATGGTACTTACCATGCAGCGTCAGGGAGAGTTCACGGTAGGCATGTGCAGTAAATGACTATCAATGGTTCTTGCCATGCCGCATCAGGGAGAGTTCTTGATAGGCATTTGCAGTGAATGACTATCGATGGTACATGTCATGCAGCGTCAGGGAGAGTTCATTTTAGGCATGTGCTTTGAATGACTATCGATGGTATATGTCATGCTGTGTTAGGGAGAGGTTGTAATAGGCATGTGCAGTGAATGACTATCGATGGTAATGTCATGCAGTATCAGGGAGAGTTCATGGTAGGCATGCTCAGTGAATGACTATCAATGGTACTTACCATGCAGTGTCAGGGAGAGTTCATAGTAGGCATGTGCAGTGAATGACTATCGATAGTACTTGTCATGTGGTATCAGGGAGTTTTTGTGGTTGGCATGTGCAGTGAATGACTACCAATGGTACTTTCCATTCAGCGTCAGGGAGAGCGCATGGTACACATGTGTGGTGAATGACTCTCGATGGTACTTGCCAGGCAGTGTCAGGGAGAGCTCATGGTAGGCATGCACAGTGAATGACTCACAATGGTACTTGCCCTGCAGCGTCAGGGAGAGTTCATGGTAGGCATGTGTCATGAAGTGGATGGCTGGCGGTGGTACTTGCCATGCAGCATCAGGGAGAGTTCATGGTAGGAATGTGCAGTGAATGACTATAAATGGTACTTGCCATGCAGCGTCACAGAGAGTTTGTGGTAGGCATGTGCAGTGAATGATTATTGATGGCACTTGCTATATAGTGTCAGGGAGAGTTTTTGGTAGGCATGTGCAGTGAATGACTATCGATTGTACTTGCCATGCATCATCAGGTAGAGGTTGTGGTAGGCATGTGAAGTGAATGACGATAGATGGTACTTGCCATGCAGCATCAGCGAGAGGTTGTAGTACGCATGTGCAGTGAATGACTATCAATGGTACATGTCATGCAGCGTCAGGGAGAGTTCATGGTAGGCATGCTCAGTGAATGGCTATCGATGGTACTTGCCATGCAGCATCAGGGAGAGTTCATGGTAGGCATATGCAGTGAATGACTATTGATGGTACATGTCATGCAGCATCAGGGAGAGTTCATGGTGGCATGTGTATCGAAGTGAATCACTATCGATGGTACTTACCATGCAGCGTCAGGGAGAGCTCATGGTAGGCATATGCTGTGAATGACTAAAGATGATACTTGCCATGCAGCATCAGGGAGAGTTCATGGTAGGCATGTACATTGAATGACTATTGATGGTATATGTCATGCAGTGTTAGGGAGCGGTTGTAATAGGTATGTGCAGTAAATGACTATCGATGGTACATGTCATGCAGCGTTAGGGAGAGTTCATGGTAGGCATGCACAGTGAATGGCTATCGATGGTACTTGCTATGCAGTGTCAGGGCGAGGTTGTGGTACACATGTGCAGTGAATGACTATCAATAGTACTTGCCATGCAGCATCAGGGAGAGTTCATGGTAGGCATGTGTATTGAAGTGAACGGCTATCGATTGTTCATGTCATGCAGCGTCAGGGAGAGTTTGAGGTAGTCATGTGAAGTGAATGACTATCAATGGTACTTGCCATGTAGCGTCACAGAGAGTTTGTGGTAGGCATGTGCAGTGAATGATTATTGATGGTTCTTGCTATGCAGTGTCAGGAAGAGTTTTTGGTAGGCATGTGCAGTGAATGACTATCAATTGTACTTGCCATGCAGCGTCAGGGGGAGGTTGTGGTGGGCATGTCAAGTGAATGACAATCGATGGTACTTACCATGCAGCATCAGGGAGAGGATGTGGTACACATATGCAGTGAATGACTATCATTAGTACTTGCCATGCAGCATCAGGGAGAGTTCATGGTAGGCATGTGTAGTGAATGACTATCGATGATATATGTCATGCAGCGTCAGGGAGAGGTCGTGGTAGGCATGTGCAGTGAATGACTATCAATGGTACAAGTCATGCAGCTTCAGGGAGATTTCATGATAGCCATGCGCAGTGAATGACTATCAATGGTACATGTCATGAAGCGTCAAGGAGAGTTCATGGTAGGCATGCGCAGTGAATGGCTATCGATGGTACTTACCATGCAGCGTCAGGGAGAGTTCACGGTAGGCATGTGCAATAAATGACTATCAATGGTTCTTGCCATGCCGCATCAGGGAGAGTTCTTGGTAGGCATTTGCAGTGAATGACTATCGATGGTACATGTCATGCAGCGTCAGGGAGAGTTCATGTTAGGCATGTGCTTTGAATGACTATCGATGGTATATGTCATGCTGTGTTAGGGAGAGGTTGTAATAGGCATGTGCAGTGAATGACTATCGATGGTAATGTCATGCAGTATCAGGGAGAGTTCATGGTAGGCATGCTCAGTGAATGACTATCAATGGTACTTACCATGCAGTGTCAGGGAGAGTTCATAGTAGGCATGTGCAGTGAATGACTATCGATAGTACTTGTCATGTGGTATCAGGGAGTTTTTGTGGTTGGCATGTGCAGTGAATGACTACCAATGGTACTTTCCATTCAGCGTCAGGGAGAGCGCATGGTACACATGTGTGGTGAATGACTCTCGATGGTACTTGCCATGCAGTGTCAGGGAGAGCTCATGGTAGGCATGCACAGTGAATGACTCACAATGGTACTTGCCCTGCAGCGTCAGGGAGAGTTCATGGTAGGCATGTGTCATGAAGTGGATGGCTATTGATGCTACTTGCCATGCAGGGTTAGGGAGAGTTCATATTAGGCATGTGCAGTGAATGACTATCAATGGTTCATGTCATGCAGCATCAGGGGGAGTTCATGGTAGGCATGTGTATTGAAGTGAATGGCTATCGATGGTACTTGCCATGCAGCGTTAGGGAGAGTTCATGTTAGGCATGTGTATTGAAGTGAATGGCTATCGATGGTACTTGCCATGCAGCGTCAGGGAGAGTTCATGGTAGGCATGTGCAGTGAATGACTATCGATGGTGTATGTCATGCAGTGTTAGGGAGAGGTTGTTGTAGGCATGTGCAGTAAATGATTATCGATGGTACATGTCATGCAGCATCAGGGAGAGTTCATGGTAGGCATGTGCAGTGAATGACTATCAATGGTTCATGTCATGCAGCGTCAGGGAGAGTTCATGGTAGGCATTTGTATTGAAGTTAATGGCTATCCATGTTACTTGCCATGGAGTGTCAGGGAGAGATCATGGTAGGGATATGCCATGAATGACAATCGATGCTACTTGCCATGCAGCATCAGGGAGAGTTCATGTTAGGCATGTGCTTTGAATGACTATCGATGGTATATGTCATGCTGTGTTAGGGAGAGGTTGTAATAGGCATGTGCAGTGAATGAATATCGATGGTACATGTCATGCAGCGTCAGGGAGAGTTCATGGTAGGCATGCTCAGTGAATGACTATCGATGGTACTTACCATGCAGTGTCAGGGAGAGTTCATAGTAGGCATGTGCAGTGAATGACTATCTATAGTACTTGTCTTGTGGTATCAGGGAGTTTTTGTGGTTGGTATGTGCAGTGAATGACTATCAATGGTACTTTACATGCAGCATCAGGGAGAGCTCATGGTACACATGTGTAGTGAATGACTCTCGATGGTACTTGCCATGCAGCGTCAGGGAGAGCTCATGGTAGGCATGCACAGTGAATGACTCACAATGGTACTTGCCATGCAGCGTCAGGGAGAGTTCATGGTAGGCATGTGCAGTGAAGTGAATGGCTATTGATGGTATTTTCCATGCAGCGTCAGGGAGAGTTCATGGTATACATTTGGAGTGAATCACTGTCGATGGTACATGTCATGCAGCGTGAGGGAGAGTTCATGGTAGGCATGTGTCATGAAGTGGATGGCTGTCGGTGGTACTTGCCATGCAGCATCAGGGAGAGTTCATGGTAGGAATGTGCAGTGAATGACTATCGATGGTACATGCCATGCAGCATCAGGGAGAGTTCATGGTAGCCATACACAGTGAATGACTATTGATGGTACATGTCATGCAGCGTCAGGGAGAGTTCATGGTAGGCATGCTCAGTGAATGACTATCGATGGTATTTACCATGCAGTGCCAGGGAGAGTTCATAGTAGGCATGTGCAGTGAATGACTATCGATAGTACTTGTCATGTGGTATCAGGGAGTTTTTGTGGTTGGTATGTGCAGTGAATGACTATCAATGGTACTTTCCATGCAGCATCAGGGAGAGTTCATGGTAGGCATGCACAGTGAATAACTATTGATGGTGCTTGCAATGCAGCATCAGGGAGAGTTCATGGTAGGCATGTGCAGTGAATGACTATCGATCGTACATGTCATGCAGCGTAAGGCAGAGTTTGTGGTAGTCATGTGCAGTGAATGACTATCAATGGTACTTGCCATGCAGCGTCACAGAGAGTTTGTGGTAGGCATGTGCAGTGAATGATTATTGATAGTACTTGCTATGCAGTGTCAGGGAGAGTTTGCGGTAGGCATGTGCAGTGAATGACTATCAATTGTAGTTGCCATGCAGCATCAGGGAGAGGTTTTGGTAGGCATGTGAAGTGAATGACTATCGATGGTACATGTCATGCAGCATCAGGGAGAGGTTGTGGTACTCATGTGCAGTGAATGACTATCAATAGTACTGGCCATGCAGCGTCAGGGAGAGTTCATGGTAGGCATGTGCAGTGAATGACTATCGATGGTATATGTCATGCAGCGTTAGGGAGAGGTCGTGGTAGGCATGCACAGTGAATGACTATTGATGGTGCTTGCCATGCAGCATTAGGGAGAGTTCATGGTAGGCATTTGGAGTGAATCACTATCGATGGTACATGTCATGCAGCAGGAGGGAGGGTTCATGGAAGGCATGTGTCGTGAAGTGCATGGCTGTGGTGGTACTTGCCATGCCGCACCAGGGAGAGTTCATGGTAGGAATGTGCAGTGAATGACTATCGATGGTACATGTCATGCAGCATCATGGAGAGTTCATCGTAGGCATTTGCAGTGAATGGCTATCGATGGTACATGCCATGCAACATCACAGAGAGTTCATGGTAGGCATGTGTAATGAAGTGGATGGCTATTGATGCTACTTGCCATGCAGGGTTAGGGAGAGTTCATATTAGGCATGTGCAGTGAATGACTATCAATGGTTCATGTCATGCAGCATCAGGGGGAGTTCATGGTAGGCATGTGTATTGAAGTGAATGGCTATCGATGGTACTTGCCATGCAGCGTTAGGGAGAGTTCATGTTAGGCATGTGTATTGAAGTGAATGGCTATCGATGGTACTTGCCATGCAGCGTCAGGGAGAGTTCATGGTAGGCATGTGCAGTGAATGACTATCGATGGTGTATGTCATGCAGTGTTAGGGAGAGGTTGTTGTAGGCATGTGCAGTAAATGATTATCAATGGTACATGTCATGCAGCATCAGGGAGAGTTCATGGTAGGCATGTGCAGTGAATGACTATCGATGGTACATGTCATGCAGCGTCAGGGAGAGTTCATGGTAGGCATTTGTATTGAAGTTAATGGCTATCCATGTTACTTGCCATGGAGTGTCAGGGAGAGATCATGGTAGGGATATGCCATGAATGACGATCGATGCTACTTGCCATGCAGCATCAGGGAGAGTTCATGTTAGGCATGTGCTTTGAATGACTATCGATGGTACATGTCATGCAGCGTCAGGGAGAGTTCATGGTAGGCATGTGTCATGAAGTGGATGGCTGTCGGTGGTACTTGCCATGCAGCATCAGGGAGAGTTCATGGTAGGAATGTGCAGTGAATGACTATCGATGGTACATGCCATGCAGCATCAGGGAGAGTTCATGGTAGCCATACACAGTGAATGACTATTGATGGTACATGTCATGCAGCGTCAGGGAGAGTTCATGGTAGGCATGCTCAGTGAATGACTATCGATGGTACTTACCATGCAGTGCCAGGGAGAGTTCATAGTAGGCATGTGCAGTGAATGACTATCGATAGTACTTGTCATGTGGTATCAGGGAGTTTTTGTGGTTGGTATGTGCAGTGAATGACTATCAATGGTACTTTCCATGCAGCGTCAGGGAAAGCTCAGGGTACACATGTGTGGTGAATGACTCTCGATGGTACTTGCCATGCAGCATCAGGGAGAGCTCATGGTAGTCATGCACAGTGAATGACTCGCAATGGTACTTGCCATGCAGTGTCAGGGAGAGTTCATGGTAGGCATGTGTAGTGAAGTGAATTCCTATTGATGGTATTTGCCATGCAGCGTCAGGGAGAGTTCATGGTAGGCATTTGGAGTGAATCACTATCGATGGTACATGTCATGCAGTGTGAGGGAGAGTTCATGGTAGGCATGTGTCATGAAGTGGATGGCTGTCGGTTGTACTTGCCATGCAGCGTCAGCGAGAGTTCCTGGTAGGAATGTGCAGTGAATGACTATCGATGGTACATGCATTGCAGCATCAGGGAGAGTTCATGGTAGGCATGCACAGTGAATGACAATTGATGGTGCTTGCCAAGCAGCATCAGGGAGAGTTCATGGTAGGCATTTGGAATGAATCACTATCGATGGTACATGTCATGCAGCAGGAGAGAGAGTTCATGGTAGGCATGTGTCACGAAGTGCATGGCTTTGGTGGTACTTGCCATGCCGCATCAGGGAGAGTTCATGGTAGGAATGTGCAGTGAATGACTATCGATGGTACATGTCATGCAGCATCATGGAGAGTTCATCGTAGGCATTGGCAGTGAATGGCTATCGATGGTACATGCCATGCAACATCACAGATAGTTCATAGTAGGCATGTGTAATGAAGTGGATGGCTATTGATGCTACTTGCCATGCAGTGTTAGGGAGAGTTCATTTTAGGCATGTGCAGTGAATGACTATCAATGGTTCATGGCATGCAGCATCAGGGGGAGTTCATGGTAGGCATGTGTATTGAAGTGAATGGCTATCGATGGTACTTGCCATGCAGCGTTAGGGAGAGTTCATGTTAGGCATGTGTATTGAAGTGAATGGCTATCGATTGTACTTGCCATGCAGGGTCAGGGAGAGTTCATGGTAGGCATGTGCCATGAATGATAATCGATTATAAGTGCAATGCATCGTCAGGGAGAGTTCATGGTAGGCATGTGCAGTGAATGACTATCAATGGTGTATGTCATGCAGTGTTAGGGAGAGGCCGTTGTAGGCATGCGCAGTAAATGATTATCGATGGTACATGTCATGCAGCATCAGGGAGAGTTCATGGTAGGCATGTGCAGTGAATGACTATCGATGGTTCATGTCATGCAGAATCAGGGAGAGTTCATGGCAGGTATGTGCAGTGAATGACTATCGATGGTTCATGTCATGCAGCATCAGGGAGAGTTCATGGTAGGCATGTGTATTGAAGTGAATGTCTATCGATGGTACTTGCCATGCAGCGTTAGGGAGAGGTCGTGGTAGGCATGTGCATTGAATGACTATCAATGGTACATGTCATGCAGCGTCAGGGTGAGTTCATGGTAGTCATGTGCAGTCAATGACTATAAATGGTACTTGCCATGCATCGTCACAGAGAGTTTGTGGTAGGCATGTGCAGTGAATGATTATTGATGGTACTTGCTATATAGTGTCAGGGAGAGTTTTTGGTAGGCATGTGCAGTGAATGACTATCAATTGTACTTGCCATGCATCATCAGGTATAGGTTGTTGTAGGCATGTGCAGTGAAAGACTATGAATGGTACATGTCATGCAGCATCAGGGAGAGTTCATGGTAGGCAGGCTCAGTGAATGGCTATCGATGGTACTTGCCATGCAGCGTCAGGGAGAGTTCATGGTAGGCATGTGCAGTGAATGACTATTGATGGTACATGTCATGCAGCATCAGCGAGAGTTCATGGTAGGCATGTGTATCGAAGTGAATGACTTTCGATGGTACTTAACATGCAGCGTCAGGGAGAGCTCACGGTAGGCATACTCTGTGAATGACTATCGATGGTACTTGCCATGCAGCATCAGGGAGAGTTCATGGTAGGCATGTACATTGAATGACTATCGATGGTATATGTCATGCAGTGTTAGGGAGAGGTTGCAATAGGTATGTGCAGTGAATGACTATCAATGGTACATGTCATGCAGCGTTAGGGAGAGTTCATGGTAGGCATGTGTATTGAAGTGAACGGCTATCGATCGTACATGTCATGCAGCGTCAGGGAGAGTTTGTGGTAGTCATGTGAAGTGAATGACTATCAATGGTACTTGCCATACAGCGTCACAGAGAGTTTGTGGTAGGCATGTGCAGTGAATGATTATTGATGGTTCTTGCTATGCAGTGTCAGGAAGAGCTTTTGATAAGCATGTGCAGTGAATGGCTATCAATTGTACTTGCCATGCAGCATCAGGGAAAGGTTGTGGTGGGCATGTGAAGTGAATGACTATCAATAGTACTTGCCATGCAGCATCAGGGAGAGTTCATGGTTGGCATGTGTATTGAAGTGAATGGCTATCGATCGTACATGTCATGCAGCGTCAGGGAGAGTTTGTGGTAGTCATGTGAAGTGAATGACTATCAATGGTACTTGCCATACAGCGTCACAGAGAGTTTGTGGTAGGCATGTGCAGTGAATGATTATTGATGGTTCTTGCTATGCAGTGTCAGGAAGAGCTTTTGATAGGCATGTGCAGTGAATGGCTATCAATTGTACTTGCCATGCAGCATCAGGGAAAGGTTGTGGTGGGCATGTGAAGTGAATGACGATCGATGGTGCTTGCCATGCAGCATCAGGGAGAGGTTGTGGTACGCATATGCAGTGAATGACTATCAATAGTACTTGCCATGCAGCATCAGGGGGAGTTCATGGTAGGCATGTGTAGTGAATGACTATCAATTGTACATGTCATGCAGCTTCAGGGAGAGTTCATGGTAGTCATGTGCAGTGAATGACTATCAATGGTACATGTCATGCAGCGTCAGGGAGAGTTCATGGTAGTCATGTGCATTGAATGACTATAAATGGTACTTGCCATGCAGCGTCACAGAGAGTTTGTGGTAGGCATGTGCAGTAAATGATTATTGATGGTACTTGCTTTGCAGTGTCAGGGAGAGGTTGTGGTACGCATGTGTAGTGAATGACTATCAATGGTACATGTCATGCAGCGTCAAGGAGAGTTCATGGTAGGCATGCGCAGTGAATGGCTATCGATGGTACTTACCATGCAGCGTCAGGGAGAGTTCACGGTAGGCATGTGCAGTAAATGACTATCAATGGTTCTTGCCATGCCGCATCAGGGAGAGTTCTTGGTAGGCATTTGCAGTGAATGACTATCGATGGTGCATGTCATGTAGCGTCAGGGAGAGTTCATGGTAGGCATTTGTATTGAAGTTAATGGCTATCCATGTTACTTGCCATGCAGTGTCAGGGAGAGATCATGGTAGGGATATGCCATGAATGACGATCGATGCTACTTGTCATGCAGCATCAGGGAGAGTTCATGTTAGGCATGTGCTTTGAATGACTATCGATGGTATATGTCATGCTGTGTTAGGGAGAGGTTGTAATAGGCATGTGCAGTGAATGACTATCGATGGTACATGTCATGCAGCGTCAGGGAGAGTTCATGGTAGGCATGCTCAGTGAATGACTATCGATGGTACTTACCATGCAGTGTCAGGGAGAGTTCATTGTAGGCATGTGCAGTGAATGACTATAGATAGTACTTGTCATGTGGTATCAGGGAGTTTGTGTGGTTGGTATGTGCAGTGAATGACTATCAATGGTACTTTCCATGCAGCGTCAGGGAGCGCTCATGGTACACATTTGTGGTGAATGACTCTCGATGGTACTTGCCCTGCAGCGTCAGGGAGAGCTCATGGTAGGCATGCACAGTGAATGACTCACAATGGTACTTGCCATGCAGCGTCAGGGAGAGTTCATGGTAGGCATGTGTAGTGAAGTGAATGGCTATTGATGGTATTTGCCATGCAGCGTCAGGGAGAGTTCATGGTAGGCATTTGGAGTGAATCACTATCGATGGTACATGTCATGCAGCGTGAGGGAGAGTTCATGGTAGGCATGTGTCATGAAGTGGATGGCTGTCGGTGGTACTTGCCATGCAGCATCAGGGAGAGTTCATGGTAGGAATGTGCAGTGAATGACTATCGATGGTACATGCCATGCTGCATCAGGGAGAGTTCATGCTAGCCATGCACAGTGAATGACTATTGATGGTGCTTGCCATGCAGCATCAGGGTGAGTTCATGGTAGGCATTTGGAGTGAATCACTATCGATGGTACATGTCATGCAGCAGGAGGGAGAGTCCATGGTAGGCATGTGTCGTGAAGTGCATGGCTGTGGTGGTACTTGCCATGCCGCATCAGGGAGAGTTCATGGTAGGAATGTGCAGTGAATGACTATCGATGGTACATGTCATGCAGCATCATGGAGAGTTCATCGTAGGCATTTGCAGTGAATGGCTATCGATGGTACATGCCATGCAACATCACAGAGAGTTCATGGTAGGTATGTGTAATGAAGTGGATGGCTATTGATGCTACTTGCCATGCAATGTTAGGGAGAGTTCATTTTAGGCATGTGCAGTGAATGGCTATCAATGGTTCATGTCATGCAGCATCAGGGGGAGTTTATGGTAGGCATGTGTATTGAAGTGAATGGCTATCGATGGTACTTGCCATGCAGCGTTAGGGAGAGTTCATGTTAGGCATGTGTATTGAAGTGAATGGCTATCGATGGTACTTGCCATGCAGCGTCAGGGAGAGTTCATGGTAGGCATGTGCCATGAATGACTATCGATCATAAGTGCAATGCATCGTCAGGGAGAGTTCATGGTAGGCATGTGCAGTGAATGACTATCGATGGTGTATGTCATGCAGTGTAAGGGAGAGGCCATTGTGGGCATGCGTCGTGAATGATTATCGATGATACATGTCATGCAGCATCAGGGAGAGTTCATGGTAGGCATGTGCAGTGAATGACTATCGATGGTTCATGTCATGCAGCATCAGGGAGAGTTCATGGTAGGTATGTGCAGTGAATGACTATCGATGGTTCATGTCATGCAGCATCTGGGAGAGTTCATGGTAGGCATGTGTATTGAAGTGAATGGCTATCGATGGTACTTGCCATGCAGCATCAGGGAGAGTTCATGGTAGGCATGTGCACTGAATGACTATCGATGGTTCATGTCATGCAGCATCAGGGAGAATTCATGGTAGGTATGTGCAGTGAATGACTATCGATGGTTCATGTCATGCAGCATCTGTGAGAGTTCATGGTAGGCATGTGTATTGAAGTGAATGGCTATCGATGGTACTTGCCATGCAGAGCCAGGGTGAGTTCATGGTAGGCATGTGCCATGAATGACTATGAATGGTGTATGTCATGCAGCGTTAGGGAGAAGTCGCTTTAGGCATGTGCAGTGAATGACTATCGATGCTACATGTCATGCAGCATCAGGGACAGTTCATGGTAGGCATGCGCAGTGAATGATTATCGATGGTAAATGTCATGCAGCATCAGGGAGAGTTCATGGTAGACATGTGTATTGAAGAAAATTGCTATTGATGGTGCTTTCCATGCAGCGTCAGGGAGAGTTCATGTTATGCATGTGCAGTGAATGACTATCGATCGTACCTGTCATGCAGGATCAGGGAGAGTTCATGGTAGGCATGCGCAGTGAATGACTATCAATGGTACATGTCATGCAGCGTCAAGAAGAGGTTGTGGTAGGCATGCGCAGCGAATGACTATCGATCGTACCTGTCATGCAGCGTCAGGGAGAGTTCATGGTAGGCATGCGCAGTGAATGACTACGATGGTACTTACTATGTAGCATCAGGGAGAGTTCATGGTAGGCATGTGCTGTGAATGACTATCGATGCTAATGTCATGCTGCATCAGGGAGAGTTTGTGGTAGGCATGTGTAGTGAATGACTATCAATGGTATTTGCCATGCAACGTCAGTGAGAGCTTATGGTAGGCATGTGAAGTGAAGACTATTGATGGTGCTTGTCATGCCGCATCAGGGAGAGTTCATGGTAGGCATGTGCAGTGAATGACATTTGTTAGTACTTGTCATGTGGTATCAGGGAGTTTTTGTGGTTAGCATGTGCAGTGACTGACTATCAATGGTACTTGCCATGCATCGTCGGGGAGAGTTCATGGTAGGCATGTGTAGTGAAGTGAATGGATATTGATGGTATTTGCCATGCAGCGTCAGGGAGAGTTCATGGTAGGCATTTGGAGTGAATCACTATATATGGTACATGGCATGCAGCGTGAGGGGGAGTTCATGGTAGGCATGTGTCGTGAAGTGCATTGCTGTGGTGGTACTTTCCATACAGCATCAGTGCGTTCATGGTAGGAATTTGCAGTGAATGACTATCGATGGTGCTTGCCATGCAGCATTAGGGAGAGTTCATGGTAGGCATTTGCAGTGAATGACTATTGATGGTACTTGCCATGCAGCGTCAGTGAGAGTTCGTGGTAGGCATTTGCAGTTAATGACTATCAAATGTACATGTCATGCAGCATCAGGGAGAGTTCATGGTAGGCATGTGCAGTGAATGATTATCGATGGTACATGTCATGCAGCATCAGGGAGAGTTCATGGTAGACATGTGTATTGAAGAAAATTGCTATCGATGGTGCTTTCCCTGCAGCGTCAGGGAGAGTTCATGTTAGGCATGTGCAGTGAATGACTATCGATCGTACTTGTCATGCAGCGTCAGGGAGAGTTTGTGGTAGTCATGTGCAGTGAATGACTATCAATGGTACTTGCCATGCAGCGTCACTGGGAGTTTGTGGTAGGCATGTGCAGTTAAATATTATTGATGGTACTTGCTATGCAGTGTCAGGGAGAATGTGTGGTAGGCATGTGCAGTGAATGACTATCAATTGTACTTGCCATGCAGCATTGGGGGGGTTATGGTAGACATGTGTATTGAAGTGAATGGCTATCAATGGTACTTGGCATGCAGTGTCATGGAGAGTTCAGGTTAGGCATGTGCAGTGAATGACT
The DNA here is from genome assembly GCF_040938575.1 of Ambystoma mexicanum. NCBI lineage: Eukaryota > Metazoa > Chordata > Amphibia > Caudata > Ambystomatidae > Ambystoma > Ambystoma mexicanum. Next base: position 804,848,489 of record NC_090938.1, read on the forward strand.
ATCGATGATACTTGCCATGCATAGCCAGGGAGAGTTCATGGTAGGCATGTGCCATGAATGACTATCAAAGGTACTTGCCATGCAGCATCAGGGAGAGTTCGTTGTAGGCGTGTGCAGTGAATGACTATCAATGGTGTATGTCATACAGCGTTAGGGAGAGGTCATTGTTGGCATGTGCAGTGAATGACTATCAATGGTATATGTCATGCAGCATCAGGGAGAGTTCATGGTAGGCATTTGCAGTGAATGACTATTGATGGTACTTGCCATGCAGCGTCAGTGAGAGTTCGTGGTAGGCATTTGCAGTTAATGACTATCAAATGTACATGTCATGCAGCATCAGGGAGAGTTCATGGTAGGCATGTGCAGTGAATGATTATCGATGGTACATGTCATGCAGCATCAGGGAGAGTTCATGGTAGACATGTGTATTGAAGAAAATTGCTATCGATGGTGCTTTCCCTGCAGCGTCAGGGAGAGTTCATGTTAGGCATGTGCAGTGAATGACTATCGATCGTACTTGTCATGCAGCGTCAGGGAGAGTTTGTGGTAGTCATGTGCAGTGAATGACTATCAATGGTACTTGCCATGCAGCGTCACTGGGAGTTTGTGGTAGGCATGTGCAGTTAAATATTATTGATGGTACTTGCTATGCAGTGTCAGGGAGAATTTGTGGTAGGCATGTGCAGTGAATGACTATCAATTGTACTTGCCATGCAGCATTGGGGGGGTTATGGTAGACATGTGTATTGAAGTGAATGGCTATCAATGGTACTTGGCATGCAGTGTCATGGAGAGTTCAGGTTAGGCATGTGCAGTGAATGACTATCGATGATACTTGCCATGCATAGCCAGGGAGAGTTCATGGTAGGCATGTGCCATGAATGACTATCAAAGGTACTTGCCATGCAGCATCAGGGAGAGTTCGTTGTAGGCGTGTGCAGTGAATGACTATCAATGGTGTATGTCATACAGCGTTAGGGAGAGGTCATTGTTGGCATGTGCAGTGAATGACTATCAATGGTATATGTCATGCAGCATCAGGGAGAGTTCATGGTAGACATGTGTATTGAAGAAAATTGCTATCAATGGATTGCTATGGGGGGGTTATGGTAGACATGTGTATTGAAGTGAATGGCTATCAATGGTACTTGGCATGCAGTGTCATGGAGAGTTCAGGTTAGGCATGTGCAGTGAATGACTATCGATGATACTTGCCATGCATAGCCAGGGAGAGTTCATGGTAGGCATGTGCCATGAATGACTATCAAAGGTACTTGCCATGCAGCATCAGGGAGAATTCGTTGTAGGCGTGTGCAGTGAATGACTATCAATGGATTGCTATTCCATGCGGCGTCAGGGAGAGTTCATGTTAGGCACGTGCAGTGAATGACTATCGATCGTACCTGTCATGCAGCATCACGGAGAGTTCATGGTAGGCATGCGCAGTGAATGACTATCGATGGTACTTATCATGCAGCGTCAGGGAGAGTTCATGGTAGGCATGTGCTGTGAATGACTATCGATCGTACTTGTCATGCAGCGTCAGGGAGAGTTCGTGGTAGTCATGTGCAGTGAATCACTATCAATGGTACTTGCCATGCAGTGTCACAGAGAGTTTGTGGTAGGCATGTGCAGTACATTATTATTGATGGTACTTGCTATGCAGTGTCAGGGAGAATTTGTTGTAGGCATGTGCAGTGAATGACTATCAATTGTATTTGCCATGCAGCATCAGGGGGAGGTTATGGTAGGCATGTGAAGTGAATGACGATTGATGGCACTTTCCATGCAGCATCAGGGAGAGGTTGTGGTACACATGTGCAGTGAATGACTATCAATAGTACTTGCATGCAGCGTCAGGGAGAGTTAATGGTAGGCATGTGTATTGAAGTGAACGGCTATCGATGGCACTTGCCATGCAGCGTCAGGGAGAGTTCATTTTAGGCATGTGCCGTGAATGACTATCGATCATACATGTCATACAGCGTAAGGGTGAGTTTGTGGTAGTCATGTGCAGTGAATGACTGTCAATGGCACTTGCCATGCACCATCACAGAGAGTTTGTGGTAGGCATGTGCAGTGAATGATTATTGAATTGATAGTACTTACTATGCAGTGTCAGGGAGAGTTTCTGGTAGGCATGTGCAGTGAATGACTATCAATTGTAGTTGCCATGCAGCATCAGGGAGAGGTTGTGGTAGGCATGTGAAGTGAATGATGATCGATGGAACTTGCCATGCAGCATCAGGGAGAGGTTGTTGTACGCATGTGCAGTGAATGACTATCAATGGTATATGTCATGCAGCGTTAGGGAGAGGTCGTGGTAGGCATGTGCAGTGAATGACTATCAATGGTACATGTCATGCAGCGTTAGGGAGAGGTCGTGGTAGGCATGTGCAGTGAATGACTATCGATGGTATATGTCATGCAGCATTAGGGAGAGGTCGTGGTAGGCATGTGCAGTGAATGACTATTAATGGTACATGTCGTGCAGCGTCTGGGTGAGTTCATGGTAGTCATGTGCAGTGAATGACTATAAATGGTACTTGCCATGCAGCGTCACAGAGAGTTTGTGGTAGGCATGTGCAGTGAATGATTATTGATGGTACTTGCCATATAGTGTCAGGGAGAGTTTGTGGTAGGCATGTGCAGTGAATGACTATCAATTGTACTTGCCATGCATAATCAGGGAGGGGTTGTGGTAGGCATGTGAAGTGAATGACGATAGATGGTACTTGCCATGCAGCATCAGCGAGAGGTTGTGGTACGCATGTGCAGTGAATGACTATAAATGGTACATGTCATGCAGCGTCAGGGAGAGTTCATGGTAGGCATGTGCAGTGAATAACTATCAATGGTATATGTCATGCAGCGTTAGGGAGAGGTCGTTGTAGGCATGTGCAGTGAATGACTATCGATGGTACATGTCATGCAGCATCAGGGAGAGTTCATGGTTGGCATGCGCAGTGAACGATTATCGATGGTACATGTCATGCAGCATCAGGGAGAGTTCATGGTAGACATGTGTATTGAAGAAAATTGCTATCGATGGTGCTTTCCATGCAGCGTCAGGGAGAGTTCATGTTAGGCATGTGCAGTGAATGACTATCGATCGTACTTGTCATGCAGCGTCAGGGAGAGTTTGTGGTAGTCATGTGCAGTGAATGACCATCAATGGTACTTGCCATGCAGCGTCACTGGGAGTTTGTGGTAGGCATGTGCAGTTAAATATTATTGATGGTACTTGCTATGCAGTGTCAGGGAGAATTTGTGGTAGGCATGTGCAGTGAATGACTATCAATTGTACTTGCCATGCAGCATGGGGGGGGGTTATGGTAGACATGTGTATTGAAGTGAATGGCTATCAATGGTACTTGGCATGCAGTGTCATGGAGAGTTCAGGTTAGGCATGTGCAGTGAATGACTATCGATGATACTTGCCATGCATAGCCAGGGAGAGTTCATGGTAGGCATATGCCATGAATGACTATCAAAGGTACTTGCCATGCAGCATCAGGGAGAGTTCGTTGTAGGCGTGTGCAGTGAATGACTATCAATGGTGTATGTCATACAGCGTTAGGGAGAGGTCATTGTTGGCATGTGCAGTGAATGACTATCAATGGTATATGTCATGCAGCATCAGGGAGAGTTCATGGTAGGCATGCGCAGTGAATGTTTATCGACGGTACATATCATGCAGCATCAGGGAGAGTTCATGGTAGACATGTGTATTGAAGAAAATTGCTATCAATGGTGCTTTCCATGCAGCGTCAGGGAGAGTTCATGTTAGGCACGTGCAGTGAATGACTATCGATCGTACCTGTCATGCAGCATCACGGAGAGTTCATGGTAGGCATGCGCAGTGAATGACTATCGATGGTACTTATCATGCAGCGTCAGGGAGAGTTCATGGTAGGCATGTGCTGTGAATGACTATCGATCGTACTTGTCATGCAGCGTCAGGGAGAGTTCGTGGTAGTCATGTGCAGTGAATCACTATCAATGGTACTTGCCATGCAGTGTCACAGAGAGTTTGTGGTAGGCATGTGCAGTACATTATTATTGATGGTACTTGCTATGCAGTGTCAGGGAGAATTTGTTGTAGGCATGTGCAGTGAATGACTATCAATTGTATTTGCCATGCACCATCAGGGGGAGGTTATGGTAGGCATGTGAAGTGAATGACGATTGATGGCACTTTCCATGCAGCATCAGGGAGAGGTTGTGGTACACATGTGCAGTGAATGACTATCAATAGTACTTGCATGCAGCGTCAGGGAGAGTTAATGGTAGGCATGTGTATTGAAGTGAACGGCTATCGATGGCACTTGCCATGCAGCGTCAGGGAGAGTTCATTTTAGGCATGTGCCGTGAATGACTATCGATCATACATGTCATACAGCGTAAGGGTGAGTTTGTGGTAGTCATGTGCAGTGAATGACTGTCAATGGCACTTGCCATGCACCATCACAGAGAGTTTGTGGTAGGCATGTGCAGTGAATGATTATTGAATTGATAGTACTTACTATGCAGTGTCAGGGAGAGTTTCTGGTAGGCATGTGCAGTGAATGACTATCAATTGTAGTTGCCATGCAGCATCAGGGAGAGGTTGTGGTAGGCATGTGAAGTGAATGATGATCGATGGAACTTGCCATGCAGCATCAGGGAGAGGTTGTTGTACGCATGTGCAGTGAATGACTATCAATGGTATATGTCATGCAGCGTTAGGGAGAGGTCGTGGTAGGCATGTGCAGTGAATGACTATCAATGGTACATGTCATGCAGCGTTAGGGAGAGGTCGTGGTAGGCATGTGCAGTGAATGACTATCGATGGTATATGTCATGCAGCGTTAGGGAGAGGTCGTGGTAGGCATGTGCAGTGAATGACTATTAATGGTACATGTCATGCAGCGTCTGGGTGAGTTCATGGTAGTCATGTGCAGTGAATGACTATAAATGGTACTTGCCATGCAGCGTCACAGAGAGTTTGTGGTAGGCATGTGCAGTGAATGATTATTGATGGTACTTGCCATATAGTGTCAGGGAGAGTTTGTGGTAGGCATGTGCAGTGAATGACTATCAATTGTACTTGCCATGCATAATCAGGGAGGGGTTGTGGTAGGCATGTGAAGTGAATGACGATAGATGGTACTTGCCATGCAGCATCAGCGAGAGGTTGTGGTACGCATGTGCAGTGAATGACTATAAATGGTACATGTCATGCAGCGTCAGGGAGAGTTCATGGTAGGCATGTGCAGTGAATAACTATCAATGGTATATGTCATGCAGCGTTAGGGAGAGGTCGTTGTAGGCATGTGCAGTGAATGACTATCGATGGTACATGTCATGCAGCATCAGTGAGAGTTGATGATAAGTATGTGCAGTGAATGAATATCGATGGTTCATGTCATGCAGCATCAGGGTGAGTTCATGGTAGGCATGTGCAGTGAATGACTATCGATGGTACATGTCATGCAGCATCAGGGAGAGTTCATGGTTTCCATGCGCAGTGAACGATTATCGATGGTACATGTCATGCAGCATCAGGGAGAGTTCATGGTAGACATGTGTATTGAAGAAAATTGCTATCGATGGTGCTTTCCATGCAGCGTCAGGGAGAGTTCATGTTAGGCATGTGCAGTGAATGACTATCGATCGTACTTGTCATGCAGCGTCAGGGAGAGTTTGTGGTAGTCATGTGCAGTGAATGACTATCAATGGTACTTGCCATGCAGCGTCACTGGGAGTTTGTGGTAGGCATGTGCAGTTAAATATTATTGATGGTACTTGCTATGCAGTGTCAGGGAGAATTTGTGGTAGGCATGTGCAGTGAATGACTATCAATTGTACTTGCCATGCAGCATGGGGGGGGTTATGGTAGACATGTGTATTGAAGTGAATGGCTATCAATGGTACTTGGCATGCAGTGTCATGGAGAGTTCAGGTTAGGCATGTGCAGTGAATGACTATCGATGATACTTGCCATGCATAGCCAGGGAGAGTTCATGGTAGGCATGTGCCATGAATGACTATCAAAGGTACTTGCCATGCAGCATCAGGGAGAGTTCGTTGTAGGCGTGTGCAGTGAATGACTATCAATGGTATATGTCATACAGCATTAGGGAGAGGTCATTGTTGGCATGTGCAGTGAATGACTATCAATGGTATATGTCATGCAGCATCAGGGAGAGTTCACGGTAGGCATGCGCAGTGAATGTTTATCGACGGTACATATCATGCAGCATCAGGGAGAGTTCATGGTAGACATGTGTATTGAAGAAAATTGCTATCAATGGTGCTTTCCATGCAGCGTCAGGGAGAGTTCATGTTAGGCACGTGCAGTGAATGACTATCGATCGTACCTGTCATGCAGCATCACGGAGAGTTCATGGTAGGCATGCGCAGTGAATGACTATCGATGGTACTTATCATGCAGCGTCAGGGAGAGTTCATGGTAGGCATGTGCTGTGAATGACTATCGATCGTACTTGTCATGCAGCGTCAGGGAGAGTTCGTGGTAGTCATGTGCAGTGAATCACTATCAATGGTACTTGCCATGCAGTGTCACAGAGAGTTTGTGGTAGGCATGTGCAGTACATTATTATTGATGGTACTTGCTATGCAGTGTCAGGGAGAATTTGTTGTAGGCATGTGCAGTGAATGACTATCAATTGTATTTGCCATGCAGCATCAGGGGGAGGTTATGGTAGGCATGTGAAGTGAATGACGATTGATGGCACTTTCCATGCAGCATCAGGGAGAGGTTGTGGTACACATGTGCAGTGAATGACTATCAATAGTACTTGCATGCAGCGTCAGGGAGAGTTAATGGTAGGCATGTGTATTGAAGTGAACGGCTATCGATGGCACTTGCCATGCAGCGTCAGGGAGAGTTCATTTTAGGCATGTGCCGTGAATGACTATCGATCATACATGTCATACAGCGTAAGGGTGAGTTTGTGGTAGTCATGTGCAGTGAATGACTGTCAATGGCACTTGCCATGCACCATCACAGAGAGTTTGTGGTAGGCATGTGCAGTGAATGATTATTGAATTGATAGTACTTACTATGCAGTGTCAGGGAGAGTTTCTGGTAGGCATGTGCAGTGAATGACTATCAATTGTAGTTGCCATGCAGCATCAGGGAGAGGTTGTGGTAGGCATGTGAAGTGAATGATGATCGATGGAACTTGCCATGCAGCATCAGGGAGAGGTTGTTGTACGCATGTGCAGTGAATGGCTATCAATGGTATATGTCATGCAGCGTTAGGGAGAGGTCGTGGTAGGCATGTGCAGTGAATGACTATCAATGGTACATGTCATGCAGCGTTAGGGAGAGGTCGTGGTAGGCATGTGCAGTGAATGACTATCGATGCTACATGTCATGCAGCATCAGGGACAGTTCATGGTAGGCATGCGCAGTGAATGATTATCGATGGTACATGTCATGCAGCATCAGGGAGAGTTCATGGTAGACATGTGTATTGAAGAAAATTGCTATTGATGGTGCTTTCCATGCAGCGTCAGGGAGAGTTCATGTTAGGCATGTGCAGTGACTGGCTAGCAATCGTACCTGTCAAGCAGCATCAGGGAGAGTTCATGGTAGGCATGTGCAGTGAATGACTATCGATGGTGTATGTCATGCAGTGTTAGGGAGAGGCCGTTGTTGGCATGCGCAGTGAATGATTATCGATGGTACATGTCATGCAGCATCAGGGAGAGTTCATGGTAGGCATGTGCAGTGAATGACTATCGATGGTTCATGTCATGCAGAATCAGGGAGAGTTCATGGTAGGTATGTGCAGTGAATGACTATTGATGGTTCATGTCATGCAGCATCAGGGAGAGTTCATGGTAGGCATGTGTATTGAAGTGAATGTCTATCGATGGTACTTGCCATGCAGCGTCAGGGAGAGTTCATGTTAGGCATGTTCAGTGAATGACTATCGATGATACTTACCATGCAGAGCCAGGGAGAGTTCATGGTAGGCATGTGCCATGAATGACTATCGAAGGTACTTGCCATACAGCGTCAGGGAGAGTTCATGGTAGGCATTTGAAGTGAATGACTATCGATGGTGTATGTCATGCAGCGTTAGGGAGAGGTCGTTGTAGGCATGTGCAGTGAATAACTATCGATGCTACATGTCATGCAGCATCAGGGACAGTTCATGGTAGGCATGCGCAGTGAATGATTATCGATGGTACATGTCATGCAGCATCAGGGAGAGTTCATGGTAGACATGTGTATTGAAGAAAATTGCTATTGATGGTGCTTTCCATGCAGCGTCAGGGAGAGTTCATGTTAGGCATGTGCAGGTACTGGCTATCGATCGTACCTGTCAAGCAGCATCAGGGAGAGTTCATGGTAGGCATGCGCAGTGAATGACTATCAATGGTACATGTCATGCAGCGTCAAAGAGAGGTTGTGGTAGGCATGCGCAGCGAATGACTATCGATCGTACCTGTCATGCAGCGTCAGGGAGATTTCATGGTAGGCATGCGCAGTGAATGACTACGATGGTACTTACCATGCAGCATCAAGGAGAGTTCATGGTAGGCATGTGTAGTGAATGACTATCAATGGTATTTGCCATGCAACGTCAGTGAGAGCTTAAGGTAGGCATGTGCAGTGAAGACTATTGATGGTGCTTGTCATGCAGCGTCAGGGAGAGTTCATGGTAGGCATGTGCAGTGAATGACTATCGTTAGTACTTGTCATGTGGTATCAGGGAGTTTTTGTGGTTGGCATGTGCAGTGAATGACTATCAATGGTACTTGCCATGCAGCGTCAGGGAGAGCTCATGGTACACACATGTGTAGTGAATGACTCTCAATGGTACTTGCCATTCAGCGTCAGGGAGAGTTCATGGTAGGCATGCGCAGTGAATGACTCACAATGGTACTTGCCATGCATCGTCGGGGAGAGTTCATGGTAGGCATGTGTAGTGAAGTGAATGGATATTGATGGTATTTGCCATGCAGCGTCAGGGAGAGTTCATGGTAGGCATTTGGAGTGAATCACTATATATGATACATGGCATGCAGCGTGAGGGAGAGTTCATGGTAGGCATGTGTCGTGAAGTGCATGGCTGTGGTGGTACTTGCCATGCAGCGTCAGGGAGTTCATGGTAGGAATGTGCTGTGAATGACTATCGATGGTGCTTGCCATGCAGCATTAGGGAGAATTCATGGTAGGCATTTGCAGTGAATGACTATCGATGGTACTTGCCATGCAGCGTCAGTGAGAGTTCGTGGTAGGCATTTGCAGTTAATGACTATCGAAAGTACATGTCATGCAGCATCAGGGAGAGTTCATGGTAGGCATGTGTATTGAAGTGAATGACTATCAATGGTACTTGTCATGCAGCATCAGGGAGAGTTTATAGTAGGCATGTGCAGTGAATGACTATCGATGGTTCATGTCATGCAGCATCAGGGAGAGTTCATGGTAGGCATGTGCAGTGAATGACTATCGATGGTTCATTTAATGCAGCATCAGGGAGAGTTCATGGTAGGCATGTGCCATGAATGACTATCGATGATGAGTGCAATGCATCGTCAGGGAGAGTTCATGGTAGGCATGTGCAGGGAATGACTATCGATGGTGTATGTCATGCAGTGTTAGGGAGAGGCCGTTGTAGGCATGCGCAGTGAATGATTATTGATGGTACATGTCATGCAGCATCAGGGAGAGTTCATGGTAGGCATGTGCAGTGAATGACTATCGATGGTTCATGTCAGGCAGAATCAGGGAGAGTTCATGGTAGGTATGTGCAGTGAATGACTATTGATGGTTCATGTCATGCAGCATCAGGGAGAGTTCATGGTAGGCATGTGTATTGAAGTGAATGTCTATCGCTGGTACTTGCCATGCAGCGTCAGGGAGAGTTCATGTTAGGCATGTTCAGTGAATGACTATCGATGATACTTACCATGCAGAGCCAGGGTGAGTTCATGGTAGGCATGTGCCATGAATGACTATCGAAGGTACTTGCCATACAGCGTCAGGGAGAGTTCATGGTAGGCATTTGAAGTGAATGACTATCAATGGTGTATGTCATGCAGCATTAGGGACAGTTCATGGTAGGCATGCGCAGTGAATGATTATCGATGGTACATGTCATGCAGCATCAGGGAGAGTTTATGGTAGACATGTGTATTGAAGAAAATTGCGATTGATGGTGCTTTCCATGCAGCGTCAGGGAGAGTTCATGTTAGGCATGTGCAGTGAATGGCTATCGATCGTACCTGTCATGCAGCATCAGGGAGAGTTCATGGTAGGCATGCGCAGTGAATGACTATCAATGGTACATGTCATGCAGCGTCAAGGAGAGGTTGTGGTAGGCATGCGCAGCGAATGACTATCGATCGTACCTGTCATGCAGCGTCAGGGAGAGTTCATGGTAGGCATGCGCAGTGAATTACTACGATGGTACTTACCATGCAGCATCAAGGAGAGTTCATGGTAGGCATGTGCTGTGAATGACTATCGATGCTAAATGTCATGCTGCATCAGGGAGAGTTTGTGGTAGGCATGTGTACTGAATGACTATCAGTGGCATTTGCCATGCAACGTCAGTGAGAGCTTAAGGTAGGCATGTGCAGTGAAGACTATTGATGGTGCTTGTCATGCAGCGTCAGGGAGAGTTCATGGTAGGCATGTGCAGTGAATGACTATCATTAGTACTTGTCATGTGGTATCAGGGAGTTTTTGTGGTTGGCATGTGCAGTGAATGACTATCAATGGTACTTGCCATGCAGCGTCAGGGAGAGCTCATGGTACACACATGTGTAGTGAATGACTCTCAATGGTACTTGCCATTGAGCGTCAGGGAGAGTTCATGGTAGGCATGCGCAGTGAATGACTCACAATGGTACTTGCCATGCATCGTCGGGGAGAGTTCATGGTAGGCATGTGTAGTGAAGTGAATGGATATTGATGGTACATGTCATGCAGCGTCAGGGAGAGTTCATGGTAGGCATTTGGAGTGAATCACTATATATGGTACATGGCATGCAGCGTGAGGGAGAGTTCATGGTAGGCATGTGTCGTGAAGTGCATGGCTGTGGTGGTACTTGCCATGCAGCGTCAGGGAGTTCATGGTAGTTATGTGCAGTGAATGACTATCGATGGTGCTTGCCATGCAGCATTAGGGAGAATTCATGGTAGGCATTTGCAGTGAATGACTATCGATGGTACTTGCCATGCAGCGTCAGTGAGAGTTCGTGGTAGGCATTTGCAGTTAATGACTATCGAAAGTACATGTCATGCAGCGTCAGGGAGAGTTCATGGTAGGCATTTGGAGTGAATCACTATATATGGTACATGGCATGCAGCGTGAGGGAGAGTTCATGGTAGGCATGTGTCGTGAAGTGCATGGCTGTGGTGGTACTTGCCATGCAGCGTCAGGGAGTTCATGGTAGGCATGTGCAGTGAATGACTATCGTTAGTACTTGTCATGTGGTATCAGGGAGATTTTGTGGTTGGCATGTGCAGTGAATGACTATCAATGGTATTTGCCATGCAACGTCAGTGAGAGCTTAAGGTAGGCATTTGCAGTGAAGACTATTGAGGGTGCTTGTCATGCAGCGTCAGGGAGAGTTCATGGTAGGCATGTGCAGTGAATGACTATCGTTAGTACTTGTCATGTGGTATCAGGGAGATTTTGTGGTTGGCATGTGCAGTGAATGACTATCAATGGTACTTGCCATGCAGCGTCAGGGAGAGCTCATGGTACACATATGTGTAGTGAATGACTCTCAATGGTACTTGCCATTCAGCGTCAGGGAGAGTTCATCGTAGGCATTTGGAGTGAATCACTATATATGGTACATGGCATGCAGCGTGAGGGAGAGTTCATGGTAGGCATGTGTCGTGAAGTGCATGGCTGTGGTGGTACTTGCCATGCAGCGTCAGGGAGTTCGTGGTAGGCATTTGCAGTTAATGACTATCGAAAGTACATGTCATGCAGCATCAGGGAGAGTTCATGGTAGGCATGTGTATTGAAGTGAATGACTATCAATGGTATTTGTCATGCAGCATCAGGCGGAGTTCATAGTAGGCATGTGCAGTGAATGACTATCGGTGGTTCATGTCATGCAGCATCAGGGAGAGTTCATAGTGGGCATGTGCAGTGAATGACTATCGATGGTTCATGTCATGCAGCATCAGGGAGAGTTCATGGTAGGCATGTGCAGTAAATGACTATCGATGGTTCATTTCATGCAGCATCAGGGAGAGTTCATGGTAGGCATGTGCCATCAATGACTATCGATGATGAGTGCAATGCATCGTCAGGGAGAGTTCATGGTAGGCATGTGCAGGGAATGACTATCGACGGTGTATGTCATGCAGTGTTAGGGAGAGGCCGTTGTAGGCATGCGCAGTGAATGATTATTGATGGTACATGTCATGCAGCATCAGGGAGAGTTCATGGTAGGCATGTGCAGTGAATGACTATCGATGGTTCATGTCATGCAGAATCAGGGAGAGTTCATGGTAGGCATGTGTATTGAAGTGAATGTCTATCGATGGTACTTGCCATGCAGTGTCAGGGAGAGTTCATGTTAGGCATGTTCAGTGAATGACTATCGATGATACTTACCATGCAGAGCCAGGGTGAGTTCATGGTAGGCATGTGCCATGAATGACTATCGAAGGTACTTGCCATACAGCGTCAGGGAGAGTCCATGGTGGGCATTTGAAGTGAATGACTATCAATGGTGTATGTCATGCAGCATTAGGGACAGTTCATGGTAGGCATGCGCAGTGAATGATTATCGATGGTACACGTCATGCAGCATCAGGGAGAGTTTATGGTAGACATGAGTATTGAAGAAAATTGCTATTGATGGTGCTTTCCATGCAGCGTCAGGGAGAGTTCATGTTAGGCATGTGCAGTGAATGGCTATCGATCGTACCTGTCATGCAGCATCAGGGAGAGTTCATGGTAGGCATGCGCAGTGAATTACTACGATGGTACTTACCATGCAGCATCAAGGAGAGTTCATGGTAGGCATGCGCAGTGAATGACTATCAATGGTACATGTCATGCAGCGTCAAGGAGAGGTTGTGGTAGGCATGCGCAGCGAATGACTATCAATCGTACCTGTCATGCAGCGTCAGGGAGAGTTCATGGTAGGCATGCGCAGTGAATTACTACGATGGTACTTACCATGCAGCATCAAGGAGAGTTCATGGTAGGCATGTGCTGTGAATGACTATCGATGCTAAATGTCATGCTGCATCAGGGAGAGTTTGTGGTAGGCATGTGTAGTGAATGACTATCAATGGTATTTGCCATGCAACGTCAGTGAGAGCTTAAGGTAGGCATGTGCAGTGAAGACTATTGAGGGTGCTTGTCATGCAGCGTCAGGGAGAGTTCATGGTAGGCATGTGCAGTGAATGACTATCGTTAGTACTTGTCATGTGGTATCAGGGAGATTTTGTGGTTGGCATGTGCAGTGAATGACTATCAATGGTACTTGCCATGCAGCGTCAGGGAGAGCTCATGGTACACATATGTGTAGTGACTGACTCTCAATGGTACTTGCCATTCAGTGTCAGGGAGAGTTCATCGTAGGCATGCGCAGTGAATGACTCACAATGGTACTTGCCATGCCTCGTCGGGGAAAGTTCATGGTAGGCATGTGTAGTGAAGTGAATGGATATTGATGGTATTTGCCATGCAGCGTCAGGGAGAGTTCATGGTAGGCATTTGGAGTGAATCACTATATATGGTACATGGCATGCAGCGTGAGGGAGAGTTCATGGTAGGCATGTGTCCTGAAGTGCATGGCTGTGGTGATACTTGCCATGCAGCGTCAGGGAGTTCGTGGTAGGCATTTGCAGTTAATGACTATCGAAAGTACATGTCATGCAGCATCAGGGAGAGTTCATGGTAGGCATGTGTATTGAAGTGAAGGACTATCAATGGTACTTGTCATGCAGCATCAGGCGGAGTTCATAGTAGGCATTTGCAGTGAATGACTATCGATGGTTCATGTCATGCAGCATCAGGGAGAGTTCATTGTAGGCATGTGCAGTGAATGACTATCGATGGTTCATGTCATGCAGCATCAGGGAGAGTTCATGGTAGGCATGTGCAGTGAATGACTATCGATGGTTCATGTCATGCAGCATCAGGGAGATCTTATGGTAGGCATGTGTGTTGAAGTGAATGGCTATCGATGGTACTTGCCATGCAGCGTCAGGGAGCGTTCATGTTAGACATGTGCAGTGAATGAATATCGAAGGTACTTTCCATGCAGCGTCAGGGAGAGTTCATGGTAGGCATGTGAAGTGAATGACTATCGATGGTGTATGTCAAGCAGCGTTAGGAAGAGGTCGTTGTTGGCATGTGCAGTGAATGACTATCGATGGTATATGTCATGCAGCATCAGGGAGAGTTCATGGTAGGCATGTGTATTGAAGAAAATTGCTATCAATGGTGCTTTCCATGCAGCGTCAGGGAGAGTTCATGTTAGGCACGTGCAGTGAATGACTATCGATCGTACCTGTCATGCAGCATCACGGAGAGTTCATGGTAGGCATGCGCAGTGAATGACTATCGATGGTACTTATCATGCAGCGTCAGGGAGAGTTCATGGTAGGCATGTGCTGTGAATGACTATCGATCGTACCTGTCATGCAGCGTCAGGGAGAGTTTGTGGTAGTCATGTGCAGTGAATGACTATCAATGGTACTTGCCTTGCAGTGTCACAGAGAGTTAGTGGTAGGCATGTGCAGTAAATTATTATTGATGGTACTTGCTATGCAGTGTCAGGGAGAATTTGTGGTAGGCATGTGCAGTGAATGACTATCAATTGTACTTGCCATGCAGCATCAGGGGGAGGTTATGGTAGGCATGTGAAGTGAATGACGATTGATGGCACTTGCCATGCAGCATCAGGGAGAGGTTGTGGTACACATGTGCAGTGAATGACTATCAATAGTACTTGCATGCAGCGTCAGGGAGAGTTCATGGTAGGCATGTGTATTGAAGTGAACGGCTATCGATGACACTTGCCATTCAGCATCAGGGAGAGTTCATTTTAGGCATGTGCCGTGAATGACTATCGATCGTACATGTCATGCAGCGTAAGAGTGAGTTTGTGGTAGTCATGTGCAGTGAATGACTGTCAATGGCACTTGCCATGTAGCGTCACAGAGAGTTTGTGGTAGGCATGTGCAGTGAATGATTATTAATAGTACTTGCTATGCTGTGTCAGGGAGAGTTTGTGGTAGGCATGTGCAGTGAATGACTATCAATTGTAGTTGCCATTCAGCATCAGGGAGAGGTTGTGGTAGGCATGTGAAGTGAATGACGATCGATGGTACTTGCCATGCAGCATCAGGGAGAGGTTGTGGTACGCATGTGCAGTGAATGACTATCAATAGTACTGGCCATGCAGCATCAGGGAGAGTTCATGGTAGGCATGTGCAGTGAATGACTATCGATGGTATATGTGATGCAGCGTTAGGGAGAGGTTGTGGTAGGCATGTGCAGTGAATGACTATCAATGGTACATGTCATGCAGCGTCAGGGTGAGTTCATGGTAGTCATGTGCAGTGAATGACTATAAATGGTACTTGCCATGCAGCGTCACAAAGAGTTTGTGTTAGGCATGTACAGTGAATGATTATTGATGGTACTTGCTATATAGTGTCAGGGAGAGTTTTTGGTAGGCATGTGCAGTGAATGACTATCAATTGTACTTGCCATGCATCATCAGGTAAAGGTTGTGGTAAGCATGTGCAGTGAATGACTATCAATGGTACATGTCATGCAGCGTCAGGGAGAGTTCATGGTAGGCATGCTCAGTGAATGGCTATCGATGGTACTTGCCATGCAGCGTCAGGGAGAGTTCATGGTAGGCATGTGCAGTGAATGACTATTGATGGTACATGTCATGCAGCATCAGGGATAGTTCATGGTAGGCATGTGTATCGAAGTGAATGACTATCGATGGTACTTACCATGCAGCGTCTGGGAGAGCTCATGGTAGGCATATGCTGTGAATGACTATCGATGGTACTTGCCATGCAGTATCAGGGAGAGTTCATGGTAGGCATGTACATTGAATGACTATCGATGGTATATGTCATGCAGTGTTAGGGAGAGGTTGCAATAGGTATGTGCAGTGAATGACTATCGATGGTACATGTCATGCAGCGTTAGGGACAGTTCATGGTAGGCATGCGCAGTGAATGACTATCAATGGTATTTGCTATGCAGTGTCAGGGAGAGGTTGTGGTACACATGTGCAGTGAATGACTATCAATAGTACTTGCCATGCAGCATCAGGGAGAGTTCATGGTAGGCATGTGCATTGAAGTGAACGGCTATCGATCGTACATGTCATGCAGCATCAGGGAGAGTTTGTGGTAGTCATGTGAAGTGAATGACTATCAATGGTACTTGCCATGCAGCGTCACAGAGAGTTTGTGGTAGGCATGTGCAGTGAATGATTATTGATGGTTCTTGCTATGCAGTGTCAGGAAGAGCTTTTGGTAGGCATTTGCAGTGAATGACTATCAATTGTACTTGCCATGCAGCATCAGGGAGAGGTTGTGTTGGGCATGTGAAGTGAATGACGATCGATGGTACTTGCCATGCAGAATCCGGGAGAGGTTGTGGTACGCATATGCGGTGAATGACTATCAATGGTACTTGCCATGCAGCGTCAGGGAGAGTTCATGGTAGGCATGTGTAGTGAATGACTATCGATGATATATGTCATGCAGCATCAGGGAGAGGTTGTGGTAGTCATGTGCAGTGAATGACTATCAATGGTACATTTCATGCAGCGTCAGGGAGAGTTCATGGTAGTCATGTGCATTGAATGACTATAAATGGTACTTGCCATGCAGCGTCACAGAGAGTTTGTGGTAGGCATGTGCAGTGAATGATTATTGATGGTACTTGCTTTGCAGCGTCAGGGAGAGGTTGCGGTACGCATGTGCAGTGAATGACTATCAATGGTACATGTCATGCAGCGTCAAGGAGAGTTCATGGTAGGCATGCGCAGTGAATGGCTATCAATGGTTCTTGCCATGCCGCATCAGGGAGAGTTCTTGGTAGGCATTTGCAGTGAATGACTATCGATGGTACATGTCATGCAGCGTCAGGGAGAGTTCATGGTAGGCATTTGTATTGAAGTTAATGGCTATCCATGTTACTTGCCATGCAGTGTCAGGGAGAGTTCATGGTAGGCATATGCCATGAATGACTATCGATGCTACTTGCCATGTAGCATCAGGGAGAGTTCATGTTAGGCATGTGCTTTGAATGACTATCGATGGTATATGTCATGCTGTGTTAGGGAGAGGTTGTAATAGGCATGTGCAGTGAATGACTATCGATGGTACATGTCATGCAGCATCAGGGAGAGTTCATGGTAGGCATGCTCAGTGAATGACTATTGATGGTACATACCATGCAGTGTCAGGGAGAGTTCATAGTAGGCAAGTGCAGTGAATGACTATCGATAGTACTTTCCACGCAGCGTCAGGGAGAGCTCATGGTACACATATGTGGTGAATGACTCTCGATGGTACTTGCCATGCAGCGTCAGGGAGAGCTCATGGTAGGCATGCACAGTGAATGACTATCAATGGTACATGTCATGCAGCGTCAGGGAGAGTTCATGGTAGTCATGTGCAGTGAATGACTATAAATGGTACTTGCCATGCAGCGTCACAGAGAGTTTGCGGTAGGCATGTGCAGTGAATGATTATTGATGGTCCTTGCTTTGCAGTGTCAGGGAGAGGTTGCGGTATGCATGTGCAGTGAATGACTATCAATGGTACATGTCATGCAGCGTCAAGGAGAGTTCATGGTAGGCATGCGCAGTGAATGGCTATCAATGGTTCTTGCCATGCCGCATCAGTGAGAGTTCTTGGTAGGCATTTGCAGTGAATGACTATCGATGGTACTTGCCATGCAGCGTCAGGGAGCGTTCATGTTAGGCATGTGCAGTGAATGAATATCGATGATACTTACCATGCAGAGCCAGAGAGAGTTCATGGTAGGCATGTGCCGTGAATGACTATCGAAGGTACTTTCCATGCAGCGTCAGGGAGAGTTCATGGTAGGCATGTGAAGTGAATGACTATCGATGGTGTATGTCAAGCAGCGTTAGGAAGAGGTCGTTGTTGGCATGTGCAGTGAATGACTATCAATGGTGCTTTCCATGCAGCGTCAGGGAGAGTTCATGTTAGGCACGTGCATTGAATGACTATCGATCGTACCTGTCATGCAGCATCACGGAGAGTTCATGGTAGGCATGCGCAGTGAATGATTATCGATGGTACTTATCATGCAGCGTCAGGGAGAGTTTATGATAGGCATGTGCTGTGAATGACTATCGATCGTACCTGTCATGCAGCGTCAGGGAGAGTTTGTGGTAGTCATGTGCAGTGAATGACTATCAATGGTACTTGCCATGCAGTGTCACAGAGAGTTTGTGGTAGGCATGTGCAATAAATTATTATTGATGGTACTTGCTATGCAGTGTCAGGGAGAATTTGTGGTAGGCATGTGCAGTGAATGACTATTAATTGTACTTGCCATGCAGCATCAGGGGGAGGTTATGGTAGGCATGTGAAGTGAATGAAGATTGATGGCACTTGCCATGCAGCATCAGGGAGAGGTTGTGGTACACATGTGCAGTGAATGACTATCAATAGTACTTGCATGCAGCGTCAGGGAGAGTTCATGGTAGGCATGTGTATTGAAGTGAACGGCTATCGATGACACTTGCCATTCAGCGTCAGGGAGAGTTCATTTTCGGCATGTGCCGTGAATGACTATCGATCGTACATGTCATGCAGCGTAAGAGTGAGTTTGTGGTAGTCATGTGCAGTGAATGACTGTCAATGGCACTTGCCATGCAGCGTCACAGAGAGTTTGTGGTAGGCATGTGCAGTGAATGATTATTAATAGTACTTGCTATGCACTGTCAGGGAGAGTTTGTGGTAGGCATGTGCAGTGAATGACTATCAATTGTAGTTGCCATTCAGCATCAGGGAGAGGTTGTGGTAGGCATGTGAAGTGAATGACGATCGATGGTACTTGCCATGCAGCATCAGGGAGAGGTTGTGGTACGCATGTGCAGTGAATGACTATCAATAGTACTGGCCATGCAGCGTCAGGGGGAGTTCATGGTAGGCATGTGCAGTGAATGACTATCGATGGTATATGTCATGCAGCGTTAGGGAGAGGTTGTGGTAGGCATGTGCAGTGAATGACTATCAATGGTACATGTCATGCAGCGTCGGGGTGAGTTCATGGTAGTCATGTGCAGTGAATGACTATAAATGGTACTTGCCATGCAGCATCACAAAGAGTTTGTGGTAGGCATGTGCAGTGAATGATTATTGATGGTACTTGCTATATAGTGTCAGGGAGAGTTTTTGGTAGGCATGTGCAGTGAATGACTATCAATTGTACTTGCCATGCATCATCAGGTAGAGGTTGTGGTAAGCATGTGCAGTGAATGACTATCAATGGTACATGTCATGCAGCGTCAGGGAGAGTTCATGGTAGGCATGCTCAGTGAATGGCTATCGATGGTACTTGCCATGCAGCGTCAGGGAGAGTTCATGGTAGGCATGTGCAGTGAATGACTATTGATGGTACTTGTCATGCAGCATCAGGGAGAGGTCATGGTAGGCATGTGTATCGAAGTGAATGACTATCGATGGTACTTACCATGCAGCATCTGGGAGAGCTCATGGTAGGCATATGCTGTGAATGACTATCGATGGTACTTGCCATGCAGTATCAGGGAGAGTTCATGGTAGGCATGTACATTGAATTACTATCGATGGTATATGTCATGCAGTGTTAGGGAGAGGTTGCAATAGGTATGTGCAGTGAATGACTATCGATGGTACATGTCATGCAGCGTTAGGGACAGTTCATGGTAGGCATGCGCAGTGAATGGCTATCAATGGTATTTGCTATGCAGTGTCAGGGAGAGGTTGTGGTACACATGTGCAGTGAATGACTATCAATAGTACTTGCCATGCAGCAACAGGGAGAGTTCATGGTAGGCATGTGCATTGAAGTGAACGGCTATCGATCGTACATGTCATGCAGCGTCAGGGAGAGTTTGTGGTAGTCATGTGAAGTGAATGACTATCAATGGTACTTGCCATGCAGCGTCACAGAGAGTTTGTGGTAGGCATGTGCAGTGAATGATTATGGATGGTTATTGCTATGCAGTGTCAGGAAGAGCTTTTGGTAGGCATGTGCAGTGAATGACTATCAATTGTACTTGCCATGCAGCATCAGGGAGAGGTTGTGTTGGGCATGTGAAGTGAATGACGATCGATGGTACTTGCCATGCAGAATCAGGGAGAGGTTGTGGTACGCATGTGCAGTGAATGACTATCAATAGTACTGGCCATGCAGCGTCAGGGAGAGTTCATGGTAGGCATGTGTAGTGAATGACTATCGATGATATATCTCATGCAGCGTCAGGGAGAGTTCATGGTAGTCATGTGCATTGAATGACTATAAATGGTACTTGCCATACAGCGTCACAGAGAGTTTGTGGTAGGAATGTGCAGTGAATGATTATTGATGGTACTTGCTTTGCAGTGTCAGGGAGAGGTTGCGGTACGCATGTGCAGTGAATGACTATCAATGGTACATGTCATGCAGCATCAAGGAGAGTTCATGGTAGGCATGCGCAGTGAATGGCTATCAATGGTTCTTGCCATGCCGCATCAGGGAGAGTTCTTGGTAGGCATTTGCAGTGAATGACTATCGATGGTACATGTCATGCAGCGTCAGGGAGAGTTCATGGTAGGCATTTGTATTGAAGTTAATGTCTATCCATGTTACTTGCCATGCAGTGTCAGGGAGAGTTCATGGTAGGCATATGCCATAAATGACTATCGATGCTACTTGCCATGTAGCATCAGGGAGAGTTCATGTTAGGCATGTGCTTTGAATGACTATCGATGGTATATGTCATGCTGTGTTAGGGAGAGGTTGTAATAGGCATGTGCAGTGAATGACTATCGATGGTACATGTCATGCAGCGTCAGGGAGAGTTCATGGTAGGCATGCTCAGTGAATGACTATCGATGGTACTTACCATGCAGTGTCAGGGAGAGTTCATAGTAGGCAAGTGCAGTGAATGACTATCGATAGTACTTTCCACGCAGCGTCAGGGTGAGCTCATGGTACACATATGTGGTGAATGACTCTCGATGGTACTTGCCATGCAGCGTCAGGGAGAGCTCATGGTAGGCATGCACAGTGAATGGCTATCAATGGTACATGTCATGCAGCGTCAGGGAGAGTTCATGGTAGTCATGTGCAGTGAATGACTATAAATGGTACTTGCCATGCAGCGTCACAGAGAGTTTGCGGTAGGCATGTGCAGTGAATGATTATTGATGGTCCTTGCTTTGCAGTGTCAGGCAGAGGTTGCGGTATGCATGTGCAGTGAATGACTATCAATGGTACATGTCATGCAGCGTCAAGGAGAGTTCATGGTAGGCATGCGCAGTGAATGGCTATCAATGGTTCTTGCCATGCCGCATCAGTGAGAGTTCTTGGTAGGCATTTGCAGTGAATGACTATCGATGGTACATGTCATGCAGCGTCAGGGAGAGTTCATGGTAGGCATTTGTATTGAAGTTAATGGCTATCCATGTTACTTGCCATGCAGTGTCAGGGAGAGTTCATGGTAGGAATATGCCATGAATGACTATTGATGCTACTTGCCATGCAGCATCAGGGAGAGTTCATGTTAGGCATGTGCTTTGAATGACTATCGATGGTATATGTCATGCTGTGTTAGGGAGAGGTTGTAATAGGCATGTGCAGTGAATGACTATCGATGGTACATGTCATGCAGCGTCAGGGAGAGTTCATGGTAGGCATGCTCAGTGAATGACTATCGATGGTACTTACCATGCAGTGTCAGGGAGAGTTCATAGTAGGCATGTGCAGTGAATGACTATTGATAGTACTTGTCATGTGGTATCAGGGAGTTTTTGTGGTTGGTATGTGCAGTGAATGACTATCAATGGTACTTTCCATGCAGCGTCAGGGAGAGCTCATGGTACACATATGTGGTGAATGACTCTCGATGGTACTTACCATGCAGCGTCAGGGAGCGCTCATGGTAGGCATGCACAGTGAATGACTCACAAAGGGTCTTGCCATGCAGCGTCAGGGAGAGTTCATGGTAGGCATGTGTAGTGAAGTGAAGTGAATGGCTATTGATGGTATTTGCCATGCAGCATCAGGGAGAGTTCATGGTAGGCATTTGGAGTGAATCACTATCGATGGTACATGTCATGCAGCGTGAGGGAGAGTTCATGGTAGGCAGGTGTCATGAAGTGGATGGCTGTCGGTGATACTTGCCATGCAGCATCAGGGAGTGTTCATGGTAGGAATGTGCAGTGAATGACTATCGATGGTACATGCCATGCAGCATCAGGGAGAGTTCATGGTAGGCATGTACAGTGAATGACTATTGATGGTGCTTGCCATGCAGCATCAGGGAGAGTTCATGGTAGGCATTTGGAGTGAATCACTATCGATGGTCCATGTCATGCAGCAGGAGGGAGAATTCATGGTAGGCATGTGTCGTGAAGTGCATGGCTGTGGTGGTACTTGCCATGCTGCATCAGGGAGAGTTCATGGTAGGAATGTGCAGTGAATGACTATCGATGGTACATGTCATGCAGCATCATGGAGAGTTCATCGTAGGCATTTGCAGTGAATGGCTATCGATGGTACATGCCATGCAACATCACAGAGAGTTCATGGTAGGCATGTGTAATGAAGTGGATGGCTATTGATGCTACTTGCCTGCAGTGTTAGGGAGAGTTCATTTTAAGCATGTGCCATGAATGACTATCGATGATAAGTGCAATGCATCGTCAGGGAGAGTTCATGGTAGGCATGTGCAGTGAATGACTATCGATGGTGTATGTCATGCAGTGTTAGGGAGAGGCCGTTGTAGGAATGCGCAGTGAATGATTATCGATGGTACATGTCATGCAGCATCAGGGAGAGTTCATGGTAGGCATGTGCAGTGAATGACCATCGATGGTTCATGTCATGCAGCATCAGGGAGAGTTCATGGTAGGGATGTGCAGTGAATGACTATCGATGGTTCATGTCATGCAGCATCTGGGAGAGTTCATGGTAGTCATTTGTATTGAAGTGAATCGCTGTCGATGGTACTTGCCATGCAGAGTCAGGGAGAGTTCATGTTAGGCATGTTCAGTGAATGACTATCGATGATACTTACCATGCAGAGCCAGGGTGAGTTCATGGTAGGCATGTGCCATGAATGACTATCGATGGTGTATGTCATGCAGCGTTAGGGAGAGGTCGTTGTAGGCATGTGCAGTGAATGGCAATCGATGCTACATGTCATGCAGCATCAGTGACAGTTCATGGTTGGCATGCACAGTGAATGATTATCGATGGTACATGTCATGCAGCATCAGGGAGAGTTCATGGTAGACATGTGTATTGAAGAAACTTGCTATTGATGGTGCTTTCCATGCAGCGTCAGGGAGAGTTCATGTTAGGCATGTGCAGTGATTGACTATCGATCATACCTGTCATGCAGCATCAGGGAGAGTTCATGGTAGGCATGCGCAGTGAATGACTATCAATGGTACATGTCATGCAGCGTCAAGGAGAGGTTGTGGTAGGCATGCGCAGCGAATGACTATCGATCGTACCTGTCATGCAGCGTCAGGGAGAGTTCATGGTAGGCATGCGCAGTGAATGACTATGATGGTGCTTACTATGCAGCATCAGGGAGAGTTCATGGTAGGCATGTGCTGTGAATGACTATCGATGCTAATGTCATGCTGCATCAGGGAGAGTTTGTGGTAGGCATGTGTAGTGAATGACTATCAATGGTATTTACCATGCACCGTCAGTGAGAGCTTATGGTAGGCATGTGCAGTGAAGACTATTGATGGTGCTTGTCATGCAGCGTCAGGAAGAGTTCATGGTAGGCATGTGCAGTGAATGACTATCGTTAGTACTTGTCATGTGGTATCAGGGAGTTTTTGTGGTTGGCATGTGCAGTGAATGACTATCAATGGTACTTGCCATGCAGTGTCAGGGAGAGCTAATGGTACACACATGTGTAGTGAATGACTCTCAATGGTACTTGCCATTCAGCGTCAGGGAGAGTTCATGGTAGGCATGCGCAGTGAATGACTCACAATGGTACTTGCCATGCATCGTCGGGGAGAGTTCATGGGAGGCATGTGTAGTGAAGTGAATGGATATTGATGGTATTTGCCATGCAGCATCAGGGAGAGTTCATGGTAGGCATTTGGAGTGAATCACTATACATGGTACATGGCATGCAGCGTGAGGGAGAGTTCATGGTAGGCATGTGTCGTGAAGTGCATTGCTGTGGTGGTTCTTGCCATGCAGCGTCAGGGTGTTCATGGTAGGAATGTGCAGTGAATGACTATCGATGGTGCTTGACATGCAGCATTAGGGAGAGTTCATGGTAGGCATTTGCAGTGAATGACTATTGATGGTACTTGCCATGCAGCGTCACAGAGAGTTTGTGGTAGGCATGTGCAGTGACTGATTATTGTTAGTACTTGCTATGCAGTGTCAGGGAGAGTTTGTGGTAGGTGTGTGCAGTGAATGACTATCAATTGTAGTTGCCATGCAGCATCAGGGAGAGGTTGTGGTAGGCATGTGAAGACAATGACGATCAATGGTACTTGCAATGCAGCATCAGGGAGAGGTTGTGGTATGCATGTGCAGTGAATGACTATCAATAGTACTGGCCATGCAGCGTCAGGGAGAGTTCATGGTAGGCATGTGCAGTGAATGACTATTGATGGTATATGTCATGCAGCGTTAGGGAGAGGTCGTGGTAGGCATGTGCAGTGAATGACTATCAATGGTACATGTCATGCAGCGTCAGGGTGAGTTCATGGTAGTCATGTGCAGTGAATGACTATAAATGGTACTTGCCATGCAGCGTCACAGAGAGTTTGTGGTAGTCATGTGCAGTGAATGATTATTGATGGTACTTGCTATATAGTGTCAGGGAGAGTTTCTGGTAGGCATGTGCAGTGAATGACTATCAATTGTACTTGCCATGCATCATCAGGTAGAGGTTGTGGTAGGCATGTGAAGCGAATGACGATAGATGGTACTTGCCATGCAGCATCAGCGAGAGGTTGTGGTACGCATGTGCAGACTATCAATGGTACATGTCATGCAGCGTCAAAGAGAGTTCATGGTAGGCATGCTCAGTGAATGGCTATCGATGGTACTTGCCTGCAGCGTCAGGGAGAGTTCATGGTAGGCATGTGCAGTGAATGACTATTGATGGTACATGTCATGCAGCATCAGGGAGAGTTCATGGTAGGCATGTGTATCGAAATGAATGACTATTGATGGTGCTTACCATGCAGCGTCAGGGAGAGCTCATGGTAGGCATATGCTGTGAATAACTATCGATGGTACTTGCCATGCAGCATCAGGGAGAGTTCATGGTAGGCATGTACATTGAATGACTATCGATGGTATATGTCATGCAGTGTTAGGGAGAGGTTGTAATTGGCATTTGCAGTGAATGACTATCGATGGTACATGTCATGCAGCGTTAGGGAGAGTTCATGGTAGGCATGCGCAGTGAATGGCTATCGATGGTACTTGCTATGCAGTGTCAGGGAGAGGTTGTGGTACACATGTGCAGTGAATGACTATCAATAGTACTTGCAATGCAGCATCAGGGAGACTTCATGGTAGGCATGTGTATTGAAGTGAACGGATATCGATCGTACATGTCATGCAGCGTCAGGGAGAGTTTTTGGTAGTCATGTGAAGTGAATGACTATCAATGATACTTGCCATGCAGCGTCAGGGAGAGTTCATGGTAGGCATGTGTAGTGAATGACTATCGATGATATATGTCATGCAGCATCAGGGAGAGGTCGTGGTAGGCATGTGCAGTGAATGACTATCAATGGTACATGTCATGCAGCTTCAGGGAGAGTTCATGGTAGTCATGTGCAGTGAATGACTATAAATGGTAGTTGCCATGCAGCGTCACAGAGAGTTTGTGGTAGGCATGTGCAGTGAATGACTATTGATGGTACATGTCATGCAGCATCAGGGAGAGTTCATGGTAGGCATGTGTATCGAAGTGAATGACTATCGATGGTACTTACCATGCAGCGTCAGGGAGAGCTCATGGTAGGCATATGCTGTGAATGACTATCGATGGTACTTGCCATGCAGCATCAGGGAGAGTTCATGGTAGGCATGTACATTGAATGACTATCGATGGTATATGTCATGCAGTGTTAGGGAGAGGTTGTAATAGGTATGTGCAGTGAATGACTATCGATGGTACATGTCATGCAGCGTTAGGGAGAGTTCATGGTAGGCATGCGCAGTGAATGGCTATCGATGGTACTTGCTATGCAGTGTCAGGGAGAGGTTGTGGTACACATGTGCAGTGAATGACTATCAATAGTACTTGCAATGCAGCATCAGGGAGAGTTCATGGTAGGCATGTGTATTGAAGTGAATGGCTATCAATCGTACATGTCATGCAGCGTCAGGGAGAGTTTTTGGTAGTCATGTGAAGTGAATGACTATCAATGGTACTTGCCATGCAGCGTCACAGAGAGTTTGTGGTAGGCATGTGCAGTGAATGGTTATTGATGGTTCTTGCTATGCAGTGTCAGGAAGAGTTTTTGGTAGGCATGTGCAGTGAATGACTATCAATTGTACTTAGCATGCAGCATCAGGGAGAGGTTGTGGTGGGCATGTGAAGTGAATGACGATCGATGGTACTTGCCATGCAGCATCAGGGAGAGGTTGTAGTACGCATATGCAGTGAATGACTATCAGTAGTACTTGCCATGCAGCGTCAGGGAGAGTTCATGGTAGGCATGTGTAGTGAATGACTATCAATGATATATGTCATGCAGCGTCAGGGAGAGGTCGTGGTAGGCATGTGCAGTGAATGACTATCAATGGTACATGTCATGCAGCTTCAGGGAGAGCTCATGGTAGTCATGTGCAGTGAATGACTATCAATGGTACTTGCCATGCAGCGTCACAGAGAGTTTGCGGTAGGCATGTGCAGTGAATGATTATTGACGGTACTTGCTTTGCAGTGTCAGGGAGAGATTGTGGTACGCATGTGCAGTGAATGACTATCAATGATGCATGTCATGCAGCGTCAAGGAGAGTTCATGGTAGGCATGCGCAGTGAATGGCTATCGATGGTACTTACCATGCAGTGTCAGGGAGAGTTCATGTTAGGCATGTGCAGTGAATGACTATCGAGCGTATCTCTCATGCAGCATCAGGGAGAGTTCATGGTAGGCATGCGCAGTGAAGGACTATCAATGGTACATGTCATGCAGCGTCAAGGGGAGGTTGTGGTAGGCATGTGCAGCGAATGACTATCGATCGTACCTGTCATGCAGCATCAGGGGGAGTTCATGGTAGGCATGCGTAGTGAATGACTACGATGGTACTTACCATGCAACATCAGGGAGAGTTCGTGGTAGGCATGTGCTCTGAATGACTATCAATGCTAAATATCATGAAGCATCAGGGAGAGTTTGTGGTAGGCATGTGTAGTGAATGACTATCAATGGTATTTGCCATGCAATGTCAGTGAGAGCTTATGGTAGGCATGTGCAGTGAAGACTATTGATGGTGCTTGTCATGCGGCGTCAGGCAGAGTTCATGGTAGGCATGTGCATGGAATGACTATTGTTAGTACTTGTCATGTGGTATCAGGGAGTTTTTGTGGTTGGCATGTGCAGTGAATGACTATCAATGGTACTTGCCATGCAGCGTCAGGGAGAGCTCATGGTACACACATGTGTAGTGAATGACTCTCAATGGTACTTGCCTTTCAGCGTCAGGGAGAGTTCATGGTAGGCACGCGCAGTGAATGACTCACAATGGTACTTGCCATGCGTCGTCGGGGAGAGTTCATGGTAGGCATGTGTAGTGAAGTGAATGGATATTGATGGTATTTGCCATGCAGCGTCAGGGAGAGTTCATGGTAGGCATGTGTCGTGAAGTGCATGGCTGTGGTGGTACTTGCCATGCAGCGTCATGGAGTTCATGGTAGGAATGTGCAGTGAATGACTATCGATGGTGCTTGCCATGCAGCATTAGGGCAAGTTCATGGTAGGCATTTGCAGTGAATGACTATCGATGGTACTTGCCATGCAGCGTCAGTGAGAGTTCGTGGTAGGCATTTGCAGTTAATGACTATCGAAAGTTCATGTCATGCAGCATCAGGGAGAGTTCATCGTAGGCATGTGTATTGAAGTGAATGACTATCAATGGTACTTGTCATGCAGCATCAGGGAGAGTCCATGGTAGGCATGTGCAGTGAATGGCTATCGATGGTTCATGTCATGCAGCATCAGGGAGAGTTCATGGTAGGCATGTGCAGTGAATGACTATCAATGGTTCATGTCATACAGCATCAGGGAGAGTTCATGGTAGGCATGTGCAGCAAATGACTATCGATGATTCATGTCATGCAGCATCAGGGAGAGTTTATGGTAGGCATGTGTGTTGAAGTGAATGCCTATCGATGGTACTTGCCATGCAGCGTCAGGGAGAGTTCATGTTAGGCATGTGCAGTGAATGACTATCGATGATACTTACCATGCAGAGCCAGGGAGAGTTCATGGTAAGCATGTGACGTGAATGACTATCGAAGCTACTTTCCATGCAGCGTCAGGGAGAGTTCATGGAAGGAATGTGAAGTGAATGACTATCGATGGTGTATGTCATGCAGCGTTAGGGAGAGGTCGTTGTTGGCATGTGCAGTGAATGACTATCGATGGTATATGTCATGCAGCATCAGGGAGAGTTCATGGTAGACATGTGTATTGAAGAACATTGCTATCAATGGTGCTTTCCATGCAGCGTCAGGAAGAGTTCATGTTAGACACGTGCAGTGAATGACTATCGATCATACCTGTCATGCAGCGTCACGGAGAGTTCATGGTAGGCATGCGAAGTGAATGACTATCGATGGTACTTATCATGCAGCGTCAGGGAGAGTTCATGGTAGGCATGTGCTGTGAATGATTATCAATGGTACATGTCATGCAGCGTCAAGGAGAGGTTGTGGTAGGCATGCGCAGTGAATGACAATCAATGGTTCATGTCATGCAGCGTCAGGGAGAGTTCATGGTAGGCATGTGCTGTGAATGACTATCATTGGTACATGTCATGCAGCGTCAAGGAGAGGTTGTGGTCGGCATGCGCAGTGAATGACTATCGATCGCACCTGTCATGCAGTGTCAGGGAGAGTTCATGGTAGGCATGCGTAGTGAATGACTGTCAATGGTACTTACCATGCAGCGTAAGGGAGAGTTCATAGAAGGCATGTGCTGTGAATGACTATCGATGGTATATGTCATGCAGCGTCAGGAAGAGTTCATGGTAGGTATGTGTAGTGAATGGCTATCAATGGTACTTGCAATGCAGCATTAGGGAGAGTTCTTGGTAGGCATGTGCAGTGAATGACTATCATTGGTATTTGTCATGCAGCGTCAGTGAGATCTTAGGGTAGGCATCTGCAGTGAATGACTATTGTTAGTACTTGTCATGTGGTATCAGGGAGTTTTTGTGGTTGGCATGTGCAGTGAATGACTATCAATGGTACTTGCCATGCAGTGTCAGGGAGAGCTCATGGTACACATGTGTAGTGTATGACTCTCGATGGTACTTGCCATGCAGCGTCCGGGAGAGTTCATGGTAGGAATGTGCAGTGAATGACTATCGATGGTACATGCCATGCAGCATCAGGGAGAGTTCATGGTAGGCATGCACAGTGAATGACAATTCATGGTTCATGTCATTCAGCATCAGGGAGAGTTCATGTTAGGCATGCACAGTGATTGACTATCAATGGTTCTTGCAATGCAGCATCAGGGAGAGTTCATGGTAGGCATGCACAGTGAATGACTATCAATGGTTCTTGCATGCACAGTGAATGACAATTGATGGTGCTTGCCATGCAGCATCAGGTAGGCATTTGGAGTGAATCACTATCGATGGTACATGTCATGCAGCGTGAGAGAGAGAACATGGTAGGCATGTGTCATGAAGTGCATGGCTGTCGGTGGTACTTTCCATGCAGCGTCGGGGAGAGTTCATGGTAGGAATGTGCAGTGAATGACTATCGATGGTACATGCCATGCAGCATCAGGGAGAGTTCATGGTAGGCATGCACAGTGAATGACAATTGATGGTGCTTGCCATGCAGCATCAGGAAGAGTTCATGGTAGGCATTTGGAGTGAATCACTATCGATGTACATGTCATGCAGCAGGAGGGAGAGTTCATGGTAGGAATGTGCAGTGAATGACTATCAATGGTACATGTCATGCAGCATCATGGAGAGTTCATCGTAGGCATTTGCAGTGAATGGCTATCGATGGTACATGCCATGCAACATCACAGAGAGTTCATGGTAGGCATGCGTAATGAAGTGGATGCCTATTGATGCTACTTGCCATGCAGTGTTAGGGAGAGTTCATGGTAGGCATGTGCAGTGAATGACTATCGATCGTACATGTCATGCAGCGTCAGGGAGAGTTCATGGTAGGCATGTGTATTGAAGTGAATGGCTATCTATGGTACTTGCCATGCAGCGTCAGGGAGAGTTCATGGTAGACATGTGCCATGAATGACTATCGATGATACTTGCAATGCGTCGTCAGGGAGAGTTCATGGTAGGCATGTGCAGTGAATGACTATCGATGGTGTATGTCATGCAGTGGTAGGGGGAGGTCGTTGTAGGCATGCGCAGTGAATGATTATCGATGGTACATGTCATGCTGCATCAGGGAGAGTTCGTGGTAGGCATGTGCAGTGAATGACTATCGCTCATACATGTCATGCAGCATCAGGGAGAGTTCATGGTAGGCATGTGCCGTGAATGACTATCGATGGTTCATGTCATGCAGCATCAGGGAGAGTTCATGGTAGGCATGTGCAGTGAATGATTATCGATGGTACATATCCTGCAGCATCAGGGAGAGTTCATGGTATGCATGTGTATTGAAGTGAATGGCTATCGATGGTACTTGCCATGCAGCGTCAGGGAGAGTTCATGTTAGGCATGCGCAGTGAATGCTTATCGATGGTACATATCATGCAGCATCAGGGAGCGTTCATGGTAGACATGTGTATTGAAGAAAATTGCTATTGATGGTGCTTTCCATGCAGCGTCAGGGAGAGTTTATGTTAGGCATGTGCAGTGAATGACTATCGATCGTACCTGTCATTCAGCGTCAGGGAGAGTTCATGGTAGACATGCGCAATGAATGACTATCGATGGTACTTACCATGCAGTGTCAGGGAGAGTTCATGGTAGGCATGTGCTGTGAATGACTATCGATGCTACATGTCATGCTGCGTAAGGAGAGTTTGTGGTAGGCATGTGCAGTGAAGACTATTGATGGTGCTTGTCGTGCATCGTCAGGGAGAGTTCATGGTAGGCATGTGCAGTGAATGACTATCGATAGTACTTGTCATGTGGTATCAGGGAGTTTTTGTGTTTGGCATGTGCAGAGAATGACTATCAATGGTACTTGCCATGCAGCGTCAGGTAGAGCTCATGGTACACATGTGTAGTGAATGACTCACAATGGTACTTGCCATGCAGCGTCGGGGAGAGTTCATGGTAGGCATGTGTAGTGAAGTGAATGGATATTGATGGTATTTGCCATGCAGCGTGTGGGAGAGTTCATGGTAGGCATGTGTCGTGAAGTGCATGGCTGTGGTGGTACTTGCCATGCAACGTCAGGGAGATTCATGGTAGGAATGTGCAGTGAATGACTATCGATGGTGCCTGTCTTGCAGCATCATGGAGAGTTCATGGTAGGCATTTGCAGTGAATGACTATCGATGTTACTTGCCATGCAGCTGCAGGGAGCATTCATGGTAGGCATGTGTAGTGAATGAATACTGATGCTACTTGTCATGCACGTCAGAGAGAGTTGGTGTTAGCCATGTGTAGTTAATGACTATAAATGGTACTTGTCATGCAGCATCAGGGAGAGGTCATTGTAGGCATGTGCAGTGAATGATTATCGATGGTACATGTCATGCAGCATCAGGGAGAGTTCATGGTAGGCATGCACAGGGAATGATTATCGATGGTACATGTCATGCAGCAGCAGGGAGAGTTCATGGTAGGCATGTGCAGTGAATGACTATCGATGGTTCATGTCATGCAGCATCAGGAAGAGTTCATGGTAGACATGTGCAGTGAATGACTATCGATGGTTCATGTCATGCATCATCAGGGAGAGTTCATGGTAGGCATGTGTATTGAAGTTAATGGCTATCAATGGTACTTGCCATGCAGAGCCAGGGAGAGTTCATGGTAGGCATGTGCCGTGAATGACTATCGAAGGTACTTGCCATGCAGCGTCAGGGAGAGTTCATGGTAGGCAGGCATGTGAAGTGAATGACTATCGAAGTTGTATGTCATGCAGCGTTAGGGAGAGGTCGTTGTAGGCATGTGCAGTGAATGACTATCGATGGTACATATCATGCAGCATCAGGGAGAGTTCGTGGTAGGCATGTGCAGTGAATGACTATCGCTCATACATGTCATGCAGCATCAGGGAGAGTTCATGGTAGGCAGGTGCAGTGAATGACTATCGAGGGTTCATGGCAAGCAGCATCAGGGAGAGTTCATGGTAGGCATGTGCCGTGAATGACTATCGATGGTTCATGTCATGCAGCATCAGGGAGAGTTCATGGTAGGCATGTGCAGTGAATGATTATCGATGGTACATATCCTGCAGCATCAGGGAGAGTTCATGGTATGCATGTGTATTGAAGTGAATGGCTATTGATGGTACTTGCCATGCAGCGTCAGGGAGAGTTCATGTTAGGCATGCACAGTGAATGATTATCGATGGTACATATCATGCAGCATCAGGGAGCGTTCATGGTAGACATGTGTATTGAAGAAAATTGCTATTGATGGTGCTTTCCATGCAGCGTCAGGGAGAGTTTATGTTAGGCATGTGCAGTGAATGACTATCGATCGTACCTGTCATTCAGCGTCAGGGAGAGTTCATGGTAGACATGCGCAATGAATGACTATCGATGGTACTTACCATGCAGTGTCAGGGAGAGTTCATGGTAGGCATGTGCTGTGAATGACTATCGATGCTACATGTCAAGCTGCGTAAGGAGAGTTTGTGGTAGGCATGTGCAGTGAAGACTATTGATGGTGCTTGTCGTGCATCGTCAGGGAGAGTTCATGGTAGGCATGTGCAGTGAATGACTATCGATAGTACTTGTCATGTGGTATCAGGGAGTTTTTGTGTTTGGCATGTGCAGAGAATGACTATCAATGGTACTTGCCATGCAGCGTCAGGTAGAGCTCATGGTACACATGTGTAGTGAATGACTCACAATGGTACTTGCCATGCAGCGTCGGGGAGAGTTCATGGTAGGCATGTGTAGTGAAGTGAATGGATATTGATGGTATTTGCCATGCAGCGTGTGGGAGAGTTCATGGTAGGCATGTGTAGTGAAGTGCATGGCTGTGGTGGTACTTGCCATGCAACGTCAGTGAGATTCATGGTAGGAATGTGCAGTGAAAGACTATCGATGGTGCCTGTCGTGCAGCATCATGGAGAGTTCATGGTAGGCATTTGCAGTGAATGACTATCGATGTTACTTGCCATGCAGCTGCAGGGAGCATTCATGGTAGGCATGTGTAGTGAATGAATACTGATGCTACTTGTCATGCACGTCAGAGAGAGTTGGTGTTAGCCATGTGTAGGTAATGACTATAAATGGTACTTGTCATGCAGCATCAGGGAGAGGTCATTGTAGGCATGTGCAGTGAATGATTATCGATGGTACATGTCATGCAGCATCAGGGAGAGTTCATGGTAGGCATGCACAGGGAATGATTATCGATGGTACATATCATGCAGCATCAGGGAGCGTTCATGGTAGACATGTGTATTGAAGAAAATTTCTATTGATGGTGCTTTCCATGCAGCGTCAGGGAGAGTTTATGTTAGGCATGTGCAGTGAATGACTATCGATCGTACCTGTCATTCAGCGTCAGGGAGAGTTCATGGTAGACATGCGCAATGAATGACTATCGATGGTACTTACCATGCAGTGTCAGGGAGAGTTCATGGTAGGCATGTGCTGTGAATGACTATCGATGCTACATGTCAAGCTGCGTAAGGAGAGTTTGTGGTAGGCATGTGCAGTGAAGACTATTGATGGTGCTTGTCGTGCATCGTCAGGGAGAGTTCATGGTAGGCATGTGCAGTGAATGACTATCGATAGTACTTGTCATGTGGTATCAGGGAGTTTTTGTGTTTGGCATGTGCAGAGAATGACTATCAATGGTACTTGCCATGCAGCGTCAGGTAGAGCTCATGGTACACATGTGTAGTGAATGATTCACAATGGTACTTGCCATGCAGCGTCGGGGAGAGTTCATGGTAGGCATGTGTAGTGAAGTGAATGGATATTGATGGTATTTGCCATGCAGCGTGTGGGAGAGTTCATGGTAGGCATGTGTAGTGAAGTGCATGGCTGTGGTGGTACTTGCCATGCAACGTCAGGGAGATTCATGGTAGGAATGTGCAGTGAAAGACTATCGATGGTGCCTGTCGTGCAGCATCATGGAGAGTTCATGGTAGGCATTTGCAGTGAATGACTATCGATGTTACTTGCCATGCAGCTGCAGGGAGCATTCATGGTAGGCATGTGTAGTGAATGAATACTGATGCTACTTGTCATGCACGTCAGAGAGAGTTGGTGTTAGCCATGTGTAGTTAATGACTATAAATGGTACTTGTCATGCAGCATCAGGGAGAGGTCATTGTAGGCATGTGCAGTGAATGATTATCGATGGTACATGTCATGCAGCATCAGGGAGAGTTCATGGTAGGCATGCACAGGGAATGATTATCGATGGTACATGTCATGCAGCAGCAGGGAGAGTTCATGGTAGGCATGTGCAGTGAATGACTATCAATGGTTCATGTCATGCAGCATCAGGAAGAGTTCATGGTAGACATTTGCAGTGAATGACTATCGATGGTTCATGTCATGCATCATCAGGGAGAGGTCATGGTAGGCATGTGTATTGAAGTTAATGGCTATCAATGATACTTGCCATGCAGAGCCAGGGAGAGTTCATGGTAGGCATGTGCCGTGAATGACTATCGAAGGTACTTGCCATGCAGCGTCAGGGAGAGTTCATGGTAGGCAGGCATGTGAAGTGAATGACTATCGAAGTTGTATGTCATGCAGCGTTAGGGAGAGGTCGTTGTAGGCATGTGCAGTGAATGACTATCGATGGTACATATCATGCAGCATCAGGGAGAGTTCATGGTAGGCGTGCGCAGTGAATGATTATCAATGGTACACGTCATGCAGCATCAGGGAGAGTTCATGGTAGACATGTGTATTGAAGAAAATTGCTATCGATGGTGCTTTCCATGCAGCGTCAGGGAGAGTTCATTTTAGGCATGTGCAGTGAATGACTATCGATCGTACCTGTCATGCAGCATCAGGGAGAGTTCATGGTAGGCATGCGGAGTGAATGACTATCGATGGTAATTACCATGCAGCGTCAGGGAGAGTTCATGGTAGGCATGTGCTGTGAATGACGATCAATGGTACATGTCATTCAGCGTCAAGGCGAGGTTGTGGTAGGCATGCAAAGTTAAAGACTATCGATTGTACCTGTCATGCAGCGTCAGGGAGAGTTCATGGTAGGCATGTGCAGTGAATGACTATCGATGGTACTTACCATGCAGCGTCAGGGAGAGTTCATGGTAGGCATGTGCAGTGAATGACTATCGATGTTACATGTCATACTGCGTGAGGAGAGTTTGTGGTAGGCATGTGTAGTGAATGACTATCAATGGTATTTGCCATGCAGCGTCAGTGAGAGCTTATGGTAGGCATGTGCAGAGAAGACTATTGATGGTGCTTGTCATGCAGCATCAGGGAGAGTTCATGGTAGGCATGTGCAGTGAATGACTATCGATAGTACTTGTTATCTGGTATCAGGGAGATTTTGTGGTTGGCATGTGCAGTGAATGACTATCAATGGTACTTGCCATGCAGCGTCAGGGAGAGCTCATGGTACACATGTGTAGTGAATGACTCTCAATGGTACTTGCCATGCAGCGTCAGGGAGAATTCATGGTAGGCATGTGGAGTGAAGTGAATGGCTATTGATGGTATTTGCCATGCAGCGTCAGGGAGAGTTCATGTTAGGCATGTGCAGTGAATGACTATCGATTGTACATGTCATGCAGCATCAGGGAGAGTTCATGGTAGGCATGCGCAGTGAATGACTATCAATGGTACATGTCATGCAGTGCCAAGGAGAGGTTGTGGTATGCATGTGCAGTGAAGACTATTGATGGTGCTTGTCATGCAGCGTCAGGGAGAGTTCATGGTAGGCATGTGCAGTGAATGACTATCGGTAGTACTTGTCATGTGGTATCAGGGAGTTTTTGTGGTTGGCATGTGCAGTGAATGACTATCAATGGTACTTGCCATGCAGCGTCAGGGAGAGTTCATGGTAGGCTTGCGCAGCGAATGACTCACAATGGTACTTGCCATGCAGCGTCAGGGAGAGTTCATGGTAGGCATGTGTCGTGAAGTGAATGGCTATTGATGGTATTTCCCATGCAGCGTCAGGGAGAGTTCATGTTAGGCATGTGCAGTGAATGACTATCGATTGTACATGTCATGCAGCGTCAGGGAGAGTTCATGGTAGGCATGTGCAGTGAATTACTATCGGTAGAACTTGTCATGTGGTATCAGGGAGTTTTTGTGGTTGGCATGTGCAGTGAATGACTATCAATGGTACTTGCCATACAGCGTCAGGGAGAGCTCATGGTAGGCATGCGCAGTGAATGACTCACAATGGTACTTGCCATGCATCGTCGGGGATGGTTCATGGTAGGCATGTGTGGTGAAGTGAATGGATATTGATGGTATTTACCATGCAGCATCAGTGAGAGTTCATGGTAGGCATTTGGAGTGAATCACTATTGATGGTATATGGCATGCAGCGTGAGGGAGAGTTCATGGTATGCATGTATCGTGAAGTGCATGGCTGTGGCGGTACTTGCCATGCACCGTCAGGGAGAGTTCATGGTAGGAATGTGCAGTGAATGACTATCGATGGTACATGTCATGCAGCATCATGGAGAGTTCATGGTAGGCATGCGCAGTGAATGACTATTGATGGTGCTTGCCATGCGGCATCAGGGAGAGTTCATGGTAGGTATTTGCAGTGAACGACTATCGATGGTACTTGCCATGCAGCGTCAGGGAGAGTTTGTGGTAGGCATGTGTATTGAAGTGAATGACTATCAATGGTACTTGTCATGCAGCATCAGGGAGAGGTCGTTTTAGGCATGTGCAGTGAATGACGATCGATGGTACATGTCATGCAGCAGCATCAGGGAGAGTTCATCGTAGGCATGCGCAGTGAATGATTATCGATGGTACATGTCATGCAGCATCAGGGAGAGTTCATGGTAGGCATATGCAATGAATGACTATCGATGGAACATGTCATGCAGCATCATGGAGAGTTCATGGTAGGCATGTGCAGAGAATGACTATCGATCGTACATGTCATGCAGCGTCAGGGAGAGTTCATGGTAGACATGTGCAGTGAATGACTATCGATGGTTCATGTCATGCAGCATCAGGGAGAGTTCATGGTAGGCATGTGCAGTGAATGACTATTGATGGTTCATGTCATGCAGCATCAGGGAGAGTTCATGGTAGGCATGTGTATTGAAGTGAATGGCTATCAATGGTACTTGCCATGCAGCGTCAGGGAGAGTTCATGTTAGGCATGTGCAGTGAATTACTATCAATGATACTTACCATGCAGAGCCAGGGAGAGTTCATGGTAGGCATGTGCCGTGAATGACTATCGAAGGTACTTGCCATGCAGCATCAAGGAGAGTTCATGGTAGGCATGTGCTGTGAATGACTATCAATGGTACATGTTATGCAGTGTCAAGGAGAGGTTGTGGTAGGCATGCACAGTGAATGACTATTGATGGTGCTTGCCATGCGGCATCAGGGAGAGTTCATGGTAGGCATTTGCAGTGAATGACTATCGATGGTACTTGCCATGCAGCGTCAGGGAGAGTTTGTGGTAGGCATGTGTATTGAAGTGAATGACTATCAATGGTACTTGTCATGCAGCATCAGGGAGAGGTTGTTGTAGGCATGTGCAGTGAATGACGATCGATGGTACATGTCATGCAGCAGCATCAGGGAGAGTTCATGGTAGGCATGCGCAGTGAATGATTATCGATGGTACATGTCATGCAGCATCAGGGAGAGTTCATGGTAGGCATATGCAATGAATGACTATCGATGGAACATGTCATGCAGCATCATGGAGAGTTCATGGTAGGCATGTGCAGAGAATGACTATCGATCGTACATGTCATGCAGCGTCAGGGAGAGTTCATGGTAGACATGTGCAGTGAATGACTATCGATGGTTCATGTCATGCAGCATCAGGGAGAGTTCATGGTAGGCATGTGCAGTGAATGACTATTGATGGTTCATGTCATGCAGCATCAGGGAGAGTTCATGGTAGGCATGTGTATTGAAGTGAATGGCTATCAATGGTACTTGCCATGCAGCGTCAGGGAGAGTTCATGTTAGGCATGTGCAGTGAATTACTATCAATGATACTTACCATGCAGAGCCAGGGAGAGTTCATGGTAGGCATGTGCCGTGAATGACTATCGAAGGTACTTGCCATGCAGCATCAGGGAGAGTTCATGGTAGGCATGTGCTGTGAATGACTATCAATGGTACATGTTATGCAGTGTCAAGGAGAGGTTGTGGTAGGCATGCACAGTGAATGACTATCGATCGTACCTGTCATGCAGCGTCAGCGAGAGTTTATGGTAGGCATGCGCAGTAAATGACTAACAATGGTACTTACCATGCAGCTTCAGGGAGAGTTCATGGTAGGCATGTGCTGTGAATGACTATCAATGCTACATGTCATGCTGCGTAAGGAGAGTTTGTGGTAGGCATGTGCAGTGAAGACTATTGATGGTGCTTGTCATGCAGCGTCAGGTCGAGCTCATGGTATACATTTGTGGTGAATGACTCACAATGGTACTTGCCATGCAGCATCAGGGAGAGTTCATGGTAGGCTTGTGCAGCACATGACTTCCAATGGTACTTGCCATGCAGCGTCGGGGAGAGTTCATGGTAGGCATGTGTAGTGAAGTTAATGGCTGTTGATGGTATTTGCCATTCAGTGTCAGGGAGAGTTTATGGTAGGCATTTGGAGTGAATCACTATCGATGGTACTTGTCATGCAGCATGAGGGAGAATTCATGGTAGGCATGTGTCGTGAAGTGCATGGCTGTGGTGGTACTTGCCATGCAGCGTCAGGGAGAGTTCATGGTAGGAATGTGCAGTGAATGACTATCAATGGTACATGTCATGCAGCATCATGGAGAGTTCATGGTAGGCATTTGCAGTGAATGACTATTGATGGTGCTTGCCATGCAGCATCAGGGAGATTTCATGGTAGGCATTTGCAGTGAATGACTCTCGATAGTACTTGCCATGCAGCTGCAGGCAGCGTTCATGGTAGGCATGTGTAGTGAATGACTACTGATGGTACTTGTCATGCAGCGTCAGAGAGAGTTGGTGGTAGCCATGTGTAGTGAATGACTATCAATGGTACTTGTCATGCAGCATCAGGGAGAGTTGATGGTAGGCATGTGCAGTGAATGACTATCGATGGCACTTGTCATGCAGCATCAGTGAAAGTTCATGGTAGGAATGTACAGTGAATGACTCTCGATGGTACTTGCCATGCAATGTCAGTGAGAGCTCATGTTAGGCATGCGCAGTGAATGACTATCGATGGTTCATGTCATGCAGCGTCAGGGAGAGTTCATGGTAGGAATGTGCAGTGAATGACTATCAATGGTACTTGCCATGCAGCATCAGGGAGATTTCAT
Organism: Ambystoma mexicanum; assembly: GCF_040938575.1. NCBI lineage: Eukaryota > Metazoa > Chordata > Amphibia > Caudata > Ambystomatidae > Ambystoma > Ambystoma mexicanum. The sequence continues at coordinate 804,888,566 of NC_090938.1, forward strand.
GGTAGGCATTTGCAGTGAATGACTCTCGATAGTACTTGCCATGCAGCTGCAGGCAGCGTTCATGGTAGGCATGTGTAGTGAATGACTACTGATGGTACTTGTCATGCAGCATCAGAGAGAGTTGGTGGTAGCCATGTGTAGTGAATGACTATCAATGGTACTTGTCATGCAGCATCAGGGAGAGTTGATGGTAGGCATGTGCAGTGAATGACTATCGATGGCACTTGTCATGCAGCGTCAGTGAAAGTTCATGGTAGGAATGTACAGTGAATGACTCTCGATGGTACTTGCCATGCAATGTCAGTGAGAGCTCATGTTAGGCATGCGCAGTGAATGACTATCGATGGTTCATGTCATGCAGCGTCAGGGGGAGTTCATGGTAGGAATGTGCAGTGAATGACTATCAATGGTACTTGTCATGCAGCATCAGGGAGAGTTGATGGTAGGCATGTGCAGTGAATGACTATCGATGGCACTTGTCATGCAGCGTCAGTGAAAGTTCATGGTAGGAATGTACAGTGAATGACTCTCGATGGTACTTGCCATGCAATGTCAGTGAGAGCTCATGTTAGGCATGCGCAGTGAATGACTATCGATGGTTCATGTCATGCAGCATCAGGGAGAGTTCATGGTAGGAATGTGCAGTGAATGACTATCAATGGTACTTGCCATGCAGCATCAGGGAGATTTCATGGTAGGTATTTGCAGTGAATGACTCTCGATAGTACTTGCCATGCAGCTGCAGGCAGCGTTCATGGTAGGCATGTGTAGTGAATGACTACTGATGGTACTTGTCATGCAGCGTCAGAGAGAGTTGGTGGTAGCCATGTGTAGTGAATGACTATCAATGGTACTTGTCATGCAGCGTCAGGGAGAGTTCATGGTAGACATGTGCAGTGAATGACTATCGATGGTTCATGTCATGCAGCATCAGGGAGAGTTCATGGTAGGCATGTGCAGTGAATGACTATTGATGGTTCATGTCATGCAGCATCAGGGAGAGTTCATGGTAGGCATGTGTATTGAAGTGAATGGCTATCGATGGTACTTGCCATGCAGCGTCAGGGAGAGTTCATGGTAGGCATGTGCAGTGAATTACTATCAATGATACTTACCATGCAGAGCCAGGGAGAGTTCATGGTAGGCATGTGCTGTGAATGACTATCAATGGTACATGTTATGCAGCGTCAAGGAGAGGTTGTGGTAGGCATGCACAGTGAATGACTATCGATCGTACCTGTCATGCAGCGTCAGGGAGAGTTTATGGTAGGCATGCGCAGTAAATGACTATCGATGGTACTTACCATGCAGCGTCAGGGAGAGCTCATGGTACACATTTGTGGTGAATGACTCACAATGGTTCTTGCCATGCAGCATCAGGGAAAGTTCATGGTAGGCTTGTGCAGCACATGACTCACAATGGTACTTGCCATGCAGCGTCGGGGAGAGTTCATGGTAGGCATGTGTAGTGAAGTTAATGGCTGTTGATGGTATTTGCCATTCAGTGTCAGGGAGAGTTTATGGTAGGCATTTGGAGTGAATCACTATCGATGGTACATGTCATGCAGCATGAGGGAAAATTCATGGTAGGCATGTGTCGTGAAGTGCATGGCTGTGGTGGTACTTGCCATGCAGTGTCAGGGAGAGTTCATGGTAGGAATATGCAGTGAATGACTATCAATGGTACATGTCATGCAGCATCATGGAGAGTTCATGGTAGGCATTTGCAGTGAATGACTATTGATGGTGCTTGCCATGCAGCATCAGGGAGATTTCATGGTAGGCATTTGCAGTGAATGACTCTCGATAGTACTTGCCATGCAGCTACAGGCAGCGTTCATGGTAGGCATGTGTAGTGAATGACTACTGATGGTACTTGTCATGCAGCGTCAGAGAGAGTTGGTGGTAGCCATGTGTAGTGAATGACTATCAATGGTACTTGTCATGCTGCGTAAGGAGAGTTTGTGGTAGGCATGTACAGTGAATGACTCTCGATGGTACTTGCCATGCAATGTCAGTGAGAGCTCATGTTAGGCATGCGCAGTGAATGACTATCGATGGAACATGTCAGGGAGGGTCAGGGAGAGTTCATGGTAGCCATGTGTAGTGAATGACTAGCGATGGTACTTGCCATGCAGCTTCAGGGAGAGTTCAAGGTAGGTATGTGTAGTGAATGACTATCGATGGTACTTGCCATGCAGTGTCAGGGAGAGTTCATGGTAGGCATGTGTAGTGAATGATGATTGATGGTACTTGCCCCGTAGCATCAGGGAGAGTTTATGAGAGGCATGTGCAGTCAATTACTATTGATGGTACTTATCATGCAGTGTCAGGGAGAGTTCATGGTAGGCATGTGTAGTGAATGATTATTAATGGTACATCTCATGTAGCGTGAGGGAGAGTAAATAGTAGGCATGTTCAGTGAACGACTATCGATGGTACTTGCCATGCAGCGTCGGGGAGAGTTCATGTTAAGCATGTGCAGTGAATGACTATCAACGGTACTTGCAATGCAGCGTCAGGGAGATGTCATGGCGGGCATTTGCAGTGTATTACTATCAATGTTACATGCCATGCAGTGTCAGGGATAGTTCATGGTAGGCATGTGCAGTGAATGACTATCGATGGTACATGTCATGATGCGTCAGGCAGAGTTCATGGTAGGCATGCACAGTGAATGACTCTCGATGGTACTTGCAATGCAGCATAAGGGAGAGTTCATGGTAGGCATGTGCAGTGAATGACTCTCGATGGTACGTACCATGCAGCATCAGGGAGAGTTCATGGTAGGCATATGTAGTGAAGTGAATGGCTATCAATGGCACTTGTCATGCAGCGTCAGGGAGAGTTGGTGGTAGCCATGTGTAGTGTATGACTATGATGGTACTTGTCATGTAGCGTCAGGGAGATTTCATGGTAGGCATGTGCAGTGAATGACTATCGATGATACTTGCCATGCAGGGTCAGCGAGAGTTCATGGAAGGCATGTGCAGTGAATGACTATCAATGGTACTTGCCATGCAGCGTCAGGGAGAGTTCATGGTAGGCATGTGCAGTGAATGACTATCGACGGTACATATCATGCAGGGTCAGGAGAGTTCATGGTAGGCATGTGCAGTGAATGACTATCGATGGTACTTGCCATGAAGCGTCAGGGAGAGCTCATGGTAGGCATGTGCAGTGAATGACTATTGATGGTACTTGTCATGCATCATCAGGGAGAGCTCATGGTAGACATGTGCAGTGAATGACTATTGATGGTACTTGTCATGCAGCATCGTGGAGATTTCATGGTAGGCATGTGCAGTGAATGACTATCGATGATACTTGCCATGCAGCGTCAGGGAGAGTTCATGGTAGGCATGTGTATTGAATGACTATTGATGGTACTTGCCATGCAGTGTCAGGGAGAGTTCATGGTAGGCATGTGCAGTGAATGACTATTGGTGGTACTTTTCATGCAGTGTCGGGGAGATTGCATGGTAGGAATGCTTAGTGAATGACTATCGATGGTACATGTCATGCAGTGTTGGAGAAAGTCTACAAAAGTATCATGAAGTGACACTTGTCTTCCTTGATGTCAGAGAACCCTGGTAACTTACCTGCACTAACAGACAAGTCTGAGGTAAAATATTGCAGTGACAAACGAGTCTAAGGTAAGTGGCATGCATTGATGGTGGAATGTAATTGGTGGGGGCTGGGCAAGGCCCTTGGGGGTCCATGGTACCATGCAGTGACAGTGGGCATGCAATTGCACACGTTTTATTGTAATTTTTCCCCATTGCCAGAATTATAGCATCCACCAGCCCTACACCGGTTCATGCTGCGGAAAAGTCCTGCTTGCCCCACCGTAATTGCCAGTATTCTCTTTAACCCCATGCCGTGCACAATGAGACCTCATTTCATGTATAGTGAGCTGCCCCCCACCAAGCAAAATGAGCCCCTGGTTTCATAAACCACATGGCCCCAGTTTCACGCACATTAATCTCCCATTTCATGCACATTGCCCTCCCTTCCCAGCTAATGCATAGTGACCACCTCACCCTATTTCATACTCAAGACCTTCCGCATTTCATGCATAGTGAGACCCACCCAGGAATTCATGCAGAGAGTTGCCCCCATTGCATGCACAGTCCTGCTCCGCCCAGCTCTGCTGAACCCTCTGGCCGATGACGTGAGACGGCAGCTCCGGATGTCCAGACTCAATTCTTGGCCTCGGATCAGCACAGATACAAGAATTGCGTTTGGACAATCAGGAACGGAAGCTCGTTGGGTCCACTGCCCTTGCAGGTTCTTCAGGTTGAATAGTGTTTCCAGGTTCGGTGAAGCCCCCAGGCTGGTAGTGGCTCTCTAGTTTGTAGTGGTCTCCAGGTTCCGCGTTGGCTTCATAGCGATATTGATGGGTCTCTTCACCTTCTGTGAGTTGCTGTATGTTCACCTACAACATAGATATAGTTTGATTATCACATGTTGGCCAATGGTAAAGAGCTTCAAAGTCTGCATGCACTTCCCCACCCTTCTTGAACCCACCTAGTCATATAGAGGCAGCAGAGACTACCAAACACACGCGTACACTCCCAGACACGCATTCAGACCCCTCCAAGCACCCACTCAGGCTTTCCAACACACACATCTAGACCACCAAAGACCCATTCAGACCTTCAAACATCAGCCAAGCACTCAGACCTTCCAATACAGCCTGAGACACACAAAACATCCACTCAGACCTTCAAACACATACCCAGACTCATCAGCCAAGCCGTCAGATCTTCCAACATAACCTGCGACACACCAAACATACACTCAGACCTTCAAACACATAAACACATACCCAGACTTATCAGCCAAGCCCTCAGACCTTCCAACACAACCCAAGACACACCAGACACACCTTCAGACCTTCAAACACATACCCAGGCTCATTGGCCATGCTCTCAGACCGTCCGACACAACCTGAGACACGCCAAACACCTGCACAGACCTTCAAACACATACCCATACTCATCAGCCAAGCCCTCAGACCTTTCAACACAACCAGAGACACACCAAACACCCACTCAGACCTTCAAACACATGCCCAGACTCATTAAGATCTTCCAACACAACCTGCAACACACCAAACACCCGCTCAGACCTTCAAGCATATGCCCAAAGTCATAAGCCAAACACCCAAACCTTCCAAGAAAAATTGAGACACACCAAACAACCACTCAGACCTTCAAACCCATACCCAGACTCATCAGCCAAGCACCCAGACCTTCCAACACAACTTGAGACACACCAAATATCCACTCAGACCTTCAAACACATACCCAGACTCATCGGCCAAGCCCTCAGACCTTCCAACACAACCTGAGACACATCAATCACCCACTCCGACCTTCAAACACATACCCATACCCATCAGCCAAGCCCTCAGACATTCCAACACAACCTGAGACACACCAAACACCCGCTCAGACCATCAAACACACATCTACACCCTCAAACACATATTAAGACCTACGTGTATTTGTTTATTCTATTTTATTGGGGTCTTATATGCAGGCACCAGATTGCATGAGTGCTTTGAGGCGACAAAGTCATCTGGTCGTATCCAGGATGTAAAAGCATACAGACCACGGGCATTTAGATTAGTAAGCCAATACATTCAAGGCACAAAAGAGTACGTTCCGGAATTGCTAAGGTGACATAGAGGAATTGGGGGGGGGTGTTGGTGGGCAGAGAGAAGCAATGATGCGGGGTAGAATGGGAATGAAAGCAAGTGCAGTTTGCTGCAGAGGAAAAGGATGTCTGAAAGTGCACAGGTCAGTGGTAAAAGGGAGATGGGAAAGGGGAGAGGTGAGGGAAGTGTTAACCAAGGTGGAAGGAGTGGTCTCTAAGGTGTCTAACTGCATACAGAGATGGAAAAAGGGGTGTCCAGATGAGGGAGGGAGTGGCGTCATGCGGGTAAAGTGTTAGGTGTATGGAAGTTGAACCAGGCAGTTTGTTAGGCTTGTGATTAAAGGTTGCCCGTATACTAACCAGTCTTGGGATACTTGTTTTATGTGTGGAATGTTGGTTCCTGTGAGATGTCAGTAGTTTGTTCCGTTGGGTGGGGTAATGGGAGAGAAAGGTTTGCCTCCATGTTTATGCGCTAAAATACGAGAGCTGTTTGTTTAGTCTTCTTTGATGACTGTAAGTGCATGCGTGGGATGGAAAGCTTAAGGAGTGATTAGCGGTATGAGGAGCTAGAAGAGTAGATGGTCTTGTGGGTAATGTTTAGGATTTTGAGTTCTATTATAATTTTGAGTGGTAACCAGTTGAGTATTATTACAGCTGGAGTGAGATGGTCAGAAGGCTTGGGGTTTACTACACATCTTACATTTTCATGTTGGATAATTTGGAGCGATTTTAGGTTTTCTGGGAACAGACCCATATGGAGAGAGAGTTGCAGTATTCTAGTTTGGAGAGTAAAAGGGCATTGCTCCTGATGATTTTTTGGTGAAGTTCCTAGTAGGGGAGTATCTTTATGAGGATGTGTCGGAGGAAGGCTTTTTTTTTAGGTCTCTTATATGGGGGTTAAGGGATGGGTCAGTATCTACTAGGATTCCCAGGTGCTGCGCTTCTGCAGTGGGTGATGGCTGGCCATGGGTTTCTAGGTCAGTGGGCCATATAAAGGAAAGAAGGTGTTGGGTGCCAAAGACCATGACCTCTGTCTTGCTGAGGTTGATGTAGAAGTTGTTTCGGGACATCCATTTGTGTATGGCTGTAAAGCACTGGCCGATGGGAGTTATTGGTTTCGATGTCTGGTGAAACAGAGAAGGCATTTTGTTTATTGTCTGTGCATCCTGGGAATGCGGGTGTGAATTGTTCTATAATGTGTGAGGGGCTTGATATATGCATTGAAGAGCCATATGGATAAAGTGTGTCCCTGAGGCGCTCCCTGAGTAACTTCCCTAGGGATTGATAGGAAATCTGAGACTTTTACTGCAGTGCTGCGGTTTTGGAGAAAAGACTCAATCCGTTTTAGGGCAGAGTCTTGTATGCTGAGGTGGAAATGTAGATGTTTAAGAAGTGTGGGGTGACTGATAGTGTCAAATGCTGAAGAGAGGTCTAGAAGAAGCAGGCAGGCAGGCAGGCAGGCAGGAGTGTTGTTATCTAATACGAGTAACATGTGATCTCTCATTTACAGAAGTACAGGCTCAGCGCTTCTGTGGGGTCTGAAACCGGATTGATACACAGCTAGACGCACCAACAATCCACAGAGGTGAAGCACTCACACCCACACCACTTCTCAGAGTCATCGACTCATCCCTCACACAAGACACCTTCCCAGATGCAGTGAAGCAGGACAGATCCTCCCCTGCTAAAGAAATCCACACTGGACTCGGATGACCTGGCCAACTATCGCCCCATCAAGCATCTACCCTTTCTTGGCAAAGTGACTGAGAAGACCATCGCCATCACGCTGCACGAAAGGATCACTCAGCAAAATCTCCCACAGGAACACAAATACGGCTTCCGACCACGATGCAGCACATATACTGCCACCATCCAAGCTATCAGTGAACCTCTACACATCGTGGCCAAGGGATCCCTACTTAGTCTTCCTCCTCAACCTCTCCGATGACTTTGATACCATTGGCCATAAAGCCCTCCCCAGCCCTCTTCAACATCCTCGCCAGTTGCATGGGCTTCGACGGAAAACAGCCCTACAGTGGTTCGCCTCTTGCCTCTACAAAAGAGACCACCTCGTCCAGAAGGGCCCCAACAGATCTCAGCACTGCCCAGTAGCCTGCAGAGTTCCACAAGCCCCATCCTGTCCCCATCACCTTCAGCCTCTACATGGAACCTCTGGAGGAACTGCCCGCCAACACAGGCATCAAAATGCAAAAATACGCAGATGACAACCAGCTCTACCTAATGATCAATTGGATCAATGACGTCTATAGACAGAAGCACTGTCTGTCACCCGTGTAAGCCTGGATCTCAGGTACAGCTGAAGCTCAACCCTTCAAAGACTGAATTAATTCTCTTAGGCACCCTCACCAAGCATGCCCAAGTCCAGAATTCTCTAGCTGGCATGAAGCTCGATAGATTCACACCTCAGATCTCACCCAGTGCAAAATATCTCGGCTTTACTATCGAATGTTGCCGCTCACTCAAGACATGCATCGCCAAGAAGAACCAAACTGCATGGTACCAGCTGGCACTTCTTATCAAAGTCAACCCTTTCATCCTTGCCCTGAGATTCAGAACAGCCCTCTCCCACCTGGACAGGGGACAAGCTCTACTGGCCCCCCTGAAAGGCATCCAGCATGCTGCAGCACGCCTCTTCACAGGATGAAGAAAGCTCAACCACATCACCCCTGTTCTCAAGGATCATCACTGGCCACCTCTTCAAGGATGCGTTGTGTTCAAGACTGAACAGCCTCTATCACCCAGAAAGCTGGCACAATCAAAACACCACTCTACTTGGTCGAGAAACCCCTGCCCGGAGGCCACCGCAACACCAGAAGCCACAACATTGAGAAGCTGGAAACAGAGAACTGCAAGAAAGGAAGGAAAGGAGTGGAAACAGGCATTTTCCTGCCACTCACCCCTGTCTCTGTAACAAGTGACCAATGCAGATAAGAGCGGCCCCTCCATCCTGTACTTCAGAAAGAACATGAAAACCCAACTCTTCAAAGAATATTTCACCAGCCACTGATCACTCTGCGCAACACTATTTATTCCCCCCTGGAGTTCCCTCCCTCCCCTCGCCCCCTCCAACCATCCCAGCTCCTCTGCTATCCCTGCACCCTAACTGTAACCCGGGTTCTGTCCTATTCGTAAAGTGTTAAGTTGTTTACCAGCTGTGTTTGTGCTTTATAAATCTCTCACATACGTACTGAGGCCTCTGAGCACACATCTAGACTTCCCCAAGCACCCACAAAGTCCTTTGAACTTAAACCATGAATCCCATATTTCGTCCTACAAACACCTATACTCCCCAACCATTCGCTCAGACCTTCAAACACAACCCTAAACTAACACCTTGAATCACAAACGCACATTTGGACCCCCAGGCAAACGCACAGGCCTTCAAACCCATGCCTAGAATAATCAAACATCACTCACACTGTCAAACACACACACATACCTTCAGACCTCCAGACACACACCTAAACTCCCGAACCACTCTGCATTCCTTCAGCACACCCATAGACACACCAATCATACACCTATATAGACCAAACAACTCTAAAACTCCCACAATTTGAGATCTTGAAACATGCCTGAAAACCCACCTAACATCCACTCAAAGCTTCACACACACACCTAGACTCATCAAACACCACTCTCATATTCAGGCACATACTTAGACATCCCAAAGATGCATTCAAACATTCCAATGGACAGCTATTCTATACAAACACGGACTCATACCCTCAAAAATACTACGCTGCTTAAACAGACACTCAAACCCAAACCTAAAATCCCCAGGACACATTTGGATCCTTAGAACACACACATAGACTCTCAAAATGCATTAACACCATTGAACATTAGACATCCAAACACCAATTAGGCTTTCAAACACACACACCTAAACTGGACCAACACCATTCAGACCCTCAAACACACCATGGACTCAGCAAACACCTTTTGAACCTTCAAACACACAGACTCCAAAAAACACACTGAGGCCTACACTCTCAAACACACATGTGGGACCGCAAACACACTCCCACACCCCCCAAACACTTAAGCAGAACATTAAATACACATGTTTACTTCCAAACACACACACACATTCATAAAAAATACCAAGAATCCCCAGACACTGTATAATGCCTTCAGCGCACACATTTGCTGCCAAACCCACACCCAGTCTTTCAAACACACAGCCAGATTCTCCAACACTCCTTCACACCTACACACACTGATACTTCCAAACACACACCCAGTCTTTCAAACACACAGCCAGATTCTCCAACACTCCTTCACACCTACACACACTGATACTTCCAAACACACACCCAGACTGTCACATGCACCCCTCGACTCCCAAAACTCCTAGCTTCAAATACACACACAGTATCACTAAGCATCCCTGAATTCTTGTATCAAATCTAAATTCCCCAAATACCCAGTTAAACCTGAACACACACACACACACACACACACACACACACACACACACACGCCTAGACGACCAACCACATACCCAGACCTTCAGACTCATGCCATGAATCCCCAAACAAGCACTGAAACTTTAAAACACCTATTCAGACCTTCAAACACACACCTAGACTTCAACTACCCAATCGGGCTTACAAACCTGTACACCCACAAAACCAGACCTCCAGATCCATACCCAAACACGCAATTAGTCCTTCAACCACACTTAAGTTACAAAATCATATCCAGACCTGACGATACACACCATGACTCCCCAAATAATATTTTTTTTAAAGTCAATCTAAACCCCATCACGCAATCAGACCTCAGCTACGCAAATATGTTCTGCAAACACCCACACAAAACCTCACGTGCAAAATAACCCATCAAATACTCATTTAAACCTACAAACACACACCTAGCTTCCAAAACACGCATTCAAGTCTTCAACCACAAAGTTAGACTCACCAAGCATGGATGCAGACTGTCTAAGACATGTCTAGACTTCCCAAATAAACACCCACACTCCCCAAGCACCCACTAAAACACAGATACCCAACCAGACCTTCACAAACACAGCTGGGCTTGTCTAACACCCACTTAAACCTTCAAACATGTATTCATACCTTAAAATACACACCCGAACTCCCCAGATTATACATTAGACCATCAAACACACACTTAGACTACCAAATACATAAGCAGGTCTTCAAGCACGTACTATAATCCTCAAATACCCAATCAAGGCACCAATCACACTCTTGAACTTCAATCACACCTCATACCTTCAAACATACTTCTCAATCCCCTAACATCGAACCTGTCCTAAAAAACACAATTATACTCTGCAAACACCCACTCAAACTTTCAAGCAGACGCCTAGACTCCTCCAGCACGCAATCAGACCTTACAAGACTCCCCAGATACCTAATCAATCATTCAATCCTTCAAGCACACACCTAGACACCTTCAGACCTCAGAATGAACACCCAGGACTCCCCGAATACCTCCTCAATTCTTCAGGTACACACCTAGACACCTCCAGATATTACAATGGACACCAAGACTCCCCAAATATCTAATCAATACTTCAAGGCCACACCTAGACACCTCCAAACCTTACAATGAACACCAAGGCTCCCCAAATACCTCATCAATCCTTCAAGCACACACCTAAACACCTCCAGACCTTTCAATGAACACCAGGACTCTCCAAATACCTAATCAATCCTTCATTCACACACCTAGACACCTACAGACCTCACAATGAACACCCAGGACTCCCTGAATACCTCATCAATCCTTCAAGCATGCACCTAGACACCTCCAGACCTTACAATGAACACCAAGACTCCCCAAATACCTATTCCATCCTTCAAGCACAAACCTAGACACCTCCAGACCTTCGAATGAACACCAAGACTCCCCAAATACCTCATCAATTCTTCAAGTACACACCTAGACACCTCTAAACCTTACGATGAACACTATGACTCTCCAAATATGTCATCAATCCTTCAGGCACACACCTAGACACCTCCAGACCTTACAATGAACCCTAAGACTCCCCAGATACCGGATCAATCCATCAGGCACACACCTAGACTCCTCCAGACCTTCAACTGAACACCAAGACTCTTCAAATACCTCATCAATCCTTCAGGCAGACACCTACTGACCTTACACTGAACACCAAGACTCCCAAAAGCCTCATCAATCCTTCAAGCACAGACCTAGACACCTACGGACCTTACAATGAACACCAAGACACCCTGAATACCTAATCAATCCTTCAAGCACATACCTAGACACCTCCAGATCTTAGAATGAACACCAAGACTCCCCAAATACCTCATCAATCCTTCAAGCACATACGTAGACACCTCCAGACCTTACAGTGAACCCTAAGACTCCCCAGATACTTAATCAATCCTTCAAGCACACGCCTAGACTCCTCCAGACCTTACAACGAACACAAAGACTCCCCAAATACCTCATCAAACCTTCAGGTAAACACATAGACACCTCCAGGCCTTCAAATGAACACCAAGACTCGCCAAATACATCATCAATCCTTCAAGCACATACCTAGACACCTCCAGACTTTACAATGAACACCAAGACTCCCATTATACCTCATGAATCCCTCATCAATCCTTCAAGCACATACCTAGACTCCTCCAGAGTTTACAATGAACATCAAGACTCCCAGAATACCTAATCAGTCCTTCAAGCACTCACCTAGACACCTTCAGACCTTACAATGAACTCCAGGACACCCAAACACCTCAATAGTCATTCGGGTACACCCAAACACACCTCCCGACCTTACAATGAACACCAAGACTCACCAAATACCTCATCAATCCTACAAGCACACACCTAGACACCTCCAGACCTTACAATGAACACCAAGATGACCAAACGCCTCAATAGTCCTTCAGGTACATGCCTAAGAAACTCCAGGCTTTACAATGAAAACAAACACTACCCAAACACCTCAATAGTCCTTCAGGCACATGCATAGACACCGCCAGAACTTACAATGAACACCAAGATTCCCCAAATACCTAATCAATCTTTCAAGCACGTACCTAGACACCTCCAAACCTTACAATGAACACCAAGACTCCCCAAATACCTACTCAATCCTTCAAGCACGTACTTAGCCAACTCCAAACCTTACAAGAAACACCAAGACTCTCCAAATACCTACTCAATCCTTCAAGCACACACTTAGACACCTCTAGACCTTAAAATGAACACCAATACTCCCCAAATACCTCATCAAAACTCCACGCACGTCCCTACACACCTCCAGACCTCACAATGAACACCAATACTCCCCAAATACACCATGAATGCTACAAGCACACACCTAGACACCTCCAGACCTTACAATGAACACCAAGACTCCCCACATACCTCAATTTGTGTCCCAGGAGGATAGCTCAGAGGCAACGTGCTCGCCTTGGAAGCAAGATGACACGGAGCAACACGGGTTTGATCCCCAGGTCCGCGCTTAGAAACCTCTGGGTATTAAGCGCGTTATAAATAACCTATCATATCATATCAATAGTCCTTCAGGCACATGCCTACACACCTCCAGGCTTTACAATGAAAACAAAGACTCCCCAAACACCTCAATAGTCCTTCAAGCACATCTCTAGACACCTCCAGACCTTACAATGAACACCAAGACAAGACTCCCCAAACTCCCCTCCTTCAGTGCCTCAATGCCCCTGGGCTGCTTGCGTGCTATATAAATTTAAATAAATACATACCTAATCAATCCTTCAAGCACACACCTAGACACCTCTAGACCATACAATGAACACTGAGACTCCCCAAATACATACTCAGGCATTCAAGCACGTACCTAGACACCCCCAGACTTTACAATGAACAACGGGACTCCCCAAATACCTAATCAATCCTTCAAGCAGAAATCTAGACACCTCCAGACCTTACAACGAACACCAAGGCTCCCCAAATACCTAATTAATCCTTCAGGCACACACCTAGACACCCCCAGACCTTACAATGAACACCAAGACTCCCCAAATACCTCATCAATCCTTCAAGCACACACCTAGACTCCTCCAGACATTCACATGAACACCAAGACTCCCAAATGCCTCATCAATACTTCATGCACAGACCTAGACGCTTCCAAACATTTAAATGAACACCAAGGCTCCCCAAATACCTAATTAATCCTTCATGCGCACACCTAGACACCCCCAGACCTTCCAATGACCACAACGACTCCGCAAATACCTCACCAATCCTTCAGGTACACACGTAGACACCTCCAGACCTTCAAATGAACACCAAGACTCGCCAAATGCCTCATCAATCCTTCAGGTACACACGTAGACACCTCCAGACCTTCAAATGAACACCAAGACTCGCCAAATACCTCATCAATCCTTCAAGCACAAACCTAGACACCTCCAGACCTACCAATGAACACAAAGTCTCCCCAAATACCCAATCGTTCATGCAGGCACGTACCTAGACACCTCCAGACCTTACAATGAATAACAGGACTCTCCAAATACCTAATCAATCATTTAAGCACGTACCTAGACACCCCCAGACCTTACACTGAACACCAAGACTCCCCAAATACCTTGTCAATCCTTCAAGCACACACCTAGACACCTCCAAACCATACAATGAACACTGAGACTGCCCAAATACCCAATCAGTCATTCAGGCACGTACCTAGACACATCCAGACCTACCAATGAACACAGAGACTCCCCAAATACCTAATCAATCCTTCAAGCACACACCTAGACACCTCCAAACGATACAATGAGCACTGAGACTCCCCAAATACCCAATCGGTCATTCAGGCACGTACCTAGACACCTCCAGACCTTACAATGAATAACAGGACTCTCCAAATACCTAATCAAGCATTTAAGCACGTACCTAGACACCCCCAGACCTTACACTGAACACCAAGACTCCCCAAATACCTTGTCAATCCTTCAAGCACACACCTAGACACCTCCAGACCTTCCAATGAACACAAAGACTTCCCAAATACCTAATCAATCCTATCCTTCAAGCACACACCTAGACACCTCCAAACCATACAATGAACACTGAGACTCCCCAAATACCCAATCAGTCATTCAGACACGTACCTAGACACCACCAGACCTTCAGATGAACACCAAGACTCCCCAAATTCCCAATAAATCCTTCAAGCACAAACATAGACACCTCCAGACCACCCGATGAACACCAAGACTCCCCAAATACCTCATCAATCCTTCAAGCATGCACCTCGACACCTCCAGACCTTCCAATGAACACCAAGACTCCCCAAATACCTAATCAATCCTTCAAGCACACACCTAGACACCTCCAGACCTTACAATGAACACCAAGACTCTCCAAATACCTCCTCAATCCTTCAAGCACACACCTAGACTCCTCCAGACCTTACAATGAACACCAAGACTCCCCAAATACCTCGTCAATCCTTCAAGCACGTACCTAGAAACCTCCAGACCTACCAATGAACACAAAGACTCCCCAAATACCTACTCAGTCCTTCAAGCACTCACCTAGACACCTCCCGACCTTCAAATGAACACCAAGTCTCCCGAAGCAACTTGACAGTCCTTCAAACACACACCTATATTTCTAAAATACCCATCCGTGCCTTAACAAAATACCCAAACACCCCAATACACACTGACACCTTCAAGCATACAGGCAGTCTCCCCAAATACCTACTCAGATCTTCAAACATAAACTGATCCCCAATACCAACCAAAATCCACAGAACACATTAATCCCAACAATACAAACAAATCCCCAAACACAAGCATACACCCACCAAATACCCACCATCACTTTTAAACAGAAAGAGCACACATCCGCACCCCCCCACCCCCACACACGCACCTGAATACATCTCTGTAATCAACAGAGTACAAGAACAGAGATAATTCCAATCAACAAAGCACACAGACACTCAACATGTAAAACCCCCACACTCCTATTCCTATCACACTCAGCACTGTGTAGCTGCTGGAAGGAGGTGTATAGAGTGTACAAGCAACCGCCATAACATGAGCACACAAATGCACAGAGACAACACAAATTGGTTGAGTGGCTGCATGCAGAAACGCAACTAACACATACAACTCCCAAATACACATGCAACGCAAACACGCCCAGACTCCCCGCCAAATACTTGACTCCCCAGTACAAAGCACACACAAACAACACACAAATATACATGCAGACATGCAAGCATACACTTGCCCCATACACTTATATGGTTCTAAGTGAGAGTAAGCACTCAAACACAGGCCCCAAAACACACGAGGACACACATGCGTAGGCCCATCAAACAGATTCAGACTCCAAACCCACATGCACAAAATCTCCAACACACACAGACACCCACATACGTACAGATACCCACACGAATCCCCAAGCACACAAAGCAGTTTCAAACACCACACACATATGTGCAGACACAAAACACACAAAGAGCAAAACATACAGAGCCCCCGAACCACACCTAAATGTAAACCAACACACATATCTAGCATACACTCAGAGGGATGCCTATCAACGCCCACATTCTCTCTCCCAGACACAGGAAAATTACAGGTTCAAAAACACACATACATGTCCAAACACACACATATTACCTCCTAAAAGTACACACACTGCCCCTTATTAAGACGCTCATAATTTGAGTAACAGAAACATTCCAACACAGATAACACGAGTGTGCAGCCACACACTCTAGCTGCACGCCCATTACACAAACATTGGCAAAACAAAGAAGAATTGCCAAATATACACCATAATGCAGAAAATCGCACAGAAACACAGGCAGAGTCCTCTCTCTCACGCACGCACGCGCACACACGCACGTCCTCGCAGCCGGCGGTGAACGTGACCCACAGAGAGACATTCAAACACTTCCCCGACGTCGCCCTCACAGAGACACCGCATTCCCACCCCTGCACTGTCAGAGGGCGAAAGGGCCAGAAAGAGACCCCCAGCTAACGTCGCCCCTCTCCTCCCTGTCACCAATGCCCCCCCTCTCGCTACCCTTTCCCTCTCCAGGCCCCCACTCCTTCGCACCTCTCCTACTCCATGGCCCCTCCTCTACCCCTCTTCGCCGGTTCTGATCTTCGCGCCCTTTCTATCCCCCCCTCTCAGTCACGTTCCCTGTGAAATCGTCCCCTGCATCCACCCTCTTACCGTGTCCGAGTCACCGTCCCCTCGCCCTCTTCCCCTCCCCGTGCGCTCTTCTCCACACCCCTTAGCTCTCCCCCCTCCCCTACCCCTATACCCTTTCCCACCCCACGCCTTTGAACGCTTCTTTTCTTCGCATCTCTTAGCCTCCAACATGGCAGTTAGGAATGACCTGCCCTGGGTGCTTAAAGATACACCCTGAACCCACTGCCCGCTGAGGGGGGGCAATACATGATACCAATGGCATTCAACTGCCCCCTGGCATCCCGATGACTTCTGCCCATTGAGGGCCCACAGCATCCATCCAACAAAATATCATTGGCTCTACTGCCCACTGGGAGCCCAATGGTCCATAAATGACTCCACTGCCCAGTGAGAGCCCAATGGCCCATCAAGGACTCTACTGCCCACTGAGAGCCCAATGGCCCATCAATGACCCTACTGCCCACTGAGAGCCCAATGGCCCATCAAGGACTCTACTGCCCACTGAGAGCCCAATGGCCCATCAATGACCCTACTGCCCACTGAGAGCCCAATGGCCCATCAAGGACTCTAATGGACACTGAGGGCCCAATGGTCCATAAATGACTCTACTGCCCACTGAGAGCCCAATGGCCCATCAATGACCCTACTGCCCACTTGGGAGTCATGACAGATCCAATAAACAGTATACCATTAACTCTACTACCCATTGTTTAGATGTAATAAACGATATGTGCATATGGCTACTGCCCACTGGGAGCTGCAGGGACTCATCATTCAATAACCCACTGACTGTGGCACCCATTGTAGGGACCCAAATAGTGATACATCAATGACTCTACTGTCCATTGGAGAGCCCAAAGGGACCTGTCAAATGATGCGCCATTGACTATACAGTCCACTGTGAAGACCCAAAAAATGATACAACGATGGCCCTACTGTCTACTGGAGAGCCCACAGGGCCCGTCAAACGATCAGCCATTGATTAAACCGTCTATTGTGGAGACCCAAATAACGATACATTGATGACCCTACTGTCCACTGGAGAGCCTACAGGGCCCGTCAAACGATGAGCCATTAATTAAACCGTCTATTGTGGAGACCCAAAAAATGATACAACGATGACCCTACTGTCCACCGGAGAGCCCACAAGGCCTGTCAAACGATGAGCCATTGACTATACCGACCATTGTGGAGACCCAAATAATGATACATTGATTAATGTATTGCTTGCATATTTAAGAGCCCAGAGGAATCCATCAAGGAGAATATCATTGGCTCTACTGCCTTTGGGCAGGATTCAATATATGATGTACTATTTATTCTTCTGCCCATTGGGAAACTGGCAGGATGCCACTAAAGGATTGATTTGTGAATACTATCCATTGGGAGACCACAATAGCCTATTAAATAATGACTCTACTAGCCATTAAAAGAACCCCGAAAAAGGGATACATAACTCTACTGTCCCTTGGAGATCCGATGGGGTAGGGCTGGAATAATTGTTAAACAATTGATTGATGACTCAATGACCCATTGGTTGGCCACAGGGGCATCAATGAACAATATACTGCGCATTCCGTGGGCGCACCTGGACCCAATTAACGATAAATCATGAATTCCACTGGCCACTTGGCCCAATAAACAGCACATTATCGCTTTCACTGGATATTACTTGGGGACATGGCACTCAATATTGATGGAGAACCCATTCTCTAGCCCATTGTGGGCCCATGTGGATTCAAGTTAAAGTTGCTCGCCATAGTGACTACTGTACTCCTAGTCCATAGTCCCCTTCCCTCCATACTCATAATGCATTACCGACTGCAAATTCCACATCCATGGTCGTACTGCCCATGTGTGGAGCCCACGGGAACCAAAATAAATCATACTTTGACGACTCTTCTGCCCACTAGGGTGGCAAACATAGATTGAATAAATCAAATTCCATTGAGGCAACAATCTATTGTGGCAATCGACCATATCCAATCAGCAACATATGACTTGCTCTAATACGGGGGTGGGGTGGGGGGAGGGGATGCAGCAGGGACCCATAAGCAAAGCATCTTCTCTATTAAGAAATAATGGGCCGACAATCCAGTGCACATACCAAGATCCTGCAGAACAAAAATCAAAACATTCAAAGGGATGTTACCGACAGCGGAAGCCAACAAGGACCAATAAACAATAGACTGACAACTCTATGCCCCTGGCCTACGCTACCTCAGACCAATACGCAACAGATCAACAACTCTACTCTCCCGGTGTTAGACAACAAGGACCAATAAACAATAGACCGACAACTCTATGGCCCTGGCCTACGTTACCTGAGACCAATATGCAACAGATCAACAACTCCACTCTCCCGGTGTTAGACAACAAAGACCAATAAACAATAGACTGACAACTCTATGGCCCTGGCCTATGCTACCTCAGACCAATACGCAACAGATCAACAACTCTACTCTCCCGGTGTTAGCCAACAGAGACCAATAAACAACAGACCGACAACTCTATGCCCCTGGCCTATGCTACCTCAGACCAATATGCAACAGAGCAACACCTGTACTCTCCCGGTGTTAGCCAACAAGGACCAATAAACAATAGACTGACAACTCTATGGCCCTGGCCTATGCTACCTCAGGCCAATACGCAACAGATCAACAACTCTACTCTCCCGGTGTTAGCCAACAGAGACCAATAAACAACAGACCGACAACTCTATGCCCCTGGCCTATGCTTCGTGAGACTAATATGCAACAGATCAACACCTGTACTCTCCCGGTGTTAGCCAACAGAGACAAATAAACAATAGACTGACAACTCTATGGCCGTGGCCTATGCTACCTCAGACCAATACGCAACAGATCAACAACTCTACTCTCCCGGTGTTAGACAACAAAGACCAATAAACAATAGACTGACAACTCTATGGCCCTGGCCTATGCTACCTCAGACCAATATGCAACAGAGCAACACCTGTACTCTCCCGGTGTTAGCCAACAAGGACCAATAAACAATAGACTGACAACTCTATGGCCCTGGCCTACGCTACCTGAGACCAATACGCAACAGATCAACAACTCTACTCTCCCGGTATTAGCCAACAGAGACGAATAAAGAATAGACCGACAACTCTATGGCCTGGCTTATGCTACCTGAGACCAATATGCAACAGATCAACAACTCTACTCTCCCGGTGTTAGCCAACAGAGACCAATAAACAACAGACCGACAACTCTATGCCCCTGGCCTATGCTTCGTGAGACTAATATGCAACAGATCAACAACTCTACTCTTCCGGTATTAGCCAACAAGGACCACTAAACAATAGACTGACAACTCTATGGCCCTGGCCTATGCTACCTCAGACCAATATGCAACAGATCAACAACTCTACTCTCCCGGTGTTAGACAACAAAGACCAATAAACAATAGACTGACAACTCTATGGCCCTGGCCTATGCTACCTGAGACCAATACGCAACAGATCAACAACTCTACTCTCCCGGTGTTAGCCAACAGAGACCAATAAACAACAGACCAACAACTCTATGGCCCTTGCATTAGCTCACGGCGTGCAATTAATTCTAGGTGAACCGGTCCTCTGCCCACGGTGATAGCCCACAGGGCCCAATGCGTGACAGAGTGAGAACTCTACTGCCCCTTGGGAAGCCTGCGGGACCCACTAATGATAGGCGGCTCTGCTGCCCGCTGGGGCTGTTAGTGGTGACATGGCACTACACCACACCGGTCCTTTTTCTAGATGGCCAATGTCAGAGGGTGCACCTTTATAAAAGGCCCTGAGAGATGCCCATAGCACAGCCTGAGAAAGCCTTTCTCGGGATTCAAGAGTCCCAGCATCTCCGAGATGTGATTATCCCCCTGCACTGCCCCCCCTAACCCCCACGACCGACAGAAAGCTTGGCCAATGCAGGTGTGTGTGTTAACACTATGTCAAGATGTGTAAACTGCGTGCACATTAGAGGTGGGTGGGCGACCTTTCTAAGTGGTAGCTCAGCTAGTTGGGCTTTAAGCATTGCAGCCCCATTCCCCCCCAGCCAACCCTGCTGAGGTGCCAGCACACCCTCGCCCACCCATCCCGGCCCCCCTACCCATGCCCCTACTCTGCGGCCACCCATGCCTGCTGGGTGCGCTCTCTGCCAGCTCTGATGCCCCCCACCCTCGGTTGCTGCTGCTGCCACCTCACAGCCCTGCTGAGGTGCCAGTACACCCTCGCCCACTCATGCCGGCCCCCCTACCCATACCCCTACTCTGGGGCCCCCCATCCCTGCTGGGTGCGCTCTCTGCCAGCTCTGATGCCCCCACCCTCGGTTGCTGCTGCTGCCACCTCACAGCCCTGCTGAGGTGTCAGTACACCTATGCCGGGGCCCCACTCCACCATGGCACAATCCCCGTTGGGGCGCCACCAACTCTGCGGCCACCCAGCCCTGCCCGGGGCTCATTTTGCTCTGCCAGCTCTGATGGAGTGCCCCCACTACGCCGCTGCCACCCCAGCCCTGCCGCGTCTCATGCATGCCCACACAAGCCATTCATCACACCCCACCCTGTTTAGCCTCCATTCAGCCGTTTGGGGGGGGGCATTCGTGCCCTCCTCAGACCTGCTGATGTGCTAGGGGACCCCTGCGCCCCAGAGTGCCGTGTATTCACCCTGCCCAGGGCTACTCACGAAACGGCCCCACTGCGAGCGGAAGGGGGGCTGTTATGTGAAACTTCGGAAAGAGTCCGGGGCGAACTTGCCCATCGCCTGCCAGGCAAGCAGCGGGGCGATGGCTGGGCAGCAGGTGCGACGAGAGCTAGGGGCAGGGCCCAGGCAGGGTGCCAGGGGGCTTTTGCTCACACGTAGGAGATGGCAGGTTTGTGTTCATAGTGAAAGCTCTTCCAAACGAGCGCGGACTCGCTCCCCCACCCCTCTGTGGCCTCTACTGGTGCCCTAGGGATAATGGGCACCCTCCCCCAGCGGGGAAGTGGGCAGAGGTGGCTGGCTACTGTGGGGCAGTGGGAACTGTTCTCGCCCCAAGCCCACACGTGCAATGGATCACTCTTACGTGGGGCGAGGTGGGCAGCGGCAGGGTGGCGTTGGGCGGTGAAAAGACCCCACCTGAAGGGAGACTACGCCCCGCTCCCACTCTCTACCACCAGGAAAAGGTCGTATTTGCATTCCCCCAAAACTGCCTTTACCTGTAACACAAACCAACCGGCCTTTCTCGACGGGTCTCGGCAGTGCCTTCTTCCCATGGCACTGGTCAACCTTCCTCCATCAGTGCAGAAGACTTTGATCTTTTGCTGGAAGCCTCTTCCTAGAATGTTGGTCAACGTGCCTCCTCCTAGGGACAATTTGGGTGAGTTGGTAAACGCCTCTTCCATAAGCGTTGGCCCAATCTTCCTCCTCCGTTGGCTAGGAGTTGAATGGTTGGGTAAGAGCCTCTTGTAGAGCGTTGGAGAACCCTCCTTTCCGTGAGCAAGAGTTGGATCTGTTGGAAAAGGGTCTTTCACGGGGAGCTGTAGGGATGAGAATTGGGCCTCTTCGTACAGAGTTGGGCAACCTCCTTCCGTCGATGGGCAAGAGTTGGCTCTGTTGCAAAAAGCCTCTTGGTTGAGCTTTGGCCAACCTCCCTCCTCTGGTGGGTGGGTGGATGGAGCTGTGGGCAACGAGCGCTGGGCAGCCTGCGTCCCCCCCCATGAGCTCTCCCAGTGAGGACCTCTTCCAGAAGTACTGGCTGGCAAGGGGGCATTGTGCCCAAAAAGTTGCCAAGTGGTGGAAGTCTTCCTTGTCGCAGAACCGGCGCCCTCCTCAAGCATAGTCTTGGGTTGGCCAGTGGCTTGGGTGGAAGCGAGTGGGGGGCTGGCGGACCCCCAGAGATGGCTGGAGCAGGCCCACCAGTTCCACCTCCCTGGACCCTACTGAATGGACTCTGGTCTTGTGCCCCGGCACAACTGCGAGCAAAACCTCCCATTTCAGGGCTTTGGGTCCCGGGGCCGCCCCCTAAAATATCCCATGAGCTCCCCTCCTTTGCAAGGCCCCCCTGCCCGCCCCCGCCAGCACCTCCCACCCTTCTTTCCCCCCTATTTAGCTGCTCAGTTTGTGGTCCGTCCGCGGCCTGCTGGACAATGCCCCTTCTGCACAGCTGTGCCCGGGCGGGCGGGCAGGGGAGGGGGCACAGGGCGGCCCGGGCTTGCCTCTGATGCAGGGGCATTCACGACGCCCCCCATCAAGGCATTGTGTGTGTGATTAGTTCCCCCCAGCCTCCCCCCCCCCGCTCCCGCCCACTGGGAGCTGGGAAGATACGGCTCCATTGCCGGGACAAGCCAGGAGTTAAGAGTTCAGAAGTGACAGTGCCGTGACCCCCCCCACCCCCCCGCTCCCAGCCCCCAACACACACACACACCGGACATCTGTGATCGCTGCCTGGGGGGAGGGAGGGTCTCATATCATAGAACCAGGGAGCGAGAAGGAAGAGGATCTGTGGGGAGATATTACCTGGCTCCGAGGAGAGGCGGGAGAGCCACTTAAACGGGGAGGGGGGGGGGGGGTGCGGAGGTGGGGACACTGTCCCCGCCGACTAACGGGCCCTGTTATAAGAACACTTTTGCAAAGGAGCATCTCCCCATGATCTCTCCCCCTGTGCACCACTGATGGGAACATCTCCCTCTCTCTGCAGCCCCTGAATGCAGCATCTCTCTGCCACCTCATGATCTCCCTCTCTCTGCAGCCCATAATGCAGCATCTCTCTGCCACCCCATGATCTCCCTCTCTCTGCAGCCCCTGAATGCAGCATCTCTCTGCCACCCCATAATCTCCCTCTCTCTGCAGCCCATAATGCAGCATCTCTCCGCCACCCCATGATCTCCCTCTCTCTGCAGCCCATAAGGCAGCATCTCTCCGCCACCCCATGATCTCCATCTCTCTGCAGCCCGTGAAGGCCGCATCTCTCTGCCACCCCTTGATCTCCCTCTCTCTGCAGCCCCTGAAGGCAGCATCTCACTGCCAACCCATGATCTCCCTCGCTCTGCAGCCCAAAAGGCAGCATCTCTCCGCCACCCCATGATCTCCCTCTCTCTGCAACCCATAAGGCAGCATCTCTCTGTCACCCCATGATCTCCCTCGCTCTGCAGCCCCTGAAGGCAGCATCTCTCCGCCACCCCATGATCTCCCTCTCTCTGCAGCCCATAAGGCAGCATCTCTCCGCCACCCCATGATCTCCATCTCTCTGCAGCCCGTGAAGGCCGCATCTCTCTGCCACCCCTTGATCTCCCTCTCTCTGTAGCCCCTGAAGGCAGCATCTCACTGCCAACCCATGATCTCCCTCGCTCTGCAGCCCAAAAGGCAGCATCTCTCCGCCACCCCATGATCTCCCTCTCCCTGCAACCCATAAGGCAGCATCTCTCTGTCACCCCATGATCTCCCTCGCTCTGCAGCCCCTGAAGGCAGCATCTCTCTGCCACCCCATGATCTCCCTCTCTCTGCAGCCCCTGAAGGCAGCATCTCTGCCACCCCATGATCTCCCTCTCTCTGCAGCCCATAAGGCAGCATCTCTCTGACACCTCATGATCTCCCTCCCCCTGCAGCCCATAAAGCAGCATCTCTCTGCCACCCCATGATCTCCCTCCCTCTGCAGACCCTGAAGGCAGCATCTCTCTGCTACCCCATGATCTCCCTCCCTCTGCAGCCCCTGAAGGCAGCATCTCTCCACAGCCTCATGATCTCCCTCCCTCTGCAGCCCCTGAAGGCAGCATCTCTCTGACACCTCATGATCTCCCTCCCTCTGCAGCCCATAAGGCAGCATCTCTCTGACACCTCGTGATCTCCCTCCCTCTGCAGCCCCTGAAGGCAGCATCTCTCCACAGCCTCATGATCTCCCTCTCTCTGCATCCCTGAAGGCAGCATCTCTCTGCCGCCTCATGATCTCCCTCCCTCTGCAGCCCCTGAAGGCAGCATCTCTCTGCCGCCTCATGATCTCCCTCCCTCTGCAGCCCCTGAAGGCGGCATCTCTCTGACACCTCATGATCTCCCTCCCTCTGCAGCCCCTGAAGGCAGCATCTCTCTGACACCTCATGATCTCCCTCCCTCTGCAGCCCCTGAAGGCAGCATCTCTCTGCCGCCTCATGATCTCCCTCCCTCTGCAGCCCCTGAAGGCGGCATCTCTCTGACACCTCATGATCTCCCTCCCTCTGCAGCCCCTGAAGGCAGCATCTCTCCACAGCCTCATGATCTCCCTCCCTCTGCAGCCCCTGAAGGCGGTACCTCTTAAGGATGCGTCTCAGTCTCGTGCCTACTGGAGGCGTCCCAATGCCCCCTGAGAAGGGTAGCGCTTGCGGAATCGGGGGCACTTGCGGCAAAGAAAATGAGTCCAGTCCCTCGAGCCTATTCTGGCGGATTGTAGTGGTAACTGGAGGTGAGCAGGGAATGGCCCGTGCAGTGGAGGGAGCAGAAAGCCTGTACCCCGAGAGGACGGCGAGAGAAGCACAGTGCAAGTGACTGGGGGCTGCGCGCCCTGGGCCTCATTCCTGCATCCTGATGAGGACTGGGCGGGTCCTCGGGGGATCACACGAGTCTTCTGGCTTCAGGGGGGAGCTGGGGGGCACTTTACTGTGATGCCCGCCAACTCTCTCCACTAACACATGCTGGACTGCAGAGGGGCGCGAGGGGCGGGGGGGGGGGGGGGGGTCACGGGGGGGCTGTCTACTGTGTACATTTGTCTTTTCTTTTTTTCCTCTTCATATATGTTGCTACATTGTGAAAATCCATGATTTGCCTACAACACAAATAAAGACATTTTAAAAAAAGTTTTTAAAAAAAAGATATGAGAAACTATTTCCACGGAGACCCCCCCCCCGCCCCTCCTAAACAACACCACACCCTGTCATGAGACTAGCTATCTTCCGGCCTTGCCCCCGCCCACCCCCACCCGCCCCCGGCCCACCCCCGGCCTTGCCCCCGGCCCACCCCCGCCCCACCCCCGGCCCACCCCCGCCCCACCCCCGGCCCACCCCCGGCCACCCCCGGCCACCCCCGGCCCACCCACGCCCCACCTTTAGTAAACATTCAAATACAGTGGACTCATTAGTGATGGGTAAGATGGGCCTCCCTTCAGGTAGCAGGGACTTGGTATAAGATGGGCCTCTCTGAAGGTGGCAGGGAGTGGGATAAGATGGGCATCTCTGCAGGTGGCAGGGACTGGGGATACGATGGGTCTCTCTGCAGGTGGCAGGGACTGGGGATACGATGGGTCTCTCTGCAGGTGGCAGGGACTGGGGATAAGATGGGCCTCTCTGAAGGTGGCAGGGAGTGGGATAAGATGGGCCACTCTACAGGTAGCAGGGACTGGGGATAAGATGGGCCCCTCTGAAGGTAGCAGGGAGTGGGATAAGATGGGCCTCTCTGCAGGTGGCAGGGACTGGGGATACGATGGGTCTCTCTGCAGGTGGCAGGGACTGGGGATACGATGGGTCTCTCTGCAGGTGGCAGGGACTGGGGATAAGATGGGCCTCTCTGAAGGTGGCAGGGAGTGGGATAAGATGGGCCACTCTACAGGTAGCAGGGACTGGGGATAAGATGGGCCCCTCTGAAGGTGGCAGGGAGTGGGATAAGATGGGCCACTCTACAGGTAGCAGGGACTTGGTATAAGATGGGCCTCTCTGCAGGTGGCAGGGACTGGGGATACGATGGGTCTCTCTGCAGGTGGCAGGGACTGGGGATACGATGGGTCTCTCTGCAGGTGGCAGGGACTGGGGATAAGATGGGCCTCTTTGAAGGTGGCAGGGAGTGGGATAAAATGGGCCACTCTACAGGTAGCAGGGACTGGGGATAAGATGGGCCCCTCTGAAGGTGGCAGGGAGTGGGATAAGATGGGCCACTCTACAGGTAGCAGGGACTTGGTATAAGATGGGCCTCTCTGCAGGTGGCAGGGACTGGGGATACGATGGGTCTCTCTGCAGGTGGCAGGGACTGGGGATACGATGGGTCTCTCTGCAGGTGGCAGGGACTGGGGATAAGATGGGCCTCTCTGAAGGTGGCAGGGAGTGGGATAAGATGGGCCACTCTACAGGTAGCAGGGACTGGGGATAAGATGGGCCCCTCTGAAGGTGGCAGGGAGTGGGATAAGATGGGCCACTCTACAGGTAGCAGGGACTGGGGATAAGATGGGCCCCTCTGAAGGTGGCAGGGAGTGGGATAAGATGGGCCTCTCTGCAGGTGGCAGGGACTGGGGATAAGATGGGCCTCTCTGCAGGTGGCAGGGACTGGGGATAAGATGGGCCCCTCTGAAGGTGGCAGGGAGTGGGATAAGATGGGCCACTCTACAGGTAGCAGGGACTTGGTATAAGATGGGCCTCTCTGCAGGTGGCAGGGACTGGGGATAAGATGGGCCTCTCTGCAGGTGTCAAGGACTGGGGTAATATGGGCCTCCATGCAGGTGGCAGGGACTGGGGATAAGATGGGCCCCTCTGAAGGTGGCAGGGAGTGGGATAAGATGGGCCACTCTACAGGTAGCAGGGACTTGGTATAAGATGGGCCTCTCTGCAGGTGGCAGGGACTGGGGATAAGATGGGCCTCTCTGCAGGTGTCAGGGACTGGGGTAATTTTGGCCTCCATGCAGGTGGCAGGGACTGGGGATAAGATGGGCCCCTCTGAAGGTGGCAGGGAGTGGGATAAGATGGGCCACTCTACAGGTAGCAGGGACTTGGTATAAGATGGGCCTCTCTGCAGGTGGCAGGGACTGGGGATAAGATGGGCCTCTCTGCAAGTGTCAGGGACTGGGGTAATATGGGCCTCCATGCAGGTGGCAGGGACTGGGGATAAGATGGGCCCCTCTGAAGGTGGCAGGGAGTGGGATAATATGGGCCACTCTACAGGTAGCAGGGACTTGGTATAAGATGGGCCTCTCTGCAGGTGGCAGGGACTGGGGATAAGATGGGCCTCTCTGCAGGTGTCAGGGACTGGGGTAATATGGGCCTCCATGCAGGTGGCAGGGACTGGGGATAAGATGGGCCCCTCTGAAGGTGGCAGGGAGTGGGATAAGATGGGCCACTCTACAGGTAGCAGGGACTTGGTATAAGATGGGCCTCTCTGCAGGTGGCAGGGACTGGGGATAAGATGGGCCTCTCTGCAGGTGTCAGGGACTGGGGTAATATGGGCCTCCATGCAGGTGGCAGGGACTGGGGATAAGATGGGCCCCTCTGAAGGTGGCAGGGAGTGGGATAAGATGGGCCACTCTACAGGTAGCAGGGACTTGGTATAAGATGGGCCTCTCTGCAGGTGCCAGGGACTGGGGATAAGATGGGCCTCTCTGCAGGTGTCAGGGACTGGGGTAATATGGGACTCCATGCAGGTGGCAGGGACTGGGGATAAGATGGGCCCCTCTGAAGGTGGCAGGGAGTGGGATAAGATGGGCCATTCTACAGGTAGCAGGGACTTGGTATAAGATGGGCCTCTCTGCAGGTGGCAGGGACTGGGGATAAGATGGGCCTCTCTGCAGGTGTCAGGGACTGGGGTAATATGGGCCTCCATGCAGGTGGCAGGGACTGGGGATAAGATGGGCCCCTCTGAAGGTGGCAGGGATTGGGATAAGATGGGCCACTCTACAGGTAGCAGGGACTTGGTATAAGATGGGCCACTCTGCAGGTGGCAGGGACTGGGGATAAGATGGGCCTCTCTGCAGGTGTCAGGGACTGGGGTAATATGGGCCTCCATGCAGGTGGCAGGGACTGGGGATAAGATGGGCCCCTCTGAAGGTGGCAGGGAGTGGGATAAGATGGGCCACTCTACAGGTAGCAGGGACTTGGTGTAAAATGGGCCTCTCTGCAGGTGTCAGGGACTGGGGATAAGATGGGCCTCTCTGCAGGTGTCAGGGGCTGGGGTAATATGGGCCTCCATGCAGGTGGCAGGGACTGGGGATAAGATGGGCCCCTCTGAAGGTGGCAGGGAGTGGGATAAGATGGGCCACTCTACAGGTAGCAGGGACTTGGTATAAGATGGGCCTCTCTGCAGGTGGCAGGGACTGGGGATAAGATGGGCCTCTCTGCAGGTGTCAGGGACTGGGGTAATATGGGCCTCCATGCAGGTGGCAGGGACTGGGGTAATATGGGCCTCCATGCAGGTGGCAGGGACTGGGGATAAGATGGGCCCCTCTGAAGGTGGCAGGGAGTGGGATAAGATGGGCCACTCTACAGGTAGCAGGGACTTGGTATAAGATGGGCCTCTCTGCAGGTGCCAGGGACTGGGGATAAGATGGGCCTCTCTGCAGGTGTCAGGGACTGGGGTAATATGGGACTCCATGCAGGTGGCAGGGACTGGGGATAAGATGGGCCCCTCTGAAGGTGGCAGGGAGTGGGATAAGATGGGCCATTCTACAGGTAGCAGGGACTTGGTATAAGATGGGCCTCTCTGCAGGTGGCAGGGACTGGGGATAAGATGGGCCTCTCTGCAGGTGTCAGGGACTGGGGTAATATGGGCCTCCATGCAGGTGGCAGGGACTGGGGATAAGATGGGCCCCTCTGAAGGTGGCAGGGATTGGGATAAGATGGGCCACTCTACAGGTAGCAGGGACTTGGTATAAGATGGGCCACTCTGCAGGTGGCAGGGACTGGGGATAAGATGGGCCTCTCTGCAGGTGTCAGGGACTGGGGTAATATGGGCCTCCATGCAGGTGGCAGGGACTGGGGATAAGATGGGCCCCTCTGAAGGTGGCAGGGAGTGGGATAAGATGGGCCACTCTACAGGTAGCAGGGACTTGGTGTAAAATGGGCCTCTCTGCAGGTGTCAGGGACTGGGGATAAGATGGGCCTCTCTGCAGGTGTCAGGGGCTGGGGTAATATGGGCCTCCATGCAGGTGGCAGGGACTGGGGATAAGATGGGCCCCTCTGAAGGTGGCAGGGAGTGGGATAAGATGGGCCACTCTACAGGTAGCAGGGACTTGGTATAAGATGGGCCTCTCTGCAGGTGGCAGGGACTGGGGATAAGATGGGCCTCTCTGCAGGTGTCAGGGACTGGGGTAATATGGGCCTCCATGCAGGTGGCAGGGACTGGGGATAAGATGGGCCCCTCTGAAGGTGGCAGGGAGTGGGATAAGATGGGCCACTCTACAGGTAGCAGGGACTTGGTATAAGATGGGCCTCTCTGCAGGTGGCAGGGACTGGGGATAAGATGGGCCTCTCTGCAGGTGTCAGGGACTGGGGTAATATGGGCCTCCATGCAGGTGGCAGGGACTGGGGATAAAATGGGCCTGTCCACAGGTGGCAGGGACTGTGGGTAAGATGGGCCTGCCCGCTGGTGGCAGGGACTGTGGGTAAGGTGGGCCTGCCCGCAGGTGGCAGGGACTGTGGGTAGGTGGCAGGGACTGTGGGTAAGATGGGCCTGCCCACAGGTGGCAGGGACTGTGGGTAAGATGGGCCTGTCCGCAGGTGGCAGGGACTGTGGGTAGGTGGCAGGGACTGTGGGTAAGATGCAGGAGCAGTAGAGTGCCAGAGATCGTGATGGGCCTGCCCACAGGTGGCAGGGACTGTGAGTAAGATGGGCCTGCCCTCAGGTGGCAGGGACTGTGGGTAAGGCGCAAGTGTAAGGTGCAGGTGCAGTAGAGTGCATCAGGGACTCTGGGTAAGGTGCGGATGCAGTATAGTGCAGCAGGGGCTGTGGGTGAGGTGCAGATGCAGTAGAGTGCAGCGGGGCTGTGGGTAAGGTGCAGATGCAGTAGAGTGCCGCAGGGACTGTGGGTAAGGTTCTGATGCAGTAGAGTGCAGCAGGAGCTGTGGGTAAGGTGCAGATGCAGTAGAGTGCAGCAGGGACTGTGGGTAAGGTGCAGATGCAGTAGAGTGCAGCAGGAGCTGTGGGTAAGGTGCAGATGCAGTAGAGTGCAGCAGGGACTGTGGGTAAGGTGCAGATGCAGTAGAGTGCAGCAGGGACTGTGGGTAAGGTTCTGATGCAGTAGAGTGCAGCAGGAGCTGTAGGTAAGGTGCAGATGCAGTAGAGTGCAGCAGGGACTGTGGGTAAAGTGCAGATGCAGTAGAGTGCCGCAGGGACTGTGGGTAAGGTTCTGATGCAGTAGAGTGCAGCAGGAGCTGTGGGTAAGGTGCAGATGCAGTAGAGTGCAGCGGGGCTGTGGGTAAGGTGCAGATGCAGTAGAGTGCCGCAGGGACTGTGGGTAAGGTTCTGATGCAGTAGAGTGCAGCAGGAGCTGTGGGTAAGGTGCAGATGCAGTAGAGTGCAGCAGGGACTGTGGGTAAGGTGCAGATGAAGTAGAGTGCAGCAGGGGCTGTGGGTAAGGTGCAGATGCAGTAGAGTGCAGAAGAGATTGTGGGTAAGATGCAGATGCAGTAGGGTGCAGCAGGGACTGTGGGTAAGGTGCAGATGCAGGAGAGTGCAGCAGGGGCTGTGGGACTGTGGGTAAGATGCAGATGCAGTAGAGTGCAGAAGGGACTGTGGGTAAGATGCAGATGCAGTAGTGTGCAGCAGTGTCTGTGGGTAAGGTGCGGATGCAGGAGAGTGCATAGGGGCTGTGGGACTGTGGGTAAGATGCAGATGCAGTAGAGTGCAGCAGGGACTGTGGGTAAGATGCGGATGCAGTAGTGTGCAGCAGGGACTGTGGGTAAGGTGCAGATGCAGTAGAGTGCAGCAGGGAGGTGCAGATGCAGTAGAGTTCAGCAGGGACTGCGGGTAAGGTGCAAATACAGTAGAGTGCAACAGGGGCTACGGGTAAGGTGCAGATGCAGTAGAGTGCAGCAGGGACTGCGGGTAAGGTGCAGGTGCAGTAGACTGCAGCAGGGACTGTGGGTAAGGTGCAGATGCAGGAGAGTACAGCAGGGGCTGTGGGACTGTGGGTAAGATGCAGATGCAGTAGAGTGCAGAAGGGACTGTGGGTAAGATGCAGATGCAGTAGTGTGCAGCAGTGTCTGTGGGTAAGGTGTGGATGCAGTAGAGTGCAGCAGGGAGGTGCAGATGCAGTAGAGTTCAGCAGGGACTGCGGGTAAGGTGCAGATACAGTAGAGTGCAACAGGGGCTACGGGTAAGGTGCAGATGCAGTAGAGTGCAGCAGGGGCTGCGGGTAAGGTGCAGATGTAGTAGAGTGCAGCAGAGACTGTGGGTAAGATGCAGATGCAGTAGAGTGCAGCAGGGACTTGGGTAAGGTGCAGATGCAGGAGAGTGCAGCAGGGGCTGTGGGACTGTGGGGAAGATGCAGATGCAGTGGAGTGCAGCAAGGACTTTGGGGAAGATGCAGATGCAGTAGTGTGCAGCAGGGAATGTGGGCAAGGTGCAGATGCAGTAGAGTGCAGCAGGGACGTGCAGATGCAGTAGAGTTCAGCAGGTGCTGTGGGTAAGGTGCAGATGCAGTAGAGTGCAACAGGGGCTACGGGTAAGGTGCAGATGCAGTAGAGTGCAGCAGGGACTGTGGGTAAGATGCAGATGCAGTAGAGTGCAGCAGGGACTGTGGGTAAGATGCAGATGCAGTAGTGTGCAGCAGGGACTGTGGGCAAGGTGCAGATGCAGTAGAGTGCAGCAGGGACGTGCAGATGCAGTATAGTTCAGCAGGTGCTGCGGGTAAGGTGCAGATGCAGTAGAGTGCAACAGGGGCTACGGGTAAGGTGCAGATGCAGTAGAGTGCAGCAGGGACTGTGGGTAAGGTGCAGGTGCAGTAGAGTGCAGCAGGGACTGCGGGTAAGGTGCAGATGCAGGAGAGTGCAGCAGGGGCTGTGGGTAAGGTGCAGATACAGTAGAGTGCAGCAGGGACTGCGGGTAAGGTGCAGATGCAGTTGAGTGCAGCAGGCACTGCCGGTAAGGTGCAGTTGCAGTAGAGTGCAGCAGGCACTGCGGGTAAGGTGCAGATGCAGTAGAGTGCAGCAGGGGCTGCGGGTAACGTGAAGATGCAGTAGAGTGCAGCAGGGGCTGCGGGTAAGGTGCAGGTTCAGTAGAGTGCAGCAGGGGCTGCGGGTAAGGTGCAGATGCAGTAGAGTGCAGCAGAGACTGTGGGTAAGATGCAGATGTAGTAGAGTGCAGCAGGGACTTGGGTAAGGTGCAGATGCAGGAGAGTGCAGCAGGGGCTGTGGGACTGTGGGTAAGATGCAGATGCAGTAAAGTGCAGCAGGGAATGTGGGTAAGATGCAGATGCAGTAGTATGCAGCAGGGACTTGGGTACGATGCAGATGCAGTAGAGTGCAGCAGGGACGTGCAGATGCAGTAGAGTTCAGCAGGGACTGCGGGTAAGGTGCAGATGCAGTAGAGTGCAGCAGGGGCTGTGGGTAAGGTGCAGATGCAGTAGAGTGCAGAAGAGACTGTGGGTAAGATGCAGATGCGGTAGAGTGCAGCAGGGACTGTGGGTAAGGTGCAGATTCAGGAGAGTGCAGCAGGGGCTGTGGGACTGTGGGTAAGATGCAGATGCAGTAGAGCGCAGCAGGGACTGTGGGTAAGATGCAGATGCAGTAGTGTGCAGCAGGGACTGTGGGTAAGGTGCAGATGTAGTAGAGTGCAGCAGGGAGGTGCAGATGCAGTAGAGTTCAGCAGGGACTGCGGGTAAGGTGCAGATGCAGGAGAGTGCAGCAGGGGCTGTGGGACTGTGGGTAAGATGCAGATGCAGTAAAGTGCAGCAGCGAATGTGGGTAAGATGCAGATGCAGTAGTGTGCAGCAGGGACTTGGGTAAGATGCAGATGCAGTAGAGTGCAGCAGGGACGTGCAGATGCAGTAGAGTTCAGCAGGGACTGCGGGTAAGGTGCAGATGCAGTAGAGTGCAGCAGGGGCTGTGTGTAAGATGCAGATGCAGTAGAGTGCAGCAGGGACTGTGGGTAAGGTGCAGATGCAGGAGAGTGCAGCAGGGACTGTGGGTAAGGTGCAGATGCAGGAGAGTGCAGCAGGGGCTGTGGGACTGTGGGTAAGATGCAGATGCAGTAGAGTGCAGCAGGGACTGTGGGTAAGATGCAGATGCAGTAGTGTGCAGCAGTGTCTGTGGGTAAGGTGCGGATGCAGGAGAGTGCATAGGGGCTGTGGGACTGTGGGTAAGATGCAGATGCAGTAGAATGCAGCAGGGAGGTGCAGATGCAGTAGAGTTCAGCAGGGACTGCGGGTAAGGTGCAGATGCAGTAGAGTGCAACAGGGGCTACGGGTAAGGTGCAGATGCAGTAGAGTGCAGCAGGGACTGCAGGTAAGGTGCAGGTGCAGTAGAGTGCAGCAGGGGCTGCTGGTAAGGTGCAGATGCAGTAGAGTGCAGCAGAGACTGTGGGTAAGATGCAGATGCAGTAGAGTGCAGCAGGGACGTGGGTAAGGTGCAGATGCAGGAGAGTGCAGCAGGGGCTGTGGAACTGTGGGGAAGATGCAGATGCAGTAGAGTGCAGCAGGGACTGTGGGGAAGATGCAGATGCAGTTGTGTGCAGCAGGGACTGTGGGCAAGGTGCAGATGCAGTAGAGTGCAGCAGGGACGTACAGATGCAGTAGAGTTCAGCAGGGACTGCGGGTAAGGTGCAGATGCATTAGAGTGCAGCAGGGAGGTGCAGATGCAGTAGAGTTCAGCAGGGACTGCGGGTAAGGTGCAGATGCAGTAGAGTGCAACAGGGGCTAAGGGTAAGGTGCAGATGCAGTAGAGTGCAGCAGGGACTGCAGGTAAGGTGCAGGTGCAGTAGAGTGAAGCAGGGGCTGCTGGTAAGGTCCAGATGCAGTAGAGTGCAGCAGAGACTGTGGGTAAGATGCAGATGCAGTAGAGTGCAGCAGGGACGTGGGTAAGGTGCAGATGCAGGAGAGTGCAGCAGGGGCTGTGGAACTGTGGGGAAGATGCAGATGCAGTAGAGTGCAGCAGGGACTGTGGGGAAGATGCAGATGCAGTTGTGTGCAGCAGGGACTGTGGGCAAGGCGCAGATGCAGTAGAGTGCAGCAGGGACGTACAGATGCAGTAGAGTGCAGCAGGGACTGTGGGTAAGGTGCAGATGCAGTTGATTGCAGCAGGGACTGCGGGTAAGGTGCACATGCAGGAGAGTGCAGCAGGGGCTGCGGGTAAGGTGCAGATGCAGTAGCGTGCAGCAGGGACTGCGGGTAAGGTGCAGATGCAATAGAGTGCAGCAGGGGCTGCGGGTAAGGTGCAGATGTAGTAGAGTGCAGCAGGCACTGCTCGTAAGGTGCAGATGCAGTAGAGTGCAGCAGGCACTGAGGGTAAGGTGCAGATGCAGTAGAGTGCAGCAGGGACTGTGGGTAAGGTGCAGATGCAGGAGAGTGCATAGGGGCTGTGGGACTGTGGGTAAGATGCAGATGCATTAGAGTGCAGCAGGGACTGTGGGTAAGATGCGGATGCAGTAGTGTGCAGCAGGGACTGTGGGTAAGGTGCAGATGCAGTAGAGTGCAGCAGGGAGGTGCAGATGCAGTAGAGTGCAACAGGGGCTACGGGTAAGGTGCAGATGCAGTGGAGTGCAGCAGGGACTGTGGGTAAGGTGCAGGTGCAGGTGCAGTAGAGTGCAGCAGGGGCTTTGGGTAAGGTGCAGATGCAGTAGAGTGCAGCAGAGACTGTGGGTAAGATGCAGATGCAGGAGAGTGCCGCAGGGACTTGGGTAAGGTGCAGATGCAGGAGAGTGCAGCAGGGGCTGTGGAACTGTGGGTAAGATGCAGATGCAGTAGAGTGCAGCAGGGACTGTGGGTAAGATGAGGATGCAGTAGTGTGCAGCAGGGACTGTGGGTAAGGTGCAGATGCAGTAGAGTGCAGCAGGGACGTGCAGATGCAGTAGAGTTCAGCAGGGACTGCAGGTAAGGTGCAGATGCAGTAGAGTGCAACAGGGGCTACAGGAAAGGTGCAGATGCAGTAGAGTGCAGCAGGGACTGTGGGTAAGGTGCAGATGCAGTAGAGTGCAGCAGGGGCTGCGGGTAAGGTGCAGATGCAGTAGAGTGCAGCAGGCACTGCCAGTAAGGTGCAGATGCAGTAGATTGCAGCAGACACTGCAGGTAAGGTGCAGATGCAGTAGAGTGCAGCAGGGCTGCGGGTAAGGTGCAGATGCAGTAGAGTGCAGCAGGGGCTGCGGGTAAGGTGCAGATGCAGTAGAGTGCAGCAGGGGCTGCGGGTAAGGTGCAGATGCAGTAGAGTGCAGCATGGGCTTCGGGTAAGGTGCAGAGGCAGTAGAGGGCAGCAGGGACTGCGGGTAAGGTGCAGTAGAGTGCAGCAGGGACTGTGGGTAAGGTGCAGGTGCAGTAGAGTGCAGCAGGGGCTGTGGGTAAGGTGCAGATGCTGTAGAGTGCAGCAGGGACTGCGGGTAAGGTCCAGATGCAGTAGAGTGCAGCAGGGGCTGCGGGTAAGGTGCAGATGCAGTAGAGTGCAGCAGGGACTGCTGGTAAGGTGCAGATGCAGTAGAGTGCAGCAGGGCTGCGGGTAAGGTGCAGATGCAGTAGAGTGCAGCAGGCACTGCCAGTAAGGTGCAGATGCAGTAGATTGCAGCAGACACTGCAGGTAAGGTGCAGATGCAGTAGAGTGCAGCAGGGCTGCGGGTAAGGTGCAGATGCAGTAGAGTGCAGCAAGGGCTGCGGGTAAGGTGCAGATGCAGTAGAGTGCAGCAGGGGCTGCGGGTAAGGTGCAGATGCAGTAGAGTGCAGCATGGGCTTCGGGTAAGGTGCAGATGCAGTAGAGTGCAGCAGGGAATATAGTTCTATCTGTCAACGTCAGTGTGGCAGACACAACTTTAGAAGAGCACTTCTAGAATATTAGCATACATGCCCCCCGGAACCAGAATCAGAAGCCATAAAAGATTCTCTCATCATATGTGCAAATGCGCTGCACTGGTGGTTTGCTCACTCTGGGCCTGGCTTGGTGTTTTCACTCGAGACTCCTCAAATGGCTCTGCGCGTGGAGAAAAGGCGTGCAAGTTGGGGCCACCTGTTGTCCGGCCATACTTTTTCTGAGCAAGGCCAACAAGATGGGGAAACTGTGGGCTAAATCTCTCCTAATCTGGGATAAAATGCGCCTTCTGCGGGTTTCAGGGACTGCGGATAAAATGGGTCTCTGTGCTGGGGCAAGGGATTGTGGATAGAATATAGCACTGGGCTGGAGCTAGGGATTATGGGTAGGCTAGGGATCTGAGCTGGTGTTAGGGATTGTGGGTAGGATAGGTCTCTGTATTAGGGGTTGGGGCAGGATGGGGTTCTGCGCTGGTGTTAGAGACTGTGGGCAGGTTAGGGATCTGAACTGGTGTTAGGGATTGTGGGTAGGATATGGCTCTGTGTTGTTACAGTTTGGGGGTAGGATGGGGTTCTGCACTGGTGTTAGAGATTGTGGGTATGCTAGGGATCTGAACTGGTGTTAGGGACTGTGCGTAGGATAGGGCTCTGTGTTGTTAGGGTTTGGGTTAGGATGGGGTTCTGCACTGGTGTTAGAGATTGTGGGTAGTCTAGGGATCTGAACTGGTGTTAGGGACTGTGCGTAGGATAGGGCTCTGTGTTGTTAGAGTTTCGGGCAGGGAGGGGTTCTGCGCTGGTATTAGAGATTGTGGCTAGGCTAGGGATCTAAACTGGTGTTAGGGATTGTAGGTAGAATATGGCTCTGTGTTGTTCAGGTTTGGGGGTAGGATGAGGTTCTGCACTGGTGTTAGAGATTGTGGGTAGGCTAGGGATCTGAGCTGGTGTTAGGGATTGTGGGGAGGATAGGGTTCTGTGTTGTTTCAGTTTGGGGGTGGGATGGGGTTCTGCGCTGGTGTTAGAGATTGTGTGTAGGCTAGGGATCTGAGCTGGTGGGCGGGGGCGGGGAGATGCCTGGCAGCTGTACCCGCGGTATTGTCTTGGCCGAAGGTGTATTCTCCGAGGTCATCGCTCATTTGGAGTGCATGCCCGCTCCGGGCGAGTCGGGGTGCATGTGTTCATACGCGGAAGCGGCAGGGAACCCGCTTGTGGTTCAAGCCTCGTTTCCATGAATACCTTGATTCCGCGCATGCGCCGACTCAGATTGCAGGTCAAGTCTCGGTTCCATGCCGAGTCTCTATAAAAGAGCTTTCTGGTCTTGTACTCGCCGTGTCTCAACGCGGTTTGGTCCTGACCTCCCGCTCGCTACTGGATTACCTTGTCCATACTCGGTTACTCCGCTTGCCTTCCTTGTTCCCTTCCTGTTTGCCCTGCCTTCCCCTGTCCTGTTGGTCTGGTTCCTTGGTTGGGGGTCTGGTCTCCCTGGGTTGTGCTTAGTCTGGTCCTGGTCTGGAGCCCTTGTCCCTTCCTTTTCCCTTCTTGCCACCTTACCCCTCTCCTGCCTGCCCACCTTCCCTTGCCTGAATACTCCTCTGCTTTGTGCTTGGGTACCAGTGCCTCTACGGTGCCTTTATCTGCCTTTTCTGCTGCCTGCAGTTGCTGCCATACTACAGTCTCGGCTGCCTTCTTCCACCATCTTCGAGAGGGTCTCTGCAGAATCAAGCAATGCACTCAAGCTTGCTGTTAACATCTACTGACCTTCCCTGTTCAGTGCTCGCACAGTTCTGGTGCCACGTAAATCCAGGGAAGTGTCCATCCGTGGCGGCAGGAATCGGACCCATTTTCAATCCTGCAAATCAGGATGGGACCTGGGCCGGTTCTTGGTGTTACCCTGTCGTCTTTCATTCTACAATCAACGTCCTGGCGACCCCGGCACGCAAGCATTCAGGAAACACAGGTATGCAGCGTCCTCGGGACGCACTTCTTGACAGTATGAGCTTCTGCACTGGTGTTAGAGATTGTGTGTAGGCTCGGGATCTGAGCTGGTGTTAGGGATTGTGGGTAGGATAGGGTTCTGTGTTGTTACAGTTTGGGGGTAAGATGGGGTTCTGCGCTGGTGTTAGAGATTGTGTGTAGGCTCGGGATCTGAGCTGGTGTTAGGGATTGTGGCTAGGATAGGGTTCTGTTTTGTTACAGTTTGGGGGTAGGGTGGGGTTCTGCGCTGGTGTTAGAGATTATGGGTAGGTTAGAGATCTGAGCTGGTGTTAGGTAATGTGGGTAGGATAGGGCTCTGTGTTGTTACGGTTTGGGGGTAGTTTGAGCTTCTGCACTGGTGTTAGAGATTGTGGGTAGGCTAGGGATCTGAGCTGGCATTAGGGATTGTGGGTAGGATAGGGTTCTGTGTTGTTTCAGTTTGGGGGTAAGATGGGGTTCTGCGCTGGTGTTAGAGATTGTGTGTAGGCTCGGGATCTGAGCTGGTGTTAGGGATTGTGGCTAGGATAGGGTTCTGTGTTGTTAGAGTTTGGTGGT
Source organism: Ambystoma mexicanum (assembly GCF_040938575.1). Classification (NCBI taxonomy): domain Eukaryota; kingdom Metazoa; phylum Chordata; class Amphibia; order Caudata; family Ambystomatidae; genus Ambystoma; species Ambystoma mexicanum. The sequence continues at coordinate 804,927,613 of NC_090938.1, forward strand.
TGGATGGGGTTATGCACTAGTTTTAGAGACTGTGGGCAGGTTAGGGATCTGAGCTGGTGTTAGGTATTGTGGGTAGGATAGGCTTCTGTGTTGTTAGAGTTTGGGGGTAGGATGGGTTTATGCACTAGTTTTACAGACTGTGGGCAGGTTAGGGATCTGAGCTGGTGTTAGGGATTGTGTGTAGCATAGCGCTCTGTGGTGTTAGGATTTGGGGTAGAATGGGGTTCTTTGCTGGTGTTAGAGATTGTGGGTAGGCTAGGGTTCTGAGCTGGTGTTAAGAACTCTGGGTGGGAAATGGCTCTGTGTTGTTAGGGTTTGGGTGTAGGATGGGTTTCTGCACTGGTGTTAGATACTGTGGGTAGGCTAGTGATCTAAGCTGGTGTTAGAGTTTGTGGGTAGGATAGGGCTCTGTGTTTTTAGGGTTTGGGGGTAGGATGAGGTTCTGCACTGGTGTTAGAGATTGTGGGTAGGCTAGTGATCTGAGCTGGTGTTGGGTATTGTGGGTAGGATAGGGCTCTGTGTTGTTAGAGTTTGGGGTAGGATGGGGTTCTGCACTGGTGTTAGAGGCTGTGGGTAGGCTAGTGATCTGAGCTGGCGTTAGAGTTTGTGGGTAGGATAGGGCTCTGTGTTGTTAGAGTGTGGGGTAGGATGGCGTTCTGCACTGGTATTAGAGATTGTGGGTAGGCTAGTGATCTGAGCTGGTGTTGGGGATTGTGGGTAGGATAGGGCTATGTGTTGTTATAATTTGGGGTAAGATGGGGTTCTCCACTGGTGTTAGAGATTGTGATTAGGCTAGTGATCTGAGTTGATGTTAGATTTTGTGGGTAGGATAGGGCTCTGTGTTGTTAGGGTTATAGGGCAGGATGGGGTTCTGCGCTGGTGTTAGAGATTGTGGGTAGGCTAGTAATCTGAGCTGGTGTTACGGATTGTGGGTAGGATAGGGCCCTGTATTGAGTTTGGGGTAGGATGGGGTTCTGTAGTAGTGTTAGAGATTGTGGGTAGGTTAGTGATCTGAGCTGGTGTTAGGGATTGTGGGTAGGCTAGGGCCCTGTGTTGGTAGAGTTTGGGGGTAGGATGGGGTTCTGCGCTGGTGTTAGAGATTGTGCGTAGGCTAGTGATCTGAGCTGGTGTTAGGGATTATGGGTAGGATATGGCTCTGTGTTGTTACAGGTTGGGGGTAGGATGGGGTTCTGTGCTGGTGTTAGATATTGTGGGTAGGCTAGGGGTCTGAGCTGGTGTTAGGGACTGTGGGTAGGATAGGGTTCTATGTTGTTAGAGTTTGGGGTAGGATGGGGTTCTGCACTGGTGTTAGGGATTGTGGGTAGGCTAGGGATCTGAGCTGGTGTTAGGGACTGTGCGTAGGATAGGGCTCTGTGTTCTTAGGGTTTGCGGGTAGGATGGGGTCCTGTGCTGTCTTAGAGATTGTGGGTAGGCTAGGGATCTGAGCTGATGTTAAGAACTGTGGGTAGGATAGGGCTGTGTGTTGTTATGGTTTGGGTGTAGGATGGGGTTCTGCACTGGGGTTACAGATTGTGGGCAGGCTAGGGATCTGAAATGGTGTTAGGGATTGTGGTAGGATAGGGCTCTGTGTTCTTAGGGTTTGGGGTAGGATGGGGCTCTGCGCTGGTGTTAGAGATTTTGGGTAGGCTAGGATCTGAGCTGGTGTTAGGGACTGTGCGTAGGATAGGGCTCTGTGTTCTTAGGGTTTGTGGGTAGGATGGGGTCCTGTGCTATCTTAGAGATTGTGGGCAGGCTAGTGATCTGAGCTGATGTTAAGAACTGTGGGTAGGATAGGGCTGTGTGTTGTTATGGTTTGGGGTAGGATGAGGTTCTGCGCTGGTGTTAGGTATTGTGGGTAGGATAGGGATTTGAGCTGGTGTTAGGAATTGTGGGTAGGATATGGCTCTCTGTTGTTAGAGTTTGGGGCAGGATGGGGTTCTGCGCTGGTGTTAGAGATTGTGGATAGGCTAGGGATCTGAGCTGGTGTTAGAGATTGTGGGTAGGATAGAGCTCTATGTTGTTAGGGTTTAGGGATAGCATGGGGGTCTGCGCTGGTGTTAGAGACTGTGGGCAGGCGAGGGATCTGAAATGGTGTTAGGGATTGTGGTAGGATAGGGCTCTGTGTTCTTAGGGTTTGGGGTAGGATGGGGTCCTGTGCTGGTGTTAGAGATTGTGCGTAGGCTAGTGATCTGAGCTGGTGTTAGGGATTATGGGTAGGATATGGCTCTGTGTTGTTACAGGTTGGGGGTAGGATGGGGTTCTGTGCTGGTGTTAGATATTGTGGGTAGGCTAGGGATCTGAGCTGGTGTTAGGGACTGTGGGTAGGATAGGGTTCTGTGTTGTTAGAGTTTGGGGTAGGATGGGGTTCTGCACTGGTGTTAGGGATTGTGGGTAGGCTAGGGATCTGAGCTGGTGTTAGGGACTGTGCGTAGGATAGGGCTCTGTGTTCTTAGGGTTTGCGGGTAGGATGGGGTCCTGTGCTGTCTTAGAGATTGTGGGTAGGCTAGGGATCTGAGCTGATGTTAAGAACTGTGGGTAGGATAGGGCTGTGTGTTGTTATGGTTTGGGTGTAGGATGGGGTTCTGCACTGGGGTTACAGATTGTGGGCAGGTTAGGGATCTGAAATGGTGTTACGGATTGTGGTAGGATAGGGCTCTGTGTTCTTAGGGTTTGGGGTAGGATGGGGCTCTGCGCTGGTGTTAGAGATTTTGGGTAGGCTAGGATCTGAGCTGGTGTTAGGGACTGTGCGTAGGATAGGGCTCTGTGTTCTTAGGGTTTGTGGGTAGGATGGGGTCCTGTGCTATCTTAGAGATTGTGGGCAGGCTAGTGATCTGAGCTGATGTTAAGAACTGTGGGTAGGATAGGGCTGTGTGTTGTTATGGTTTGGGGTAGGATGAGGTTCTGCGCTGGTGTTAGGTATTGTGGGTAGGATAGGGATTTGAGCTGGTGTTAGGAATTGTGGGTAGGATATGGCTCTCTGTTGTTAGAGTTTGGGGCAGGATGGGGTTCTGCGCTGGTGTTAGAGATTGTGGATAGGCTAGGGATCTGAGCTGGTGTTAGAGATTGTGGGTAGGATAGAGCTCTATGTTGTTAGGGTTTAGGGATAGCATGGGGGTCTGCGCTGGTGTTAGAGACTGTGGGCAGGCGAGGGATCTGAAATGGTGTTAGGGATTGTGGTAGGATAGGGCTCTGTGTTCTTAGGGTTTGGGGTAGGATGGGGTCCTGTGCTGTCTTAGAGATTGTGGGCAGGCTAGGATCTGAGCTGGTGTTAAGAACTGTGGGTAGGATAGGGCTGTGTGTTGTTATGGTTTGGGGTAGGATGAGGTTCTGCGCTGGTGTTAGGTATTGTGGGTAGGATAGGGATTTGAGCTGTTGTTAGGAATTGTGGGTAGGATATGGCTCTGTGTTGTTAGAGTTTGGGGGCAGGATGGGGTTCTGCGCTGGTGTTAGAGATTGTGGATAGGCTAGGGATCTAAACTGGTGTTAGGGATTGTGGGTAGGATAGGGTTCTGTGTTGTTACAGTTTGGGGATGGGATGGGTTCTGTGCTGGTGTTAGAGATTGTGTGTAGGCTAGGGATCTGAGCTGGTGTTAGAGATTGTGTGTAGGCTAGGGATTTGAGCTGGTGTTTCAGATTGTGGGTAGGGTAGGGCTCTGTGTTGTTAGGCGTTTGGGGGTAGCATGGGGTAATGTGCTGGTGTTAGAGACTATGGGCAGGTTAGGGATCTGAACTGGTGTTAGGGATTGTGGGTAGGGTTGGGTTCTGTGTTGTTAGGGTTTGGGGGTAGGATGGGTTTCTGTGCTGGTGTTAGAGATTGTGGGTAGGCTAGGGATCTGAAATTGTGTTAATGATTGTGGTTAGGATAGGGTTCTGTGTTGTTAGAGTTTGGTGGTAGGATGAGGTTCTGCACTGGTGTTAGAGATTATGGGTAGGCTAGGGATCTGAGCTGGTGTTAGGGAGGGACTGTGGGTGGGATAGGGCTCTGTGTTGTTAGAGTTTGGGGTAGGATGGGGTTCTGCACTGGTGTAAGAGATTGTGGGTAGGCTAGGGATGTGAACTGGTTTTAGGGATTGTGGGTAGGATATGGCTCTGTGTTGTTAGAGTTTGGGTTAGGATGGGGCTCTGCACCGGTGTCAGAGATTGTGGGTAGGCTAGGGATCTGAGCTGGTGTTAGGAAATGTGGGTAGGATATGGCTCTGTGTGGTGAGGGTTTGGGGGTAAGGTGGGGTTCTGCGCTGTTGTTAGAGAATGTGGGTAGGCTAGGGATCTCAGATGGTGTTAGGGATTGTGGGTAGGACATGGCTCTGTGTTGTTAGAGTTTGGGGTAGGATGGGGCTCTGCACTGGTGTTAGAGATTGTGGGTGCACTAGGGATCTAAGTTGGTTTTAGAGTTTGTGGGTAGGATAGTGCTCTGTGTTGTTAGGGTTTGAGGGTAGGATGGGGTTCTGTGCTGGTGTTAGAGATTGTGAGTAGGCTAGTGATCTGAGCTGGTGTTAGAGTTTGTGGGTAGGATAAGGCTCTGTGTTGTTAGAGTTTGGGGTAGCATGGGGTTCTGCACTGGTGTTAGAGATTATGGGTAGGTTAGAGATCTGAGCTGGTGTTAGGTATTGTGGGTAGGATAGGCTTCTGTGTTGTTAGAGTTTGGGGGTAGCATGGGTTATGCACTAGTTTTAGAGACTGTGGGCAGGTTAGAGATCTGAGCTGGTGTTAGGGATTGTGTGTAGCATAGCGCTCTGTGGTGTTAGGGTTTGGGGTAGAATGGGGTTCTGTGCTGGTGTTAGTGATTGTGGGTAGGCTAGGGATCTGTGCTGGTGTTAAGAACTCTGGGTAGGAAATGGCTCTGTGTTGTTAGGATTTGGGTGTAGGATGGGTTTCTGCACTGGTGTTAGAGTTTGTGGGTACGCTATGGATCTGAGCTGGTGTTAGAGTTTGTGAGTAGGATAGGGCTCTGTGTTGTTAGGGTTTGGGGGTAGGATGAGGTTCTGCACTGGTGTTAGAGATTTTGGGTAGGCTAGTGATCTGAGCTGGTGTTAGAGTTTGTGGGTAGGATAGGGCTCTGTGTTGTTAGAGTGTGGGGTAGGATGGCGTTCTGCACTGGTATCGGAGATTGTGGGTAGGCTAGTGATCTGAGCTGGTGTTGGGGATTGTGGGTAGGATAGGGCTATGTGTTGTTAGAGTGTGGGGTAGGATGGGGTTCTGCACTGGTGTTAGAGATTGTGGGTAGGCTAGTGATATGAGCTGATGTTAGAGTTTGTGAGTAGGATAGGGCTCTGTGTTGTTAGGGTTTGGGGATAGGATGAGGTTCTGCACTGGTGTTAGAGATTGTGGGTAGGCTAGTGATCTGAGCTGGTATTGGGAATTGTGGGTAGGATAGGGCTCTGTGTTGTTAGAGTGTGGGGTAGAATGGGGTTCTGCACTGTTGTTAGAGATTGTGGGTAGGCTAGGGAGCTGAGCTGGTGTTAGGGATTGTGGGTAGGATAGGGATTTGTGTTCTTAGGGTTTGGGATAGGATGGGGCTCTGCGCTGGTGTTAGAGATTGTTGGTAGGCTAGGGATCTGAACTGGTGTTAGGGATTGTGGGTAGGATATGGCTCTGTGTTGTTAGAGTTTGGGTTAAGATGGGGCTCTGCACTGGCGTCAGAGATTGTGGTTAGGCTAGTGATCTGAGCTGGTGTTAGGAAATGTGGGTAGGATATGGGTCTGTGTGGTGAGGGTTTGGGGGTAGGGTGGGGTTATGCGCTGTTGTTAGAGATTGTGGGTAGGCTAGGGATCTCAGATGGTGTTAGGGATTGTGGGTAGGATAGGGCTCTGTGTTGTTAGAGTTTGGGGTAGGATGAGGTTCTGCACTGGTGTTAGAGATTGTGGGAAGGGTAGGGATCTGAGCTGGTGTTAGGAAATGTGGGTATGGTAGGGCTCTGTGTTGTTAGGGTTTGCGAGTAGGATGGGGTTCTGCGCTGGTGTTAGAGATTGTGGGTAGGCTAGGGATCTGAGCTGGTGTTAGAGATTGTGGGTAGGCTAGGGATCGGAGCTGGTCTTAGGGATTGTGCGTAGGATAGGGTTCTGTGTTTTTACAGTTTGGGGGTAGGATGGGGTTCTGCGCTGGTGTTAGATATTGTGTGTAGGCTAGGGATGTGAGCTGTGTTTGAGATTGTGGGTAGGATAGGGCTCTTTGTTGTTAGGGTTTGGGGGTAGGATGGGGTTCTGAGCTGGTGTTAGAGACTGTGGGCAGGTTAGGGATCTGAACTGGTGTTTGGGATTGTGGGTAGGATAGGGCTCTGTGTTGTTAGGGTTTGGGGGTAGGATGGGGTTCTGCACTGGTGTTAGAGATTGTGGGTAGGCTAGGGAGCTGAGCTGGTGTTAGGGATTGTGGGTAGGATAGGGCTCTGTGTTCTTAGGGTTTGGGGTAGAATGGGGCTCTGCGCTGGTATTAGAGATTGTGGGTAGGCTAGGGATCTGAGCTGGTGTTAGGGATTGTGGGTAGGATATGGCTCTGTGTTCTTAGGGTTTGGGGTAGGATGGGGTTCTGCACTGGTGTTAGAGATTGTGGGTAGGCTAGTGATCTGAGCTGATGTTAGAGTTTGTGGGTAGGATCGGGCTCTGTGTTGTTAGGGTTTGGGGATAGGATGAGGTTCTGCACTGGTGTTAGAGATTGTGGGTAGGCTAGTGATCTGAGCTGGTGTTGGGAATTGTGGGTAGGATAGGGCTCTGTGTTGTTAGAGTGTGGGGTACAATGGGGTTCTGCACTGGTGTTAGAGATTGTGGGTAGGCTAGGGAGCTGAGCTGGTGTTAGGGATTGTGGGTAGGATAGGGCTCTGTGTTCTTAGGGTTTGTGGTAGGATGGGGCTCTGCGCTGGTGTTAGAGATTGTGGGTAGGCTAGGGATCTGAGCTGGTGTTAGGGATTGTGGGTAGGATGGGGCTCTGTGTTCTTAGGGTTTGGGGTAGGATGGGGCTCTGCGCTGGTGTTAGAGATTGTGGTTAGGCTAGTGATCTGAGCTGGTGTTAGGAATTGTGGGTAGGATATGGCTCTGTGTTGTTAGAGTTTGGAGGTAGGATGGGGTTCTGCGCTGGTGTTAGAGATTGTAGGTAGGCTAGGGATCTAAACTGGTGTTAGGGATTGTGGGTAGGATAGGGCTATGTGTTGTTACGTTTGGGGGTAGTATGAGGTTCTGCACTGGTGTAAGAGATTGTGGGTAGGCTAGGGATCTGAGCTGGCGTTAGGGATTTTGGGTAGGATAGGGTTCTGTGTTGTTACAGTTTGGGGGTAAGATGGGGTTCTGCGCTGGTGTTAGAGATTGTGTGTAGGCTCGGGATCTGAGCTGGTGTTAGGGATTGTGGCTAGGATAGGGTTCTGTTTTGTTACCGTTTGGGGGTAGGGTGGGGTTCTGCGCTGGTGTTAGAGATTATGGGTAGGTTAGAGATCTGAGCTGGTGTTAGGTATTGTGGGTAGGATAGGCTTCTGTGTTGTTAGAGTTTGGGGTAGGATGGGGTTATGCACTAGTTTTAGAGACTGTGGGCATGTCAGGGATCTGAGCTGGTGTTAGGGATTGTGTGTAGCATAGCGCTCTGTGGTGTTAGGGTTTTGGGTAGAATGGGGTTCTGTGCTGGTGTTAGAGATTGTGGGTAGGCTAGGGATCTGAGCTGGTGTTAAGAACTCTGGGTAGGAAATGGCTCTGTGTTGTTAGGGTTTGGGTGTAGGGTGGGTTTCTGCACTGGTGTTAGAGTTTGTGGGTACGCTATGGATCTGAGCTGGTGTTGGCTATTGTGGTTAGGATAGGGCTCTGTGTTGTTAGAGTTTGGGGTATGATGGGGTTCTGCACTGGTTTTAGAGATTGTGGGTAGGCTAGTGATCTGAGCTGGTGTTAGAGTTTGTGGGTAGGATAGGGCTCTGTGTTGTTAGAGTGTGGGGTAGGATGACGTTCTGCACTGGTATTAGAGACTGTGGGTAGGCTAGTGATCTGAGCTGGTGTTGGGGATTGTGGGTAGGATAGGGCTCTGTGTTGTTAGGGTTTGGGGATAGGATGAGGTTCTGCACTGGTGTTAGAGATTGTGGGTAGGCTAGTGATCTGAGCTGGTGTTGGAAATTGTGGGTAGGATAGGCTTCTGTGTTGTTAGAGTTTGGGGTAGGATGGGGTTATGCACTAGTTTTAGAGACTGTGGGCATGTTAGGGATCTGAGCTGGTGTTGGCTATTGTGGTTAGGATACGGCTCTGTGTTGTTAGAGTTTGGGGTATGATGGGGTTCTGCACTGGTTTTAGAGATTGTGGGTAGGCTAGTGATCTGAGCTGGTGTTAGAGTTTGTGGGTAGGATAGGGCTCTGTGTTGTTAGAGTGTGGGGTAGGATGACTTTCTGCACTGGTATTAGAGACTGTGGGTAGGCTAGTGATCTGAGCTGGTGTTGGGGATTGTGGGTAGGATAGGGCTCTGTGTTGTTAGGGTTTGGGGATAGGATGAGGTTCTGCACTGGTGTTAGAGATTGTGGGTAGGCTAGTGATCTGAGCTGGTGTTGGAAATTGTGGGTAGGATAGGGCTCTGTGTTGTTAGAGTGTGGGGCACGATGGGGTTCTGCACTGGTATTAGAGATTGTGGGTAGGCTAGTGATCTGAGCTGGTGTTAGAGTTTGTGGGTAGGATAGGGCTCTGTGTTGTTAGGGTTTGGGGGTAGGATGAGGTTCTGCACTGGTGTTAGAGATTGTGGGTAGGCTAGTGATCTGAGCTGGTGTTAGTGTTTGTGGGTAGGATGGGGCTCTGTGTTGTTAGGGTTTGGGGGTAGGATGAGGTTCTGCACTGGTGTTAGAGATTGTGGGTATGCTAGTGATCTGAGCTGGTGTTGGGTATTATGGGTAGGATAGGGCTCTGTGTTGTTTGAGTTTGGGGTAGGATGGGGTTCTGCAATGGTGTTAGAGATTGTGGGTAGGCTAGTGATCTGAGCTGGTGTTGAGGATTGTGGGTAGGATAGGGCTATGTGTTGTTAGAGTTTGGGGTAGGGTGGGGTTCTGCACTGGTGTTAGAGATTGTGGGTAGGCTAGTGATCTGAGCTGATGTTAGAGTTTGTGGGTAGGATAGGGCTCTGTGTTGTTAGGGTTTGGGGATAGGATGAGGTTCTGCACTAGTGTTAGAGATTGTGGGTAGGCTAGGGATCTTAGCTGGTTTTAGAGTTTGTGGGTATGATAGGGCTCTGTGTTGGTAGGGTTTGGGGGTAGGATGGGGTTCTGTGCTGGTCTTAGAGATTGTGGGTAGGCTAGTGATCTGAGCTGGTGTTAGAGTTTGTGGGTAGGATAGGGCTCTGTGTTGTTAGAGTGTGGGGTAGGATGACGTTCTGCACTGGTATTAGAGACTGTGGGTAGGCTAGTGATCTGAGCTGGTGTTGGGGATTGTGGGTAGGATAGGGCTCTGTGTTGTTAGGGTTTGGGGATAGGATGAGGTTCTGCACTGGTGTTAGAGATTGTGGGTAGGCTAGTGATCTGAGCTGGTGTTGGAAATTGTGGGTAGGATAGGTCTCTGTGTTGTTAGAGTGTGGGGCACGATGGGGTTCTGCACTGGTATTAGAGATTGTGGGTAGGCTAGTGATCTGAGCTGGTGTTAGAGTTTGTGGGTAGGATAGGGCTCTGTGTTGTTAGGGTTTGGGGGTAGGATGAGGTTCTGCACTGGTGTTAGAGATTGTGGGTAGGCTAGTGATCTGAGCTGGTGTTAGTGTTTGTGGGTAGGATGGGGCTCTGTGTTGTTAGGGTTTGGGGGTAGGATGAGGTTCTGCACTGGTGTTAGAGATTGTGGGTATGCTAGTGATCTGAGCTGGTGTTGGGTATTATGGGTAGGATAGGGCTCTGTGTTGTTTGAGTTTGGGGTAGGATGGGGTTCTGCAATGGTGTTAGAGATTGTGGGTAGGCTAGTGATCTGAGCTGGTGTTGAGGATTGTGGGTAGGATATGGCTATGTGTTGTTAGAGTTTGGGGTAGGATGGGGTTCTGCACTGGTGTTAGAGATTGTGGGTAGGCTAGTGATCTGAGCTGATGTTAGAGTTTGTGGGTAGGATAGGGCTCTGTGTTTTTAGAGTTTGGGGATAGGATGAGGTTCTGCACTAGTGTTAGAGATTGTGGGTAGGCTAGGGATGTTAGCTGGTTTTAGAGTTTTGTGGGTATGATAGGGCTCTGTGTTGTTAGGGTTTGGGGGTAGGATGGGGTTCTGTGCTGGTCTTAGAGATTGTGGGTAGGCTAGTGATCTGAGCTGGTGTTAGAGTTTGTGGGTAGGATAGGGCTCTGTGTTGTTTGGCCTTAGCGGTAGGATGAGGTTCTGCACTGGTGTTAGAGATTGTGGATAGGCTAGTGATCTGAGCTGGTGTTGGGGATTGTGGGTAGGATAGGGCTATGTGTTGTTAGGGTTTGGGGGTAGGATGAGGTTCTGCACTGGTGTTAGAGATTGTGGGTAGGCTAGTGATCTGAGCTGGTGTTAGTGTTTGTGGGTAGGATAGGGCTCTGTGGTGTTAGAGTTTGGGGGTAGGATGGGGTTCTCCGCTGGTGTTAGAGATTGTGGGTATGCTAGTGGTCTGAGCTAGTGTTAGGGATTGTGGATAGGATAGGGATCTGTGTCGTTAGGGCTTGGGGTAGGATGGGGTTCAGCGTTGGTGTTAGAGATTGTGGATATGCTAGGGATCTGAGCTGGTGTTAGGGATTGTGGGTAGGATAAGGCTCTGTGTTCTAAGGGTTTGGGGTATGGTGGGGTTATGTGCTGGTGTTACAGATTGTGGATAGGCTAGGGATCTGAGCTGGTGTTAGACATTGTGGGTAGGATAGGGCTCTGTGTTCTTAGGGTTTGGGGGTAGGATGGGGTTCTGTGCTGGTGTTAGAGATTGTGGATAGGCTAGGGATCTGAGCTGGTGTTATGGATTGTGGGTAGGATAGGGCTCTGTGTTCTTAGGGTTTGGGGGTAGGATGGGGTTCTGTGCTGGTGTTAGAGATTGTGTATAGTCTAGGGATCTGAGCGTGTGTTAGGGATTGTGGGTAGGATAGGGTTCTGTGTTCTTCGGGTTTGGGGGTAGGATGGGGTTCTTCACTGGTGTTGGAGATCGTGGGTAGGCTGGGATCTGAGCTCGTGTTAGGGATTGTGGGTAGGATAGGGTTCTGTGTTCTTAGGGTTTGGGGGTAGGATGGGGTTCTCCGCTGGTGTTAGAGATTGTGGATAGGCTAGAGGTCTGAGCTGGTGTAAGGGATTGTGGGTAGGATAGGGCTCTGTGTTCTTAGGGTTTGGGGGTAGGATGGGGTTCTGTGCTAGTATTAGAGATTGTGTATATGCTAGGGATTTTGAGCTGGTGTTAGGGATTGTGGGTAGGATAGGGCTCTTTGTTGTTAGGAGTTTGTGGTAGGATGAGGTTCTGCGCTGGTGTTAGAGATTATGGGTAGGCTAGGGATCTGAGCTGGTGTTAGGGATCGTGGGGTATGATAGAGCTCTGGGTTGGAACTAGGGATTGTCGGCAGGATAGGACTGGGATTGTGGTAGGATATGGCTCCGAGGTGTTAGGCATTGTGGGTACGATTGGAGTTCAGCTTTTATTAGTGTTCCTAAGGAGGATAGGGCTATGTGCTGGTTTTAGGGATTGTAGTTAGGATAGCTCTCTGGACGAGGGATTGTGGTTAGGCTAGGGCTCTGTGCTAGTTTTAGAGATGGTCGGCAGGATAGGGCTATGTGCTGGTGTTAGGATTGTGGGTAGGGTAAGGCTGAGATTGTGTGTATGATAGGGTCTGAGCTAGTGCTAGGAATTATAGGTAGGGTTCTGCTATGGTGCTAGTCATTGTGGTTAGAATATGGCTCTTTGCTGGTGCTAGGGATTGTGGATAGGAGATGGCTCTGCACTGGTGTCAGGGATTGTGGGTAGGATATGGATATGTGCTGGTAGGGATTGTGGGTAGGATAGGGCTCTGTGTTGTTAGGCCTTAGCGGTAGGATGAGGTTCTGCACTGGTGTTAGAGATTGTGGATAGGCTAGTGATCTGAGCTGGTGTTGGGAATTGTGGGTAGGATAGGGCTCTGTGGTGTTAGGGTTTGGGGGTAGGATGGGGTTCTCCACTGGTGTTAGAGATTGTGGGTTTGCTAGTGGTCTGAGCTAGTGTTAGGGATTGTGGATAGGATAGGGATCTGTGTTGTTAGGGCTTGGGGTAGGATGGGGTTCAGCGTTGGTGTTAGAGATTGTGGATATGCTAGGGATCTGAACTGGTGTTAGGGATTGTGGGTAGGATAGGGCTCTGTGTTCTAAGGGTTTGGGGTATGGTGGGGTTATGTGCTGGTGTTAGAGATTGTGGATAGGCTAGGGATCTGAGCTGGTGTTAGACATTGTGGTAGGATAGGGCTCTGTGTTCCTAGGGTTTGGGGTGGGATGGGGCTCTGCGCTGGTGTTAGAGGTTGTGGATATGCTAGGGATCTGTGCTGGTGTTAGGGATTGTGGGTAGGATAGGGCTCTGTGTTCTAAGGGTTTGGGGGTATGATGGGGTTATGTGCTGGTGTTAGAGATTGTGGATAGGCTAGGGATCTGAGCTGGTGTTATGGATTGTGGGTAGGATAGGGCTCTGTGTTCTTCGGGTTTGGGGGTAGGATGGGGTTCTTCACTGGTGTTAGAGATCGTGGGTAGGCTGGGATCTGAGCTCGTGTTAGGGATTGTGGGTAGGATAGGGTTCTGTGTTCTTAGGGTTTGGGGGTAGGATGGGGTTCTCCGCTGGTGTTAGAGATTGTGGATAGGCTAGAGATCTGAGCTGGTGTTAGGGATTGTGGGTAGGATAGGGCTCTGTGTTCTTAGGGTTTGGGGGTAGGATGGGGTTCTGTGCTGGTATTAGAGATTGTGGATATGCTAGGGATCTTGAGCTGGTGTTAGGGATTGTGGGTAGGATAGGGCTCTGTGTTGTTAAGAGTTTGGGGTAGGATGAGGTTCTGCGCTGGTGTTAGAGATTATGGGTAGGCTAGGGATCTGAGCTGGTGTTAGGGATCGTGGGGTATGATAGAGCTCTGGGTTGGAACTAGGGATTGTCGGCAGGATAGGACTGGGATTGTGGTAGGATATGGCTCCGAGGTGTTAGGCATTGTGGGTACGATTGGAGTTCAGCTTTTATTAGTGATCGTAAGTAGGATAGGGCTATGTGCTGGTTTTAGGGATTGTAGTTAGGATAGCTCTCTGGACTAGGGATTGTGGTTAGGCTAGGGCTCTGTGCTAGTTTTAGAGATGGTCGGCAGGATAGGGCTATGCGCTGGTGTTAGGATTGTGGGTAGGGTAAGGCTGAGATTGTGTGTATGATAGGGTCTGAGCTAGTGCTAGGAATTATAGGTAGGGTTCTGCTATGGTGCTAGTCATTGTGGTTAGAATATGGCGCTTTGCTGGTGCTAAGGATTGTGAATAGGAGATGGCTCTGCACTGGTGTCAGGGATTGTGGGTAGGATATGGATATGTGCTGGTAGGGATTGTGGGTAGGATAGGGATCTGTGTTGTTAGGGCTTGGGGTAGGATGGGGTTCAGCGTTGGTGTTAGAGATTGTGGATATGCTAGGGATCTGAACTGGTGTTAGGGATTGTGGGTAGGATAGGGCTCTGTGTTCTAAGGGTTTGGGGTATGGTGGGGTTATGTGCTGGTGTTAGAGATTGTGGATAGGCTAGGGATCTGAGCTGGTGTTAGACATTGTGGTAGGATAGGGCTCTGTGTTCCTAGGGTTTGGGGTGGGATGGGGCTCTGCGCTGGTGTTAGAGGTTGTGGATATGCTAGGGATCTGTGCTGGTGTTAGGGATTGTGGGTAGGATAGGGCTCTGTGTTCTAAGGGTTTGGGGGTATGATGGGGTTATGTGCTGGTGTTAGAGATTGTGGATAGGCTAGGGATCTGAGCTGGTGTTATGGATTGTGGGTAGGATAGGGCTCTGTGTTCTTCGGGTTTGGGGGTAGGATGGGGTTCTTCACTGGTGTTAGAGATCGTGGGTAGGCTGGGATCTGAGCTCGTGTTAGGGATTGTGGGTAGGATAGGGTTCTGTGTTCTTAGGGTTTGGGGGTAGGATGGGGTTCTCCGCTGGTGTTAGAGATTGTGGATAGGCTAGAGATCTGAGCTGGTGTTAGGGATTGTGGGTAGGATAGGGCTCTGTGTTCTTAGGGTTTGGGGGTAGGATGGGGTTCTGTGCTGGTATTAGAGATTGTGGATATGCTAGGGATCTTGAGCTGGTGTTAGGGATTGTGGGTAGGATAGGGCTCTGTGTTGTTAAGAGTTTGGGGTAGGATGAGGTTCTGCGCTGGTGTTAGAGATTATGGGTAGGCTAGGGATCTGAGCTGGTGTTAGGGATCGTGGGGTATGATAGAGCTCTGGGTTGGAACTAGGGATTGTCGGCAGGATAGGACTGGGATTGTGGTAGGATATGGCTCCGAGGTGTTAGGCATTGTGGGTACGATTGGAGTTCAGCTTTTATTAGTGATCGTAAGTAGGATAGGGCTATGTGCTGGTTTTAGGGATTGTAGTTAGGATAGCTCTCTGGACTAGGGATTGTGGTTAGGCTAGGGCTCTGTGCTAGTTTTAGAGATGGTCGGCAGGATAGGGCTATGCGCTGGTGTTAGGATTGTGGGTAGGGTAAGGCTGAGATTGTGTGTATGATAGGGTCTGAGCTAGTGCTAGGAATTATAGGTAGGGTTCTGCTATGGTGCTAGTCATTGTGGTTAGAATATGGCGCTTTGCTGGTGCTAAGGATTGTGAATAGGAGATGGCTCTGCACTGGTGTCAGGGATTGTGGGTAGGATATGGATATGTGCTGGCAGGGATTGTGGGTAGGATAGGGCTCTGCACAGGTGGTAGGGATTGTGGGTAGGATAGGGTTCTGCGCTTTTGCTGAGGATTGGGAGTAGGATAGGGCTCTGCGCTTTTGCTGAGGATTGGGAGTAGGATAGGGCTCTGCACTGGTGCTAAGGATTGGGGATAGAATAGCCCTGTGCTTTTAGAGATTGTGGGTAGGATAGGGCCCTGGATGGTTGTTAGGGTTTGTGGGTAGGATAGGGCTCTGGACTGGTGCTAAGGATTGTGGGTAGGATAGGGCTCTGCACTGTTGTTAGGGATTGTGGGTAGTATAGCCCTGTGCTGTTAGGGATTGTGGGTAGGATAGGTCGCTGCGCTGGTGCTAGGGATTGTGGGGAAGATAGGGTGCTGCGCTAGTGTTAGGGATTGTGGGTAGGGTAGGACTCTTCACTGTTGCTAGGCATTATGGGTAGGATTGGTTTTGCAATGTTAATGTTTGTGAGTAGCCCGGTGCTGGCGCGAAGGATTGTGGGTAGGACAGGGTGCTGTGCTTGTGTGGTTTAGGCATGAGAGC
This sequence comes from Ambystoma mexicanum, assembly GCF_040938575.1. Taxonomy (NCBI): domain Eukaryota; kingdom Metazoa; phylum Chordata; class Amphibia; order Caudata; family Ambystomatidae; genus Ambystoma; species Ambystoma mexicanum. Next base: position 804,942,922 of record NC_090938.1, read on the forward strand.
CTCCCTCCCCCAGCGCAGGAGCGGGGTCTAGGTCATTTATAGAGAGTGTGAGTAGAAAAGTTGAATACCTACTCTGTGGGTGCGAAGGCGTGGGAGTGGAAGGGGTGTGGCCTTGAGCAGTAGCTATGCTCGCCAAGGACAAGAGTAGAGGTTAAGGTTTTGGCAGAGGAGTGGGGTGGGTGCTTTTCCTGATATTTAGCAGGATAGTACTGGCTGCTGTAGAAGTGAAGAGATTTCGGGGTTTGTTCCTGTCAAAGAGAACCCCAAGATTGGAAACCTAGAACTGGAGGAGAGGAGCTGGAAGACAGGAGACTGGAAGCATATCTGCTTTTCTGGGGGCTTCGTCTGGGGTATTTTGTTCCTTTCAAGAGGGCAGAGCAGGGGGCTGTGGACGTTCTACAGCCATCAACTGGAGTAATGCATCAAGTTCTAGAGACATAATCTTGGTGGAACAGTTCTAGAGGCCTCTTCCGGGGTACCCTGTCTAGTTCTAGAGCCCGCCTCTGAGGTATCATGTCCAATTCTAAAGGCCTCATCTGTGGTTTTGTGTCCAGTTCTAGAGGCCTCTTCTGGGGTATCCTGGCCAGTTCTAGAGGCCTCATCTGAGGTGTTGTGTCTAATTCTAAAGGCCTCTTCTGAGGTATCATATCCAGTTCTACAGGCCTCAACTGGGGTATTTTATCCCATTCTAGGTGCATCACCTGGGAGACCTAGTTCTAGAGGCCTCATCAGGATATTATGGCCAGTTCTGGAGGCCTCAACTGGGGTATTGTGTCCTGTTCTAGGGGACTCATCTGGGATGCCTAGCTCTAGAGGCCTTGTGGGGGGTACTGTGTGCAGTTCTAGAGGCTGCATCTGGGATTCCCACTTCCAGAGGCCTCACCTGAGGTGTTGTGTTCAGTTCTAGAGGTCTCACCTGAGGTGTTGGGTTCAGTTCTAGAGGCCATACCTGGATGCCCACTTCTAGAAGCCTCATCTGAGGTGTTGTGTCCATTTCTAGAGACTTGTTCTGGAATTTTGTGTCCACATTCTAGAGGCCTCATCTGATGTGTTGTGTCCATTTCTAGAGGTGTCTTCTGGAATATTGTGTCCAGTTCAAGAGGCCTCATCTGGGGTATTGTGTCCAGTTCTAGAGGTCTTGTCTGCGATACAGTGTGAAGATCTAGAGGCCGCATCTGGGATGCCCACTTCCAGAGGCTTCATCTGAGATGTTGTGTCCATTTCTAGAGGCTTCTTCTGGAATATTTTGTCTAGTTCTAGAGGCTTTGTCTGAGGTGTGGTGTTCAGTTATAGAGGCCGCACCTGGGATGCCCACTTCTAAAGGCCTCGTCTGAGGTGTTGTATCCATTTCTAGAGTCTTCTTCTGGAATATTGTGTCCAGTTCTAGGGGCCTCATCTGGGGTGTTGTGTCCAGTTTTAGGGACCTCATCCAGGATGGCCACTACTAGAGGCCTGTCTGTGGTATTGTGTTTAGTTCTAGAGGCAGTACCTGGATGCCCACTTCTAGAGGCCACATCTGAGGTGTTGTGTCCAGTTCTAGAAGCCTTCTAGAAGCCTCATCTGAGGTACTGTGCCCAGTTCTAGAGCCATTGTCTGGGGTATTGTGTGCAGTTCTAGTGACCTCATTCGGGATGACCACTTCTCGAGGCCTCATCTGACATGTTGAGTTCACTTCTAGAGGCCACACCTGCGATGTCCACTTCTAGAAGCCTAATCTGGGGTGTTGTGTCCAGTTCTACAGGCCTCATCTGGGGTATTGTGTCCAGTTCTAGACGTCTGGGGTGTTGTGTCCAGTTCTAGAGGCCTCATCTGGGGTATTATGTCCAGTTCTAGAGACTTTGTCTGGGGTGTTGTGTCCAGTAATAGAGGCCTCATCTGGGGTATTGTGTCCAGTTCTAGAGGCCTCGTCTGACGTGTTGTGTCCAGTTCTAGAGGCCTCATCTGAGGTGTTGTGTCCCGTTCTAGAGGCCTCATCTGAGGTGCTGTACCCAGTTGTAGAGGCATTGTCTGGGGTATTGTGTGCAGTTCTAGTGGCCTCATTCAGGATGACCACTTCTCGAGGCCTCGTCTGACATGTTGAGTTCACTTCTAGAGGCCACACCTGCGATGTCCACTTCTAGAGGCCTAATCTGGGGTTTTGTGTCCAGTTCTAGACGTCTGGGGTGTTGTGTCCAGTTCTAGAGGCCTCATCTGGGGTACTATGTCCAGTTCTAGAGGCCTCATCTGGGGTGTTGTGTCCAGTTATAGAGGCCTCATCTGGGGTATTGTGTCCAGTTCTAGAGGCCTCGTCTGACGTGTTGTTTCCAGTTCTAGAGGCCTCATCTGAGGTGCTGTGCCCAGTTCTAGAGAAATCATCTGGGGTATTGTGTGCAGTTCTAGTGGCCTCGTTCGGGATGGCCACTTCTTGAGACCTCATCTGACATGTTGAGTTCAGTTCTAGAGAAAGAGAAAGGGAGATGGGAGGCACAACAATAGACTGAATGAAAGAAAATTAATTAAACTAAAGGGTTAGTATGGAGACAGACAGTTTCCTATTCGATGAATTGAATTGGTCAGTTTGATTTTACTTCAGGTGCAAAAGGGATAACTCCGAGGCCAGTCGAAGTCCAAAGCAGAAGAAAAACAGAACACACACCGGGTATTGCTACCCGATAACCCTGTGCTGCACTCCTATTGGGACGCAGTCCCAGGTATGTTAACAGCCAATAGTGAGGAGGGATCTCCCCGTGTACAGGAGGTCACAACACCACTATGGTATATTTTCGTTTTCTCAATTGTGTAACATTTAATAATACTTTACTACTCTCTTTAAATTATTGTTGCGACAAATCAATAAAGATAATGTCCATCTAACCTAGTGCAATCAAGAGCCACCAAGACCGCACATTATGTAGGTAGACAGTAATGATGTTTATATGAGCCAAAGTCAAAGTAAAAGTAAACAGGTAGACAGTGATCACTCTCACTGTAAAAACCTCAGTGTGTACAGTATGAATCAGTATTGTTCCATCATACATGAAGTCAATTCAATACAGGTTAGATGAATCGGAGCCGTATTGTCGTACACTCTGAAGGCATATTCAATTGTAATAAAGCACAGAACAAAATAAGACATTCAAAATGTAGTCATTCACAATGTGATAACATGTAATACAGTGTGTACATCAGCATGAGCAGTACATTCTCTTCTGCTCTATGTAATATCCTAAACACTCCTAATGGTGCCAACGCGTGGGACGGGTATGCCCAGACGTGGGTCCCGTGCCTGCTGGGCCTAGAGACCCAAGCTAGTCCTCACTGATGAACCCCAACAAGGGCGAAACATGTTTGGGGATGCTTGTGGTCTCGTGCAGAAGGGATGTGACCTAGCAGTTCGGGCTGGACTGCCCCTTTTGGGGTGGGGCCAAGCCTGATTTGCATATGGTCTTTCCCCTTCTGTAATGGCTTGGCAGGCGAAGAACGATGGTCTCGAGGGTTGCCCCGAGCAATGCCAGTGGTTAAGATTCAGTCTAAACCTTCCTGCCATCATCTCTTTGTTTTTGCTGTGTCCAGTTCTGAAGGCTTCTTCTGGAATACTGGGTCCAGTTCTAGAGGCCGCGTCTGGGGTGTTGTGTCCAGTTCTAGAGGTGTCTCCTGGAATATTGTGTTCAGGTCTAGAGGCCTCGTCTGAGGTGTTGTGTCCAGGTCTAGAGGCCTTGTCTAGGGTATTGTGTGCAGTTCTAGGGGCCACCTCTGGGATGCCCACTTCTAGAGGCCTCGTCTGACGTGTTGTGTCCTGTTATAGAGGCCTCATCTGGCGTATTGTGTCCAGTTCTAGAAGCTTCATCTGGGGTATTATGTCCAGTTCTAGAGGCCTCGTCTGGGGTGTTGTGTCCAGTTCTAGAGGCCGCACCTGGCATGCCCACTTCTAGACGCCTCATCTGAGGTGTGTCCATTTCTAGAGACTTCTTCTGCAATATTGGGTCCAGTCCTAGAGGACACATTTGAGGTGTCCACTTCTAGAGGCCTCATCTGAGGTGTTGTGTCCAGTTATAGAGGCCTCATCTGGGGTATTGTGTCCAGTTTTAGAGGCCTCATCTGGGGTATTGTGTCCACTTCTAGAGGCCTCGTCTGACATGTTGTGTCCAGTTATAGAGGCCTCATCTGGGGTATTGTGTCCAGTTCTAGAGGCCTCATCTGGGGTATTATGTCCAGTTCTAGAGGTCTCGTCTGGGGTGTTGTGTCCAGTTCTATAGGCCGCACCTGGCATGCCCACTTCTAGAGGCCTCATCTGGGGTATTATGTCCATTTCTAGAGACTTCTTCTGCAATATTGGGTCCAGTCCTAGAGGACACATTTGAGGTGTCCACTTCTAGAGGCCTCATCTGAGGTGTTGTGTCCAGTTCTGAAGGCTTCTTCTGGAATATTGGGTCCAGTTCTAAAGTCCTCATCTGGGGTGTTGTGTCCAGTTCTAGAGGCACTTGTTTGGGGTGTTGTGTCCAGGTCTATAGGCATTTGTTTGGGGTATTGTGTCCAGTTCTAGAGGCCTCCTCTGGGGTATTGTGTCCAGTTCTAGAGGCCTTGTCTGGGGTGTTGTGTCCAGTTCTAGAGGCACTTGTTTGGGGTATTGTGTCCAGTTCTAGAGGCCTCATCTGGGGTATTGTGTCCAGTTATAGAGGTCTCATCTGGGGTATTGTGTCCAGTTCTAGAGGCCTCACATGGGGCGTTGTGTCCAGTTCTGGGGGCATACCCGGGGTTCCTTTTTCTATTCTGGGAGTTCCGTTTGCAGCCCTGGGCTCTGTTCTAGAGGCCGCACTGCAGACCTCTGTGTAAAGGAGTGCCCTCGCGAATCAGAACGTGTGGATACTGGGGGCAGAGTCAGAGCACAGCCCTACAGGCTGGGGGAGAGGGGCGCTCATTTGACACTATCTGACACTATCTCTTCCCACAGAGGGTAAGCCTATGGGGCACCCCCAATGGAACAGGAAGTGGAATCCAAGAGGGGCGGGGTGGGTAAAGCTGGAGACCTTGCAGCGAATACTTCATTCCAAAGGCCTGGGAGACTGCAGAAGTGTCCAGTTCAGGGGGCGGCTTATTGATTGATTGGATGTGTATAATATGGGCACCCCCCACCCTGCGCCCTCTTCTTTTCTTCCCTTTCTTCTCGTTCCCCCTTTGTCCCATTCCCCCTTTTTACCCCCACCCCTGATTTACAGCCCGGCCTCTCCACGCTCAGCCCCGTTGCCCCGAGATACGAGCCTTGAAAGGGAAAAATCCCCCCAAAGAGAGCGGACTTTTTTTAAAACTTTTGTTGGGGGCTGTGGGAGGAGCCCCCGAGAAAAAGGCTTAAAACTTTCCTTTTTAAGAGCTGCGAGAATGCATTCGGAGCTCGCCACCCTCCTCCCCGAGCACGGCAGAGGTTAAATCGCCCCCACCCCCCAACAGCCACAGCACTTTTAAGGCCTTTCGATTGCTTTCTAAAGCCTTGTGGGTAAATATTGAGTTGGGGGGGGGGGGTACTATTTCTGGAGGGGATTTAGCACACAGAAGCTTTGGGGGGAGGGGGCTAAAGGCCCCAAGATAATACAGGTGCTAAAGAGAGAGTAGAAGAGGGGTAATGGGGGGACCATGGCGAGAGTAGGGGAAAAGAGTAGGTGATGAGAAAGGAAAGAGGGGCCTAGGAGAGATAAGGGAGTATTGGGGAGAAGGCCGAGGGGGAGAAAAGGGGTAACATTGTGGGGGAGGGAGAAGGATAAGGATGACGAGAAGAAGAGGCGAGCAGGGGTTAGCGAGGAAGAAATGGAGTGACAGGGGGAGGTGGAGTAAAGAGCGGTATGGGTGGGAGAAAGTGAGGGAAAGTGGGGGAGGGGGGGAGAAAGTCAGGCTAAACAGGAGAGTGGCCAAGGAAAGGGGCCAGTGGTCGAAGTGGGCGGGAGCGCTGCTCCTCTACTTTTTGGAAAAATTGGTTTTACTGTTCCTATACTTTTACTTTAAAAAGAAACTGTTCCGGAATGGGTTCGTTTTGGTTTCGTTTTAAAATAAAAGTGCAGGGAAAAGTTGAAACTTGCACTTCAATGCACTGCAGGGAACGTCCCCTGAAACAGCAGGTGCACGTGTTTCGGGGTTTGTATTGTGTGTGGGAAGGGGCGTGGTGATGGGGTCTGTGGGGAGTGGGGGCAGGCCAGCAGGGAACATAGTTCCACTACTTCTTTTCGTACACTTGGACCACTGAGAAAGACACGGCACGAAAAGGGAAAACTGCGCGGGAAAATGAATGTTCATATAGTCTCTACCCCCCTTCTTCCCTCTACCCCACAACCTTCCAGAGCAACCCCTCAATCAGCCGTCAGCACCACCTCCCCACCCCTCTCCGTCCCACACTGTGATCTATTAGGCCAGACACTGCTGTTTTCTTTTATTTCGAATAGTGCGCCCTTAACAGAACCACCTCTAGGTGATTAATGAAAAAAAGGCCCAGTGAGGTCATGTGATTTGCCCAGGGTCACATCATTTGCTCAAGTGGGATGTGAACGGTGGTTTCCTGGTTCCCCGGAGACCTCATATCCTCCCGCCCCATCACAGACAGTACACCATGTGGGTACACATTGTAAGGTATCTGTGGTCGTGTCTTCAGAGTACAAGGGCAAAGGCCAGGAAGAGAAGCTCTTGACGTGCGAGATGGAATTGAGCAGACTTCTCCATTTAAACAGAGTTGAGGATGACAGCAATCACTCACCTTCAAAGAGAACCTGAAGTCTGTGGCTCTCAGAGAACCATCCCTTTACTGGAGGGGCCATCGGATGACTTAGCAACCCTTTCCAACTATAGACCTATAGCTCAGCCCTCTACTGAAGGAGCCATCAGATGGCCCAGCTATCCTGGCCAACTATAGACCTATAGCTCAGCCCTCTACTGAAGGAGCCATCAGATGGCCCAGCTATCCTGGCCAACTATAGACCTATAGCTCACCCCTCTACTGAAGGAGCCATCAGATGGCCCAGTTATCCTTACCAACTATAGACATATAGCACACCCCTCTACTGATGACGCCATCAGATGACACAGTTATCCTGGCCAACTATAGACCTATAGCTCACCCCTCTACTGAAGGAGCCACCAGATGGTCCACCTATCCTTGCCAACTATAGACCTATAGCTCACCCCTCTACTGAATGAGCCATCAGATGGTCAACCTATCCTGGCCAACTATAGACCTACAGCACACCCCTCTACTGAGGACGCCATCAGATGACCCAGTTATCCTGGCCAACTATAGACCTATAGCTCAACGCTCTACTGAAGGAGCCATCAGATGGTCCACCTATCCTTGCCAACTATAGACCTATAGCTCACCCCTCTTCTGAAGGAGCCATCAGATGGTCCACCTATCCTTGCCAACAATAGACCTATAACACACCCCTCTACTGATGACGCCATCAGATTACCCACCTATCCTTGCCAACTATAGACCTATAGCACACCCCTCTACTGATGACGCCATCAGATGACACAGTTATCCTGGCCAACTATAGACCAATAGCACACCCCTCTACTGAAGGAGCCACCAGATGGTCCACCTATCCTTGCCAACTATAGACCTATAGCTCACCCCTCTACTGAACGAGCCATCAGATGGTCAACCTATCCTTGCCAACTATAGACCTACAGCTCACCCCTTTACTGAGGACGCCATCAGATGACACAGTTATCCTGGCCAACTATAGACCTATAGCACACCCCTCTACTGAAGGAGCCACCAGATGGTCCACCTATCCTTGCCAACTATAGACCTATAGCTCACCCCTCTACTGAAGGAGCCATCAGATGGTCCACCTATCCTTGCCAACTATAGACCAATAGCTCACCCCTCTACTGAAGGAGCCATCAGATGGTCCACCTATCCTTGCCAACTATAGACCTATAGCACACCCCTCTACTGATGACGCCATCAGATGACCCACCTATCCTTGCCAACTATAGACCTATAGCACACCCCTCTACTGATGACGCCATCAGATGACACAGTTATCCTGGCCAACTATAGACCTATAGCACACCCCTCTACTGAAGGAGCCACCAGATGGTCCACCTATCCTTGCCAACTATAGACCTATAGCTCACCCCTCTACTGAAGGAGCCATCAGATGGTCCACCTATCCTTGCCAACTATAGACCTATAGCACACCCCTCTACTGATGACGCCATCAGATGACCCACCTATCCTTGCCAACTATAGACCTATAGCACACCCCTCTACTGATGACGCCATCAGATGACACAGTTATCCTGGCCAACTATAGACCTATAGCACACCCCTCTACGGAAGGAGCCACCAGATGGTCCACCTATCCTTGCCAACTATAGACCTATAGCTCACCCCTCTACTGAAGGAGCCATCAGATGGTCCACCTATCCTTGCCAACTATAGACCAATAGCTCACCCCTCTACTGAAGGAGCAATCAGATGACCCAGCTATCTTTGCCAACTATAGACCTATAGCACACCCCTCTGCTGAGGACACCATCAGATGCCCCAGCTATCCTTGCCAACTATAGACCTATAGCACCCCCCTCTACTAAAGTAGCTGCAAGATGGCTCAGTTATCCTGGCCAACTGTAGACCGTTAGCACACCCCTCGACTGAAGGAGCCATCAGATGGCCCAGCTATCCTTACCAACTATAGACCTATAGCTCACCCCTCTACTGATGATGCCATCAGATAACCCAGTTATCCTGGCCAACTATAGACCTACAGCTCACCCCTCTACTGAAGGAACCATCAGATGGCCCAGCTATCCTTACCAACTATAGACCTATAGCTAACACCCCTCTACTGAAGGAGCCATCAGGTGACCCACCTATCTTGGCCCACTATATACCTATATCTCACCCCCTAATAAAGTAGCCAATGGATGACACACCTATCTAGGCCAACTATAGACTTATAACTAACACCCCTCTACAATGAAGGAGCCATCGGAGGACCCTACTGCCCTGGACAACTATACACCCGTAGTACTACAGTCTACTGAAGGAGCCATCAGAGGACCCATCTATCCTGACCAACTATACAACTATAGGTCACCCCACTAATGAAGGAACCAGTGTCTGAATCACCTATCCTGGCTCACTACGGACCTATGGCTCACCCAAAGGGCCATCGGAAGAACCACCTATCGTGGCCAATTATATACCAATAGCTCACCCCTCTACTAAAGGAGACATTGGATGACCCACCTATCCTGACCAACTATAGACCTATACCTCACTCCTTTAATGAAGGAGACATTGGATGACCCACTTATCCCGGCCAACTATAGACGTAAAGTTAACACATCTCTACTGAAGGAGCCACCAGATAGCCCAGCTATCCTGGCCAACAAAAGATCTGTTGCTCAACTCTTTAATGAAGGAGTCATCAGATAACCCACCTATATGGCCAGCTATAAACGTATATTTTACACCCCCCTACTGAAGGAGCCATTGGATGACCCACCTATCCTGGTCAACTATAGACCCATGGCTAAGAGTCCTCTACTGAAGGAGCCATAGGATGCATCCCCTATCCTGCCCAACTATAGACTCTATGAGGAGTCAGGAATGAAACTCAGACACAAGGGGTTCATAGTTTTTGTCAAATACTTTTATTAAAGTAAAAGGGGGCTGGGAAAGGCCTCTCTGTCCCTACCCTAGGAGTTTCGCTACCTAAAACCACAAACGAAGGATCTGTCAACGGTCAGAATTTCCAAGACAAAACGGCCTGTGTCCAAAGTTCTATTCTGACCCTCACATTGTAACAAAACAATTCTAAAGTGAAAAGGGAAAACGTAAAATTGGATATCCCGAAGCACATGCAAGAAATTGGTGGGTACAGATGATATAATCAGAGGATTGGGTCAAACCTTAGAAAATGGAACAAATATGAATGCAACAGAGTGTCAGGATCCCAACTGGCCATGACCACTCCATTAACTCGTCCTCCCCATGGCAGAAGCGTTTTCCCTGTGTGCATCAGTTAGTGACCCTTCCACTCTGCCAGCATTGGAAGTTGCCATGGCGACATGCCGCTTGGAAGACACAGATTCGTTGTTCTACACCACTACGTTCCACTGCAGCACGATATGTGCGCCGGAACGCCCTCGTGACTGCCCGCTCCATTTCGCAATGCAGGCTCTGCCCCTCATTGCTTCCATAAAATGCTTGCTGTTATCCAGCAAGGTGCTTCTGATTAAAGTAAGTACATACTTGAAAGACTGTCTGTTTTCTGTTTCCTGTTCGTAGTTTACGGACTGCGTACCTTAGAAACTATTCCTGTGTGACCGCACGTTACCGATTACTTTTTGCCTGTTGTCCCGGATTGTCTCTGCTTACCGGTACTGTTTTGTCCTCCGCCTGCACAACGTTGAGAACTTTTGCCTGTCCATCGGATTCCTTCTGCGCGCTGAATTGGATTTGTGTATTGACCGCACGGATACTCGATCTACCTGTCCCTGGATTGCCTTAACTCTCTGTGCTTATTTTCCCTTCTTCCCTTCCTCCCTTTCCTGGAAACCGTATGAAGAACATCTGTTGTGCACAGGACCCAGGATGCCTTGCTGAGCTTTACCCTGTGCACCTACCCGACACTAGTGCATCCCTCGTGCCGTTCGGGTTTCTAGATCCCTACTAACCTTACCCCTTCCTTTCGTTTTTGCCTTCCTCTGGATTGGACTCTGCCATCAACCTCTCATTTCCTGGATTGCCGTGCTGCCTTTCTCTGGGTAAGCTTCCTTTTAACTCCACCCTACTTCCTCAATTTCAATTACGATCATAGGCAGTGCATACTTACCTTTTATCCTCTGTATTTTAGGGAAAGAATCAAGGCTGGAGAAATCCTGTATATCACCTAGAAATTGACGAAATCCAGCGCCAAGTTAGAAGGTTAGTTCTCCAGTCTCATATATTGGTTGTTCTTGATTCCTTGACCCTGTTCTAAAGCGTGTTCCTTTCTCTTACAGCCGGGCATACAGATGGTGTTTTTCTCCTGCCCTTTCAATTGATTTACCCCTCCATCCTTGTGAGTTTGAACGGATATAGGGCCGTATCACGGGACAGGTCACCCTCTGTGACGAGACTTGGGCCGGTTCTGGTCCAGGTTACACTACATAGCAGTAGCAAGCTCGAATAACCTCAGCCTATCCTTGGTGAGTACTGACACAGCGCCCCAAAACATTTCAAAAAAGGCGTTAAAAGAAATCAATGAATGGCCGGAGGGATCAACTGAGAAAAGACTTGAAATATCTTACAGACCTGGTTACTCAGTCTGAAGAAGATGTGGGCAAGTGTCTTAAGAAGGACTTTGGGAAGTCAGGCCAAGGGAAAAATCTGGTACCTAAGACTGCCTCAAAGAAAAAATCAAATCAACACCAGTCACGCATTGACTCTACCCCCCTGAAGATGACCTCTGGTGCTTTGGAGGTTGTAGAGGATGCTTTTTCAGATACCGATCTGAATGGATCATCTGTCGTTAACCTGACGGTGGGCCAGAAGATACAGAATTCAAAGAACACGGATCCCAGTAGGGATCATATTGCCAGTAATGCTCATCCATTTACTACCCAAGATTTAAATGGTCATCTGAGGCCGAAGGATGATCAAAGATTCCTGGTCGAAAACAGTGACATACATATAAGCCATAATGCGCAGAAACAGTCATTAGTTGATCCAGGGCTTCTTGGAAAAGTGTCCCAAGTGGTCTCTGGTGAGCAGGAAATGGAGAAATCAGCCCTATTGCTTGCAAAGGAGAGATAGACGTCCACATTCACTTAGCCACAGGTCGGCAATCAATGTAATCGACTGATAAGAAGGGAAGCTGCAAATCCACGAGCAGGAGACCTAGTAGAGCTGGTGGTCTCTGCTTGTACCACCTGTTTCCAGGCCCAAGAGAAGCCATCTTGTGTGCAGAAGGTGGAGGGGAGAAATGCACTGGAAGTCCAAGAGGGCATGGGGAATGTGGGGGTCACAGGACCATTTTATCAGTCTTTTTGGCCCACCCATGGCACCGATACAGTACAGAGCTGGGCCGAGACAGCAGCAGAAAATTGAGGGTGATTATGGGCCTTCAGTCAACATGGGTGGTAATGTCTTGAGTGGTAGAAAGATAATTCACAAACCTAGTGGGCCTCATTACAAGGTTGGCGCTCCAGTAATAAAGTTGCCGGTAAGGCAATACCGGCAGAGGCGTTGCTAGGGGGGGGCTAAGGGGGCTATAGCCCCTGGTCTTTTGGTTGTAGCCCCGGATATAATCTCAGGAGCTACAACCAAAAGGCTAGCTAGCCCCCAGTCCCGACAGTTCCAACAATAGCTTAGCCCCGGGTCATTTCCAGATTTAGCAACACCCCTGAATACTGGCATCCATTACCAGGCCGTTGTATTACGACCCTAGATGCCGGTACCAATGGCATCGACAGGGACCCAATGTGGCCGTGCACCACCACACCGGTGTGCGTGGGAGCGCGCGGCCACCATGCCAGAAATACCGGCATGCCGCAAGGAAGAGGACATCACAAGTCACATGGACAGGCACATACCGGCATCCAGATGCCGGTAAGAAGGGCCACCATGATGCCATCAATACCGGCATCATGGATCACCCGTTAATAGGAACTGCTGTGTTCCCAACTGCCACAGGTGCACACAATCAGCACAGGTGGAGGCAAAGGAGCCAGGCCCTGCACAAAAGGAGCACACCCACACACCACACCCCTTCCAAGACCAAAATGATACAACTTGCACTCGCCATACTGGAGCTGGAGGACATGCCTGCACTGCTACTCCTTGAGCAGACAGTACAACAGGCAACACAGAGGAGACGCAGGAGGAGAAGGAGGGTGAGACTGGGCCAGCAAACCCCACCAGTGCAGGCAGTTGTTCCCCACAGGCAGCCACCAAATCCACGTATAAGGGCCAATCCATTCAACTTAACCCCAGCACAGATCCACACCCTGTACCACCACGACAGGGACACCATCACCACCATAGTGGAATTAATACATGAAGACTTGGTCAGCCTGATCAACATCCGCACTGCTGAAGGCAGCATCTGTGCTCCACTTCCTGGCCACAGGCACCTACCAGCACACAGTGGGCCAGCTGCATGGCATCTCGCAACCATGTTTCTCTGGTGTGCTAAACCAAGTGCTGGATGCACTCCTAAAGCACGCAAGGGCCTCCATATCCCTACCACGGACACCACAGGAGGCGAATGACACCAAAATAGCATTCCATGCACTGGCAGGCATGCCTAATGTAATTGGTGCCATCTATTGCACCCACGTGGAGTTGGTAGTCCCACATACCGTGGAGGAGGTGTACCGCAATCGAAAGCTATTCCACTTCATCAATGTGCAGATGGTGTGTGATGCCAGCAAGATGATAACACATTGCCGTGCCAGATACCCAGGATCCACGCATGATGCTATGGTGCTGCAGAACTCCTCGCTACCCCGCTACATGGAAGGAGATGTCGTACAGCGTGGCTGGCTGCTGGGTGAGTCTTCCATCTGGGCCATGGGAGAGTGTGGGGGGGTGTACGTGCATACGCACGGAGACTGCCCTCTGGGCCATGGGAGAGTGTTGGGGGGTGTACATGCATACGCAAGTAGACTGCCCTCTGAGTCATAGGAGAGTGTGGGGGGGTGTACGTGCATACGCAAGTAGACTGCCCTCTGGGCCATGGGAGAGTGTTGGGGGGTGTACGTGCATACGCAAGGAGACTGCCCTCTGGGCCATGGGAGAGTGTTGGGGGGTGTACGTGCATACGCAAGGAGACTGCCCTCTGGGCCATGGGAGAGTGTTGGGGGGTGTACGTGCATACGCAAGGAGACTGCCCGCTGGGCCATGGGAGAGTGTTGGGGGGTGTACATGCATACGCAAGTAGACTGCCCTCTGGGCCATGGGAGAGTGTTGGGGGGTGTACGTGCATACGCAAGGAGACTGCCCTCTGGGCCATGGGAGAGTGTTGGGGCGTGTACGTGCATACGCAAGGAGACTGCCCTCTGGGCCATGGGAGAGTGTTGGGGGGTGTACGTGCATACGCAAGGAGACTGCCCTCTGGGCCATGGGAGAGTGTTGGGGGGTGTACATGCATACGCAAGTAGACTGCCCTCTGGGCCATGGGAGAGTGTTGGGGGGTGTACATGCATACGCAAGGAGACTGACCTCTGGGCCATGGGAGAGTGTTAGGGGGTGTACATGCATACGCAAGGAGACTGCCCTCTGGGCCATAGGAGAGTGTTGGGGCGTGTACGTGCATACGCAAGGAGACTGCCCTCTGGGCCATGGGAGAGTGTTGGGGGGTGTACATGCATACGCAAGTAGACTGCCCTCTGGGCCATGGGAGAGTGTTGGGGGGTGTACGTGCATACGCAAGGAGACTGCCCTCTGGGCCATAGGAGAGTGTTGGGGGGTGTACGTGCATACGCAAGGAGACTGCCCTCTGAGTCATGGGAGAGTGATGGGGGGGGTGTACATGCATACGCAAGGAGACTGCCCTCTGGGTCATGGGAGAGTGTTGGGGGGTGTACATGCATACGCAAGTAGGCTGCCTTCTGGGCCATGGGAGAGTGTTGGGTGGTGTACATGCATACGCAAGGAGACTGCCCTCTGGGCCATGGGAGAGTGTTGGGGGGTGTACGTGCATACGAAAGGAGACTGCCCTCTGGGCCATGGGAGAGTGTTGGGGGGTGTACGTGCATACGCAAGGAGACTGCCCTCTGGGCCATAGGAGAGTGTTGGGGGGTGTACGTGCATACGCAAGGAGACTGCCCTCTGAGTCATGTGAGAGTGATGGGGGGGGTGTACATGCATACGCAAGGAGACTGCCCTCTGGGTCATGGGAGAGTGTTGGGGGGTGTACATGCATTCGCAAATAGGCTGCCTTCTGGGCCATGGGAGAGTGTTGGGTGGTGTACATGCATACGCAAGGAGACTGCCCTCTGGGCCATAGGAGAGTGTTGGGGCGTGTACATGCATACGCAATTAGGCTGCCCTCTGAGTCATGGGAGAGTGTTGGGGGGTGTACGTGCATACGCAAGTAGACTGCCCTCTGGGCCATGGGAGAGTGTGGGGGGGTGTACGTGCATACGCAAGTAGACTGCCCTCTGGGCCATGGGAGAGTGTTGGGGGTGTACGTGCATACGCAAGTAGACTGCCCTCTGGGCCATAGGAGAGTGTTGGGGGGTGTACGTGCATACGCAAGGAGACTGCCCTCTGGGCTATGGGAGAGTGTTGCGGGGTGTACGTGCATACGCAAGTAGACTGCCCTCTGGGCCATGGGAGAGTGTTGGGGGGTGTACGTGCATACGCAAGGAGACTGCCCTCTGGGCCATGGGAGAGTGTTGGGGGGTGTACATGCATACGCAAGGAGACTGCCCTCTGGGCCATGGGAGAGTGTGGGCGGGTGTA
This sequence comes from Ambystoma mexicanum, assembly GCF_040938575.1. Lineage (NCBI taxonomy): Eukaryota > Metazoa > Chordata > Amphibia > Caudata > Ambystomatidae > Ambystoma > Ambystoma mexicanum. The sequence continues at coordinate 804,958,346 of NC_090938.1, forward strand.
CGTGCATACGCAAGGAGACTGCCCTCTGGGCCATGGGAGAGTGTTGGGGGGTGTACATGCATACGCAAGTAGGCTGCCCTCTGGGCCATGGGAGAGTGTTTAAGGGGTGTACATGCATACGCAAGTAGACTGCCCTCTGGGCCATAGGAGAGTGTTGGGGGGTGTACGTGCATACGCAAGGAGACTGCCCTCTGGGCTATGGGAGAGTGTTGGGGGGTGTACGTGCATACGCAAGGAGACTGCCCTCTGGGCTATGGGAGAGTGTTGGGGGGTGTACATGCATACGCAAGTAGACTGCCCTCTGAGTCATGGGAGAGTGTTGGGGGGTGTACATGCATACGCAAGGAGACTGCCCTCTGGGCCATGGGAGAGTGTTTAAGGGGTGTACATGCATACGCAAGTAGACTGCCCTCTGGGCCATAGGAGAGTGTTGGGGGGTGTACGTGCATACGCAAGTAGGCTGCCCTCTGGGCCATGGGAGAGTGTTGGGGGGTGTACATGCATACGCAAGTAGACTGCCCTCTGGGCCATGGGAGAGTGTTGGGGGTGTACATGCATATGCAAGGAGACTGCCCTCTGGGCCATGGGAGAGTGTTGGGGGGGATGTACATGCATACGCAAGGAGACTGCCCTCTGGGCCATGGGAGAGTGTTGGGGGGTGTACGTGCATACGCAAGTAGACTGCCCTCTGGGCTATGGGAGAGTGTTGGGGGGTGTACGTGCATACGCAAGGAGACTGCCCTCTGGGCTATGGGAGAGTGTTGGGGGGTGTACATGCATACGCAAGGAGACTGCCCTCTGGGCCATAGGAGAGTGTTGGGGGGTGTACGTGCATAAGCAAGTAGACTGCCCTCTGGGCCATAGGAGAGTGTTGGGGGGTGTACATGCATACGCAAGGAGACTGCCCTCTGGGCTATGGGAGAGTGTTGGAGGGTGTACATGCATACGCAAGGAGACTGCCCTCTGGGCCATAGGAGAGTGTTGGGTGGTGTACATGCATACGCAAGGAGACTGCCCTCTGGGCCATGGGAGAGTGTTGGGTGGCGTACGTGCATACGCAAGGAGACTGCCCTCTGGGCCATAGGAGAGTGGTGGGGGGGTGTACATGCATACGCAAGTAGACTGCCCTCTGGGCCATGGGAGAGTGTTTAAGGGGTGTACATGCATACGCAAGTAGGCTGCCCTCTGGGCTATGGGAGAGTGTTGGGGGGTGTATGTGCATTAGCAAAGGAGACTGCCCTCTGGGCCATGGGAGAGTGTTGGGGAGTGTACGTGCATACGCAAGTAGACTGCCCTCTGGGCCATGGGAGAGTGTTGGGGGGGTGTACATGCAAATGCAAGGAGACTGCCCTCTGGGCCATGGGAGAGTGTTGGGGGGTGTACATGCATATGCAAGGAGACTGCCCTCTGGGCCATGGGAGAGTGTTGGGGGGTGTACGTGCATACGCAAGGAGACTGCCCTCTGGGCCATGGGAGAGTGTTTTGGGGGGTGTACGTGAATACGCAAGTAGACTGCCCTCTGGGCCATAGGAGAGTGTTGGAGGGTGTACATGCATACGCAAGGAGACTGCCCTCTGGGCCATAGGAGAGTGTTGGGTGGTGTACGTGCATACGCAAGGAGACTGCCCTCTGGGCCATAGGAGAGTGGTGGGGGGGTGTACATGCATACGCAAGTAGACTGCCCTCTGGGCCATGGGAGAGTGTTTAAGGAGTGTACATGCATACGCAAGTAGGCTGCCCTCTGGGCTATGGGAGAGTGTTGGGGGGTGTATGTGCATTAGCAAAGGAGACTGCCCTCTAGGCCATGGGAGAGTGTTGGGGGGTGTACATGCATACGCAAGTAGACTGCCCTCTGGGCCATGGGAGAGTGTTGGGGGGGTGTACATACATATGCAAGGAGACTGCCCTCTGGGCAATGGGAGAGTGTTGGGGGGTGTACGTGCATACGCAAGTAGACTGCCCTCTGGGCCATGGGAGAGTGTGGGGGGGTGTACGTGCATACGCAAGGAGACTGCCCTCTGGGCCATGGGAGAGTGTTGGGGGGTGTACGTGCATACGCAAGGAGACTGCCCTCTGGGCCATGGGAGAGTGTTGGGGGGTGTACGTGCATACGCAAAGAGACTGCCCTCTGGGCCATGGGAAAGTGTTGGGGGGTGTACGTGCATACGCAAGGAGACTGCCCTCTGAGTCATGGGAGAGTGATGCGTGGTGTACGTGCATACGCAAGGAGACTGCCCTCTGGGCCATGGGAGAGTGTTGGGGGGTGTACGTGCATACGCAAGGAGACTGCCCTCTGGGCCATAGGAGAGTGTTGGGGGGTGTACGTGCATACGCAAGTAGACTGCCCTCTGGGCTATGGGAGAGTGTTGGGTGGTGTACGTGCATACGCAAGGAGACTGCCCTCTGGGCCATGGGAGAGTGTTGGGGGGTGTACGTGCATACGCAAGGAGACTGCCCTCTGGGCCATGGGAGAGTGTTGGGGGGTGTACGTGCATACGCAAGGAGACTGCCCTCTGGGCCATGGGAGAGTGTTGGGGGGTGTACGTGCATACGCAAGGAGACTGCCCTCTGGGCCATGTGAGAGTGTTGGGGGGTGTACGTGCATACGCAAGGAGACTGCCCTCTGGGCCATGGGAGAGTGGTGGGGGGTGTACGTGCATACGCAAGGAGACTGCCCTCTGGGCCATGGGAGAGTGTTGGGGGGTGTACGTGCATACGCAAGGAGACTGCCCTCTGGGCTATGGGAGAGTGTTGGTGGGTGTACGTCCATACGCAAGGAGAATGCCCTCTGGGCTATGGGAGAGTGTTGGGGGGTGTACGTGCATACGCAAGGAGACTGCCCTCTGGGCCATGGGAGAGTGTTGGGGGGGTGTACGTGCATACGCAAGGAGACTGCCCTCTGGGCCATAGGAGAGTGTTGGTGGGTGTACGTGCATACGCAAGGAGACTGCCCTCTCGGCCATAGGAGAGTGTTGGTGGGTGTACGTGCATACGCAAGGAGACTGCCCTCTGGGCCATAGGAGAGTGTTGGTGGGTGTACGTGCATACGCAAGTAGACTGCCCTCTGGGCCATGGGAGAGTGTTGGGGGGTGTACGTGCATACGCAAGTAGGCTGCCCTCTGGGCCATGGGAGAGTGTTGGGGGGTGTACGTGCATACACAAGAAGACTGCCCTCTGGGCCATAGGAGAGTGTTGGGGCGTGTACGTGCATACGCAAGTAGACTGCCCTCTGGGCCATGGGAGAGTGTTGGGGGGTGTACGTGCATACGCAAGGAGACTGCCCTCTGGGCCATGGGAGAGTGTTGGGGGGTGTACGTGCATACGCAAGGAGACTGCCCTCTGGGCCATGGGAGAGTGTTGGGGGGTGTACGTGCATACGCAAGGAGACTGCCCTCTGGGCCATGGGAGAGTGTTGGGGGGTGTACGTGCATACGCAAGGAGACTGCCCTCTGGGCCATGGGAGAGTGTTGGGGGGTGTACGTGCATACGCAAGTAGACTGCCCTCTGGGCCATGGGAGAGTGTTGGGGGGTGTACGTGCATACGCAAGGAGACTGCCCTCTGGGCCATAGGAGAGTGTTGGTGGGTGTACGTGCATACGCAAGTAGACTGCCCTCTGGGCCATGGGAGAGTGTTGGTGGGTGTACGTGCATACGCAAGTAGACTGCCCTCTGGGCCATGGGAGAGTGTTGGGGGGTGTACATGCATACGCAAGGAGACTGCCCTCTGGGCCATGGGAGAGTGTTGTGGGGGGTGTACATGCATACGCAAGGAGACTGCCCTCTGGGCCATGGGAGAGTGTTGGGGGGTGTACGTGCATACGCAAGTAGGCTGCCCTCTGGGCCATGGGAGAGTGTTGGGGGGTGTACGTGCATACGCAAGAAGACTGCCCTCTGGGCCATGGGAGAGTGTTGGGGCGTGTACGTGCATACGCAAGTAGACTGCCCTCTGGGCTATGGGAGAGTGTTGGGGGGTGTACGTGCATACGCAAGGAGACTGCCCTCGCGGCCATGGGAGAGTGTTGGGGGGTGCACGTGCATACGCAAGGAGACTGCCCTCTGGGCCATGGGAGAGTGTTGGGGGGTGCACATGCATACGCAAGGAGACTGCCCTCTGGGCCATGGGAGAGTGTTGGGGGGTGTACGTGCATACGCAAGGAGACTGCCCTCTGGGCCATGGGAGAGTGTTGGGGGGTGTACGTGCATACGCAAGGAGACTGCCCTCTGGGCCATGGGAGAGTGTTGGGGGGTGTACGTGCATACGCAAGTAGACTGCCCTCTGGGCCATGGGAGAGTGTTGGGGGGTGTACGTGCATACGCAAGGAGACTGCCCTCTGGGCCATAGGAGAGTGTTGGTGGGTGTACGTGCATACGCAAGTAGACTGCCCTCTGGGCCATGGGAGAGTGTTGGTGGGTGTACGTGCATACGCAAGTAGACTGCCCTCTGGGCCATGGGAGAGTGTTGGGGGGTGTACATGCATACGCAAGGAGACTGCCCTCTGGGCCATGGGAGAGTGTTGTGGGGGGTGTACATGCATACGCAAGTAGACTGCCCTCTGGGCCATGGGAGAGTGTTTAAGGAGTGTACATGCATACGCAAGTAGGCTGCCCTCTGGGCTATGGGAGAGTGTTGGGGGGTGTATGTGCATTAGCAAAGGAGACTGCCCTCTGGGCCATGGGAGAGTGTTGGGGGGTGTACATGCATACGCAAGTAGACTGCCCTCTGGGCCATGGGAGAGTGTTGGGGGGGTGTACATGCATACGCAAGGAGACAGCCCTCTGGGCCATGGGAGAGTGTTGGGGGGGTGTACATACATATGCAAGGAGACTGCCCTCTGGGCAATGGGAGAGTGTTGGGGGGTGTACGTGCATACGCAAGTAGACTGCCCTCTGGGCCATGGGAGAGTGTGGGGGGGTGTACGTGCATACGCAAGGAGACTGCCCTCTGGGCCATGGGAGAGTGTTGGGGGGTGTACGTGCATACGCAAGGAGACTGCCCTCTGGGCCATGGGAGAGTGTTGGGGGGTGTACGTGCATACGCAAAGAGACTGCCCTCTGGGCCATGGGAGAGTGTTGGGGGGTGTACGTGCATACGCAAGGAGACTGCCCTCTGAGTCATGGGAGAGTGATGCGTGGTGTACGTGCATACGCAAGGAGACTGCCCTCTGGGCCATGGGAGAGTGTTGGGGGGTGTACGTGCATACGCAAGGAGACTGCCCTCTGGGCCATGGGAGAGTGTTGGGGGGTGTACGTGCATACGCAAGTAGACTGCCCTCTGGGCTATGGGAGAGTGTTGGGTGGTGTACGTGCATACGCAAGGAGACTGCCCTCTGGGCCATGGGAGAGTGTTGGGGGGTGTACGTGCATTCGCAAGGAGACTGCCCTCTGGGCCATGGGAGAGTGTTGGGGGGTGTACGTGCATACGCAAGGAGACTGCCCTCTGGGCCATGGGAGAGTGGTGGGGGGTGTACGTGCATACGCAAGGAGACTGCCCTCTGGGCCATGGGAGAGTGTTGGGGGGTGTACGTGCATACGCAAGGAGACTGCCCTCTGGACTATGGGAGAGTGTTGGGGGGTGTACGTGCATACGCAAGGAGAATGCCCTCTGGGCTATGGGAGAGTGTTGGGGGGTGTACGTGCATACGCAAGGAGACTGCCCTCTGGGCCATGGGAGAGTGTTGGGGGGGTGTACGTGCATACGCAAGGAGACTGCCCTCTGGGCCATAGGAGAGTGTTGGTGGGTGTACGTGCATACGCAAGGAGACTGCCCTCTGGGCCATAGGAGAGTGTTGGTGGGTGTACGTGCATACGCAAGGAGACTGCCCTCTGGGCCATAGGAGAGTGTTGGTGGGTGTACGTGCATACGCAAGTAGACTGCCCTCTGGGCCATGGGAGAGTGTTGGTGGGTGTACGTGCATACGCAAGTAGACTGCCCTCTGGGCCATGGGAGAGTGTTGGGGGGTGTACATGCATACGCAAGGAGACTGCCCTCTGGGCCATGGGAGAGTGTTGTGGGGGGTGTACGTGCATACGCAAGGAGACTGCCCTCTGGGCCATGGGAGAGTGTTGGGGGGTGTACGTGCATACGCAAGTAGGCTGCCCTCTGGGCCATGGGAGAGTGTTGGGGGGTGTACGTGCATACGCAAGAAGACTGCCCTCTGGGCCATGGGAGAGTGTTGGGGCGTGTACGTGCATACGCAAGTAGACTGCCCTCTGGGCTATGGGAGAGTGTTGGGGGGTGTACGTGCATACGCAAGGAGACTGCCCTCTGGGCCATGGGAGAGTGTTGGGGGGTGTACGTGCATACGCAAGGAGACTGCCCTCTGGGCCATGGGAGAGTGTTGGGGGGTGTACGTGCATACGCAAGGAGACTGCCCTCTGGGCCATGGGAGAGTGTTGGGGGGTGTACGTGCATACGCAAGGAGACTGCCCTCTGGGCCATGGGAGAGTGTTGGGGGGTGTACGTGCATACGCAAGTAGACTGCCCTCTGGGCCATGGGAGAGTGTTGGGGGGTGTACGTGCATACGCAAGGAGACTGCCCTCTGGGCCATAGGAGAGTGTTGGTGGGTGTACGTGCATACGCAAGTAGACTGCCCTCTGGGCCATGGGAGAGTGTTGGTGGGTGTACGTGCATACGCAAGTAGACTGCCCTCTGGGCCATGGGAGAGTGTTGGGGGGTGTACATGCATACGCAAGGAGACTGCCCTCTGGGCCATGGGAGAGTGTTGTGGGGGGTGTACATGCATACGCAAGGAGACTGCCCTCTGGGCCATGGGAGAGTGTTGGGGGGTGTACGTGCATACGCAAGTAGGCTGCCCTCTGGGCCATGGGAGAGTGTTGGGGGGTGTACGTGCATACGCAAGTAGGCTGCCCTCTGGGCCATGGGAGAGTGTTGGGGGGTGTACGTGCATACGCAAGAAGACTGCCCTCTGGGCCTAGGGAGAGTGTTGGGGCGTGTACGTGCATACGCAAGTAGACTGCCCTCTGGGCTATGGGAGAGTGTTGGGGGGGTGTACGTGCATACGCAAGGAGACTGCCCTCTGGGCCATGGGAGAGTGTTGGGGGGTGCACGTGCATACGCAAGGAGACTGCCCTCTGGGCCATGGGAGAGTGTTGGGGGGTGCACGTGCATACGCAAGGAGACTGCCCTCTGGGCCATGGGAGAGTGTTGGGGGGTGTACGTGCATACGCAAGGAGACTGCCCTCTGGGCCATGGGAGAGTGTTGGGGGGTGTACGTGCATACGCAAGGAGACTGCCCTCTGGGCCATGGGAGAGTGTTGGGGGGTGTACGTGCATACGCAAGTAGACTGCCCTCTGGGCCATGGGAGAGTGTTGGGGGGTGTACGTGCATACGCAAGGAGACTGCCCTCTGGGCCATAGGAGAGTGTTGGTGGGTGTACGTGCATACGCAAGTAGACTGCCCTCTGGGCCATGGGAGAGTGTTGGTGGGTGTACGTGCATACGCAAGTAGACTGCCCTCTGGGCCATGGGAGAGTGTTGGTGGGTGTACGTGCATACGCAAGTAGACTGCCCTCTGGGCCATGGGAGAGTGTTGGGGGGTGTACATGCATACGCAAGGAGACTGCCCTCTGGGCCATGGGAGAGTGTTGTGGGGGGTGTACATGCATACGCAAGGAGACTGCCCTCTGGGCCATGGGAGAGTGTTGGGGGGTGTACGTGCATACGCAAGTAGGCTGCCCTCTGGGCCATGGGAGAGTGTTGGGGGGTGTACGTGCATACGCAAGAAGACTGCCCTCTGGGCCATAGGAGAGTGTTGGGGCGTGTACGTGCATACGCAAGTAGACTGCCCTCTGGGCCATGGGAGAGTGTTGGGGGGTGTACGTGCATACGCAAGGAGACTGCCCTCTGGGCCATGGGAGAGTGTTGGGGGGTGCACGTGCATACGCAAGGAGACTGCCCTCTGGGCCATGGGAGAGTGTTGGGGGGTGCACGTGCATACGCAAGGAGACTGCCCTCTGGGCCATGGGAGAGTGTTGGGGGGTGCACGTGCATACGCAAGGAGACTGCCCTCTGGGCCATGGGAGAGTGTTGGGGGGTGCACGTGCATACGCAAGGAGACTGCCCTCTGGGCCATGGGAGAGTGTTGGGGGGTGTACGTGCATACGCAAGGAGACTGCCCTCTGGGCCATGGGAGAGTGTTGGGGGGTGTACGTGCATACGCAAAGAGACTGCCCTCTGGGCCATGGGAAAGTTTTGGGGGGTGTACGTGCATACGCAAGGAGACTGCCCTCTGAGTCATGGGAGAGTGATGCGTGGTGTACGTGCATACGCAAGGAGACTGCCCTCTGGGCCATGGGAGAGTGTTGGGGGGTGTACGTGCATACGCAAGGAGACTGCCCTCTGGGCCATAGGAGAGTGTTGGGGGGTGTACGTGCATACGCAAGTAGACTGCCCTCTGGGCTATGGGAGAGTGTTGGGTGGTGTACGTGCATACGCAAGGAGACTGCCCTCTGGGCCATGGGAGAGTGTTGGGGGGTGTACGTGCATACGCAAGGAGACTGCCCTCTGGGCCATGGGAGAGTGTTGGGGGGTGTACGTGCATACGCAAGGAGACTGCCCTCTGGGCCATGGGAGAGTGTTGGGGGGTGTACGTGCATACGCAAGGAGACTGCCCTCTGGGCCATGTGAGAGTGTTGGGGGGTGTACGTGCATACGCAAGGAGACTGCCCTCTGGGCCATGGGAGAGTGGTGGGGGGTGTACGTGCATACGCAAGGAGACTGCCCTCTGGGCCATGGGAGAGTGTTGGGGGGTGTACGTGCATACGCAAGGAGACTGCCCTCTGGGCTATGGGAGAGTGTTGGTGGGTGTACGTCCATACGCAAGGAGAATGCCCTCTGGGCTATGGGAGAGTGTTGGGGGGTGTACGTGCATACGCAAGGAGACTGCCCTCTGGGCCATGGGAGAGTGTTGGGGGGGTGTACGTGCATACGCAAGGAGACTGCCCTCTGGGCCATAGGAGAGTGTTGGTGGGTGTACGTGCATACGCAAGGAGACTGCCCTCTCGGCCATAGGAGAGTGTTGGTGGGTGTACGTGCATACGCAAGGAGACTGCCCTCTGGGCCATAGGAGAGTGTTGGTGGGTGTACGTGCATACGCAAGTAGACTGCCCTCTGGGCCATGGGAGAGTGTTGGTGGGTGTACGTGCATACGCAAGTAGACTGCCCTCTGGGCCATGGGAGAGTGTTGGGGGGTGTACATGCATACGCAAGGAGACTGCCCTCTGGGCCATGGGAGAGTGTTGTGGGGTGTACGTGCATACGCAAGTAGGCTGCCCTCTGGGCCATGGGAGAGTGTTGGGGGGTGTACGTGCATACACAAGAAGACTGCCCTCTGGGCCATAGGAGAGTGTTGGGGCGTGTACGTGCATACGCAAGTAGACTGCCCTCTGGGCCATGGGAGAGTGTTGGGGGGTGTGCATACGCAAGGAGACTGCCCTCTGGGCCATGGGAGAGTGTTGGGGGGTGCACGTGCATACGCAAGGAGACTGCCCTCTGGGCCATGGGAGAGTGTTGGGGGGTGTACGTGCATACGCAAGGAGACTGCCCTCTGGGCCATGGGAGAGTGTTGGGGGGTGTACGTGCATACGCAAGGAGACTGCCCTCTGGGCCATGGGAGAGTGTTGGGGGGTGTACGTGCATACGCAAGTAGACTGCCCTCTGGGCCATGGGAGAGTGTTGGGGGGTGTACGTGCATACGCAAGGAGACTGCCCTCTGGGCCATAGGAGAGTGTTGGTGGGTGTACGTGCATACGCAAGTAGACTGCCCTCTGGGCCATGGGAGAGTGTTGGTGGGTGTACGTGCATACGCAAGTAGACTGCCCTCTGGGCCATGGGAGAGTGTTGGGGGGTGTACATGCATACGCAAGGAGACTGCCCTCTGGGCCATGGGAGAGTGTTGTGGGGGGTGTACATGCATACGCAAGGAGACTGCCCTCTGGGCCATGGGAGAGTGTTGGGGGGTGTACGTGCATACGCAAGTAGGCTGCCCTCTGGGCCATGGGAGAGTGTTGGGGGGTGTACGTGCATACGCAAGAAGACTGCCCTCTGGGCCATGGGAGAGTGTTGGGGCGTGTACGTGCATACGCAAGTAGACTGCCCTCTGGGCCATGGGAGAGTGTTGGGGGGTGTACGTGCATACGCAAGGAGACTGCCCTCGCGGCCATGGGAGAGTGTTGGGGGGTGCACGTGCATACGCAAGGAGACTGCCCTCTGGGCCATGGGAGAGTGTTGGGGGGTGCACATGCATACGCAAGGAGACTGCCCTCTGGGCCATGGGAGAGTGTTGGGGGGTGTACGTGCATACGCAAGGAGACTGCCCTCTGGGCCATGGGAGAGTGTTGGGGGGTGTACGTGCATACGCAAGGAGACTGCCCTCTGGGCCATGGGAGAGTGTTGGGGGGTGTACGTGCATACGCAAGTAGACTGCCCTCTGGGCCATGGGAGAGTGTTGGGGGGTGTACGTGCATACGCAAGGAGACTGCCCTCTGGGCCATAGGAGAGTGTTGGTGGGTGTACGTGCATACGCAAGTAGACTGCCCTCTGGGCCATGGCAGAGTGTTGGTGGGTGTACGTGCATACGCAAGTAGACTGCCCTCTGGGCCATGGGAGAGTGTTGGGGGGTGTACATGCATACGCAAGGAGACTGCCCTCTGGGCCATGGGAGAGTGTTGTGGGGGGTGTACATGCATACGCAAGTAGACTGCCCTCTGGGCCATGGGAGAGTGTTTAAGGAGTGTACATGCATACGCAAGTAGGCTGCCCTCTGGGCTATGGGAGAGTGTTGGGGGGTGTATGTGCATTAGCAAAGGAGACTGCCCTCTGGGCCATGGGAGAGTGTTGGGGGGTGTACATGCATACGCAAGTAGACTGCCCTCTGGGCCATGGGAGAGTGTTGGGGGGGTGTACATGCATACGCAAGGAGACAGCCCTCTGGGCCATGGGAGAGTGTTGGGGGGGTGTACATACATATGCAAGGAGACTGCCCTCTGGGCAATGGGAGAGTGTTGGGGGGTGTACGTGCATACGCAAGTAGACTGCCCTCTGGGCCATGGGAGAGTGTGGGGGGGTGTACGTGCATACGCAAGGAGACTGCCCTCTGGGCCATGGGAGAGTGTTGGGGGGTGTACGTGCATACGCAAGGAGACTGCCCTCTGGGCCATGGGAGAGTGTTGGGGGGTGTACGTGCATACGCAAAGTGACTGCCCTCTGGGCCATGGGAGAGTGTTGGGGGGTGTACGTGCATACGCAAGGAGACTGCCCTCTGAGTCATGGGAGAGTGATGCGTGGTGTACGTGCATACGCAAGGAGACTGCCCTCTGGGCCATGGGAGAGTGTTGGGGGGTGTACGTGCATACGCAAGGAGACTGCCCTCTGGGCCATGGGAGAGTGTTGGGGGGTGTACGTGCATACGCAAGTAGACTGCCCTCTGGGCTATGGGAGAGTGTTGGGTGGTGTACGTGCATACGCAAGGAGACTGCCCTCTGGGCCATGGGAGAGTGTTGGGGGGTGTACGTGCATTCGCAAGGAGACTGCCCTCTGGGCCATGGGAGAGTGTTGGGGGGTGTACGTGCATACGCAAGGAGACTGCCCTCTGGGCCATGGGAGAGTGGTGGGGGGTGTACGTGCATACGCAAGGAGACTGCCCTCTGGGCCATGGGAGAGTGTTGGGGGGTGTACGTGCATACGCAAGGAGACTGCCCTCTGGGCTATGGGAGAGTGTTGGGGGGTGTACGTGCATACGCAAGGAGAATGCCCTCTGGGCTATGGGAGAGTGTTGGGGGGTGTACGTGCATACGCAAGGAGACTGCCCTCTGGGCCATGGGAGAGTGTTGGGGGGGTGTACGTGCATACGCAAGGAGACTGCCCTCTGGGCCATAGGAGAGTGTTGGTGGGTGTACGTGCATACGCAAGGAGACTGCCCTCTGGGCCATAGGAGAGTGTTGGTGGGTGTACGTGCATACGCAAGGAGACTGCCCTCTGGGCCATAGGAGAGTGTTGGTGGGTGTACGTGCATACGCAAGTAGACTGCCCTCTGGGCCATGGGAGAGTGTTGGGGGGTGTACATGCATACGCAAGGAGACTGCCCTCTGGGCCATGGGAGAGTGTTGCGGGGGGTGTACGTGCATACGCAAGGAGACTGCCCTCTGGGCCATGGGAGAGTGTTGGGGGGTGTACGTGCATACGCAAGTAGGCTGCCCTCTGGGCCATGGGAGAGTGTTGGGGGGTGTACGTGCATACGCAAGAAGACTGCCCTCTGGGCCATGGGAGAGTGTTGGGGCGTGTACGTGCATACGCAAGTAGACTGCCCTCTGGGCTATGGGAGAGTGTTGGGGGGTGTACGTGCATACGCAAGGAGACTGCCCTCTGGGCCATGGGAGAGTGTTGGGGGGTGTACGTGCATACGCAAGGAGACTGCCCTCTGGGCCATGGGAGAGTGTTGGGGGGTGTACGTGCATACGCAAGGAGACTGCCCTCTGGGCCATGGGAGAGTGTTGGGGGGTGTACGTGCATACGCAAGGAGACTGCCCTCTGGGCCATGGGAGAGTGTTGGGGGGTGTACGTGCATACGCAAGTAGACTGCCCTCTGGGCCATGGGAGAGTGTTGGGGGGTGTACGTGCATACGCAAGGAGACTGCCCTCTGGGCCATAGGAGAGTGTTGGTGGGTGTACGTGCATACGCAAGTAGACTGCCCTCTGGGCCATGGGAGAGTGTTGGTGGGTGTACGTGCATACGCAAGTAGACTGCCCTCTGGGCCATGGGAGAGTGTTGGGGGGTGTACATGCATACGCAAGGAGACTGCCCTCTGGGCCATGGGAGAGTGTTGTGGGGGGTGTACATGCATACGCAAGGAGACTGCCCTCTGGGCCATGGGAGAGTGTTGGGGGGTGTACGTGCATACGCAAGTAGGCTGCCCTCTGGGCCATGGGAGAGTGTTGGGGGGTGTACGTGCATACGCAAGAAGACTGCCCTCTGGGCCATAGGAGAGTGTTGGGGCGTGTACGTGCATACGCAAGTAGACTGCCCTCTGGGCTATGGGAGAGTGTTGGGGGGTGTACGTGCATACGCAAGGAGACTGCCCTCTGGGCCATGGGAGAGTGTTGGGGGGTGCACGTGCATACGCAAGGAGACTGCCCTCTGGGCCATGGGAGAGTGTTGGGGGGTGCACGTGCATACGCAAGGAGACTGCCCTCTGGGCCATGGGAGAGTGTTGGGGGGTGCACGTGCATACGCAAGGAGACTGCCCTCTGGGCCATGGGAGAGTGTTGGGGGGTGTACGTGCATACGCAAGGAGACTGCCCTCTGGGCCATGGGAGAGTGTTGGGGGGTGTACGTGCATACGCAAGTAGACTGCCCTCTGGGCCATGGGAGAGTGTTGGGGGGTGTACGTGCATACGCAAGTAGACTGCCCTCTGGGCCATGGGAGAGTGTTGGGGGGTGTACATGCATACGCAAGGAGACTGCCCTCTGGGCCATGGGAGAGTGTTGTGGGGGGTGTACGTGCATACGCAAGGAGACTGCCCTCTGGGCCATGGGAGAGTGTTGGGGGGTGTACGTGCATACGCAAGTAGGCTGCCCTCTGGGCCATGGGAGAGTGTTGGGGGGTGTACGTGCATACGCAAGAAGACTGCCCTCTGGGCCATGGGAGAGTGTTGGGGGGTGCACGTGCATACGCAAGGAGACTGCCCTCTGGGCCATGGGAGAGTGTTGGGGGGTGCACGTGCATACGCAAGGAGACTGCCCTCTGGGCCATGGGAGAGTGTTGGGGGGTGTACGTGCATACGCAAGGAGACTGCCCTCTGGGCCATGGGAGAGTGTTGGGGGGTGTACGTGCATACGCAAGTAGACTGCCCTCTGGGCCATGGGAGAGTGTTGGGGGGTGTACGTGCATACGCAAGGAGACTGCCCTCTGGGCCATGGGAGAGTGTTGCGGGGGTGTACGTGCATACGCAAGTAGACTGCCCTCTGGGCCATGGGAGAGTGTTTAAGGGGTGTACGTGCATACGCAAGGAGACTGCCCTCTGGGCCATGGGAGAGTGTTGGGGGGTGTACGTGCATACGCAAGGAGACTGCCCTCTGGGCCATAGGAGAGTGTTGGGGGTGTACGTGCATACGCAAGGAGACTGCCCTCTGGGCCATAGGAGAGTGTTGGGGGGTGTACGTGCATACGCAAGTAGACTGCACTCTGGGCCATGGGAGAGTGTTGGGGGTGTACATGCATACGCAAGGAGACTGCCCTCTGGGCCATGGGAGAGTGTTGGGGGGTGTACGTGCATACGCAAGTAGACTGCCCTCTGGGCCATGGGAGAGTGTTGGGGGGTGTACGTGCATACGCAAGGAGACTGCCCTCTGGGCCATGGGAGAGTGTTGGGGGGTGTACGTGCATACGCAAGGAGACTGCCCTCTGGGCCATGGGAGAGTGTTGGGGGGTGTACGTGCATACGCAAGTAGACTGCCCTCTGGGCCATGGGAGTGTGTTGGGGGGTGTACGTGCATACGCAAGGAGACTGCCCTCTGGGCCATAGGAGAGTGTTGGTGGGTGTACGTGCATACGCAAGTAGACTGCCCTCTGGGCCATGGGAGAGTGTTGGTGGGTGTACGTGCATACGCAAGTAGACTGCCCTCTGGGCCATGGGAGAGTGTTGGGGGGTGTACATGCATACGCAAGGAGACTGCCCTCTGGGCCATGGGAGAGTGTTGTGGGGGGTGTACGTGCATACGCAAGGAGACTGCCCTCTGGGCCATGGGAGAGTGTTGGGGGGTGTACGTGCATACGCAAGTAGGCTGCCCTCTGGGCCATGGGAGAGTGTTGGGGGGTGTACGTGCATACGCAAGAAGACTGCCCTCTGGGCCATGGGAGAGTGTTGGGGCGTGTACGTGCATACGCAAGTAGACTGCCCTCTGGGCCATGGGAGAGTGTTGGGGGGTGTACGTGCATACGCAAGGAGACTGCCCTCTGGGCCATGGGAGAGTGTTGGGGGGTGCACGTGCATACGCAAGTAGACTGCCCTCTGGGCCATGGGAGAGTGTTGGGGGGGTGTACGTGCATACGCAAGGAGACTGCCCTCTGGGCCATGGGAGAGTGTTGGGGGGTGTACGTGCATACGCAAGGAGACTGCCCTCTGGGCCATGGGAGAGTGTTGGGGGGTGTACGTGCATACGCAAGTAGACTGCCCTCTGGGCCATGGGAGAGTGTTGGGGGGTGTACGTGCATACGCAAGGAGACTGCCCTCTGGGCCATGGGAGAGTGTTGGGGGGTGTACGTGCATACACAAGTAGACTGCCCTCTGGGCCATGGGAGAGTGTTGGGGGGTGTACGTGCATACGCAAGGAGACTGCCCTCTGGGCTATGGGAGAGTGTTGGGGGGTGTACATGCATACGCAAGTAGACTGCCCTCTGGGCCATGGGAGAGTGTTGGGGGGGTGTACGTGCATACGCAAGGAGACTGCCCTCTGGGCCATGGGAGAGTGTTGGGGGGTGTACGTGCATACGCAAGTAGACTGCCCTCTGGGCCATGGGAGAGTGTTGGGGGGTGTACGTGCATACGCAAGTAGACTGCCCTCTGGGCCATGGGAGAGTGTTGGGGGGTGTACGTGCATACGCAAGGAGACTGCCCTCTGGGTCATGGGAGAGTGTTGGGGGGTGTACGTGCATACGCAAGTAGACTGCCCTCTGGGCCATGGGAGAGTGTTGGGGGGTGTACGTGCATACGCAAGGAGACTGCCCTCTGGGCCATGGGAGAGTGTTGGTGGGTGTACGTGCATACGCAAGTAGACTGCCCTCTGGGCCATGGGAGAGTGTTGGTGGGTGTATGTGCATACGCAAGTAGACTGCCCTCTGGGCCATGGGAGAGTGTTGGGGGGTGTACATGCATACGCAAGGAGACTGCCCTCTGGGCCATGGGAGAGTGTTGTGGGGGGTGTACGTGCATACGCAAGGAGACTGCCCTCTGGGCCATGGGAGAGTGTTGGGGGGTGTACGTGCATACGCAAGTAGGCTGCCCTCTGGGCCATGGGAGAGTGTTGGGGGGTGTACGTGCATACGCAAGAAGACTGCCCTCTGGGCCATAGGAGAGTGTTGGGGCGTGTACGTGCATACGCAAGTAGACTGCCCTCTGGGCTATGGGAGAGTGTTGGGGGGTGTACGTGCATACGCAAGGAGACTGCCCTCTGGGCCATGGGAGAGTGTTGGGGGGTGCACGTGCATACGCAAGGAGACTGCCCTCTGGGCCATGGGAGAGTGTTGGGGGGTGCACGTGCATACGCAAGGAGACTGCCCTCTGGGCCATGGGAGAGTGTTGGGGGGTGCACGTGCATACGCAAGGAGACTGCCCTCTGGGCCATGGGAGAGTGTTGGGGGGTGCACCTGCATACGCAAGGAGACTGCCCTCTGGGCCATGGGAGAGTGTTGGGGGGTGTACGTGCATACGCAAGGAGACTGCCCTCTGGGCCATGGGAGAGTGTTGGGGGGTGTACGTGCATACGCAAGTAGACTGCCCTCTGGGCCATGGGAGAGTGTTGGGGGGTGTACGTGCATACGCAAGGAGACTGCCCTCTGGGCCATGGGAGAGTGTTGCGGGGGTGTACGTGCATACGCAAGTAGACTGCCCTCTGGGCCATAGGAGAGTGTTGGGGGGGTGTACATGCATACGCAAGGAGACTGCCCTCTGGGCCATGGGAGAGTGTTGGGGGGTGTACATGCATACGCAAGGAGACTGCCCTCTGGGCCATGGGAGAGTGTTTAAGGGGTGTACGTGCATACGCAAGGAGACTGCCCTCTGGGCCATGGGAGAGTGTTGGGGGGTGTACGTGCATACGCAAGGAGACTGCCCTCTGGGCCATAGGAGAGTGTTGGGGGTGTACGCGCATAGGAAAGGAGACTGCCCTCTGGGCCATAGGAGAGTGTTGGGGGGTGTACGTGCATACGCAAGTAGACTGCACTCTGGGCCATGGGAGAGTGTTGGGGGTGTACATGCATACGCAAGGAGACTGCCCTCTGGGCCATGGGAGAGTGTTGGGGGGTGTAAGTGCATACACAAGTAGACTGCCCTCTGGGCCATGGGAGAGTGTTGGGGGGTGTACGTGCATACGCAAGGAGACTGCCCTCTGGGCTATGGGAGAGTGTTGGGGGGTGTACGTGCATACGCAAGTAGACTGCCCTCTGGGCCATGGGAGAGTGTTGGGGGGGTGTACGTGCATACGCAAGGAGACTGCCCTCTGGGCCATGGGAGAGTGTTGGGGGGTGTACGTGCATACGCAAGGAGACTGCCCTCTGGGCCATGGGAGAGTGTTGGGGGGTGTACGTGCATACGCAAGGAGACTGCCCTCTGGGCCATGGGAGAGTGTTGGGGCGTGTACGTGCATACGCAAGGAGACTGCCCTCTGGGCCATGGGAGAGTGTTGGGGGGTGTACGTGCATACGCAAGGGGACTGCCCTCTGGGCCATGGGAGAGTGTTGGGGGGTGTACATGCATACGCAAGGAGACTGACTTCTGGGCCATGGGAGAGTGTTAGGGGGTGTACGTGCATACGCAAGGAGACTGCCCTCTGGGCCATAGGAGAGTGTTGGGGCGTGTACGTGCATACGCAAGGAGACTGCCCTCTGGGCCATGGGAGAGTGTTGGGGGGTGTACGTGCATACGCAAGGAGACTGCCCTCTGGGCCATGGGAGAGTGTTGGGGGGTGTACATGCATACGCAAGTAGACTGCCCTCTGGGCCATGGGAGAGTGTTGGGGGGTGTACGTGCATACGCAAGGAGACTGCTCTCTGGGCCATGGGAGAGTGTTGGGGGGTGTACATGCATACGCAAGGAGACTGCCCTCTGGGCCATGGGAGAGTGTTGGGGGGTGTACATGCATACGCAAGGAGACTGCCCTCTGGGCCATGGGAGAGTGTTGGGGGGTGTACGTGCATACGCAAGGAGACTGCCCTCTGGGCCATGGGAGAGTGTTGGGGGTGTACGTGCATACGCAAGGAGACTGCCCTCTGGGCCATGGGAGAGTGTTGGGGGGTGTACGTGCATACGCAAGTAGACTGCCCTCTGGGCCATGGGAGAGTGTTGGGGGGTGTACGTGCATACGCAAGGAGACTGCCCTCTGGGCCATGGGAGAGTGTTGCGGGGGTGTACGTGCATACGCAAGTAGACTGCCCTCTGGGCCATAGGAGAGTGTTGGGGGGGTGTACATGCATACGCAAGGAGACTGCCCTCTGGGCCATGGGAGAGTGTTGGGGGGGTGTACATGCATACGCAAGGAGACTGCCCTCTGGGCCATGGGAGAGTGTTTAAGGGGTGTACGTGCATACGCAAGGAGACTGCCCTCTGGGCCATGGGAGAGTGTTGGGGGGTGTACGTGCATACGCAAGGAGACTGCCCTCTGGGCCATAGGAGAGTGTTGGGGGTGTACGTGCATACGCAAGGAGACTGCCCTCTGGGCCATAGGAGAGTGTTGGGGGGTGTACGTGCATACGCAAGTAGACTGCACTCTGGGCCATGGGAGAGTGTTGGGGGTGTACGTGCATATGCAAGGAGACTGCCCTCTGGGCCATGGGAGAGTGTTGGGGGGTGTACGTGCATACACAAGTAGACTGCCCTCTGGGCCATGGGAGAGTGTTGGGGGGTGTACGTGCATACGCAAGGAGACTGCCCTCTGGGCTATGGGAGAGTGTTGGGGGGTGTACATGCATACGCAAGTAGACTGCCCTCTGGGCCATGGGAGAGTGTTGGGGGGGTGTACGTGCATACGCAAGGAGACTGCCCTCTGGGCCATGGGAGAGTGTTGGGGGGTGTACGTGCATACGCAAGTAGACTGCCCTCTGGGCCATGGGAGAGTGTTGGGGGGTGTACGTGCATACGCAAGGAGACTGCCCTCTGGGCCATGGGAGAGTGTTGGGGGGTGTACGTGCATACGCAAGGAGACTGCCCTCTGGGCCATGGGAGAGTGTTGGGGCGTGTACGTGCATACGCAAGGAGACTGCCCTCTGGGCCATGGGAGAGTGTTGGGGGGTGTACGTGCATACGCAAGGAGACTGCCCTCTGGGCCATGGGAGAGTGTTGGGGGGTGTACATGCATACGCAAGGAGACTGACTTCTGGGCCATGGGAGAGTGTTAGGGGGTGTACGTGCATACGCAAGGAGACTGCCCTCTGGGCCATAGGAGAGTGTTGGGGCGTGTACGTGCATACGCAAGGAGACTGCCCTCTGGGCCATGGGAGAGTGTTGGGGGGTGTACGTGCATACGCAAGGAGACTGCCCTCTGGGCCATGGGAGAGTGTTGGGGGTTGTACATGCATACGCAAGTAGACTGCCCTCTGGGCCATGGGAGAGTGTTGGGAGGTGTACGTGCATACGCAAGGAGACTGCTCTCTGGGCCATGGGAGAGTGTTGGGGGGGTGTACGTGCATACGCAAGGAGACTGCCCTCTGGGCCATAGGAGAGTGTTGGGGCGTGTACGTGCATACGCAAGGAGACTGCCCTCTGGGCCATGGGAGAGTGTTGGGGGGTGTACGTGCATACGCAAGGAGACTGCCCTCTGGGCCATGGGAGAGTGTTGGGGGGTGTACATGCATACGCAAGTAGACTGCCCTCTGGGCCATGGGAGAGTGTTGGGGGGTGTACATGCATACGCAAGGAGACTGCCCTCTGGGCCATGGGAGAGTGTTAGGGGGTGTACGTGCATACGCAAGGAGACTGCCCTCTGGGCCATAGGAGAGTGTGGGGGCGTGTACGTGCATACGCAAGGAGACTGCCCTCTGGGCCATGGGAGAGTGTTGGGGGGTGTACGTGCATACGCAAGGAGACTGCCCGCTGGGCCATGGGAGAGTGTTGGGGGGTGTACATGCATACGCAAGTAGACTGCCCTCTGGGCCATGGGAGAGTGTTGGGGGGTGTACATGCATACGCATGAAGACTGCCCTCTGGGCCATGGGTGAGTGTTGGGGGGTGTACATGCATACGCAAGGAGACTGCCCTCTGGGCCATAGGAGAGTGTTGGGGGGTGTACATGCATACGCAAGGAGACTGCCCTCTGGGCCATAGGAGAGTGTTGGGTGGTGTACATGCATACGCAAGTAGACTGCCCTCTGGGACATGGGAGAGTGTTGGGGGGTGTACATGCATACGCAAGGAGACTGATGGGAGAGTGTTGGGGGGGTGTACGTGCATACGCAAGGAGACTGCCCTCTGGGCCATAGGAGAGTGTTGGGGGTGTACGTGCATATGCAAGGAGACTGCCCTCTGGGCCATAGGAGAGTGTTGGGGGGTGTACGTGCATACGCAAGTAGACTGCCCGCTGGGGGGTGTACGTGCATACGCAAGGAGACTGCCCTCTGGGCCATGGGAGAGTGTTGGGGGGTGTACGTGCATACGCAAGTAGACTGCCCTCTGGGCCATGGGAGAGTGTTGGGGGGTGTACGTGCATACGCAAGGAGACTGCCCTCTGGGCTATGGGAGAGTGTTGGGGGGTGTACATGCATACGCAAGTAGACTGCCCTCTGGGCCATGGGAGAGTGTTGGGGGGGTGTACATGCATACGCAAGGAGACTGCCCTCTGGGCCATGGGAGAGTGTTGGGGGGTGTACGTGCATACGCAAGTAGACTGCCCTCTGGGCCATGGGAGAGTGTTGGGGGGTGTACGTGCATACGCAAGTAGACTGCCCTCTGGGCCATGGGAGAGTGTTGGGGGGTGTACGTGCATACGCAAGGAGACTGCCCTCTGGGCCATGGGAGAGTGTTGGGGGGTGTACGTGCATACGCAAGGAGACTGCCCTCTGGGCCATAGGAGAGTGTTGGGGCGTGTACGTGCATACGCAAGGAGACTGCCCTCTGGGCCATGGGAGAGTGTTGGGGGGTGTACATGCATACGCAAGTGTTGGGGGGTGTACATTCATACGCATGGAGACTGCCCTCTGGGCCATGGGAAAGTGTTGGGTGGTGTACATGCATACGCAAGTAGACTGCCTTCTGGGACATGGGAGAGTGTTGGGGGGTGTACGTGCATACGCAAGGAGACTGCCCTCTGGGCCATAGGAGAGTGTTGGGTGGTGTACGTGCATACGCAAGTAGACTGCCCTCTGGGACATGGGAGAGTGTTGGGGGGTGTACGTGCATACGCAAGGAGACTGCCCTCTGGGCCATGGGAGAGTGTTGGGGCGTGTACGTGCATACGCAAGTAGACTGCCCTCTGGGCCATGGGAATGTGTTGGGGGGTGTACGTGCATACGCAAGGAGACTGCCCTCTGGGCCATGGGAGAGTGTTGGGGGGGTGTACATGCATGCGCAAGTAGACTGCCCTCTGGGCCATGGGAGAGTGTTGGGGGGTGTACATGCATACGCAAGGAGACTGCCCTCTGGGCCATGGGAGAGTGTTGGGGGGTGTACATGCATACGCAAGTAGACTGCCCTCTGGGCCATGGGAGAGTGTTGGGGGGTGTACGTGCATACGCAAGTAGGCTGCCCTCTGGGCCATGGGAGAGTGTTGGGGGGTGTACGTGCATACGCAAGGAGACTGGCCTCTGGGCCATGGGAGAGTGTTGGGGGTGTACGTGCTTATGCAAGTAGACTGCCCTCTGGGCCATGGGAGAGTGTTGGGGGGTGTATGTGCATACGCAAGGAGACTGCCCTCTGGGCCATGGGAGAGTGTTGGGGGGTGAACATGCATACGCAAGGAGACTGCCCTCTGGGCCATAGGAGAGTGTTGGGGCGTGTACGTGCATACGCAAGGAGACTGCCCTCTGGGCCATGGGAGAGTGTTGGGGCGTGTACGTGCATACGCAAGGAGACTGCCCTCTGGGCCATGGGAGAGTGTTGGGGGGTGTACATGCATACACAAGTAGACTGCCCTCTGGGCCATGGGAGAGTGTTGGGGGTAGAGTGTTGGGGGGTGTACGTGCATAGGCAAGGAGACTGCCCTCTGGGCCATGGGAGAGTGTTGGGGGGTGTACGTGCACACGCAAGGAGACTGCCCTCTGGGCCATGGGAGAGTGTTGGGGGGTGTACGTGCATACGCAAGTAGACTGCCCTCTGGGCCATGGGAGAGTGTTGGGGGGTGTACGTGCATACGCAAGGAGACTGACCTCTGGGCCATGGGAGAGTGTTGGGGGGTGTACGTGCATACGCAAGTAGACTGCCCTCTGGGCCATGGGAGAGTGTTGGGGTGTGTACGTGCATACGCAAGTAGACTGCCCTCTGGGCCATGGGAGAGTGTTGGGGGGTGTACGTGCATACGCAAGGAGACTGCCCTCTGGGCCATGGGAGAGTGTTGGGGGGTGTACGTGCATACGCAAGGAGACTGCCCTCTGGGCCATGGGAGAGTGTTGGGGGGTGTACGTGCATACGCAAGGAGACTGCCCTCTGGGCCATGGGAGAGTGTTGGGGGTGTACGTGCTTATGCAAGTAGACTGCCCTCTGGGCCATGGGAGAGTGTTGGGGGGTGTATGTGCATACGCAAGGAGACTGCCCTCTGGGCCATGGGAGAGTGTTGGGGGGTGAACATGCAT
This sequence comes from Ambystoma mexicanum, assembly GCF_040938575.1. Taxonomy (NCBI): domain Eukaryota; kingdom Metazoa; phylum Chordata; class Amphibia; order Caudata; family Ambystomatidae; genus Ambystoma; species Ambystoma mexicanum. Next base: position 804,980,859 of record NC_090938.1, read on the forward strand.
ACGCAAGGAGACTGCCCTCTGGGCCATAGGAGAGTGTTGGGGCGTGTACGTGCATACGCAAGGAGACTGCCCTCTGGGCCATGGGAGAGTGTTGGGGCGTGTACGTGCATATGCAAGGAGACTGCCCTCTGGGCCATGGGAGAGTGTTGGGGGGTGTACATGCATACACAAGTAGACTGCCCTCTGGGCCATGGGAGAGTGTTGGGGGTAGAGTGTTGGGGGGTGTACGTGCATACGCACGGAGACTGCCCTCTGGGCCATGGGAGAGTGTTGGGGGTGTACATGCATACGCAAGGAGCCTGCCCTCTGGGCCATGGGAGAGTGTTGGGGGGTGTACGTGCATACGCAAGGAGACTGCCCTCTGGGCCATGGGAGAGTGTTGGGTGGTGTACGTGCATACGCAAGTAGACTGCCCTCTGGGACATGGGAGAGTGTTGGGGGGTGTACGTGCATACGCAAGGAGACTGCCCTCTGGGCCATGGGAGAGTGTTGGGGCGTGTACGTGCATACGCAAGTAGACTGCCCTCTGGGCCATGGGAGAGTGTTGGGGGGTGTACGTGCATACGCAAGGAGACTGCCCTCGGGGCCATGGGAGAGTGTTGGGGGGTGTACGTGCATACGCAAGTAGACTGCCCTCTGGGCCATGGGAGAGTGTTGGGGGGTGTACGTGCATACGCAAGTAGACTGCCCTCTGGGCCATGGGAGAGTGTTGGGGGGTGTACGTGCATACGCAAGTAGGCTGCCCTCTGGGCCATGGGAGAGTGTTGGGGGGTGTACGTGCATACGCAAGGAGACTGCCCTCTGGGCCATGGGAGTGTGTTGGGGGGTGTACGTGCATACGCAAGTAGACTGCCCTCTGGGCCATGGGAGAGTGTTGGGGGGTGTACGTGCATACGCAAGGAGACTGCCCTCTGGGCCATGGGAGAGTGTTGTGGGGTGAACATGCATACGCAAGGAGACTGCCCTCTGGGCCATAGGAGAATGTTGGGGCGTGTACGTGCATACGCAAGGAGACTGCCCTCTGGGCCATGGGAGAGTGTTGGGGGGGTGTACATGCATACGCAAGTAGACTGCCCTCTGGGCCATAGGAGAGTGTTGGGGCGTGTACATGCATACGCAAGGAGACTGCCCTCTGGGCCATGGGAGAGTGTTGGGGGGTGTACATGCATACGCAAGGAGACTGCCCTCTGGGCCATGGGAGAGTGTTGGGGGGTGTACATGCATACGCAAGGAGACTGCCCTCTGGGCCATGGGAGAGTGTTGGGGGGTGTACATGCATACGCAAGGAGACTGCCCTCTGGACCATGGGAGAGTGTTGGGGGGTGTACATGCATACGCAAGGAGACTGCCCTCTGGGCCATGGGAGAGTGTTGGGGGGTGTACATGCATACGCAAGGAGACAGCCCTCTGGGCCATGGGAGAGTGTTGGGGGGTGTACGTGCATACGCAAGGAGACTGCCCTCTGGGCTATAGGAGAGTGTTGGGGGGTGTACGTGCATACGCAAGTAGACTGCCCTCTGGGCTATGGGAGAGTGTTGGGGGGTGTACGTGCATACGCAAGTAGACTGCCCTCTGGGCTATGGGAGAGTGTTGGGGGTGTACGTGCATACGCAAGGAGACGGCCCTCTGGGCCATAGGAGAGTGTTGGGGCGTGTACATGCATACGCAAGTAGACTGCCCTCTGGGCCATAGGAGAGTGTTGGGGCGTGTACGTGCATACGCAAGTATACTGCCCTCTGGGCCATAGGAGAGTGTTGGGGGGTGTACGTGCATACGCAAGGAGACTGCCCTCTGGGCCATGGGAGAGTGTTGGGGGGGGGTGTACATGCATACGCAAGTAGACTGCCCTCTGGGCCATAGGAGAGTGTTGGGGGGGGTGTACGTGCATACGCAAGTAGGCTGCCCTCTGGGCCATGGGAGAGTGTTGGGGGGTGTACGTGCATACGCAAGGAGACTGCCCTCTGGGCCATAGGAGAGTGTTGGGGGGTGTACGTGCATACGCAAGGAGACTGCCCTCTGGGCCATGGGCGAGTGGTGGGGGGTGTACATGCATACGCAAGGAGACTGCCCTCTGGGCCATGGGCGAGTGGTGGGGGGTGTACATGCATACGCAAGGAGACTGCCCTCTGGGCTATAGGAAAGTGTTGGGGGGTGTACGTGCATACGCAAGGAGACTGCCCTCTGGGCCATGGGAGAGTGTTGGGGGGTGTACATGCATACGCAAGGAGACTGCCCTCTGGTCCATGGGAGAGTGTTGGGGGGTGTACATGCATACGCAAGGAGACTGCCCTCTGGGCCATGGGAGAGTGTTGGGGGGTGTACGTGCATACGCAAGGAGACTGCCCTCTGGGCCATGGGAGAGTGTTGGGGGGTGTACGTGCATACGCAAGTAGACTGCCCTCTGGGCTTTGGGAGAGTGTTGGGGGGTGTACATGCATACGCAAGGAGACAGCCCTCTGGCCCATGATAAGAGAGTGTTGGGGGGTGTACGTGCATACGCAAGGAGACTGCCCTCTGGCCCATGGGAGAGTGTTGGGGGGTGTACGTGCATACGCAAGTAGACTGCCCTCTGGGCCATGGGAGAGTGTTGGGGGGTGTACGTGCACATGCAAGGAGACTGCCCTCTGGGCCATGGGAGAGTGTTGGGGGTGTACATGCACACGCAAGGAGACTGCCCTCTGGGCCATGGGAGAGTGTTGGGGGGTGTACATGCATACGCAAGTAGACTGCCCTCTGGGCCATGGGAGAGTGTTGGGGGGTGTACGTGCATACGCAAGTAGACTGCCCTCTGGGCTATGGGAGAGTGTTGGGGGGTGTACGTGCATACGCAAGGAGACTGCCCTCTGGGCCATGGGAGAGTGTTGGGGGGTGTACGTGCATACGCAAGGAGACTGCCCTCTGGGCCATGGGAGAGTGTTGGGGGGTGTACGTGCATACGCAAGGAGACTGCCCTCTGGGCTATGGGAGAGTGTTGGGGGGTGTACGTGCATACGCAAGGAGACTGCCCTCTGAGTCATGGGAGAGTGTTGGGTGGTGTACGTGCATACGCAACTAGACTGCCCTCTGGGCCATGTGAGAGTGTGGGGGGTGTACGTGCATACGCAAGTAGACTGCCCTCTGGGCCATGGGAGAGTGTTGGGGGGTGTACGTGCATACGCAAGGAGACTGCCCTCTGGGCCATGGGAGAGTGTTGGGTGGTGTACGTGCATACGCAAGTAGACTGCCCTCTGGGCCATGGGAGAGTGTTGGGTGGTGTACGTGCATACGCAAGTAGACTGCCCTCTGGGCCATGGGAGAGTGTTGGGGGGTGTACGTGCATACGCAAGGAGACTGCCCTCTGGGCTATGGGAGAGTGTTGGGGGGTGTACGTGCATACGCAAGGAGGCTGCCCTCTGGGCCATGGGAGAGTGTTGGGGGGGGTGTACGTGCATACGCAAGTAGGCTGCCCTCTGGGCTATGGGAGAGTGTTGGGGGGTGTACGTGCATACGCAAGGAGACTGCCCTCTGGGCCATGGGAGAGTGTTGCGGGGGTGTACGTGCATACGCAAGTAGACTGCCCTCTGGGCCATGGGAGAGTGTTGGGGGGGGTGTACGTGCATACGCAAGTAGGCTGGCCCATGGGAGAGTGTTGGGGGGTGTACGTGCATACGCAAGTAGGCTGCCCTCTGGGCCATGGGAGAGTGTTGGGGGGTGTACGTGCATACGCAAGTAGGCTGCCCTCTGAGTCATGGGAGAGTGTTGGGGGGTGTACGTGCATACGCAAGGAGACTGCCCTCTGGGCCATGGGAGAGTGTTGGGGGGTGTACGTGCATACGCAAGGAGACTGCCCTCTGGGCCATGGGCAAGTGTTGGGGGGTGTACGTGCATACGCAAGTAGACTGCCCTCTGGGCCATGGGAGAGTGTTGGGGGGAGTACGTGCATACGCAAGGAGACTGCCCTCTGGGCCATAGGAGAGTGTTGGGGGGGTGTACATGCATACGCAAGTAGACTACCCTCTGGGCTATGGGAGAGTGTTGGGGGGTGTACATGCATACGCAAGGAGACTGCCCTCTGGGCCATAGGAGAGTGTTAGGGGGGTGTACATGCATACGCAAGGAGACTGCCCTCTGGGCCATAGGAGAGTGTTGGGGGGGTGTACATGCATACGCAAGTAGACTGCCCTCTGGGTCATGGGAGAGTGTTGGGGGGTGTACGTGCATACGCAAGGAGACTGCCCTCTGGGTCATGGGAGAGTGTTGGGGGTGTACGTGCATACGCAAGGAGACTGCCCTCTGGGCCATAGGAGAGTGTTGGGGGGTGTACGTGCATACGCAAGGAGACTGCCCTCTGGGCCATGGCATGGGAGAGTGTTGGGGGGTGTACATGCATACGCAAGGAGACTGCCCTCTGGGCCATGGGAGTGCCCTCAATGGGGTGACTGGACACTGTCCATGCTGCCTAAAACCGTGCCCATAATCAACCAAATATGATGCATGACACAGACAATGGAGTCTGACGTACTCTGGCCGCACACCAATGTGTAAATGTCACACACACAATCAGCACACACCCTTGAACATGTCCACCAGACATCATCTGACCATGCCCTCGGCACCACAACGCACCATTACATGTCCACAAAGCTGAAAACACATGACCGCATTGAAGCACCTCGCAGTACAAGCAACCATGAGTGCGTAATATCAATTCTACTACAGGTAATTCCGCTGTCACTGCGCCTCCCCGACAGCAACACTGCATAACACCATGGCAACATGTGCAGATGAAAAGAAATGGTAGTACACATGCAACAAGGATGCATCAAATTAAACCCATCAAGTAGTGAGCAACACTCACATGGGTGCGATAGGTGTGAGAATTGCCCACAGCACGAGTACCAGCATGCAAGTTGACACCCTGCGTCATCTAAGGTACTCCACCCAACACTGGCGGACACTACCAACATTCACATTGTGCCAATGTGACAAGTGTGTAGACGTCGAGGGTCACGTGCATGGCGTCTACAATGAACCATATGCATCGTAGTCTGAACGAGCAATATCATGTAGTACAGCAGCCTAATGCATCAAGCATTGCCCAACATGCATCTGGAGACATCCCCTGCCACACAGCCCTCACATGTGTGTACATCATGGACCTTGTCAATCCATCTGGGTAGGTGGTGGTTCCAATGTCAAGGCCCCTAAATCGTGTACGTCACCCAAGACCAGCACCATGGATTGACAAGTAGTGTACAGGGCAGATAGTTGTGCAGATGTGAAGTCAATAGCTGTCATTGACGGAATACTGCATGTGAACATGACCGATGTACAAGCCGAGCACAATTGGAAATAGAGCAGTACCCTTACACATAACTTCTTCTGCTCCCATGCAGGTGATGTTGGCTATCCCCTGAAGGTGTGGCTCATCACCCCTGACAGGAATCCACAGAACAGTCACAAAGAGGACTTCAATCGTGCCCATACATGCACTTGTGTGGTCATTGAGCAGACCTTTGGCCTGTTGAAGGCACGGTTTCGCTGCCTCAGCAGGTCGGGTGGCGTCCTTATTTACGGGTCTGAGAAGGTGGGTGTGATGCTGGAAATGCATCGGAGGGACAGGGCCTCCGTATCCTTGTCTTTTACTGCTTTTTATCGTGTGTTCTGTTGTGTTTTCTGCACAGGTGTTCATGTGGGACTCCTAGCGGTGCAGCTCTCTCTTTTGGTTTGGTGTACAGACCCATGGGATACCCTTATGGCACCCATGGGTGGGGGTACAACCCTGTGCCCCTAGTATATGTTTTTGGGCACCTGTGGGTGGCCCACAGAGCAGGGTAGGGGCTGGTGGCAGCTCCGTGCCGAATTGACTGGTGCCCTGAGCCTCCTCCAATTTGGGATGCCCAGGCCCTGTCATTGGAATTAGTAGATTCCGGATGGAGACAAGATGGCCCCTGTGGCTTCTTGCCTTCCATCGCCTGTTACCTTGATCTTCCCGAAATACCAGGAAGCTCTGACTCTGTCCCTTCCCCCTGACTGGCTGTTGGGTGGAAGTTCCATATATGGTAGTGTGGGGAAGTGCCGACCAGACAGGCTGGAGCCTTCCCAATGACCGTATATTGTGGGTACACCTGTGCATGGGACCTGGGTGAATGGGGTGTGTGATGAATCTACACTTCTTGTTGTGTATGTCTGGTATCTGGTGTTTGACACAATGACCGAGACAGCCCTGCCCGAAACTGGTATGAATGCAGTGTATAGTGTTGAATGGCGTGGTACTTGTCCGAATCCACATTCTGTGTTGTGAGTGTCTGGGTGGAGAAGAATGGCTTGAATGTACCACGTGCCTGATTGACTGACTGACTGCTGATTGCCCTTCAAAGTGATTGGCTGCTTGAGTGTGACCCAGCAGAATGAATGGGAGATCAACAGTATAGGAATCGTGTTCAGAAGCTGAAATCCAAACTACGAAGAGTAACTGGAGTGAAACTGAAGCTTGACCTTGAAGTCCTGCTGGAAGAGAAGAATTGATGTTGCTCTTCTTCACCAATCTGAAAGCTGCTGTGTCTCAAAGGACTGACCCAGAGAGGACTTGTAAGGCACCCTCTTCCTGAGCTACGAGGGACCATTGTGCACCAGCTGATCTTTGCCAAAGCTCCCTGGTAGACAGACCTAGGAAAGGCTGCAGAACGGAGACAGTGACTGCCACGGAATCCCAAAGAGAAGCACCCGGACTGTTGTCTGCCACCGTCGACAGCCGCCGTCACTGACCGAAGCCGCTGTGCTCCCTTTGCCTAAGAACTTTCGATTCACAGACACGCTCAACCGCACCGCCGCCCGCCTTATCCCATTTGAGGGGCCAGGCCGTCGACGTGCTGATGAGCATCCGTCGGTGGGTTTCCCGGCACCCAAAGACCACCAAGACGCTGATGACTCGACGCCCTTGCTGGGCCACAGTTCTTCAAACTCTTTGCGGTCCAGAACTATCGACATCGAGGTGCCCCGGATGCCTCTTCCTTGCAGGACGTTTACACTTCCCTGTCACAGAGCACCGCTAGGAGATGAGCAACCACTTCCCCGCTGTAGTTCACCCTGTTCTTCGCCAGACGTTCGAAGACCCATGACTCCTGCCTTAAAGGGAGGGCATTCAAGAAGGACCGTCGATTCCCCGACGAGGAACGCTACAACACCAGGTACTTTGGTGTTGCTGAACTATTGGAAAGATTCTTGTGAACAATAAATGGACTGGGCTTGGGATATAGCTTTATTCTACAGGTTGCCCAGGTGGGGGGAATCTCCACACAGAACTGTGTCTAGGTTAACGGGGCCAGTAGTCTGCCAATTGTTTTAACCAACTTGTTTCCTCCCGTTTTCTATTGTTGGTTTCCTTTACAAACTGATTTTTGTGACATTTAACTGTACAGTTGATGCACTTTAAAGAGATCGAATAGTAATGGTGGTACCACGTAGAACTGTATAGATTTCCCATTATAGATAATCGAGCACAAAGTGAGTTATTGTGATAAGTGTATATAACCTTGAATATTAATTATATAAAGACTGTTTTTTCAGTAATACAGTGTGTGGACATTCCTTTGTGGGGGCTTGGGGACTACACTGTACTTAAGAACCAGCCTGCATCACCTCCTGAGAAGATAGGCCTTGATTGCTCGACTACGTTACCAATAATAGAGAATCTTGTCTGGGGTTCTCTGTGCCTCTCCTCTACCATATAGAGAGCAGAGGTACAGACCCCCCTCCGGTCTTTACAGTGGGCAGGATCATCATGGTATGTGCCATGCTGCACAACATGTGCATCCAGTGGAACGTATCTCTGCCACCTGACATGGACCAGCCACCACCAGGTGAAGTTGAAGAAGAAGAAGGAGTAGATGTTGGACATGGGGCAGGACGCGATACACTTGAGGGATGTGCTGTGAGCCAATCGGTTATAGACCAATCATTCTGATGTACTGGGATGCAGAGGGTGCCATGTATGTGGGACTCTGGGCACTGGGTGTGGGGGTATATGGGTACTGTGCACTGTAAAGCAATAAATTGACACACACCGAAAAAGCAATGTCCACTCATGTGAGTTTTTTTTTACACAACGGGTGTATTGAACTGATGGTTTTTACAATAGGAATGAACCCTCCAACCCCCACACACCCCCCTCCAGAATCCCCCCTCCCCCAACATCCCCCCACACACCCCCATACACACCCCACCCCCTTCAGCCTTCCCCTCCCCGCAAAACACCCCCACACACCCCTCCCCAACACCTCCACGCATCCCCACATACCCCTCCCCCCAACCGCCACCCCCCCCCAACACCCCAAGGCATCAATGGCACACAAGGTGTCCGGATGCAGTGCAAGTCAACATGTGGTGCCCCTGCTACTGTGGACCCCCCCTTCGGAGGAGGAAGTTGCATCTCAGAGCGCCGCATACTGCACAGGGACCTGCGCACAGGGCTGGTCTGAGTGGAACTTGCAGGCGTGGCAGATGCTGATGACGTTGATGGTTGTGGCCCCAATGCCGCTGTTTTCCGCTGCTCCATAGTGTTGGCAATCCTGGTGAGGATCTGGCCCACAGCAGCAAATCCATCATGGACGTGCTTAGTGTTCCGGTTGATGGCCTAGATAACAGCCGCAGTGGTGTCACGCATTGCACAGCATGTTGCCTCACCTTCTGCGAATTATTGTTTCACATATCCGTGCATCTCCTCCTGCCAGCCCTCCATCCTGGACAGACGTCCTTCGAGGTCCCGTATTGCGGTGGTGGAGTTGGATGGTAGGTTTGGTGGTGTGTCTGTAGCCAATACAGGGCTGTGCTCTATTGGAGACCACTCTCCAAGGCTGCCCTGTCCTACAGGATCCTGTGGGGTGATCTGGAGGCTTGGGGTTTGACCAACATCCTCTGAGTAGAAGCCTCCTACATTAGTGTCGTCATCGTGGCCATCTTCCTCATCGACACTATGGGGTGCTGATGCAGCTGTCTCCCCTATCGAGCTTGTGGCGGTGGACTGTGAGCCGTCATGCTGAGTTTCCACATATGTGGCCTCAGCCTGTGTGGATTGTGTCTCCAGGGGTGCAGGGGCAGGTGTCTGCTGGTCCGTGTAGGTTGCTGCAGGGCTGGTTGGGCACTGGTGGTTGACTTGCGTGGCACGTGGACCATCCTTGATCCCCTCGACGTGGATGGCCTGGTGCCATCATCCCGGACCCTGAGCCTTTTGGCTGGTGTCGTGGCAGGTGCAGTTGCATCGCGTTCATCGCTGTCTGCATCCGTTCCTGTGGGGGACAGAGAAAGGCAGGGCATCAGTGATGGTGGGGGTTGCATCAGGCATGCATTGATCTTTGTGCAGTTGGTGCCATGTGGCACTGCCTTCCTGTGGAGGGGGCCTGCCTTTACACCAGCCCTCCTATCCCTGCACTGCCTTCCTATGGAGGGGGACTTGTCTCTACCCCAGCCCTCCTATCCCATGCACTGGCTTCTTGTGGAGGGGGACTTGCCTTTACAAAAGCCCTCCTATCCCTGCACTGGCTTCTTGTGGAGGGGGACTTGCCTTTACCCCAGCCCTCCTATCCCTGCACTGGCTTCCTATGGAGGGGACTTGCCTTTACCCCAGCCCTCCTATCCCTGCACTGCCTTCCTATGGAGGGGGACTTGTCTCTACCTCAGCCCTCCTATACCTGCACTGCCTTCCTATGGAGGGGGACTTGCCTTTACCCCAGCCCTCCTATCCCTGCACTGGCTTCTTGTGGAGGGGGACTTGTCTCTACCCCAGCCCTCCTATCCCTGCACTGGCTTCCTGTGGAGGGGGACTTGTCTCTACCCCAGCCCTCCTATCCCTGCACTGCCTTCCTATGGAGGGGGACTTGTCTCTACCCCAGCCCTCCTATCCCTGCACTGCCTTCCTATGGAGGGGGACTTGCCTTTACCCCAGCCCTCCTATCCCTGCACTGCCTTCCTATGGAGGGGGACTTGTCTCTACCCCAGCCCTCCTATCCCATGCACTGGCTTCTTGTGGAGGGGGATTTGCCTTTACAAAAGCCCTCCTATCCCTGCACTGGCTTCTTGTGGAGGGGGACTTGCCTTTACCCCAGCCCTCCTATCCCTGCACTGGCTTCCTATGGAGGGGACTTGCCTTTACCCCAGCCCTCCTATCCCTGCACTGCCTTCCTATGGAGGGGGACTTGTCTCTACCTCAGCCCTCCTATCCCTGCACTGCCTTCCTATGGAGGGGGACTTGCCTTTACCCCAGCCCTCCTATCCCTGCACTGGCTTCCTATGGAGGGGGACTTGCCTTTACCCCAGCCCTCCTATCCCTGCATTGCCTTCCTATGGAGGGGGACTTGCCTTTACCCCAGCCCTCCTATCCCTGCACTGTCTTCCTATGGAGGGGACTTGCCTTTACACAAGCCCTCCTATCCCTGCACTGGCTTCCTGTGGAGGGGACTTGCCTTTACCCCAGCCCTCCTATCCCTGCACTGGCTTCCTCTGGAGGGGGGCTTGCCTTTACCCCAGCCCTCCTATCCCTGCACTGGCTTCCTGTGGGGTGGACTTGCCTTTACACCAGCCCTCCTATCCCTGCACTGCCTTCCTATGGCAGGGGGCTTGCCTTTACACAAGCCCTCCTATCCCTGCACTGCCTTCCTGTGGCAGTGGGCTTGCCTTTACACAAGCCCTCCTATCCCTGCACTGTGCTCCTGTGGCAGGGGGCTTGCCTTTCCCTCAGTCCTGTTATCCATGCACTGGCTTCCTGTGGAGGGGGACTTGCCTTTACCCCAGCCCTCCTATCCCTGCACTGGCTTCCTGTGGAGGGGGCTTGCCTTTACCCCAGCCCTCCTATCCCTGCACTGGCTTCCTGTGGAGGGGGGCTTGCCTTTCCCTCAGTCCTGTCATCCCTGCACTGGCTTCCTGTGGCAGGGGGCTTGCCTTTACACAAGCCCTCCTATCCCTGCACTGTGCTCCTGTGGCAGGGGGATTGCCTTTCCCTCAGTCCTGTCATCCCTGCACTGGCTTCCTGTGGAGGGGGGCTTGCCTTTCCCCCAGCCCTCCTATCCCTGCACTGCCTTCCTGTGGAGGGGGACTTGCCTTTACCCCAGCCCTCCTATCCCTGCACTGGCTTCCTGTGGAGGGGGACTTGCCTTTACCCCAGCCCTCCTATCCCTGCACTGGCTTCTTGTGGAGGGGGACTTGCCTTTACCCCAGCCCTCCTATCCCTGCACTGGCTTCCTGTGGAGGGGGCCTGCCTTTACACCAGTCCTCCTATCCCTGCACTGCCTTCCTATGGAGGGGGACTTGTCTCTACCTCAGCCCTCCTATCCCTGCACTGGCTTCCTGTGGAGGGGGCCTGCCTTTACACCAGCCCTCCTATCCCTGCACTGGCTTCCTGTGGAGGGGGACTTGCCTTTACACAAGCCCTCCTATCCCTGCACTGGCTTCCTGTGGAGGGGACTTGTCTCTACCCCAGCCCTCCTATCCCTGCACTGCCTTCCTGTGGAGGGGGACTTGCCTTTACCCCAGCCCTCCTATCCCTGCACTGCCTTCCTGTGGAGGGGGCCTGCCTTTACACCGGCCCTCCTATCCCTGCACTGGCTTCCTATGGAGGGGGACTTGTCTCTACCTCAGCCCTCCTATCCCTGCACTGCCTTCCTGTGGAGGGGGACGTGTCTCTACCCCAGCCCTCCTATCCCTGCACTGCCTTCCTGTGGAGGGGGACTTGCCTTTACCCCAGCCCTCCTATCCCTGCACTGGCTTCCTGTGGAGGGGGACTTGCCTTTACCCCAGCCCTCCTATCCCTGCACTGGCTTCCTATGGAGAGGGGGACGTGTCTCTACCCCAGCCCTGCCATCACTGCACTGGCTTCCTGTGGTGCAGGATTGGGGTACACCCCACAGAGAATCAAGCAGCGCCCCCGTTAACTCTCGTTCCTTACCCCTACTTCCCGGCAGGAGACGGACCACTCCGGGGGATTCGACCCCTCTCTGGGAGACCCCTGGATGCCCCTCTCCTGTTTAGGGGCGGTTCGTGGCACTGCTTTGCAAGCCCACCTTTGACTCTTGAGGTGACGCTGGTCCACAGCCTGAGACCCTGAAGGCTCGGATAGCCGGCCCTTGCCTCTCGTCGCACCCACCGCGTCCACTTACCTGCGCCCCTGCCAGGCCTCGGAACAGTGCACCCGGCATGCACGTCTCGCCATGGATTGTGTTATGTGCTCTCCCACACCTCTTCTTTTGGGGTACTATGGGGTCTGAGTCTTTATAAAACAACCAATGAGTGGGGGTGATTGAGGCTGCGGGCAGGTCTCCTGTCCCCGGACTCCTTCAGACTCGTGCACCCGCTATGCACACTCACAGCGTTCTGCTACTCCAAAGGTGCAAGGACCCTGGGGATTAAGAGGGGAGGAGGATGCAGAGGGTAGGGGAGGAGGGGGTGGGGGGTTCCCTCAGATTGGAAACAGTGAAACGGGAGCGCCGGGCTGCTGGGACCCGCCCCACTTAACGCCCCGCTCTGCCTGGGACAAAACAGTTATCTGCAACAGGCGCACCAACCCCGGGAGCTTCCGTGCTGAGGTTGGAACCTCTGACGTCAAGATGCACATACACACGTATCTCTGCAACAGGGACAACAACCACCTGAGCTGCTCACCCGACTAGTACCTCTAACCTGAGTGACAAACTCGGAAATGTGCAGCGGGAGCAGTACCCCCCCCCCCCCACGCCCCAGTGAATCTAAGGCAGTGGTATTCATACTTGATTTTTTTTATACTGAGCCCATCCTTGAGTCCAAATGTCGTTTGCCCCTCACCCCTAGCCCCCCACCCCATCCACCCATAGCTATAACTGCTTAGATATTCTATTAAATGCTTATATTTTCTACTTAAAGTCGTCACCATTATCCCATCATTTTACTGAGTCTTGCACGCTCCCCCCCCCACCCCCCAGTCCCTGGGCATACTTCAGCGCGCCCTACAGGGGCAGCACCACAGTGAGAAGACCACTGCGTCTAACCTAACATGCCTTAGTAGCACTAACCTATGCCTGCAGCAGCTGCATTAACCCACTGGGCTATCTTAGATCAGTGCCACAAACCTGAATGGTTTGGTGGGGAGAGGGGCAACCCCCTGCACAGGACATGGGTAGGTGGTGTTGGCAGTACAGGGAGCAGGGGGGGGGGGATTACTCCGCACAGGCTCGCGGGGTGAGGGGGGTCCTGCCTCTGCACACGCCCAGGGTAGGTGTTGCTTCCCCTGCACAGGACATGGGTAGGTGGTGCTGGCAGTACAGGGAGCAGGAGGGGTGGGGGGCCGTTCCTCCGCACAGGCTCAGCGGAGTGAGGGGGTCCTGCCTCTGCACACGCCCAGGGTAGGTGTTGCTTCCCCTGCACAGGGCCAGGGTGGGTGCCTGGCTCTACAGGCGGGGGAGGGGGGCTGTCCCCACTCGGGCCCCGCGTGGACGCTGGTCCACTTGCCCAGCTGGCATGGTGACATCAGGTCAGCGCTCCCAAGTGCGTGTGCGGCGGGTGAATGGTGCGCTGTGTCTTTCTGTAGCTGCTGTGTGCGAGCGTGTGTTGTGTTGGCTCGTGCCAAGGAGCGACGAGCCCGGGCCGCCTGGGTACCCAAGGCTCCTGGCCCCTTTCAGTGCCAGCCACAATGGGCGCCGTTCAGGGAGTCACAGTGGCCATTGTCCGGGGCCCCTCAGCTGTGGTGGGCCGGCTGCCCCTTCGCGATCCACCATGCACACGAGCGCACAGAGGTGGTGCACACCGCTACACCGTGCAGTCTGCACCTCTGTGACAACCGGGGATCAGGTTGGCCATGGCAGCTGGGAGCCCAGGGAGTCGAAAGCCCCTGAGAGTGGCTGGCAAGGGCCTGGCAGCCGCAGGGTAACCCCTGAACGGACTGAAAGTGGTGCTACAGCATCAACACAAGGGCAATGCCACCCAACACAAGTATGCAGATTCAAGACGGCCCAAGCGCCTGCTCTTAGAGGCAGGTGCTTCTATGCGCCGGTGAAGATGGGGACGGACGGGTGGCCCTCCTCCTGAGACCCGCCCAGGCCCCTGTGGGCTCGTCGCCAAGACCCCTGAACGCACCTATGAAAATCTCTCTCTCGCACACACATCCCCCAAGCAGACTTCCTAGGCTCGTGGGGTCAACACACAGATGCCACCAGAAGTGAGGGCACAAGGTGACCACCGCAAGGACATGGCTACATACACAGCACGTGTGTGGGTGTAGCTGACCCCCAACACTGAAGAAAAGTGACACAGGCGCACACAAGTATAGTATGGACGTCTTTCCTGAACTCAAAGGTACTGGCGAGGTGCAGAGGCGTGTAACGCAGCCCTGACACTAGGATGCAATGCTGTGCAACACCCGCGTCCCCTGCACACTCAAAGGTTTTGTCCAGCAACAAGAAATAATGAATTGATCGTTTTTATGAGTTCAATGATGGATACTTTCGAATCAGAAATGCTTAGCAGGTGGGCCCACCACTTGTTTCATATATACTGGAGTAATTGATGTCAGAATGATCATGTAGTTTTGATTTTATATTGTTTTGCAACTATTTTCACATAATTTGACAATTTACATACATTTTTATAAATCAACAAACCGTAAACAAACATTCTACGTTGCAGACTCATACATTTCCACAATATTCAATGCATATTGTCCAATGTGTGTGTGTCTGTCTCTTTGGTACGGTACATAGTTAAAAGAAATAAGCTGAACGCGTTTCGGGTCTCTAGTTCCCTTCTTCAGGAGCAGAAACAAGGCTTAACAAATGTTCATAATCTGTAAAGACCTTCTAGTTCCTTCTGTGCAATCTGTATAATCAAAGAAGTAATAAGGACATTTCGTATTCTCTCCTACTTCCCATGGCTCGTTTAGTGGTGCCCCGCCTCTCATGGGCGCCCCTCGTAGCCCCTTCATGAGGTATTGGTTGGAGAGCAGGTTGGTTTGCAGTCGATTATTCCTGTTCATGAAGTAGCCTGCAAGATTACTGATGGCCTGCGTACAGTTAAAGGCTTCAACACCCGTTTTGAATATTGTATAAGCACTGCCATTTGATATTCCATGTACCACCTCTTCCACTGGGTCAAGCCAGCACTTTCCGCCTGGGGCGTCTTCTGGCGGAGGCTCGATGGGTCACAAGGGTCTGTGTGGTAAGGTGATGTATTCTACCCTTTCGATCCTCCACTACCATTAATTATCGATCATTGATAATTCTTCTCCATGTGGCAGCAGTCCAGGTTATGCTCATCCAATGTGTGGGTAGGTTGTGACCGTCCCACTTTCTCGTCACCATCTGCACAATAAGATAGTGCTCATTCTGTGTCTTTCTTCCCTAGCTGTACTCTCTATTATCAATGTTTAATTTGCCTTAGTCGGTACGCTTGCCTCCGCGGGTAAAATGTCTCTTGGGGCAGCACTGGTGCTGTCTAGGCCTAGCCTTGATGTTCGTACCGATGGTGTCACTCTCGGCTTTCGCTGTGTTTAATGCGGGATCTGTACAAATGTGCCAACACCAAGGGCGTGTAAGAGGAGACCCGTATGTGGCGGAGGCATTTTGCTACCTTTAATAGCCGAATGGGTCACCTCTCAATTCACGGGCTGCTGGAGCCCAAACCGTGCACGACTGATGGCGGTTCGTTTGCACTGCTCCTCTTTGTTGCTATGGGGAAGTCGTGACGCGCCCGTACGTCCGCATAGTCTAGCTGACCCCCAACACGCCGGTGAAAGCAGAATCAGGTCCTCGCTCAGAGTCGGAGTACCCTAAAAAAAGTACTGCCGTTAAGCCAGATTTCTCAGACCCCCATGTCTATAAGGTGCAGAAGCCTAGATTCAAACCCAGGTTCTTGGGACCAGGGTTGACGCATTTACCCGCAAAACTACTTGAATGTCTGATAGAGATGCTTGTTAGGATTGCACTCCCTGGCACATTTAAGGCAAAGGGATTCTTGGGCAATGCTGACCGATGGTCCCAGGTAGGTGGGGCATGGGTGCGGAGGTTATGGGAGGGAATAATTAATGGCTGTCATGAGTGCAACAAATGTTAGATGTTTTTTAAGTTGTCTTTTTCTACTTTTGGAGCTGTGTGTTTTACGGGTATGACTCTGGCAGAAAACAGCCTGTTCACCTCACCAGCTTTTGCTGACATAAGGTGATTTGCCCAGGATCACTCCATTTATTCAAATTGGAAATCTGCTCTCTTCTTCCCCTCTCTCATCCCTTCCAAAGTCACAGGATCTCCAGTAGCCCTTCCACAGTCTTCTGCTCTCTTCTTCCATTTGCTCCTTTGTTTCCTTCCAACTCGCTCACTACTCTGACCTTCCATTCGCTACTCACTTCATCTTCCATGCGCTCCCCCATCTCCATAAGGAAAACTAGTGCCAAAGCAGAAACATGAATGCTGTATACTGCAGAAGCCTTAACAAGAGTCTGAGAGATGAATCCCAATTAACCATGCCCTAAGCCAAGTGTTTTGTACCTTTCTTCAACATAATTCTATAATTGAGATATTTAAAAAAACAGTACAGAGCCAAAGAGAAGCAGAGAAAATAGTGTGGCAATGTCAATCTACCTATCTCCCCTTCCCATCTGCTCTCCCCTTCTATTCTATCCCCTCCTCCTTCACTTTTCACTCCCTGTCCCCTCCCATCTGCTCCCCTGACTGCCATTCCCATTCCCAACCAGTCCCACCTGCCCACCCTATTCCCTCCATGGTTTCTTGGCCTGGCTGGGAGAATCGAGGATGATGCCACCTCCTCCTCTGCAGGGGCTCAGTGAGCGGGAACGGTCGCGAGCGGCGTTCCACTACATTTATGTTTTACTGTCCACAGTTCCACTACTTTTTGCAATCATTTCCACCATTCCAGAACTGTTCTTTGTGAAGTTAAAGCACAACTCGCCACTTTACCACCTTCTAGAAGTTACAGCTGAAATGAAATCTGTTTCAAATCAATTGGCTGTCTACCAGCATGGCTGCAACCCTTGAAACATGTGTTACACGTTGGTCCTTTCCTGTCTACACTGTCCCCTGCAGGGGTCACAGTTCCACTGCTTTTTTTGGTATGAGCTTAGGGCCCTTTAGAAACGTGCATGCAATGGATGGGCTCACAGAATGTAACACTCACCCGGTATCTACGGGGATGTCACTCAGCCTGTTCAGACCTCTTACGACGTCAAACCCTTCCCTGGAGACTATTCAAATGGAAACTGGGCCTTGTTTTCTTGGATAGTGTGCTCTCCGCCCTGCTTTCAGCGCAGGGGCGCGTTGATTGATGAAGGCTCGTTGCTGCCTAGTTACTTCACTGGCAAGAGTCCGACAGGTAAGTATAATGAGTCTTTTGAACAGTTCTCCAACTTCGTTCCTTTCCTTCCTTAGATGATGGGCGGCGTCCGGGGATGGCGACGTGGTGCTGAGATGAGTAGCGCTGAAGGTGAGTGAGAGCGCGATGCACCCCTTTCGTATTTGTATTGAACTTAGTTATTTTTCTGTGTCATTTAGGTGCCGCAACGTTTTCAGCGTGGATGCCGGTTATGAAGAACAAATGCGGTGGGTAAGCGCGGTATGCGGCGCCTCTAGATGTTTCCACGCTAACCTGGAGTGTCTTTTCCCTCTTGCCGATGGATGAGAAGTTCCGGAGACATAGTTCCCCCAGAGCGGCTGGGATTCAGGTAAGCGTTTGAAGCTCGTACAGTATTTAAAAATAAGCGAAGATTTGCAGAATGCTTAGTAATGCCTTTTTTCTGTTCTTTTCCCTTTTCCTTAGGAAGTGGCGTGCCGAAATTGGAATGACACAGTGAAGATGCCCACAGAACAGAAGGAGCGATGAATGATGGGCAGAAGCACCACAAGGTAAGGCTGTTCCTAACAGTGTTCTTGTTCTTGCAGGAGCTGAGCGCAGAAGAAAGATGCAGGCCTACTGGAGACCGATCCGAACACGGTGAGTGTCACGCTGCAGGTGCAGAAAACGCAAAGCATGTTTCTCAGTCTAGGTGTGGCTTAAATAGTCTCTGGGTATCCCAGGTGTCTCTGGGCTGAACCACACCCAAAAGACTAGACCGCACATGCAGTTCTGGGAACTGAAATATGTGGGGGCATCCATCTTGTCCCCATTAATGCACTACAAGTTCAATCCCCAGTGTTATCCTACCTATCGGAGTGAGTGAGTCTGGTGCCACAAGCACCAAGTCTGACTCCAAGTGGGTCTTTGGAGGGATGGAGAGGCCCTTGAGGGCCATGTAGGTGATCGTGGCCTGGCTCCAGGCTGACATCTTGGAGGGCTGGGGACAAGAGGGGCAGGAATCATGACAGCACTCCCCCCCCAAGGCCCCTCTCAAGGTGGCTCTTCTGTCTGGTCCTGGTTTGGTTGGATGGTTTTGATGAAATCGTCTAAGCAAGCGAGGTGCATGGATGTACTCACAAGGCTCCCATGTCCTGTCTTGTGGACCATACCCCTTCCAGTCTGCTAAGTAGTATAATTTGGATCTGACGTACTTTGAATCTAGGATGTCCTTGATTTCGAATTCTGGCTCCCCGGCGACTACTACTGGCTGCGGTGGCGTTGCTACCCGGGTCCCAGGTTGAACAGGTTTAAGGAGAGACACGTGGAACACAGGATGAATCTGCATGTTTGACGGCAAAGCTAGTCTGACCGCCACAGGATTTATCACAGAGGTGACGGTGAATGGACCCAGGTATCTTGGACGGAATGTTCGGGTTCCTTTAATGGACACATGTTTAGACGCTAGCCAGACTTTGTCTCCCACTTGGTAGTTGGGGGCCTTTGCTCGGTGTTGATCAGCAAACTTCTTTTGACGATTCTTAGCTTGAAGTAGGTGTTCAGCTGCCCTTTTAAAGGTTTGAGAAATGGTCGTGTGCAAGGTTTTGACTGCTGCATTTCCAGGGTTGTAGGACCGTCCAACTCAGAATTACGTGGGTGCCTGCCATACATGGTATAAAAGGGTGTCTGCCCAGTGCTGGTGTGTAGGGAATTATTATAAGCATATTCAGCTATCCATAATAGGTCAAACCAGCTTCCTTCAGCTTGGTGTAACATGCAACGCAGATACTGCTCGAGCGTCTGATTTGTCCTCTCAGTTTGAGCATCTGTTTGGGGATGGTGACTGGTGAATAGACGGATGTCTATCTAGCCCATAGAGCAGCATTTTCTCCAGAAGTTAGATACAAATTTAGTACCTCGGTCTGAAACCAAAACTGAAGGAAACCCTTGGAGCCGTACAATGCCTTCAATAAATACCTTTGCCAGAGTGGAAGCATTTGGGAGCCCCTTAAGAGGAATGAAATGTGCTATTTTTCAAAATAGGTCCACGACCACAAGAATAGTGTTAAACCCTAGACTGGGTGGTAAGTCAGTAATAAAATCGAGGGACAACGTGTGCCAGGGTGCTGGTGGGATTTCCAATGGTTGTAATAGCCCAGCCGGTTTCTGCTTGGATGACTTGTTTTGAGCACACACTCCACAAGATAGGATGAATTGGATAATGTCTTTACGCCACGTGGGACACCAATAATTTCGTTTTACCCTGGCTAGGGTTTTAGCGATTCCAGGGTGGCCCTCAATCAAGGAATCATGATAACCGGACATAACTTGTTCTCGTAGTTCTTGGTTTGGTAAGAATAAACGATTCCTGAAGTAGGGCAACAGACCTTTTATCATCTAATGTTCTCCTTGTGCACTCCACGCTTGTAATTGCTCCGGACTCATCAGGTTTTGGATTTCTTCATGTAATTCTTTCTGAGTTATGGTTGCTGTGATTCCTAGGAGCTTGTCACTCGGGATGATTGCTATTGGGTCAGGGGTCTGATACCCTTGCTCTTCCACTCCCATACGGGAAAGGGCATCGGCCTTCCCGTTTTTCACCCCTGGTCGAAATGTAATCACGTAGTCATAGTCAGCAAAAAAAGAGCCCAACGTAGTTGTCGTGAGGATTGGGCCTTTGCCGTTTTTAGGTACCGGAGGTTCCGGTGGTCAGTTATTACGGTGATTGTGTGTCTGCCGCCCATGAGGTAGTGCCGCCATGCCTTAAAGGCTGACTTAATGGCCAGGAGTTCTTTGTCTGTGATAGCGTAATTGAGTTCAGGGGGTGTGAATTTACGTGACCAGAAGGCAACAGGGTGTAACTGGCCCGTTTTGGGGTCCTTTTGTGAGAGGACGGCTCCCATAGCCATGCTTGAGGCGTCCGTTTCCACCAGGTATGGGAGATCAGGGCGAGGGTGGCGTAAGATTGGGGCAGATGTGAATCTTGCTTTGAGTTCCTGGAAAGCCTCCTCGGCTTCTGTTGTCCACTGGAACTTTTTGTTGCTTTTCCTTAGTAATGACGTGATGGGATGCACGATTTGCCAAAATCCTGGGATGAACCGGCAGTAGAAGTTTGAAAAACCCAGCATACTTTGAACCTCCTTGAATGAATTTGGGGATGGCCAGTTCAGGATAGCAACGACCTTGTGTACATCCATTCAGATTCCATTCCGGCTGAGAACAAAGCCCAGGAATTCCACCTCGGAGACGTGGAATTAGCACTTTTCGAGCTTGGCATGGAGCTGGTGTTGACAGAGTTTCTCCAGTACGGATCGGACGTGTTTAACGTGGTCCTGCTTTGATGCAGAATATACTAGGATATCGTTGATGTACACTAGAGCACAGACATCAATCAATTCCCGTAGAACATCGTTCATGAAGTATTGAAATGCAGCAGGCGCGTTGCAAATGCCAAAGGGCATTACTTGATATTCGTACAAGCCGTATTTGGTGCGAAAAGCGGTTTTCCATTCGTCCCCCTGTTTTACGCGAACAAGGTGATATGCCCCCCTCAGGTCTAGTTTTGTGTAGATTTGGGCATCTTTGACTTGATCAAGCAATTCAGGCATCAGTGGCAGGGGGTAGCGATTTTTTACTGTAATCTGGGTCAGTGCGCGATAGTCGATGCACGTTCTCAAGTCCCCCTCCATTTTCGGTACGAAGAATAGAGGACTGGCTGCTGAAGACTTCGAGGGACGGATGAACCCGTTGGCCAGGTATTGGTCAAGATAGGACTTCAGGTGCTGGTTTTCTGGTTCCATGAGTGCGTAAATTCGCCCACAAGGGATTTGTGCGCCGGGTATCAGGTCAATTTGGCAATCATATGGTCTATGCGGTGGCAGGGTATTAGCCTGTTCTTTCTGAAAGACATCTTGAAAGTCCTGGTATTCACTTGGTAGGGTGCCGATTGCCACAGTCGCAAGCGTGGAGGTTCTGAAGTCTATTGGTTGTTTCTCTTGGTGATAACATGTGTTGGCGCAAGTCTCGGGAAAGGACAATTCTTTCGCTCGCCAATCGATTCGAGGATTGTGGGCTACCAACCATGGCATTCCCAAAATCAACCGGAACTGTGGTGCCTTAATGAGGTCGAAAACGATAGATTCTTGGTGTCCATCCTGGCACAGAAGGGTTAAAGCTGCAGTGCATTGGGATACTGGACCAGAAGCTATTTCCGTGCCGTCGACAGTGGTAACAGTGTCGGTGGTTGATTTAGGGCGTAACGGAAGCCCCATCTTTGCCGCAAGATCCTGGTAGATGTAATTCCCAACGTCTCCACTGTCAATGTACGCTCTTACTGCGTGCATCCGAGATGGTTGTTGGTGATTGATGAAGACCACAGATAGTGCAAAATGGGAGGTCTGTAGTTCACTTTCTTCACTCGACAAGTGGACCCCTACACTTGCCGGGCTGGGGAGTTTTCCGAATTCCTTGATGGTGTCTTCCTTGTCCGTGGCCCCTACCGTCCTCCTCAGTGGCTTCACAGGGCACTCTTTAAGGAAATGACCTGACCTTTCACAGTACAGACATAACTGCTGCTGTCTCCTTTTATCCCTTTCCGCTTTAGTCAAGGGGGATCTGACCCCCCCGATTTGCATTGGTTCTCCTGAACCTTCTGTTGTTCAGGCAGTATTGGCCTTTGAACGCACATACATAGGGCGAGGGTCTGGTCAGGTTCGATCTGCTCTTCGGTCCTGCAACCTATGATCCAGTTGAACAACAAGGTCAATGTATTCTGAGCAGTCTTTCGGGGGGTTCACTACTTGTGCGAGAACATCCTTGAGTACGCCCCCCGCAACCCCTGATGAAATAACATGGTTCTCTTCTCCACTGGCCATTCTGGTTCAACTACGAGTCTATTGAACGTGGCTATGTATGTTACTAGGTCTTGATTCCCTTGGCGTAGGGACAGAAGTTTGTTGTCTAATGCCTACCCATGAGTACGACGGGCGAACAGCTTTTCCATCTCCTGCTGAAAGCCCCTGAAGTCATGCAGCAAAGGA
Organism: Ambystoma mexicanum; assembly: GCF_040938575.1. Lineage (NCBI taxonomy): Eukaryota > Metazoa > Chordata > Amphibia > Caudata > Ambystomatidae > Ambystoma > Ambystoma mexicanum. The sequence continues at coordinate 805,003,175 of NC_090938.1, forward strand.
TCGTCTTGGGCCACAAAGGGTACAGACCAGTCCGCGGCGCTACCACTCAGGTAGGATAGCACAAAAGCGACCCGTGATTGGTCATTCGGAAAGGCCCCTGGCCTACAAAGGAAGTGCAGGTGGCACTGGTTCATGAACGTTGCAAACCTCTTGGGATCCCCCGTAAATCGTTCGGGCGGGGCCAAGGGAACTGCCCCAGGAAGGGTTATCTGAACGGGATTGGCTGATGGCGCTGGCATCGAGGGAAAGCTTCCCGGCAATGGTGCATGCCCTGCTTGTGACTGGAGAAGTTGCCGGATTAAATCATCAGTGCGTTCTTTGGCTACTATCAGCTCTCTCCCAGGGTGTTGGTCTCCTGCCTGGCTGCATGTACTTCGGAACATAGCTGCCCCAACATGTGGGCTAACTGGTCGGTTTATGACGTTTCCATGACGCCCAGGTGGATTTTGATGTGACATGCTTTGCATTCTGTAACGCTCACCTGGTATCCACAGGGACGTTACTCAGCCTGTTCAGACCTCATACGACCTCAAACCCTTCCCCTGGAGGCTTTTCGACTGGAGACTGGGCCTTGTTTTCTTGGATAGTGTGCCCTCCGTCCTGCTTTCAGAGAAGGGGCGCGTTGATTGATGCAGGCTCGTTGCTGCCTAGTTACTTCACTGGCAAGAGTCCGACAGTTAAGTATAATTAGTCTTTTGAACAGTTCTCTAACTTCGTTCCTTTCCTTCTTTAGATGATGGCCGGCGTCCGGGGATGGCGGCGTGCTGCTGAGATGAGTAGCGCTGAAAGTGAGTGAGAGCGCGATGCGCGATGCATCCTTTGCGTATTTGTATTGAACTGAGTTCTTTTTCTGTGTCTTTTAGGTGCCGCAACGTTTTTCAGCATGAATGCCGGTTATGAAGAACAAATGCGGTGAGTAAACGCGGTATGCGGCGCCTCTAGATGTTTCCACACTAACCTGGAGTGTCTTTTCCCTCTTGCAGATGGATGAGAAGTTCCGGAGAGAGTTCCCCCAGAGCGGCTGGGATTCAGGTATGCGTTTGAAGCTCGTACAGTATTTAAAAATAAGCAAAGATTTGCAGAATGCTTACTAATGCCTTTTTTCTGTTCTTTTCCCTTTTCCTTAGGAAGCGGCGTGCCGGGATGGGAATGACACAGCCGAAGATGCCCGCAGAACAGAAGGAGCGATGAATGATGGGCAGAAGCGCCGCAAGGTAAGGCTGTTCCTAATGGTGTTCTTGTTCTTGCAGGAGCTGAGCGCAGAAGAAAGATGCAGGCCTACTGGAGACCGATCCGAACACGGTGAGTGTCACGCTGCAGGTGCAGAAAACGCAAAGCATGTTTCTCAGCCTGGGTGTGGCTTAAATAGTCTCTGGGTATCCCAGGTGTTTCTGGGCTGAACCACACCCAAAAGACTAGACCGCACATGCAGTTCTGGGAACCGAAATATGTGGGGGCATCCATCTTGTCCCAATCAATGCACTACAAGTTCAATCCCCAATGTTATCCTATGGGAGTGAGTGAGTCTGGTGCCACAAGCGCCAAGTCTGACTCCAAGTGGGTCTTTGGAGGGATGGAGAGGCCCTTGAGGTCCATGTAGGTGATCGTGGCCTGGCTGCAGCCTGACATCTTGGAGGACTGGGGACATGAGGGGCAGGAATCATGACACAGAACCAACTCAGGAAGATGGCAAAGTACTGTTTTATTAACTATTATTAACAATGATCTAAAACAGGGCGTTACAACGAACATCAACGGACTTTCGCTCAGCGATCTTTTCACCAAATATGGACTTCATACTAAAAATACATCAGAGTTGACTTCATACTGCGTGGCAAATATGGAAAAACCTACTGGGGATTGGGATAGGCTCAAGGGGAACATCTAAGTATACATTATATAGGACCTAGGATTGTGATTGTCTGCCCACTGTCAGGTGGACAATATATGCCTACCTCTAAAACATGCAATCTTCAAAACCATTACGTACAGAGTTTTCAATTGGTCTTCAAACTATACGGTCCTTCGTTATATGGCCTTCTACAATTCGTTGGCAGGCTTGTGCCATGTCTGGAACATTCGGTTCACTTAGCAGCACGTAAACCCAGACCCAGGTGCAAGGAGCTGGGCTTGACTCTATCTCCCCACCCAATTAGCCCACCATCTCTCATCGCCCATACCATCTGCTATGAAGATTGTCTTTGAACTTGGCCTTGCAAAGTATCCTTGTCTCTGGGAATACATGGGAGTGCGGACACTCACTATCATTGTTCTAGGACTCCAAGTTTGACTCTATTTTCATCCTTGGCTCGCGTGACAGGAGACCACGATTTGGTCCATTTTGCAGGTTTTAAATGTCTTAAATGAATAAAACTTGGCACGCTTGCTGTTCTTTCATTGCACCTTAACAAGAGATGATTCATCCTTTGCACGTTCACTCCTTTCAAGAATAGATAGCCAACCTTGGCTGCTTCAGTCTTGACTCCAGGCCAAACAGCTTCGCCATGCAGCTCCACGGTTCAACTTATTATTGCTGCGACACAATTCTCCCTTCCTTCTTCATGGGTCCTGACTTACTAAATTTGTGATACTGATGTCCAGCTCCTATACAATGGCGGCTTCGCCTTCAATCTATTCACTACATACAGATAGCTGCTATGATGACTTGGTCTACTTGTGTTTCAGCTTCTGTACATTTATTGACCGGGTTGATTCTCTGCAGCACTTCGTGCACGTGTAATCTTCTTTTGGCATTTTAAAGTTCACTCGATTCTTTACCTCGTCATTAGTTTCTGTAAGATCTATACATCTTCAGCCAACATTCTGAGACGTCGTGCATATTCTCTTATGACGTCACAGACTTCGTTCTTTGCTCTTTTCCTTATTCCTTCAGGGAGCTCCGCCCTCAGATTATCGTCTCTTCGGGGATACATTTGATAAACCTGTCTTAATGGTGCAGTATTGGCACAACTGCTGGTGTCAAACACAGCACGATCTCAGACTTCCAACAGATAGGAGGTGGGGGGGGTGGGATTTCCTGCAGATGTATGCAACTACTCCTCTACAGATACACATCTACCCCTGCAGGGGCTGAGCAACGAGGCCTGCAGTCCTTATTCCATCTAAGATGATGTGGGCTCAACAATAACTCCCTGAATACTGTTGCTACTCCCAGCTGGCCACGGATGAAGTGCTTCTGATCCAGCCATTTTGTTGTGAAAGACAGCCTCTCTCCCAGATAAATATTGAAGCAAGGAATAGGATGACAATGCATTACTTACCGTAAAAGCATTTCTGATGGTTGTATCTGCTTAGATTCACATGCTGTGCATAGGTCCGACATCCAGTGGTCACTGCGGAGTATTGCATTTTGTTTTTCGTAGTCGAAAAAGGGGACGTCGACAAGGCGTGTCTGTAACACTATCCCTATAGTGACATGCGTTGTACCCACAACCCCTCACGCGTCGAGGTCCCTCTGTTTGTATTTTTCTGCCCTGAGGGAGCCTTCTAGACGTGAGTGAGTACAGAAAAGAGAGAAATATAAAAAAGGATGTCTATGTTCCTTCGATCCGAGCGGGGAGGAAGGGTGGGCGCATGTGAATCTAAGCAGATACAACCATCAGAAATGCTTTTACGGTAAGTAATGCATTGTCTTCTGATGTTTGTTAATCTACTTAGAATCACATGCTGTGCATAGACTAGCAAGCAGTACCCGGAGTTGGCGGTGGGTTATGAGAAGGAACAGTAGAGAAAAGATGTCTTAATACTGCCTGTCCCACCTGGGAGTCAGATCTAGAGTGTGCATCTAGACAGTAGTGTTTTCTCCTTCTCTTCCTGCTGCCACAGAGACAAAGAACCGATTAGTCTTTCTCAGTGGTCTGGTTCTTTCCATGTAGAACATGACAGCTCTGCGTACATCTAGTGTATGCAGACTTTTTTCTCCCAAGCTGGAAGGGTTTTGAAAGAACGTTGGTAGTTCTATTGACTGGTTTACATGAAATTTCTAGATGAATTTTGGTGCAAACCTTGGGTGTGTGCGTAGAACCACCTTATCCTTGTGAACTGTTACGAAGGGGTCTAGTACAGAAAGAGCCTGTAGTTCACTTACTCTCCTAATGGAGGTGATAGCTATTAGGAAAGCAGTGTTAAGAGTGAGGTCTTTAAGAGTTGCCTTGTGCATGGGTTCGAAAGGAGGGCCCATGAGTCTAGAAAGTACCACATTTAAGTCCCATCCGGGAGCTGGGTTAGCTATCGGAGGGTGTATTCTCTTTACCCCCTCCATGAAGGCCTTGACAACTGGTATCTTCCACCACGACACTTTAAGTTGGGAAGTGGTGTATGCAGAAAGTGCCGCTAGGTGGACTTTAATGGAATTGAAGACTAGACCTGAATCCAGTAAATAGGTCAAGTACAGAACAATGTTAGTGGGAGAGCAGTCAACCGGGTTGATGCTCTTACCTCTACACCAGATGACAAATCTTTTCCACTTGCTAGAATAGCAGTGGCGAGTATTAGGTTTTCTGGCTTCCCTGATGATGTCCATACATCTCTGCGGGAGTTGTAAATGTCCAAATTCTATGATCTCAGGAGCCAGGCTGCTAAGTTCATGGTCTGAGGGCATGGATGCAGTGTCCTGCCCTTGTCCTGTGACAGCATGTTGTACGGGCAGGGAAGTTTCACTGGGGGGGATAGGGACATCTCCATCAAGTGAGCGAACCATGGCTGCCGGGCCCACATTGGGGCCACTAGTATCATGGTAACCTGCTCCTGGTGCATCTTGTGTACCACTTTGTTGAGAAGGGGAGTCGGGGGAAAGGCGTAAACAAATTTCCCTGACCATTGAATCGACAGACCGTTCCCCTTGGACTGGTTCTGGGGGTACCTGGAGGCGTAACTTTGGCATTGTGAGTTCTCCAGAGTTGCGAACAGGTCTATTTCCGGGAACCCCCATTGCGTGAAGACGTCTAAGACGATGCCTTCATGCAATTGCCATTCGTACTCTTCGGGTAGGGGGAAGCCTCTGCTGAGTTTGTCTGCTAGCAGATTGAGTTCCCCTGGTACATGTTGTGATAGTAGAAACATGTTGTGTTTGAGAGCCCACTTCCATATATTCTGGGACAGCTTGGACAGTCCTGGAGAGTGAGTGCCCCCTTGCTTGTTGAGGTAGTACATGGCTGTGGTGCTGTCTGTGAGGACCATCACTGTCTTTCCTTGTAGGTGTTCCTGAAAGGCTTTCAGTGCTTTGAACACCGCTAGTAGTTCCAGCAGGTTTATATGCTTGGATGCTAAGCTCGGAGTCCAGGCTCCGTGAGCAGTCTGATGGGATAGGTGAGCCCCCCATCCTGTAAGGGATGCGTCTGTGGTTAGAGTGGCTTCCACTGCGGGTGTGGCAAAAGTTTTCCCTAATAACAGGTTTTCTTTTGTCCACAACCGTAGCGAGAGAACCAAGGCCTGCGAGACCACCACTAGATCGTCCCATTGTCCGCTGGCCTGACACCACTGGCTGTAGAGCCACTCTTGCATTGGGCGCATGCGCAGGCGCGCGTGAGGTACCAAATAAATACATGACGCCATCATCCCTAGCAAGCGCATTGCTTTGCGTACCGTCACCTCTCGACCTGCCACATAATGGGGGATCTGAAACAGCATGTTTTGGATCCTCTCGTTGGAGGGGAAGACGAGGCCGTCCTTTGTTCGAATTGGAGCCCCTAGGAATTGTTTGATTTGGCTGGGGTCTAAGCTGGACTTCTTTTCGTTGATGGAGAAGCAGCCCAGTTGGGACAAAAGGTCTACGGTCTTTTGGGTATTGGAGAAGCATGTTTCGTAAGAATCCCCTGTTATGAGCCAGTCGTCGAGGTAAGGGTATACCGGGATGGATAACCTGCGCAGGTGGGCCGCTGCCACTGCCAGTACTTTCGTGAATACCCTTGGTGCAGATGCTATCCCGAAGGGTAGTACTCTGAACTGGTAGTGCTTGTTCTCTATCTTGAACCTGAGGTATTTTCTGTGCGCTGGCAACATTAAAATATGAAAGTATGCATCTTTCATGTCTAGTGTTGTCATGTAATCCCTTTGTGATAAGTGGGATTACTTCCTGCAAGGTCACCATACGAAACTTTTGGGGTTTGACAAACTTGTTCGCTGGGCGCAGGTCTAATACAGGGCGCATGGTTAAGTCCTTTTTGGGTACAAGGAAGTACACTGAATAAATACCTTCTGTTACCTGAGATAGGGGGACAGCCTCTATAGCTTCTTTTTTTCCAGTAGCTCTTCTACTTCTTGAAGAAGGATGGTGAGGTGTTCCGGTGTCATGCGTCGGTTCCGTGGGGGTCTGTACTTCGGGGAACCGTTGAATTCGATGCAGTATCCGTGGGCTATGGTGGATAAAACCCAGCGGTCTGACGATATTCCCTCCCATGCTGATAGGAACGATGTTAGCCGGCCCCCGACCGGTGATGCATGGGAAGGGACCCGAATCTTCGGGTCATTTGTTGGTATTGGGCGTGGAACCTTTGGGGCTGGTGCCGCGACCTCTTCCTTTGCCACGGCGTTGGCCTCTTTGACTGAACTGGTTGTTACCCTGGTTAGAGGGCCAGTTGGTAGCAGGATAAAATTGCTGTTGGTTCTGCTGGCGTTGGCCACGAAAGGAGCGTCTATTGCCATAGCCGCGTCTGTTAGGGGGCCTAGAAATTTGGTCAAGAGTCTTGATGGTATCAAACACTTTCTTCGCATGTTCTAGGGCCTCATCAACTGCTTTCCCAAACAGATGTGTTTGTTCTATGGGATTATTTATCAGGGAAGCCTGGGTTTCCGGCTTAAATCCCGAATTGCGCAGCCAGACATGGAGTTTGAGAAGTATTCCCTGAACCAGGGAACGGCCAGCCGTCTCTGCGGCATCTAAGGAGTTCTTTACGATGCCCTCGTTTACAAGAGTTCCCTCTGAGATTATGGCTAACAGGCGTGAACGCAGGGGTTCTGGTGCGTCCTCTGCTTCGCTGCGCAGCTTGCTCCACTGTGCATCTGCGTAGCTAGCTAGTAGGGAATTGTTATTTGCAATCCTAGTTGAGAAGGCGGCGGAGGTCGTGATTCTCTTCCCAAGTGCATAGAGCTTCTTGCCCTCTTTGTCAGGTGGTGCCTCACTAGTGGATAGTGGTACCCCCGCTCTTTTTCTTGTATTAGTAACTACAAGGGAGTCCGGAATAGAATGTCCTCTGATGTACAAGGGGTCAGAGGACAAAGGGCTGAAGAGCTTTTCTATCCGAGGGTTGACCCCTCTGACTAATGCAGGATTGGAAAGGGAAGGAGTTATTCTTTTCTTTATAGAAGCCAGGAGCGGAATAGACTGACTAACAGGGGCTTTTTCTTTAATAACTTTTTCTACAAAATCTATGTCAGGAAGAGTTTCCCCTGTGTCTATTTCAAAATGCGCTGCTGCCTTGCGCAATAGTGCATAAAGTAAAGGTTGGTCATCTATGGGAGAAGTGTTTCCAATAGGTGAATCCTTGGGAGGAGAAGGGTGAAAGGCATCAGGGTCTGAGTGCACTGATGGGGATTGCCAAGGCTGCACTGATGGGGATTGCCAGGGCTGCGAGGTAGCTGTATCTTCTTCAAAAACTCCTGCACTAGTGTAAGGATCTTCTTCAAACCTCTCTTCCTCATGTTCTTCCTCTCCACCCAAACACTCCTCATCTTCCTGGAGATATTGCTCCTCTTCAGTGAGGTCATATACGTCTGTAGAAGTGGGAAACAGCCTAGGGATCTTGACCCTAGGGTCATCCTGGGGCCATTCTCTTGGTCTTTTGTGTGTGGGTGGGTTTTGGCTTCCCAAAAACCTTTCCATTTTCTCCATACAAGAATGGAGTCTTTCAAGGGTCTCATGGGGGACCCCTGAATAGTCTAGAGGGGGGAAATCAGTGTTTTCACCTTCCAAACGATTAGAATGCTCCCACAACATCGAAGAAAGGTTTCCGTCGCCCTCAGAAAAGCCCTGCGGTAGTTCAGAAGTGCCCTTAGATGAAGGGGGCAGTTTCTGGCTACTCTTGTGCTTTTTCAGCGTTTCTATAGCTTTTTGTGCGGTATGCGACGTCTGTTTCGTCGTCCGCTTACGTTTGTCTTCGGAAACAATTCTCGCCAGGCTCTCGACAACAAGTTCGTCAGTAGAGGGCTCTGGTGTCGACGTTGCCTGCGTTACGCGTTGTTCCTCGACGGCCGCTCTATGGAGCGTTACGTCGGATGATTTTGAGGTAGCGCCCGTGTTTGATGAAAGCCCAATCGCTGGTCGCGGCTGCGTTTGCGGGTGGGGCTTGAGACCCTTACGGTCTGAGGTAGACGCCGGAGTGCCCTGCGTCCCCTTCGGCGCTGATGGATCCTTCGTCTTCGACGAAGAAGAGCCGTGGGTTGTGTGCTTAGGCCTATGGGGTCTATGTGTGTCCTTGTCGCCGGGGTGTTCATCCCCATAAGGAGGGCGTGAGCCGAGCCCGTCGGGGCCGGGGACGGACGTCGAGGAGCGCAAGCGCTCCTTCTGGGGGTTAATGACTTCCGTAACGGACGTCGAGTTATCACCCTCCTCGTCACTTTCTGTAACAGCGGCGGCGGGTGAGAAAACTGACTTCGACATAGCGTAGTCCGCCCACCTCTTAACTTTCCGTTCTTTAAGAGTTCTTGGTTTCAAGAGCTTACAGGCCGCGCAGCGGTCCTCCTTATGATCGAGGGGCAAGCAACGATTACAGAGATTGTGTGTATCCTTCCAAATGTATTTGCCCCTACAGCGTGGGCAAAACTTAAAGGTGTCCTCTCCATAGCGGAGGCAATAATAACTGGTGATAACAACCCCAAGGGAAGGATAGGGGAGAAAGAAAGACATTCTCAAAGAGAAGATAAAAGTTCGAACCCCCACTCTCCCTACTGTATGTTGGCCGGCGAGGCCAGGCCACATTTTCGGCAGCGCCGAAGGATCCCCTCCGTCTCTTCCCCTCCGTCGAAAACTTGCTCGGCGGAGAAACAGCTTCACAGCTAACGTCGAGTGGAGGGATCTTTATCAATATAATAAGTATAATTAAGGACCGAGGTCCGTAGTAAGTATTTTGCAATGTCTCTCTAGGAGCTCCGCGTAAGGCGACCAGAAGCTGGGCGGAAAAAAACAATCTGAGGGACCTCGAAGCGTGAGGGATTGTGGGTACAACGCACGTCACTATAGGGATAGTGTTACAGACACGCCTTGTCGACGTCCCCTTTTTCGACTACGAAAAACAAAATGCAATACTCCGCAGTGACCACTGGATGTCGGACCTATGCACAGCATGTGATTCTAAGCAGATTAACAAACATCAGAAATTTTGTTTCTTACATAATGACATTCTGAAGCACAAAATTGTATTTTTTGTTGCAGCTTTGTAGCACATCTTAATTGAGTTGAGGGTATGTGGGAGTGCTAGCATGCAGGAGCCAGTGCAGGTTGAGGGGTTTCCGGCCTCCTGGTATTGCTGCCGGTTGGATGTGGCAGGGAGAAGGGGCCACCACTCTCCTGCCACCCGTGTACATCATTGTCTGGTAATACTGTTTATAATATGCAATTGTCCATGAAGACCTCTTGTTTGACATGTTTGCTTTGCTATTTAGTGTCACAATTATTTTCAATAAATGGGGCCTTATATTTTCCAAAGAAAGATGTGTGCATGTCACCTTGGCAGGCCCTGACCCCTACGCTGCTCATCTATTAGGCCATGAGTGGGGCTTTGGTTAACTGGTAAAGCCAGAATTTGAGGCTAGCCTGAAATGTAAATACTTGACTACATATCTTCCCAGCTCAAGTTGGTACATGTGTTGAAGTTTGGTTTTAAATAACATTCTGAGTATTTGCATACAAGTCACTTTCTGTACAGAATTTTAACCCGCTTACTATAGCTGCTAGTCTGTATATAAAAGAAACTTTAAGTGATAGGGATGATAGATAGGAAAACATTTTTATTGTTATGAATTGTATACTTTTATACCAATGATTGTAAGCCATGAAAATGAAATGTTTATTATTTTAAGTTTATTTATTAGATTTTTCTCTTTACTTTTCTTTTTCCATTTATTTAGTTTCTTTTTCTTACTTCACTAACGTATTTTGTAAATGTTTGTATTAAACCATAAACAGTAAATTAAAAACTCAATTTGATACTGATTACTTTAAAAATGCACAAATCACATGATAAAAACAACCCGACAATGTGAACGTGAGTAATTTTGGTTTGAATCCTAAATTGCACGAGGGGACCACTCCTGTTTTCACTTCTTTGCAAAAGGGCCCTACAGGCAATTTGAATGGTGTCCACAAAGTACTGGAAAAGTAAATATAAAAACATAGGCACACTTTCCTTTTCTCTTCACTTTTACACTACGTGGCTCGAACATTTTAAATCTCACCACTAATTAACAATTTGGAATCTGCTTGCTTTTACCAATAAAGCTATAATCATAGGTGGTAATTTTCCAAGTCCTGCGGAGTGGAAAAAGTGGTGGTAAAAAGATTTGATTGTAGCTTTATTTTCCCCATCCTGAATGGAAGCCTACGAGCTCCAGAATGCAAATTAATAAGAATTTACAAAAACTCTTATACAGACACAAAGTGAAATGAAATGCATTACAAAGTCCTTGTTTCACACAGCTTGTTCTGTACCCCCATAATGTCTAATCACCCAAGAATCACACTTAAATAGCTTATTAAAAGCTTATATAATGTTCCTGTTTTAAATAATCTGCTGTCGACACATGTTAAAAAGATCAGGCCTCAATGGGAAGACCTCTGCAGCCCTGCCTGAGTTTGAGAGGGGAAGGCAGAGCAAGGGTCCCCATGGGCCTTTGTCCCTTGTCCGGCTGTTAAATCCACCTCTGATTGGACTCTGCAGGAAATATTTCAATACCCTTTTTTAGTTTTAACAGATGTTCACTTTGCCAGCAATATAATAAGAAATGCTATTTTCTTGTGTTATTTTCAAGGTTTCATGATCAATCTTCTGAGAGACAAATGTTTATTCCATCTTCTGAGAGACAAATGTTTATTCGGGGGCTGTGGGGCAATCCTCCAGTCCTGATTCCCCCCCACCCCGTCACTGGTAGGATCCCACAGTAAATAACAATTTCTGGCACTGCCTAAACACCCAGCAGTTATATCATACTTTTCAAACAAGACCCACAATACACATGATGTATTCAGTTTGTATACAAACATTGTTAATGGTTACCCCAACATTATGATGCTATCAAGGCAGTACTCATCTGCTAATTTCATGAAAAGTTCTGGCCTGGCAAGCTAGGCTTTCACACAAAGACAAAGACACATACTGTTTAGGTCAGAACCACACTGGTTATTTATTATACATGAGACAAAGATCTGAAGTTGGTCCATACGTGCCGTCCTAGCCTTGATATGTTCAGGTAGGTTTGTGTGAGACCAACTCAGTGAGGTGCAGTTTGAGGCACCCACATCTGGCAAAATATACTTTCACATAGCGAAACAAAGCCATCAGCTTGGGCTTTTGAATACACATGGGAAAGACATTTGCCAGGCACTGCCATACGGGTTCAACCTGGCAAAAAGGAGGGAACATCAAGAAAACGGTGCGAGTAACTAGGCATAGGATGTCATTGTCTGGCAAATGCCTGCGTTATACTTATACACATGTCCAAACGAGTGGCTATGCAATTGCTTGTTTTAATGCAGTGCAAGGAACAGATGCGAGGACACCCATGTTGCTTTTAAATGTACTGGCTGAAAACACACATTAAGAGATTTTCTATTACAACAGGAGCTCGTTTACAGAGGTAATTAAGTCATTAAACACTCAAAAGAATACTTAGATATAACACAAGCAGGCCCAACACAGCACAAAGTTTGATGTTACTTTGTGAAAGAGGTAGTTCAGAGAACCCAAGAGGGTATGGTTCAGCAGGGAGGGGACAGGTGGTTTGTGGGAATACCTTAGGGATTAACATGGCAAAGGATGGGTAAACAGCCAAACACGTCTATAGAGTTTGTGTCCCTCCTAACATCTTTTCTCCATCCTATCTGTGGTCCAATGCAATTGTTCTGGCTCACACCTAAAAGCCCAATTCAAAGGCTTACTTCAAGTTATTTTGATTTTACTGCACTCACCCCTCCAGAATTACCTTTTTTTACTACAAACCTTATTGTTTCATCTATACTCCAGTAGTTCATGCAGCAGAATATATACCTTGAATGTAATTTGTAACGGCCCTCAGTGTGATGGATGCAAGTCTCTGAATCAATCATAACCACTGGCATTGCTTTGGTCAGGATTCCCAGTTGTTTGAAAATCCGCCTTGGCTTCCCTGCCACTAATGTGAGCAGCCCTGCCCAAACTGCTGGACCACAAGGCCTAAAAATGCTGGCAGTGGGGTGTGTTCCAGTGAATGTAATTTATCAGGGTCCTCTGCCATTTATGCACCTGGTGCAGAAATCTGTGTCCAAGCATCACCACCTGCCATTTATTGTTTGCTACAGTGAACCATCGTATTCAGCGTGGTGGGAACAACAGGGGTGGGGGGTTAGGTGTTGCCTTGGGGGCCTAGCCCCTCTGCTGGAGCCGGGCCTGCGGTCAATGATGGCCCCACCCTCTGAGTCACCGGGCGTCCCAATTCCAGCACTCCACTTATTGGCTCCATGCCCGAGATGGTTCAGCTGACCCATGGCCTTCACAATGACATTCAACCCAGCATAAGGCCACCCAGAAATACGAAATCTGCCCCGCTCTTGATAAGAGACAAGCTCCTGGGGTCATTAGATGCCACCTCCCCTTCTATTTACAGAATGTCACTCTGCCACCCATCTCAACTACCTCAAGATCTCCCTCTTGGCATTCCTGGGCCTGCCCTTGATGTGATCTCGCCCTTCCTGTCAGAGCAAGAGTTTCAGGCCAGGCCCTTTAACTCCCGTAGCCTCTCTGGGGTGTACCCCAGGGCTCTGTCTTATCCCCATGGCTCTTCAACTTGGTGATGCATCAACTTCCCGGCCACCAGTGGTCCAGGGACGAATATCTGTTTCTAAACCATCGATCAACCCCACACCTCTAATACACCAGAAGGGATCCAAATAGATTGGAAACCCAAGCAAATTATAAACTTCCTTGCCCAATTTTGATAACATGGACGCAACGTGGAAGGAACGGCAAGCTTGTCTCCGCAAGGTCGTGGATCGTTGGTTAGTTGCAACACAGCAAAAATACAAGTATCCAATAATAAAAGGGACTGTCCATTCAAGGGTGTATACAAATATCTACTTTATTATTATTCAACAGACAGTTCTAGCACAAAATACAACCCACCCTGTAAAGTAATGCACAGGACAGAAAGAAAGAACAGGGATGCACTCTAGATACTGACAGGAGGGTAGTTGAATTCAGCACAAGGGGAGCAATGGGTTGTAAAATGTCACTAGGGGCCTTCGGAGAAGGACCTGGGGACAGAACCACAATGTACCTTGTGCTTGTACGAGTTCTTGGTGCTCAACAGCATTGAGTTGGTTTCAGGGCACTTGCCATCTTGAACTCTGTCGCAGAAGCTGCAGACAGCAGCGGGTATCAGGCAGCAGGCAGGACTGCGAACAAGGCTGAACCGATGGCTGCAGGCTGGCCTACACGGTGGCTCAGGGTCAGGAATCGTCTCAATGCTGGTTGGCGGGTGGTCTGAAACACTGGTCAAGGCATATCAGACGGCATGAATGACTGCGGCATGGCAACAGTCAGCAGTGCCATCGGTTGCAGCTCGAGAAGCTTGACTGCCTGGGAAATTTTATTAAAAGTGTACGCTGGTTGATGCTTGTCGGTGCACTCATCCTAGCTTCTTCGCAGGGCTCGTGTTGTCCTTTAAGGCAAACAGCCCAAAGCTGAGGAAAGTGTTGCAGACAACAGCCTTGTCCATCTCTCAGTTTAGAGCAGAGATCTTCAAAATGTGGGGGGGTGGCGCCAGAGCCCAGCATGAAATGATGAAAAAAACATGTTTTGGGAGGAAATGGGAAGGGGCAGCTCACATGGTCAGACTGGACCATAAAACGGTCTTAGGCACCAATGAAAAAATAGCCAGCAGTTGCTAATTAATACTCAGTCCTTTAGTCACTCAGCAACAATGGTCAAAACTACTAGCTGCATAGTGAAGTAACTCCTCAAACTGGCCCACATTGGCCAAAAAAGTGGCCCATTTTGACTGGCCTACACTAGCATTTAGCATTTTTGGTACGGTCATCGCACTATTACCCTATAGGCCAGTCCAAGCCTGCCGGCCCATCCATAATGGGTGAGGGGGTGTTCACCCACTGGCCTCCTCACCCATTATGGAGGAGCCGAGGAGCCAGCCCATTGAAACACTGAGCACTCCCTCAGCTGCTTTTTCCAGCTGAGGGAGTGCTCCTGGGCCAGCTGAAATGTCAAAGGGAAACACTATTTCCCTTTGACAGTTCATTTCCCCAGCCGCACATGATCACTGAGCCATGCAAGTTGGTGGTGTTTTGCTTCGCCAGCCTTGCATAGCTCATTGGAAATGCTGGCAGGGGCACTGCATGTATGTATGTGCAAGGGGGTGCTCCTGCGCCTCCTCGCACATACGGGCAGAGCAACCTGGAGCAGGGCATTTTAGCAACCACGCACAGGCCCCTGCAGAAGGTACGTTTATGGCGATTTCTTTTTTATTCAAATGTGTATGATGTATGTATGCTTGTGTTATGGGACTCTGGTGGGAGTAGGATGGGCGGCAGCACTGGGATAGTGGTGGGAGCAGGGTGGGGAGAGCCCAGGGTCTGTACTGGGAGTAGGGTGCGGTGACGGCACACAAAGGTTCATAGCGATTTCTACATACTGTCCATCTGGCACTTTTGGGGGTCCCGGCCTGCCAAAACTTTGCTCATGGGGGGGCCCAGGCCAAAAAAGTTTGAAGACCACTTCACTTAGAGACTCTCTGGTCCTACCCACCAAGGAAGCTTGCTTGCAGAGCCTAGCAGGGCACGCTGTGTGCTGGCTGGACACTGGTTCTGGAGCTGCTGGATTGGTCCTCTGAGTCCGGTCTCTCCCTCTGTTCCCTGGGAGATGTTTAGGGGAGGGATCTTGCTTCCCTCTTGGAAATCCTGGCCTTCCTTCACTGGCGGAAGCTGTAAGGGAGACTGTACCTTCAGCCTGGGTACAACTGATTCTTTCTTGTTACTCCTTGCAAAGCCTTCAGATGATATGCTAAGAGAAGGGGTCAGCCCTCTTTTAAAGGCAAATGGGCCCCAGTGATTGGTGTAGGCTAAGCCTACCTTAATGATCCAATCCTGCGTCCCCACCAACAATCTTCTGTTATAAGTGAGGTCATAACCAGGCTGCTTTGCAACCGGAAACATAAAGGGGTGAAAACATGTACTACTAAGTCCCACCCATTTTCCTGTCTGTTGTAGATGAAAGGGTCTCTCTGATTAATTGAGCTCTCTGTAGTCCCTGATCAAAGTGCAGGTCTCCCTTGAAGTTATGGCGAGAAGAGACTTTCTGTCTCCATCAAATCAAATACTCCCACCTTCCTGAATGGGGTCCCCCTGAAGGGATGAACACTGTAAACAGTTGTCCCAGACATGACATTCACTACCCTTCATACTAAGGGGCGGGAGCTGACTTCAAGTGGACACATGCATGTCAAAAGGGTATTGGGTATCCTGTTTTGTCAGACCTGCAACCAGGCCTCCCGGAAGCCTGCTTCAATTAACTCTTATCAGTATGTGCTGCCACCAGCAGCCAGAGAAAGAATAGGGTGGATCCATGGAGCTGTTGATATTTAATTAGGCTGGCAATGGCAGGAGGAAAGTGGTGCCCTTCTCCTCTTGCTGCTTTCATGTACTCCTGGCTGTCACCTTCCAACTAAATGTGACAGGGAGGACTGCGCCTGTAGGCTGTGTCCCCACAGAGTAAATAGATCTGTTTTTGTTGTGCAGTTAGCATAGGAAAATGTGTGCGGTTTTGCTCTACACATTTCCTGAGGTTGATCGCCCATCATGCAATTGCCGTGCGCATGGTCAAATTCATTCTTTTCTTTGTTTTTTCTCTCTCTCTCTCTATCTCTCACACACACACACACACAGAATGACACTGCAAGCACATATTGGGGTGTGGAAAATCCCTTTATTACTATGCAATACCAGGTGGTGGCGGTGTTGCGCGAGATGCGTGGAGGTGCTTCCTAGTGCTTCTGGCACCTACTGGCAGATTCCCTGTTGCTCCTGCACTGACTGGGTCCCATGGGAGCAGGGCTGGCCCCTCTCTTCAGGCCATTGATACACTCAGGACTTGTGCCCAATCACCAATCCTTTCAGTCTGACTTATTCGCCCTCTGGGCCCCGAGCACTGGGCCTGGAAGTATCTTCTGCTGGAGTCCAGTCCTGGTTACATGTAAAGGCCACCTGTGTGAGGAGGAAAGAGGCATAAGATCATGTATTCAAGGCATGTGGGTCTTCAGGGCGTGAAAAAGATAAGTTACTCAACATTGTGACCACTGTTCTCTGAGGCCCAAGTCCTGTGCCCGTCATACTTTGGAGATATATGCGCCATCTATGAAGAGGACCAAAGCACGTCTTGCTGCAGAGTTGCAAATTATAAACCATTGTGCATGCGGCCAGATGCCCACTCACCTTCCCAGCCCACCTCTCCGCGACAAACACAAGAAGGGAACACAGGAGGCTCTCGTGGGGCAAGTGGGACTACAGACTAAGGGAAAAGTACTCGCTATGGTAAGTCACTTACTTTTCTCCATAATCCAGGTCCCCCTTTCTTATACTTGCAAACAGCTCCTCAATGCAATCAATCCCTAAACGTGATTATACCAAAAATGTTGGATAAAGGTGACTGGCCAAATCTTGCAGTGATTCTAGGTTTTGCATCTTGGATAAAGTGCGTGCCACCTTGCATGTAGTGTCCAGAGGGACAGGTCTCTGAAAGGCTACAGTGGCTGCCATAGCTCTTATTAGGTGAGCATGAAGACCAGGGGAGCAAAATACAAGGAACTACCCATCTTGGGGTACAGGTCTTCGATGGCCTAAGGGCCGGTCTGATATCTCTACAGGTAGAGACCAGCATGATTTCCTGTAAGATTCTGATGTATCGCCATAACTCTCTGGAGACTTCTAGGCAAAGTCCTCTGTTGCTCAGCACTAGGACAGGAAAGGAGGTTGAAAGATGCACTTCCAGATCAATATGAAATTCTAATCAAACCATTGACAGAAAGGAAGGGCACGTATGCAGTACAGCCTGATCTTTAAGAAAGCTCATGCCAGGATGTACCACTGGGAGAGGTGGCAACACATGTGTTCTGCTGGCCGAGGCAAGGCTACTACGTATAACTTGATGTCCAAAGTGCCACAGGTTCAGGATCCACTCCACTAAGAGGAGGCAGTGTCTTAAGAGGGGAGATGGAGTAGTCACCCTGAAAGAGGTCTCTTCACTGTAGCATTCAACAAAGAAAAAATGATATTTTCGGGACACGCGCAGAGCTGCCACATACTTCCTTCCAACGTCCATCTAAAACCACCCAGTGGCCAGTTGAGAAATGCCACATCAGCTCTTACAGAAGCCTCGGATGATGTGGTAGCTCCATAGGAGGATGCGGGGGCTTCGGTTCCCATAGGAGGAGGCGGGGGCTTCGGTTCCCATAGGAGGAGGCGGGACATCTGTTCCCATAGGAGGAGGCGGGGACTTCTGTTCCCATAGGAGGAGGCGGGGACTTCTGTTCCCATAGGAGGAGGCGGGGACTTCTGTTCCCATAGGAGGAGGCGGGGACTTCTGTTCCCATAGGAGGACGCGGGGACTTCTGTTACCATAGGAGGACGCGGGGACTTCTGTTCCCATAGGAGGAGGCGGGGACTTCTGTTCCCATAGGAGGAGGCGGGGACTTCTGTTCCCATAGGAGGAGGCGGGGACTTCTGTTCCCATAGGAGGAGGCGGGGACTTCTGTTCCCATAGGAGGACGCGGGGACTTCTGTTCCCATAGGAGGACGCGGGGAATGCTGTTCCCATAGGAGGACGCGGGGAATGCTGTTCCCATAGGATGACGCAGGGAATGCTGTTCCCATAGGACGACGCGGGGACTTCTGTTCCCATAGGACGACGCGGGGACTTCTGTTCCCATAGGACGACGCGTGGACTTCTGTTCCCATAGGAGGCGGGGACTTCTGTTCCCATAGGAGGACGCAGGGGCTTCTGTTCCCATAGGAGGACGCAGGGACTTCTGTTCCCATAGGAGGACGCAGGGACTTCTGTTCCCATAGGAGGAGGCAGGGACTTCTGTTCCCATAGGAGGAGGCAGGGGCTTCTGTTCCCATAGGACGACGCAGGGGCTTCTGTTCCCATAGGAGGACGCGGGGACTTCTGTTCCCATAGGAGGACGCGGGACATCTGTTCCCATAGGAGGACGCGGGACATCTGTTCCCATAGGAGGACGCAGGGACTTCTGTTCCCATAGGAGGAGGCGGGACATCTGTTCCCACAGAAGTCCCTGCGTCCTCCTGTTCCCATAGGAGAACGCGAGGAATGCTGTTCCCATAGAACGCAGGGAATGCTGTTCCCATAGAAGGACGTGGGGACTTCTGTTTCCATAGGCGGACGCTGGGACTTATGTTCCCATAGGAGAACGTGGGGACTTCTGTTCTCATAGGAGGAGGCGGGGACTTCTGTTCCCATAGGAGGAACTTCTGTTCCCATAGGAGGAGGCAGGGACTTCTGTTCCCATAGGACGACGCAGGGGCTTCCGTTCCCATAGGACGACGCAGGGGCTTCTGTTCCCATAGGACGACGCAGGGGCTTCTGTTCCCATAGGAGGAGGCGGGACATATGTTCCCATAGGAGGACGCGGGGACTTCTGTTCCCATAGGAGGACGCGGGGGCTTCTGTTCCCATAGGAGGAGGTGGGACATCTGTTCCCATAGGAGGACGCAGGGACTTCTGTTCCCATAGGAGGAGGCAGGGACTTCTGTTCCCATAGGAGGAGGCAGGGACTTCTGTTCCCATAGGACGACGCAGGGGCTTCTGTTCCCATAGGAGGAGGCAGGGGCTTCTGTTCCCATAGGACGACGCAGGGGCTTCTGTTCCCATAGGACGACGCGGGGACTTCTGTTCCCATAGGAGGAGGCGGGACATCTGTTCCCACAGAAGTCCCTGCGTCCTCCTGTTCCCATAGGAGAACGCGAGGAATGCTGTTCCCATAGAAGGACGTGGGGACTTCTGTTTCCATAGCAGGACGCAGGGACATCTGTTCCCATAGGAGGACGCGGGGACATCTGTTCCCATAGGAGAACGTGGGGACTTCTGTTCTCATAGGAGGAGGCGGGGACTTCTGTTCCCATAGGAGGAGGCGGGACATCTGTTCCCATAGGAGGAGGCGGGACATCTGTTCCCATAGGAGGAGGCAGGGACTTCTGTTCCCATAGGAGGACGCAGGGGCTTCTGTTCCCATAGGAGGAGATGGGACATCTGTTCCCATAGGACGACGCAGGGGCTTCTGTTCCCATAGGAGGAGGCGGGACATCTGTTCCCATAGGAGGACGCAGGGACTTCTGTTCCTATAGAAGTCCCTGCGTCCTTCTGTTCCCATAGGAGAACGCGAGGAATGCTGTTCCCATAGAACGCAGGGAATGCTGTTCCCATAGAAGGACGTGGGGACTTCTGTTTCCATAGGAGGACGCTGGGACTTTTGTTCCCATAGGAGAACGTGGGGACTTCTGTTCTCATAGGAGGAGGCGGGGACTTCTGTTCCCATAGGAGGAGGCAGGGACTTCTGAGGAGGCAGGGGCTTCTGTTCCCATAGGACGACGCAGGGGCTTCTGTTCCCATAGGAGGAGGCGGGACATCTGTTCCCATAGGAGGAGGCAGGGGCTTCTGTTCCCATAGGACGACGCAGGGGCTTCTGTTCCCATAGGAGGAGGCGGGACATCTGTTCCCATAGGAGGACGCAGGGACTTCTGTTCCCATAGGAGGACGCGGGGACTTCTGTTCCCATAGGAGGACGCAGGGGCTTCTGTTCCCATAGGAGGAGGTGGGACATCTGTTCCCATAGGAGGACGCAGGGACTTCTGTTCCCATAGGAGAACGCAGGGACTTCTGTTCCCATAGGAGAACGCAGGGACTTCTGTTCCCATAGGAGGACGCAGGGACTTCTGTTCCCATAGGAGGACGCAGGGACTTCTGTTTGAGTTCCAAGAACCAAAGCGTCCTCATTCAACAAGGAGCTCATCCCTGTACATGAAGTTTGCAAAGGACCTTAGGAATAGGAAGTGGTGGTTGTGTCAAGCAGTCGTGTTCCAATGCGTCAACGCACACAACCTTCCTGTCCTTGTGAGGAACAAAAAACCTCACAACGGGCAACCTCGACCCATCCAAAGTGTGCACCTGCTGTATTTCTTATAGGACTGAGTAGCCATCCAAAAAGATCAACTAGTGGGCGGGTCATAGAGTCCAGGAGCACCAATGCATGAGGCCAGCAGCAAATCAGCCTGGTCTTTCTGAACACCTAGAGGATGAGTCGCAACTGTACATGTTTTGAGCTACAATATATTCCCAGGTGTGTATTTTGTCAGTAGACTCCCAGATAACGGAGATAAAAAACTAGCATTGCAGTAAGAAATGCTTTAATTGCCAGAAAAATAGCCTTCAACTCCAACACAGAAATGTGCGAGTTTGGACATGGATTCTCAGGACGCCCACCATTAGCACCCCACCTGCACTGGGAGACCACGGCTTGGGGGTGCATGCGCAGGCTGCTCCTCTAAATCTACATCTGAAGGTCTTGTCTCGCTAGGGTTGAGGCTCGGGAATCCAGCGTATCCAGAGACGAAGCTATGGTTCCCTAATCACATACCACCTGGACACAGGGAGCCATCACTCCTTCGAGCCTGTGACACGGGGTCTGCGGTGTCTGGTCGTGTAGGTTTTGTTTGCAGCTGGCCTGCCAGCAGTGTAACTGCTCGGGCCCTTGTTTTGACAGTTCGTTGTAAACAGGGGCCCGAGCAATTTGTGTCCCCCGCCCCCAATGTTAAGGATGCGGGGGACACCCCTGCAGCCCCCGTTCCTCATGTGTTGGCCTCGACCTAATTGTTAACACCCAAATCGAACAAAACGTCCATACAGACAGTTTTTTTTCGATTAAATTGTGTTAGTATGCATCTTCCAAGTAGAGGCCCAAGCTGGCAATAGAGCTAAAACGTCTGCTCCAAGATCTAGGCAGTCCTGTTTACTGCCAGAAAAGGCTTTCCTCTTCCTATCCAGGTGACTTCTAATTGGCTGCAGTATCTATTTTCTGATCGCTTTTTTCCCAAAACACCCTACATGTTCAAGAATGTTGGGAGTCATCCGTTATGTTACATGTCACTAGAATAGCTCCTACTGCCATTGGTATGGCCTCAAAGCACTGTGAGTGGAATGCCCTTTGGAAGCCCGCAGTCAGAGATGTAGGAGCTGAAGAACAGATTTCTTAAATGCGTGTGAGCAGTTTTAGCCGGCACAAAGGTAGGCAGCGGTGGCTAGCTCCCTGGCAGCAAGCCATGGTTATCTGGTGGGAGAATAAGTGCCTTGGCAGATTGCCCGGGGGGTGGGAGAGTGACCTGCTGGTCTGAATGTTGCATGGGTCTCAGCAGTGTTCTATAGGAGGAGATGATGTGTGCAATTGTGTAGAGTTTATTGATAGTTGTGCGGGCGAGTGGGCTGAGGCCATGCAGGAATGGATATATTTTGTTGTGGAGGTGTGCTTGCCGTTACATGGAAGAGAGACTTATCTGTTTGGAGAAGATTATAATTATAACTTTTTATAGTTCTTTTGTAACACGCTTAATACCAGTGAGTGGTTTAGAAGCACGCGATCGGGATTCAAACCTGTGTTGCGCTGCTTTGTCTTGCTTCCAAGACAAACGCGTTGCCCCCGAGTTTTCCTTCCTCACCTAAGATCGTGCTGAGCTTCTCCTAAATGCTTCACTGAAGAAACATTCAGCGGGGTGGTGATGTGGCCCCCTTTTGTCGACTCATTGGGTGTCCTGGCATTCTCCACAAGGGGTGAGAAACAATTCTTCCAGGAGATGGGCTGAGTCTGTCAGGCTGTTGAAGAGAAGAGTCAGGCTTCGAGAGCCTTCCTGAAGGCAAGGTGATCTTCTATGCGCTGGATGGGATTGAAGGATGTCAACTTAGAGAGACTGCCAGAGCATTGGAAGCCCTCAAAAGCCACATGCCTTAAGCAGGAGCATGTATGAGGTCCTCCAATCTTCAGATGGGCTCCTATCGTGGGCATCCGTTTGGTAAAGACTCTGGGAGCCGAGCTGAGGCCAAAGGTCAACTGAGCCTGTCCAGAAAAAGAGCCCGACCCTTTGCTAACCACAGGAGGTTTTTGGGAGAATGGCGTTTGAGCATGAACATGTGCGTGCTGTAGGTTTATGAAGCACACACAGTGCCCTTGGTGAGGGGGTCACAAAATAAGTGTGGATGCAATACTTTTCAGTTCCCAGTTCAACGAAGGACGCTCTCAAATCACTGTAAAGCCCTGGAGCGCATTGCGATGACCTAGAAACGCAAGAGAAACCCTGTCTTGTTCTTCCCGAGGAACAGATGCTATGGGCCCCGAAAGGTGGAGTTGATGACTCCCTCGGATGTAAAGACGTGCTGAAGGGACGTAGCATGATTACCAGGGTATTTACTGAGCGCGGACCAGGCTTTGAAAACCAAGAGAGCACTTGACAATAGAGATACATGGGAGCGGGAAGTGCACAACCCGGGAGGGTGGGTAATTTGGCAGAAAGGGATCTACAAGCAACCAGGGGAGGAAACCGTGGGGACCTGTTCAGCCAGTCTCAGGTTGGCGAGTGTGTGTCGACTTAAGTGTTAGGGACGAGCCATTCCTTGTATTAATTCTATTTAAGGACATCTAATCTGAAAAGGGTCCCCCCTCAATTTACCTCACTAGGAGGAGGGACACCTACTCAAATAGGGGCATCTATTAAGGGCTCCGGAGAAAAGGAGTTAGGTGACCCCGCTCTGTACAAGTACCACAGCACACAGTCCCCAGGAGAAATTTAAGGCTTATGTCTCGTGTTCACATTGAACACATATTGGAACATAGAGGCATATTAAAAAACATGAAGTCATGCAGTTCCCAGCTTCCCATCACAAGACTTGGATATACAGCCCGAGGTCATGTGTCCAGGGGCTGTGCTTCTGGAGGCAAAGCTTGGTGTGACGGAAGCAGGGAAGGCCAGCGAGGTCTGTAGAACTGGAACTCTGTGGTAGCACATTACAGATGCCAATGGGTAAGAAGCCCGCGCCTACCATAAAGGAACAGGAAATGTGACGTATTAGAAGAACAAGGTGTAGAAATGTCTGCACACACCCAGGAGATGCTGTTGGTGCAGGAAAAGCTGCCCTCATACAACATCTAATGCCCCGTCACATCAGGAATGGTACAGGCCAATGTTATTGAAATGTCTGTGATGACAAGTCAAGGCTTGTATCAGCCGTGGGTCATTCGGGAGGGAATTGGAAGTCTTTTCCACAGCTGTACTAATGAATGAGCTTTTGGTGGCCTTGATGGGGACGGCGACACAAAGTCTTTGGGAGACACCATGTTCTTCCTTTCTTTCGTGTTTGCTATGGTGGAAGAATTGACCACTTCAAGGTCAAAGCCTGTGAGATATTTCAGGAACCCTGTTCAGAATCCTTAGAACATTCCAAAGACTTATGCCCGAGTTCACAATGCCATTACGCAACAGCACCCATCACGGTGCACACCAGACAACTCCACCCCTCTAGAATGGGGGAGTACAGACTCAGCCGTGGTACTGTGAGGCTCTGAGGCCTTGAAAATAGCCCAGAGTGCTTTCGGAGACGGTCGCCTTCAGAACTGCGGCACCGATGTTCTGTTTAATCCTTAATAAGTACCTCAGACGTTACCCCCCCCCCCCCCCGCTGGTGTAGCTAAGAGTGCAAGTGTATCCCAGCCTCTTACTGGGCACCTCGGGCAGCACCCAGTTGCACCCTCGCTCTGTGAAGGGATCTTCCTTGCCTGTCATCGTTCATTCTGCAGCGCGCACCAGATGAAACTAAATTGCTATTTAAATAGCCACGCCTGAGGCAACATAACGAAAAGAACAAACATTGCGCAGTTCACAAGCTGCACATTGCTTCTCCGGGCCAATGCAAAGAAGGCACAAAGTGTGCTCGTCAAACTTCGAAAAGGGTGGGGGCAGGACATGACCCCGGAAACTCACCTTCATCATAAAAAGAGAAAAAGCTGGAAACAGGCAATCGACTCAGGGAAGGCGGCCTAGCCCCGGTGAGCGGGAAATCGACTAAGGGAGTGCGGTCTAGCCCCGGTGAGCGGGAAAACGGCTCAGGGAAGGCGGCCTAGCCCCGGTGAGCGGGAAATCGACTAAGGGAAGGCAGCCTAGCCCCGGTGAGCGGGAAATCGACTAAGGGAAGGCGGCCTAGCCCCGGTGAGCGGGAAATCGACTAAGGGAAGGCAGCCTAGCCCCGGTGAGCGGGAAATCGACTAAGGGAAGGCAGCCTAGCCCCGGTGAGCGGGAAATCGACTAAGGGAAGGCGGCCTAGCCCCGGTGAGCGGGAAATCGACTAAGGGAAGGCGGCCTAGCCCTTGTGAGCTGGAAATCGACTAAGGGAAGGCAGCCTAGCCCCGGTGAGCGGGAAATCGACTAAGGGAAGGCGGCCTAGCCCCGGTGAGCGGGAAATCGACTAAGGGAAGGCGGCCTAGCCCCGGTGAGCGGGAAATCGACTAAGGGAAGGCGGCCTAGCCCTTGTGAGCTGGAAATCGACTAAGGGAAGGCGGCCTAGCTCAGGTGAGCGGGAAATCGACTAAGGGAAGGAGGCCTAGCCACGGTGAGCGGGAAATCGACTAAGGGAAGGTGGCCTAGCCACGGTGAGCAGGAAATCCACTCAGGGAAGGCGGCCTAGCCCCGGTGAGCAGGAAATCCACTCAGGGAAGGCAGTCTAGCCCAGGTGAGCAGAGAGGGGTCTTGAATAGCAATGGAAGGCGAGTGGGGTCAAGGCTGAGCCCCTTGCACACATGCCAGCTCCTTCTAGCAATATATGGCTAGCTTTAGAGACACGCGCTCCAGTCCTGGCCCCGATGACGCCCATACCCCAGGAATATGGAGAAAGTAGGGACCAGGACAGTGGAGGATCCCCAAGACTGCGCTGGGTGATTTCCTTTCTCCCACACTCACCGTCTTTCTGTTTCACCAAGACTGTGCACGTCCATAATGCTCTTCCTCGGCCATCACTTCCTATCACCCGCTTTAACTTCCTGTTTTTGCATTCCCACCTGCTTCCGAGTTCCTAATTGTTCACGCCCTGTTTATTTCCATTTGCCATTGACTTCAAACTATATTTTCCTTCCTGTTTCTTCAGTCCCACTGCCCCCTGGCTGACAGCTATACCAGACTTCCTGTTTGTATATTCCCACCCCCCCCCAAACTCCCAACTAGCTTTGTCTTCCTGTTTCTTTATTCCCATTTCCCCCTGACGAGCTTTGCCTTGCTATTCATTTATTCCAGATTTTCCCAAGACTCCTGACTAATCTTGTCTTCCTGCTTCTTTATTTACAGTCCTCCCCAGATTTCTATTTTTGTCTTCGTTTCTTTATTCCCATTTCTCCCAGACTCCTTATCTTTCTGTTCCTTTATTTCTATTCCTCCCAGATTCCTGACTAGCTTTGTCTTCCTGTTTCTTTATTCCCATTTCACCCAGACTTCCGACTAGCTTTGTCTTCCGGTTTCTTTATTCCCATTTCTCCCAGACTCCTTTGCTTCTTATTTTTTATTCCTATTCCTCCCAGACTCCTGACTAGCTTTGTCTTCCTGTTTCTTTATTCCCATTTCTAACAGACTCATGACTAGGCTTGACTTCCTGTTTTTATTCCTATTCCTCCCAGACTCCTGATTAGCTTTGTCTTTCTGTTCCTTTATTCCCATTTCACCCAGACTTCCGACTAGCTTTGTCTTCCGGTTTCTTTATTCCCATTTCTCCCAGACTCCTTTGCTTCTTATTTTTTATTCCTATTCCTCCCAGACTCCTGACTAGCTTTGTCTTCCTGTTTCTTTATTCCCATTTCTAACAGACTCATGACTAGGCTTGACTTCCTGTTTTTATTCCTATTCCTCCCAGACTCCTGATTAGCTTTGTCTTTCTGTTCCTTTATTTCTATTCCTCCCAGATTCCTGACTAGCTTTGTCTTCCTGTTTCTTTATTCCCACCTCTCCCATACTCTACTTGCTCTGTCTTTCTGTTTCTTTATTCCTATTTCTCCCAGACTCCCGACTAGCTTTGTCTTCGTTTCTTTATTCCCATTTCTCCCAGACTCCTTGCCTTCCTGTTTTTTATTCCCATTTCTCCCAGACTAGTGACTAGCCTTGACTTCCTGTTTTTATTCCTATTCCTCCCAGATCCTGATTAGCTTTGTCTTCCTGTTTCTTTATTCCCATTTCTCCCAGACTCGTGACTAGCTTTGAATTTCTGTTTCTTTATTCCCATTTCTCCCCAGACTTCTATTTTCGTCCTCCAGTTTCTTTATTCACATTTCCTCCCAGACGCCTGACTAGCTGTGTCTTCCTGTTTTTTATTCCCATTTCTCCCAGACTCCTGACTAGCTGTGTCTTCCTGTTTTTTATTCCCTTTTCTCCCAGACTCCTGACTAGCTTTGTCTTCCTGTTTCTTTATTCCCATTTCTCCCAGACTCGTGACTAGCTTTGCCTTCCTGTTTATTTATTCCCATTTATCCCAGACTTCTATTTTTGTCCTCCTGTTTCTTTATTCACATTTCCGCCCAGACGCCTGACTACCTTTGTCTTCCCGTTTCTTGATGTCCAGTTCTCCCCAGACTCCTATCTTTGTATTCCTGTTTCTTTATGTCCATTGTCCCCCAGACTGCACCCCTCTGGCAATGGCTCCCTGCTATCTTAAGCTTGCCGTTTGTCTATCCCTACCTCTGACTATTCATTGTATAGTTCATAACGAACAAACCAGGCCCAAAAATTGTCAGAGCACTGCACAACAAAGGAAATAACACAAGGACATAACAAATGAGTGAAAAGATGACAATTGTGTAACAACAACAATCAAATATCCAGTAATAGATCAGAAAACAGGCTTAGGGCCATAACATGTCAGTATTGCATGGAGGGATGCGAGTAAATGGACGCAGGAGCAGGGTTTGGGCAAGGGGTGTGGGGGCAGGAAATGGAGATTAGAGGGTGTGGTGGGTGAGGGCAGTGGAAACCATTAGGATGGACATCCATTTGAGCAAACACTAGCATTTAAAATGACAGCATTTGTTTGGGGATGACGCAGGGTGGGGTGAGGGCAGGTGTATAAGTAGTTAAGCCACACATCACATATTCATTTAGGGGTCCTAGGGAAGGAGAGGGTTGTCAATAAAGGGGGGGGGGGGTTTAGGGGAAGAGGAAAAGGTGACACTGTGCTAAGAAATCCGGTAATATGAGGGGATGACATCACCAAGTTGTTGCTATGGCAATGCCTTGCTTGTGTCCGTGGGGTAGCCTGTTGGGTTAACTTCTTTGCATTAAGTGTTTTTGGAGTTCTTTCCTGAAGGCAAGCTCTTGTACACAGGGTAATTCAGGAAGGAGCATGTTCCAGACCTTAAGGGTGCAACCAGGATTGACTTGGGGTTTTCCATCTTTTTTTTTTACATTTTTTTTATTTTTTTTTATTTGTGTATAATCTTTTTAGATTTTTACAAAGCGTTTTTTTTTCGTCATTACGAAGTAGATGGACTCTTTGGTCGTCTAGACTGTGCGGGGAGATCTGGGACGCCTTCTAGCTAATGGATACAAATTCGCGTTGGCATCAATGGAGGTTGGTCTTTTCCATGGCGATGATTAGAAGTTTAGCCGTCGGAATTAACCATCTAGTACAAGCTCCTGTGATTAGACGGTTCCACCACGTATCTTCATCGTCTACGAACCAGTTTATGCGTAGAGGGCCAAAGAAGGCGTCCCTTTCTTGTGCAATCGCCGGGCAGGCCATCAGTAGATGTCTTGTAGTTTCTATTGTTTCTGAATTTTTGCAGAGTCGACAAGTTTTGTCCTTAGATGCTGCTCTGATAGCTAAAATTTCCTGGGTGGGTAGTAGGTTGAGACGAGCGTTTAGTAGAGTTTTCATTAACAATTTACTATGGTACTTTGTGCAGTACTCCATAGGTTCTCTAAGCTTGTTAGGAGCAGGTGGCAGATGCCTTAGCAGTTTTTTTGATACTGCTTTTTCGTTTGTGTTCATCGAATCTAGCCATTCCATTTTCGATTTGATTCTTAAAGGATTTTGGAGTAGATCATCTTCTGAACACGCAATCTCCTGCAATGTTTGTTGTTGAATTTCAACCCAGTGTTTTAGCATCTGGTTGTTTCCTTTCGTGATTTCTTCGTTAATCATGCAGTATATTTGGAGGCTCTCCGGGTGTCGAATCTTTCTAAAATAGTTGCATTGTACTTTGGGCCACTATTGCAGTCAAGGAGAGCAGGCCAAGTTCTCGCCTTATTGCAGCAGATGATGTGGATTTTGGAAGACCAAGTACTGTTCGCCAGATAAAGCCTTCCAATTTAGGCCAGAGAGTGGACGGGATTGAAGGGGTTGCATCCATGCCGTATGCCAGGGACGGAATTACTTTTGCCTTATAGAACTGGATTGCAGGTAACAGGCTAAATTTGCCATATTTCCTATCAACTGCTCTGAGCTGGGCTGTTAGGTGTTTAGTCTTTGTCCATAAAGATTGTTGCATACTAGATGCGTTCTTAGAGCTGTCAATTTCGACCCCAAGATATTTAAACGCCGAGACAACTTCAATTTTTGACTTGAAGAGGAACCACTGCAGGCTTTCTTTCTTCCTATTTCTCTTTTTCTGCATGATCAAGATTTTAGTTTTTGATTCGTTTATCTCCAAATTATTGTCCTTGGTGTACTGTGCGAGGTTATCCAGTTGTCGCTGGAGTCCGACCTGTGTGTGGTCGAGGATTATCAGGTCGTCGGCATATAGAAGTCGATTGACCCTTACATTGCCGACTTTGGGAGGAAATGACATGATTGTATCTTGAGAATCTTTAAAGTCACCTAGGAACGATATGAAAAGAGCGGGCGCCAGCGGGCAGCCCTGTTTCACTCCACGGTGGGAAGGTATATAGTCAGATAGTAGACCTTGGTTGTTCAGACGGACAGACACGCTGGTGTTCGAGTGGAGGGCGATTATGGGAGCCAGGATATCATCAGGGCAGTCCCATGTCTTTAGTTTATTCCATAGTTTAGGCCTGTCAACTCTGTCGAACGCCTGAGATAGGTCGACAAATGCGGGGAAAACTCTTGGTGCGCCCGACAAGACTTTGTCTTTAATGATACTCAAGATCATTATATTGGCTGCAGTGCTAGCGTTTTCCTGGAATCCAGTTTGTAGTGGGTCAGTAGAGGGAGAAAGCCGTGCCCATTTCTGAAAGTAGCTCAGGAGGATTGTGGCGAAGACCTTACCTATGACATCCAGCAGGGCTATAGGTCGATAGTTGGAGGGGCCCTCTCTGATGCCCTTCTTGAAAATGGGGACGATAACTGCCCGAGTCCAGGAATCAGGTAGTGTCCTTCGGTTTTTGCAGTCTTTAAAGATCAGACTCAATACCGCTGACCAGTCGTCGGGGTATTCTTTTAAATCAGAGTTTGCTAACCCGTCCGGTCCAGGGGCTCTTGATAGTTTCAGCCTTTTGATGACTTTTTTTTATCTCGTCTTCGTCTGAGAGGTCCACCCATTTTCCCTCTAGCGGTCTCGTTGGAGGGTCGATAGACGTTAGAGGTGAGTCAAAGAGTTCTGAGAAGTGTTTGACCCAGTTTTCTTCGGTGACAGAGTTAATCATTTGGGTTTTGGGATGGCAGTTTGTTTGGTTGACCATAGACCAGAAGTCCCGAGATTTTTTGGTGGCTAAAGCCTTGAGCATACTCTCTGCATCTGATTGGTAGAGGTCACATCTTACCTTTCTCAGCCATTGTTTGTATTTTCTCCTCTCGGTATGGTAAGATTCCCACAGGGTTGCTGTGTTCGACACCGCTGCTTCTTTCTTTAGTTTCCTTAAGGATCTGCGTTTGGTTACCAGGGTAGCATTATACACATGGTTATGGTTAGACCTTAGATCATTGGTGAGCTTCCGTGGTTTTTTGAAAGGAAGGAGCAGAGGAACGTAGCTGTCTCTGAAGAATGCGTCTTTCACTTCAATATGAGAAGTTAAGCTTTTGTAGTTATCAGTCAGAGTTTTGATGTCTTTGCAGGACATACACAAACGGGTAGCCTGGGAATTTGTCCTGTTCGATGGTTTGTAGAATAGATGGTCGCGCACACTGGTGTTACATTTGAGGTTCAGTAAGTTGTGGTCGCTAGCCTTTGTTCTAATTATTTCGAAAGAGGTTATGTGCTGGTAGACCTTTTCAGAGACAAAAATGTAATCGAGGGTGGCTGATGAGCGATCACGTTCCCACGTAGGTATCAGCATTTGGTCGCTCATAACGTTGGCTGCGTTGTGGAGGTTCCTGGAGGTCATTAATGCTAGCCATAGTTTTCCCCTTGACTCCGCCAGAGTGTAGGGAGAAGCTTTTGCCTTTGGCGCGGCTTGGGCTACACAGTTTGCATTTAGGTCCCCACATATAAGAATGTTTGGGGTCTGATGTTTAATTCTGATTTCATGAATGATGTTGGCGGCTTCATCACATACTTTTTCTGGTGTTGTTTTTTGAGGGTTCCAATAGGCATTGATGATATCGAGGGGTTCTCGAGAAGGTTTTCTTTCCACTGCGGTTTCGTCCGTCCATGTGGCAAGGACAGCCAAGAATCCATAGGTTGCTTCTATTTTCTTGATGATATGGATGCCTGAGCCTATGCGGGTAGCTGTTAATAGGCCGGATGATGGGCGACCCAGTGGGCCTTTGTAGGCGGGAGAGATCTCTATGTTGTAACCATCCAGTGCCGGTTTGTCCAACAGCCAGGTTTCCTGGAGGCAGAGGATGTTGTGTACTCCCAGGTTGTAGCTGTCAAGTTCAGTTAGGTGCATATGGCATCTGGTGTTCCATGAGGCGATGGAGAGAAGCGGTTTTTCTGTGCTTTTCGTTTTGGACGCGACGGGGGGGGTCAGTGGACTGGCACCCCCTGTTTGCTGCTATCTTTTGAAACCCGGTGTTAGGGCATCCCGTATCATGACCAGCTGCCCTTTTTTGACACAACGTCTGAGGTAGTAGTGGGCAGGTCTAATGTTTTTTTTCTGCTTTCAACAGCGTATTCCGGGGAGGATCGATGGTCTTGATATCGAACTTTCGAGGGGTGTCAGGGAGTTTGGTGTTTCCCTTTGTCGTTGTGATTTCTATGCTCTCTTCTTGTTGGGGTTCTCCCATTTCTGGAAGGACCATATTTCGGTTTATCTGGTACGTTTGTTCGTTCCCAGGCTGATCTGGTGTAGTTTTGGATGGTTTCTCTCGATTGAGATGAAGTTTTCCTCCTTCTCGAAGATCCATATAAGTCCTCCGTTCGTGATTTGAATCTATATTTTTTGATGTCTGAGGTCTTACGGTTTTCTTCGTGGTTGCTAGTTGTGTTCTGAATTGGGATCTCGTTGAGTATAAAGCCCAACTGTTCTAACTCTTTGTAGACGCCCTGAGGAATTTCACGAAGTGCCGAGCTCCTGATATGAAGATACACTTTTGCTTGCTTGGACCTGTGGTACGGCTCGATTAAGGTGAAATAATTAAAATTTAAGGCCTGTAGCGTGGGTACTTGTTTTAAAATCTTAAGCACTGTTCTTCTATTTAGAATCATGTAGTATTCCTCCGTGATTTTTTGTTCTATTTTGAATAGGCGGGTAGCTCTTGTTGTAGTAACTTTTGGTTTTAAGAGAGTCTTTTTCTGGTTTGTTGGCGACGATTTTCGTTGCCTAGAGTCGATCTGCTCGGGAGGAGTTGCCAGGCGACCTGGTATCTCTTTCAGATGTGGTTGAATAGTTCCCGAGAGCTGCGATGTACTCGTTCTATCCTTATTCTCAGTTTTATGATTTAGGGATAGTTCCTTGGTTTTGACGTTCTTAGAACTGGGAGGGACCTTTGGTGCTTCAATTTTGGAATTGGTAGCATTTTCAACTTGTGGTTCTGAGCTTTCGATTGTGTCCCAGTGCTGTGTTAGGTCAAT
Source organism: Ambystoma mexicanum (assembly GCF_040938575.1). Taxonomy (NCBI): domain Eukaryota; kingdom Metazoa; phylum Chordata; class Amphibia; order Caudata; family Ambystomatidae; genus Ambystoma; species Ambystoma mexicanum. The sequence goes on from NC_090938.1 coordinate 805,035,389, forward strand.
CATGGAGCTTCGAATCAAGAAGTCCTCCGTGGTCCTGGGAGAGGGGGTATCGTGTGGCTCTGCGTTGTCATTATTTTCGATCTGGTATCTAAAATCTTGGTTTTCATCCGTCGTTTTTTGTTGTTTTCTTTTTTTAGTGGTTTTCCTTGAAGCCAGCACTAGACCAAGCGCTGACACTGTTTCCGAGTTGGAAGAATCTTCTTGGGCGCCTATAGCGAGTTTCAGCACAGGATGGTTTCTCGTGACGGCCACCGATTTTGGAGAAGTGTCACTTGGTGGCATAGGTTTAGGTGCTTTAGTTGGCGGGCGAGAATGTTTGTCAGTTGTTTTTAAGAACACCGGAGCCAATTCTATAGGTGGAGATGGTGGCGTTGACTGGGTTTCTTTGTCAGACATAGTTGTTTTTGCTAGAGTAGTAGATTTTAAGGAGTTTAGTTGTTCATCGAGTGAAGCAAGTTTCTGGTCCCAAGTGTCTCTGTCTGTCTTGTTCCTTTGTTCAAGGGCTGTAATGAAGCCTTCAACAAAGATCAGCTTGGTATGCATCATTGCTGTAATTGTGATATGATCTTTTAGGGAGTCACTGATGTTCTCATAGAGTTTCCCAAAGGGTGCTAATGCTATTGTTATAGCCGACATAATAGTTGTTAGGTCTGTTTTTTTTTAAAGTGATTCCTTGGCGCTTGGTGTAGATACTTCACTTAACCTCCTATTTTTAGGTGGTGATCGATCTCTTATTGTACATGGCGATGGTGGTGATGTAAATACAGAGCTTTCGTCTGTCTGGATCGATCTGTTCAAGTTTTTTGGTTGGATTGAAGGTTGGGCAGATTCCGGTTGACTCTTCGGTGGGTGGCCGGGAATGCTATACTGTCTAGGGAGTGATGGCAGTGCCGACTTTGTTTTGGTAGGTGAGTTTTCTTTTGGTGTGCACTCAGTGGCTCGTGGTTGTGCACGGCCGTTTATTTCTTGTTCTGTGGGTGAAATGGGTTTATTGATGATCTCAGCTTGTATTTGCGTTTCTGTTTGTTTTGGGTTTGTTTTAGACAGCCCTGGTGCGGTGATTTTAACTGGGGACTGATTTTCCATAGTCTCACCAGGCGGGTTTGCCGTGGGCGGATTTTGGTCGTCCATGGGCGGTGAGGCGCTATTGGGGTTAGCGCTTCTTTCCGGTGTAGATTTGCCATAAGTTGGTAGCCGGGGGGTCTTTTTTGCATTTTCAGTCACTTTCCTTACTTTGGGCACTGGGGGTAGGTCTTGGATAGCCTCCAGAATTTCTGCGTCCGATAGTTCTTGGTCCTGGTCCAACTTTCTTTTACATTGTTTTTTGAAAAAGTCTTTAAGAGCGACTGATCGAAGCGGGTGCGGGAGGAGTTTTTTGTTGCACCTTTTTTTTGTATTTTGACGTTTGAGAGTTTTGTAAGCAAGACCTAGATTCCTTCAACGATTTTTGGCGCGAAGGTTTGAGGGCTTTATCCAGAGGAGTCGGTTTTTTTGACTTTTGGTTTTTCTGTGTTTGGGTATTCTGTAATATAGAGAGCTCTGATACTGTAGAGTCAAATAGATCTTTTCCCGCATATTGTTGTTTAGAAGAGGGTGCAAAAGGGTTGTTTGTGGTAACAGAGGAATGATCTATGGGGGATTGCAGACTTGGAACATTTGTTTCAGTGTTTCCTGCGCGGTCTAACTCAAAGATTTGAGACTTCCCTATTTGTAGGTTGGAGTGCGTTGTTTCGTTTACGGTCTGCCGACCATCGTTGTTCTGTTGTGGTGAGTCCGTGGTGGGGCTCATTGCTGCGTGGATTTGTGCCAATACCAACGTGATTGCTGGGGTCACATTTATTGTGTTCACGGCAGACTCGCCTTTGCAGTGATCCGGAGAGCTTGCTTTCTTGTCCTCTGCTGCTTGTAGCTGGTGTGAGGGGTTGGGTTCGGTCCCGTCAGGGGGGGGAGATCTTCCTTCCCCTGCGAAACCCGCCCACCACACCCCTCAGCTAGTTCATGGGTCGGAACCAGTCCACCGACCTGCGAGAGTCCACCTGTCAAAGGAGTGTCTCCTCGGGCCTCAGCTGGCTCGGACAGCACAGGGGCAGGGGCCGGCCGTCCTCCGACAGTCGCGGCCGCTGCTCCTCTCGCCGACCCAGGGGTACGGCGGTGAGGCTGTATGGAAATCGCAGAGCAGGGGGAGGAGAGGATCGCCACCGCAGTATGCCGTCCCGGCGAACGAGGCGCAGAAGCACCCGTGGGGAGAGGCATTCCTCCAGCTCATCGATCCGCGGCACAGGTGAGACGGGCAAGTTGGGAGGCATAGTCCGGTCCTTGGTTAGCGATGGCGGTGCGAATGCAGATTTGTTGGTAGCTTGGAAATTAAAGTGGTTTGAGGAGATCCTAGTCTCCGCATGCTCCGCATGTAGATTTGTCGGGGACAGAAAAGGTGAGCGCAGAGAAATGTCAAACGGGTTTTCAAAATCAAACCGCGTTTTTGACGATTTGGTTGCAGAATTGGTTGAGGTAAAGGGTGTGATTACACTAGTCTTTGTCTCCTTTACTTTTTTGGTTGGAGGCTTCTGTAGATTAACTTGAGGAGCCTTGTAGTTACTTCTAAGCCTTTGCACTACCAAGGCTGATTCCGACGGTGACAGCGATTCCGATGGTGATGGTGATTCCGACGGTGTTTGTTGAAGGGTAGGCGCCCCAATCGAGGCTCCGATGGCGGGCTTCATCCAGGAGCAGCCGCGGACTGCCGCAGACTGCTCAAACCTCAGCTCAAAGCTCCGCTCACCGCTCCGCGGTGTCTGCTGAGTATAAGTGGGTCCTCCCACAACTGAGATGGTAGAAAGACTGCTGCAGACTGCTCAAACCTCAGCTCAAAGCTCAGCTCTTTTGAAGTTGGAGCATCGAAGAACCGAGGAGCTTCTAGGGATAATGGGTTTGCCAGACTTGTATTTGGGAGACTAAGTGGGGGGGGGGCAAAAAATGTTTGGAGACCTCAAGAGGCCAGTTACAAATTCAAGCAAGGAAAGAGCTAGGACTTGGAGCACTGAGGGCGGATTTCATCCTGGAGTAAGACTTTTCAGGTTCTTTAAAAGATGTTGCTGAAACAGGTGCCCAGCTACTTTGCTCGGGTGCCCAGCTACTTTGCGCGGGTGCCCAGCTACTTTGCACTTGGTCCCAAGCCAAGCTGCAGCTTAATGAGCAGAAGACATCCTGGCAATGTAGCCCTTGTGGGAGAGCAGGAGAAGGAGGAAACTCTGTGAGAGTCGACATACAGTCATGAACGGGGAGGTCAGTGAGGAGGCCAGAGGGCATTGATGGGAATCCAGTTCTGCGAAGAGAAGGCTGTGTATCATCCACAGGCTGGCGGGTTGTTAGCTTATCATCATGCATTCCATCTTTAAATCCCATGTCCTGCTCCTTTACTTCCGGTTCATGTAGCTGCCAACTCATTGCGCTACAAGTCTTGGCTTTCGTAGGGGTAGGGTTTGGACGACCTTCTGGTCCATCTCATTCATCCCAGACTTCGAGCAGTAACCTCATTGCTTCCTGTTGCCATTGTGGCACCACACAGTCCATCCTCTGGTGCCCCACTCGTAGGCAGTATTCTTGAGGACCTATGCCCTGCTCTTTGGCCTCTCACCTTTGTGCAGCGAGTCTCCCACCATTACTCTCCGTGTTTGTCTATCCCAGTTCATCTGTGATTTCCTGCCAAAATGTCCTTAGCCTACTATTTCCAACTATCCGCTTTCTTACTTGCATGTCCTCTACCTCGTGGGGTCGCTCTACTTCCTATTTGCTGGTAACTTCCTCTTTTCCAGTCACATGTCCCTGTGTTTCTACCCCCATTGTTCACTTCCTGCTCGCTTCTTTCTGCAGCTCGTCTATGTGGGATGGCCCCAGATGCCTTGAATTCCCATATGTGCCCCTCATCAATTCCAGACTCCTCCACTTCCGGCAGTTCACAACTCATCATTCCTAGACTTCTAATTTCACCCCTCTACCTGAATCAGTTCCAGACATCCTACTCCAAAGATTTAACTTCCGTTTGTCTAGTATACCCATCACACCAAAAACATTCTTACTGCAATCCTTCACTTCCTGTTGGTCGCTCCTACACTCCCTGTTGGTCAATCCTACAATTCCTGTTGGTCTACTTGATCAATCCTTCACTTCCTGTTGGTCGCTCCTACACTTCCTGTTGGTCAATCCTTCACTTCCTGTTGGTCGTGCCTACACTTTGCGACCCAGATATATTGGCTTTTTGTTTATCTATCTGCAACGATCACAGACTTCCCGCCCCAATTCTGGGATTTCCCGTTTGTCCGGATGCCCCATGTCATATTGTATGTATCAGATTCTATATGTTAAATTGACTTATACCGTTACCATTTGCATGGTCTCCGGGCACTCCCGTGGCTCTGTGAGAGAGTGGAATGGGTAGGTGAGTAGGTGGAAAGGGGATAAGACAGAGGGTCTTCACTTCTGTTGGTGCTTGTAGAACCAGGAGAAACTGGCCTCTGTTTTCTAGCTGCGTTTGGATTGTACTCACTGGGGTTATTGCATCCGGAGGGGCTACGTCAAGTGACAGGATTGTTTGTTTGCGTCAGTTGGATCTTGTGGTGGATGTGTGGTGTATATGATTCTGACGGCTAATCTCCTCATCCATTCCAAGGGCCAAGACTTTGACTTGACTGCTCCCTAACTCCACCCTCCTTACACTTCTCGCCTGGAAACGTTCACTTCCTGTTTACACAGCCCATCTCACTCAGTTTTGTTGACTTCCGTTTGGCTACGGTAGCTATCTTGGACTTCCTGTGTCTATCGCCATCTGTCCTGAAATTCCTGCTCCAGATTCCTGGACGTGAAATGGTCGCTCTCGGTCTACCTGAAGTCCTCCTCACATTCCTGGATTTGCTTCTTTAGCCATATTTTTCCACTTATACCATAGAATAGTGATATAAATGCCATATTATGTCATACCCACTGCTGATGCTGACATTTTTTTGTCTCTGTTCTTCTCAATGACACACTTCCCGACGCCGTTTCCGGTTTACCCATCCCATGAATCCAGGACTTCCTCCATGCATCATTTGTCTTCCTGTTGGCCCACCCATACCGTGCCCTCGCCGCCTGCCTCACATGCTTTACTTCCTATTAGCCCACCAGTCCTGGTCTTTCTGTTCCAATTCACAGACTTCTGGTTTGGTTCTCTCAGATCTTGCAAATTCCTGTTAGCTGGTGCACACTTCCTGCTCTTCCTCTCAGGGTTCCCCACTTTGCCCTGACTGTCATCGCTTGGCCTATACCGTTCCAGACCTGGTTTTAGCAGCCATGATGTTATTGCAGTCCTCTTGTTCTTTTTAAGAAAATCTATGTGCAATTCTATGGCAAGACCAGAGAAGCGTGTTTTGCACCTGCATCATTAATGCTCAGAGAACTGCACAAAAGAGAACAATTCTTATGAAACTTCTCAATGAACTACACTTCCCATGTACAACAGGGAAAGCAGTAGTCTTCAGTGAAAATGTCATGTGACCTTGACTACCAATAAACACAATGTCCTTTGGCCGGAACACTGGTCCTCTTTCTTTGTGTTCAGAAGACAGTGAAGTACTAGAGGTGTGACTAGGTTCTATTTATTGAATGCTCACAGATAGTAGCATTATTATTCATATGCTCACAGCTATCAGCACAATCGCTTATTTGCTGCGTCATTGATTGGTGCTTGCCAGCCTTTCGAGAAAGAAACTACAGGGCTGCCCGCAGATCCGCAGAAGAGGCTCCCACCAAACATGCTGTGGCCGCAAGGAGCTGAGAATATTATACTTCAATGACTTCCTCATCAGTACACCACGCACAGCGGTAGGTGCACAGAAATACTACCTACACTGCACGCCCAGCGTGTTAGTACACACAACCTGTGCAGGATAGAGGGAACCCATCCACTACAGTTCCAGCCTCCCAGAAATCTGTGTGAAAAGTGAGGAAAGGGAGCGAAAGAAAGGAAAGGATACAGGATAACAGCAGATCCCAGGGACTGCTGCAAGACGGGCAAGTGGGGGGCCCAGGATCAAGCCCAGCAGCTCACCACAGCGTGACTGTAGTTATGACTGGCAAACAGGGGTCCAAGATCAAGCCCCGTGGCCTCACAGTTGCATAAAGTACAATATAAAAAAGAAAGTCAGGTCCAGAGTCCCCGGACAACAGGAGTGGACATCATGGACAGTCAGATGGTCCTTAGCTTCAAGAGGGCACTGGGGACATCCATGGATAAGACTATGTGAGAAGGGGCCATAAGCACAAGCCGTAAACCAGGGTAGAGAAGACTTGAGCAGGTTGAGGCTTACTGTGTAGTGTGACTGATCCCCAGCCAGAGATCTGCTCCCATGTGGCCAGTGGACAGCATTCGCTACCTGATCCTGACCCTGAAGGTAGTCTTATGAGGGAGGATTACGAGAGGAGATGCTGTTGGGGAAAGGTGGTGACCCCATCAGGAGAGACGCGGTATTCTTCCCTTCCCAGAGAGGCGGACCGCCGAATTCCTGAATTATTGATGGATGATTGTCACTTCACAAATCCCTCCCATTGTAAAACCCAAAGACTCCTTTCCGTAAAACACTATGAGCAGAATACCATTCATACCTCGTATGCATATAATACACATTTAACGTCTAATGTATCTGATGTTTTTGTTCTAAACAAAAATTCTAAACAATATAATTCTGGGAGGCCTAAAACTTCTATGGACTATAACTCCCATAATGCCTCAAGTGCTGAGAAGAGGAAGAAGGAATTAGTATGAATGGAAAGAAACTCCAAGTTAAACATGCATAGTAGTTGTTACAATGACGCTAAAAGGGCTTACACCTTCAACTGGAGATCGGAGAAGAGAAAAGCAGAGCGGGCGAAGGAGGAAGCAGAACCGCAGATGAAAGCAGACGCACAAGAACGGACCATGCAGAAGCAGGCAGATGCTTTCAAGCTGCTTGTAAGCATTACGTACTGGAGTGGCAAAAGACCCAGGGAAGCACAGCAGGCACCAGGGGAGAGTCACTGAGGTACCGGCAGCAGCAGCGGAGCAGTCGAGGATGCAATCATGCCAGACAGCAGCAGCTTCACCGGCGCGTGGATGCAGAGCTGGCAGGAGAGCTGAAGGAGGGTCTGCAAAGCAGGAGACGCTATCCTCGAGTGAAGACTTTTCCACAGCAATGTGCCGCTGGTCGGGGACGCTATCAGACACCAGTGAATCTGCCCAGTGATGGTGGGGACCCTGGGGTGTACCGACAGGCATATAAAAAATTAAGATTTAATTTTGAATACCGACCAAGTAAAATATAAAAACCGAATTTGCGCAAATCCTCATGCCCGAGATGGCAATAGGGGGCAAGTTGGAGCAAGTATTGCCATAAGCAAATGAATGCTGGTGAAGAAGTTAAAAGACATACCTTGATCAAGTCTCTATATGTGAGATGTCCACATGGGGAAGCTTGGAACAAGCACTATCTAAAGCCAATGAAGTATAGGCAGTGCAGGAGTACAACTGGGCTATACTGAGGGATTGAGAGCACATTGAAAGAAGCCCCGATACACTAAATATATCAGGCAGTGAGCCTTTTGGGGAAAGGTACATAGCAGGAGAGTATAACAGGGGATCTATAGAACCCAGAAAGGGATTCCTGGCAGGTGAGTATACTAGGTGATCCCTACAAAGTACATGAAAGGAAAAGACATTGTGAAAAGTTACCTGGCAGGAGAGTATGCCAGGGGATCCATACAAAGTACATGAAAGGAAAAGACATAGTAAAAAGTTACCTAGCAGGAGAGTATGCCAGGGGATCTAGAACACCCAGAATGGGGTTCCTGGCAGAGGGGTATACCAGGTGATCCATACAAAGTACATGAAAGGAAAATACATTGTGAAAAGATACCTGGCATGAGAGTATGCCAGGGGATCTATAACACCCAGAAGGGGGTTCCTGGCAGGGGAGTATACCAGGTGATCCATACAAAGTACATGAAAGGAAAAGACATTTCTAAAGAGTCTACTGAAGGATTCCTGGCAGGGGAGTATACCAGGAAGTTGTCCTTAAGAAGTTGTGTAAAAGAGACACTTTTGCCAGCCTTGAGAAGTTGTTGTATGGAAGAGACATTCCTGCCCTCCATAAGGAAACATTGATTGGAAAAGACACTTTTGTCATCCTTCCTGAAATAATCCAGGAGTAAGGAAACACCGTCTGGATTCAAGGACCCTTCCTTAGAGGGGACTATTTAGTTGGGTGTATCTATTTGCTTTACATGAGAACACCATTTGCTAAACCTAACTCAAAGACATTTTCCTTGCACTTTTTAGTTGTTCATTTCAAGTGTGAGGGTCAGATATGTTTTGGACACAAGGACAGTTCACCTGATTTTGATGACGAGACAGATTGATCTTTAGTTTTCTAGGGAGGGGAAACTCTTTAGAATAGGGACAGAAATACCTTTATCCAACTCTTTTATTGTAATAAAGATGTTGAAAACATTACATCTTTGTGTCTGCCTCTCATTTCTGACTCCTCACAGTAGCCTTCCTATGAGGCGAGAGGGCATACAGAGGACAATGCGAACCAAAAGTGGCCCTGAAGACCCAGACACAGCGGTAGAAAAGCAAGACTGCTTCAGATCCAGCACACTCTAAAGTGGAGCCCCTTCAGAAGCTAACAAAAGCTTTCCTGGCAAACAACAAATGGATCACAGCGCTGCCAAGCATGTGCAGCCTATTCAGAACACGTACTACTTGTCCTCTTCCGCATTAGATGAAAAGGCCTCACCAGCATCCCGACGCAGAGCGATCCGACGCAAGCCATGACCAGGTCGCAGCAAGGAAGGTAAAGAAGATGAGGGGGTTCACGTCTCATTCATTTGAGATTAACATTACTTTCTCACCAACATCCTTTCTTATTATATATTTCTGGATAATCATGTAGAGGAGCAGTTGGACGCAGTCTCCTTAGTCACCGCCCCCTCAGCCCCACCTTATTGTAATAACAAACGAGGAGCCACAATTGGGTAATCATGCACAAGCTTATGCGATATGTCCATACCACATCAACTATACGAAAGAAGATATGCACTCAGGCAGCCATTCAAAGATACCCTCACGTTGAAACAATGGAGGAAAGCTACCAAGAAGGAGTTCCCTTGCCGAGTTGCTGGAAAGCAGACATGAATAAAATGGTGCGTGACATGGATGTACATTAAAGTAGTCTAATGATAGCAAACGAATGTCCCAAAGAAGATGTATGAATATATGCTGAAACAATATAAAAATACTTAAGAAAAACGATGTAACTGGGATACTAAGAAAAATGTGCTCCATGATGCAGTACGTGTGAATACAAAGAAGAATGAAGAGACCCCCTGGTCAATAACTTTACGCTGAAATGCAAGGTAGAAAGAATACATAGAAGCTTGCTTAGAAGAGGTATATATTCAACGTGTAGGACTACCATCAGAACAAGATGGAAGACGGCTTATGTCAATCAACCGAGTTACCTCAAAACACGAGCCCAAGACCTTAACGTGGAAAGATGAAGAAGCTGCTTTACCCTTGCAGAATAAAGGAGTACATTGGTTCAAAACCAAGGATGCTATTTTGAGAGATGATGGAAAAGCACGGAGGGTGTCTACGAGCACACCATGTGCAAAGACATATTTCCCAAATATTAGGAGGAACAAGAACATTTACTGATGCCAAATATTGGATAATTAAAAGAGCATAAAGTCAACATGGGATAGAGTGAGCAGGTCTACAGGCCAAGAGGAGCAACTGCACCCAGCATAATTGAATCAAATGATGTTAAATGCACTGTCGAAATGAACAAATTCATGGTCCTGCAACACGTGATGAGGAGCTCGCAAACGTGGGCTATTCATTAGGCCTGGAGCTAAGATAGCAGTGTACCTACACTCCCTCGAATGTTCCGAGACAGCGCAGACTGGCAAGGCCAGTCTTCAAACTGAAGTCACTGCCATGAGGCCTACCAATGAGAGAGGGTGGCATAACTGACAAACAAAAGGAGAGGTGACATATCTCCAAGCACCTGGGTTTCATATCTATGTATGTGCTGCTAGCAAGCTGAATGTCCAAGGTTGGAGTCGGGTAGCCAACCAATTAGAATAGCCTGCGATGCGCTTTTACATACAATGCTGCAAAGTATTGGTCCGCTGCTACATTTTCTGCCATGACGAGGTCATGCGAGGGCCTTGCACCACGTGAGTAGAAGTAACTCAGGGTGTGTCTTACAGGTCAGAGGCTGCCAATGAGGGAATAAGATGCATATATTCTATAAAGAGAAATTATCCCTCAATCCAATCCCATTCCTAGGTAGGTTTTTGCAGTTTGCCAGGTAGGGTGACATCATAGATGACGCATCTAGCATTAAATGATTGAAAAGATATTGTGATCTTGCACGGGTCGAATTGATGAGTGTTTATTGGCCCTGCTTTACTACTTGAGATTAAAGCAGTGTTTCACCATCTCCTTTGAGTCTGCCCGGTTACTGGGTCCGTAGTATTTTACAGGTAATCCCATCGAGCACAACAGATGCTTCAAGGTGCTGGAGCACAATCAAGATATACAGTGATTTCCAGATTGCAGCAATAAGTGGTCTCTTTTTTCATGCCTTGTATCATTTCTTAATTTTTCATGGTTTAAAAATTATACAGAGTACCAGAGTGGTTATAACTATAGCTATTCTTTTTCAGATACTTTTTGTATGTGATTATTTTACTCCCATGAAACAGAATTTACGGTCTGGGCATCCTCGTACTCTTCCTCCAAGTTTGCCATTTTCAGGATCCACATGGGGAGTGCTAGGGTGCCAGGTCCACAGATGCTGCTGTGTTGGAAACTAGTTTTTTTTTTAGCAGGGATTTAAAAAAGACCCCCATACGCTGATGTAAAGGACGTGTGCGCTTCTGCAGTATTCCTGTGCTTACAGAGCGGTGTCCAGTATTTAAATGGACCTTTGCTAATATCCTGATGGGGAGAGTTGGCACCCAATGTCCTCCAGTTAGATCTCCGAAAGTCTATTCTGTATAGCTGTGGCCTGGGTAAGGTGTTTGGGAAATGGGAATTGTGGGAGATGTAGTCTTCTTGTGACACTCCACTGGTAAGCAAGTGTGCCAACGCCCTACATACCTAGTCCGTGGTTGCCAGCCTGGAGCGTACAGGTGTCCCCGGCCGGTAGGGCAATTCCACTATGGACACTCTGGTGAGTTGGAGGACCTCCCCCACACTGCTGTATGGTGGGACCTGGCCAGTACTAGATGTGGGTCTAGAGGGTGACTGGAGAGGGCCTCACATGAGCCCGGTCTCCCTGTCAGGGAGAGAGTGATGTATTTGTTTCCCGAGCCTTGTCACTATATCCGTCCGCAACAGCTATGGCGGACATTATCCAGCAGCCCGCCAACTAGGTGTGCTTGCCTTACGCATAGGGCACAGGATCATGTACATGCATCAGGGGTCCTAGAGAGCGGGGGCAACTTTCTTTCCAGGATTATCCAGCCTGTCACAGGACTTCAGTTCCCAGAACACCTCATGCGGGAACAAAGTGTGGCATGGATCAGAACAGCAAACCGCCCACGATAGGAAGACCGTGGAATGCTGCGGAGCCGGCAAACGCAATGAAGGAACTTCCAGGATGGCGCGGCACACCGCAGCTGCTTATACAATCTCGCAGTTCTAATCAAACTCCAACAGAAACCATTACCCTATCAAGCAATCACCGTTTTCAACCAATAACCAGATAATGAGGGGAAAATAATAAAACTGAGAAGAGCAGCAAATCCCAGATGTGAGTACAAGAGCCCAGAGGGAAACATACCAAGAGTCCACCTTAGCCAATACCCAAAGGACTCACTAGTATAAGGGGGCTGGCACAGTGTATTCTGTGTGTTGGACCCAGAGGAAGCAGACAATGGCTGATGAGAGTGGAAGGACTGCCCCCTGGAGGAGGGCATGCAAGCCTGGGGAGGAGGTAAGAAGAGGTGGAGTAGTCCCAAACTCTGTAAGGCCTGGAAGAGGAATGCTGACTGGAAAGGCCCAGCAGCCCATCTGAAGTCTCTTTAGGAGATGGGGGAGGGGGATGTGGGGGGTATTTGAAAAGCCAGAACCAAGGGTTTTCCACCAGCAACCCGAGAAGTACTGAGGCGCATGGAAGAGGGCCAGAGAATTGCAGTGATCTGAAAAGGCACCTTGAAATGGGCTGGGGAGGAGGAACATACTGTGAATCCTGAAACCCAAGTTCCAAGAGACACCCGTCATGAACCCCAAAGCCAAAGTGTTAGGAGAGACCAGAGTATTGCATCTTGTCTTTCGGGGACAGAAAGGGGACGTCGGCATAGACGTGTTTGTAACACTATCCCTATCGTGACGTGTAGTGTACCCAAAATCCCTCACACGCCGAGGTCCCTCCGATTGTATTTTTTCTGCCAAGAGGGAGCCTTATGACTATAGTGAGTGAGTACAGAAAAGAGAGAGAAAGTAGTAAGACGTCTATGTTCCTTCCATTCGAGCGGGGAGGAAGGGAGGGCGCATGTGAATCTAAGCAGATACAACCTTCAGAAATGCTTTTACGGTAAGTAATGCATTGTCTTCTGATGTTTGTCAATCTGCTTCGAATCACATGCTGTGCATAGACTAGCGAGCAGTACCCCGAGTTGGAGGTGGGCTGTGAGAAGGAACAGTAGAGAAAAGATGTCTTAGTACTGCTTGTCCCACCTGAGAATCCGACCTAGAATGAGTGTCTAGGCAATAGTGTTTTGTAAAGATGTGTACAGAACTCAAGGTTGCCGCTTTGCAAATGAACTCGAGGGGAACATTTGCAATCAATGATATGGATGCCCCAGTGCCTCGAGTAGAGTGTGCTATAGGCTTGAAGGGCAGTTCTCTCTTAGCAAGAGAGAAACACAGTGTGATGCATTTGACAATCCACCTTGAGATGGCTGACTTAGAGACAGGATCTCCTTCTCTACCAGCTGCCACTGAATCGAAAAATTGGTTTGTTTTCCTTAGTGGTTTAGTTCTTTCCAGGTAGAACATGACTGCCCTGTGCACATCTAGTGTGTGTAGGCTTCTTTCGGCCATGCTAGTGGGATTCTGGAAAAAGGTAGGTATTTCAATCGATTGGTTCACATGGAACTTCGATATGAATTTAGGCGCAAATCTGGGGTGCGTGCACAGAACTACCTCATCCCTGTGGACTGTAACAAAGGGGTCTAGAACAGAAAGTGCCTGTAGTTCGCTAAACCTTCTGATAGAAGTGATAGTCACTAGGAAGGCTGTGTTATATTGTCTTTTAGACTTGCTTTATGCATAGGCTCAAAGGGAGCTCCCATGAGTCTGGTTAAAACCACATTTAGGTCCCACCCAGGAGCTGGGTGAGAAATGGGGGGATAAATCCTTTTAACCCCTTCCATAAAGGCTGTAATTACCGGTATTTTCCACGATACCTTTTGTTGTGATGTGGTGTAGGCTGACAATGCAGCCAGGTGAACCTTTAGGGAATTGAAGACCAACCCAGTGTCCAACAGGTGGGTTAGGTACAGCACAATGTGGGTGGAGGAGCAATCGAAGGAATTGACACCCTTGGAATTACACCAAAGGATAAAACGTTTCCATTTACTGGCATAGAAATAACGTGTGTTCGGTTTCCTAGCTTCCCTGAGTATGTGCATGAACCTCTGAGGGAGCTGTAAGTGTCCAAACTCTATAACCTCAGGAGCCAAGCTGCTAAGTTCAGAGTTTGTGGGCATGGGTGTAGCGTCTCCCCCCTGTCCTGAGACAACATGTTGTACGGGCAGGGTAGTTTCACTGGTGGGGAGAGGGACATTTCCATCAGGTGAGCGAACCAGGGTTGGCGGGCCCACATGGGGGCCACCAGTATCATCGTAACTGGTTCCTGGAGCCTCTTGTGCACCATCTTGTTGAGAAGGGGAATCGAGGGAAAAGCATAGACAAATTTCCCTGACCATGTTATCCAGAGACCGTTCCCCTTGGAGCGGTTTTGGGGGTATCAGGAGGGGTAGTCTTGGCATTGGGATTTCTCCTCAGTTGCGAACAAGTCGATCTCTGGGAAGCCCCATTGTGCGAAGACGTTGGATACAATGTCTTTGTGCAGACGCCGTTCGTATTCCTCGGGAAGAGGAACATCTCTGATGAGTATGTCTGCCAGAAGATTGAGTTCCCCTGGAACATGTTGGGACAACAAAAACATCTTGTGTTTGAGAGCCCATATCCAAATGTTTTGGGACAGCTTGGATAGCCCTGGAGAATGAGTGCCGCCCTGTTTGTTCAGGTAATATATTGCTGTAGTACTGTCGGTTAAGATCAGCACCGTCTTCCTTTGCAGTTGTACCTGAAAGGCTTTCAATGCTTTGAACACTGCTAATAGCTCCAGTAGGTTTATATGATTGGACGCTACTTGAGGGGGACCACACTCCGTGTGCTGTCTGCTGAAGCAGGTGAGCCCCCCACCCCGTAAGAGATGCGTCTGTCGTGAGAGTGGCTTCCACTGCAGGTGTGGTTGAAGGTCATCCCCTTAAAGTGGTTTTCTCTTGACCACCACTAGAGAGAGAGAACGAGGGCTGCAGAGACAACTACCAGATCTTCCCATTGTCCGCTGGCCTGACACCACTGGCTACTGAGCCACTCTTGCATGGGACGCATGCGCAGCCGCGCGTGGGAACCAAGTATATGCACAACGCCATCATTCCTAGCAAGCGCATGGCTTTTTCGCACCGTCACCTAACGACTGGCAACATATTGAGGAATCTGAAAAAGCATGTTCTGAACCCTTTTGTTGGAGGGGAAGACAAGCCTGTCTTTCGTCCGAATTAGAGCTCCCAGAAACTGTTTTGATTGACTGGGGACTAGACTGGATTTATTTCCGTTGATTGAGAAACCCTGGCTGAAGAGGAGATCTACTGTTTTTTGGGTGTTCAAAAGACATGTGTTGTAAGAGTCCCCTTTGATGAGCCAGTCGTCGAGGTAAGGGTAAACTGGGATGGATAGTCTGCGCAGGTGTGCTGCAGCCACTGCCAGGACTTTGGTAAACACCCTTGGCACCGAGGTGATGCCGAAGGGGAGTACCTTGAATTGGTAATGCCTGTCCTCTATCATGAACCTTAGATATTTCCTGTGTGCTGCCAACAAGTAATATTAAAGTATGCATCTTTCATGTCCATTGTTGCCATGTAGTCCCCTTGTTTCAGCAGTGGGATCACTTCCTGAAGTGTTACCATGCAAAACTTGTTCGCTGAGTGCAGGTCTAGAACAGGGCCCATGGTGAGGTCCTTTTTGGGTGCAAGGAAGTACAATGAATAAATACCCACGTTTACCTGAAGAATAGGGACGGCTTCTATGGCGTCCTTTCCCAGTAGTGCTTCCACCTCTTGCTTCAGGATCTCCAGATGGTCTGGTGAAAGGCGCTGTGAGTGTGGCGGTCTGAACTTGTGAGGTCGGGCAAATTCCACGCAGTACCCATGGGCGACCGTCTTTAAGACCCACTGGTCTGAAGATATCCCCTCCCATGCCGTGAGGACAGACGTTAATCGCCCTCCGACCGAGGTGACATGGTAGGGGACCTGGATTTGGTGGTCATTTTTGACCAGAGGCTGCGGCTCCTCTGGGATTGGGGCCTCTACCTCTGCCTTTGCTACGTCCCTGACCCCTAGAAGGGTAGTAAGCAGGGCTTCCTGAAATTTGTCCTGTGTTGAAACTCTCCGTGCCATAGTTGTTTTGGCCTGCACGGTACTACCCTCGAAAGGACCGCCGAGAGTTGTTACCTCTCTGGGGGGAAGGTCTTTGTGTGATCTGTTGAAGAGACTGAAGAGTCTCATGCTTCTTCTTGGCTGTTCCCAAGGCCTCATCAACCGCTTTGCCCGAAGAGGTTAGCTTCTTCAATCGACTTATTGGTATGAGAGGCTTGCGTTTCGGGTTTAAACCCAGAGGTACGCAGCCAATCGTGTCTTTTTAGTAGGGTCCCTTGGGCAAGAGACCTGCCTGCTGTTTCAGCCGTGTCCAGGGTGTTTTTGATCACATTCTGGTTCACTTGTCTTCCCTCGACTATGATAACAAGAAGCTTGGATTTGACGGGTTCTGGAACCTCTTGGACGCCTTCCTGGAGAAGGTTCCACTGAGCTTCAGCATAGCTTGCCAATAGCATGGTATTATTTGCTATCCGCGTATGTATGCGGCCGCCGAGGTGATTCGTTTGCCTAGGGCATACAGTTTCTTTGATTCCTTGTCCGGAGGTGCCTTCCCTGTGGCAAGGGATCCCCCTGCCCTTTTTCGGGTGGTAGTTACTACCAGTGAGTCGGGGATGGTGTGCCCTTTAACGTATAGAGGGTCGGAAGGAGACGGCCGAAACAATTTTTCAACTCTCGGGTTCACTGCTCGGGTTTGAGCTGGTGATATCAAGGAAGGGGCCAACCTTCTCTTGATGGAGTTAAGCTGGGGAATGGCCTGGCTAGATGGAGGTTTTTCCTTAAGGATATTTTCTACAAAATCCTACTCAGGCACTGCCTCTTGAGTAGAAATCTGAAAATGTTCAGCTGCCTTTTTTAACATCGAGTTGAAAGCATTTGGTCATTTACAGGCGAGGCCTGACGAGCCGGAGTGGACGGAGGGGAGTCTAAACACAATACATCCGTGTCCTCAACTTGAAGTGGAAGTATCCATGGGTCTGTACCCTCCTGTTGGGTTTATTCCCAATTGTCTATAGTATCCTGCTGTTCTCCTTCATAAGTTTGTAGAAATGAAGCTTCTTCTTCAGTGTAAATGTCCCTATAGGTGTCTAAGTGGACAATGTCTTCAGGTTGGACTGGGACAGAGGGCTGCTCCTCTTGATAGTGAGAAGAAAATTGAGGGATAGGCTCTCCACGACACCTTTTCGTGGATGGATGGTCAGAAAGACTTAATTCTTTCCAGCCGGTCCATGCACCCCTCGAATTTCTCTCTAGTGCATTTAGAGGACCCAGACGGGCCTACGGGAGGAAAAGCGTCGTCTTCCACCCTACGGCATCATAATGATTGTCTTAGGGTGTCTGAAAGTAGCTCTTGGCTATCCTCATAAGTATTGTGAGAATCAGGGCCTAAATCCGCACCCAAATTTTTTTCTGCGACTTGCTCCATGCTTTTCGCCAGAACCGGGGTAAGACCCACCGCCGCCGTAATCCTCTAGATGCGGTCTTCGATAGCCACCGAATTGGCGCGGGATAATTGTTCCGATGGTCTATTGGTGGGTATAGTATCTTCCACGGCGTTAGAGGGCCTAGCGGTCAGTTTTTCGACTAGAGGCCTAGTCGTAGCTTTCGGCCTACCGCGGCCTTCAGGGCCGTCGGATTTCCGCACTTCGACGTGTGAAGTTTTTGGAGTAGCGCCCTTACTTGATTTAGATTGCCCAGTCGCAAGACGCTGTTGCGGATGCGGGGAAGACTTTGGATCTGCGCGATCCGAGGAACCCGTTGAAAGTTTCGGCTGCCCTGCTGGCGATTTCACCTTTTTCGACGAGGACGTCGAAACTGTTGTAGGGGTTGTATGCTTAGTGTGATGCGTTTGTACACCCCTGTCGCCGGGTGTTTTCCCTGCAGCGAGACCAGAGTCAGGCCTAAAAAGGTTGGGGATGGGCGTGGCGGGCCTAGAAGTGTCCGCCTCGAGGTCTATCACATCTGCAACGGATGTTTGGTCATCTGAGGTGCCCTCGTCACTCTCAGCGGGTGTGGCGGTGGGGCAAGGGGGTTCCAACCGTGACATACCGTACGCTGCCCACCGCTTTACACAGCGCTCCTTAAAGGTCTTGGGCCGAAGGAGTTTGCAAGCCGCACACTGCTTTTCGTTGTGCTCTAACGATATCTAACCATACACTTAGGGCAGAACCTAAAAGGAGTGCTTTCCATACCCAAAGGGAAAGATGACCAGACCGAAAGAGTAAAGAGGGGAAAGGAGGAAAGACATACCGAAAATATGGCCACCCCAGCCCCACTCTCTCTACTGTAAAGGTAGGCCACAGGGCCGACCACGTGGAAACTCCGGCCGCCGAATCTTAGGCACCGAAATCCACCGCCGTAGACGAATCCCCTGAAGTCTTTGTCAAAAGTATTCTTGTGACCAAAGTGACTTAACGGGGAATAACCGACAAGTCAGTATAAGATAAACAATGTCTCTTTTGAGAGAGCTCTGCTATAGGGCGACCAGTTATCTGGCCGGAAAAAAACAATCTCAGGGACCTCGGCACGTGAGGGATTTTGGGTACACTACACGTCACGATAGGCAAGATGCAATACTCTGCAGTGACCACTGGATGTCGGACTATATGCACAGCATGTGATTCTAAGCAGATTAACAAGCATCATATTAATGATCATGGACACACCAGCCTATATCAGGAGGTAAAAGGCCAGGCTAGTGATGATCATGCATGCACTAGCCTACATCAAGCGGCAGAAGGCCAGGCTAGTGGTGCTCATGCATGCACTAGCGTACATCAAGCGGCAGAAGGGCAGGTTAGTGGTGCTCATGCAGGCACTAGCCTACATCAAGCGGCAGATTTGGTCATATCAAGGCTGGTTCCCATGTAAACATGAGCTCTCAGAAAAGCCTCCAATACTCCTGCCGCAGATACCACACACACTCAGAGACCCTGCAAGTAATCTTCACTCGATGGTACTGGACGAGTCAACCATTTCTTGAATGGATGAATTCTTTCCTAGCAGGGAAAGACAGGGCTTTCCTCCATAGCCGATGGACTCCAGGCCGAGCACATTGGTAGAGAACAGCTTGAATCGCTGGTGCATGTCAAGGGACCAACAGCTGGTTACAACAGACGTGATGGAAATAGCGAACTTCCTTTCTGGGTTAGCTTCAGAAGGCAGAGTTTACAGAACAGTTATCATGAACAGGACAGCCATTTCATCAGGTCACAGTATGGTAGATATCACAGTGATAGATGAACACCCCATCTGTAAGAGATTAACGAAAAGGATCGTCTGGTGAGGGCGCCGGGCCCTAAATACTTGAATTTATGGACCTTAACAAAGTTCTTTGGTTTTTTTCCTGGATTGGCCAAATACCTACCTTATGCCCAGGAAGCCCCGTCAGCCAAGCTGGCTACACTTTAGTTTATCGCTGAAAGGGCATTAGGCACGACAAGTAAAAGTTCCTTCCAAAAGGGGTCACCTTTCATGTTTAAAAGAGGATAAAGTCCTGGATCACAACTGTGCAGCACCCATCTTTTCCTGATCAACCTAAGCTTTGTGCGTTAAGTGCCTCAAAACTTTTAGGCAACCACATCAAACCTTCGGCCAAACCCAGGAGACACCATTTCTCAAAAGTCTTAGCAAACCCCACAAGGCAGTATCGGGTGCCACCCTAGCAAGATGGGTCAGATGGGCCGTGAAGCAAGTAGGATCCGATGTACATTTTGGTGCCAATTCTTCAAGAGGAGTTATGGCCCCAAAAGCTTTGTGGCAAGCGCCAGATTGGAGGATTTAATTCAGGCAGCAGATTGGTCAGGAGAACTGGGGTTTAAGAACGTTTACTTCAAAGCAATGAACAACTGCCTTCATTGGTAGTAAGCAAAGCTTTGTATATAGTAAGTAGTGAGAGTGCACACTCTATTTTATGAAGCGGAAGGATCAAGACAGTAATAAAAGCAGAAATAATTTGGGTGCAGAGGACGTAGTACAACCTTGACACGAGGTTGGAAAGACAAATAGCAAAAGGAAAGTACCGGATAGTCCCGCCACCTGCGCACCTTATTGCTGAACAAATCAGCCAAATGTAAACAATCAGGTTACAATTTCTCCACCAGAATAGAATGCATTGGATGCTAAGATTTGATGTACTAATGTCACAAACTTATATCCAGGTGTTCAGATCACAAGCATCGTTAGGTAGAGCTTTTGAGTTTTCCTTATGAACCGGCACAACTACATCAGCAAAACTATACATGTTCTAGAATTGGCGACACAAAGGTGTACTTCCTCGATGCTGGTCACCAAGGATATATGATAAACGGGAGGCTCGAGGGCGGTTTTTTTGCTTTATTTTGTAGACCTGCTCTTCCTTACAGTTTACACATCAGTGCGGGTAATCCCACCATTCTAGGGCTCTTTGCCTTATAATCTCATTTATACTTATAATTGTATAGTTCTGCAACTCTTTTTATATAAGATCAGTGTGTTTTACCACATTACTGTATCTCGTCTACAAGGCCTGCAGCATCTTAGTGGCGGCCGACACATGGTCTCAAGTATTATTCCACTTGAAGAGGTAATTTTACTTCTGCGTTACATCTCGATAATTGAGACAGTGCTCTACGTTTGCACAGCCTCCCTGGCTACGTCTCTGATCGCAATCCTCTCCCGCCTCAATTCTTCCGATCCCACCTGTCTCATCTGCTCCTTCTCCTCTCATGTCAACAGCACAATTTGCAAAGTTTAAATATCCCCATTTTTGTCACCTCATGCATCTCTGCCCTCCCTTTGCTTTCTCTGCTCAGTCTGCCAACAAAGCAGCTTCTGTTAATTTCTCCTAGCTTTCTTCATCTCTCGATACTCTCTATCCTACCTCTGTTCTCCAACCATTCCACAAACCCTCACAGCCTTGGCTTTCTGCCCACCTTCAGTCAATACGACGTGTCTTACGTCGCCTTGAAAGACACTGGCTGCACTTTAAATCTGAGGGTGACTTTAACTCATATTCATATGATGACTGCCTTTTTTTTACTAAACGGACGTACTTCTCCGATCTCCTTCCAGCACAATCATCTCATCCACGACGGCTCTCAAACTTGTTATTGTCTTCTTTCCACCCTACTCTTGATCACTCACTTAACTCTTCTGTATGTGCCCGATTTACCATCATTCTTCTCTCTTTGAAGGTGGCTTCTCTCCGTCTTGCTGTTGATTCTTCTTCCTCTTCAACAGTACATCTCCTTCCTACCTTGCTTACCTCTATCTCTTGTTTCACCCCCATTGCTAACAAAACCATCTCTGTTGTTGACCCAAGCCCACTGTACTTCTGCTCCAACTGACCCTACACTGCCCGTTCTTATTTCTAAAATATACCCTTCTCTGAAATCTTATCTTGCATCTTTCTTTAATAGGTGTCTTTCTACCTCCACCTTCCAGTCTTCCTTCAAACATGCTTCGAACATTCCAATTCTAAAAAACCATTCTGCTGACCCTTCCCTTGCTTCTAACTTTCGTCCTATTTCTCTCACACGTTACCTTTCTAAAGTACTTGAACGCCTTATCTATTCTCAAGTCTCCTCATTTGTGTGAAATGGCTCCATTCTTCCTCTGTTTCAATCTGGTTTCCGCCCTATGCACTCAACCGAAACCACCCTTATGTCAGTCAAATTCCTTGCTTACAGAAAGCTACTCTAAGCACTCTTCCTTTCTTATTTTACTAGATGTGTCTGCGGCATTTGACACTGTTGATCACTCACTCTTACTAGCCTCCCTCTCATCATTTGGTTTTTCGGGCTCTGTTCTTTCTTGGTTTAGAGCCTACATGTCACAGCGCACATTCTCCGTCTCATGGGGAGGGACAACCTCTGACTCCTTCTCCATTTGCGATGGTGTCCTGCAAAGATCGGTTCTTGGCCCTTTTCTATTCTCGATCTACACTTCCCCTTAGCTAAAGTTATTTTGTGCTATGGCCTATCCCATCACTTTTATGCTGATCATACTCCGCTTTTCCTTTCTTTCGCCTCTTTTTCAGCCAATATGCACAATCAGCTATCATCTTGCTTACTGGCTATTAAATCCTGGATGTCCTCTCACCATCTTACACTTAACAGCACTGAAACTGGAGTCTTTCCTTCTAGTACTATTCCCCCACCTGTAACTCCCTCTTCTATATCATTGCCTCCATCTCATCTACCGCCCGTAACCTGGGACTTCACTTTGATTCCGCTCTGTCCTTTAAACATCACATCTCCATCTCCTCTCGTGCTTGTCGCGATCATCTAGTTAACATTCAATAAGTTTGTTCGTTCCGGACGTTTGATACAACCAAAGGATTAATAACTTTAATTTTCTCACGCCTATTCCATTGTTCTACTACGCTCTTTGGTCTCCCTATTTCCCGAATCGCCCCTCTGAAATCTGTTTGCTGCTATTCGTATACTTTTCTGCTTGACTCCACGTGATTCTATTTACTCGGCTCTTGTCACCCTCGGCTGGCTCTCCTTCCAAGCTCATTTCAAATTGTATTTTTTATGCCTTGTCTTCAAAGCACTTTATGGCCCTGCTCCTAACGATCTCTCCTCGCTTGTATCATTCTATACCCCTTCCCGTTCTCTTTGTTCTAGCTCTCAGTTTCGTCTTGTAGCACCAGTTCCCCCCTGTACACAGTCACATTTTCGCACATTCTCTCATCTTGCCCGCCTGCACTGGAACGCTCTTCCGCTAACTTTACGCTCTATCACTGTCTACTCTATGTTTCGTACATCGCTGAAATCTGACCTAATCCAGCAAGGTTGATCCCAGGCAGTATATGTTGCAGCTTCGTACCATTGTACCATTTTTATATTGTCGTTATGTACAGCAGGTTTGGATTAAGGCACCATATAAGTATCAAACAAATACAAATACAGCCATAAGGAGCCGATGGCTTGCTCTTATTCTTTAGTGACCTCGTTTAGGCTGCCTGATTTCCATGTGCTTAAAGTGCTCGTATTTGAGTGCTTTATGCTGTTCGGGTATTTTTTCTTGTTACTCTTGTAACCGGACTGATCTATATTTCTTGCGTAACCTTGGGGCTCACACTATTTCTCAAGCGTCATTAACCACATCAAGGGATGAGACAAGCCATGTGGCACTCATTCCAGAATTCACCTCTGGCTTTCAGCCTCCATTTCAGTGTGGTTCCTTTCCTTCCCTTTCTGCCCCTACAGGGAGTGGCCTTACATCTGGTTCTTGCTACACCATGCTAGGAGATGCGATATTATGGCAGACCATCAGAAGCGTGTCTAAATGCACTGGAATTACATGTAATGGACTGTACACAGTGTTCACTTTCTGCAAAACATGAACTTTGAATGTGATTTTATTATGTGAATATCTATGACCACACATGAAACTGATGGATTGTCAATTACTTTGTAGAATTTGTGAATTTGCACCCGATGAAGGGAGTGTTTTCCCGAAATGCATTTGTGCTGAAGTCAACACATATATAAAGACATATTCTTTTAAGAAACTGGATAGTGTTTGAACTGAATTATTGGAGTTATCTTCTAAAACCACTGTATTATATTCTGCCGAAGAAATTGTAACCCGATTGTTTACATTTTGGCTGATCTGGTGTGCAGGGGTGGAGTATCCGATACGCTTGGATACTTTTCTTTTGCTGGTAAGCAAGCTTTGGACAAGCAGAATAGAAAACATGTTTTCCATACTTTCATGTAAGCAAGTCTGTCACAGGTTTCCCCCTTCTCACCTGTCTTTGTTGGAGTTCTTCGATGGAGTCTTCTTTCGTAGAGTTCGGGTCTTGTATAACCCAGTGTGCAGGTCCTCGGGTTCCAGCGTGTGTTCAGCATTCCGAGTTCTGGGAACGTTCATATGTCCGGGAAGTCCGAGGAAATCCAGGAAACAGCGAAGAGTGCACACGGAAGACGAGTGCACAGAGATCCGGGATGCAAGGAGGACAAAAGGAGGGGGAATGAAGGAGGAGGAATTTAGGGGAACTGGGAACCAGAAATCAAAGGAAAAACACAAGCGAACTGCAGCAGCACATGTCTAGCCGCGGTAGCGTTGAGACGCGCAGGGCCGCGGGGGCGTTTCCGCTTTATAGAACATAATGCGTACGGCGCGGAAACTGGTAAACAGTATTCCGCTTTCGGCGTCCATGTTGGGAGTACTGCTGAGTGCAAGCCCCTATGTGTCAGTGACCAGAAAGTCCAGAAAGGACGTGTCCGATGGTTCATGACAGCATGCCTACTCGGAAGGCCTGTTCCTCCGGGTGTGCCCGGGTGTATAAGGTGGTAGCTTTGAAGTAGCCTGGGGGTGTTTAGGTTTGAGACCGGTTCCCAGGTGCGTTCACTGGGTGGATAGCCTTTCCACTCCACCAGATACTGTAGCTGACCACGTCTGTACCTGGAGTCACATATTCGGGACACTTTGTATTCTAGCTGGTCGTCGACAACCACAGGGGTAGATCTTGGAGCAGACCGGGAGGTCTGGACGTATGGTTTCATTAGAGATGTGTGAAACGCTGGGTGGATCCTCTTCCAGGAGTCTGGTAATTTGAGTCGGAAGGCCACTGGGTTAATGATTTCCTTTATGGAAAAAGGGCCATAGTACCGAGGTGCCAACTTATTAGGTCGCAAGTGTCGAGGAAGTAGTTTTGAGGATAGACAGACCTTATCACAGACTGCGTAGGAAGGTTCTGGTCTTCTTTTGGAGTATGAATAGTGCTTGGTGTTAGCTCGGGCCTTTTCGAGGTGTTCTTTTGCTTCCTTGTGTACGTTGATGAGGGTTTCAATCCAGGAGTCGACTGTAGGAACTGGTGTAGGATGTGGGAGAAGGGATGGTAGAACCGAAGGGTGGAATCCTTGGTTGCAGAAGAAGGGGCTGTCTTGACAGCCGAGTGATCCAAATTGTTGTAGGCAAATTCAGCCACAGGTATTAAAAGAGACCAATTGTCATGGACCTTGGTGGTGAAACAACAAAGATACTGCTCCAGGGTATGGTTCACACGTTCTGTAGCTCCGTTGGTCTGAGGATGATAACATGAGGAGAGGGCACGTTGGATTCCTAGTATACGGCATAAGTGTTTCCAAAATTGAGATATGTATTGAGGACCTCTGTCTGATATGATCTTAGAAGGGAGTCCATGAAGTCGGAATATGTGTTCCAGGAAGATTCCAGCGAGTTCTGAGGAAGATGGTAATTTATACAAGGGTGTAAAATGAGCCATGTGAGTGAATAAATCAATGGTAACCATGAGAGTTGTGTATCCCCTGGAAGGTGGTAGTTCCACAATAAAGTCTGTAGCAATAAATTCCCAGGGCCTTGTTGGAGTAGGAGACCCGCCGGCCTCTTGTTGTTATGCTCGTTTTGATTGCAGACTGCACAGGCTTGGATGTACTGCTGGACGTCAAGTTTCATTTTTGGCCACCAAACGGTCTTAGTATTAAACGGAGAGTGTTGGTAATGCCATGATGTCCTGAATGAAGGGTATCATGACAGAGGCTTGTAATCCTTTGTTGCAGTCTGTGTGGGAATGGCCAGGCCATTGTCCTTGAACATATACCCGTCCTTGGTTTTAAGATTCCATCGATTCTTCCCAGTAAATTCCTTCCAGATCTCAGAGGACTGGGTTTGATTCCGAATTTCTTCCAGGAGATTGATTGCTTGAGCTACGAAAATTGTATGGGGAAACATCTTTGGGAAGGATCGATCTTCAAGAGTTTCGTAGTCGGGACGTCGGGATAAGGCGTCAGCAATTATGTTGTGTGTTCCAGGTACATGATGGATTTGGAACTGGTACTGGGCAAACAAGAAGGCCCAACTGGCTTGACGACTATTCCTACATTCCATGGATTGTAGGACTTGGAGATTCCAATGATCCGTATGGACCTGAACAGGATGTTTAGCTCCCAGGAGTAGATGACGCCACTCTGTGAAGGCTTGACGGATGGCCAACAATTCCTTTTCCAGAACAGAATAATGGGTCTCGCTAGGAGTTAGAGTTCGCGAGAGAAAAGCGATGGGGTGTCCTAACTTGTCCTCGAATTCCTGCTTTAAGACTGCTCCGATGGCGTAGTTAGAGGCATCAGTCTCCACTAGGAAAGGTCGATCAATGTCAGGTTGAGCCAAGACGGGGGCTTGTTTAAATTCTGACTTCAAACGTTGGAACACTTCATCTTGGGATGCGGTCCAGAGGAAAGGAATATCCTTCTTCAACAATGTAATGATCGGTTGAACTATCTCCGAAAAGGAAGGTATGCATTTCCGGTAGAAGTTGGCAAGCCCCAGGAACGATTGAATCTGTTTCACAGTAGTTGGAACAGGCCAGGATAGTATGGAATTTACTTTTGAGTGGTCCATTTCAATTCCTTCTGGACTAAGGACAAATCCAAGATAGTGAACAGTAGAGAAATGAAAAGGGCATTTCTCGGGTTTAGCCAGGAGTTTATGTTCACGTAGCCGTTGTAAGACTGCCTTGACATGCTCTTCATGCTTAAGATGGTCCTTGGAGTATATCAGTATGTCGTCCAGGTAAACTATGACGAAGAGGAACAGCATATCGGAGAACACCCGGTCCATAAAACGTTGGAAGACCGCTGGGGCTTTGGCGAGTCCCAAGGACATGACCAGGTATTCAAAGTGACCAAAGGGTGTTCTAAAGGCCGTTTTCCATTCGTCACCTTCCTTTATACGGATCAGATGGTAGGCACCTCTTAGATCCGATTTCGTGAAGATTACGGCTCCTCTCACCGCTTCCAGGACATCTGAGATTAAGGGCAATGGGTAGCAGTCCTTGAGGGTGCATTGATTAAGACCACGATAATCAAGACAAGGCCTAAGCTCCTTAATATCTTTCTTGGGAACGAAAAACAACAAAGCTCCCGCTGGGGATTTGGATGGTCGTGGTGCCATTTTCTAGGTTGGTATCCAAGTATTCTCTGAGGGCCCTTTTCTCTGGTTCTGATAGGATGAACATCCTTCCAAAGGGAATCACTGCCCAGGGTTCAGTATCGATAGCGCAGTCTTCAGGTCTGTGAGGGGGTAGGGCTTGAACTATGGCAGTTGAAAACACATCAGTGTAGTCCTGATAGGCTCTGGGTACCTGGATATTTGAGACCATGAGTGGGCCTTGCTGGTCTGTCAGCGTACCTTCAGAGGATCTTGACGAGGAATCCAGGGATAGGCAGTGAGATATACAATGTTCGGAGCCAAGAAACAAGGATCCTGCTGCCCAGTTGATGTATAGGTTGTGCTTCTGTAACCAGGGCATACCCAGTACCATTGGATAATGGGCAGACTTTATGATGTAAAACTTGATCATCTCTTGATGATGGTTTATCGAGAGCTGGCTCTCTTTGGTTTGCACGGTGATTGGTCCTGAAGAGAGAGGTCCTCCATCGATGGCCTCTACAGGTTGCATGATGTCTTGAGTTTCATTTGGAATGTGATGGGTAGTGACCCAATCCTGATCTATAAAAATCCCCATGGCTCCACAATCCACTAATGCCAGAATGGGGTAAGTTTCTTTCTTGGACGGCGATAGAAAGGCCTGCAAGATCACAAGGTTGTTTTGTCCAGGAGAGTTCAAGGATGGAATAGATGTGGAGCAAACATCTCTCTCCCGTAGCTGTGCTCCATCTAGGATCGGGAGCTGGCGTTTCCCGAACGCCGTGGAGGGGCCAAAGGACATGCTCTCACAAGATGTTTATCTGAGGCACAGTACATACACAGCCGGGTGTGGATCCGTCGCAATCTTTCTTGCGGGGATATGGGTCCGCGGAAGGCCCCCAGTTGCATGGGTTTAAGGTCTGTGGTCGGGGGAGGAGTGGGCTCGGGTTTAGAGGGGGATTCTATAGAGGTCTTTTGGTAAGGCATCTTTGTTTTCTTCTTTTCTGCCTTCCTGTCCTGGATTCGAAAGTCTATTTGTAAAGAGAGGTCCATAAGGGCCTGGAAGGAACCTGGGCGAGCTACCCTGGCTAGCTCGTCTTTTATTTCTTCGTTTAATCCCTTCCGGAATAGAGTAAAGCAAGCCTCCGGGGACCAATCTGCTTCCTTGGCCAGTTGCTTAAAGCGTGTTACATAGGTAAGCATGTCCTGGGACCCTTGTTGGAAATCCAATAGACGTTCTTGGGCACTGTAAAAACCTGTTCTGGGCGGTCAAACATGGTCTTTAGAGCCTGTACGAACCCATCATAATCATCCAGGAGGGCATCTCCAGAATTAACTAAGGGCGCAGCCCAGGTTAACGCATTCCCGGAGAGATGCGAAATCATAAAGCCCACCTTTGCCCTGGGGGTGGAAAAGTAGTAGGGTTTAAAGGTAAAGTGCACTAAACATGAATCAAGGAAGCCACGAAGGTTATTTGAGGAGCCATCATATTTATCCACTACTCCGCCCAGCAATACACTTTCCTTGGTCGCGGAATCACGTGACAGGGATAGGTATTTTAATGTGGCATTCTCAGCTTTGAGATTCTGAACTTCTGTGGTCAACTCTTGCATGCCGCGCATTAGGTCTTTTGAGCTGCAGCCTCCATGTCCGTATCTGTATCAGTTTGTAGGCGTCTCAATCTGTCACAGGTTTCCCCCCCTTGTCACCTATCTTTGTTGTTTGTTGGAGTTCTTCGATGGAGTCTTCTTTTGTAGAGTTCGGGGTCTTGTATAACCCAGTGTGCAGATCCTCGGGTTCGAGCGTGCGTTCAGCGTTCCGAGTCCTGGGAACGTTCAGATGTCCAGGAAGTCTGAGGAAATCCAGGAAACAGCAAAGAGTGCACACGGAAGACGAGTGCACGGAGATCCGGGATGCAAGGAGGACAAAAGGAGGTGGAATGAAGGAGGAGGAATTTAGGGGAGCCGGGAACCAGGAATCAAAGGAAAAACAGAAGCGAACTACGGCAGCACACGTCTAGCCACGGCAAGCGGTAGCGTTGTGATCGCAGGGCCGCAGGGGCGTGTCCGCTTTATAGAACGTAATTCATACGGTGTGGAAACTGGTAAACAGTATTCCGCGTTCGGCGGCCATGTTGGGGGTACTGCTGAGTGCAAGCCACTATGGGTCAGGGACCAGGAAGTCCAGAAAGGACGTGTCCGAATGTTCATGACAAAGTCATGATTCTCTTAAAGACACAGAGGCAGAGTATTATCCCACCCTAACCATCTAAAATCTAGTGTTAATGCATGAACAGTGGTGCCGGTTCCTAGCTAAATAATGAATGAATTAGGCGTCTTCGGCAAGATGGAGTAGAATATTTGTTGTATTCTCAAGTAAATATCATCAAAAGCTCTTATTTAAATGGAATGCATTTGTCGAGGTACAACTGCCGACCCGATACTTAATGGGAGTGCCTTCCATGTTCCTTTCTGGAACCTACACGTGCACGGTGGATCGAGGTGTGGTAGCCGCTGAACAACGTTAATCCACCAACGGGCAACCGTCCATCCGCAACATCAACCAAGAGGACCAATGGTTTGCTTCCGGGGCATTATAGGTGTTGCTAGATAATGATTGGTGGTTATATATATATATATATATATATATATATATATATATGATACAT
Source organism: Ambystoma mexicanum (assembly GCF_040938575.1). Taxonomy (NCBI): domain Eukaryota; kingdom Metazoa; phylum Chordata; class Amphibia; order Caudata; family Ambystomatidae; genus Ambystoma; species Ambystoma mexicanum. The sequence continues at coordinate 805,064,682 of NC_090938.1, forward strand.
TACTCAACATTACTCACCGTAATCGTATTTTTGATGCTTGTATCTGCTTAGATTCACATGCTGTGCATAGGCCGACATCTAGTGGAAGCTGCAGAGTATTACAGTTTGTTTTTCGAAACTCGAAAAAGGGCGTCGACACAGGGCATGCCAGTAATACTATCCCTAATGTGACGTCCAATGTACCCACGATCCCTCACGCGTCTAGGACCCTCGGATTGTATTTTTTCTGACATGAGTAGCATGAGTATAGATAAGCAGATAGATAGAAAGGTAAGACTACAAGCATCCATGTGCCTTCTCTCAGAGGGGAGGAAGGGTGGGTTGCATGTGAATCTAAGCAGATACAAGCATCAGAAATACGATTACGGTGAGTAATGTATCCCTTCTGAGGCTTGTGCAATCTGCTTAGATCACATGCTGTGCATAGATTAGCGAGCAGTACCTGAAGAAGGGGGTGGGATGTGAGAAGGGTCATGAGCAAATAAATGTCTTAGAACCGCTTGTCCCACTTGTTTATCTGTCTTGGAATGAGTGTCAATGCAGTAGTGCTGAGTAAAAGTGTGAATAGAGCTCCAAGTAGCTGCTTTGCAAATGGTGTCAAGGGGTACATTTGCAATGAAAGCCAGAGTGGCCCCAATGCCTCTTGTAGAGTGGGCCCTAGGCGTGAAAGGCAGAGTCTTTTCAGAAAGTGAGTAGCACAGCTGGATACAGTTAATAATCCACTTAGAGATGGCACCTTTAGAGACGTGATCCCCCTCTCTGCCTGTAGCTACGGAGACAAACAGCTGACCTGTTTTCCTTAGCGGTATGGTCTTGTTTACATAGTAGAGGACAGCCATACGCACATCTAGTGTGTGTAGTTTCACCTCAGCCGAGCTTTGTGGGTCTTGGAAGAAAGCCGGAAGCTCGATGGACTGGTTCATGTGGAATTTTGAAATAAACTTAGGTGAGAACCTAGGGTGTGTGCGCGTAAAACCAGTTTATCTTTATGGACAGTAAAGAAGGGATCTTGCACTGACAGAGCCTGAATTTCACTGACTCTTCTTATAGATGTAATTGCTACTAAGAAGGCCGTTTTGTAAGTCAGGAGTTGAGAGACTGCTTTTGTGCATGGGCTAGAATGGGGGGCCCATGAGCTTAGATAGCACCACGTTAAGGTCCCATCCTGGTGGTGGGTTTGGAATAGGAGGGTGAAGTCCCTTTACTCCTTCCATGGAGGCTTTAACCACTGGAACTTTCCACCACAGCACCTTGTTATGGGAGGTGGTGTATGCTGACAGCTGCCAGATGCACCTTCAGTGAGTTAAAACAGTCCTGCGTCCAGCAGGTGGAGCATGTATGTAACAATAGTGGAAGGAGTGCAATCAACTGGCTTGATTTGTTTATTCTGGCACCAGATAACAAATCTCTTCCATTTGTCAAAGTAGCAGTGCCTCATGTTAGGTTTCCTAGATTCCTTTAGGATTTCCATACACCTCTGTGGTAAATGGAGATGTCCGAACTCTATGACCTCAGGAGCCATGCTGCCAGGTTCATTGATTTGGGTTGAGGATGCACTGTTTGGCCCTGGTGCTGGGACAGTAGGTTGCACCAGCCCGGAATTTTGATGGGTTTGCACACTGCCAATCTGCGCAAGTGTGGGAACCACGGTTGTCTTGCCCACATGGGAGCAACTAGGACGAGCGTCATCGATTCTCTGTTCATCTTGTTGACCACCTTCCTGATTAGAGGAGTTGGTGGAAAAGCGTATGCAAACATCCCTGACCAGTTCATCCACAGGGCGTTCCCCTGGGAGTCTGGTTGGGGGAATCTGTATGTAAATCCTGGGCATTGTCTGTTTTCGCTTGTGGCGAATAGGTCTATAGTGGGGAAACCCCACTGAGAGAAGACATCTTCTACGACGTCTCTGTGTAGACACCATTCGTGTTCCTCTGGGAGAGGGTCTGTGCTTAGAGCATCCGCTAGGGAATTGAGATCCCCTATAACATGTTGCGATGACAGGAAGATGTTCCGTCTGAGTGCCCATATCCAGATTTTCTGGGCAAGCTTGGACAGATTTGGCAACCGAGTCCCTCCTTGCTCGTTCAGGTAGAACATGGCTGTAGTGCTGTCCGTCCGGATTTGCACTGACAGATTTAACAGGTATGGCTCGAACGCTTGAAGTGCTCTGAATACTGCCAGAAGCTCTAACAGGTTGATGTGATTCTTGGCCACTGAGTGCGACCAGAGACCCTGAGCTGTGTGGTAGAGATGGTGAGCTCCCCACCCCGTCAGGCATGCATCGGTTGTGACTACCGCCTGTATCTCGGGATCGTAAAAGTGTTCCCCCTGGACAGATTCTCTCTTGTCCACCAGTGAAGGCTTTGTACAAGTGTTGGCGAAACGACCACTAGATCGTCCCACTGACCACTTGCCTGAGACCACTGTTTTGCCAACCATTCCTGCATGGGACGCATGCGCAGGCACGCGTGGGGAACCAGGTAAATACATGACGCCATCATGCCCAGCAAACGCATTGCTTTGCGTACCGTTATCTGGCGACCGGACTGATATTGCAGAATTTGCAGCAGTATATTCCGCATTCTTTCCTCTGAAGGAAAGGTCAACCCCTCTTGAGTGTCTAGGATATCTCCTAGGAACTGTTTGGATGTGCTTGGCACCAGACTTGACTTTTTCTCATTAATTGAGAAGCCCAATTCGAAGAGGAGGTTGATAGTCCTTTGAATGTTTGCTCTGCAAATTACTGGGGTCTCCCCCGTGATGAGCCAGTCGTCCAGGTAAGGGTACACTCGGATTGCCTCCCTGCGTAGGTGTGCTGCCGCCACCGCCAGTACCTTGGTGAATACCCTTGGAGCCGAAGCTATCCCGAAGGGCAGTACCATGAACTGGTAGTGCCGACTGTCCACCTTGAAGCGCAAGTACTTTCTGTGCGCTGGGAACATGGAAATATGAAAATAGGCATCTTTCATGTCCAATGTTGCCATGTAATCCCCCTTTTTTAGGGGGGGATTACCTCCTGGAGAGTAGTCATGTGAAACTTTTGGGGCTTGACATACTTGTTTGCAGGCCCTAAGTCCAATACTGGGCTCATTGTCAAATCTTTTTTTGGCACAAGGAAGTAAGTTGAATAAATACCCTTGTTTACCTGGTGTCCAGGGACGAGTTCTATCGCGTCCTTTGCTAGCAGATTGATGATCTCCTCGAGGAGGATCTTCTGGTGGTCCAAGGAATTTATTTTTTGTCGTGGAGGATGGTTTCTGGGACGCTCTAACAGTTCTATGCAGTACCCTGCGGATACTGTGGACAGCACCCATCTGTCTGATGTGATCCCTTCCCAAGCTTGGGTGAAGTTGGAAATGCGTCCCCCTACTGGGGTTGCGTGAGAAGGGACCCTGAACGGAGCGTCACTGTTTTGGTGGAGATGTGCCGCCTCCTCTACTGGGGCTGCCTCTACCTTTTCCGCGTCCTATTTTATTACCCCTGCCGTAACCCTGGGTAGACTGTTGGTTATTATTGCTCCACGGTGTACCCTGCCCCTGGGAATAGTTAGATCCTCTCTGGGAATTTTGGCCGCGTGGGCGACGAAAATTGCCATTTCCTCTCTGATTAGGGGGTTTATTGGTTAGTTGGCCTAGGGATTTGAGTGTTTCATACTCGTCCTTGTAATTTTTTAGGTCGTCTTCGACCGCCTATCCAAACAGATCGGGCTCCACCGGTTTATCTAACAATGATGCTTGGGTTTCAGCTTTGAACCCAGACTGCCGTAACCAAGCGTGTCTCTTGATAACAGTTCCTTCTGCTATCAATCTGCCAGCGTTATCCACGGCATCAAAGGTTGCCTTTAAAATGCAACCGGACACGGCTCTCCCCTCTGCCGAAACTCGTGCCAACTGGCTCTTTAAGGGTTCTGGGGCGGAGTCTATGAGTGCTGCGACTTCTTCCCACTGATGGCAGTTGTAGCTGGCCAACAGGGTGGTGGAGTTGGCAATCCTTGCCTGGTAGGCGGAAGTGGAGGCTACTTTCCTGCCCAAACCATACAGTTTCTTGCTCTCCTTGTCGGGAGGAGCTTCGGACGATGACAAGGGTGTTCCAGCCCTCTTACGGGTGTTTGTAACACCCGTAGTCCGGTTTCAGATGCCCCCTTATATACAGTGGGTCTAATTGGGCTGCCCTGAAAAGTTTCTCAATCCTGGGGTTCACTGCTCTGGTGAGGTTAGGATTTACGAGTGAAGGGTCTATTCTCCTCTGAATAGACTTCAGGATAGGGATGGCCTGAGCAACAGGCCTCCTTTCTCCCACTAACTCTTCGGCGAAGTCCCTCTCCTCTTGAGCACCCTGGGTGTCAATGTGGAAATGTTCAGCTGCTCGAGACAGAACTTCATTCAGGAGAGGTTGGTTGTCGACAGGGGAGTCGGTAACCGGGGGTTCCTTCTCTACCGGGGAATCTACTCTGTAGGTTTCCGGGTCGTCCTCATCCTCTTCTTGGTCCTCATCATCCCCATAGTAGCCCGTACCAGTTTGTTCTTCCAACATGCCCAAATCTGGATCCTCACAAAAGGATGTCTCTCCTTGATACTGAGAGTAGGGCTGTACATAGAAGGGGTCCGAAGACCGTGTTGGTGTTTCAAACCGGGACTTTTTACTTGGAGGTATAGGATCCTTAGAGCCTGAGGGTGCTGACCCGTCGGGAGTAGAAGAGAGAAAGTGTTCAGGGTTTTTTGCGTAAAAATCTGCCAATGATGACATCCTTGGCATGACCCTGTCTATGTCATCACTAGACCATTCTCTAGAACTGGGGATGACTCTTTCTGGAAGTTTCTCTGCCTTATCCTGGCTAGACTTGGTGGTCTGAGTAGGAGTCTTTGTGATAGCAGAAGACTTGGACTTGTCTGTCTGTTTATGAGGAGTGGAGTGTCTTAAAGGTGTGGCAGTAGGCAGAGGCTGCTTCCTTTGTTGATTTTCCCCCTCCCCGTGAGTGGAAGAATGTTTTCCCTGGCGTCGAGGTTCGGGGGTAGTGTCCCTATCCTTCGAGTGCGGAGGTAGGGGTTCGGGAACCTCCGTAACGCGGTCTGCGGGCGCCGACTCCTGGAGTGCAGTCTGCGGATGGAAGTCGGCTTCGTCCTCCGACGATCGAACTTCCGTTACCTTGGGGAGCGAGGCACTCTTGGCAACAGTGGATGATTGCCTGGAGTCATGCATCGATCTTGATCGAGAACGCACAGAGGACGCCGATTCGGACCGTTCTCTATGGGCCTCTTTCCGAGAACTCGACGTGCGCGTCGAGTCCTGGTTGGACTTCATGTGTTTTGTGGAAGTGCTGTGGGAAGCACTTGTGTCGCCGGGGGTCTTTCCCATAGCCGCCCTGCCGGACGACCTTCCGAGGTTGGGGACTTGCGCTCGGCTGTCCTTTCGACGCCATAATGCCCTCGCCGTCAGAAAGCACAGCGTCGCTGCCATCGCTGAAGGCACCCTCCGCTGCCATGGCCTCTTGACGCCTGGCGTGGTGGGCCCAACGCTTGATCGAACGGTCCTTAAGTGTTTTGGGTTTAAACCTACTACACGCTCTGCAGTTCGCCTCGGGGTGGTCCCTCGGCAAGCAGAGATTGCACGTGGCGTGCCTATCGACCCAAGGGTATTTGCAGTTGCACTTGGGGCAGAACTGGAAAGGGGTACCCTCGATACGCACCTTGTGGCAGCGGGCTTGTAAGTGTAGGAATATATAAGAATGTACCTATATACCAAAAGAGTATAGAGTATGTCCACCCCCCCACTCTTCCTACTTTCAGGGCCGAGGCCAGCGGCCTTCCAAGGCCCGGGCCGAGGCCAGAGGCCTTCCTAGGCCCAAATCCGTCGTGCAGCTGTCGACGGTCGAATTCTTCTCCGGGCCGGCGTCGAGTGTGGAAGTTCGGTGACTCGACGTTGGGGTGGAGAAATGGGTAAATTTAACAATATTTAGCAAAAGTATGGCTAAGGCCAGGGAACTCCGCGAAATGCTTCCGACCAGTATGGCGGAAAAAAACAATCTGATGGTCCTAGACGCATGAGGGATCATGGGTACAGTGGACGTCACACTAGGGATAGTATTACTGGCACGCCGTGTGTCGACGCCCTTTTTCGAGTTTCGAAAAATTAACTGTAATACTCTGCAGCTTCCACTAGATGTCGGCCTATGCACAGCATGTGATCTAAGCAGATTCCACAAGCCTCAGAAATATATATATTTGTTGTTTACAGTTCTCTTACAATTAAAGTTACAGTAGCACAATACGTCACTCTCCATTTATGGAATAATGACTTTTTGAATTATGATTGTTTGCTGTTGAGAGAAATGTAGTTTTCCTTTTTCTTGTTTTGGTTAAAGGTTATTGTATAACCATATAACAATAAAAACAATTTAAAAAATAACTTTCCAAAACGCTGGTATAAAAAAAAAAGATGTGCATTCTTTATTCACCTCCTCTCCCCCCACCGAAAGAAAATGCGATATTTGGAAAACTTGCAGCAGGGAGATAAAGGCAAGCCTCATACCTGACGCATAATTGCTTTTTATTGTAAAACAAGAACTGACTGAGGATACGAATAGTGGTACTTTATAAAAATAAAAAGTCTGCCATTTTCACCCAGGCTAAAACATTCATCATCACCATTTCTAGGAGAGGCAGGAACAGGTGTGCCAAGTTGGGAAATGTGCCAGCTTTCCAAGTCCCAATGCCTGACCCGTCAGCTGGAAGCAGCACCCTGGGTACAACGGGGCAGATTCTCCCAGTGCTTCTCAGAAACACGCAGGGCACCTTATTCACAAAGGTGGGGTCTGGCTGGCACATCAACGCTGCCAGCCCACTTGCATACACTGGTGTCGGGGCGCTCCCAATGCTAATGTATGACAGGCTCCTAGCACCGCCGTGGTGGTCACTGCGAAATGCAAACAAAAATGAGCATCTCTATCCCTGCCCGAGGGCTAGAACTGCAAGTGTGACAGCAGTGCTTCAAAACGCTGCTCTCGCACTTAAAGAAAGGCGCATGGCTAGAATCTGCCCTTCATTTCAGCGCATTGCATTGGCGAATGTGGGATACATTTTGAAATGGGCAGGAAACGGCCCCCTTCTTTGAGCAGAGAGGATGGGAAAGGGCGTGTGTGATGAGGGCATGCGCAGCCATCTTTGCTGCAAGTGGTGAGATGCGCCCAAAGGGCATTGGGAATCTGCCCCAATGTTTCCACACCCAGGAACAACTGGCTTTAATAGTAAATGTCCGCCATCTTGTGTGAGCGCGATTCTGGGGGCCGCTTACCTGTACAGGCCACAGTCCCTGCACGTGGTAGTTGAAGGTGAGGTTTATGGAGCAGGTGGGGGAGGAGGCAGCTGGGGCACTCTGTCCTGGGGGCATTGGGGGGGGGGCGAAGCGTGACTTGCTTTGACTTAGGCTGTTGTGTTGCCCAATTGGAACAGCAAAGCACAACTGAACTGTTTCTAAACCGGGAAAAATAAATAATCAGTCCTCAAACCCAAGTGGGGGGGGCGGGGGGCATGCAAGAGGACTCTTCCAGAAAGGGCAGGGTTTTGACATGCTTCCCCAAAGCGGGGGCGGGGTGCTCAAGAGGGGCCTTCTCCAGGAGTGCGTTCCAGATCGCAGGGCCCGGAGTGGAGAAGGCGCAGCCCCTCTCCGTGTGAATGAGAGGATGTGGGCGAGGAACAGGGGGGCCGCGGAAATCTTCGGGGCGTTTCTGGGCATGGGAAGAACAGGAAGCGGGGGCTGGGGGGCATCTCCAGAGACCGAGAACTGCGGCAGCAGAAGACCCAGGGGCTGACCCACCCCAATGGAGGGCACTGGGGGTGAAAGCGAGGGTCGCCTCGCCTGAGCTTGCACAAGGTCCGAGTTATTAGACCCCCTTGATACACTTAGGGTAGTGAGCAACGAGTTCAGGAAGGCCCACTCCCTCGCACCCAGCCACCAAGGTGGGCGAGGCGGGGGCTGAGGGGGGGGGGGGGTCCCGCTCGGGGCCAGTGACGTGCAACATCATTTCAGGATTAGATGGCATTTAAAGCTAATATGAAAAAGGGAAAGGTGCAAAGGGGAGCCGACTGCTACTCCTGGGGAGAGGCGGGGGCCTAGCTGAACTCCCTGCCCCCGCCACTTAAAGCGTGGAAGGAACCAGTCCAGTGGGGTCCCCTGCACAGGCGGGGGGAAAAGCGGGGGGAGGGGAGGCAAACTAGAGAAAAAGAGATACGGCCAACGCGGTCTTTCTGGCGAAGGAGCTGAGAAACGGGGCGCCACTAGAGGATGCCCAGGACAGTGGGAGGTCTCCCCCCTAGTTTGGGGGTTGCAAGCGAGCTTGAGGCAAAGAGTGCACAGCTGAACAGTTAAGTGCTAGGCCAGCCTGCACTTTACAAATCCGAATCCACGGTGCGGCCGACTCAGCCCCTGTCCATCTGAGGCTCATCAACTGAGAACAGTGGCGCTGCGTAACGCCAACGGTGGTTACAATGCTTAGAAGTGGCAGGACACCTGCGCGAAGCACTATCTTGTTATTTCCTTGGCGGGTGGCGGCCTCGCCTGTGTGGTCGGGGCCGACCACAGACCTCGGCTGAGGTAAAGGGGGGGGGGCGGGTACAGGCATAGCAGGTGGTTTTAGACTGGGGGAGTTTCAGGACAGCTGGTGCAGAGCTGAAATTCCCTCCGTAGAAGTGAAGCTGGATTCTACTGGCCAGAGGCAGCCCCGTGGCCGCAGGATTGGGGTACATGGATGATACCAACAACCCCCCCCCCCCCCCAGGGCGAGGGCGGGCAGGGCCACAGCCGTGCTTGAGCGCACCGGGCATTCAACTTCCATAGCACCGAATTACAGCGGCCAATTTTTAACAACCGTTCACAGAGCGATGCATTTAAAAAGCCATCGAGGTCAGGGGAGGAAGGGGCCTTTCTCTGAGGGCACCAGCGTGAGGGGAGGGGGCTTACTGTGGGAAACCAGGCGCACTTGGATCGATAGTGTGAGGAACGGGGGGGGGATACGGACAGGCAGAAGGCACGCTGGAATCTCAGAGCATACAGCAAGTTCTGGGTTCAACATAGTGCTAACATGCCGCCTTTCGTCTATTCAGTGCGCAATATAAGTGTAGTTTGCTACAGAAAGAGACAGGGCTGAGACGGGGGCAGTAACAGTGCCCACCGGTGGCATCTAGGGCCTGTGCTGGGGGTGGGCTTCCCTCTAAGTTCCCCTGCGTGCGTGCCAGTGCCCTTTGAGGCCCCTCTTGAACCAGTGCAAGGATGTCTTGGGAATCATTTGCACAGACCACCCCCCCACCACGGGACTGAAAGGTGGCCGCAGAGTGAACCCTGAGTAAAAGAGACTAACCCCCCCCCCCCCTCCCCGTGAGGCGGGGGCCGAGAGCTGGCATTTGTCTGCAGGGAGCATCTCGGGGCCATTTATTGCGGCAGGTGTTTACTAGAGCGCCACTAGAGCTGCAGCTACTTCAAGGCGCCTCGGTGATCGGCGGAGGGGTTAGTCCGGGGCAGAGTAAAGGGGGGGGGGGGGGTCGCCAGGGGTGCGTGCGCCGCCTCGGAGTGCCAGTCCAAGCACAGAGAAGCACTGTGGGTCCTGCCCTAGCCTGACCGCCATTCACTGCCACCAGTCCCACTCCCACCGCAGCTTATGCGGGGAAAGCAGCCGGGCAGGGCTCGGACAATGCCGTGGGCAGAGTAGAAAAGCCACTCAAGGCCAGGGGGCTAGGGGAGGGCGAGGTGGGTGAAGTAACGCAGCTTTGCACAGAATAACAAGACACACCAACAGAAGGCAACACAAGCCACAGGATGTAGGCTGGCACAGCTTCACAGCACACAGGGGACATGGGCACCGAGAGGTGCTCGGACGGGCACTTCACCACACCCTGTACACTAGACCTCCCCCAGCTGAACACCTACCCCGAGATTTCAAACTCAGGGCTGCGCACACAACTTGCACTGTACACCAGCCCACCTCTCCCCCTGAAAAGCAGACTGCTCCCTGTACGCCACACCTCTCCCCGCCCAGCCCACCTCCCCGTGCCCTACAGCATTCCGTGTTCACATATCACAGAGCAGCATAGTGTGGCCTCTTCACCCCTCGTGCTTTCACAGTAGTTTTCTCCCTGTACTGTCCCTCCCGACCCACCCATTTTCCTGCTTCCTCCTCTCATTGTCTATGCCCGGCTGCCTGCCGGTCTGGAGCTTAGCTCTGCTTGCACCCTTTCACCCCCCCACTCTACGGAAACTGCCCTTCTCTCTGGATCCAGCTCTCTGCACGCTATGCCAACCTGGAGCTTAGCTCTGCTTGCACCCTTTCACTTCCCCCACTCTATGGAAACTGCCCTTCTCTCTGGATCCAGCTCTCTGTACGCTATGCCAACCTGGAGCTTAGCTCTGCTTGCACCCTGTCACTGCCCCCACTCTAGGGAAACTGCCCTTCTCTCTGGATCCAGCTCTCTGCACGCTATGCCAACCTGGAGCTTAGCTCTGCTTGCACCCTTTCACTTCCCCCACTCTATGGAAACTGCCCTTCTCTCTGGATCCAGCTCTCTGCACGCTATGCCAACCTGGAGCTTAGCTCTGCTTGCACCCTTTCACCCCCCCACTCTACAGAAACTGCCCTTCTCTCTGGATCCAGCTCTCTGCACGCTATGCCAACCTGGAGCTTAGCTCTGTTTGCACCCTGTCACCGCCCCCACTCTAGGGAAACTGCCCTTCTCTCTGGATCCAGCTCTCTGCACGCTATGCCAACCTGGAGCTTAGCTCTGCTTGCACCCTTTCACCCCCCCACTCTAGGGAAACTGCCCTTCTCTCTGGATCCAGCTCTCTGCACGCTATGCCAACCTGGAGCTTAGCTCTGCTTGCACCCTTTCACCTCCCCCACTCTACGGAAACTGCCCTTCTCTCTGGATCCAGCTCTCTGCACGCTATGCCAACCTGGAGCTTAGCTCTGCTTGCACCCTTTCACCCCCCCACTCTACGGAAACTGCCCTTCTCTCTGGATCCAGCTCTCTGCACGCTATGCCAACCTGGAGCTTAGGTTTGCTTGCACCCTTTCACCCCCCCACTCTACGGAAACTGCCCTTCTCTCTGGATCCAACTCTCTGCACGCTATGCCAACCTGGAGCTTAGCTCTGCTTGCACCCTTTCACTTCCCCCACTCTATGGAAACTGCCCTTCTCTCTGGATCCAGCTCTCTGCACGCTATGCCAACCTGGAGCTTAGCTCTGCTTGCAGCCTTTCACCCCCCCACTCTACAGAAACTGCCCTTCTCTCTGGATCCAGCTCTCTGCACGCTATGCCAACCTGGAGTTTAGCTCTGCTTGCACCCTTTCACCCCCCCACTCTACGGAAACTGCCCTTCTCTCTGGATCCAGCTCTCTGCACGCTATGCCAACCTGGAGCTTAGCTCTGCTTGCACCCTTTCACCCCCCCACTCTACGGAAACTGCCCTTCTCTCTGGATCCAACTCTCTGCACGCTATGCCAACCTGGAGCTTAGCTCTGCTTGCACCCTTTCACCCCCCCACTCTACGGAAACTGCCCTTCTCTCTGGATCCAGCTCTCTGCACGCTATGCCAACCTGGAGCTTAGCTCTGCTTGCACCCTTTCACCCCCCCACTCTACGGAAACCGCCCTTCTCTCTGGATCCAGCTCTCTGCACGCTATGCCAACCTGGAGCTTAGCTCTGCTTGCACCCTTTCACCCCCCCACTCTACGGAAACTGCCCTTCTCTCTGGATCCAGCTCTCTGCACGCTATGCCAACCTGGAGCTTAGCTCTGCTTGCACCCTTTCACCCCCCACTCTACAGAAACTGCCCTTCTCTCGGGATCCAACTCTCGGCACACTATGCCGATATGGATCTTACCTCTCTGCTTGCACCCTTTCACTGCCCCCACTCTACGGAAACTGCCCTTCTCTCGGGATCCAGCTCTCTGCACGCTATGCCAACCTGGAGCTTAGCTCTGCTTGCACCCTTTCACCCCCCCACTCTACAGAAACTGCCCTTCTCTCTGGATCCAGCTCTCTGCACGCTATGCCAACCTGGAGCTTAGCTCTGCTTGCACCCTTTCACCCCCCCACTCTACGGAAACTGCCCTTCTCTCTGGATCCAGCTCTCTGCACGCTATGCCAACCTGGAGCTTAGCTCTGCTTGCACCCTTTCACCCCCCACTCTACAGAAACTGCCCTTCTCTCGGGATCCAGCTCTCGGCACGCTATGCCGATATGGATCTTACCTCTCTGCTTGCACCCTTTCACTGCCCCCACTCTACGGAAACTGCCCTTCTCTCGGGATCCAGCTCTCTGCACGCTATGCCAACCTGGAGCTTAGCTCTGCTTGCACCCTTTCACCCCCCCCACTCTACAGAAACTGCCCTTCTCTCTGGATCCAGCTCTCTGCACGCTATGCCAACCTGGAGCTTAGCTCTGCTTGCTACACCAAGGAATCATCCATCTTGATTCTTCTTGACCTCTCGGCAGCTTTTGATCCAGTTAACCACCATCTTCTTCTCGGTTCCAAGTGATAATGTCGTTGTAAAAAAGTCACCAGGTAGGCAACTTTTTTACCTGACCAACATTCTTTCTCCAAATATTCTAGGAGGCAATATAATTATGTATTATTACCTCCAATCCTAGAATATTTGGGTAAAGTGTTTGATTGTCTGAGGAGGACGTTTTTTTAGGGAAACGTCGCCACCTGGCGGCCATTATCACTGGATGCCCTTCATTGGGTCTCTCTGGTCCTGGTCTCGCTTGGTTGGTCCCCCTCATCTCTCAGTTCGTTCTTTCACAGTCACTTGGACTAACAAACGTTCCTCCCTTTTCCACTTCAATATGGTGCCCCCCTCCCCAGGGCCAGTTCTTGGCCCCCTCCTCTTCTTCACCTGATCTTATTAATTCCTTCGTTCTCTCCTCACACTTTTACGTGGAGGCGTTCCCAGATTTTTATAAGAAAGGTTTTTCCTCCTACGCAGTCTCCATCCATGCGCTAGTCGCCGACTGCTTGCAGGCTCTCCAATCTTGGGATGCACTCCCGTTTCCAGCACCCTAACTCCTCCAAGACTGGAATGCTCTACTTGCCCTCCAGCACTGTTCCTCCACCAGTGCCCCCTCGCCCATCTCTTTCCTGGAATGCTCTACTTGCCCTCCAGCACTGTTCCTCCACCAGTGCCCCCCTCGCCCATCTCTTCCCTGGAATGCTCTACTTGCCCTCCAGCACTGTTCCTCCACCAGTGCCCACCTCGCTCATCTCTTTCCTGGAATGCTCTACTTGCCCTCCAGCACCGTTCCTCCACCAGTGCCCCACTCGCCCATCTCTTTCCTGGAATGCTCTACTTGCCCTCCAGCACCGTTCCTCCACCAGTGCCCCCTCGCCCATCTCTTTCCTGGAATGCTCTACTTGCCCTCCAGCACTGTTCCTCCACCAGTGCCCCCCTCGCCCATCTCTTCCCTGGAATGCTCTACTTGCCCTCCAGCACTGTTCCTCCACCAGTGCCCACCTCGCTCATCTCTTTCCTAGAATGCTCTACTTGCCCTCCAGCACCGTTCCTCCACCAGTGCCCCCCTCGCCCATCTCTTTCCTGGAATGCTCTACTTGCCCTCCAGCACCGTTCCTCCACCAGTGCCCCCCTCGCCCATCTCTTTCCTGGAATGCTCTACTTGCCCTCCAGCACCGTTCCTCCACCAGTGCCCCCCTCGCCCATCTCTTTCCTGGAATGCTCTACTTGCCCTCCAGCACCGTTCCTCCACCAGTGCCCCCCTCGCCCATCTCTTTCCTGGAATGCTCTACTTGCCCTCCAGCACCGTTCCTCCACCAGTGCCCCCCTCGCCCATCTCTTTCCTGGAATGCTCTACTTGCCCTCCAGCACTGTTCCTCCACCAGTGCCCCCCTCGCCCATCTCTTCCCTGGAATGCTCTACTTGCCCTCCAGCACTGTTCCTCCACCAGTGCCCACCTCGCTCATCTCTTTCCTGGAATGCTCTACTTGCCCTCCAGCACCGTTCCTCCACCAGTGCCCCCCTCGCCAATCTCTTTCCTGGAATGCTCTACTTGCCCTCCAGCACCGTTCCTCCACCAGTGCCCCCCTCGCCCATCTCTTCCCTGGAATGCTCTACTTGCCCTCCAGCACCGTTCCTCCACCAGTGCCCACCTCGCTCATCTCTTTCCTGGAATGCTCTACTTGCCCTCCAGCACTGTTCCTCCACCAGTGCCCCCCTCGCCCATCTCTTCCCTGGAATGCTCTACTTGCCCTCCAGCACTGTTCCTCCACCAGTGCCCACCTCGCTCATCTCTTTCCTGGAATGCTCTACTTGCCCTCCAGACCCATTCCTCCACCAGTGCCCCCCTCGCCAATCGCTTTCCCACATTTCTCGGTCACTTTTGACTATCGCTCGCTCTTGCCGCCCGCTCTCACTTTACAATATTGGCAAAGTTCGTCCTTTTCTCGCTTTCAATGCCCAGTGCCCCTAAGCTTCTTCTCTCTACCTTGGTGACTTTCACTGCCCCTGAGCTTCTTCTCTCTAGCTTGGTGACTTTCACTGGCCCTAAGCTTCCTCTCTCTGCCTTGGTGACTTTCACTGGCCCTAAGCTTCCTCTCTCTGCCTTGGTGACTTTCACTGCCCCTAAGCTTCTTCTCTCTGCCTTGGTGACTTTCACTGGCCCTAAGCTTCCTCTCTCTGCCTTGGTGACTTTCACTGCCCCTAAACTTCCTCTCTCTGCCTTGGTGACTTTCACTGGCCCTAAGCTTCCTCTCTCTGCCTTGGTGACTTTCACTGCCCCTAAGCTTCTTCTCTCTGCCTTGGTGACTTTCACTGGCCCTAAGCTTCCTCTCTCTGCCTTGGCGACTTTCACTGGCCCTAAGCTTCTTCTCTCTGCCTTGGTGACTTTCACTGGCCCTAAGCTTCCTCTCTCTGCCTTGGTGACTTTCACTGGCCCTAAGCTTCCTCTCTCTGCCTTGGTGACTTTCACTGGCCCTAAGCTTCCTCTCTCTGCCTTGGTGACTTTCACTGCCCCTAAGCTTCTTCTCTCTGCCTTGGTGACTTTCACTGGCCCTAAGCTTCCTCTCTCTGCCTTGGTGACTTTCACTGGCCCTAAGCTTCCTCTCTCTGCCTTGGTGACTTTCACTGGCCCTAAGCTTCCTCTCTCTGCCTTGGTGACTTTCACTGGCCCTAAGCTTCTTCTCTCTGCCTTGGTGACTTTCACTGGCCCTAAGCTTCCTCTCTCTGCCTTGGTGACTTTCACTGGCCCTAAGCTTCCTCTCTCTGCCTTGGTGACTTTCACTGGCCCTAAGCTTCCTCTCTCTGCCTTGGTGACTTTCACTGGCCCTAAGCTTCCTCTCTCTGCCTTGGTGACTTTCACTGCCCCTAAGCTTCTTCACTCTGCCTTGGTGACTTTCACTGGCCCTAAGCTTCCTCTCTCTGCCTTGGTGACTTTCACTGGCCCTAAGCTTCCTCTCTCTGCCTTGGTGACTTTCACTGGCCCTAAGCTTCCTCTCTCTGCCTTGGTGACTTTCACTGGCCCTAAGCTTCTTCTCTCTGCCTTGATGACTTTCACTGCCCCTAAGCTTCTTCTCTCTGCCTTGGTGACTTTCACTGGCCCTAAGCTTCCTCTCTCTGCCTTGGTGACTTTCACTGGCCCTAAGCTTCCTCTCTCTGCCTTGGTGACTTTCACTGCCCCTAAGCTTCTTCTCTCTGCCTTGGTGACTGCTCTGCTCTTGTGTTCTGTCTCCCTGCCCCCAGAATTGCCCCCCTGCGCTCTATATATTCAATTCCTCAGTTCGTGCCCCCTCCCTTCTCTCTCTGCACCCCCTCCCCCTCCCTCCCATGTCTACATCTCTACAATCAATTCCGTGGCTCTACTTTGAATCTCGCCTACTCTTTCACTTTTGTTTTGTCCACAAAGCTGCGTGTGGTTTTGCCCCTTCACATCTTTCCTCTTTAATCTTACAATCTCTACCCTCCCCCATCCCCCAACATCTCAATCTGTGGTCCTTTTATCTGTCCCCAAACGTCCATGGGTGCAATCCGTATTTGCTGCTTCTCCTTACTGGCACCTACACACCACCCTCCATTTATTTATTGTGTTTATTTCTACCGCACCATAGCCCTCAGGCATCATATTATATTATGTACACCTGCTCTCCCCCCCCCCCTCCCCTCTAGTGTACACCTCCCTTGCACTGCGCCCATCCCCGCACACCTCACTCCCCAGCTCGCCTTGTGACTCGGGCGCTGTGCCATTCGCGGGCCTTTGCTGCCACCTGGCGGCACTACTAGGATATACATACCCGTCACTTCTATGCAGGCGCCTGTGATGTAGGCGCTGTCCTCGGAGGCCAGGAAGGCACAGACGTCCGCCACATCTGGAGAAACAGAGAGGATCGTGGGATGTAAAGGCAGCAGGGATATTACAGAGCAGATATTTAGGCGAACAGAGGATCACGAGAGCTCAAGGACACAGAGCAACAGTGGCTGGATTCATTCGGCCGGAAGAAGCGGCCTTTGTGGAGATGACAGATCACAAGGGAATGATTTAATTGGCCTCAATAAATGCAGCTACTTGTTTTCCTTCCCACAGCCGCCATTTCTCGAGCAGGCTTCCCTCCCAGGTGAGCATTCTGCAGCGGCCGGGCACGTCACACAACTATTACACAAAATACTGTTGCCAACTTTGCCAGTAAAGGAGGAGTCCAGGCGCTCCAGCTGAGGACCAGGGAAGCGACTTCCCAGAATGCTTTGTACTCACTACGTCATCCTTTCCAGCCTCTCTGAATTTTGGGAGTGGGAATGTATATGAGGGTGCACAGTGTAACAGCGAGGAGAGCACCACTGCTGGCAAGCAATGCAACAAAAGACTGCCACAGAGGGCCATTATCGCACGGGTGCGGGGAGAACTTACGTGCATTGGCTAAACAGCAACATTATGGGAGGCTAAAATGGTAGACAGAGAATGCAAAGGCACCTACGCCGGCGCCCATGGGAAGCTACCACACCAGCAAGGGGTCTGGGGTGGCATTAGAGCAGAGGTATTCAAACTGTGCCCCCCCGCCCATGTGCAGCCGCATTCCCTTGGGGGCGCGAGGCCTCAGCCTGGAAAAAAACAAAAACAACACTTTTTATTTTTGTTTCCGGGAGGAAAATAGAATCGTGGAGGGGAGTCCTGGACAGGTGCATTTCATCCATAATGGGTTAGGAGGGCGTCGATCCAGTGGCCCCCTCACCCATTATGGAGGAGCCGGGGAACCAGCCCAGTGAAACACTGAGCACTCCCTCAGCTGCTTTTTCCAGCTGAGGGAGTGCTCCTGGCCTGGCTGAACTGTCAAAGGGAAACAAAGTGTTTTGCTTCGCCAGCCTTGCATAGCTCATTGGAAATGCTGGCTGGGGCACTGCATGTCTGTATGTGCGAGGGGGAGCTCCTGCACCTCCTCAATCATACAGACAGTACAGACAGGGCCAGCTGCAGCAGGGCATTTCAGCACCCACCCGCAGGCCCCCGCCTGCATGTGCATGAACCAGGAAGCTTTTGCTTGCCGATTCCTCTTCATGATGCAGGAGCTGGAGCGCTGGGGAGGAAACCTCAGGAACGCTGCAGAAGGTACGTTTATGTTCATTAATTTTTTATTTCTTTATGTGCATGGATGCTTGTGTTACGAGTGTATGGTGATGGGTGCTCAAGTGAATGATAAAGTGTTTGCTGTTTGAATGTGTGTTTGTGTCGGTCCGTGGAGCTGGTTTTGGCGAGTGGGGGTGGGTGAGTGGTTTTGTACAACAAAGGCATTTTAAAAATGCCCCACCCCCTACCCACCTGCCAAAATCAGCTCTCCTTCTGAGACTCTGTGTAGCCGGGAGGAGAGGGATGGTATCTTTTGACTGGACATCTATCATAGATGTCCAGTAAAAAAAATAACATGCTTTCCGCTTGGACGACCCAGCGCCTTGCATACACACATGATCACTGATTGTGCGAGTGTGTTAGGCGCGGTAGCGCCCAGGGGGCAGGCATGGAATATTTTTACTGGACATCTATGGTAGATGTCCAGTAAAAATTACTTACGTGCCCCCTAGGCCCCCCCCCACTACCCCACCGCGCCAACTGCAAACTGCTTGGCTTTTTACCCATTTAAGTATGCTCTAAAATGCAACATTTTAACACATTATTTTAAAAAAGACCTGCGGGCCCCCCCCCCCCATGATTGGTTGGGGCTCCCTCGCTACGCTTGGTTGCTGTGGCATATCTGGGAGAAACAATTAAGACCATCCACTTAAAAAATCACCAGCTGCCCTGGGATTGTGCTGAGAGTGGGATGGGCCGAGCCTAGGGTCTGTGGTGAGGGCAGGATGGGGGAGCCATGGCAAAGTGGTGGGAGCAGGGGAGAGAGCACAGGGACATTGGTGGGGTGGAGAGCCATGGGACTGAGGTAGGAGTGGGGAGAGCCCAGGGACTGGGGTAGGAGTGGGGAGAGCCCAGGGACTGGGGTAGGAGTCGTATGACGGAGCCCAGAGACTGATGGTTGCGAGAGTACAGGGACAATACTGGGAGTATGGGGCGGTGACGGTGCGCAATAGTTCATATAGCCATTTGGATTTACTGCCCATTAGGCATATTTGGGGGGCCCGGCCTGCCCACATTTTGCTCTGGGGGGCCCAGACCAAAAAAGTTTAAAAGCAGTGCATTAGAGCATCATTTCAGTTCCCTTGTTAGTGTCCCCCCCTCTTCGTGCATGCAACAGATGTTCTCAAGCCACTACAACCCATTCAGAGCGTACACCCATTGTGGTGCTTTGACGAAAGGCCACCAGGTGCGGCAGAGTTACTGAGACACGCAACGAGTTGGGGTTTGTGAGCGCCTACAGGGCCTTCAGACTTGCCTAGAAAGCACAAGGGGCTTGTATTCAGGGGGTGTCAGGTGGATACGTTAAGGGTACAGGAGGCGCCTGCTATCCTCTATATGCCCCCATCTTTGGGAGTACGCCCCTAAGAACATAGCCAGTGTCGCCAGGGTGGCTCACTAACACTCGGGATACAGAAACCTGCCCGGGCTCCACTGGCCCGACACAGACTCTTCCGGACACAGACCCGCTCGCTATCATTAGCACACACACACAGACTCTGGGAAGCAGCACCCTACTCAGATCTCAGGGATAAAGCACCCGCCTTGCTTTAGGTCTTCCCAGTCAGAGGGTGATAGAGCCCTGCTTACTTCTTGCCAAACTCCTACCAAGAAATATGCCCCCCCTGCTTAGCGTATTCCCTTTGGACACAGGTCTACCAGCAAGTATTTCCTCGTTATTCCTTTGAAGGTATGCTATTTTGGCCTTTCAGCTCGTGATCACCTTTCTGGGTCAACATGCACTTGGATCTCCTTCCGGGTGTCTGGCAACTCTTTTCCGTCCTCTTGCTCTGGTGTCAACCAGTGTCCGAGATGTAGCCTTCAGGAAGCGTGTGGGCCTTTCTCCTTCCTCTGGTGTCAACCAGTGTCTGAGATGTACCCCCAGGAGCTGTGTAGCTCTTTCTCCTTCCTCTGGTCTCAATCAGTGTCCGAAATGTAGCCCACAGGAGGCTTGTAGATCCTTCTCCTTCCTCTGGTCCCAACAAGTGTCTGAGATGTACCCCCAGGAGCTGTGTAGCTCTTTCTCCGTCCTCTGGTCTCAACCAGTGTCTAGGCTTGTAGCCCCTTCTACTTTCCCTGGCCCCAACCAGTGTCCGAGATGCACCCCTAAAGAAGGCGTGCAGCCCATCTCCTTCCTCTGGTCTCAGCCAGTGTCTGAGACGTACCCACAGGAGCTGTGTAGCCTTTCTCCTTCCTCTGGTCTCAACCAGCATCTGAGATGCACCCCTAAGGAGGCTTGTAGCGTTTCTCCTTCCTTTGGCTTAAACCAGTTTCTGAGATGTAGCCCTCAAGGGGCGTGTAGCGATTGTGGTCTGCAACCTTTTCTCCTGATCCATGACGCTGCGTCTGTGTGCAGAGGACTGATATCGCTCTATCACGCGGATATGGTTTTCACTAGGTAGTTTCTCTCGACGAAGGAATTCAGGAAATGTGCATTTACAAAAGGCTGCTGCGCTATGAACCGGGACTGCAGGTGCACTCCAGAGGCCCCTTCCCTTCCTCCCCTCCGATATAAGTTATGTTACAAAGCTTTTATACTGCCCCAAATCAACACCAAAGCAGAACAGAGTTAACATATTTCTGGCTGGAGCTTCACGCAGAGGTGTAGAAACGATGGGGCCTGAGTGGGCAAGACAGCACGGTGTGGGCATTAACAGATATTAATGTCACTGCGGTGGGCCACCACCACATTAGCTTCAGGCCACACTTGTTAGACCATCCTGGCCACGCCTCCTCATACAGAAGGCAGGTGCCAGGATGGTGTAGAATCTAGACTGGACGTGATCTAGCCGGTTACCCACACAGCCTCACTCATTCATGCATGCATGCAATGAGGAGGCGGACACAAGTCTTTATTCCTCTACTCCAAACATCAACTGAACTTCCCATCTCCCACCCTCCAAACCCCCCGCAGCCCCATGCCCCATGCCCCTATCCACGTCACCCCCCCCGCTACTAAACAACACAACAATGTGCCTTAGTTAATTTCCTCTATAAGTCTCCGAGGTCGGTTGCGGGCCCTCTGAGGTCGGGTTGTCACTCGCGGGGTCAAAGCATTCTCATATTCCCTCCGAGGTGACTGTGCTTGTTCTTCGCACAAGTCTTCACCATCATCCTCATAGGACCGATCCCACCCTTGAGTTGTAGGAGCTGGGGTGTATGATCCTGACAGGATGACTCCTGGCATTCTTTTGAAGTGTGGAGAATTTCTGGTGCTGCTCCTCCTTTCACCTGCTGAGATGGGAGAGACCTTTACCTGTGTTACAGTCAATGGTTCATTGTCAAAGGCAGCCACATTCTTTCTGGTTTGCGACTGATGCACTATTACGATATCCCCTGGTTCCAGGTCATTGTCTCGTTCTATTTTCGTCCGCTCGCCTTTTCATGCTCTCCTCATGTCTGGTGTCCTGTTCCCTTATTTCTGCATCTCCTTGGTATCGCTCTTCTGCGCTGGTGGCATGAGGTAGTCTCATTCGTGTGTTCCTGCCGAATATGACCTCCAAAGGAGTCTTTCCTACCGTGCTATGTGGGGTGTTGCGATAGTCTCGCAACAGTTGGTATAATATGTTCTCTACATGCTCGCCTGTCAGTCGGGCGATTTGCAGGTTTGTTTTGATTTTACTCATGAAACGTTCCACTGTGCCATTAGCTTGTGGCCATAACGGTGTGATCCTTCGGTGTGCAAAACCGATGTATTCCGTGAACACCTTAAAGTCTTGTCCCGTGAAGGGGGCCCATTGTCCGATTTCACGACTCTCGGGATGCCATAGGTGGCAAACATCCTGTCAAGTGCGTGTATGGTGTGGAATGCGTAGATGGTTGGCACTAGCTGCAGATCTGGGAAACAAGAGTATTTGTCCACAGCCACTATTATGTATTCGCCCCCTTCTAATGGTCCAAAATAAAATGTACTGCGATTTCATCTTTCCAAGCCTTTTCTGGGAGGTCTGTCATTCGTAGGGTCTCTGGTCATGTGTGTGGATTGATGACAGCGCATGCGGGGCAGAGTTTGAGTAAATCTTCCACTTGGGAGTCTAGCAGGGGGAACCACACCTTTTGCCTAAGCATTCTCTTTGTGGACACAATGCCTCTATGTCCATCATGAGCTAGTTCCAGTATTTTCTTTTGTAGAGTTCGGGGAATCACTATTTATGTTCCTTTTAGAAGGAGTCCTCTGTCCGTCTCGGCCAACTCCTCTTTAACAGCCACCAGGCAGCTGATATGCAGCCTCGTTTCTTCACAGGTGCCTTGTCCCAGTTTCACCTGCTTCCAGCGGCCTGTCTCTAGACACCGGAGGATGACCTGTAAGCCCTGGTCATTTTCAGTCTCTTCTGCAATCTGGCGCAGGCTCAAAAGCGTATTCTCATGCACGATGTAATGAATGACATTCATTACTCACCGTAATAGCATTTCTGATGATTGTATCTGCTTCGATTCACATGCTGTGCATATGGTTCGACATCCAGTGGTAACTGCAGAATATTGCATCTTTTTTTTCAGGGACTGAAATGGGACGTCGGCATAGGCGTGTCTGCAACACTATCCCTATCGTGACGTGTGTAGTACCCAAAATCCCTCACGTGCCGAGATCCCTCCGATTGTATTTTTTCTGCCACGAAGGAGCCCAAGGCTATTGTGAGGGAGTACATAAAGAGAGAAAGTAGTAAGACGTCTATGTTCCTTCCACCCCGAGCGGGGAGAAAGGGTGGGCGCATGTGAATCTAAGCAGATACAACCATCAGAAATGCTTTTACGGTAATTAATGCATGTCTTCTGATGCTTGTTAATCTGCTTAGAATCACATGCTGTGCATAGACTAGCGAGCAGTACCCGGAGTTGGAGGTGGGTTGTGAGAAGGAACAGTAGAGAAAAGATGTCTTAGTACTGCTTGTCCCACCTGGGAATCAGATCTAGAGTGAGCATCTAGACAGTAGTGTTTTGTAAAGGTGTGTACAGAACTCCTGGTTGCCGCTTTGCAAATGGACTCAAGGTGAACATTTGCAATGAATGCTATGGAAGCCCCAGTGCCCAGAGTAGAGTGTGCTCTACGCTTGAAGGGCAGTTCTCTCTTTGCAAGAGTGTTACATAGTGTGATGCATTTGAGTATCCACCTTGAGATGGCTGACTTAGAGACAGGATCTCCTTCTCTACCAGCCGCCACTGAAACGAAAAACTGGTTCGTTTTTCTCAGTGGTTTCGTTCTTTCCAGGTAAAACATGACTGCCCTGCGCACATCTAGTGTGTGTAGGCTTCTTTAGGCCATGCTAGTGGGATTCTAGAAGAAAGTGGGTAGTTCAATTGATTGGTTCACATGGAACTTCGAGATGAATTTAGGCGCAAATCTGGGATGAGTGCACAGAACTACCTTATCCCTGTGGACTGTAACAAAAGGGTCTAGAACTGAAAGGGCCTGTAGTTTGCTAACCCTTCTAATAGAAGAAGGGTTAGCCACTAGGAAGACCGTCTTATAAGTAAGGTCTTTTAGACTTGCTTTATGCATTGGTTCAAAAGGAGACCCCATGAGTCTGGTCAAAACCACATTTAGGTTCCATCCGGGAGCTGGGTTAGAAATGGCGCAGGTGAAATCTTTTAACCCCTTCCATAAAAACCTTAATAATCGGTATTCTCCACCACAACACTTTCTGTTGTGGCGTAGTGTAGGCTGATAGAGCAGCTAGATGAACCTTTACGGAAATAAAAACCAAACCTGAGTCTAACAAATGAGTTAGGTACAACAAAATGTGTGTAGGTGAGCACTCAATGGGATTGGCGCCCTTGGTTTTACAGCAGATGACAAAGCGTTCCCACTTAGTGGAATAGCAATAACCCGCGTTAGGTTTTCTAGCCTCCCTGAGGATGTCCATGCATCTCTGAGGGAGTTAAAGGTGTCCAAACTCTATGACCTCAGGAGCCAGGCCGCTAAATTCAGAGTTTGCAGGCATGGGTGTAATGTCTCCCCTTCGTTCCGAGACAACATGTTGTACGGGCAGGGAAGTCTCACAGGGAGGAGAGGGACATTTCCATTAGATGAGTGAACCAGGGTTGGCGGCCCCACATGGGGGCCACCAGAATCATGGTAACTGGTTCCTGGTGCATCTTGTGCACTATCCTGTTGAGTAGGGGAGTAGGCGGGAAAAGCGTAGACACATTTCCCTGACCATGTTATCCAGAGCCCGTTCCCCTTGGAGCGGTTCTGGGGGTAACTGGAGGTGTAGTCTTGGCATTGGGCAATCTCCTGAGTTGCGAACAAGTAGATCTCTGGGATGCCCCATTCTGCGAAGACGTTGGAGACAATGTCTTTGTGCAGACGCCATTCGTATTCTACGGGCAGTGGGAAATCTCTGCTGAGCACGTCCGCTAGAAGATTGAGTTCTCCTGGAACGTGCTGGGACAGTAGGAACATCCTATGTTTGAGAGCCCACATCCAAATGTTCTGGGACAGCTTGGATAGCCCTGTAGAGTGTGTGCACTGCTGCTTGTTTAGGTAATACCTGGCTGTGGTGCTGTCTGTCAGGACCAGGACTGTCTTCCCCTGTAGTTGTGTTTGAAAGGCTTTCAGTGCTTTGAACACTGGTAGCAGCGTTAACAGATGTATATGGTTGGATGTTACTTGTGGGGACCACAATCCATGCGCTGTCTGCTGAAGCAGGTGAGCCCCCCCACCCCGTGAGAGTGGCTTCTACTGCGGGAGTGGTGAAGGTCTTCCCCTTCAAGAGGTTTTCCCTTGACCACCACCACCACTGCAGAGAGAGATCGAGGTCTGGCGAGACAACTACCAGATCTTCCCATTGTCAACTGGCCTGACACCACTGGCTGTTGAGCCACTCTTGCATGGGATACATTCGCAGCAGCGCATGGGGAACTAATTAAATGCATGACACCATCAAACCTAGCAAGTGCATAGCCTTGCATACCATCACTTCCCGACTGGCTACATATTGAGGGATCTGAGAAAGCATGTTCTGAACCCTCTCGTTGGAGGAGAAGACGAGGCCGTCTTTTGTCTGGATTAGAGCCCCTAGAAATTGTTTGACTTGACTGGGGTCTAGGCTGGATTTCTTCCCATTGATGGAGAATCCCAGATTGAACAGAAGGTCTACTGTCTTCTGAGTATTCGATAGGCATGTTTCGTAAGAATCCCGTTATGAGCCAGTCGTCGAGGTAAGGGTAAACCGGGATGGATAGTCTGCGCAGGTGTGCTGCCGCTACTGCCAGTTCCTTTGTAAACACGCTTGGTGCCGAAGCAATGCCGAAGGGGAGGACTTTGAACTGTTAGTGCTTGTCCTCTACCACGAGCCCTAGATATTTTCTGTGCGCTGGCAACATTAAAATATGAAAGTATGCATCCTTCATGTCCAGTGTTGCCATGTAATCCCCCCGCTTCAAGAGTGGGATTACTTCCTGCAGAGTTACCATACAAAATTTTTGGGGTTTGACAAATTTGTTTACTGGGCGCAATTCTAATACAGGTCACATGATGAGGTCCTTTTTGGGTACATGGAAGTACGCTGAATAAATACCCTTGTTTACCTCAAGAATAGGGACGGCTGCTATGGCGTCCTTTTCCAGCAGTGCTTCCACCTCTTGTTTCAAGATTCGCAGATGGTCTGGCGTCAGGCGTCTTGTCTTGGGCGGTCTGAATTGTGGGGGTGGGGCGAATATCACACAGTACCCGTGGGCAACGGTTTTTAAACCCCACTGGTCTGATGTAACTCTGTCCCATGCCGAGAGGAAAGATGTTAAGCGGCCCCCGACCGAGGTGACATGGGAGGGGACCTGAATCCGTAGGTCATTTCTGACCAGAGGCTGTGGCTCCCCTGGAGTTGGGACCTCTGCCTCTACCCTTCCTGCGCCGCTGACCCCTAGGTGGATAGTCAGCAGGGGTGATGGATGCCTGCCCCGAGTTCCAGTTGCTTCCAGTGTTGTACATATTCTGTGAGGAATGGGATTCGCCTCGAAAGGACGACGGGAACCGCTTCCCCTCTGGGGGAGGGCTTCTGAGAGAATTATTGAAGAGACTTAAGAGTCTCATGCTCTTTTTTAGCAGTCTCTAGAGCCTCGTCGACTGCTTTACCGAAGGGGTTTGATTCCTCTATAGGCTTATTTATAAGGGCTGCTTGGGTCTCCGGCTTGAAGCCCGAGTTTCGGTGCCAAGCATGCCGTTATAGCAGAGTGCCCTGAGCTAGGGACCTTCCTGCCGTCTCTGCGGTATCCAGGGTGTTTTTAATTACATTTGTGTTGACCTGCCAGCCCTCGTCCAGGATATCAAGTAATTTAGTTCTTGCGGGTTCAGGCACTTCCTGGAGACCTTCTCTATAAGGTTCCACTGTGCCATCAGCTTAACTGGCAAGCAACGTGGTGTTTGCTATGCTTCTGCCGTGGTAATAAGTTTACCCAAAGCATATCATCTTTTTGACTCCTTATCGGGAGGTGCCTCTCCCGTAGCAAGGGGTACTCCCGCCGGTTTCCGGGTGGTGGTAACCACTAGGGAATCGAAATGGCGTGGCTTTTAATATATTGAGGGTCAGAAGGCGATGGCCAAAATAATTTCTCCAGCCTTGGATTTACTGCCCTGGTCTGGGCTGGTGTGACAAGAGAAGGAGCCAATCTCCTTTTAATGGAGTTTAGGGGAGGAATGGCTTGACTGGAGGGTTTTTTTCTTTAAGAATGTCCTCCACAAAATCTTGTTCAGGTATGGCTTCTTGGGTGGCGATCTGAAAGTAATCGGCTAGCTTCCTCAAGATGTCATGAAAGGCCATTTGATCGTCCACACACAGGACATCTGTGTCCTGGTTGTGAGTGCCCATGGCTCCGTCTCAACTTGATGAGTGTCCTCCCAGTTGTCCGTGGCATCCGCCTGGTCATCTGCAGTGTAGTCCTGTAGGAAGGTAGTATCTTCTTCCTCATCATAAATATATTGACAGGTGTCCATTTGAATTTCATCTTCAGGGTGGATTGAAGTGAAAAGGTCCCGAGGAGATTCTAAATCTCCAGGAAGCTGTAAGGTTGACACAGCAAGAAGACCCTCCTAAGGTATCTTGGGTGTAGGGTGCTCTGGAAGTGACACGATCCTTTCCAAGCGGTCCATGCACCCTTCGAATTTTTCTCTGGTCCATTTAGACGAACCAGAAGGTGCAAAAGGTGGAAAATCTTCATTTGATTGCCTTTGGCGCCGAAATGTATTACTGATCGTGCTAGACAAAGGCTCCTGACTATCTTCATAGACTTCGCGACCATCGGGGTGCTGTGGCGCGTCTTTAGATGTGTCCGCGGCACGCTCCTTGCATTTCGCCAAATCTTTCAGCATCAACCCCACTGCCGAAGTAATCCTTGCGATGCTTTCGGCGATGTTCGGCGAACCGGGGCGTGCTGTACGACTAGGAGGCCTAGCGGTAGAATTTTCGCCTACCGATTGATTAGGAGGCCTAGTGGTAGATTTATGTACTACTGTGGCCTTAGGGGGCGTCTTTGCCAGTCAAATGTGGTTTTGAGGTAGCGCCCTTAAGTTTCGAAGGCCCAGTCGCAAGCCGCTGGTGCGGATCCGGGGAAGGCTGCCGATCTTCAAGATCAGAGGATTCCGTCAAAATTGTTTGGCCGTCCTGTTGGCGCTTTTTCCCGTTTCAATGAAACCGTCGAAACCAGGGAAGGGGTTGTGTGCTTAGTGTGTGTCTTTTGTACGCCCCTGTCGCCGGGTGCTGTCCCCGTAGCGTGACTTGCGCCAGGCCTGGAGGGGTCGGGGACGGGTGTGGTGGACTTAGAAGTGTCCGTCGTAAGGTCGATGGCATCCGATATGGATAGTTGGTCATCACTTGAGCCCCCATCACTTTCGGCAGGTGCAGCGGTGGGGGAAGAAGATCCAGCCAGCGACATGCCGTAGGCGGCCCACCACTTAATGCGGCGCTCCTTAAGTGTTTTAGGTCGAAGGAGTCTACAGCCACGCACCGCGCTTCGTCGTGGTCAAGGGGCAGACAATTATTGCACTTATCGTGCTTGTCCTTCCACAGGTATCTGACCCTGCAAGAGGAGCAAAACCTAAATGGTGCCCTTTCCATAGCGAAAGGTAATGAAGATGATGACCAGATATAAAGGTAAAGAGGGGGAAAGAGGAGAGACAAAGCAAAAGATATGACCACTCAGACCCCACTCTCCCTACTGTGTAGGCCGGCCAGAGGGCCCAGCCACGTGGATAACTCTGCTACCGGATCTAGGCGTCGAGGTCCACCACCATCGAAAGTTCCTGCAGTCTTCGTCATAGTATTTGAAGCACTGTAGTAGTGACTTTAAGGTAAATAACCGACAAAGTCAGTAAACAAGGATAAACAATGTCTTATGAAGAGCTCTGCATTGGGGCAACCAGTTATCTGGGCGAAAAAAAAAAACAATCTGAGGGACCTTGGCGCGTGAGGGATCTTGGGTACACTACACGTCACGATAGGAATAGTGTTACAGACACGCCTATGCCGACATCCCCTTTCGGTCCCCGAAAGACAAAGATGCAATACTCTGCGGTTACCACTGGATGTCGGACCATATGCACAGCATGTGATTCTAAGCAGATTAACAAGCATCAGAAATATTGATCCGCGATAGAGTGGGTAAATGGTGATTCCTTACAGTGGTGACGTGACAGGAAGTCTGCAGGGTTATTGTCTTATCTTGGGCAATGAATGATGTTAAAGCAGTAGTCTTGTAAACTCAGTGCCCATCTGGCGATTCGCAGAGGCATCTTTGAGGATTTCCATATATAAAGAGCAATGCTTGGTGGTCGGGGACCACTGTGAATGGTTTTCCATATAGGAAAAGTTGGAAGTGCTCACACGCCCACACCACTGCGAGTCCCTTCTTTTTCTGCCTGCAAGTAGGCTTGTTCGGTCTTTGAGGCTCCTGCTGGCATATGAGACAGCGTGCCTCGTGCAGTTGTCCTTTGCATCGATTTATGTTAGAATGACCCCCAGGCCTACCAGGCTGGCATCAACGATCAGTTCCGTCTGTCTTTTGGAGTTGAAATAGGCCATGTTTTTGGCATTCGATATCCACTGTTTGATTTTTTGGAACGTTTGTTGGCACTCCTTGGGCCACACAAAATCTGTGTGCTGATTCGTGAGTGCTCTGAGACGCTTGCTTACTGATACAAAGTCTTTGATGTAGCGTGTGCAGTAGCTGGCAAGGCCAAGAAACGAGCACAGATCGAGACGTTCTTGAGCGGCTCTGAGCCATTGAGCACCGATATCTTTTCTGGATCTGGGGTCATTCCTTGCGATGAAAATAGGTGTCCAAAGAAACTGAGGTTTTTGTTTCCTAAACTCACATTTCTCTTTGTTGAGGGTGACTTGGGCTTTTTCCAAGGCCATGCATACCCAAGTGAGTGTGTTGTCGTGTTGTTCCTGATCTTGCCCGAAAACTAAAATGTCACCACTGTAGTTCAGGCAGTTGGGTATGTGCTTTATGATGTTGTGTATTTCGGCCTGAAAGATTTCGGCAGCTGAGGAAACCCCAAAACTGAGGCACTTGTACCTATAAAGTCCTAAATGGGTGACAAAAGTGGTGATGTATCGTGATTCTTTGTTTAGTTCCAGCTGATGGTACCCATTGTTTAGGTCTAGCTTTGAAAACAGAGTGGCACAGTTGAGCAAGTGCACCATATCCGTGATACGAGGGGCTTGGTGGCGTTCTTGTAGGATGGCTTCATTTGGCAGTCGTATGTCCACACATATGCGGATGTCTGTGGAGTCCTTTTTAGGTACGGGGACAATGGGAAACACCCACAGTGTGGGCCCTTATGCGGGTTCTATGACGTCTGCCTTGAGGAGTTTGAAGAGTTCTTCCTCTACTTGCTTCTGAATATTTATCTGCATCCCTCGGTAGTGTTGCACTACCGGAGGTATCTGAGGGTCGATGCAAGTTTAATCTGTCGCCCCTTGACCTTTCCTAAGCCTTTGAATAGGGCAGGGAACAGTTCGATCTTTGTGGCTAGGCAAGACATTTGTGGGCCAAGAGCCAATATAGTACACGTATAAGGCCCATGTCGATGGTGGCTTTGAAACTCAGGATGCACCCGCGGTCTGTGGCTGCTTCCAAGGCATGCATTGGAATCTTCTTTGTCTTTTGTAACTGCATGCTGCCATGAAATATCCTTTGCATGGCAGTGGCGTTTTTGACCCATTGGGGTAGATGTGAACTTTTGCAGGCCAAAGTCTTGGGGCATGCGGTAAGCCGTCATACACTTCTTGGCTTATGACATATACGGTTGCTCCCGTATCTACTAAGAATGTGGCCGCCATTTTGTTTACTTGAACAAGCAGGGTTGGGCTATGTTCCTTTGCTGGCTGGTTGCCTAGTGCATATAGATACTCTCTCTGTTTGGTTTCCTCTCTATGCCGCTCTTTCCTCCTGGTGTCTTCTTCAGACGATGCGCTAGATCTGCTGTCAGTTTGAGTGTTCAACAAGGTACTGCACGTATCTTCTGTCAACAAGGTACTGCACGCATCTTCTGGGTCTTCTCTTGGTTCTGGATGATGTTGATTTGTCCCGCCAATCTCCTGACATCCTGTCTTGCGATCTCTTTTCCACCCTTTCTTCTCTGTGTCTCCACGGAGGTGGCTCGCATGATTGGCTTGACGTTCGGTGGGGCCAAGAGGGTGGGTGGCTTTGCATTTGTCTTTCCTTGCCCTGTGATATCCTTCCCCCAGTTCCTTTCCCTCTCAGTTGATTGCGGTGCATGCGGCATACCGCTTTGAAGTGATTATCTCCTCCACAGGCCGAGCACTGTTGACCGATGGCGGGGCACGGGCCTTCATGTGGGAATTTATATCTATGCATCTATAGCAGAATGGTTCCCCATTCCATTTGGTTATGTGCGTCATGTCCAGCTTGTTGATGCTCGCACATTTGCCATGAGAGATTTTAATGTCCCTTAATCCTTCAATTTGGGATGCTAGAGCTGTGTCCGATCGTGCGGGATGCAGTTTTTCCTCTAGGGTGCATGGTTTTTGTACCAGCCTTTTTCTGAAGTCTGCACATTCACATCCTGTAATGATTTGCGATCGCAGTGCTTCGTCATTGGAGTGATTGTTGAAGTCGCATTGCTTCAGTTTCAGCCTCAATCGCATGACAACTGAGTCCATTGATTCTCATTTGATTTGTTTGGTTGTGTGGAATATGTGTCTTTCATAGTCAACATTTGTGTGTGGGGTGAAAAACTGTTAGGGCGGATTTGAGATTTGCATACGTGTCCATTGTGCCCATGGGGAACTCATCCACAATGTCTCTGATGTTGGGGCCTATGGACAATGTAAGGAGACTGTGCTTTTTTTCTTCGTACCAAAAGTCCAATGGCCTCGATACATAATTCAAAATCCCTTACCCATCTCTTCCAGCGAGGCCCTAGACAGCTCGATTCCGATAGATCAAAGTGTTTGGGCAGTTGTGTGTGGGCAGTTGTGTGATAAGGCTGTCCTGAATCCTTGAATGCAAAACCGGTGCTGGAGTGAGGTGAAAGGTGAGAGTTTCATCTGCTGACACCTTGCCCACTGTATTCTCTTATATGGGCATGGTGGTGTGGAGCACAAAAGGGAACTAAAGACTGTCCCTATTATTTTATGGGCTTCCTTTGTGACTGCTTTTAGTCCCCACAGATTACTTGCATCACTTGGAGAACACAGGAGAGCGCAGGGTTAAACTAACCTGTGTGAAATGCCTGGGACTCCTCACATGCCTTTGTGAGATTTGGGGGCAGTGTTGAGCGGGAAATGTCCCTCTGCTTCGACCGCCGTGCCTGGTAAGTGGAGGCAGCCGCTCACGGCCTCGTCTACCCGGGGCACCTCACACGCCTTGCACTTGGATGTGGCAGGGCCGACGCGCCCGCACTCCAGTACCTTTCTGCGTTGTCCCTCGACGACTTGCACCACAGCGAGGAGGGACTGTAACAACGCTGGTTCCATCAACTGCCTCATCGCCAGTGTAGAATCTAGACTTGACCTGGTCTAGCTGGTTACCCACACAGCCTCAATCATTCATACATGCAATGAGGAGGCGGACACAGGAGGTGGAAACACATCTTTATTCCTCTACTCCAAACATTAACTGAACTTACCACCTCCCACCCCTCCCCATAGCACCAAATCCCTCTCCACGTGATGTGGGAGCTGGCTGCTGTAACAACGTCACAGGTGGGGTTTGCTCCCCCTCTGGGGGAGTCTGGGCTTGCTTCAGGAAGCAGGGCTGCTGCTTCTGGGTGTTGCTGGGCAATGGGTTTGTGGGGAAAGGGGTTTTTTATTGCAGCCTAACCTTTAATATCCCTCAGGGACACCTTTCTCCAAATAGTCAGTAGGTGGAGCAGAACCCGCCAATGGCCCTGGGATGCAGAATGGAACACGAAGGGGATTTTGGGCTTGTGGGGGGTCAGGCCCAGTGAATAGCAAATGGCATCAGTAGCGCCAAGCTTCTACAAGTAGAACAAGAACAATCAGAAGCAATACATACGCATCTTCCTATAACAAGTAAGAGACATTGATTTCCTAACAGTGATGCTAATTCCTAAACAGGTTACATACCGCTCTCAGAAATGTGCTGGAATGCAACATTTGATCACAAGGGGGGAAATAGAGGGAGGCGGTGCCAACGGAGAGGGGAATTCCTAAAGGAATAACATTCGACAAGTGAGCAGTTACTCACCATGGAGCTAGGGTGGCAGGAGGCCACCGCCATGGTGCCTCAGGACTGGGTAAACAGCAGACAGGAAGGAAGGAAGTAAGTAGAGATGTGGGGGTGAGGCACCCTGGGCTTGCATAAGGATGCACGAAGCCTGGAAGGAATAACTGAAACAAGCTTGATGGAGGAGCAAACAGACAACTGCTCTTTGAGGCGCCCACATGGCTACATCATTGCTGGCAAACTTCTTACACGCAAGCACCAGTGCCCTCAGAGCTGGCAGTGAAGGTGCCAGTGCTTTCAAAGCTTGCTCTCAGAGCAGTCAGTTAAAACGCCAGTGCATGCTCTCAGAGCAGGCAGTTAAGGCGCCAATGCATGCTCTAAGAGCAGTCAGTTAAGACGTCAGTGCGTGCTCTCAGAGCAGTCAGTTAAGACGTCAGTGCGTGCTCTCAGAGCAGGCAGTCAAGGCGCCAGTGCATGCTCTCCGAGCAGTCAGTTAAGACGCCAGTGCGTGCTCTCAGAGCAGGCAATCAAGGCGCCAGTGCGTGCTCTCAGAGCAGGCAGTTAAGGCATCAGTGCTCTCAGGGCAGGCATTTAAGGCACCAGTGCTCGGCTCTCAGAGCAGGCAGTCAAGGCACCAGTGCTCGGCTCTCAGAGCAGGCAGTCAAGGCACCAGTGCTCGGCTCTCAGAGCAGGCAGTCAAGGCACCAGTGCTCGGCTCTCAGAGCAGGCAGTCAAGGCATCAGTGCTCTCAGGGCAGGCATTTAAGGCACCAGTGCTCGCTCTTAGAGCAGGCAGTCAAGTCGCCAGTGCTCGCTCTCAGAGCAGGCAGTCAAGGCGCCAGTGCTCGCTCTCAGAGCAGGCAGTCAAGGCGCCAGTGCTCGCTCTCAGAGCAGGCAGTCAAGGCGCCAGTGCTCGCTCTCAGAGTAGGAAGTTAAGGTGCCAGTGCTCGCTCTCGGAGCAGGCAGTTAAGGTGCCAGTGCTCGCTCTCAGAGCAGGCATTAAAGGTGCCAGTGCTCTCAGAGCAGACAGTTAAGGCGCCATGCCCTCAGAGCAGACAGTTAAGGTGTCAGTGCTGTCAGGTCGAGGCTACCCTGAGAACGTGGTTGTAACAATGTAGTGCAGGGGGGCAGCAACCGCCCAAACTGTCAGAGAAGCTGTGCCGATAGGGGAGGGTAAGGGAAGTGGGGTTAGGGAGTGGGCAGATACCAGAAACAGAAATTGGCAGATTACCCTGATACGGAAACGGTCTGGTCCCCAAAGCAGACCATGCCAAGCCCCTACTCACCTTGAACTTCCTGCAGCGGGGAACTGCTCATGTAATTGCATGCTTAATCACATGCATGGCAGCCCGCAATACCTGCATGAAAGCCTGGAAATGCATGTTCTTATTACAGGCTAGTTGGGACATCACAACTGACCTGTAATGAGAAAAAGGCATCACACATGCTCTGTAATCAGTTATTACGCTTCAGTTGTGACATTACAAGGCCTCCCGCTAGAACCAGCAGAGAGAATTCCAGCTGTCACTGCAGCACTTAATTAAAGCTCTGTGGACAATTAAGTGCATCTTATTAGGAAAGATTGACCTAGGTTAGTGTAGACTACTGCTGTTCAGCACAAATTGCCCCGTCACATACAATTGCTTCTGTTCTGCCATTTCTTTTCACAGAGGAAGCACCCATTACCCCCCTTTTGCTAATTCTCAAGTAGCATGAATGGTCCTTGCATCTCTTCCGACTTCACTCTGTGGATGTTGTGGACACCCCTCCCGCCCATCCTCCATATTTAACACAACAGTAGGGACAACACTCGCATCACACGCTGCACACTCACCTGAGGGGTCCCCAAGGCGTCCCAGTGGCACCATCCCTGCAAACTAACCAAGAAGGCAAGTGTGAGTACCAAGCAAGTGCAACAAGGCTAGCCGACACCCTCAATCCCAGCACTACCCGACACCCTCAATCCCAACAGGCACTGCCCAGGGAGTCAGGACTGGGGCAACAAGGCTACCCGACACCCTCAATCCCAGTAGGCACTGCCCAGGGAGTCGGGACAGGGGCACAAGGCTACCTGACACCCTCAAGCCCAGCAGGCACTGCCCAGGGAGTCAGGACAGGGGCAACAAGGCTACCCGACACCCTCAATCGCAGTAGGCACTGCCCAGGGAGTCAGGACTGGGGCAACAAGCCTACCCAACACCCTCAAGCCCAGCAGGCACTGCCCAGGGAGTCAGGGCTAGGGCAACAAGGCTACCAGACACCCTCAATCCCAGCAGGCACTGCCCAGGGAGTCAGGACAGGGGCAACAAGGCTACCAGACACCCTCAATCCCAGCAAGCACTGCCTAGGGAGTCAGGACTGGTGCGATAACGCGGACCAGCTCAGACACTATTGACAGTTTACAACGTGAATAGGGACAACTATTTCCACAGACAATGTCACCCATTTGATTAACTCCAAGAAGATGAAGGGGAGAGTTGGCCCTCGTGGGCTGGGACTCCCACACCTGTGATCTCGCCAGCAGATTAATTAAGCAGCAGAGATGTTTCACTTGGCAGGGGCGGAAGAAGGCTTGCAGGAGTTCGATGGAGCTACGTGAGTGTGCCTTGTGGCATGGGTTCATCTTTGTGGCAGTGCAGGCTGGTCACTGGAGACCATGTCGCCCAGAGGATATAAGCTGCATGGAATCCGATGGGTGCCAGTGGAAGCAGTTATGGAGGACAGGCTTGGTGGCATTTCAGTGGCAGGGATGCCCCGATGGCCCTGAGAATGGGGTTCAGTTGATAGGTACCCAACATATCAAGTCCACTCCCTTCTGTGAGAACTGGACAGTCATTGGAGTGGGAGGGCACTCACACTTTGGGAGAGCAGCAGTAGTTACCCGGCAGGTGCTTACCTTGTCAAGCACCTTCTGTGGGACCTTGGCAGTCATTGGGGTGGCGATGAACCCGGGGAGGACGGTGTTACAGCGAATCCCAAACCTGTTCAGAGAAGGAAAAGGAAAAACAGGACATCAGGAGCCGTGGGAGGTTAGGGGACACCCGCTCGCTTGCATCACCTGCACTCACTGATTCCCCACAGCAGCTGCCTCATGTTTCCCTTCCCGGATTGAACACTGCCAGGTTCCACGTGCCACCCAACAAACAATGTAGTCTTCCCCAGATTATCCAAGTAACCACAGATACCCGGGTAACCTCAGGGGCCCACCCTCATCCAGATTCCACAGTTGCTAACAGGTCAATCCTGTGTCCTGACGCCTACTGCAGGACCTCCCATATTCCTGCCACCTCATTTCTTCTCCTCATGTTAAGTTCTGAGTCTCTCTAATGTAAGCCCCTTTCCACACCACCTTACTTCTGTCCTGGGCTGCCTCTGTTACTTAAATGCCAGTCACCCTATTAACGTATATATTCAGAAGGACTTGGTGGTAGAAGGTTGAAATGTCACCCATGGGAGGAGTGAGAATCTGCGTCTATTTGCAGAAGAGAAGTTACTGTTACCATCAGGTAAATCCCATCCCTCTCTCTAAGAGGGCCTGGCGATGTATGAAGAATCTGCGCTGCTCAAGGGGGACAGCATTTACTAACATAAGGGATAGAGCTGTGAGACCCTTAAACCGTGCTGGGAAGATGGAGCAAGGGTGACAGAACAGCAAGAGCAGAACAAGGACTGAAAGAAATCAAGTGAGACAGAGGAGGGAATACAAAGAAAGAAGAACAGGGGGTCTTGCTGCAGCCTTGGCAAGACGGAGCAGATCAGGAGGTGAACGAGCAGAAGAGGAGGAGGGGAGGGCAACAGGAGGAGGAGAAGGAACAGAATCAGGAGAGGAGGAGGAGGAGACGACAAGAGGAGAAGGAGGAGGAGAAGGAGGAGCCACCCCACTTCCCAGCCTCACAAGAAGCAGGGAATGCATCACATGGTTACACAGAACATGTCCTCTAACATAGACAGTTCAATTGAAAACACTTTCCGGAAAAACCATTTACCCCCTCAAAAATAAAGGACAATGGCAAAATGGTTCACCCTGCTACTAAGCAGCATTAAATAGGACAACAAGAAGTTGGAATTGGAATGAGTAAAGAATACAACCAAGACAAGGAAATACTGTTCCAGAAACAAATCCGTGCATACAAGAAGGAAATAAAAAAAGGCAAAGAGAAGGCATTATGATGGCAGAATCACCAATGCCACCAACACACAAAAAGAAATGTTCACCATCAAAGAAATGAGAAACCCACCTGGTTGCAACAATACTCCAATCCCCTCAGAGAAACTTTGCAACGACTTGGCAGAACATTTCAAGAACAAAATCAACGACATCCGACAAATCATACAAAACAGACCAACCAAACATAACACTCAACCAACAGGACTTAACGAAGAGCCACAGCACAAGCTACAAAACTTCCCTGGACTATCAGCAGAGGCATTCGTCAAGCTGGTAAAACACAGCACGAAAGCAGGATCACCCATGGATCCCTGACACCCTGACATGTACAAATGAATCCTCGCACAAGGAATGCCATCAGAATACTACAGAAACCTCCTAAATCTCTCACTCACAACAGGAAATGTACCAAGATCCTTCAAATCAGCATATATTGAACCGCTTTTAAAAAACACAAGTGGCGACGTGGAAGACCTCTCCAACTACAGATTAATCTCAAACATTCCCTACCCAGCAAAACTCCTGGAAACTTGTGTATGCAAATTAACCCAAGAACATGTAGAAACACCCCACCTGCTAGACCAAGCACAAGTCGCTTTCAGACCCGCAAGACAAACAGAATCGTCGCTACTATCCATCTGGGACAACCTAAAACAAACGCAGACTCCAACACAACTTCAGCTCCGATTATGCTCGACCTCTCTGCAGCCTTCGAATCAGTTCGTAATGACACCCTAACCAAAAGATTAGAATATATAGGTATTACAGACATGGCACTACTTTGGATTAAATCATTCCCAGCAGACAGAACAGAAACTGTATGGATAAAACCCTTCAAATCTACTCCACACGTTAACAACTGTGGAGTATCACAGGGATCCTCACTATCACTACTATACTTAAACATCTACCAAACTCCAGTAATAAGAATCTTCAAAAAACACAAAATTACATGCTACAACTACGCAGACGACACTCAAATCCTCTACAAAATCAAAGACACTCAAGCTGATCACACAACCCTAACTGAGTGTCTAAAAGAAGTCTTCAACTGAATGAATGACAACAACTTGAAAATCAACCCAGGTAAGACAGAAATCCTGATTATATCCAAAAACCAAGAAAACAACACCTACATTCCCTGGCCGACGGTAATGGGAACTGCGCCAACACCATCTAAGGTAGTAAAAAATCTGGGAGTCCTGATGGAGAACACCCTAACCCTTAGAAACACATATAAACGCAATAATCCAGAAATGTTTCTTCCTCCTTCACACAACAAGAAGAATCTTACCTTTCCTCTTCTTCACCCACAAAACACTCAATCGTCAAGAATCAACTACGCTAACAGCCTCTACCTCGGGATGCCAGAATACCCCCTGAAGAAACCACAACGCATCCAAAATGCAGCAGCCAGACTCCTCCTCGAACTGTCCAGAAGAGACCACATCACTCCAGCACTAAAAATACTACATTGGCTCTCAGTCAAACATTGTATCACCTACCTTCAAAACATTGTGCAGAACACACAGGGCAATCAGTGGACGGGGAGCTGAATTCCTACAAAAGAAAATAATCTACAAGCCAATGAGACTCCTCAGATCAATCAATGAAATCCGCTTGGAACCAAAACCATACCTCAAGATAAAACAAGGGGGCTCCTCCTTCTCCCAACTAGTTGCAAAAACCTGGAACAACATACCGAAAGAAATAAGAAACACCAAAGACCACCTACAATTCGGAAAACTACTAAAAACCTGGCTTTTCAACACTGCAGATTCAAATTGAAGCAACCAATCAATTAAACAGGAAACACAAAGAACAAGATCACTGAATCTGGGATGACACTGACAACACCCAGAACTGATTAAGGGAAACTCCTATAATAACAAGAGAAACGATGCTAGGCCAAATAGGACACAAGCCACACCCCCCATAAGAACATAAATTAGCATCCCTGCCCAACTCCATCCAACAACCTCACCCACTCCATTAATGCCACCAGCTACCACAGATCCCAGTGCAAGGGGTGACCCGGAGATAGTGCGGGAAGGTGGCAGGGTGAACAGGTACCTGGGCCCGGAGGACAGAGGGTGGCCAGGTGCACGGTGCCAAGACAGAACACATCAGCAGGGGAGAGGGGGGGCAAAGACAGAAGGAAAGAAGAAGGTCTTGAGGTGCTTCCGGAACCTTCCTTGGATAGAACTTTGTGAATGTTAGCAGTTGCCAAACCTGAACAGAGTTATGTACACTGGCTTGCGCCGGGCCCGAACAGAGTTACGAATGATGGCAGGTGCCGCGCCTGGACGTAGTTGCGAGTGTGGGCATAGGCCATACTTCGAAGGGGCTATGAGCGGTAGCCTGCATGAGCAGCTGGATAGGACTGTGGATGCCGACCATTGCCAGATCTGGATGGAGTAGAGTCGGCTGACCGATGTCGCGTATGGACTGGATCGGAAATGCTATCAGGGCCAGTTCTGGATGGAATCATGAACGCTTGCTTGCTCCGCATACAGACATGTTTGACGAAGGTGGGCGGGGGCCAAACTTGGACACGGTTATGAATGCGGGTGGGTATCATCTGTGAAAGGGATTGTGGGTGTTGGCTGGTGCCGTAACTGGCGGGAGATGCAGAGATGTTCGCGCGCTGCACCTGGAGGGAATGTGGAAATTTAGCACTTCGCTTCCAGACAGCAATGTCAAATAACCAATCCACTAACAATGTTTACCCCTCTGCATACACCTCTCAAACCCTAACCAAACACAACCACAACCCTATAACACAACAATCTGCACAAACGTCACTACACTGCAACAACAAAACAAATCACACAGACTCGCACAACAGCACACAATGGCTACCGAACGGGAAACGCCCCAAGCCCAGTGAACGGTGTTAACCGGGTTGAGGCTGCCAACGGCACATCACTGCTCAATTACACTTATCCCCGCTTAGCCCCACTAACTCACCCTCTCACTCCCTCCCTCCCTTTTTCAGAGCCGCCAGAGCACCACTCCGGTGGTGAAAGTGCGCAGTACAAATTTCCTTTAACATTAACAATCTCCTAGCGCTTATTTACTGGTGCATCCAATGGCGATATTTCCGACCCCGACTGAAAGAGAGCGCTGCACGTGTGTTCACTAGGTCTAAGGCCAAGCGAGTAGCCCAGAATAATTGCAAGTAGCAAAAAAGAGGGACAAATCTACATGTGAGGCGTACTCCAGGGGTTATAGGTCATTAAAAACAGTGTTTTAAAAAAAACAAAAAACATCTAATGTACTAAATAGTTTATTTAAATTTTTGGGGGGGAACACCCCCGAACGCCTCTTCCTGTCCGTTGCTGTCCTCCAGTCCCACCTCTTTCCTATTCCTTTACACAATTGCGAGCCCCACTTACCACCACATCCCTTACCCAACGCCTTCAGTTTAGAATGGTATCCAGTCATATTTTCGCTGCTCAAAGATCTATTTTCAAACCAAATTTGGAGTCCTGGCTATAGTCCCTGTGAGAGTGAATTAGGGCTGAGAAACTGCAGGCCAATAGGGGACGTGACGCTACAGAAGCTAGGGAGACCCGCAGAAGAGCAGTGTTGAACCAGAGAGGGCAAGAAATCCAAGGAAGAACCGATGCCAAGCTGCCCAGGAAGAGTGGGCGACTGAGAACAATGCCCAATGCTGAAGCCATCAGCAGCAGAGGCAAATGACAACCAGGGTATGAAGGAAGTGAGCGGCAAACCTGCCGAAGGGTGAGCAAACCCCTGGTCAGGAACACCGCAGGAGGAGTTATGCACCAGGTAGAGAGGGAGAGTGAGAAGAGAAGCTAGGAGACTGAGGGAGAACACCAAGAAGTGGAGGAATACCCCGGAATATAGGAACCCGAAAAGAACCACTCAGCTGCACTGGGGAACCTAACTTCCCGCTGAACCTGTAGTGGCATTCCCGAGTGCACAATTGTAAGGAAAAGAGAACCATTGCGCTGCACCACAGAACCTGCAGTGATGTTCACAAATGCATAACAAAGACGAATAAGTATTGTGAAGAGAAGAGCGCAATTGCACTGAACCCTGGTAGCCATAGTGAGAACTGGAGACTCCTTCCGCGTGCACAATAAGCCCCAGTGAGACTGGGAAAAGAAGAATAAAGTCCTGCCCGGACTTGGTGATTTGCTCTAGTGCACACCACTAACACAAGCACAGCCTCCGAAGAGTCTCAAGAGGCTCTATACCCTGGAACGAGGGATAACCAGTGCACACCTAGAAGAAAAGGGCCAGTGCCAGAAAAGAGAGCAAGGGCTAAGAGTTCTGGAACCCAGAGCCAGGTTCAGCTTGTGTGGAAAGAACACCAACCCACACAGTACTTTGGAAGCAAGAGGAAATGATGTCAAGTGTACAGCAATAGTAGCATGACATCATAAACAACATCCAGCATTCACAGACCAAAGACCAACCCAAACTGCATGCTGGGACCCAGAGTGAAGGCTTTCAAATGTAGAGCAATAGTAGCAGGACATTGCAAGCAAGATTCAGCATTCACAGACCAAAACACCAACGCGCACTGCAAACTGGAACCCAGAGTGAAGGCCTTCAGGGCATCATAAGCAACATCCAGCATTCACAGACCAAAGACTAACCGGCACTGCATGCTGGGACCTGGAGTGAAGGCTTTCAAGTAATAAAAAATAATAACAGTAATTTAGCATTTATAT
Organism: Ambystoma mexicanum; assembly: GCF_040938575.1. Taxonomy (NCBI): domain Eukaryota; kingdom Metazoa; phylum Chordata; class Amphibia; order Caudata; family Ambystomatidae; genus Ambystoma; species Ambystoma mexicanum. Next base: position 805,105,817 of record NC_090938.1, read on the forward strand.
AGCGCTACAAACCCTCAGGTATCTGAGCGCTGCTTATTATTACCCACGGTGTGTGGTGCTCATTTATTGACCTCGGAAGGATGAAAGGCTGAGTTTGGCCCTGCCGGGATTCAAACCTGCATCAGCACAGATGTCAAGGTGAGCGCTCTACCCGCTGTGCTATTGGACCGGCAATAGTGTAGAGCAATAGTAACAGGACATCATAAGCATCATCCAGCATTCACAGACCAAACACCAATCTACAGTGCATGCTGGGACCTGCAGTGAAGGCTTTCAAGTGTAGAGCAATAGTAGCATGACGTCATAAGCAACATCCAGCATTCACAGACCAAAGACCAACCCGCACTGCATGCTGGGACCTGCAGTGAAGGCTTTCAAGTATAGAGCAATAGTAACAGGACATTGCAAGCAACATACAGCAGTCACAGACAAAAGACCAACCCGCACTGCACGCTGGAACCCAGAGTGAAGGCTTTCAAAAGTATAGCAAGGACGTCATAAGCAACGTCCAGCAGTCAGAGACCAAAGAACAACCTGCACAGCATGCTGGAACCCAGAGTGAAGGCTTTCAAATGTATGGCAAGGACGTCATAAGCAACATCCAGCAGTCACAGACCAAAGACCAACCTACAGTCCATGCTGGAACACAGAATGAAGGCTTTCAAGTAGAGCAATACCAAAGACCAACCCGCACTGCATGCTTGGACCTGGAGTTAAGGCTTTCGAATGTATAGCAAGGACGTCATAAGCAACATCCAGCAGTCACAGACCAAAGACCAACCTGCAGTCCATGCTGGAACCAAGAATGAAGGCTTTCAAGTAGAGCAATACCAAAGACCAACCCGCACTGCATGCTTGGACCTGGAGTTAAGGCTTTCGAATGTATAGCAAGGACGTCATAAGCAACATCCAGCAGTCACAGACCAAAGACCGACCCGCAGTGAAGGCTTTCAAGTGTAGAGCAATAGTAGCAGGACATTGCAAGCAACATCCAGCAGTCACAGACCAAAGACCAACCTACAGTCCATGCTGGAACCCAGAATGAAGGCTTTCAAGTAGAGCAATACCAAAGACCAACCCACACTGCATGCTTGGACCTGGAGGTTAAGGCTTTCAAATGTATAGCAAGGACATCATAAGCAACATCCAGCAGTCACAGACCAAAGACCAACCCGCAGTGCATGCTGGGACCCGCAGTGAAGGCTTTCAAGTGTAGAGCAATAGTAGCAGGACATTGCAAGCAACATCCAGCAGTCACAGACCAAAGACCAACCTGCACTGCATGCTGGAACCCAGAGTGAAGGCTTTCAAAGGTATAGCAAGGGCGCCATAAGCAACATCCAGCATTCACAGACCAAAGGACCAAAGAACAACCCACACTACATGCTGGAACCCAGAGTGAAGGCTTTCAAATGCACAGCAATAGTAGGAGGATATTGTAAGCAACATGCAGCAGTCCCAGACCCAAGACCAACCCGTACTGCAACCTGGGACCTGGAGTGAAAGCTTTCAAAAGTATAGCAAGGGCATCATATGCAACATCCAGCATTCACAGACCAAAGACCAACCTTACAGTCCATGCTGGAACGCGCAGTGAAGGCTTTCAAGTGTAGAGCAATAGTAGCAGGACATCATAAGCAACATCCAGCATTCACAGACCAAAGACCAACCCACACTGCATGCTGGAACCCAGAGTCAAGGCATAAAATAAGCAGTGTCGCATAGCAATTTGCTATGAAATTTTGTCGGTTTGCTAATTAAATTGACACTTGCGTAGCAAAGTTAGCTATTTAAGTTACCCAGGTCAACGAAAGCACAGCTTACCCTGAATTCCTCTCTGGTTCTCAAGGCTCTTTCCACCCTCTTCTCTGTTTGCTGCAAGTTCAAAGGGGCTAATTGAGAGAGTGCAATAGTAATAATCTACTTCACCCTTAAGTGCCAAAGGCCTGTGTGGGAGTGCTAGGCAAGATCCTCTTTCAAAGAATTGAAAACAGAAGTAATCTGGATTATACTTTTATTAGCCAACTATATCCTCTTTGGCAAAGACCAGTATGTGTAACCTTATTAAAAACAGGAATGCAATTCCATTCCAACAATTTAAGTTGTTGCATAATGCATAACTACAGTATTGCTTCTGTAAAACACTGCATTGTCTCGACGATTTACAGTAAAGTTTAGGTCTATCAAAATCTCAGTGTCCACTAGATTTATTTTTTGTTGGGGAAGATGTATCATATTGACGAGTGAACACTTTTGAAAATGTACATGATCCCATGGCTAACTGCTTTATAAATGGCACATCTAGTTCTGTGACCTGCAGGTTGCATTTATCTGTGCAACTGGTGCTCAGCCCATGAGAGGTTTTATGCCAGTTATCCTGAAAGTGAGATGGCAGGAAACTACAATATTCCACCTAGTTTGACCAATTCCCTGCCTGCTATGCCATCTACTCTGTTTAGTCTCTTTCCTTCCTCGGACATAATTAATAGACAAGGCTTACTAGATGTTTATGCAAAAGAATGATCAATAGTTCCATCCAGACTGTATATCGACACATCTACTGCAATACAACACACTGACGTTAACGTCCAGAGCTCACTTTGTTCTATGATTGCATTGTATATTGGCACCTGCAGGAGAGAGCTGGCCAAACTGTTTTTTCCAGAGCCTTTTTATCATATCCATCTATTTATTTGTTGCACTTAACCTTTTACAGACACTCAGCCAGAGCTCGCAAAGTTCACTCGCACACTCCCATGTGCAGGGGTTGTTTGAAACTTTTATGCAACGTTTACTTTTTTGAAGTACATGTCAAATGTTTCACTGCGCTTACTGACAACAGTGTGTCAAACATAAAGTGGGTTTGTGGTGACATGCACCACTTTACACAAAGAGCATTTACATTGTAACTAAATTACTTAACCTGCAGGCCCACTAGTGGAATTTTAAAGAATTTGCAAGGCCTGATTTGTCTCACTAATACCTTAATTCAGCGGTACACATAAATGCTGCATTGATGCTCATTTTATGTTTTAGATGCAAATAACTTCTGGTGACATTAATATTAGTACAACATTGCTAATGAAATGGGTGTGTTTGCTAATCAAGAACATTTAATCAATTTCTGAAAACTCATTTATGCCTTGCAGAGCGAAGGCTTTCAAGTGTAGAGCAATAGCAGCAGGACGTCATAAGCAACATCCAGTATTCTGTCATGCACCAGCCCTGGAAATTGGTTCACCATTGGAAGTACTACTAACATGGCTTCCGGTTCCCCAACTTCAACGGTCTACCTTATTTCAAGATGGCCGACGGAACCTATAACTGGCAAATCAGACCAGCGCACTGCGCGTTGTATCATTCCTTGTTACGTGCGCTGCCAGTCTCTCATAGCGACTAGCCTTACTTCTCTTTTCCGTATTTTCCCTTTGTTCAAGCCTTTCCTGACCTTTCTTTATACTGCCACTCGCGGTGTCTCTAAGCTTGCAGGTATTGCGTATTCCATGTGTGTGTCTCTCTCTGCGACTTCTCTTAGCCTCAGCGGTAGGTATCCGCTCTTGCGGGTTGTTAATTTCTCTTATTACTATTTACCTGTCTGGTTCTGTCATCTCGGTTTCCTTTTTGTGCAGCTTTTGTATCCTGTTCGGAACGCCTCTTCTACGTTCCGTTTGTTAGGTGTTCTTCCCGGAAGACTGTGTGACCGCACTTTCTCTACGGTCTCACTACCCACCCGTCTACCTCAATCTGGAGGAGGAACGAGTGGAATCAGTTACCTGTTTCCCCCTACATCATCAGAGTTCTGTATCCGTGGGATCGGCAGACCAGATCCTCTACAAGCAGCAAGACTTCTTGTTAGATATTGCTATCATCCTTGAATACGGACCGGATTCCAACCGGGGTTTTTTGCCAATCAGCTTTTTCCCCATTTTAGGGCGTGCTCCTCGGGTCACCTCCGGATCTGTAGTATATTCAGACTACGGAGGCTGCCGAGGGAGCGCGGCCCTACCTACGACAAAAAAAAGGGAAGAAACCTGGTAAAGGGGCAAGGATCAAGACGAAGAAGAAGAGTACAGTCAGCGTGGAGGAGGTTCCTGAACAGACAGGTGAGGAGGAGTCAGGGGAGGAAGAGGTCCAGCCTGACAGTATACAACGCCAAAGGAGGGAAAAGGCGTCTCTGGAACAGATCCAAGAGATGTGTAACGCCATAGAGAGCCTTAGAGCAGACATACAGTCTCTTCATGCAGAGAACCTTCTTCTTCGACAGCAAGCCGCAACCAGGGATGCTGGTAGGGATGATCTACCACAAATGCCCTTTACATATGGTAAATATGACGGAAACCCTAAGTTTATTAAGGAATTCCTCGATGCCTGCTCAGTTTACTTCTCCTTTAGGCCTCGAGCATTTGAGTCCGTAAGGGCTCGAGTTGGATTTCTCATAGCCAACTTGACTGGAAGTGCCCTGGCATGTGCAACCCCTCACGTTAGCAACCAAGACCCCTTGGTGAATGACTATGCCCACAGGGATTTAAGAACCGATTTGAGCGTTCCGACGTACAGTATTCGAAGTACGACGCCTTCCTCGAGGTCAAACAAGGGAATCAGGACCTGCAAGGTTATATTGCACAGTTCCAGGCTCTGGCTGTTTCAACAGAATAGCCAGATCCTGCACAACAAGCCATCTTCCAATGAGGGTTAAACGAAGATCTTAAGGATGAACTGGCCAGAGTGATTCGTCCTAACAGCTCCCAAGAACTAGTTACCCTAGTACTCCAGATTGATTACCGTCTACAGGAAAGGCGAGCAGAAAGGAGAAGCGGAAGGGGATCGACGTCTCAGTATAGCCCTCCTCAAGGAAGAAGGGAACGTCCCACTTTGGAAGAACCCATGCAGATAGGATCTACCAGGGGACCTCTTACCAAGACCGAAAGAAGACGAAGACAGGATTTAAATCTCTGTATGTGCTGCAGGTCTGCTAAACATACCCTCAAGGAGTGTCCCGACATACCCTCTAAGCGACAGGGAAACGCCAGACCCCAGGTGTTTGCAAGGGAGACCATGGGGAAGACCGCCCAAAGCCTTGCAACCTTACCAGACCCACTCTTGAAGGAGTAGAGGATAACCGTTTGATGGTGTTTCAGGTATCCTTTTCCTGTAAACCGAAGCAGAACCTCTCGGTATTGGCCATGCTGGACTGCAGAGCTGCAGGAAACTTCATCGATGTAACCTGGGCCCAGGAGAACGAGATCCCACTTAGGGAGAAGGACAGACCCGTACCTGTAGAGGGTGTGGACGGTCGTCCGCTCTCATCCGGACCCATTACTATGGAAACCATTCCCATAACGGTAAAGATGGAGCATCATGTCGAGACCCTCCGCTTTGATGTTATCGGAGCAGCCCATTTCCCGCTAATATTGGGAATTTCATGGCTAAGAAGACATAATCCCAGAATTGACTGGACAAGGAACAAGATTAATTTCGACTCTGTCAAGAACACTGCATGAACTCTATGGAACTGAGAGGTTCGATCCAATCTGGTGCGAGCTCAATGTAGCCTCTCTGTATCCTCCATAAATAGGCAGTACCAGCCATTTGCACGAGTATTCGAAGAGATGAACCCTAGACTCCTCCCACCTCACCGCAACGAGGACTGCAGCATAGACCTCAAGGAAAAGACTTCTCTTCCATTCGGACGTATGCATCCGTTATCCTTGACCAAAAAGGAGGCATTGAAGGAGTACCTAGCAGCTAACTTGGAAAATGGTCTTATAAGACCATCAAGATCATCAGGAGGAGCATCCTTGTTTTTCATTTCGAAGAAGAACTCTAAGAACTACGCCCATGTATAGATTACAGGGGTTTGAACAGCATAACCATCCGAGACAGATATCCAATGCCACTTATCAGAGACATTCTCGAAGCAGTCAGGGACTCCAAGGTATTTACCAAACTCGATCTCCGTGGTGCTTATAATTTGTTAAGGATCAAGAACGGGGACGAATGGAAAACTGCATTTAGGACACCGCTGGGTTTGTTCGAATATTGCGTTATGCCATTCGGACTTGCGAATGCCCCAGCTGTGTTCCAGCGATTTGTGGACAGGATCTTCGGTGATATGTTATACATATCGGTAGTTGTATATCTCGATGATATACTGGCCTTCTCTCCTTCCTTGGAAGAACATCGTGTCCATGTGAGCGAGGTTCTCTGTAGATTGTTAGAGAACAATCTGTTTGCCAAACCGGAGAAGTGCCAACTCGAGGCCTCTGAGGTACCCTACCTGGGGTTCATTTTGTCAGCCAAGGGGATTCGCATGGACCCAAACAAGAGTCAGGCGATAGACCGATGGTCAGAACCCTCTTCAGTCAAGGAGATTCAACGTTTCCTAGGTTTGGCAAACTTTTATCGCCGGTTCATACCTAGATTCTCTGACCTCGTATTACCCATCACCACTCTCCTCAAGAATGGTGTAGCTTTCCATTGGGGATCTGCCGCTGAGGAGGCATTCCAGGCCTTAAAAGGATTCTTCACCACTGCCCCTGTTCTGGTCCAGCCGGATCAGAACAAACCCTTTGTTCTGGAAACAGATGCCTCAGGGGGCGCTTTGGGAGCGGTTTTGCTACAAGAAGGGAGTGATGGGTTAGAACACTGTATCGCTTATTACTCTCGTACCTTGACTGGAAGTGAAAGAAACTACTCAGTACTTGAGAGAGAACTATTAGCTATACAAAGTGCCTGTCAAGAATGGAGACATCTTCTACAGGGAGCCTCACATCAGTTCATCATCCGCACTGACCATCGGAATCTGAAGGTCCTCCAACAGATGGAGTGCAGAAACTCAAGGCATGCTCGTTGGGCCTACTATTTTTCCAACTTCGACTTCCAGATCACTCACATACCAGGATCTCAAAACAGTGTCACAGACGCCTTATCCCGGAGCTGGGCAGAGGAAGATCTATCAGAGATTAAGACAGAGAAGATCCTACTGAGGCACCACTTCCACCTGTTTGCTAACCTTTTCCTTCAAAGGGTTCAAGAGGAACTTCTCCATTGCTCTCAGGAGGAGAAGAGGTCCTGCCAGTTACAGGAACGTGAGGGATTGTGGTTTCATCACTCGGCCTGGTTTCTACCCACACCTACTCTTCGAAGACAAGCCATTAGTTATTGTCACGATCTTCCCCTACCAGGACATAATGGAGAAAAGGCAACGTTCGAACTGGTTTCCAGGAGTTTTTGGTGGCCCTCGATGCGAAGAGACATAACTTCATATGTGTCCACGTGTCCCATCTGTGCCATCAACAAGACCCCTCGTCACAGACCACTCGGACTCCTGCATCAAGCTAAAGCACCTACACGCCCTTGGGAAGACCTCTCATTAGACTTCATAGTAGAACTCCCAGTCTCTAAGGAGAGAACTGTGAACTTAGTGATAATTGATTCATTCACTAAGTTGGCTCATTTTGTATCCATATCAGGAGTTCCCTCTGCCTCAAAGACCGCTACAGTCTTCCTCCGTGAAGTTGTCAGATTACATGGCTTACCACGGTCTATCATTTCTGACAGGGGAACACAATTCACCTCAAAGTTTTGGGACTCTTTATGTAACCAATTGGGCATCCAAAAAGCCCTGTCCTCGGGGTACCACTCTCAATCTAACGGACAGACAGAAAGGCTAAATGCCAATTTGGAACAGTACCTTCGCTGTTTTTGCAACAAGGAGCAAGATGATTGGGCAACCCTGCTGCCGATGGCTGAGTTCGCCTATAACAATACCTACCACACGGCTATCAAGATGAGTCCTTTCAAGTACACGTATGGATACCATCCTCACCACTTACCAGGAGCTTCCAACTTTGGAGGTCAGACCACCACTCCCGCCTTAGAAAGGATGCCCACCAATCTCCAACGTACTCACAAGGAAGCCTTACAAGCACTGGAAGACAGTCGCAAGACATATAAGACCTATGCAGATGCCAAATGCTGTGCCGTTCCCCTCTGGAAGCCGGGTGATTTGGTCTGGCTCTCCACAAGATACCTAACCCGGTGGACTCATATGGGGAAATTTGCAGCAAAATATATAGGTCCATACCAAATTCTGTGTCAGATCAATCCAGTAGCATTCAGATTAAAACTGCCCCACGCCTTGCGACGGATACACCCAGTCTTTCATTCCTCCCTACTCAAGACACATCAAGAAGATCCATACAAGAGACCTCGGAAAAGAACTGTAATCACTCCTCTTGAGGAACCGGAGGAATATGAGGTGGACAGACTTGTACAGCGTTTCCATAGAATGTATCCAGGGAAACCAGGAGGGCGCAAGTACTGAAGGGGGCATACTGTCATGCACCAGCCCTGGAAATTGGTTCACCATTGGAAGTACTACTAACATGGCTTCCGGTTCCCCAACTTCAACGGTCTAGCTTATTTCAAGATGGCCAACGGAACCTATAACTAGCAAATCAGACCAGCACACTGCGCCTTGTATGATTCCTTGTTACGTGCGCTGCCAGTCTCTCATAGCGACTAGACTTACTTCTCCTTTCCGTATTTTCCCTTTGTTCAAGCCTTTCCTGACCTTTCTTTATACTGCCACTTGCGGTGTCTCTAAGCTTGCAGGTAAGATGACCGGGTTCTATCTAACTGTGTTTGCAGTCACGATGCGTACTTTCAACCACTACGCGTATTCCGTGTGTGTCTCTCTCTCGGCAACTTCTCTTAGCGTCAGCGATAGGTATCCGCTCTTGCGGGTTGTTAATTTCTCTTATTACTATTTACCTGTCTGGTTCTGTCATCTCCGTTTCCTTTTCTGTGCAGCTTTTGTATCCTGTTCGGAACGCCTCTTCTACGTTTCGTCTGTTAGGTGTTCTTCCCGGAAGACTGTGTGACCGCACTTTCTCTACGGTCTCACTACCCACCTGTCTACCTCAATCTGGAGGAGGAACGAGTGGAATCAGTTACCTGTTTCCCCCTACATCATCGGAGTTCTGTATCCGTGGGATCGGCAGACCAGATCCTCTACAAGCAGCAAGACTTCTTGTTTGATATTGCTATCAGCCTTGAATACGGACCGGATTCCATCCGGGGTTTTTTGCCAATCGGCTTTTTCCCCGTTTTAGGGCCTGCACCTCGGGTCACCTCCGGATCTGTAGTATATTCAGATCACGGAGGCTGCCAAGGGAGTACAGCCCTACCTACAACAAAAAAAAGAGAAGAAACCTGGTAAAGGGTCAAGGATCAAGATGAAGAAGAAGAGTACAGTCAGCGTGGAGGAGGTTCCTGAAGAGACAGGTGAGGAGGAGTCAGGGGAGGAGGAGGTCCAGCCTGACACATTCACAGACCAAAGACCAACCCGCACTTCATGCTGGGACCCAGAGTGAAGGCTTTCAAAAGTATAGCAAGGACGTCATAAGCAACGTCTAGTAGTCAGAGACCAAAGAGCAACCCGCACTGCATGCTGGGACCCAGAGTGAAGGCTTTCAAGTGTATAGCAAGGACGTCATAAGCAACATCCAGCAGTCACAGACCAAAGACCAACCTGCACTGCATGCTGGGACCCAGAGTGAAGGCTTTCAAGTGTAGAGCAATAGTAGCAGGACATTGCAAGCAACATCCAGCAGTCACAGACCAAAGACCAACCTGCACAACATGCTGGCTGGGCTCGCAGTGAAGGCTTTCAAAAGTATAGCAAGGGCACGATAAGCAACATCCAGCATTCACAGACCAAAGACCAACATACAGTGCATGCTGGAACCCAGAGTGAAGGCTTTCAAAAGAAAAGCAAGGGCGTCATAACCAACATCCAGCATTCACAGACCAAAGACCAGCCTGTACTGCATGCTGGGACCTGGAGTGAAGGTTCATGAGTGGGCAACAACCACACTTTATGAGTAAGAAAGCGACCAGCGTACAAGATAGTTCAAGTCTAGGACTCAAGGTGAATGTTTCTAAGAACTGCAACACTGGAAATCTACAGAAACCATTACAAAACAGACACTCACATTTGCATATCCATGCACAAGAGTAATCACTTTGGTAGTCCACACCAAAATTGTCTGCCCCCAGGAAATCTACCCATGGAGAGCAGATTGGGCACTGGTGAAAGCCCATGGGTAGGTCTGTTAAGCTAGCGCAGTTGCCCTATCAAGAGATGCCTTCCACGCCACACCCTAAACAGTTGCAGCAAGCAGGACACAAACCAAAATGACCAAGCCTGTGCACCTGCCCTTCCATGGTCCAAAAGCCCCTCTATCCCAAAACCTTCTCTTTCTACGGTGCACTCTGGTCATACTTAGCCAGCTCCTTTGCAGCAGTCTTCGTTAACCCTTCCACGGCTGCCTTGGAAGCTGCATAATTCGCCTGTCCAAGATTTCCCACCTAGGAAAAAAAACAGAGTGGAGAATGCTGTGATCACTATAATCTCTGACCTTCCCTGAGCCGAGTCCACTGAGCTTGCCTGCATTTTAACCTCTTCCCTTTCTTACACTGCGATCACTGTAAAACAGAACTTGGGAGAGGTGAGCAAGCACAGTGGAGGGAGGATGCCAGGTTTGTGTTTGCAACCAGGCAGTCCTGTTTCAATCACTTAGGGGACCCAGTGAGCTGAAACATACTCAGCGTGGCTTTCATTCCTGTGTAGAGATTAGTTGCCAGCATGTCGACTGGACTCTTCCATTTCAGAGCATGGTCATGGCTGACGTGCACATGGGAAGATACCTTCAAGAAATGGCCTCTGGCACTTATGTCACTGGGAGCAGTCTGGCTATACCTAAAGGTTCTCATATCCCAGAACCTATAGCACTGTACTAAAGAAAATGAGGGGCATTCCCAGAGAGCCCCCTTCCCTGACCTTCCAGTCCTCGAGTCGTGTTGCACAATGTGTGCAATATATCTACTGGAGAGATGGAAAAAGGAGAGGGAAATAGGAGAGGGAGAGTACATATGCATATGGGCTGCAAAGCCCTCCCTTTGTTATGCAATATCTTGCTTCGATATCGCAAGCTCTGCTATATTGTATTGTATTAGTTCATGCAACATTTGAAACTTTATGCAATACTTGAACGTATTGAAACTTTCTGCAATACTTGAACGTTATATGATGCCTGCAGCATGCAGCTATATCTGCAACCATTTGTGAGGCTTGCAACTTTATTCTGGAGCTCAAAAATAACACAACCTTAACCAACGCCCACGTCCCTGTACACTGTGGCATACAACACCCACCACATGCCACTCAACCCTCAACATACAGCAAGTTCTCGTGCACACCATGTGCTCATCGTCTACTTGACCTTCCACCCACACACTGATCAGCTGGCCAAAGCCTACCCATGCAGGCCAGGATGACGGGTCTGTTGCATCCAGCGTCCTGTCCTTCTGGGGACACTACCCTGAACCCCACACAATACACGCTTACCACTCTGACAATGCAAGGCTTGCATCTCCTCTTTAGCAAAGCACGGCTGAACTCTTCAAAATCTGCAAGAAACTGGCCAATCCTACTGCAGCCTCATCCATTACTGCACCCACCCCGGCCCTTTGCTCTGCCCTGGCTGCCCATTTCACTGCCAAAACACAGGATATCCTGTCCTCTCTGTCCCCCACACCACCTTTGCCTGCACCCGCTTCTCTTGGGCCCCCCTTGGCCACCCACCCCCCCCCTCTTCTCTCCTCCCTCTCCAGTCACACCTAAGGAGATCTCTAGACAAGTCCGGTCCATGAAAGCCTCCTCCAAACAGGTTGACCCGTGCCATCCTAAAACCACCAAGGACAACATTGATTCTCTTGCAGACCTCTGCAAACTCCTTTTCGCCACTGGCGTTTTCCCCACTTCTCTCAAGCACTCTGTTGTATACCCTCTGCCGTCCCTTCTATCCTGGCAAACTATTGCCCGATCTATCCTGGGCAAACTCCTGGAGAAATGAACCTCCTGGAGAAATTAGCTATCTCTCAGCCTACCCCCCACAATGAATCTGTTGGTCGTCTCCATGACCATCGGTCTGGCTTTAGAGCATCCAGAGGCATGGAAACTGCTCTTCTGAAAACCTGTGAAAACCTGCTCTCTAATCTTGCCTCATTCGTCTCCATCTCTCTTCTCCTTTCAACATTGTAAACCACAACATCCTGATCTTCCGTCTCTGCGATACCCTGGGCATCACAGATCTGGCCCTGGCATGGCTTGCCTCCTTTCTCTCTGACCGTCCTTCCCAGGTGGAACTTGGGTCCTTTCTCTCCTCTATCACTCTCTCCGCTTGTGGCATCCCCCAGTGATGTAACCCATCCCTGTGGTTCTTCAATGTATACCTGGCCCTCTTGATCTCTACCTTTACCTCTAACTTTCAGCGTTATGCGGATGACACAAAGCTCTTCTTCAGGCTACCCTCAGCCTCTTCCTCCTCCTCCTCGCTCATTCCTGTCTGTCTGCAATTCAGTCTTGGTTTGCTGCTAACGATCTCTCTGCCTCAATTCCAGTGAGAAAGATAGTCCTCATTGGAACTCCTGCCCCCCGCTTTCCCAATTTCCCACTGGCCGGCCTCCCTTGGCCCTGCGTCCTCACCTGCTATTGAGGAGAAAAACCATGGGGTTATTTTTGACTCCACTCTCTCCTTCTCCTCTCACATCCCGGACAACTCTAAATAGTCCCACTACCAGCTGCATCTCCTCAGAGGTAGTCTACCTTTTCTCACCTTCCTCCAAAGGCTCACCGTATCCAGAGCCCTGGTTCTCTCTAGTCTGGACTACTGCAACAGCCTCCTTCTCAATCTGCCTTCCTCTACTCTCCGCCTGCTAGAACTCATCCAGAACAGGACTGCAAGACTTATCCTTGGCCTCAAGCCCTGGGACGCATCTCTGAGGCGCTGAAATCCCTCCACTGGTTCTCTGTGGATGCAAGGATGAAGTTCAAAACCCTCTGCATAATCCACAAGGCTTTCTGGGGCCTCTCTTCCTAAATACGCCCCCCTAGAACCGTCTGCACGTCGTCCTCCAACTCTCTGCGGGTGAGCTGTTTTCCACAAACAGATTTGGGGGTAGATATTTATCTTCTGCAGGTGCCTCCCTCTGGAACAGCCTCCTGCCTCTCTCCACCTTGAGAGTGAACTTCTTAAATTCCAGAAACTCTCAAGATCTTCCTCTTCCTCTCTCCCTGTCCCTTGCCAACCTCCCCTCTCTCCAGCCTCACTCCTCAATCTCTCCCCTAACTCTGCTCAGTTTTTCCTTACTAGTCGTCTGGCTCACCTCCAGAGTCTCACAGGTCCCAGGCTCCCCCACCAGTCCTAGCACTTGCCTCCGTGCCACTGCACTCTGCTCAGCCCTACTGCACTTTCAGCTTTCATTCCATGTGAGGGGTAACATCTCTGCACTGAACCCAGGGCCCTTCTAGACGGGACACACTTGTTTCCCCCCCGCCTTGCACCTCTGTCTGTACCTTGGCATGTCCTGAATTTACTAGGCCTAGTAAGTTCTGTCTTGGTGCTGTGCCCCCCTCTCTAATCTGGTTGAGCCTGTTACACTTCATGCACTTGCACTAGCTGAAATGCCGTCAGACCTAGTACGCTATTTACTTTTTGTTAGATCATTTGGAAAATTCAAGCCTAAGAATGATGACGGTTTTTCCCTTGCTCCCTTCCCACCTTGAAGCGCTTTGGAGCACTTCACTTGTGTATAAGCGCTGTACAAATAAACAATTACAACAATACTTCCCTCCCTAGGAACTCCCTGCATCTCTCACACGACCCAAAGCACCAAGAGGGCATGCACATAACTCTTGTATAAGCTTTAAGCGCACAGTTACCTGAGGGTTCGGTGACCGGTATAATGAAACTAAACTAACTAAACTTGCCAACGGTCTGGGTAGTGGCCAAACCAATCGCTTTCTGCATGTTGGAGGGCATGATTTACCTCTGAATGGCCTTCCGCTGGGCTCAGTAAGCATCTGGGATTTGAGCTAACGGTGTGCCTGGCCATTCTTTTCCAGAGAGTCGCTGTTGTCTGCTCACAAGCGAGAGGGTGGAGGGAGGATGTTCCTCGGCTTCCAGTAACTTGACCTTATCTCCGACTGGGAGAGGATTATGGAGTAATGAATATTACTTGGTTAACCTTCCTCGTGCAGTTGGCAGTCAGTAGTTAGCAAGTTCACCCGAGGTCAGGTTGAAACTCCAGCTTGCGTCTTTCTCTTCTCGCCAAGCTGGGGATCATCACATGATTGCCCGGCTGAATAGTGTGGAACTTGACTTTGACTTGTTTAACTACATTTGTTTTTGTCTTCTGACTTGTATGCGGCAGACTGGGAACGTTGGCAAGCTCGCTTTAGGTGGTGTTGCCACTGTTCGAGAGCTGGAACCTCTACTAGGGATGAATGGTACAATGCCCCATCCCACAGTGCCCTTCGAGAGCTGTAACATCTGCTAGGGATGAATGGGGCAATGCCCCATCCCACAGTGCCCTTCGAGAGCTGTAACTTCTGCTAGGGATGAATGGGGCAATGCCCCATCCCACAGTGCCCTTCCAGAGATAGAACCTCTGCTAGGGATGAATGGGGCAATGCCCCATCCTGATGTCTCGGATGCCTTCTTCTCATCCTTACTGGTGCATCTTGCAGCTTCTCACGCAATGATGCCATAGAAAGATGGGGCTCTGCTTCTGCGTGGCCTGCATGCCCCGCAATTGCAGTCTACCTTGCAAAATGTACACTGAAGCCCCCACAGCGCATTGCATCCTCCCACAGGCTCATGCAGCGACACAGCCAGTCACACAGTAATAAGGGAAAGCCCACCACAGCATTGCGCAACCATTCACGAAGCCTCTGCAGCCTTACCATGCAGTGAAGTTGCAGTGAGGGATGGACGTCTACGCGGATGCAATGAGGCACCAGATCTCCATGCAGTGTTCTCTTAATGTTTGGTTTGCCAAGTAATGCAATGTGGAAATGTCGTCATGCTGTCACACTCTCTGAGCCTGCATGGTCACGGTCAGGTGGTTGCAGTCCAACACATGCTAGATAACACCTCCTCCTGTATTACATGCACTGCCGTTGGTTTTACAGCTTCATTCTTCTACATACCGGAAACCAATGCTGGTGCAGAACTGCACACCTACAGCCCAAAAGCGCTACAAGGCATGGTAGCACTCTACAAAAGCCAAAATCGCCTTTTTCCTCCCCATACACATCCCCCACTACTTCAATGTCATCTCTCAACTTTCACCCCTAACCTGTTACTTCTGTTCATGCCCATTCCCTCTCAATCTGCTAGCTGACGTCCCAATCACCACTCACCTTTCCCACAATGCTGCCCATGTTGATGATGGAACCATGACTGGCGCCGCTTGCAACAAGTGCCTGAGCCACAGCCTGCGTGATGAGGAAGGTGCCCTATGAGAAAAAGCCAGACATTCAGGGAAAGGCTAGAGCCAGGATCACAAACAGGACAGTCAGGGAACACCGGAGCCAGGATCACAAACAGGAAACTCAGCTAATACTGGAGCCAGAATCACAAACAGGACAGTCAGGGAACACTGGAGCCAGGATCACAAACAGGCCAGTCAGGAAACACTGGAGCCAGAATCACAAACAGGCCAGTCAGGGAACACTGGAGCCAGAATCACAAACAGGCCAGCCAGGGAACACTGGAGCCAGAATCACAAACAGGCCAGCCAGGGAACACTGGAGCCAGAATCACAAACAGGACAGTCAGGGAACACTGGAGCCAGAATCACAAACAGGACAGTCAGGGAACACTGGAGCCAGAATCACAAACAGGACAGTCAGGGATCACTGGAGCCAGAATCACAAACAGGACAGTCCGGGAACACTGGAGCCAGAATCACAAACAGGAAACTCAGCTAATACTGGAGCCAGAATCACAAACAGGAGGACAGCCAGGGAACGCCGGAGCCAGGATCACAAACAGGAGGACAGCCAGGGAACGCCGGAGCCAGGATCACAAACAGGAGGACAGCCAGTGAACACCAGAGCCAGGATCACAAGCCCGGCAGTCAGAAAACACCGGAGCCAGGATCACAAGCCCGGCAGTCAGAAAACACCGGGGCCAGGATCACAAGCCCGGCAGTCAGAAAACACCGGAGCCAGGATCACAAGCCCGGCAGTCAGAAAACACCGGAGCCAGGATCACAAGCCCGGCAGTCAGAAATCACCGGAGCCAGGATCACAAGCCCGGCAGTCAGAAATCACCAGAGCCAGGATCACAAGCCCGGCAGTCAGAAAACACCGGAGCCAGGATCACAAGCCCGGCAGTCAGAAAACACCGGAGCCAGGATCACAAGCCCAGCAGTCAGAAAAAACACCGGAGCCAGGATCACAAGCCCAGCAGTCAGAAAACACCGGAGCCAGGGTCACAAACCCAGCAGTCAGAAAACACCGGAGCCAGGGTCACAAGCCCGGCAGTCAGAAAACACCAGAGCCAGGATCACAAGCCCGACAGTCAGGGAACACCAGAGCCAGGAACACAAGCCTGGCAGTCAGGGAACACAGGAGCCAGGATCAAAAAACCGGTAGTCAGTGAACACAGGAGCCAGGATCAAAAACCCGGCAGTCAGGGAACACTGGAGCCAGGATCACAAGCCCGGCAGTCAGGGAACACCGGACCCAGGATCACAAGCCCGGACCCAGGATCACAAGCCCGGCAGTCAGGGCAAACAGGAGCCAGGATCAAAAACCCAGAAGTCAGTAAACACAGGAGCCAGGATTACAAGCCTGGCAGTCAGGGAACAGAGGAGCCA
The DNA here is from genome assembly GCF_040938575.1 of Ambystoma mexicanum. Lineage (NCBI taxonomy): Eukaryota > Metazoa > Chordata > Amphibia > Caudata > Ambystomatidae > Ambystoma > Ambystoma mexicanum. The sequence continues at coordinate 805,122,551 of NC_090938.1, forward strand.
GGATTACAAGCCTGGCAGTCAGGGAACAGAGGAGCCAGGATCAAAAACCCGGTAGTCAGGTAACACCGGAGCCAGGATCACAAGCCCGGCAGTCAGGGAACACCGGAGCCAGGATCACAAGCCCGGCAGTCAGGGAACACCGGAGCCAGGATCACAAGCCCGGCAGTCAGGGAACACCGGAGCCAGGATCACAAGCCCGGCAGTCAGGGAACACCAGAGCCAGGATCACAAGCCCGGCAGTCAGGGAACACCGGAGCCAGGATCACAAGGCCGGCAGTCAGGGAACACCGGAGCCAGGATCACAAGCCCGGCAGTCAGGGAACACCGGAGCCAGGATCACAAGCCCGGCAGTCAGGGAACACCGGAGCCAGGATCACAAACCCGGCAGTCAGGGAACACCAGAGCCAGGATCACAATCCCGGCAGTCAGGGAACACCAGAGCCAGGATCATAAGCCCGGAGCCAGGATCACAAGCCCGGCAGTCAGGGAACACAGGAGCCAGGATCACAAACCCGGAAGTCAGGGAACACAGGAGCCAGGATCACAAACCCGGAAGTCAGGGAACACAGGAGACAGGATTACAAGCCCAGCAGTCAGGGAACATAGGAGCCAAGATCAAAAACCCGGCAGTCAGGGAACACCGGAGCCAGGATCAAAAATCCGGCAACCAGGGATCACAGGAGCCAGGATCACAAGCCCGGCAGTCAGGGAACACCGGAGCCAGGATCACAAGCCCGGCAGTCAGGGAACACCGGAGCCAGGATCACAAGCCCGGCAGTCAGGGAACACCGGAGCCAGGATCACAAACCCGGCAGTCAGGGAACACCGGAGCCAGGATCACAAGCCCGGCAGTCAGGGAACACCGGAGCCAGGATCACAAGCCCGGCAGTCAGGGAACACCAGAGCCAGGATCACAAGCCCGGCAGTCAGGGAACACCAGAGCCAGGATCACAAGCCCGGCAGTCAGGGAACACCAGAGCCAGGATCACAAGCCCGGCAGTCAGGGAACACCAGAGCCAGGATCACAAGCCCGGCAGTCAGGGAACACCAGAGCCAGGATCACAAGCCCGGCAGTCAGGGAACACAGGAGCCAGGATCACAAACCCGGCAGTCAGGGAACACAGGAGCCAGGATCACAAACCCGGAAGTCAGGGAACACAGGAGACAGGATTACAAGCCCAGCAGTCAGGGAACATAGGAGCCAAGATCAAAAACCCGGCAGTCAGGGAACACCGGAGCCAGGATCAAAAATCCGGCAACCAGGGATCACAGGAGCCAGGATCACAAGCCCGGCAGTCAGGGAACACCGGAGCCAGGATCACAAGCCCGGCAGTCAGGGAACACCAGAGCCAGGATCACAAGCCCGGCAGTCAGGGAACACCAGAGCCAGGATCACAAGCCCGGCAGTCAGGGAACACCAGAGCCAGGATCACAAGCCCGGCAGTCAGGGAACACCAGAGCCAGGATCACAAGCCCGGCAGTCAGGGAACACCAGAGCCAGGATCACAAGCCCGGCAGTCAGGGAACACCAGAGCCAGGATCACAAGCCCGGCAGTCAGGGAACACCAGAGCCAGGATCACAAGCCCAGCAGTCAGGGAACACCGGAGCCAGGATCACAAGCCCGGCAGTCAGGGAACACCGGAGCCAGGATCACAAGCCCGGCAGTCAGGGAACACCGGAGCCAGGATCACAAGCCCGGCAGTCAGGGAACACCGGAGCCAGGATCACAAGCCCGGCAGTCAGGGAACACCGGAGCCAGGATCACAAGCCCGGCAGTCAGGGAACACCGGAGCCAGGATCACAAGCCCGGGAATCAGGGAACACCGGAGCCAGGATCACAAGCCCGGCAATCAGGGAACACCGGAGGCATGATCACAAGCCTGGCAGTCAGGGAAAACCGGAGGCATGATCACAAGCCTGGCAGTCAGGGAACAACGGAGGCATGAACACAAACCCGGCAGCCAGGGAACACCGAAGCCAGGATCACAAACCCGGCAGTCGGGGAACGCCTGAGCCGGGTTAAAAAAACCCGGCAGTCAGGGAACGCTGGAATCAGGATCACAAACAAGACAGTAAGGGAACACCAGAGCCAGGATCGCAAACAAGACATGGAGCCAGGATCACAAGCCCGGCAGTCGGGGAACACCAGAACCAGAAACACAAGCCCGGCAGACAGGGAACACCAGAGCCAGAATCACAGGCCCGGCAGTCAGGGAACACCCGAGCCAGGATCACAAGCCCGGCAGTCAGGGAACACCCGAGCCAGGATCACAAGCCCGGCAGTCAGGGAACACCAGTGCCAGGATCACAAGCCTGGCAGTCAGGGAACACCAGAGCCAGGATCACAAGCCCGGCAGTCAGGGAACACCAGAGCCAGGATTACAAGCCCGGCAGTCAGGGAACACCAGAGCCAGGATCACAATCCCGGCAGTCAGGGAGTACCAGACCCAGGATCATAAGCCCGGAACCAGGATCACAAGCCCGGCAGTCAGGGAACACAGGAGCCAGGATCACAAACCCGGCAGTCAGGGAACACCAGAGCCAGGATCACAAGCCCGGCGGTCAGGGAACAACGAAGCCAGGTACACAAACCCGGCAGTCAGGGAACAACAAAGCCAGGTACACAAACCCGGCAGTCAGGGAACAACAAAGCCAGGAACACAAACCCGGCAGTCAGGGAACAACAAATCCAGGAACACAAACCCGGCAGTCAGTGAACACCGGAGCCAGGATCACAAACCCAGCAGTCAGGGAACACCGGAGCCAGGATCACAAACCCAGCAGTCAGGGAACACCGGAGCCAGGATCACAAACCCAGCAGTCAGGGAACAACGAAGCCAAGAACACAAACCCAGCAGTCAGTGAACACCGGAGCCAGGGTCACAAACCCAGCAGTCAGGGAACGCCGGAGCCAGGATCACAAACAAGACAGTCCGGGAACGCCAGAGCCGGGGTCACAAACAAGACAGTCCGGGAACGCCGGAGCCAGGATCACAAACAGGACAGTCAGGGAACGCCAGAGCCAGGGTCACAAACAAGACAGTCCGGCCAGGATCACAAACAGGACAGTCAGGGAATGCTGGAGCCAGGACCACAAACAAGACAGTCAGGGAGCACCAGAGCCAGGATCACAAACAAGACTTGGAGCCAGGATCACAAACAAGACAGTCAGGGAACACTGGAAACAGAAGATACAGGATAATATATGAGAGAGTTGTGGTCACACTGGATGTGCAAAAAACAAACGAAGGCATCCACATAAAAAAAAGGTAATCAGAGACAGATGGATCAGAGTAGAGCGCACAGGCAGTTGCTATAAAAGGATGGACAGCCAGCACCAGACCTGACAAAGTCAACATCAGGCTGGAGACAGCCCAGATAAGAGCTGGGACAGGAAGGATCAAACAGAAGAGTAAATCAAACCATTACCTTTACATTCACTTTCAACACAGCGTCAAAGGCTTCCTCAGTAAGTCTGAGCAAAAACTCATCCTGTGTGATTCCAGCGCTGTTCACGGAGATGCAAGGCGGGCGGGAATACTGGGCCTGTGAACGAGATAGTGAAGGCATGAGGGGCAGGAACAGAAAGAGGAAAAGAGACACCCAACAAGTAAGAACAAGAGGGTCATAGGGACATACAGAGGAAACATGAGGGCACAAAGATCAGAGAGAGGGAGGAAGAGGTCATGAGGTACATAGACAGGGCAAGAGAGCGGGCTGGGGAGAGGGAGCTGGCAAAAGGAACACTGAAATGGAGAGAGAGGGAGCTAGGACATCAAGAGAGAGAAAGGGCACAAGGGAGAGAGGCAGGAAAAGGGTGACACAGAGAGAGAGGGCCATGCAGCCACAGGAGATAAAGTGAGGGAGACAAGGGTCATGAACACTGTGCACGTGAAAGAGGGCAGGCGGGCAGAGAGCGATTATATGGGTCAGAGGACTAGAGAGATGGAGTAGGGGAGGACACTAGGGACATAGAAATGGCGACAGGACCCAAGCAGAAAGGACAAGGCCAGAAGCGACGATGAGGGAGCGAGATGACACAGGATGCCTAAAGGGACATGACGAGAGAGGTGCCATAGTGGAGGGATAGGCAGAAGACTCCTGGTATTATGCCAGTTCACCATTGTCTGTGGGTTTTGAATGTGCCCCATGGGAAGGGGGTTAGGTTTGGTTCTGTGGGCCTCATTCCATCACTCTCCCTTGGATCTGCTCCGTCTCCTCACAGAAATTAACCGTCCTTCAGAGTCTCTTGGATTTAGAAGGTTCCACGCTTCTTATTGGCTCTTGCTGAAGGTGCTGGAATCTGGCTTTGATCAGCCCTACGCTGTCCAGACAGGTACCCCCACCTGGCACCCAAGGTCTTCCGATGAGGCTGGACATTTGCAAGAGCTGGTGAGACCCCCAGGGGTTCTCCGGCTTCCCTCCTGGTGTTAATGAGCACTTTCATTGGTTGGCCTTCAACGTCTACAGTGAAATCAAAGGCCTCTCTGTCAGGGCTGATCTTTGCGCCGGATGTCAGCCCACCAATTGAATTACTGTGTTTTCACAAAGGCACGTTACAGATGTTTGTCAAGTTCAGAGCGGCCAGGAAAGCAAAAAAGGTTGAGAGTTTTTGGGGGTTTTATTATTTAGATATTAAGATCTTTTGCTAGTTGCAAAATTAAAATGAAAGGGAAATTAGAACTATAAAAAAGTGAAGAGGCAGTTTTGAGTTCTAAGTCACAGTTGTTTTTAGAACTAATTTGAGATGTTTTGATACAATTCAAAAGTAAAGTGAAATACTCAGAGATCTAGTTCGGCAGAAAAAATAAAAAGTCACAGCCGTTTACTGAAAGCCTTTCAGCTCTCAGCAGAGACTCAACAGGTATTCAATGCTTTCCTAGAGGAGTTGAATAGATGGGCAATAGGTAACTCAGAGTCAGGTTAACCATTTATGTATTCTATTGCATGTCTGAGTTGGCAAGCAGAGATCCAAGATGCAGTGGGAGGCTAGCAGAGAAGACCTGGTGTATTGTTTTATCCACTTCCCTTTCCCCTGGGGGTTGCCTATACTGCCTTTCCCTTTCCCCTGGGGGTTGCCTATACTGCCTTTCCCTTTCCCCTGGGGGTTGCCTATTCATTTATATGAAATTGTAGGCTGGCCAGACCTAGGAGGTCTATGGGGCCATCGTCCGTTCCTGCAGGATGAAGTAGCTAGGACCTTAAGACTCTCGAACAGTTGAACTATTCCTAAAGATTGATGTCCTGGGGACTACTGCTTGCTTGATTCCCTTTCATTTATTCGGGAAGTTTTGTTTATTTAAGAATAATCACCTGCACATAGAGGTAGTTTAAAATATTTTTAGAAGTATAAAGTTGTAATTTGTAAAACATATTTTGAAAGTAGGGTTTGTAGTGATGTAGAGCTCCTCTTTGAGATGTGAATCACTAACCAGGCAGGACAGTAGTGTGTTCTTTGTGTTTCATGTCAGGGTCATGCCGAATGGGTTTACTAATCCAAGGGTTCTTATAGTAATATACAGAAGCCATTACTGATGCACACACCCGCCAAAAAAGGTCAGGTGCTTATTAGTACAGTACTACCCAAACTGTATACAAGAATTCTGGACCAAAACAGCGGCCATGTTCTGCCTACTGATAAGAAGGGGTCCTGTTCCTCTGGTCTATTGATGTTTCAGCTCTTCTAGAGAAGGGATTTGTGGGTACTGTGCTATTAACATCGACAGGGGAAACACACGGGCATGAACCGGGAAAATTGACATTAATGTAACTGTTGAAGATGTACCCGCTGCCAGACATGTATATCGTAAAGGACCTTGTGCCTGTGAGTGAGATCCCTGCCAGCCCACCACCCTCTACCTTTTACATGTGTATTTGGGGAAAGCAGGGTAGTCGAGCAGGGAAGTTGGAGCCCTTGTCTTTAAGGTGTCGTTACAAAGTAAGGTAAATGACAGGACTCAGAGCCAGGAATTCCAAGACGCTTAATTTCTCACAAGCCTTTAATGTTAAAGAAGCAGATTGAAGGCGTTTATCTCTTGGGATTTCTTTAGCAGATCAGCCACTCAAAAGCCACCCTTTCGACTTCTTTGACCACCAGCTAGGCTTTTCTAGCAATAAATGTGCGCTTATCAACCTAGGTATAAACGGGTGGCTCATGATTTGTAAACATTTAAGTAAGAGCAACATGGAATGTAGGTTTGGTAATTGTTGGTTTATTGAACAGGCAGCACACATTCTTTCTTTACTGAGCAGCTTTGGTGAGTGTGCTGCGTACTGTTCTGAGCTGTATTGGGTGGCTGATGGCTGTGCGCACTATTGGTCTCTGGGCCATGAAGTTAGAGCTGAATGCTGCTAAATGGTTTATGCATCTGGGTCTTGCTTACGGTTAGTGTAGTAGCAGTGACACAGATACTGTTAGGAAAGCATTTTCATTGAGCCAATTTGGGGGCTAGGGCATGCATAATCCAGTGGCCTCTGACCCAGTTAGCAGTACAGGAAATCCTAGAGACTGAAGCTAGTACCTATAGCCCCTGTAGAAGCATGGACGTGTTTCAAAGTCACATTCTCTATGAAGGTTAAAGGTGGAAGGCTGCATTGAAGGGGCACCAGCAGTGTGTACTGCTTTTGCCAACCAACAATAAATGGAAACAATCAGGGAATTCTGTTGAATTGAGAACTGACTCGCCCCCACCCACCCTTACATAATTGCTTTTCCCTCCCAACCCCTGGCACCTTTCCCAGCAACACTTAAGACATGTTGGGTTCAAGATTAAGCCCTTGCCTGCTACTTGACATGTCTTTACAACATTGTTAAGGCATTGGTTTAAAGACATGCAATATTCTTTTTTCCTTTCAGTGAGCAAGAATCACAGATTGAAAAGGGACGGGGGCAAAAATACTTCAACAGGGCACCCACATCACCTGCTGTTTTGTAGTCCAAAAAGGTATTCCTCCACAGTTGCTTTAACAGTGAACATTAGACAAATGAATGCTCTTGGCTCAGATGTTTTGGTGTGGCATCTTACTGCTGGCCATTTAGGAGAAAGAAATGGCAAAACATGGAGGAAAGTGGCTTCCACAAGTAAGGCCTGGTATATGGCTTGAATATAAATCCCCAACAAATGCTCCAAAGAGGGAGTCTGTTTATTCTTCTCTGTGAATCCCTAATCCTTCATGTAACAGAAAACCCAAAACAAACCTCAAATTTGTTCTGGTATACAGACCACCAACATATGATGCAACCTTTGTCGATGCTTTCACTGAAGCCATCACCAACCTAGCCATCCAGCAAGAATACCCGATGATCCTGGGAGACTCCAAAAACAGGTTCGATGAAGAAACCGCTAACTCACAAAAATCACTAGCCAAACAACTGAAGACAAAGAAACTACATCAGCTACTTAAAGGAACAACCCACGCGGCAGGACATGCGCTAGACGCAATCTTCGCCAACATAAACCTCATCACCACAACACCACTGCCACAGATCCTCTGGAGCGTCCACCTCATCATCCCCTTTGTGATCACGCTCCCAAAGACAACAAACAACCCGACTAACTTCTGACTTCCATGAAAAGAAACTGGAGTCCATTAAAACTAGCAACATAGCAGAACTAGAAATCAACAAACCACCAACAACGACCCTAGACGAAGCAGAACTAAAAAAAAAAAAAACAGAACTACTTCATAAATGGATCACCAGGACAATCGATGAGATATCCAAGGAAAAACCTTTTACCCCTTCGTGCAAAAGAGAGACCGAAAAAAAGGTTTACCCCGCTAGAAGCTTGACCTAGAATGGAGAAAAAAAAGAAAAAGATCAGGCGAAGAAATTACAACTCCAACGACAAATCCACTCATATAAAAAGGAAATCCATGAGGCCAAAAAGAAATGCTACGACAAATGAATCGCCAAAGCCGCCAACACCCAAAAATAACTGTTTAAAATCTAACGAAATGAGAAACCGTCCTGCCTGAAAAAACACACCGATACCTTCACTGAAACTATACAATGCCCTTGCAGACCACTTAAATCAGCACATCCAACAGATCATACAATGCTGACCAAACAACTTCAAAATAAAACCAACCCATCCACTAGAGGATCGCCAGAACAAGCTCGGAAGCTTCCCCCAAATATCAGCAGAGACATTCGTCAAGCTGGTAAGCAATAGCAACAAAACAGGCTCCCACATGTATCCATGCCCCTCAAACATACACAAATCAATCGTCACACAAGGAACACCCATGGAATACTACAGAAACCTTTTCAACCAATTACTTTCAACAGGGAAAGTACTGCAATCATTCAAATCAGCATACATCAAGCCGCTCCTCAAGGACAGAACAGGAAAAGTGGAGGACCTCTACAACTACAGACATCTCCAACATTCCCTACTCAGTGAAAATACTCAAAACATACGTGTATCGAAGAAAACAAGAATTCATAGAAGAACACCAACTGCTGGAACAAGCACAAGTAGGCTTCAGACCAATGAGAGAACGGAAACTGTGCTGCTTTCAATCTGGGGCGATCTAAAGGCTACTGCAGACGCAGACAAAAACACAGCTCTAATACTTCTGGATCTCTCTGCAGCATTTGACACAGTCAACCATGACATCCTCATCAGGAGATTGGAAGAAATAGGAACCACCGACCTAGCACTTCTATGGATTGGGTTCCGACGAAATGTCTGAATAAAATTACTGACCCCACCAAAAGACCTAAAACACACACCACGAAAGGTTCCAACTATCAAAAGTTAAAACTTTTCGTGGTATGCGTTCAGGAGTTTCGGTGGGGTCGGTATGGGGCTAGGGGGTGGACCCCGGAACACCCCGCTCACTACAGTGAGCAGGGGTTGCGGGGGACACCCTGTAAAGTCTGGAGGGGGGTGTCTCTACTTCTGCTCTCTATATGGTAGAGGAGAGGCACAGAGGACCCCAGCCAAGATTCTCTATTGTGGTAGCAATGGACAAGCAATCAAGGCCTAGCTTCTCGGGAAGTGATGCAGGCTGGTTCTTAAGTACAGTGTAGTCCCCAAGCACCCACAAAGGAATGTCCATACACTGTATTAGTTAAAACACAGTCTTTATATAATTAATATTCAAGGTTATGTACACTATCACAATAACTCACTTTGTGCTCAGTGAATCTACAATGCAAATATATACAGTTCTAAAGTGGTACCACAATTATTATCAGTTCTCATTACAGTGCATCAACTATACTCTGGTTGAATGTCAAACAGATCACTTAATAAAGGCAACCAACAATAGACATAGGAGGAAAGCAGTTTGTTAGAACAATTGGCAGAATACTGGCCTCTACCGTTAAACACAGTTCTGTGTGAAGATTCCCCCCCCCCACCTGGGCAACCTGTAAAGTAAAGATATATCACAAGCCCAGTCCATGTATTGTTCTATAAGTCTTATTTCCTTCTATAATGTTTCTACCACCACAATGTACCTGGAATAGCAGAGTTCGACATCGGGTTGTCGACGGATCCTTCTTGAGCGGCTCCCTTTAAAGCAGGAGCCACGGATCGTCGAGATCCCTCGAAGAAAGTGAACTCGAGGTGGCAGCTTCGGTCCCAGCGGTGCTCGTCGTCGACGAAGCGAAGGCGTCCTGCAAGGAAGAGGCATGCGGGGCACCTCGATGACGAAAGTTCAGGACCGCAATCAGTTCATGAAGAACTGTGGCCCAGCAAGGGCGTCGAGTCGTCCGGCGTCTCTACGGTCGTTGGGTGGTGGGAAACTCACCAGTGGACGCTCCTTGGCTTATCGACGGCCTGGCCTTCTCCGGCGGGATAAGGTGGGCGGCGGTGCGGAAGAGCGCCTCCGTGAATCAAAAGTCTTAGGCAAAGGAGCGTGCGGCTCCGGTCATTGGCGGAACAGCGTCAAGCGGTCCCCTCTTCTGGGCAACACGGCTTCGACGGGCCTCCAGCGGTTACAGCAGACTTGCGAACGCTAGTCGACGACGGTGGACGGAATGTCCAGTGCCGATCTTTGTTCTCCTCGGCGGTCCCAGTCTCCGGTCAGCAGCCTTTCGAGGGTCTGACTTCCAGGGCGCTTCAGTGAAGGTAAGCGGTGCTCGATGGTCCCCTTGGAGCACGGGAAGAGGGCGCCTAACCAGGTCCTTTCTTGGATCAGTCTCGACGGCTTTCTGCTTTCGGCGAAGGGAAACAGCAGTCAACCTTCTTCTTCAGGCTCGGATTTGAGGTTAAGCATCAATTTGAACTTCAGCCTCTTAACAATTTCCAGTTGTTAGAGGTCCGGAGATATACTATTCTGTCTCTCATCCACACTGCTGGGTCACACTCAGCAGCCAATCATACAGAAGGGCATTCATGCAGTCAGTCAGCCAATCAGGCATACAATGCATTCAGGCCATACTCCTCCCTCTCAGACACTAACAACAAGGAATGTGTATTGGGACAAGTACCCAGCCATACAACACTACACACTACATTCATACCAGTTTCGGGCAGGGCTGTCTCAGTCATTGTGTCAAACACCAGAAACCAAACATCCACAACAAGAAGTGCATATTGGTCACACACTCCATTCACCCAGGTCCCACCCGCAGGGTGTACCCACAACATAGTCACTGGGAAGGCTCCAGCCAGTCTGGCCTGGACTTTACAACACCATATATGGTACTTCCACCCAACAGCCAGTCAGGGGTCAGGGAGAGAGTCAGGGGTTCCCAGGACTTTGGAAAAACAAGATAACAGGTAATAGAAAGCAAGAGGCCACAGGGGCCATCTTGCTTCCTATCAGGAATCAACGGATTCCAATGGCAGGGCCTGGGTATCCCAAAATGGAGGATACTCAGAGCACCTGTCAAATTCAGCATGGAGCTGCCACCAGCCCATACCCTGCTCTGTGGGCCACACACAGGTGCCCAGAAACATACACTAGGGGCACAGGGTTATACCCCCACCCATGGGTGCCATAAGGGCATCCCATGGGTCTGTACACCAAACCAAAAATAGGAAGAGCTGCACTGCCAGGAGTCCCACATGGACTCCTGGGCAGAGAATAATACAGAACACAAATGAAAAAGGACTACAGGACAAGTACAGGGAGGCCCTGTCCCTCCAATGCATTTCCAGCATCACACACACCCCCCATCCCCCTGCCAGTAAATAAAAAGCCAGGGGCTGCGGGGGTGTCCCCCGCAACACCCTGCTCACTATACTATACAGTTTAGTGAGCGGAGGTTGCGGGGGAAACCCCTGCAGCTGCCCAAAAAAAAGAAAGAAAAAGGACCCTGCGGTGCTGGTTCCCGATCACAGAAGTGAAAGGGAACCGGTGCTGCAGGGACACAGCGCAAAGGAAGGAAAGGTAAGTAGGGTGGTCGGGGTGTGTGTATGTATGGTTTTCAATTGGATGTTCGCATGGGAAATGTACAAACATTTCCCATGCAAACATTTCCGTTGCAGACTTTTCCACAATGGAAATATCACGCAGATCCTATGTATTAAATCCTTCCTAACAAACAGAACAGAAATCATACGGATCAAACCTTTCAAATCCACTACAAGGGAATCCACCTGTGGAGTGCGACAAGGATCATCCTCCTCCTCCCCATTGCTTTTCAACTGATGCCACTAATCAAGCTCATTAAAAAACACAGCCTTGCATGCTAGAACTACGCTGATGACACACAAATGGTCTATAAAATACAAGATACACATGACGGAAACAATGCTGGAAGACTGCCTACAAGAACTCTAAAGCTGGATGAACACAAAGAGCCTCAAACTCAACCCGGGCAAAACAGAAATAATGATCATATCCAAAAGCATGGAAAACAATCATTACATTCCATGGCCGACGGAACTGGGAACAGCATCGACTCCTTCAAAGATAATAAAGAACCTGGGCCTCTTGATGGACAATGAACTAACACCTGAGCCACAAGTAAACGCCATAATCAAGAAATGTTTCTCCCTCCTCCATGCAGTAAAAAGGATCCCACCATTCCTCTCCTTCAACCACGAAACACTCACCATCATCGCACTCATGTCCAGAGTAGACTACGCCAACAGCCTATACCTAGGAATGCCAGAACATCTATTAAAGAAACTTCAGCGCATCCAAAACGCTGCGGCCAGACACCTGCTCAAACTACCACGAACACAATACATTACCCCAGTGCCGAAAGTGCTACACTGGCTACCAATAAAACAGCGAATGATGGGCATAACGCACAGAACAAGGAGAAGAGCTCCTAAATGAGAAAATAACCATCTACCATCTAAAAAGACCACTCAGATCAAGCAACGACATTCGCATAGAACCAAAACCATACAATAAAATAGAATTCTGAGGATCATCCTGCCCTCACCTGGCACCAATAACCTGGAATCACCTACCATAAAACATGCGCAACACAAAGGATCATCTGGAATTCAGAAAACGACTCAAAAGCTGGCTCTTTGCTCCAGAAACAAGAGGAAACGACTAAGAAGAGTAGACCCAACAGGAAACAAGATTCCCAGGGAGGAAACCATGACCCAACTCATTCTTCCCTAGCCATTGGAGGGGGGGGGCATCCCAACCACCCATGTCCACACACCTTAATCAACAGAGGAAGCCTAGGTAGGTAAGGGCCCCACACAGGATGGGCAGGGGGGATCAAAGACCTCTAAAGTAACATTGTCAAACCCAGGGTGGGGGAACACCGACAAAAGCAAGGTACACATACAACTAGAATGACAAACAGGAAAATTGCCACTCCTCAACAGGCCTGCCAACTAGTCTGCAATCTACAACACCAAACACACAGGATAATCATAGATGTTGAGCGCAGAAACACAAGACAAAGAGGTAAGCAGGAAACAACCTGCTAGCCCAATTCTAAAACCTCAACTTTTCACATACACTTCTCATACAGAAACTCACCTCTCGGCACAGCAATCCGCATCTACTTCACCACATTGCAACAATGGACTAACACCACATATCCCAGCACAACAGCACATGGGATTTCGCACCGACCCAATAACCGCACTTAAGCTCAGCTAATAGTGCAAACCGAACTGAAGCTGCTAACAGGACATCACAACTCTCACTTTCCGATTCCCGCAACACCCTACTAACCACCCCCAACCCTCCATTTCTTCACACACTCCTTTTCAGATCCACCAGAGCACCTGGGGACCACTCCAGTGGTGACGGTGCACGGTACAAATACCATTAACATTAAGAATAACATTGTCTAATCATTGTACCTGCAACCGTACAACTGAATAAGGAAAAAAAACAGCGATGGCTGATGTAAGGGCGTACGGGCTGGGAGCCACACTGTTGCGGAGGGACGCTTGCAGTATATTGTGGCCTTTGCTTGTAGAGCATTAAGAAATGCTGCGATTTAGTGGGAAATGCTTGGCTGCTCTTTGACCAGAGAATATTTCTACACATGTATATGAGGCATGGCAACCCATGTGCACACGGACCCCAACCCTTGATTAACATATGAACGTCTCAGACTCTAAAATAAGCCCGTCTGACCTCGCCTGCATTGCTGCCAAGCTACAGGAGATCCGTTTGGCTGTTGAGTAGGAGGTCAGGTCTACCGTTGAGCATGTGGCAGGTTCTAGAAATGAACAATCTTAAATTGGTGGCTTGATCTCTATTACGGTGGGTGAATAACCAGGTGTTTGGTCGTTTGCGGAATGTCGGATGGTGTTCTGCGATTCAGATTTCTATTTGTATTGTGCTCCATAGTTTTGCTATGAGGGCAGAGAAGGAAGTCCCTCTGTATTTGTTTTTCCTGATTGTTTCTGGTTTCCGTTTGCAAGTTGCTGGTCGATCTCAAGCTTCTTCTTGGGTGGTCCTGGGTGATTTTCGAATGGAGGTTTTCTGCTCCCTGTCCGTGTAGTGCTCCATAGGCGATGCAGAGAGCTTTGAAATTGATTTTTTTTTACCTGCATCCAGTGTAGACGCCAAGGCAGGTGTGGTATGTTGTCTCCTGCTTTTGAATGGGTTGAAGCTTCTTACTGAGGTAGACAGGCATTCCTAGGTACCAGCTATTTGCGTAGTTATTCTTGAACACATCAGTGAGATTTTGACGAGGGTCTGATGCAGGAAGCTTGGGTATGGAAGGATTTCTCTTATAGAGTGTAGTTGATTAAAGCACTTGCATGCTATTGCATTCACCTGCAGTTCTAGAGAGGGCCCACTAAGCATGACTGTTACGAGATTTCACAACACTACAGAGGTTTCTGTTTGTGTTCCCGTTTCCGGGGCCAGGGGAGAGAGGACTGTGATTGGTTGTTGTTGCGAGGGGTGATTATTATTTCTGCTGAGGTTGTTATTGGCCCTCCAGATGTTTCTCATTGAGGGTGTGGTCTGGATCATTGGCAGTCGTCTTCTTGCGGATTAGTTGGACATCCTCTGCGCAGCTCTAGCATGCACGTCTGTGTGTTTTGAGGAGCTTCTTGAGAGGCGTCCTCTAGATACTGAAGAGAAGTGGGGAGAGGCTTGATCCTTGTGGGACGCTGCAGTTGGCGTTTCTGGTTATTCAGATGAAAGGGGGTAAGTAGAATCTTTTGGTTCTATCTGCAAGGAAAGATTTTAGCGATTGCAGTGCACAGCTTCAAATGCCGAATTCTTCTCTTCTCCTCATTAAGGTATGTGTATATGGTGTTGAAAGCTGCTGATATGTCCAGTAGTGTGAGGGTGATGGTGTGCTGTTGTCAGCATTCATCTTGAAGTCATAGAATATGGAGAGGAGTGCAGATTCCATTGCCCTCATTGGTCTGAAGCGTAAATGGGATTGGTCCATTAATCCGTTGGATACCACGTGGTTCTGGATACGTGGCTCTCCGGGATTTTGGCAAGACACGATATGTTTTTTATTATCATCTAGTAATTAGTTGGATCGTCAGTTCTTCTGGCCTTGATTTTTAGTTGCATGCAGATATTCTAGGTTTTGGTGCAATAGCAGTTTTCAGGGATCTATTCATCAGGGCACAAAATGTGCACTCGTCACTAGCTAGTGACATTGGACGCTCGGAGAGTAAGAAATGGGGTGCTGTGTATACATATAGAATTGAGGTGGCAGGTGACTTTTTATGGCTGGCTAGTAGTTTGCAAGTTGAAGTTGTGCTCCCCGTGTTCATCACGATTTGAAAGTAGAGGGCTAGGTTTCTTTGGCGAATAGGATTTTATAGCCGTCTGGCAAGTGTCATTGGAGATTGGTTCGAAGTGTTTGTGACCCGTATTTGTTTTGTTTTCTTCGTCTGGCGGGGTGCTTGTATTTGAGGTTGATGCATCGATGGCCTATGGGATTCTGTTTATTTTGCTTCTAAAGTGATCTACAAAAGGGAGGGAGTGGAGAATTGCTGCGTGAGATTGGGTTTGTATTTCCTTGATGATCTTGGACATATCCTTCTGTGGGTTTGTTGAGGATTGTATTCTTTCGACACAGTGCGCTTGTTTGGCTGCTTTGTAGAGACGAGTCTGCCGTTGGTACTTTGCTTTGTCTGGTTGGTTGTAGAGATTCAGCCAATTAGAAGTTACTTTTTTTCTGTGTAGCTTTAACGGTTTTCAAGGGAGCCAGTGTATCCAGTGAGAGGTTGTGATCCAGTGTGTGGAGATCATCTTCAAGGACGCCTGGCATAATTTGCTTCACCTGTTTGAGGTCAGGTTTGGTGCTTTGCATCAGTTGTGCTGGGTTTTCTGGATTGATCTTAGTTTGTTTTCAGTGCCTTTGGTTGTTTCGTGTGTGTGGTCGGTGCACAGGAGGTTATGTTAGTAAAAGGGATTATGCAGCCATAGTGTTAAGTCCTTCCCGCAGAAAATCACGCCTAGTATGTGTGCCCGGCGTGGTGCGTGGCTCAGTTCACCATTTCAGTGACTGACCAGATGTTGAAAAACCCTTGACAATCGGCAGTAGTCAGTGTTGGAGGGACAGCGGCTGCAGCAATGGGACAGCCCTCTGAATTTCTTCTTGACCAAGGTTCCACCCCCACTGATTTTGTTCTGGTTCTGAGCACTAATGAAGGAGGAAGAGAGGCGATCATGTGGTACTGTGATCCTCTGATTGGTTGTTACATGGGTCACAGGTCAGCTCATGAGTCACTGCATTTCATGTTCTCTCTGAAATCTGCTTCACTTAACATTTAATAACTGGATGTTTTATTTGCTGGTGGACAAGTAGTTAAAGAACATTCACAACAACGTAACAAACCACACGTAGCCTCGCCTAACAGCATATGGCGGCTACCAACCGAAAAACCCTAACTGAAGCTGCCTACAGCACATCACAGCTCTCATGCTCTTTCCCCCCTCAGTCTAACTGCCCCCCCGCTTGCCCTCACCATCTCCCCTGGTCTTGCAGATCGGCCAAAGCTCCAAGGGCCAGTGCGCGGTATAAAAACCTATAACACAAACATAATGGAAACGCTCCATGCCATTAATAGAAACTAAACCCCTGCCCAAACATACTTTTTACTATTAGCGGAAGGAATTGTACAACTTGAAGCAAGTGTGGCAATAATAGTTTAAAAGGTTAACGACTTTAACACTACGGGCCCCAATGCAATGGGTGAGAAACAGAATGTTTCATCACTACACACTGTCCAACAATACAAAGCAGGAAGCGCAATGCCCCACCACATAAAACTACAACTAAACAACAGTCCCAAGGATGTTCACCCCACAGAAACCAAAGAACCTGTCAGGACAGAAGGATACAAACGTCTGAACACACAGGCTCACCTAGACGGATCCACTAGGACGACACATCAACATGAACCCGACCCTGAACCATGAAAGCCTTAACCCACCAGGGTCATACTAGATCACCTAAGAATAGATATCACCCACCCAGTCCCACACCTGAAGATTAGGTTCAGATGAACCCACCAATCCAAACTATACTCAATAGGATACAGTTGGATCAGCGCAACACCACCAAAGCAAATCGGCCCACGAGGAACCAGCAACATCCCAACCCAGAGGTATACAACTCTAACGGAACCATAAGCACCTGAATCAGGATACAGGCCCCACTAACCCACCCCTCAATCTTCTGCATACTTAAACCCACACAAAACCACACAACCATCTCTCTCCCAGCAATCCGCACGCACTTTACCACACCGCATCAACAACACAAACTTCACCCACAGCATTCGAGGCCCTCGCCCCGATCCGATACTAGCACCAAAGCCCAGCACTCTGTGTATACCGAGCTGAAGCTGCCAACAGCACACCACTTCTCCCACTCTCCTTCTCCCCTCTTCCTGACTCACCCTACCCACCCTTCCTGTTCACAGATCCACCAGAGCGCCTGGGGACGAATTCCATTGGTGACGGTGCACTACACAAGTACCGATAACATAACTAACACATAGAAAACTATTTAATCCGAATTCTTCCTGCAAAGAAAATGGGAATCAAGTCAAGAGCAGATCAGATCTGTGTTGAACGACGATTGCGCCACCCAGCGGCAGTATTGGAGAATTGAAAGTAACAAACAATGACGAACGTTGGAAAGTGCCAATAAACTGCAACATTTTATCAACTTATTGGAATGAGAAATGTGACACTGCATCATACAGAACACACTCAAAGGTAATAGCGAGGACAACACTGGCACAAAGACACTGCAGCAAATCATTCAACAATCTCACCGACACAACGGTAGAATGAACAGCCACCTGGACCGCCTTCCTGTTTAACTTCGGGGACAGGTTAATGTGGAACAAACTCCCCTTGTGTAGGTTTTTAGCTGTCCTAAGATTTCTGTAATCTTGAGGTACTTCATCTCTTCCCGATAGGTCGTGGAGCGTCAGTGGACTCGCTCAGCCACTCCTGTGTGGTATCGGGTAATATTGTAATATTATCCCCACAAATAATGTCGCCATATAGATGGTCGCCGGGAAAGGCCACAGGTGACATTATTTTTGGGAATAATTTATGGGGTAAATGGGGAGCGCGGGTTGAGGGGGTGTCCCCCGCTCCCTTAAAAAAAATATGGAAGTTGCGGCGGTGTCCCCTGCAGGTTCCATGAGTTAATATCGCTGCAAAAAAAGAGCGCCATTCTTGTATGGCAATATTTTTGCAGGGTTATAAAACACATGGAACCTCTTGTGCCAGAGGCAAGCCTAGTCTCTGCTCATTCGGACCAAAAGGTTACAAGGCAACACATCGTCATAACTAGGTCATGCATACCGTGGAAACCTGTGTGGGTGGTTGGCGAGACCCTATACATGAGCCTGCTCCATAGGGGATAACAGGCTTCGATTGGTCTCAGCCCCGTCCTTCCGTCTTCCATCACGTGCGGTCAGCTGGGCTCATCTCTCCAGGCAATGAAGGTCATGTTCCTCATAAGTTATTATTGCAAGACAATGCTACTGTATCATTATGGGATGCACCCGGGAAACTAGGGGACTGGCACAGGAGGAGGATCACGATCATGCTGACCCACACATTCTTCACTCCGTTCATATCGCACTCTCCGCACCCGAGGCTTCCACCCTTGATTTGGACTATAATGTATTCCTCCCTGTATCTCATATTACAGTGTGTCATTATGGAATTAGGTGAAATGATTGTGTTCTTTCAGATCTTTTATGACCACTGGTTTTATGGTTGGTGGTCTGAGGTCACCTACTATCGCAGAATTCAGGCAGGGTCTTGGACTGGGTTAGTGGTGGGTGTCATTTCTCCTTGTGGGCTGGGTGGGGGATGCAGGTCTGCTGGTGGCCTGGCTGTGATGAATGTGCGCAGCGGGGAGCCTGGGGCTCTCTCACAGCCTTGCAGGTTGCATTCCTTTAAGATAACAAGTAATCGCAACAGTTAAGGAATAAAGGGAAGTTTCTATGGGAATTAGCAGCACAGGTCCTTCTACCATCAGCATCTGGGCCTTTTCAGGTTTCTTCATAGGGCCTGTGATTACCGCAAGGCCATGCAGGACTGAATGTATCTACCATAACTACAAAAAAGGCGCCTCCTTATATGCGCGCGCACTAAGTCTATACATCAGTATTTCATGCAATATTGTATTTGTGAAGGGTTTCTTCGCATGGCCCTCTCCCCCCAGTACATTGCACGTCTATCTATGGGGCTCGCCTGACTCTAAAGTGCCTAGGGCGGTGGGAAAGTTTAATTTCCTTCCCAACATTGCCCACTTTCATTCTACAGTAACAAATTCCTCTGCATACTTGCAATAATTTTCCCTCCTTACCGCAGCTTCATATGGTGGTGTTCCCTTTATTGGCATCCATGCCCCACATACATCCTGCAGGCTTTCTCCTGCTTGCGCATATTCTTCAGGAGTGCAGGTCATGTAGATACATCCCCCACCCCCTGCTAAATCTACCCAGACTTCCTTATCATTTTCACGGTTAGGTGGAGAACAATAATCGTGTGGTACAGTCTATCTACCTCATCTCCACAGGGTGGTCAGTTTGTATTTCTCTCTCTTTTGTATTATGAGGCACTTTAGAAACACCAATTGATACCATCATCATTGAACTACTAGGCGCTGCTTTGGCACTACACCGGAGTGCCAGCTGGCAGGTGCAGAAAACAACCGGGATGAACACGATGACCGGAACCAGCATCTTCACAAGGGATCCTAGCCAGGATGGTGCCCAGTCAAAAGCGATATCGAACCAATCGCCTCCATGGATACCAGCTTCTTTTTCATGCGCACCACCAGGTCGTGCACTGCCGCTACTATGTGGGCCAACGATCCATTTTCTGTATCTTCGCGAGGTACAAATGTGCAACTGAATCCCAGATCTTTTTTTCACACGCCTCCATCTATTACCGTCAGCATATCCAGGATGTATCTATTCTGCATCATCATCAACCTAAGGCAATGCAGCTCGACCTTTAGGATGTTGAATCCCTGCTCTGTTTCGCTCGCCAATTGGACCAGTTCCCATCGTACGATCTGCAGCCATTTAGCATTAGTTCTTGACTGTATGCCGTGTAGCAAGAGCGATGCGAAAAACATTTCAGCAGAGTTGAACAACCAGTATTCTTAGGGTATCTCCTCAAGCAGGGCTGTTGAGTCTTTTAATAGGTAGTTGGAGGCCCTCTTTTTCCTTCGTAGTTTATCACAATGGCTCTTCCCAGGGAGGATACGAAATTCTTGCAGTGGCATTGGGTACTGGTCTTCGACCACCAGGAAACTGTTGGTGCTCTGTCATGTATTAGCCCCCCTTTCAAATCTGAGTGCAGCGTGGCCAGCGAACAGTAGCCCCTCCATGATGGTGGGAAGTGCAAGTACGCTTCTTGGCCACACACCCAATAGTAGTCCATCACGGCCGCCGTGCCCTTCTTCAAATCTGGAATCAACGATGTCCTGTTCCATCGCTCGTTGGAGCCAGCAAAGAGATTCCCTTCGCTGTGGAAGCAAAGCTCATAGTTCTATTCTCTGCACTTTCCCTGGCTTCTCAATTGCTGCAATCCATGTCAGTTTTGTGACATGCTCTGTCAATATTTGTGCACATGTTTTTCCCAAGAATTCGTATCGTATGAGGCCTTCAGGGCAACTAAACGTAGTTTCTTGCCACCTGTTTACGTACTTTGCTCTGTCAATCACTAAATATGGTTGTAAGCAGTTGAGTTTTTCGTTTTTCTAGTTGTTTTTGCATTGAGGAAGGAAGGAAGGAAGGAAGGAAGGAAGGAAGGAAGGAAGGAAGGAAGGAAGGAAGGAAGGAAGGAAGGAAGGAAGGAAGGAAGGAAGGAAGGAAGGAAGGAAGGAAGGAAGGAAGGAAGGAAGGAAGGAAGGAAGGAAGGAAGGAAGGAAGGAAGGAAGGAAGGAAGGAAGGAAGGAAGGAAGGAAGGAAGGAAGGAAGATTAAAATGACTTTCCTGAAGCGTTGCCAGCAACAGTTGGGAAGATCGCAAATGAGACACTGTTTCCCCGATACCTTGGAGGCTGTGTGCTGACAGAAAGGTGGGAACATGTCTCATTGTAGTGGCAGTGCGAGAGAGAAATGCAAATCGTGTGTGCTTTATTTTGCTTCTGGTAGAAAAGATGCATCTTGCAAGAAATTAAGGCTGAAGCAGAAGTTACCGAAGAGGTCTTGGTTGAAGCCAGAACAAGTATTACCCAAGCCTATGGAGCAAACTCAAAGTGAATCCTTCTCTTTTAAGCACTATACACCAGTATTCTGAAGTTGTTCAAGACATTGTTACCCAAGAGTCCTTTAAATCTACTTAGAAAAGAACAATCACAGCTGGAAGAGTGGAACAGCAGCTTTGGGGTGACCAACTGAAGAAGGGTGTATATGAAGCTGGGGAAGGGAGCAGGGTACTTGTTAACAGAAGTTCTTTTTAAATCTGCATGGGCAAGACTATCAGAAGAAAGACGTGGTCTAACGCAGATGAACAAGTTACTTTCTTACCTGGTAACGTTCTTTCGATGGGATGGTCCGACGACGTATTCCATATCTATGACAGGTAATGTCCACAGCTGTGCTGCTTCGGAAAATCTTTGGCGTCTGCGTCCTGCGTCGATGCGCCGTCCCCGAGGACCTCCACCGACGGCACCCGATGTGATAAGTAGGACACACGACGCCCATAGCCTCAGTTATAGTTTTTTCCCAGAACGTGTGCCACCAGTTTTCTGCCAGTCAGACACACAAGGCCTTGCGGAACGCAAGCTGCAAATCGCGAAAGAAATTCTGCAGCGGTGAAGGCAGGGAGGGAGCGATATGGAATACGTCGTCGGACCATCCCATCGAAAGAATGTTACCAGTTAAGAAAGTAACTTTTTCTTCGAGGGGATTGGGTCCTCCGACGTATTCCATATCTATGACAGACTCCCAAAGCAGTACCAAGCAAGGAGGTGGGAAAAAATTTAGAACACAAATTTAGCATACCCAATCAAATTGCGGAATATAGATCCTGACCTCTGATGGAATCGAGGGAGTAGTGACGTACAAAAGTATGTACTGAAGCCCAGGTGGCTGCATCACAGATGTGACGAATAGGAACTCGCTTCTGCAGGGCAGTAGACGCAGCCACTCCCCTGGTAGAATGGTCCCGCAAGCCAGCCGGAGGATCCATACCCGCCAAGCGGTAACACTCGGATATAGCTAAAATAATCCAACGAGACAAAGTCTGTTTCTTCACAGCTTTCCAGCGTAACCAATGAAAAGTTGATCGTCCACTCTGACCCGGGACATGCACTAAATATAAAAGCTCAACGCTCTCCTAGGATCAAGCCTATGGAGCCTCTCCTCTTCCTTACCAGGATGTGGAGGAGGATAGAACTCCGGAAGAACAACCTTCTGGCTCAAATGAAATTCCGAAACCACCTTCGGAAGAAAAGAAGGACAAACTCTAAGGACAACCCTGTCCTTATGAAACACAGTGAAGGGTGGATTAACTGAAAGTGCCTGTAACTCACTCTGAGAGAGGAAGTAACCGCAACAAAAAACACAGTTTTCAGAGTTAACAGCCTCAAAGGGCAAGAATGTAAAGGCTCAAACGGAGCACCCATAAGAAACCTAAGAACAAGGTTCAAATCCTAACCGGGCACCAGAAAAGGTGACGGAGGGAACACATTAGTGAGCCCTTTCAAAAACTGCAAAATTAAAGGAATCTTAAAATAGGAACACTCTTCAGACGAGCGCTTGAATATGGACAGCGCCGCCAGGTAACCTTTAATGGTCCCCACTTGCAAGCCCCTGTGGGCCAAAGAAAGCAAAAAAGACAGAACCATGGGAATGTCACATTCAAAAGGATCCATATTCTTAACTCTGCACCAGTCGCAGAACTTTCTCCAACGGCACAGAGACTTTGTTGCCGGCTGCCTGGCCGAGAGCAACACCTCCATCACGTCTTCAGGGAGGTCCCAATCCTTATACCTCAACCTTTCAGAAGCCAAGCGTGAAGGTTGAGGGATCCGACCTCTGGATGGCGAACCTGACCCCCCTCCCGTGAGAGCAGATTGTCTCGGTAGGGAAGACGACGTGGAGGGCAGATGGACAAGTCGAGAAGGTCCGGGTACCACGTCCTCCGGGCCCACGCCGGAGCAATGAGGATCATCTGGGAACCGAACCTCCATAACCTCCGCAGTACTTGCGGGATGATGGGGACTGGAGGAAATGTGTACAGCAGTGGGAATGACCACTCCACCACGAACGCGTCTCCTAAGGCTCCTTTTGGAGGAAATTCCGGCAAGAAAAACCTTTTGCACATCCGGTTGACACTGGAAGCGAAGAGATCCACTTGAGGGGTCCCCCAAAGGGCGAAGATCTCCAGGAGAATCTCCCAAGCTAGCTCCCACTCGTAAGAGATCGTGCTCTGCCTGCTCAGAGCGTCCACCGTCTCGTTGTCGTCTCCGGCCAGATGAACAGCCGAGATCGAAACTTCCTGCTGGATGGCCCAGAACTCGAGCTGCATCGCCTCCCTGCACAGCGGAAGTGACCCTGCCCCCCCCATTTTTGTTGAGGTAGTGCATGGCCACCGTGTTGTCCGTTAGAATCAGGACACTCTTTCCACGCACAGTCGGCAGAAAAGCCTTCAGGGCTAGCCTGACGGCCCTCAGCTCCAACAGATTGATATGGAGTCTGGACTCCGACGGAGACCAACGACCGCTGACTGTCAACTCGTTGGCATGAGCTCCCCATCCTATGAGGGATGCGTCCGTCACGATCGTCACCTCCAGCCAGGGCAGCCAAAATGGGGCCCCCTTCATCAGTTTGCCTTCGATGGCCCACCACAGAAGGTCCTGGGCTACCGAGGGCGGCACCTGAACAGGGTCCGACAGCCTGCCGGAGGACTGAGACCACTGGAGCTTGAGTGCCCACTGCAAAGATCTCATCCGCAGACGAGCCTCTGGCACCAGAAGAATGCAGGATGCCATGAGGCCGAGCAGTCTCAAGAACTCGGACGCTGGGAGATCCTGGGCAAATTGAAACTTGTACACAATCTGCTGAAGAGCCCTCACCTGGTGAGGAAAACACAGCCCCAGGGACGTGTCGAGCACTGCTCCGATGTACTGGAGCCGCTGCGTTGGTGTCAAATGGGACTTCTTTAAATTGAGGGAGAAGCCCAGCCTGTGAAGGGAGTGGCAGGTGACGGACATATGATCCAGGACTTGCTCAGGAGAGCCACCCCTGATCAACCAATCGTCCAGGTAGGGGTAGACGGGAATCCCCCCTTTCCTGAGATGCGCTGCCACCACCACCATGAGCTTGGTGAAAACCCTCGGGGCGGAGGTCAATCCGAACGGCAGGACCAGAAACAAAGTGCGAGTCGCCAACCGCGAACCTCAGGTACTTCTTGTGCCTCGGATGAATTGGCACATGGAAGTAAGCATCCTTGAGGTCGAGAGACACCAACCAGTCCTGAAGTTGAAGGGCCTGGAGGACTTGAGAAAGAGTCACCATCTTGAACTTGTCCTTCCTGAGGAGTTTGTTCAAACCGTGCAAGTCCATGATGGGTCTCAATCCCCCGTCTTTCTTCTAAATCAAAAAATAAGGGGAATACCATCCCTTGTTCCTCTCCGCTACAGGCACCAGTTCTATGGCGCCTTTCTCCAGCAGGGCTTGAATTTCCTGCGCAAGAAGCGGATCTGGACTCTTCAAAGAGAGGCTCCCTGGTGGATTGTCGTGAGGCCTCTGCCGAGAAGGAAGACAGTAGCCGTGGGTTATGATCTCCAGAACCCACACATCCGAAGTAATGGCTTGCCACTCTACAAGATGCTGCGCCAGCCTTCCCCCCAACCGGCGAACTATGGGACCTGGCCTCATGACTGAGTGGTAGCGGCTGTGGCATTGCCTGAGGGCAAAGAGGCAACTGCCCGCGCGGCCTTGGCACCTCGAGTACCTTTGTTTCCACCTCTGGCACTCTTACGATGGCCTCTTTGACTGCTAGCTCCCCTCGCTTTACTGAAGGACGAGTAATAGCGAAAGGAACCTCCCCTCCATTGCTGTCCCCTAGGACGAAAAGGCGGAGGTTGGCGAACTGCAGCGCCCAATGACTTCGCTGCAGCTTTGGAGGTCTGCAACCTCTCAAGGCTCTCGTCAGCCTTGCTGCCAAAAAGGTGTTCACCGTCAAAGGGCATGTTGAGGAGCCGGGACTGCACATCAGGAGCGAACCCAGACTTCCCCAACCACGCAAACCTGTGCATTACGGTGCTCGCCGCCATGGACCGGCTGACACAATCTGCCAAGTCCAAACCCGACTGAACGGCCTCACACATGGCATCCTTGCCATCCTGAACCATAGCAAGGAAACCATCCCGTTCGTCCTCTTCGGGAATATGCTCAGCCGCTAATGCAACACAGTTCCACAGAGTGTGTGTGAAACAAGACAAGGCACATATGGAGTTGGCCGCCTGAAGCGCCATACCCCCCGAAGAAAACACTTTCTTCGCCCAGCCGTCAAAACGTTTGTCGTCCCTATCCGGAGGGATGGTAGGATACGACGCCTGCTTTGCCAGGGCCGTAGCCGCCTGCACCACCAAACTCTCCGGAGTGGGGTGCCTAGACAAGTAGCAGGGGTCGCTACTGGCTGGACGGTATTTTCGCGACAAAGACTTGCCCACTGCCGGGAGACTCTCCGGAGCAGTCCAAGCCGCCGCCACCCTTCTCTGCAGCCATATGAAATGGCAAAACCGGGTCAGTGGAGGGACCAAGATCAAGGATGTCCGTGAGATCATCCTGAATGAACTCCCCTGGGGGAGCTGACCAACCCAAGTACTCGGTGACCGTAGACATAAGGCGCCGATATGAAGAATCGGCATGAGTGCCAGGCTCCGGCCTACAAAACTCCACCTCCGGAGAGGTGTCCAGTCCACTGGCATCATGCAGCAACTGCCTCAGGTCATCAAACTGGCTATGGCCCGAGATAAGCTCATCTGGAACGTAACCGGACCCAAGTCGTCATCAGAGCCTTCATCACCCTCTGAAATGTACTCCAGGCGGGGAGAGTAAGACCTCTGGGGACCAAAGCAGTGCCTGACCTTAGCCAGAACCTTTCTAGGGGCTAACCCCGTGCCACGCGGTCCCTCTGACACCACCGCCTTGAAAGGCGTTGAGGGCGCCGAACGAGTCGGTGCCGAGCGAATCTACGTCGAGCGAATCTACGTCGAGTGAATCGGCGTCGATGTCAGCTGCAGCGCCGCCAGCATCGGCGGCGTTGACACAGGCCTCGAAGCCGGAGCTCCGAGCGTGTCTTTCGACGACCTAGGCGCCGACGACCCCCTCGGAGGCGGAGCCTCGAGAGAAATTGTCGACGACCTCGGCGCCACAGGCGTCGACGTCTTCTTCGAAGACGGCACAGGAGCACGCGGTCTCGAGCGCGTCGAGGACTGGGAACGGGCATGGCGAGAACGGCTACCCTTGTCCGAGTGGGACCTCTCCCACGAGCCGTGCAGACCACCCGAGCCCGAAGGCGTACGAGCGGTGTCTCTCGACCGGTGCCGACCGACCCCACTCGGAGACGGACCGGTGCCCTGCGATTCAAGAATCGCTAGCATCTGCTTCCCGAAGGAAGCCCATTCCTCCGGTGTCGCTTGCATGGAGGGATAAGCGACCCGCCGACGGGCGGAGTCCTCGGAAGAGGACGTGGAAGGCGACAGATGCCGGCGCTTCCGGGAATGCCTCGAAGAGGCAGAGGAGTGGCAAGACCAACTCCTGGAAGGAGACCCACTGGACTTCTGACGATGACGCGGAGATTCGCCCCTCGAGTCATCCGTCGAAAGCCCCGCAGACCTCGACTTCCGGGGCTTGGACACCCGGCCTAACGACAGCTGCTTCTTGCGTTCCCGCAAGGCCTTTGCCGTGAGCGACTGGCAGTCGACACAGTCGTCCGTATCATGGGCCTCCCCGAGGCACCAGAGGCAGGCGTCGTGCGAGTCCGTGACCGACATCTGGGACCCACAGTCCCCGCATTTCTTGAAGCCCGGACGCGGGGTTGAAGACGAAGTAGACATCGCCACGAACAGGTCTTTACAAAAAAACCGAACAGGTTCAACGAACTGAGAATTGAAAACAGAAAACTCCAAAGAGTCGAGGCATACCGAGATTCACGAAGCGAACACGTTCGCGGAAAAAACGGAACTGAGGCTATGGGCGTCATGCGTCCTACTTATCACATCGGGTGACGTCGGCAGTCGGAGGAGGTCCTCGGGGACGGCACATCGACGCAGGACGCAGACGCCAAAGATTTTCTGAAGCAGCACAGCTGTGGACATTACCTGTCATAGATATGGAAGGTTTATGGTCATAAGATCGAAAAAAAAAGGCCGAAAAAAAAGTCGAATTTTTTAAATGACTTTTTTATTCGAAATGGGAGGGTTCCCCCCAAACCCCTTTTTTAATTTTTTTTTTTTACCTTTTTTTTTTAATCCCAGACCCCAAAATAAATATATAATTAAAAAAAGAAAGATTCGACTTTTTTTCAGTCTTTTTTTTTTCGACCTTATTGTTAGTCGAGATTTTTTTTTCGAGATTTTGACCGACCACCGATATGGAATACGTCGGAGGATCCAATCCCCTCAAAAGCAGATTTCATGGTAGCAGCATGACAGGCAAAGAGGCTGCCCTTTCTGATGGTGTGGAAATAAGAGTGCCTTGCCAGCCTGCAGAGGTCAAAGACGTTTTGTCAAGTTGCCTATCTTTTGCAGTTTTAGCAGCAAAAGTATTTAATTTCAGATGTTGTAGTAGCAGTGGCAGTGCTGTGGTATTCCTTATACTTGTCAGACATACAGCCAACGCAAACTGTGTGGCAAGGGAGTGTGTCCTCACAGTGTTATAATAAAAGAAAGTTGCTGAGCAGAGAGCAAACCTTCAAGCATCCTGACAAAACTGTGTAAATATGACAAAGCAGAAGTGGGAAGCAGAGTATTAGTACATTTGTTTTCAACTTTGTTCATTTTTCCTGGAAGAGAGGTGGTCAGGAAATCCCATTGGCTTTATTATTTTCTTTGTGTATCTGTAAAAGACGAATCTTTTCATCAAACTAAGAAGAGACTTTTGATAGTGGATTTTAGTTCTGTGAACATTTGTTTCTTTGGAACTTTTCTGGTTAAGACTTTTTTGTTCCTTTGGAAGAAATTGACTTTAGGGCAGTCCTGCGGGGCAGATCTGGCCAGGATCACTAGAAGTCCTCCAAGACACTGGGTGTTTGGTAACTTTTTATTTATATTGTTTCATGTTGTTTTGCATGTTTCCGTTTAGTTTGAGGGTTAGTTTTGTGAATGCTAGGAGGTTTTCCCATAGATATTAGACTAGGTAGGGAATCACCTGCTAGAGTCGGTTTAGTTAGGGTTTATTTTAGAATTGTGTGCACAATAAAATGTTCACCTCTGAGAAATCTAAACCTAGTGGCGAGTCTCACATTACTGACCCCTAACACCAGTGATTCTAGAAGTTTCATTAGGAAAAGTTAGAAGGTCCAAGCAAGGCTTTTTTAGCAAAGGAATCACTGGTGCATGCGTAAGAGAAGATGGAACAAAGCCAGTAAACAAGGAAAGATTGACAGCAGAGGCAACAGAGGAAGCACTCGTAGGCATGTTCTCTTTCAGAACAAAGAGCAGGATCGAATCCAGTGGGGAAGCAGATTTCAATATATTCGTATCAGCCAAGATTTCAGAAAAACCAAAGAAGGGGAAGGAAAGCCAAGAATGAGAATGAACAGCCATTGTAAAGAAGCAGCCGACTAGAGCTGTAAGCAAGGATTTTCTGATGAATAGTAGCGATTATCAACAAAATAGGAAGAGAGGGTATCACAAAGAATCCGAGAGGGAGAAACAGGACTGGAAGAAACAGCAGCAGAGGAACGCGACAGTACTAGACTAAATAGCCCCTTAGGTTGAATCAGGGCCAATTCAACATGACTTGTGTAATAGAGATGCTGAACTTCAAAGATAGCTTTATGGTAGGCAGAAGTTGCCTCCCATAATAGAGACCTGGCGAGTGAACAGTAGGCCACCCGCCATTTCCGTGCAGCCTGCCTACGGCAAAGCCGCAGGTCGGCCAGATGGGTTGTAAGCATGGCTCAGAAGGACAGGAGCATGACAGTGTGGCCAGACAATCGGCCGTGGCAGAAAAAGCCTGTGAAAGTACGGCTGTGGTTGATAGGATTCTAAATTTTGAGCAGAAATATCAGTAGTATCAGCATTTTGCCACTACACCGAGGCAGACAGAGTGGAGAAACAAACAAGGAATAATATAGTGATCAGTCCAAAGAACAGGCAGAGACGGAAACAAATCCACGCCTGTGACAGAAGTGAAAATGTGATTGAGTGTATAACTGAGACGATGGGTAGGCTCAGTGATAAGCTGAAGATGATCTAGGTCGCACATAGCAAAAATAAAGAGGTGCCTGATGGTCCGAGAGATCATAAGTCTCAGATTAAAGTCACGAACAATAATCGGAGTGGGGAAGGGATCGTTAAGGTCAGCATCCAATTCTAAAAAAGCAGTGTCAAACCAAGAATCGGTAGGACGACGATACATTATCAACAGATGTAGAATTTTAGAAGAAGAGATAGAGATACGAACCAACATCGCTTGCATCTTAATACCATGGATAAGCAGTAACATTGAACAAACTAATATGAGTCGGAAAATGATTGCAAGGCCCCCTCCGGCCCCCCTGGATGGACAGAATCTCTGTCCATACGGAGGATGCTATAATGAGGCGGCAGAGCCTGGGCCTGGAGTCATGTAGGCAGGTTCAGTTATACAAACCAAGTCTGGCCAAAACCGTTACAGAAATCTTAATATGAGGTGGCAGGTGCCACAAGCAAGTGTGCATTAAATAAAAAAAATGTCAACTGATCAAAAAGGCAGGAACTACTGTGGTTGGAGTTCCTATAACTGAAGTTCCAAACCCAGGATGGTACACCATGCCCGCAGGGGTAAGCTAAAGCAACAAGTTTGGAGTCAGACCATTGGTGAAGGAACAGGGGGACGCACCATCAAAGACACAGACAAGCACAGACGGGCTTACAAATTTGGCGCGCAAGGCACGCTCCCGCTGCACTTTCAGAAACAACTCTGTCTATGTAAACACATTGTATCGTCAAAAGCCAAATCAGAAGGCTGCTTCTAAACCGGCAGAAAGGAAAGACTATGTGTTGGGGGTGCAAGTCTGAAACTAAAAGCACCCACGGATGGCAACCGGACATGAGACCGTAGGAGGTCAGGCCTCCTCAAGCCGAGCTAGTCGGTTACAAGGAACTAAAGTTACAAAGTTAAAATAAATAAGGAAGCACAAAGGTAAATAAGGAATAAACATAAAGAATGCATGCAAGCATGAAAACAAAGGCGTACAATCACCCGCCTTGGACATGGGATTCACCTGTAGTCCTAAAAAGAGGAGATAAAATAAAACGAAATCCAAACCAACTTTACAGTAACAAAGGAAAGATAAACAAATGAAAAAGCAATAAAGAGTGAACACAGCCATGGGCAGCCATACCTGCAGACTTTTTCTGCCATACAGTGGAGCGCCCTCACTGTGGAAGCAGGAACCTCAGGAAGAACAATTGCTATTGCTGATCTTGCAGGGAAAATCTAAGAATCCTCTGCGGGTGCTGGTGAACCAGAGAATTGACACAGGTATTCTAAAGATCCGAAGATCACAGAGCATAACCCTGGCACCATCATCAGAACCTGCACCTTGACAGCAGTAAGCCTCAGAAAGGAGGATTGTGCAAGAAAGTAAAGACCAGGAAAAATATAAAACGGTACAACAAGGTCCTTTCCTCCATTTCCCTGCCCGATTCACATACTGGACACTTAGAAGTGTTTGAGTGACATGGATACCAGGAACCAGTTTCTATCAAGAAGGTGAGAGAAGAGAAGAGTACATTCTGTTGTTCAGCAGGCCCGAAGGAAACAAACCGAAAAACCATAGTTGGAGGTCCGAGTGTTAGACCAAGGTAAGCCCAGGAGTGCCAGAATTGACACGAGGGGGAGGGGGAAATGTACATGACAAGCGAGTGAGTGAGGGTCTTGGGCCCTCCAGGAGTAAAGCGTCAGATCAGGGTTCCAAAGAGACACCCGAAGCACCTTGGCGACATGAAATCCAGTAAGGGTTTAGAAGGCTGTCTGCAAAATGCTGCCTGCTGGGAAAAATGTCTTGAAAGCCAAAGGGACCTGAATCTTCATTAGCTTAAAGCAACGTAAGCAGTGAAAGGGTCTTAAAACCAAAAGTGCATTGAACTGTCCCGTATCTAAGCAGTGCCTGCTTGGAAATAGTCTTCAAAAGCCCAGAGTAAGCTCCCATTCGTCCAAGATGTCGCCTCTTGAGAAAGAGTCAAAGCTTAGAACTGGGAAAGGCTAAGCACAGAGTGAACTGGACAACAAGTCACAGGACTTTCGTGGAACCCTTTGTCACTGCTCCATGTTTACACCCTACCACCTCCTCAGATCTTTTCTGGGCCTCCTACAGATCCTTTGTGAGTCCCTGTCCCCTTCAGTCATGCCAGGCCCCTCGATTCCAACCTCTTCTCCTTACCTGGATCTGGGACATGAGATTGGCCACATGTTCGGAGGAACTGATGTCAGCCTGAAAGTTGGCATGCTCCTGCCCCGGCTGGTCACGCGATAGCAGCTTCACCGTTTCTTGGGCTGCCGAATCATTGAGGTCAACAACGGCCACGGCAGCACCTTCACGGGCGAATCTCTGGCAGATGGCACGCCCAATCCCACTTCCACCACCTGGCAAGATAAGAGGGGGTACGATCAGAACTAGGAGGTACAAGCCAGCCATAAAAAGTCAATCGCCACCTCAATTCTACACATACGCACAGATCATCTTTTCTTACTCGCCAATTAACACTTGCCAATGCGAGCGCACATTTTTAGCCCTGCTACAATGTAGATTAAAAACCAAAAATACATTTTAAAAAGTACTCCCCGCCCCACCCCCCGTCCCCAGTCGTAGTCCCTTACAGCTCTCAGCCCAATGACTATGGCCAGCTACTCAAAAGCAATTCATACGCCAACATCTTCCAGCAGTCCTCCACCACACCCGCCATTTTCCTCAGTTTGAAGCCATCTCTTGCTGCCCTCCTGCATAGATACATATCCGGCCCTGCAGTCACGGAGGGGGTGCCATAAACCACTATTGTTTTTAACCATCATGGCTTCTTAATTTAGCTCCCTCGTTAACTTTACTGTCCTTACAAGTAAGGAGCAGTGCTGGGATCTTCACCTCTTTATTTTGTTGTACAGCTCCTGGCAAGCTTGAGAGCGTGTCCGTGCTCCCCCTTGCCATGCAGAAGTCTCTTGCTTCATTGGCCAACTGACCTCTCACAAAGCTACCGATACCGGTTTAAGGATCGTGGATGCTCTGGGAATTTCCCTTTGTAGCCACTCTCTTGCAATAGATGCACTCCCTTTCCCATACTACAGACCCCCAAATGCCTGAACACATTGTGCAGATATTCTTTTCTGCACAATAAGCAACAGGTTAATAAAGCATCCCCTCCCTTATTGTTCTGTTAGATGTTAATGTTTGGGCTAACGATTCATCCAATTGCACAGCCAGGAACCTGTTAAGCAACCTGTACATCACAAATCTCTCATGTGGGTCAAGGATCCCCTCATAAAGGAGGACATTTACGGGACCCGATTGTCACACACGAGAAGGCGCCTTAAAGGGATGGTCTAGTAAAAAATTTTATTTAAAAAATAGATAGGCCACATAAAAAAAATATACTAGCATCCTCCGTTTTAAAACTTCCTATGTAAAATTTTGAGCTATTCAAGCTCAAAATTCGAAAAAGCAAGCACAGGGGCGCAGCCATTTTGTGAAATGGAGGCCCTCCTGTGCTGGCTTTTGCTTTTGCGGCACTAATGAAGGAAAAGCCAGCCAGCTGTAGTAAACAAAGTCTACCGCTGGGTGGCTTTCCCTTCATTATTGCCGGGACTCGGAGGACGCAGACCGGAGACCAGAGCAGGAAAGCTGCAGCTGAATCTCGGTAAGTGCTATTTATTTTTTTTTACAAAAAATAAGCACTAGCTGCAGTTTTTTTTTCTCAGTTTTCCAGGCTGGAGGAGCCCGGAAAACTTAGAAATAAAACCGCAGCTTTAAAAACGTATTTATGTTTGCGGTCGCTTTTGAAGCGACCGCAAACATAAATACAACGTTATTGTGTTGGAAAACGCTGCGGTTTTTCTTTCCAAGTTTCTCAGACTCCTCCGACTCAGAGGAGCCTGAGAAACTTGGAAAGAAAAGCCGCAGCGTTTTCCAACACAACCGGGTTGTGTTTCTGCCTGAATCTGCTCCCCTGGGAGCACCGGAGACCCAAAGTGATAGCCACAGCAGGCAGAAACACACGCGGTTGTGTTGGAAAACGCTGAGGTTTTAAAACCGCAGCGTTTTCCAACACAATAACGTTGTATTTATGTTTGCGGTCGCGACCGCAAACATAAATACATTTTTAAAGCTGCGGTTTTTATTTCCTCCAGCCCGGAACACTTAGAAAAAAAACCGCAGCTAGTGCCTATTTTTTGTAAAAAAAAAAATAAATAGCACTTACCGAGATTCAGCTGCAGCTTTCCTGCTCTGATCTCCGGTCCGCGTCCTCCGAGTCCCGGCACTAATGAAGGGAAAGCCACCCAGCGGTAGACTTTGTTTACTAAAGCTGGCTGGCTTTTCCTTCATTAGTGCCGCAAAAGCAAAAGCCAGCACAGGAGGGCCTCCATTTCACAAAATGGCTGCGCCCCTGTGCTTGCTTTTTCAAATTTTGAGCTTGAATAGCTCAAAATTTTACATAGGAAGTTTTAAAACGGAGGATGCTAGTATATTTTGTTTTATGTGGCCTATCTATTTTTTAAATAAAAATTTTTACTAGACCATCCCTTTAAGTAGATCAAGCAGCTGCGCTAGCGTGGAGTGCTTATTATGGTCTACTGTCAATGTCGAACGAAGAATCGGGCACGCATGCACTACCTTGAGCAAACAATTCTGGATAAAACGACTCTCTGAGCCATAGCAGATGCTGCCACGAAATCCTGGCCAGAATATAAGATGGACTCCTTTGTTGATTAAGAGCAACATGGCCTCCATTTTAGATAATGGTTGCTCAAAAAATGCATTTTTATTCTGCAATAAATTAAAAATGACTACAAATCACAATTTCGCGTAGCAAAGAACATCCACACGGAGCTTTTAAGAATGTAACACTTGTAAACGAGTTTTGCCATTCCCTACACTGTTTTTCCAAGAAAAGACCCATGCAAAACGCTTGCTAAATACTTCAACAAAAAAACTGTCCGTCCCTAGAATGGCACACAAGCGCCAACACCACCTCTCATCCAATGTTCGGTCCTGCGCAAAACTGGCCTTCCTTGGAAGGAGGAAACAACAACTCCAGACCTGGTACAATTTCTGAATCTTTCAGAGTGTGAGATTTCAAACCGGATCTCTTCTTATGGGTGCTTCGGATCACGCTTCGACCCACTTCTGGCTAAATACGAGGCACGCCTACTAGTCGCACTGTGAGCTGCCAAACAACACTGATGGGCACGGTTCCAAGTTCTCAGAAAATAGCAGTTGTTACCCTTGACAAGATGTTGAACACGTCACAAGACAAGTCCAATACGCTTTCAGTTTTTATTATACAAATGTTACAAAAACAGGCAGATGGGACTAGAAATCTAAGTGGGATTTCTGTGCAGTTTCCCTCAACTTTGAGGGGGCTCCCACCTCCCTAGCCCAGTTGCCCTACTCTAATAGTTCATAATGTAGGGCCACTTCACTAAAGCCAGGGCACCCCTACTGCCTACCCTAAAGGCAGCAGCGTCAACTCTCAGTTGCCCCCAGGGCCTTTCCATGGGACCTAGCCAGTTAGTAGTTTTCCTGCACCATTTTCCTCCAGGAGACCATCTCGCAAACTTGCTCTCATTCGCCCGTCTCTCTTATTCTCCACCTTCCTCTCCTTCTCTATCTCCACACTACATTTCCTAGTCTTTCCCGTTCTCTCTCCTTCGCCCCCCCCATCTCCACCAACCAACACCCACCTGATCCTATCCACTCCCCCAATCCTCACTACTCCCAAGACTATCATGCCTTTTCGCTCCTTGCTCTCCCCCACTTTCAACCAGCCTCCTACTCTCCCACCAAAATTACCTCCAACCACTCTGTCACTTGCACTCAATTGGTACCCTTTCCGCATCCCAAACACCTTACTTCCACTCTATAAATACTCCCAAATCTCCTCAAAGTGCGCATCCAGCTGCTGCACCCTCCTATTTGGTCTGTTGGTCTTCCTTCACCAGCTCTCCGACCTCACCCGTACATCACACTGTCAACCAACTCTCCTGTCATTTTATAGCCCCCTCCTTCCTGCGCTCTCATGGACCACAGGAACCGGCTGATTTCAGTAGCCAATCTGTGTCGAAGCTATCCCCTTGTGGGCCAGGACATGCCCTAGAATCTTAATAAGGGCCACTAGCCCTGTCATAATCACTTTTCAGCCCCCATCTTCGCCATGCTGCCACTGTGGTCAGTTGTTTAAGGTTTTGCTCCTGGATCAAGTAAGTCTTGGCCTACAAAGGTTTCACGGGAGGAGAGGCTAAGACCGCTCTTCTCTGACTACACCGATGCTTCCCCGCTGCTCAGCTGTCCTTGAACCGCCACTTGACAGGGTCAGACCCATGACCCCCTCATAAAACTTGCTGTTAAAACAACCTAGCCTCAACCCCACAGAACATGGTAACTTCTAAAAAACCTACCTTTGCATTTAAAAGAGTGGTTAGAAACAAACTCCATCCATTTACAGATGGCTATGAATAGCTGGTCCCACTTCAAGCACGATTTATATCAGGCAGAGAGAGGGGCAGAGTCGGCCTTCATGGATGAGCTTTCAGTCGACCAGATTGTTGCTGGAGTCCCGCTCCTTTTGGAGCGCTCAGCGATTTTCAGGTAGATCTCAGCTTACTTTCATTGCTCTCCACCTTTTCTTCTGATCTGCATGAAATGTGGAGCCCTCGAAGGCTCCGAATGATGACCAATTTTGTTCAAAGCAAACATGCAACGTTCTGCAGAGATGATCCTTCAGGCTGAAGTTTTTCCACTATGCAGACGACACCCACATCTTTGTGCAAGTCCCAGTTAAAAACAAGACAATCAAATAAGGCCGCCTTGGTATATGCCATTACAATTATTCATCAAAGGGTATACAGTTGTGCTAAGGAGTTTGATTGCTTTTTTTATTAACATTGCATGAGACATGAAAGTGCAATCATCGATATTTCACCCAAATCAATCATGCAACAAACAAAGCTAGCCTCAAAGCCTATTTAAATCATTGGCCCCATCAACGAATAAAGCCTGTCAGAATATAGTAACGGTCTACACGTGTTTCCATGGATACAGTGTGGTCAATCCAAAAGCCACTCAACCTTCTTCAGGACCTTGCTTTAATTCCGAAACATTGGACATGCAAACTCTTTCTGGTCTCAATTATTCTCACTGTGGGAAATCAATACAAAAATCAAAACTGTACTCTTCCTCAACACTGGGTAACATTCCACACCCCCCGAACATGATTACCTCTTTATTAGCAGGCAGAAGGATGTTGGTTTGGTGTACTTGCACACCAAGGATGTATATATACCCAGCTTCTTATTCTTTATCCAGACTGTTTCCACACGTTACAGCTGGTCAATGCAGATCAAACAAGGGCTGTCTTTACACAATAGCCAATTTGGGGAATGCCGTCTCCCCCACCTGCAAATAAACCACCCCGACCAGAAGGTGGTATTATCTCCAATTGCTAGCTAATGCCTTGGAGTCAAACTACAATTTCATCAGTCGGGATACCTAAACTCTACCTGGGAGAGTGTGAGGTGGGGGGGGGGTTCCACATTTCAGTTATTCATCCAAATTACTGCATCATCCAGCAGTCCGGTCTTAGGTCACTTGTAACCGGGTACTGTAAGGAATTCATGGTGGCACCAGCAAAGACAGACATGAGATCCCGAGTCAAGGGTGT
Organism: Ambystoma mexicanum; assembly: GCF_040938575.1. NCBI lineage: Eukaryota > Metazoa > Chordata > Amphibia > Caudata > Ambystomatidae > Ambystoma > Ambystoma mexicanum. The sequence goes on from NC_090938.1 coordinate 805,159,500, forward strand.
TTATTTAAACAATATGCATGTTGGAAAACCGCCTAATCTAAACCTAAATCTAAGATAGGAGCAAGCATCGACCATCAAATGAAGGATAATACCCATACTAATAAAAACCTATCACCAGACCCTTACAACTAATGGTTTCAGTAAAGAAAAAAGTATTCACAAATAATAAGTCAGGATGTGACTGCCAGGGGTCTCCTTTCCCCATGTTTTCAGCATGTGTTTTGACATGATTTGGATTATGGGTTTCCTCTGTTTTTTGAAGTCTGACAAACTCCATAGGCATCTACTTTTTGTATGGTGACACACAGCAAATTCAGTGTAGTGTCACAGAGAAATCCTTTAGATTTCTCATAAGGTTTGAACACCTTTTCTTGTGTGAACTACTGTTCCCAAGAATAGTAAAGTGAAATTGACTTTACTTACCTTTTCTCTCTGTAGGTCCAGCACACCACAATTTATGTGGCGTGCTGGGGGTTTACTTAGTAGCCCCTTATCCTACATTTTCATGTAAAAATAATTATGTGACCCTCTCTATTTTAAATGGCTGGTGGCAGTGGCTTAATTTTCCTAATACTGTGCTTTTCTACCGCAGGCTGAATTCTCAGCTACAGTACCTTGGGTAATCATTTCTGTCAAAATGGCCTGGTCTTCTTTTTTTGCCATTTTCTGCTTGTGAGGCCTTTCTTGGATTTTACTCTGTCTGTTGAGCCAGGTTTGAGCACTTTGTCCGTTTTGCCTTTGGCGGCCTTCAGCCCTGAAGCCCGCCTCTTGATCCAGTGTGTCTGGAAAGGCAGGATGTGAGGGAGGTTCCTTAAATTCCCCTGTCCTTTGTCTCTAGGAGAGCATGAATGCAACCAGTCCTGATTGGCTGGCTGGCTGTTGTTTCAGGACAGCCATCCCTGTTGTGTGATTGACAGCCTAGGCTGTCCATGAATGGGATAAACCTGCTTAAAATGTGAGGGTTTTGGGACTAGAGGCAGAGCCGACCAATGGGAGAAACACCCAATGAAGAAACTGTGAATGAAGCTTGCTGCATCCTCCTGGACCTTTGAATTGCCCGGTGAAGCCCTGCTGCTGTGCTGAAACTCCTTTCTCAATTCGACAGAGAAGCTCCAGAAGGGTCGACTTCTTCCCTTGAGTTAGTGGGACCAACTACCCCCGAGACAAACTCCACTGGACCATCTTCCCTGTCTGGCTGTACTTCTTCACTGCTGCAAGAACCGAGTGCCAGGGGTCGAGAAATCCATAGTCGAATGCAACGTCTGAAATCTGGCCAGAAGCTCCAGGAGTCTCCGAAGGACCCTCCAGAAGCAGGATGACCCGAGCTTGAATCCCCTCACCAGAGTGCAGGACCCAAGGAGTGAAGGAAGCCTAACCGTTATCCGAGATCCGCAACTGTGCTGTTTACCGAACATTGAAACCACAAAGCGCCCCTGAACCGAAAAGAGCCTGTAGCTGCAGACGACCTCCAACTTGCCGGCGCAGGAGCCCTCCAGACGTCCTCCCTCTTGTCCCCATGACTGAGGCTCAGGAACCCAGGGGCTGCATCGCTGCAACAAGACAAAATCCAGCTGGACCAGTATAAGCAGAGGTAATGTTTAGACTTGGGATACTTACCTCAGTGTCTTTTAGCTGTGTTCTTCTCAGTTGGGAATTACATTAGCTTACCTTTTAGAGTTGATTCAAACTGTGATTTTTACAGGCTTCACAACTTGCGACCCTACGAGTGATTTCTACAAACTCTCTATTGTGCAAGACTTTTACTATCTAAGAAGTGTGTCGGCTCCATAGAATTTGCTACAATTGACTTTGGTTGTCCTAGCTCCCTGCAGACTCTTCCAGTCCACTGACTTTAATATTTCTGTCCCTCATAGGTGGTAACTTATTGCTGGCAAAGGCTTGTCTAGATCGCATTGGAAGATTTAAGTGTCCTCACCTATTCCTCCGTTAACCTTTTCCTTTCTGCAACCTCAGAATCTGCAAAGTGTATTCAGTGTGGCACATAAATGCCATTACCGTCCTTGTGAACGAAGTCACCTCAGGGTGTAGGAAGTGTGTAATAAGCATATCTAAAGAGTATCCACTAAACTTGTGCTGATCCTGAAAAGTATTTAAAGTATATTTACAGTGTTACATAAATTGCCTTTTTAATGAATGCTTACTTAAAAATGTATATTAACTAAATAAATTATCATTTATAACTGAAACCTTGAGTGTAAGTATTACTTGGTTACCTGTATTTACGAATGTCATTGCTACAGCTCTACAGCTCACATTTACCCCTCTTGACTTACGCCTGGCTGCTCCATCACACTACCAACGTGTGTAGTACAGACCTATACTAAAAGGTGAGTTACCCAACATCAAGCAGATAAGTGTTGTGTATTCACACACAGTGTTACTACACCAATTCTTACCCAACAGTCAGCGTCTCGGCTCACGTTAAGCAGATGTTGATGAGTTTCTTGTGTGCATGTGCGCGTCGTTAACTTGGTGAGGTTGCATTAGCTTCCAGGATAAAACTGAACTTCAGTGGCGTTGCTTTTGTAATTTGCTGAACGCTAGTTGGTAGTTGCCAAACTTGAACTGTGCGTTGGTAATGCGTTGGTAATGGCACGTTGAATAAGAATATTCTGATCCCCAATTATCCCACTGACGGTTGTCTCTTTGTTACGGTATTTGTCGCAAGTCTAGGATTCCATGGTGAAACACAGGCAATCCTTACGTCGCGATCAGATGGGAGAAGGAGGTCCACAACGTCAGGATCGTTCGTGGTGAGAGCATGAAGGACAGCGAGGCTATTCTGATAATCCCAAATTACGTGGGATGTAAGGCGCACTGCGTTGGATTGCCGCACAGCGACAGTGATAAAGTTGATAACAAAAATGTGCTGGTGCGTGGGTACTGGTATATGCATTTTAAATAGGTTCTAAAAAGTTTCAATTTCTAATGAAATATAAGTACATGTTTCAACATTGGTAGAAAGTATAAACAGTATCTCTGAATTTAGGTGTTCAAAATAGCCTTATTCTAAAGGTGAAGTTGCAATATAAAAGTCTCCATTATAACCCAAAAATAGGTAGACTTTCTCTAGGGGGGTTTGGCACTAAAGTTTTTGAAAGCAGTTACAGGTATGTATAATTAAATAGGAAAATTTAGTAACTGGAAGTTTGGGTACTCGATGGGGAAGCAATTTCAAGTTCATCAGCAGAATACCCAAGACAGAAGAAAGGTTCAAGATTCAATTTACTACAGAAGGCTTCACTGTCAAGAAAGAAGAGTCCTGGTTAGCAGATTTTGGGAACACTTTTTAACAAGAACAAACTTCCTTTATTCCGAATATGGATGCAAGACTTATCCTTGGCCTCAAGCCCTAGGACCGTATCTCTGCAGGCCCACAATCTCTCCACTGGCTCCGGGTTGTAGCAAGGATCAAATTCAAGAGCCTCTTCACTATCCACACTGCTGTCTGGGGCCTGGGACTACGCTACCTGCAACTCTCTTACTAAATACTAAAAATATGTTCTTGCCCGACACCGGTAAGCAAAGTGGCCATAGTCTGAGTGGAGTTTTCACTAGGGTCTACCCTCCATTCTTTTCAAAGATCAATGTGATAGAAAACCCAATTATGTCTCTTGTCGGGCTGGAAAACCAGATAATTACAGGGACCTTTTTCCCCAATATCTTGTATGGCCCAAACCACTTGAGAGCATCCAATTGTCTGTAGTGGGTAACAATACTAGAACCATTTGGCCAACCAAAAAGGAACTTGAAACTGCTTTTCTGTCATAGTTGGCTTTTTGGTTTTCCTGGGCCTGTCCTGAATTTCACCAACAGTGGCCATGTGTGTTTAAGGTTTTATGCCATCAGGGAGATGAGTAATGCGGCTTCCTCCCTTTCTTACCAGGTTTTTCTGAGCATATCGAGAGCATCCTGTGGATCTCTCCCTTAAAGGAGTTCGAAAGGAGAGAATCCCAAAGAGGCCTGAGGTGACTTCTCACTGCAAAAATTACCCAGGGGATCATAGTGTCCCAATTCTTGCCATCTACTTTTTGAATTCTCTTAAGAGAATGATTAAAGTGTTCGACAAGAACGTCAATCTGAGGATGATAGACCAAAGTCCTTACAGTTTTTATTTGTGGGATCTCTTTTTCCTCAGACATAATACTGGACAGGTGGTACCTTGATCTGTCAAGACCTCTTTAGGGAATCCTACTCAGGAAAGGAAGGGAAGAGAATTCAGTGTTTTAATATTTGCTGGCTAGTTATTTTTCAGTGGAAAGGCCAGGGGATACCTAGAAGCATAATCAACAATGACAAGGATACATTTGTTCCCCAACTTCGATGGCTCCAGCCGTCCAACGCCATCTATTGTGATACGCGAGAATGGAACTTCAATCATAGGGAGAGGTTGTAATGGTACCAGTGGAATAGGAGCAGTTGTGGTGTTTCAGCAAAGGGGACAAGTCAATACAAAATGTTTGACATTGGCATATACGCCAGGCCAACAAAACTTTGGAATTACCCGGTATTGGGTTTTACCCACTCCCCAATGTCAAATGGGAGTGAGCGGGTCCAGAACCACCCTCTTGTGGCTCCTGGGAACTACTAGTTGTGATCTTGGGTTCCCTTCTGATGTCACATTGCCCCTGTACAATAGGCCCTTTTTTTATATAAAGGAAAAAAAAGGACCAACCTGGCCTCGTCCTTCCTCCTCTGAAATTACCTCAGAGAAAGCTTCTGTCAATATGGGGTAATTTCACTGTGCAAAAGCTAGATCAGGAAGAAGGCCTGCGTCCTCCATTTCTTGAGATGGTTTGTCTTTGGTTGGTTTATCCGCCTCCCCAAAGCCATGTGAGCCCTGATCGATCTTGTCCTGTTCTTGGACTTCCTGCGGGACAGACTATAAGGCCTTTTCTAAAATTCCTTGTGCAATTTTCTCTCCTTCCTTAACTAAATATGGGTTGTTCCCATGGTTGTGTAACAGGACTTTCACGTCACCCCTATAGTCGGGGTCAATGATTCCAGCCATTACATCTAGGCCCTGTCTCCAGGCCAAACCTGATTACAAAGCCAATCTTATAAAGGTTCCTCTGGGATTTGTAAGGGTGCAGAGGTACGAGTCTGATACAGTGGTGGCATGCTTGTTGGCAAAGACCCATTTATATATATATATATAAGAGAGAAGAAAAACCTATCTTCTCCCATTTCTAAAAGGGGTTGACTTAGCTCAACAAAAAGACTAAGGACTCTGTATGTCCAATAAAGTAAAACGTCCACCGTCCTGTTCCTAAACCTATTTCCGTCCCTTTCACTCTAGATTAACTAAGGGGAAACGGTGCGTCTTCTTGATCCAGGAGGAAGCTTCTCTTGTTCTGGATGCCAACTCAATATTCAGTTCTTGATGAGAAAACAAATGAGTTGCTCTTTAACTCAAAGGCCTGACAGGGCTGGATGCCCCTCCAAACGTATACAAAAACAACAGGATGAATAGGGAATTGCCTTCGATCCTCACACAGCCTGTCTTATTTCACAAAAACACAGTCCCAAGTATCGGGTGGGAGGGGCAGAGGGAAGTCTCTTCCACTGTTTTCTCCGGTTCACAAATTTAACATCAAGTCTGGTTCATCAACCTGACAGACTTGACTGTAGAGCTTAGTGTTCCAGAAAATGTCTCTTCTTTTGGCAATCGATCCGTGACCCCTTATCTCCATTTCATGCACCCCTCCCTCTCCCCATCTTGTGTGGGTGCCAGACCCATCTGTGCTGTGCCGGGGCCTCCCTGACTTGCTGTGTGCCCCAGGGCATTGGTTGCGTGCTTCTTTAGATGGATATGGGGCCTTGACCCCTGTGTGCTGCTCTTGCTGGGCTTCCCCAACTTTGTGTGGGTCTCAGACCGTAGTGTGCTGCTCTTGCAGGGCTTCCCAGACTCTATATGGGTCCCATACCCCTCTTAGGTTTATCACATGTCGCACCCAGGGCTGGTTCACAAACCTGCCAGGCACTGTTTCACATCTCTTTCTTGCTTCTTCCCAAGTACTGGTACGAGTGAGATGGTGTTCTTCAGCCTTCCCCAACCGCCTTCTTCGTTCTCCTTTATCTCTAACATCCGCTATGGTAACCCAAGTACCTTTTGTGGTGTTACCGGCTTGATCAGGTTGCTTCTTCCTGCTGCGGGCTTCCGCAGGCCTTCCAGCAGTCTCTGCGTATCCTCGCAGCGTTCCCAGGTCTGGTCACTCTCGGCGTGTGCTTCTCGGTCTGACCGCTTAGTCAGACTCCTGGTCGCTCCCCGGCCTCCGACTCTCCTGTCTGGACAATGGGGAACACAGCACATGTTCAGCGATGCTACGTCAGCCTTTCCTATTCTCCGCGGCAAGCCTCCACCAGAATCTTGGTTCCAGTCCTCCTTCCCTTTGGTGTTGGTTCTAGTTGACTGTACCATGTATGTTGGTTCTGCAGTAGACGTTTGCCTCCTTGCCTGTTCTTCTTTGTATCAGTGATTTTATGAACTCCATCTGGGTAGCCCTTACTCTTCCTTGTCCCAGTATGGTCTGTGTGGATGGGGTTTTCTACCCTACATAAATACACAGGCCTGTGGGAATCAAAGAGGACTGAGTGGGGAGGGGACTGAAATGGAGGCGGTACATGCCACATTCTCCCAAGATAGTCGTCATTGGTCCCATAGAGGGTTTCTCTCCCCATGGGATCCACCCGCTAAGTACCACCCTTGTTAGGACTGTCGGGTGGCAGGCTCACTTTGCTGGTCTCATGGGAATGGGCTCCCGCTATGGGAACAGTGACAATACCCTGGGACTCATCACAGAGGAGCCAAAATTAGACCTGTGGGAATCAACACCACCAGCAGGAGCTAGGCGGTTATCTCAGCAGTACTTTGGAGATCAAACACTATAGACTCGGCAGTGGCCACTGTGGGTGCATATGCTTTGGGACTTGGCTTGCTAAATTGTAGCACTCCCCAACGTGTGTCAGTTGGACTACATCCCACACCATATGTGGCTGGTCAGAAGATGAAGGCAGACTAGATTTTTCCATTCTTAACATGGGTTAATCCAAATTATAAGAGGAATGCCTCACTCTCCCTAAACTATGGGGTTCCCTACTTAACACAACAAACTAGGGTGCTCGTCGTCAGTTGTGAAGTCCAAATAATAGTCTGTCCTCCGTCTAAAACTAAACTGCTCTGACCCTACCACTGATCCAAAACTAAAGTCCAGGACAACTACTCCCTTCTCCTGAGGCTGCTTCTCAGCAAGTCTCTCAATATAGAATTGTGAGATAGTTCTTGGCTATCCCTTGTAACATTTCATTCAATTCACTTTGGGTACTTCGGGCTCTGAAACACTTGTGTATGAGCGCGATAGAAATAAAATATCAATTCAATACACACCCAACTCCCTGGATTCCTCTTCTCTTGGGTTTTTGTACAGACATTCCCTTGTCTTTAGGTTCTTTCACTCTGTCCTCTATCTCTCCCTCTCTCTCTCTCTCTCTCTCTCCCTCCCCCCAAGCCATTTAGCTTGAGGACTATAGACAACCTTCTTGGTCACTTGGCTTTTCACTGGGACGAGGATGATGGATCCAGTACTGATTCTTAATTCTTGTTATTTGGATCTTACAAAGACGAGTACTGGTATTGCCTTTGGTATACTCGCTATGCTCCCTGGGACTCCATCTATTCTTGTTGCCTACTTGGTCTTGCATCATCAGGGCGGTAGTTTGTCTCAGACTTTTCTCCCCCGGTCAGGACGACAACTTCTGTTGTCTCTTCTTCACGGACACTCTCTGTGATATCGCTTTGTGGCCAGATTCACTGCTTAGGCAGTGTTTCCCAAGATTCTCTCTTCGTTCGTCCCATCCGGACTGCTCCTGTCCGTGACCTGGCCTGGTTCGGTTGGCTCTCCAGAGCCGGTCTGTTTTGTGGTGCACCTTAGGCACCGGTTAGCATAAGCTTCCTTTCCTCGTCGAAAGCTGTATCGCCTTCTCTCGCTCTCATGTTGCTGTCAGTGCAGCTTTGAACTTCCCGGGCATCTCAGGTTCTCCGCCTCCAATACTTATGACGCTCCACTGGGGCTTACCCTGTGCAACGCGATAGTCCTTCTGTGCTAGACAAGTGCTCATTGTTCCATTGATTTTCTTCATCCCAGTACCAAACAGGTACTTTGTCACTTGGAACAGAGTAGCACATGTGAAATGATTCTTCATGTTTTCTCCCAACAGGGGTTATCCAGTTGGGTTGTTGAGATAGTTGGGAAGGAAGATCCTCATTGAAACAGGAGTCCTTGTCCCCATGGGGGAAGTCTCTCCCAGTGAGATCCCACTGACCTCTAACTCAAGTGAGGTTACTGTGTAACAGGAACACCCCCCAAGCCTCACAAGGAAAGGCCAGCCCCTAGGGAAATGTGACAGAATCCTGGGATTCGTCTCAGATGGTAGAAGCGAAAGGAGCAGCAAGGCAAATAGGAGGCCAAGTGGAGAGGGAGTGGTGGGTTAACAAAGAGACACAGAGAAAAAGAAAGGAAGGAGGAGAGACAGGTGGAGTGGTGAGGAGATAATGGACCAAGAGAAATAAGGGAAGAAGAGAGAATGTAGGAACAGCAAGCAAAAGAAGGAGGGCAGCGGCAGAGCACCAAGTAAGTCAAAGTGAGAAAGGGGGCAAGGAGGAATGTCTGGTGGATAGATGGGCAAATGGAGTAGAAAAGAATCAAGTCATTTCATCTATTTTATTGGTTTATTTTATTGGTAGCGCCCAGACCCGGAGGTATCATGGTGCTAAAAGTACATTGTTAGGATTAGATGGAAACAGTATGGTATTAAATGGAATCATAGATTGTGAATTATAAACAGTATGGTAGTTACATTGCAACATAGATCATGAGTCAAGGTCAGAGTAGATAGGGCAGTCTGAACTTAATTACAGATATTTGTTGAACAGTGTGGTTTTTACTTTCTAACGGAAGAGAGCGTAGGCAGGTTTGTCTTGGATCTGCTGAGGGAGGGCGTTCCAGCGTGTGGGAGCGATGGTAGTGAAGCAGGAGCCCCCTGCTGTCTTTCTGGCAAATCTGGGTAAATACATTCAAGGCAGATGTGGCGGAAGAGCGGAGATTGCGCAGGTTGCGTTTCTTGGTGATACGCTTAGTGTGATGGGGGGGCAGTGTTGTGTAAACAGCGATGGGTGGTTAGGAGTTTGAAATCGATGCAGGCTTTGATGGGCAGCCAGTGTGCCTCCCATCTGATGTGGGAGATACGATCGGAGCGCTTCAAACCCCAGAATGCTCTGAGGGTTTTGGAGCAGTTGAGAGTTAGTTGAGGTTTTTGGTGGAGGTCCCGGCTAGGATGGCATTGCAATGGTCTAGTTTGCTGCCTGTGATGGCTCTGGCTAGGGTGAGAGTTGTTGGAGGTGAGGAATTTCCTAGAAAGGTTGAGAAGTTTGGTAGAATAAGCTGCAGAGGAGGCGATAGCTTTGACGTGTTTTTTGCATGTTTAGTTCAGTGTCCAAGTGAACTCCTAACGTTTTTACATGGGCGGAGACGGGGATGGCATTATCATCCCTGCAAAAGGAGGAGAAGGCGGGGCTGAGGAGCTTAAGGCGGTATGGGGAGCCTATGATAAGGAGCTCTGTTTTTTCATCATTCAGGCAGAGATGATGGGTGGCCATCCAGGGCTGTATGATGCTGAAGACGTGATTGATGTTGGTAGAGTCTAGGTAGTGGTTGCCAGTGATTTTGAGGAGGACCTGCGTGTCATCAACAAAGTTGGTATATGGAATGTGGAGGCGGTCTAGGTGGTCAAAGAGGGGTTTGGTATACATGTTAAAGAGGGTGGGGAAGAGGCAGGAGCCCTGTGGGACACCGTAAGAAACTGGTATGGGGTCAGCTGACTCTGGGCCCGCACAGACCCGGTGGTTTGGCCGGATGGAAAGGATTGGATTCATAAGGTGGCTTCTGGGGCAAGGTGGAAAGTAGTGGTGAGGTGTTTGCAGAGGATTTCATGATCAACTAGGTTGAAGGCTGCAGAGAGGTCTAACAGTAGGAGGATAGCAAGCTCGCCATTATCCCTAATGTGGTCGATCTGGATCTTTATGTCAAGGAAGGCAGCTCCAGTGCTGTGTCTGGATCTGAAGCCCGATTGGCGGGTACCTAGTAGATTATGGCTTTCAAGGTGAAGTTGCAGTTGCGAGTTGGCACTGGGGTCCAGGACTTTGAGGAGGTAAGGAACTGTGGTGATGGGGCGATAATTGGTAGGGATAGTGAGGTCCAGAGTCGGTTTCTTAAGGAGAGGCGTGACCCATGCTTCTTTGATGGCAGTGGGAATTGAGTTGGACTTAAATGATGAAACTAGCCATGGTAGGGCCATGAGTTGTTCGCACATTTTGACAATGTGGGCTGGGCAGGTGCTGCATACACAATTAGAAGCTTTCAGGTGCTGGATGGTAGTGAGGACTTCTGGAGCGGGGACGGCAGAGAATTGAAATTGAGGGGGAGGGGTTGCAATAGTGGAGGTGCTGGCCGGGAGGGAGGGTAGCAGCAGTGGTATAAGGGATTTTATGTGAATAGCTTTGTCCCTTAGTGTCCGTGTTTTGGTGCCTATTGAGGTTTGGATGAGTGTGCACCATGCTTTATTTTTAGGGAAGTTGTAAGATGGGGGTGCTGGGGATTCGAGCTCTCTAAGAATTCTGAAGAGTTCTTTGGTGTTGGAGCTAGCATCAGAGATTCTGGTGTTAAAGATGTTGGCTTTAGTATCAATGATAGCTATTTTGTAGGTGTCGGCTGAGCACTGGAAGGCTGCTTTGTTGGCGAGAGTAGGGTTTTTTCTCCAGAGATGTTCAAGGGCGGGTTTCTTTTTCTGGAAGGAGGCTAGGTCATCGGTGTACCCATTTTGTGTTTTATTAGTATTTTTTTCGGGAGGTGGTTTTGAAGGGAACGTGTTCATCAAGTGTAGTGAGCAATGCAGGGTTGTAGGAAGTTAGAATGACTTCAGGCGCAGAATTGTTAGGGGCCGATTTGAGGGAGGCTAGGATGGAGGGAGTCAGCAGCTCGACTGTGAGCTTGCTGGTGTGTCTGGAGGTGATGCAAAGGGGTTCGCTGATAGTAGGGGTGTTTTTGGTGGTGGTGGTAAAAGGTGAAAGGGGTCAGAGAGTGATCTGAACAAGGAAGGGGGAGAGGGAAGGCTACTTGGAGGGGAGTATTGTACGAGAGTATCCAGTCAAGTGTCCTCCCTTTTTCATGGGTTGGAGAGAGGACTAGTCGGTGAAGTTCATCTCTTCAAGGATGGCTGTGTGGGTGGATGCCTTAGGGTCAGAAGGGTCATTGTAGCCTGTATTGAAGTCTCCTAGGAGAATACATTTGGTGTAGGCATGATGAGTGGGGTGATGAGGCGGGGGATGTCGGATTCTGGATTACCAATGTGGGAGGGTTGGCGATAGAGGAGAAGTAGGTTGATGGTGGTTTGGGGAGGATTCAAATTTGGCCAAAAGGATTTCGTAGCCTGGTAGTTGCTGCAGAGGTGAGGCTCTGATGGAGAGGGTGGATTTGTGTATGAAGGCAACACCACCTCCTAGGCCGTCTTGATGGACGACTCGTAGGATGGAGTATCCAGTAGGTACTGCGAGAGAGAGGAGGGGCCGGCAGCATCATATAGCCAGGTTTCAGATACGGATAATAGGTCTAAATTCTTTTCTATTAGGAGGTCCTGGATGTCGGGGGCATGAGCGCAGATGGAGCGAGCATTAATGAGTGCGCAGGCGAGGGTATTGCAAAGGGAGGGGGATCGTGGTGGGGAGGGTAATAGGAATGCTAGGATTAGTGTAAGGGGGTGGGGGGTTTGGGAGTAGTAGGCCAGTTGGGTATAACTTTTTGGAGGGAGGGGTTGTGGGTTCTGGAGCGGAGTCAGTGTAGTCATGCAGAGCCTATACATGATATTAGAGATTCTTGTGGTGTCTTGAGAGTTTGCTCTCAGAATGGGAGGAGCTAGGCGGGTAGGAGGTGGTGTCTGACTTGAGGCAATCAGTCTTGCATTTCTGTCCTAGAGACTATTGGGGAATGTTTGTGGTGGGGTATGTCCTGTCTGAGAATGAGGACTAGCAATTAGGAGTGCTGAAATGCTGGTAGGGGGGATATCATGTGAAGCACGCTATGTGGTATGTGCTGCTATAGGGGAGTAAGCAGATGAGAGGTGCGAGTGATGAGGATTTAAGTGTCTAGGAGCCTTGTCCCATAGAATATAGTGCGAGTGAGTGGGGGTACGTTTGTGGAGTGTGGGGGAGGGGAGGTTGAGGGCAGGCTCAATGATGACTGGGATGCCATTAAAGGTTTATCCGCAGGAGCCTTAAGGGAAAGTTTTATAGGATGGGTAACGCTGGATAAGACGTGTATATGTGGCCACGGTGTCTTGTGCACATGCATGTGCCTGAAGGCACTTGAGAATTGTGGTTTCTAGTAGGGGGAAACTGTTGTGCTGCTACAGGCTGTATTTCACGCCTATATGGGAAGAGGAGGTCGAAGCTGTTCGCGGGCATGGTCAGTCCGCAAGGGTGGATGGGGTGGTTGTGTGCTCACGGCAACGGCGGTGAGGAATAGCAGTAGTGTTGGGACTGGGCTCGGCAGGAAGAGGAACTTTGCGTGAGTCGGTGGCGCGAGCGAGCACAGCCAAGTAGAGTGCCGGTGAGGGAGGAGTGCTGATGGAGCAATGTGGTCTGAGATGGCCAAGGACTTGCTTAGAGTAGGGTGTTGAAAGACGGTGGGGTAGCATTGGTGAAAGGTCAGTACAGCACATTGTTTGTGCTTTGCACTGGGCTTAATGATAGGAGAAGAAGTGAGAGGCCACAAGCAGAAGAGGCAGCCGAACCAGTCACAGAAGGACAGTGTCTACTGAAAGTGCTGAGATGGATAAGCTCAAGTTGAGCAGAGAAGAGGAGAGGACAGAAGGGAAGCGACTGGTGGAAGAACAGATGAGTAAACCAAAAGCTAGCGGGAGGATGGAAAGTCAGAAAAAGAGGACTAAAACCATGCAGAGAGACAAGCTTGAATACAGAAGGAGGCAAAACAGATCTACATGTCCAGTTGCTCCTTCCCGGATGCCCACTTGGCCAGACTGTAAACGAATTAATGGAGTCGGAGTGCTACTAGTATCTCTGCTGCACAGTATAGTTTCGCAAACTGTGCTAGCAGCCGCAGTGTGTCCCCCATCATTATGTGACTTGCATGTTATGTTATTTTGCATTTTATGTGCAATGCAAACAGGAGCATTCCATCCAAGCAAGTGGAGAAGGAAGGAAATGAAGACATTTTCCAGAGAGTATGCAGGTGCGGTTTAGTATGTTAAAGCAAGTGCTTTGCATAGACAAAAGCTAGGGGGGGTGCTTTAGAGGTGATGCATGAGCCCAGGACAAGAGGGAGGGGACACCATTATCGCTCTTGTAAAGGATATGTGCCAAAAAAAAGGAGGGGGCTCTGTGTTTACGTGTGTGTGTGTGTGTGTGTGCGCACAACACATCTATAACACATCTATATGCATGTTTGGAGGGGGCACTGAAAGCACTGATGTGTTTTATATATGGCCAAGCTGGCTTGTACTGTTAGGTTATTGGAACTTGTACCGCGCACCACTGCCATTTTTCAAGGTCTCCAGGCACTCTGGTGGATCTGAAAAGGAAAAGGGTTGGGAAGGTTAGTGGAGACAAGAGGGACAAGCACAAGAGAGCTTTGATGTGCTATGGCTAGCTTCAGTTCCGAAGAAAACGGCCACTGTGTGCGAGTATGATTTTGGTGGATTGGAGTTTGTATGATGTATGCGGGTGTTTTAGGTGGGTTTTGGGTGTTGGAGAGTGTTTGTAGCCTCTGTGTCTTGTGTCAGAGGTTTGTGTCAAGTTCGTTGGGTAATGGGTGATGGATATGCTGTGCATTAGGAAGTTAAGATTTATTAGTAAGCAATGCAACACATTGGTTCCCCTCAAAATCCTCCAAATGCAACACATTGGCTATCTTCGTGGCTCATCTAAGTGTGGTGTGTTTGCTATTCTGCTGGATCTATGGTGTGCTGCGCCTAGGCTAGCTTCACCATCTTCTAAGTGCAGTGCATGGCTACCCTGGACATTTTCCTGGACAGAGTGTACAGCAATGGCTAAATTACAAGCCTCGTCAGGATGAGTTGAGGACTATCATTCGCAGTTTATCTAGACAGTACACAGGCTGAGCTTCACATTCCTTTTAGATGCAATGCATAGGCCAACCTGCACAATTCATCCAAGTGCAACACACAGGGCGACCCTCACAGTCCTTCAGATGCAGTACATAGGCTATCATTCGCAGTTCTTCCAAGTGCAATGCATAGGCTAACCTCTGCGTTTCCTCTAGATGCAATACATATGCCAATCTCCACATTTCATCTAAATGCGACGCATATTCCAACCAGTTATAAGTGATTAAATTGTTCCTCAAATACCAAAAACACGAAATAGTGGTGCAATAATAGAGGTCAAATGATCAAAGCATCCCTATGCAAACACTGGAGCAGGTAATTACAATGGTGACTAAATAAATACTGCTGCCATCAGCACGGAAGGACCTGAATCATGTATTCATGTATACCAATACTAATGTCTTCACGAGACAGAACACGGCCATTTGCAAGAGGCATCCAAAACAGAAATTTTAAAGGAAATGGCAGAATTAAAAGCTCTGTCAGAGGGGGAATCGTCAAAAGGAACTGTATTTAAACTAATATGCCAAAAAATGCCTTTTCACATTGCAGAGTATTGCGTTTAACTTAAAATATTTAAAATTGCCTGTTAATGGTCCTTAAAAAATTCAGCAACCACAGCTGTTAAGAAAAGATTAATACAATTTTAAACTTACCAAACTTCACGCTGTAAATATTCATTCAGGTGTTGCACCGCTTAGAAGTTACGTTTTTTTCTGATTTTCAAGCGCAAATCCACCAATCCAAGAACCATATCCTGTAAAATCGATCCAAAATCCAGAATAAATGGGCATCCAAGTATCCAAAAGTAATGCATCGATCCAAAGTATCCAGTTAAAGCATTCCAAAATCCAAAGAATCCAATAAAAAAATTCCCAAAATGTAAAAAATCCAACATGTAATCTAGCGATCCAAAAACAGTGTCCAGAAAAAAAAGCATTCTAAAATCCAAAGTATCCAAAAATGTGAAAAAAAATCCACATTTCAAAAAAAAGGGCTTCTTTGCAACTCCAATTAGTCAATCATGGGGGGATGTGGGTGGGAATAGGGTTGAGAGGGGAGGGGGAGAAACGGAGCAACAGCGAGGAGGAGAGGGCCAAGGGAGAACAGCACATGCAGTGCTGGAAGTAATGAAACCAAACCCTTCTTATTAGAGTCGTAGCGGCTTATAGGTGATGGTGGAAGTACCAGTGATCTGGCATGGCGGCTGAGGTAACGGGCACAACCAGCATGAAAGTATCTTTTTACAGTGGCAAAACTGGCATTGCTTGGGCACTGTCAGTATGGAAGTGTATTCGTGCAGTAGCAATGCTGACATTTACTGTGGGTATGCATCAAGAAGGTGTTTTACTGTGTAAATATGGGCATAGCCAGCATGACTGGGTGATTTACAGGGCCAGCCGACATATATTGTGGATAGAAGCAGGATTAACACATGCTTTACAGAGGCAGTGCAGGCATATCGTTAAAGTGTCGTAGTGGAAGTGCTGCCATATATTATGGGCAGAGGAAGCACCAGAATGAGTCATAAAATGCTCCTTTGCGAAGTTCATGACCTGGCATCTACTTTTTCCATGCATTACTTAACTGAACCGATTGTAAATTGTATGTGGTTTTTACTTAATATTTCTTATACATGCACAATTTCAACACTTAATTTTGTAGACATTTTTGGTGAGCCTGAGAAAAGGCCCTCGTGATTGGTTCCAGTGCCCTTGATATGCTTGGTCACTCACTAATCTGGGAAACATATTAATGCTCACCCACTGGAGGGAGGAAAAAAAAAACAAAATCACAATCCTCCAATGACTGAGAACGGAGATTCCCCCTTCATTAGCCACTCGTCACCACCCGGCACGATGTTGTGTGTTGCAGGACCGCAGGAGACGCTGGCCGTTTGATATGTAGCACGTTGCGACACGTTCCACGCATCGGATCCTTTAAGAAACGAGGATCGGACCATCTGCGGCAAAGCCCACGCAGGCCAAGGGCACAGTGTTGTGCGACACAGGTGTTTGGCGACAAAGGGGTGCAGCCCGAATGCAAGTACACAGCGCAGCCGTCAACCATCAGTGATCATATGGTAAGAAAGGTGCAAGCAGGGGGAGCAGCCATTACTGATCTCTACTAAACTGCTCTGCTTTCGCGCGTACTTCCACTTGGCTCAACGTACACTGTCTCCAGGCACTCCTCTCACGGATGCCTCACTTTGTGTTCCCTGCTATTTGTTTGGTGTTTCATCCCCTTCTAGGTGTGTTGTTCCGGTGCGGTTAGCTTCACTCTGCTTCTGCTGAGCGCTCCAGGTCATTTTCCATCTCTAGGTTCCCCCCTCTGTGTTTACTGTTGGTAATTGTTGGTTGTACTACTTTACCCGTCTGCTACCTCTGCCCTTTCCCCTGTGTGTTCGTTCCCACTGTGGAGTCTGCATGCTTGTGCTTCTCTGTGCAATGCCCCTCAACCCCTGCGATGTCTCCCGCTGGTGCATTCTGTGTGGCATAGTTCTATGCTGTGTTTCCTCTCCTCTCTCGTCTCCCTCTCGCTTTTCCCTTTCCTTTCTACCTACAGATTGGTGCTCTATAGTGCTCTTGGTCTCACCCATCTTCTCTGCTTTCCTATCACCAATCCTATACGTCTCACGAAGTAAGTCTGGCAGGAAAAAGTTCAAGGAGGACATCCTGGCCTCCCATCATCGACACGCACGCCTGTGCCTCCTCCAGACAGACTTTCACTGACATCATCTTTGTTGTCCCCTCTCCCGACCTATGGTCACTGTTCTCTCTCCTTTCTTTTCATCTCCCATTAATGGTGGCACAAGATGGAAGCTCCTCCTGGCCTCTTTCCTGTCCTCCAAAACCATAATTAATGTCTATCTACATGGGACCATCTTGGTCCAGGGCACTCAGCCCAACCTCCTCCTCCTGGATAGGTGTCTCCCACATCTTATCAACTTCTTCCCATCTCCTGCTACTCCATCAACCACCTCTCTGGCACCTCAGTCACCTTCCTCCTCTACCTCTCCAGCTCCTCTTCCACTCCCTTCCACCTCCGCTGCCTTCTCTGTGGCGCTCACCTCAGGGCCCTTTGCCACCTAGCGGTACCTATACCATCTCTCTGGCTCCTCTGCCACCGTACCGCTCCAGTGCCTGTGCCCTTCACCTCCTCCTCTGCTGCCTCCTCTCTGGCGCCCTTCTCTGGACCTTCTGCCCCTCCTACCTCTGCCCACTCTTGGGCCCCTCTGCCTCTTCCACTCGGTATACCTCTCTCTTGTCCCCCACCGCGGAAGTCTTACAAAAGTGGCAACCTCGTCTACAGAGCTACTCTCAACGCTCGCTCTGCTGTCAAACATTCCTCTGACATCTACCACCTCCTCAAAGACTGATCTGGATGTTCTCTCTCTCAGTGACAGTTGCTTCACGGCCAGCTCTGTCACCAGTTTTGACACTCCTCTCCCCGAGGGCTACAAGATCCTCTCCGAACCCAGGACCAATCGGCCCACATTCTCTGCTTTAATTTACTGGGCAAGTGGAGCAGGGCAATGAAAACACCAAGTTAGAACACAGCATGGGCTTACATTCGGTATTACCCAAATTGACCTTTTGCGCAATTGACCCAATTATAGTGGTCCTAATTGACCTTCCGAACAATGACCTTTGTATTATCTGTTATTTTATATATGTATTGGGTTGGTTTCGGATTATAAATAATATAAGGGGATTGGGTGGGGGGGTCCTACCCCCACATATATGTCCTAATTGATCTTCTAAATTAGGGCAATCTTCCCGAGGTCAATTGTGAAAAGGTCAATTAGTATACAACCCTTCCATTCCCCTCTGACCATGATGGATGCAGCTGCCTTTGGAAAGTAATCAAGGTGCATGCGCTTTTTGCAATAAAGTTTGGCCATGATTCGGCCTGTATCTTGTGCCTCATCTCCACAGCAGGCCCAGTTTGCCATTGAATTCTTTCAGAACACCAGAAATGCTAATGGCCTGAAAACCATGTTGCGGTTTCAGCAACATTTAGTTCAATGAAATTCAATTCATCAGGGATGCATTGTGAAATGCAATACCACTTTATGCCTTGATAATCGGCTGTACTGGGACAGAATAAGTATGATATAAACTATATTCCCACTGGAAAGATACTCGTTGGGTATCAAATGGAAAGAAGCTGCTGTTCTACAATCGCATGTGCAGAACTTCAAAGGGAATCGTAAACAGAAATTGTATTTAAACAAATTCACTAAACTTGTAGGGTTGTACGGAATTCCGACTTTAAATAGTTCCGAAAAATTCAGCATTGCCCTAATAACGTATATATATAAATCCTGCCACAAACAGAATATTTAAATCTTATTGTTTCCCAAATGCTCACTGAGATAAAATAGGCAACTATAATATATAATTGTACCTTTAACAAACTAAAATACAACTCCGCCTGCCAACACGTTTGCATTGTTTGACATCAATGCTTTAACTTCAGAAGCTATGCTGGTGTACATAGTTGGGTTAAAACAAACAATTGGCAGTGTTCGTTTGCTTTAACAAAGTCTATTTAACTTTAGTTGGAAGACTACAACTTTACGACTGAAAGAACGCTTGCCAGCTATTCAGCATTTGTCAAGATTACTAAAATATTCTTGGGCACATTAATTATGATATGTATATAATCCACACATACATACCTTATAAAGGGCAGACATGACATGGCCTTGAACAGACATCGAAGAGGATGGGCCCAGCCAGGTAGGCCTGCATTTTTATTTTTAAATTCAGGCAACAAGGATTATTCCCTAGTTGAACTTCAATGGCATGGGGACCCTCGTCGCACCACTACACTCAGTTTCCTCTCAATGGGACTCAGGCAGACAAGCAAAGAGACTATAGCAACCAAGGTGTGATTGGCTAACTGCAGGTTGAAAGTTGTGTCATGATTGGTTGCTCTGCGAAGAGACAGGGCAGCACTCGTTCAGCTGGGGCAGAGCAGTGCCATATACAGCACGAGCTGGCTGCCTCGCCCCCTCCCGCCCCCTCCATCAATCATTATTTTCATCATCATGTTGCTGCACCGGCACCAGTTCGCCACACCAACAGCGGTGAATGTGCCCCACAGAGCACTCCGATTGGTTGCAATGCCATCTAAGGTGTGTGGGCTGCGAACAGAGAAGGGGAGTAGCAGTGCCAATCTGACTTTTTTTCTTAATGTGTGCATACAGGCATGGACGACTGTTATCGTCTTTTGCACCTTTCCAGGCCCGCCCAGTCAGCTCCACACAAAAAATAGTTTTTTTTATATTTACAAATGTGACATTTGCAAATCTAAAGAAAAAAGTCTCTTTTTTTAATAAGCACATGCATATTTTCTGCCTAGTGACCCACCTGGCCAGCACTACCACCCCAAGCTGGGATTCATGCATGCATCCTAAGTTCCTTCCCTCCCCCCTAAATTGTGCAGCATGTGGGGGGCCCAGAGTGGGGGCCAAGGGCAAGTGCCCCGTTTGCCGACCCATAAAAACATCTCTGAGCAGGACTAGCAGCTGCACAGGTACCCCATGACAGACAACACATCAAAGGAACTAGGATCAAGAGTCACAAGCTTCTCCAAAGAGGCAATTATTTTCCATTTATTTACGACATCTTAGTAAAGGGCCAGACCCTGGGTTATCATGGCGTTGTTACTGAGTGAGGGTTAATAGGTACAGCATTAGTTATATTTATCAAACAGTAACATTTTTACCAGCTTTTTGAAGGTGGCGTAGGAGTGTTTGTTTCTGATGGAGACCGGCAGGTAGTTCCGAGAGAACTGGTGCATTAACACAAAAACTGACACCTTCTGCTCTCTTGTTTTTGAAGTGTGCGGTGCGCAGTGAAATACTGGTGCTGAACCCTGAAGAGCACACTGGAAGATTCTGGGCAACGCTGTTGTTGAGGTAGAGGGGAGGCTCATTGTAGATGCATCGGTAGGAAATAGAGTATTAAAGCATTTGTTAGATACTGGGTTGGGACCATAGAGGTAGTACTAAAGGCCCTACTTCATACTTGCTAACCCTACTGATTTAGGCAGTAGGCTACTGCTTTTTAAGCAGTCCTACCGCCTACAGGTTTGGGTGACAGATCCCACTGCTTTTTTCCAGTGGCAGGTAATGTATGTGGCTCTAAGGCAGGCTGCTTGAGAACGGGCCTAGGACAAAGCATGCAACACATTAATTTGTTTGTGCGGTGGTCGGGTAAGTGATTACTTTGAGTGATCGGCTCAGTCCGTTGACCCGACAGCTACGTGACTCTGCCCTGCACTTTTACCGGAATATGCTTTCAGTGAACCACCAGTGAAGAAAAGCGGCAGAGCCCTGCACTCTTGCTGGGACAGACTTTTGGTGAACCACCAGTGAAGACAAGTGGCAGAGCATACCACCATAAAACAGCATCTACCTATCAGACGGAGGAGGATATCAGTCTGTTCAGTATTCAACTTGCACTGCAGGAATAAGTATGTACAGGGCCGGCCTTAAGGGCAGCAGCGCCCCGGGCGAAATGGCGCCCCCCCTCGCCCACTGCGCGCCCCTGGTTAAAGGGGGCGGGGCAGAAGAGTGTGGGGCCAGGACAGGCAACTTTTTAGGGCGCGTTAGTACCCCATTGTCATTGAATGAGCCTGCAGCTGCGGTGAGGTACTAACTGAAAGACTCCCCCCAAACTGGCGTGTTGGGGGGATAATGGCACCTTTTCTTATGAAAAGTGCCCACGGTGGAGGGGCGCATTTAAATAAGTATGTACAGGGACCATTGTCATTCAATGACAATGAGGCGCCTGCCACGCCTTTTCCCACAACTGCAGCTCGGGGGAGCCCTTGAAAGACTCCCATGTGCTGGCGTATCAGGGGCTAATGGCGCCCTGGGGGGTGTGGCGCCCCGGGCGGTTGCCCAGCGCACCCCCCCCCCGACCCCCTAGGCCGGCTCTGTATGTACTCCCAGACTGCTGCTACAGAGCAGTGGCAAACCTTGCCTACCAGCTCTGTGTGATTACCTTCTGTGAAGTTAGGTAATTGAATTTGGTGTTAACTTACCATTCAGAAGTAGGGTGGCCAACTATTCTGTATTTTGCGGGATTGTCCCGTAATTGGGGACTCTGTCCCGCAGTTTGCAGAGTGGATGTGCGGGACGCAGGTTGTCCCGACTTGCTTTGTTCCCTGGAGTTTGACTCTCGGGAGACAGCAAGTCGGGACAACCTGCGTCCAGCACAGCCACTCTGCAAATGGAAGTGACCGTCTACACACCAAGGTGCCATCACCTGCTGCTTTCTTTCTCTGGGCAGCTCCACGGCCCCTGCTCCTTTTGAGCCTGCAGTTCCAGCTGCTCATGCTCTGACACCTGTCTTCCTTCCAATGCTAATGCTTTGTTCCTGGGGTCGTGGTGGTCATGTTTGCAGTTAAAAAACCTGACCATCACCTCCAATGGACAAATCATTTGCATTGCAATTAAGCCAGGTGTTAAGAGCCATTAACAAATTTAAATTACAAATGGGGCGGGCCGAACATGAATGACGCTGTCACGCCATCACCACCTTGTGGGCAAGTGTCCCGTAAAATGATAACAAAAAGTTGGCCACCCTATTCAGAAGTATACATTTTAAACATGTGTACAACTTTCCATGTTGTGTTGTTTGAAGGGTTGTTTATTTTAGAATGCTTCAGTGATGCCAACAGTGTATATGTTTTGTATTGTCCTGCGATGTCAGCATTATTTTTGAAACTTGAACAATCCTACACCTTTATGGTCACAGAATGTAGGCAAGAATGCTACATCATTGGGCCAAAAAAACTAAAAATAGCCTCCAGGCACTGCCTGGAAGTGTTGCAATAACTACCCCATAGCCCAGGGAGGAAAATGAAAGTCACTCTTCTGCGGGGCGAGTGAAACCATCGCCTGTCCACCTCCCTGCAGGAAACAAGCAGCCTATGACAAGCTAGTCCCCCGCCACATTCAATTGAAAACAGGATTCCCACGCGGTCCCGTGAGGGGCTGGACACTTGCCCCATACTTCAATAAGGCCCCTGACCTGTAACCAGAGCGAGCCTTGATGCCAGGCGCAGGGGCGCCGCCACCGCAGCACACATGCTCGCTCCCCCGCAGAGCTCACACTGACTCTCCGCAGGACGTCACGTGTGTCCAAGAGGGCAAAGTCCAGCCCAGGACGCCATTTTAGGGCGGGACGGGGGACCCTAACTCCCGCAGGCCATCTTAGAGCGGGATGGGGGGGGGGGGTAACCTGGCGGACATCTTAGAGCGGGATGGGGGGGGGGGGGTCCGTAACTCCCGCAGATCAGGCTAGCCTGGCGGCCATCTTAGAGCGGGATGGCGGGGTCGGCAACTCCCGCAGATCAGGCTTGCCTGGCGGCCATCTTAGAGCGGGATGGGAGGGGGGGGAAAGCGTAACTCCCGCAGATCAGGCTAGCCTGGCGGCCATCTTAGAGCGGGTACAATCATTGAATTGCCGCAGACAACGTAGGATGACCTCCAAGAATGAGTTTAAATCCTGCCAAGATTGGAGCGGGTTCAATCCACTCCTGCGGAAATAGTGTATAAAAGAACCGACGTGGAAAGGCGGCAGTAGTTAACCAGGGTTAGATAGCGTGGGTGCCGCAGTGCTGGGTAAAGCCCAATCAAATGGAACGTCTGGCGGCTATGTTGAAGCGCGGCAGCAGACAATTTTACTGTCAGTGAGCCGGAGGACTGCACACGCTAGACAGATGTCGCGCAAGCGCAGTGTGTGGCTAAGGTCTTCCTTGGTGGAATCTATCAGCAGGGGAGGAAATGGGCCGGAACCAGAGGGGAGTATCCTGAGGCCTATTGGGGGCTGCTCCGGATCACCGGGCAGCCCCATGCTCGGGTCGGGTGGCACCCGACAACACACACTCTTCGGCGGCGCCCATGCCGCATACTCAGGGGTGGGGGTTCCGCCCACCCCGCTCCAGAGCACCGGAGCCCCGCACACGTGGCCAGGTCCACCTGGCCACCGCGGCCCCGGCTCTGGGGGCACCCAGGCCGGGGTCGCATCCCCAACCCGCCTCACATGGCTGGGGGACCCACAGGGACGGCGTTGCCCGGCAGGGGCACCGTCCGGACGGCGTTGCCCGGCAGGGGCACCGTCCTCAAGCTGGGCCCCGACATTGGGCCCAGCACACGTGGCGAGGCACCCCCCCGGCACCAACACAACACACACGCGGAGTCAGGTTCACTCGTGACTGCCGAGCCAGAAGCGGCTCGGACCTTTTATTAGGTTGGTCACATGGGTAACCATGTGACCACACAACTCTGTGGAATGTACCATGGCCCCTCACAGGGGTGCCATGCAACAAGGCCCAGGAAACACCCACCAGCAGGCTTCCTTCAGAAGACTCTGCATGCAGGTCTAGTCTAACATCCTGTTCAGAAGTGGTCCATATTGGTATACAAGTCTTGCAATTTACCAACTTTTTTAGTTAGGGCAAGTATTTGACTAATGCAGGGATCAAATTAAGATTGGATAAACAGGAACTCAAAGCAGCTTCTGGGTATCCGGCTTTAACCTGTGACCTGGAGCTACCACTGGGAACCAAAAGCATCTACATATATGCCAACCCTCCCGATTTAGGCGGGAGACTCCCGATTTTTGAGTGAAAAATATTGCTATTTTTCACAGTCTCACACATAAAATAACTGTAGCCCAAATACATTCTCATGGGGAAATATGCGTCTCCCGATTTCACTGTGGAAATCTCACTCCTAGGTGCATCTGAATGTTGGCATGTATGCATCTAGTACATGGAATTCAGCAAATCTAACTTCCACATGCATTCAAACATATAATGTTGTCCATTACTTGCGACCCCTTATGCTTTAAATGTCTTATAGATATGCCCTAATGTATATTTATAGGTTGTCCCAAACACCTTTAGTTAAATTCACATGGGTGTGTTTGTTCAGCATTGGTTGGCCTGGGGCGCCAACAAGTAGCTCTTTGTACCTTTTGGTGTCAAGCTAACCAAGCCCTTCTAGGCTATAAGCAGGAGCTAAGTAGCTCCCAGCTTCCCTCAGTTTCGAACCCTATAATGAAAAGAGCAGAGACAGTGCAACTTCCATTACTTGCTCAAAAGGATATCTTGCTGAATCACTGTCAGAGCCATGTTTGAAATTAAAAATTGTGGGCATTCTTATGTTCCCAAAATGCTGTAAGCTTTTATGTAAATTGCCAGCTTTGGGTACCATTTAGAGATACTGTGTTGCGTGATCTGGCCGTGGGCCACACCACTGCCACACAACAACCCCATTGTCCCTGCAAAGAATGTTTCCATTTCCAGCAGGGAGTGTAGGTGACAACCTCGAAATACACCTGAGCTGAGAAGAAAGAGCAAATGTACCTCAGTGAGACCCACAATGCCCATCTGTCTAGCAGAACATTCCCTTACATCAGACATTCACTGAGACATTAAAGGCCCCTCATTGTAACCAAACATGCATACAATCTCAGATTATCCATTACATTGGGGAGGCCGTGGTCACAGTCTGGTTTTAGCTTTGCATTCCGGAACTTGTAGTTTTGGGCTCATAATATGGAAATCCAGGGCTACAATCCCAAGAATCTGAATATTAAACCAGGACTGCATTAGAGTCTTCAGAGTAGAATAGATAATGTTGGCATGTATGAAAACATATCGACATAACTGCCATACAGTGGAAACCCCAGCTTCTTTCCAAGTGACTTGAGATTGGCGATGGGCAACCCACTTAAAGGCAGACATTTAGAAGGGATCTGTGTGATCACTGCAAGAGAAATAAATGCTGAATATGAAAATGTTGGTTTTGTTTTTTTCTTTCACCGCCAGTATATATCTGTGAGACCCCCCCTGTAGCCCCCATTCCTCTCTTACCTTATTTATTACCCCCCAAATATACTTGCAGTGAAATGCACAGTACAAGATTCAACATTTTCGTATTCAGTATTTTCGGGTTTGCAGTAAACGGGTTACAGTGAAAAGGTTTCCAACTAAAGATTTTGGTTAGAATTAGGGTAAGAGTTAGGGTCAGTGTTGTGGAGGGCTAGTGATTTTAGTTAGGGTAGTACAAGGGTTAACAAAGTAAGGGTTAGAATTAACGAAAGGGATAAGGAGGTTGGGGAGGGATGGTGATATTGGGGTAGAATACATTTAGGAAGCAATCCGTACAACGTTCCGTGGTCGAAGAAATCAGAATCCTTAGCGAGATCCAAAAACGCTGTGCAGCACTCCGAAAAGCAGCTGTGAAGCGTTTGTTCTGCATTTCCCCTGTCCTTTTGACTGCGTTGAATTGAGCACGTGATGCAGTCACGAGGGAAACGCGGAGCCGCGCGCGTGACCCTCGACGCTGCACGGGGAGTCTGCCGTGATTGGCCGCCTGTTGCCGGCGTTTGGTCACCTGATCGGAAGCACTCCGTGCGTTGGATCGTAGTCTCCGGGCACCCGTTGACGGGCGCCGTCCCGGAGAGAAGCGCCATGGCAGATTCCAATGCAGGAAAGGTCGTAGCCGTCCCTGATAATTTAGTTGTCGAGTGCGGTGAGCGTCATGGGGAACACCCTGGATGAAGCGTGCAGGGCTAGGGATGGCGGATGTGAGTTTGGAAGGCTGTCTGGCAATGGTGTGGCAGGGAGGAGGCGTGACAGAGTTCCCCCAACAGCCCACGACCCCGTGGGCTGGAAGGATGGTCTCGATGAAAACGAGCAACCAAAAGCGGAGCCCGTACATCCCGAGAGGAAACCCAAGAGCAATCCTCAGGACCATTCCCCAGCCAGTCCACCAGGTACTGTAACCGACCCCTACAGAGACGGGAACCCAAGATGGCACTGACCTCAAACACGTCAGGGGACGACACCGAAACAGGAGCAGGCGGGGTAATGATGCGGGTAGGAGCAGGGCAGGGTTTGAGCAAGGAAGAGTGAAATACTGGGTGGATCCGCCATGAGGCGGGAACAGAGAGGCGAAAAGCCACCGGGTTAATGACTTTGGAGATCCGGTACGGACCGACAAAGTGAGGGAGCAGCTTACGGGAACCAGGAATATGCAAATGCTGGGAAGACCACCACACCTGATCCCCCACCCGATACTCCGGAGCAACCAAACGTTTGTCGGCCGCTTTCTTCATGGAGACTTGAGATTCCCGCAAATGGACAAGGGTTTGGGCGTGAACAGCGACTAGATCGCGGGCAAAAGCATTGGCAGCAGGGGTGGCCGTAGGTGTGAAATCCGGGAGAGGAAGGGTACGAGGATGCTGGCCATAAAGGGAATAGAAAGGGGAGAAGCCAGTTGAAGAATGTAGAGCGTTGTTATAGGCGAATTCCGCCATGTGCAAGAGATTTAGCCATGTGTCCTGATATTGGAGGCTAAGGCATCGCAAGTACTGTTCTAGGGATTGGTTCACCCTTTCTGTCTGACCATCACTCTCTGGATGGTAAGCGGAAGAGAAATGCACATCAATGCCCAGCAACTTGGTCAAAGCCCGCCAAAAACGAGAAGCCAACTGGGTACCCCGGTCAGACACTATGACCTGTGGCAAGCCAAAGAGACAGAAGATGGATTTGAAAAACAACCGGGCCAGTCCAGTACTGGTGCCGTGGGAATCCCCGTGCAGGGCATAAAACAGGCCATCTTGGTATAAGAGTCCACCACCACCCAAATGGTGTCGTACCCCTGTACGCGGGGTAAGTCCGTAATCAGGTCCATTGAAACCGTGTGCCATGGCTTCGGGAGGGTTGTATTGTTTCAGCCACGGTATCCCGAGGATGATCTCGAACTGAGGGGTAGTGATCAGATCAAAGGTTAATGTTTCTCTGTGGGTACCTTGGATTACGACTTCCAAAGGAGCAGTCTGTTGCTTGATGGGGCCGGAAGCAAGGGAGGTACCGTCTACGGCCTGTACTGGTTCAGGACACTCTTTGGTGATCAATGGTAGGTTGAGTTGCTGAGCCAGTGTGATGTCAATAAAATAGCCAGTGGCACCTGAATCGATAACAATGTGAACCGAATGCATGCGTTCCCGGGCTGGGATCAGCATAGCCTGGACCACCACTGGTTTAATGGGACCAAAAGCAATATCAGAGGGGGTTAGTGGAATGCTCGCCCGTACCCCCGATCTCAAGGGTGAGCCTTCTGAAAACCCAGATTTTTGTTCTTGGGTCGGCGAGGACATTCTTTTACGTAGTGGCTGCTGATGCCGCAGTAGAAGCAAGCATTGTCAGCACGTCTACGTTCCCGTTCAGTATGGGTAATGGGGCTACGGATCCCGCCTACTTGCATGGGTTCTGGGGTTTGGTCGGTTGAGGGGGAAGGGTGATGACCGGAAAGACCTGCTTCTGCCCTTCGCTCAGTCCTTCGGGCATCCACCTGTAGGGCCAGATCAACTAGTTCTGAATAGGTAGCAGGAAGGGATGGCACGACTGAGAGGGCATCCTTCATGGCGCTACTCAGACCCCTATAGAATACAACCGCCTTTTTGTTTTCAGGCCAAGACGTCTCAGCAGACAGCTGGTTAAAGACTTTTGCCATTTCATTAACCAAGAGGTTGAAATTGTATAGGGCAGGATGGTCGCTCTCTAACAAAGGGTTCGTCCATGTGGCTGCCACTCCTGACAGATGCAAGAGTAGAAAAGCTGCCTTAGTGACGGAATCAGGAAATGCCAAGGGCCGGCACAAGAAATGGAGCTTGCACTGATTTAAGAAAGTGCAATATTTCCTAGGGTCTCCATGGAACCTTTCGGGGGCTGCCAGGGGAATGGGGCTAGGGAGTACCACAGGAGGAGGTAGAGGGGGAGCCAGAGGAGCTGCGGGAGGAACAGGGTTCTGAGGGGGCAGCGTCCCCAAATTCGGCATCAGCGGGCAAAGGATGTTGGACGCTGTGTAAGGCGTACAATCTATGGTGAATCGCAGTGGTAGCTGTGGCCATATCAGTCCTAAGGGCTGCGACTGCTTGCATTAAAGCGGTCACTGGGTCCCCGGCAGAAGTATCCATCTGGACGACCAAAAGGCTTCACAATCTGTTATGATCTTGATGGTCGTGTAGATGAAGATACCTCCGTCCCCAAGTACCACACTGGTAAGAATAAAATCACCACCAATGCAATTCTTGAGGCCACAGGTGTGGAGTGCCGTCAAGCTGGAAACAGGAACACCGTAAGGACCCCCTGACCACTGTAAGGCAATGAATGATTAGAGCAGACAGTCACAATGATCACAATACAATATGATGGAAGAAGCTAAAGGGCTTACCCAAATGTGCTGGTAAGGATGCCTCAAAGGGGTAGGGGAAAACAGAAGGGTCCTTATGGGCACTCTTGATGGAGAACACCTGTAGGTCAGGTAGCCAGCGAATGATCCGTAAACAATCCATTAACAGTCCAGGGTCGAAAGCCAAGAAAACAATTGCCAAGGTCCAATATCCAAAGTTCAAAAAGTTTGTGCAAAGCCAAAGGTCGTGAGGCCTGGAGATCAAAGTTCGCCTGAGCGGGTCGGAAATTGCCATCAGGCATGACCTTTTACAGCAGTCGAGCTCTGGTGTGTGTGTTGGCTGCAAGTAGGTTTTGGTTCTCGGTCCCAATCCACACTTCAGTCAGGGTATGTATATACTGTTTCTTGACAGAAAGTGAGGCGGCAGGCTGTCCCCGATTGGACAGCCTCCACATGTTTGCCTACGGAAGGTCCCTCCATATGTGTGCTGGGGACAGTCAACTACAAGATGATGCCGAAAGACGACTAGAGACCTCCCTGAAGACTGCTGCTGAGACCAGTATCGGCTAAGCCAACCACAGCATTTCAGACCTCCTCCTTCAAATTTTCAGGGAAGATCGGAACAGGGTTCTTTCTTCTTATGGACTGGTGGGACCAACCAGTCTGAAGCTCCACTTTGCATCCAGCACTCTTCCTAGGTTAGTCGTCGTCACCAGGTCTGCGTGGGCTCCATCCTGCCTTCTTCCTGGAAACGTTGCTGGTATCCTCAGTGTTCTACTGAAACCAAGCCGACCTGCTGTACGTCTGACCACACTGCTCCTGAGAACCTGCTGGTCGTGCCAGAGTCACAGCAACATCCACTCCCACTAAGGGGTCCCACTGTGCTGCTGGACCCAAATGTGAGCTGTTGTTACCCTGGCTTTGGGTGTTTACCTGAGCCGCACCTAACCATCTCTGGAAGTCTCAACCCCACAGCCTGTGACCGGGCCTAGAGTGAGCCTCGTTAGCTCCACTGAATTCTTGGGCCGTGGTGTCTGTAGTCTTGCAAGTCAGAGTCTTGGGGTCAAGATACCTCATATCTCTTTATGTCCTGTGGCGGGTCAGAAGGATGAGACAGACCAGGGTTCACCATTTAAAAGTGGTTATTCAAAAAAAGAAGAAAAGTCCTCCCTTTCCCTAATCTAAGGGTTGCCCTACAAAACACAACTAAAACTAGGGTGCTCGTCGTCAAAGTCCAAACAAGTTTCTGTCCTCAGTCCCATAATTAACCTATAGTAACCCTAACACTGATACTAACCAACTAAAGACCAGGCGAATGACTCCCTTATCCTGGGGGGGAAGATAGCTTTCCAATTAAAAAGTTCCTTTTCAATATTGAATCTTCAAATAGCACTTGGCTATCTCTTTCACCAGTTTGTTCAGTTCTCTTACAGGACTTCTCCACGTCGAGCTATTTACCACTCGTTGTTTTCATAACTTCCTCTTCTGAGGGGTATTGACTCCTGTCTTCTCCTGCATCTTATCAACAGTCTTTCCCTGTTGTATTATTGATTCCACCTTTACGAGATCACTTCTTATGTCTCTTTGCTTCATTATTTCCTCCCCAAGATCTGTGTATTGTACCCAGGGGTCAGACTCACTATTCCTAAGGTTTCCAATACTACTGAGACCAGTAGAAGAAGTACCTTAGCTATCCTCACTCTTCTTATGACTCTTGGTGCTACTGGGATGAGTGGGAGGAGTCCTGTTGTTATTCATACGCTTCTTATCTCACCAATTCGGGTTAAGCCAGTTACTATAGCTGCCCCTCTCCCTGGGTCTCCCGCTATTCCTGTGTCAGGTTTCCTTCTCTTATTCAAGTTTCCTTTTCATTATTTATCCTTTTCAGATTAGCTTTGTGTGGGTGGGAAGTTTTCCATTATAGTTGGTTAGGCCTTAACTTAATGATTCAGAATCCTGGTTCTGACCCAAGGCAAGATGGAGCCTCACAGTGACAGCTCTGATTGGCTAGAAGACAATGCTGAACAACAATGAACATTCTAAACTGTCACTCTGTGCCTTTCATCATCAAAACCCCATCTGAGAGGACGTGTTCAGTGGCTGCTCCTGCTTTAGTATTAGGCCTGGTGGATTTTTTCCTTCAGATCTCAGCAGTTGAGCGGCTACTTTCTTGGGGGTTCAGGAGAAGTCTTCAGCTGGCAGGAATTCGTTTTGGAAGATAGGAAAAGCAGGAAATCTTTGTGAATTCGCTAAGGAGATAAGTGACTTTATTTCTACTGTAAATCTGTTCATCTTAAATACAGTCTCCTTGAAAATTCGTTAAAAGTAGTGTTTCAACTAAAACAATTGAACTATCGGTGTACGCTTGTGTTTCCAGTGCGGTGTTCCTTAGCGCGAGATTTTGACTGTAACGTGCGTATTCAAGTGAGCGCGTGCTTTCTAGCGTTTGTATTCCGAGCGCGAGCAGAGGTTGGTCTCGTGCCATTTTAAAAGCGCGTGTGTTTTATTGCGCGTGTGAAATACAAAGCGCGTGTGAAATACAATGCGCGTGTGATTTTTAGCGCGAGTATACAAAGCGCGTGTGAAGTATAAAGCGCGTGTGAAATACAATGCGCGTGTGATTTTTAGCGCGAGTATACAAAGCGCGTGTGAAATACAATTTGCGTGTGAAATATAAAGCGCGTGTGATTTTTATCGCGTGTGTACAAAGCGCGTGTGAAATACAAAGCGCGTGTGATTTTAAGCGCGAGAATCTGTTCGTCGCGTGCCTTGTGAGTGCGCGTGTGTTTTTTCCATCGCGAGTAATTTTGCGCGTGCCAATCACTTCGTTGCTTTTGAACTCAATAGCGCGGGTGTTCTTATTTCGCGTGTCTCGCAGGAGAATATTATTGCGCGTGTGGACCATTGCGCGTGTGAATTGTTGCGCGTGTGGATTTTTGCGCGTGTGGATTACTTGGATCGCGCGTCTTCATCCGTGTGCGCGTGTTCTTCAACCAGGAAGATTTCTATGTGAAGTTCAACGATTAATGGAAATAACCTGCGTGTGCAGTTAGCACGTTTTTTTTCCTCTTTCTTCAAGGATTCAAAGACTCAAGATAATTATAAATAGTTTGAAAAGTTTTGATATTACAAGAAAGAACATTTTAAAGACAATCTAATTGAACTACCAGTGCAAGTTGGAAAAAGACAAACAAAGAACTAAAACTTCCAGTTTTGCCTAATGTAAGAAGTTGCTGGGAATTTCTAGTATCGCAAGTAAGAGAGATTTTCAGCTTCTTATCCGCTTCTCTAAGAAATTTCAAGAGAAGAACCAGGTAGGATTCTCAATTATTAGTTAAGGATTAATTACTTCCCATTCATAAGGTTAAGTAAGTGAATTAAGAAAGTGTATATGTTATTCTTTATCCTCTGCAGGTTCAGCACTGATTAGCCTTGACGCAGTCTGCCTGGTGTTGTTTTGTTGTCCCATTCCCCCTTTCCCTTTGGGGTGTAGTTTACAGAGCTGTATTGAAAACTAGTTCTGGGAAATACATCTCAGGGGGATTGTCGGGGGTTCAGCAGCTTCCGCGGATACAGGACCTCTCAGCCTGACAGAATGAAAGGCCAATAATTTAGTCCGCCCGAGCTGTCATGAACCCCGACGAATCCATGGAGATGTTAGGATCTTTGATTAGGGAGTTACGGGAGGAGTTGAAAATTTCTCGGGATGAGAATGCTTTACTTAGTCAAAAGGTGGATGACTTAAGTGTTAAAGTTACACAAATTCAACAGAGGAGAGAGGATGAGGTTTCAGGGGGCGCAGGTTCTCCACCAGAGTTAGAAAGAGAAGATCAGTTACCACACATACAACGGGCGCCTACAGTGGCAGAAGGGGTAATGAGTATAATTATGCCAGTGCCTTTGGCGTCCCCAGAACGTTATCATGGGGATTCCAAGAGATTTAGGGTGTTTTTAACACAATGTGAATTACATTTTATGAGTAGACCAGAATTATTTCCATCGGATGCTTCTAAGATAACATTTATGTTGTCATATCTTTCTGGGGAAGCATCTGCTTGGGCTGGGTTGTTGGTGAGTCAAAAGAGTGCGGTTTTAGAAAATTATACCAACTTTTTAGAGATATTCCGAAAAATGTTTGATAGAAGACAGCTATCTCTGGAAGTGGATGGTGAACTTTTAGAATTAAAACAAGGTAATAGAGACTTGATTGCTTATATAACACAATTTAAGTCCCTTGTGTTAGAAAGCAAGTGGCCTGAGGCTAAACAAGCCTCGTTGTTTTATCGGGGCCTTAGAGATGAGTTAAAGGATGCCTTGTCTGGAGTAGTTGAACGCCCTCCTACTTGTGAAGGTCTGATTGATTTGGTTATTCAATTGGATTTCCGTTTGAGTGAAAGGAAGGCAGAGAGACGTCATGGTCAGAGTGATGTAAAGTCTATACTTAGAGTAGATAGACCCAAAATAGAGAGTAGACCCAAAGGGAATAATTCATCTCCAAGAATCAGAGGTCCGTTAACAGTGGAGGAAAAGACTAGGAGGAGAGATAATAATTTGTGTTTATACTGTGGAAGAGGTGGGCATTTTTTAGGAAACTGTCCTTACACTCCCAAGAAGACTTCTTCCTCAGCAGTCAAGGTACAACAGATCGCCAATACGGTGCAGACAGCGGTTCCTCATATAACCATAAATGTATCCTTATTTTTTGATTTGGAGTGTAAGGGAAATG
The DNA here is from genome assembly GCF_040938575.1 of Ambystoma mexicanum. Lineage (NCBI taxonomy): Eukaryota > Metazoa > Chordata > Amphibia > Caudata > Ambystomatidae > Ambystoma > Ambystoma mexicanum. The sequence continues at coordinate 805,192,670 of NC_090938.1, forward strand.
GTCCTGTAATGATTGACTCTGGTGCGACTGGGAATTTCATGGATTGGGGTCTGGCCAAATCGTTGGGAATTCCAATTATTCTGAAGGAGGTTGTAGAGCAGGCTAGGGCTGTTGATGGTACATGTTTATCTTCTGGTCCTATTACTCATAGAACTGGTTCTTTAACTTTGGAGTTATCAGGAGGTCACAGAGAGATAATTTCATTTGAGTTAATTGATGCCCCTTTGTTGAAGATTATCTTAGGCATGCCTTGGCTTACTCTTCATAATCCCCTAATTGATTGGAGTGCTAGGACAATTGACATGCAATCCGATTTTTGTAAAGAGAATTGCTTTTCAGGAAGTCTCTTAGAGGAAGAGGTAAAACAAAGTAATTCCGTATCTAGTTTTCTGGCTGAGACTGGAATTGGAGGTCATGATGTGGGAGCTGTAGTGGGTCAACTTCCCCAGTGTTACAAAGATTTCTGGGACGTATTTGATGAGAAAGTGGCAGGAGAATTACCACCCCATAGATCCTTTGATTGTAAAATTGAACTGGAGCCAGGAACAATTTTGCCTAGTAGTAGGGTATATGCTCTTACTGAGAAAGAGAATGATTATTTAAAAGAATATTTGTCGGAAAATTTGGCCAAAGGATTTATTCGTCATTCTAAGTCACCTGCGGCCTCTCCTTTATTTTTTGTACCAAAACCGGATGGCTCGCTTAGAACTTGCATAGATTATCGAGCAGTTAATAAAGTCACTATTAAGAACCGGTATCCTCTTCCTCTCATCTCAGAAATGCTTAATCAAATACAAGGAGCAAATATTTTCTCTAAATTAGATCTGAGAGGAGCTTACCATCTTGTACGTGTGCAGGAAGGGGACGAATGGAAGACAGCGTTTAAGACCAGATTTGGGCTGTTTGAATATCAAGTTATGCCATTCGGTCTATGTAATGCTCCAGCGGCTTTCCAATTTTTCATTGATGAGGTTTTTAGAGAATTCTTGGATATTTTTGCTGTCGTTTATATCGATGATATTTTGATTTTCTCTTCTGACCTGGATCAACATCAGAAACATGTGCGCTTGGTGTTACAAAAATTGCGAGAAAATCATTTGTTTGCCAAATTGGAAAAAAGTCAATTCCATACCGATTCTGTGGAGTTTTTAGGTTTTATAATTTCACCTAAGGGTTTAGAAATGAATCCTAAAAAGGTGCAAGCCGTTCTTGAATGGCCCCCTCCTACTAAGGTTAAGGAAATACAAAGTTTCTTAGGGTTTGCCAATTTTTATAGGAGATTTATAGAAGGTTTTTCTCGACTGGTTGCTCCTATAACGAGACTTTTGAAAAAAGGAGTGAAATTTGACTGGGACCTTGAAGCAGAAAAGGCTTTTCAAGAGTTAAAACAAAGATTTACTTCTAGTCCAATTCTAATTCATCCAGATCTTTCTAAACCTTTTTTTGTGGAGGCGGATGCTTCAAATTTAGCGTTGGGGGCGGTGCTTTCTCAAAGGAATGAAACTACTGGTCAAATACATCCAGTTGCATTCTTTTCTAGAAAGTTTTCTGCTGCTGAAGTGAACTACACAATTGCTGATCGGGAACTGTTAGCAATAAAGTCCGCTTTTGAAGAATGGAGACATTTTCTTAAAGGAGCAAGACATACAGTAACGGTCCTTACTGATCACAGAAATTTATTGTTTTTAAAATCTGCAAGAACTTTGTCTCCACGACAACTTCGTTGGTCTTTGTTCTTTGCAGATTATGATTTCATTGTGACTTTTAAACCTGGAAGTCAGAACAAAAAAGCTGATGCGTTATCTCGCCAATTTCCTGGAAGTGAAGACAAAGAGATTATAGAACCAGAACCTATAATTGCCCCAGAACGTTTTTTGTTAGCTGGAGTCATTAAAGAAATGGATTTTTTGAATGAAGTTCGTCAAAATATGTCCTTGCAGAAGATGGAGGAGTGGGTGAGACTGGATCCAGCTAGAAAGTTGAAAGACAATCTTCCTTTTTTTGATAATAAGCTTTATGTACCTACTGATGAGTTGAGAGAAAAGGTTTTGAGAAATTGTCATGAATCCATTTTAGCAGGACATCCTGGGTTCAGAAAAACTCTGGAACTGGTTCGAAGAAATTTTTGGTGGGAAAAAATTCGCCAAGACACATTGAATTTTGTTAAAACTTGTGTAGTCTGTGCACAAGCGAAAAGTCAAGTTGGGAAGCCGCATGGTTTATTGGAGCCGTTACCTGTTCCTCCTCGTCCTTGGCACACAATTTCTATGGATTTCATAGTAGATCTCCCTCAAGATAAGGGTTGTACTACCATTCTTGTTGTGGTCGATCTTCTTACTAAAGAAGCACATTTTTTACCAATAGAGGGAGAGGTTACCGCGGAAAAACTGGCTCATAGTTTTTTGCAAGGTGTAGTTCGACTACATGGACTCCCAAGTCAAGTTATCTCTGACAGGGGATCTCAATTTATTTCAAAATTCTGGAGGGCCTTCTGTAAGAAACTTGGAGTGGAAGTTAGTTTGACTTCTGGGTATCATCCGGAAAGTAATGGACAAGTGGAGAGAGTAAATCAAGAATTGGAGAAGTTTTTAAGGTGTTATTTACAAGCTAGAGAGGAATGGGTGGATTTGGTGTGGTTGGCAGAATTCTCTTACAATAATTGTGGAAAAGATGCTACTTCTATGTCCCCTTTCTTGTTGGGTCGTGGGTTTCATCCTCGCTTTCTGAGTTTTGAGGTGTTGGAGGAGGATTCAGGGAATCCTAGAGTGGAAGATCGCTTGTTGATAATGAAAAATAACTTGGATAGAGCAAAAAAGGTTTTGGGAGAAAATAAGTTGAAATATAAGAGATATGCCGATTTGAGAAGAAAAACTGGTCCTGAATATAAGGTGGGAGACTTAGTTTGGCTTTCTACCCGATACCTGAAAATTAAGGGGAAGAATAAGTTCAGTCCAAGATTTGTAGGCCCTTTTGAGGTAGAGAAAATCATCAACCCTGTGGCAGTACGATTGAAATTACCCAAGCAGTTGAAGGTACATCCTACCTTTCATGTTAGTCTTTTAAAACCAGTTTGTTCAGGAGCTAGATTCAGAACACCACCTCCCCCTGTGATTTTGGAGGATTCATCTGAGGAATTTGTGGTTAAACAAATTTTGGATTCTAGGAAAGTGAGGGGAAGATTGCAGTATTTGATTGATTGGGAGGGATATGGACCGGAGGAACGATCTTGGGAAGATTCAGTTGATGTACATGCCCCCCGTTTAGTTGCTAAGTTTCACGCTAAATACCCACACAAGATAGGCCCAGAGACTGGGCATTAGGAGGGGGGTACTGTCAGGTTTCCTTCTCTTATTCAAGTTTCCTTTTCATTATTTATCCTTTTCAGATTAGCTTTGTGTGGGTGGGAAGTTTTCCATTATAGTTGGTTAGGCCTTAACTTAATGATTCAGAATCCTGGTTCTGACCCAAGGCAAGATGGAGCCTCACAGTGACAGCTCTGATTGGCTAGAAGACAATGCTGAACAACAATGAACATTCTAAACTGTCACTCTGTGCCTTTCATCATCAAAACCCCATCTGAGAGGACGTGTTCAGTGGCTGCTCCTGCTTTAGTATTAGGCCTGGTGGATTTTTTCCTTCAGATCTCAGCAGTTGAGCGGCTACTTTCTTGGGGGTTCAGGAGAAGTCTTCAGCTGGCAGGAATTCGTTTTGGAAGATAGGAAAAGCAGGAAATCTTTGTGAATTCGCTAAGGAGATAAGTGACTTTATTTCTACTGTAAATCTGTTCATCTTAAATACAGTCTCCTTGAAAATTCGTTAAAAGTAGTGTTTCAACTAAAACAATTGAACTATCGGTGTACGCTTGTGTTTCCAGTGCGGTGTTCCTTAGCGCGAGATTTTGACTGTAACGTGCGTATTCAAGTGAGCGCGTGCTTTCTAGCGTTTGTATTCCGAGCGCGAGCAGAGGTTGGTCTCGTGCCATTTTAAAAGCGCGTGTGTTTTATTGCGCGTGTGAAATACAAAGCGCGTGTGAAATACAATGCGCGTGTGATTTTTAGCGCGAGTATACAAAGCGCGTGTGAAGTATAAAGCGCGTGTGAAATACAATGCGCGTGTGATTTTTAGCGCGAGTATACAAAGCGCGTGTGAAATACAATTTGCGTGTGAAATATAAAGCGCGTGTGATTTTTATCGCGTGTGTACAAAGCGCGTGTGAAATACAAAGCGCGTGTGATTTTAAGCGCGAGAATCTGTTCGTCGCGTGCCTTGTGAGTGCGCGTGTGTTTTTTCCATCGCGAGTAATTTTGCGCGTGCCAATCACTTCGTTGCTTTTGAACTCAATAGCGCGGGTGTTCTTATTTCGCGTGTCTCGCAGGAGAATATTATTGCGCGTGTGGACCATTGCGCGTGTGAATTGTTGCGCGTGTGGATTACTTGGATCGCGCGTCTTCATCCGTGTGCGCGTGTTCTTCAACCAGGAAGATTTCTATGTGAAGTTCAACGATTAATGGAAATAACCTGCGTGTGCAGTTAGCACGTTTTTTTTCCTCTTTCTTCAAGGATTCAAAGACTCAAGATAATTATAAATAGTTTGAAAAGTTTTGATATTACAAGAAAGAACATTTTAAAGACAATCTAATTGAACTACCAGTGCAAGTTGGAAAAAGACAAACAAAGAACTAAAACTTCCAGTTTTGCCTAATGTAAGAAGTTGCTGGGAATTTCTAGTATCGCAAGTAAGAGAGATTTTCAGCTTCTTATCCGCTTCTCTAAGAAATTTCAAGAGAAGAACCAGGTAGGATTCTCAATTATTAGTTAAGGATTAATTACTTCCCATTCATAAGGTTAAGTAAGTGAATTAAGAAAGTGTATATGTTATTCTTTATCCTCTGCAGGTTCAGCACTGATTAGCCTTGACGCAGTCTGCCTGGTGTTGTTTTGTTGTCCCATTCCCCCTTTCCCTTTGGGGTGTAGTTTACAGAGCTGTATTGAAAACTAGTTCTGGGAAATACATCTCAGGGGGATTGTCGGGGGTTCAGCAGCTTCCGCGGATACAGGACCTCTCAGCCTGACATCCTGTTACATTCCTAGATCCGAGTTTGCATCATCGGGTTGGCGTCCCTCTTTGGGAATTCACTTTGTTGATGCAGGATGGATCTCGTGCTTCCATTAATTCTGCTTCCAAGAAGTACGTCTCGGCATACTTCATGGATTGTGGTATCAGCTCAGAGAGGATTTCCCTCATTCTTCTCCTCTTGGGCAGCACGCGTCAAGATCATTTTACTTCTCAGTTTCAATTCCTTTTGGGGTATCGCTCGGGATACACACCCACTGATGGTATTGGCACAGGGTGGTTTTTCCTTCTCTCACTGTCCTCCGGCCACCACCTCTCGCGAGGGAGTCCCTCCTAGGATGCTCATTCACTTCGTAGCCTCTTGATGGGCTCTTCACAAGGGAGTCCCTCCGGGGATGCTTGTCCACTTCGTAGCCTCTTGATAGGCTCTTCACGAGGGAGTCCCTCCGGTGATGCTCGTCTACTTCGTAGCCTCTTGATAGGCTCTTCACGAACGATGCTTGTCCACTTCGCAGCCTCTTGATAGGCTTTCCCCACACAGGTGTTTCTCTGCAAATGTTCCTCTGTGCTTCTTGGCTGTCTGGAGGTCAGTGTCTCTGCCTTTCTGTAGCCTGTTTGACACTTCTGATTTTCTCTCCATGTTTGCTTTGCTCCTCTCACATTTATGTCGTTATACTGAGGCTTTCTCAGTTTCCAGCAATAGTCCCTTCTTTGTGTTTGTTTTATGCTCAGCCTAACTCCATTGTGTTTCCTCGTCCCAGTGTCAGCAGTACTTTATTCTTTCCTACTCCTTGGTGATACTGTTCTCAGTATCAGATAGATAGTTATCTTCGGTAGAGGTAATACAATAACAAATTTAGGATTTTTTCAGGTTTGGTAGATGTTTCTTTATTGGATTCTTGAGTGAGATGAAAAGGGAGTTCCTTCTCGGAACAGGAGTCCTTATCCCAAAGGGGAGGTTAGGGGGTGGAGAAGTCTCTCGCTGTGAGGTCCCACTTTCCACCACCCCTAGGGGGAATATCGCATACCAGGCTCACCTCCGTAGTCTCCCCTCCCTGGGGAGAAGTGACCGAATCCCACAATTCATCACCGTCCCATATCCCCATTGACTTGCATTAGGGGTAAAGTCCTTAAGTTAAAGGTAGCTACCTTAACAGAGAACAGATAGTGGAGCAAGGTTCCCAAGTCCTATCTTCGGTCATCTAGGGCCTAGTCTACTGCCTACATAGATAGAAGACTAAGACCTCACTACAGTGACTTTTCAAAGGAACCTGCTTAAGAAGATCGCCTGCTTGTAACAGACCAAACTCTGGAAAGGGTATGGGTGGGCTCCTAAGCAATGTTCCAATGTGTTGAGAAACACCAGCCATTTTAAGGACGGTAGAGTTTCTCTAGATCGTGTTGTTCCCCCCACTTTAGCTATTTACAGCATATATGCTTATGATCAACTGTTGTATTCTAAAGTGGTAGGTAACCCAATGGGTGCCATCACATTTGATTTATAGCTGCTTTATGGTGATGTTTACTTACCTTACCACTAGTATGTTGATTTTGCTACTTGCTTGTGGTTAATAAATTGTATATTTGTGTACTTATCAGTCGGGCGCCTGTAATGAACAGGTCTTGCTCTTGTTAATGGCACTTTTCACCAAGCCCACCTCCTACTGCACCTAAACCTAACAGCCTGGCCACACTACCACCAGGAGGTTGCTCAAACAATAACGTGTGAAACTGGTTGCGCCCTGAACCCTTACCAGGGGAGGTTCTGAAAAGGCCCCCTATCAGTTGCAAACTCAGTGCTGAAAAGTGCACATTCATGGTACAGATCCTCCAGTAGACCAGCAATGCAGTGAGTGTTGCACTGAATAGGGATGTTCCAGGTTTCCATTAGACCAACACAGTGCCTTTGTAGGGGCTGCTGTGGTGACACCTACCAATGCTGGGTTCTAGGTCTTGCATTAGAATAGAGCATGGCACACACATTGAGGATGGCTTCTTGGGAGAAATAACATTGGCTTTCAAGTGCTGGACGTCCAAACTATAGCACTCTCTGCAGGTCACAAACACAGATCTTGAGAAAACATGCCAATTTCTACCAGAATTTGGTCTGTCCCACTCTATAGTGTCCTGGGATTAAGTGGGCAGATGGGTTGGGCGTAAAATATCATATGAATCGGGTGGCCATCAAGCACAGAGGGGAATCGTTGGCTTCAACCTTCTGCCACAGAGTGGAGTGGGAATCAGTGAGGGGCACACGCCAGGGGAGTGAGGTTTAATCAGGTATTGGTTTATTTGGGTAAACGTAAGCTGGTATCAACTTGAAACAAAATAGCAGGATTACTTTTCGGTGGATTCCAGCAAGGTAAAGTCTCTGGGATCAGTAAATAGTCCCGCAATCCAGCATCCCTGTGAACACTGGCTCTGTGCGACATGATCACACCACCACACAGGACTTAGGACCACATCAGCTAACGGGGGATCTGCTCCTAGGCTGCAGGCTTGCCAGGTGCCCCTGAGAAAAGCTGCATAGCCAAATTCACATGGTACCAGAACGAGAAGCATGTGCTAGTGGGATGCAGTGAATAGCATTTATTAGCACACAGAAGGAAAACAGAAAGCAATGTCTCATGAAACCTCCAATGCCTCCCAAAAACACAGGTTATATCTTCTTCGTTGATAGCGGCAAGGTGTTGCTCGCCTTGCCGGTGGTCGATGCCTGCCATTTACCAGTAGCGAGTGATATCATTGTTCACAAGTCCATCGTTGTAGGCAAAGCCAGGCCTGCCTTCTCATTTTAAGCATATAGGACCACATATTTTTAATAAAAATACATTGATGGTGGCGCTTAGAGCGGCAAGGTTCACATTTCTATTGTCCGAACGCTTGGCGCTCCGTAGTTGGAGTGTTCCACTGTTCTGGGCTTTCAGCCAATGGGCTTGGTTATGACACCGCAACATTCAGCTATAGGTTGTTGGTTTTATTTCTGTCTGGGAACCCTTCCTTGTAGTTGCTATTAGGTCTTGGTTAACACAACATTAAATAAACTTCTACAAGCTTTCCTTAAAATTACAACTGCGCTACAAAATGGCTTCCAAGCCAGCCATGACACTTTGGTTCATTCGTACATTGTCTACTGCATCTCGGGTTCTGGAAATGATAGGAACTCAATTTGCAAAGTACACTTAATATATTCCATAATGCTGTAATTTAATGTACACTGCACTCTCTCCCAACAGTCCCCTCTCCCAGGAAGAGTTGACACTTCTCGGTCACTCAGTCTGGGGGCTTCAAGTGTCACCACGCAAGGGTCGTCTTCTGCTTCTCCTCTTGGTGCGACAGTGCAAACACATTGCAAGGCCTGAGGAAAGTCAAGTGATGGAAAAAGTAGAGGGGGGAATCGGGAAGTCTTCCTTAAATAGATTCTTAAAATCAAGGGGGACAGGGTGCTGGGAACCAGTGGCGGGAACCCTTGCCCAGATGTAGAACTCCACCCATCTATTCACTGGTTGGTAGCTCTTGGGCCTCAGCTTGGGGGCTTCGAGCCTCCTCTTTGCAGCTGGCAAAGTCTAAAGTGCATTAGTCTAGCATAGGGGTCCCCCAAATATTCACCTCCTCCTCAATTCATGACAGTTTCGTATCTAGGGAAGTCTTCCCCCCCTCCCTCTTTCCTCCATCTATTACCCTGTTCTCCCAGTGGCTCTCCTGACAAATCATCACGTTTGTTCAACTCATTCCACTGTCTTTTTTATTTTATGGAACATTTGGATGGTGCCTAAACAGCAAAAGTGTTCCAGGTGCTACAAGACAAAAGAGGGGAGAAGGGGGGTGTGGTTGGGGGGGGGGGGGGGGGTTGAGGCTTCAGGGGGGGTTGACAGAGGCGAAAACAATCAATAACCGTCTTTGTAAGGCATGTGAGGTGTCTGGAGTTCTTCCCTCTCGTTCCTGAGCCTTCCTTGACTGATTCTGATCTCCTCCACCATTACCTGCATGTTTCTTTGCCCCCTTCTGCGAGACCCTTTTCCACAATATATTCCTCTCTGCTCCTTTTCCACCTCCTTGCACTCAAGGTCTTTCGGCTAGCTTTTATCCTCTCCCTTTGTTCCCCTCCTAAATCCCCACCTTCTCCAGCTTTCCTTCTCTGTTCAATCCCCACTGACTTCTCCTCTCCTATTCTCCGACACACTCCTGCTCCACTTGCCCACTCTCATCAGAAACCCCAAACTCTTACGACAATTTCATCTTCCTATAAAAAGCCTGACTCCGCCCCTGGTGACTTCCCTCAGGTCTGTTCTGGTGCAGGGCGTTTGTTGCCTGGATTGGTGGTGACCAAGCCCAGCTTCCCCATGCCCCAAATACCCCACCCACCTTCCCCATGCTCCATAGATCCCGCCCACCTTCCTCTGCTCCAAGGACCCCGCCCCACCTTCCCCTGCTCCAAGGACCCCGCCCCACCTTCCTCTGCTCCAAGGACCCCGCCCCACCTTCCTCTGCTCCAAGGACCCCGCCCCACCTTCCTCTGCTCCAAGGACCCCGACCCACCTTCCTCTGCTCCATAGACCCCGCCCCACCTTCCTCTGCTCCATAGACCCCGCCCCACCTTCCTCTGCTCCATAGACCCCGCCCCACCTTCCTCTGCTCCATAGACCCCGCCCCACCTTCCTCTGCTCCATAGACCCCGCCCCACCTGCCTCTGCTCCATAGACCCCGCCCCACCTTCCTCTGCTCCATAGACCCCGCCCCACCTTCTTCTGCTCCATAGACCCTGCCCCACTTTCTCCATGCTCCAAGGACCCTGCCCCATCTTCCTCTGCTCCAAAGACCCTGCCCCATCTTCCTCTGCTCCAAAGACCCTGCCCCATCTTCCTCTGCTCCAAAGACCCCGCCCCACCTTCCCCATGCTCCAAGGACTCTGCCCCACCTTCCTCTGCTCCATAGACCCCGGCCCACCTTCCTCTGCTCGCCTCACCTTCCTCTGCTCCAAAGACCCCGCCCCACCTTCCTCTGCTCCAAAGACCACGCCCACCTTCCCCATGCTCCAAGGCCCCCTCCGCCACACCCTCATACTCCAAAGACCCCGCCCCACCTTCCTCTGCTCCATTGACCCCGCCCCACCTTCCTCTGCTCCCTGGAGCCCTGCTCCATGGACCATCCCTTTTACGAGTAGAGTCGCCATTTTGGACCCCCATATTATGTGTAAAGGACAAGGACTGCAATGGCGGGGACAACCACCCCTACTCCCCTCCCTTCCTTGCCCCAAGTCAGAGGTGTTCAACATGTTTCTTCTTTCTCTTCTACCGTTCCCTGAGCTGCAGCTATTCCCTCAGTCTCCCAAGACTACTACTCTTGTTTCTGATTTGTAGTCTCAACAGTGGGACACTTAATGTGGAGGCCAAGAGAGGGTGGCCTATTCCACACACCATCAGGCAGCATGCCCTGCTTCCCCCTACAGGGACAGCGGTAGATTCTCACTTGGTGACAAGCCCCTGCCATGGGACCAGGGTAAACTAGAGGATCCGTCCCCCAGACAACATGGCCCTAGATCACTTAGCGTGAGTCAGCCCCGTGGTCACCCCGCTTCTCACGACGCAGGCTTCCCCACGGGTCACATGGAATGAGCCACAATCAGCAAAAACGGGTGCATCTTCTGCTGGCAACACGCAGCCATTTCTCGCCAGCAGAGCCCTTTTCTTAATAGTCCCACCCCACATGATCATTCTTGCTGACTTCAGCCAGACATCCCTTCATTTTGGTGTAGAAAGGTGGGGGGGGTATCTCGGGGAGATTAAACACACTGTTCACTGTGGGCCAGAGTGCTAGCTTGCCCTATTTATCATATAGGAGCTGTCCATCTAGTCCAGGGGTATGCAACCTGCGGCTCCTCAGATTTGTTGGACTAGAACTCCCACGATCCCTTGCCATTGACTGTGCCGACATGGGTTGATGGTAGTTGTAGTTCAACACACCTGGAGAGCCAAGGGTTGCAGACCTCTGATCTAGTCTCATAAGAGACCACCTGTATCCTGGTATTTTGCAGACAGGGATTGCTGCGAAATAATTTTCTATGAAGAAATTCTGCTGCCAAAACCATTGAATTATATAAGAGGTACGGGGGACTAGTATGGGGAAGGGTGGCATGGGGAGGAACCCCCACAAGCATAAAGAACATGCGATGAGTTTTTTCAGTGGAGTTCCTTCAAAGTAAATTACTTTGAAGGAATTCCTGTTGGTAAAACAACATGGGACCAAGAGACCAATGGGATTTTCCTCCTATAGCTTAAAGGTTTATAAGCAGAGGCATCAAGAAGATTGACATCTTGGGGTGAAACATTGTTTGGGGCAGACGGTGTGTCACGCATTATCTGCAGTGTCAGTGCATGGCTTGGGTGGTGCAGCTGAAGAGCGGACGGCGTGGCACGCATTACCTGGTGTCAGTGCACGACTTGGGTGGTGCAGCTGAAGAGCGGACGGCGTGGCACGCATTACCTGGTGTCAGTGCACGGCTTGGGTGGTGCAGCTGAAGAGCGGACGGCATGGCACACATTACCTGGTGTCAGTGCATGGCTTGGGTGGTGCAGCTGAAGAGCGGACGGCGTGGCACGCATTACCTGGTGTCAGTGCACAGCTTGGGTGGTGCAGCTGAAGAGCGGACGGCCTGGCACGCATTACCTGGTGTCAGTGCACAGTTGGGTGGTGTAGCTTAAGAGCGGACAGTGTGGCACGCATTATCAGCAGTGTCAGTACACGCCTTGGGTGGTGCAGCTGAAGAGCGGACGGCGTGGCACGCGTTACCTGGTGTCAGTGCACAGCTTGGGTGGTGCAGCTGAAGAGCGGACGGCCTGGCACGCGTTACCTGGTGTCAGTGCACGGCTCGGGTGGTGCAGCTGAAAAGTGGACGGCGTGGCACGCATTACCTGGTGTCAGTGCACGGCTTGGGTGGTGCAGCTGAAGAGCGGACAGTGTGGCACGCATTACCTGGTGTCAGTGCACGGCTTGGGTGGTGCATCTGAAGAGCGGACGGCGTGGCACGCATTACCTGCAGTGTCAGTGCACGGCTTGTGTGGTACATTTAAAGAGCAGACGGTGTGGCACGCATTACCTGCAGTGTCAGTGCACGTCTTGCGTGGTGCAGCTGAAGAGCGGACAGTGTGGCACGTATTATCTGCAATGTCAGTGCACGCCTTGGGTGGTGCAGCTGAAGAGCGGACGGCTTGGCACGCATTACCTGGTGTCAATGCACGGCTTGGGTGGTGCAGCTGAAGAGCGGACGGCGTGGCACGCATTACCTGGTGTCAGTGCACGGCTTGGGTGGTGCATCTGAAGAGCGGACGGTGTGGCACGCATTACCTGGGGTGTCAGTGCACGTCTTGGGTGGTACAGCTGAAGAGCAGACGGTGTGGCACGCATTACCTGGGGTGTCAGTGCACGTCTTGGGTGGTGCAGCTAAAGAGCGGACGGTGTGGCACGCATTACCTGGGGTGTCAGTGCACGTCTTGGGTGGTGCAGCTGAAGAGCGGATGGCGTGACACGCATTACCTGGGGTGTCAGTGCACGTCTTGGGTGGTGCAGCTGAAGAGCGGACGGCGTGGCACGCATTACCTGGTGTCAGTGCGCGTCTTGGGTGGTGCAGCTGAAGAGCGGACGGCGTGGCAGGCATTACCTGGTGTCAGTGCACGGCTTGGGTGGTGCAGCTGAAGAGCAGACGGTGTGGCAGGCATTACCTGGTGTCAGTGCACGGGTTGGGTGGTGCAGCTGAAGAGCAAACGGTGTGGCAGGAATTACCTGGTGTCAGTGCATGGCTTGGGTGGTACCGCTGAAGAGCAGACGGTGTGGCACGCATTACCTGGTGTCAGTGCACGGCTTGGCTGGTGCAGCTGAAGAGCAGACCGTGTGGCACGCATTACCTGGTATCAGTGCCTGTCTTGGGTGGTGCAGCTGAAGAGCAGACTGCATGGCACGCATTACCTGGCATCAGACTGTGTGGCACACATTACCTGATGTCAGTGCATGTCTTGGGGGGGGTGCAGCTGAAGAGCAGACGGTGTGGCAGGCATTACCTGGTGTCAGTGCACGGGTTGGGTGGTGCAGCTGAAGAGCAAACGGTGTGGCAGGAATTACCTGGTGTCAGTGCATGGCTTGGGTGGTACCGCTGAAGAGCAGACAGTGTGGCACGCATTACCTGGTGTCAGTGCACGGCTTGGCTGGTGCAGCTGAAGAGCAGACCGTGTGGCACGCATTACCTGGTATCAGTGCCTGTCTTGGGTGGTGCAGCTGAAGAGCAGACTGCATGGCACGCATTACCTGGCATCAGACTGTGTGGCACACATTACCTGATGTCAGTGCATGTCTTGGGGGGGTGCAGCTGAAGAGCAGACGGTGTGGCAGGCATTACCTGGTGTCAGTGCACGGGTTGGGTGGTGCAGCTGAAGAGCAAACGGTGTGGCAGGAATTACCTGGTGTCAGTGCATGGCTTGGGTGGTACCGCTGAAGAGCAGACGGTGTGGCACGCATTACCTGGTGTCAGTGCACGGCTTGGCTGGTGCAGCTGAAGAGCAGACCGTGTGGCACGCATTACCTGGTATCAGTGCCTGTCTTGGGTGGTGCAGCTGAAGAGCAGACTGCATGGCACGCATTACCTGGTATCAGTGCCTGTCTTGGGTGGTGCAGCTGAAGAGCAGACTGCATGGCACGCATTACCTGGCATCAGACTGTGTGGCACGCATTACCTGGTATCAGTGCATGTCTTGGTTGGTGCAGCTGAAGAGCAGACTGCATGGCACGCATTACCTGGCATCAGACTGTGTGGCACACATTACCTGATGTCAGTGCATGTCTTGGGGGGGGTGCAGCTGAAGAGCAGACTGTGTGGCACGCATAATAGTCAGCCACATGGACACGTTTCAGCCTATTTGTACCGCCTAATGCTTTCTTCTGGACTGTTAATTATACCTGCCTTTCAGAGTATGTTTCTCAACACTGATGACAGCCCTTTCGCCCTATGGCAATTGGCTGGGGTATATGAGGAGCGATATGGCAGGATAGACAAGAGAGCTAAACAGAGAAAATGCTGTTAGAAACTCAACTCGGGGACTTAAAATACTATTTTTAAACTAGTGAACTGACTTGCAGAGTTTTTTTTCTGACACATGTAATTATGTACTGAAAAATGTTTCTAAAAAAAATCTTTGCACTTGAATAAGAATACAGATGAATGACAGTCAATTTGCAGGATCAGCGCAAATCCAGCCCTTGCTTTACAATGAACAACCTACACGTCTGTTTGTCCCGTTACTTTAAAGACCTCGCTGGCAGAAAAAAAGCACACATTTAAAAATAATACTTCTCATTGGACATGGAATATGGGTGTGCAATGCATACATAACAGAGGCAATGGCGTTCTCGCACTGACGTGGCTGAGCTGTCTCTGTGTGTCTCTGCTCTGCAAGCAGCGCCAGCGGCCTGTTGCATGGTCCGGCCTGCCGTAGCCCACATCACACTGGCGGGATGCGGAAGACCTGCACAGCGTGTCCCCACCCCACACTAACGGACCCGCGCCCCTAAACTACCCGAAGCCTGCTGAGATACTTGCGCCTGTGATACCGAAGCCTGGGCGAGCAGCAGCAGCAGAAGTGAGAAAAAAAAAAAGAGCGATCGGCTGCCACAGGAGAGCAGCAACGGGCTCCTGCAAGTCTGCCTGCTGGCACACTTCACAGTAAGTGGACAATAACTGTATGTACTGCGCACAGACCCCACACGCGCACATGGCAGCCCTCAGCCTGTAGACTGACAGGCGCCCCTCCAACCCAGCACTCATGGAGAGGAGAAGCACAGTGGCACAGAGCAGCCCATCCTGCACACGCCAGCCCAGCAGGCCACATAAAGACTATCAAAAGGAAAACAGAGCGCCACTTATCTCCCTGCCACAACCACAGCCAACACGGCAAGGCAACCATGCACCAACCCCAGCCTCTGGAGAAGAGGGGCCACGGCCTTCGACTTTGAGGGGTTTCAAATGAGCCAAGCCTGGCAATGCCCGCAGGAGAGCATAGCCGACTTCCACAGCTGCCTGAGAGAAATGGCACTGGCCTGCGACTTCCAAACTAAGAATTCTCAGTAAGACAGCAAGTCATACACGGATTGTAATTGGGAAAAACTCAGACGCACCATTCTCGCAGAAACAGACCTTCCACTGGACATCTTGTCCATAGGGCGACTACGGGAGCAGATGGATGAACACGCAACCGAGATGAAGAAAATCATAAGCCTCCTGCCACTGGATACAGAGCGGTCAATGAGCACACCGAGACAATCAATGCCCTAAGGCAAGAGAGACCTGCCAAAGTCTACCCGCCACCCGGCCGAAGGACTGCATATGGTGTGGAGGACAGCACGTCAGGAGCAACCCATGTCCAGCATATGGGTCCACGTGCCACAAATGCAGACTCAACCAGTCGCATCGGTGTGCCTGAGCTCCAGACAACCTAAGGACTACTCACCGCGGGAATACACCCCGCAAGTCGATGCCGGATCCCGCAGGCCGTCAGGCCGTCCTCAGCGATGTGCCAACACAAAGAACCGCCAGGCAGACAGCACAACGGCAGAAGTGGAAGGGCCCCAGCCATTGACAGCGACAACATCGCCAGCTTCAGCAGCTATGAGGAGTAGGCCAGCAGTGAACAATCTCCGAA
This sequence comes from Ambystoma mexicanum, assembly GCF_040938575.1. Taxonomy (NCBI): domain Eukaryota; kingdom Metazoa; phylum Chordata; class Amphibia; order Caudata; family Ambystomatidae; genus Ambystoma; species Ambystoma mexicanum. Next base: position 805,208,429 of record NC_090938.1, read on the forward strand.
CCACACTGACAAGCACCGCAACCATAGCAGAGAGAAAGTACAGATCTCTGCAGTAAAACCCAGATGCGAGAATCAGCCAAGCGGCACCCGGTCACGACGATGCACCATACTAGTAGGGGAAGTCCCAGTAACGATGATAATGATTGACACAGGGGGCACCTTAAATGTCATGCCGTCATCCAAATTCAACAAACTCGACCCAAAACCTATGCTTTGACGGTGTTCAGACCTGCTCTACGCCTACGGCTGCAGGAAGCCCCTCCCTGTGACTGGCTACTTCAAGACAACCCTCTCCGACCGGGGAATCAGCTGCAAAAACCGCATCCACGTCGTAGAGGCCGGCATAGAGACACTACTCAGCTGTGCAACAGCGGAACGCCTAGAGGTCATCCAGTTCAACCTCGCAGTACAATCAGATGACATAGAACACCTGTTGGCAAAGCACAAGCACCTCTTCACAGGAATCAGCTGTCTCAAGGGCAGGACAGTGATGCTTCATATCGACCCCATCATCGAGCCACGGGCGCTGCGTCACAGGAGAGTACCGTTCCACATGAGAGCCACAGTGGAGGCCGAGCTCAAGAAACTCGAGGATCTGAGAATCATTGAGAAAACCTCAGGGCCCACCCCGTGGGTCTCACCAATGGTAGTCACAGCCAAACTGAAGCAACCCAATGTAGTCCACATATGCCTTGTTATGCGACTCCCCAATGCCGCAATAGGACGAGAGAGACACATCACGCCAACAATAGATGAACTGATCGTTGATCTAACGGGGGCAACCATCTTCAGCCAGCTTGACCTCCGATCAGGCTACCACCAGATCCGCTTTGCGAAAGAATCACGGTACATTACCACGTTTTCCTCACACCTGGGTCTCCGACGCTACCGCCGCCTCAACTTTGACATCTCCTCGGCGGCAGAGGGTTTTCAACACAAAATACGGAAGGTCCTACAAGACCTACCAGCAGTGACGAACGTCAGCAACGATTTCCTGGTCTACGGTAAGACGGAAACCAAACACACCAAACGACTTGCAGCCACCCTTCAACGACTAGAGGACTAAAGGCTCACGCTCCACGAAGAGGTGCGAATTTGGGAAACGATCGCTGAGCTTCTTTGGCTATGTTTTCAACAAGCATGGAGTGTCACCCGACCCTAGCAAAGTCAGCGACATCAAAAATGCACAAGCCCCAACCACAGCGACGGAGGTCCGCAGCTTTCTGGGCATGGCCACTTACTGCAGCTGCTTCATTCCGGACCTAGCCACCTCTGCCGCCCCCCTGCGTGAACATACGAAAGCTAAGGCCACCTGGGAATGGGGCATGGTACAACAACAAGCATTCAAGAAGATCAAGGACTCCCTCTCTGGTGACACCACCATGGCATTTTTTGACATCTCCCGCACGACAGAACTACTTGTCGATGCTAGTCCTTTGGGGCTAGGAACGGTGTTAACACAGAATGACAAAGAGGGAACAGTCTTCACCATCGCTTTTGCGAGCAGGGCGCTCACACCAACAGAAAGAAACTACGCCCACATTGAAAAGGAGGCGCTGGCAATCATCTGGGGGCGCATACACTTACACGTGTATATCCTGGGGCACCCGGTGAAGGTGATGACAGACCGCAAGGCACTCCTCCCTCTATTCTGAGGATCTTCACCCCCCGCCAGGATCGAGCGCTGGCTACTGCAACTACAACAATTTGACCTGGACGTCCAGTACCATGCAGGTGCTGACAATCCGGCAGCCTTCCTGTCGATACCCTTGCCTGGCCACCACCGAGCATGAAGCCGCAAAAGTGACGGAAGAACATGTGTGCCAGAGTATCGCATGCGCGAGGCCAAGAACCATGAAAGTCGAAGAAATCCAGGACGAAGCAGACAAGGATCCGTGTCTACAACTCACAAAGGCAGCAATCCTGTCAGGCGAATGGAAAACGTTTCTGATGGCAGTTACACGGAAAACAGCCCCAGCTCAAGAGCTCATACGGACTCTTGTTGGGATACGCCATGAACTATCCATCTCACTAGATCGCCTAATTCTGAAAGTACATCGGATCGTACTGCCCATCCTCCCTCCATGTGAGAGCCCTCAGATTGGCGCATGAAGGGCACCAGGGGATAGTGAAAATGCAAGCATTCCTCAAGTCCCGCGTATGGCTTCTGCACATGCAACGCAAAGTAATAGCACTCGTAGAAGCATGCACAGATTGCTTGTCCACAGGCCGACCAGGGCCACTGGAACCCATGGAGTGTCCCCCTCCCCAGAGTGACCGCAGGTGCGACGCCATAAGTAACGACTTCTGCACAATTGCGAACTAAATGTACCTACTGGTAGCAATCGATGCACACCAGATACCCAGAAGTCAAACATGTCGCCTCCACAGATATCACATCCGTGACCACGCTCTGGAAAAGATGTTTGCGACACATGGCATACCATCCTCGATCCAAAGCGACAACAGACAGCCCTTCACGAGCAAAGGGTTCAGAACGTTCATAGACAGGCTAGGAATACGCCAACACCACATCACCCCGTACCTGCCGCAAGCCAACAGGGATGCCGAAAGATTCATGGCATCAATCAACAAAAATGTAAGAATTGCCAAAGACAAAAGTCGGCCATGGCTCCCTGACCTCTACAGATTCCTCCGGGCCTACTGGCTGGCCCCCCCCCCACCAATTCAACCACCCGTGCCAGCCCAGGAGCCATGATGTTTGGTGTACCCATCCAAGGAAGCCTACCCCAACACCACTCCTGGAGGCCTCCACAGGTAGACCTATAGGAGGTAGAAACCAGAAGACGCAGACATAACGCCAAGGAAGACTAAGCCAGGAGAGCCACCCCCAGTGAGCTCCAGGTAGGAGACAGTACTGAAGAAAAACAGGACCCAAAAGGGAAAGATGTCCCTACCCTACAAGTCAGCACCGTGGACAATATTGCACCGGGAACATGGCCTTGCCTCACCCACCCAGGGACAAGAGACAGTGACCAGAAATGTCTCACACTTCCAAAAGGTCCCACCAGCTCCGTGGGAAGAAGGGAACGTAAAAGCCAGCCCCACAGGAGCAGAGCCCTCAAAGGAAGACAGCCCCAGCACAAAGGAAAGGCCAGGCGAGAACTTGATGCGAAAAGGTCCAGAACAAGAAGAAGAGGAGAGGAACGCAGCCACACCCCCAACTTCCCACAGAGAGTGAGGAGAACACTACTCACTCCGGAAGCAAATAGTGCCATCCACCAGACTGCAAGGATATGTACGGAACGGCATCTACGAGCGCAAGGGAGGCTGAACAAAGAGACAAGATCCACTGGACAGTCTGAGACAACTTTGTCTCCACGCCCCCCAAGGGCGACTTGTGTTAGTTCTCTGATGTTCATAATGTTTGTTTTGTTTATCCAAAGTTGAAGAGGGATGTGATGTTCATGTGACAAGGGTCACGTGGACGAGTAAATAAATGAGAGGCGAAGCGCACCAATAAGGCAGTTCCCGCTCCGAACAGTGACTGACCTGTCTCTATGTGTCTCTGCTCTGTGCACAACATCATCGGCCTGCTGCATGGCCCGGCCCCGCCGTAGCCCACATCAAAGTGGCGTTAGGAGGTATGCAAATTATTCTGCGCAACCTCAAGCAACCCTAAATGGTAGTCCCCTGGAAATGTAGCAGCAGCTTTGGGCGTTAATGTGCTTTGGCCTTATACCAGTTTGTCTGGCTGTGTCCGCCATGTTGATATTACTATGCGAGGGGGCGAGCTGCTAATGACTGGGTTGGTGCGACTGCATCCAGATGTGCCTCCCAAGCGGCAGAAGGAGAGATTATGTAGGCAAAAGCACAGCATTAAACCCTCAAGGATGTGATGAGCCCTTCCGTAAGGGTTACCTTTTTTTAAATTTATTTTTTAAAGTCCTATTATCAGGCACTGACAGACACATCCTCAAAAGTCACTAACTCCTCACCGTCAGAAGTCTCCCACTCCCTAACAACTCTGTGGGGCAAAATTAAACCTTCAAAACGAGTTGTCTAAAAGAAAATATCTGGAGGAAGCCACCAGGGGGCGTGCTGATGTCAGCAGCCTGAATACTACGCTCCTCAGATGCTGGACCTAAAGGGGACCAGAACCTCCCCCTTGAAGATGCTCCCCACAAAGTGAAAGCAGGCGAGACAGCCATGGGAGTGCCCAGGGCACAACCAGGTGAAAGCCGGAAAGAATTGTGCCCCGGGGTGCCGAGATACTGCACACAGACCAGAGAAGGCCCCGGTCAAAGCAAAGCAGGCCTGTGGCAGCACACAGGGATGCCAGGCGGCAGCGCCACTTGAACCTGGGGGCACTGGGCCCATCAGTGACAGAGGAGCATCACCCCCCCCCCCTCGCTGAGCTCCCAGACACTGGAAGAGGGGTTTCTGCAATCTGGGGTGGTGCGGCCTGAAGAGCTGCACAGAGGGACACTGTGTTGGGGAGGACCGTGGCCTGCGGCGTGAGTACGGAGGTGGGTGCCTGGTTCCCCCCCCTAAACCCCCACCAAGTGGTGAAGCCGGAGGAGACTTTCTGGAGGCAAGGGACCCCTACACGGGGCATGTGCCCGCCTCCCGGACGCCACACTAACCATACCTAGCCTAGTCAACGCGAGAGCCCCCCCCCCCCCCAACCTCCCAGGAGCTCTTGTGGGGCTTGCCCCTGAAGCGGCCTAGTCCCACCCCACAGGAATCAGCCAGAAAAGACTACTGGGGCCAGTGGTGTGCGAATGAAGGGGTTCCAGGGAGGCCAGGGCCCCATAGAGACACCGGGGAAGTCTCCCGAACATTCCACTTTACAAGCCAGACTCACTGGAATTGGGGGCCACAGGAGAGGGTTTGGGGAGACCATCCCAGTGGCAAAAGGAACATCCCGGGGGCAAGACGTGTTGGAGACTGTGGCCCCCCCCCCATCGGTAGGGACAGACGCACTGCAACCAGTGTGAGGGGAGCTCGGGGACGATGGAGGGCAGGAGGTGTTGACGGCTGGGGAGCATCGGAACCCACGTCAAACTATCCAAACAAGTCGCACTTGCTTGCTGGTTAACCCATAGGGCACAAGAGGCCTCCCGTGTAACTCCCCCAGAAGCAGGGCAACCCATCGCGGTCGGGCCCTCAGACACAAGGGACAACACGCCCGGCGGAGAAGAAAATTCATGGACGCGAGATCTAAACTAGCTGGCTTTGGTTACCCCCGGAGGGAGAACCAGACGGAAACAGCGTTCCCATCCACCATGGTGACGGGAGGGGAGGAATCGACAGCCAAAAGATGATGCAGCACTGATGGAGATCACAAGCATGCGGGCCGACATCGGGGGGAAGGGTTGATAGGATAACCCAGAGGATCGACAAGTTGGAAGACAGACTTGAAGTGGAGCATAACCGATCCTCTCGGGATGCCATGGAGATACAAATGGATATAAGAATCCCGGAAATGGAAAAGAGAGAGGGTGAAATCATGCTGCAAATGGATGACATCGAAAACAGAGAGGATCCCGGACAGGGCAGCGGGGTGGTGTGGGGGTGTGGAGAGGGATTTGAGGAGAACCCTTCACGAAGTCACCAAACTCATTTTTGAAGATGATCCCATCGATGAGGCCAAAATCGAAAGGATCCACAGGGCTGGAGGTCCAGCAGGGGGCCCCAAATCGGCTCTGGCCAGTTTTCATAACTATCCGGACAAGAAGGTCCTGGAGAATGCTAAAACGAAGGGCCTGGTGCTGTATGGTAACTCCAGAGTTACTATTTTTTAAGATCTGTCCTCGCTAATGTTTGCAAGGAGACACCTGGCTCACCCCTAACAAAGTGGATGAATGAGAAGGGAATCTGATACAGATGGGGTTTCACGTTCTCCGTGTCCTTCAAAGTCGATGGAACTAAATATAAACTGTCCAATGAGGAGGAGATACGGAGGACCACGAGGGAGCTACTAGGTGACACTGGAGGCCCAGAGGGGGCCAAGGAGCAGGAGACCGGGGCAAACTGATGGAGCATTAATGGACCTAAAAGACAGAGAATGCCAGGATCTCGGAAATTTAGAAAGTTCAACACGTCCCCAGCAGCGGACAGAGGATAACGGAAGATGTTGTATCCTTTTTTTCTCATTGAGCATAACATTGGGATTCAGTGGGGGGTGGGGGGCTGGGCTAAAGAGAATGTGACTGCCTCGAAATGACAAAGTTTTCCCCTTGGCTCTGAGTGGCTACAGCACCTAGGGAGCCGGAGGGGAAGAGATTAATGGGTGCTAAACAAATGAGGGGTGGGGTGGAGGAGGCTCTGAAATGAAGGGGCAGTAAGGGCTGGGACCTGTGTTGAGGGGACCAATTGGTGGTCCAGGTACACCTAAGTGATAACTGGGGCGAACCAGCTGCCATTCGGGGAGGGGGGGGGGGGTGTGTGGAGGAAGGAGGGGGGATGGAGGGGGGCTGTGAGATACTGGTACCAGAGAACTTTTGAGTTTTGCGTTATTTCCCAGTTACATGGTTCAAGTTAAACGGTTAAGGCCAACCACAGGGCACAGGCAAGAGACCCGTAGTGGGGTAACATGATAGTGCCCACAAGCGATCACGCTCAGGGGAGCCGGCTGAGGATTGGGACACTTAACGTCAAAGGCCTGACCTCCCAGACTAAAAGGTCACTGGATGCAAGGGAAATTAGTAGGGTTGTACTGGACATCATGTGCCTCCAGGAGACCAAATATTGTAAGGGGGAAGAAAGGAGGATTCCCAGTGGACTGGCGGCTCAGGTATACTGGGGGTCAGGCCCAGTAATGAGGGCAGGGTGAGCATTTTACTTAACAGGGCCCTTATTGAGGGGAGGGCTCTTGTTGGTCTCAGGAACCATTAGAAAGGTGTGTGTCACATTTGCCACGGTATATGCACCCAACCAGGGCCAACTGAGATTCTTGAATAATATCCGAACTAAAATAATGGTGGAGAGCTCGAGACACCTCATCATTGGAGGGGGCTTCAATATATGGACAAATGTGAACTTGACAGGCAGGGGATCCAGGCTAGGCCTCAGGAAGTTGGGAGGTCAGGCCATGGGGAGATCAAGGAGACTCTGGATTGTATGGGCTGCGGAACATGTGGCACTACTCCCACCTACAAGAGAGGGGGTATACTTTCTACTCACCACCCCATGGAACAATTACTAGAATAGATGATGTGTATGCTTCAAGGGGCCGTGGGAGGAGGCACTGAATGCTGATATTCGCCCAACCTCTTGGTCGGACCACGATATGGTGACACTAGACTTGGGCAGGAGGCATGAACCCAGGGAGGAACCAAATGGAGATGCAACAAATCCTTATGGAAGGACCCGGTGTTCCGACAGGAGATGGCTAGGGAAATCGAGGAATTCTTCACTACTAATCACACAGGAGAGGTGGACATTAGGACGGTGTGGGAGGTGGGGAAGGCAAATTGGTGGGGGGGTACTGATGAGGGAGGGGGCGTGGAAGAAAAGGGAACAGGGTCTGATTGAGAACAGACTATGGGAGGAGATACTCAACCTGGATAGGAGAGCACAGGTACAGGGGAATGGGAATGAGGAGGCGATTAAGGAGGTCGGGGGTAAACGGGAGGAACTGCGGCTCCTTGCGGAGGGGAAGATAATACAGAACCTACAATTCCTTTGACAGTAATTTTACGAAAAAGGGGATAAAGCAGATGCAATCCAGGCGTCCAGATTAAGAGGGCAGAGGGCAGAAAGATGGGTGGCAGAAGTAAAGGGGGGTAGGGAGGCAACAGACATCCACAGAGGGGACCCAGGGGGACTTTGTCTCCTTCTATGAAAACCTTATATAAATCAGAGCGTACTTCAGGCAGGGAAGGAATTACAGGGTACTTGGCTAGTACTCACCTTCCCCAATTAAGGGAAAGAAAATGGCCATACTGGAAACTCCCATAACAGAAGAAATTCGTACGGCGGGGGGGAGATTGCCTGTGGGGAAGGTACAGCGTCCTTTAATCGCGGGATGTTTTATCGCATGGTTTTTTCCAGCAAATTTTTCAATGAAAAACCCATAGAATTTTTTAGGGGTAGTTTAGAAAATGATATATATGGGGTGTGGGTGTAGGGAAATACCTAAACATTTAAAGTGAATAGTTGGCTTGGGGGGCGGGAACCCCCAAAAATAAAAAAAGAAAAGATTTGATGGTTTTTTTCATAAAACGATTTGCAGTAAAAAAAAACAGCAAAAAACATACTGCGATGAAATGACATGGAACCATGGGGAAAACCCCGGGGGATGACTGGTACACCGCAGGGTTTTACAAGCGTTTCTCAATGTGTTATCACCGTTCACGGCTGAACTCTTTTCAGATGTTAAAGCCCCTTAGTCTTTCTTGTGGGCATTCATTTCGGTGATACCAAAGGAGGGGAGGGTCCCTAAGAAACGTGGCGCATATCGCCCAATCCCCCTCCTAAACCTTGATGCCAAAATGTACACCCGGGTACTGGCGGCATGACTCGAGGACTACATGTCACGCTTGATCCATCCAGATCAGGTGGGCTTTATTAAGGGTAGACAAGCTGTGGAAACAATGAGGAAGACCTTGCACCTAATGCACAAAGCCCACAGAGGGAGGGGACTCGGCCCTTCTATCAGTTGATGCTGAAAAAGCATTTGATCGGGTGGAATGGGAATTTCTGGAAACTGTCCTTGTGAAATACGGTATAGAGGGTGACTTTCTCCGTGATATAATGGCACTGTACACATCCCCAAAGGCCTGTGTCGTGGCAAATGGGGGATACTCCCGATGGTTCGACCTGGGAAGAGGGACCAGGCAGGCTGCCCTCTCTCTCCCCCTTTGTATGCACTTACACTGGAACCCCTCACGCAAAGTATTAGGGACGACAGAGTGGCGGGAATATGTGTTGAGGAGAAGAATATACTCACCCTGTATGCAGACATGTTGCTTCACATTGTGAACCCACTGACTTCCATACCGCCGGCTATCCACCAGATAGAATATTACAGCGCACTCGCCAGACTGAAGATAAATAAATCTAAATCTATTATCTTCCCACTGGAGAGGGATAGAGAAGGTGACTCGGAAAGATTTGAACCCCTTGGTATGCAAGTTAGTGAGGGGAGCTAAGATACCTGGGCATTAATCTTACCAAAGACCTGGGCAAGCTTTTTGAGGCCAATTTCACCCCACTGCAGTCCACGATTGAGCAGTACCTGGCGAAATGGAGTAAGCTCACAGTGTCATGCTGGGGCGCCTCAAAGCAATAAAAATGGTGGTCCTCCCAAGACTTTTGTATCTATTTCAGATGCTCCCTATCGGCGTCCCAGACGCATTCTTCCGGTAGATGAAGCGTTCCCTATCAAGTTTCTTGTGGCAGGGAAAGAAGGCCAGGATAGCATGGAAGGTTCTCATGCTCCCCAAGGAAAAGGTGGGGTGGGTCTCCTGGATGTGAAAAGGTATTACAAGGCAGCCCAACTCAGGGTTATTATACCACATCTCAGGGCCCAGGGGGATCTCCAATGGATTGCACTGGACAACCGTCACCTGCAACCAACTACAATGGGGGAATGGTTATGGGTAACAAGAGCCAGAATTCCCCGTAGAATTCGGGATCACCCCATACTAGGGACCATATGGAACATTTGGAGAAAAGAGGCCAAAATGAGGAGGGGGGGTCACAACGTGGTCTTCCCCTCTGGAACATCTATGGGTCCCAGGAGTCGGATGTGATACCCAACCCAGAAAGATTCCAGACATGGTTTGAGACCGGCTAAGAGATAATAGGCCAGTTAATAAAAGGGGACAAGCTCATAGATTAACATGAGCTGGAGGAGGTGCTCAGTATAGGGAAACTATCAGTCTTCCTGCATCTACAGATAAGGGTCCTTACAGACAAGGCATGGAGCGAACAAATACAGGGGGACCTGACCCCCTTTGAAATAATTCTGGATACAACAGCAGAGATGAAGGGATCGATCTCAGCGATGTACGGTGCTCTTGTAGAATTCAGATGGTGTGGGTGGGGGGGGTCAGCAGATGTCAGAAGGAGATACTGTAGAGAGACATGTTTCAACTTCCTACAGACACAGAACACAGCAGACAGGCAAACACTGAGAGGTGAGCTTTCAAGATGGTGGCAACATGACATTCCACCGCTGAAGCTGCAAAACAGGTTTGAGAAATATACGACTTCCAAACTGTGCAGAGACAATTGCAAACATTCTAATATCTGTCATAAGACACCCAATCCGAGCCACTAGACGAAACTAAAATAACCTCTACCAATAATACGAAGAACCTTTGAGCAATATAAAGGTTGTGCAAGCCCAGTCGCTGCAGCAGCTCGAGTGGAGTCCAAAGCAAGATATGTTCCTTGCAGCTTCCTGCAGGAGCAGGGAGACCGCCACTCCACTTGTTACAGAGTGATAACTTTGCTGGAAGAATTGTTTAATACCTGAATCCAGATAGACGTGTGTGATGCCTGCCAAAGGGTCAGGAGGAGACGTATCCAAGTGAATGCTGTTCATCTAGGTCATGTTCAGGCCTGCCCACGGGAATGCTAATAATCTAGGCCATGGCGAGACCTGTCCAGTGGCCAACTGTACATTAAGGATCCAGGTCAGGGTTGGACCCAAGACAACCAGGCCATGGTGATACCTGTCCAGTGGCCAAGTGAACATTAAGGATCCAGGTCAGGGTTGGACCCATCAGGCCAATACTAAGACTATGAGGTCATGGTAAGGCCTGTTAATTTTGACACACATTGTAAAAGAAGCGTGCCCAAGAAAAGGGCGAGGATCCAAACTGTGAGGAGACCCATCCTGGTGAAGGCGTGAAGATCAGATCATAGTGAGACCGTTCCTCTGAGTAAACACCTAGTTTGTACATGAAGGTTTGGAAAAGACCAATCCCGTAGAGTATCAGAAGCTGGAGCTCAATCCGACAAACCAGCAAGAGAGGCAGCCAATCCAAGCTGGAGATACAGATGCTGCTGCAGAGTCTGAAGAGAAGCCTTAACAGCCAATGACCCAGGCAAGGACGGAAGGATGAGTGGGAACGCAGGAAGACCAGGGAGGCTCTCGACAGCGCCCCGGAAAAGACTTTGCTGCAGAAGCTTCTCTTTCAGGTTCAATTTGCAGGTGCACTTTGCTGAGTAGGATTTGTTAACCAAGACTTGCAACGTTTGTGTTTTAGCTAGCCTGTTGGGGACTAGCCTGCAGCCCAAGGATCTGGTAAGTACCGGGGTTGGTTGGGACTCTGTTGGCCACTTTGTTCCACTTAAAACAGAAACCTTTAACAAAATTCTAATCAACAAGCGATTTAACATTTCATGTAATTTACGCCACAACTAAAACATCAGAACAGCACAAGAGGTAAATCCAAATGAAGAAAAGGGGAAGCAATAAAATAACAAATACATACACTTTCAGATAAAAAGGCCTCCTTTTCGAAATAAAAGTTCTTTCAAGGCGGTAAGATCGCATTCACAAAGTGCAATGCGGCAAAACTCCAAAGTGGAGATATTAATATGTTGCCACGCACTGCTGCTCAAAAGCATTCCAGCATCTTCCAGAAGATGCTTGACATAAAGCATGTGCCGTACAGCCAACGCCAGACATTCTAACAAGTGGAACCGCGACTCAATATTCATTTCCGTTTCACAAAAGCAGCAAACTCTTTGGTCCCGGCCCAGCTTTGCCCTCGGCCCGAGAATTTCTCTGGTTGGTAGCAGGTTTAACCTTAAGCGTAGTAGTCGGGACCGCCATGTAGCACTCGGGAATTGCATCAGATAGTGGGTGGATTTCACCCAGAGATCTAACATCAAGCAGCATTCCCACGTACAGACTGTATTTACGCATTTCTTGAATCGTGTGTATTCAATCCAATTCCCAACGTTTTTTTGGGGTGCTTTTTTTTTTTTTTTTAGGGAAAGATGTAATCAGCTCAGTGTTGGCCAAATCTTTTGCCCGTTGTATTCTGGAACAGGGAGTCAATGGGGGGACACAGACCTGTAAAACATTAGGGTTTGGAACAACACATCACTTTATGTTGCTCTCTTCTTGAAAATGTTTAGAGCCAGGCATCCTTTTTCAATTGTCGAGACTCCCAGAGTTCCTATAGGCATTTGGTCAAACCCCTACCTTGAAAACAACCTTAATAGAAACCACTTGTTATTTATTTATTTTGGATTTATAAAGCGCCCAGCGGCCCAAAGGCATTGTGGCGCTGTTGCAGAATGTTTACTTACAGGTAGGAGAGACATGTTACAGAGTAGGCAGTGTAAACTTACAGCAGTGTACAAGTAGAACAGTGTTCCTTGGTTACATTGGAAACAGTGTCCTAGCTAAGCACAGAGAAGTCAGTCTAATTGAATAGTTTGGTTTTTAGTGCTTTTCTAAACACTGTAAAGGATTCTTCTTTTCAGAGATTCAGGGGGAGTTTGTTCCACGCTTTAGGAGCTAATACTTCAAAGCTGGTGCCACCTGCTTTGGCTCTGTTGAAGGTTGGTGCGTGTATTGGGCATGTTTTGGTCTGTGGGCTGGGACTTGGTGAGTTCTTTCTGAGAGGTATGCTGGTGCGGTCTGAGAGGCATTTATGGGTGATGGCAAGTGCTTTGAATGTTAGGCGTTCTTTGATGGGGAGCCAGTGGGCGTCTTTCCGTGCCTGAGAGATGTGTTCTCTCTTAGGGATACTGAGGGCAGCTCTAAGGGCGTTGTTTTGTGCAGTTTGGAGTCTGTTGATGTTGGTGGTGGAGGTGCCTAAGAGTAAGATGTTGCCATAGTCGAGCTTAGCTCTGATGGTGGCTTTGGCACTATTGAGGCAGTTACTTGGTGATATGTAGGGTTTCACAGCATTTATGATTTTGGTGGTCAAAGCCACCGCTGAGGATATGGTGCTGACTTGTCTGCCCATAGATAAGGTGGCGTCAAAGTAGGAGCCCAGAGTTTTCACTGCAGAGGAGGCTGTGATAATCGTGTCTTCGATGGTGAGTTATATTTGTTGTCCAGTTTTTGTAAAGATTCCTTGGGGCCTACTAGTAGCATCTCGGTTTTATCTCCGTTTAGGCACAAGCCGTTGGCTGCCATCCAAGCTTAGATGCGTGCGTATATCTTTTGGAGATTGCCGAGGTCCTGCTCATAATCACCTGTTAAGGGGATGAGGATTTGTGCGTCGTCAGCGTAGTTTGTGAAAGCTATGTCACTGAAGAGGGGGAGGGTAAATAGGTTGTACAATCTAGGGAACGTGCAGGATCCTTGAGGGACACCACAGTCAATGGGTGAAGGGGAGGCTGTGGCTTGGTCAGAGAAAACCCGCATTTCTCGGCCTTCTAAGAAGGAGGTGATCCAAGTGGTGGCTTCTTGAGAGAAGTGAGGGGTGTCTATAAGATGTTTGCAGGGGGTTTTGTGGTTGACCAGGTCAAAGGCCGCCGAGAGGTCAAGGAGTAAGAGGAGTGAGGATTTGCCTTTGTCCATGGCTTTGAGTAGTTGGTTTTTAAGGACAAGTAGGGCAGTCTCAGTACCGTGTCGGGGGCGGGAACCCGATTGTCTTTTTCCAAGGATGTCGTGGGTTTCCAGATATGACTGAATCTGGTGATATGTGGCTTTGTCAAGGATTTTTAGCAGAAATGGCACTGTGGTGGTTGGCCGGTAGTTGTTGGGGGAGTCAGGGTCGAGGGTGGGTTTCTTCAGTAGTGGTTGCCCCCAAGGTTCTTTGAGTGAGGGTGGGACAGTACAGGTGGGGAAGGAGGAATTTATGAAGGTGGTGATGAAAGGTGCCAAGGCTGTTGCACAATCTATGACTAGATTGGCTGGGCACGTGTCTCCTTTGCAGATTGATGGTTTGATAGTTTCATAATGAGTAGAACTTCTGGAGTGTTTGAACTAAACTTTCTTGGCATCACAGGAGTCATTGCTCTACTTCCTTATTGTCGTATTTGGGAGTGTGACAAAGTTCCATTTTAAAATCACAGGCGGGCGGTCCTAATTGGGGAGGAAGGACAGACTGCCACCTGCGTCCTCAGCATGAAGATGGATGACAATCCAAGTGCTGGGCGCCAGAAAACCTTTACCACTGTGCAACCAGGTACCTGGTGCACTGAACCATAGCACCAACCCTCAAACATACACTACTCTTTGCACACCCTGACAACATGCTTCTTTGCAAACTCCATCCTCAAACCTTCCTCATTTTGCAGCAGGTGAACTTCATTGTCCCCTGCATGCTCAAGAGACACACACTTTTCCTGTGACTGGAACTAGGGTGCAACATACAGGGGGGCCCTCAAGATCAGTTGGAGGCCTTGGGAATTCCAGGACCACACCCCCAATATGTAGGTTATTTGTTTTTTTGTAAAATGCACAAATGCCAGCGTTAGGATAGTTTTTCTGAAGTTCAACTAAGGGCTTAGTAAAACCATTCAACTGAGACAGTACAATACTCCACTCTTAGTATAAGGCTGTACCACCCGAGTTCATGGTAGTGTAGTCAGAGCAGCCAGGCTTATCTTAGGAGGGAGAGAGGGCTGTAGAATCAGTACACTGAACCTGTAGTACACCAAGGATTCAATAGAAACACTGACAACCAGAACTATTATGAACAATAAAGGTTTATTTTAAATGCATGTAGGCCAAGTTAAGTCTTAGGTTAAGTACTGGTCATTAAACACATTTATAAGAACACACCACTGTGTTTGAAGGTACAAAGACAAATGCATAAGACCTTATTTAGAATACCTAAAGAGTTCTCGGGAAGTCAAACCTGATCATACACATGTAGCATAGGTTTTGAAATGGTCTTTACTTTTGAATATGTTTCTGTAAAATTGTTACATGAACCTTAAGAAGGTTATTTGTTTGATTGTTTTTCTACAGCTACAGAAAAAAATATTTTCCGCCTGATGAAATCAGTATTAACTCAAAACGCGTTGGGCCAACACAATACATTTCTACTTCTTGTGATATTAAGAAAATTGTCATTTGAATTTCTAATTTTAACATCTTTATGACTATTTGTCATTTCAAACCTGTTATTTTCCATAAATTTCAGTGGTATAATGCAATGGTAGTCACCTGGTATATAGGTGAATGGCCATGAGCATAAATATACCACACACACCTTATTTGTCTGATTTATTCAGATTTCAGATAGTGTGCAGGGGACGGGAGTTCCCCAACAGAACACTTTTCTTTTTTGTCATACACATGTAGCATAGGTCACACCTATTCATGGAGAGTAAAAACCAATAGTTACTTTTAGATCACCTTCAGTAACACAAGGGTAGTAGACCCCATCAGTTGTACTGTGATGCTCAGCAAGAAATCACTTAGTAAATCAACTGGACAATATACTTTGCTGAATAGTGGAACACCTATTCATGGAACAGTAAATACCTATAACTCCGATTCAGGATAACAAAGTTATACTATGGGAGTTGCACCTTATGGTGTAATATACAACTGCAGGCTGCTAAGGTTAGCAATAAAGTAAGTTATTTTAGGATGGCACACAGCTAACTCAAGGGGAGTAAAACCTATATACTTTTAAAGGGAGTGACCAGCAACTTCAGGATCCGTATAACCTCAGCCAGACTTATTCTGGACAGGCTAACAGCAAGTCAGGGGAAGCCAGTCTCAATTGGGGACACTCATACATTTATCTTAATAGGAATAGAAGTGGAGCCAACAGCATTACTTTTGGGGAAGAGGCACAACCAATTCACAGGTGAGTAAGTTAGCCTGAAATCTACTTTGTTAGAATGGCTAAACAGTGTCTAAGGAAAGTAAGACGTGACATATACTTTTCAGAGTGGCAGGAAACATCTATGGTAAGTAATAACTTGTAATACAATTGCTCACTCTCAGAAGGAAGTTACCAACCAACTCTTTTATAAGAAAGTACACTTCTCAACACTTGTTTTACTTTTCAAGGCAAACCCCTTAAATTATCCAGCAATTCCCAATTGTATGACATGCGTTCTCTCAGAGGCAGAAGAGGGACCCTAGTGGTGTAGGAGCCAGCTGTAGGCAGGGTGAGATAAGGCCTAGTTGCAGACATAGTCAAGAGTTCCTGAGGAAGACTGTTCACACAAGTAAGCTAGTTGAGGGTCCAGGGACTTCAGAGAAGACACCCTAGGAGGATTTCAGCAGTGGGCCTGGGTGAACTGGATGGGTGGCCTCCCAAGCACAAGAAACACCCCCAAGCTACACAGGAATCATAAAGGCTTAAACTGAGTAATACCCCAGCCAGCACAGTGCCTTAGCACGGAAAAAGAGTTCCAGCAAGAAGACTACAGGATCTGCAGCCAAAAACCCAGTCGTTGAATTCCTTTATAAGGAAGGCAGAAGACAGGACACTGGAAGGACTTTTGCAGCAGGGACCACGGGGAAGGCTCTAGGCAAGAGGATCTTCGCATGGTTTACACCAGGGCTCCCAGCTAAAATGACAAACATTGAATGTCCTCTTTATCTTATGAATTAAAGGCGACCTCAGGGATCGAACAACAGTCGTCAGGATTGCAGGCCAGACACTTCACCACTGCACTATATAAACTGATGAAAAATAAACTAAATGTGAAATGGCTCATTTCGGTATTGCAAGTTCCAGGGGAAAAATTGTATTGGTTCTTGGAGTTTAAAACAAGTGCACCTTTTAACATTTTCAAAAACACTATTAGAAGAAAACATCCTCTCTTGGTTTTGTGTGTGTGTGTTGATTTTATGAAAGGCAAATGCCATTCGTCCTGTTCAATTTGGGTGGTTATGCAAAGCCAATTTAATGAAATGTGCCTATTTCACCTTGATATGCTACTTTCTGGCAACGTCACACTCCATTGTGTGTTGATGAGTCCCCCACTTTACTTTTTAGGACTGGACTCCTGGTTTACACAGAACAGAAGAGATTGCAGTGGAGTAGACCTCAGGATCAGCAGCCAAAAATCTGGTAGCTGAATTCTTGGCCATGAAGACTGAACACTGGAAGGGCTTCTGCAGCAGGGATCAACGGAGATGGCTTCAGACAAGAGTTTCTTCGTGGCTGGATGCGGCTCTGTGGGTTTTGGCACTCTTTTCAGTAGCCAGAAGACAACTGAATATCGCAGGTCGGATTCTCGTCGTTTGTGTTGTAAAGTGCTCATCTGTGAATGCATGAGCTGTGAGAATGCTGGAGTCCTGTTGTAGAATGTTGTATGTGAGTGTGCAAGAGGGTTCTAGCTTAGGTCAGTTGGAGCTGGGCCTACCTGGGTGATGGACCCAGTGGCATTCCTCAGGTGTCCTCTAATGTAAGATCTTGATGTAACTAAAAATAAACCTTAAGTGTTTCACCTGCAAAGCGTACTGAGGCTGCTTTACATCAATTCGCAAGGTCCAGCACTCCGGTGAGGGGACTTTTTTCAGACTCACCACGTCTCTGGAGGTCCAGCAGGATGCCCAAAAAGTTTTAGCAAAATTCCGAAGACCATACACAGCACAATGGCTCGAGGTCCCAGGGTATTGCAGCCCTGCAAGTTCGCAGCACGACGTGAGATGGCTCAAAATGCAGGTCTTCTTGAGTCTAGTGGATCTGGGTCAGGGTGGTGTTTTCGCAGTCCCCAGGTCGAGTGGAAGGCAAGGCTACAGCAGGCCCTCTAGTCGCTGGAAATAGTTTCTGCTGTGTTTCTTCATCTTCCTCTTCGGATACAGGTCCAGTGGTCAACTACCTCATCAGCTCCCAGAATCTGACAATCAAACAGCCATGCAACATTCAAACTTGAGGGGTTGCCAGTTCTTTCAGGACAGCCAGCCTCCCAGTTTAAACTTGATTCTCGCAGTCAGGCTGGAAGACAAAGGTGTGCAATGTTTTGGACTCCTCCCTCGCTTCCTGCCTTCACAGACACACTGAAATCTGGGTGGGGAATCCAATCAAAGATAAAAAAATAAAAATCACAAAAAGGACTTCCCTGCCTTGGATGTCAGGTGGAGGAACAACGAACACTAAAATGGTGAAAAAAGACCACCTGGGAAAATGAGCACCCATATGTGCCTGTGGAAACAGCCTGTGGTAAAGGTGCACCGAATAAAAAGGTTCACTGCCACCAGCCATTAAAGGTAAGTTTGTCCTTGAAACAGAAATGTTAAATTTATAACAAGAAAGGGGATACCCACTATCTCTCCAGCACTCCATACAAGGTAGGGTGGCAGAAGGGGGATCCTAGTCTCACCTAATAAAATGTAAAAGGGATCCAAAGATCCTTTCTATCCTTCAGAACTGTCATTCTCACATGATTAGCCAGAGAAAGTTAAAGGGGAGCCCCAAGAGCAGCCCTGCAACAATAAAAAGTTATATACCAAAAGTTGTTAAAGAGGTTAACATTAAAAAGCCACTATGGAGAGTCTTAAAAATGACACCCATAAAAAAATAAAAAATAAAAAAAAGTAAAAGATTCTGTGAGTGTGGAAAAAGGTTCCCACTCACTGAGGTATAGGAAAAAAGAAATCCACCATTAAAGCAAAAAAGTTCTGGGGTTGACAGAGCTCAGGAAGATGCATCATTGCTATGAACATCTTACCTAACAGCTAAATGGCTTCTTGGTGCTGAAAAAGAGTGAGGAACTAAAAAGGTAAAGTGAACCAGTGTCAGGTCACATGATTATAAACACGACTTTATGAAATGCCACGTGATTCCATGCAATTTTCAATCATTAAGGAAATTTGTTTCAGAGTTGGATAGCCTGAACTGCGAAGCGGCAACCACCTAATAGATCGCCTAAATCTTTTAGTTTGTTCAGAGCGAAGCTGATGCACCGAGGTATAACGAAGCGTCTTGTCTTGAAGGACCCTGTGCCTAGAACTGTGATGGGCCCTGTCCACAATGCTCATGTTATGTTCTGATATGATATGGCAGTTATAACACGTCTATACACAAGTGTTTCAAGGCGGGACGAGGCAAGGGAGAGGTGTAGTCTCTTTCAAATTGGTAGCTAATGTACGCAAGGAGGCGCTTCAGTTGCCGTAGTATATTTGCACTTTTGTCTAAGCTGACAAGGTGCCATATTTAGGCGCCTCTATAAATGTAGTCACTGGATAATCTGACCAGCCTTGATAAACTGCCAATACACCAGGGAATATCACCCACGAGGCAAAGAAAAATCAAAGCCTGTTTTATACATCTAATGAACTTCTGGTTCCTCTTAGTTTGGAACCCAGGAAACCATCTAGGTTTTGGACTTGGGTAAGTCGATGCGGGCAGAGGCCCAGATTCCTGGGCCAGATTTGAACTGGTTGGGCTCATTTCTTGCCATCCAAAGGTCTACTTCGCTCATACGTGTTGTAAAACTGTGAAGTTAGTTATTCCTTTGTGGTCGGGTGTAGCTTGATTAGCATCTTACGTATGTCCTTAGCAAGCAGGGTTTCGACCAGCACAGAACATCAAGTCAGTGGTTATCACCATTCTGGATGAGAATAGGGATATCACCATTCTGGATGAGAATAGGGAACTTGTGGATTAAGGCAGGGTCAGGCTATCATCAAGTCTGTGGTTATCACCATTCTGGATGATAGTAGGGAACTTGTGGATTAAGGCAGGGTCAGGCTATCATCAAGTCAGTGGTTATCACCATTCTGGATGAGAATAGGGAACTTGTGGATTAAGGCAGGGTCAGGCTATCATCAAGTCTGTGGTTATCACCATTCTGGATGAGAATAGGGAACTTGTGGATTAAGGCAGGGTCAGGCTATCATCAAGTCAGTGGTTATCACCATTCTGGATGAGAATAGGGAACTTGTGGATTAAGGCAGGGTCAGGCTATCATCAAGTCTGTGGTTATCACCATTCGGGATGAGAATAGGGAACTTGTGGATTAAGGCAGGGTCAGGCTATCATCAAGTCTGTGGTTATCACCATTCCGGATGAGAATAGGGAACTTGTGGATTAAGGCAGGGTCAGGCTATCATCAAGTCTGTGGTTATCACCATTCCGGATGAGAATAGGGAACTTGTAGATTAAGGCAGGGTCAGGCTATCATCAAGTCAGTGGTTATCACCATTCCAGATGAGAATAGGGAACTTGTGGATTAAGGCAGGGTCAGGCTATCATCAAGTCAGTGGTTATCACCATTCCGGATGAGAATAGGGAACTTGTGGATTAAGGCAGGGTCAGGCTATCATCAAGTCAGTGGTTACCATTCTGGATGAGAATAGGGAACTTGTGGATTAAGGCAGGGTCAGGCTATCATCAAGTCTGTGGTTATCACCATTCTGGATGAGAATAGGGAACTTGTGGATTAAGGCAGGGTCAGGCTATCATCAAGTCAGTGGTTATCACCATTCCGGATGAGAATAGGGAACTTGTGGATTAAGGCAGGGTCAGGCTATCATCAAGTCTGTGGTTATCACCATTCTGGATGAGAATAGGGAACTTGTGGATTAAGGCAGGGTCAGGCTATCATCGTTATTGGATTTATCTGCAGCCCAAGGCACCATCGACCGCTAGGTGCACATTTCAGTTCTACAAAATATAAACATCAGGAACTATGCATTAGACTGCATAGAGTCCTTTTTCACTAACCTGGCATTTCCAGTGGCAATTCATCCTCACACTCCACTTCAACCACTATTCTGTGGCACAGAGGAGGAGATTTATGCCTAAAAACTCAGATGTCAAGCTTTGCTGGGATCTCTTAAATCCAGCCTTGTGAACTGTGACAAATCCAGAGATGTAGTCCCTTCTCCCTGGGAGGGGAGCCCCTTTCCATGAGGCCAGGGAGGTGAAGCTGCTACCAGACAGTCCCCCTGGGGGGTGGCGCACAGCGGGAGGATCCTGTGGGAAGAGATTCCTCCTCTGGGAGCAGGGACAACCATCTAGAGAAAACACGGTGTGACGACCCTCACCCAAACCCCTACACACCCCTGTACTGCGTCCACCCCAATACTCCCATGTATGTGTATAGATTTATACATCATGGGTCACCATCTACTTGGAAGAAGAAAAGCAGGAGTACATGGAATACTGATCAGGTACTGGGACGAGGTGGCTCATGGGAAGAGTAAACACTAACCTTTGCTCACATGTGTCAGGCATCGACATTACACAGGAGCAGATCAGACCGTGTAAAGGAGAAACAGAAGACTGACATATGCAGTCAAAGCCAATAGCCGAAGTTGTCATCAGACAATAAGAACCCAGGAAGTTCGAACGGCAAAGAAGAAAGCCGTTGTGGAACCACTAACCCATAGGGGAGACCGGGGAGAGAACAGGACCAGAGTGGAAGGTCCAACGAGCCAGCAAGAAGCAGATTCACATGGTGGTGACAAACTGGAGAGAAGGAAAGTGTGCAAAGCTTCGGCAGAGGCTCAGACCACAGTGCTGCAGCGAGGTTGTGCAGCAGTAACAGAACAGAGGAGAGCCAGAGAGACGAATGCAGGCGCCAGGAGTCCAGTGTCGTGGAGCAGGCCAGAATCATAGCACTACGGGGCCGGACAGTAAGCCAAGTATGCCTAAGAGGGAAGAGAGAGGAAGAAGGGTCTGGGACCCAAACCAAGAGAAGGTGAATATTGGAGGGCAACATTCCCCCACCACTGGCAGAGAAAAGGCAACAAAAACCGAAAAGGAGCCTAGGACAGTGCTAAAACATATTTGAAACCAATCAGTGAAGCAAAATCAAGGAGGGGGGTGCCTGTTCCGGGGGTACAGCTGGAACTGTACACAGGAAGCCAGAAAAAAAGGTCATTCCACTGGACCCAAACTTTGAGAAACCAAAAGATAAGTCAAACCAGTGGAAGGGAGTCATTCTCCCTGGTTGTTGCGAGAACGGCACTGTGTCTGGTCCTGCATGTTCATGTCCACAGAAGCTGCTGAACCCTGCAGAACCCCGCAAAAGTGTGATCAACAGCTGACGTCCCAACTTCTCTGCGGGAAAGGGGAAGTGGAGAAAATAAAAAAGAAACACACAGATTCTGGTCTTCAGTCTACCCAAGGAATCTGCAGAGGTCGAAAGAAATAAAGACTGGTTAGAAAGCTTCTCATATTTACTAACCCGCCACCCCTCCTATTCCCGAAGAAACGGCTAATACCTGTGACCCTCCGTGAGGAGGTTATGAATATGTTCTTTGAGAAATTGAAGAAAAATGTCACTGGACTCTAACTTTCATCCTTGGACTATCAGTTACTAAAACAGTTCCTTTTAAAAGTGAACATAGATGAATGTTATCTTGCTAGTATTTAATCCCAGGAAATCCCAAGGCTGAACTCCTATTAATTGAGATTAAACTATTTGCAGCTTTTTACTAAAAATGAATGAAAAATCTGTAAACTGGTTCTGCAGTTAAAACTGTCTCTTTCTGCTGGAGCTCTTTAGGACTTGAAAACCACTTTTGTCATTAAACGCTGAATGAGTCCTCACTGCTTTTGCACTTTCAAATACTAGCGTATCAAGAGAATAATTTCCGACCTCTCATCTCATTTCCGAGCTCTCATCTAACTGAAATGCTACTCGTCGAACTTTTGCGCATGCACACAAAATAATTGTCCTTGCAGAAGAATACTAACTGAGTCGGGCGATTAGAAAGAATATGAATTCCGTTTGCGCTTATTGATTTACAAACAAACTCTTGTTTTACGGTGACAAGTTCCGAGACTCGCTTGTACTCAGCACGCACTAATAGCCCACCTTTTGAAGGCGATTGAAATTCACCAGAAATACAGACTTGAAATGACACGACAGAGACACTACCTCAAGTCTGAAGCATGAATGTAACTTCAGCGCGATTAGCATGCGCCGAAAGTAAACAAGCAAAATACGTAACCAAGCTTGCTTTTAACTATGCCTTAACATGAAGAGAATTATTTTCAATTTCCAATTACTGATATCTCTAACTAAATACCTAAAATATATTATACATTTAGATTCCAAAATGAAACACTGAAGTCTTTTCTTAATTAAAGCTTCACACACTGTTTTCATTTGAAACACTGCGCTCTGTATGGAACTCATGATGGCAACAGTAAAGAGACAAGTGATCACAGTTCAACAGAGTTTATTAAACTGTATATGGGGGTTGGAAAAACGCCCAATCTAAGCTGGGAGCAAGCTACGACCATCAAATGTTAATAGGGCAGTCCTAGTGGCGTCTTGTCAAATAAAAGGGCCTATACTGAGAAAAATAACTATTTCCAATCCTTACGCTGAATACAGACAGAGTGTGGGATAGGATTCAAAGGAAAGTGTCCACAAATCATAAGTAAAAATGCAGTAGTCGGGTCTCCCTTCCCTGCGTTTTGAGCACAGGACAAGGCAGGACTCCGAGCACAGCACACACTCGAGCTTTCCTCAGCACAAGCCAAAAGTTCAGTTCTCAGCTATCAGAACCTTCGGTGGTTAAGACTTTTTTCTCTTGGCTCCGAGGACCTGACCTGTTCCAAAAATAAACAAAAGTTCTGTTCTGCTTTTTCACCCCTGGACCCCCCTCTTCCGGCCTCAGATCCACAAGAAGTTCTCAGCAATATCATGTCCTTTGGTATTCAAGCTTCTTGCCGCTGAGGGTCCGATGGGCTCAAGATAAACAAATGGTTAACAAAAGTTCCAAAGTTCTTCTCCGATTGTCTCTTCTTGTAGTTCGGTGATAGCTCTTCACCCCACGGGACCCCCGCTTCCAAGCTCAGACCCTTCTCGAATGTTTGCCTCCCTCTGCCAGGTTCACTATGGCTTTCAACACAATCTTATCTGTGACATCTATTCAATTCACAAATTTTAATGTCTTTTTAAACCGTTCACTGTGGACATCCCCTCTGCCGGGTTCACTCTTCTATTCATTGGGACTTCAGACTTTACCCCCTTTTAGCTGCATCCTTCGGTCGGGTTCACTCTTGTCAACTTTTCCAATTGACCCAATTCCTTGAACAGTTTGTACAATGCAGGATTCACTCCCCTTAGCTTCACAATCATCTGCCGGTCAAAGACATTCGACTGAACAGAGGATTTTACTAGACCCTTGTATGACCACTTTGACCCTCTTCTTGCGCCGTTCCCAGTGCCTTCAGGTAAGAGTAGTTTCAACCATAGGGTAATCACCCAGAGTTTCTCAGGTGAACACCCACATGGTGTCTGCCTCCTCTGTAGCTGGTTTTCCCTTTCCTAGCAAACAGTTCTTTGTACTTTCTTCAACTAGCCGCTTTGCTACTTTTGTTCACAGTTCGGTTTCTTATCGACTCTCCCCTTGACTCACCAACTGTGATGAACCACTTGGCTTTTTCTTGTCCCTGGAGTGAAGGCTGGTATCACAGTGGCAAGCGTCTCTCTTTGGCTTGGTTATCAGCAGAGTAGAGCCTTGTGTACCGTTGACATCTGCTGCAACACACGCTGGCTATTGTTCGTGGTCTTACAATTCCTTCTGCAGAGGTTTCATGGGCCCGGCTTAGAAAGGGCAATGTCGCGTCTCTCGTCACCCTCTCGGTTTGCAATGTCTTTCTCCTCCTCTATAACGGCTGTGCTGCGTTAGCTCTCCCGTTGTGCGGTTTGCCTTGCTCATATTGTGCTCTCGTGCTCTACCTTTGATCCCTGTGGGGAAGGGAAATGGCCCTCAGGGGGGGGGGCGGGGTGTGTGTGTGTGTGTGTGTGTCTGTGTGTGACCCTGGCGTTGGGACATGTCAGGTAAATGGCTTTGGTGTTCATCTTTCGTGATGTGTGAAAGTGTTTGCGTCGAAAAGTAGAGAAGGTAGCGTGTTCAAGTATCCTACAGGGTATGATGGGGAAAAGGTATAAGAAGGGGGATACCGTATCTCACACGTCTGTGTCCCACTTCCACTCCCCAAGAACCCGCCAACCCCCATCCAGGCCCTATCCAGGCCATCCTCCCGCACTGGTCCACCCCCCCAGGAACCGGATCCAACAGCGATGGCCGTGTCCTGGCCACCTGGATGACAGATCCCCGGCGACTAGTCAGGGAGACACCTCAAGGTTTCTCACAGCTCCCACCAATTTTACTGGATGTCTTGTCCCACACGGATGTCTGCTTAGTAGATCGTTTCGCTCAGATTCTTATTTACTGAAAATCTTGTAACTGGGCCTAAAACTCAGGAGCTGACTCAAAACAGGACCTTCCGGATCTTTCTGGACAATGAAAGGCAGTTTAGAATGCCTGTTTAGACTTCAAGAGCCAATCTGCACCAAACAGCCGCCAGCTCCATCTCCACCATGATGGATTGGGGAACTCTCTTTCTGGAAACAGAATAGTTAAGATCAAAATCATAACTCGTCCCCTTAACCCAAGATAGTAACAGTTAAGTCATTAAAAAATTAAATAAAAACAATTTAGAACCAGACCGGACATTGGAATTGCCATCCACGCAAAGGGGACCCGACCATAGGTCGGGAGAGTGAAACCAATCATCTTCCTCGTGGCAGTACTTGGCAGGCGAGTGAACCAACTCTGCCAATTCAAAGGAGTAGAGAAACTCGGGTCTGGGACCCACATGCAAAACCGGAGAAAAGTGCATATTGTTTTTTCCGGACCTGGTTTCACAAGAGAGTAAACCAAGCTGGCCCAAAATCGAGTAACAAAAGGCCAGGGGAAGGGAGACGTTTGCACTGGTGCTGTGAACTGTGAAATCAGCCTGAGTGCCATGGGGAGGGGAGAAATTCCCCCTGGTACTGTGAATTGAGCCTGAAAAATGCCACAGCAAGTCACCCCTCCCCCCAGCGCTGTAAACTGTGAAAAAGCCTACAAGATACCAGGAGATGGGAGTTATTCTCCCGATAACCGAGAAAGGAAAGGGTAACAGTCATTCCCTCTAGTTCTGCAGAACTGTGATCTCAACATTTCAGGAGAGGGATTTATTCTCCAGATAAATCACACTTCGAGTTCTTATGAGATACAAAATGGTCCAAGATTGGAAAAATGCTAGAACTGTGCCTTATTGTAAAGAACTCTAGTCGGAGAGCCCAGAGAAGGGAGCTGTTGGGGAGAATTCTCACTTCTGTGTTAATTCCCCTTCTACTTTAGAGACCCCTAGCTCTTTTGCTGGACTTTAGGACTTTACATTTTTAACCTGGAGTGAGACCTTTTTCTCACTCATGTATCTTTCTTTGAATTGGAATCCATAGACAACATCTTTTTGCATTGTGACACAGCGCCCTCAGTGCAGGGTCACAGAGAAGTCCTTTGGATTGCTCCAAGGTTTACATTCCATCTCTTGAATAAACTACTGTTTCCTAGAGTAGTAAAGTGAAATTGACTTTACTTACCTTTTTCTCTTTGTAGACCCAGTAAACACCATCTTATGTGGAGTGCTGGGGGATACTTAGTAGCCCCTTTGTCTACTTTCTCATGTGACATTTTTATGTTACCCTCACTACAATTAATGGCTTGTGGCAGTCGTTTATTTTTCCTACCATTGTGAGTGTTTTCCACAGGCTGACTCCTCAGCTGCAGTATTGCACCCATGGGTGTCCATTTTGTCAAAATGGCCCGGTCCCTTCTTTTATCACCATTTCTTGTTGGTGAGGTCCTTCTTGAGATGTACTCTGCGAGCCAAACCAGGTTTGGTCCCTTTGTTAGTTTTGTCTTTGGAAGAATTCCTGGGTGAATCCCACCTCTGGCTCCAGCGTGTCTGGCAGAGCAGGAAGCAAGGGAGGTTCCCGAAACTCCCTGTGCTTAAGTCTCCTTGGTTACAGGAATGCACCCAAAGGTGATTGGCCGGCATGCTTTCCTTGGAGGACAGCCACCCTACTGTGTGAGTGACAGCTAGGCTGCAAATGAATGGGAGAGATTTGCATAAAAGGTGAGGTCTTTTGCAAGGAAGGCAGAGGCAACCACTGGAAGAAGGAACCGAAGAAAGACACTGGAAGAGAAGCTTGTTGCACCTCCTGGACCGTTAGTTTGCCCGGTGAAGCCCTGCTGCAGTACTGAAGCTCCAATTTCGAAATCGACGAGAGAAGCCCCGGAAAGGAAGACTTCTTCCCTTGGGTTGGTGGGACCAACAGACCCAAAGACGAACTTTACTGGAACCCCTCTCCGTGCTGGCTGTAGTTCTTTGCTTCTGCTGCTGGAACCGAGTGCCAGGGGACAGGAACACCAGAATCAAGTGCATCGTTTTTAAGCAGGACCTGAGCTCCAGGACGATCCTAAGGACTCCCTCGAAGCAGGACGACCCAAGCCTGAGCTAGCTGAACAGAGTGCTGGACCCCAGAAGCAAGGAGAGTCCACAAAGTGTTTAAGAACCACAATGGTGCTATTTGCGAGCAGCTGAAACCGCAAGTGCTACTGATCTGGAGTGGGCCCATTGCTGCTGCCGACCTTCAAACTGTAGAGCAGATGTCCCCAGACGTCCCTCCTCTTGTCCCCACGACTGGGGCCCAGGAACAACAGGATCTACAGGACTACAACAGGAACAGAAACTAGGGGTACTTACCTCTTGTTGTGTGTAGCCTGCTTGCTCTCACTGGAGACTTGCATTTGCTGCCCTTTGAAGAGTTTCTTGCATTTTAGCCCTTCACAAGCCTCCCAGCTTGTGGCCAAACAGTGATTCTTTTTACAACAAAACCTTTTAACATTGTGCAAGACTTTTGTGCTATCTTCAAGAAGTGCCTCGGCTCCCCTAGACTTTGCTCAATTGACAGTGGCTGTCCTGTCTCCCTGCAGACTCTTCTTACCCTCCGACTGCGTTTATCCGTCCCTCAAAAAGTCATACATAAGTTACTTGTATAGCTGGGAAAGGGTTTACCTATATTTCATTGGGGGATTGAAAAGTGCTTCCCTGTTTGAGAAACTTGTTAACCTTTGTTTCCTTCCCTAACTTTTTCCTTTTTCCACCAACCTCAGTATATTTAGGTGTAAAAGTGATATATGAATGTCCACAGTGTCTTAACAATCGAAGTCACCTCTGGGTGTAGGAAGTGTGGGCGTGACATCCCAAAAGGGTATCTACTTAACAATTGTATTTTTGGAATATATTTTATAGTTGCACATTGCCCCTTCTAAAGAAGGCTTATTTTAAAAACTTAAATTAATACATATTCTTTTTCTGTTTAAAGATTTTTATTAGTTTAACATAAAACAAAATGGTGTACAAAAAAGGTATACAATTATTGAACATCAAATGTCTCCAAAATTCCAAAAAAATGGATAAACAGTTAATCAGGCACATGTTATTCAAGTTAGGATCAATAAACTAGATTGATATTGTGTAACAAATCAGACAAAAACGGGCAAGGACAAAGACACCACGACATGACGGGAAACAAAAGGAGAGGAGGGGGCAAGGATAAAGCATCCGCAAGCTAATCACATTTAATCGTGAGATTTAAGGTACTGAACAAAAATTCAGTTTATTGTTAAACTTCTGCACAACATCAAAAGAAAAAGCATGGCATTTTTCTAGTCAATGGATAGAGCAAATAGAGTTCCACCAAATACTATAATTTTGACTAATAGCTGGATAAACAATAGATCCAATAATAAGGTTGGCAAGAGTTACGGGTTCTGATAAATAAAAAATTATTTGTAATCTAGACCAAATCGAAGACCAAAAAGCATGTACATGTTTACACTTGAAGATTAAATGAATATAGTCTCAGTTAGGTTCAACACAAGACCAGAAGTTATTAGGAACATTATCTACAGCTTTGGTAATGCGCAGTGGAGTAAGAAAAGCATGATGAAAAATGAAGAAACGGGTTTGGGTAACATTGGCGGCAATAGAAGTTGAATGACACATTCTCCGTATTTTAGTCCAGTGGTCCTGGGTAGGTTGTAGGTCCCAATCAATTTCCCATTGTCTGACAGTACTAGTATTGAGTGAGTTGGGAGAAGGGGAATCCTTCAAGAAAGCAGAGTTTGAAAGCATTGAGGGATTGCTAATCAAGAAACTCAAGAACTGGGAAGGAATTTTTTGATCAAAAGTAGGCATGAATTCAGTAATAGATTTCATGAGGGAAGTGTGAAAAGGAAGATCTGAGGTAGGGACTTTGTATTGCCTTGACAAATTTGATGCCGGCTGAGCACCATCTAAAAATAGTGGCGAGCTTGGACTTGGTGGAGTTTTGTTGGTTGAACCAGAGAAAAAGATAGTCAGGGTTGATTCTAGTGAAGGAATTAGAAGGAAGCATATTCAAGATCATTTTAAATAAGCGTAATGATGGGAAGGAAGCGATGATAGACCATGAAGAGGTCATTAAAAAGTGGGAGAGGGAAAGTGGAGAAATGAGACTAGCTTTGATATTAACCCGAGGGGGCGCGCTATCAAGGTGCGATTCAAAATAGTTCAAGATAGTTGTTTGAGAACAAAAGCTTGGCAAAACGCAGTACTTTATGGTTCCATAAGAATTTAAGAAGAAGGGAATCAAGTTATTTGAAAAAAGAGGCATGGATAGCAATAGGAATCATGGATATTGAATATAGGACAATGGGGCTGATAATTTCAATAGTATCAAGGCGTCCCCACCAGGATAAGAAAAGAGGGGACCATTTTGATGTAATTTCTGTAACTTCTTCAATTAAAAGATTAGTATTTTGGTTAATAGTGGGGTAAATATCTTTGGTAATTAGAAGCCCTAAATAAGTAATATGAGAAGGTTGCCATGACAATCCAGATAGAGGGGCATTAGAGAGATTATACGAGTTACAGGCATCGTTTCAGCCTTAACAAAATTCAATTTGTAGCTGGAGACTGAGGAATAATTCTTTAAAGTAGATATCAAATGTTGGAGAGAGGAGGCGGGATAAGATAGGTATAGTAAAATGTCATCTGCATAAGAAGATAGTTTAGTTTCAATAGTATTTATGCAGATGCCTTTGATGTTCGTGTTCGTTATAATATTCTGAAGAGGTTCTAAAGCATGATTGAATAAAAGGGGAGATAGGGGGCAACCTTGACGCGTTCCTCTTTCAATTCAAAAAGAGGAGAGGGAATTATTGATAAGGATACCGGTGGTTGAATTTTGATTAGATTTATGAAATAAGGAGGGAGGCCATGCCAGGATAGGGATTGGAACATGAAGGGCCAGGAGACACAGTCAAATGCTTTTTCAGCATCTAGGGTAAGTAGGGCTACAGGTTCTTGACAGTTTTGTGAGTGAGAAAGTATATTGAAAAGAAGTCTGGAGTTAGAAGAGGTGCAGCAATTTTTTATAAAACCAGATTGCTCTGGGTGTAGAGTTTGGAAAGATGTGATTCTAGACGTTTGGCGAGGATCTTGGTGAACATTTGTGAGCCAGAAGTAATAATAGATGGGTCTATAGTTTTTAATTAAAGAGGGGTCTTCGTCAGGGTTGGGAAATAGAACCAAAAGAGCCTCACCAAAAGAACCAGGACTTTGTCCTATTCCTGCGAAATAGGAATAAAGATCTAAATGTTTTGGTGCAATAGAGTCGATAAACATTTTATAAAAGTCTGAGGTGAAACCATCGGGGCCTGGTGCTTTATTAGGCTTCAGGTCTAGTATGGCTGGTTTAATTTCAGCAAGAGAAATAAGTATCAAGAGGAGATAGATCAATCGGGTTGGATGGATAATTTTTTAAAATTTGTTTCAAAGAAAGAATGAATGTTTGAATTGTTGATAGAAGAGTTAGGAGGTATATACATTGGAGTAGAAATCAAGAAAGGCATCACTAATATATTTTTCTTTGGTAAGAGAGGACATGGGTGATGAGGGACTTTTCTTTTTTCTTTTTTAAGACGCCAACAGTTTACCTGCTTAGTTGGATCCGCAGTGGAGTTTAGTTTTGGATTTCAGTAGTGAGTTAGCAGCGCTATCAGTGCAGATTTTATTGAAGTCAATGCGTTTGACCATAAGAGCTTTCATAGTGTTAGGATCCGGGTCAGCGTAGTAGGATTGTTCAAGTTGTTTAATTGAGGCCAAGAGGTTGTTGCGGATGAGTTCAGATTGTTGTTTTTTGATCGCAACAAATAGTTTTATAAAGCCACGAAAGATGGCTTTAAAAGCGTCCCAGTTGTTGTTAAAGGAGGTATGTTCTGGGCGATTGTTAAGAAAATTCTTTAATAAAAGGAATTCGTTTTTTCAATGAAAACTTTATATTTAAGTAGGAACAAATTGCATTTCCACCTAGGAGAGAGTAAATTAATAGGTATCCAATCAAGAGTGGTGCATACAGGTGCATGGTCAGAGATGGTAATGGGACCAATGTCCGAGGTAAAATAGTAGGAGTTAGTGAGCCGTTAACAGAGATATAGTCTAACCTAGAAAAGGATTGGTGTGGGGGGAAAACATTTATAATCTTTGGTATCAGAGAGGCAGAATCGCCAGTAATCAATTATATTTAGATTTTGTAACAATTTTAGGAAACTGTTTCTGGATTTAGAGTTAACAAAATTAGAGGAGGATTTTCGATCAAGCGCAAACTCAAAATCTGGTTCATATCGCTGTAAAAAATGAGTTTGTCAGGGTTTGTTTAAAGCAAGTTTAGTGCTAAAATTAGACCAGAAAAGGGGATTAGGAGCATTAGGACCATGCACATTAATAATAGTGACAGGGAATTTGTTGATGTTTTTTTTATCAATGATGATCCATCTGCCTTCAGGATCTTTATCTTCATCAATTAAGGAAAAGTTCAAATGTTTATTTACTAAGATAGAAACTCTACCCTTCTTATCAAGTGCATTCGAATAAAGTTTGACCATTCCAAGGGGCTCTAGTTTAGTTTGGTTTATTATTTGTAATGCGCCGGGATACCCTGGGGTAACAGGGCGCAACAGTTACAAGGATATGCGAAGCTTGGTTAGGACAACAACAATATGTACATACACACAGTCAAGGTAAAAGCATAACTATACAAGATACTGTACAAATGTGCACATGAGCGCAAGTGGAATATGTACATACACACAATCAATGTAAAAGCATAACTTTACAAGATAATGTACACATGTGTACAACTACAATGTGTACATGAGCGCCAGTGGAAGCAGTATGAGCAGATGACAAGACTATGATGACTTGGCACCTAGGTATGTAGGAAGGCCTACGTTTTCAACCAAGAAGTAACCTTCGTTCTGAAGTTTTTATATGGCAGGTCCCTTCTAAGGGTTGGCGGTAGGGAGTTCCACAGTTACGCTGCTTTCACTGGGAAGCTGTTGCCCCCTAAGGTGGAACGTTTATAGTTGGGGACAGAGAGGCAATCTTTGTAGGCTATTCTTGTAGGTCTCAGGGAGGTCTGTCTCTGAAATCTGTTAATCAGGTAAGTTGGTGCAGTTATTGAGAGATTTGTAGGTAAGTGATCCAGTTTTTAAGAGAATGTTGTCATTGATAGAAAGCCAATTGTTCTGTTGGCTATGTGCAGTAATGTGAGCTCTCCTGGGGATGCCCAGTGCCACTCTGAGAGCATTATTCTGAAGAGTTTGTAATTTTTTAGTAGAGGCTTTGGCAGAACCAAGATAGAGGGCGTTGCAATAGTCCAGGCGGGACAGTATAAGGGCTCTAGCGAGGGTCACACAGCTGGTTCGAACAGAAAGGGTTTAGCTGCACGGATCAGTTTACACGTGTAAGCTGTGGAAGAGGCTAGAGAGTTCACCTGTCTGTTGAAAGAAAGGTTAGAATCCCGGTAAAAACCTAATGTTTTAACCACTTGTTCTACTTTGATGTTATTGCCATCAATAGTGAAGGAGGAATAGTCCGGGGCTAGTTTCTTTGAACTGGCGGTAGCACGCAGGATGATAAGTTTGGTTTTATAATCATTCAGGCATAGTCCATGTGTGGCCATCCATGCCTGGATGATGATGTCCACTCTATTCACCAAGGCCAAATCCTTCCCATAATCTCCAGAAAGCGGAAGGAGGATCTGGGTATCATCTGCGTAGTTGGTGTAGGTGATACCGAGATGATCCAGATCATCGAAAAGGGGCTTGGTAAATATGTTGTACAGTGTGGGGGATACACAAGAACCCTGGGGCACACCAGAGGTAATTGGTATGGGGTCTGCTGCTGCTGAGGGTGAAAAGACTCTCATAGTTCTAGCGTTAAGGAATGATTTAATCCAGGTAATGGAATCAACAGAGAAATGAGCTGCTGTGTCCAGGTGAGTGCACAGGACAGAATGGTCGACCAGGTCGAATGCTGCAGAGAGATCTAGTAGGAGGAGTAGGGCTGCTTGGCCATTGTCTCTGAGATTGTCAACCTGTGTTTTAAGGTCGATAAGAGCAGTCTCAGTCCCGTGTAGAGGACGGAAGCCTGATTGTCTAGCTCCTAGAGGTGATGTTATTCCAGGTACTTCTACATTTGTACATAAGCGACCTTGTCCAAGATCTTTAAGAGAAATGGTATGGTCGTTATGGGTCTGTAGTTTGTAGGGGTGGCTGGGTCGAGAGTGTTTTTTTTTAGTAATGGAAGTACCCAGGATTGTTTTAAATTGGTAGGGATAGAGCCGGTAGAGAAGGAGGCATTAATTAACTTTGTAATGAAGGGGGATAGATCACGGGCAGCATCCTTAATAAGCTGTGCAGGGCACAGGTCTCGCTGACAGTTGGAGGGTTTCAGGGATAAGATGATTTTTTCTACTTCAAGTGTGTTGTCTTTAGAGAATTTGAAGCGGGTGGTTTCTCTTAAGGTGGGCTTGTCAGGCAATTTGGATGAGAGGGGGGTCGTTCAAGGAGGCTTTTTTGCAAGAGATTTTGTTTTGTAGGGTAGCAAACTTGTTAACTAGTGCATTTCAGATTTCTGAGCACCAGTTTTTATCTTTGGTGCAGGTACTATGGGGGTTTCTACTTCTTTCAGGATGGAAAATAATTCCTTCATATTGATTTCGGCTTGGGATATGCGAGAGTCAAAGGAAGTGCGTTTTGCTAGGCACATTTTGTTTTTGTAGAGGGTCGCAAGTTTGGTGAATTTGAGTTTATTGGCTACTGAGGGACGTTTTTTCCAAATGGCCTCGCAGTTTTTTTTTCTGCCTTAAATTTTTGAGGAATGATGTAAACCATTTGTTCAGATGCGCTTTGGGCTTACTTGGTCCGAGTTTGAGAGGGGCGATTAGGTCCAAAGAGGTAGTCATGATTTTATTATATTCCTCGACCAGCGTCTCAGGATCCGAGTTGTCAGGGAGAGTGTTGAGGTTCTAATCTTGAGGTTCTCTATATCTGAATTTAAGTGGGTTTCTTGAAGGCAAATGATATCAGGTTTTTGTTTAAACTTTACTACGTTTCAAAGGATGACCCAAACCTTTAACATTTCATGTTATGAATTCAATAGACATTAGTATAAATAAGAAGAATAATGACAAAAGCAGGGTAAATAAATGGCAAAGCAACATTTTCATGAATTGCAATTCATAGAAAATTGTGTATTTTAAGGCATGAATGAATTAAAAAGTACCAACATTAATGTTGAAGTACAAGGGATAACATAAAAGGAGGGGGAGACAAAAAAAAGCAGAGGACATGTAAGAATGAAACATTTGGAAAAGTAAGAATGTATGAGAACAAGTAATGGCAGATGGGTAAAGGTGAAATTGTTAGAAAGAATAAGAGTATCAGAATCGTGGGGGGAACCAGAGTACAGAGACGTAATAAGCATACACCAGGAGAAGCAAAGAGCAAGAAGAGGGATTAACAACAAAAGTTGAATAAGCATGAACGTATTAATAAAACGGTAATGATTAAGAAGTGATTAGGCTAAAAGATGAGTAGACAAAAAACGTGTATGTTGGTAGAAGCAACAGTGATGTATAAGAATCATATTTTTTGTCAAGTCTGCAAAGTAGCAAGAGAAGGATCAATTGATTTAATGTGGATCTTGATTTATCCCTAGGATGAATTGAAGAGGATGAAGCATCAAGTGGTATAGAGGAGGTTGACCTGCTGCGTTTGGGTGTGAATTTGATATGCTGATTCTTGAGTATCCTGAAAAACGGCGAATGAAGAGAATCCTATTTGGCAGTGTTGACCACAGGATTCAGGGAAGTAGTATCCATCAGAGACATTTGCAAGGCTTGAATAAAGTTCTGAAAGTCATTTGGGTCAGTAAACTATTTAGTGGGCCTGTCTGAGATGGCGATTATCATCCTAGCAGGATCTAACAGACCATACCTGATACTAAGCGATTTCAAGGGAGGTCTCATGTCCAGAAATCTTTTCCTTTTGGCCTGTGCGATTCTGGAGCAGTCTAGAGATTCTGCTGCTCTGAAAGACGATGGGGGATCTTTTCCTGGCGGCAAGTAGGATTTGGCGTGCTGGCTGATGTCTAAGGAAGCACGCAATGAAGGGTCTAGGCGAGGAGTTATTGTTGGAGAACCGGGGTCTGATTCTGTGAGCACCTTTTAGCTCCAATGGGGGAGAGAAGATCATCACTAAAGTTGATGGGATCCAGATGATGAGAAAACTGATGGGGTCATATCATTCTTTAATCTCTTCCTGTATGGAGAAGGTGCAGGAATCAAAAGAGGAAATGGAGGATCGAATATTACCAGGTTCTTCTAAGGTTTTTTTTCCATACAGGCGTTAAATGGTGTATTGTCAGATGCAGCTGAAATTTTGGTGAGCTCAGCCAATGTAATCAATTAAGTTGGGCTGATATGATGAAAGCTAAAGAAAGTGTGACCAATTCCTGGTTAGAATAGTAAACACAGGCAATAATTGGTTTGAAGGTGCTGAAGAATATGGGTAATAAAGGTCTAAACATTTTTATGGCCAAGTTGAATTCACCAGGATGTTATAAAAGCAATAGCAGGTTGACTCTAGGAAACTACAAATGCGGAACTTGCATTAGCTGGAAATACTCGGACAATGGGAAAAAAAAGAGTAACTTTGCCAAATGGAACAGATTACAAAATTAAAAATGTTATCAATTGCAACACAAAAACAGTAGTATATGCAATTACATGTTCATGCCAAAAAATATATGTGGGAAGTACAATGAGAAAACTTAAGATCAGAATACAGGAACATATGAGAGCAGTAGACAACAAAGACATGAGATACCCATTGGGCTATCATTATCTTACAGAACACCCAAACAAACCCACCAATGAGATAAAGTTTTTTGGAATTGAAAAAAAATCACTAAACCACAAAGAGGAGGAAATTTTGAAAAAATGCTGAGGATAAGAGAAGCATTTTGGATCTGCAATTTGGACAGTTACCATACAGGACTGAATTCGGACAATGAATTAATACACCTGCTATAATGATTATGTATTGTTCAGCCTTTAATCTGTATATGTAAATTGTAAATATGAATTGTAAATGTATATTCCAAGGGTTGCAAACACTTAATATATGATTCGTAAAAATCGTCTGAATTACAGGTAAGTAAAAGATGGAAGTAGTATAACACTACTAAAAATGTCCTTACTAGTAAAAGGACACTATGTCATTAGCGTCAATATGAGGGCACAAAAATTAGAACTTTAAGTGAAAAATAAATTGAGCTGAGGGCGCAAGCTATTTGGTTTCTGTCTTTTATTATTTAAAGACAACATTACTATATTGACTCTAGAATATTGTAGCAGTTGATGACAAGGTAAATTGGTAGTAGTACCACAAACTTAACTACCAAGGGAATTAGTTTATTTAATTATAGGAAGTGAGCGCAGTGATTCCAATGTATAAATTGTACAAATGAATAGGTCCAAGGATGCTAGGCTCAGAACAACACCTCCACATGTATTATCAAACTCTGCATTGCTAAGGAAGGAATCACTCTTCAATAGTATGTTGTAGAGATAAATCTCATTTTTTTATATTAAAGTTGTGTGCAAAAAGACATAAATCCAACATTTAGAGAAATTAATAAATGGTTTGCTAAAACAGAACAATCAGACAAAAATTTATATTTACAACACACAGTGCCAAAGAAACATTTTTTGGGACAATCTCCAAATTGTGTGTGTGTAACAAACCCGACTCCTATTAGGATTTGCCAAGAAATTCACATATTGCAGTGTACATATTCAAGTCAACATTTGTGGAAAACACATAGAACAATGGTAGGTACACAAAATTATTTTTCTTGCGTAAACAGCATTAATGTGCTGTAGTTTTGGGGGGAGTAGTGCGTCTACACCAGGTGTTTCAGCCGTTTCTAGGTGGGCTAGGTGTGCCTCATCTTTAACACAGCCTTCATCAGGACGGAGTTCTGTGTAGATTGATGTCTATGCTGCAGGGGAAGGAGACTACAGTCAGGGGGGTGTCTGAGCCAAAATTATTTAGTTTGAGTGAATCTCGTGTGGTTGATGTAAAATTAAAAAGCACATAGCTTACCTATGGGTTAATAGATTTCACAGGCGCTAAATTTGAGATCTGCTAGCCGCATGGGCTGGTCTCTGTATGGTCCTGTTGCAAATAACAGAGAACGAGAGAAGCAAAGGGAGGTTGAAGCTAAACATGTCCCCGTTTAAAAAAGCATGAAAAAAAGTTTTTTATTATATGCAGGGAAAAAAATCTTACCTCTCGCTGGAGGTCAAAAAATGCTGATCCAGGAAACAGACACGGCTTGCACAGCTAAAAAATATATATGGCTCAAGGTGAGTGTGGTTACCTAGTAACAACTGTCTCATATATATAGCAGTAAGTGCAGGGTTTATTTTAAAGTACCTGTGAGGGTTGAAGCATGGGCAGCCTGTCTGCCAAATAAGTACGAGCTGGAGCTCCTCAGGCTGCTGTGTCCCCGTTGAGACTGCAGGGGCCTGACTGCAAAGCGTTGGTAACGCTGTTGCTAGGTCCCTGTAGGTATTTATATGTCAGCCATCTTGGAATGGCCCTAGGATCGAGTGAGAAACAAAATGATGGATTCTGCTCCATCCGGGGGGCACAAAAAAAGCTCAATCAATTATGGGTGTGATTAGTGTCAACGCGTGTCTAAAAAGTTAATTTAGACAATATTGTTGACAAACGGTTGTCATGGCAACCGTAAGCATTGCGGGGTGCCATTGGTTTTTTTTTTATACTCTGAGACAACATAGCTAATGGCCCCATGAGGTTGTGATTACCAAAAATACTTCATTTCAATATGTTGTGGCATGGATCACAAAATGTTTATGTGTCTCAGGAATCTCAGCAGAGAAAAACCATAATTAAGTAGGTGGACAGTTTGTATTGTATTACTAACAGCCCGAGAGGGTGAGAATTAGGGCGTGTCGCCTGG
Organism: Ambystoma mexicanum; assembly: GCF_040938575.1. NCBI lineage: Eukaryota > Metazoa > Chordata > Amphibia > Caudata > Ambystomatidae > Ambystoma > Ambystoma mexicanum. The sequence continues at coordinate 805,246,477 of NC_090938.1, forward strand.
AAACTTAATACATAGTTTCATAATGACAGAAAACATTTGGAATTAACAAAGAAAGTATAGTTTTTCATGTAGGTGATTTCATACATTGACCAAAAAAAAAAAAAAAAACACTGTCCTAATGTCTACTGACTTCTGCATTTCATGAAATGAAAAATGATCATAGTGTTAAGAAGTTCATAGCTCATACTCAATCATTGGGCACATGTCATTACAGGAAAGACTTCCATTCAACTGACACATTTAGACCAGCCTGAACGGAGTTAAGCCTGTGGACCCACCGTTGTTCTAATTGGGTCAGCGTTTTGTTCAGATCCCCCCCACGCTTTGCTGGTTTCACTTTTTGGAGGACAAACCATCTTAGATCAGTATCACTATGGTTCTTACTGATAAAATGCTCTACTAGGGGCTGGTCTGCTACCTTGTTCCTGATACAGGAACGATGTTCAGAGATGCGCATTTTGATGGCACGTGTGGTTTTTCCTATGTAGAAGAGTTTGCAAGGGCATTGTATTACATATATGACACCCTTCGTGTTGCAGTTTGTAAAATCTTTCATTGTCCATTTAACTTGTGCATGTTCGAAAGATTTCTTTTGTAGGGTCAAAGGGCATGCCACACATTGACCATGTTTGTGATGTCCAACTATCGGAGGTAAATCCCATAGTGTGTTCTGTGTTTGTGGGGGTGGCTCTATGAAGGTGTGTACTAGAGCGTCTCTTAGATTTCTGTTTTTCTTGAAAGCAAAACATGGCACATTGTGCAGAGTGCCGGGGTGTTTCACCAAATGCCAGTTCTTCTTGATGGTTTTCTGGATCAATAGGCTCAAGGGTCCAAAGGTGGTGACACATACCAGTCTTCCCAAATCTTTTTTCGGTTTGTTTTCCAAACAGATTTCTCTAGGTGTATGTTTGGCTCTCTTTTTGGCTTGGTTGATGGCCTTTTTTGGATAGCCTCTCTCTGCAAGTCGTTGGGTTAGTCCTTCCGCATGTTGATGGAATTTTGCCAGGTCTGAACAATTTCTTCGTATACGCAAAAATTGTCCGTAAGGTAAATTGTACTTTAATCCCATCGGATGATAACTTTGGAAGTGCAACAAAGTGTTGCGGTCCGTGGGTTTTCGAAACAACTCAGTTTTTAGTCGATCCCCGGTCTTGTAGATATGCAGATCCAAGAAATCTATTTGGTGGTGGTCCCAATGCAGGGTAAAATTAATGTGAGTATTTCTTAAATTGATCCAACTGTGGAACTGTTGTAGTTCCAAAGGTGTCCCCTGCCATATAATAATCACGTCGTCAATGTATCTCTTCCATAATGAGATGTTTCCTAGGAAGGGGTTGTCTGGCGTGAAGACATGGTTCTTTTCGTAGCGGGCCATATATAGATTGGCAATGTCCGGGGCGAAAGTAGCGCCCATACTCACACCTTTAGTTTGTTTGTAGATTTGGTTCTGGAACAGGAAGACATTTTCAGACATTGCCAATCTAGTGCACTCAAGGATGAAATTTGTGGGGGTAGAATCTAAATCTTCTCTGGTGTTCAGGATGTCACCAATGGCTTCTAGACCTTCTTGTTGTGGTATCGATGTATATAGAGCCTCGACATCCATTGTGACAAGGAGGCTATCGGTGGTGAGGATGATGTCGTCAAGTAAGTTGATAGTGTGTGTGGTATCCTTTAGGTAGGAGGGCATTTTGATTACAAAAGGTTTTAAAAAATAGTCTGTGTAAAGGGACAAAGGTTCCAGGAGGGATTCACATACCGATACAATCGGTCTACCGGGCGGTTTTTCTGAATTTCTATGCATCTTTGGGATGATATAGAAGGCTGGGATGCGTGGGTTGGTTTTGTTCAAGAACATCTTCACATATCCAACCTTGCGTGAGAGCGTGTTGAGTGAGGCTTGCAATTTCGTCTTGGAGGACGTTGGTAGGGTTGTATTCCAAAGGTAGGTAAGCTTCTCGATCGCCCAGTAGTCATAGGCACTCAATGTTGTAATCAGAGGTATCCCAAATGACTATGCCGCCCCCTTTGTCTGCGGGCTTGATTGTGATTGATCTGTCGGTTTCCAAATTTCTCATAGCAATCCTTTCTTCTTTGTCAAGGTTATTGCTGTAGAAGTTGTCTTTTTTAAAACCAGCTAGTATGGTCTTGGTGACTATCTTCTCAAAAGTTATGATCTCAACGGGAGTCGAGCCAGGTGGAGGATAGAACTTGGATTGTTCTTTTAAACCTGTAGTGTTGTCTGACTTATTCTGTAGTTGTTGTTGTCCAGTATCTCTGCACGAAGGTAAGTAAACTTCAAAAAAATGTTTCAAACGTACATTTCTGAAGAATTTCCGCAGTTCTAATTCAATCTCGAAAGGTCGTGCCTTTTGGGCAGGGACGAAGGATAAACCCTTGGCGAGGAGCCTTAATTCTGGTGGGGTCATAAAGCGGGTGGATAAGATGAAGACTGGTATCCCTGGTTCTGTCCTTGGTTTTGGTACCACTGGCGCGTTCTCATTCGCTGTCCTGGTTGCGTCGGTCGTCTCCTGGGTCTTCCTCTTTGTCCGCCCCTGGGAAAAAAAGGTTGTGGTTGCTGTTGCACTGTAGATCCCGGTAGGCTTGAGGTACTTCCACTCCCACTGGAGGAGGTCCCTGTGAAATTGACTGATCTATTTCTCCGATTGTAGTTTTGGCTTGCTTGTAAATCTGTGTAGTATGTAGGTCTGAGAAAAGGATAGGTTTTTTCTTCTGAATAGTTCGCTAGGTCTTTTTTGAACTTGTCCACCTTCCTGTCCAGTGTCAGATTTTTGAACTTGGTGATTTCCAACTCCAATTTATCCAGTTTATCCTTAGCATCCTGAATGGATTTGTCTTCGAGAAACTTTTTTTCCAAATCGATTAATTCAGCGCCTTGTTTTTCACATTCCTCCTTAGCCGTGTCTATAACCAGAATCAACCAATCGCGGCTGCATTTATTTCCAACCCCACTAAAGTTTTTCGTGAATTTAGGGTTATCTGTAAATACCCTGGGGATGTTCCGTACCTGGAGGCCTTCGGGTATTATGCCGGCCCTCAAGTATTCGAGCATGAACTTGCCATGTAGCTCTGTTCGAATTATTCTTTTTTTCTTTTGATTGAGTATTTCTAATTGGTCCTCAGTCAAACCTCTAGTGAGCACACCCTCCTCGTTTCGTAGTGTGGAGGAGGTCCCTAGAAGTTGTTTAAAATATTTATTTTACTATAGCTAGATTTTGACCTTGTTATGGGTCTGTCGATGCCCACAGCAATTTGGAGATTGTCCCAAAAAATGTTTTTTTGGCACTGTGTGTTGTAAATATATTTTTTTGTCCGATTGTTCTGTTTTAGCAAACCATTTTGATGTCTTAATTTCTCTAAATGTTGGATTTATGTCTTTTTGCACACAACTTTAATATAAAAAAATGAGATTTATCTCTACAACATACTATTGAAGAGTGATTCCTTCCTTAGCAATGCAGAGTTTGATAATACATGTGGAGGTGTTGTTCTGAGCCTAGCATCCTTGGACCTATTCATTTGTATCTTTTGTTTTCCTAGTTAACCCTCCTGGGTAGAATAGGTTCCACACCAGGAGCCCTATTTTTTGATTCAATGTATAAATTGTACTACTTGTGGCCACATATATTTCTCACTAAATAGGGCTTCCGGTGTCTCTGAGAATAAAATATAATTAAAACAAGTAGTTCCAAGTCACTCTTAAAATTCACTGAGAATGAGCACAACAAAAGTTAAGAGTTGCTATGAATCACTGTGCATGTAGGGTTTAGGAAATTTTAAATGGAATTACATTTATATTTATTACGGAAATCCCATTGGCAAAAATAATTTAATTGGCCCAAATCTCAAAAATGTTCGGTGAAATAAACTGCACTTTAAATTTGCTGTCCGTGTGAGTAATAATGGCCAGAATCCTCCAAAGTGAGTGAAAGACTTACTAACTTTGTAGTGGAAAAGACGTGTTTCCAGGAGCAGGCAGAATATCCAACACACGTATGCCCGTCAGCCGACAGGACGCGTCACCAAAAAGAATGACGTGAGGCTGTGGATGTAGGCCTCGCCCCCTCATAGGGTCCCAAGTAAATCGCCTGCAGAGTTGCTCTCCGTATAGTCAGGGGACTTCACTGGGGAACAGGGAGAACATCATCCTCCAAGCGGCGTCGCACAGATGGAACTCAAGAACGAGCCAGCAACCGAACCACTCCGACAAAGCGAACTGGCTTCCTGAGGTACATCAGTACCATTAGAGCTGCAGCGAAGCCAAGGTATGCTGGCACGCAGGACATTTTAGACGCAATGCAAGCGCGTGTAAGTTGTTATTCAGGATTAAGAGGCCGCTTAACTTCAAATAAAAGTAATTAGGACATGAAATATTTGTCCAGCATGTTGATGTCTCTTCAGGCCTGTGGGATGTCTCAACCCACTGGTCCAGGCCCTGCAACATTACTGTGCATTGCTGGCAGCAGAAACCTCAGAAATGGCCACTGGAAAGCATGCTGCTCGCTAAAAATCACCCAAAATTGCACAGTAAAAATCTGAAAATGAGGCCACCGTCCACTTTTGCCTATCTTAGTGAGCACAGATCACCACTGCCAAAACCCAGCATTGGGCTACACACAAAGTATTCTGAAGTCACTTGAAAAAGCAATGCTGATGGCCAAAAAGAAACAGCTGTTTGGAAATCCTTTTTTTGTTTGTCAAAAATTTGCAAGAATCATGGCTCACAAACCACCCAAAAAGATCCAACCTCCTTGTAGGGTGGTGAACATTATGGTACTGCAAGAATCCACATAAATACAATGTCAGCAAGAATCTTACGTCATCAGAACAAAATCCACATTGAAGATTGCTTGCTGAAAGGAATCTGTCAAAAATGGGTGTATTACCGTTACTCACCTCTGTCAGAAGCCGGCGATTTAAAACCATCATGTGTACAGTGAACATTGAGCTCAAATTATGCCAAAGAAGAGATTTCCATCAAAATGCCATATAAGAGTGCCACACATTGATTTTCATGTTGAAAAAAGACTGGAATTAAATAATATGTTTGTTTATTTTATATTTATAAATGTATTTTTTCACAAGGAACTCTGTTACAATTGACCAGAAGGTAACCTGATTTAGCTGAAACTCCCAAGAGGCTTTCTTTCCCTGGGTATCTCGCACCTCTTTCATTCCCACCAAAAGGAGAGGATTTCGAATTGACATGTTTATCAGAAGGGGAGGAGATTTCCCCTGCTGCCCAGACCAAGAAACAATGGATTCCTTGGGCTGAATAGGAATGCTAATTCAGGTGTGACTGACAACAAACTGCTCTGGCAGGAAGGCAGGCCATGTGACCTTCTGACTCAGCCCAGCTCTGGGGGCGGGCCAGACTGAAATTGTTGATTGGACATTGGATTAAATGTATGTTTTATTGGTTGCCGCTGCACGACTATACAATAGACAGAGAGCAAATGTACTTTAAACTGAGACTTTTGCACAGCATTTCTGTTATCTAATTACACAAGCTGAACTGAGAAAGGTGCGATCCAGGTCACTTATTCATTGATATTGACTACACCGTATCCATTGTTGGGATGAGGGGGGGGGGAGACATTATTAAAGCTGTTAAAAAAAATGCTTATAGCAAAGTGTACTGAACTGACAAAAATATGAAACTTAGAGATTGTTAAAATGAAAAATGTGCTCACAGTTAACACTAAGCTGGAATCGGTGCGATGTTCTGAGGATGAACCCCGGAATTTATTCATATTGTAGCCATTGTGTTTATGTTAGGAACAGGAAAAATTACAGAAATGTGCCCAGATGGGATATGCATGCATGTATAAAAATTGGTGCAGAACTAACATTGAGAAACCCGCGAAAAGTTGTCATTTACGAACCAAAGCTCATATGAACATGGGACTTGAACAGAGACGTGCCTTAATTAATCTGTGATGTGTATATGTAATATTAACAAGTTGTGCATATTGTAAATAGGTTTATGAAAAATAAGGTACACTGTACAGAGACAAAGGGGAGGGTTTTTCCCTAAGCCATAAACATGACACATGATGACACAGGATGACACACTGCTCCTTTCTCAAATCAGGGGACAGGAAATTCTCTGACCTATCCGATCCTTAGAGGGTTGGGCATAGTAGAATCAGCCTCCCCACCCACTTTGGAAATACATAAATAGGGACTGCTGAGGACAGACAAAACGCACACTTTTTCCACTCCTCAACTGATTTCTTGGCGAAGCACCCTGCAGGAAGATCCAGGCTCCAGACAGAGATCCAGAGACCAGACTCTAGAATTTTGAAGCAGAGAGGCCTAACCCAAGAAGCTGGACCCTTTTTCAGCAGGCCTCAATCTTTTGCAACCTGATTCTAACCCCTAAACTTCCAAGGGGCTCAAATTCAACAGCCGGGCTGTGCTGTGTTGCTGTCCTAGCTAAGAACCTCGTGCTAGGACAAAACGCACACTTTTTCCACTCCTCAACTGATTTCTTGGCGAAGCACCCTGCAGGAGGATCCAGGCTCCAGACAGAGATCCAGAGACCAGACTCTAGAACCAAACTCTAGAACTTTGAAGCAGAGAGGCCTAACCCAAGAAGCTGAACCCTTTTTCAGCAGGCCTCAGAATCTTTTGCAACCTGATTCTAACCCCTAAACTTCCAAGGGGCTCAAATTCAACAGCCGGGCTGTGCTGTGCTGTTGTCCTAGCTAAGAACCTCGTGCTAGAACCAAGATCCAGACCCATAGAGCAGAGCTGTATCCAGAACCCATCAGATCCAGTCCAAGAGGCCACGCAGACCAGAGTGCCGTGCTGAGAGCAGAACCCAGTGCCTGAAACCTGTCCGGTGGCAAGCGAATCCCAGCCAAACCCTTGACCAGATCTTTGACGGGCCCATTCCATTCCAAAGCCATAGTTGTGAGTATTTAGTGTAGAACTGCCCATAACCAACCTATTAGTTTAAAGTAATCCTATTCCATCCATTTCAACCTATTCAGAACTGCAGTATAGAATCTTGTGTCCATCCTGACTTCTTCTCATTATATTGTCTGATAATTGTAGCAATAATCCTCTATGCGCTGATATTTTCCTGAAGCGGGACAAGTGTTTTGACGGACAGAAGTCAGAGCAGAGGCGCCGCTGTTCTAGTGGCTGCCCGTTGAGTGTCTTGCTTCTTCATAGCCCCTTGGTATAAGTCCATATTGATTCTGAATCTTTAAAACGCAATCTTTCATTTTGAAATCTTGACTTTGTTTCTGAAAAATCTACCTTCACTGAAACCTCTCGAACTTTTGAACCGTACGTCCTAGAAACGAAACGAAATTTAATTGTCATTTTGAAGCCAACATCCTCAGCATTCCAACGAACCCAAAACAACATTCCAAATAGTTTTGCTGCAATCGCCTTTCCCGCACGTGGAAAAGTTGCAGCGAATTTGCAATTAGGCTCAATTTCACCACATGTCAAAATAGATGTTTGTTTTCAACTGCTGAATTTCGTTTTCAATCTGATAATCATTCATAAATCATTGCTAGTGTTGACCTGAACCAATCTAAAACCACTCTCACTAGTTCTGAATCTTAGTTAGCGAATTAAAGTCATTTTTAGCCTTTTTTCCATACCTTACATATCACATTTAAAAGCAATTGACCCGTTTTAAAATGATTCCTGTTCTAAGCTTGCTGGGGGAATCGGGATTGAACTTCATTATTGGTTGTTATTCCTAAAACCTGTGTGTCCTCTTCCACCTCTTCATATTGTATACTGGGGGGAGTGAGTAACAGGGGGGGAAAGAGTGATCATATTATCTGTTGATTGAAGTCATATCAAGTCTTATTTCTGTGTTGCCTTCTTTCCTATCATTGCATTTCCTTGAACCATACAAAGTATTCTCTGCTACATTATTCTTCCTATTTCTACTCCCAATTCATTAAAGAGATTGTGATATTGTAATATTAGCCATTGCTTATCATTGTTCATATTTATAAGTGTGATATTCAGATATTGTTCATATTCATAAAAGTGTAATCTATATATTGTTCAATTCTCCAAATAAATCTTTTAATTTGCAAAACAACCTATTTCTTGGCTCAGTGAGGCTGGGGGGATTCAAAGAGACTGGCGTTATATAAGGGTACATCATCCAGAATTAAACAAACTTTGACATAAAAATATATAAATAAGGGTTTCCATTAGGCATCCCATACTAGGCATTGACTTAGTTGGAGTGCTGGATTGAAATCATTTACATATTGGGGGCTCGTCGCGGGACTTCTGGATTAGATCTACCACTTGTGCAGCTTAATACATTGTGCTAACTGACAGGATACATAAATCCTGTTGGGCTACTACGCTGTGTTACACTGTAAAAGCACCCCTCAAAAGGGAACGCTTTAAGGAAATGGTCTGTTTTGCAAAATAAAATAATAAACTTCTGTAAATCAGGAAGGAAATCAATTTCCAGAATGGTGACATTGGTAGACATCAAGATAGCTAGGGAGCACCTTTTACATAAGTTATTTGTGAGAGGTGAGTGGACTGAGCAGGACCAGAATGTGTGGTTGCAGGCAATCACACCACAGATCAATGCAACAGGGTCAGATAAATGGAGAGACCAGGGTCCCTTACATGTGGCCCTGAGCGAACTATATATGGCACCTAAGGCCAAGGATGAGCACAACAAGATTGCCAAGATAGCGGCATATCTATATTTGTCTATTGGAGCCATACAGGATCAATATGCTGAAGGCCAAGATCTAGCAAGTAGGCAACTGATGGCATTAGAAAGGGCCCAATCTGATCTGGACTCTTCTGAGCAGAGGCTGCAGAGGAGCCAGGAGTCAGAAAATGAAAGCAGGCAGTATTTGATTAAAATAAAAGAGGACATGGGTATCCTGCAACAGGAAAAGGCAGCGCTGGATGCCAGAATTCTGGCCTTGCAGAAGGAGTACCAAGAAAGTGTGGACTCCCTACTGCAGAGCCAGAAAAAGCTGGAGCAACAACTGGACTTCAACAGGGTATGCACAGAGCAGATAGTCACCCTGCAAAGCCACCTAGTTAAAGTGAAGGCAGAGAGCAATAAATTGATTTTGAAAGACCTGGATACCCAGGCAGAGTTTGATGAAGAGCGCCAGAAAGCTGGTGCCCTTCAAAGGCAGAGGGACGACCTGGCGGCGCAGATGCAGGCTCTTACTCAGGAAAAGGACACATTAGGCCAGGAAGTCTGCCATTTAAAAGGGAAACTGGAAGAAAATCACCTGGCCCTCCAGGGACTGGGTGACCTCCAAAAAGAGCATCAAAACTTGTTAGAGCACAACAGGAGGGTGGAAGATGCTCTGGCAAGAAAGGAGCAGGCCAGTAGGGGCGGGACTCGGGAGGTAACCCTCCTGCAGCAGATTGGCCCAGTACTCCAAGACAAACCAGGAAGCACAGAGAGAAAATGAGTCTCTCTGTCAGCACAATGATAGGTTCCAGCGACAGGTAGCCATGCAAGAGAGACTGATAGAGACCAGTAAGGCCTTGATTGAGGAACAGAAAGCTCAGGTTCTTGCATTTAACAGGGAGCAGGGGCTGGTAGAGATGAGGTTCGCTGGGAAAGGGAAACACCCGAGCACAACCTCAGGAGCCCTAGTACCAGAGGCCTTCATCTCTCCCAGTCCCTGGACTCTGCCACCCCCATTGTCCCCTGGCGCACATGAAGCCAGGGCCATGGGGATGGCAGATTACTATCCATTCAGAAGTATGGGGCTCATAGGCCAGTACCTCCCAGGAATGAATGGGCGGGCACCTGGGTATGGGTACCCAAGTAGTGTGAAGTTTAGTGGGGAACCCCAGGAGAGTAGGCCCACTAAGGGCATCCTGAAAACCTCTGCCCAGTTAGGCAGTGGGGGGGGTACCCATCAAATCCGGGGAGCAAGGAGGAATCAGAAGACTCCTCTGAGCGCCCCAGACACAGGAGACTAGGTCCCCACATTCTGCCAGCCATTCCCAGACTCGCAGAATCTGGGAGAACCTAGAAGACCAGACGGGTGCCTCTGGGTCAGAGGATGAAAGGACCAGGGTTACCCGAACCAAGAAGGCCAATAAGGCAAGAAGGACCTTGCTTAAGGACCCCTTAAAAAACAGATCAAGGTAATAAGGAGCGTCATCACTCCTTATCATAAGTTCGCCAAGTATTCTGTTTGGGAACACTTAGAGCTCTTTGAGCAAATGATGGAGACTTTCCATTTGAAAGACAGCAGTAGCTGCATTCAGTATGTGAAATGGACATTCTCCCCAGAATACTCCAGTTTTCTTTGCGGGGCTGGAGGACCAAAATCATTCAAGATGGTCCACATATTGGGCGGCCATCTTGAAGCATTTTTCTGTTCACAGAAATCCCCAAGAGGCGCGCAAGGCAGCCTACAATTTACAATGTGGGGAGGATCAGACCCCACAAGAATTTGTGCAGGAATTGAAGCGTGCCTTTGCGCAGACTACCAGAAGGGTGCGCACGGACAGCAAAGAATATGTTAATACTTTCCATGTTTTACAAAAATACATCAGGACCCAGCTAGTGAGAGATTTTCATGACAAAAGATCGCTAGACTGGGTCATTGAACAGGCCACCCAGATCTATGAGGTGCAAAGGCCCATAGACAGCAAAAATACTCAAAAAAGCCCCAAAACAACCAACCCCCCTGCTGCTGCTAAGGTGGCAGAGGTAAAGGTTGCCCCTGTTTTGGATTTGGAGATGGGGGGCCTAAAAACTTGCCTGCACCGAATAATTCCAAGCCCAGAAGGCCCTCGGGCCAGTCACAGGCAGGGAGCCAAGGAGGTAGTCCCACAAACGGGATCCCTCACTCCCCTGACTATGTAAGTCCCCGCTACAAGGGGAACAGACCCATCCTGGGTTATGTATGGACTCCTCCAGCCGAAGGGGGGGGATGGGGGGGGGTCCAACCAAGCACCTAACCCAGGGAACTTCCCCCAGGAGGGCAGAAATTCCTCAAATCCTGGACAGAACTTCTTCCCCAGGTATCCCCAAAACTTTCAACCCCAAAATCATCCATCCTTACCAGAGAAGGGATAGCTACCCTTCCCGGTATCAGCCTAGGGGAGAAAACAGAACCCCGTATCAGCCTGAGCGGGTTTCACAGTTAGAGCGCCAGGTCCAGAACATGGCACAGGATCTGGGTCGCATGCTGAGGGCTCAGCAGAACCCTCAGGTGAGCATGCCGGCACAGAATGCCTCCAACTCTGGACCCAGTGATCCAGAACAATGACGGGGGCAGCACCCCAACAACCCACTGGTTCCCAGGAAGGAGGCACAAGGGGAAGGGGGGTGTTAAGCCTTGGAGGAAGCTTCCTTCCCCACTTGTAAACAGCCACTGGAAACCCAGGAACCGGAAACAAAATCTCCTGCCCCTGAAAGTCTGCCACCCAAGGAGCAGAGTGGGGGTAGGAGAAACAAAGGATCCAAACAGACCCATTTTGAGGAGGAGGTACAGATCTTCCAATTTGAAGGAGAGGGATCCTCAGAGGATCCTGGGAAAAGGATCTTCTCCTTCAGAGATGGGGGAACTCCTCCCAAGGAAAAATGGGTCCCAAAGGATTCAAATCTAGACTGGGTAGATGTGGGGACAGAGCTAGCGCCGCCCGTCATCCAACCCCAGAACCAACAGCATAAAAATCCCCTGGTTCAAACCCATCCTGGTGACTGCCTCCAAAAGGGAGGGAGGGTGCGGCCCAGAACCACGGGAACTCAAAACTTCTCCCATCTCTAGTTGCCACCTTTTTCTTGCAGATTCCCATGACTTTCCATAGAATTCTGCCCAAATCTCTTCTCTCTCTATGTCCAAAACTAGAAAATTAACCCTAGTTGTCAACAAATGTGCATTATCTGTGCCCCCTTGCAGAGAAGGAGGGAAGATACTATGCCCCGGTTCAAGTACAGGGGCAGGATACAATTTTGGCACTGGTGGACACTGGATCCCAAGCTACCATTCTGTCCATAAAGGCCTTTGATAAACTGAATTCAGGAATGGGGGAGAATTATCAAATTCCTCTCACCTCTCTTCCTGGACAACTTCAGAACTTTGACGGGAAGGAGATTCACATCGAGGGGACTGCGGATTTGGACATTAAAATTGGGCGACAAGAGGTGAAACACCCGGTAATAGTTGTGACTCCAGAAGGCACCCCTTGTTTACTAGGGAATGACCTCCTGAGAAGGTTGTCACCCCTAATAGACTGTGTAAACAAGGTCCTCTGGACCCAGACTAGCCGACCAATAAAATTGAAACAGAGTGTCAACCATGTTAGTTTAAACGGCTCATGCCACATGGTTGAACAAAAATCTGACCAAGTAGAATTTCACTTCCAGAACAATCAAATTCCAGAAGGGACAGTAATAGCAGTAGGACAACAGACGGGTGATCCTCTCCATTTCTGAAAATCAACCTTCCTTCCAGTCTAAGGTGGCATTTCACACTGGAAGGAAACACTCTGAAATTCTTTACCAATCCACAATCAGACATTCCCACTCCTATAGTCCAAAAAGATGTGAAATCAGCTCAGAGCCTGGCTGATATTCAGCAAATTGGAGAGCAGTTGTTCATCCCTGTTCAGTTAAATGAAGGGAAGGACTGTTCTCGCCCGAGTGTGTGTGAACAACGGTAAGGGCTTCATCAGCGAAGGCATGTTCCGCCAACTCCCAAAAGATCCAGCCATTCCCACATTTAGACTTATAGACAAATGGGAAATGGACCTGGAAGCATCTAATTCCAAACAAACATCTCCTGCCAAGCAGGTGTATGCTCAAAATCTCCATAGGCAACAAGAGCATAGTCCATAATTGTTGGGTTGTGCGAGACGTCACTGCCGCCTTTTACTTAGACTGTGACATTCTCAATCGCTTTGCCATTAGTTTGGACCTAATAAACTTCAAAGCTTGGTCCCGATTAGCGGATAATCCTATGGGCTTTGATGATCCAGAGAAAGCATGTAGGTCAGCTCAACTGCTGCCTAATGCAGTTGAAATTCAGATTGGAGAGGAAGTCACCATCCCAGAAAGGACCCGACAATTCTCCCTGGAAGTGAAAGTTAAGAGGACAGAAATTGAAAAACCCTGATGCCTATATTCATTTAAATGCTTCTCTCCAACAGCAAGGGTTGGGGGTAAACCCAACACCATTAGTCAACATAGAACATGACACCATTCCAATAGATGTGGATAACAGTGACTTAAAGAGCATCACTCTAGCCACAGGCACCATTATTGGAATGGCGGTTCATGACCGACATTTTTCCATTGATTTACGCAATGAACTGTTAGGACCAATCCCCAAGGACTGTTTTGACAGTGACGACAACACAACACCAGACAGGATCTTTGCCCTGCATGGGGGGAGGGGAGGGGGGACTTTCTGGTGTACACTTCCTGCCCTTATGGTAAGGAGGATGTGACTTGTGACTTCAGGAGGGATGAGGTGATTTTCCAGGTCCGTGAGGACTGCCTTCCCCACCTGAAGCCACCAGTCCAAATCAGCACTTTGACCAGGGACTTCTCCACCCAGCTGGAGGAGGCCGCTGAGATAGTGAAACCAGAAGTCTTTCCAGGCTTCAGGCAGATGGTTGAAGAGAGAATCAACCTAGCTAATGCCTGTGAGACTCTGGAGCAGAAGCAAAAGTTGAAACAAGTTTTCTTGGATTTTCCAGATCTCTTTGCGGTGGACTCATGACTGTGGTCGCACCGACATCCACACAATTCCCACGGACCCTGGCATGACTCCAGTGTTTGTGAAGCAATATTGCTTGCCTCTCGCATCAATGGAGTCCCTTACTGAAATAATTAAGAACCTTGAGTCCCGTGGGATAATCCGTCCAGTCCACAGCACCTTCAATAATGCGGTGCTGGGGATATTGAAGCCAAACAGCCAGTGGAGACTCTGCGCCGACCTTAGGGAGCTCAACAAACGGGTCCATACTCCCTGATGGCCACTTCCCTACATTGACCAAGGGCTGGCCCAGATCCAGGGGTCACAGGTATTCACTGCAATAGACCTGACCAATCGATACTGGACTGTGCCTGTCAGTAGGGAGGACCAATACAAGCTGGCTTTTACCTTTGGGGGCCAGCAGTACACATGGACCCGGACTCCCTTTGGATACCTCAACTCCGGCAAGGAGTTCAACATTTTTCTACATACGGCCATGCCCGATCTGGGTGAAAGGGGTAACCTGGCTCATGTAGATGATGTCCTCATCAAAAGCTCAACTGTGGAGGAACACATAGCAGAGATCCGTTATGTTCTGACACAGTTGAGGGCCGCCGGAGCAAAACTTTCCTTTCAAAAAGCACAGTGGTGTAGAACCCGTGTGAATGTCTTGGGGCATGAGATTACTCCTCAGGGTCTCTGTCCCCATGAAAATAAAGTGGAAGCACTCCAGAAACTGAAAGACCCCACAACTCTGCGGGAACTAAGGAGCCTCCTTGGACTGACTAATTACAGTAGAAAGTTCATTGAGGGCTACGCAGAGATCACCAGACCCCTGATTCATCTTTTGAAGCGAGCGGGGGGGGGGGTCAAGTGGGAATGGGGTCCAGAACAAGTCGAGGCAGTAAGACAACTCAAAAGAAGCCTCTCACAAGCGCCTTGCCTAGCTTACCCTGTCAGAAACCAGGAGTCCTTCTTGGAAACAGGGTTCTCTAATGCATGCTTGACTGCAGTATTATTATACCAAAAGCATGACAAGGTCAATAAAGTAATCTCCTATGCGAATAAAACTTTATCCTCTGTGGAGGAAAAATTCAACGATTGTGAGAAGGCACTCCTGGCAACGGTGTGGGCACTGAAGTATTACCGCCCGTTAATCCAGGGGGAACACATCATAGTGGAGACTCCACACCAGCCTCTGCAATATCTCCAAAGTGGCAGACTCCAGGCCGGAAATGTGAGTAATTCCCAAATTACTTCCTGGATTCTGTCAATGCAAGGCTTTCCTGTAGAGGTCAGATATGGCCAAAACAAGAAGAGACCCCTCGCACAAGGTCTGGCTGACTTGCATGATTGTGCCAGAGAAAACTGTCTCGAGGACGAGAGTCTAAAAATCAAGGACAACATGGAGGCATACCTCAATTCCCCACACAAAGCCTTTGAAGAAGACAAGTGTGAGGGACTGCCCACTGTCTATGTGGATGGATGCTCTTACCATGTTGACAACAACGGGGAAAAAGAACTTGTGGCCGGCGTAGGGAATGCATGGGTGAATGAGACCCCAGAACCTTCAGCTGGGTACAAGAATGGTCCCAGAAGTAGTCAAGTGGCAGAGTTGATGGCTGTGCATCAAGCCACCCTCACTGCTGTCCAACATCAACTCCATGAACTGGTCATAATCACTGATTCGGATTATGTACAGAACGGGTTCGTGGAGCACCTGGTTAATTGGAAAACCAGAGGCATGCTATGTGCTAATAACAAACCCTTGAAACATGGGAAGTTAATTCAAAATATTGATGATCTGGTCACCTCGAATGGGATGACCATCTACTGGAAAAAGAACAAGGGTCATTCCAAAGTAGAGGGACCAGACAAAACTGGAAATGACTTAGCTGATCAGCTGGCCAAAACCAGGGCCATCCAAGGGAATCTAATAGAGATCGAGTCCCTGTTGGGGGAAATCCAGGTCACTGCCATCACTAGGTCCCAGACAAATGCTCACAATGACCTCTCAACTGCACAATGGAGTAAGGAGACCCCAGATGCTGATTTGATTACGGCTCAAAAAGGGGGTCCAATAATTGGTAAGTTTTATCAACACATTGAGGACCCTGAGAACTTTCCCCTGACGGATACCGATTACATAGGGAAAGAGGACCCCAGAGTGTTGATGAAATGTCCAAAAATGTTCCGAATCCAAGACGGTTTGTTGGTGAGGAAATCCCTAGCTGGCCATGATCAGTGGGTGGTTCCTACCTCATTCCGAAGCCTGATGTTAAGTCACGCCCATGATGTGGCCACAGCCGGTCATAGGGGGTTTCATACATCACTTGAAATCTTACGAGAGGTTGCATACTGGCCACACATGGGGCAGGACCTCGACCAATACGTGAAGGGGTGTCTTGTGTGTGCACAATTTCAGCCAACATCCCTCACACACCAGGCGCCTCTCCAAAAGAGGGGGATGACACTGCCATTTGCAAGTCGACTTTATCGGGCCCTTCGCTCCCATAGGGGGAACAAGTACATGTTGACTGTGACATGCTTGTTTACTAAATGGGTGGAATATCTCCCGGCCCTAAACTGTAAGACAGAAACAGCAGCTGCCCTGATGATCAACCACATCTTTTCGCGTTTTGGACTACCCCCAAAGGATCAAGTCAGACAGAGGTAGCCATTTCACCAGCGAAGTAATGACCAAGATACTTGGGGTTAAAAGGAAGCTACACATTGCTTACCGGCAGCCTCTAGTGGTGCAGTAGAATGATACAACAGAACAATTGTGAGCATATTAAAAAAGTTTGTGGCAGATTCTAGGCCAAGTTGGGAAATTCGATTACCCCTTTTCCTAATGGCCATCAGAGCTTCCCCTTCATCTGCAACTAAAATGTCACCGTTTGAGCTGATGACTGGATGCAGGATGGTGCTTCCCCAGCATCTGCTCTACAGGACCCAAGAGCAGACATTGATCAATGCCTCCACTACTCATGAGTATGTTGACAATTTAAGAAAACACCTTCAACATGCTTTTGCCTATGCTCAGCGAAATCTAGAAAGATCAGCCGACAGCATGAAGACCCACTATGACAAAGACTACCAGAAAAGAATACAATGTAGGAGACCGGGTCTACTTATACAATTTCCAAAGGAACCAGGCCAAACAACGCACATTTTTGCCTACTTGGAGGGGACCTTTTGAAATTGTAGACAAAATATCACCAGTCGCCTACAAGATCTGCATCCCCAAAGGCAGTTTAGCAGAAGGGGAAGATAAGTGGGTCCATATTAATCAACTAAAGTTTTGCCATCCTAGGCACACTCTGCAGCAACTGGAGGAGTCTTCTGGAACCCCGGAGTGGGCCACTCCAGATCCATAAAATTCCAACTCTAAAATATTCCACATATAGTCTATAAAAAATAATAAAAATGTGTCCCGATTATCAAAATGTATATGTCCGCCCCACTACATTAATAGTGGTGGGGAAAATGTCTACAAATATGTTTTTGCTTTGTCATCCTAGGAGATAACCTATAGTTGTTTGGAAACCATGGAGACTAACCAATGAGGAATCCCCGGGGACCGGGAGGAAAGATCTGAGGGGCCCGGATTATCGCTCAATACTCCCATCAGGACTGGCAAGGAGAACCGATAGATCTACCCCTGATGGAGGAAAAGATGCTGAACTTTGCCATTGGTGGAATCAGAAGAGATGAGGCTGACATCACAGTCTTGCGAGTTTCCAGTGATGCACGATCAATGCCAATCGCAAGAGGGGGGGCTTGTGGGATGGCTCAACCCACTGGTCCAGGCCCTGCAATATTACTGTGCATTGCTGGCAGCAGAAACCTCAGAAATGGCCACTGGAAAGCATGCTGCTCGCTAAAAAACACCCAAAATTGTGCAGTAAAAATATGAAAAATAGGCCACCATCCACTTTTGCCTATCTTAGTGAGCACAGGAGATCACTGCCAAAACCCACCATTGAGCTACTGAAAGCAAGCGTCCCCACACAGCACGATCCTCCCCGCAATGAGAGACAATGACGGACTCTCCCAAAATGGGAATAAGGCCAAGACAGAGTGCGGGTGAGCGTAAATGGGAGTTTATCAATCAGAATAGGGCATGCAAAGAACTCTGCAAACTCCGAGAGCGCTCTGTCTGACAATAGCAAAGACAGGCGTATATATTTACAAAAAACGTCATAAGAACCTACACACTATAGGGGGCACAAGTTCATGGGGATTGGGTGGCGACGACTAACTATAGGTGCTGCTGTGATGTGGTTGGCTTTGGCTGGAAGACGTCACTGGGCAGCCTCGTGGGTTGGGCTGGGCCTGGCAGGGTGGCGGAGTTCATCCAGGCGGTGTTGTGGGGCCATCGCGGCCAGTGGCAGAGATGAATGTCTCTTCCTGACTTATTAGCCCTATGCCATGCACACCGCAGTCATTCAGGCATTTTTAGTATTATCTTCTTCAGTAAATCTTACAATAGGTTATACAACAGGTTAATGCAACACAGGAGGAATGCACCTTGTGAGGGGACTGGAGGCAATACGTCAGGGCATGGTTACCAGTGTCCTGTTGACCGGGGCCATAGGTCGAGGGGCTAAGCTTCAGGGCCTGGCACGGGCGGTACATGTCTTTCTGCCTTGTTAGAAGTTGTTATGGATGTTCCGCTGTGTGTTGTCAAAGTGTTGGGTGTCTTGATTGCACAGGGCCATAAGTCTGAGATGGTCCGGTGGGTTGTGAGGTTTACGAGGGGGCGCGTGTGTTCAGGCAGAGGTTTACTGCTGTGCTGTAAATAATGCAGGTGGCGGGTGGTGGCCTTGGGTGCTACAGAGGGGGTTACAAGTCTTTGAAGCGGCTCCAGTCTGGTTGGGGGAGGTAACGCAGCGCGGCGCGGTCTCTGCTCTCATGCTTTGGCAGCCTTCGCAGGGTGGGAGGGGGAATGGCCTTGCACGTATTTCACAAAGGTATCTCCCTCATGTGTTGCCGATTTAGGTAAAAACATCACAAACATTTGAACACTCTATAATACTTATTCAAAACAATACAAAACATGCATTTAACCTTTGCTGGATGTGTCTCGATTATACCCAGTCTGAGTACCTTAATCATACATTATGTTTTAACAAGTACAGTATTTAGTTATATACATATATCTTTGCAGTAAGTGAGGTAGAGTTAGGATTGGTGGAGAACATAGAAAGTAACCCGCCACTTGTCCGTGACGGTGGTGGCACATGTGGGGCCTAGACATGCACACATGACATGCGCTTTTTCATGCGCTTTTTCGTGCATCCTTCACATGGGCCCTCTGTATGGTTACATTTGTTTTCTTGTGTCCTCTAGCAGCATTAGTTCAGTTATGGCGCAAAACCATGGAGGGTAGGTTTCCCAGTGATACACGTAACAACCAGATCCCTGGAGCGCTCCTTTATTATTAGCGTCCAACTGCAATGGTGTGGGCTCGCCATTGCCTATATCATGGAAGCATGCTTTCTTATGTTTATACATTCTACAGGTTTTTGTAATATGAGAGAGGGTTTGTGGAAGAAAGCATACTTTGCGAGGGGTCTTGACTTTCATATATATAAAAGACTGTCTGCCATCTGATGACTATTTTACCGTTCTTTTCATTGTCCAGGCCTGCTGGCCGGGTCATGCTGGGAGCGATGGTACACTGCGGGAGGTGAACTGTTACAATGTTAGTTTATCACGCTAGCTCATGTCCGTTTTGTTCGTGGGAACGTGCTCGCAGCGGATCTGCCAGGGTGCTGTGGCGACAGGGATGACTGAGACTCTCCAAAGGTGGGGGCCGCGCTACAGTGCGCTGAGCTCACACCATCTTTACCAGACAAAATGGTTTCTAGGCCTAGCTAAATTTCAATACATGTGGGCAATTAATACGTGCGGGCAATGTCTCCAGCGGGTGAACCCTCCACCACCTGGGCCCGGGTGGCATGAGGGGACGCCCACGAGAGCCATAGTCCTCACCTGGGGAGAAAGCGCAGGCGAGGGGGGTCTTCTTGGACCAGTCCTCCCCTACATTTCCCCCCTTTCGTTACTAAAGTAACGAATTCTTTAAATCTTCTATCCTCCTACATTCTGCCTCGTCCATCACCGCCTCATCCCATGCAGGAGTTCCTTTGATGGGCATCCATGCTCTGCACACCCCCCTTAAGCTCTCACCTCTCCGGGCGTATTCATCTGGGGTACACATTAGATATATGCATCCACCATCTCCTTCCAAATCTACCCAAACTTCCTCATACCATTCTAATATACGGGGCTCTTTGATGGTGGTGTGCCATAACTTATCTACAATATCTTTATCGTGGTATATAGGCACCAGTTGGTACCTGGGTGAGTTATCTATCCCTGTTTGTACTTGTGCTTCCTGCATCGTTTTTATTGTACCGTGTGAGTTGCCCATTGTCACCATCATCATTGCACCATTTGGTACTGCGTTAGCACAGACTCGAAGACCCACCTGGCACAGGCAAAAAAGTAAAAGGAGGAAAACAACAGCTGGTATTAAAAATTTCACAGTTGTTCCAAGCCATGAGGGAACCCAGGAGAAGATATTGTCGAACCATGTACTCGCTTGTGCTCCACCTTCCATTTTCATTTTTTCTCCTAGGTTGTGGACTGCTTCGATCACATGGGACAGGGAGCCATTCTCTGCGTCTTCAGAAGGTACGAAAGTGCAGCAGGCACTTCCTATTTTTCGGCAAACACCACCGTCCATCGCCGTCAACAGGTCCAGGACATACCTGTTTTGCATGGTCATTAGTCGTAAAGCTCTTAGTTCCACTTTTATTATATTGAATCCTTCTTCAGTGTCGTTTGCCACCTGAATTAGTTCCCAGCGTGTTATCTGGAGCCACTTTGCGTTTGCCCTTGCTTGGACACTTGAGACGAGTGAGGCAAAAAATGTTTCTGCTGAGCTGAATAATCGATATTTGTCTGGGATCTGAGCCAAAAGTTCTGATGATGCTTTTGATATGTAATTTGATGCTCGTCTGCTACGGGTCAACACCTCTCCCTTGCTTCCGGAAGACAGGACATATATTTGTGGCTCTGCAGTTGGTTGGGCCACACTCTGTTGTAGGCGTTCCTGTGTCTTTCTGCTCCCATCGATGTGACTTTCTGGTATCACCATTAGTGCCGAGTGCAGAGTGGCCATTGAGCAGCTGCCACTCCATGACGGGGGAAGGTGTAGGTATGCCTGGTTGCCGCACACCCAGTACGTGTCCATAAGGGCCGCAGTCCCTTTTCTTAGATCTGGGATGGTGAGGGTCTTGTTACAGTTCTTGTTTGTTCCCATGGAGGTCTTCCCTTCTCCTTTGAAACACAGTTCATAGTCCATTTCGCTCTGTAGTTTGAAAGGTTTTTCGATGGCGGTCACCCAAGTTACTTTTGAAATGTGTTCTTTCCATACTGGTGTGCATGTTTCTTTTATCCACTGCAATTTTTCTGGTGCCACACCTCTCAGTGCTTCCGCTTTGCACACTACTTCTTCGTCCTTCCGCTTGTTATCTGAAAAAAGTGTCCCTTCAATTACAAAAAATGGTTCCTTCAGGCATACCACCCCTGCCGGTTTTGGGTAGCACGTTTTCTCGTTCTGCAGCATTTGAAAAGTCACTCCATGCGCCTGGAAGGTGTTCTTAATCCTGCACAACGTGAGATGAAGGAGACATTGGGCATCCACAATAGGCAACTCTTTCGGTAATAATACCTTGGGTGTACCTGATGCGTGAGGGATGAGGGAGCAGACATAACAGCTCTCGTTTGTTGTCTGTTTAGCTGTGGCACTCATGTCTGCATACCACTTATTTGTTTGATGGGGGTGTCGTGGGTCTTCCATTTTATCTAGGCCTAGCCCATAGTACTCTCCTCCCTGCTTCTCTCTTTCGTCTGTTGTTCTTGTTGTTCTTGTTCCTCATGTACTTCCCAACCCCCTGGGCAGTGGACAAGCTAGACCCCCCTTTCTCATTCCCGCCCCCCTTGGCCCATTCATCATATAATATTTCGTGCATTGCTAGTAGCTTTTCGTCTTCTTTCCTGACGTTATCTGGCAGATTGTTTTTTGGGATGGGGGCAAGCTGGCTGGTGGGGGTGTTATACAACCATGATATGGCAGACGGGTTTCGGTCATTGAGACTATGGGCATTGTAATTGGATACCCCTGGTGGAGACACTGTGTTGCTCTGCATTTCACCATGTGGCTTTTCTCTTTGTGAGGTCACAACACTGGATGGTGTGGTATGATACCCCCAGACAAGTTTAGTTCCGTCCCAGATCAAAAAATCACCTTCCCTGGTATTGACACCTGCAGTTGCATTGGGCCCGGTGGTACTGTTAATTGGTCCAGTAGTGTTGTTACTCCCTCCCCCCTCGTACATCTCGATAGAGATGAACGCTATAAACCAATATGTAACCAAGCCAAACAGTATCATAAAAAACAATGTGATGCATACTGATAATCCACACTCATACGAATATCTACATCTCTCATATACTAATTCTCTCATTCTACTAATTCTATCCGTTGCAGGCTGCCCGTTAGATGCCATGGAAGCTCCTGTTTGAGATATAAAAGTGCATTAAGTGCATGCATGTAAACGTTTTGCTGGCACCATCTGTGCCAATACATTTGACGGGGAATGGAAGCGGGTGGGGATGCGGGGGAGGGGTATTCACAGACAAGGGTGTATACAAGTTATAATATTATTATTTCATTAATTACATACCACTCAACAAGATAAAAAAAAGAAAGCACACATACATTTTTTTTTTTTTTTTTTTTTTTTTTTGGGATATCCTTGTCAGTCATTATTCCATTCAAGTCCAGTGCTGACACACACACACACACACACAGTTTCATATTTAGACATCCTACTCATTTGCATCGTTTGCTGTTGTCTGTGCCTCCTCATCTATCTCCTCTTGTACATTGCTGTATGCTTTTCGTACGTCGGTCAAATGCACCCAGTACCTCAAGCCCTTCACCTTTACTGCCGTGGGCGTGCAAAATATTACCTCGTATGGGCCATGGAATCGTGGCGCATTCCACCGACGCACAAAGCTTCTGACATAAATTGAGTCGCCTGGCATTAGCTGTAGCTGTTGCTCTGGCTCCGTGACAGATCCTGTTACGTTTCCCTCCTCTCTAGTGAAGGGTGGGGAGAGTTGCTTTGATATTGCGCGCGCTGCCCTTGTTAATTTTCTTAGATAGTCTGTGAACTCATCTCCCAATATTGCGGCGCTTCTGTGAGCATCTGAGTGTTCGCGCAGTGGAGAGTGTGCTGTGTTCATTCGTCTCCCAGTCACGATCTCGTGCGGGGACAAATGGTGGTCTTTACTTGGTTGATTTCTCAACTCAAATAGCGCCAGGGGTAGACAGTAAATCCAATTTCTCTTTAATGAGAAGCATAGTTTTGATAACCTGCCCTTCAACAGTCCGTTCATCTTTTCCACTACGCCATTACTTTGAGGATGATAAATAGAACACAATTTATGTTTTATCCCCAATAATGTGGTCACTTCTTTGAAAAGTTCATTCACAAAATGAGAGCCGTTGTCTGAGCGGATCACGTCACAAATTCCCCAGCGCGGGAACACTTCCCTTACTAGGAACTTGGCGGCGCTCTTGGCATCAGGTCGTGCACAGGGTCCAGCTTCCACCCACCTTGAAAATGGGCACACCACTACGATCATGTACCGTGCACCATTTCACCTTTCCCCCATGTCTGCGTAGTCTATATGCAGTTCTCTGAATGGGCCAATGGGTTTGGGAATTGTTCCCCGCAGTGTGCGTAATGTCATTCCTGAATTGTATATTTGGCATGTTGTACATTCCATTGCTAATCGAGACACGTGCTCCTGGAGACAGGGCACGAACCATTCTTCCTGTATCTCTGCTGCGATGTGCTGCTTGGTATTATGTGCAGGGAAGTGTAGTTGTTGAAATGCAACTTCTAGTAACTGTAGAGGCATTACCACTTTCCCTGAGTTACTTTGTCGCCATAGTAGGTCTGTTCCTGATTGGTTGCACCCCCGTTTTGTCCACGTCAATTTTTCCTCTGCACTAGCTCCTTCCTGTAATTCTAGTATGTGTGATATGGACATCATGTTATACCCTTCTGGGGGCTCTTCGGCTGTCTTGCTCTTAAGTATGTACTCACCTGTGTCATATTTCTGAAAATAGGAAGCCTCCTTGGCGGCAGCGTCCGCTGCCGCGTTCCCCAAAGACACAACGTCTGAGTTGGATGTATGGGCTTGGCACTTCACTATTGCTACAGCAGTAGGGTTTTGTAGGGCCTCAATTAATTCTTTTAACAATTCTGCATGCTGTACTGGTGTTCCATCTGCCCTTCTGAATCCCCTACGGCCCCATCTTGCTAGTCCTCCATGTACTGTCGTCATCATGTAAGCTGAGTCTGTGTATATTGTTACTGCACAGCCCTTTGCTGCGTGTAGTGCTTCTATGAGCGCAATCAGTTCTGCTGCCTGTGCAGAGTAATGCGACGGGAGGCGGTACTGTACTAGTGTTTCAAACTCACCTTCCTCTAATCTCACTACTGCCATGCCAACGTGTTTTTCTCCCGTGTCCATATCAATTGATGCGGACCCATCCACAAAGTACACTTCCCCCTCGCTGAGAGCGTTTTCACACACAACTGTGCCCTCCCCTCCTTCTCCTGTGTGGGTTGCGCAATCGTGATTTTGCATATCCTCTAATGTGCACGCTTCTGTAATGAATGTGGCGGGGTTCACTGTTTTACATCTCACTATGTGGATGTTGGCGCTGGACAATATAATCTCGTATGCTGTTGCCCGCTGTGTGGTCAGCGTGCTTTTTGATCTTTCAAGTATTGCAAATAATGAGTGTTCCACAAACAATGTCACAGGGCACCCCATCACTATTGTGGCACTTTTCTCAATCGCAAATGCGGCTGCTGCGAGCGATTGTTCGCACGCGAAATGACCCTGCATCACGGCATCCAAAGTACCACTATAGTAAGCCAGGGGCTTGTGTCCTAAGGATGTTTTTTGTGTCAGTACCGCTGTCATAAGTGTTCCTTTGCAATGGGAAAATAGGTAAAATTCGCGTCCATAATCAGGGTTTGCTAGTACTGGAGCGCTTGAAATTAGCTCTTTCAGTGATTGGAACGATATGCTCATTTCTTCTGACCATTTTATTTTTACATTCTCCTGCTTCTTTGAGTGCTTGTAGGAGGGGTCGCGTGTATGCTGCATAGTCTAGTATCCATGCTCGGCAATAGTTGCACATCCCCAAGAATTTCTGCATATCTTTTACTGTTGTGGGTTCTCCTACTGACCTTAATATATACTGACCCACGAGCCCTTCGCTCATCCATCTCTAACTCCCTCATGGTCAGCCGCTTCTCGAAGCAACGCGCTGGGGGTAGATCTCTCTCCGCAGCAGGGGCCTCCCTCTGGAACAGCCTGCCTGCCTCCCTGAAACTTGAGGAGAACCATCTCCGGTTCCGGAAGCACCTCAAAACCTTCCTCTTCGCTTCTGCCTTCTCTCTCCCTCTCCCCTGCTAAACCTGCTTAACTCCCCACTGAATTCTGCACTTAACCTGCATCTGGGCCACTCTCAGCGACCTCGGTCCAGGGCCCAGCCACTCTCCACTTGCACTGCCCCCCTGGCTCCCCCTGCACTGTGGGACTGTCACTGTATCCCTACAGCCCCCTGCCCAGCACTTGCTCTGCACTTACCTCGCACTTGCCACCAGCTGGCCCTTTTTATTTATTATTTATCATTATTATTTCATTACGCCACTTACCTTGTACTGCACTTTTCCCCCCACCTCCTCCCCCTGCACTTTCTCCTTTTTCCCCTTACCTCTGCACTTGCGCGATCTGAATGACACCTGGCCTAGTAGGATCGCTTGTCCGTCTTCCCCTTGTTTCCCTCCCTCCCTGCCTCGTCGCGCCTTGAAACACTTGTGTATAGGCGCGTTACAAATACCTTATCATATCATATCATATCATTGCCTCCACCCTGTCAGGAATTATTCTCTTTCCATCTTTTGATATGAGCTGTCCCAGGTATAAGACCTCAGTCAGGCAGTACTGTAGCTTCTCTTTGTCTACCTTGTATCCCTTGTTGGCCAGTAGAGTCAGGAGTGTTGTTGAATCTTTTCTACATGTTGCTTCGTCTTGTGCACACACTAATAAATCATCTACATACTGAATAATCGTGCTCTCAACTGATACATTTCCCAAGTCTTCATGCAATATGCGGTTGAATATGCTCGGGCTCTCACAGTATCCCTGTGGTAGTCTGCAGTGTTCATATCTTTTTCCCCCCAGTGTGAACGCTGTAAGGTATCTACTCTCTTCAGCCAGGGGTATTGAGAAAAATGCGTTTTTCAAGTCCACTACTGTAAAATGTGATGCTGCTTTTGGGATACTGCATAGTATTGATGCAGGGTTCGGGACTAGAGGGAACTCTTTCTGAATCACATCATTGAGGGGGCGTAAGTCCTGTATCATCCTCCAAGATCCCCCTTTTGCTTTTTTTTATTGGATAAATACATGTGTTACATGGGGAGTTTGAAGGCACTATTATCCCTTGTACTAGTAGTGCATTTATCGTTTCTTTTATCCCTTCTTCAGCCTCACGGGACAATGGATACTGTTTCACTCTGGGTAAGATAGCTCCTTGTTTTAGGTTTATTCTCACAGGTTGTACTCCATGCAACAGCCCTACATCATGGGGGCCAGTTGTCCATAAATTGTTTGGTACTAGCCTCATGTCGTCATCAAAAAATGACGGTGGTGTTCCTACCACTGCCATCAATTGGACGGGGATCTCTCTGGCTTGGATCAAAATGTCACAGGGCATCGCTATTTCCATTACTATCTCACCATCTGCTTCTGTGATGAAAAGAGATCCTCATCTGTCACCTCGCGTAGGGCGAGGTTGGCGTTTGTACACAGCACTGTGCGCCACTCACATCCTTCTCTGTCCATTCCAATCACAGCGATCCGTTTCGCTGATACCTGCACGGCGTGCAAATCCAACGACACCACTGATCCTGGTGCTGCGTTTGGACACACTATGGGGCGGAAGAGGAACTCTGCTGGAATCCTCCAATCCATGCTTTTTAGCTCTGGAACTATAAGGGCCAAAGTCTTTAGCCCTTCAATAAACATCTCTTCATTCTGTGGCAGCCCTCGTATTTCCTGTGTGGTTGTGTAGGCTTGCACTACCAACATTGCACGCAAGGGGCATATCCCGGGTGTCGAACACACAATTCCTCCTTTGGTAAATGATATGGTCATGTTAAGTTTACTCATAAGGTCCCTCCCCAGCAAATTTATCGGGGACTGTTCATAATACAGTAAGGGTGCCTTTACAGTCTTGCCCCCTACGGTTACATCCAAAACTTCTGTGTAAGGAACTTCAATTACAGCCCCAGAGAACCCCTGCGTCTCTAACTTCCTGTTAGATAACGGGAACCGGCCCTCCCTGACACATGATTTCTCCGCTCCCGAATCAACCATGAATACAAACTGCCTGTCTCCTATCTGCGCCCCTACCAATGGTTCCTCTGCTGCACTGTGGGTGGTAGATAGAACTGGACACGCAAGTGTTCTCTGTGGGCTGTCCTATGCGGGGTGTCTCATCGCCCCCCCTTCATTAAATATATTTCCAGAAACCACTGACATACCGTTGTAAGGTGCTGGCGCGGGGGCCCCGTTTACATGTACTGCGAAAGGGTTACCTGGCGTATACTGCGCGCTGTCATTGTTTTGTGGGTGGTTCTGTGTTCTGTACTGGGGTCCCTGTTGCTGGCCCGTGTTACCCTGGCTTGGGTCTCTCAGTTGCTGTTGTCCCATCGGAAGGCCATATGGGCTTCCCGGGTGGGGATGGCCATATTGTTCCACCTCCTGGAACCCGTTGTTTTGTCTACTTCTGCACTCCCTGGAGTAATGCCCCCATCGTCCACAGTTCCAGCAACTCCCCTGAGGGCCTCTGGGACCCTGCCATCCACTTCCTCCCATTCCCCCGTACCCCTGTGGTCCACCTCCTCTTCGGCCCCTGTACCCACCTCGTCCCCCTCGAGGGGTCCACTCTTGCCACTGCGGACCTCCACCCTGCTCCTGCTCGTTCCACTGCCGCTGTCCTGTTCCCGCCCAATTAGTTGCCACCCTTCCTTGTATTGCTATCAGCCCCTCCTCCTCATCTTCTCCCTCCCTGCTGTGTGGGAGTGCGGCTACTGCTGCTGCAACCTTCACTAACTTTGTCTGCACCAACTTCGCCTCGTCTGCCAATCTTTTCTGCGCCACCTCCTTCTCCCTTTCCTTGATTCGTTTACAATGGTGTACTATTATGCTCTGAATTTCTGGCCATCCCTTTGCTTCAATACCTGCTATTTTGTCAAGTGCCTTCTGCACTTCCTTTGGGAGCCCTCTTTTTATAATGAAGTAAAATAAAGAGGTCGATTGATACCAAGGCGTGCCCGTTTCCGCTCTCCACATCTCTTGGACCCGAAAAATGTAATCCATAGCCTCCTCCCCGTCATTCATTGTACACTGCATCACGGACTGTAAGTCAGGTGTATCTGGAAATGTTTCGCGTAAGGCGTCCCACACCCTAGCCCGCACTGTGTTAAAGGAGGCCCCATCATGGCGGTCACAGTCTAATGTTACTCCCGGGAAACCGGCTTTAACCCATACTCTTTCAGCCTGATCGCCCACCGCTGATACGAGCAGACTTTTCACATCTCCTACAGCTAGGGGTACCCCAGCAGTATGTTTTTCGAAGGCGTATATCCACTTACTTGCCCCTCCTGATAACGGGGGCAATAGCTTTAATAAATTGGCTTTATCCATCTGTGCCCATGGGATATAGTTAGGCCTCCCTCCTCCCCTATGTATCAACGGGAGCTGTAGCTTTCCTTTCGTCGTTGCATCCGGACCCGTTTTGGCTGCTGATGTTCCCAGTGATGCCATCTTCCCCACTCTGTTCCTCAGTCGCCCCGTCCACTCATCGTCTAGGGTTCTCATAGAACATGTACCTTCCTCCCCTTTGCTTCCCCCTCCTATTGCCATACTCAACCTGTCGCTTTCGTCTAGCTCCTCTCTAATATCACATAGTAATTCCTCTCTGAGTCCCCCAAGCCTTTCTTCGTTACCACCATCTTCCTCTCGGGTCCCTACTTCTATTATTCGCGTTGGTTCTTCCTCAATCCTAAACAGGATCTCGCCCTTTTTCCACCCCTCTTCGGGCTTTCTGCTTTCACCTGATGCTCTAGACGTACGCCCAGCTCTAGTTGCATCCAGTGCTGTTCGTTCGCATATGTCTTTTATCCTCGAGAGCTCATCTTTTGCTATCGACAGTCTTGATTCTAGATCATCTGTGAGTTTCTCTATGTCTACTCTTTGTGTGCCTGCCTGGGCTCGCTCCCTCGTGCTTTCATATGGCGGAGGTGCCGTGGGCCAGTGGGGTGTAGTAGCTGTTGGGGGAGGTACATACGTCGGATCACTGTATCCTTCTGCGGGTACAGGCTTTTTTAATATCGGGTACAAACTTATTACCTCTACTGGTGGCGCTACACTTGACAATTCTTTGATATCTTTCTGTATCATCAGTGGATTGTCTGTAGTGGATGGGAGATCAGGATTTGATGCTGGCGCTTTAGGCGGTGGTACCTCTTCAAATAACCGCCAAAGATCTAATATTTCCCTCCTATTCTGCAGCTGCTTCCCTCGGTACTTCAAGAAAATGCATGTCATCACCATATCTAGAACGCTTTTGTCAAATGACCCTCCCTCTGGCCATATCTGGGGTAGCCCCTCTCCCTTCAACTCGGTTACCCATTGGTCGTGATATTTCTTAATCCGCTCCGCGTACCCTGGAAGACTTTTGCAAATATGTGATAAGGGTGTTTCAGTCCCCATCTCTGTGCCCTCCTAGTGCTTATGTGTCTCTGTGTGTCTGCAACTACAATGTGAATGTAGTATCAATATTATTTTTCGTATTCTACTTCACATTCAGTGTTATGCTCGGTTGGGCTCTCCCTCCCTTGACTGCACAATACAAAACAGACTGTACACAGTTTCTAATTTGTTCTCTTTGGGGGACACATACAAGAGCAACCCATCATTTATTTTGACAATATCAACCCGGAAATCAAAAGGCACCCACTCACGTCACTGTATCAACGTTGCCTTCAAAAAGTTTTATCCGGTCACACTTACCATGACCATTTAACAATTATACATTTATAGCCGTTTTACACATTCGCAACATCAAAGTCGTCCCTTGACACATACGAGGTGCACACACCTCTTGGTAGCATTCAATTCACCATTCGAGCTGCCCTCCCTTTCCTCCCTAGCCGGCTGTCCCTGTCTGTTTTACTTAGATAAATGGATGCGCATATACATATATTTATGTTTTTTAGCCTGCTCTCCCCCTTCTAGTAGGACCCTTGTTCTCTTACTTTTCTCCCAAGTCCGTGCTAATTCCGTTTTTATTCTCCCCCCACCCCTAAAGAAAAAGAAAAGAAAGAAGTAATAGCGATCACTAATATATTCTCAGTGCCCCCTTTTGCTGAACACTTTTATCTTGTATTTCACTTCGTCATATATTCCCAGTACTAGTCAATATAGCACTATGCGGCGCCGCCTTCCACCCCCTTTCGGAGCTAGGTTCCCGTCACTTCTATCTCTTTATTCACCTCGTAATCCTAATGGCCATATGCAAAGAAAAAGAAAGGAAATTTTAGGATAATCTTTAGTATGTCTTCGTGCCCCCTTTTTGTTCCCTGTCCTACACTTCTCTCCCCGCTCCCTTTACAATCGCTCACACTCAGTACTCACGTGCCCGTCTTGAACCGATAGTCTCCGAAACTGGGTCCGTCCAGGCAGTGTCGCCGTCAGCTCAACAGTCAGCCCCGGCTCCGGCGAGCGGTACTCAAAGGGGATTTTTCAACCGGGATCCCGTACCCTTTCTCTATTGAGTGCGCACTTCTTAGTGTACCGGTCGCCGTTGGCGGGCAGCCTCCCGGAGCCGGCTCACCGTGCGTATCCCTTTTCGACCGGAGATTCTCGTGCCAAAAGGGGACGGTTATGAGGAGTTAGGAAGAAATAAAAATCACGCTATCGGGGTCACCACTGAAAGCAAGCGTCCCCACACAGCACGATCCTCCCCGCAATGAGAGACAATGACGGACTCTCCCAAAATGGGAATAAGGCCAAGACAGAGTGCGGGTGAGCGTAAATGGGAGTTTATCAATCAGAATAGGGCATGCAAAGAACTCTGCAAACTCCGAGAGCGCTCTGTCTGACAATAGCAAAGACAGGCGTATATATTTACAAAAAACGTCATAAGAACCTACACACTATAGGGGGCACAAGTTCATGGGGATTGGGTGGCGACGACTAACTATAGGTGCTGCTGTGATGTGGTTGGCTTTGGCTGGAAGACGTCACTGGGCAGCCTCGTGGGTTGGGCTGGGCCTGGCAGGGTGGCGGAGTTCATCCAGGCGGTGTTGTGGGGCCATCGCGGCCAGTGGCAGAGATGAATGTCTCTTCCTGACTTATTAGCCCTATGCCATGCACACCGCAGTCATTCAGGCATTTTTAGTATTATCTTCTTCAGTAAATCTTACAATAGGTTATACAACAGGTTAATGCAACACAGGAGGAATGCACCTTGTGAGGGGACTGGAGGCAATACGTCAGGGCATGGTTACCAGTGTCCTGTTGACCGGGGCCATAGGTCGAGGGGCTAAGCTTCAGGGCCTGGCACGGGCGGTACATGTCTTTCTGCCTTGTTAGAAGTTGTTATGGATGTTCCGCTGTGTGTTGTCAAATTGTTGGGTGTCTTGATTGCACAGAGCCATAAGTCTGAGATGGTCCGGTGGGTTGTGAGGTTTACGAGGGGGCGCGTGTGTTCAGGCAGAGGTTTACTGCTGTGCTGTAAATAATGCAGGTGGCGGGTGGTGGCCTTGGGTGCTACAGAGGGGGTTACAAGTCTTTGAAGCGGCTCCAGTCTGGTTGGGGGAGGTAACGCAGCGCGGCGCGGTCTCTGCTCTCATGCTTTGGCAGCCTTCGCAGGGTGGGAGGGGGAATGGCCTTGCACGTATTTCAAAAAGGTATCTCCCTCATGTGTTGCCGATTTAGGTAAAAACATCACAAACATTTGAACACTCTATAATACTTATTCAAAACAATACAAAACATGCATTTAACCTTTGCTGGATGTGTCTCGATTATACCCAGTCTGAGTACCTTATTCATACATTATGTTTTAACAAGTACAGTATTTAGTTATATACATATATCTTTGCAGTAAGTGAGGTAGAGTTAGGATTGGTGGAGAACATAGAAAGTAACCCGCCACTTGTCCGTGACGGTGGTGGCACATGTGGGGCCTAGACATGCACACATGACATGCGCTTTTTCATGCGCTTTTTCGTGCATCCTTCACATGGGCCCTCTGTATGGTTACATTAGTTTTCTTGTGTCCTCTAGCAGCATTAGTTCAGTTATGGCGCAAAACCATGGAGGGTAGGTTTCCCAGTGATACACGTAACAACCAGATCCCTGGAGCGCTCCTTTATTATTAGCGTCCAACTGCAATGGTGTGGGCTCGCCATTGCCTATATCATGGAAGCATGCTTTCTTATGTTTATACATTCTACAGGTTTTTGTAATATGAGAGAGGGTTTGTGGAAGAAAGCATACTTTGCGAGGGGTCTTGACTTTCATATATATAAAAGACTGTCTGCCATCTGATGACTATTTTACCGTTCTTTTCATTGTCCAGGCCTGCTGGCCGGGTCATGCTGGGAGCGATGGTACACTGCGGGAGGTGAACTGTTACAATGTTAGTGTATCACGCTAGCTCATGTCCGTTTTGTTCGTGGGAACGTGCTCGCAGCGGATCTGCCAGGGTGCTGTGGCGACAGGGATGACTGAGACTCTCCAAAGGTGGGGGCCGCGCTACAGTGCGCTGAGCTCACACCATCTTTACCAGACAAAATGGTTTCTAGGCCTAGCTAAATTTCAATACATGTGGGCAATTAATACGTGCGGGCAATGTCTCCAGCGGGTGAACCCTCCACCACCTGGGCCCGGGTGGCATGAGGGGACGCCCACGAGAGCCATAGTCCTCACCCTGGGGAGAAAGCGCAGGCGAGGGGGGTCTTCTTGGACCAGTCCTCCCCTACACTACCCACAAAGTAGCCTAAAATCACTTGAAAAAGCAATGCTGATGGCCAAAAAAAAGCTGTTTGGAAATCAGTTTTCTTGATTGTCATAAATTTGCAAGAATCATGGCTCACAAACCACCCAAAAAGATCCAACCTCCTTGTTGGGTGGTGAACATTATGGTACTGCAAGAATCCACATAAATACAATGTCAGCAAGAATCATATGTCATCAGAACAAAATCCACATTGAAGATTGCTTGCTGAAAGGAATCTGTCAAAAATGGGTGTAGTACCGTTACTCACCTCTGTCAGAAGCCGGCGATTTAAAACCATCATGTGTAAAGTGAACATTGAGCTCAAACTATGCCAAAGAAGAGATTTCCATCAGAATGCCATATAAGAGTGCCACACATTGACTTTCATGTTGAAAAAAGACTGGAATTAAAGAATATGTTTGCTTATTTGTATTTTTTCACAAGGAACTCTGTTACAATTGACCAGAAGGTAACCTGATTTAGCTGAAGCTCCCAAGAGGCTTTCTTTCCCTGGTAATCTCACACCTTGTTCATTCCCACCAAAAGGAGAGGTTTTCGCATTGACATGTTAATCAGAAGGGGAGGAGATTTCCCCTGCTGCCCAGACCAAGAAACAATGGATTCCTTGGGCTGAATAGGAATGCTAATTTGGGTGCGACTGACAACAAACTGCTCTGGCAGGAAGGCAGGCCATGTGACCTGACTCAGCCCAGCTTTGGGGGCGGGCCTGACTGAAATTGTTGATTGGACATTGGATTAAATATATGTTTTATAAAAATGCTTATAGCAAAGTGTACTGAACTGACAAAAATATGAAACTTAGAGCTTGTTAAAATGAAAAATGTGCTCACAGTTTAAGACTAAGCTGGAATCGGTGCGATGTTCTGAGGCTGAACCCTGGAATTTATTCATATTGTAGCCATTGTGTTTATGTTAGGAACAGGAAAAATTACAGAAACGTGCCCAGATGGGATATGCATGCATGTATAAAAATTGGTGCAGAACTAACATTGAGAAACCTACCAAAAGTGCGAAAAGTTGTCATTTACGGACCAAAGCTCATAGGAACATGCGACTTGAACAGAGGCGTGCCTTAATTAATCTGTGATGTGTATATGTAATATTAACAAGTTGTGCATATTGTAAATATGTTTATGAAAAATAAGGTATACTGTACAGAGACAAAGGGGAGGGTTTTTCCCTAAGCTATAAACATGACACATGATGACACAGGATGACACTGCTCCTTTCTCAAATCAGGGGACAGGAAATTCTCTGACCTATGCGATCCTTAGAGGGTTGGGCATAGTAGAATCAGCCTCCCCACCCACTTTGGAAATATATAAATAGGGACTGCTGAGGACAGACAAAACGCACACTTTTTCCACTCATCAACTGATTTCTTGGCGAAGCACCCTGCAGGAAGATCCAGGCTCCAGACAGAGATCCAGAGACCAGACTCTAGAATTTTGAAGCAGAGAGGCCTAACCCAAGAAGCTGGACCCTTTTTCAGCAGGCCTCAGAATCTTTTGCAACCTGATTCTAACCCCTAAACTTCCAAGGGGCTCAAATTCAACAGCCGGCCTGTGCTGTGTTGCTGTCCTAGCTAAGAACCTCGTGCTAGAACCAAGATCCAGACCCATAGAGCAGAGGTGTATCCAGAACCCGTCAGATCCAGTCCAAGAGGCCGCGCAGACCAGATTGCCGCGCTCAGAGCAGAACCCAGTGCCTGAGACCTGTCCGGTGGCAAGCGAATCCCAGCCAAACCCTTGACCAGATCTTTGACGGGCCCATTCCATTCCAAAGCCATAGTTGTATTTAGTGTAGAACTGTCCATAACCAACCTCTTAGTTTAAAGTAATCCTATTCCATCCATTTCAACCTATTCAGAACTGCATTATAGAATCTTGTGTCCATCCTGACTTCTTCTCATTATATTGTCTGATAATTGTAGCAATAATCATCTATGCGCTGATATTTTTCTGAAGCGGGACAAGTGTTTTGACGGACAGAAGTCGGAGCGGAGGCGCCGCTGTTCTGGTGGCTGCCCGTTGAGTGTCTTGCTTCTTCATAGTCCCTTAGCATAAGCCCATATTGATTCTGAATCTTTAAAGTGCAACTTTCATTTTGAAATCTTGACTTTGTTTCTGAAAAATCTACCTTCACTAAAACCTCTAACTTTTGACCCGTACGTCCAATTCCGGATAGTTTTGCTGCAATCGCGTTTCCCGCACGTGGAAAAGATGCCGCGAATTTGCAATTACGCTCAATTTCACATGTCAAAATAGCGGTTTCTTGTTTTCAACTGCTGAATTTCGTTTTCAATATGATAATTGATTGATTTATATAGCGCTTTATACCAAGGCGCTGTAATCATTCAAAAATCATTGCTAGTGTTGACCTGAACCAATCCAAAACCACTCACTAGTTCTGAATCTTAGTTAGCGAATTGAAGTCATTTTTAGCCTTTTTTCCATACCTTACATATCACATTTAAAAGCAATTGACCCGTTTTAAAATCATTCCTGTTCTCTCTAAGCTTGCTGGGGGAATCTGGATTGAATTGCATTATTGGTTGTTATTCCTAAAACCTGTGTGCCCTCTTCCACCTCTTCATATTGTATACTGGGGGGAGTGAGTAACGGGGAAGAGTGATCATATTATCTGTTGATTGAAGTCATATCCAGTCCTATTTCTGTGTTGCATTCTTTCCTATCATTGCATTTCCTTGAACCATACAAAGTATTCTCTGCTACATTATTCTTCCTATTTCTACTCCTAATTGATTAAAGAGATTGTGATATTGTAATATTACCCATTGCTGATCATTGTTCATATTCATAAGTGTGATATTCAGATATTGTTCATATTCATATAAGTAATCTATATATTGTTCAATTCTCCAAATAAATCTTTTAATTTGCAAAACAACCTATTTCTTGGCTCAGTGAGGCCGGGGGGATTCAAAGAGAGGGGCGTTATATAAGGGTACATCATCCAGAATTAAATGAACTTTGACATAAAAATATATAAATAAGGGTTTCCATTAGGCATCCCATACTAGGCTTGACTTAGTTGGAGTGCTGGATTGAAATCACTTACAGGCCTTGGAGCTCCCGAACTATGTGGCCACCTCTGTTGCCACTTGGCCACTCCCCCCAATAAATAATTATTTTAATCATGAAACCTTGAGTAAAAGTGATATTTAAATACTTGTCCCTGTGTATCATTATGTCACAGCCCTACAGCTCACATTGACCTTTCTTGAGGAGTCTGGCTACTCAGTCACTCTACCAACTTGTGTAGTACATGCTTATACTAAAGGTTGAGTTACCTATTGCCAAGAGGACACGGCTGGTGTAGTCTCCCACAGGGTTACTACCTACAATCTTGCCTAACAGGAGCCATTCTCCTGGACAAAGAACCTTTTGACTTTCAGTTTATAAGGGTGAGAGTTTTTCCTCATTTTGACGGACATTCTGACAGTCACTTAAGATCTTAAGTTGCAGGAGGGTACCCCCTCGTAGCTATAGGGATTGTAAGGAGTTTTCCTTTCGTTTTTGGACCAAAGTAAAATTGTATAGCAACCACCATGCCACTGCTGGTGAACTCTAGCTTCTGAAACTATTTGTAAAGTGTTTGACAGCTTGCTGGTTCTTTCA
This sequence comes from Ambystoma mexicanum, assembly GCF_040938575.1. Taxonomy (NCBI): domain Eukaryota; kingdom Metazoa; phylum Chordata; class Amphibia; order Caudata; family Ambystomatidae; genus Ambystoma; species Ambystoma mexicanum. The sequence continues at coordinate 805,283,100 of NC_090938.1, forward strand.
GGTAAGCATGAGCACTTACCTGCTGCCATTGCGCCGCAAACCTGGATTCCTTTGGGAGAAGTGCATTTGCTTTAAAAGAAAACAGACTGAGACACTACCTTAACTTGATCAAGTTTGGTGCCAAAACGCCCACATTGACCCTCAACCCTCCCAGGTACCCCCACGTGGCGGTCCACATGCCAATATATTGCACCATACCCATTTGAGAAAGTTACTCAGCTGTAATTCTGCATTACCCTTTTCTGTAAAAAATAAAAGTCGATATATGCTGGCTACCATATTCTGTGGACATTCCTATAAGCACCCAGATCCCCCCCTGAGCTTAGCTTTGGCTGCTTTGCTACGCTTACCACTAGGAGAGGGAGGCAGACTAGATGTACATCCTGTTTCCTAACGTCAATCGGGTTTTCCTAAACCCTGCGTTCAGGATATGAGGAAAACCAACATGCAGCAGCTTCCTGCAAGAAACCCAGAAATAACTCAGAGCAGCTGCTTCACTTTCTCTTTTATTCATTTTTTTAAAATCACAATCTTAGATTTTGCTGAAGGAATATTGGCTGTTAAAAAAGTGCCTTTAGAATTTGTACAAAACATGAAAATCATGTCACCGGGATGAACATTGACCTAAAATAGGTATTTCATTAATCAGGCACCACATAACTGTGCAATCCTTGACCGTTTCCAGAAAGTAACATGCTAAGAAAGCAAACGCACACAATGCGTGGCTCTCAAAGGCTAAAATTAAAAAGACACACTAAGCCCACAAAAATGCCTTGCCACTATCAAACCCTCCCCACCGCAGAACCAACAGGTTTGGAGCTACTGCTTAGGAAAAGGTGGACCCCAACCCCCTTCAATTAGATTCTCTCTGAAGGTTTCTTTATTGCGTTCCAAGTACCCTCCCACCCTCCATTTTGCAGGATGGGTGGAGTGCAGCAAATGTTCTCTATACAATCTATTTTAGGAAGGTGTGTGACAAGACCGGATCCCCTCCATTTTCTCATGATATCACATGACAAACGCCAGAATGCACTTGGTCCTGATTCCACAAACATTGGATAAAAACTGTTACAAAAAAATTTCAAAAGTAAAAAAAACAAAAATGGATACCCTCCACATAATGGAATGAAGCAACAGTTTTCTCACACCCTGGAAGGGAAAAATCCAGTCTTCTTTCCAGCATCTAGCGCGCTGGGTCAAACAGTGATCCTCAACAATCACCAATCCAGCAGCAGTTCCAGACTACGCTCCTATTCATACTGAGCGATAAGCACCATCATACCAACGCCAAGCAAGAGACCCAGGATCTCCAAGAAGGACTGCACAGGGCGTGAATCCTTCAGCAGTTCAGGAATGACTGACACTGTAGCAATGTAGATGAAGCCACCGGCCGTGAAGGGCAGGATCCAGATAGTGGCAGTCTCTCCGATGCCTTCGGCCAGCAGGGAGCAGGTGGTGCCCGCCAGCGCCCCCAAAGCCGTGCTCAGCTGAAGCATCATAGCCTAGAAGGGAAAACAAGGACATTGGCCACGGGGACAAGAGAAGAGCCAGGGCAGAGGTAGGACTTCAGAGGAGATGCACTATGATAGCATGAGGATGAAGGGCACAGAATCATTATGCAGGGGCTGTAGCATGATGGCATCATGTGGGCAAACTACCATTTAAAGAGGCACAAGTAGCTCTTAATCCTATGATGTGGCAGGAAGTAGTATCCGGGCACACTGCATGCTAATCCTGCATGCCATCCGTTTCAATGACAAGTGGGACATGAAGTGGTTCTAGAACTGTAGCATCCTGACCCGGCAGAGAGGAAAGGGTGTAAGCTGAGAAGTTGCAATGGAGGAAGTTAAGTTGAGATGTACAAAGGAAATGTGCAGAAAAGAAAGTGCGCAAGATAGGCAAAGAACTAGGATGAAAGATGAAAAGGAACCACAAAGTCGCAGAAAGAAAAGCAAAACAGGAGGAGCCTACCTTCCTCTTGGTACAACCAGATTGCACCAATATAGCAAAGTCCCCGATTTCATGGGGCACCTCATGCAGCAGGATGGTGATTGTGGTGACGATGCCAACATTGGTGCTGACCAAGAAGGATGCTCCGATGGCCAAGCCATCTGTAAAGTTGTGGGTGAAGTCTGCAGCAAGATTCAGGTAGCCAGACACCTTCATTTCTAGAGTTGGAACCAAAGACAGGCCTTATAAATGGGGGATTGCCACCAGACAAAGGTAACCATAACCAGGGGAACAGCTTCATCCATGCAACAACAACCTTTGAAGACCTCGACCGGTCACAGAGAGCTCAGGTATCAGCCAATACTACAATGCCCCCACCCACCATCCATCCCATCAGTCTGTGATGCCATTAAGCGCAAAGGCACCCAGCTTAGTACCTCCCCAGATTTGGCTAGACAATGAATGACAATCACCCACCTGCAGGTCATCTCAACCATACAAGACCATGGAACATCTACAACCTCTACTCAGCCAATTCACAAATAAGTACATTGTAAAGTAGTACCCACAGCCAGACTCAACCGGTGCCTTCAGCCACCCACAGCCAGACTCGACCGCAGCCTTGAGCCACCCACAGCCAGACTCAACCGCAGCCTTGAGCCACCCACAGCCAGACTCAACCGCAGCCTTGAGCCACCCACAGCCAGACTCAACCGCAGCCTTGAGCCACCCACAGCCAGACTCAACCGCAGCCTTGAGCCACCCACAGCCAGACTCAACCGCAGCCTTGAGCCACCCACAGCCAGACTCAACCGCAGCCTTGAGCCTCCCACAGCCTTGAGCCATACTCTACCATAGCCTTGAATTGTCCACAGGCCTGGATCGCCTCACCACTTCCTGGCACTGCCTCCTGTGGCTGTGCACTGGTTTTCTTGGACTTGTCCGTGCCGCTGCCCTTTTTTCGCTGTCTCACACCATCTGCTCTATCCTCTGCACCATCACCTTCCTCCTCCTCCGTCGAATTTACCTTTGTACCTGTTGCCAACAAAGTAAAAAAGACGGGGCTGAGTGGGGGAATAATACTGCAATGTAATACAATACACTACAAGCACGCAACCTGCCTATTGGAACACTACCACATTGCTTAGAGCAGAGGAGTGGACAGGGATGGGATTCAACATTTTAAAAACAGAAGCAGAAATAGAGCCTCAGCTTAGTGTGATTTTCCCTTACAAAGTGTGCTATACAATGAACACAGGGCATTTCCAGGGGGACAGTATTAGTACAAAAAAAGGTGTGCCCGACAAATTACCCATTACCAAGGAGAGTGGTGGGCTGCTTGCAAGGCTTGCAATACGGCAAGGGAACCTGAGGAGGCTCAATGCTGGTAGAAATAGAAAGAGTGCATTATTTCATACAAAGAACTGTTACTTGCAATACGTACCATCCGTCTGGGCATGGCCGTGCCCATGGCCATGACCCCCCTTAACATGGCGAACAAACTTCTCCACAATGAGGAAGGCCACGATCCCGGCCAGAACCCAAAGCCCCACAGACATCATCTGGAAGTGATCATGGCCTAGTAAAAAACAGACGGGAGAATCAACAAACGCCAATACAGAAACAATTTAAGTTAAGGTCACAAAGCTTCCAATTTCTCCCACATCAGGCCACCTCCCAGATGCAGATAGGCAATGGTGGCCAGCTGCCCCACCCCTCCATTCAGCTACACCTTCACCCAATACTCCTGGCTTGAGGAGGGGGGGGGGGGAGAGAGAGGAACTCCATGCCATTTCGCCCTGAAACCAAAGCATGGTTATTTCGTGGCACCACATGGAGACCTACACACTTATGTCATGCAGAGAGCCGCTGTGGTCCGCTTTACCTCCATGAGAGTGTCCATGGCCGTGGGAATCGTCTTCAGCCTGGGAGTGACTGTCACCTTCTCCATGATGGGAATGAGGCTCTGTGGAAAGACGGATCATCTGGAGTTAGAGGTACATTAACTGCATGGCACCTCTCACCACAACTGCATCTCCAAGCGCAACGTTGCACTGGCAAGAACCTATATGCTATGCATGTTTTACACACTGTGGCTTGCCTCCAAAGGGCAGCTCTAGTAATGTACCCAAAATAACCTCCAGGGAGGTATTTAGCACATCCATGTAGCCTAGAATAAACTAGTTAGCTGGTGTGACGAAGCACAAGACAACCACTTGAGAGAATCACCTTGGGGATGTTGAATACAGTAATAAATGGACAAAATGAGAAAGAATGCTATAATGACATTTCCACACTTTCCTCATTTGATAACTGTCTAAGTCCACCCACATAAAAACCTATGTAGATGCCTAACAGAACCATTCTTCCATCTATGTAATACTGTGACGAGGAGAACAGGATATGGATGCATAAGCAGGTCGCGAGAACCAAGATGAGCTTTTGAGGCAACCACAAGTGTCAAGCCGGCCACGTAAAAGGCAGAGGGACAGGCAAGGCCAGTTGGTACACAGCAGTACTAGTAGAAGTCGGAGTGGTAGAAGCAAAGGAAGCAGACTAAGTAAAGAAAGATGCAGGGAAAGAACGCATACCCAGGAATGATCCAGCCAGGATGTAAACGGCTCCTGGTTTGGGTGGAAGACAAGCCACTGGAAGCAGAACCCCTCCCCACAGGAACTTCACCAACTGGTGTGATCCTCTGGGCAGAGACACACACATCAAAGCCGTGGCAGCTCCCTTTCTCCCGGCGGTGGTGATAACCAGACCAGACAGCAGCAGAGCTATGCTAAAAGGGTACTGGCAGGATGAGGAGTGGTCCGGAGACAAGAGGCACAGTTGTCCAACATGAAACCCAGACAAAATATCTTGTCAAAAGCTATTTAAGCAATAGCTTCCTCTGGTGGTGCAGGGGAGGAGCGCAAGACATGGCCTATTGGGGAACCAAGCCCAGAAAATAAACGACTCACCACAATAATAAAAACAAGTAGTGCTGGGCAGATGAGAAAACTCAGCCTGCTGATAAGTAAGACCATGCAAAGGAGAAGCATTACTCTTCCTTGTCCGAGTGTTTGGATTAGCAATACCATACATGGGAATAAATCCAGTTCATCGCGGAGAGGAGCCAAGAGGAGGGAGTTACCCTGCGGGCCCATGTAGAAGTGGAAAAAAACCAGGGGAAGAGAACTGTCCCCCTTGGACCTGGTCCAGGGGAAGGAAGTCATTGTAGAACTTCCTTTTTGGAGGATCTTGGTTTATGAAACACTATTTTGCATCACTGTTTTGCCAGTGAGGCCGGGAACTGTTGAACCCTTGTTACGTTCTAGAAACTATGCTTACTCAGTTGTCTTGACTTAAGCGTTAGGGACAGTAATAGGTTTTTTGACACGACCATGACAGACTCTTTTAGTTTCAGACTTCCTGGCAGGTTCACTAGTTTTCCTGTGAGGCAAGGAAACCCCTCTTAGCGTTGGGGTCAGAGACATTTTCCCACCCCTTTATTATTCGACAAAAGCATATCAAGAAATATGCCACGACTGTCAGTCTTACTTCTGGTCCCTCACACTGGCCATTGACCGGTACCGGGAGCTACGTTTTTCTCCCCATGTAAAAGTGGGCTGGATAAACAGACAAACATAGCTGTGACATTAACTGTGTGGGCGTTTGGGATTATGTAGAAAATAGCGCATCTAGGAGGACATTTAAAGCACAATGGATCACATGTAAAATGGGCAAAAAGCTTTAGCTTGCATCTCGTGTGGAGGTTAGATTTACAGCACACAATTAACCAGTTCCTCGCTCACCCAAAGATAGCTTCTGCTACTGGGCGAAGCCCGATACCCAGGAGCCAGTTTTAGCTCCTGCTCATAACATTCAAGATTCAAGGCAGTCTGTGATTCTTAGCGTTGGCCATCAGAAGGTCACAGCAAGGAATCAGCAAGATACACCGGCAGCAAAATCCCACATGGCAAACTGCCATTTCGTACCCTTAGCAGTCCAACGCACTACATAAGTATTCACACAAGGAAAAAAGGGAGTTCAATCTGGTCCCAAACAGGCGGTACAATCCATTTCCCCACTTCTCCAATTGAAGCCCCAATTGCAGACAGGGTGGTGTGGACTGATTGGGAAGTGAGTGAGGAATGGGGATGGCTAGAGGCTGGTAAGAGGCACGAGCGAGGGTCAGGTCGCTGAGGTAGCAGGGAAAGATCAGAAGATAAAGAACAAAGATAAAGAACACCTGACGAAAGGAGGAGAGTTGTCAGAGAACATGTACAAGAGGGAGGAAGTAGGAGACATCGAATAAAGGAGTTGGGTGGGGGAAAGAAATACATCTTGAAGGAGGAAGTAAGGATTAGAAAAGGTAGAGGGTGAGAACAAGGAGGAGGTGAAGTGACATCAGGGGAGCAACACAAGTTGGACTACCCCAAGACTGGCTAAAGGAAAACACAATAGTAGAGGCAAAAGGCAGTGCTATGAGGAGCCATTGGGCGTAATGCGAAGGTGGAGCAGTGGAAGGGGAAGATATGGTATGGTAATGTTTATTGGTAACGCGCCTATACACAAAGCAAGTGTTTCAAAGCGCTGAAGGAGGGAGGGAACAAGGGGGGAGAAAAAAAAATAGTCATCCAGAGCCCTTGAATTTCTGAACGATACAAATCTGCACAGGCAGAATAAGTGCATGTAATACAATTAGCAGTGTAGATAACAGCAAATAGGTTTCACAACGATTCTGCAGTATTTCAAAGTGCACTGAGGCTCCAGCATTGAAAGATGGGAATTGGGAGGGGGAGGGGTGTGAGGGGGTGACATCGGAAGACAGACAAATGTGCGCCCAGTCAGTAAGAAGCTGGGGTAAGTGCTGAGAGATGCCCCTCTCAAGGGTCACTGACCAAGTGCAGTAACGATGAGGCAAGTGCAAGGCCCCAAGGCAAGTGCAAGGGGAATGGCAGGGTGCCAGGACCTGTGAGACTCTGAGGTACACCTGGCAGCCAGTCAGCAAGATGAGCAGAAAAGGAGTGAGAGGGATAGAGCGGGGAGAGGTCAGCAGGATAGAGAAGGAAGAGGACTGTCTTAAGGAGTTTCCGGAACTTAAGGATATCAGAGTCAAGACGGAAGGCAGTTGGGAGGCTATTCCATAGGGAGACCCCTGCTGAGGATAAACATCTACCTCCACATTTCTACTTGGAGAACCGGCTCACTTGCAGAAGGTTGGAGGTAGATGAGCGGAGGGCTCGGAAAGGACAGCATTTAGGCAGTGTTGCAGATAGGTAGGTCCCAGACCCCAGAAAGCCTTGTGGACAATGTAGAGGGTCTTTAATGTGATCCTTGCAGCCACGGGGAGCCATTGGAGGGATTGCAGCGCTGGAGAGATGCAGTCCCCGGGCTTAAGGCCAAGGATAAGTCTCGTGGTTCTGTTCTGGATGAGTTGGGGAGGGCGCAAACAAGAGGCAGGGAGGTTGAGAAAGAGGCTGTTGCAGTAGTCCAGTCTTGAGAGAACCGGGGCTCTGGAGACAGTGAGCCGCTGGGGTAAGGTGAGAAAAGGAAGAGTACCTATGAGGAGGTGCAGCTGGTAGTTGGACTTTTTAGAGGTGTACAAAATGTGAGTGGAAAAGGAGAGAGTGGAGTCAAAGATGACGCCAATGTTTTTTGCCTCGCAGGTGGGTGCAGGGCCAAGGGAGGCCGGCCATAGTGTGAGTGGGAAAGCGGGAGCAGGAGTCCCAATGCAAACAATCACAGTCTTACTTGCATTGAGGCAGATGTTGTTTGCAGCACACCATGACTGAATTGCAGACAGACAGATGAGCGAGGTAGAAGGGGTGGCCGAGGATAGCCTGAAGGAGATTTGCGGTCATCCGCATAACACTGGAAGTTAGAGATGAAAGTGGCAATCACACATGCTAAGGCAGCCATGTTAAGAACCTGGGGGATAGGTTAGAACCCTGGGGGAACACCACAGGTTGAAAGAGTGATAGTAGAGAGAAAGGACCCAAGTTCCCCTTGGGATGGGCAGTCGGAAAGGAAGGAGGTTAACCATGCCAGAGCCTGACCTGCGATTCCCAGGGTGTCGCGGAGACGTGCAATCAGGATGTTGTGGTTTACAGTGTCAAAGGCAGAGGAGAGGCCAAGAAGAATGAGGACAGAGGGGGTGTTCGTGTCAAGATTTGAGAGCAGGTCTTCACGGGTTCTCAGAAGAGCAGTTTCCGTGCCTCTTGATGCTCTAAAGCCAGATGATGGTCATGGAGGCAACTAGCACATTCAGTTCGGAGGGTGAGCTTAGAGATAGCCAGTTTGCCCAGGAAAGGGGCGATAGAGATAGGGAAGTAGTTTGCTGGAATGGAGGGGTCGGCAGAGGGTTTCTTAAGCAGAGGGTGCACAAGGGAGTGCTTAAGAGAAGTTGGGAAAACTCCAGTGGGAAAAGAGATTGCAGATATTAGCCATGGCTGGAGTGAGAGTCAATGTTGTCCTTAATGGTTTTGGAGGTGCAGGGGTCCACCTGTTTGGATGAAGCCTTCATAGACCGGACTTGTCTGACGACGGAGTGAGATAAGAGAGGAGAAGTGGTGGAGGGGCAAAGGGAGGCTCCAGAGGTGTTGGTGTATGATGTGGTGTGGAAGTGAGTGAGGAAAGGAGGTCTTGGCTTTTTGCAGTGAAGTGTGCAGCCAGGGCCGAGCAAAGGTCTTGGATGGGTGTGACAGAAGAGGAGGCTGCTGCATGATTGGCCAATTCCTTACAGACTTTAAAGACACTTTCCGAGCAGCCTTGAGCCAGCCATTGCTGACCCGGAGGATCCCGCGAGTGCCCAGGACTAGGAGGCTTTACCTGAAGTGAATGACTCCCAACAGTCAGGCCTCACCTTACCATGCAGTTGAGTGGTAAGGTGGTGGAATATCCTTCTGCCATTAAATAGGCATTCACATTTATTATCATTGCGTCACTACGATGTACTGCCAATAATACACTAACCAATAACTATCCAAATAAAAAATAGGCCACACCCCCCCGAGGACATCACAACAGTAAAGCCATTCAATTATTTTCATTCCTTCCATTGGACTATCAATCATGCATGATGTGTAGGATTGGAAAGGTGTTGTTCAGCAATAATCCAGGCCAAGGACGTACGCCCCATGTGATTATAGAAACTAGTATCTGGTAAGGAAAATTGGACTGCTCACATAGCAAGATGTTGCCATGATGAAAGTGGCATCTACGTCCGCTGGCAGGAAACAGGAAGTCATGACACAGTAACCAGAAGTTGAAAATGAAACAAGGCTAGAGATCAATGAAAGGAAGTAGTGTGTAGGCGAGAGGCGGGATGCTCCTGCAGGAAGGCCTAACAATCTTTTCCAGAATGCTCTTATACCTCAATTGGGTCAGATGTCGGTTGACCTATAAATGTGAGGTGTATGAGGGTGGGTTAGGTTAGTGCAGTCTGTTCCCGGTGCACATAGGTTGCTGGGTTTCTCGTCATGAAATATAAAAGTTGAGCATGGTTTCTCCGACAGTCAGCCAAGATTCACAAACAATGTGGTACAGAATAGTATACGACTTTTTAGATTTGTGTACTCCCAGAAACAGTGCAAGAGTACTCTTTGTTGCAGAAAACTCATTGAAGTGATCTAAGGAATTGGAGGTATGCAAAAGTCATTTTGGAATGCACATAAAACATTCCACTAAATAGCGTGTTACCAATGTGGACTTAAAGTCCAAAGGCGCATCCCACTGAAACACACATCGTCGCCAAATCCCAATTGTGGTTTAATCGTGGAGGAGACTGGGTCATGCATACTCAAACTCATAACCAACAGTATTTGGAACAAAGGTAGACTAGTGTACCAAAATCCGAAAAATACGACCCTAATCAGTAAAACAAGATGAGGTGATATTAGAGATAAACACATGCAATATCGGAATATAATGATGCTTGGTTCACTTTGAGTGATGTACTTCCCCTGCAAGCAGTTTGTGTTTATGAAGAATGATTTCGCCATTGCGTTGTATGGCGATTGGTAACTATGTATTGCCACCATGTTGAAATTGGGATGAGTATGGGAGCTTTTGGTTTTGTCATTAAAGTTGGAAAAGTACCAGAAAATTAGTTCAATAAGTATGTTAGTGCCTGAGGGTCTCGAGCATGTCCAATATATTCAGAAGAGAATAGTGATAAGAAAACATAAGCAGAGGGGGAGATATAATGCCCAAGATAAGACAATTTCAGACATCTGGGAATAATGATTAGAACCATTGCCCTTGTATCAGATCAAATTAACAGGGGGTGCGTGTGGCATCACACAACCCTTCACTTATCAATGACGTCATGAGTAAAAATAATCCTTGGCCCCGATGATTGGCCAGTGAAAGCGTTTCAACAATATTGTGACAGGATCAGTTACCTTCCCCTCTCACAAGCGGAATGGAACCCATCTCAGCGTGGGGTGGGAGGCATACCAAGGTGGATGCCAAAGCCAGTCCTATCCCAGAGGGGAGCAGTGGCAGTTAAGAGGGCCCCAAATTCAGTGTCCTCAAGTGCCTTTCTAGACATGGGTAGTAGCCATTTTCCTCTCACCATGCTTTACAAATGCTTGCCAGGTGCTCACTTTCTGTTATAGACCCAAAGTTAGCGCTGCAGCCGGAGCAAGGAGGCAGCAGAGAAAGCACAACCCATTAGTGTCCCACACCATCTGCCTTTCAGCAGCAGACCAGCAAAGCTAGAAAGAGGCGAAGACACAGCGGAGAGCTATTGCGGCTGCTTGGCATGCCTCAGGGCCGGTGTGTACAGCAGTGACTAAACCAGGATTTCAACCACAACAAGGATTGTACCACAGGGGATGCCATGCCAAGGCCCATGATTACACGAAATTCAATGCAGAACACTGCTGCTCCTACATAGCTACCCGCACTGAGAAAAAAGGGAGGAAGGGAGCTTGACCCGCTAACTCCAATCCACCACCAATCATACCCAGAAACTATTCAACATTGTCAAGTCCCTCTCTAAACCACAATCCACACCTCCAACCACTGCATTATGCAACTCCCTCATGAACCCTTTCATCTCCAAAATACACATCAGGACAGCCTTCCCCATAGCGCTCCCACTCCCAAACATTCTAACACATGGAACACCTTCCACTCCATCGGCACCCTCCCTGCCAAACAAAACCTGCACACTTTCTGGATGACGCATGCCCACCTCAAGCTGCATCCAACTGCATCACTGCACTAGCTCAATATAATCAACTCCCGTCTCACACGGTACTATCCCCAATGCACTCAAAACTGAAATTTCAACCATCCTCAAAAAACCATCGCTTGACCCAACTCGCCCTGAAAACTACTGTCTCATTACTAGCCTACCATATCTTACCTGAATCATGGAACGCTTTGTGACTACCCAACTGCAACACCACATCACCACAAATGACCTTCTGAACCCATTCCCATTTGGCTTTCGGACTGGACACAGCACCAAGACCACTACTCTACACATCCTCGATGACCACCACAGCATCACAGACAAAGGACACACAGCATTTCTTTTACTCCTCGCCCTCTCTGCAGCCTTCGACCACACCGTTCTCCTAGACATCCCAGCCCACATGATGAATCTCCCTGGCACTGTACTCGACTGGTTCACCTACTTTCTCACCGACAGGACATACATTGTCTCCCTGCCCCCTAATCAATCAGACCCCACCCCTGTCAAGTATGGGACCCGCAAGACTCCACCCTATCTCCACTCCTCTTCTACCTATATGTTGAATCCCTTGGGCAGACCCTTAGCAAACAACGTACATTTCCACAAATAGAGATGGTACGAATATACTCCCAAATATCCCCTTAAAACCAGTTTCTCCATCACCAACTGGATGGCCACCGTTTCCTCAAACTCAATCCTTCCCAAACAGAATACCTCCTCATCTGCCCTCAAAGGCACAACACCGACCTCACCCCCTGGATCCAAGAACTTGCCACAGACAACTCACACATATCCCTTTCAACACCTGTTAAATCCCCTGGCTTCACCATCAACGCCCACCGTTCCTTTACACACCACATTGCCGTGGTCATCAAAACATGCAATCTCCAACCACTGGTTCCTTCTAAACTGGACTATAGAAATACTCTCCTCATAGGACTCCCCAACACCATCCTTGCCCCCCTGCAAGCAATACATAATGCAGCAGCCAGACTCATCCTCCACCTACCCAAACATTCATACATCACCCTCACTCTTGCCATGCTCCACTGGCTTCCCAAAACCCAGATAATTGCCTTCAAAGGACTCTGCATTGTATTCAACGTCATCCAACTCAAAACTTAACTTCACGACAAACTCAAACCCCACATAAACCACAGACAAGCCAGCCAACATCTTCTACACATTGCACTCTGCAAACTCACATGCACACAACAAGCATTTCCCCATTGGCCTCCGAACATCATAGCTCTTCACATATACACTGCATCCTCCATCACCACTTTCAGAAAGAGTCACAAACATACCTCAAACATAACCTAGCACTTTTCCACTGCCATCGCTTGTCTTCCTAATCCTTCCATCCCTTCTTGACAAAAATGGTAACTTATTTTTCAATTCTACCCGTTTCAATATTTGAACCATGAAGGGCGCTCCGAGACCACCCTCTAGGTAGGGCCAGTGTCGGGAAGAAGAGAGGATCTTCCCACCTCCCCTAGGTGATTCTGAAAGAGAAAGGATAGACCGCACTCAGAGGCCAGGGGAAGGGAGTGAGGGAGGGGTGGTGCGCACAGGAGAGTGCACGATTGCCTAGTGCATGCATTAGGAGCTAAATAGTAGAGGCAAGTGTAAACACCATCTTAGGTATTGGCAGCCATTTTGGAACGTAGGCCCAAGCGCAAGGACTGCACCAAACTTGTTAGTATTAGGCCTGCATTATTAGCACAGACATAACCCACACCATGAGCGAGCTTCAGGGAGTCACAAGCCTTTAATTGTCTCAGACGGTAGGCCTTCGCGACGCGGGAAGAATGTACTCTGCAAGGCCACAAGAAGGGGACAGAACACCTCTTGGCAGAATCCCATAATGCAGATAGCATGGCTCAATAGCCCCAACACCCCACCCCCGCGCCTGAGCTACAACCCTCCTATGCTGGGGCCCTAAGACCCCCACATACCAGGGTGGCAGCCAGGCCCAGACCACTGACCAAAAGACACACGATCGATCAACCGATCAGAAAAAACGCTATTTCGCCTTCACATTTGGGTCACTTGATTTGTGCTGCAAGGTGCCACGGAGGGATGAAATGGATACAATTATAGCCCAAAACGAGGGTGGAAGACCTTGCGAGGTTGCTGGCGCATCTGGGAATGAGTGAAGTATGCGAGTTGGTATGACCTCGCCTCTCCCCCTAGGCCCATATCTGTGACTGCCAGGTGCACCGTTACAGAGATAAGAGTAACATGGTTTTCAAAAGTAACCAATTGCTTACTAGGCCATGTTCTGCTGCGGATGACGAGCCCAGAAGCACTCAAGCGGACGGACAAGAAGGCTGGGTCCAATGGCCTAGCATCCCCTATGGAGTGGGCCGCCCATGTATAGGGTCTCGGCAACCAGCCTTGCGGGTGTTCACTGTATGTAATGACAGGTGCCCTATTAGCTTGCTGCACACCCCTAACTTGGCAGAAAGTTCAGCTGCATCAGAGTTCTTTGCTGATGCACTCCTGTTTTGTAGGAATAAAAACTTGCTATCCTTGCAAGCGTTGTCTTGGGCCTTTTTCCCTAGCGCGTTGTTTTTTTCTGGTGTGAGCGTAATGGGACTTGCCTTCATCAGATCTAAACAAACATTCTAACATTTGAAAAATGTTCTGTATATAATACATGCTGGGTAGGGAAGAGAGGACCAGCGTTGCCAGAGTCCAACGACAAACCAAGCATGGGGATTAAAGAGGACCCACCCCACCAAAGAAATTAGAAGTTGTGAGGTCAGAGGAGGAGGTGGCAGAGACCAGGAGGAGGATGGACGGTGGACAAGAGCGTGGAGGCGAATTCTAGAAAAGGTGAGGTATTAGTTAGCAAGTGCAAGGGCTACTGCGCCAAGTGTGTGAGATTATGAGACGTAGTGTAGGGAGTGAATGGGACGCAGTCAGCACACGAGAGGAAGCAGACCAAGTCGGCAGTGTCTGAAAAGCCCATGCTGAGATTCTCTGATAGCTACTAACAATTTGTTAGTGTAGGGCGAGCTTATAAAGTCCCTGAGGGAGTCTAAAGCGGTTGCCTTTAGATTGTCCCAGTCAGCCAGCCTCGGGCTACGGTGGGAAAGTGCTATTACTAGACGAGAGAGGGGGGACGGAGGGGGGTGGGGGCGACCGCCCTAGAGCACAGCTGAATAAACTCATAAAAACCCCTTGAACCATCTCCAAGAGTGAAGTGTCCTTTGAACCAACTGCAGCAATATGTATTGGAAAGCCATGGCAGCCTTATGTAAATAAGCAATGATCAATGACGGACGCAAACACACCACTCGCTACCAAAACTAAAAAGCTATACGATTAAGGAGGTAAAAATATAGCATTCGTATTTCCCCTCATCACACAGAATAAACGCGACAGGTTATCACTATTATTTATCCATAATTTATTAGGCGCCTATACAACCAAATGGGGTTCAAGGTACCACAAGACAAAATGAGGAGGGAGCAAGGGCAGCAAAATAATAGTGGCAAAAACAGTAAATATACTATTGCCACAAGATGAGTGGGGGGCTGGGTGAGGGGAGCAAAAGAACAGTGGCAGAACAGAGTTGGAGTTAGAGAAGCGGAGGGCTCTAGCAGAGACATATTTAGGGAGGGAATGTTCAAGAAAGCGTGGTCCCAGGCCCCAGAAAACCTTGTGGATGATACAGAGGGTCTTGAATTTGATCCTTTAGGCCCCTGGGAGCCAGTGGAGAGATATCAGAGCTATATCTCCAGGCTTAAATCATCAAAGGCTCCGGGCCAGATGGCTTGTCAAATGTACTAATTAAATCAAATCCTAAGCTGTGGGCTCTGATTTTGACCATTATCTTTAATGACGTCCTTAACTCCGGGACAATTCCTCCCTCTTGGCAAAAATCTGTGATAGTCCCCATCTTTAAAAAGGGGTCCCCATCTTTAAAAAGGGGTCCCCATCTTTAAAAAGGGGGCCGTCAACAGCCACAGAGTTACCGCCCAATTACGCTGTTGGACGTCCCAGGAAAGTTATTCTCTAGACTCATCCTACGCGACTTCACAAAGTGGTTAATGCAAAAAGAACTAAATGATCCACATCAAACGGGGTTTATTCCCGGTGTTGGGACTGCTATAAATTTGACAACAATAACTGCAATACAACAGCAGGCCCAGTCCTCGAAACAGAGCATATACTTTGCCTTTGTGGACTTTAAGTCCGCGTTTGATTCAGTTAGTTGCAAACTTTTGCTAAACAAGTTAATAGCGGCTCAATGCCCGGTGACTCTTGTGGACTTGATTTCTCAAACCCATTTTGATACGTCAATCTGCGCAAGACTAAACATGCAAGGACTGTTGTCCGCCCCAATCTGGACGTTTCGCGGTCTCAAACAAGGCTGCATACTAGCGGCAATTTTATTAAAATGTTTAATTCATGATTTTCGAATCAATTTCTGATCCTCCGCGTTTAGGTATTGATTGAGTTTCCTGGCTCCTTTATGCGGATGATCTCATCTTGTTATCCAAGACACCTGTTGGTCTTCAAAAATTACTGTCTGCTTTAGAGCAATATGCTCATTCAAATGGCTTGGAAAACACAAATAAAACTAAGGTCCTACGCTTGCAAAATAAAAAAACAATCTAGATCTTCTACTTATAAATGGCACCTAGACACTAATACACTAGAAACTGTAAACGAGTATAGATATCTAGGTGTCAGTATCAACAACGATCTGAATTATGATCCATATGTCGAGTTAAAGAGAAGAACATCCTTCTGTGCTTCGCAAGCGATTCGTATACAAGGAAAATACGGGAAGTTCTCTTATCAACCGGCTATCACTTTTTACATTCAGAAGGCGTTAGCTATAATTCTGTAAGGAAATGAAACCAAACCAATAAGGAACCTTTCTTTCTGGACCAAAGTTGAAGGACTCTTATTGGAAGAGACTATTAAATTTGCTGATGAGTCAACCAATGTGTCTCAAGACACGAATTAGGCCTTCCGTCATTATACGTTATGGCTGATTGGAAATTCCTTGAGTTATATCGCATGTTTATTCTCATACCTGATCCTAACTTTATCAAAACTTGTGAAGTACATGTTGGAATCTTCTCAAGCATATCCACGATCATGGAGAAATCTTGTAAACTCATTGATGGTTTCAGCAGGTATTTCCGAAACTCGAAACAAAATCCTACGCGTGCAAAATTAAAGCTATGGTGGTTAGATTGGAGTACCACCATGGCTTGCTGTAAAAACTACAAACATTTTCGGGAACATCCCTTTGAAGGAAAGACATTTAAAACAGATACGTATTTATAAAAATTTCCCCAGCAAAGGTTACGAAATACATTTCTACGATTCCGTTAAAATGTGTGTCTAACTAGAGATCTACGTGCCTCTAGAAAGCAGTTAGACAGGCGAGAGTTTGTCGATTGTGCTGATCGGTCGATTGATGAAACTTTACAACATCTTGTGACTGAGTGCCCTGCCTTGTTAAATAAATGAATCCTTTTATTCCAACTGCATTTCCACTGTCAGATAATCCTTACTTCTGAGGAACTATGAAAGACTTTTTAATGCAAAATCCGTGCGCTTGCAAATAGCAATTGTAAAATATATACTTTCACTTGATTTAGAAGCGTAATTGCTTTTGTAAAAATGCAAGGCGTGTTAAACCTTACATATTGATACCAGTGTTTCACATATGATCTTTAGTGGTCATTTTAACGTACGAGTCAACTTGTGACTTGGAAGGAACTGAAATTCACAACGCAAGTTCCTTAATAAATACTGGTACCGCTTGACTAAGGCGTTTTAAGTGACTAAGCACCATGCTAACTAAGAGTTGTTGCTACAATCCTAAGCGCGGCATTCTGTTTGAGTGATTTGTCATACTGCGACATTTCCTGGTCTTAAAATCGGTCTGTTAAATTTGGGGAACAGTCTAATATGAGTCCTTGAATTGAAAACGATATTCTTTTTGTATTTGAATTTTTAAGAATATTTTTTTTTATTATGATCTTAATTGTATATTATATGTCTAATAATAACTATATTGAAAAGTTGTATAACAACTATATCAATAAAACAAAAAATGTATCAGACCTGATGAGATCTGGTCCCTGGGCTAAAGGCCAAGGATAGGTCTTGCAGCCCTATTATGGATTAGCTGGAGGGGGCGGAGAGAGGAAGAGGGCAGATTGAGGAAGAGGCTGTTACAGTAGTCTAGCCTGGAGAGGACCAGAGCTCTGGGGACATTGAGCTTCTGGCGAAAGCCGAGTAAAGGGAGAATGCCACCAAGGAGGAGATGCTGGAAGTGTGCCTTCTTGGCAAGGTACAAGATGTGAGGGGTGAAGGAGAGAGCGGAGTTGAAGATGACCCCAAGGTTTATGGCCTCACGGGATGGTGTGGGTAGAAGGCCCAAGGAGGGCGGCCAGAGAGAAGGAGGGAAACAGGGTGCAGGGGTCCCAATGAGCAGGATCTCCGTCATACTGGCATTAAGAGAGAGACTGTTAGCCGCACACCATGCCTGGCTGGCGGTCAGAGTCGGGAATGACAGGAGAGGGAGGAGGAGGAGGTAGAACAAAAGAAACAACCGCATATTGGCTTTTAACATATCAGGAGCCGGATATATGGTTCCAAAATCTGTAGCTCTGTCGCTGGACATATTCTTTCTAAGTTCTTTATGGGGCAATGTTCATTTTAATTCCATCCCCTTTAGCGCTCACATTTGATAGACAACCAAATGGAAGAACAACAAGATATAGTGATGTGTGCAAGATCGCATCATTTTCTAGTGGGAAAATAAGGTTAAGGACGCAGACTTTATGGTTCCAAAGCAGTTACCGTGTTTTTGCCATGCCCGTTTCCACCGCAGCCATTTTAAAATGTGGCATTTTTTGCTGCTGCGGTTTTTTGCAATTTAGTTTTACAGAAATGTGTATGTTTGGGATAGGGGATTTGGGGTGGTGGCTTAGATGGGGGTTGGGACCCTCCCACCCCATTTAAAAAAACAATTTTAAAAATAAATTGCCAAAAACGGCCAAGGCGAAAACACCCAGATAAAAATAGCCATGGCAAAAACATGTGAAACCTTCCAAAGTTGGAAACATTTCCGCTAAACAGATTCTCTTCTCCATTTCCCACCCTCTCCTGCCTTACTCCCTCACTGGTATCATCTTGTTCCTTTCCTCTGCTGGTCGGTTGGGTGGTGCAGCAGGAAGAGGCACAATTCTCTGGTCATATGAATACAGAGTTGAGGGATGCTGCTAAGTGGTGAATGCGTATTGCATAAGTGTACTAATGTAGGAATGCGCGTGTGGGTGGTGAGGTTATGCCCGTTTTGAGACTGGGGTGGATGAAGAGTGCTGCACTGCATTGTGTAGTGTTGAAATGTTTCTATGGAGTTGGTGGACTAGTGTGTGGAGATGTGCATGTGGGACTGTTGGAGGGTTGTGAGATGCTTGGGGTGGTATGTCAGAGGTTGGATTGGATACCTGAGCAATAAAATCTCACAGCTGTCCAGTTGGTAATCATTGCTGATCTCTTGCTGGTCAATATTTCAAATTCTGCTTAATGGTCATGTCAAATGGCTCTTCTTGCAAATCCCGTCTAAGGTCATTGTTTCTGCTTGAGGGGCACTGCATGGGCCTTACTGGTTCATGAGCATGAGAGAAATGTGCTTCAAATGCAGGTTTGGAAGAACTCTTACAACGTTTTAAAATGGTTAGAGTTACTTGCTTGGAAGTCCCATACTTATATTTCACACTGATCAATCGTTTGCGGTAAATATTTTGTTTGGCAGAAGATTCTGCAGCGCTTCTCAAAGAGGAGATACTTACCAAGGGCATGGGGGATGAGGTGCAGGAAGGCGTCCCCCAAAAGCCCCCCTGAAGCAAAGCTCAGCAGCAGCTTGAGTAGCGACTGGTGCTTGGAGGTATTGGACTCTACAGGAATGAGGAAGAGGATGAAGAACGGGGCTGCGCTGATTAGCAAGGTTGCACCGATGGCCTGAGAAGAGACGAAAAGACTGCATGAAGACAGACTCCTTTAAAACTAACAGGAAAAGTGCAACCGATCCTGCTGCATGGCCAAGGTAACAGTTTCACAATACCAAAAGGCGCCAACAATACTGCAGGGTAAAACAAATACTAAAATACTATTTCATGTCTAGAACTCCACTTAGACTCAAAGAATAAGGGGACACCGAATAACCTAGGAGGAAACAAGGCCGCGTATAATGCAGCAGCCCCGGTAGGCAGACTTGTTACAGAAGCACCGGCACCAGTAGCAACAGTGCCAGTGCTTCCGTCTTCCCCACTCCCATAGAGTGCTATGGGACTATATGGGAATGGGGAGTTACAAAATCCGGCACCTGACTTCCCACGCCGCCAGGACTTGTAATGTCCCGGTGGCAACGGGAAGTTAAGCGCCGCCGGATTTGGCGTTACGGGGTTACCGCCAACTTCATAATGAAGCCCATTCTATCTCCACCAGTGACTCACAGGCTACTGCTACACATCAATTCCTTGACAGCCCTTCATTGACACACCTACAAACTCATTTTTTGTTTACAAAAGAAGACTTATTTTAGAAAAATATGGACTATATTTCATGCATAAATGTTATTTCTTAAAACAGTTTAGTCTTGAATGTATACCTTATCAAAACCATTATTTAATTCTTGAAACATACCTTACATGAATACATTCAGATTTAACTTGTTCACACAAATCAACCCTCCACCGGGGAAGATACAGAATAGGAGGGGAGTTCCACCATTTGCTATTAGCGTCAGGGGAGTTTTCCTTAAGTCCTATTGGCAGTAAGATTTTAGTAAGCTATCCCAGTGTTTTGTAGATCCCCCAACTCTTAGTAACAATCTGTACTAGCTCAGGACCTTGGTAGTGTGGCAGAGCAGTCAGGCTTATCTTGAAGATGTGAGCTGATGCAAGCACACTGAACCTTAGCTAGACATGCACATCAAAGAAACTCTTACACTTATAATTTATATAAAATTATATATTATATATACACACACCAGAATCACTTTAAATCCTTAGACGTTTACACTAGAACACTTTCGAATACTTGATAATACACTCAAAAGGGCACTTTCACTTTTGTGTTTATTCGCCGTTACATTTGTAGCAAAGTTAGAAAGAGAAAAGACAATGTTATCATATTATCGGTTACTTCGCGCACCTGTGGTTTTTAACAGTTCATTCAGCAATTCATTTACTCTGCAAACACATATAGTAAAGTTAATTCAACAAAAGGTAGCAGGCGCCCCTCTCTCGGAAGAACAAGGCATGATAACCTGTTCAGTGGTTGTTAACCACATTGAGAATTCGCAGCCATCTGCTTTTTGCTCACTGTACCTTTCAAAGATGGGAAATATCCATTTGCATATCAGTCTTTGTCCCACCCACATGGGCAGTCCAGCACCGAAATGCTATGGCAATTCCTCTCTGAACAAGAGTACCAACAGCAACCCCATACTCGTGTTTCAGCCTTGTTGGGCATCATCAGTGAGGTGAAGCTGAGCCTCTCTAAGCACAGTGAGCAGGGAGTCCACGTCTGGTTGCCCCCAGGTAACCTAGGGTGGCCAACCCCAAGTTCCTTCAAAAAATTCAACAAAGGTAGCAGGCACCCCTCTCTCGGAAGAACAAGGCATGATAACCTGTTCAGTGGTTGTTAACCACATTGAGAGTTTGCAGCCATCTGCTTTTTGCTCACTGTACCTTTCACACAAGATCTTGGTGTACATTTTTGCGTCTATAGTAAAGTAACTTTAAAGGAGGAAAATGGTTATTTAGTGTAACATTAGCCTGGTTGCGGCTTCTAGAGATGGTTGCTACACAGAGCAAGTCTATTTTTTTTTCAATTACATTTTTATTAGCATTTCTTAAACAAAGTTTCTGATGTTTGTTAATCTGTTTAGAATCACATGCTGTGCATAGTCCGACATCCAGGGGTCACTGCGGAGTATTGCATTTTGTTTTTCGTAATCGAAAAGGGGACGTCGACATAGGCGTGTCTGTAATACTATCCCTATAGTGACGTGTAGAGAAAATAAACTTAGCCCACCCCCCAACCCTCTCCCAGGACAGTCACCTTTCCTTTTTTATCTTCGTCCCGGTCTCGTTTCCCGCTGCTTCCTTTCTCGTCTCCCTGCCTCTGCCGGCTTGTCCTGTGTTATGTACTCATTGCTCACTCCTCTTTTTGCCCCGTTGGTGACGTAGCCTCTTTTTACTCCTTATGTGCATCCTTCCACCACAAAGTATCGGACGCCACCCCTATGCCAGCCCCAGAATCCTAATTTCTTGGGCACCACGCTCTCCTGGCGTCCTCTCATAAGAATTGCAAAACCAAGTCCCAGTCCAAGAGGAACTTCTGGTGTTCTCCTCTTATTGAGTATTTTCCCTATCCATTCGTGTTCCGTGGGCGCCCCATTTAGCTTTCCATTTGTGGGCCACCAGCAATGCCCCTGCCATCACTAGGATTACATACATTTTCCTTTGGCACCATATGTGCCCCCAGGACACTTCCCCCCACAACAAGCCTTGGACGCCTCTCGATATATAGTGAGGTGGCACTGGTACATCAGCTTTGCCCACATTTCTTGAATTTGCAGCGAGTTTATCAATTTGGGAATATGTACCCACAGCTCTTGCCATTGGGTCCCCGTTTTATTTCCTAATCGACCTCCCTTTCCCAGTTGCCCATGAACTTCCATTCCCCTGGACCCTCCCCTTCCTCGAGGAGTCTGTAGACCTCCACTACTAGGTGTCTATGCCCTGTATTGGTTGAAACGTACCTCTCAAATGGGGTCAACTGTCTCGCATCTGCATTCTTTATTTTATTTTTAATTTTATTTTTTTACATTTGTATAGCGCACAAGCAGCCCTTGGGCATCGATTTATGTTAGGGTGCTGGGCCCAGTGCCTTAACTGGGCATATCTGTACCTTTCCCCCTCCCCTATTCCAAAGCCTCTCTTGCATTGGGGGAAGGATTTCACCTCCTCCCCTTCATACAAGTCCCTTAACACCCAACATCCCCCTTCTTGACATTTGCCGAAACCTGGCGTGGCCCACCCTGGCATGAATTGCAGATTCTTGAAGACCGGGATAAAAGGCGATGGAAAAGTGGTGATTCTAGATGGTCGGTTGGTACCCTAATAACTGATCGATGGATTTCGTTATGTATATACCTAGGTAGCGTATTTTATCGGGGACCCAGGAATACGGTGAGCAAGCTTTCTATACCCTTTGCGTGGCGTTTGTAAACTCAGCACCTCCGATTTGTTCTCATTTATCCTCAACCCTGCTACCTGCCGAACTCCGCCATAGCCTCGTCTACTGCTTTCAGGGACTCTTGTGGGTTTGTTAGAGTGAGCAGCATGTCGTCTGCGAATGCTGCCACTTTGTGGATCTTTCCACCAAATGGGACCCCTCCGATATCTTGTGTAGATTTAATTGTGTTCAGGAGTGGTTCTAAATGAAGGGCATATAATAACGGCAACAGGGGGCATCCTTCTTTCGTGCCCGTCGGACACTGCTACCGGGTCAGAGAGTTCCCCATTAATTAGTAGGCGTTGCAACAGGTTTTTGTAGTTTGCTTCTATTTTGGACATGAAGGCCTCCCCGAAACCTATTTTACGCATCGTACAGAAAAGGAACCGCCACCCCACCCTGTCAAATACATTTTCCACATCCAGCACGACCACTAGGGCCGCGGTACGTGCTTTATTAATTTTTTCTATGATATGGCCAATTCACCTGGTGTTATGCGTTTGCCTTCCCCGTATGAATCCCGATTGGTCGGCGTCCACTAATCCTGGGAGGAGAGGTTCTAGTCTATTTGTTAAGATCTTGGTGTACATTTTTGCATCTAGATTAATCAGAGCAATTGGCCTGTATGAGCCGCATGCCGTGAGGTCCTTCACTGCCTTGGGCAAGAACACTACTTTTGCCTCCTCCATTGACCGTGTTATCCCTCCCGTACTCAAAATTATTCAACAGAGCTGCCAGTCGGGGGGCGGAGATGTCGCCGTATGATTTATAGAAGTCAGACGTAAAACAGTCAGGCCCCGGGGCTTTGTTAGTTGGGTGTGCAGCAATTGCCCTCTGCACCTCTTCTCAGGATAGCTCCTTCTCTAATTCCTCCCTCTCTAGGGCTGTTATTTCTGGCAACGCCCATTTGTCTAGATAATCTGCCTGGGCTATCCATCTGGTACACTTCCCCATAGTATTTCTCAAATTCCCTCTTAATTGATTGGAGGTCCGAACTTTCTTCCCCCTCGGCCGTCTTAATTTTTAAGATAGTGGGCCTCATTACGACCCTGGCGCTCCCGTAATGAAGGGTGCCGGTACGGGACCGGCACCCTTCATTACGTACCGGCACCCTTCATTACGGGAGCACCTAGTACGAGGTTCCCTTTGCGGGACCCGGAACAGACGTCTGGTAAAACCAGACATCCTTTCCGGGTACCGCGAGGGGAAGAGGGAGCTAATAACGAGCCGTTAGTAACGTTCCCGTCATTACCTCCCTTCCCATTCCCCAGGGCTCAAATAGGAATGGTTCCTTCAAGGAGGAATTACCGGGTTCTCCAATGTTGGAATGACCCAGTTATTCCTCATTGAAGGAACCCGGTATTGGAGCCCGGTATGGAGGCAGCCATGGCGCTAATAGTGGCTAATGCTAATGAGGCCCAGTTTATTCTTTTTCCTCCCTCCTAAGCAATCTAGCCAGGGGTCCATCAGCTCCATTAGCCTTAATGTAATACTTCTGTTTGAGGTGTATGAGGGCCCTCTCTGCTCTAGCGGATTGTAGCATTTCCAGCAGTCCCTTGACCGCCCTATATTCTTTTCTAGTCTCCCCTGATGGTTTTATCGCCATTTCTTGCATGATTATTTTCAGCCTGTTCGAGGTCTTCTGCCTTGCTGAGCTCCGTCCCTTCTCGCCTTTATCGCTATTATTTTCCCTGGAATGGTGGCTAAGTATTGTTCTATCGCTTCCCGAAGCTACCTCCTCATGATTTTATCCTTGAACATGTGTGCTGGGTACCTCCATCTCCACAGCCCCGCTACTTGTTTCAGTTGCGTGAATTTGAGTGTAATTGGGGCATGGTCTGAGAAGGCGATAGCTTTCACCTCCACTTCTGTCACTCTACCCAACAGGGGGTGCGATACCCATACATAATCTTTTCTTGACGCCGTTCTATGCATGTGGGAATAGAAGGTTTATCCCCTAGAGTCCCCTTTCTTTTCCCTCCACGAGTCCACTAATGACAAGGATTCCATCTTTTCCTGCAGCTCCTGCGATGGTCTATTGTAGGAGCTCACTACTCTAGCACTTCTGTCCCTCTCTGGGTCCCACGCTAAATTGAAATCCCCTGTGAGAAAATGATGTTCCCCTTGGCGAACCCCTCTACTTTATGCAGCGCAGTTTGAATAAAGTGATCCTGTCCGGTATTGGGTGCGTAGATTGATGCAAGTGTTATTGTTTCCCCACTCCTTGAAGAATGACTGCTATGAACCTGCCTATTGTGTCTTTTTTTGTGTACCCATAATTTTCAGGTCTAGATTGTTTTTTAGGGCTATGAGAAACCCTTCTTTCCAGGGTTATTTGCTTGTTGAATATGGCTGTATCCCTTTCTTGTTCTCTGTGTGTCCTTCTCTTTTTCTCTTGTATGTGGGTCTCCCGTAGAGCTATTATATCTGGGTTCTCCCTTGCTAAAACATCTCCAGCTTTTTCCTTTTTATTGGGGAGTTGAGCCCTTTGACATTTATGTATATAATTTCCAGTTGCCTATCCTTTGCTATCGCTTACCTGTGTTTTGTTTGACCTCCTTCACTTGCAGCCTATTACTTCCTCCCCGACCTGGATCCCCCTGATCCCCCCACACCCAACTGAGTTGGTTCAACCGGACTGTAGGCCCCCCCCGAACCTCCTCGGGTATTGAGAACCCCCCCCCCAGTGGGTCGTCCTTGACCCATGTGGTGATCCAATCATCCCCCCCGCCCCACTGCTCGTATACATGATCTTGTTGTCCCCTCCCCGGGCTCTCTTACTGTGTCTTTGAGTCATAGTTGTTGGTCAGTTGGGGCTTCTGGTCCGGGGGTCCAATTTCAATGGCGATCGGTGGGAAACTCTGGCCCCTCCTTTCCGTTGCCATTTTCTTTGACACCTGTATTGACCACTCCCATGCCTTCCTCTTCGGGAGCTCCCTCCTTGTGTGTCTTGTGGCTCTTGCCACGTCTGGTCGGCGTCTATTCCCAGCATCTCCGCCTCCTCTCCTATAGTGGTGGTCCTGCCTTTTGTCGACTTCAAACCGGAGGCCAAATGGGAAGGTCCATTTATACCGGATGCCTTGTTTAGTTAGCTCTTGCACAACCAGGTGCACCGGTCTTCTCTTGGTGAGGGTGATTTGTAATAGGTCCTGATATAGCTGTATCGCGGCCCCATTAATATTAAGGTTATCTGACCTTCTTGTAGCCAACAGAACCTTCTCCTTTAGTGAATATTTGTGCATTGTCACTAGTACGTCCCTTGGCCTAGATCCGGGTTCGTTCCTCTTGGCTCCCACTCCTTCCTTTATCGCCCCTGTCAGTTCCTCCTTCATTTTATCCAGTTGGGTTTGCATCACACTTGCCATTCTATCCCCGAAAGCACTGTTCCATGAATAGTTTTGTGACTCCTCTTTCCTCTTGTTCTTGCCCTTGGGGGTGGGGGGCTCCTCTTCCTCACTCCTGTACGCCCCCGCATCATTGTTGGGATGGGGTCCCTCCTCTCTCCTCCACATCTTTTTCAGCACCCCTTCAAGGTTCTTCGCGTCTCCCTTTGCGCTGGCCTTTGTCCTATTTTTGACATACTCGTCTCTTCTCAGGCTTGTCCGGCCGATGAGATTGCGCTACTCGCGCGTTTTCCGTTATGCTTTCCGGCTCCCTTGGTATGCCACAAGGCCTTGTTTTATATTGCCCTGGGTTTTCTCTTCGGGTGTGGGGGGCACCTCCTATATCAAGTGCCCTTGCGGTTGGTGATATGTTCACCGCTCCGCCATGTCTTATTTTCTAGGCCCCGGGCTCCCTCTTCTTCCCCCTGTCTCCATGCGTCTCCCCACTGTAGGGCTCCACCCTCTGTCCTATGGCAGTCTAAGGGGGCTTGTGGTATTCTTGCTGTACCCTAGGATTGATCGTTACAATGTTCTCCCCCCCTCGGACGGCTGCTTATTCCCCAGTGAGACCCCTCTTGTGAGGGTATACTTATGTGGGTCTTGGTGGATTGGTGCAAGCCGTGTGTCCCCTCGGAGACCTCCTTTGGCTTCCTTTTGGTGTCTACTTAGCCTGCTCTGTGTGGAGCCTTTTAAAACAAGGGGGGGGTGGACTTCAATTTGACAGCTTACCGTGTGTGTGCTGGCTCCTCGCAGCTGACCCTCTCACAGGTTCTACTCTGTACTCTTTGGTGCTATTGGGGGCTTGCTTCTTCTCCGTGCTGCTTCTAGTCCTGATACTCCGCCTCCTCTCCGTTACCCGCTGCTCTTTGCCCGCCCAGCTGGGTGTCCTCTCTGCACCCAGTCTTCACGCCCGCCCAGCTGGGTGTCCTCTCTGCACCCAGTCTTCCGTGATGTGCTGCTGGGCTTCTTCCCTTGGCTCTGGCCCGGTCCGCACCTCCTCCACTCTTCCTGCTTCACCGGAACCAGAGATGGCTTCCGCTGCGGGTCTGATGGAAATTCTCCCTCACCTGGTCTCCGCTGGTCCCTCTTTGTGGCTCCTGCTGCTCACCTGGTTGAGCCTTCTCCTCGCCTCCCACTGGTCCGGTTCTGGCTCCTGTTCTCTAGCCGCGGGGTGGGTCCACACTCTCCTTCTCCAGCTCCCGACCCGGCAACTGCTCCTCCTCCATCTCGCTGTTCTGGATCGGACCGCCCGGTGACTTCTCCTCGACGGCCGTGAGCTCCACTGTCCGACCCATATGCCCTTCAATGGAGTGCACTTTTCTCCCCAGCTTGGGGTTGCTTTGTTGCGTGGATGACAGCGCACCTCTCCTCCGGCCCGCAACGCCCCTCGTGTCCGGAGAGGCCGCCAATTTCTCCCCAGCTTGGGGTTGCTTCATTTTGTGGATGACAGCGCACCTCTCCTCCAGCCCGCTACGCTCCTCGTGGCCTGAAAGGCAGTCCCCCCGTGGCTACTATCTCGATGACGCCGCCTGCCTCAGTCTATCAGCTGAGGTTTGCCGCTGTTAGCTTCCTCAACGCTCGCCGGTGGGTGTCGCGGAGGACCGCTCCTCTCGCTTGCCTGCTGTTTTACTAAGACTGTGCCCGGGAAATGGGATTTAGCCGTGGTTTCCTCCTTTTGATGGCGGGGTTGTGGGGAGCACTGTTAACACAGTGCTCTCACCCCAGCGGGCATCTTGGATCCACCACACAGCAAGTCTTTTAAGACCAAAAACGCAACACTAGCTAAAAAAGGTAGTTCGGAGAGGGCTCAAAGTCTTGACAAGCAGCAGAATAGGAAGAGCTCCAGGGGATTTCTTCCAGTCTGTAATGTTATAGAAGCAGCAAGTTAACAACTAACAAGGGAGACCTGTAAAAGGACTCAATGAAGGAACACAAGCAGCGGCTTGAGTCTGAGGTAAGAGGGGTTGACCCTGGACACGACTAGGTGCACTCCACCGCCCTCGAGCGACTTCTTGGAATCCTTTTTCCTCACAGTACCTTAGGTTTGAAGAAAACGTTTGTGCTGGATGCTCTGCGATGTTGCAGCTCTGGACCAGACCTTCAGATTCCTTTGTCTGATGACTGAAGGCAGGACAATGGATGGGATCTCTCAGTGCACCGAGATACAGAGTCAAAAGGCTACCCTGCACTTACCATTTGATCACACAACTAAGGTGAGAGTAGTACAGATAAAACAAAATGTTTTCATATTCAAAAATGCATATATTAAGAAACATATTAAAAAACAGAACAAACAGGGACTAAATCATTAGACATGTATAGAGCAGATAAGCATACAGTTCTGTACATAATGTGGTGAATAGCAACATGAGTTATTTCGTGTACTGTTCGAACATTAACAGTACGAATCTTCTGTCGACACAGCAAATAGCGGTTTCAACATCAAGTTCACAAGGGGACACTGAATACTCATCAGGACACTATGGAGTGCTGTTTACATGAAGGCCTGTTGCATCAGATTGGCCTATTCATCCATGATGCTGGGGTGGCGTCTTGAGCTGAATTACTTGAATGCTGTCTTGGGTACATGCAGTAAGCAACCTTTTTCTTAGGGGCTTTGAAGAGAGCTGATCTTGCAGGGCTAGGGATGCTCTTTAGTGAATTAGCTGGTCATCGCATGGAGCCAGAATAGCTCTTGAAGATCAGGAAGTCTTCAGGAGCAGGGGCAAGCGTCCGGTGAGCTGCTGGCCTGGGCAAGTTAGTGGCTCCATGGGCACGCCACAGAATAAGGGCTCTTACTGCATGTACGCAAGGCAGCATTCAAGAAACTACAAGTACCAGGCCGTAGGAGGGCTGGCGAAAAAAGTGATCATATATAGGGTAAAGCAAAATCCCTGTACAATCGAAAGACTGATCTACAAGCAGTGTGAGGAAAAGGGAAGTGAATCCCACAACGAAAGTGAACCGTGAGAAACCAATTGAGTTGAATCCAAAGTCAAGAGGGGTTGGAGCTCAACCGAGGGAGATCTAGGGGTGAAGCTGCCACCAAAAGTTGATTAATGAACTGTGATATATTTTGGAATATGATTGAGAAGGATCATCCCCCAGAAGAGGGGGGATCCAGGGGTGGACCCATCACCCAGCGAACATTGGAAGAGAACTTTCATTGGTTAAAGGAACTTTTTTTCTGTTTGAACAAGTCAGGCCCTCGAAAGCAAGAGACTTTCAAGTGAAACGAGACTTGGCCATCAAAGGCCCCGATAACGGAAATCTCGAGGGTTAAAAGCTGAACTGTCATCTTGTGCTAGAAAAGCCTGAGAATGTGTCTAAGATCCGCCATTGGAACCATCGTATCGTGCTGGAGAACCCACAGACTGTACTGTGCTCCAAGCTCCCATCTGACCCTGTGTCCCAAACATGGGGAAGGGAGACCCAGGCTACTGCATCCTGACATATTATTTGAGAACACTTTCTTTTCTTGAGAACTATAACTATCCCACACACTTGTTTGTATTAGTTGTGAGGTTTGGCAATAGTATAAGCCTTTTTGATTTCACACAATACCACCAGGACTGCCTTGTTTTTCCATTTGATGGTTGACGATTACCCCCATTTTAGGATGATTAGGCTTTTTTCCAAACGGCATACAGCATTCATTATTCAATAAACACCCTTGAACTGTGATCACTTGCGTCTGTCTTACTTGTTGTCACCATGAGTTCCTCATTTGCCAATCTCTAAAATTGTAGTCTATTAAGAACTGTAGTTACTTGAGGATACAGAAAAAGAATCTTAAAGGAGGAACCAAAGGGTCCCCAGCAACACTGCCCGTAAGGAGATGCGTGCTGCAGTACTAAAATCACAGATGCCTTTAAGAGCTATGGAGCAGAAAGACTCCATAGTACAGGTTGACTACAAAGAATAGAGTTCCAAAAGACAGAGCCCACAAGAATGGATGAGTGGAAAAAGACTCCACTCATTCAGGATTGATAGAAAATAGTCCAGCGAAAAGTGCTGGGGGTCTCACTAGGAGAGGGGATGAAACACACACGATACATCTCCCTAACAATTAGCCACTTCATTTCCAGATCTCAAATGCGGGATCCGGATCTACCCAACATGCTCTGGTGCATTGCAAGTGCATTATTTGCCTCAGAACAGAAGATTCACTGATTAGGGTTTACATTGTGTTTCTACATCCTTCTACTGCGGGGGCGGGGGGGTGTGCGGGGGAATAGTAGGAACCGCCGAGTATATGCAGGAAATTGAAAGATCCGATTGCAATAGCCATTAGATTGTTGGTCTCTGTAAGAATTACCTCTACGAGTCGCAATTTTGTATTGCTACCAAGTCAATTCTTGGCTCCTCTATAAAAAGTGACAAACTCCAGCAATCAGAGACAAATGAGTTGTACATGGCCAGTCAATACAGGCTCATCTCTGGGGGGGAAATCCCCTCTAGGATCTTCACTTCCGCCACAGAGACAGGCAACAGGAGGTCACATTTCTATTGTAGGATTTTACCAATATACCACAAAGTGAGACTAGCAGCTCATTTCTCTCTAGCCATCAGACACAGCAGATGGTTCTGGTTTGATGGGCATTAAAAAAAAAACATTAAAAAAATTATATATGGGAACATACTCCACTTGGACCCTTATCTTTCTAAAACTGACATTGCAATTATTATCTTCATTTATACAATCCATTTGTTCTACAAAAATATTATTATATACACACACCACACCTTTAACAGTGCATATCAAACTCTGAAGCATGAACCCAGTTAATAGCACACTTGTCTCTTTTTAATCATTTATCTTGCTCTAAAGAAAAAAAAGATATCCTCTGTAGTAGCTCTTCTAACTGATCCAGGTTTCAATGTTTACACATACAATATCCAAAATGTGTATACACCTGACATGTTCATTTGGTGGAACTAGGGAACCTGGTTCTGTAGGACCGGAATATGGAGTACATGCATCTGCTGTTGAAGGGCTACTGTTTTTATTGCCCCAAAACACATTGTGAGGCTACGTTGGTGAAGTTTCCTCTGACTACTTCTGGATTCTGACTATCGAGGCACATAAAGTCGAATCTCAGGAACTCTTAAAAATACTTGGAAGACCAAGTATGTTTTTAAAATATCTTCTTTGTCACGTCACACTTGATCTTAGGCTGTCTGTGGCCGGAGACCAAACTATCTGCAACTTGCTCTTACTAAATACTCTCCCTCTAGATCTCTATGTTCCTACAGCATCAACTGTGTGTGTGTCAAGCGCTTCACTAAACAGAAAGCCGGTGGCGGATCCCTTTCCTCAGCTGGCTCCCTCTTATGGAACAGCAACCCCCCTTCTTCCTCGTCTCTAGGCGGATCTTCTCAAATTCCAGAAGCTCCTCAAGACTTTCCTTTTCACCTCCTTGTTCCCTTCCTCCCTTCCCCTGCTAATCCAACTCTCGCCGAGTTTGGCGACTAGGGCCCTTATGTGTCCTTCTGAGCCCTGGCCTCCCACTGCCAATCGCCTTCAGCCTAGCACTTGCCTTGGCACCCACTGGCCCATGTCCACTGTAGGCCTGCACTGAACTATTTATTGCAGCTGTCCTCTCCCTAGCACTTCCTCCACTGGCCACATACCTCTGCTGCTTACTCATGAGCATGGGCACTCCTAACACTTACCCAGCCCCCTCTCCCCCTCTCTCCCCCCCCCTCTCTCCACACTTGCACGTTCTGTATGCTCACAAGGCCTAGTAGGTACGTTTTTATCCTCCAGTGTATTCATTGTTTCAATCCCTTGTTCCTTTCCTGTTGCCCTGTGGGCGCTTTGAAACACAATTTACTTGGTGTGTGTGCCTAACAAATGCACAATAAATAAAATCTACACCCTTTGTTTATTGTCAAGAGGAGCCAGTGTTGCTCAAACCCCACTTTGAAGGAAAGAGGGAGCTTTTAGGTGGGTGGAAGGGGCGGGTGTTGCTAGGTCTGAAAACGATCCGGGGCTACGCTAATGTCGGGACTGTCAGGACTAGCTGACCTTTTGATTGTAGCCCCTGAGCTTCTATCCGGGGCTACAACCAAAAGACCTGAGGCTATAGCCCCATCAGCCCCTCCCCCAACCCTGCCAACACATCGGTGGGGCTGCGTGGGGATTAGGGGGAATGAATCACCTCTTGCAATGCGTGAGAAAAAGGGACCTGAAACTTCAACTCTGACAAACCATCAAGTACTCACCATAAACTAAAAGGGTCAACCATGAAAAATCAGGACACAGGGGAGATATGCAAGAACACAAGTGAGGTTTCAACATAGGGGAACAACGTTGAGGAAAGACTTGGGACAGCAGAAAATGAGGATGAAGCGAGCCAAAATACTCACATGTGTCCACAACTCCACAGGGTCTAACTTTTCCTTCCCAGAGAGCTGTTCAAGATTATCCTCCACATCGGCGACACGTTTGCTGCGACTCGGTGCTTGTGCACGATCAGTGTGCCCCTCATGGCTGTGTCTGTGGTGGCTTTCTTCATGCGCGTGTCCATGGTGTGCGTGGCTGTGTCCGTGATGAATATCCTCATGGGAGTGTCCGTGATGGGCATGGCTGTGTCCATGGTGTTGATCCCCATGAGAGTGGCCATGGTGGGCGTGGCTGTGTCCATGGTGAAGGTCCTCGTGGGAATGACCGTGTCCACTGGTTGTATGGACTAGCACAGCACAAACCACAAGCACTGCTACTCTGGCACAGAGCATGATTCCCGGCCTCCCAACTGGTGCTGCCATTCCTGATAGGGGGAAGAGAAAGAAGCAATTAGAACAGGTAACAAGCACCTGCAAATGAAAATCTAGAATGCAAGATCTAAACCACGGATGAACAACTTGCGACCACCTCCAGCAGTTTTGGCCTATGTCCCCAACTAATCCGAACCATTTACTACGCTGACTAGCATGATGGAAGTTAGTGAAGAGGAAGTGACGAGGGTGTATGGCAGAATGGTGTGTGACTGAATTGGGTAGTGTGAGAAGACCATGTGGTGGCTTATTATTATTTTTGTTGTTATAACTATATGAGAAGCGAAACAGAAGTGGGATCCTTCCTGAGCTAGGGAAGAAGGTGGCGCCATATTTCAAATTGTGATGAGAATATAAAAGTAGGGGCCCTGTATAATTAGAGAGCTCGGATTCCTTTGCCCAATGTATCCCGGGTGGGGGCATAAGACGACGTAATGGTTATTTTAGTTTATTGTTTTGGTTTGTTGTTTTAGTGTATTAAACAGTTATTGTGTAGCAAGCAGAGGCCAAGCGTGGGCCTGTGGAAGAAGTAATGTGGGAATGAGGTTCAAGGGTGGGCAGAGGGCGACTGGGGAACGAGAACGACGGACTGATAGGACCTTTATGGCAAAGTGTATTTGCTATATGACCTAATATCTTTTGAATATAAGGATTGTCAACATGGGGGTAGTTACTCCGTTGAAGTATATATGCGGTGCATTGCCATTGTATAAAGATAAGAGTGAGAAATATCACAAGCAGTGGGTAGCGGAGATGCAAGGGGGATGCCCTGCCCATTGCCAGAGCAGGGTACGAACAACCGAGGGATAGTGGAACACATGCACACGTTTCTAGCTGCTAAATACAAAGGTAAAAAAGTTTAAAGGATGAAAGAGATCCTAGAGTTATGGAAAATAGTTGAGGAGAGAGGGCAATGATGAGTGCAGGCCTCAGTGTGACAGCAGCCCAGCCCCAAGTGTAGTTAAAGCAATAGCACCTGAAAGAACAGTCACCCTCGCCCTAAAGGGGGCTTAGTCCGCTCGCCATTCTCTCTGCTTCAGGATAAACTAACCCGACATATGTGCCCTCGTCTGCCACAGCACTGCCCCATACCAAACGAGCCCTAACACTGCAGTAACTTTAGATAGGAAACCGCAGAAAGAACTAGAAAAATCTTTACAGGCAGCACACGCAGAGTTAGTGTGATTGAGGGCCCTCTGGGAAGAAGAGGGTAAATCGGGGCATAGCCTAGATGAATGGAGGGACGGGGACATTTGGTTTAGATTGGACATCACTGCGATCAGCGATGTGAATACTGAGAAGGGGGAAGGATAACTAGAGAGAAGCGGAGAGTGTAGCTTATGGGACAGTGAGGTTGGACGGAGATACAGAGACTTGCGGGAAGGAGAATGGGACACCATGAATGAAGAGGAGGCCCCAGAAGTTATCCCAAGGGTAGAGAGCTTGTGGGGTCCGCAGATTTGGGTGGGCAGCAGTGGCTAGGAAAAAGGGAAATGGCAGCAGGAAGACAAGGCGGGAAATGGGCATGCACATTGCGATTATTGCAGAAAGGCTCCGGTAGGGCACAGTATGATGGACAAGAACAACTTGATTAAGGGGCTCCCGCCCCTCACTGCGGGGGATGGCCAATGGATATATGCGTTTGAGAAATAAACATCGGGGATCCCGTTAGCAGCAGGAGACATAAAAAGCTTGCTCGTAGCAATCATGTGAGATCAGGCTGGGGGCATTTGGGTTAAAGCTGGGTGCTCATTAGATGATGATACACATGATGGGACACTCTTTAAAAATATCAGAGCGCATATGTGGATGGCACTGCGGCAAACCTATCCCGATACGCCCGACTTGCAGTCCATAATGCACTATATGACAAGGATGAAGAACCCGCTTAGTACATTTTGCACGTGCAGGAGATGTTCCTCTTTTCTATTCAGTTAGCAAAAGTGGATTGCCCAAAGACGTGCAGAAGGCACTCAAAAAGATAGTCGGTATTGAGGCGAAGGTGTAAGCTGAAATACAGACTATAAATTATGCAGATCTGTAAGCAGATCAAAGAAAGAGAAATGGAAATAACACAAAGGTTGCAGATTGAGGAAGCGAAACTGTTACAGAAAGAAAATGGGCAAAAACAGCAGTTGAAGGGGTGGTAACGACACTCACTCAAACACAACCAACAGAGCAGGTAGCAGCTCGAACGGAAGCAAGAAAAGCGGCAGTCTGGTCAGGCGGAGGACAGGTGCAATGAGCGGTGGACCTCAGCCACAGTATTCCGAATGATATCGAGGAGGTCAGCAGCATGGAAGGGGGTGTTCCAAGGGGGTAGAGGTGGATTTGGAGAGATGGGATCTTGACAGGGAGCAGGAACAGTTGAGTGTTGGGGATGCGGAAAGGTGGGGTAATTTCACATGGGAATGTAGAAGCAGAATGGGAGCAGGATACAATCCATACACCCCTGCTGGCCCAGTACAACAACACTTCCCTGCACCCCTGATGCCCACTTCCATACCATACAAAATACATCAAGCATACACCACGGCCCCCACAGGAGCAGCAGCCTGTCTCATCAAGCACCTAAATGCAATCCCCACCGCCAAATCAATCATACGGTGGTCCAATATCCTCAAATAATACCGTCCCAAATGGAACTGTCGCACCTTGTAAGGGGGTGAGTGTCGTGGGAGGTAATCCTTTCACTTTCCCAGGTACCAATACATATCCTGAATAATACAGCCCACAGAAAGCTCTTGCATGCTCAGTCCGGTCCGACTACTGGAGAAAACAGTATTCTTCCACCCACTCCCTCGGGATCTTTCCTTCAGGTGGCCAGGGAAGGGACCTCACTTTCGGATCCTGACCCTGGGGGTGAACAAGCAAGGGAGGATCACACGAGTGAAGGTTCACGAGGCATTGAGAGGAGGATATCTAAGGGCGAGACATGGTATTTCACCAGTACCAAAAGCACCAGACCCTACTCTTCCTCAGCATTTATGCGGTATCTCCAGTCTCACCTCATCTTCTCCTCCCCATTGCCACCAAATACTGAGACGAGGAAGATGACTGAGATCAGTAAAGATTACCCATAGGAATAACATGGGGAAAGTAAGGGAAACCTACCATAGAAAGAACTTAAAGTTTTCCCACTAATAGTGAGGCAGGGTCAGGCATTCACTCATAACCACTTGACTGGTCTTTTCACTATAAAAACGGTGTGGTCTGACACAAAGTTATGAGCGAGTAGGAGAGTCAGCAGGAGAACGGGTGGGGAGGAGAGCCGAACTGCCAGAATTGCCAGAGACCAGGACGCTGAGATGCTAAGGAACTGCTGTCCAGATGCATGGCCAGGGAGCCAAGAAGGGTCTGTATGCAGATGCAAAGAGGTGTGCTGGTGCCGCACAGATCCCGTTTGTGTGAATGCTTGCTCCCCTGGGCTGGTGAGACAGCCCAGGAGTGTGAGACGGGCAGGTGGCGAGACCCTGACGTCAGAATGACGAGCAGGAGAGAAGCGGCAGTGCAGAAGTCAGCCCGGTTATGTCGGAAAGCTTTGCAGAGCCAGGTTGTGAAGAGCGCGATACAAGGTAACGCCAGAAATGCTTAAGAAAGAGGAGTGTCTTTGAATGGGCACTGATTGAAAGATGCAAGTAACAGTGTAAGTGCAAGACGCGCATGTGTGTATTGAACTATAATACGATATGAATGATAGAGGGCCAGGAGCCAGTGGAGAAGGTGCAAGAGGCAAGAAGGAAAGCACAGTATAAAAAAAAGGGACCCGAAAAGAAAGAAGCAAGTGCAACAGTATGCAAAAGTATGAAAGAAGCATGCGAGAGGCACAAACAAGAAGAATAAAAGTCAGTTCAAGTGTGCACGGAAAAGGCTAAGGAACATAGGAAAATTGTGCCAGATGCAGCTGATGATAAAAAGTGCAAAAGGAAGTGAAAGTAACAAATCAGGAGAGGGTCAGAGTGGTCACGCTGAGGAAAAGAGACTAGCGTTTTCGAAAGACTCCGACTCTACCCCACAAAAGGATGCTATGCAGGAAAAAAAACTGCACATGAGAAAAGGCACATGCTGACCAGCTGCTTATCGTTTTGAAAGCTGGAAGAGGCCTGAGCTTGGGGAAGGGAACCCTGTGAGGCCTATTGCGAAAAATAGACTGTTGTACATTTAAAGCTGAAAGTGAGCACTTTAAAGCTTGGGGAAGGACATTGGAGGTGTTTGAATTCACTATAAGGGCTCTGTGGAGTAGGTAGTACGAACAGCACGGGTGAGTGAACACCTCTTTGCATATGGTTTTTCCCCTTCTGTGATGGCTTGGCAGGCTGAAAAACGATGGTCTGGAGGGTTGCCCAGAGCTTTGCCCGTGGTTATGATTAATTCAAAACCTTCCAGCCATCAACTTTCTGTTTTGCTAAAGTCACCCCGAGTGGGACGGGTATGCCCAGATGTGGGTCCCGAGTCTGCCGGGCCTAGAGACCCAAGCTACTCCTCACTGATGACGCCCAACAAGGCTGAAACATGTCTGGGGATGCTTGTGGTCTCGTGCAGAGGGGATGTGACCTAGCAGTTCGGGCTGGACTGCCCCTTTTTGGGGTAGGACCAAGCCTGATTTGCATATGGTTTTTCCCCCTTCTGTGAATGGTTGGCAGGCTGAAAAACGATGGTCTGGAGGGTTGCCCAGAGCTTTGCCCGTGGTTATGATTAATTCAAAACCTTCCAGCCATCAACTTTCGGTTTTGCTATTGGCCAAATTGCACCTGGTGAGAATTCCACCTGAAACTACCTTTGGTTTTGCTATTTTTAAAGAATCGCTATTTTTCCTTTCCAAAAGATTTCCTATCACATTTTTGTACAGCGTGAGGGCAAGCATAGGTTTAAGACACAGACAGACTTTTGTTTTGGACTATTAGACGTCCCATCAGACCAAATCAGTTAACCCCTTAAGTGCCAAGGACGAGATACCTTATTCTTTTTGGCACTGTTTGCGCGATTGCTGCAGTGCAATTGCTGCAAAGCAGCGATCGCACAGGCTTTAAATCCAACCCCCGGGCTATGTGAGGAGGAGGCTCCTCCACACGACCCAGGGGTTAGAATTCCTTCAGTAGGTTTCACACCAGCAGCCATTTCTGGCTTTGGTGGTGAAAAACGGAAGGCAAGTTCCTCCCTCGATCGCAGGCATTTCTATGCCGTTTTGATCGAGGGAGGTGTCGTTGCAAAGAGGAGAATCTCCCCTTTCCAACGTCACCTTCGCTGAAGCATTGCTGGGTGCGGATCCACGCCCAGCAATGCCACTAGACCACCAGGGATATATTATTGAAGTGGGGGCGAGGAGGCCGATTACTATGTAAGCAGCCCTCTCCCTCCCCGTCCCCTAAAGCATGGGGCAGTACATTTGCCCACCCTCGGGGCAAATGGACACAAACATTTTTTTAATGCTTTTTTGCTGGGGTTGTTGTGGGGCCTGAGGGGCTCACTAGACCAACAGGGACGTTTGCATGGGAAAGGGGGTGGCCCTTTCCCCCCACCCCAAATGGATGGGGAGGCAGCTCATGTAACCCTCCCCAAGGGCAGATTGCTAGTGCAATCTGCCCTAGGAAGGGGTACATTTGTGTAAACTCCCTCTCCACCCCTGCCCCAAATGAATGGGGCATGTCATTTAGCCCTCCCTAGGGGCAGATTGCTATTGCTAGAAAGGGGCAAATGTGTATTTACTGGGACGTGAGGGGATGGTTAAGGGGGGGTGAGTGCCCCCCCCCCGCCCAAATGGATGGGGCATGTAATTTAGACCTCCCCTGGGGCAGATTGGCAGTGTAAACCTAGGAAGGGGCAAATGCATTTTTACTGGGGGGTGAGGGTCACTAGACCACCCGGGATGGCTTGAAAGGGGGGGGTGGTGATGGTGATCGGAGTGTGATAGTTATGATTTGTTTTTGCTGGGCTGAACACAGATAATGAATGTTTTGTTTACAGGTATTTTCACTTGAGGAGCTTCAACGTCGATGGAAACCACATCACAACTGCCAAAGAGGTCAAAACCCTTGTAGTCCATCTCGACTCCTCACTTACTGTCTCATGGCAGGTCAATGCCATCACCTCGGCATCCTCCTATACAACGTAACGCATCACAGGCCCGTAGAAAATTTCTTACAGAAGAGACCATATCACCCAGGCTAGAGCATTAATCCTCTCCAGGAACAATTACTGCAATGCCATTTTTGCAGGCTCTTCATCAAAAAACATCATGAAACTCCAAACCGTGCAGAACGACGCTATAAGAGCAGCATTAAATAATCCCAAATCAGACCACATCTCCTCCGTCAGAAGAAACATCCACTGGCTACCAGTGAAGGACCAGATTAAATTCAAAGTACTCACGCTCAAACATAAATGCCTCTCTAACACTGCCCCAGCTTGATAACAAAAAAAACGGCCTGACAGACATTCCTGAGTTGCCTATCTGGGGCATCTGACCAAGCCTAGATACAAAAGACAAAGAGCAGGTGGCTCAAGTTTCCCTGTCATGGCGGCGAACTACTGGAATGCCTTGCCAGTGGCTATAAGGATGGATCCTGCCTTACTGTCATTTCGCAAACAAATGAAATCTTGGCTTTTCAGACAGGACATCTAGTTATACTATCTTCACCTGCTAGTAACTAGGCACAATGTACCTCCTCCTTTATAGGCCTTACCAGCCTTGTTATTACTCCTTTCAGGTGACACAAAGTGCAACACAAGCCTGTACCATGTCTCTCCTGGAACCTAATACTCAAGCATGCGTTGCTTATGTTCTGCATAACCTGTAACCAAATTCTTAAGCTTGTTGAGCATGTAACCAAATTCTTGTGCTCGCTGATCATGCAACCAATCCTGTATGCCTGCATGTCATCTAACCAATCTTGTAAGCCTGATTTTACTTGTAACCATATTCTTAAGCCAATGCGCCCAGATGCCTGAGGGTTAGGCGCTCAATACAAATGTAATAATAAATCAATTAAATAAATAAACGCTATGAAAGGTTTTTTCAACAGTTAGGGCCCATTGTCAGTGGGGTGGGTGGCACTGGGGCTGGATTGTTGGTGGTGTGGGCAGTCTGGGGATGTATTTTGGTGGGCTGTAAACAATTGCAGGGTCAGGCCACAAATTGCCCCCATGCAGGCAGAACATGTGCGTTTCCCTCGGAGCGTCCGTCTCCCATGTGGAGCGACCATCCCCAAGTGCAGCAGTAGTCCCTGGGAGCCCCAGCAGGTTCCCTATCCCTCCCCGGAGGGAAAAGCTGTAACGCAGCCCAGCCAGAGCTCCAGGTTGGGCTTGGGGACCGTTGACCTACATGGAAGACAGGCGGCCAAGGATATCAACCCCGACCATCCTGGAGCCCTGGCTTGCCAGGTTACAGCTTCTCACTCTGGGAAAGGACGGGGACCCTGCCGGGCCTCCCTGGAACCTCTGCTGGGCTTGGGGACGTTCAACCCACATGGGAGACAGGCGGCCAGAGACATGACCCCCAACCATGCTAGAGCTCTGGCTTGGTTGTGTTACAGAATTTCCCTTTGGGAAAGGGAGGGGGACCCTGCCGCGCCTCCCTGGGCTTGGAGATGTTCAACCCAGATGGCAGACCGCCGGCCAAGGTCAATCGACCAACCCGAAGCACAGCAGCAGTCCCAGGGAGCCCCGGCAAGGTCCCGGCCTTTCCCAGAGGGAGAAGCTGTGCCGCATGTCAACCAGAGCTCCAGGATAGTCAGGGGGTGATGCCCCTGGCCTTGCGTGGCCGTCTCCCGTGTGGGTTGACCATCCCTAAGTGCAGCGGCAGGCGCAGGGAGCTCCGGCAGGGTCCCCATCCCTTTCCGGGAGGAAAAGCTGTAACGCAGCCCAGCCAGAGCTTCAGGATAGTCGGGGGCAACATCCCTGGTCTCCCATATGGGCCAACCATCCCCAAGTGCAGCAGCTGTCCCGGGGAGCCCCGGCAGGGTCCCCCTCCCTTCCTAAGGAAATCCTGTAATGCAGTCCAGCCAGCGCTCCTGGATTTGCAGGGGTGATGTCCCTGGCATGGGGTGGCTGTCTCCAATTAGGGATGACTGTCCGCAAGCCCAGGGTGCACCTCTGGCTGGGCTGCGTTACAAATTTGCCCTCTGGGAAAGGAGGGGGAACTCTGCCAGGGATCCCTGGAACCACTGCTGGGGTTGGGCGGGGGAAAAATAAATAAATAAATAAAAAAAAGAGAAAAAAAACAAAAAACCGCTTACCTCTCACAAAACTGATGGTAACCTTATAAAAATATGTTTTTCTCATTTGCACGCAACCTGTTCTTGAAAGCCTGGAAAATTGTGAATTCAGAACAGCAAACCATTTGTTCCTAGCTCTTATAAGGAAAAAACCACATGCTTCCTTGTACTTTTTCTTTGTTATTTTCTCTCACGCTCCCCCTCCCCCTACAGCAACCCAAGATTCATTGGTGGCGTTATGACTGCCTACATGTGGGAAGAAAAGGGGCAAAATTTGGCCGACATATCACATGTAACAAAAACGTTACAAGGGATTGAAGGGCTCCGCACTGGGAGGGAAAACCATTGTGAGTTAAGGGGTTATGGGAGCCATCCTTTCAGAGTTAAGGACAGTCAGGCATTCCACCATCCCAGGAATCTTAGTAAATAAAGGTTTTAAAATGAATACTTTTGAGCCTGTCTCTCACTACCCACCCTGACGAGAATCCCTTCTAGACGCCGAGATAGGAAACATGCAATTATTCTTTATGGTTGATATGGGTGCCACTAAATTAATTGAGGATAGCACAGTGGCAAGGCGCTGTCTTGGGAGCAAGACCATGCAGAGCAACAGAGGTTCGAATCCCAGGTCCGCGCTTAGAAACCCAACTCAGGTATAGTATTAGGCGTGTTACAAAAAAACGAATAAATGAATGCACCAGTGAGGGAAAATTCACAGGGCTCCGCTGGTGCTGTCGCGCGGTGTCATAGACTGAAAAGGTAGCCATTAAAATAGGAGGGAAAGTAGTGCATGCACCCTTATTGTATTCAGAGACATCCCCAGTAAATTTGTTAGGGCATGACTTCTTGAGTAAGTTCAACATGACCAGCTCATTCACAGACTGAGGAATACTATGTGCCACCCCAGGAATGTGTGCCACGAGGGCAATGGTGCTAATAAAGGCCTGAGATGGGAGTGTGGGGGTGATTTGTGGCATTCCTGTTGACCTGGATATGTTTTACTTGATGCAGTGCCCCAAATTGGTATGGCTTGTTGGCAGGTACCATTTGATTTTTGATTTTATTTTATTTATAAAGCGCAAAAAACCAGGCCCAGGGGCAACTGGGCGCATACTCTTAAACATGTTACAAAAAGCAGTAGTTACAGTGAGTTACAAAAATATACAGCATATATACATGTACCGAAGGGTACCATTAACAGCGTATAATACAGGGACAGAGCAGAGAGAAAATGTATATTCAGTTCTGTACCCCACATGGAGTCTGGACTGTGTCAAGGTCTCATGAGACTTGGGAGAGCAGCCATGTTTTAGCATTGTTCTTGAAGGAGTGGAATGATGGTTCAATTCTGATAGGTGTGGGCAAGGTGTTCCAGAGTTTGGAGGCCAGGACGGGGAAGCTCACCCCACCAGCTTTTTGGAGTTTGCATCTAGGCACGATGAGGCTGCGAGTTTGGGCTGCTCTGGTAGGTTGAGTGGAGTTGTGGCGTGAGAAGCGAGTGGACAGGTAAGGTGGGGCGTTGTTGTTCAGACATTTGTGAGTCAAAGCTAGGGTTTTCAGGGCAATTCTCTGTTTGACCGGGAGCCAGCTTAAGTCCAATCTGACGGAGGAGATATGAGAGCGTCTCGGGATGTTTAAGGCTGCCCTTAAGGCATTATTTTGTACAGTTTGCAATTTATTAAGGTTAGACTGACTGGTCCCTAGGTAGAGAGCACTACAGTAGTCGATTTTGGCCATAACAAGAGTTCTGGCGAGTGTGATACAGTTGGTGGAGTTTAGGAAGGGTCTACAGGCAGTGATAAGTTTGCAGGTATAGGCCGAAGCTGACCTAACTGCATTTATTTGTCTGTTCAGAGAAAGCGAGGAGTCAAGATAGACCCCTAGCGTCTTAGTATCTTTGGAGACTTTAATGTCATTGCCGTCAATAATGAAGGACTTGTAGGTTTGGTCTAGTTTGTTGAGCCGATGATTTGATCCTAAAAGTAAGAGCTCAGTCTTATCATCGTTAAGGCAGAGTTTGTGCTGTGCCGTCCAGGCCTGGATGACCGAGTAAACATCGTTAAGGGCGTTGGTGTCAGCTGTGTAGTCTCCTGTGATAGGGATGAGTATC
Organism: Ambystoma mexicanum; assembly: GCF_040938575.1. Classification (NCBI taxonomy): domain Eukaryota; kingdom Metazoa; phylum Chordata; class Amphibia; order Caudata; family Ambystomatidae; genus Ambystoma; species Ambystoma mexicanum. Next base: position 805,326,021 of record NC_090938.1, read on the forward strand.
TGGGTGTCGTCCGCGTAGTTAGTGTAGGAGACACCCAGATAGTCAAGCACATCGAAGAGGGGCTTGGTGAATACGTTATACAACGTAGGGGATACACACAAGCCTTGAGGAACACCACAGTGAATGGGGGAGGGATCCGCTGATGCCAGCGGTGAGAAGACCCTCATGGATCTATTGCTCAGGAATGAGTGGATCCAGGCATTGGCAGAGTCGGAGAAGTGGGCTGCGGATTTGAGATGCTGGCAGAGTATTTGGTGGTTGACCAGATCAAAAGCCGCAGAGAGATCGAGAAGGAGAAGAGCTAGCTTTCCATTGTCCTTCAGTGACTCCATCTGAGTTTTCAAGTCGATCAGAGCGGACTCCGTGCCATGTTTAGGGCGGAACCCTGACTGTCTTAAGCCCAGGAGATTGTTTAGTTCGAGGTAATCCTGAATCTGCAGGTAGGCTGCGCGGTCCAGGATCTTGAGCAGGAATGGGACCGTAGTGATAGGTCTGAAGTTAGTTGGGATATTAGGGTCAAGGGAGGGTTTTTTGAGGAGTGGGATAACCCATGCATCCTTTAGGTTTTCGGGGACAATACCCGTCTTGAAAGAGGCATTTATGAATGCTGTAATGAACGGGGCTAGCTCATGAGATGCTTCTTTGATAATAGGTGCTGGGCAGGGGTCGCCTTGGCAATTGGAAGGTTTTAAATTGTTTATGATGTTTTCTACTTCGAGAGTAGTGAGTGGGGAGAAGGAGAAAGGTTTATGCGGATAGGTTAAATGTGTATTAAGTGTAGGTGTGGTCGGTGGTTGGTCAAGCTGTAGGGATTTCTGTTTGTCCCTGATTTTAGATTGGAGGGTAGCAATTTTACCCAGGAGTGATGACTGAATATTGGTGCACCAAGTGTTGTCTTTGGAGCAAGAGTCAGGGGGGGCTGCAGGTGTCTCGAGTTCCTTAAGGATATTAAAGAGTTCCTTAGTATTGGACTGGGCTGACATAATGCAGTTATTATAAGAATCTTTTTTTGCCTGGAGTACAGCTTCTTTATAGTTAAGGGTGGCTATCAGAAGACTGTCCTTGTGGGCGTCGGAGTGGTGACTTCTCCAGCGTGACTCTGCTGAGCGTTTCTCTTTACGTAACACTCTAAGCTGGGGAGTAAACCATGAGTTAAGGTGTGCTCGTTGTTTGGGTTTCCTCAGTTTGAGCGGGGCGATAGAGTTGATGGCTGCAAGCAGTGACTGGTTATACATGTCGGCTAGGTTGGTGGGGTCTGAGCAAGTGTCAGGAGCGTTATTTAGTGTGGGAAGGATACGGGGGAGTATTTTTTCTGTCTTAATCTTCTTTTTATTTCTAGTGAGGGTGGCTGGGGCGACCAAAGGCCTGGGTGGTGGGGCTGCTTCAATGCTGAAAGTGATGACATGGTGGTCAGACCACAAGCAAGGGGCGTTGGAGATTACGCTAATATTGCAATTGGTGTCACTAAGCCAGTCAAGGGATCGCCCTTTAATGTGGGTGGGTTCCTGTATGTGGCGAGTGAAACCTAAATCTGTTAAGGTATTAGCTAGGTCGAGGGCCGCAGGATCATTAGGGTCTTGGTGTCCTAGATTGAGGTCGCCAAGAATGATGGTTTGGGAGTTGGATTTAGCATTGTTGAGTACTAACGTAGAGATATCATCCACAAAGGATGTGGGTGGACCAGGGGGTCTGTATATTAGGTGGATGGTAGCCGTTTGGTTAGCTGAGAGTCCAAGCTTGACAGAGAGTAATTCTGCAGTTTCCACCTTAGTGCTTGGGATGGTTCTAAGTCCTAATGAGTTTCTAGCGATGAAAGCAATTCCTCCACCTCTCGAGGTGCGATCACATCTGATGATGGAGTAATCAGTGGGGATGGCCAATGAGAGTGCAGGGCCGGAAGCCGCGTGCAGCCAGGTCTCGGTGATGGCGATGAAGTCAAGTTCCTGAGTTTTGATAAGATCAGCAATGTCCAGAGCGTGCGCAGCTAGGGATCTTGCGTTAATCAGGGCAGCTGATTAAATCTTTAATGTAGTGGTGACCCCAGAGATTGTGGCCGGGACGATACTCACTGGATTTTCAAGGCTTGGTGGTGTCGGCGAAAAGGACGATCGTGGGTGGAACGGATTCTGATGGGTGCGAGTGGCGCACTGTGTGGCGTATTGAGCCAACGGTACCCCTAAAAGAAGTAAAAGATGCAGAATTGTTTGAGGATCAAGTGGATGGAGAAATTCTGCTGGTTATTTGTATTCCATGGAGATCATGGTGTAATACCATAGAGTGCAATGTTTGATGACCCTTGTCGCCCCGCCCTCCTTCACCGAGAAAGATCTAGAGCAGATCCCAGAAAGGTTATGGACAACCAGTGCCCACGATGTAGGGCTCCTGCCGGGAGTGGCACCGGTATGGATCACACTCTAGCCAGGTGTGGTACTGCCCGAAGCAAGACAATATCCACTGTCGAAAGAAGCAAGAGGGGATACGAGATGCCATTTCTGCACTCCTAAACCAGGGGATATTGTGCCCTCCAACTGCCCATGCAACACGGCTATGTACCCGATAAAGGCAAACGAGTTGGGAAGTTGGAGAATGATCCAGGATCGCTGCCCCTTGAATGACATTGTACATGCAGAATTTCCTGTAGTTCCTAACCCTGTGTGAATTTTGTGCAGCATCCCTAGAAAAGCAACACATTTTACTGTGGTGGATTTGAAGAATGCCTTCTTTTCCGTACCTTTGCACACAGACTCGCAATACCGTACAGCATTTACGCATGGTGGAATGCGGTTCGAACATACAAGATTACCACAAGGGTACTGTGAATCCCTGAGTATCTAATAGAATACTGCATGTTGATTTAGAAAACATTGAGGTGCCCAGTACTTTCATCCAATATGTGGACGATCTGCTAGTGTGCAGTGACAATGAACAGTGCCGAAGGGACCCTGCCACTCTCCTCCAGCTGTTCGCATATAAAGGGTACAAAGCAGAGTTACAATATTGCCTTCAAATTTTCTACTTGGGACAACTGATATCTAGAACGTGCCACATCAGTGTGCACTGAACCACAGCCGGGAACTGTCAAGGAAATGCAGAGGTTTCTAGGGTTGTGCAATTACTACAGAGTGTTGATCGTAGACTACGCAGCTTATACCAGGCCCCTGTTGCAAGGCCTCAAAAGAGGCACAAAAGAATGACAACAAAATTGTCTGGACAGAGGACCTGCTCAGTTTTAATACTGCTCCAGTGCTAGCAACCCCTGACTACACTCAAGAGTTCCATTTGTTTTCTCATTCTAATAGTCAAAAGGTGAATGCCGTGCTCACGCAGAAAAACACTATGGGCCACAAGCCATTGGCCTATTACAGTGGAGCGCTGGATTCAGTAATACTGGACCAGTTCACTTGCAAACAGGCACTTGCTGCTGCATTTGAGAAAAGCGCCAGATTGTCAATGGGTGTTCCGTAACACTGTACGTGAAGCATGCAGTATTTGCCATCCCTGAGCAATCAAAAACTACTTTGACCACGCAGCAGGCATCCGCGTATGAGATCATTTTGTCCAGTCCACACATCCACATAATGCGATACAAAACAGTAAACCCTGCTACTTTCTTAAAAGAACTGTGTACTGAAGACACTCTTACAAAACATGAATGTTTGACATTTGAGGGTGACGAAGATCTGCCAAAAGTGAAAGACAGCCCACTTGAAGGGTGTGGGGGTTTATTTTCAGTGATGGTTCAGCAACTATTGACCAGGGGACAGGCTCCAGGCACACTGGTGTGGCAGTTGTCCACCTAGTAGATGGAGAGTATGAGGTGGTGGTGCAAAAGTCTGCCCATCCACTATTCAGCCCAAACTGCAGAACTCATAGCGCTTATTGAGGCTCTTTCTCGCATCCCAGGGGTGCTGGGTAACTATTTACATGGACTCTGTCTATGCTACCACAACAGTGCACTGAGGGCTTGCACGATGGGGGAGGCAGGGGTTTAGGAGGGCCGACGTGTCCCCAGTACAGCATGCAGCATTATTGGACAAACTGATCGATGCGCTTTCCCAGGCCTCCATGGCAGCAGTGGTGAAATGCACCACCCAGACTAAATGATTAAGACGAGGTCTCACTCGGCAACACCGCCGCAGCGGCCAAACAAGCAGCATATTTCCCTGTGCCACTTATTTACGAATATCCAGTCATAACACAGGGCAAGCGCAATTGCCAGAACGTTACAACTCATTACCAATTGCACACATTATTGAATCGAGGGGCCGCGCCCAACAGGAAAAGGACATGTAGCAAAGGAGGGGATGTAAACAGTACCCTACAGTTTTACTGCGACGGCAAGAAACATCAGGCAAAGCAGTTAAGCCTAATGAGCTGCTGCTGGTCGCCTTCGACCAGCTGTACCACCAATCCCATGTGTCCAAACAACATATTGCTGCAGATTTACTGGAGGACTGGTTTGTCCCCAATCTGCAAGAGGCACCAACAAAAATGGTGATTAAATTGCACTACACGTCAAACTTACACTACTGGCCACAACCTAAGAACTACCCAAGGTACCCTACCCCGCTCAACTAGACCATTCCGCGAGTTGCATGTTGACTACGCAGATATGGGGGTGGTGTATTGAGTTTCATTCTATGATAGTTATCTTGTCCCTTCTCACAATGGGTGGAGGTAGGACCTTGTGCACACCCAGATGCTAAATACGCAGCCCCATTTTTGGTCTGCTCGGTTTTCCCCTCGATGGGGAGTCTGCAATGTATTAAGGTCAGACAACAGCACCCACTTCTTCAATGAGCTGTTCAAAGAAAACAGCATTACTGGGCATCAAGAACGAGGTGTACAATTTACCATCTGCCAGCCAGCGGGGTTGGAGACCGGATCAATCATCTATTAAAAGGTAAACTTTCAAAACTGCCATAGTTTAGCATGTTCACGCATCACTGTAAGGATAATGTATTGCCTCATGAGGTGGTAACAGGGCAGCGAATGCATGCGCCCCATCTCCCGTCAGAAGAGCTTCAGACGCTCACAGGGCTGCGTCCGTTCTGAGGGGGATGAGTTCAGACCTCATCTTGCTGCCTTAACAAAAGCAATAAAATGTTCTCTCTGCAGATAGCACCACCACGGTTTGAAGATCCAACCAGCGCTGCATCTACTTCAGTGACGTCACCACCTCTCCAGCTATTTCCAGGGGACCAGATTTTTGTCCAAAATGTTATCTGCAGATGCAGTGAGCCTAGATACAACAGTCCCTTTCCCGTTGTCTATGCCACTCCCCAGGCGAAAAAAGGTTAGGGAGCTACGGTATTGGTTACATCTTTTGGATGTCCGGAAAGCCCCCCCCCCCTACATGCCACACCACCTGCACAGGTTGAGTAAACATAAAAAGTTTGAGAACAGTGACACTCTGATCCATTGATTTGATTGATGCTCCTAAGCATATGTACATAACTATAACCAGCAACATAACATTGTTCCATGATATCACTTTTGTGATGTGTTTTAGCAGCCGGTCTACCTCCACAGAATATCAACGCTGCTATGCACAATTTGCACTTTCATTCTACCTCCCTCTTAACCTCTGCACGTTTTGGAGCAGGCATTATATGTATAGGGTCGCACCAACAAGCTACTTGGATTCGTAATCTGTATAATCTACATCACTCATGGCGCTGTGTACCTTAACTTATTGCTTATTCTGTTTTGGTTAGAGCAACCCGTAGCAGCAGAGTTCTTTGCTGCTGCATATTTGTCTTTTTTATGAGAATAAACCATGTTTAGGTTATCCTTGCAAAAGATGTGCGGGGCCTTTTTCCCTAGTGGGTTGTATTTTCTCTGGTGGGAGCGTTGAGGGGCTCATCTAAAAAGGCCACAAGTTGGCCACAACTGCTCTAAACGATTCCATCCCAGTATAAAATGATCACATAAAAGATGTAATAAGTGGGACACACTCCATGCTGTATAAGCCAATAACATATTCCCCACAACACTAACTGCATCCCCTCTCATCAGCTTGCTGCCAAGCTAGAAAGTGTGCCATTAGTGAGGTTGGCAAATCTGATAATCAACAAAGAAGTGGTGGAGACTGCTTGCAGTACTCAAACAGCCTCCAACACTGTTCCTGTGACAGCCCCTCACATCTGCACATCAAGCTGGTCACAGTGCAGTCTGGGTCTCTTCTTCCTTACCTTCTACAATTGTACCAATTGCCTGAATCTGGGGCAGATTAATTGGACAGAATGATTACATCTGGGTTAGGAAGGGAATTATAATTATCATATAACAATTGTTATTTTATAACGTGCTTAATACCGGAGACCAATTTCTAAGCGCGAGACCAGGATTCAAACCTTTGTTGCTATACGTCGTCTTGCTTCCAAGACACACACTACAGTAAAAGGCCTCTTGCTGTTGACCAAACAGACAGCATTTCGAAGCATGTTATTTCCGGTGTCCAATATATTGCCTGACAGGTGTCAACATTTTCTCCTCATCTTACATAGATGGTATCCCACCCATCACACAGGTGGGTGGCGATTCTGTGACATCCCATCCTCCATTATTGTCTACGTGAATCTTTCCTTTCCGTCCTATAAAAAGGGGTCTGTCCATCCCAGTACTGTGGGATACAAGAGCATGGCAGCCTGCTACGGTGTGCAGATGAGATTAGCACTCGTGAAGCCACACTGATACACAGAACATGGTCAAACATTTTGACCTTATTTTGGTGTGAACTGGCACTGCCCATCCCCAGCACAGCTTTTGTCTCAGAGCAGAACGATAATGCGATCTGCTCTTTGCTTAGAGCAAACGGAAGGGCACCCAGAACAGAATTAAGGTAAAGGTTAGCTTCAAATCTCACGAGTGCCTGGCCACAATGCCAACACTATTTTAGCCGCACAGAACAGGAAACCTCAAATAAAAGGAGCAGTGGAAAGCCACACCTTTCCCACGCTTATTCGAAAAGAATTAGTTGGAACAGCAAAAGAGTGTTGTCTCCTGGCCCAGGTAAGAAAATGCAGTCACATCCTAGCATTACACACTTGTACCGTAGGGATCAGAGTCTGCATGGCCAGCTAAGGAAGCCAGTCACTTCCCAGCACTGTACAACTGTGCAGTAGAGATCTCAGTCTCCAGGCTCAAGTAATGAAGCCAGTCACTTCCCAGCCCTGTACACCTGTGTCGTAGAGACCACAGAGTCACCAGGCTCAAGTAAGGAAGCCAGTCACTTCCCAGCATCACAAACCTGTGCAGGATCTATCTGGCCCACATAAGGAACACTTCCCAGCACTGTACATCTGGGAATGTAAGGCCCTCTCTTTTCTATTTTGTCCACTACTAACCATCCTTCTCTGCCTTGTCCTCCACCTATCTTCAAACAACAAAAGTAATCAGGATGAGAGACCCTCAAACAGTTAAATAGTTTTTGGACATGACATATTTATTTAAATCTCAAAAACAGTTTTACATTGCTTTCGCCAAGCACGAAAGTGACACGGACAGATTTTATACAACATAGGGAAGTACAATTATGTACCTTCCTCGAAAGTATAGAGGAAGAGTTCCCTGACAAAATGCACAGGTGAGTACAATGATTGTGTGAAAGATAGCTCCAGTGAGTGCAACCCGAGGCTGCTATTCAGTCCAGGTGTGTTTAACAAACGGTGTACACAACACTATATAGAAACATACAAGGAGTTTTTGACAGTTGTGTCACAGGTCTACTTTGTTTGGTGTATCCACCACACCACAATCCCTAGGACTGATCCCTGGATTGCCTACAAGCACAGCTACTCCGCCTCACTCGTGTTGGACGATAACACCCACGGACAAACACCCATGGACAGACCCACTCAACAAGTCTCTCCTGATGAAGGCCACCACAATAACAAGCTTTAATCTAGCCCTTGGCCGAAACACTACGTGTCGATGACCTGTGACACAACTGTCAAAAACTCCTTGTTGTATGTTTCTATATAGTGTTGTGTACATCGTTTGTTAAACACACCCGGACTGAATAGCAGCCTCGGGTTGCACTAACTGGAGCCATCTTTCACCCAATCATTGTACTCACCTGTGCATTTTGTCAGGGAACTCTTCCTCCATACTTTCGAGGCAGGTACATAATTGTACTTCCCTATGTCGTATGAAATCTGTCGGTGTCACTTTCGTGCTTAGCGAAAGCAATGTAAAACTGTTAAAAACTGTTTTTGAGATTTAAATAAATATGTCCAAAAACTATTTAACTGTTTGAGGATCTCTCATCCTGATTACTTTTGTTGTTTGATACACGTACCCTCCTGGGCATATCAGGACTCCGCCAGGCGCCCTGTAGATATCTTTGCTCCACCCATCTTCTCCAGCGTTTCCACCCGCACACCCTCCAGGCATCACCCAGTCTACCAGCTCCAGTACTGCCTCCTCTTCCATGCCATGTCACCTTCATCATCTTACATTCTGTCTCATCGTCTCCTCTTACAATTTCCATGGACTTCTACCCCCAACACTGCCTGACCAATGACCTTAAACAATTACTTTCAAAGTCATGCCTCACCCCACCTCCCAAGCAAATCCAGCCCTGTATCCCCTATATTCTCTGCACAGGCCTCCCTTTCACTCTAGCCCTGCTCCTTTTCACACACATTCTCTCAAGCACTGCACCCCTCTCTTCTCTGCCCCCATCTGACATGCTCCCTCTCTACCTCTGCCGCATTTCTCTAGCATCAACTGCCCTGCCCCCTCTACCTTGGCCTTGCCCCACTATCTCCAATAACACCCCCCTTCTATGCCCTCTACCCCACCAGTAGTTACTGCTTGTCTGCATTGTTGTCCCTCCCCCGTCATCATTGCCCCTCTATTCTCGGTGTGGTCTCCCTACTATGCCCACTGTAGCCACTGCAGCATCTGCAACACGTTGTCCTGGACCCTCCAGTATAGCATATCTTCTGTCTTGTTCACCACTAACAACTATGTTCTCTACCTTGTCATCTCTGACCCCTCCAATCTTCTATGCCACGCCACCCCCTCAACACCAACCCTTCTCCCTGGCCCACTCTTCTTTTTACCAAGTCATGGACCCCTACACCCAATACTGCCTACTCCCTGTACACAATCAACACTACTGACCGTGTTCTATGTCCTGTCCTCTCTAACCCCTTGCCCCCTTCTGTCTTCGTCACTATCCTTCTAGTTTCTGCCTTGAACAACTATCCTCTCCAGCCCTGACCCATCTCTACTTTGACCACTACCGTCTCCAGCACTGCACGCCTCACTTCTCTGCATAGGCCGCCATTCACTCCACCCCAGGCTCCTCTCTGCTGCCGTGGCCTCCTATCGCCAACAGGCATTTCCGTCTCCTCTGCCATGTCCCTTATCCTCACTAGCCCTCTAGCCTCTGCCATGTCCCATATCCTCTCCAGCCCTGTCCCCTCTCCTATACCATGTCCCCACATTTTCACTAGCCCTACCCACCTCCTCTGCCATGACCCCAATACTCACCAGCCCTCTCTCCTCTGCCATGTCCCCCATCCTCACCTGCCCTCTCTCCTATGCCATGTTCCCCCATTTTCACTAGACCTACCACCCTCCCCTGCCTTGTCCCCACCAGCCCTTCCCCTCTGCCTTGCACCCCTATACCCACCGGCTCTGCCCCCTTCCCCATCACACCAGCACGGTTCTCGTCTGCCTCCACCACCTATATCTTCTATAACGCAGCCCTTGCTCTCCTCAGCTTTGGCCCCTAATCCGCACCAGCGCTGCCCCCCCCCCTTCTCTGCCTTTACCCCACATCCCCACCCTCTCCTCTACCTTGGTCCCTAACCCCACCAACTCGCCTATCTCTTCTCTGCGTTGTCCCCATCCTCTACAGTCCTGTTATCTTTGTCTCTCTCTCTTCTGCTTTGTCCACCTGTATCCTTTCCAGTGCCGCCTTGTCTCCCTGCCCTGTCCCCCTACCAGCCCTCTCTTCTCTGCCTTTCTCAACCAACCATATCCCTTCTGCCTTTATCCCCCTACCAGCTCAGCCCCTTCTCTGACTTTATCCCCTTACCAGCCCCTTCTCTGCCTGTATCCCCCTACCAGCCCAGCCCCTTCTCTGCCTGTATCCCCCTACCAGCCCAGCCCCTTCTCTGCCTGTATCCCCCTACCAGCCCAGCCCCTTCTCTGCCTGTATCCCCCTACCAGCCCAGCCCCTTCTCTGCCTGTATCCCCCTACCAGCCCAGCCCCTTCTCTGCCTGTACCCCCCTACCAGCCCAGCCCCTTCTTGGACGTATCCCCCTACCAGCCCAGCCCCATCTCTGCCTGTATCCCTCTACCAGCCCAGCCCCTTCTCGGCCTGTATCCCCCTACCAGCCCAGCCCCTTCTCTGCCTGTATCCCCCTACCAGCCCAGCCCCTTCTCTGCCTGTATCCCCCTTCCACCCCAGCCCCTTCTTGGACGTATCCCTCTACCAGCCCAGCCCCTTCTCTGCCTGTATCCCTCTACCAGACCAGCCCAGCCCAGCCCAGCCCCTTCTCTGCCTGTATCCCCCTACCAGCCCAGCCCCTTCTCTGCCTGTATCCCCCTACCAGCCCAGCCCCTTCTCTGCCTGTATCCCCCTACCAGCCCAGCCCCTTCATGGACGTATCCCTCTACCAGCCCAGCCCCTTCTCTGTCTGTATCCCCCTACCAGACCAGCCCAGCCCCTTCTCTGCCTGTATCCCCCTACCAGACCAGCCCAGCCCCTTCTCTGCCTGTATCCCCCTACCAGCCCAGCCCCTTCTCTGCCTGTATCCCCCTACCAGCCCAGCCCCTTCTCTGCCTGTATCCCCCTACCAGCCCAGCCCCTTCTCTGCCTGTATCCCCCTACCAGCCCAGCCCCTTCTCTGCCTGTATCCCCCTACCAGCCCAGCCCCTTCTTGGACGTAACCCTCTACCAGCCCAGCCCCTTCTCTGCCTGTATCCCCCTACCAGACCAGCCCAGCCCCTTCTCTGCCTGTATCCCCCTACCAGACCAGCCCAGCCCCTTCTCTGCCTGTATCCCCCTACCAGCCCAGCCCCTTCTTGGACGTATCCCTCTACCAGCCCAGCCCCTTCTCTGCCTGTATCCCCCTACCAGACCAGCCCAGCCCAGCCCCTTCTCTGCCTGTATCCCCCTACCAGCCCAGCCCCTTCTTGGACGTATCCCTCTACCAGCCCAGCCCCTTCTTTGCCTGTATCCCCCTACCAGACCAGCCCAGCCCAGCCCCTTCTCTGCCTTTATCACCAGACCAGCCCAGCCCCTTCTCTGCCTGTATCCCCCTACCAGCCCAGCCCCTTCTTGGACGTATCCCTCTACCAGCCCAGCCCCTTCTCTGCCTGTATCCCCCTACCAGACCAGCCCAGCCCATCCCCTTCTCTGCCTGTATCCCCCTACCAGCCCAGCCCCTTCTCTGCCTGTATCCCCCTACCAGCCCAGCCCCTTCTCTGCATGTATCCCCTACCAGCCCAGCCCCTTCTCTGCCTGTATCCCCCTACCAGCCCAGCCCCTTCTTGGACGTATCCCTCTACCAGCCCAGCCCCTTCTCTGCCTGTATCCCCCTACCAGACCAGCCCAGCCCCTTCTCTGCCTGTATCCCCCTACCAGCCCAGCCCCTTCTTGGACGTATCCCTCTACCAGCCCAGCCCCTTCTCTGCCTGTATCCCCCTACCAGACCAGCCCAGCCCCTTCTCTGCCTGTATCCCCCTACCAGCCCAGCCCCTTCTCTGCCTGTATCCCCCTACCAGCCCAGCCCCTTCTCTGCCTTTATCCCCCTACCAGACCAGCCCAGCCCATCCCCTTCTCTGCCTGTATCCCCCTACCGGACCAGCCCAGCCCATCCCCTTCTCTGCCTGTATCCCCCTACCAGCCCAGCCCCTTCTCTGCCTGTATCCCCCTACCAGCCCAGCCCCTTCTCTGCCTGTATCCCCCTACCAGCCCAGCCCCTTCTCTGCCTGTATCCCCCTACCAGCCCAGCCCATCCCCTTCTCTGCCTGTATCCCCCTACCAGCCCAGCCCCTTCTCTGCCTGTATCCCCCTACCAGCCCAGCCCCTTCTTGGACGTATCCCTCTACCAGCCCAGCCCCTTCTCTGCCTGTATCCCCCTACCAGACCAGCCCAGCCCATCCCCTTCTCTGCCTGTATCCCCCTACCAGCCCAGCCCCTTCTCTGCCTGTATCCCCCTACCAGCCCAGCCCCTTCTCTGCCTGTATCCCCCTACCAGCCCAGCCCCTTCTTGGACGTATCCCTCTACCAGCCCAGCCCCTTCTCTGCCTGTATCCCCCTACCAGACCAGCCCAGCCCAGCCCCTTCTCTGCCTGTATCCCCCTACCAGCCCAGCCCCTTCTTGGACGTATCCCTCTACCAGCCCAGCCCCTTCTCTGCCTGTATCCCCCTACCAGACCAGACCAGCCCATCCCCTTCTCTGCCTGTATCCCCCTACCAGACCAGACCAGCCCATCCCCTTCTCTGCCTGTATCCCCCTACCAGCCCAGCCCCTTCTCTGCCTGTATCCCCCTACCAGCCCAGCCCCTTCTCTGCCTGTATCCCCCTACCAGCCCAGCCCCTTCTCTGCCTGTATCCCCCTACCAGCCCAGCCCCTTCTCTGCCTGTATCCCCCTACCAGACCAGCCCATCCCATCCCCTTCCTGTATCCCCCTACCAGCCCAGCCCCTTCTCTGCCTGTATCCCCCTACCAGCCCAGCCCCTTCTCTGCCTGTATCCCCTTACCAGACCAGCCCCTTCTCTGCCTGTATCCCCCTACCAGCCCAGCCCCTTCTCTGCCTGTATCCCCCTACCAGCCCAGCCCCTACTTGGACGTATCCCTCTACCAGCCCAGCCCCTTCTCTGCCTGTATCCCCCTACCAGACCAGCCCATCCCCTTCTCTGCCTGTATCCCCCTACCAGCCCAGCCCCTTCTCTGCCTGTGTCCCCCTACCAGCCCATCCCTTTCTCTGCCTGTATCCCCCTACCAGCCCAGCCCCTTCTCTGCCTGTATCCCCCTACCAGACCAGCCCATTCCCTTCTCTGCCTGTGTCCCCCTACCAGCCCAGCCCCTTCTCTGCCTGTGTCCCCCTACCAGCCCAGCCCCTTCTCTGCCTGTATCCCCCTACCAGACCAGCCCCTTCTCTGCCTCTGTCCCCCTACCAGCCCAGCCCCTTCTCTGCCTGTGTCCTCCTACCAGCCCAGCCCCTTCTCTGCCTGTGTCCCCCTACCAGCCCAGCCCCTTCTCTGCCTGTATCCCCCTACCAGCCCAGCCCCTTCTTGGACGTATCCCTCTACCAGCCCAGCCCCTTCTCTGCCTGTATCCCCCTACCAGACCAGCCCATCCCCTTCTCTGCCTGTGTCCCCCTACCAGCCCAGCCCCTTCTCTGCCTGTATCCCCCTACCAGACCAGCCCAGCCCTTTCTCTGCCTGTATCCCCCTACCAGCCCAGCCCCTTCTCTGCCTGTATCCCCCTACCAGACCAGCCCATCCCCTTCTCTGCCTGTGTCCCCCTACCAGCCCAGCCCCTTCTCTGCCTGTGTCCCCCTACCAGCCCAGCCCCTTCTCTGCCTGTATCCCCCCTACCAGACCAGCCCATCCCTTTCTCTGCCTGTATCCCCCTACTAGTCCAGCCCCTTATCTGCCTGTGTCCCCCTACCAGCCCAGCCCCTTCTCTGCCTGTATCCCCCTACCAGACCAGCCCAGCCCATCCCTTTCTCTGCCTGTATCCCCCTACCAGCCCAGCCCCTTCTCTGCCTGTGTCCCCCTACCAGCCCAGCCCCTTCTCTGCCTGTGTCCCCCTACCAGCCCAGCCCCTTCTCTGCCTGTATCCCCCTACCAGACCAGCCCATCCCTTTCTCTGCCTGTATCCCCCTACCAGCCCAGCCCCTTCTCTGCCTGTATCCCCCTACCAGCCCAGCCCCTTCTCTGCCTGTATCCCCCTACCAGCCCAGCCCCTTCTCTGCCTGTATCCCCCTACCAGCCCAGCCCCTTCTCTGCCTGTATCCCCCTACCAGCCCAGCCCATCCCCTTCTCTGCCTGTATCCCCCTACCAGCCCAGCCCCTTCTCTGCCTGTATCCCCCTACCAGCCCAGCCCCTTCTTGGACGTATCCCTCTACCAGCCCAGCCCCTTCTCTGCCTGTATCCCCCTACCAGACCAGCCCAGCCCAGCCCCTTCTCTGCCTGTATCCCCCTACCAGCCCAGCCCCTTCTCTGCCTGTATCCCCCTACCAGCCCAGCCCCTTCTCTGCCTGTATCCCCCTACCAGCCCAGCCCCTTCTTGGACGTATCCCTCTACCAGCCCAGCCCCTTCTCTGCCTGTATCCCCCTACCAGACCAGCCCAGCCCAGCCCCTTCTCTGCCTGTATCCCCCTACCAGCCCAGCCCCTTCTTGGACGTATCCCTCTACCAGCCCAGCCCCTTCTCTGCCTGTATCCCCCTACCAGACCAGACCAGCCCATCCCCTTCTCTGCCTGTATCCCCCTACCAGACCAGACCAGCCCATCCCCTTCTCTGCCTGTATCCCCCTGCCAGCCCAGCCCCTTCTCTGCCTGTATCCCCCTACCAGCCCAGCCCCTTCTCTGCCTGTATCCCCCTACCAGCCCAGCCCCTTCTCTGCCTGTATCCCCCTACCAGCCCAGCCCCTTCTCTGCCTGTATCCCCCTACCAGACCAGCCCATCCCATCCCCTTCCTGTATCCCCCTACCAGCCCAGCCCCTTCTCTGCCTGTATCCCCCTACCAGCCCAGCCCCTTCTCTGCCTGTATCCCCCTACCAGACCAGCCCCTTCTCTGCCTGTATCCCCCTACCAGCCCAGCCCCTTCTCTGCCTGTATCCCCCTACCAGCCCAGCCCCTTCTTGGACGTATCCCTCTACCAGCCCAGCCCCTTCTCTGCCTGTATCCCCCTTCCAGACCAGCCCATCCCCTTCTCTGCCTGTATCCACCTACCAGCCCAGCCCCTTCTCTGCCTGTGTCCCCCTACCAGCCCATCCCTTTCTCTGCCTGTATCCCCCTACCAGCCCAGCCCCTTCTCTGCCTGTATCCCCCTACCAGACCAGCCCATCCCCTTCTCTGCCTGTGTCCCCCTACCAGCCCAGCCCCTTCTCTGCCTGTGTCCCCCTACCAGCCCAGCCCCTTCTCTGCCTGTATCCCCCTACCAGCCCAGCCCCTTCTCTGCCTGTGTCCCCCTACCAGCCCAGCCCCTTCTCTGCCTGTGTCCCCCTACCAGCCCAGCCCCTTCTCTGCCTGTATCCCCCTACCAGACCAGCCCATCCCTCTCTGCCTGTATCCCCCTACCAGCCCAGCCCCTTCTCTGCCTGTGTCCCCCTACCAGCCCAGCCCCTTCTCTGCCTGTATCCCCCTACCAGACCAGCCCAGCCCATCCCTTTCTCTGCCTGTATCCCCCCTACCAGCCCAGCCCCTTCTCTGCCTGTATCCCCCTACCAGCCCAGCCCCTTCTCTGCCTGTATCCCCCTACCAGCCCAGCCCCTTCTCTGCCTGTATCCCCCTACCAGCCCATCCCCTTCTCTGCCTGTATCCCCCTACCAGCCCATCCCCTTCTCTGCCTGTATCCCCCTACCAGCCCAGCCCATCCCCTTCTCTGCCTGTATCCCCCTACCAGCCCAGCCCCTTCTTGGACGTATCCCTCTACCAGCCCAGCCCCTTCTCTGCCTGTATCCCCCTACCAGACCAGCCCAGTCCCTTCTCTGCCTGTATCCCCCTACCAGCCCAGCCCCTTCTTGGACGTATCCCTCTACCAGCCCAGCCCCTTCTCTGCCTGTATCCCCCTACCAGCCCAGCCCCTTCTCTGCCTGTATCCCCCTACCAGCCCAGCCCCTTCTCTGCCTGTATCCCCCTACCAGCCCAGCCCCTTCTCTGCCTTTATCCCCCTACCAGACCAGCCCAGCCCCTTCTCTGCCTGTATCCCCCTACCGGACCAGCCCAGCCCATCCCCTTCTCTGCCTGTATCCCCCTACCAGCCCAGCCCCTTCTCTGCCTGTATCCCCCTACCAGCCCAGCCCCTTCTCTGCCTGTATCCCCCTACCAGCCCAGCCCCTTCTCTGCCTGTATCCCCCTACCAGACCAGCCCATCCCCTTCTCTGCCTGTATCCCCCTACCGGACCAGCCCAGCCCATCCCCTTCTCTGCCTGTATCCCCCTACCAGCCCAGCCCCTTCTCTGCCTGTATCCCCCTACCAGCCCAGCCCCTTCTTGGACGTATCCCTCTACCAG
This sequence comes from Ambystoma mexicanum, assembly GCF_040938575.1. NCBI lineage: Eukaryota > Metazoa > Chordata > Amphibia > Caudata > Ambystomatidae > Ambystoma > Ambystoma mexicanum. The sequence goes on from NC_090938.1 coordinate 805,342,238, forward strand.
CCCAGCCCCTTCTCTGCCTGTATCCCCCTACCAGCCCAGCCCCTTCTTGGACGTATCCCTCTACCAGCCCAGCCCCTTCTCTGCCTGTATCCCCCTACCAGACCAGACCAGCCCATCCCCTTCTCTGCCTGTATCCCCCTACCAGACCAGACCAGCCCATCCCCTTCTCTGCCTGTATCCCCCTACCAGCCCAGCCCCTTCTCTGCCTGTATCCCCCTACCAGCCCAGCCCCTTCTCTGCCTGTATCCCCCTACCAGCCCAGCCCCTTCTCTGCCTGTATCCCCCTACCAGCCCAGCCCCTTCTCTGCCTGTATCCCCCTACCAGACCAGCCCATCCCATCCCCTTCCTGTATCCCCCTACCAGCCCAGCCCCTTCTCTGCCTGTATCCCCCTACCAGCCCAGCCCCTTCTCTGCCTGTATCCCCTTACCAGACCAGCCCCTTCTCTGCCTGTATCCCCCTACCAGCCCAGCCCCTTCTCTGCCTGTATCCCCCTACCAGCCCAGCCCCTACTTGGACGTATCCCTCTACCAGCCCAGCCCCTTCTCTGCCTGTATCCCCCTACCAGACCAGCCCATCCCCTTCTCTGCCTGTATCCCCCTACCAGCCCAGCCCCTTCTCTGCCTGTGTCCCCCTACCAGCCCATCCCTTTCTCTGCCTGTATCCCCCTACCAGCCCAGCCCCTTCTCTGCCTGTATCCCCCTACCAGACCAGCCCATTCCCTTCTCTGCCTGTGTCCCCCTACCAGCCCAGCCCCTTCTCTGCCTGTGTCCCCCTACCAGCCCAGCCCCTTCTCTGCCTGTATCCCCCTACCAGACCAGCCCCTTCTCTGCCTCTGTCCCCCTACCAGCCCAGCCCCTTCTCTGCCTGTGTCCTCCTACCAGCCCAGCCCCTTCTCTGCCTGTGTCCCCCTACCAGCCCAGCCCCTTCTCTGCCTGTATCCCCCTACCAGCCCAGCCCCTTCTTGGACGTATCCCTCTACCAGCCCAGCCCCTTCTCTGCCTGTATCCCCCTACCAGACCAGCCCATCCCCTTCTCTGCCTGTGTCCCCCTACCAGCCCAGCCCCTTCTCTGCCTGTATCCCCCTACCAGACCAGCCCAGCCCTTTCTCTGCCTGTATCCCCCTACCAGCCCAGCCCCTTCTCTGCCTGTATCCCCCTACCAGACCAGCCCATCCCCTTCTCTGCCTGTGTCCCCCTACCAGCCCAGCCCCTTCTCTGCCTGTGTCCCCCTACCAGCCCAGCCCCTTCTCTGCCTGTATCCCCCCTACCAGACCAGCCCATCCCTTTCTCTGCCTGTATCCCCCTACTAGTCCAGCCCCTTATCTGCCTGTGTCCCCCTACCAGCCCAGCCCCTTCTCTGCCTGTATCCCCCTACCAGACCAGCCCAGCCCATCCCTTTCTCTGCCTGTATCCCCCTACCAGCCCAGCCCCTTCTCTGCCTGTGTCCCCCTACCAGCCCAGCCCCTTCTCTGCCTGTGTCCCCCTACCAGCCCAGCCCCTTCTCTGCCTGTATCCCCCTACCAGACCAGCCCATCCCTTTCTCTGCCTGTATCCCCCTACCAGCCCAGCCCCTTCTCTGCCTGTATCCCCCTACCAGCCCAGCCCCTTCTCTGCCTGTATCCCCCTACCAGCCCAGCCCCTTCTCTGCCTGTATCCCCCTACCAGCCCAGCCCCTTCTCTGCCTGTATCCCCCTACCAGCCCAGCCCATCCCCTTCTCTGCCTGTATCCCCCTACCAGCCCAGCCCCTTCTCTGCCTGTATCCCCCTACCAGCCCAGCCCCTTCTTGGACGTATCCCTCTACCAGCCCAGCCCCTTCTCTGCCTGTATCCCCCTACCAGACCAGCCCAGCCCAGCCCCTTCTCTGCCTGTATCCCCCTACCAGCCCAGCCCCTTCTCTGCCTGTATCCCCCTACCAGCCCAGCCCCTTCTCTGCCTGTATCCCCCTACCAGCCCAGCCCCTTCTTGGACGTATCCCTCTACCAGCCCAGCCCCTTCTCTGCCTGTATCCCCCTACCAGACCAGCCCAGCCCAGCCCCTTCTCTGCCTGTATCCCCCTACCAGCCCAGCCCCTTCTTGGACGTATCCCTCTACCAGCCCAGCCCCTTCTCTGCCTGTATCCCCCTACCAGACCAGACCAGCCCATCCCCTTCTCTGCCTGTATCCCCCTACCAGACCAGACCAGCCCATCCCCTTCTCTGCCTGTATCCCCCTGCCAGCCCAGCCCCTTCTCTGCCTGTATCCCCCTACCAGCCCAGCCCCTTCTCTGCCTGTATCCCCCTACCAGCCCAGCCCCTTCTCTGCCTGTATCCCCCTACCAGCCCAGCCCCTTCTCTGCCTGTATCCCCCTACCAGACCAGCCCATCCCATCCCCTTCCTGTATCCCCCTACCAGCCCAGCCCCTTCTCTGCCTGTATCCCCCTACCAGCCCAGCCCCTTCTCTGCCTGTATCCCCCTACCAGACCAGCCCCTTCTCTGCCTGTATCCCCCTACCAGCCCAGCCCCTTCTCTGCCTGTATCCCCCTACCAGCCCAGCCCCTTCTTGGACGTATCCCTCTACCAGCCCAGCCCCTTCTCTGCCTGTATCCCCCTACCAGACCAGCCCATCCCCTTCTCTGCCTGTATCCACCTACCAGCCCAGCCCCTTCTCTGCCTGTGTCCCCCTACCAGCCCATCCCTTTCTCTGCCTGTATCCCCCTACCAGCCCAGCCCCTTCTCTGCCTGTATCCCCCTACCAGACCAGCCCATCCCCTTCTCTGCCTGTGTCCCCCTACCAGCCCAGCCCCTTCTCTGCCTGTGTCCCCCTACCAGCCCAGCCCCTTCTCTGCCTGTATCCCCCTACCAGCCCAGCCCCTTCTCTGCCTGTGTCCCCCTACCAGCCCAGCCCCTTCTCTGCCTGTGTCCCCCTACCAGCCCAGCCCCTTCTCTGCCTGTATCCCCCTACCAGACCAGCCCATCCCTCTCTGCCTGTATCCCCCTACCAGCCCAGCCCCTTCTCTGCCTGTGTCCCCCTACCAGCCCAGCCCCTTCTCTGCCTGTATCCCCCTACCAGACCAGCCCAGCCCATCCCTTTCTCTGCCTGTATCCCCCCTACCAGCCCAGCCCCTTCTCTGCCTGTATCCCCCTACCAGCCCAGCCCCTTCTCTGCCTGTATCCCCCTACCAGCCCAGCCCCTTCTCTGCCTGTATCCCCCTACCAGCCCATCCCCTTCTCTGCCTGTATCCCCCTACCAGCCCATCCCCTTCTCTGCCTGTATCCCCCTACCAGCCCAGCCCATCCCCTTCTCTGCCTGTATCCCCCTACCAGCCCAGCCCCTTCTTGGACGTATCCCTCTACCAGCCCAGCCCCTTCTCTGCCTGTATCCCCCTACCAGACCAGCCCAGCCCCTTCTCTGCCTGTATCCCCCTACCAGCCCAGCCCCTTCTTGGACGTATCCCTCTACCAGCCCAGCCCCTTCTCTGCCTGTATCCCCCTACCAGCCCAGCCCCTTCTCTGCCTGTATCCCCCTACCAGCCCAGCCCCTTCTCTGCCTGTATCCCCCTACCAGCCCAGCCCCTTCTCTGCCTTTATCCCCCTACCAGACCAGCCCAGCCCCTTCTCTGCCTGTATCCCCCTACCGGACCAGCCCAGCCCATCCCCTTCTCTGCCTGTATCCCCCTACCAGCCCAGCCCCTTCTCTGCCTGTATCCCCCTACCAGCCCAGCCCCTTCTCTGCCTGTATCCCCCTACCAGCCCAGCCCCTTCTCTGCCTGTATCCCCCTACCAGACCAGCCCATCCCCTTCTCTGCCTGTATCCCCCTACCGGACCAGCCCAGCCCATCCCCTTCTCTGCCTGTATCCCCCTACCAGCCCAGCCCCTTCTCTGCCTGTATCCCCCTACCAGCCCAGCCCCTTCTTGGACGTATCCCTCTACCAGCCCAGCCCCTTCTCTGCCTGTATCCCCCTACCAGACCAGCCCAGCCCATCCCCTTCTCTGCCTGTATCCCCCTACCAGCCCAGCCCCTTCTCTGCCTGTATCCCCCTACCAGCCCAGCCCCTTCTCTGCCTGTATCTGTCACGCCGCCTGCATTGGGGTCCACTTACTTGAAGCGGCGCGCCCCGTCCTGGAGGCTGTACCCGCGCTTGCGCTTAGGGGTCCCTGGGTTGTTCTGGTCATCGGGCGCTTCCGGGTTTCCTGGGCAGGTTGGTCAGCGCATGCGCGGGCGGCCGTTTCGCGGTCTTCGCGCATGCGCGCTGCACGGAGTACTCGCTTTGGAGGACCTTGCGGTCCACGCCTCTCTCCGAGCCAGCCAACGCTTGGGAGACGGCACGGCGTGCGTTCCAAGCCTCCTAGGGGTTGGCAGTCCTATTTAAGGAGCCCGGTTGTTCATTCAAACTGCGTCTCAACGCGGTTTGATTAGGATCGTGTTTCCTCGCCGGTTCCTTGTGCCTTCCTTACCTGTTACCTGATTCTTGTCCTCCTTGTTCCGGTACATCTGTAGTTGCCTTGCCTTGTCCTCCCTTCCCTTGTCCTGTGGTTGGGTGGTTCCTTTTCCCCTCTTCTGAGCTGGGTGGTTCCCCTGTGTCTATTAGTTGGTCCTTGCCCTTGTACCTTGTCTGCCTGCCCATTCAGCCTCCCTCTGCCTTGTGTTTACCTTGTGAGCCATACTTCTACCTTCCTTTCCCGGATCCTGCCTCCTACCAACTTCCACTGTGTCCTCTTCCTTGGGACTTCCATCTTCCGGATCCAGTCTTCCTTGGGACTTCCATCTTCCGGATCCAGTCTTCCTTGGGACTTCCATCTTCCGGATCCAGTCTTCCTTGGGACTCAGTATCGTCATCTGGAAAGGCTCCCCCCGTCAGTGCTTGCACTGTCCTGACGTCACGTTAATCAGGGGTGAGCAGACTCGTGGCGTTAGGAGCTGGTTCATATCCAACCCGGTTCCATTCGGGCGGGAGCTGGGCTGGCTTCTCGCGTCATCAACCACATCAACGCAGGACTCCTGACAGCCTAACATCATCATCAAGGTCTTCAACCAGACGAACAGGTACGCAACGTCCTCGTGACGCAGTCTATAACAGTATCCCCCTACCAGCCCAGCCCCTTCTTGGACGTATCCCTCTACCAGCCCAGCCCCTTCTCTCCTGTATCCCCCTACCAGACCAGCCCAGCCCCTTCTCTGCCTGTATCCCCCTACCAGCCCAGCCCCTTCTTGGACGTATCCCTCTACCAGCCCAGCCCCTTCTCTGCCTGTATCCCCCTACCAGACCAGACCAGCCCATCCCCTTCTCTGCCTGTATCCCCCTACCAGACCAGACCATCCCCTTCTCTGCCTGTATCCCCCTACCAGCCCAGCCCCTTCTCTGCCTGTATCCCCCTACCAGCCCAGCCCCTTCTCTGCCTGTATCCCCCTACCAGCCCAGCCCCTTCTCTGCCTGTATCCCCCTACCAGACCAGCCCAGCCCATCCCATCCCCTTCCTGTATCCCCCTACCAGCCCAGCCCCTTCTCTGCCTGTATCCCCCTACCAGCCCAGCCCCTTCTCTGCCTGTATCCCCCTACCAGACCAGCCCATCCCCTTCTCTGCCTGTATCCCCCTACCGGACCAGCCCAGCCCATCCCCTTCTCTGCCTGTATCCCCCTACCAGCCCAGCCCCTTCTCTGCCTGTATCCCCCTACCAGCCCAGCCCCTTCTTGGACGTATCCCTCTACCAGCCCAGCCCCTTCTCTGCCTGTATCCCCCTACCAGACCAGCCCAGCCCATCCCCTTCTCTGCCTGTATCCCCCTACCAGCCCAGCCCCTTCTCTGCCTGTATCCCCCTACCAGCCCAGCCCCTTCTCTGCCTGTATCTGTCACGCCGCCTGCATTGGGGTCCACTTACTTGAAGCGGCGCGCCCCGTCCTGGAGGCTGTACCCGCGCTTGCGCTTAGGGGTCCCTGGGTTGTTCTGGTCATCGGGCGCTTCCGGGTTTCCTGGGCAGGTTGGTCAGCGCATGCGCGGGCGGCCGTTTCGCGGTCTTCGCGCATGCGCGCTGCACGGAGTACTCGCTTTGGAGGACCTTGCGGTCCACGCCTCTCTCCGAGCCAGCCAACGCTTGGGAGACGGCACGGCGTGCGTTCCAAGCCTCCTAGGGGTTGGCAGTCCTATTTAAGGAGCCCGGTTGTTCATTCAAACTGCGTCTCAACGCGGTTTGATTAGGATCGTGTTTCCTCGCCGGTTCCTTGTGCCTTCCTTACCTGTTACCTGATTCTTGTCCTCCTTGTTCCGGTACATCTGTAGTTGCCTTGCCTTGTCCTCCCTTCCCTTGTCCTGTGGTTGGGTGGTTCCTTTTCCCCTCTTCTGAGCTGGGTGGTTCCCCTGTGTCTATTAGTTGGTCCTTGCCCTTGTACCTTGTCTGCCTGCCCATTCAGCCTCCCTCTGCCTTGTGTTTACCTTGTGAGCCATACTTCTACCTTCCTTTCCCGGATCCTGCCTCCTACCAACTTCCACTGTGTCCTCTTCCTTGGGACTTCCATCTTCCGGATCCAGTCTTCCTTGGGACTTCCATCTTCCGGATCCAGTCTTCCTTGGGACTTCCATCTTCCGGATCCAGTCTTCCTTGGGACTCAGTATCGTCATCTGGAAAGGCTCCCCCCGTCAGTGCTTGCACTGTCCTGACGTCACGTTAATCAGGGGTGAGCAGACTCGTGGCGTTAGGAGCTGGTTCATATCCAACCCGGTTCCATTCGGGCGGGAGCTGGGCTGGCTTCTCGCGTCATCAACCACATCAACGCAGGACTCCTGACAGCCTAACATCATCATCAAGGTCTTCAACCAGACGAACAGGTACGCAACGTCCTCGTGACGCAGTCTATAACAGTATCCCCCTACCAGCCCAGCCCCTTCTTGGACGTATCCCTCTACCAGCCCAGCCCCTTCTCTCCTGTATCCCCCTACCAGACCAGCCCAGCCCCTTCTCTGCCTGTATCCCCCTACCAGCCCAGCCCCTTCTTGGACGTATCCCTCTACCAGCCCAGCCCCTTCTCTGCCTGTATCCCCCTACCAGACCAGACCAGCCCATCCCCTTCTCTGCCTGTATCCCCCTACCAGACCAGACCATCCCCTTCTCTGCCTGTATCCCCCTACCAGCCCAGCCCCTTCTCTGCCTGTATCCCCCTACCAGCCCAGCCCCTTCTCTGCCTGTATCCCCCTACCAGCCCAGCCCCTTCTCTGCCTGTATCCCCCTACCAGACCAGCCCAGCCCATCCCATCCCCTTCCTGTATCCCCCTACCAGCCCAGCCCCTTCTCTGCCTGTATCCCCCTACCAGCCCAGCCCCTTCTCTGCCTGTATCCCCCTACCAGCCCAGCCCCTTCTCTGCCTGTATCCCCCTACCAGCCCAGCCCCTTCTCTGCCTGTATCCCCCTACCAGACCAGCCCAGCCCATCCCATCCCCTTCCTGTATCCCCCTACCAGCCCAGCCCCTTCTCTGCCTGTATCCCCCTACCAGCCCATCCCCTTCTCTGCCTGTATCCCCCTACCAGCCCAGCCCCTTCTTGGACGTATCCCTCTACCAGCCCAGCCCCTTCTCTGCCTGTATCCCCCTACCAGACCAGCCCAGCCCCTTCTCTGCCTGTATCCCCCTACCAGCCCAGCCCCTTCTTGGACGTATCCCTCTACCAGCCCAGCCCCTTCTCTGCCTGTATCCCCCTACCAGCCCAGCCCCTTCTCTGCCTGTATCCCCCTACCAGCCCAGCCCCTTCTCTGCCTGTATCCCCCTACCAGCCCAGCCCCTTCTCTGCCTTTATCCCCCTACCAGACCAGCCCAGCCCCTTCTCTGCCTGTATCCCCCTACCGGACCAGCCCAGCCCATCCCCTTCTCTGCCTGTATCCCCCTACCAGCCCAGCCCCTTCTCTGCCTGTATCCCCCTACCAGCCCAGCCCCTTCTCTGCCTGTATCCCCCTACCAGCCCAGCCCCTTCTCTGCCTGTATCCCCCTACCAGACCAGCCCATCCCCTTCTCTGCCTGTATCCCCCTACCGGACCAGCCCAGCCCATCCCCTTCTCTGCCTGTATCCCCCTACCAGCCCAGCCCCTTCTCTGCCTGTATCCCCCTACCAGCCCAGCCCCTTCTTGGACGTATCCCTCTACCAGCCCAGCCCCTTCTCTGCCTGTATCCCCCTACCAGACCAGCCCAGCCCATCCCCTTCTCTGCCTGTATCCCCCTACCAGCCCAGCCCCTTCTCTGCCTGTATCCCCCTACCAGCCCAGCCCCTTCTCTGCCTGTATCTGTCACGCCGCCTGCATTGGGGTCCACTTACTTGAAGCGGCGCGCCCCGTCCTGGAGGCTGTACCCGCGCTTGCGCTTAGGGGTCCCTGGGTTGTTCTGGTCATCGGGCGCTTCCGGGTTTCCTGGGCAGGTTGGTCAGCGCATGCGCGGGCGGCCGTTTCGCGGTCTTCGCGCATGCGCGCTGCACGGAGTACTCGCTTTGGAGGACCTTGCGGTCCACGCCTCTCTCCGAGCCAGCCAACGCTTGGGAGACGGCACGGCGTGCGTTCCAAGCCTCCTAGGGGTTGGCAGTCCTATTTAAGGAGCCCGGTTGTTCATTCAAACTGCGTCTCAACGCGGTTTGATTAGGATCGTGTTTCCTCGCCGGTTCCTTGTGCCTTCCTTACCTGTTACCTGATTCTTGTCCTCCTTGTTCCGGTACATCTGTAGTTGCCTTGCCTTGTCCTCCCTTCCCTTGTCCTGTGGTTGGGTGGTTCCTTTTCCCCTCTTCTGAGCTGGGTGGTTCCCCTGTGTCTATTAGTTGGTCCTTGCCCTTGTACCTTGTCTGCCTGCCCATTCAGCCTCCCTCTGCCTTGTGTTTACCTTGTGAGCCATACTTCTACCTTCCTTTCCCGGATCCTGCCTCCTACCAACTTCCACTGTGTCCTCTTCCTTGGGACTTCCATCTTCCGGATCCAGTCTTCCTTGGGACTTCCATCTTCCGGATCCAGTCTTCCTTGGGACTTCCATCTTCCGGATCCAGTCTTCCTTGGGACTCAGTATCGTCATCTGGAAAGGCTCCCCCCGTCAGTGCTTGCACTGTCCTGACGTCACGTTAATCAGGGGTGAGCAGACTCGTGGCGTTAGGAGCTGGTTCATATCCAACCCGGTTCCATTCGGGCGGGAGCTGGGCTGGCTTCTCGCGTCATCAACCACATCAACGCAGGACTCCTGACAGCCTAACATCATCATCAAGGTCTTCAACCAGACGAACAGGTACGCAACGTCCTCGTGACGCAGTCTATAACAGTATCCCCCTACCAGCCCAGCCCCTTCTTGGACGTATCCCTCTACCAGCCCAGCCCCTTCTCTCCTGTATCCCCCTACCAGACCAGCCCAGCCCCTTCTCTGCCTGTATCCCCCTACCAGCCCAGCCCCTTCTTGGACGTATCCCTCTACCAGCCCAGCCCCTTCTCTGCCTGTATCCCCCTACCAGACCAGACCAGCCCATCCCCTTCTCTGCCTGTATCCCCCTACCAGACCAGACCATCCCCTTCTCTGCCTGTATCCCCCTACCAGCCCAGCCCCTTCTCTGCCTGTATCCCCCTACCAGCCCAGCCCCTTCTCTGCCTGTATCCCCCTACCAGCCCAGCCCCTTCTCTGCCTGTATCCCCCTACCAGACCAGCCCAGCCCATCCCATCCCCTTCCTGTATCCCCCTACCAGCCCAGCCCCTTCTCTGCCTGTATCCCCCTACCAGCCCAGCCCCTTCTCTGCCTGTATCCCCCTACCAGCCCAGCCCCTTCTCTGCCTGTATCCCCCTACCAGCCCAGCCCCTTCTCTGCCTGTATCCCCCTACCAGACCAGCCCAGCCCATCCCATCCCCTTCCTGTATCCCCCTACCAGCCCAGCCCCTTCTCTGCCTGTATCCCCCTACCAGCCCAGCCCCTTCTCTGCCTGTATCCCCCTACCAGACCAGCCCCTTCTCTGCCTGTATCCCCCTACCAGCCCAGCCCCTTCTCTGCCTGTATCCCCCTACCAGCCCAGCCCCTTCTTGGACGTATCCCTCTACCAGCCCAGCCCCTTCTCTGCCTGTATCCTCCTACCAGACCAGCCCATCCCCTTCTCTGCCTGTATCCCCTTACCAGCCCAGCCCCTTCTCTGCCTGTGTCCCCCTACCAGCCCATCCCTTTCTCTGCCTGTATCCCCCTACCAGCCCAGCCCCTTCTCTGCCTGTATCCCCCTACCAGACCAGCCCATCCCCTTCTCTGCCTGTGTCCCCCTACCAGCCCAGCCCCTTCTCTGCCTGTGTCCCCCTACCAGCCCAGCCCCTTCTCTGCCTGTATCCCCCTACCAGACCAGCCCAGCCCATCCCTTTCTCTGCCTGTATCCCCCTACCAGCCCAGCCCCTTCTCTGCCTGTGTCCCCCTACCAGCCCAGCCCCTTCTCTGCCTGTGTCCCCCTACCAGCCCAGCCCCTTCTCTGCCTGTATCCCCCTACCAGCCCAGCCCCTTCTTGGACGTATCCCTCTACCAGCCCAGCCCCTTCTCTGCCTGTATCCCCCTACCAGACCAGCCCATCCCCTTCTCTGCCTGTGTCCCCCTACCAGCCCAGCCCCTTCTCTGCCTGTATCCCCCTACCAGACCAGCCCAGCCCATCCCTTTCTCTGCCTGTATCCCCCTACCAGCCCAGCCCCTTCTCTGCCTGTATCCCCCTACCAGACCAGCCCAGCCCATCCCCTTCCTGTATCCCCCTACCAGCCCAGCCCCTTCTCTGCCTGTATCCCCCTACCAGCCCAGCCCCTTCTCTGCCTGTATCCCCCTACCAGACCAGCCCCTTCTCTGCCTGTATCCCCCTACCAGCCCAGCCCCTTCTCTGCCTGTATCCCCCTACCAGCCCAGCCCCTTCTTGGATGTATCCCTCTACCAGCCCAGCCCCTTCTCTGCCTGTATCCTCCTACCAGACCAGCCCATCCCCTTCTCTGCCTGTATCCCCCTACCAGCCCAGCCCCTTCTCTGCCTGTGTCCCCCTACCAGCCCATCCCTTTCTCTGCCTGTATCCCCCTACCAGCCCAGCCCCTTCTCTGCCTGTATCCCCCTACCAGACCAGCCCATCCCCTTCTCTGCCTGTATCCCCCTACCAGACCAGCCCATCCCCTTCTCTGCCTGTGTCCCCCTACCAGCCCAGCCCCTTCTCTGCCTGTGTCCCCCTACCAGCCCAGCCCCTTCTCTGCCTGTATCCCCCTACCAGACCAGCCCAGCCCATCCCTTTCTCTGCCTGTATCCCCCTACCAGCCCAGCCCCTTCTCTGCCTGTGTCCCCCTACCAGCCCAGCCCCTTCTCTGCCTGTGTCCCCCTACCAGCCCAGCCCCTTCTCTGCCTGTATCCCCCTACCAGCCCAGCCCCTTCTTGGACGTATCCCTCTACCAGCCCAGCCCCTTCTCTGCCTGTATCCCCCTACCAGACCAGCCCATCCCCTTCTCTGCCTGTGTCCCCCTACCAGCCCAGCCCCTTCTCTGCCTGTATCCCCCTACCAGACCAGCCCAGCCCATCCCTTTCTCTGCCTGTATCCCCCTACCAGCCCAGCCCCTTCTCTGCCTGTATCCCCAGACCAGCCCATCCCCTTCTCTGCCTGTGTCCCCCTACCAGCCCAGCCCCTTCTCTGCCTGTGTCCACCTACCAGCCCAGCCCCTTCTCTGCCTGTATCCCCCTACCAGACCAGCCCATCCCTTTCTCTGCCTGTATCCCCCTACCAGCCCAGCCCCTTCTCTGCCTGTGTCCCCCTACCAGCCCAGCCCCTTCTCTGCCTGTGTCCCCCTACCAGCCCAGCCCCTTCTCTGCCTGTGTCCCCCTACCAGCCCAGCCCCTTCTCTGCCTGTATCCCCCTACCAGACCAGCCCAGCCCATCCCTTTCTCTGCCTGTATCCCCCTACCAGCCCAGCCCCTTCTCTGCCTGTGTCCCCCTACCAGCCCAGCCCCTTCTCTGCCTGTGTCCCCCTACCAGCCCAGCCCCATCTCTGCCTGTGTCCCCCTACCAGCCCAGCCCCTTCTCTGCCTGTATCCCCCTACCAGACCAGCCCAGCCCTTTCTCTGCCTGTATCCCCCTACCAGCCCAGCCCCTTCTCTGCCTGTGTCCCCCTACCAGCCCAGCCCCTTCTCTGCCTGTGTCCCCCTACCAGCCCAGCCCCTTCTCTGCCTGTATCCCCCTACCAGCCCAGCCCCTTCTTGGACGTATCCCTCTACCAGCCCAGCCCCTTCTCTGCCTGTATCCCCCTACCAGACCAGCCCATCCCCTTCTCTGCCTGTGTCCCCCTACCAGCCCAGCCCCTTCTCTGCCTGTATCCCCCTACCAGACCAGCCCATCCCTTTCTCTGCCTGTATCCCCCTACCAGCCCAGCCCCTTCTCTGCCTGTATCCCCAGACCAGCCCATCCCCTTCTCTGCCTGTGTCCCCCTACCAGCCCAGCCCCTTCTCTGCCTGTGTCCCCCTACCAGCCCAGCCCCTTCTCTGCCTGTATCCCCCTACCAGACCAGCCCAGCCCATCCCTTTCTCTGCCTGTATCCCCCTACCAGCCCAGCCCCTTCTCTGCCTGTGTCCCCCTACCAGCCCAGCCCCTTCTCTGCCTGTGTCCCCCTACCAGCCCAGCCCCTTCTCTGCCTGTATCCCCCTACCAGACCAGCCCATCCCTTTCTCTGCCTGTATCCCCCTACCAGCCCAGCCCCTTCTCTGCCTGTATCCCCCTACCAGCCCAGCCCCTTCTCTGCCTGTATCCCCCTACCAGCCCAGCCCCTTCTCTGCCTGTATCCCCCTACCAGTCCAGCCCATCCCCTTCTCTGCCTGTATCCCCCTACCAGCCCAGCCCCTTCTCTGCCTGTATCCCCCTACCAGCCCAGCCCCTTCTTGGACGTATCCCTCTACCAGCCCAGCCCCTTCTCTGCCTGTATCCCCCTACCAGACCAGCCCAGCCCAGCCCATCCCCTTCTCTGCCTGTATCCCCCTACCAGCCCAGCCCCTTCTCTGCCTGTATCCCCCTACCAGCCCAGCCCCTTCTCTGCCTGTATCCCCCTACCAGCCCAGCCCCTTCTTGGACGTATCCCTCTACCAGCCCAAGCCCTTCTCTGCCTGTATCCCCCTACCAGACCAGCCCCTTCTCTGCCTGTATCCCCCTACCAGCCCAGCCCCTTCTTGGACGTATCCCTCTACCAGCCCAGCCCCTTCTCTGCCTGTATCCCCCTACCAGACCAGACCAGCCCATCCCCTTCTCTGCCTGTATCCCCCTACCAGACCAGACCAGCCCATCCCCTTCTCTGCCTGTATCCCCCTACCAGCCCAGCCCCTTCTCTGCCTGTATCCCCCTACCAGCCCAGCCCCTTCTCTGCCTGTATCCCCCTACCAGCCCAGCCCCTTCTCTGCCTGTATCCCCCTACCAGCCCAGCCCCTTTTCTGCCTGTATCCCCCTACCAGACCAGCCCATCCCCTTCCTGTATCCCCCTACCAGCCCAGCCCCTTCTCTGCCTGTATCCCCCTACCAGCCCAGCCCCTTCTCTGCCTGTATCCCCCTACCAGACCAGCCCCTTCTCTGCCTGTATCCCCCTATCAGCCCAGCCCCTTCTCTGCCTGTATCCCCATACCAGCCCAGCCCCTTCTTGGAAGTATCCCTCTACCAGCCCAGCCCCTTCTCTGCCTGTGTCCCCCTACCAGACCAGCCCATCCCCTTCTCTGCCTGTATCCACCTACCAGCCCAGCCCCTTCTCTGCCTGTGTCCCCCTACCAGCCCATCCCTTTCTCTGCCTGTATCCCCCTACCAGCCCAGCCCCTTCTCTGCCTGTGTCCCCCTACCAGCCCAGCCCCTTCTCTGCCTGTGTCCCCCTACCAGCCCAGCCCCTTCTCTGCCTGTATCCCCCTACCAGCCCAGCCCCTTCTTGGACGTATCCCTCTACCAGCCCAGCCCCTTCTCTGCCTGTATCCCCCTACCAGACCAGCCCATCCCCTTCTCTGCCTGTGTCCCCCTACCAGCCCAGCCCCTTCTCTGCCTGTATCCCCCTACCAGACCAGCCCAGCCCATCCCTTTCTCTGCCTGTATCCCCCTACCAGCCCAGCCCCTTCTCTGCCTGTATCCCCAGACCAGCCCATCCCCTTCTCTGCCTGTGTCCCCCTACCAGCCCAGCCCCTTCTCTGCCTGTGTCCACCTACCAGCCCAGCCCCTTCTCTGCCTGTATCCCCCTACCAGACCAGCCCATCCCTTTCTCTGCCTGTATCCCCCTACCAGCCCAGCCCCTTCTCTGCCTGTGTCCCCCTACCAGCCCAGCCCCTTCTCTGCCTGTGTCCCCCTACCAGCCCAGCCCCTTCTCTGCCTGTGTCCCCCTACCAGCCCAGCCCCTTCTCTGCCTGTATCCCCCTACCAGACCAGCCCAGCCCATCCCTTTCTCTGCCTGTATCCCCCTACCAGCCCAGCCCCTTCTCTGCCTGTGTCCCCCTACCAGCCCAGCCCCTTCTCTGCCTGTGTCCCCCTACCAGCCCAGCCCCATCTCTGCCTGTGTCCCCCTACCAGCCCAGCCCCTTCTCTGCCTGTATCCCCCTACCAGACCAGCCCAGCCCTTTCTCTGCCTGTATCCCCCTACCAGCCCAGCCCCTTCTCTGCCTGTGTCCCCCTACCAGCCCAGCCCCTTCTCTGCCTGTGTCCCCCTACCAGCCCAGCCCCTTCTCTGCCTGTATCCCCCTACCAGCCCAGCCCCTTCTTGGACGTATCCCTCTACCAGCCCAGCCCCTTCTCTGCCTGTATCCCCCTACCAGACCAGCCCATCCCCTTCTCTGCCTGTGTCCCCCTACCAGCCCAGCCCCTTCTCTGCCTGTATCCCCCTACCAGACCAGCCCATCCCTTTCTCTGCCTGTATCCCCCTACCAGCCCAGCCCCTTCTCTGCCTGTATCCCCAGACCAGCCCATCCCCTTCTCTGCCTGTGTCCCCCTACCAGCCCAGCCCCTTCTCTGCCTGTGTCCCCCTACCAGCCCAGCCCCTTCTCTGCCTGTATCCCCCTACCAGACCAGCCCAGCCCATCCCTTTCTCTGCCTGTATCCCCCTACCAGCCCAGCCCCTTCTCTGCCTGTGTCCCCCTACCAGCCCAGCCCCTTCTCTGCCTGTGTCCCCCTACCAGCCCAGCCCCTTCTCTGCCTGTATCCCCCTACCAGACCAGCCCAGCCCATCCCTTTCTCTGCCTGTATCCCCCTACCAGCCCAGCCCCTTCTCTGCCTGTATCCCCCTACCAGCCCAGCCCCTTCTCTGCCTGTATCCCCCTACCAGCCCAGCCCCTTCTCTGCCTGTATCCCCCTACCAGTCCAGCCCATCCCCTTCTCTGCCTGTATCCCCCTACCAGCCCAGCCCCTTCTCTGCCTGTATCCCCCTACCAGCCCAGCCCCTTCTTGGACGTATCCCTCTACCAGCCCAGCCCCTTCTCTGCCTGTATCCCCCTACCAGACCAGCCCAGCCCAGCCCATCCCCTTCTCTGCCTGTATCCCCCTACCAGCCCAGCCCCTTCTCTGCCTGTATCCCCCTACCAGCCCAGCCCCTTCTCTGCCTGTATCCCCCTACCAGCCCAGCCCCTTCTTGGACGTATCCCTCTACCAGCCCAAGCCCTTCTCTGCCTGTATCCCCCTACCAGACCAGCCCCTTCTCTGCCTGTATCCCCCTACCAGCCCAGCCCCTTCTTGGACGTATCCCTCTACCAGCCCAGCCCCTTCTCTGCCTGTATCCCCCTACCAGACCAGACCAGCCCATCCCCTTCTCTGCCTGTATCCCCCTACCAGACCAGACCAGCCCATCCCCTTCTCTGCCTGTATCCCCCTACCAGCCCAGCCCCTTCTCTGCCTGTATCCCCCTACCAGCCCAGCCCCTTCTCTGCCTGTATCCCCCTACCAGCCCAGCCCCTTCTCTGCCTGTATCCCCCTACCAGCCCAGCCCCTTTTCTGCCTGTATCCCCCTACCAGACCAGCCCATCCCCTTCCTGTATCCCCCTACCAGCCCAGCCCCTTCTCTGCCTGTATCCCCCTACCAGCCCAGCCCCTTCTCTGCCTGTATCCCCCTACCAGACCAGCCCCTTCTCTGCCTGTATCCCCCTATCAGCCCAGCCCCTTCTCTGCCTGTATCCCCATACCAGCCCAGCCCCTTCTTGGAAGTATCCCTCTACCAGCCCAGCCCCTTCTCTGCCTGTGTCCCCCTACCAGACCAGCCCATCCCCTTCTCTGCCTGTATCCACCTACCAGCCCAGCCCCTTCTCTGCCTGTGTCCCCCTACCAGCCCATCCCTTTCTCTGCCTGTATCCCCCTACCAGCCCAGCCCCTTCTCTGCCTGTATCCCCCTACCAGACCAGCCCATCCCCTTCTCTGCCTGTGTCCCCCTACCAGCCCAGCCCCTTCTCTGCCTGTGTCCCCCTACCAGCCCAGCCCCTTCTCTGCCTGTATCCCCCTTCCAGACTACCAGACCAGCCCCTTCTCTGCCTGTGTCCCCCTACCAGCCCAGCCCCTTCTCTGCCTGTGTCCCCCTACCAGCCCAGCCCCTTCTCTGCCTGTGTCCCCCTACCAGCCCAGCCCCTTCTCTGCCTGTGTCCCCCTACCAGCCCAGCCCCTTCTCTGCCTGTATCCCCCTACCAGCCCAGCCCCTTCTTGGACGTATCCCTCTACCAGCCCAGCCCCTTCTCTGCCTGTATCCCCCTACCAGACCAGCCCATCCCCTTCTCTGCCTGTGTCCCCCTACCAGCCCAGCCCCTTCTCTGCCTGTATCCCCCTACCAGACCAGCCCATCCCTTTCTCTGCCTGTATCCCCCTACCAGCCCAGCCCTTTCTCTGCCTGTATCCCCCTACCAGACCAGCCCATCCCCTTCTCTGCCTGTGTCCCCCTACCAGCCCAGCCCCTTCTCTGCCTGTGTCCCCCTACCAGCCCAGCCCCTTCTCTGCCTGTATCCCCCTACCAGACCAGCCCATCCCTTTCTCTGCCTGTATCCCCCTACCAGCCCAGCCCCTTCTCTGCCTGTGTCCCCCTACCAGCCCAGCCCCTTCTCTGCCTGTATCCCCCTACCAGACCAGCCCAGCCCATCCCTTTCTCTGCCTGTATCCCCCTACCAGCCCAGCCCCTTCTCTGCCTGTATCCCCCTACCAGCCCAGCCCCTTCTCTGCCTGTATCCCCCTACCAGACCAGCCCCTTCTCTGCCTGTATCCCCCTACCAGACCAGCCCCTTCTCTGCCTGTATCCCCCTACCAGCCCATCCCCTTCTCTGTCTGTATCCCCCTACCAGCCCATCCCCTTCTCTGCCTGTATCCCCCTACCAGCCCAGCCCATCCCCTTCTCTGCCTGTATCCCCCTACCAGCCCAGCCCCTTCTTGGACGTATCCCTCTACCAGCCCAGCCCCTTCTCTGCCTGTATCCCCCTACCAGACCAGCCCAGCCCCTTCTCTGCCTGTATCCCCCTACCAGCCCAGCCCCTTCTTGGACGTATCCCTCTACCAGCCCAGCCCCTTCTCTGCCTGTATCCCCCTACCAGACCAGCCCCTTCTCTGCCTGTATCCCCCTACCAGCCCAGCCCCTTCTCTGCCTGTGTCCCCCTACCAGCCCATCCCTTTCTCTGCCTGTATCCCCCTACCAGCCCAGCCCCTTCTCTGCCTGTGTCCCCCTACCAGCCCAGCCCCTTCTCTGCCTGTATCCCCCTACCAGACCAGCCCAGCCCATCCCTTTCTCTGCCTGTATCCCCCTACCAGCCCAGCCCCTTCTCTGCCTGTGTCCCCCTACCAGCCCAGCCCCTTCTCTGCCTGTGTCCCCCTACCAGCCCAGCCCCTTCTCTGCCTGTATCCCCCTACCAGCCTAGCCCCTTCTTGGACGTATCCCTCTACCAGCCCAGCCCCTTCTCTGCCTGTATCCCCCTACCAGACCAGCCCAGCCCCTTCTCTGCCTGTATCCCCCTACCAGCCCAGCCCCTTCTTGGATGTATCCCTCTACCAGACCAGCCCCTTCTCTGCCTGTATCCCCCTACCAGACCAGACCAGCCCATCCCCTTCTCTGCCTGTATCCCCCTACCAGACCAGACCATCCCCTTCTCTGCCTGTATCCCCTACCAGCCCAGCCCCTTCTTTGCCTGTATCCCCCTACCAGCCCAGCCCCTTCTCTGCCTGTATCCCCCTACCAGCCCAGCCCCTTCTCTGCCTGTATCCCCCTACCAGACCAGCCCAGCCCATCCCCTTCCTGTATCCCCCTACCAGCCCAGCCCCTTCTCTGCCTGTATCCCCCTACCAGCCCAGCCCCTTCTCTGCCTGTATCCCCCTACCAGACCAGCCCCTTCTCTGCCTGTATCCCCCTACCAGCCCAGCCCCTTCACTGCCTGTATCCCCCTACCAGCCCAGCCCCTTCTTGGACGTATCCCTCTACCAGCCCAGCCCCTTCTCTGCCTGTATCCTCCTACCAGACCAGCCCATCCCCTTCTCTGCCTGTATCCCCCTACCAGCCCAGCCCCTTCTCTGCCTGTGTCCCCCTACCAGCCCATCCCTTTCTCTGCCTGTATCCCCCTACCAGCCCAGCCCCTTCTCTGCCTGTATCCCCCTACCAGACCAGCCCACCCCTTTCTCTGCCTGTGTCCCCCTACCAGCCCAGCCCCTTCTCTGCCTGTGTCCCCCTACCAGCCCAGCCCCTTCTCTGCCTGTATCCCCCTACCAGACCAGCCCAGCCCATCCCCTTCTCTGCCTGTATCCCCCTACCAGCCCAGCCCCTTCTCTGCCTGTGTCCCCCTACCAGCCCAGCCCCTTCTCTGCCTGTGTCCCCCTACCAGCCCAGCCCATTCTCTGCCTGTATCCCCCTACCAGACCAGCCCATCCCCTTCTCTGCCTGTGTCCCCCTACCAGCCCAGCCCCTTCTCTGCCTGTATCCCCCTACCAGACCAGCCCATCCCCTTCTCTGCCTGTGTCCCACCAGCCCAGCCCCTTCTCTGCCTGTATCCCCCTACCAGACCAGCCCAGCCCATCCCTTTCTCTGCCTGTATCCCCCTACCAGCCCAGCCCCTTCTCTGCCTGTATCCCCAGACCAGCCCATCCCCTTCTTTGCCTGTGTCCCCCTACCAGCCCAGCCCCTTCTCTGCCTGTGTCCCCCTACCAGCCCAGCCCCTTCTCTGCCTGTATCCCCCTACCAGCCCAGCCCCTTCTCTGCCTGTATCCCCCTACCAGACCAGCCCAGCCCATCCCTTTCTCTGCCTGTATCCCCCTACCAGCCCAGCCCCTTCTCTGCCTGTGTCCCCCTACCAGCCCAGCCCCTTCTCTGCCTGTATCCCCCTACCAGACCAGCCCAGCCCATCCCTTTCTCTGCCTGTATCCCCCTACCAGCCCAGCCCCTTCTCTGCCTGTGTCCCCCTACCAGCCCAGCCCCTTCTCTGCCTGTGTCCCCCTACCAGCCCAGCCCCTTCTCTGTCTGTATCCCCCTACCAGCCCAGCCCCTTCTTGGACGTATCCCTCTACCAGCCCAGCCCCTTCTCTGCCTGTATCCCCCTACCAGACCAGCCCATCCCCTTCTCTGCCTGTGTCCCCCTACCAGCCCAGCCCCTTCTCTGCCTGTATCCCCCTACCAGACCAGCCCAGCCCATCCCTTTCTCTGCCTGTATCCCCCTACCAGCCCCTTCTCTGCCTGTATCCCCAGACCAGCCCATCCCCTTCTCTGCCTGTGTCCCCCTACCAGCCCAGCCCCTTCTCTGCCTGTGTCCCCCTACCAGCCCAGCCCCTTCTCTGCCTGTATCCCCCTACCAGACCAGCCCATCCCTTTCTCTGCCTGTATCCCCCTACCAGCCCAGCCCCTTCTCTGCCTGTGTCCCCCTACCAGCCCAGCCCCTTCTCTGCCTGTGTCCCCCTACCAGCCCAGCCCCTTCTCTGCCTGTATCCCCCTACCAGACCAGCCCATCCCTTTCTCTGCCTGTATCCCCCTACCAGCCCAGCCCCTTCTCTGCCTGTGTCCCCTACCAGCCCAGCCCCTTCTCTGCCTGTATCCCCCTACCAGACCAGCCCATCCCCTTCTCTGCCTGTATCCCCCTACCAGCCCAGTCCCTTCTTGGACGTATCCCCCTACCAGCCCAGCCCCTTCTCTGCCTGTATCCCCCTACCAGACCAGCCCAGCCCCTTCTCTGCCTGTATCCCCCTACCAGACCAGCCCAGCCCCTTCTCTGCCTGTATCCCCCTACCAGCCCAGCCCCTTCTTGGACGTATCCCCCTACCAGCCCAGCCCCTTCTCTGCCTGTATCCCCCTACCAGACCAGCCCAGCCCCTTCTCTGCCTGTATCCCCCTACCAGACCAGCCCAGCCCCTTCTCTGCCTGTATCCCCCTACCAGCCCAGCCCCTTCTCTGCCTGTGTCCCCCTACCAGCCCAGCCCCTTCTCTGCCTGTATCCCCCTACCAGACCAGCCCATCCCCTTCTCTGCCTGTATCCCCCTACCAGCCCAGCCCCTTCTTGGACGTATCCCCCTACCAGCCCAGCCCCTTCTCTGCCTGTATCCCCCTACCAGACCAGCCCAGCCCCTTCTCTGCCTGTATCCCCCTACCAGACCAGCCCAGCCCCTTCTCTGCCTGTATCCCCCTACCAGCCCAGCCCCTTCTTGGACGTATCCCCCTACCAGCCCAGCCCCTTCTCTGCCTGTATCCCCCTACCAGACCAGCCCAGCCCCTTCTCTGCCTGTATCCCCCTACCAGACCAGCCCAGCCCCTTCTCTGCCTGTATCCCCCTACCAGCCCAGCCCCTTCTCTGCCTGTGTCCCCCTACCAGCCCAGCCCCTTCTCTGCCTGTATCCCCCTACCAGACCAGCCCATCCCCTTCTCTGCCTGTATCCCCCTACCAGCCCAGCCCCTTCTTGGACGTATCCCCTGTCACTTTGTAGTCCGCCTCTCCTCTTCACTGCGCACCTCTGCTTAATCATTCCACCTGGTCACCTCCTAACACACCTCTAGGAGCAAGCTGCCTGTCTACACTTGACCCATCGCAAGAGCCCGGGCGTACCTCCCGTCTGCTTCCGCCGGACCCTTCCACTGGCACTGGCACTGGCACCGGCTCCGGGTCCCGCTCACACACAGACGTGGCAGCAGTTCCTCCAGCAAGGGGAGGGACCTCGCGCACTGAGGGGCGGGGCCACGAGCGGAAGTCGCTGCTCCAGTGGGGCGGAAGTGTGCCAGGGGACTGAATGGAGCGGTGCACCTCGCCTCGCGCACCGGAAGGAGCGGATTGTCGTCGCCACTGCTGGAGTGGCGCGTGTACAGAGCGTACACCCCGGATGTTGACGTGTCCCAGTCTTCATTGTGACAGGTGCGCGTGCTTCTTGTCTCCCGCACAGGGGCTGCATCCACATGCATGTGGTGCGTAGTAGACACTGCTTTAAATGGAGAAAAGGAAGTGCCGGTGCTCGCCAAGCTTCGGCGCACGCCTTGGGCAGAAGTCCCGTTTAGTCACACCCTGTTCTTTGCAGGCAACGCCCATTGATATTAAATGATGTGCCAAGGAGCACACACCTTGATAAAACAGTGTATCTGAGATCCTTTCACACACACTTCCAATTCATTGTTATGCATCGTGTTAAGCAAGCTTGAACATTTATATTAAATGACTTTCTTTTTTGCAAATCAGACTAGCAGATACAGCTTTAAACTAAGCTTCAGAAGGGGAGTTTTATTATTGCTAGCTTTCATTGACTAATGAGAAATTCGGTAGGAAACCGGAGCTCTGTGTGAGTTTTCAGTAGAAAACGTCACACTTCCAATTACTAACATTTACATTAGAATAGGCACTGCTAAAAACAAAGAAACATCTTAAAAGTAACTTCCCAGGCTTTCCAAAACAATGCCTGCTCCGTCAAAGAACACCAATGGTAAAAGGTGAAGCCCACTTAGCGAAACAATGTTCTGTGCCTAGTGTGCTGAGAACACAGTCAATGCACATTTGTCCCTTATTTTGTTCAGTAGGGTGGGCCCTGAAGGAGACATTCTGGGCACTGCGGGTGGTGGAGGAGGGAGAGGACGCTACTTTCCCCAACAAAGGCTGCAGAAGAATAGTCCTTTAAGTTGCAATAAAGGGAACTGAAAAGCTTTAACTTTCACCTTGCAACATAGTTGAGTACCAGTGCTCTCTTTCATTTGTTGAGAAGTGCAGGTACTCAAATGCTCAAAAATAAGAAGTGCAGTTCTCTGTCTCACGTTCCCAGAGACTGTTCAACCTAAACCTCTCTAGGTGAGGAATAGATATTTCATTTGTTCCCACTTTTGGGGTCTTTTAACGTCTTTTAACACTTTTTGTGTTTCATGCAGAACCTATCGCTTTCTAAACTTTCTAGCAAGCTTGTTTTGTAACATAATATAATAATAAACAAACAATATGTATTTTCAAGCCTGCGCCATTGCAGTCCAACATTTTTAGATTCAAACTTACTCCTTTTCTTTTGGGTTCTTTCTCCCTATAGGGCATCATGAATTTGCCCCGATGAAGGTGGCAACACATAACCACCGAAACACAAAAAAAGATAAGGAGGACTGGCTTCCAGATTTTACCACTTTGGACATTTGGACAATTGTTCCCACTTTTGGGATCTATTAGACAGTCTGGGAGCATACCACTGTTTGGTTATCTTTTCAACACTAGTTACGTCTTTTGCTCCCCCCTACATCCGTAGGCAAACCCAGTGGGGGTTTCCTTATAGAGTCCAGCAAAATATTAGTTCTCAAATAAATATAAAACTCTAGGACTCACTCAAATTAAGATGTACATAAATACACAGCAGTGGAGTGTGGCTGCGAGTGTGCAGTCTTTGGCAGTCACTCTTCTCTTTCAACTGTTCCTGGGAGGTGCTACCACTGCTGTGGTTCTACAAGACTCACTCCAGACCGCGGAGCGGGCCGCCGAGTGTGCAGTCTTTGGCAGTCTGTGCATGGCTGCAATGGCGCAGACGCCGGACTCTGTGCAAAACCAGGTCCTTGACCATGACTCCAGGGAAGCGGAGGAGGGTCGCCTGCTTAGAAGTGCGTTCCCACATTCCCACACAATGTCTCAAAAACCAACTCAAACCGCGGTGTGCTAAGTCAGCTGAGGAAATAAGGGCTCCAGGCAGCAGTGATGAAGAAGCAGTAATTTATTTCATTACAGCGACAGCGGCCTATGAGAGCCGAGTGCCAACATGGCTCTCTCCCTGCAGTCTGAACTGTAACCCATCAACATTCTTAGAATAACATTCTTAGAACTTAATGAGCTCATAGTGCAGCTCAATGCTTAACTAGGATCTGGTAATACATTTTTATGAACTTGTTTTAACTTACACTTACATCATAACACATCTCATCCCTTATGTGCATACAGCTGTTTACTCCACATAATAATCCTTAAACCAGCTGGGTTTGTTCTTGACTCTATTTGAATGTGTCTCTGCTGCAGACCTTGAATTGTTGTCATCCTTGGAACACTTATCTATGACACTAGAGTCTCTGATGCTGTTATTAGCAAATTCACCATTGTCATGTTTATCATGTGCATTGTCCTTCATGCATTCTGGACATTTCACAATTCTGGACATTGACCAACACTCCCCCCCCCTTCTACAATTACTACATTGTTTCTTACTGCAGATATTTTCTTGGGACCAATGTATTTGCTTTCTACACATTTGGGAGTGAATCTAGGGTTCTTTATGAGAATACAATCTCCCACTTTCCAGATATTACTTTTGACACTCTTGTCCTCATCAAATCTTTCTTTGTACACATCCTGTGCTTCTTTGATGAGAGTCATAATTCTCTCGCGATCAATGTTGGAACTTTTGGCTAAGTCCATCCACCCTGGACATAGTTTTGTTCCAGGTTGTCTCCCTTTCAATGACATGAACGGAGATACATTTGTAACTGAGTGTGGTGTGGTACAGTAGTTCCATATCATTTCTCTTACTACACCAAACCATCTTAGAATAGAAGCCATGGCCAATTGCAAACCACCCTTTATGAACCTATTGGCTCTCTCAACAAGGCCGTTGGCCCTTGGATGATATAAAGCAGTTCTAGTGTGTCTGATGCAAAATTTCTTCAAGAAAGTTAACATCCTTTCAGAACAGAATTGTACTCCGTTATCAGTGATTAATTCTGTCGGGAAACCCTCCCTGTAAAACACTTCCTCGAAGAATAACACCATCTCTGCAGTGGTTGCCTCACGCAAAGCCTTCCATTCAATCCATTTGGAATGGTAGTCTACTAACACAACAATGTATTTATACTCATTGTCAAGGTTTTGTAAATGTCCTATCAAATCAACTGCAACTTTTTGCCATGGTTCACTCGGTACTTTGACAGGATTTATTGGTACTTCTCTAACCATCTTGGTCTTGTCACTCTTACCACACTCTCTACAACCCCTAACACACTTCTCTGCATCGCTGTCAATCCCGGGCCACCAGAAATATTGCCGCAAATATCTCTTTGTTCCTCCCATGCCCAGGTGACCTTGATGTGCTATATTTACTAAATGAGATCTGACTCCACTGGGGGGTATTATCATATTTCCTTTTCTAAGTTTACATCCGTCCTCAGGCATACTTAACTCGTCCTTCACACCAAAATATCTGTCAAACTCTTTTCCCACAATATTCTTGTGAGGCCATCCTTCTCTGGTCCAAATCATAACTTGATTCAATATTAAATCCTCCTCACCAGCTCTTATACACATCTCTTTATCAATGGCATCATGCTCAATTTCTGCAATGCTCACATCTTGAAATTCAGGTGCTCCCTCCAATTCACCATCACACACAGGTAATCTGGATAAACAATCTGGTACCACATTCTCCCTCCCGGGAATGTAACACACCTTGAAATTATAACCCAAGAGTTCTACCATCCACCTCGAAACTCTTGGAGACCCTTTGGCCCACTCAATACCGTTCATCAATTGAACCAAAGGCTTGTGATCTGATCTGACAATAAAAGGTCGGCCCCATAGAAAGAACTTGAAGTGCGTGACTGCCCAAAATACTGCTAGTACCTCTCTTTCAATGACCGAGTAATTTTTTTCTGCTCCTCTAAGTGGCCTGGATGCAAATGCAATTGTGTATTCAGTTTTACCTGAGTCAAACTGAGTCAAAACTGCTCCTAAGCCAAGGGTACTAGCATCAACTGAAAGCAACGTTTTCCTGCCAAACATGAATCCACTTAAGGATGGGGCCTTGACTATACAATCTTTGATTTGCAAGAATGCTTCCTGACACTCTTTGGACCATGTGTACTTCACATTCTTTTTTAGTAACTCCCTCAATGGAGATGAGATGGATGCAAAGGCATTCACAAATTTATGGTAATATTCCGCTAGTCCCATGAAAGAACGTAGTTGGTCATTGTCTTGGGGCTGAGGAGTATTACTAATACTTTCTATGAGTGACTTTTTGGGAGAAATACCTTCTTTCGAAACTTTGTGTCCCAGATACTCCACTTCCTTAACACATATTTTACATTTGCTTCTTTGGACCGTTAACCCAGCCTCTTTCAGTCTGCATAGTACTGCCCTAAGTACTCTGTCATGCTCATGCTCATTACTTGCAAAAATCAGAATGTCATCTTGAAACACCTTAACATTTTCCAACCCTTTTAACACTTCCTCCATCACCTTTTGGAACACAGATGCGGCCGAGGCCAACCCAAATGGCATGCAATTGTATTTATAAGTGCCTTCGGGTGTGTTAAAGGCAGTGAGATGTTGCAATTCTCGGGAAAGGGGAACTTGGTGATAGGCAGCAGAGAGATGAATGACAGAGAACAATTTGGGTTCGCCAAGAGTGGAGAGTGTCTAGGAAATGTTGGGTAGGGGATGTCTCTCCACCAGAATATTGTGATTAAGACTGCGCAAATCTACACAGAGTCTTAATTTACCATTATTTTTGGCCACTAAGACAATGGGGGACAACCACTCTGTGGCCTCAACAGGTTCAATGACACCCTTATCTACTAAGTTATCGCGTTCACTGTATAGTTGCGCTCTCATGTTTAACGGCACATGTCTCACTTCATGAACAATAGGCTGAGATTCTTTCTTTAGTCTAATATGATGTTCAAAGTTCTTGAGTCTGCCCAGACCTTCGGTGAAGACCTCTGGGAACTCTCTTGACCACATATCATCAATCTCGGCAATGGTGACAGGCTCAGTGGCACTAGCTTGCACCCTGACTCTCAACTTCCTTTGTTCCTCCCAAACTAAAAGGGAGGCTCCCTTTCTTGCAACCAAAATGTCAGCTATGCATTCTCCACCTCTGTATTGCACACGTGCAGTAAACTGTCCCAGCATCTCAATAGGGGATTCCGCATAGCCGCAGGGCCGAATTCTTGGTGGATCCAGCATTGATTCATCCTTTTTTAGAACATGTTTAAATGTCTCTTTAGAAATGATGGTCCATGGGGAACATGTGTCAACTTTCATGAGTATTTCTTGACCATCAATTACAAAAACATCTGTTGGACCTTTGCTGTCTCCTCTTCCAATGGTCGAAATCTCGAAGACATGTCTGGGGTTGTCTTGCGAGGAGTATACCTCCTGTATGTTGTAAGCTGAGTGAGCACCTTCTTCTTGGTTGTCTCTGGTTTCTAAGAGATTTATTGATGACCTCTTGCATACATTAGCGAAATGTCCTCTGGTCCTACACTTGAAACATTCAGCATTCCTTGCTGGGCACGAAGGGTAATTCGGACCATGCTTGACACTGCCACATCTGGTACACTTCGCACCCCATGTTCCTTTCCTGCTTGTATTGACATTAAGTCTCTTCCTGTGATCAACTGCGCACACAGCTTGGGTACTCTGTTTGTCAGACTTCAGTTCTTTGACATATTGTGAGGTTTGTTCTATGCTTCTGGCTAGGTGCACTGCTTCATCCAACTTCATGTCTTTTGCCAACAATTTCTCCTGTATCCTAATATTATTTGTGCACCTCACTAACTGATCTCTAATTAACGAGTGTCAGGAAAGGAAGAAGGCGATGAATATGGCAGGGGAAATGTGCACAAAATACACAGTAAACAACCTTGAATATAACAACGTGCATTCAATACCCAAGACTCGTGTATACCACTATATGAAAAGGAATGTAGGGTAAGCACTTAGAACCTCCTTATGACTGAAAGGAAAGTCGGCAAACTCCTTACCCACTATGCTATTACAGATACTGACAGCGCTAAGCCCACGTAGAGGGCAAGCAGGGACAGAATCTGTAAGCTGACACTCTAGACGGTACTGAATAAAGAATTTGGAAACAGTACTCACAAGGACCGGAATGACCACATGAATGCCAGTACTCACGAAGACCGGAAAGACCACTTGGATGTCCGTATTCACGAGGACCGGAAAGACCACTCAAAAGTCAGTACTAACCCACAACCCTGTAAATCAAACAAGAACCCAGAAGGCAGTAAAGGCAAAGAGTGAGGATGACTAAATACCTAAGCCCAAGTCAAGAGGCAAGAAGGAATAGTACAGTGTGGAAAACAAAAGATAATCACACAGGAGCTAGTTACAACAGCTTCCCACACCTAATAATAAAATAGGAAATAAATGTAAAAGTGTAAAGGAAAACATGGCATGGATCCCAATAGAAGGCAAGGATCAGGAGCAGTGAAAACGATATCAAAAAGGGAAACTGTCCCACCCATCCAAGGTGAAAAGGCAGGAAACTAAACCTGTAAAGGAAAGATTAATGCAACAAGTCTTTCAGTAGCAAAGGACAATTTCTAGGAAACAGTGAACACAGGCAATTGGGCTACAGCAAAAGGAAAGCTCAGAGAAAGGCTGCCTGCAGACAGAGAAAGGGAGAAAGGGATTTCCAAAAGGCAGAAATCAATTAGGCATACAAATACGAATTCCAGGACAAGGAACAAGAAACACTAACTAGAAACTGGGCACAAAAACTAGGAACCAGGAACAAGGGACCAGTCAAGACAGGAACGCTGCAACAATGACCAGCGCTGGACTGAAGCAGACTGAGGCTTTTAAAGCTGCTTAACGAGCACACCCCTCAGGCGTGTCGCCTGCTGCACCTGCAGCCACAGGTGTTGCCTATCCTCCACCCAGCCTTGTCCTGCAAGGGAGGAGGTGAGGCAGTGAGCCAGGCATTCTGGGAAGCATAGTCATTTGATTAAAGCAGCAGTAGCATGCTGGCTGCCAAAAACCTGGAATGGATCCGGAAGGGAAGTAATTTGGGAAATAAGGTTTTAGCGCTCCCAATTCATCAGGACACTGTAGCATAAGGTTCGGAGGAAATGTCCAGTAGGGAAGAAACCCCAAAACATGCCCCCAAGTGGCGGGAACGGGAGTGAAGGGAGCGAGTCGTGACAACGAGTCAGATAGATGTCCGAAATCACAGGAGTGGCTTAATGTTCTTAATGAGGCTATGTACGATTCCACGGATTCTGAGGACTCCTGCGTACGCTGAAAGAACTTGTGCCTCTCGAATGTAACATTTTTTTGGCTCAAAATAGTCCTTGAGTTGTTTAATCGCAAGGGCATATTCATCTGTGTCCTCCGCTTCACCAGCTTGTGCACTGCCTAACCCATCAAACACTGCATGGCCTTCCACACCAAGATTGTGAAGTAATAATGCCTTTTTGCGAGTTGAGCTGAGTCTCTCTCCTCCCATTGCCACCAGGTAGTTTTCAAACATGTCTTTCCACCTGTCCCACCTAACTTGGGGGCGTCCAGGTTCATTCAAAAATGACATTGGCGCAGGTATTGAAGCTGCCATGTCTTAAGCGGTAAAAAAAAGTGGTAAAGAGTGGGCTTGCTAGATGCAACCAATAGACTTTGGATCAGTTCAAGTATGCCCAGTGGATGCACAGACTGAGCAGTGACAGTGCTGTGCTATGCAGACAAAGGGATCAGTCTTGTATGAGTACAATCCCTTGTGTATGATGTCACAATCCTCCTTACATCAGTCTGAATTGGAACGTGATGGCTGCTCATCCACAGAATGGATACATGTCATAATGGCTGGCTCCTGAAACTTGCCAGAACTGCATGGGCAGGTTGCTCAGCAACGATAATGTCAATGCTAGGGAGGCCACGCCCACTTCCTTGCTCAGTGACTAGTGCTCGGGCCGGGGATCCTTGAAAGTAAACACTGTTGCTTTGGAACAGAGTCAATACAGTAATGGGGAAGGCAAGATTACACCCCCAGGGGACGCGCCTGCTGACCTGTTGTTCCGCTCCTCCTGACCTTCCTGCAGCGTCCGCTGTCGCACGGCAGTGTGGGATAATGCAGGCCGCGCTATGACAAGACTTCAAAGGAGTAGGGAGACACTGCTGAGAGCCATCCTCATCGCCAATGAGGAAATAAGGGCTCCAGGCAGCAGTGATGAAGAAGCAGTAATTTATTTCATTACAGCGACAGCGGCCTATGAGAGCCGAGTGCCAACATGGCTCTCTCCCTGCAGTCTGAACTGTAACCCATCAACATTCTTAGAATAACATTCTTAGAACTTAATGAGCTCATAGTGGAGCTCAATGCTTAACTAGGATCTGGTAATACATTTTTATGAACTTGTTTTAACTTACACTTACATCATAACACAGGAGTGGGCCGCAGAGTGTGGCTGCAAGTGTTCAATCTTTGGCAGTCACTCTTCTCTTTCAACTGTTCCTGGGAGGTGCTACCACTGCTGTGGTTCTACAAGACTCACTCCAAACCGCGGAGCGGGCCGCCGAGTGTGCAGTCTTTGGCAGTCTGTGCATGGCTGCAATGGCGCAGACGCCGGACTCTGTGCAAAACCAGGTCCTTGACCATGACTCCAGGGAAGCGGAGGAGGATCGCCTGCTTAGAAGTGCGTTCCCACATAAGGTCTCAAAAACCAACTCAAACCGCGGTGTGCTAAGTCAGCCCCCGTCAGGTTCAATACAGCCTCATAAACAAAATAAACTGCCATCTTTACCAACTTCCCACGCCCGCTTTAGGTGGGCGGATACACCTGATCAACCCACGGTGGAAGGCGCCAAAAAGGAAAATAGCCTAAGGCAACAAATATCGACAGAAATGGAGGGAGCTTTATTGGACATACCTGTCTCCGTGTCGAGGACACAAACGCCGGAACATCCAGTGCGCCTGCCGGCGTCGCTACAATCGCAGACTCCCCTTCAACAGCTCCAGGATCCGGTGGCCTCCGGAGGGAGGACCGCGTCTCGTGAGCGGGGCGGGGCGCCTGCAAACGTGCGGCAGGAACTCCAGCAGCGGCACCCTACTCCGGGAAAGGAGCCCGGCAGGAGCCTTCTGAACTCGGTGGAGGCAGCTGCGGTAATGGTGGGGAACAACGTGAAACAGCTGCGGGTCATTCAGGGGGAGGAGCCAAGACCTGCTCGCTCGCCTCCGGTTACGGCCCCAACATGTGTGGAAACTCAAGGAGCGAGTTTAGACACGCCCCCTCACACGGAGGCTGCACCGGCTGCAAACCCCCAGGAGTGCCTGGATCAAGGACTCGCAAGGAGGGAGAAGGATACAACAAAAATGAACGGAGCAGTCGAAAAGCAAATCTCTCCTAGCAATAAACATAGAATGCAAATCAAGGCCCAAGTTTACCTTAACCCACCTGCAATAATTCCTCCAAGTCAAGACTGTATTCCCCCCCGGCCCCGGGTGGAGAGTGGGGTCCCAGAGATCAACGTGATGGTCCAACCCGCTATCATAATCTGCGGGGACCTAAACATCAAATGCTGTGAGGGCCCAGCGAAGTCGAACAAACCTTCAACCTCGACGCCAGCGGGGAAAAGAGGGCACCTCTGGTCGGCCTTAATGTCCTCAAGAAACCTGGAAAACTTGAACGATGTATTCCCAAACATCCATCGTCTACCAACCTGGGAACAAGGCACCCTCAACGCCACTATTAACCACATTTATATTTCAAGACAACACTTGGGAAAGGTGAACTCATTTGAAGTACGCAAAACAACAGCCAGTGACCATAACCAGCTGACGATGTCATTGGTCAACCATTTTACACAGCCTACGCCTTACACTCAGGCAGTAGAATCAAATCACAGGGGAAACAGACTGAACTTGACAGCGCAAGCAGTTACTTCCTTGCGTGCCAAGTATGTTCGTGAGGGGAGCACAGAGAAAAAAAGAAATCTTGGACTACGTCCCTCTACTGGTACAACACAGGGCAAAATCCAAACAGCGGCCTTCCTCGTTCACGCAACCAAGACACTCCTACGACGCTACTCTGGTAGTGAAAAGACGAGAGCTGTGCAGGCTGAAGAGACAGCTGGGAAGTCTCCCTCAAAATAGAGACCAACTAAGGCTGGCAATAGTAACCTACAAAAATTGGGTCAAAAACCACTGCCATCAACTCTACCAACAGGATGCGGAACGCATGCTCAAGGCCATTTGCGGAAACAAAGCAAAAGACTTTTGGTTATTGCTAAAATCATCGTCTCTTTCACCAAACAATTCAACCATCAATGCCATAGCCGAGCAAAAATGGACCCCCACTTTTCCACAGTCTTTCAAGCACCGGAAACAAGCGTCCCTGCCACAGATGCCCCATCGGGCAATAATCAGCCGGTCTCGGACTGGCTAAAATTGAACGATCAAGCCGAAATCGGAGCGCTCATAAAAAAATTGAAGATCTCGAGAGCAGCAGGCCCCGACGGCATCTCCAACATACACTTGAAAGCAAATCCAGTAGATGATCGCAGAGATTTTCGCAAAATGTGTGGCGCAGAAATCCCTGCCGCCTTCGTGGACCAAATCCATCATTGTCCCGATTTACAAGAAAGGCGACATCACAGATCCAAAAAACTATTGCCCCATTGCACTCTTGGATTGTATTGGTAAAGTGTATGGGAGCCAACTCCTGAAAAGATTCCAAGCCTGGGCAGAGTTGGCCCTGTGCAACGATAAATTCCAAACTGGCTTTAAAAAGAAGATGGGCACGGCGGCAAATATTCTAACCATCAGCACCCTAAAAAGTAAGGTCTGGGAAGGAAAATCTCGAATTTTTGTTGCTTTCATCGACCTCTCCCAGGCTTTCGATCTAGTGGATCGGAATCGACTATGGCAAAAACTAGAAGCGTGGAACTGTCCTCAGGAGATCCTGCAGCCCATTAAAGCCTTACATTCGAACACTACCTTCAGGATCCCATTGTCTCAAAGGGGGAATCTGTCAGGGGAAATCGCGACAGAACAGGGCGTAAAACAAGGCTGCCCCATGGCCCCAGCACTGTTCTTGGCGTACATCTGCGACCTTGAGGCATCAGAAGTCCTGGCCCGCACCTTCCCACCACAAGTCGCAGACGTCAAAGTAAGTCATCTTTTGTACGCCGACGATCTAATTCTACTGGATCAGACAGTGATTGGGCTCCAAAGGCAGCTTTAAAATCTCCTCACCTGCATGAAGGAAAATAACCTAAGAATAAACAAAGAAAAAACTAAAATCTTGATAATGGCTGCCGGGCACAAAAAAACCAACGACAAATTCACATGGCGCCTTGAGGAAAATGAGATTGAGAGGGTCACCGAATATAAATATCTGGGTGTCTCGATTGACAGCTCGAAACTTGAGATTTCCATGCAGGCCGCCCTACAAAACAAAACTAAGAAGCTGGCCGCACAAGGAAAAGCAATTGACACTAAATTTGGAAAATTCTCCTGTATTCCAGTGCTTGAATTTTACAAAAAAAAAGTTGTGCCGTCCATCATCTATGGGGCGGAAGCCATGGCATCGATTCCAGTAAAAACCTGGCAGAACCTAGAAAGCCAGTTTTGGAAGTTGGTCCTTGGCCTTCCTAAATCCACATCTATTGTTGCAATTCGTCGTGAGCTGAGTCTTCTGTCATTAAAGGCAACGGTAAACATCAATGCCCTCAGGCTTTACAGGAAATGCATAATGGATGACAGCGACCATATTTACGGCCTCCTCAACAAAGAAGTCCACTCTGGCAAGGTGAAGATGTTGACAGCCTGGAGAGAGTCCAATAGGGCCCAGCTTGAATCGGTGGAATGTTCGGAACTCGACCTCACCACAAACTCCACAAGAATCTACCAGAAACTGAAACATCTAGACTGGATCCAAACTCAAGAAGCAGCATCCAAAAACAAACTCCTTTTTCACCTCCCTCCACTGTTCAACAAACTCAACGAACCAATGAAATATCTGCAAAAATTTCCCAGCAGGGGGGCCTGAAATGCGCTCCTAAGGATCAGACTGAATCTACTAGAAACCAACGAAATCAGGAACATCAGGGGTTTAGCAGACTCAAGCACATGCCGCCTGTGCGAATCCAAGACCAAATCGATTAGACACCTGTTGATGGTCTGTCCGAAAACCGTAACGCTGAGAGCTGCTTACTGCAAACATTTAATCGGCGAGGATAGAGGGTGGGACGAAGAAACCTGGTGGACAAGACTGATTGGAGGAGACCGTATATCATGGATCCTAGCAACAACAAAAATCATGGAACATACCATGAAAATGTTAACATCGTGATGCTCCCACCCTGAGTAGTCACCGCGATTTTGTTCCTTTTTTCTTCTCGCAACTTGTTCTTTGTAAAGTTCAATTTTGAACGTATACAAATTACAAAAAAAAAGAAAATACACAGCAGTGGATACCAAAGACTTGATGGGTTTGATTACCTTTTTGAAATCATCAGACCTTTCCACAATTTGATATACAGAACTGTTTCTATAAAATTGTTTAGTTTTTTAAAAACACTTTAAAAAAATGTTTTCGTTATAATCTCTTAATTTATCTCCACTCATCTCTATCCTTTCTTGTCTTAATTAGAGGATATTTTCTTCCTCTTTCCCCTCCTTGAGCACTGGGTCTCGGTTTACCTACACTTCCACTTTTTATTACTCTCTTTATTACTGTCTCTTTACTTGATCATTTGGAACAATATGATTGGAAAATTATGCAATTTTCTTTTTTCATGTTTATGATTTCATTTGGGTTCAAGAAGAATCTTTTGGTTCAAATTTGGAATTGAACAAATTGTAACCTCTGTCCGTATTTTCTTCATGCTATTGAAAGTGCAAAAACATTATAATTTATATATTAAAAATGTTGTGGCGTATGTGGCATTTCTTTACATGAACCATGCATTAATATGGTTTAAACTAAGGGTTTGATTTGATACAAGAAAAGCCCAGTTACTGAAAGGTACTCCACTAACTGAGTAAACTGTGTAAGGTGTAGAGTACATTCTCTTTTTGCAGCCATGTATTTGTATGTTATTTAACTTTCACCTTGCAACATAGTTGAGTACCAGTACTCTGTTTCATTTGTTGAGAAGTGCAGGTACTCAAATGCTCAAAAATAAGAAGTGCAGGTACCGAGGGCCGGGTAGTACCGGCCCATTCACACCACTGTGTGTAGATAACTGCTATGAAAGCTGTTTGTGAGTGGGACAGTTAACCCACTTAGCTGTCAAACCCACTTCCACTTAGGGTGACCAGATGTCCTGGTTTTGGCCCTCTGTTGTCTCCCCCAAAGCCCTCAGTTCGGCTCACCGTTTTTCTCACAACTCTTTTCTCAACCCAGTCCCCTTGTGCCCCTTTTCTCTGTCCCCAGACCCCTCACCCCACTTTTCTTGGCCCCTGTTGTGTATTGAAGTTAACGTATGTATTGTTAGAATAGATAGAATATAGAACGATAAGGGTAGATAAATTCTAGAAGAAGGGAATACAAATTCAGTTGAAAGGTAATAAAGAAGATGGCAGGACGAGCATAACGATGTCCGTGCATTTATTATATTTGCTTTGAAGATACATAACAGTGGCGACAAAGGGAAATGAAGTCCACAAAGCTGGAACACATTTGGAGAAATAAAGCGAGTCGAGTGGAAAAGGATAGACGTATAGTAGCAGAAGAAAATTGAACACAAGGAAAGGATTAATGAATCGTGTGCCAAAATATAATTAAGGTAGGCGCACGCAGCGAAAGGACGGAAACAACGTAATATTGATTATAACCGGGGTTAAGCATCAAAGCATTTTTTTAATGTTAAATAACGTACCAACAGTGCATGAAGGCTGGTACGCGGTTTAAGGAAACACAGAAAAAAGGACCCTATGTCACGTAAATACGTGATGTTTCAGGAAGTAAACAAGTAGCCTGCAGCATTAGAGAAAAGGAAATAGGAGCGTCAATTGACGTGCCACCATCTTGAAAAAAAAAATGTTACCATATGAAAATATGAAACGGATTAATATAAACATAAACAAACACAGACACGGACGATTGAAAAGAAATAAAGGCACAACCAAAATCGGAATATGAGAAATGTTAAATGCACATTATACAAAGTGAGGCGGACTATCAGACCATAATGTAAAGTGCATAAATGTGAAACGTTTGATATTTACAGGAGTATACAAGTATGAAATATTGTGTAAATACACTGTTGACAAGCAATACAAAAAAAACAATAAAAGAGCCACATTAAGACAGAGTTGAATTTGATGTTGGATCACTTGTGAAACTCACAAGAAAGAAAGCAACAGAGAGTTTGAGACATTCAAAGGTTTGCCCATAGAAATACGCATGTCAACAGATAATGCAGTTGGAGATGTGAATGGACAGCAGAGCACATCTCAGAGTATCAAGTGTACACTCATGGCAGCTAATCCATTAAATTATTTGCAATGCCCAAATCCTTTCACCTTAGAACCACAGGAAACCTGGGGCCAAAGATGGCAGAAGTGGATTGATGAATTCAAAGAATTTTTAAGAGCGGTAGGGGATCAAAATGCCTCAAATAAATTGGATATTTTTACAAACTTAGTGGGAAAGGAAGTGAAGACCATAAATAAGACAATACCATTACAAGACAGCGCAACGTATCAGTCATTAATAGCAGCAATTAATGCCCAAATAATAATTCTGCTCAACAGAGATTATGAAAGATATGTATTCAATCAATGCTCACAGAGCCCATATGAGACCATAGCCCAATTCGTACTGAGGTTGCAAAAAGAGCAACATTTTGTGAATTCATCAACTTTAATGATGACAAAGCAATACGTCTGAGGGTCATTGAGGGATGTTTATCATCACAATTCAGAAAACATCTATTAAAAAAAAACCTCTACCCCTAAAAGAAGTGTTAGAGCTCGCAAGAATATGTGAAAGAGTAGACACACAAGCAGCTAACATAGAAAATCCAAAGAGGATGGATACCATCGCTGTCATGAATAAAAATGCACAATGGCAGGAAAGATATCCTGGCATGGCTTCACCAGGATCAGTGCGCAGAAGTGCAGGAGAAAGGCAATGCTATAGATGCGGATTCGAGTTTCCCCACAAGGGCCATGTCCTGCTTTAGGTCAATTATGTTTACAATGTGTCCAGGAGAATCACTTCCAAATGATGTGTAGAGAAAGAATGACTACACCAATGAGTCATTACAACCATCAACTGATATCTAATAAAAGATATGATAATAAAAGGAGTCAAGGAGGGCGAATATATACAGAGAGAGAAATGAGACACAATCTTATTTCAAGACCTAATCAACAAATAGCCCGACCAGGATTTGTTAGAGCCATGGACGGTTTACAAATTGAAGCAACAGACCAGAGTGACACAGAATTGAGCCAGAGGACAACATCATTTCATCAGGTTCAAAGCCAAGTAGAAATAAAGTATGCAGATCCATATGAAAACCCACCTGTACCTGATGAAGAAATAAAAATGACAATTAACCATTATCAGGAATATAAGGAATACGTAAGACTGATAGCTGACAATGAAAGTGGTAAGACTGCCATAGGAGTGGTAGTGAATTTATGTGGAGAAGAAATACCCTTCTTAGTGTATACTGGAGCTACAGTAAACATCATGAGTGAGGAAGCATATGAAAAAATTGCTAATCAATATCCATTACGTGTATCAAAGGCTGAACTATTTCAATGGGGTGCGGAACAACCATTACTGAACAAAGGTCGGTTTCAATGTGATTTGATTCATGAAGGGCATTGTGTACCAACTAATATACATGTCATCAAAAGTCCTGTAATTGGTAGGTGTCTCATTAGCTGCAAGACTGCCACAGATCTCAAACTCATTGATGTGCGAAACAAACAATCAGAAATGATACATGGTATTCCATCAGGACATTATGATTTAAGATTCATATCAGGAGAAGTGTTGGATCTGGAAAAGTTGAAAGCAAAATTTCCGAACTTGTTTCAAGGAGTTGGAAAACTGAAAAATAATATGATACATTTACACATTGATAAGACAATTCAACCTGTCCCTCAGCATCCAAGGTGCATAGGATTTCACCTGCAAGCAAGGGTGTCACAGGAGTTGAAACAACTAAGGGACAATAATATCATTAAAAAAGTTGAAAATGGTCCAACACCCTGGGTATCCCCGGTGGTGGTTGTACCCAAAGCGGATGGACGTCTTCGTCTATGTGTAGAAATGAGAATTCCTAATGTGGCCATTATGAGAGAAAGACACCCAGGACCTAACATAGAGGACATGATAATACGGCTAAACCAGACCAGCAGGTTTAGCAAACTGAAACTAAATCAGGGATACCATCAGCTAGTGATTGATCCAGAGTCTCGACCAATAACCACTTTTAGCACCCATGAAGGTTTGTTTAGATATAAGAGACTCAGTTTCGGGATCTCGTCGGCAGCAGAAATATTTCAGGAAGCAATAAGGAATGTTATTGCGCCGGTACAGAATGCATTTAATTACAGTGATGACATTCTAGTCTATGGTACCAATCAATGTCAACATGATGAGGCGCTGGAACAAGTATATAGACTGCTGCAAGAAAATGGTCTGACTCTGAATGGACAAAAATGTGACATAAATAAAAAGAGTCTGAAATTCTTTGGACATATATTCTCGGAGAATGGTATGAGAGCAGATCCAGAGAAAGTGAGGAATATATAGGATCTAAAATCTCCCAAGGACATTGCAGAATTGAGATCTTTCCTGGGGATGGCCGGCTATTGTGCAAGATATTTGCCAAACTATGCAATTCTCATCAACTCGCTGAGGCAGCTGCTGAAAAGAGATATGGCATTTGTATGGAATGACGATTGTGAGAGAAGGTTCAAGAAAATAAAAGAGTAACTGATCAGTGACAGACGGCTGGCATATTTTAATCCAGAGTTGGAAACTGAAATAATTGTGAATGCCAGTCCGGTGGGTCTGGGGGCGATTCTAGCACAGATAGATCCAAGGGAGGAGCAGAGAAGGGAACGACATATTGTTGCCTATGCTAGCAGAGCGCTAAGTGAGATTGAACAAGCTTATTCTCAAGCAGAGAAAGAGAGTTTGGCCGCTGTATGGGCATGTGAAAAGTTCAACCACTTTGTGAAAGGGAAACCTTTCGTTCTTGTCACAGATCACCAAGCCCTAATTTTGTTATTTGGAAATCCTAGGATCAAGATGCCACCCATAATTGAAAGGGTGGGCATGCGACTGCAAGAGTACGATTATAAAATTGTTCACAAACCAGGAAAAGATGCGAATCCAGCCGACTACTTGTCGAGACACCCTACAGGCATAGCAGAGACTGAAATGCAGAAAGATGCAGAAAAATATATATCATATATTTCACTGAATGCTCTGCCAACCGCAATTACAAAAGAAATATTCATAGAGAAGAGCCAAGCTGATGATTCTAGTAGCAGTTCGGCTCACTCAAGCAGGGAGATGGCATTGTCTAAGCATGGAAGAAGGTTTGGAAAAAGGGGATATGAAGGATCTTCAAAGACTGGCGAGAACGAGTAATGAGCTGTCAACGACAAAAGAAGGAATGCTAAAGACTAGTAGCTCCAAAAAGCCTGAGGAAGACGTTAGTGATGCTGGCACACGAGGGTCACAGACAAGTTGTGAACACAAAGAAAATTCTAAGGAATGAAGTATGGTTCCCTGCATGGATATCATTGTGGAAGACATTTTACAAAACTGCCTGGCTTGCCAAGTAGCTACATCCAGTGCTCAAGCAACACCTCTTCAAATGGTACCGCTTCCTTCTGGCCTTTGGAATAGGGTAGCTGTTGATTTTTTTGGACCCCTAGATGAAGGAGGATACTTACTGGTAGCTATAGATGAGTATTCACAGTTTCCTTTAGTGAAACATGTAGGATCTACTGCATTTCATCATGTGGTAGTGGTCCTGAGGAGCTTTTCAGTGATTGTCGAGTTCCTCAAGTAGTGAAAACAGACAATGGGACGCCGTTTCAAGGTCATGAATTTAGCAGATTTGCTGCACACATGGGCTTTAAACATCAAAGGATAACACCATTACGGCCCCAAGCAAATGGGATGGTCGAAAGATTTATGAGTAACTTAAAGAGAATGTGGCAGAAAGCAATGGTGGATAATGTGCCGTTACCACAGGTGGTGTCGCAGATGCTAAGAAGCTATCAAAATACTCCTCATGAAATAACTGGACATTCTCCTTCAGAGTTGATGATAAAATATAAGCCACATACAAGACTCCCATGTGTGGAAGATTATACGGCTGAGGAGGACAGTGTTATCAGAGAAAGAGATCAATTGAAAAGAATGAAAATAAAGGAGTGGACAGATCAGATCGTAAACAGAAGGCTGGGGAAAGCAATTTTCAGATTGGAGACATAGTAGTGGTT
Source organism: Ambystoma mexicanum (assembly GCF_040938575.1). NCBI lineage: Eukaryota > Metazoa > Chordata > Amphibia > Caudata > Ambystomatidae > Ambystoma > Ambystoma mexicanum. The sequence goes on from NC_090938.1 coordinate 805,381,807, forward strand.
CGCCAGAAATAAAGAAGGAAGATGGATTCTAAATATTGGCCAATACCACTGAAGATTAAGAGTGTCAAAGGATCTATGCTCACTGCTGAAGGAGGTGACTGTGAGTTGACCAGAAATGTATCCTTTTTCAAAAGACTGTTTCAGAGTAAACAGGAGGGGGAGGATGGTGAGATGAATATGTCGGGGAAACCAAATGGGTTAAATGACACTGATGTTGATTTAAGCATGTTGTATGATGAAGACTGGGAAGCAGCTGATCGTGGTGGACAAGTGGGGAGCGGTGATCTAAGTGAGGCAACTGAACCTGACATTTTGGAGCCTGGGGATTCTCTAGGTAATGGCATAGGTCCAGAATCACCAGAAGTGAACTGTCAATGTAGACCTCAAAGAGTTGTTCGTAAGCCGACTCGTTTGATGGAGCAAATGTAATATTTATTGTATTTGGGTATGAACTTACATGATAAGCAACGGGGAGGGGGTTGTTGTGTATTGAAGTTAACGTATGTACTGTTAGAATAGATAGAATATAGAAGGATAAGGGTATGGAAATTCTAGAAGGAAATGCAAGTTCAGTTGAAAGGTAATAAAGAAGATGGCAGGATTAGCATAACGATGTACGTGCATTTATTATATTTGCTTTGAAGATACATAACAGCCCCCACACCCCATTTTCTTGCCCCCTTGCACCCCTTTTCTTGGCCCCCAGCCCACTCGCATCCCTTTTCTTGCCCCCTCATACCCCATTTTACAGCTCCCTTGCACCCCTTTTCTCAGCCCCAGCACCCTTGCACCAATTATCTTGGCACCCTTGCACCCATTTTCTCTGTGCCCTTGCACGCTTTTTCTTGACCCCACCAGCCCCCTTGCACACATTTTCTCCCCCTGGCCTCCTGCACCCCTATTTTCCCCCCAGCCTCCTCGCACCTCTTTTCTCAGGCCCCAGCTGTCAGGATCGGTGGCTGGAAAGTGTGGAATTACTGGCGGCATTAATTCGATTCTGGGTAGCGCTCTAGTCCTCATCCAACATGGCGGTCTGCACTATAACTTCTGGCTCCTCCCCTTCTGCCGGTGCGTTGTATCTGTTTTCCTCTTGCTACTTCGCTCGCACTCCGGTGCTACTCTTGTGCATTTTTCTTGTGATTACTCCATAGCATTCCGGCCCTCCTCCGGGGGGGCCATCTATTTTGGTATCTGTGTTTTCTATTTCTTCTTTGCTTTTTGTACGGACTCCTGCCTGTTTAACTGCTACCCATTTTCTGATTGCCTTCTGTTGCTATTCTTTCATCCTCCCTGCTTGCATTCACGGCGCCTTGCCATACTAACCCTGCCGCTTTTATTTAACATGCGAACGGCAGAGTTTCTTTTCTGTACGCGAACAGCTCTCGCGACTTACATTTCATTTTCTTACTTGCTCCCGGCAACTAGCCGGTCCTACTTAACTTAGTATTCTTTCAGTATTAGGGGATTCCTTTCCACAGTTTATACTTTATTTACATTTCCTGTCCGCTCCAGTACTTTTCCCCTGAATTTCAGTTCAGAATATTCTTCTGTGTTATTGAGCCATTCACATCTTGCAGTACGAGATTCATTACTAGATTTTGGTCTTTGGAAACAACTTTTACGTTCCTCTGCAGAACCAGGGTTTTTTCTGCCATCCGGCTTTTTCCCTGGGGCGAGGCTGGCCCTCCTAGGGGCCTCCCTGGGCAGTTTCTCATCTCTGTCACGGTGGCCTCTGGAGGGGCCAGAACTTATTTACACGAAAGAAGAGGTCGGAAACTAAGGGATAACCAACCCAAGGAAAGGAAGAAGGACAATAAGAAGCCTGAAACCGTACTTAAGGATCGTTCCTCTGAGGACTCAGGTGAGGAGAAGGGGGAGTTTGAACCTGAACCTGACAGCATACAACGTCCAACTCACACTATGGCATCATTGGAGCAATACCAAGAACTGTTTGCTGCAATGCAGAATTTAACTGTGGAGGTTCAGGCCCTGAGAACGGAGAATATTGCACTCCGACAACAGGTAGTTTTACGTCGGGATGATCATGGTGACTTGCCCTCTATGCCACTCTCTTTCGGCAAGTACAACGGGGACCCTGGAGGTCTTAAGGACTTTCTAGATGCATGTAAGGTGTACTTTGCCTTCAGGACCCATGCTTATGAAACGGCCAGATCAAGGGTCGGTTTCATCATCGCAAACCTTTCCGGAAACGCATTATCCTGGGTCACACCGTTGGTTACTAATAATGACCCGTCCCTAAATGATTATGACCGTTTTGTTGAACTATTCAAGGAAAGGTTTGACAGACCGGAGGTTTTCTACTCCTCCTTGGAAGCCATTCTGGATGTTTGTCAAGGAAACTCTGATCTTCAAACCTACGTTTCCCGCTTCCAGAGATTAGCAGCTAAGGCTGACTGGCCAGATTCAGCCCAACAGACCATTTTCAGACGAGGTCTTCACGACGAAATTAAGGATGAGCTTGCTAGAGTTGCCAGACCAGCATCCTTCCGAGATTTAGTATCATTGTCTCTCCAGATAGAATTTCGCCTACAGGAAAGACGACTAGAAAGAAGACGAACCAGAGGAACTCCTCAGACCATGAGTCTCCCTTCTCCTCAAGCAAGACCCTCAGCCTTGGCAGAAGAACCCATGCAGATGGGAGCCACTCGAGGTCCCCTGACTCCAGACGAGCGAAGAAGACGACGGGACACAGGATTGTGTATGTACTGTGGATCTTCCAAACATTTTCTGAGAGACTGCCCGGAGGTACCTCCTCGACAGAAGGGAAACTTCAGCCCCCGCTCTGCTGCAAGGGAAGTGTCGGGGGACTTGACAAATACCCTTGCAATAACTCAAGAACCCTAGATATCACGGAAGAGAACAGTCTGATGGTGTTCAAGGTGAAACTGTGGCTGTCTAATTCTGCCCCCACGGAGGTATTAGCCATGTTGGATTGCGGAGCAGCAGGTAATTTCATGGACATTAGATGGGCTAAGGAACACCAGGTGGCGACCAGACTCAAGTCAACTCCTATTTCAGTAGAAGGGGTTGACGGCAGGCCTTTATCTTCTGGACCCATCACCTCAGAGACTTTCCCGCTGAAGATGGAGATGGGCCACCATGAAGAGATCTTGGTGTTTGATCAGATCAGAGCCGCTCATTTTCCTGTGGTTATAGGGATCCCGTGGTTAAGAAGGCATAACCCTCACATTAACTGGACAGACAATAAGGTGAGCTTTGATTCACTGTTTTTGTAAGACCAACTGTATGGACCTGCCTACTACCCAAACCACCAATACTAGATTGGAAGAAGGAAGATCTACCCACAATTCCATGATCATTTCTTCTGTCCCTCTTCAACATCAGGCGTTTTCCGAAGTATTCCTGGATACCATACCCAAGATTCTGCCTCCTCATAGGGCTGAGGACTGCTGCATCGACTTGATACCAGAAGCCATAGTTCCCTTTGGACGCATGTATCCGTTATCGCTTCTGGAACGGAATGCACTTAGGGAATACTTGAATGCTAATCTACAGAATGGCCTTATCCGAGAATCAAAGTCTTCTTGTGGGGCTTCGTTATTCTTTATCCCTAAGAAGGATTCTGTAGAGTTACGTCCTTGTATAGACTATCGAGGCTTGAATAAGGTTACCATCCGTGACAGATATCCCATGCCACTTATAAGGGATATATTAGAAGCCGTACAAGGAGCGGTCTATTTCACTAAGCTCGACCTAAGAGGGGCTTATCACCTATTGCGGATAAGACAAGGAGACGAGTGGAAGACGGCATTCCGCACCCCATTTGGTCTATATGAGTATAGGGTCATGCCATTTGGCCTTGTAAATGCTCCAGCGATATTCCAAAGATACATGGATAAGGTGTTTTCCGATATGTTGTTCATAACAGTGGTGGTTTACCTGGATGACATCTTGATATTTTCCAAGACGCTTTCAGAACACAGAAGACTAGTTGTACAGGTGTTGCAGCGCCTTAAGTTCCATCAGCTGCTTATCAAGCCGGAAAAGTGCCAATTTGAAGCTACATCAGTATCCTACTTAGGATTCATCCTATCTAAGGAGGGTATAGAGATGGACCCAATGAAGATCAAGGCTATCAAAGGCTGGAAGGAACCTACCAATATAAGGGAGCTACAGAGTTTCCTGGGTTTAGCAAACTTTTATCGGAGATTTATATCCAATTTTTCGAATACTGTGCTTCCGCTTACCTCTCTGTTGAAGAAGGGTGTAAGGATCATCTTTGATGAGCAACCCAGAAGAGCCTTTATCACACTCAAGGAATGCTTTTCTAAGGCTCCTATACTTATACAGCCAGATCCAACTAAACCATACATTTTGGAAACGGATGCTTCCATAGGTGCAGTCGGGGCTATCCTACTACAGAAGTCAGAGGACGATGTGGAACATCCTGTGGCCTATTTTTCAAAGACCCTTACGACTAGTGAGCGCAACTATTCAGTACTGGAAAGGGAACTTTTGGCAATCAAGTTAGCCTGTCAAGAGTGGCGTCATCTGTTGCAAGGGGCCGCTCACAGCTTTGAAATCAGAACTGACCATCGTAACCTTAGGGTCTTACAACAAATGGAATGCACCAATGCACGCCATGCCAGGTGGGCCTATTTCTTCCTGCAATATGATTTTAACATCACCTACATTCCGGGTACAGAAAATTTGAAGGCGGATGCCTTGTCTCGTAGTCTAGGGGAAGGCTCTGGAACTTATAGGGGACACGAATTGGTCTTCCCAGGGCTTAGGATTGTTGCATCTACTCTATCCTTTCTTCAAGATTTGATACCTCAATATCAGACAGGCTCGGATCCTCCATCCTCTGTCATCCAAGGCAAGGATGGGTTATATTATCATGGTGATGCCTTGTTCATTCCCACCAAGAAGGTTCAGACTCTAGTCCTGTCCTGGTGCCACGACTCCCCTTTAACAGGACACCCAGGAGTCAGGAAGACTTATAACTTGCTACGCAGGGGCTTTTGGTGGCCTACTCTGCGGAACGACGTTTGCCAATATGTTTCTACCTGTTCGGTTTGTGCCTCCAACAAACATCGAACAGGAAGACCGCTAGGACTACTACAGCAAGACTCCTTACCTGAACGTCCCTGGGAACATATTTCCACTGATTTTATCGTGGATCTCCCTCCTTCGGATGATATGTCTGTGATCATGGTAACAGTCGACTCCTTCAGTAAGTTGGCTCACTTCTCCGCTTTCAAGCATGTTCCATCAGCCTCAGAGACAGCAGCTGTATTCCTCCGGGATATAGTCCGCTTACATGGGTTGCCTCGGACTGTGGTTTCAGATCGAGGACCTCAATTTACTTCGAAATTTTGGGCTTCTCTTTGCCAGTCACTGGGAATTCACAGAGCTCTTTCTTCGGGTTACCATCCTCAGAGTAACGGACAAACCGAGAGATTGAATGCCAGTCTGGAACAGTATCTAAGATGTTTTTGTAGTCCTCAGCAGGAGAATTGGTATCGCTTCCTTCCACAAGCAGAGTTCGCCTACAACAATGCCATTCATACGTCCATCCAGATGAGTCCTTTTTTTTGTACCTATGGGTATAATCCCCAACATTTGCCCTGGTTCAGTACACCTTCCACCAAGATTCCTGCTGTGGACGGGGTTCTGAAGGACTTACAGGAGGTACATGTACTTGCGCAAAGGGCACACCTGGTCAGTCAACAGGCTCAAAAGAAATGGGCAGACAAGAGTAGAAGCCCTAACCCTACTTGGCAGGTGGGTCAATTGGTCTGGTTGTCTACCCGTTTCCTGCCCCGGTGGGTCCATTCTGGTAAATTTTCCCCCCGATTCCTCGGACCTTTCCCCATTGTCCAACGGATTAATCCTGTTGCTTTTAAGATCAAACTCCCTGATTACCTCAAGAAGGTACATCCGGTCTTCCATGTCTCCTTACTCAAGGAATACAAGGAAGATCCTTTCCAAAGACCAGTCCACAGGGTACGTGCTCAAGTTAAACCAACACCTGAAGAATATGAAGTGGCCTATTTGGTTGATTCCCGGTACCGCCAGGGTAGGTTACAATACCTTGTGCATTGGAAGGGTTATCCGTTGGATGAGAGATCCTGGGAACCAGTGAGCCATATTCATGCTCCCCGATTGGTTAAGAGATTTCACCACTTCCACCCGGGCAAACCAGGGGGACCCCCGAGGAGAAGGGGGTATACTGTCAGGATCGGTGGCTGGAAAGTGTGGAATTACTGGCGGCATTAATTCGATTCTGGGTAGCGCTCTAGTCCTCAGCCAACATGGCGGTCTGCACTATAACTTCCGGCTCCTCCCCTTCTGCCGGTGCGTTGTATCTGTTTTCCTCTTGCTACTTCGCTCGCACTCCGGTGCTACTCTTGTGCATTTTTCTTGTAATTACTCCATAGCATTCCGGCCCTCCTCCGGGGGGGCCATCTATTTTGGTATCTGTGTTTTCTATTTCTTCTTTGCTTTTTGTACGGACTCCTGTCTGTTTAACTGCTACCCATTTTCTGATTGCCTTCTGTTGCTATTCTTTCATCCCCCCTGCTTGCATTCACGGCGCCTTGCCATACTAACCCTGCCGCTTTTATTTAACATGCGAACGGCAGAGTTTCTTTTCTGTACGCGAACAGCTCTCGCGACTTACATTTCATTTTCTTACTTGCTCCCGGCAACTAGCTGGTCCTACTTAACTTAGTATTCTTTCGGTATTAGGGGATTCTTTTCCACAGTTTATACTTTATTTACATTTCCTGTCCGCTCCAGTACTTTTCCCCTGAATTTCAGTTCAGAATATTCTTCTGTGTTATTGAGCCATTCACATCTTGCAGTACGAGATTCATTACTAGATTTTGGTCTTTGGAAACAACTTTTACGTTCCTCTGCAGAACCAGGGTTTTTTCTGCCATCCGGCTTTTTCCCCGGGGCGAGGCTGGCCCTCCTAGGGGCCTCCCTGGGCAGTTTCTCATCTCTGTCACGGTGGCCTCTGGAGGGGCCAGAACTTATTTACACGAAAGAAGAGGTCGGAAACTAAGGGATAACCAACCCAAGGAAAGGAAGAAGGACAATAAGAAGCCTGAAACCGTACTTAAGGATCGTTCCTCTGAGGACTCAGGTGAGGAGAAGGGGAAGTTTGAACCTGAACCTGACACCAGCCCGCTTGCACAGCTTTTTGGGGATACTAGTCCCTTGCACCCCTTTTCTCAGCCCCTAGTCCCCTCGAACCCCTTTTCTGCAACCCCAGCTTACTTTCTATGCTCCCCAGCCCCTGACACAGAGCTTTCCTCTTTTGCGCATCCATTCCCTTGCTTCGGCTCGCATTTGGCCCTGGCTCAGCCCTAGCCAAGAAATCCCTGACTCTCCAAGTTCTTTAAGTGCAATGCACAGTGGCTTCACGTCGGGCTTTGAGTTGCCGAATCTTCCTGAATTGCCTTGTCTGGCAAGTGAGCACGTACGAGACTGGAGAAAAGGCAGCACCGCGGATCTCTGCAAGGCTGCACCTGCAGACAGTTGAAGATCTACCGCTTCACTGATTGGTCCGGATTCCTTGCAGCTGCCTGACACCTATGGGTGAGCACCCCGCTGGGCAGAACAAACATCAAAGCTGGTGACATGGGGCAAACTGGCTGTTTGCAGTCTGCCCAAAGCAGCAGTGCAGAATGGAATGAAGATTCCCCCTGCTAATAGCGCAGGGAGCTCTTGATTCTATTAAAGACAAGGAGGCGAGCATTAGTGCAAATAAATAAGAAGATGAAGCATAATGCTCACCTCCGTCTTGACATAGAATCTGAACGTTGAGCCCCCACTCTGTTGCCTGGGCACTCTAGTAATAGCTTTCGAGTCGGCGTGTGTAAAGGGGGGGATGTCCTTAGAACACGTGAGACAGAGGGGCCAGCATGCCCGTTGCATAGCAGCCGCCCTGCCAGGCGGAACATAAAGTGTCAGTTGTGTCTGGGCCTGCGGCTGAAGTACACATTGCTTGCAAAACTTGCTGCCTGCAGGACGATAACTCTCGAGAGTTGGCGCAGGGCCACATCCAAGCTGCTTTGTATGGGCTCTGGAGAATGGGTGAAGGCCGGTCCAGGGGGTCTCGCCACTGTCACCAATGATTGGTCTGTGGATTTCACATTCGAACAGTCTAGGAATGCTTGTTTGCCTCTCCTCACCAGACTACCACGCCGGACTATTAGTGAGTGAGCTTGCTGTGCATGAATGGAGGTGCAGGCTATCATTTTACAGATATGAGAAAGGTTCCGTTTTTTTGAGCTACTTGTTTATAAGCAAACATGAGCCGTGTTATGTGTCTTTTACATGGAGTTCATCTGCAGATTTTTTCATTTCCGAAGTGCTGCTAAGCATACTTGTGTGGCTTGCAGTCTTTTCTACGTGGAAAAGAACAGTGTGTTATTGCATTTGATCCCAAATGTTTTATTTGAGAATTACATGTCCCGGTTTTCCAAGGGGAGGGGGACGTAACTGAGCATGAACCCAAGAAATAAAATGTTTCTACGTGTTGTGACGAATCTTACAGCCTCTTCACTGATTCCCTGGAGGGGAGGGTTTCCTACGTGGCCAGGAAAAGACGAATCTACCTGCAAAGGTGGTGAAGGTGTTCCTCGTCTCCCGAATGACCAAGAAAAGGGAATGAGGTAGCAAAAAAAAAAAAATAGAAGGAGGAATTGAACCCTCGAGAGGACAGTTAGCGAAAGGTAAGCGATACCACTAAGAGTAGTCAGAGGAATAAAGGATAAGAGTACCCCGGGGAGTAGAGAAAAGGAACAAATGATCATATGAGAATGGAACAGGAAGGGCACACCAAGAAAGAGACCGGGTAATAACTCAAGTATAGATAGAAAGGAAAGTCAGAGCGACTAGAACTCAGTAAGACTGAAACGTGTCAACAAAAGATACAAAGCCTACAGAAAACCAAAGGAAAGAAAGTCGAGCGCTGAACACCGAAGGATGCAATTAAATCAGAAAGCGGTAGAGAAGTGAAAAGGATAGAAAGCACCTGGTAAAAAGGAAAGGGGAAACCGAAAGTAAAACAAGAGTTCCACACGTACAGGAACAAGAAAGAAAGAAAAGGCACGGAATAAGAGGAGCGGACCGGGAGAAGCCGAACCCGGAACAGCGCGGAGAGAAAGTACGAGAAGAGGGAAGAAATGGCAAGAACGCACAGAGCAGTTTGCTAGTACTAGGCAGCGGTACCAGCAGCGAAGGTCCACGGACGGATACAACGCACCATGTATCCGAAAGTGACCGTCTATATTACCCTGGCGGCCATTTTAGGGGTAGACTAGACCGTTGAATACGATTAGAACGCATAACGCTACCCAATCTCCACTGATTCCAGAGTTTACATGGACGGAGCGTGACAACAGCCTTCAGCTGTGCTAACCCCGGGCTTTTGCTCACTTCTTATGGGGAAACTGATACGTTCTTCAGACTGTCAGTACTGGGAAACTATGTTTCCCTTAGTCTTCGACTATATTGCCATTTCTTGGTAACTTTTTAATAGTGCACAATGCACCTTCCAGTACTGTGCGCTGGGGTCCTTTTTGTTTTATGGCCCTAGACACCCTCAAAGTGTTTTACTTCTTTTTACATGATCATATCGCGTTTAACGCATTTTGTTCAAGACTGTGGCCGGGTCTGAAAATGGCCCGAGCCACAAAGTCTTTTATTCTGTCCTACTGCCATTTTGTTCCTTGCCTTCCCCCAGGTCAAGTGACCCAAGTTTTCCTTATTTGGGCATGCAACCTCCTGCAAAAACCCATCTCTTCTGCTGGCTTCTGCATGTCACGTGTCTGTACCCAGGAAGCGGATTGGGGCTGTCTGGTCCCAATCACCACTACTAGTGCCAGGATGTCTGGAGTGCTTGAATGACTGGGACCACCATGGGCCGTGATTGGTCCATGACAAAGATGCCTGCATGAGAGCAGCTCTTCAATTGGAAGTCCTTGATTATGGCACAAAGCTAATCTTTTGATAAGAGAGGGGAATGTGCATCCATCCCAATTCGATCACCTGAGTTCTCTCCAAACTACAGAAGGCCTATGGCCTTCTGGTACCCAATGGGAGCAAGAGTCGACCATCAAAATGAAAATAAGGCAGTCCTAGTGGCGTCATGTCAAAATAAAAAGGGCCTATTCTAAGAAACCTATTGCCAAACCTTACAACTAATACAAAAAGGGTGTGGGATGATTTTCAAGAAAAGAAAGAAGTGTTCACAAATAATATGTCAGGATGCCGTAGCTTGGGTCTCCCTTCCCCACGTTTTGAGCACGGGTTAGGGTGGAGTCTTGAACACAGCACAGTCTCGAGCTTCACCAGCACGAGATGACAGTTCCCCTTTCAGCTCTCAGGGCCGTCGATGGCCAAGTCGCGTTTATACTGAAAGTATCTTGCCTTCAAGGACCTGAGGTATTCAAACAACAAAACAAAGTTCATTTTCTCTGTAGGGGATGGATGCACCCCTGTGTCCCCCTCTTCTGAGCGCTGATCCTTCACAAATCGTATCTCAAAATAACAGTTCCTTCTCTTAATGGACTTTGGGTGATGGCTTCACCACTCTATCTCCCTCATTCTTGCTCAGACAGTTCAAGAACAGTTCCTATCAATACCAAGGCCTTCTGTGGTTTTGCCTTCTAATTCCGAGGGCCTGATAGGTTCATATAAACAATAAACAAAGTTCCTTCAACAAAATGACAGTTAATTTCCTGGTGGATGATGATTCTCGCTTGGGTCGCCCTCTTCAGGGCGCTGACCCTCTTTACTTTCAACCTCCCTCCTCTGGGTTCACTATAGCTTGTCTTTTCACTTACAAATCTTAATGTCTTTTTGAACCATTCCAGTGGACATCGCTCGGTCGGGTTCACCTTTGTCAACACACTGTTTCTTGGGACTTTATACTTTGCCCCCTTCTCGTCAGCATCCCTCTTCCGTGTTCCCTCTTGCCAACTTCACCTTCACATTTACTGTCTACGGGATTCACTTCCCTTGCTTTCTCATGTGACGGGATTCATTTCCCTTACTTTCACACAGTTTGTAGATGAAAATCTTTCGATTGTATGGGGATTTTACTAGACCTCCTGTATGACCACTTTGTCCTCTTTTGGCAACTCTCCTGTGGCCTTCTGATACCCGTAGTTTCCCTCTAATGGGTATCGACCAGCGTCTCTTGAGTTAGCACCCACGTGGTTTCGGGTTTCCTCTGCAGCTGGTCTCCCCTTAACACTTTTCACAGTTGATTGAACTTGGTTCAAATGTGCCACTTTGCGATTCTCATTGAACACAGCCTGGTTCTTTTCAGTTCTCACCTCGACTCACCAGCTCTGATGAAGCACTTGGCTTTCGGCCTCACTGGAGTCAAGGGCGGTACCACGGTCGCAGGAGCTTCCCTCGCTCCTGCTTATCGGCTTAGGCTTGCCTCGTGTACCGTTGACATCTGCTGCAAGACACTTTCTATTGTTCGCGTTCTTATGCTCTCTTCCACGAAGGGTCCGCGGCCTGGGATGAAAAGTTCAAGGTTGTTTCTCTCCTCGCCACCCTCTCGATTCCTGCCGCCTTTCTCCTTCTCTTGAACTGCTGGACCCCGTTAGCCATCTCTTCTTGCTGTCTGCTGTGCTCGTACTGTGCTCTCTTGCTTCACAGTTTATTCCTGTGGGGAAGGGAAAGGGCTGTCCGGTGTGTGTGATTCTGATCAGTTACCTGACTTTGTCTGACCCTTTTATTGGGACATGTCAGGTAAACAGCTCTGGTGTAAATCCGTTCTCTGGTGTGTCGTGCAAAAATGTTTGTGTCGAAAAGGGGGGGGGGCAGTGTCACAGGTTCCCCCTTTCTCACCTGTTTTCGCTGCTTGATGGATTCCGTCGTAGAAGTTTTCTTCCTTATGGTTCGGGTCTTGTACAAGCCCGCTCGGCCGTCTTCGGCTTCCACTGTTCGTTCACTTCTTGTCCGGGATCGATATTAAACTCCAGGAAATCCAGGAATAAGTAAGGAAAGAAGCACTCGGAGGCGGTACACGGATTCCAGGAGAAGGTGGGGTAGAAGGAGAGAGGATAGAATGAAGCAGGGGTCCGGGAACTAGGAAAACAGCAAAGTTCCGAAAAGGCGAACTACGTAGCACACATCTAGGCACAGCTAACAGTAGCGTTGAGACACGCGGAAGCGCAAGGGTGTGGCTAATTTATCCAGTGTGCTGCAATGAACGTGAAGACTGGTAGGCAGCGCTCAGTGTTTGCAGCCATGTTGGTAGTACAACAGAGTGTAAGCCCCAACGTGACAGGGACCAGGAGGCCCAGAAGGGGCATGTCCGATGGGTCCTGACAGGCAGGGGTTTTGACTGTCCTACACGATAGGATGGGGAAATGGTCTTGAAAGAAGGAGGATACTGCATCTCACCCGTCGGTGTCCCACTCGCTGAGCATCCCCCACCCAGGTGATCCTCCCTCACTGGTCCACCCCCATGAACTGGATCCAATAGTGATTGCCGTGTCCTGACCACCTGGATGACAGATCCCTGGGGTTTAGCCAGGGAAACACCTTCAGGTTTCTCACACTACCAATCAGTCCTTAGGTGTTGACCTTTCCAGTAGTCGCAATGTTACAGTAGAATCTGTAGAAAGGCAGCTCATACCAACAGACTTAGTCCTAGTGCCCTCCCAAGGGTATGTCTTGCTTGGAAACACGGTCTGGATGTCATGGCCGGGGTGGTGGACCCAGATGTCATGCTGCGATCATGGAGGCACTGGCAAAGGAGGAAGTTCCAACATAGAGCGATTCAGTCTCTCCATTAAGCAGAAGTTGCAGTCCAGTCCTCACCCAACATGGCCGCCGCAAGTATAACAACATACTGTGCCGTAGGAACGGTGCGTTGTATCTGTCTTTCTTTGCTGTGCCTCACAGTTCCTTCTTAGCTTCTTATTAGCTATTTGCTCTTCCTACCGGTTCCCGGCTGGTTCCTTCCAGGATCATATGCCCTGTTCCTATCCTTCGTTTTCTGTTCCCTTTCCTAGCCGCACTATGTGACTTTCACATCTGCGTCTTCCCTTCGCGGGTGTGCCATCTTGGTTTCAAGGCCATTGGCCGCTTACTTTCACTATTTTCCTTTCCGCGTTTGATCAGTCCTTTCGACTGATATTCTGCCTGTACTTTGCCTTACCTTTCTTTCTCGCTCTCTTGCATACTGGTTCAGCGACTCTTCGCACTCACTCTTACCTGTTACTATTTCCTTGCTATTACCTCTGCTCGCTCTCAAGATTTCCTTCTTTCGCTTACCCGCTCCGGGTCTCTCTCTTCCCAGCAGTCAGTCGGGTTTCTTTCCTGAGTGAAGTACACCTAGCGCATTGGTTTCCTGTGTCACTGCGCTTCTTCCTGGAGTATCTGAGTGTTACCATCATTATACCCACTGGTGCAGGACTTGCTCCTCAGGGTTCCCTTTGGCTTGGGTTGCTTTCCCTGCTAAGGTGGCCTCCGGGGGAGCTGGACCCTACCTACACGACAAAAAGGAAAATAAGACCAAGGAAAAGAAAAATAAAGAAGCAAAGAAGTCAAGAAGGAAGGAACAGACTGAGACCTGAGACAGCTCATCTGAAGAAAGAGGTGAGGTGGAGACTCGCAAGGGTTCACCAGGACACCAGACTACCGGTGTGATGTCAAAGTTCTACTCCGGAACAACAGTAAATATTCTTACCATCTAAAGACCGGGGAGGAATTCACACATGGGATTTTAGAAAAGGCCCTATTTCCCAAACCTGTAGAAATCGGAGAGCAAAACCTGACAGAAAGCAGGACCAAAGGCTTTGGGAAGCTGATCAAGATCTGCCCCCAAAGAGAAACACCAAAGTCCTGTACAGAAGGAAGTGAACCTGAGATAATCCCTGACATCACATTCGCACAACGCAATGACCCTATTCTGGCAGAAGCCTTCCTCAAAGTAGTTCCCGAGGATGAAGGCAGATGTAAAGATGGTCCATTCTTTTCCATAAAACAGAGGTTGTTATAATGGGGAGATACCAGTCAGTCAAATAACTTTATTCGGCCTTTAGGCCATAAAAGCACATACTAGCAAAACATTTCTAGGCTACTATTACAACAATTCACCCATATTAGGCAGCATTAACAAGTCTCTTTTATCAGTCCTACTGACCCAGTTCCACATTACTCACAGATCGCTGCAAGCCCAGATGAGTGAGATTCGCCCCGGATAGAAATTCATTACCACAGAAGATTCCAGGGGAGCCCACAGATTCAGGAATGTGGGATGGACTGACTACAATCCCACTTCTTGGGGGCCGGCCAAACCACTCAAATGTTCTCAGGACATCCCTGGCCATTCGTTCATCCTTAAAGACCAGTTTAACATAATCTATGGGATAGTCACTGGACAGTCTGGAGCACCCCACCATCACGTCCTTAGTCACGAAGGCACACTCCCCAAAGGAATGGAGCCAATGAAGGCATTTATCTGAAAGGGCGTCCCTCGGTTCTCGTCTATCTATGGGTAATTTTGGTACCCCATGAAGAAACACAGTGGATCTTCTTGGCCCCTCATGCGCCTTGAGCTTTGGCAAATACCTCCCATAGCAAGGGTTACTTACACTGATTACCCTCTCAACAGTGCACTTGGCTCGAGGCATTAATTGCCAACTTGGGGGGGAGTCAATATGATATGATATTTTATTTATATCACGCTCGTACACAAGTGTTTGTGAAACAGATAATAAATAAATAAATAAATAAATAAGGCAAAAACACGTGGTAGTGCAGCCAGCAAGTGTCAAGTGCTGGGTTTAAGGCAGCAGGCAGGGTATGTCTGATAAGTGGAAAAAGAAAAGAAAAGGGGGGGGTTGGGGAACTGTATGTGTACAGATACAGACCCCAGTGCAAGAGGTAGCCCGGAGGCAGTGCAGGAAGGTGGCAAGATGAGCAGGTACCTGGGCCCGGGGGACAGAGGGTGGCCAGGTGCACAGTGCCAAGAGAGAGCAGATCCACAAGGGAGAGGGGGGGCGAAGGCAGAAGCATAGAGGAAGGTCTTGAGGAGCTTCCGGAACCGGAGATGGTTCTCCCAAGTTTCATAATTGGGGCCTTAAGGGGCTTTCTGGGGGCATTTGTTTTAAGTGACTGGTTGATCTCGGGGGTTGCCTCCTCAGTGTTGGTACATTGAGGGCAGCAGGGGCTTTGGATGGATGGGGACACAAGGAGTGTGGCCCCATATCTACAATGGGTGTACACATAGACCCTTTCCACCACTCCGCGCCCCTCCCTTCCCCTGGCCCTCGATCAAATCCAATAGTCGTTTTTTATGACTGCCAGTGCAGAGAGCACTGGTTTGCTGGAGCAGCCCTGGGTCGTGTTGGGCTCTGGGTGTGATGGGTCTAAAATGGGCGGATTCCCTTGGGTGGAGACTTGGCTGGCCAAAGGGGTGTTAGGCGCAGGAAGGAGCTAGCCCCAGAGTGTGTGACTAGCATAGTCTCACTCCAGGTACCGCTGGTGGAACTAAAAGAGGGCTTATCTTCGCCAGTTCCTTCGGTATCCAAGTCCATTAGTTCCGTGGAGGGGGGGCAAGAATAGACGAGAGATGGGCAACATCGGGGCCCGGTGCCAACCATGACTCAGGGGCCAGGTAAATAGTTCCATGAGCTGGTCCTAGTGGCGGGCCAGAGGGCACAGATGAGGCCAGAGAGAGGTCCAGTAGGTCACAAACCCCAATGAGTCTGGATATACCAAGGGTCAGCTTCTCATTTCCCCTGCCCAATGAGTAAAACAAGTCAGTGGCATCCATGCAGACTGGGTTGAAACAAGAAGAAAGGAATGGATTTATTGCGCCTAGATCAAATGTTTTTAATTGTAGATTTGATTTTAGAATCAGTTACATCTTTTTTACTAATAATGAATTGCAATATAATACTTCAATCCCTCGACACGTGTTTCTCCACCTTAGATTCAGGGGTGGTTCATCAGGAGAGATCAAATAGTAAAAAATGACATTTTATAACCTAAAACAAAATATTTTCATCAATTTTGACTGTTCCTAATGCATCTATTTATACTTTTGATTTCAGACTCAACAATTCATAAGTTGTTAGAAAATAGCGATACTTACTATTGGTAATATGTGCTAACTTAATATTCGTTCCATAGTGGCCTGTTAATTTGAAATGTAACACTTCTTTACTTTACTCTTCAATTTTTCCAAATGTGTTCCAATGTTCCCTGGTAATTCAAAGTGGAACATTTCTTTACTTTGCTCATTAATTTGTCCAACCGTATTCCTAAAAGATATAAGTGAACATGTTCCATTTACTTTGTGCGGCTATTTACTGCATATCAACATTTCTGTAAGTAATATAGAATAGGTGTCAATATGTCAATATGCAGGTCCCTTCCGCTTACCTTATTAATTCAAATTCATGACGGTTTCCCGTTTAGGAGCTGTTTTCCTCGCGGCATAGTAACCACGGGAAAATAAAATGGCCGTCTGTTTATACTAACGTGATGATGCAGTCAAGCTAGTTATGTGCGTCCGCGTCATCACGTTTTCTCCATTTTGCTTTGGGCTCAATGTGGTAGTTAAGTTAAATGCTGCGTGCACATTGTTCATATTCTTAGTTGTGCTTTGCTGTGCAGCCCTTGTCTATGGTGTAATTAAATTATAATTAATGTTGCCTTATTGAATTATGTCTTCATGTTGGTCTGAAATAAAAGATATTTGCAAAAATCTTCAGGAAATTGATATTGTTATATATCCTATCTCCCATTAGTAATGTACCCTGAAATTTCAAAAAGCACAGTGGTACGTACATTTGTCAATATGAAAAATAACCTACATCATGCAATAAACAATAAGAGAGAAAACAAAATTTCACTGAGGCTGGGCTTGCTGTTCTCCTTATTGCAATATAGTTCAATATCAATGAATCTTTAGATGACATTTTGTGATGATTTTAAAGAAAGTGGTGCATCTCCGAATCCACATTTAACCCTTCAAGGCAAGCGTCCATTAAGCATATCCAGGATCCTTCTTTACATCGCAACATATTTTCTTTAGCCCCTCCTCTGGGAGGCATACGGATACTTTCAAGTCCAAAAAATGTGATATTTTCTGTGGAATCCTCACTATGGTTTTGCTGGAAGTGATATGCCAAAGGAAATCTTACATCCTTATTTGTAATGGATTGTAAATGTTCTGCTATTCTTACTTTCGAAGACCGGATAGGGCTTCCTGTATATAATTTGAACAGGTGCATTTAATGCCATATATAACATACTTTGTGTTAAAATTTATGAACTGAAGAATTTTTCCAGTGGTGCCATTTGGTATTTGAATTTCTTTCCTTCCATTGTCTCAATAGGGACATACTTTACAGTTGCTGAACGTATAGTTTCCTTGTAGTGCCTTCTGGTTCCACATTTGTGGGAGACCTTTATCTAGGTTCTTAGCCAGAAAGTGCGATGGGCTTAGTATATTTCTCAATGTCTTTGCTTTACGGAATGTTAAACAGGGTGTACTGTCCAGATATGTCAATAAATCTTCATCCAGTTGTAGGATTGACCAATGATTGGACAACAGTTTTCTGATGTTGTGCGTGTTAGAGCTGTAAGTGGTTATAAACCGTACATTTGTATTAGTTGATAAACTTGATTTTGGTTTGATAAGGAAGCCCGCTCTTGTACATATTTTAGTTTTTTGATACATTTTTTGGAGATGCTTGCTCTCATAGCCTCTTTCTTTGAATTTCTAAATTGAATTCATGCAGAACGGGTTACCTGCAATGGTGACAGATTTGTATTGAGTAGAGGTGCAACTTGGTTCATGCTTGGATGGCCTCCCCTGGGGGTCCTCGTGGAGGGGGGAATGACAGGGGGTTGAATTGTTTCATGTAATTGTTGGAAAGCCTCCCCTTTGAGGCTGAGCATGCTGCTAGGTTTCACGTAGGTTATCTTCCTTGCTACTCCCCCCAAAGCACAGAAAGTGTTATCAGCAGCTGAGGCAGGGCCCTTTCCCAGATCGGCATTAGTATCCATAAACTGAGATCCACCTCTGCCCTGAGGAACCAGACAGCCCTCCCCCACCCCTTCATCGCACCACCTGGAACTTGCGGCTTAATTTAGGCTCTAAATGACCCTGCAGATTAGAAAGGAGAGCGACTTGGAGAGAAAATGGGAAGGAAAGGGGGACAGGGATTCCACCGCCTCCTCCATTGCAGGTACTCTTGCACTTCTTCAGCAATAGCCAGACCAGTCCTTCACAACAGAAAAGCTCCCCTTCCCCTGGGCTCAAGTCTCTCATACTTTCTCACCTCCTTTCCAGTTAGGTGGGATGCAGCAGCCTTTGTTGTGGGTTGGCAGGGCTCCAGCAGCAAACAGCAAGGACAGACCCAACGGGAGCAAACACCTGCAGACCTACCCCCTGCAGGCTTCACCTTCGCGGGGGGATGCAGCAGCTTTTGTTGTGGATTGCTGAGCTCCAGCAGCAAACCGTAAGGACAGACCCAACGGGAGCAAACTCCCGCAGACTTACCCACCGCAGGGGTATATCAGGGAGATACAAGCAATGAGGGGACCCTTAAACCCCAGATAGTGGTCCCAAGAAGCCATTGAACGGTAGTCCTAGAGATCGCACATGCCCACGTGTGTCATGCCCGCGCCGCACGCATTGGCAACCATCATGGACTACTTGGTACTCATTTATCCTCCTAATACTCCTTGAACAACTCCTTTTCACGCCTTGGTCTTTTATTTCCATTTGCTCAACTTTGGTTCTTTCTTATTTTATTCAATTAACTACATTTACCATAATGCACCTGGCTGCAGTCCTCAATTCCTGGCTATTCTCATTCATCGTTATTGGGACCACAATCCCCAGAAGCCCTAGCGGCCAGTGCTGCTTCCACCTGCTAAGGACCAGAAAGGGAGGAGGTAGATTGTCTTCAGGTGTGCTGCTACAGGTGCTGTCAATTAGCCTGCCTCAGAATAGGGCAGGGCTGTATATAAGCAGCTGCCTGCAGGAGCACAGTGTCTTGCATCTTGAGATCTCCCCGCTCCTGTTTGCCTTGACCCTCTACTTTGTTTGCTGTTCCTGTTGCTGCATTTCCCTGTTTTGGATCCAGTGCCCTGCCGGGCTCTCTACTTTGCAGCTGATCTCGCTCTGCTGCCTTCCAGCCTCCGCCCTTGCCCTGCCGGGCTCTCTACATTGCATCTGATCTCGCTCTGCTGTTTTCCAGCCCCCGCCTGTGCCCTTCAGGGTTTCCTACCTTGCAGCCTATCATGCTCCGCTGCTTGCTACCTACCTTTTTCTGCTGGGTTCTCAGCCTGGCAGCCTACTACAGTCCTCTGCAGCCCTCTACAGTCAGTGACCCTGCTCCTCTTGGATCACTCCCTGCTGCCCTGCTCGTCTGGGCTCCCTGCCTTGCAGCAGATCACGCTCCGCTGCCTTCTACCTACAGCCCTTGTCCTCTGGGCTTCCTGCCTTGCAGCCTACTACAGTCCTCTGCAGCCCTCTACAGTCAGCGGCCCTGCTCCTCTGGGCTCACTCCCTGCTGCCCTGCTCTTCTGGGCTCCTTGTCTTGCAGCCTGCCTCACTCCGGCTGCCTACAGTCCTTGTCCTCTGGGCTCCCTGCCCTGCAGCCTGCACCTCTTCGCTGCCTACAGCGCTTGTCCTCTGGGCTCCCTGCCTTGCGGCTTGCTACACTCCTCTGCCTTACAGCCTGATTTACACTTAGCTGTCTACAGCCCTGCTCCTCTGGGCTTCCTACCTCGCTGCCCTATTCTTTTGGGCTCTCTGTCTGTCGCCTACTACTAATCTCTCTCTGTCCTGTTCTTCTGGACTCCCTGCCTTGCAGCCTGCTACAGTCCTCCGCAGTCCACTACAGTTTGCCTGTACCTAGTGCCACTCCTGACTGCAGACCTGCTTCCTACATTGCAGCCCTTCTGTTTTCCTGACTGCTGCTCCCTTGTTCTCTTCCTTGAGTCCTCTGTACTCCACCTTAGGTTATCTACTTCAGTCTAACTGTCTTTCCTTCATTTCCTTCTGCTAGATTGCTCATTGACTTCCTTTTCGCTGGATATTTCTGTTCTTGTCTTCTTATGTGTCTTATGTAATCCCTTTGTACAGATTTTCCCCGTTGGTTTCCGGCAGGCAACCTCTGCCCCTTCCCACGTCGCGTTTTCAGTGTTACAGACACCCACTGCTGCTGTTCCCAGCCATGAGCATACAGCGTGGGCCTCTGTTATAGCAATCTGTGCAGAAGGCTGGAGTTTCCTAAGGTTCGTGGAACATTCTTTCCCATTTCAGCATACACCCCAAGAGGGAATCCAGTTTGTTTGTACCTTGTATCTTTTGCCCCTTTTGGCTCCCAGCTATAGTTTCCTACTCTTCTTTCTTGTTGAACTTCCTGCTGTGTGTGCTTATCTGCTACCTTACTTCAGCACAGCCACCCAAACCCTACCGGGGTGCCCTGTGCCACTCCTGACAGAGTGCCATTCCTGACAACGTGACTTTGGGAAATGGCAAACACTTTGGGATGGCAAACATGGGGACAGGTTGTGTGCAGTGTGAGGAATCCGATGGAATCACTGATTTCCCCCGGGGTCCTCCTTCGTAGTGGCCAGGGGACAGCAGCCCCTACCTATTCATGACGCAGGGGGTGGCTATATAAGGGAGGATCGCATGGGGGTGACAACCTCTGGGGAGATGTCATAGCTTCATTGGGTGAGACATGGTATTCCCCATTTTCTCTTGAAAATAACCCTCCCATATCTAGTAACCTCATGGCCTATTGTTGTACACCCACTCCTCCCATGAAGAATAGGGAGGTCACTGTCTCCAGTTCCATCTATCATTCATCCAAAACTCATTCACCATTTAAGACTACTGAAAATGTTTATTTAAGTTTTCCAAAACAAATCCCAAAACTGGACGTCCTCTCCCAGAATGACCAAAGTACTGGGATGAGGAATTAGAATCAAGCAAGGCAGAGCTAGGGAGGCCACAACTCCAGTAAACACTCTAGTGGTTTCCGGTACACAAGTGATCAGAAAGTTTAAAAGCCATGGGAGGCAGAAAGTCGCTGTCTGCTGCTGGCGGGAGAGAGCTGTGTCTTTCTGTGAAGCTGCAGAATCCAAAAGGCAATTACTGGCGTATTGGAGCAAGGCGGTTCACCAGCAAAGTAAGAAGAGACTGGTGTGTGAGAAAGACATGGTGTGAGAACGCTAGGGGCCGTTGAGAGACTCCTGGGTATTCACAGGTGAAAAGGAGCAGCGCGTACCTACCGGAGCCCGGAATGAAGCAGATGTCTGAAGTGGAAGCCACGAGGGCTGAAGAAACCAACGGGAAGTGATTGCGAGAAAGAAGCCGATGGAAACTTTTTTCCTGTTAACTGTGGGAGAATCCAGGAATGCCAGAGAAAGCTGGTGAGTCGTCCCAGAGGCAGTGGGGACCCCCGGGGTATCAGCGCCACATTGAATGCAAGTAATTGAGCAACCAGCAAGCGAAAGAGAAAGAAGGAATGAATTTAATATAAATGGGGGATTAGGGTGCGGATAAAACCCTTATAAGCAGATGATTGCAAATTGTTCAAACACAGGAAAACCCAGGACCAGATAACATATCTGGAGGACATATATACAATAAAGTATGAATGCAATTTTGGGGAAGGGCAAAAAGCCCATGTGAATACAAGAAGTCCTGGCAAGAGAGTACACCAGGCAATCACAAGTGTTTGAATACAAAAAGCCCTGGCAGGAGAGTATTCCAGGCAACCATAATTGTGTGAAACAAAGAGGTTCAGAGAAGAAACATCAGGACTAGAAAATGATTGTGTGAACTAGGTGTTCAAGGGAGATATAATTGAAAAGCCAAGACAAGTTTGTACATCCATATTGTTGTGGGCAAAGAAAGGCTCAAGGAACTATTATATGTGAAACTTCAAAGAACAAAGAGAAATCTAGTGGAAGGGAATTACCCTCTGGAGCAAGGACCTTTTATCCTTGAAGAATATTTGTGTTGGATTCATTTATCCTTCTTTTGTGAACACTTTTCTAAACCTTCCAAGCTTAAAGACATTTCCTGTTTCACCTTAGAGTTAGTGTGAGGGTTAGAATAGAATTTTGGACATGGGTGTAAGGAATCAGCGGCTGCAAGCAGGATTCCTGCTCGCCGCCCGCCAAACGCACCTGTTGTCCTGGAGGCTGGGGGCATGGTAAAGCGGTGCCTCTGGGGTGCTGCATGTCTCTCTCCTCCTGTAGGGGGCCTTTTCCAGATTCTGCACGTGCCAATGTGGTGTAGGTGAGGATATTCCCCTTAGAGCAGGGTCAGTGAGACAGTTTCCCAACTCCTTTATTTTCAATAAAAGTATTTAACCAAAAACATGGCTCCTTGTTTCTGACTTTCATTCCTGACTCCTCACAGCAGGTTTTACTGGCTAGGTGTGCATGCGGACGTTAAGACTTTTGTCGCTACAGGTTCTCTCTGCCAAAAGACGGCTCCATTACAACCTTTGCCTATAATAGAGATCCCCTTTTGCTGGATATGGATGGATATAATAGGCCCATTGGAACCATCTAAGCTTCGGAATAGGTACATGTTGTTTATAGTTGACTATGCCACACGTAGGCCTTCACGTTAAGGAATAATACATCTCAGCAGATCTTGAAACATTTGATCCCTTCTTCTCAGGGTTGGGCTTCCCAAAAGAAATTTTAATAGACCAAGGGACCACATTTATGATTAAGATCATGGCGGAGGTAAAACAGATTCTGCAGATTAAAACCTTAAGAACTTCTGTCTGTCTGTTACTCACCGGTATGGGGAGTGCGTAAAAAACAGACCGGTCCTCTTGTGCTGGGGATTTGCTTGAAGAGCTCGGGTTGGAGCCTCCACCCGAGCCTCCTCTCTGTGAGGGAATGAACTCTTTAAACTGATATGACCACCTGCTGAACTGTACAGACAAGGGGACCGATCAATCAAAAGAGCGGGGAGAACACACCGCCACGGACCCAGCTGTAAAGAAAAGACAAGAGATGAATATTCTAGCGGAATCAACCCTGGCGTTCCCCAAAAATATTAGCATTAATAGAGCACCAGAGTGAGTTCCCCTTAAGCCACAAAAAGGACCTGGAGCAACCTATAAAGCAGAAGAGACTCTAGATACTAACTAAATGTGAAAACTGCCCACTGATGGAAATCAAGGAATAATGCTTTACCACTGGTGGAGGTAAGAATAGTGCAAAGAATCCTGGGCAACAACGAAATTATAAAACAAAAAAAAAGGAAGGTTAGTAGGGTAGCTATCCCCGGACGGAACGAGGGTCACACTGGTTTCGGGATGGTGCACCACAGCAAAGCGTTCCAAAATGCACTTTAAAAATAAAGCAATGTTATCCAAAGATGAGGTAACAGTTTGATGAAGAACAGGATTCCAAAATGAAGAATTGTCTTTACCAGTGTTATTCCCCAGGAGAACGCAAACACTGTGAAGAATGGGCTCAAGAGTCCGTGGTCAAGTGAGAGATGGTATTCATACAGGAAGTAGCAGTAGCAAAGTCTTAAACCAGGGATCCAGGAGCAGGCAAAAGGTCTGGTACACGAGCGGACAGCAAACAAAACCAAATCACAATCCAGGAGTCCAGGAGCAGGCAAAGGGTCTGGTACACGGGCGGTCAGCAAACAAAACCAAGACAGGATCAAGAACTAGAAGTCCGTGTGCAGGCAAGGTCGGTACACGGGCGGACAGCAAACAATATCAAGGTAGAATCAAGATTTAGGAGTCCGTGTGCAGGCAAGGTCGGTACACAGAGAAAACAGGAGACTTCCGGAATTAAGGTACAGAAAGTAGCACTTCAGAAAAATGCCGGTTGCAACTATAAACAGAAGCGGTGTTCTGAAAACCGCTGTAGGTTAAATACAACAAGGAGGCAGAACATAATCAAAAACGAGGCTCTCGTATTAATGCCGGGAACTACAACCCATGTCAGGTTTTCTGGGAAATGAAGTTTATTGCAGCCATTCTCCATGGCAGCTGCCACCGTGAGAAAAAAGGTGCATGACAGCGCCGTAGCCCCTTATGAAGGGCAACCACTTTCTTGTTCCTCTTTCTGGCTTTACATAGAGCTCCCCAACTGTTCTTGTTAACGCGGGAGACTGAAGAGGCACGGGGCAGACACTGGGGAGTGTGATGCAGCGAATGTCGGGGTGTAACACTGTCACCCTCAGATGGATGGGTTGGTTGAATGCTTCAATAAGACCTTAAAAACCTTTCTGTAGAAATTGGTAGAGGCGGCGTAAAGAACATATGGCTGTGGTATGTAATATAGTACATTCCCACCTAGCGAAAGTTCAGGAAAGTCAAAAATACTAGTATGATAGAAAAGCAATACCTTGATAAAAGGTATTGGTTCTTCTACCCACTCCAGAACACAAAATGCTGTCCTGCTGGCGTGGCCCATATGAAGTCTTAGAGAGAACTGGACCCTGTAACTATCGAGTTGCCCAACCCGATAGACTAAATAAGACCCAAATATACAATTTTAACCTCTTGAAGGAGTGGAAAGAGGACCAAGGTGAAGCTTCCTACATGGTAATGGCCAGTTTATTGTCAGAAGCAACAGACGTGACCAACGTAGTACCCCCTAACCTTCCACCACAGCAACAGCAGGGCATCCAGGATCGTTTGGTCCAGTTCCTGTATGTCTTTAGTTGTGAACCCGAGAGAGTGAAAGGAATCCAACATCACATCCTCACTACACCCGGAAAAATCAACTTAAAGCCCTATCGGATCTGTGAAGGCATCATGAGTCAGACATGAATAGACAACAGGTTCAAGTTTGTTTAGCAAAGTTTTATTAGCTCATAAAGGCAGAATTAAGTAATGCCTAACTTGCCCTATTCTAAGTTGGGATTTCCGTACCTAAAGAAAATTAAGGATAGTCTGCGTCAGGAAGTTCAAAATGATTGTCTGTCTGTGTCCAAAACCTATACTTGCCCTCACATCTGATTGCATACAATGTGTAGGGATGTCGGAATCAAAATTAATAGTGTTCAAAATAAAGTTCAGAGCTTCTTCTGGATCCGGTCTCGTAATCAGCTTCCCCTTCCCCAAGTTAAGAATAGCTCATAAAGTACAGGGATTCCCTTCCCCAAGAGTTCAAATCGTCCTGCTTTCAAAATAACACTTGATCTTCCAGCTTTCAAAACAAGACAGGGGTTTCCTTCCCCATGAGTTCAAATCCTCCAGCTTTTCAGAATAGAACTTGACTTCAAAATCACCTAAAAGGTTATTGCAAAACACAAGCTTCTTTTATGGGTGTTTTCAGTGGCTTTTCCACTCAGGAACACCAAGTCAAGGTGCAGTTGGTGGACCACACGGTCCACCCATTACAGGTCATGCAACAGTTACCCTTTCCTGACTGTTTTTCCATCAACACCAGCCCACTGCTTCTCCTTAACAGTGATGCTTGCTTCATTCACATGTGTCAAACTGTCCTGATGCGGCACCGTGGCTTTGTTGCAAACATGCACTTGGTACACTTGTTTTTGTTCTCTTGGCCTTGTCAATTCTTGTTTGCTTATAACATATAGTTCCTTGAACTCTCTGGGCTTTGGTTAATGCTTGATTCCTCATACAATACACTCTTCGTGCTCTCTTAACTTTGCTAGCACTCGTTTCTCAGGTAATACAGTTCCTTGTAATTTGGCTATTGCCAATGCTTGGTTTCTCATTTAATGCATACAACTCTTTGTATTCCATTGGCTTTGCTAGAACTCTTTTCTTGGAAACTCAGACCCCTGTATTGTGCCTATTGCCAATGCTTGGTTTCTCATATAATGCCTACAACTCTTTGTGTTCCCTTGGCTTTGCTAGTACTGGTTTCTCAGGCAATGCAGTCATCGTTTCAGTACCACTCACAACTTTCATTAAGATTCACTATCTTCCTTTCACTCCTCACAAGGTTCAAGAGTGTTCACAACTTACTTTCATTTTGTTCAGTTTTCAAATTGCCTTATTTCTGCTTTCATTCAAATAGCAATGCGTGTTGCTTTCATTCCATTTAAATCATTTTCCATTACTTGGTTTCTATGTTTGCCTGCCAGCCCAGTGTTCCCCTTCTGGTTGCACTCACCGGTCGGATTTACGGCTTCTTATGAGGTCCTCCACCACCACGGGTTCCTTTCTCTCCGTGCGGTACCTTGTGTCTTCTCCCAGCGGACTTCTGCGGCTTGTAGTGCGACTCAGGTCTCACACAACCGTTTCCCTTGGTTATGCCGGTCTCCTTCCTATGGCTTGCCAGCGGCCTCCAGTGTCCTGTACCTTTGCTTCCTGCTGCATAGACTCTGCACTTTTCCATGCGTCTCGAACGATTCTCTGGTGACACCACTACACTGTAGCGGTATGCCTGCATCCAGAAGTTCATGGGCGTTCTCCCACAGCTGACCCTGTTTCCATCTTGATTCCAGCTTTTAAAGCTCCCTCCTCCATGCTTATTCCAAAAAGGACTAGACCGCTTACCACTAAAGCAGTAATCCTGCTTTACTCCTGTTGGCCTCCTTCTCCTCGTCTCAGTGCCTGGTTGGGGTCGATATGTGTCTGCCTCAATAAAGTGAGGAGGCGTTGCTCTAGTTGTCCTTTTCTTTGCCCCAGTATCCAAATGAGGTTGATATGTGTCTGCATTAATAAAATGAGGATGGGTTGTTCTAGTTGTCCCCTTGTTCGTCCCAGTAGCATCTTGGTGGGAATGTTTTTGGGGAAGAACAAGGAAAGGGCCGACAAAAGCCTATAAAGGCTTTAGGCATGGAGGGTTCATTGTAAAAGGGAAATGGGGATACAATGTCTCTCCTAAGGATGTCCCATCCCCACTCCCCAAGTCTCCTCCATCCAGGTGATCCTCCCTCGCATATCCACCCCAGGGTTAGAATCCAAAAGCGAAGGCCTTTCCCTGGCCACCCGAGAGGAGGCCACAGGGGGAAAAGAAGTGCGGAATCCCTTAGGTTCCTCACATACCCTTCCCCTAAGAATAGGGCCTCCCGCACAAGGGACATGTACTAATGGCTTCTCAGGGGTTGGGGGGGTTTGCTTTGAGTGTTTCGGGATCAAGGGCCAATCCCACACAGAAGTTGTGGGTAGAAAGGGTTCTTCTTGCCAAGTTTGGAAGGGTGAACAATGTGAATGGGATGGGCTGACTTCCTGTAATAGCGATGGGAATCTAGGGATGTCAGTCCCAATGATCGTTTCTTCTGGGAGACCTGGGATAACGGCTGACGGAAACATTTTAGTTGTTGCTTGCACATGTATTGGTATAGCAACTTTGGGGTAGATTTCTTTCGTTAGTAACAGGCCCGTTATTAGCTCCCTGGTCCCCTTGCGGGACCCGCTAAGGACGCCTGGTTATACCAGGCGTCCTTACCGGGTCTCGCAAAGGGAACCTCGTAATAGGGCGTCCCATAATGAAGGGTGCCGGTCCCGTACCAGCACCCTTCATTACGGGACCACCAGGATCGTAATAAGGCCCAGTGTTTTCGTAAGAACATGGATCCTCCCATTCTTCTTACCATACATCCAATTTCCATGGGTTCTTCCCTTTTATTTTGGGGGCAATTCCTAGCTAGATGTCCCAGTTCTTTGCAGGAAAAATATATAGGGATCATTGGTTATACTGGTCTGCCGTCTTCCTTCCTTACTTCATCTTTTGCTTTGGGATCTGTTTTTCTCTCTACCTTCTCCCTCTCCCTGCTATTAAAGTACCTGGGTTGACTGGGGATATTCATCCTTTCTCTGAGTGAAAAGTTAGGGTGGGTTGGTCCTCTATTTTCTTTCCACTCTTCCACTCAGTGTATAACTGAAAATATTTGTTGGCATCAGCGAAATTTTGGGCCATTTCAATATCTAAAGAGAGGGTGGGCTTGTTCAGTTGTAAGATGGCCCGTTGAAGTGAAGGAGGCAATGAGTTGATAAATTGTTCTACGTTTAGGGCTTCCAACACGTCAGGTAATGTTTTCTTTGCCAACCATAAAGACAATGGGCCTCATTACGAGGTTGGAGGTAACCATGCCCTTAATAAGGGCATGGCTACCCCCAAACTCGGGCCCGGCTCCGGGTCCCGCGAAAGGGGAATTACCGGGCCATTCTGACCTTGGAGGGCCCGGTAATTTCCCTTTCGCAGGACCCGGAGCCGGTATGTCCCCATTCCCATTTGAGCCCCCAGAGTGCTCAACGGGAATGGGGAGGATGGTAGCAGCGGTACTGTTCATAACGGTACCGTTGCTACCATCCTGTTCTGCTCGCAGGTACCGCTCTGCACGCCTGGTCTGACCACGCGTGCAGAGCGGCACCCGCAAGCAGAACTCGTAATGTGGCGGCATGGTAATAGCGGCGCCGGTAGCACTACCGGTGCCGTTATTGCCTTACCGCCACAGATGTGATGAGGCCCAATCGGTCTCATTACAAGAATGCCGGTCCGGAAGGAGCGGCACATCACTAGTCGCGTTGGCGGAAATACTGTTACCGCAAACCCACATCCACGTGCTAATGCATCCGGCAACACGGTGCACGCAAACTGCGGAATGTGCCACTGGACGTGCCTGAAGTACCAGCACAGTGGTAATACAGGCACATTCCGAGTACCAAGTACATGGAAACACCACAATAAAAATGCCGTTAGCACCGTGAAGACCGCGTCTGTAATACCGGCACCGCAGACCATGCGTTAAACAGTGCCAGGTGTACAGCAACAGGCCCCAGGTGCCTAAAATCAACACAGCTGCACACCATTGACCATTGGGAATGTAGAAAAGGACCACACCTACACCCAACCCCCCTCCCAACACAACAATGCTGGCAGTTGCAGTAGCAGCAATTGGGCTGGGGGCCCTGCAAGGAGGTATAGAAGAGGAAGCAGCAGGGAGACAGAGGAGGCGGCAGGAGTGCAGGAAGCGAATGAGAAACCAGAGGGCCATACAGAACATCAATGGCCAGCAGGCAGCACCCCGCAGGTAGCCACCAATGCCCTGTGTCAGGGCCACTTCCTGGAACCTGACCCCAAGCCAAATACACACCCTATACCTGATACATGACGACTTAGCCAGCCTGATAAACATACAGACTGCAATCCAACATACCATGGGTGAGCTTCACGGCTCACCTGTTTCTCAAGGTTGCTGTTCCAGGTCCTGGATGCACTCCTACGCCATGTGGCAGACCACATTGCCCTACCCCGAACCCCTGTTCAGGTGAATGCTACCAAAGTCGCTTTCCATGCCCTGGCAGGCATGCACAACATCATTGGTGCGTTGGATTGCACCCATGTGGAGTTGATGGCCGGACATGCCATTGAGGTATGGTACCAAAACCGGAAACTATACCACCCCCTAAATATGCAGATGGTCTGTGATGCTAAACACCTCATCACCCATTGTTGTGCTCGGTTTCCGGGATCTACCCATGACTCAATGGTACTAAGGAACTCCACGCTGCCAGGGTACATGGCACGGTACACCGGAGATCGCACCTGGCTGTTCGGTGAGTAGAATGACCAATGCATGAGCTCTGTGTAGTGGGGGAGAGGGTTAATTCCCCCTCACCACAGTGCACCTGGCTGTTCGGTGAGTAGACTGACCAATGCATGAGCTCTGTGTAGTGGGGAAGAGGGTTAATTCCCCCTCACCACAGTGCACCTGGCTGTTCGGTGAGTAGTCTGACCAATGCATGAGCTCTGTGTAGTGGTGCAGAGGGTTAATTCCCCCTCACCACAGTGCACCTGGCTGTTGGGTGAGTAGACTGACCAATGCATGAGCTCTGTGTAGTGGGGGAGAGGGTTAATTCCCCCTCACCACAGTGCACCTGGCTGTTGGGTGAGTAGACTGACCAATGCATGAGCTCTGTGTATTGTGGGGTGTACATGCACAGGTACCACAGCATGTGCTTAAAGCAACCTAATACACACAAATAGCATCCTTGAGTTGAATGGCATGGAACGCATGTATCAAATGGGCAGACGGATCACACCCAATCACAATCATTGTAAAGCGGAGAGTCATCTCAAAAGTACTACATGTACCCGAATGCAACACACCATTTGCACAAATCCCTGCAATAATACTGGGCACATCCCCCACCGCCTGCATCACAGACTAGTCAATTGTATGCAATCTTACACACCACCAGCAGTGAACCTCACAGTATGTAGTCAGTACACATGCCTGTCACTGGAGCACATACCCACATGCATGTGACATGAATGCAAACCAGAATGTGGCACATATGAATGAATGGTATTGATGACCAATGTACGCCATGTAAACGGACACAGTATGAGCTCACGTAAAGGGCATAGGAGGGTGGTTAGAAGGCATAAGCCAACATGGCAATGAGTATGAAAATCATTGATGGAAAAGTGACTCCAAACCACCCAGTCAACATCCCTCATAGGGACCAAGGCAATTGTCGCCATACCAATCAACATCCTGCCATGCCCTACACAACTGTACAGCAAGCCCCAATTGCACATTACAATGCATATACTTACCTCAATCAGTACCCAATATTGACAATGACTGACACTCACACCCATGTTGCATCATGAGTGATCAATGAGAAACATATCACTGCACACATGTACCCACATCCCAAATAGATGCACATCACAGTCGACCTCATAACGAGCCCGGCGGTAACCCTGCCGGTGCACCCTGCGGGTTGCCGCCGGGCTTGTAAAGTTTTTCCGGCACCTTGCTTCCTGGTGCCACCGGGTCATTACATGCCCAGCGGCCCGAGAAGCAAGATGCCGCAAAAATATAAGTCCCCGTTGTACTGCGAGAGCGATAAACCCCTGACCGGCCCATAGAGTCAGAGCTTGCTCTGTAGTACTTTAAGACGAGATAGCTGCACCTTGAGGTGGATGGGGTGTAGGATTTCTTACTCCAACACCAATCAATAAGGACAACTCAATGGTTTGGCAAAGGGGAGTCCGTTTAATGACAAGTACAAAAAACAGAGAAACATGGAAATCAACAGTGATGTGATAGCCCATCTCGCTTCAACTCCCAAAGACTTCATGCAAACAGTAACAGTTATACCCAAAATTCGTCAACATTGACATGTAACACTCAAAAGTTTGTCATGCAATTCTATTGGTTGGAAAAGGTAACTTTAATATAGGTGCTATATCTGTATATGGTAACAGAGTGTGAGGATTGGATAAACATCATTAGGTGGGCGTCTAAGCCCTTCCTTCAAAAATGACTACGGTGGACGTCACTAAAAGTACGACGTCCCTTTGGTTCTACTATCTATACGACCCTAGATTATTTGGTCCACTATGATTGGGTTGGCTTCAACCCCATGCATAAATCTCCACTTTAATTAGCAGCACGCAGAATGGTCAACCAGGTGCAGGATGCCACAAGATTCACCCGTCCTCCCTTCCATCAATCAGTACGTTAGTGCTATGTGTCAATTAGTTGGCGTGGTCGGCCTCGAAACTGTAGCTTCTTGTCAGGAAAAGTTATGGTATCTTTTGTTTGGGAGACAGCCAGGCGTAGGTGCCTCTTCTTGCTTGGACCGCCTCTACACTCTTACCATGGAGTCCCATAGTACGCAATGGAAATACGGACTCGGGCGGATCGGCACCATTGGTAATGTTGCTGGTGCTCCCATGACCACACTGCCTACTGGGGCCATAGCGCCCAGTAGGGCGCTGGGGCTTGCTGTAGCCTAATTTGTAGCATCGTAACAGATACAAGGATCCTGGTAGGCAGCCGCGCACCCTTGTATCCATACGAACATAGGTACACGTAGCAGCATTCTAGACCATTCCCATGTATGACTGCAGACAGTGATCACGCAGATCAGTCTCAGATCAAATGACTGACCAACCATTTGAATTGGGATATGCCATTACTCATGACATTGCACCAGTCACTAGGCCATCTGTACCATTTGCAATGTCTTGTGCCTTGGTATTTGTGGAATGAGTCAATGCACACTTCACTGACATGACAGTGGCACCACAATGATTACATCCCCCTTCTGTCCCTCCCATGCAGGTGATGCCGGATAGCCCCTCACGCCATGGCTGATGATTCCATCAAACAACCACAGGACATGCACGAAGAGGCCTACAACCGTGCATATATACGGACACGGGGCACTATTGAGCGGACATTTGGGTTGCTTATGGCGAGGTTCCGCTGCCTCAGCAGATCTGGTGGTGCCCTTATGTACAGCCCCATTAAGGTGGGCAAGATCGTCCTGGCCTGTGCAATGTTGCACAACGTGTGTATAAGACACAATATTCCACTGCCCCCGGACATAGACCCTGCTGAGGAGGCTGATGGTGATGACAACAATGACGAGATGCTATTGAGACCTCTCCGGGAGGGCATGGATGGCCGTGATGCACGTAATGCACTCATCCATCACTATTTTTGAACACTTCTCACAGCCACATGGTGTAGGACTAGTGACACAAACTGCAGAGCACATGAAATTAAACACATTATACTCACAATAAGAAGGAATGTCCAGTCAGGATTTGCATGCAACACCAAGTGTATTTAAACTCAAATAAAGTAACTGCAGGTGGCCCAAAAACACCCCCTCCACAACTATCCTGCCCGCTCCTTAACTAGTCGCATGTAGTCCAAGCGTTGCCTGGCCATGTGTCATCCATGCCATCTGGATCAGGTAGCCCTACTTGTGCCCATGCCTGGTAACAAGGCCCGAACTGGGTGTCGTGCCTGACAGGCGCATGCATAGCCTCCTTGAGGAGCCCTGTTGCAAGCTTGCGGGCGTGGTGCTGGTGAAGGCCGTCGGTGTATGCCCGCTGCCCCATCTATCCTTGCCCGCCTGGATGGCCAGTGCCATTGTCTTCGCTATTGTGGACATCACGCCGTTCCCCTCACAGACCTTCCTGGCCAACAAAACTATGGCAACAGTTGACTGCCCAAGTGCATGACCAGTGTGACGTCCTGTGGCCTGTGTGCTCTCCCTCATGAGGCGGGCCTCCTCTAGGTGCTGCTGCACCAGGGCAGTGAGGGTGTCCTGTCGCTCCTCCATGCGTCTAAGACGCCCGTCCATTTCCCTGACGCAGGGGTAGAGTGAGCACTGGGGGCTGAACATGCCAAGGGGGCTGAATGCATCCGGCACATCCAGGGTGTGGTCTGTGTCGCCCCCCTTGTCGACACTGACATCTCCTGCTGTACCCACATCACTGGAGTGAGTGACATGATAGTTGAGCTGCTGGGGTGGGGATTGTGACCGCCCCCTGCAATTGCCCTTGTGGGAAATCCCTTTACAGTGCCCACTGCCTGTTGGACTGTGGCAGCTAGGGTGTCCTCCACGGGAGCTGCCTGTTGGACTGTGCTGCCTGTTGGACTGTGGCAGCTGGGGTGTCCTCCACAGGAGCTGCCTGTTGGACTGTGACAACTGGGATGTCCTCCACAAGAGCTGCCTGATGGACTGTTGCAATTGGGGTGTGCTCCACGGGAGCTGCCTGTTGGACTGTGGCAGCTGGGGTGTCCTCCACAGGAGCTGCCTGTTGGACTGTGACAACTGGGATGTCCTCCACAAGAGCTGCCTGATGGACTGTTGCAATTGGGGTGTGCTCCACGGGAGCTGCATATTGGACTGTGGCAGCTGTGGCAGTCAAGTTGGCAGTGGACGTGTCCTGGGATGTGGATGGATGTTGTCTCGTCCACCTTGCATGTCTGGTACCCCTCAACGTGTCTGCTGTCCATCGTTGGTGTCAGATGATGTCAGTGACCAGCATGGCTACCAATTGGACAGTTACATGCAACATGGTGATGATGCTGGTGTGGGCATATAGTGTACATGTCGAACATTTTATTACGACACATTTATATGGCATCACTTATACAACAACAACTTTTTTAAATGCAATATCCAGTACTTTGTCCATATATTCTAGGACTGGAGTTGCATTATATTATTACACCAGTCGTAGAATCTGGGGTGGGGGGTGTTTGGTGTTTTTTCGTACATTGATTTGGCATGTGCGTTTTGACATGTTGATGTGTCACTATGAGTTATTCTTTGTGAATATATGGACCAGCAGGTGTGTATGGGGTGCCTGCAGGGTGTGTGTGTTGCAGTGTGCAGGTGACGCTGTGCCTCATTGAGTGGTTGGCCGTATTCCGCTGGTGCATTGGGTGGGGTGTCGCTGTCCACATGACTGTGGATCTGCTGCCTGACTTCCCTGTGCAACAGGGTCATTGGTAATCACGGCAACGCAAGTGTCCAGGTGGCAGACTTGGCGAATGGTGAGTTTGAGATACCAGCAGCTGTGCTAGTGGTGCCGGTGCTTCCATGCCAGCTCGGCCTGACAGGGCTGCTGCACCCGCCAGGGACACGCTTGTTGGGCGGTGCGGCGCTGGCAGCCTGTGTGATGGGTCCTCATGATGAGTGTGCCGCTCCAGTGATATGTGTGCTGGTGACCTTACAGGCAACCTTGTTTCGGGACTGCCAAACTCTGGATGTGGGCCACTGTGTGGTGCCTTGTCATGTGGTTGGTTATGGGGCATGCATGGGAGGCATGCAGGGCATGTGACTTGTTTTGCACCATTTCAAATTGGTGGGGGGGGGAATACTAGTGCTGGCTCAGATCCGGGTGATGTGGCCAGTGCTATGGCCCTTTCAGTGCAGTGGCGGTACAGAGGGGCGTGGGGGCAGGGTGACAGGTGTGTGATTTAAATTGAGGCGCTTTGTGTACTCACTGGCCTCGACAGGTGTCCCGACTCCAGCCTCCGCTGCACTGACTCCCTCTATCCTCTCCATATGCAGCACACTGCTGCACTTCTCCACCCAGGGCAGCAGCTTCAGGGGGAGGATGGTCCGCCTGTGGATGTGCAGTGCCTGCAGTGTGCTGCCATGATGTTACGTATTCTTAAGCAGAGGTCTTCCCACCGCTTGTGGCAGTCCTTCACACTACGTGGTCTTGTACCCACAGCAGTCACCTTCTGTGCAACTTTGTCCTATATGGCCGTTCTCCTCAGCTGTGTGCTGCGGCACTGGTCTGGCGAGAAGAGGTCCCCGGCATGCTCAACTATGCAGTCAGCAAGCATGTTCAGCTCCGCCTCTCTGAAGCGTGGCTTGCTCTGGCGGGTTTGTGGGATGCGTGATGTCATCTTCCTCACTAGGTTTCAGCACTCAGTAGGGGTGGATGGCGTCCAGAACAAGCAAATTAGAGTGGATTGTGATTTTTGAAATGGTTGCCGGCGTCTTTCCGGTTACTGCGATCATGGAAATTCCGATTCCGGTGTTTCCGTGGTGCAGCTATGTCTGCAGTCCCACCGGTTCTGCAAATCTGGGATGCGCGCGACCATCAAGGCGCAATGCGACCTTGTTTCCGGCGGTGTGTGTTGCCGGAAACGGTGGACCCGCCATCACGGTAACACCAGAATTTTTGCACATTACTCGTAATGAGGCCCAAGGGGTTCTTAACTCGCTCTCCCAATTCCACTGGTGTTACCCCAGGGTTTCATACTTCTTAACTTTTGATGATAGAAATGACTGGTTTGTCTCATGCTTTGTAAGAGACCTTCTTTGAGTTCAGTGACGGTGGCTGTTCCTGGGAGGTTTAGTAATTGGTAGGAACTTTGTAATTCCCCTTTAATAAAGGCCCTATATAGCACAGTTTTAACTCATCCGGCCATCGGAACTGGGTTGCTATTTTTTCAAAGTTTAAGAAACTATTTCCTAAATCATCCTCCTCTTTGTAGGGGTGAAGAACTCCCTGTGGAATGTTTGGTTTTTCTTGAACGACAATTAGCCGTTCTAACCTTGTTAGAAACCACTACTCTGCTTGTATTTGGTGCTTTGCCAACTTGGCTAACGCCTCGTCTAAGGATGCCATGGTGTCTGGAGATGATATTGGTTTACTCCGGTTTTCTTCAGAATCAGAAAGAGAAATAAATTCCCCTTCTGTTTCAGGGCTTGAATCAGTTTCCGTTGGGCTGACTAAAGTTGTGTTTCTTGTGAGACGAAAGGAAAGGGGAGCCTCCTTTTCTAAGGCTAAAAGATCCTAAGGCCCCGGGTTGAATAAATATTTGGGATTTCCTGATGTTTAACAACATTCTCTTCCCGTATTTCAAGTGATAAGTGGTCATGGGAAGAGTGTCAAGAAGGATTTGGAGCTAAATACTCATTCTTGACACTTAATGTCAGGAATTGCGGGTGGAAATTGTGGAACTATTGGAGACACTAACAGTCTTTGTGACTCCCCGCTCTAGTCCTTACCCAACATGGCGGAGTCCCCTATAAATTCCAACTCCGTCCCCTTGCCGGTGCGTTGTATCTGTGTTTCTTTCTACGGCGCTCCATGTACTACTGTTAGTGTTCGTTTCCTTCTCGTTCCTCTTTTGACTTCTCTGTGCTTGATTATCCTTCTATTGTACTACTCATTTTGATCACTCGGCACCCTCCGGCTCTTGCCTTTCTTTCATCTTTCTTACTGCTATTCCGCATCTTGTACTCGTTTGTTTACTATCTCTTCTCTGGCGCTCTTCTGCCATTCCTTTGCGCCATCGACCCGCTCCCGGGATCGTTCATCTCTGCGGCGCTACCCGCCTCCCCCCTACTTATTCATTCTTACCGACCTGCGCCGTTCTTACTGGCTCTTCCTATACTTGGATTCTTAGCCTTTCGCGTTCCTACGCGTATTCCTCTTCCTGCTCCTTGTCCCTAGCTTTCTTCTGTCAGATCTGTACTCGCTCGATTCTGGCTTTAGACTCGAGTGCTTCTTTCCAGGGGCAGACCTTTGTACTGTGTTCCTGTTTATCCTGGGGTTGCCCTTTCGTGTTGCAGTTCTGACTGTATATTGGTTACTACCTCTTCTCTTTCTATTTCTTTCACTGCCCATCTCCGGTATTGCTTTTCCTTCCGTTCTCTCTATTTCTATCTATCTATCTGTCTTACCTCGAATAGACATTTGTTATCAACCCTTAGAGATACTTACCTCAGCAATACTTACTTCGACTGCTGTCGGAGATTGGCAGACCTGCCTTGACAGGGAACTGTTCCTTCCGCACATTAGTCTCCGGACTATTAGCGCAAACCACTTCCTGCATACAAGATCTTCAGGGTTTTTTCTGCCTTCCGGCTTTTTCCCAGGAAGTTGGGGCTGGTCCCCCGGGGTTCCCCGAGGGCAGATTCCCATCTCTGCCAAGGTGACTTCCGGGGGGGGCCAGACCTTATTTACACGAGCGGAAGATCAGGATACCTAAGGACAAGTCATCAAACAAGAAGAAGAGCCGCCAGAAGGCGGAAACAGCTTCCAAGGACATAACTTCTGAGGACTCAGGTGAGGAGAAGGGGGAGGTAGAATTGAAGTCTGACACTTAATCGGAATCTGGAGCTGTATGGATATCGACCTTTTGATTGTTGAAACCCTCTCTTGAGCCTGCACTCACAATCGTTTCCTTTCCTGAGGGTTGCTAGACTACAAGTAACATAAAGGTTTCCCAATTTTAACAATTAAGAGTATCCCACCTCTGACACCATTTGTGAAGGCATCATGAGTCAGACACAAACAATTGGTTCAAGTTTGTTTAACAAAGTGTTATTAACTCTGTGAAATGCAGCCATCTATGATGACGGCGGTGGCTCTGTGACCGGCTGCCCGATTTACCTTGTTTCTCTTCCTGCCTACTCGGTGTCTTACCACACCTACCAATCCTTGTGTCCGACAGGAGGACCATGACCCCTCTCCTTGTTCTGGGACTTGCTGCTCGTCCGCCAATGGAACCTTTCGACGTCCCGGGAAACGGCACAAATTAGAATGCATCCTTACCTGGTGAACAGGCGTCCATTGCGGCAGTCCATCAGATGCTGTTTCAGTGTTAGCGGAAGCCGGTCCATGTCTTACACAACCGGGATATGCCCATGTAAAAGAATATGAACGGCAGCTCTGGCAGGGGGTAGGGCATGGTGAACGGAACCAATTGGGGAACCTCCCAACATAGAGGGTGGTGATTGGCTAACCCGTAACCAAGACGAGATAAGGGTGAACAAAGACGCTGATGGTGTAGTTTTTTTCCTCATACAGATCGGCAGAACGCGAGAGAGCAAAGACGAAGACTGGTGGGTCTATATGGGCTCTAACGAGTAAGAGAACCCGGCCAATTACAAACCCCAGCCATCAAGAGACTAGAAACCCATGAGGGCAAAGCAACCACGAATGGGACATTTTTCTGTCTGAATCACTTTCCAGTAAACTACCACAGAATAAAACCTTGGCGGTAGTCCTTTATTCTTACAAACACAAAAGGCAGGATGGAGTAATGCCGATCTTGTCCTTTATTAACGTGGGATTTCCCTGCCTAAACAAAACTAGGGATAGTCTGCGTCAGGAAGTCCAACATGATTGTCTGTGTCCAAAACCTATCCTTGCCCTCACAACTAATTGCATACAATAGGCCTCATCACAAGTCTGGCGGTAAACCAGAGCAATTTCCGCCAAACAGAAATAGCGTTACCGCCAGGTCATGCAGCAGTATTAGTGCTGCATCAAAACCTGGCGTGAACGCGCACCCGACTCTGGCTGTAATGCTATTAGCGCCAGCAGAAAATCTGCTGAAATAAGGGTTACCAGCATAATATCAGCACGAATAGCGCTACTGCCACCGACCCAGCGCTCTTAGCGCCGGCATAAATTGCATCATCGCTAGAACAGGAAGTGGTGGCCATTTTGAAAAACACATTCCATCAAATATCTCCACTTCCTGCAGCCAACCAGACCTGGAAACAAGCCGGAATGTCTCAGGAGAGGATGAGAGGCAAGGTGGCCTAAAATAAACTTAGGAAACCCAGGTTTAGCCAGGGGGAGCTGATGGAACTCACCGATGAGCTTGTTGCTCACAGTGATCAGCTATATGGCATCAGGCAACTTAAAACCTCAGCACAGTACAGGCAGCCATCTGGCATTCCATCAGCATGTTAAAGTGACAGCTGTGGCCAGCATACCTAGTGACAGGCAGGACTGTCGTAAACGATGGAAGGACCTCAGGGTCAGTGAGCTTGTACTGCTGTCCCAACACTGCCAGGAGTCCCTGGCGACTGGAGTAGGCACTGCAGAGCCACTGGTTCTCATGCCTCGGAAAAAAAGTGCAGCACAGTGCTGGATATGGAGGGAAAAAAGGGATTCGGAGGTGCAGAGGTGGGTGCCAGCAGCCCGGATACAGGGTTGAGTCAACTCGCCCCAGCACAAGTGCTTGCACAAATAACAGTCTAGCATAAGATGCCCCAGTGGACAGGGACACATGTCAGCAGACCCTTACGCTGGGCATGCCAAGAGGGTGGAGTGAGGGGGTAGCACATCAGCCACCCTCCACAGCAGCCATGTGGCAGGGCACCAAGGGCACTCCTGTGCGTTACAGCAGCAGGAAGGGGTGGCAAGTGACCTATCCAAGTGCCATGCACACCACACCCTTGTTGCTGCACCCTGTACCAGCGGGATTGTGGTGCGTGTGCAACCAAGACACCGTGCAGCAGTCACACCAGCAGGTTGCAGGCCCAGTTGGCCTACCACATGTTGGCATGGCAGACAAGACATAGGGAAGTACATATACCCCTACACGGACATGGGCTCAACTAGCCAATCACTGTACACCACAGCGCAACCCTGCTGCTGCACAGCAGTGCCCCATGCCAGTGTCATGGAGTAAGCCACCACCCCCACAAGCTGAGTGCCGCCCAGGGAGGGGTTGTGTGGGCATGAAGGACCACAAGCATGCATGCCAAACATCAGCTGTCACACACACTCATTGCTGCACCCATCCCCATAATGCTGGGCCCCCATGCAGTCTCCCCTGACCAACCAGGCCTATCTGCCCAAATGTGTGGGGTACCACTGTATAGCATAGCAAATGTGACTTGCATGCCGCACACGTGGGAGAACCATACCTGACAATATTTCCTATATCCCCGACAGGCACTCACGCATCGCCAGAGGCCTCAGAGGAGGACAAGGGGGAAGGCCCATCTGGAGTGGCTTATCCAGGCCCTCAAGATCTGCCACCACCACTCCGCAAAGGCGCAGACAGGCTACTCTAAGGTGGATGTCTCGCCGTGAGACACCACAATCGAGCAGGTCCAGACCTATGACGACTCCACAGTCCACCAGAACCACCACAAGGCTGACTGCACACACTCCCGCTGCTGGAGGGACTGACACACCTCCAGGCAGGGTGACTGTGGAGACACACGGGGACACCAGCCCAGTGTCACCACATCCAGAAGGGCCACAAACCCCTGGGCACAATCGCCACTCCCAGCGTTCACCAACACCAGAAAGCCCTCTCCGCTGCCAGCGTGCTCAGTTCCCAGAAAGCCCTTGTCGCCACGTGCTCTAACACCTGAGCTGGACATTGACATACCTTTATATCGCTCCCCTGACAACAGCCCAGAGCCACTGCACAGCCCCCCTTCCATACGGCACACACCAACAAGCAGCAC
Organism: Ambystoma mexicanum; assembly: GCF_040938575.1. Lineage (NCBI taxonomy): Eukaryota > Metazoa > Chordata > Amphibia > Caudata > Ambystomatidae > Ambystoma > Ambystoma mexicanum. The sequence goes on from NC_090938.1 coordinate 805,422,291, forward strand.
AGTGCTGCAGAGGCTGGAGGAGATGGAGCTAAGACAGAGGGAGATGGAGGCAACAAGGCACACGTACTCGGAGCACTTGCAGACCAAATGTGACAGCCTACAAGGGGCCACCCTCAGGATTGTGTGGGCCATCGCAAAGAATCAGGCTGAGACAATGGCCAGTACGGCCGCCCTGACACTATATGCCCAGAGGGTCAGAGAGATGACCAAAGGTGTCTCTGCACTGGCAGAGGCCATCCACCAGAGCAACGAGTTGGCACGCCAACAGATCCGGCACCAGGCTCCATCCCTTCCAGTTCTACGACTCCCAGAGAGGAGACTCAGCAGAGCACACCGAGGGATCAGTCACAGTGCCATCTGTTCGCAAGATCACCAGGGGCTGGCTGGGGGGGAATGAGGCCACGGTTGACATTGAGGGGGGATAGTGTGCTGTGGAGTTGGTGGTGGGAGGAGGAAAGGGAGATAGTGTGTTGGGGAGTTGGTGGCAGGAGGAGGGAGTAGTGATTGTTGGGGCACTTCATTTCATTCAAACCGTTAAACTGCATCAATACGAGGACATTCCCGATTGTGTAATTGTCCTGTTTATTGATAGCAGTGAGTGTCACACAGTCATGCATGGCTTGTGCCATGTGAAAGTCTCAGAAGAAATTGTGCATCAGTGCCTGGCTGGCCAATCTCCCACCCCTCACGTCATCCCTGGCAATGCATGCATTTGCCTCTGCTACAGGCACTGCATCCTCATCCTCTGAGGTGGCATGTCCACGTCAGGGGTAGCAGAACATTTATCTTCGGGCAGATATTGTGCAGCATGGCACACAGAAGCACACATTTTACCCACTTTCTCTGAAGTGTACATCAGGGCTCCACTGGTATGGTCGAGGCTATGGAATCGTGCCTTCAGGAGGCCAAAGGTAAGCTCGATGCACACACAGCCCTGCTGTGAGCGTGGTTGTAGGCATTATCCTGCAGTGTCTGTGGATCACACACAGGGGTCATTAGCTAGGGCAACAGGGGTGGAGGCACAAGCATTAGTCATGGTGTAAGGTGTTGGGGTGGCCGCCCACAATATCAGAGCAATGGACATCTTATGCATACAAATGGTCCTTCATTTTTTGCGTCATGTGTCTATTCAATGTCTGTGCATGCTGTATCTCTCGTGTCATGCATTGTTTCTGCTTCACATGAACCCTGTTCCCTTGCAGCATATGTTACGTAAGCGGTCTGTCGGTGACATGTGCAGCTGACATGGTTGCTGTCATGTGGCAGTGTATTTCCACTGTGCATGTGACATGCTGGGTTTCCCATGGGCCCTCCCTGAGCATCTGCTGCCAACGGGTGGCCATTGTGATCTGGCCGCACATGGGTGCATGGCTGTGGTACTGGCAGGGTTGTTGTGTGAGTCAATGTGGCCATTTGTCAGCATTGCTTTGGTTTGTGCATGTTGCATTGTGGTGCCTGTAGCTATGTTCGTGTTTATAGTTTTAAAAAAAAAAATGTATTAATTTTATTCAAACCAAACAACAATACAAACAAACCCAACACGCAGTGTAGTTTACAACAATTCCATTAAACACCATTTGTATTTCCATTTTTGCCACTGCTCCCATAGTCCCACCCTCCATTATGAGCCTATTTGTACTTCGCATTCAGTATCTGCTGCATGTGGCCGGGTCTCACTATCCTCGGATTCCGTTGGGTCGGATATAGATCCGAACAGTTCCGCTATTAATAATTTCCATGCCATCAGGGCACTTCTTCCTCCCCACTCATGTTGCTCGCCTCCTGCCATACTGTTGTTTCGGCCTCCGCCCATTTCTGTAACTCCTTCCACCATACCTCCACCCGTGGCTTGTGGCACTTCTTCCATCCCATGGCAATCCTCTGTTTTGCTAGCACGTATGCCAAGTCTTTCAGTTTCTCAACATGTTTAAGTTTCCGTGGTCTGGGGAACCCTCCCAGCAAGCAAGCCCAGACCGTATCTATGACAAGCGTGACCCCCTTTGTCGCTAATTTTTGTGCCACTTCACCCCAGAAACATTCGATTACTGGGCATGACCAAAACATGTGTGTCATGTCAGCGTTTTCCATATCGCGCTTAGGACACGCCTGTCGCCCAGCGTTTCCGAACTTGGATATCCTCAGAGGGGTCATGTATGCTCTATGCGTTATATACAGCTGTATTTGTTTAAGTCTGGCGTTACTTGACACTTTCTCGTGATATCCCAGGGCGCGTTCCCACATCCCATCTCCCATTGGGGCCCCCACCTCCTCTTCCCCCCCTTCCGATATGTCATATATTGCCCCCACAGTAGCATCTGGTTCATCTGTCAATACTGTTTCAGGCCACTTTTTCCGAATTTTCTGAACCATCCTATGGTATGTAACATATTGGCCAGTATGTAATCCCACCTCCTCCCCAAGTTCTTCAAAATCTCTAATGGTCCCCTCTTGCCATATGTCCCCTAACGTTACCAGCCCCATGGATTCCCAGTAGGTTCTGATAATCACCCTCAGCTGCCTATCCCCTCCTGCCAAAGCAACCAGCGGTACTTGCGGGGAGCATCCGACATGCTAGACGCCACATTTTCCACCCCAGCATCATCATCCTAGGGCGCTCCTTCATATCTGACTCAGACAACCATATAATTTCCCTTAAGTAAAATGGGGTACAATCCTGCCCAAACAACCTAAGTTCAGGGGTCACTTCGTCGGAGAGCCAGTTGGCCACATATTGTAGTTGACTCGCTACATAGTAGACCTCAAAGTTGGACAGTTTAATAACCCTCCCTTTCGTAGAAGTTCTGCAACTTCCATAGCGCTACTCTATTCCGGGTACCATGCCATAGGAAGTCCCTACACACACGATTCGGTTTAGCAAAAACCTTCCTGGGTATCATATATGGGATGTTACTAAAATAATGTAAAAGCCTAGGTAGGACCACCATCTTAAGCATTGCCCCCCGTCCCATCATTGCTAGGGGCAACTTCTCCCAAAACTTCATACATTTCCGGATTTTCTCAATAGCTACCTCGGTGTTGTGCTTGTGTTCCTCTTCTGCTGTGTGATACACATCTATACCAAGGTAACGGAAAGAACTAATCACCCATGGTATCTGTAACACGGGTAACCTTTCCACAGGGGTCCCCTTATAGCTACCTAGCGGGAATATACTAGATTTTTGAGGATTCACCGCTAGGCCGGACAACCCCGCATACTTCTCCATCACTTCCAGGATATATTGAAGATTTTCTTCCGGGTATTGCAAGTATAGTAACCAATCATCCGCATATAAGGATATTAGATGCCGCTCCTCCCCAACCTCAATACCTATCGTATCGTATTGTTGCCTGAGGTATATCGCTAGGGGCTCCAGGGCTAGGATGTAAAGCATCGGGGACCAGGGGCACCCCTGCCTGGTGCCTTTACTAAGCTGCCATCTCTCGGATATCACTGATCCCATTCGAACTCTGGCTAGCGGCTCACTATATAGCATTTTCGCCCACCTGATATAACCCGGCCCTACTCCGTATCCTTCCAGGGCCGCCAGCAGCCATGTCCACTTAACGGAGTCAAAAGCTTTTACTGTGTCTAGGGATACAATCGCCATTTCACCTTCATTCCTATCCGCCCATTCGATCACCCGGTGGAGTCGCCTATGGTTGTGGGTAATATTCCTATTCGGGACATAGCCCGTTTGGTCTGGGTGGATTAATTTGCTAATTACTCTTTGCAATCTGTTTGCCAGGACAGCCGTCAATATCTTGCTGTCCTGGTTCAGCATCGACAAAGGCCTGTAGGAGCTACAGCTATGCCCCGGTTTGTTGGGTTTAGGGAGCGGTACTATGATCGCTTCTCCGAGTGACTCTGGCAACCTTCCCATCTCAAACGCTTCGTTAAGCATTTCTAGCATTGGGGGGAGCACTTCTTCTCTATATACTTTATAAAATTCGCTAGGGAACCCATCTGCTCCTGGGGTCTTACTGGTGGGCAACTGCCGCACAACCTCCTCCAACTCCTCCAAGGTAATTGGTGCGTCAAGCTCTTCTCTTTCCTCATCACTTATCTTGGGAAGTCCAATATCTTCTAGTGTTTCAGCTATCTCCTCTTGACTGTCCCCCTCCTTGTCTCCGTATAGCACCCTATAATAATCAGCAAATTCCTTGTTGACTCCTTCCTGGGTGTCTACTACCGCGCCATCTTCTCTAGTTATTGGCCTAATCTGGGATCTAGGGGTTTCGCTCTTGTACTGCCACGCTAAAAGCCTACCCATTTTATCCCCTCCCGTGTGCTGCCTTTCTACATAATTGAGGTTGCAGAGCCTTTCCCAGTGTTCCGCACACTGCTACTGTAGTTTAAGTACTAGCTCCGTGTCCACACTGCTTTTTTTTAATGTTCTTTCTAGTTCATCTTCTACTCTTTGTAGGTCAGCCAGGGCCCCACCTTGCAGGCTCTTTTACTTAGCTATGGCTACTCCCCGCATCACCACCTTAAAAGCTTCCAATAGTGTACCCGCCGAGTCAACACTACCAGTATTCGTTTCAAAGTAGTTAATGATCTCATCTCTTATGTCCTCACGAAAGACCAGATCTTTGAGTGCCTCCGCTCGGAGGCGCCATATCGGGATCCACGCCCTCGGGGGGCAGTATTGCCACCCAAGGACCAGGGGCAAGTGATCTGAGAGGACCCTCACCGTATATTCTATTTCAGTGCTCCCTGTCATTACATCCGGCGTGGCAAAGACATAATCCAATCTCGTGTGCAGCTGCTGCGGGGCTGAGTAGTGCGAATATTGCCTACCATTAGGATGTTTTATTCTCCACACATACACCAAGCCAAAATCATCTAGTAACACCTGCAATGCTTTGGCCGCTGGGGTGGGCCTGTCGATCCTGCTATCAGATCTGCCCATCTTGGGGTTCATTACACAATTGAAGTCCCCGCCCCAAGTATCCGCGTTTCCCACACACATACTAAGGTTGGTGCACAGAGTTCTGAAGCATGCCGCCGTGTTTTGGTTGGGGGCGTACGTATTTACGATGCATACCTCTTTGTTCTCCACCAGCCCTCTCAATATAACCGTCCTCCCATCAGTTTCCGCCACTTCCTGTATTAGCTGAAACGGGACGTGCGGCGCCACCCAGACAAGCACACCCCTAGCGTAAGCAGAGTACGATGAACCCACCACAATCCCTTTCCATTTTTCCCCCACTAGCTCCAGTTTCTCCCGCGTCAGATGCGTCTCCTGTAACAGTGCAATATCTATCTTTTGCCTTTTCAAATACAGCATGACCTTATTCCTCTTCATATAGCTGTTAAGTCCCCTGACATTCCATGTTAGTATCTTGAGATCTCCCATAGCGCGTTGGTGTCTTCCTCCCACATTTCCAACCAAACCCTCCCAGTTATGCTATGCAGATACAACCCTTCAGCTCTTCCGTGTAGGCTCATGTTTGAACTTAAACTCCCCATAACTATGTACACCCCAAACTTCCCACCTCCCTTCCCTCCCCCCACCCATCTCTTCCCCAACAACGCCCTCCCCAACTGTTGCCCAGCTCCGTCCATGGATCTCAGGCACCCCCACATCTAGCCCTGTCCAGCACAAGCTTATGCTCAGGGCTCAGTAGGGTGAAGTCACCCTAATGGCCACTTAACTATTAGTATTTCGGGGGTGGGTTGCTTCCATCCTGTTGCTCCTATTTCCAAATGTATTACGCATTGTGTTAACCCTTTGCAGCTTCCAATTACATTTTGCCCACTATATTCCAGTTCATGCCGAGCACAGGGCCCGAATACTACCTAATGTTCAACCGGTCCTGCTTCTCGGTATAATCTGGTACCCCCTCCCACTTACCCCCTCAATGTCCGTGGCACCAGTTCTTCATTCGTCCTGTTCCTGCCGGTCACGGTCCACTTCTTGTTCTGGGCAGCCTTGCAGATCCAGCCACGTTACCACCTCCCCAGGAGTGTAAAAAAAAAGTGCTCTGCTCTTATGTAGCACCTTCAGCTTAGCCGGGTACAAAAGCATGTACTTGATGCCTGCTGCTCGCAGACTCCTCTTGACGGCCACGTAGCTGTATCACTGTCTCTGCACCAGCATTGTCTAATCCGGGTACGCTGTAATGTTGGCAGATGCTTTCTGTATTGTTCCGCCTTTACGAAAATATTCCAGGATCTTCTCCCTGTCTCTATAGTTCAAGATCCTCACGATGATGGGTCTCAGCGGAGCCCCAGGTCATGGTTTCCTCATTACGGCGCAATGTGCCCGCTCCACCGTGAATCCCTGCGAAAGCTTGTCTGCTCCTATTTCCTGTAGGATCATGTTTTCCACGTAGTTTGTGGAGTCTTGGCCCTCCTCCCCCTCCGGCAGGCCGACCACCCGTATATTATTTCTTCTCGCTCTTCCTTCCGTTTCTTCCACCCGATTTTCAAGGTTGGCAACCTGCTGTTTGAGCACGTGAACTTCCTTAGCATTATTTGTGCTGACATCAGTATTGGTCTTTACAGCACTTTCCAGACCACTTGTTCTCTCCGCCAGCCCCCTGACATCTTGCCGTAACAGGGCAAGTTCAGTTCCTACCGCATCCATTTTGTTCTCCAGGGCTGTCTGTAAATCCGCCATTGCCGCGCCCCATTTAGTGCTCAGCTCCGTTATAGCCTCCAGGATCTGGTGCTTATCTCCTTCTGGGGCTTCTTCCGCAGTAGTTGCAGCTGTGCTCTGCCCCGATCTTGTAGGGGTCCTCTGCGTTTTCGCGAAGACCTCCATCGTGGGTTGTTTGGTCTTGGTTCTCAGACTTTTTACCGACATGATACAACCTTGTCCATGTGTCTGGCTCCGGCTCGGTGCTGTTTAGTTGTTGTTCGAGTCGTTGGGGTCTCTGTATACCAACCTACACCTATTGTGGCACATGAAATTGTAATTAGGGTGTATTGTAGCTTCCCACATTACAATTTCTGACTGCTGACTTCTGCATCCCTGATGCTTCCTTCTGGTCTCTGTGCCTATCAAAAGCTGGTGGTACATAGAAGGTGCGTATGCCCACTTACTGCGTCTGCAGGCCGTAATGGTTGATCTAAGCAGCATTTGCGTCCCAATCCTTATGAGGCCGCTTCACGGTCCATCAGTGTAATCCTTTGTTCAGGATTGATCGTTATTTTGTTTGTCCGTAGTTGCTCTTCCACTCCTTGGTGCGGCTTCGGGATGTAATCCCTGTGTGGCCATTGCTTCCAACCTATTGTGGGTACGTTGTCATTCCTCTTGTCCGTTCAGTGTGTACATCGTCCCTGTTCAGTGGGAGCACCGAGGACGTGCCGCCGATCTCATGGCTAGTTAGCCCAACACTGCATACGTCCCCTCGTCAGCCCGGGCTATTCGTGAGCTTCTCTCGGGTAGTCGGCCGCTCACCATTCCATCAGCTGCTGCACGCCAGCAGCCCGTTCACTACCCGCCTGGCACCCGATTTCAAGTGCCGCTGTGGGTCTCTTTGTGTTGGCGTGCCGCCATCTTGGTATCAATTACGCCGCTCCCGGGTCAGGACACAAAGTAGCCTAACTCCCGCTACTGTGTCCACCTTCTCCCGCCGATACACTTATCTGCTGCCTGAGGTATTCTAGCAGATACAGTATCTTTTTCCGCTGGAATCAGCCGTCAACACATGCGCTTTGCTTCGGATCAATAAGTCACAGAGCTCCAAGGAATCACAGCCTACTCCATGGCTGCTTGGCCACGCCCCCCTCATCTTCGTGTTTATAGTTGCTACTGTATGTGTACGTCAGCTTCCCCATCTAGGTAAGTCCAACATGTGCATGCTCCCTGGGCTGTACTGTGACGTTGTTGCGGGAGGTGGTCAAGTATAGATTTAGGATTTGCTTGTCATGCCATGCTTTGTGTAGTTATTCACACCCCACCCACCTTTGGACATGAACTTCGCACATGCATGCATGCAGTAATTTCTCCTCATCCACTATCCAGGTCCGTAGTCCTCTGTGCCTCTCCATGTATCCTGGTAGTGTGCTGTTCCTTAGGACCATGGAATTGTGGGTGGAACCAGGGTAGCGGGCAAAGCAGTGGGTGATGTACAGGTTGGGGTCGCAGGTCACCTGCACATTCAGGGAGTGTTAGTGCTTGCTGTTACAATGCTTCGTAGGCCTGGGGGCCACCAATGCAACATGGATGCAGCCCAGGGCAGCTGTCACATTTGGCTTTTGGGCTACGGCATAGAACTGTGCCTTCATAGCATTGACCTGGGCTGGGGTGGTAGGCAGTGAGATGTGGCGTTCCACTTGCCGCAGGAGGGCTTCAAGCACCTGGGCCAACACAGCGCATGATGTGGGTTGTGCCATGCCATGCACCATGGCCAAAGAGTGCTGGAAGGTGCCACGTCCAAGGAATTGTGGAACAAACACTCGCTTTGGCAGTGGGGGCACAGCTGTCTGGATGTTAATACCGCTCCCTATGTCATCCTGTATTGTGGTGAGCAACTCAGGTATGGGCTCCCTGTTGAGGCGGTATTGGGTGACCAACTGGCTGTCAGTGAGGGTACAGGGTGAGGGCCTGACTCTGGGGATCGGTGAATGACTTGCTTGGGCTTTCCCACTCCTCCTCCCCCCTCCCCTGTACTCCCTGTGCCCTAGCCTGGTTGTTCTAACCCTCGACTTCCAGGCACAGCATGAGAAGCTGCCTATCCCAGCTCACAGTGGATAGTGAAATGCTATGAAATGCTATTTTATTTATAAATGAAATTATATGATTGTGGTTGCAAGGTGTTGGAAATAGTGTTTGGGGTAGGGGTCTGCCTTATGTAGCCCTTTGGAGTGGATTGGGTTCACCTGTGGCATCGTTTCTAACTCCTGTGTTTATTAATCTCCAGCTAGAAGCTGGAGGTAATTGCCATGTGTTTTCGGCAGTATTAGCACCGGTTTACAGCACTAATACCGCCTTACATGGACTCGTGATGCGGCTGTGTTTGCGCTTTATGTGGCCGGCGCAGTTACAGCCAGCTGTAATAGCGCCCACTGTAACAGCGCCGGCTGCTTTTACAGTCAGCGGTATTTACGCCGGCTTGTGATCCAGCAGAGCGGTATTGGCGGCGCTAATTCCATTACTGTCACTTTTAAGGGTGACCGCCCAACTTGTGATGAGGCCCAATTTGTAGGGATGTCAGTGTAATGAAGATGCTGATTCAGCGCCAGACAGGGAGGCGCACCTAACAATCGAGGGAATAGGCGGGATGGGCTGGGACACCTCATAGGGGGGTGGAAACAAGGGGACTCTGGGAGCTATAGTGAGCCTTCGGATCAGGCCTGGTAGGGAACAAGGGGAAGGGGGATACATTGTGTTTACTTGTCGTTTAATGGTTGCTTTATACAACCGAATAAACTTGTTTGACTGACTGGATACATTGTTTATGACATAACATCGACACAAGGAACTTGTTTGCACAAATACGAGAAAGGAGAAACCACAGGTAAGCGCACCCTATGGCCATGCACCATGGTTAAGGGAAGGCGGACGCTGAACTCAAGCTGTTCGTCTCTAAAGGCAGGCGCTCTGTTACCAGTCTTTAGCTTATCCTCCTAACGCACGTTTTCATGACTTCATCAATTTTCAGGAAGGCTGAATTTCTTAGTTATTTCATGCAAGGCTGCATTTCTTTTTCAGGTGTGGCAAGTTAATTAGCTCAAAGGATTCTGGTACTTGTATTTTTCGCACTTGATTTTGCTGGCAGGTGACTGGAAACAACTCCCTCCATAGCACAAATCTTCCCCTTGATGGGGGGAGGAGGAAAGCCATGGTTGTGGCTCTCCAATGTAGGGCATGATGGCCCTGCTGCCTTTCCCGGGATTTCTGAAACAATGTTTAAAGATGTAAAGGCAGGCGCTCTGTTACCAGTCTTTAGCTTCTCCTCCTAACGCACGTTTTCATGACTTCATCAATCTTCAGGGAGGCTGAGTTTCTTAGTTATTTCAGGCAGGTCTGCATTTCTTTTTCAGGTGTGGCAAGTTAATTAGCTCGGAGGATTCTGGTACTTGTATTTTTCGCACTTGATTTTCCTGTCAGGTGACTGGAAACAACTCCCTCCATAGCACAAATCTTCCCCTTGATGGGGGGAGGGGGAAAGCCATGGTTGTGGCCCTCCAATGTAAGGCATGACTGGTAACAGAGCGCCTGCCTTACCAACTTTTAAACCCTCCTCACAATTAGCCTCCCTCACCCATGCTCGGACCAATTACAGTTCGTATTTAGCAATCAAAGACTTTTGAATGTGTACAGGGTTTGGCTTGACCCGTTGCAGGACCACTTCTATTTTACGGTTCACAATTTTACACTCTCGGTTGGATGCCCAACAGAGTCTGTCAAATGAGCATCGATGTGGCGCCGGACCACTCTCTATATGGCATCTAGATTGGTTTCAAAAGTTCAATCACTCCTTGGATATTCAATTAAATTGGCTTTGCTCATCACATACGCCTTCCACTCGGTTCTTTGCAGATTTCTTCATACAATGTTGCTGCTTGCAACCTTGATTCTAACACAGACTCACCGACTGTGTTGACTTTACTGGAGTGGCTGTGTTGCAGGAGCCAGGTACAGAACCACGACGGCAATCGCTCTTCCCCGCCCCGGCCATCGATGCGGGAGGGCCCCAGGTACTTTTGACACACAATGCACCTTTATGCAGCTTTAATTCCCGTTCTTATGTTTATTATCCTCGAGGGCTCATGAAAGTAGCGTTTTACTTCCTCTGAAAAGGCCAAGGGCAATTCCCTCCTTGCAACCTTTTCTGGTCTTGACACCTTTCTCCTCGTGTTAAACCGCCATCTCGGAACTGCTGCTTTCTCGTGTGTTTTGCCTTGCTCAGAGTGTGCTTTCGTGCTCCACCTTTTATCTGTGTGGGGAAGTGTGTTGGAAGTCAGGTTTGTGTAATTCTCAGTAATTGCTTGACTCTGCCTGACCCTTGTGTTGGGACGTCAGGTATACGGCACTAGTGTTAGTCCGTTGTTGCTCACGATGAACTGCCCATGAGAAAGTGTCCATATTGGAAAAGGGGGCGGGGGTTGAGTCTCTAGATATCCTACCTGGTAGGATGGGGAAATGGTGTTATAAGGAAGGGGATACTGCATATCGCCCTTCAGTGTCCCACTTCCATTCCCCGAAGACCCCCCATTTGAGGTGATCCTCCCGCACTGGTCTACCCCCAGGAACTGGATCCAATAGTGATGGCCGTGTCCTGGCCACCTGGATGACAGATCCCCTTCAGGTTTCTCACAGAGTGTAACCGTGCAAGAAAGCACTGCATCATTGTTTCATGCCCACCGTGGGGAGGGGCAGTATTTTATGGTGTTTAGGACGCATCCTCAAGGTGAGAGGACTATCAGCCATAGCAGTATTAGGTTTTAGCATGTGCCACCAATAAGGAGTGGACGGGGGTGTGGGCACGCCTGCGTTAGAGCAGGAAAGGTGCGTAGTAAGTGGCTGACCCCATTAGACGGGAGTCGCACGTAGCACCAGCCATTGTATAGTTGCGTCATTTGGTGGCAGACGAGTATCAATTTATGTTAATGTTGATGTTAAAGGATATTTGTACTGCGCACTATCACCACCGGAGTGGTCCCCTGGCGCTCTGGCGGCTCTGAAACGGGAAGGGGGTGAGTTAGTGTGAGTAAGTGGGAAAGGTGCAAGGGAGCAGTGATGTGCTGTTGGCAGCCTCAACACGGTTAACACCGTTCACTGGGCTTGGGGTGTTTTTCGGTCGGTAGACGTCGAGTGGTGTTGTGCGAGTCTATGTGAGGTTTGTTTTGTTGTTGCGGTGTAGTGAAGTTTGTGCGGTTTGTTGTGGTATAGGGTTGTGGTTGTGTCTGGTTAGAGTTTGAGAGGTGTAGGCGGAGAGGTGAAATTGTTAATGGATTGGTTATTTGCATCGTTGTCTATAAGCGGTGCGCTGAATTTCCACGTTTTTCTAGTTGTGGCGCGTGAACATCACTGCATGTCAATCTAGCTCTGGCATCAGCAGATAATCAGTATCCCTTCCATAAATGACACTCTCCAATATTCAAAACTATTCAAAGGTTTTCCACAAAAATTCGGCCCCTGCCCACCATTGGAACCTGTCTATGTGTGGGGCTAGCTGTTATTCACGATACCATCCTAATATGGCCTCAGTGGCATTCCTGATGCTGTCCGGACGTGGCTTTGCTCAAGAACCGCTACTCTATCCAGAGGTGGTCATGGTTGGCAATCCCAATCTTAGTCGGCTGTTGCCGCAGGCCATTGCTCACAACCCTGTCATCCAAGCGAGGTCCATGCTAACACTTGTAGCTACGTCTAGGCGCGGCATCTGCCATCATTCAAAACTCCGTCCGTGCTCTATGCGTGCTAACGTCCATAGCTCCGTCCAAAGTGGCAACTGTTACCCTACATAATTGGCACTTGGTGGCGTTCATGGAGTGGGTGAGGTTTTAGGATGGGATTGGGTAGGGTGTTAATTCTGTCCTCATACGGATGTTGCTTGTGTCCTATTCAACCTGGTATTGTCTCTCTTGTTATTGTAGGGCCTTCCCTAAGTCATTTCTGGGCGTAGTCTAAGTCATCCTAATTTCTGTCAGCCTGTTCTCTGTGTTTCCTGTTTGGTTGTTTAGTTGTTTCAATTTGTTTCTGCGGTGTTGAAGAGCCAGGTTTTTAGTAGTTTTCTGAATTGTAGGTGGACTTTGGTGTTTCTTATTTATTTTGGGATGTTGTTCCAGGTTTTTGCAGCCAGGTGGGAGAAGGAGGAGCCTCCTAGTTTTTTCTTGACGTATGGGTTTGGCTCCAGGTGGATTTCATTGCTTGATCTGAGTAGTCTTGTTGGCTTGTGGATGGTTATTTTCTTTTGTAGGAATTCTGCTTCCTGTCCGCTGATTGCCCTGTGTGCTATGCACATTGTTTTGAAGGTGAAGCAATGTTTGACTGGGAGCCAATGTAGCATTTTTAGCGCTGGGGTGATGTGGTCTCTTCTGAATAGTTTGAGGAGGGGTCTGACTGCTGCATTTCGGATGCCTTGTAGTTTCTCCGGGAGGTAATCTGGCATCCCGAGGTAGAGGCTGTTTGCGTAATAGATTCTTGACATGATGAGGGCGTCGATTGTGAGTGTTTTGTCGGTGAAGGAGAGGAAAGGTAGTATTCTTCTTCTAGTGTGAAAGAGGAAGAAACATTTCTTGATTATTGCATTTATTTGTGGTTCTAAGGTTAGGGTGTTGTCCATCAGGACTCCCACATTTTTTACTACCTTAGATGGTGTGGGCACGCTTCCCATTTTCGTCAGCCAGGGAATGTAGATGTTGTTCTCTTGGTTTTTGGATATAATCATGAATTCTGTCTTTCCTGGGTTGATTTTCAAGTTGTTGGTATTCATCCAGTTAAAGACTTCTTTTAGACACTCAATTACTGGAGTCTGGTAGACATTGAAGTACAGTGGCGATAGTGAGGATCCATGTGGCACTCCACAGTCATTAACTCGTAGAGTAGATTTGAAGGGTTTTATCCATACGGTTTCTGTCTTGTCTGCTAGGAATTATTTAGTCCAGAGTAGTGCTGTGTCCATTATACCTATGTCTTCCAATCCTTTGGTTAGGGTGTCATGGCTAACTGTGTCAAAGGCTGCGGAGAGGTCGAGCAGAATCAGAGCTGAGGTTGTGTTGGAGTCTGCATTTGTTTTTAGGTCGTCTCAGATTGAAAGTAGTGCCGATTCTGTTCCTCTTGCGGGTCTGAACCCGACTTGTGCTTGGTCTAGCAGTTGGTTTTTATCTACATGTTCTTGGGTTAGTTTGTATACGTAACTTTCTAGGAGTTTTGCCGGGTGGGGAATGTTGGAAATCGGTCTGTAGTTGGAGAGGTCTTCCATGTCGCCACTTGTATTTTGATATATGCTGATTTGAAGGATTTTGGTACAGTTCCTGTTGCGAGTGAAAGATTTAGGATGTTTCTGTAGTATTTTGATGGTGTTCCTTGTGTGAGGATTGATTTATAGATGTCAGGGCGGCAGGGATCCATGGGTGATCCTTCTTTCTTGCTGTGTTTTACCAGCTTGGCGAATTCCTCTACTGATATTTCAGGAACGTTTTGGAGTTTGTGCTGTGGCTCTTTCTTGGGTCCAGTTGGTTGAGTGTTGTGGTTGGGAGGTCTGTTTTGTATGATTTGTCGGATGTCGTTGATTTTGTTCTTGAAATGGTCTGTCAGGTCATTGCAAAGTTTCTCTGAGGGGATTGGAGTGTTGTCGCAACCAGGTGGGTTTCTCATTTCTTTAATGATGTTGAACATTTATTTTTGTGTGTTGGTGGCATTGGTGATTCTGTCATCATAATGCCTTCTCTTCGCCTTTTGTATTTCCTTCTTCATAGTGGACATCTCTCTCTCGGGTTTTACATCTGTCAACACTCTGTTTCTTGGGACTTTAGACTTTTGCCCCTCTTGGGATTCGCTTCCCTTGTTTCCTCTCACTGTGTGATTCACTTCCCTTGCTTTCACATAATGTATAGATCAAAGTCTTTTGATTGTACAGGGATTTTGTTTCACCCTCAGTATGACCACTTTGACCTATTCCGCTGGTTCTCCTATGGCCTTCTGGTATCTGTAGTTTCTCTCATATGGGGCTCGACCAGAGTCTATCGAGTTAGCACCCACGTGGTGCTGGTTTCCCTCTGCAGCTGGTCTTCCCCTCAATACTTCTTACAGTTCTTTACACGGTTCATGAACTTGGCTCAAACTTGCCACTTTGCGATGGCTGTGTCCTGGCCACCTGGATGACAGATCCCGAGGGACTGGCTAGGGAGACACCTTCAGGCTTCTCAAATACCTTCCTCCATGCGATGTCACCATATTTGTTTCACAGGGGAACCGGGAAAGAAAATCCACATTTCCCAGGTCTTTTCCTTTCCGGTGCTCCACTGTGAAACAATAGGGTTGTAGGTCTAAAAATCACTGCATGACCCTAGGGTTGGACTATTTGCACTGTCTAATCTAGACTAAGGGTGGGTGGTCAGCAACCAGAGTGAACTTTCTTTCTAATAGGTAGTACCGCAGATAGATAATGACCCACTTGATGACTAGGGCCTCTAGTTCCACCACAGAGTCGTTTTTCTCATGTGGGAATAACCTTTGACTAGTGTATAGCATGGGGTGTTCTAGTCCGTTGCAAATTTGAGGCAGGACGGCTCCTAACCCTGTAAGGGAGGTGTCTGTCTGTAACACAAACTCCTTCGAGAAGTCGACTACCTTTAGGATTGGGTTTTGGCATAATGTTTGCTCCAGGATGTTATAACTAAGTCATAGCATACCTCATCATCTTCGCTCCACTAAGTTTCTGTGGTTCAGCATTTTTAAGTTTATCTGTCAACCGTGCTGTTTTATCCGATAGGTTGGGGATAAACCTACTTTAATACCCTATCAACCCAAGGAAAGCTCTAAGGTCTCTTTTGGTCTTGGGAGTTGGAACATCCAAGACAGCTTTTACTTTTTCATGTTGGGGCTGTACAGTTCTGTTCCCATGAAGAAGCCAAGATATTTCACAGCGGATTGGGCTAATCGGCAATTAGCTGGATTTGCAGTTAGAACAGCATTCCTAAGGACTTTCATGATGGTATATAAATGGAAGAGATGGTCCTCCAAGGTCTTACTACAAATGACGATATTGTCAATGTAAGCTCCACAAAAGTCAGAATAAGGTTGTAGAATGTTATCCAGAAGACTTTGGAACGTAGCTGGCGCACTGTGTAGGCTGAAAGGGAGGACTTTAAACTGGAATATTCCTAGGGGTGTTGAAAACGCTGTTTATCTGGCCCATATACAGGAACTTGCCAGTACCCCTTTGTTAAATCTAGGATAGCTAGATAGGTGGCTGTTACTAGTTTATCAATTAGGTCATCGATACGTGGCATGGGATAGGCATCAAAGTCCGATATAGCATTAACTTGACGGAAGTCGATGCAAAATCTCCAGGATCGGTCAGGTTTAGTGACTAACACGATAGGAGAAGACCATGGACTTGAGGAAGGTTCGATGATATTAGCCTTCAACATTTTGTTGACTTCCTCGATCACTACCTGTTTACGTGCCTCTGCTAAACAATAAGGTTTTAGGTGAACTACATTGCCTTTAGGTGTTTGAATATAATGATATGTGCCTTTTACTCTTCACGGTTTTTCTGAGAATACATCAGGGAATGAGACTATTATGTCCTTTAGATCTTCTCGTTGTTGGCTAGTGTGATAAGTTCCGTACCCGTACTCCTTTCTTGCCCCCTTCCTTCACACTCTCCTCACCTGAACTGCAGGAATCGTTGTCTGTGTCTTGTAGGTGTCTTCGGGCTAGGTAGTCTCTCTCCTTCTTCCGGTGAGCGTGCTTGTCACGGAGGGAGGCCACAGTGACCGCTGATAGACAGTTGTTCCGGGACCTCCCTTCCGGAACCAAGCCGGAATAAGGGAAAACCCCAGTGGGGAAAAAACCCTTGATGACTAGTAGACTCCTCTGTTCTTTGACAAGATGGAGCACAGACTGGAATGTGAGGTCGCAGGTAAAACGGGAGATGCTTTGCTGAAACGTGGATCCGAGGGAACAGAAATGAAGATTCGCTGAATGATGTTGGAGGTTTGAGAGCTCTGCCGGTTAAGGTGTGGAGAGTCCAAGGGTTGGACAGAACACAAGAGAGCCCAGCCAGCCAAGTCAAAGGAAGGTGAGAGGGACAAGGAGTCCAAAGAAGCAAGAGAAAGAGGGCGGAGCCACGTCCGCGGGGACAGAACCGCCAAAAGCAAAGGATATAGAACCACCTGAGAGGCGGAAAGAGGGAGAGGAGAGTGAGAGCTTCGCTAAGGAAGGCGAAGCCAGGAAACACTGCTGACAATCCAAGGAACAAGAGCGACAGAAGAAAGGAGCGAGGGAACCCGGAAGCAGAGAGCATCCGAGAGGGTTGCAACGCGAGGTCTGCTGGGACAGGAGGGAATTTATACTCCCAGCAGCACCGCACTACCTAGAGTGACAAGGACACAAAGAAGGGACTAAAACGTCCTACCTCTGTGCATCCATCCCCAACGCGGAAGAATCCGCCAGTCAGGACTTCTGCGGATGGCAGCTAGATAACTTGGGTGGTATTAAGTCAAAGTTATCTATATCTTCAGGAACCAGAGAGGTTAGAACTTTGGCATGGACGGCTGACAGTTTTTCTTTCCACTCTTTTAGGAGGTTAATGGGATGTTAGTGGACTTTCTGTTTTTGGTCTGGCTGGGCTACTTTATATGTGCACGTTCCTGTTCTTTCTATTATCTCATAAGGTCTGTGCCACTTGGAGACAAGTTTGTTTTCTGAGGTGGGTAAGAGGCCTGGTACTTTTTGTCTGATAGAAAAAGATCTTAAATTTACTTTTTTCGTCGTAACTGGCCTTTTGCTGGTTGTGGGCCTTTCCCATGTGACTACAAATTAAGTTCCGGACTAATTTCATGTGTTCTCGCATTCTAGTGGCGGTTTAGGATATTGGAGTGGGGGCCTACTCACGTTCTTCGCAGGTTTTCTTGAGCATGTCCAGGACATCTCTCGGGTTCTCTTCCATAGAGTAGCTCAAAGGGAGAGAAACCTGTGGCAGCTTGGGGGGTCTTCCTCACTGCAAATAGTGCCCATGGGATTATTCAGTCCCAGACCTTCCCGTGCTTGTCCACCAATTTTTGTAGAATTAGTTTCAAGGTTTTATTGAATCTTTCTACTAGACCATCAGTTTGGTGATGGTACACAGAAGTTCATAAGGTGGTAATATGGAGTAGCTCTTTGAATTCAGCCATAAGCTTACTCATAAAATTTGAACCATGTAAAATTTGAACCCTGATCTGTTACTAATTCTTTGGGAACGCCAACCCTAGAGAAATATGGTAGGTGTTTCAGGATCTGCTAAGTGGTATTATTTGGCACTGGGAATGCCTTGGGGTATCGGCTCGCATAATCCACGATCACCAAGGCATACTTGTTGCCCAATTTTGATGTTTCCAGAGGTCCTATTATATCCAACCAATTCACGAAAAGAGAACTTCTATAATTGGCAACGGGTTCAGAGGGGCAGGCAATGCAACGTGCGGGCTGGTCTTTTGACATATCTTGCATGTCTGTATGAATGTTTTGATATCGGCATGGATACCTGGCCAGTAAAACTTTCCACTAATATGCGCCTGGGTTTTAGCTTGGCCCAAATGTCCTCCCGTGAGATGGGAATGTGCGATTTCTAGCACAACCTTTCAGTGACTTTTAGGTATTACCAGTTGAGTTTTAATAACCCTTCAGAGGAGGTTTCTTTTCTGCAAAGTAACGGTAGTTTTAAGAAGAAAAAGTGAATTCCATTCTCTAGGCTTTCTTCCTAAGGGATTGCTTTTAAAAAAGCTTCAGCAAGGACTAGATCATTTCGCTGGGCAAAGGCTAGGTCGGGGTACATGGTGGGTTCCTCTACTTTCCTTTCTTCAATGATAGGGGATTTATCAGCTCCTCCAAAGCCTAAGTTACCTCTGTCTGTTTTATCGGGTTCACTTTCTTGGAATTGAGGGAACAGAGCTCTCTCAAAAATTCCCTGTGTAATTTGGTCTCCCCAGCGAACCTCAAAGGGACTTTGCCATGATTCTGTAAGAGAGCCTTCACGTCTCCTCGGAAGTCAGGATCAATAACGCCAGCTAAAATGTCTATCTCGAACTTCCAAGCTAAGCCAAATTTTGGTGCTAATCATATATAACACCCCTGAAGGGGAATCAAAACTAAATCCATAGGAATAATAGCTTGCCTACTGCTACAGATATCAAACCCTCTCCTTACTCTGCTAACCTCTTTGTAGACAGTAGATCTATGTATTGTTATAAGGCAGACTACTTCAAGGTTCTTGAAAGTACTGACACGAAGAAGAACAGGAACCTAGGTATTCCAAGGACAGGGACGAGTTTGCCCCATGAAGCAATGAAAATTAAACCTGTGAAAGACATTAAGGACTTATACAATCGGCCCAGACACTGCTGGTAACATTGTATGAAAGCCGACAATGGACTAAACACTGGGTCTCAGGCAATCGCGAAAGACTGCAGGTGTGCTGCGCACCGAACGTGGGAGATTCAGCCTGCGTTCCTGATCCGGAGGGAGAGAGCTACAAGGACGCTGGCAGTCTGCCACATCTGATGATCGGAAGGTCTACAGGAGCAAACCCGTTCCCAGCAGTGTCGAGAGTAGGATAAAAAACAGAAGCTGCCCGAGAAGCCAAACCGAATGCCTGCTATCCCAGGAAGCCCCGGCAAGGTGCGGAAACCCCAAATGTAAAGAGTGGAACGGGAGACCCACAGGGTACACGACCACCAGGGACGCATCAAGGACCCTAAACACCATAAAGCAGGGATGCATAACTAGTTTTGCCGAAGGGCTGAATGTTCCTTACAAGCTGTCTACAGGGGGCAGATTGTTTGTGTGGGGTAGCCGGGTGGGGCATGTGGTGAATTTACAACCCCCTTCAGACATTTTTAGTGAGCATGTGGGGGAACAAACAGGCATTTTGAGGTGTACTTCTTGTCTTTATTGCTATTTGTGCTTTCAATTCTGCAGTACACATTATTACCAAGCCAGAAGAAAAACTGATTTTCCCCTGGGCTTCAACATGTTATCAATAGTGTGAGAACAAAATCATCCCAGCGCCCCCAGCAGCAATAACCGAACAGAACTAGCTGTCCTACAGGTGAAAAAGAGATGTGCAGATGTGGCTGACGAGTGGTCTACCCACATTAATGACTACATGAGGAAGCTGGGCCTCTGGATCTTAGAAGAGAAGGCAGGCTCAAGCCCTTATGGGCAGACTAGGAGGCCACCGCCATCTTAGGACACCATTAAAACCTTTAAATGTGCATCCTCCACACGCTACCAAAAAACAACTCTGCATTCAGAAGTACTGCCACAAAAGACTTCAATACACACTGTCAACATTGCTTTGTCACCAGGGCAATACATTAATGTTCTCTTTACAATACTTTGCTCTGAAGCATCATACAAAGGTGGTGTGCACAGGCCATGGAAAGAAAATATAACCAATATAGTTTGTTTTATATGCTGCATATTACCATGGTTTACAGCAATGGTGTTGGTAAAATTGTGTACTAAATTGGATGTGCGTAAATAGTTCCCCCAAATATGCCAGTGTGATGGAGCGTAGCAAGGGAGCCCAAACAAGAGGTGTTGCGAGGCTTCCTCCTGACCTCCCCGAGAAAATTTCTAAAACATAAGCCTACACCCGACATACCCATATTTAAATTAAAGTACCTTCTGCCCTGGTCCTGCTGTTTCCTCCCAGTGCTACAGCTCCCGCATTGCACGAACAGGAAGCAAAGATTCCTGGTTTGTGCACATGCGTGCAACAGCGGGAGAACTGGTGATGAAGATCCCTGCTCTTTTTTTATGTGGGAGGAGGCGCAGAAGCCCATACCTCTCACATTCAAACATACAGTTCCTCACCAAGCATCCCCAATGGGCCAGGCAAGGTTGGGGAAGCAAAACGCCCCCGGCTTTGCATGGCGCATTGGATAAACTCCAATGAGCTGCAAGACTTATCCTTGGCCTCAAGCCCAGGGACCACATCTCTCCAGCCCTAAAATCTTTCCACTGTCTCCCGGTTGCTGCAAGGATCAAATTCAAATCCGTCTGCATCATCCATAAGATTGACTGGGGCCAGGGACCAGGCTATATACAACTGGCTCTCACAAAATACTCTCCCTCCAGATCTCTACACTCCTCTGGCGTCAACTCTCTGCGTGCCAAGCGCTTCTTTAAACAAAGAGCTGGTGGCCAATCTCTTTCCTTGGCTGGCTCCCGCCTCTTGAACAGCTTCCCCCTTCCTCGCCATCTTGACCCAGATCTCCTCAAATTCCAGAAGCTCCTCAAGACTTTCCTTTTCACCTCCTCCTTCCCCCTCTCCCTCCCTTGCTAAACCGCACAATCGCCAGGATTGGTGACCACGGCCCTTATGTGTCCTTCTGGGTCTTGGCCCTCCCCCCAATTATCTTTAGCCTCCACCTACTCCTGACACTTGCCTTTGGGCGTCCACTGGCCTGTGCTGTCTCACAGGCCTGCACTTATTGTACTGGCAGTTGACCACTGATACCAAGTGACCTCTGCCAGGCACTTAAAAAGTGCTTGCAACTCACTCCCTAGCACTTCACTCCGTGGAACTCCTAGCACTTACCCCAACATCCCTTAGCGCGTCCCTTCTCTCTTTCTGCACTTGCACGTTCTGAATGCTCACAAGGCCTAGTAGGACCGTTACTCTCTTTCTCTTCATTGTTATTATATTTGCCTTTCATTCCCATGTCCCCTCCCCTTTGCCCTGTGGGCGCTTTGAAACACAATTTACGTGATGTATGAGCCCCTAACAAATGCACAATAAATAACTAAAGATGTGAGGCTGAGGAACAGAACTGTCAAAGGGAAAACATGTTTCCCTTTGACAGTTCAAGATAGCCGAGGAGCGATTCCACTGCTGCATGAAGCAGCTGAGTGCTCCATGTTTACAATGGGCTGGCTCCTCCATTATGGGCAAGGGTGTCCATGGGTCAGCGCATCCTTGCCCATTATGGAGAAGCGCCACTGGTGCACTGTCAAAGAATATATGCACAGGGTCAGTGTGGCGGGAGATTAAATACTGTTGACTTTGAAGTCATGTACACAAACTGCACTGTTGGTAATACAGTGATTTTGAACACATTAATTTACTCATAGACATGCTCTACAGAAGAATGCTACCAGGGTAGCTCAGCTGGTTGAGAGACTGTTGCTAAGATGTTATATATTTACAACTGACTGCAAATCTCATGACTTTTTGCAATTACTTTTAAAAACAAATGCTATAAAATGTGTTCGGCCTTGGGATGGGACAAAGGAAGGGACACACAATTCACAGGGTATTTGTGTGGCAGTTCGACAAAAAAAAACATTTCAAAGAAAACAAATGAATTTAAGTTCAAGAAGCATGTTTCATTCTGGAAATGAAATGTCTTTTGTTTTTTTTCTAGACAAGTGTAAGCTGTACATTTGGAAAACAAAAGTGTGCCCACCATGTAGGAAGCTGCTTTTATCAGTGATGGCCCCAGTGATATTCATGGCCCATTGCTTCCCGTGGTGTCACTTTCAGGTCAGAAGAAAGAACAAAAGATTTGCAAATAGAGCCTGCTTACGCATGAATGACGGCTAAGGCAAAGGAGCACCTTTAAGGCCCCTGCAAAGAGTTCTTTGCCGGAGGATGTGGGGGGCGGGGGGCAGGCCATCAATTAGGGGGCAATGACACCTTTCTAGAGGCGCCTATGACAGCAATATCTCGTTCTTCAAAGACTTTCGTAATGAAGTGCAGCACGCTTTGTTTTCAGTTACTTGAAGTGGGCCACCCTTCATTATGAAAGTCATGACCTTGGGGGCCGCAAAGCACAATACTGCGGGCCGTATGTTGTGCAGCCCAGGCATAAAGAGAACTTCAGGAGGAGAGTCCCTCTAGACAGTGGCTGAGATAAGCCCAGTGAGAGGGAAACCAGGGTCTGGGACCCAACGCAAGAAAGTAATACAAGTCAACTTCCTCGTGGCAGTACTTGGCAGAGGAAAGTGAAGCAAGAGGGCCAGATCAAAGAAGACGAGAAGCCAGGGTCATGGACCCTCATAATACATTGAATTGGGTTTTGTAGGCATGAAGCCTAATGAAAACAACCCCAGGGGAAATTAGTAATTTCCCCTGGTTGTAACAAACCGAGAACAAGATACCAGGAGGAGTCATTATCCTGGTAACCTGGACCAGCAGTAAGGTCCAAAAAGGCCTGGGGAAGGGAGTCATTCGCCCGGGCTGTCTGAAACCAGATGACAGGGGAAGGAAGGCATTCTCCTGGTCCAACAAGAAGAGGAATAAAAGTACTGTTTGGAACTCTACCATCAGGGGAAGGGAACCATTCCCCCCGACAATGTGTGAAACAGGAGACTGGTATAAGACATACAAATGGTTTCAACTCGCCAGGAACCACAACATAGGAGAAGGGTGTCATGCCCCAGCCTTATTCTTTAGCTTCTAGCGTAAGGAACATATTTAAGGTTTTCTTGACACAGGACGGTGACATCCTGACAGTCACCTAATCTCTTTGTTGAGGTAGGGAACCCCCTCTTAGGAATAGGGATAGATAGGTGTGTTTCTTTGAGCTAGGGAACCCCCTCTTAGGATTAGGGATAGATAGGTGTGTTTCTTTGAGGTAGGGAACCCCCTCTTAGGAATAGGGATAGATAGGTGTGTTTCTTTGAGGTAGGGAACCCCCTCTTAGGAATAAGGATAGATAGGTGTGTTTCTTTGAGGTAGAGAACCCCCTCTTAGGAATAGGGATAGATAGGTTTGTTTCTTTGAGGTAGGGAACCCCCTTTCAGGGATAGGAATAGATAGGTGTGTTTCTTTGGGGTAGGGAACCCCCCTCTTAGGAATAGGGATAGATAGGTGTGTTTCTTTGAGTTAGAGAACCCCCCTCTTAGGAATAGGGATGGATAGGTGTGTTTCTTTGAGGTAGGGAACCCCCTCTCAGGAATAGGGATGGATAGGGGTGTTTCTTTGAGGCAGGGAACACCTTCTGAGGAATAGGGCTAGATAGGTGTGTTTCCTTGAGGTAGGGAACCCCTTCTGAGGAATAGGGATAGATAAGTGTGTTTCTTTGAGTTAGGGAACCCCCTCTTAGGAATAGGGATGGATAGGTGTGTTTCTTTGAGGTAGGGAACCCCATCCTAGGAATAGGGATAGATAGGTGTGTTTCTTTGAGGTAGAGAACCCCCTCCTAGGAATAGGGATAGATAGATTTGTTTCTTTGAGGTAGGGAACCCCCTTTCAGGGATAGGGATAGATAGATGTGTTTCTTTGAGGTAGGGAACCCCCTCTTAGGAAAAGGGATGGATATGTGTGTTTCTTTGAGGTAGGGAACCCTCTCTTAGGAATAGGGATAGATAGGTGTGTTCTTTTGAGGTAGGGAACCCCCTCTTAGCAATAGGGATGGATAGGTGTGTTTCTTTGAGCTAGGGAACCCTCTCTTTGGAATAGGGATAGATAGGTGTGTTTCTTTGAGGTAGGTAACCCCCTCTTAGGAATAGGGATGGATAGGTGTGTTTCCTTGAGTTAGGGAACCCCCACTCAGGAATAGGGATAGATAGATTTGTTTCTTTGAGGTAGGGAACCCCCTTTCAGGGATAGGGATAGATAGATGTGTTTATTTGAGGTAGGGAACCCCCTCTTAGGAAAAGGGATGGATATGTGTGTTTCTTTGAGGTAGGGAACCTCCTCTTAGGAATAGGGATAGATAGGTGTGTTTCTTTGAGGCAGGGAACCCTCTCTTAGGAATAGGGATAGATAGGTGTGTTTCTTTGAGGTAGGGAACCCCCTTTCAGGGATAGGGATAGATAGGTGTGTTTCTTTGAGGTAGGGAACCCCCTCTTAGGAATAGGGATGGATAGGTATGTTTCCTTGAGGTAGGGAACACCTTCTGAAGAATAGGGATAGATAGGTGTGTTTCTTTGAGGTAGGGAACCCCTTCTGAGGAATAGGGATAGATAAGTGTGTTTCTTTGAGGTAGGGAACCCCTTCTTAGGAATAGGGATAGATAGGTGTGTTTCTTTGAGGTAGGGAACCCTCTCTTAGGAATAGGGATAGATAGGTGTGTTTCTTTGAGGTAGGGAACCCCCTTTCAGGGATAAGGATAGATAGGTGTGTTTCTTTGAGGTAGGGAACCCCCTCTTAGGAATAGGGATGGATAGGTGTGTTTCTTTGAGGTAGGGAACCCTCTCTTAGGAATAGGGAAGGATAGGTGTGTTTCTTTGAGGTAGGGAACCCCCTCTTAGAAATAGGGATAGATAGGTGTGTTTCTTTGAGGTAGGGAACCCCATCTTAGGAATAGGGATAGATAGGTGTGTTTCTTTGAGGTAGAGAACCCCCTCTTAGGAATAGGGATAGATAGGTTTGTTTCTTTGAGGTAGGGAACCCCCTTTCAGGGATAGGGATAGATAGGTGTGTTTATTTGAGGTAGGGAACCCCCTCTTAGGAATAGGGATAGATAGGTGTGTTTCCTTGAGTTAGGGAACCCCCTCTTAGGAATAGGGATGTATAGGTGTGTTTCTTTGAGGTAGGGAACCCTCTCTTAGGAATAGGGAGAGATAGGTGTGTTTCTTTGAGGTAGGGAACCCCCTTTCAGGGATAGGGATAGATAGGTGTGTTTCTTTGAGGTAGGGAACCCCCTCTTAGGGATAGGGATGGATAGGTGTGTTTCTTTGAGGTAGGGAACGCCTTCTGAGGAAAAGGGATAGATAGGTGTGTTTCTTTGAGGTAGGGAACCCCTTCTGATGAATAGGGATAGATAAGCGTGTTTCTTTGAGCTAGGGAACCACCTCTTAGGAATAGGGATAGATAAGTGGGTTTCTTTGAGGTAGGGAACCCCCTCTTAGGAATAGGGATAGAGAAGTGTCTTTCTTTGAGCTAGGGAACCCCCTCTTAGGAATAGGGATAGATAAGTGTGTTTCTTTGAGGAATGGGACCCCCTCTTAGGAATAGGGATAGATAGGTGTGTTTCTTTGAGGTAGGGAACCCTCTCTTAGGAATAGGGATAGATAGGTATGTTTCTTTGAGGCATGGGACCCCCTCTTAGGAATAGGGATAGATAGGTGTGTTTCTTTGAGGCATGGGACCCCCTCTTAAGAATAGGGATAGATAGGTGTGTTTCTTTGCGGTAGGGACCCCCTCTTAGGAATAGGGATAGATAGGTATGTTTCCTTGAGGTAGGGAACCCTCTCTTAGGAATAGGGATAGATAGGTGTGTTTCTTTGAGGCATGGGACCCCCTCTTAGGAATAGGGATAGATAGGTGTGTTTCTTTGAGATAGGGACCCCCTCTTAGGAATAGGGATAGATAGGTGTATTTCTTTGAGGCATGGGACTCACTCTTAGGAAGAGGGATAGATAGGTGTATTTCTTTGAAGTAGGGAACCCTCTCTTAGGAATAGGGATAGATAGGTGTGTTCTTTTGAGGTAGGGAACCCCCTCTTAGCAATAGGGATGGATAGGTGTGTTTCTTTGAGGTAGGGAACCCTCTCTTTGGAATAGGGATAGATAGGTGTGTTTCTTTGAGGTAGGTAACCCCCTCTTAGGAATAGGGATGGATAGGTGTGTTTCCTTGAGTTAGGGAACCCCCACTCAGGAATAGGGATAGATAGGTGTGTTTCTTTGAGGTATGGGACCCCCTCTTAGGAATAGGGATAGATAGGTGTGTTTCTTGAAGGAAGGGCACCCCCTCTTAGGAATAGGGATGGATAGGTGTGTTTCTTTGAGGTAGGGAACCCTCTCTTAGGAATAGGGATGGATAGATGTGTTTCTTTGAGGTAGGGAACCCTCTCTTAGGACTAGGGATGGATAGGTGTGTTTCATTGAGGTAGGGAACCCTCTCTTAGGAATAGGGATGGATAGGTGTGTTTCTTTGAGGTAGGGAACCCCCTCTTAGGAATAGAGATAGATTAGTGTGTTCCTTTGAGGCAGGGAACCCCCTCTTAGGAATAGGGATGGATAGGTGTGTTTCTTTGAGGTAGGGAACCCTCTCTTAGGAATAGGGATAGATAGGTGTGTTTCTTTGAGGTAGGGAACCCCCTCTTAGGAATAGAGATAGATTAGTGTGTTCCTTTGAGGCAGGGAACCCCCTCTTAGGAATAGGGATGGATAGGTGTGTTTCTTTGAGGTAGGGAACCCTCTCTTAGGAATAGGGATAGATAGGTGTGTTTCTTTGAGCTAGGGAACCCCCTCTTAGGATTAGGGATAGATAGGTGTGTTTCTTTGAGGTAGGGAACCCCCTCTTAGGAATAGGGATAGATAGGTGTGTTTCTTTGAGGTAGGGAACCCCCTCTTAGGAATAAGGATAGATAGGTGTGTTTCTTTGAGGTAGAGAACCCCCTCGTAGGAATAGGGATAGATAGGTTTGTTTCTTTGAGGTAGGGAACTCCCTTTCAGGGATAGTAATAGATAGGTGTGTTTCTTTGAGGTAGGTAACCCCCTCTTAGGAATAGGGATAGATAGGTGTGTTTCTTTGAGTTAGAGAACCTCCCTCTTAGGAATAGGGATGGAGAGGTGTGTTTCTTTGAGGTAGGGAACCCCCTCTCAGGAATAGGGATGGATAGGGGTGTTTCTTTGAGGCAGGGAACACCTTCTGAGGAATAGGGCTAGATATGTGTGTTTCCTTGAGGTAGGGAACCCCTTCTGAGGAATAGGGATAGATAAGTGTGTTTCTTTGAGTTAGGGAACCCCCTCTTAGGAATAGGGATGGATAGGTGTGTTTCTTTGAGGTAGGGAACCCCATCCTAGGAATAGGGATAGATAGGTGTGTTTCTTTGAGGTAGAGAACCCCCTCCTAGGAATAGGGATAGATAGATTTGTTTCTTTGAGGTAGGGAACCCCCTTTCAGGGATAGGGATAGATAGATGTGTTTCTTTGAGGTAGGGAACCCCCTCTTAGGAAAAGGGATGGATATGTGTGTTTCTTTGAGGTAGGGAACCCCCTCTTAGGAATAGGGATAGATAGGTGTGTTTCTTTGAGGCAGGGAACCCTCTCGTAGGAATAGGGATAGATAGGTGTGTTTCTTTGAGGTAGGGAACCCCCTTTCAGGGATAGGGATAGATAGGTGTGTTTCTTTGAGGTAGGGAACCCCCTCTTAGGAATAGGGATGGATAGGTATGTTTCCTTGAGGTAGGGAACACCTTCTGAAGAATAGGGATAGATAGGTGTGTTTCCTTGAGGTAGGGAACCCCTTCTGAGGAATAGGGATAGATAAGTGTGTTTCTTTGAGGTAGGGAACCCCTTCTTAGGAATAGGGATAGATAGGTGTGTTTCTTTGAGGTAGGGAACCCTCTCTTAGGAATAGGGATAGATAGGTGTGTTTCTTTGAGGTAGGGAACCCCCTTTCAGGGATAAGGATAGATAGGTGTGTTTCTTTGAGGTAGGGAACCCCCTCTTAGGAATAGGGATGGATAGGTGTGTTTCTTTGAGGTAGGGAACCCTCTCTTAGGAATAGGGAAAGATAGGTGTGTTTCTTTGAGGTAGGGAACCCCCTCTCAGAAATAGGGATAGATAGGTGTGTTTCTTTGAGGTAGGGAACCCCATCTTAGGAATAGGGATAGATAGGTGTGTTTCTTTGAGGTAGAGAACCCCCTCTTAGGAATAGGGATAGATAGGTGTGTTTCTTTGAGGTAGGGAACCCCCTTTCAGGGATAGGGATAGATAGGTGTGTTTATTTGAGGTAGGGAACCCCCTCTTAGGAAAAGGGATAGATAGGTGTGTTTCTTTGAGTTAGGGAACCCCCTCTTAGGAATAGGGATGTATAGGTGTGTTTCTTTGAGGTAGGGAACCCTCTCTTAGGAATAGGGAGAGATAGGTGTGTTTCTTTGAGGTAGGGAACCCCCTTTCAGGGATAGGGATAGATAGGTGTGTTTCTTTGAGGTAGGGAACCCCCTCTTAGGGATAGGGATGGATAGGTGTGTTTCTTTGAGGTAGGGAACGCCTTCTGAGGAAAAGGGATAGATAGGTGTGTTTCTTTGAGGTAGGGAACCCCTTCTGATGAATAGGGATAGATAAGTGTGTTTCTTTGAGCTAGGGAACCACCTCTTAGGAATAGGGATAGATAAGTGGGTTTCTTTGAGGTAGGGAACCCCCTCTTAGGAATAGGGATAGATAAGTGTATTTCTTTGAGCTAGGGAACCCCCTCTTAGGAATAGGGATAGATAAGTGTGTTTCTTTGAGGAATGGGACCCCCTCTTAGGAATACGGATAGATAGGTGTGTTTCTTTGAGGTAGGGAACCCTCTCTTAGGAATAGGGATAGAGAGGTATGTTTCTTTGAGGCATGGGACCCCCTCTTAGGAATGGGGATAGATAGGTGTGTTTCTTTGAGGCATGGGACCCCCTCTTAGGAATAGGGATAGATAGGTGTATTTCTTTGAGGTAGGGACCCCCTCTTAGGAATAGGGATAGATAGGTATGTTTCTTTGAGGTAGGGAACCCTCTCTTAGGAATAGGGATAGATAGGTGTGTTTCTTTGAGGCATGGGACCCCCTCTTAGGAATAGGGATAGATAGGTGTGTTTCTTTGAGATAGGGACCCCCTCTTAGGAATAGGGATAGATAGGTGTATTTCTTTGAGGCATGGGACTCCCTCTTAGGAAGAGGGATAGATAGGTGTATTTCTTTGAGGTAGGGAACCCTCTCTTAGGAATAGGGATAGATAGGTGTGTTCTTTTGAGGTAGGGAACCCCCTCTTAGCAATAGGGATGGAAAGGTGTGTTTCTTTGAGGTAGGGAACCCTCTCTTTGGAATAGGGATAGATAGGTGTGTTTCTTTGAGGTAGGTAACCCCCTCTTAGGAATAGGGATGGATAGGTGTGTTTCCTTGAGTTAGGGAACCCCCACTCAGGAATAGGGATAGATAGGTGTGTTTCTTTGAGGTATGGGACCCCCTCTTAGGAATAGGGATAGATAGGTGTGTTTCTTGAAGGTAGGGCACCCCCTCTTAGGAATAGGGATGGATAGGTGTGTTTCTTTGAGGTAGGGAACCCTCTCTTAGGAATAGGGATGGATAGATGTGTTTCTTTGAGGTAGGGAACCCCCTCTTAGGAATAGAGATAGATTAATGTGTTCCTTTGAGGTAGGGAACCCCCTCTTAGGAATAGGGATGGATAGGTGTGTTTCTTTGAGGTAGGGAACCCTCTCTTAGGAATAGGGATAGATAGGTGTGTTTCTTTGAGCTAGGGAACCCCCTCTTAGGATTAGGGATAGATAGGTGTGTTTCTTTGAGGTAGGGAACCCCCTCTTAGGAATAGGGATAGATAGGTGTGTTTCTTTGAGGTAGGGAACCCCCTCTTAGGAATAAGGATAGATAGGTGTGTTTCTTTGAGGTAGCGAACCCCCTCTTAGGAATAGGGATAGATAGGTTTGTTTCTTTGAGGTAGGGAACCCCCTTTCAGGGATAGGAATAGATAGGTGTGTTTCTTTGAGGTAGGGAACCCCCTCTTAGGAATAGGGATAGATAGGTGTGTTTCTTTGAGGTAGGGAACCCCCTCTTAGGAATAAGGATAGATAGGTGTGTTTCTTTGAGGTAGAGAACCCCCTCTTAGGAATAGGGATAGATAGGTTTGTTTCTTTGAGGTAGGGAACCCCCTTTCAGGGATAGGAATAGATAGGTGTGTTTCTTTGAGGTAGGGAACCCCCTCTTAGGAATAGGGATAGATAGGTGTGTTTCTTTGAGTTAGAGAACCTCCCTCTTAGGAATAGGGATGGATAGGTGTGTTTCTTTGAGGTAGGGAACCCCCTCTCAGGAATAGGGATGGATAGGGGTGTTTCTTTGAGGCAGGGAACACCTTCTGAGGAATAGGGCTAGATAGGTGTGTTTCCTTGAGGTAGGGAACCCCTTCTGAGGAATAGGGATAGATAAGTGTGTTTCTTTGAGTTAGGGAACCCCCTCTTAGGAATAGGGATGGATAGGTGTGTTTCTTTGAGGTAGGGAACCCCATCCTAGGAATAGGGATAGATAGGTGTGTTTCTTTGAGGTAGAGAACCCCCTCCTAGGAATAGGGATAGATAGATTTGTTTCTTTGAGGTAGGGAACCCCCTTTCAGGGATAGGGATAGATAGATGTGTTTCTTTGAGGTAGGGAACCCCCTCTTAGGAAAAGGGATGGATATGTGTGTTTCTTTGAGGTAGGGAACCCCCTCTTAGGAATAGGGATAGATAGGTGTGTTTCTTTGAGGCAGGGAACCCTCTCGTAGGAATAAGGATAGATAGGTGTGTTTCTTTGAGGTAGGGAACCCCCTTTCAGGGATAGGGATAGATAGGTGTGTTTCTTTGATGTAGGGAACCCCCACTTAGGAATAGGGATGGATAGGTATGTTTCCTTGAGGTAGAGAACACTTTCTGAAGAATAGGGATAGATAGGTGTGTTTCCTTGAGGTAGGGAACCCCTTCTGTGGAATAGGGATAGATAAGTGTGTTTCTTTGAGGTAGGGAACCCCTTCTTAGGAATAGGGATAGATAGGTGTGTTTCTTTGAGGTAGGGAACCCTCTCTTAGGAATAGGGATAGATAGGTGTGTTTCTTTGAGGTAGGGAACCCCCTTTCAGGGATAAGGATAGATAGGTGTGTTTCTTTGAGGTAGGGAACCCCCTCTTAGGAATAGGGATGGATAGGTGTGTTTCTTTGAGGTAGGGAACCCTCTCTTAGGAATAGGGAAAGATAGGTGTGTTTCTTTGAGGTAGGGAACCCCCTCTCAGAAATAGGGATAGATAGGTGTGTTTCTTTGAGGTAGGGAACCCCATTTTAGGAATAGGGATAGATAGGTGTGTTTCTTTGAGGTAGAGAACCCCCTCTTAGGAATAGGGATAGATAGGTTTGTTTCTTTGAGGTAGGGAACCCCCTTTCAGGGATAGGGATAGATAGGTGTGTTTATTTGAGGTAGGGAACCCCCTATTAGGAATAGGGATAGATAGGTGTGTTTCTTTGAGTTAGGGACCCCCCTCTTAGGAATAGGGATGTATAGGTGTGTTTCTTTGAGGTAGGGAACCCCCTCTTAGGAATAGGGATAGATAAGTGGGTTTCTTTGAGGTAGGGAACCCCCTCTTAGGAATAGGGATAGATAAGTGTGTTTCTTTGAGCTAGGGAACCACCTCTTAGGAATAGGGATAGATAAGTGTGTTTCTTTGAGGTAGGGAACCCTCTCTTAGGAATAGGGATAGATAGGTGTGTTTCTTTGAGGCATGGGACCCCCTCTTAGGAATAGGGATAGATAGGTGTGTTTCTTTGAGGCATGGGACCCCCTCTTAGGAATAGGGATAGATAGGTGTGTTTCCTTGAGGCATGGGACCCCCTCTTAGGAATAGGGATAGATAGGTGTGTTCCTTTGAGGTAGGGACCCCCTCCTAGGAATAGGGATAGATAGGTGTGTTTCTTTGAGGCATGGGACCCCCCTCTTAGGAAGAGGGATATATAGGTGTATTTCTTTGAGGTAGGGAACCCTCTCTTAGGAATAGGGATATATAGGTGTGTTCTTTTGAGGTAGGGAACCCCCTCTTAGCAATATGGATGGATGGGTGTGTTTCTTTGAGATAGGGAACCCTCTATTAGGAATAGGGATAGATAGGTGTGTTTCTTTGAGGTAGGTATCCCCCTCTTAGGAATAGGGATGGATAGGTGTGTTTCCTTGAGTTAGGGAACCCCCTCTTAGGAATAGGGATAGATAGGTGTGTTTCTTTGAGGTAGGGAACCCCCTCTTAGGAATAGGGATAGATAGGTGTGTTTCTTTGAGGTAGGGAACCCCCTCTTAGGAATAGGGATAGATAGGTGTGTTTCTTTGAGGTAGGGAACCCCCTTTCAGGGATAAGGATAGATAGGTGTGTTTCCTTGAGGTAGGGAACCCCCTCTTAGGAATAGGGATGGATAGGTGTGTTTCCTTGAGGTAGGGAACCCTCTCTTAGGAATAGGGAAAGATAGGTGTGTTTCTTTGAGGTAGGGAACCCCCTCTTAGAAATAGGGATAGATAGGTGTGTTTCTTTGAGGTAGGGAACCCCATCTTAGGAATAGGGATAGATAGGTGTGTTTCTTTGAGGTAGGGAACCCCCTCTTAGTCATAGGGATAGATAGGTGTGTTTCTTTGAGGTAGGGAACCCCCTCTTAGGAATAGGGATGGCTAGGTGTGTTTCTTTGAGGTAGGGAACCCTCTCTTAGGAATAGGGATGGATAGGTGTGTTTATTTGAGTTAGGGAACCCCCTCTTAGGAATAGGGATAGATAGGTGTGTTTCTTTGAGGTAGGGAACCCCCTCTTAGGAATAGGGATGGATAGGTGTGTTTCTTTGAGGTAGGGAACCCTCTCTTAGGAATAGGGAGAGATAGGTGTGTTTCTTTGAGGTAGGGAACCCCCTTTCAGGGATAGGGATAGATAGGTGTGTTTCTTTGAGGTAGGGAACCCCCTCTTAGGGATAGGGATGGATAGGTGTGTTTCTTTGAGGTAGGGAACACCTTCTGAGGAAAAGGGATAGATAGGTGTGTTTCTTTGAGGTAGGGAACCCCTTCTGATGAATATGGATAGATAAGTGTGTTTCTTTGAGCTAGGGAACCCCCTCTTAGGAATAGGGATAGATAAGTGGGTTTCTTTGAGGTAGGGAACCCCCTCTTAGGAATAGGGATAGATAAGTGTGTTTCTTTGAGCTAGGGAACCCCCTCTTAGGAATAGGGATAGATAAGTGTTTTTCTTTGAGGTAGGGAACCCTCTCTTAGGAATAGGGATAGATAGGTGTGTTTCTTTGAGGCATGGGACCCCCTCTTAGGAATAGGGATAGATAGGTGTGTTTCTTTGAGGCATGGGACCCCCTCTTAGGAATAGGGATAGATAGGTGTGTTTCCTTGAGGCATGGGACCCCCTCTTAGGAATAGGGATAGATAGGTGTGTTCCTTTGAGGTAGGGACCCCCTCTTAGGAATAGGGATAGATAGGTGTGTTTCTTTGAGGCATGGGACCCCCTCTTAGGAAGAGGGATAGATAGGTGTGTTTCTTTGAGGTAGGGAACCCCCTCTTAGGAATAGGGATAGATAGGTGTGTTTCTTTGAGGTAGGGAACCCCCTCTTAGGAATAGGGATAGATAGGTGTGTTTCTTTGAGGTAGGGAACCCCCTTTCAGGGATAAGGATAGATAGGTGTGTTTCTTTGAGGTAGGGAACCCCCTCTTAGGAATAGGGATGGATAGGTGTGTTTCCTTGAGGTAGGGAACCCTCTCTTAGGAATAGGGAAAGATAGGTGTGTTTCTTTGAGGTAGGGAACCCCCTCTTAGAAATAGGGATAGATAGGTGTGTTTCTTTGAGGTAGGGAACCCCATCTTAGGAATAGGGATAGATAGGTGTGTTTCTTTGAGGTAGGGAACCCCCTCTTAGTCATAGGGATAGATAGGTGTGTTTCTTTGAGGTAGGGAACCCCCTCTTAGGAATAGGGATGGATAGGTGTGTTTCTTTGAGGTAGGGAACCCTCTCTTAGGAATAGGGATGGATAGGTGTGTTTATTTGAGTTAGGGAACCCCCTCTTAGGAATAGGGATAGATAGGTGTGTTTCTTTGAGGTAGGGAACCCCCTCTTAGGAATAGGGATGGATAGGTGTGTTTCTTTGAGGTAGGGAACCCTCTCTTAGGAATAGGGAGAGATAGGTGTGTTTCTTTGAGGTAGGGAACCCCCTTTCAGGGATAGGGATAGATAGGTGTGTTTCTTTGAGGTAGGGAACCCCCTCTTAGGGATAGGGATGGATAGGTGTGTTTCTTTGAGGTAGGGAACACCTTCTGAGGAAAAGGGATAGATAGGTGTGTTTCTTTGAGGTAGGGAACCCCTTCTGATGAATATGGATAGATAAGTGTGTTTCTTTGAGCTAGGGAACCCCCTCTTAGGAATAGGGATAGATAAGTGGGTTTCTTTGAGGTAGGGAACCCCCTCTTAGGAATAGGGATAGATAAGTGTGTTTCTTTGAGCTAGGGAACCCCCTCTTAGGAATAGGGATAGATAAGTGTTTTTCTTTGAGGTAGGGAACCCTCTCTTAGGAATAGGGATAGATAGGTGTGTTTCTTTGAGGCATGGGACCCCCTCTTAGGAATAGGGATAGATAGGTGTGTTTCTTTGAGGCATGGGACCCCCTCTTAGGAATAGGGATAGATAGGTGTGTTTCCTTGAGGCATGGGACCCCCTCTTAGGAATAGGGATAGATAGGTGTGTTCCTTTGAGGTAGGGACCCCCTCTTAGGAATAGGGATAGATAGGTGTGTTTCTTTGAGGCATGGGACCCCCTCTTAGGAAGAGGGATAGATAGGTGTATTTCTTTGAGGTAGGGAACCCTCTCTTAGGAATAGGGATAGATAGGTGTGTTCTTTTGAGGTAGGGAACCCCCTCTTAGCAATAGGGATGGATAGGTGTGTTTCTTTGAGGTAGGGAACCCTCTATTAGGAATAGGGATAGATAGGTGTGTTTCTTTGAGGTAGGTATCCCCCTCTTAGGAATAGGGATGGATAGGTGTGTTTCCTTGAGTTAGGGAACCCCCTCTTAGGAATAGGGATAGATAGGTCCCGGGAGGATAGCACAGCGGCAGCGTGCGCGTCTTGGAAGCAAGACGACACAAAGCAACAACTGGTTCGATCCCCGGGTCCGCGCTTAGAAACCTCCGAGTGTTTAAGCGCGTTATAAATACGTAACTAAGACAAAAAGAAAAAACCTAATCTTAATCTGTGTTTCCTCTGTAACAGCGCCTCGATGCCTCATGGGCTGCAAGTGCGCTTAACAAATGCAAATAAATAAAAAATAAATAAATAGGTGTGTTTCTTTGAGGTATGGGACCCCCTCTTAGGAATAGGGATAGATAGGTGTGTTTCTTGAAGGTAGGGCACCCCCTCTTAGGAATAGGGATGGATAGGTGTGTTTCTTTGAGGTAGGGAACCCTCTCTTGGGAATAGGGATGGATAGATGTGTTTCTTTGAGGTAGGGAACCCTCTCTTAGGACTAGGGATGGATAGGTGTGTTTCATTGAGGTAGGGAACCCTCTCTTAGGAATAGGGATGGATAGGTGTGTTTCTTTGAGGTAGGGAACCCCCTCTTAGGAATAGAGATAGATTAGTGTGTTCCTTTGAGGTAGGGAACCCCCTCTTAGGAATAGGGATGGATAGGTGTGTTTCTTTGAGGTAGGGAACCCTCTCATAGGAATAGGGATAGATAGGTGTGTTTCTTTGAGGTAGGGAACCCCCTCTTAGGAATAGAGATAGATTAGTATGTTCCTTTGAGGTAGGGAACCCCCTCTTAGGAATAGGGATGGATAGGTGTGTTTCTTTGAGGTAGGGAACCCTCTCTTAGGAATAGGGATGGATATGTGTGTTTCTTTGAGGTAGGTAACCCCCTCTTAGGAATAGGGATGGATAGGTGTGTTTCATTGAGTTAGGGAACCCCCTCTTAGGAATAGGGATAGATAGGTGTGTTTCTTTGAGGTATGGGACCCCCTCTTAGGAATATGGATGGATAGGTGTTTTTCTTTGAGGTAGGGAACCCTCTCTTAGTAATAGGGATAGATAGGTGTGTTTCTTTGAGGTAGGGAACCCTCTCTTAGGAATAGGGATGGATAGGTGTGTTTCTTTGAGGTAGGGCACCCCCTCTTAGGAATAGGGATGGATAGGTGTTTTTCTTTGAGGTAGGGAACCCTCTCCTAGGAATAAGGATGGGTAGGTGTGTTTCTTTGAGGTAGGGAACCCTCTCTTAGTAATAGGGATAGATAGGTGTGGTTCTTTGAGGTAGGGAACCCTCTCTTAGGAATAGGGATGGATAGGTATGTTTCTTTGAGGTAGGGAACCCCCTCTTAGGAATAGGGATGGATAGGTGTATAGGGAACCCTCTCTTAGGAATAGGGATGGATAGGTGTGTTTCTTTGAGGTAGGGAACCCCCTCTTAGGAATAGGGATGGATAGGTGTGTTTCTTTGAGGTAGGGAACCCTCTCTTAGGAATAGGGATGGATAGGTGTGTTTCTTTGAGGTAGGGAACCCCCTCTTAGGAATAGGGATGGATAGGTGTGTTTCCTTGAGGTAGGGAACCCCCTCTTAGGAATAGGGATAGATAGGTGTGTTTCTTTGAGGTAGGGAACCCCCTCTTAGGAATAGGGATGGATAGGTGTGTTTCTTTGAGGTAGGGAACCCTCTCTTAGGAATAGGGATGGATAGGTGTGTTTCTTTGAGGTAGGGAACCCCCTCTTAGGAATAGGGATGGATAGGTGTGTTTCCTTGAGGTAGGGAAGCCCCTCTTAGGAATAGGGATAGATAGGTGTGTTTCTTTCTTTTAATAAATAAAAGTCTGTACCCCAAACATGCCACCTTTGCGTCAGCCTCCCCTTTCTGCACCCTTACACTTGCCTTTTCTAATACCTCGATTTCACAATGCTCACCAGTATGCGTCTTTCTTCCCAAGGAAACTACAGTTCCTGGAGACCTGGTGGGAAAAGAATGAGCAACCAGCCTGACCAGGACAGGAAAAAGCAAAAGACCTCCAGGCGGCAGAAAACGTCAGCAACCAGACTGCCAATCTTAGCTGCCTATGCGATCAGTGTACCAACGCCGACTACACCCAAGTGCAGAGTGCTTTGTACCGCAGAGCAATCCAGACACTGACCAGGAACGGACTGTTACCGAGTGGCTGAGCAGTCAGGTTATGATTCGGCATTGCGTGTATGCCAGGAATCCCTCACGCAAACTGGGACATGAAAACTATTGCTATAGCAGCCCACCGTTTCTGAAGCCTGTCGGACCTGTGCAGCAGACTGGGCTGGGGTTTAAGCTCCCATTTATGCTTTCACTCCCCTTTAACAACTCCCAGAGGGAAAGAAAATCAGCAGTTAGCCTCGGGAACCAGATAAGTGAGGTAACCAGGGGTAATGGGTAGAATGAAAAGAGAAGCAGGAAATAGGAAGGTGTTAGGGTTATTTGGGTGAGGTCTGAGGAGGAGGAGGACCAAGAGGTCAGATGCTGTCAAATCTTGGTCTCTCACACTCTTCCAGATCCCACTCCTCTTCACCTGAATCTTCAGATGATGATTTCTTATTTTGAACCTTCTTCTTTTGAGTTTTTTTCCGTGAGAAGAGATATGGCCGTCCTCGGGTGAAAGCCACCCTGATACCCTGGAGAGACAGGGGAACAAAGGAATCTGTTCCGAGAACGCCAGTGAGAGGAAAAAAGCGGAAGCTCAAAAAAACCTCTCTTGTAGCTGGTTCAGATTGTTGAAGGAAGGTCCCAACTATTGAGGCTGTTGTGGGTGTTGTTAAGCAAAGTTCCCTGTTTCAGCACAGATGAGGAGACAGTAATCTTCCAAGAGGGATTCTGTAGTCGGCCATCCTCTGAAGGTATGGAGTACGCTTCCGTAGTAGAAGGAATACTGGACCGGAACTGATGAGGAACGCTCCGATGGAAGCACTGTTAAGAGAGGAAAGCAAGGAGAGAGGCAGATGGAAAAGATAACCGGAAGCTTAAGGTAAGAATAGAAGAAAGAAAGGCTAGCAGCAACAAAGGCGGGAGGCGCAGGAAGAATCCCGAAGGTAAACGGAACAATAGAAAAGGAGGTAGGAGAAAGCCGGAAAAAGGGAAGGGGAAAAGGAAAGCGGAAGCTAGAAGTAAGCGGAGAAAAGCAAAGGCAATGTGGGACCAACCAAAGCCGGCACCTGAAAGGAAAGGTACGAGCAGAGGAGAAAAATGCCAAAGGCACCGAAGGAGAGAGAAAACAGGAGGCAAGAGGGCCGGGGGCGAGACCCGGATTAATAGAAAGCCAAAAAGCGCACAAAAGTGGGAGCGTAAGTACCCGGAGTAATAAGCGAAGGGTTGCAACGAGCGGATAGAATAAAGGGGCGTGGTTAAATACGGAACCACAACAATATGGACAGAAACACTATAACCTGGTCTTGAATCTCCTCTGACCCTTTTTCCTCCCCACTCTCCTCACCTGAATCGAAGGATTCCAAGTCTTCTGATAGTAGGTGGCGATGGGCCAGATAGTCCTCCCTTTTGTGTGAGGTGTGCCTGCCACGAGAGGAAGCCACAGTGAAGGCTTTCAAAGTAGCAGTCCTGAGGCTCCTTTCCCGTGATCAGGCCGTTTAGAAGGGAAAAAGCCAAAAAGGCAGAAAAAAACCCTTCTACCATGTTGAAGAGTCGAGTACCAATAACAGCTGATGGAGCTGGCCAGGAACGTTCGTGGTGGATCCGATAGCAGGTAGTAAGGTGGGCCGGAAGGTGCAGAATGAAACTGGCGGGCCCACGTACTCGGAACAGTGGTGCACAAATGGAACACAAACAGACCTTCGGGAGCGGATAACCAGTTAAGACCAAAGGAAGGGAAAGCAGAGTAAGGCACTCGCCGAAGCGCAGAAGCGCCAGGTGAAAAACAAAAGGAAAAGTAGCCGGAACAGAAGAGGCCAGCAGCAAGGTAAGAGAGAGAGGGAGGGATGAATCGGAACGCCAGAGGCACCGACCGAAGAGACAGAAAGCGGCTTCAGAGCAAGCTGAGAAATCAGAGCACTAGCGTCTAAACCCAAAGAGAAGCACTGCCACAATTCGAGGGGTTGCAACGCAATGGCCCCTGGGAGAGGGATGGCTTAGTACCCCCCAGCGGCCGCCATCTTTGAAACAACTAGACCCGTACGAAGATGTAAAAAGAAACGTAATGGAACTATCGGGTCTGTCTTCCGTAATGGAGCCGCCAACGCGGAAGTAACCGCCAGGCACCTCTGCGGATGACAGTATGCCCCCTTCCAGTGCGAAGTACCCCTGGCTTGCTTGGATGAAGGGTTTGGAAGCAGCCAAGTAATCTAGGAGCATGTACATGTGAAGCAGGTTCCCATGAGTCCTCTGACCTAGGGTAACCTTTCCATGAAATCAAGTATTCTAGGCGTCCCCTGTAGTATATGGAATCACGAATGGCAGAGACTTCATACTCGTCTTTGCTTCCTTCATGAGAAAAAGTTTGATGGGGAACGGATCTCTGATAAGAGTCTGGGACAAAAGGTTTGCAGAAGAGAAGAATGGAAAACAAGATGGATGCGACGGAAACTGGGAGGCAGTTTTAGCTTAAAGGAGACAGGGTTGATTTTGGATACAATAGAGAAAGGTCCCCGAAAGCGAGGTGAAAGCTCAGGGGGGTGAACCCAACGGGGTAGGAACTTGGGTTGATAGCCACACCTTGTCTCCCTTGCCCCAGTCAGGGCAGTCCTTGCGATGCTTATCAGCTTGTGACTTATTATATCTACTACTTTCCTCCAAGCAGTGTTTGGCAGTGTTTGGCAGTAATGTGGGCTTTGGCGATGGATTTAAGTACAGCCTCCGCTGTCAGGGAGTTAGTAGGATTGGGCAGTAAAGGAAGAAAAGATCTCGGGTGCACTCCGTAGGTACAAAAGAAAGGTGTTTGACCAATGGCTGAGTGTTTAGAGTTGTTATAAGTGAATTCCGCTGTTGGAAGAAAGTATACCCAGTTGTTTTGGTGCTGGTTGCTGTAGTATCTCACATATTGCTCCAGGGTTGCGTTGAGACGCTCCGTGTCAGGAATATGGGGTGGTGGAGGCGAAAGAGGTGTTTAAATCTGAAAAGAGCTTAGTAGTTGTACTTGGGCTGGATAAACTATATTTCCCAGCAGCCCCTTGTTCATTAGTAGTCCTTGCCAGGCGCGTTGGCCAGCTATCAGTAATTAACAACAGTTTATCACGGGCCAACGGCGCAGGGCAGGTGTGGCTTATTGTTTCACGAGGCGAAGCCATGCCGGAGGTTTGTGCGGTCCGCGCACACCTTACTTCAGGATTCCGAGTATGTGAGCTCCACAGCACCCGGTGAACTACGCGGTCCTAGCAAGAACGAGCGGAGAAGCCCAGGAAATACAAGGATGACTTGCGTCGCTTCGTTCAGGCTCCGCTCCCATATCGGCGCTGACTCCGTGAACAGGCCTCGCTCGCTTCTATCAAGGTGTCATCATTTCTCATCTGGGATGGCTTGCGAGTCTCCCAGACGCACAGATAAGTCCTCAATAACGTTGTTGCTTTCCGAGTGTTAACGTGGGGCAATGTTGCATATGAAAGACTTGGTGGAGTATATCATATGGGCCGAAGACTTTGATTAGTCCATGTTTCAATGTATATGTTCTCCGTTGGTGTTGAACTCACACCTTTGGTCCTACATGTTCTCTGAATGTTTATGTTGCTTCTGCTTGCCCAAAGGGCCATGTGTCATGTTTTTCATGTTGGTAATCATATCCCATGAGTTTGTTTCATTTACGCTTGCATACATGTATTCTATGTCCTGGTAATTACTACATGTGCCTGTATCAAGAGGCTATCAGAGAGCACAATTACACTAGCTAAGGTCCTTATTCAGCCTGCATTAAGGGGGCATATTTTGTGATCTATGTGTGTGTTATGTGTCTTGGTTTACTAGTTACATATTAGACCGTGTAGGGTTGTTTCCTGTGTTTCCCCTTATCCTAGCCACAGTAGGTGTTTCCTAAACCTCTTTCCGGTTTCCCTCAACCTCCCCTTCCCCGTCCACAACCTCTCCCTAACCCTCTTCCCCCCATTGGCTGCCACGTGGTATCCTGTATTTTCAATATCAGGTATCTGTGCCAACCACGGGTGGAGGGTCAACTTCATTTGGCTTCTGTGGTTCGGGGGAGAGTGTCGACACGTCCCTCTCTTATGGTGTTTTTGACACTCCGTCTGGCCAATAGACTGAAGGTGAAAACCAGAGGAGAGAGCTTGTTCCACCTCTACTCGGGAACAAAGAGCCTTCCAGAATTTGGAAATGTATTAACTGCCTCGGTCCGAAATTATCTTTTTTAAAAAAACTTTCTTTATTGGCATTTTCAAACAAAACAAACAATAAGGCCATGCGCAGGCCGCCTCGCAAGTGCCCATCCCCCTGCCGCCCCCCACCCTGCCCATCGCAATCCCATTGTCTGTATGCTTGAGCAATTATGAGCATCGTGCCGTCTCCGTGGCTTCAGCATTGTGCGTCGAGCTGGTACTCGAGTTCTGTGAAGGGGATCTGTTTTTGCGGGTCTAGTACGTCCGCTGTTGAAAGCAGGTATGCTGTATATGGGCCCTAAATGTCTGAGGGGCGTGAATGGAGAGGTAGCGTCTTAATGAAGTTAGTTTCCAAGTCTTGGCAATACGTAATGTCTTTAAGCCGGAGTTGCGGGCTTGGTGGGGGTCTACCCCAGTTGTATGCGACCCTTCTTCATGCCAAGACTAGAAGTAGGTTTGTTAGTTTTCTAACTGTGCTAGGCAGTGATTGGGTCAGTCCCAGCATTGTTATTTTGGGGTCGGGGTCGAGGACCGTTCCTATTATTGCCGATGTTTTTTCCAGCACTGCCCTCCAAAAGATAGCTACCTGTGGGCATGACCACGGCAGGTGTAGGAGGTCCGCTTCTGGCTCTCCGCATCTGTCGCACTCTGCCGATATTGTGTCTCTTTGGGCATGGAGTTTCGCTGGTGTATGGTATGTTTGATGCAGGAAGTTGAAGTGGATCAGCTTAAATCTCGATTTATCGCTACTTTTTGAGTGAGATTTAGTATGTAGGCCCATTCCCCCTCTGGGATTATGCTTCCAAGCATTTTTTCCCATCTCCTTTTGGCGCCTGAGCAGGGTGGGTTTGATTCGCTGAGGAGGGCTCTGTAGATGTTTTCTACCAAATACCCCTCTCCTTGGGCCTGGATTGTGTTGTGGAGTAGTGGCCAAACTGGCAGTTGTTGTGGAAAGGTTGGGTTGCAGTGAGCCTGCAGTGAGTGTCACAGTCTGAAATAGATGAAGGTATCGAGGGCGTTATTACTTCCTCTGTCTTGGGTTTGTTGGAGGGACAGGAATGTACCTTCTGGGAAGAGCTCATTCATGGTGCTTAGCTGTAGTTCTTCCCTCCAAAGCAGGAAGACCTTTTCCGTTGTGATGTGGATTCCTGGGATGCGTTTAATCGGGAGAAGAGGGGAGAATCTGGATGTAACGTTACTTTTCTTGGCTATCTTTTTCCAGATTGAGCACGTGGTAGTGACCGTGTTCATAGATGATTGATTGACCGGGAATTGGCCAAAGATAATGGCACGGAGGAGATGTGGTGTTGCCAGCGCTCTCTCTATCTGAACGTGGGGTCTTATGAAATGCGTTGGATACCAATGGCTAAGGAATTGGGCTTGGGCTGCCCAGTAGTAGCGTTCCATGTCGGGGAGAGCTAATCCGCCCTGATGCGTTGGCAGAGTTAGTGTGGTATAGGCCACTCTCGCCACCTTGCCTGCCCAGATGAGGTCAACGACCATGCTTTTGATCAGCTGTAGGAGCTTATGTGGGAGAAGAAGAGGGATGTTGGAGAAGAGGTACAAAAGTTTTGGTAAGATGATCATCTTCACTATTGATACCCTGCCCCAGATGGTAAGTGGTAGGGATTTCCACCTGTCTATTTTAAGTTGAATAGTGTCCAATGTGGCTTCGTAGATATCCCGTAGGATGTCTTCTTTCAATCTCGACATATGGATACCGAGGTATCTCACGTGCGAGTGTTGCCACTGGAAACCAAAGCCGTCTGCGAATTCGGTGGTGGCGGCGGTAAGTGGAAAAATGACTGATTTGCTACTGTTGATTCTCAGTCCTGAGAAATGGCCAAATTGGATTATTGCTCTCATCACCTGGTTCAGGTTCTTGACGGCGTTCTGGAGAAACAGGACTACGTCGTCCGCGTATAGTGAAATGATCATTTTGTGTGGGCCGAATGTAAGGTCTCTATGGAGGTGATGCATGCGCAGGTCGGAGGCCAGAGGTTGCATTACTAGGGCAAACAAAAGTGCAGAGAGTGTACAGCCTTGTCTGGTCCCTCTTCTTAGATTGATGTCAGCCGATCGGATACAGCCCAGTGTGATGTTCCATGTTGGCTTTTTGTAAAGCAGTGAGACCAGTTGTATGAAGCGTTTGCCCAGGCCCATCCTTTCTAGAACTGTAAAGAGGAAGGGCCATTCGACAGAGTCGAAGGCCTTTTCGGCGTCCAGTAGTACCGTCACCGCATGGCATTCTAGGTCGAGCGCTTCTATCGCTCCGAACATTCTTCTTATCCCGTAGGATGTGTTCCTCCCTGGGATTAAGCCAGCTTGATTGGCCAGTACCATGGCAGGCATGAGGGGTAATAGTCTCTTGGTTAGGATCTTCGCAAAGATTTTATTGTCCAGATTTATCAGTGATATTGGTCTATATGAACCGCATTTGTTTGGGTCTTATGTAAAAGGATTATGCTGGCCATGTAGAATGTTGGCGGCAGTTGGTCGTTGGTTAGGGCCTCATCGTATACCTGTAGGAGTAGTGGGGCAAGGAGGTCTGCATAGAATTTATAGAATTCTCTGGGCATGGCGCTTTTGTATTTGGTAGCTCTTTGATAGCTCTTTGATGGCTTCCTGGATTTCTGTGATGGTGATTGGAGCATTCAGCGGTTCCCTCAGCTCTGAGTCTGTCCAGTACAGTTCAACAGTATCTAGGTATTGTGCCAGTTCAGTCTGGTTTGCGGAGTAGTTTGAATCATATAGCCTTTGGTAGAAGTTGCGGAATGCTTCGACGATGTCGGTTGCGGAGTGGACAGCGTTTCCCGTGTGGTCGGTCACTGATTCGATCGATGTGGGTTTCCTGTCGGCAGCAAGGAGCCTCGCTAGGAGTGCCCCGGGTTGTAGTC
This sequence comes from Ambystoma mexicanum, assembly GCF_040938575.1. NCBI lineage: Eukaryota > Metazoa > Chordata > Amphibia > Caudata > Ambystomatidae > Ambystoma > Ambystoma mexicanum. The sequence continues at coordinate 805,466,562 of NC_090938.1, forward strand.
CCTCGCCCTACTTTACTTCTCTTTCTGCTGTGGTGCAGAACAGTTCTAGTTCCTTTTTGATTGCTACCAGAGTCTGCGAGTTATCATCGGTTCGGAGTAAGCTCTCGAGTTCCTTGAGTCGGGTTTCACTGGCATTCAGTTCTCTTCATAACAATTTAAGGATTCCGCATTCTTTCGTTATGCATACTCCTCTGGTGTAACACTTCAGTGTTTCCCACAGTGTCCCGGCGGAGGCCACCGATCCTATGTTGGGGTCTAGGAAGGACTTTATCTCTGTTTGAAGTTCTTCTGCAAAGATAGTGTCTTGTAGTGCTCTGGGTTTGAACCTCCAGTGTGGCTTGGTTTTGATTGTTTGTGACGTGTTAGATTCTAGGGTCACCATGGAGTGATCTGACAGAGAACTCGGTAGGATGTGGCAGTCGCCCCACTGCAAGCGGCTGTGGGTAGATACAAGAAGGTAGTCTATTTTTGAACTGGTGTTGTGAACCCAGGAGTGGAAGGTATAGTCTTGGTTGTTTGGGTGTTTATTTCTCCAGATATCGACAAGGTCGTAGGCTTTGCAGATTTCTATGATTTGCAGGCTCGCTTTGGACGGGGTTGATGTTGTATTGTGCGACTTGTCCTTGGATGGGTTGAGTGTTTTGTTGAGGTCTCCGCCCCATATGATCGTGGACCGCCTGGGCATGTTCAAATGGGTCATCACCCATTCGAAGTTTCTGGAGCTATCAGTATTTGGGCCGTATGAGTTCACTAAAGTGACTTCCTCGCCATCAATTATTCCGTGTATCAGGAGTGATCTGCCTTCTGTGTCTTTTTTCTCTGAAATCTGTCTGAAATTAGTTGCTTTATTAATAAGGATGGCTACTCCCCTGGCATATGACGAGAATGATGCGAAGTAGCGGTGACATCCCCAGTCTTTGGCCCAGGGGTGTTCGGTCGTCGGACGTAGGTGAGTTTCTTGGATGATAGCTACATCTATTTTGTGTCGGCTGAGGTATTGTGTTATTTTTCTCACTTTGGCCGGCTGGTTCCCTCCTTTAATATTCCACGTAGCTACGGTGATGGCGCTGTCTTTTTATATCTGTGTGTAAGCGAGGTTTTCCAATTGGTTGCTGAGAGGCGAAGGTCGTAGGACTTGTTATAGCAATGGGCGAGGTGTGGTGTTCTTGCGGGCGGCGCATGTAGATAGCCTTGGGTTCGGTAGAACTTGTTAACCCCCAACTTGTGTAGAATCCCCAACCGTTTCTCGCGAGCAACCCCCAACTTGCTCGCCATTTTCCCCCTTTCTCTGAACATGTAACTAGTAAACTTGAACTTTGCTGTGCTAGGGGCGCTTGGATCTTCCCAAGTCGCGTGGCCTTGGGGTGTTTAACCCCTAAAATTGTGTTCCGGTGGAATTATCTTTGATTCTGAGCCGTGTTCCATCAGTGTAGTTAGTTTATGGTGGGTTCCTCTGTGCCCTTTCTCTTTGGGCCCGTGCTTGATTGTTCTCGGGTGGGCCGCAGCCTGCCTGGTCGAGATATGAGCTTGCTTCTTCAGGCGTCTCGAAAAACTGGGTCCTCCCTTGATTTTGCACTCTCAGTCGGGCGGGAAACAGCATTGAATATGGGATCTGGTTGGTACGGAGTCTTTGCTTGATGCTTGTGAAGGTTCTCCTTTGTGCTTGTACGGCTGGTGAGAAATCAGGGTAAAAGAGGACGGTGTCGCCGTCGTGTTGTAGCTCACCTTTCTCTCTTACAAGTCGGAGGATTGCATCTCTGTCTTTGTAATTGAGCAGTTTTGCAATAATTTGTTGGGGTGGTGCTCTGGAGATGAGTTTTGATGTTGGTATTCTGTGGGCTTTCTCGACAATAAATAATTGTGATAGAGCTTCGGGTCCAAAAAGGGATTTGCACATTTCTTCCACGTGGTCCTCCATTTTGCCCTGTAGTTGTTTCTTTCTTATCCCTACTATCCTAATGTTGTTCCTTCTAGAGTGCCCTTCGAGGTCCTTGTTGCGCGCATTGGCCGTTTTCATTTGTGCCTCGAGGGTCGTCACTTTGGCGGTTAAGGTTGTCACTCTGTCATCAAGATTGGATATTCGCTGTTCTGCCTCATCTAGCCGTTCGGTGTGAGTATCAAGCCGGTGTTGCACTTGGTCTACCTTGGAAGAGAGGTTGTCCAGTTTGTTATATAAGTTACTGAATCCAGTCTTCAACTCTAGGAGGAGTCCTCTAATATCTTGGGGTTGGGGATCGCAATCATCTTGACTGGCCGCATGTGAGGGGAATTCTTGTTCGCTGTTGTGTCTGGGTGTCTTGGATGAAGTGCCGGCATAAAAGTTCAGTTCATGCTGCGACTTGTCGATTTCCCCATCTCGGATTTGCATAAGCAGTGTTGTTGGTTACTCCACTGTCATGACTGATTGGTGAGATGGGTTGTTGGTGCCGGGTAAAGGTCTGCACTGTTTATAAGGATCTTTGTGCCCTAGGGGGCCTTTGCGTTTTAGTCTGGTTTGCACCTGCCTCTCAAATTACTGTTGATAGCGCAATAAGTGATTGAGGCGCCGGGGGGTTCTGGCTCAATGACTGATTTATTTTGCGTGCACGCGGCAGTTCTATTGGCTGGCTATTACTGGGCTGAGCTTTGGTATCGCATGGGGGCTGGTCTAGTTCGTATTAGTTGCCCTCAGTTCAGCAGTTCTTGTTAGCATCTGTACTACAGAGCTCGGGCCTTTTGCTGGGTGGTGGTGAGCGGTATGCCAAGCTCTGTTGGGGGGATTGGTGAGGTCTAGTGATTTGGCCGACCAGTCTATTGTGTGTTTGGGCTGTAGGGAGTTATGCCCTTAGGTCTTTGCTGCGCTCTGTGCTTTCTGCCCCCCTTGCATGCGCTGTACCTGAGGTTTCTGTGGGGGTCTTCTTTCTATAAGTCTGCTCCTCGCGCTTTTCTGTTGCTGAATTGTGCCGTGGCGTTGAGGTGAGCGGGCCGCTGTGGTGTGGCTATCCACGCTGGGGCGTGGGGGGGTCTGTTCTGCCGCCGCCCTCCAGCGGCTGTCTCCCCACAGGGTGCCTTATTGTGTGTTGCCCCTCTGGGCTGTCAGGCGGGCCGGGGGCTGCTCCGCCCGCTTCACTGCACCTCGCGGGTGGTCCAGGTCTGCAGAGCCCCCGGGGGGAGGGCTTGTGGTGCCGTACGCCGGATGCCACCTCTGGTTCCAGGCGATATCTCCCTTGGGCACGCGCCACCCCTGCTATGCAGGCATGGGCTGGAGTGTGGCTCCGATGTGAAGGGGGGTGGTGGCCGAGCCAGAACGCGTCTCCGATGTGAAGGGGGGCGGCAGTGTGCTGGCGGCCGCTCTCTGAAGGGGACGCCTTGCAGGCTTCACTTTCTTGGATCGCCAGAGGGGGGCCTGCAGGCCGTGCCGCTCGAGCCCGGCCCTTGTTGTTGTTGGGGGCGCGCTCGCGGGCCTAGTGACCAGCGAGAACCTCCCCAGCTTTCTTTGCCCGAGGGCCTAGTGGGGTTCTACGTCTGCCGTGGGGCCCTGCTGTTGGGCTGCAGGGGGTGGATGGGCGTCTACGGCTTCCCGGGATCGCGCTGCCACTCGAGTGCGCCGAGGTTCGCCAGGCGTAGTTTTTGTAGGGCGAGTGTCCGGAATCAGCTGCTGATCGGGTATTTCTTTTAGCGTCTCACATGTGGCGATGCTGACAGCAGTAATGGGGTGCTGGACCACCGGAATGGACAGGATTGATGAGGAGTTTTTTTAGGCCGTGCGGGAGCTCACAGGGGAGCTGCCATCTTGTTCGGGTCTCTAGCACCCTCTGGTCCGAAATGATTTTATCAGGAACACCGTGCAACTGGAAAATGTCCTGAGCAAAAACTTCTGCCATCTCCGTAGCCGTTGGCAAACCCGGTAAAGGAGAAAAATGGGCCAATTTGGTCAGGGTATCAATCGTTACCATGATACAAGTACAGGAGTTTGAAACCGGAAGGTCCACTATGAAGTCTGTGGATATGAGCCCCCAAGGACGTGTAGGCATCTCCGATTGGGTCAGAAAGCCGAAGGGTTTGCCGGATGGGTATTTGGCCATGGCACAGACCGGGCAAGCTCGCAGATAATCCTTGACGTATCTCTTGAGGTCCGGCCAAAAAAAAGATCTTGTAACGAGTTCAGTGGTGTTATACTGTCCTCTATGACCGGCTGTGAGTGAATCGTGACACCAGCTAATTATCTTCTTGCGCAGAGGACCTGAAGGAATATATAGACGATTACCAAAATATATCAGTCCTTCCTTTTCTGTATAGTGAGTCTTTCTCTAATGCAGAAGTCCGGGCATTTCGGAGATCAATTCTGATTTGACCTCCTGAAGGAAGGTATTGACTAGCCCCAATATCTTATTTCTCTGAAACATAGGTTCTCTCGGATGCGTAACGCCGTCATTAACAGACTCTTTCTGAGATAGGGCATAAGCTACCGTGTTGTTGGTACCGGGTAGATAGGTGATTTTCGAAATCATACTGGGCGAAGAAATAAGCCCATCGGGCTTGTCTTGAGTAAGCGCACTCCATGGTCTGCAGAACTCTCATGTTTTTGTGATCCGTTCTAATGATAAATCCGTGACGAGATCCCATTACTAGGTGCCGCTAGTCCTCACAAGCCTGCTTCATGGCTAACAATTCTTTTTCTAAGACCGAATAATTAAGCTGACTGGAAGACAGAGTTTTAGAAAGATACGCTATAGGGTGTTCAAGTCCTTCATAGGATTGCAAAAGGACAGCCCCTATCACCATGTCTGATGCATCTGTCTCTACAATAAAGTGTCTGGTCTGATCGGGATGGCGAAGAATGGGAGCAGAACAGAAGAGATTTTTCAAGCAGCAAAAACTCTGCTCTGCCTCCACGGACCATGTGAAAGGACCGACGCTCTTTTTAAGCAATCTGGTAATAGGAAGAACAATCTCTGAGAAATTGGGGATGAATCTTCGGGAAAAGTTAGATAGTCTGAGGAATCTTTGTACTTCCTTGACTGTAGTAGAAGCCCAATTAAGTATAGCTGACACCTTGCCTTGATCCATAGAAATACCTTCTTCCGACAGAATGTACCCTAAATAGGGAACAGAGGAGACTGCAAAAACACATTTCTCAGGTTTGACTAGAAGTTGTTTCTTTTGTAGTCGCTCTAATACCTGTTTGACGTGAAGAACATGTTCTTCTAGATTTGAAGAAAAAATCAAAATATCATCCAGGTATATTATGACCGATACCAACAGTAAGTCTGAAAACATCCGATCCATGAACCGTTGAAATGCTGCTGGCGCATTCACCAGTCCGAAAGGCATCACTTTGTATTCAAACAACCCAAACGGGGTACGCGAGGCTGTCTTCCACTCATCCCCCTTGGCGATGCGCAACAAATGATAGGCATTCCTGAGGTCGAGCTTGATGAAAGTGCGCGCCCTTGCACTGCCTCGATAATGTCGGTTATCAATGGCATGGGGTAGCAGTCACGAACAGTCACTTTATTGAGGCCCCTATAGTCTATACAGGGCCTGAGTTCGGTTGAGTCTCTCTTCTTTATGAAAACAAAGAAGCACCTGCCAGAGACTTCAAAGGCTGTATGAGTCAATTCTGTAAATTGGCACCTAAATAGTCTTGCATAACTTCTTTCTCTGTTTGGGTCAAAGAAAACATTCAACCAAACAGAACTAGGGAATTTGGTTCCAGATCAATGGTACAATCCTCAGGCCTGTGTGGTGGTAATGTAGCTGGTCTTCTCTCAGTGAATACTCCCTGGTATGGAGAACAATACAGTGGTAGGGCGTGCACCCCAGTCTGATCTTTCACTAATCCCGTCATGGTCTGAAAATCACTTCTGTTGGGAAAGCAGTGAAGTCTACAAAACGTGGAACAGAAACTCAATTGATTGTCTACCCAATTGATCTGAGGATTATGCCTTCTCAGCCATGTAATTCCTAGGATAACAGGAAAATGAGCGGCTCGCATTATGTCAAATTTGAGAATTTCTGAGTGTTGGAAGATGGTAACAGGCAATTCCTCAGTGGTATGTGTTATGGGTCCTGAAGAGAGGGGAGAACCATCACCTCCTTCCACCTTTTGATCTTCTTTGCGGGCCTCCCTTCGGAGGCCCACCTGTTCTACCCATAAAGTGTCAACAAAATTCCCTGCCGCACCGCAATCCAAGAGGGCTAGGGTTTCTACTGACTTGCTGTTGATGTCAATGATTATAGGAATCACCATTAGCCTGGAATCCTCCTGGATGTCGGGGGCGGAGATTGAGAGTGAAATGTAGTTACTGAGTGATTTGCAGGATGCCCCTCGGAACCTAGTCTCTACTGGCGCTGAGGGAGATTGTTTCCCTGTCATTTGAGTGGGACTTCAGAGCAGTCTTTGAGGAGATGTTGATCAGACCCGCAATAGGCACAAAGTCCCTTCTCCTTTCTTCGTCTTCTTTCTGCTGCTGAAAGAGGGCCTCTTGTGGCTCTGATCTGCATGGGTTCTTCATGAGAGTGGGAGGAAGAGTGTGAAGGTTATAAAGAAGCCATGGGTTCAGAGAGATGTACTGCAGCCCGATGTCTACGGCGTTCTGAGCGCCGTTCCTGGAGACGAGACTCAATCTGCAATGCAGAAGACAGAAAGTCTGAAAAGGTTGGTGGTCGGGAAGATCTACCGAGTTCGTCCTTTATCTATTTTTTTAAGCCTCTTCGGAAGATGGCATATTGGGCTTGTTCCGACCATCCAGCCCCAGCTGCCAAGGTCTTGAAAGTAGAGATATATGACAAGATGTCGGAAGACTCCTCTCGAACATCCAATAAGTCTTCGCAAGCCGTAAACGTCAATTCCGGTCTTTCAAAGGTCTGTTTGAGTAAAGTCTGTAACCCGGAAAAGTCCTGCAGAATCGGATTGGCACTGGTAACCAACGGAGTAGCCCATGCCAGTGCATTACCAGTCATGTTGGAAATCAAGAAACCAACCTGTGACTGGTCCGTAGCAAAGGAACAAGGCCTGAAGGTAAAGTATACTATGCAAGCCTCCAAGAATTCTTTTACCTTCTTAGGGGAGCCATCAAACTTCCCTGAGGGAAGCGCCATGGAAGCCAATTCTACAGGTGGAGGTTCACGTGCCATAGCTAATTGTTTAAGTACTACGTTCTCTGCCTTTACTGTCTGCAATTCTTGAGACATTCCTTGGATGGCTTTCCATAGTTCCTGGATTTGCTCCTCGGCTGACATTGTAACTGCAATCTGACCTGTTCTTGAATCTCCTCTGAACCTTTTTCCTCCCCATTCTCCTCACCTGAATTGAAGGATTCCAAGTCTTCTGATAGTAGGTGGGGATGGGCCAGATAGTCCTTCTCCCTTTTGTGTGAGGTGTGCCTGCCATGAGAGGATGAGAGGAAGCCACAGTGAATGCTTGCAAAGTAGCAGTCCTGAGGCTCCTTTCCCATGATCAGGCCGTTTAGAAGGGAAAAAGCCAAAAAGGCTGAAAAAACCCTTCTGCCGTGTTGAAGAGTCGAGTACCAATAACATCTGATGGAGCTGGCCAGGAACGTTCGTGGTTGATCCGATAGCAGGTAGTAAGGTGGGCCAGAAGGTGCAGAATGAAACTGGCGGGCCCACGTACTCGGAACAGCGGTGCACGAATGGAACACAAACAGACCGCAAGGAGCAGATAACCAGGTAAGTTCAAAGGAAGGGAAAGCAGGTAAGACACTCCCCGAAGCGGAGAAGCGCCAGGCAAAGTAAAAGTAGCCGGAACAGAAGAGGCCGGCAGCAAGGTAAGAGAGAGAGAGGGAGGAATGAATCGGAACGCCAGAGGCACGGACCGAAGAGACAGAAAGCGGCTTCAGAGAAAGCCGAGAAATCAGAGCACTAGCGTCTAGATCCAAAGAGAAGCATTGCCACAATTCGAGGGGTTGCAACGCAACGGCCGCTGGGAGACGGATGGCTTAGTACCTCCCAGCGGCCGCCATCTTGGAAACAACTAGACCCGTACGAAGACGTAAAAAGAAATGTAATGGAACTATCGGGTCTGTCTTCCGTAATGGAGCCGCCAACGTGGAATTAACCGCCAGGCACCTCGGCGGATGACAGACTACACCGGAAAAACAGGAAGTGCAGAAACAGAATGGAACATTCTAATGGCGGTGTAGACGCCATTTACTCCATAACCGCCATGGAGGCAGGCACGAGGAGCGTATGACAGATGCAGGAAGGACGGTGGAGAAGAGTGTGGAGATATGCTGAAGGAGTGTGCAAGGTGAAGTATTAGTTGGTGAGAGAAAGTACAACTTGGATATGAGTGTGTGTGGAAGGTGTGAGAGTAATAGAGTAGGGCGTGTGTGGTAAGGTGAATGGAAGAGTGGAAAAAGGGTGACTGAGAAAGAACATGTTCGAGGAGAGTAGTAGTATGGAGAGAGGGGTGGTAGTGGGGAGTGGTAAGTACTAGTGTGGAGAGTGTAGTAATCATGTGCCGAGGGGAGTAATAGTAGAAGGAAGGGGAGAGAGTAGTGAGGAGTATGATAGTATGATAGGTGGGTGGTGGTAGGCAGTGGAGCGTGAAAAGAACATCGAGGGAAAGAGAGAGGAGTAAATGGTGGGCAGAGAATAGAGCGAGGAAAGGGAAAGTGACAGACCTAGGGAGAGAAACAGGAAAAGATAAAGTAGAGCCTCAGTGTCATGAAGGTACAAATAAAACGTACACCACCTTAGGGAATCTTCAAATGGGGACCCCCTATATTGTTCCCTGGGAGAGTTTAGATAGATAACAGTGTTTGCCTTTAGGACATCTGCTTGAGCTATGCAGTTTTTTTTAGTTTTTTGTTTTTATTTGTATTTAATCATAAATAGATTTTTACAAAACAGGATAGAAAAAGTTTCTGTTTTTGTTGACTACTCTTATTTGTGATGTTATTCTCAGTTCTTATTTGTGTTTTTTATCTCTGTGATCTTTATAAGTCCTACGTAGTTGGCTAATTAGTTGGGAGATTGACAAGTTGAATAATTTGGTAAGTTGCTAATAACCACTGCGTCTTGTCACCGCTTATCAATCGTGCCCAACATGTGGGTTCACCCATCGACGTAAAGTTCGAAAAGATATGCTTCAGGTAGCGATCACTTATTTGTTGGTTGTTTGGACACTGTAGGAGTAAGTGACCGATAGTTTCCTTTTCCGACGTTGTTTTGCAGAAACGGCACAGGTTCGAAGTTGACTGGCCTCTGATAGCCAGAATCCCGTTAGTTGGAAGTAAATTTAACTGAGCTCGCAAAAGAAGGTCATGCCCCTTCCTAGTTGGAAATGTTTTGATGTAGGGCTGGAGCTTGTTTAATTTTCTTCCATGCAGTTTTTAAATAATGCAGGTTACCCATCAATAGTCAGGATTAGAAAGGGACAGCCATTAGAGTGCCCCTCTACTACATATCAAAATAAAAACCCTTGACCGGTCTTATGGAGGTGTTGTGTTCCTGAGGATATCTGTGACACCCTGTGTATACAAAGCAATTATAAATACCTCCTCCCCTTCAGGGTACTTGAAGGTCAGCTGGAAAGTGCAACACATTTGGAACCTCGTGCATTAAAGTGGATGAAATACCCTCACCCACATGTTTCTTCAGTGCATCTCTAATGTTTCTCTCTGCAGGTAAATATCAGCCACCCATTATAGTTGGGCCCATCTGGATTCCTTCAGGCAAACTCAATGCATCTTCTGGGTAATGCAAGTACCAATGCCAGAAGTTTATTTAACTTGGGGAAGGGAGCCCCCCGGCAAGTTTGTGTTGAACTGTGATGTGAGAGGTCTGAGCCCGACAGAGGGGAACCTACGTGAACTGTGTGCTGTACAATTTTGAAAGACAAGAAGGAGACTTTAACGAGGAAAGCCAGGTAGGCCTCAATCCACGGTTTGGAACTGCTTAGAATGTTAGAAGCCGAGCCAGAGTGTGTCATCCCGCCTTATCCATGAGGTTTAACATGAGGAGGAGGGCTGGTTCAACTACCTTTATTCCTTTGAACACTGTTTTTTCCTTTACATACATTTCTCCTTTTTACACTTTTTGTACAAGAGATCGGGCAGGCATTAGGTTTTTGTTAGCATAGGCCATTTTGATTTGACAGACTCCACTAACTGTTTTGTTTATCGTTTGATGGTCTAGACTACTGCTATCTTAGTTATAGGGCAACATAGGAGTGTCTTCTACCCCAACATGTTCAATAAAGTTTTTACAAATTGTATCCATTATGTCAGTGTCATACTTGTGATATCATGCCTACCCTACATATGGTGTCAGTGGTGGAACACAACTCAATTGTGCCAAACTGGGAGACCCTAAAATTCCAGAATCATAGGGCCTGATCACGAGTTGGGCATTAGCCGTTAAATGTGGCGGTAACAGTATTACTGCCGCATTTAAGGGCTAGCCCTATCATGAGTCTGGCATGTTTACACCCAGCTCAGAACCAGGGGTAAATATGCTGAGAAAATGGCAATTTTCAGTGCAATTACCGCTGGCGGTATTACCGCACAGTAATTGCACCGAAAATTCCCCATGGGGTCCAATGGACCCAATAGGGAATGGGGACTTACATTTAGTGCCCAACCTGTGATCCGGCGGTAATACCACCAGACAGGTGGGCGCTAATGCTAATAAAGTTGGGTGGTATCCCAGCCAGGATACCACCCAAATCGTGATCAGGCCTGTGATTTTTGGCGCAATTACCGCTGGCGGCAGCAGGGACTCCAGGGAGCCCACCCCAAACCAGGGAAAAACCGGATGAAAAAACCCTGGTAGATCTTGATATGGATGGTAGTTGATGTAGTCCGTAGAGGAATCCAGTAAGGGTAAAGGCAAGAGTAGTATTGCCTACAAGTACCAGAATGCACTGGTTGCTGTCGTAGTTGGCGATTGCCTGTTGTCCGCGTAGAAGTCCAGTTGGCATGCGGATAACACGTGGATATAGTGGTACACAAGGGATGAACTGTGTGTCGGGAACACACCGCTCCAACGGTAGACACCACTCACAGAAAACAATGAAAGCTGGGGAACCGCCCAGCGCGGGAGAGAGTACAGCAGTAGCAGGGAGGGCGGAGAGAGATGCAAACAGGTTACGGCGACAGACGCCGAACAAGCATAGAGGAAAGCAGTCCAGAACGGAAGGAGGCAAGGAGCGTTCGAGTGGGACGCAACCTACCAACAAACGACCAACAAGGTAGGCAGAAACCAGGAAGGGAACACAAGAGGGAGCGTAAGCAAACTTACTCGCGGGAACAAAGTAAGGAAGTTGCAACGTACAGGTGCTTCTCATCTGCTCGTCTTTAAGGCGCCTAATACTGGAAGACTAGAACGCGCTGTGCGTTGCATGCAATGATTCAGTCCTTCTTCCATATCAACCATCTCCTCCATACTTTCCATGGGCAATATGTGACAGTATGACCCCTTCTCAGTAGACATCCTCCTGGTTTTCCCGGGTGCAGTCGATGGGACTTCTGAATGAGACGAGGTGCTGATATATGTCTAATAGGTTCCCAAGAGCTCTCAGACATCGGGTACCCCTTCCATAGTACCAGATACTGCAAGGTGCCATTCTTGTACCTGGAATCAAGGAGTCTGGAGACTTCATATTCCTTGGTGCTTTCTTTCTGCTGGAATCCAATTGTCTTTTTTATTTTTATTTTGTGTAAGTCCTCTGTGTATTCTTTCAGTAATGAGGTGTGAAATACCGGATGGATTCTTTGTAGTTTGGCTGGCAGAGCCAAGCAAAAGGCTACCGGATTGATTTTAGCCGTGATCCGGAAGGGTCCAATGTAGCGGGGAGAGAACTTGCCTCAGTGTATCCACCTGGGTAGATATTTGGTTGACAACAATACTTTGGTACCAATTTCCCATTCAGGGTTGGGTTGTCTCTTGAGATCTGCCCACCTTTTGCTCTTTTGAAGTGCCATCTCGAGGTTGGCTCTTGTCTTCCTGTGAAGATCTTGCAGAGTATTCATGAGCAGATCAACGCAGGGTACATTAGAAGAATTCTGACCAAACAGAGGTATGTGTCGGGGATGGAATCCATAGGTGCATGAGAAGGGACTCATGCCTGTAGAGGAATGTCTGGTGTTGTTGTATGAAAATTCTGCCATGGGCAGAAGCCGATACCAATCACTCTGTTCTTGATTACAAAAACACCTGATGTACTGTACTAAAGTGGCATTGAGACGTTCGGTTTGTCCATTGCTTTCCAGATGAAACCCAGACGAAAGGGATCTTTTTATTCCTAGAGATTTGCATAGGACAGTCCAGAATTTTGATGTGAATTGTGAGCCACGATCTGATACTATGGTCTGGGGTAGCCCGTGTAATCTGACCATGTCTTTCAAAAACACATCTGCAGTAATGCCTGCTGTGGGTAACCCTTTTAAGGATGAGAAATGAGCCAATTTTCTGAATGAATCAACCGTGACCATGATGGCTGAGTACCCGTTAGAAACGGGTAGGTCTACAATGAAATCAGTGGAGATGTGTTGCCACGGAACTTCTGGAGGGGTTTCCTGTTGTAGAAGACCCAGGGGTTTGCAATGTGCGTACTTATTCTGTGCACATACAGGACATGAGACGACATAGTTCCTGACATCTTTTGCCATCGTGGGCCACCAGAATTGTCTAGAAACCAATTCTAAAGTGGCATTTTGTCCCTTGTTTCCTGCTAATGGTACATCATGACACCAGGCCATTGCTTGTTCTTGTAAGTTGGTCGTAGGCAGAAACAACAAACCTTCTTTGAATAACAGTTCCCCCCTTTGAGTCATACCCTTGTTTAGAGGGTCCTTTTCCTTACTCTGGGCGGATTGTACTTGTTGCAGAAAAGTGTTAAGGGTATTAACAAACCGCTTCCCTGCTAAAAGGATCTCCTGACCCTGATAACCTCCAAAGTCTCCTTGACTGCGTGAGAGAGCATCAGCAAGGGGGTTGTCCTTTCCAGGTAAGTATGTCAGCACAAAGTCGAACTGAGAGAAAAAATAGGCCCATCTGGCATGTCTGGAATTCCGACATTCCATCTTCTGGAGTACCTTCAGATTTTGGTGGTCAGTACAAACCTGAAAAGGATGAATGGTTCCTTGTAATAGATGTCTCCATTCTTAGCATGCTTGCCTAATAGCCAGGAGTTCTCTTTCCAAGACAGAGTAATTTCGTTCACTTGGGCTAAGCGTATGAGAGTAGTAGGCGATGGGGTGTTCCAATCCATCCTCCTTCCCCTGTAGTAGTGCTGCCCCAATTGTACCGCCTGAAGCATCGGTTTCCACAATGAAAGGTAAAGACTGGTCTGGTTGTCTCAATATGGGAGCAGTCACAAAAGCTGTCCTAAGTCTTTGGAAAGCTTGTTCTGTCGTTTGGTCCCAAATAAATTTAACACCCTTCTTTAAGAGATTAGTAATGGGCAAGATGATTTCTGAAAAGTTGGGTATAAATTTACGGTAAAAGTTGGCCAGACCTAAAAATCTCTGTATGTCCTTTACTGATGTGGGTACTGGCCATTGAGTTATTGCTTGTGTTTTGGAGGAGTCCATTTGAACACTGTCTGCTGAGAGTATAAATCCTAAGTAAGGTACGGTTGTAGCTTCAAAGACATACTTCTCGGGTTTTGCCAACAGACTGTTCATTTTCAACCTGTGTAGTACCTCCTGAACATGTTGGCGGTGTTCTTCCAGAGTGTTGGAAAAAAGGAGTATATCATCCAAATATACTACAACCGAAGAATATAGGACATCCGCAAATACTTTTTCCATAAACCGTTGGAACTGGGAGGGTGCGTTCACTAAACCAAAGGGCATGACTCTGTACTCGTAATGTCCAAGAGGTGTTCTAATAGCCGTCTTCCACTCGTCTCCTTCATAGATTCTCAGAAGATGATACGCTCCCCTAAGATCTAATTTGGTGAAAATTCGAGCTCCTTGGACAGCCTCTATAATGTCTTTCATCAATGGCATGGGATACCGGTCTTTTATGGTTAGACTGTTAAGTCCTCGGTAATCGATACATGGTCTTAATTCTGTCGTCCCTTTCTTTGAAGTAGAAAAAAGGGATGCCCCTGCCGATGAGGTGGATTCCCGGATTAGTCCGTTCTTTAGATTAGTGGCTAAGTATTCCTTGAGGGCCTCCTTTTCAGGTAGTGACAAAGGGAACATTCTTCCCAACGGTCCTTCTGCGTCTGGAACCAGTTCGATCTTGCAATCCTTCTTTCGGTGAGGTGGAAGATTCCGTGGTTGAGTGTCTAAAAACACATCAGTATATTCTTGGTATTGGTCAGGTATCAAGCTGACACTGTTTATGGATCTGTGTACCATTGTTTGTACTTTCGGCTTTGCAGGTTCTGGAATCAAACAATATTGACAGCAGTAATGGGATTGAAATTCAACCGAGTTCCGACACCAGTCTATGCTTGGGTTGTGTCTTCGAAGCCATGGTATGCCCAAGATAATAGGAAAATATGCTGCTCTTATCAAATCAAAGGATAGATATTCATGATGATTGGACATCTGGACCTTTAATTCCTGTGTCTCTTGACTGATGGGTCCGGAGGTTAACAGGGTACCATCAACCCCTTCATTTGGGATAGGTCGTATCTTGGAGCGCCTTGATATCTGATGTTCCAGGGCCCACTTATCGTCCACAAAGTTACCAACTGCCCCACAATCCAACATGGCTAGACATTCAACAGGATTTCCAATGTTCCAGTGAATAAGAATCTTGATCACCATTAGACTGTTGCTGTCAATTACAGCGGGTTGAGCCAATGCACAGGGATTAATTGTACTTACCCCTTCCTTTTCCCTGTTCAAGGTCGGGGTCTTTCGTTTCCCTGTCTTCTGGGAGGTATCTCGGGACAGTCCCGTAACAAATGAGTATTGGAGCCACAGTACATGCACAGCCCGGGATCTTTGCGTCTCTTTCGTTCGCATGCAGTAAGCGGTCCTCTTGCTGTTCCTATCTGCATAGGTTCTTCAGTCGGTGTCTTTTCAGGTGTTTGGGGTAGGCTAGATAGGGCAGAAAAAGAACAGGGTCTCTTTTTCTCTGCTCTTCTTTCGGTCATACGGTAGTCTATCTGCAAAACCAAGGCTACTAGTTCCTGGAAAGACGCAGGCCTGGCCACTCTTGCCAATTCGTCTTTTAAATCTTCATGCAGGCCGCAACGGAAAATGGCCTGTTGAGCTGTCTCCGGCCATCCGGCTTCGGTTGCTACTTTCTGAAAGTTGGTGACATAAGTTTGTAGGTCCAAGGTTCCTTAGCGAATGTCTAGTAGATTCTCAAAAGTTGAATAGAAGTCTTCGGGTCTTTCAAATCTTGTTTTCAAATTTGTTACAAAGGTGCCATAGTTGTTTAAGGCTGGATCTGAAGCGGTTACCAAGGGGGTTGCCCAGGATAGGGCGTTACCTACCATATTGGAAATCAGAAATCCCACCTTAGCTCTGTCCAGCTCATATGTTTTAGGGTGAAAGGTAAAATGTATTGTACAAGCATTGAGGAATTCCTTCACCTTTTTTGGGGTGCCATCAAATTTTCCACAGGGTAGGGAAATGGGAGGTAAGTCTCCCTTGGTGTCTTCTCTCTGTTGAACTTGCTGTCTCAAAGTGGCATTATCCGCTCTGAGGTTTTGCATTTCCAGAGTTAGAGCCTGTGTGGCATTGGCCATTTTGTGATATTGCTCGAGGCTAGCCATCTTCTTTGGGTGTTGCAATCACTCAGGTTTGACAGGATGATCAAGTACAGTGTCTACACAACTAGCCCCATTAGCCCACTCCTCACCTGATGAATCTGTTGGAGACACAGTAGATTCGTCTGTAGAACTTTCCTTCTTCTTTTCTCTCCAGGTGGTTTCGATCTTGTTCTTGGATTTGAAGATAGAAGGACAGGCTCTCCTACAGTCCACTTTGCCAAAGAGGCTATGTTCCCGGCAGCGGGGACTCCAGGGAGCCCACCCCAAACCAGGGAAAAACCGGATGAAAAAACCCTGGTAGATCTTGATATGGATGGTAGTTGATGTAGTCCGTAGAGGACTCCAGTAAGAGTAAAGGCAAGAGTAGTATTGCCTACAAGTACCAGAATGCACTGATTGTTGTCGTAGTTGGCGATTGCCTGTTGTCCGGGTAGAGGTCCAGTTGGCATGCGGATAACACGCGGATATAGTGGTACACAAGGTAAGAACTGTGTGTCGGGAACACACCGCTCCAACGGTAGACACCGCTCACAGAAAACAATGAAAGCTGGGGAACCACCCAGCGCGGGAGAGAGTACAGCAGTAGCAGTAAGGGCGGAGAGAGATGCAAACAGGTTACGGTGACAGATGCCGCACAAGTGGAGAGGAAAGTAGTCCAGAAAAGAAGGAGGCAAGGAGCCGTTCGAGTGGGACGCAACCCACTAACAAACGACCAACAAGGTAGGCAGAAACCGGGAAGGGAACACAAGAGGGAGCGTAAGCAAACGTACTCGCGGGAACAAAGTAAGGAAGTTGCAACGCACAGGTGCTTCTCATCTGCTGGTCTTTAAGGCGGCTAATACTGGAAGACTAGAACGCGCTGTGCGTTGCATGGAATAACTCAGTCCTTCTTCCATATCGACCATCTCCTCCATACTTTCCATGGGCGATATGTGACAGTAATACCCAAAACCCATCGCAAGATTGTGCTAGGGATTGCACACTCTCATTTGACAAGGGGACATTTAGGGCAGTCTAAAACCCAAGATCACATCAGTGAGAAATGATACTGGCCCTGTAGCCATGCTGACATAAAGAACTTCATCCAGACATGTGAAATATACCAGAAAACCATTGCACATATTCCTGTACCTACCCCTCTAAACTCTGTACCGATAATAGAAGTCCCTTTCTCCCAAATTGGGATGGATATTATTGGACTCTTGGAAACCTCTAGACTGGGTAATAAATATGTTCTCGTAATCGTTGATTATGCTGCCTGGTGTCCAAGAGCCTTCCCCATGCGGAACAATACACACCAGCACATTTTGAAACACCTACTGCCATTCTTCTAGGGTTGGTTTCCCCATGGAAATTCTAACAGATCAGGGATCCAATTTCTTGAGCACATTTATGGATTAAGACAAGGAATTTACTACACATTACCACCTTAAGAACCCCCGTTTACCACCCTCAAACTGACAGATTGGTAGAGAGATTTAACAAAACCCTTAAAATGATTTTGAGGAAATTGGTAGATGAAGATGGGAAGCAGTGGGCAATGATCCCATGGGCCCTATTTGTAGTAAGTGTCATGCGTTTGTCTCCCTGGCACTTGTGGTTCAAGTATCGATTTACTGGGATGCCAGCCGCATTCTAGTTCTTTCTGATACGTTCCACATTGGGTACTTAAGCCACGCCCACTCAGACGCTGGCGCATTGCAACTTTGCATATTGTGCTCTGCGGTTTGGTTGCGGTACGCTTAGTTTTCCTGTTTTAGGCTTGTTGCCTGCCTCTCCTCGTTTCTTCTTGTGGAACCCCACTTCGGGTCCCGTCTCTTTATTTTACCCTTGTTTTTGTTCCTCTGTTCCCGGTTATTCCGGATCATTCCTCTCTTTCCTCCTCTCTCTTTCTACCCTATTCTGGGTTGCCTTCATCCCTTTCCGGTACGCATTGCGAGTTTCCGTTTGCCTGACGGTTTTCTTGTCCCTTTGTTTCTTTCACTTGTTTTGCTACACCTTCCAGACATAGTCTTACCACTTACCTTCTGTAAAGACTGGAGGGGGGTGTCTGTACTTCCGCTCTCTATATGGTAGAGGAGAGGCACAGAGGACCCCAGCCAAGATTCTCTATTAGTGGTAACGTAGTCGAGCAATCAAGGCCTAGTTTCTCAGGAGTTGATGCAGGCTGGTTCTTAAGTACAGTGTAGTCCCCAAGCACCCACAAAGGAATGTCCGCACACTGTATCGATTAAAACACAGTCTTTATATAATTAATATTCAAGGTTATGTACACTATCACAATGACACACTTTGTGCTCAGAAAATCAACAATGGTAAATATATACAGTTCTACAGTGGTACCACAAATATTATCAGAACTCATTAAAGTGCATCAGCTATACTGTCAAAATGTCACATAGATCAATAAAGAGGAAACCAGCAGTAGAGAGAGGAAGGAAAGCAAGACGGTTGAACAATTGGCAGAATACCGGTCGCTACCGTTAAACACAGCTCTGTGTGGAGATCCCCCCACCTGGGCAACCTGTAGAATAAAGATACAAGCCCAGTCCGTATATTGTTCACAGTAGATTTCCCAATAGTTCTGCAACCCCAAAGTACCTGGCGTTGTAGCGTTCCTCGGCGGGGAATTGACGGGCCTTCCTGAGTGCCCTCCCTTTAAGGCAAGGGTCACGGGTCGTCGAACGTCCGATGGAGAACAGGGTGAGCTGCGACGGTGAAGTGGCAGCTTCGTTCCTAGCGGTGCTCATTGACAGGGAAGCGTAAATGTCCTGCAAGGAAGAGGCGTGCGGGGTACCTCGATGTCGATAGTTCTGGACCGCAAAGAGTTTGAAGAACTGTGCCCCAGCAAGGGCCAAGGGCGTTGAGTCGTCGGCGTCTCTGTGGTCTTTGGGTGTCGGGAAACCCACTGGCGGATGCTCCTTGGTGCGTCGACGGTCAGGCCTTCCCCAGCAGGATACAGCGGTGATGATGAGGACGAGAGCGTCCTTGGATCAAATGAAGTTCTTAGGCAAACGGGAGCACGGCGGCTCTGGTCGGCGATGGCGGTCGTCAACAGTGGCGGACAACAGTCCGGGTGCTTCTCCTTGGGATTCCACAGCAGTCCCCGTCTTGGGTCGGCAGCCTGTCGAGGGTCTGTCTACCAGGGAGCTTTGGCAAAGATCAGCTGGTGCACAATGGTCCCTTGTAGCTCGGGAAGAGGGCGCCTTACCAGGTCCTCGCTGGGTCAGTTCTTGGAGGCACAGCAGCTTTCAGATTGAGGAAGGAGAGGAACAGCAATTCTTCTCATCCAGCAGGGCTTCAATGTCAAGCTTCAGTTACTCCGGTTACTCGTCGTAGTGGACTTCAACTTCTGAACACAAATTCAAGCGGTGAGAGGCCCCCAGATATACTAGTTGATCTCCCATTCATTCTGCTGGGTCACACTCAGGCAACCAATCGGTCAGAAGGGCATTCATGCAGGCAGGCATCCAATCAGGTGCATAGTGTATTCAGGCCATTCACTCCTCTCCAGACACTCACAACAAGTTATGTGTATTAGGACAAGTACCCAGCCATTCAACACTCCACACTGCATTCATACCAGTTTCGGGCAGGGCTGTCTCAGTCATTGTGTCAAACACCAGATACTAGACACCCACAACACAGAATGCTTATTCGTCACACACTCCATTCACCCAGGTCCCACCCACAGGCGTACCCACAACATACGGTCGTTGGGAAGGCTCCTGCCAGTCTGGTCAGTACTTCCCCACACTACCATATATGGAACTTCCACCCAACAGCCAGTCAGGGGAAAGGGACAGAGTCAGGGCTTCCCAGGACTTTGGGAAAACAAGGTAACAGGCAATAGAAAGCAAGAGGTCACAGGGGCCGTCTTGTTTCCTATCAGGAATCAACTGATTCCAATGGCAGGGTCTGGGTATCACAAAATGGAGGATACTCGGAGCATCTGTCAAATTCAGCATGGAGCTGCCACCAGCCCATACCCTTCTCTGTGGGCCACACACAGGTGCCCACAAACATACACTAGGGGCATAGGGTTGTACCCCCACCCATGGGTGCCATAAGGGTATCCCATGGGTCTGTACACTAAACCAAAAGAGAGAGCTGCACCGCCAGGAGTCCCACATGAACTCCTGCGTGGAAAACACGACAGAACACACAATAAAAAGCAGTAAAGGACAAGGATACGGAAGCCCTGTCCCTCCGATGCATTTCCAGTATCACAGTCGCCCCCCCAGACTGAGGTTAGGGTGCCTAATCTCCCACGAGATAGACATCCTCATGCAGACGGTCAACATACCTTCTGGAAAGGCCATCTGCGTTATCGTCACTCTTCCCTGCTCTATGCTCTATGGTGAAGTCTAGCCCTTGCAGGCTAATGGACCACCTGGGCAGTTTCGGGTTCTCACCCTTCATCTGCATAAACCACTTCAGGGGCTTATAATCTGTTTGGACCTTGAAAGTATAGGACACCATAAGGTAGGGCCCAAAACGCCTAAAGCTCCAAACTATGCTGAAACATTCATTTTCAACAGTAGCCCACCTAAATTCTCTACCCTTGAGTTGGTTACTGATGAATATGATCGGATGTTCCCTCCCTTTGTCATCTAACTGGGACAAGACAGCTCCAATTCCGGTGTCGCAGGCGTCAGTTTGAACGATAAAGGGCTTGCTGTAATCAGGCGCACACAACACAGGTGCCCTACACAGACTTTCTTTCAAGCCATCAAAGGCCCTCTGACAGTCTTCAGTCCAATTAACCTTCCTAGGTTGTTTGGGTGAAGTCAGAGCTGTCAGGGGTGCAGCTATGGTCCCATAGTCTGCCATGAAATTGTGATAATACCCAGTGAGACCCAGAAAGGCTCTCTCCTGGGTTTGAGTAGTGGGAGTCTCCCAGTCATGTACATCCTGTACTTTACTGGAGAGAGGTTGGATTTGACCCCCTCCTACCTCATGACCAAGATATGTGACTTTCCCCTGTGCATGTCCCTCTGGTGTTGAGAACGCCGTCTTTTCTTTGGCATGGTCCGTCAGAGCTATTTGCTAATAGCCTGAGGTAAGGTCAAAGGTACTCACAAATTTGGCAGCAACTGTGGTGTCCACGAGCTCATCAGCCATGGGCAATGGGTGCGCATCAGTTTTGGTGACGGCATTGACTCCTCGGTAGTCCACACAGAACTTCCAATCCTTGGTACCTGCTTGGGAACTTGCCTTGGGGACAAGGACCACCGGACTGGACCAGGGACTGGTTGAGGGTTCAATAACACCCAGATCCAACATCTTGGCGACCTCAGCCTGGATGTGGTTCTTAACTGTATCTGACATACGGTAGCACCTGCTTTTGACAGGCACACTGTCACCAGTGTCATTTTCGTGCCTACACCATGGTGTAAGGCCTGGTGTCAGGGAAAACAGAGAGGCATACTGCCGGAGCAAAGCCCTGCAGGCCCTCTGCTGCTCTGTCATCAGATCGGGAGAGAGATGTACTCCCTCCACTGAGCCATCCTGAGGGTTGCTATGCACCAAATCAGGAAGGGGCTCGCTCTCATCCTCTTCTTGCTCTGAAGCTAGCAAGAGACATGAGACTTCGGCTCGCCTGTGAACATGGAATACCTGAGGGGCTATCCCTGAGGCTCCCATGTCAACCAGATAATTGACCTCGCCCATCTTGGAGATTATCCTGAAGGGTCCAGTCCATTTATCTGCCAAAGCCCGAGTGTTGGTAGGCTCCATCACGAGGACCTCCTGTCCCGGAGTCCAATCCACTTGCGATGCTTTAAGGTCATGCCAGTACTTATTTAGTTCCTGACTGGCCTTGAGATTCGCTGTTGCCTGACACATCATCTGTGTCATCCTCTGTCTGAGGCCTAACACATAGTCCCCCACTTGCTTGGCGAGACCTGGAGGGCTGGCCTCCAAACCTTCTCTGATTAAGGCAAGAGGCCCCCTCACGGGATGCCAAAGAGTAACTCAAAGTGGCTGAAACTAACACCCTTTTGAGGTACCTCTCTGTAAGCAAACAGCAGGCATGGCAGGAGGAGATCCCATTTCCTCCTTAGGGGCTCTTCCAAAGTGCCTAGCATGCCTTTGAAAGTTTTATTAAATCTCTCAACCAGATTATTGGGCTGGGGATGGTAAGAGGTGGAGAACTTGTAGGTTACC
This sequence comes from Ambystoma mexicanum, assembly GCF_040938575.1. Classification (NCBI taxonomy): domain Eukaryota; kingdom Metazoa; phylum Chordata; class Amphibia; order Caudata; family Ambystomatidae; genus Ambystoma; species Ambystoma mexicanum. The sequence goes on from NC_090938.1 coordinate 805,488,418, forward strand.
CCACACTCTTTCCACATGGTTTTCATGTAACTAGACATGAAGTTGGATCCTCTGTCAGAGACAACCTCTTTAGGGAATCCAACACGGGTGAAAATGCCCAGGAGAGCCCTGGCAACCCCCTTGGCAGTAACGGTCCGGAGGGGTATAGCCTCAGGGTACCTGGTGTCATGATCAACCAAGACCAGGATGAACCGATGTCCACCTGAAGTGGGAGGGTCAAGGGGACCGACAATGTCGATGGCCACCCTCTCAAACGGTGTGCCAACCACTGGCAATGGCTGCAGTGGGGCAATGACACTGCCTCCAGTCTTGCCATACAACTGACAAGTTGGGCAGGTCCTGCAGTGGGACTCCACTTCTACTCCCATTCGTGGCCAGTGGAAATGGGCAGTGAGCCTCTGCTTAATCTTCTTGGTACCAAGATGACCAGCTAAGGGCACCTCATGCGCCAACTGCAGCAGGAAGGGCCTGTAAACCTGGGGTACCACCAACCTCTTGAGGGCACCAGGTTCAGGCTTAGTGGGCTCACTAACAAGGAGCTCACCCTCCCAATAGATTCAGAAAGTTCTAGGCACTTCTCCTTGTTCCTGGGACAGGTCTTGTTTCCTCAGACCCTCAAGAGAGTGGCACTCTCTCTGTCCTTTACAGAAGTCTGCCCGGGAGGGTCCCCCTTCAGCTAACAAGCATTGAAGATCGGGATGATCCTCCGGGTTGAAAACCTCTCCCACCCGAGAGTCTTCTGGCTCTTCTCCCACAGGAGTTGAGACGGGGTTTACCACTGGATCCAGCCCGTTCGGAGCATGGATCCCAATGGGTGCTGTCGGAACAGCAGGAAGAGCAGGGGCTCCCTCCACAGAGGTGGCCTTCTTACTCTTCCGTTTCCTTCGCGCTTTGGGTTTCACCGTCTGCGAGGGTACCAGACTTTCAGCCGGACCCTGTGTGACCTGCGATCGGGTGACTGCCACAGCAGCAATGGGTGGACCATCCGTGATCATCCCCAACTCGACCAAATTGTTTCCTAACAAAATGTTCGCAGGCACGTTGTCCTGAACCAGGACCGGAAGCTTTGCTGTCTTGTCTCTAATCGTAATGTTGACTAAGGCTACAGGCGATAATTTGGGAGGCCCATCAGCTAACCTGGTGGTTCTCAGAGGAGCACCTACATAGTCCTCTGGCTTGAGCAGGGTCCTGGTCACCACTGTCATGCTTGCCCCAGTGTCTCTCAAACCAGTAGAAGGCTGGCCATTCAAGAGGAAACTTCTCAAAAACCTACAAGTGTTCTGTTGGATAGTCGCCAGTACTTCTGCGTACTGGTCCCAGGCCCCAAGGGACACTAAGGAAATCTCTACGCGAGCCCCGAAGGTGATCCCAGTAGAGGAGGGGAGGACAGTGGCCTCCACCTCAGGTACGGAGTAGGGGTAGGTCAGGCTGACAGCCTGGACTCCAAGTGCCTTACCCTTACACTTGGGGTCACCCCTTCGGTGATCCAGAGCCCCACAATCCCAACATTTGCCAGGAGTGCGGAGTACGGTACTGGAACCACTGGGACCCTGCTTTGCAGCAGGCGGACCACTACTCTTTCTCCCACCCACAACAGACATCCCCACTAGGTTTTTGGGTCTTCGGAGAGGAGGGTTTTGGTTTACCTGACTGTGATTGCTTTTGGGACTCCTCAGCTTTCTGAGAGGCCCCCTTTTCTTTGTCCTTGTCCTTCCCACTGGAGTCCTTAGGGGACACCCGGTGAGAGACCCACTTGTCAGCCAACCTAGCCAGCTTAACGGGGTCCAAAATATTCTGGTCAGCAACATACTCACACAGCTCTGGTGAAGAGGCTTCCAAAAAATGCTCAAAAACCAAGAGGTGTGACAATTCAACAAACGTTTTCACTTTGTAACCATCAATCCACCCCATCATGTTCATGTGCGCAGCACTCACCCAGTCAATCCAAGACACATTCTCTCGTTTCTTAAAATCCCTGAACCGTTTAAGATATTGGGTCGTGTCTTGCCAAACTTGGCAATTAAGACAGACTTCTTGCACTCATACTGACCCCTTTCTTCCACACTCAGTTACAGAATACAGTCATATCCAGTTTGAGGCACTCTGCTTAACAAACACTTAGCCCAATCTCTCTTATCAATATCATGAATTGCACAAGCCATTTCAAGCGCTTCAATCCATTGGAGGATATCAGAACCCTCCGCAAACACACCAACCAAATCTTTCATAAACTTGGTTGATGGCGACCTGACACTCTCAACTGGTTTAGCTGAAGTCTCCACTCAAGCTTTCTCTAACTGGATTCGCTGACATCCAGTGTCATTGTCTTTGAGTTCAAGGTCCCTATTTTTGAGTTCCACTTGCTGTGCCAACTCCTCTTTCTTAAACTCAGCATCTATTTCCAACTGGTGTCCAGTCAATTGGTCGACAGCAAACTGGTCGACAGGACATTTGGTCGACACCATTTGGTCGAATGCCAAATGGTCGAATTTTTTTTTTTATATATATATATGTGTTTTGTGGGTTTTCGTGTGTCGAAAAAAAAAAAATAGAAAAAAAGGGGGTTGGGGGGGGGACCCCCCCAAAAAAAATAAAAAAAAAAGTGTAAAAAAAAAAAAAAAAAAATTCGACCATTTGGCATTCGACCAAATGGTGTCGACCAATTGTCCTGTCGACCAAATTTTTTCGACCAATTGACTGGGAACCGCGATATTCAAAGGCCAATTTCATCCTTAATAACTCAAGTTCAAAGGAAGTGCTAGGGTATGGAACAGAGGCAGCAGGAATAGTGGCATTCCCAGAATCAGATTCAGCGACAACCCCCGGGGTAGAGTCCTCATTGGTTGCATCCCCCCCTTCAAGAGTTTCACCATCAGTCTGGAAGTCCACCAGGGCAGCTATCAGCTCAGCCCTAGACTTATCCACAAAGTCTAACTCCCTGGCTTCACAAGCACTCTGGAGAGCCTCTAAGCTCATCCTAGTCAATTTACCATTCGCAATAGATTCCATTGCTTGTAATGCAGTTATTTTGTACACAACTAAACGTTAATTTAACAAAATGCAGATATTTTGTAAGTGGCACGGTTATACACTGGTTCTTAAAACCATAAGCATCCCACCACTGCCATCAGTGTAAAGTCTGGAGGGGGGTGTCTGTACTTCCGCTCTCTATATGGTAGAGGAGAGGTACAGAGGACCCCAGACAAGATTCTCTATTATTGGTAACGTAGTCGAGCAATCAAAGCCTAGCTTATCCGGAGGTGATGCAGGCTGGTTCTTAAGTACAGTGTAGTCCCCAAGCACCCATAAAGGAATGTCCGCACACTGTATTGGTTAAAACACAGTCTTTATATAATTAATATTCAAGGTTATGTACAATATCACAATAACTCACTTTGCTCAGAAAATCAACAATGGTAAATATATACAGTTCTACAGTGGTACCACAAATATTATCAGATCTCAGTAAAGTGCATCAGCTATACTGTCAAAATGTCAAACAGATCAATAAAGAGGAAACCAGCAGTAGAGAGAGGAAGGAAAGCAAGAGGGTTGAACAATTGGCAGAATACCGGTCGCTACCGTTAAACACAGCTCTGTGTGGAGATCCCCCCACCTGGGCAACCTGTAGAATAAAGATACAAGCCCAGTCCATATATTGTTCACAATAGACTTCCCAGTAGTTCTGCAACCCCAAAGTACCTGGCGTTGTAGCGTTCCTCGGCGGGGAATCGACAGCCCTTCATGAGTGCCCTCCCTTTAAGGCAGGAGTCACGGGTCGTCGAACGTCCGACGGAGAACAGGGTGAGCTACGACGGTGAAGTGGCAGCTTCGTTCCTAGCAATGCTCATTGATGGTGAAGCGTAAACGTCCTGCAAGGAAGAGGCGTGCGGGGCACCTCGGTGTCGATAGTTCTGGACCGCAAAGAGTTTGAAGAACTGTGTGTCAGACTCCGGTTCCACCTCCCCTTGCTCCTCACCTGATTCTTCTGAGGATTGTTCCTTGAGATGAATCTTGGTCTTTGGAAGCTTCTTTTTCTTGCTGGAAGTCTTGTCCTTGGCTGTCCGGACCTTCTTCTCGTGTAGATAAGGTCTATCCCCTCCGGAGGCCACCTTGACAGCTGTGGGAACCTGTGTTGGAGGCCTCCAGGGGGGCCTCACGTCCAGGGAAAAAGCCAAAGGCAGAAAAAACCCTGTGGATCTTGATTGTAGGAGACGAGGTGGGTAGTCCTTGGGAATCAAGGCAGAGTGCAGGAAATACCTCTTAATAGCTGAAATGCCGGAAGCTGACTCTGAAGGTGGTTGATGAGGCAGAAGGGTGGTCAGGTATTGAATATCAGAGAGAATCTCCCCAATATGTATAAGAACAGGGAATGCAAGAATCTTTCTCTCCAGTAAGTTTGTATCAGAATAATAGAGAGTATTCAAAGAAAAGATGCAAAACGAAGAATACTGCCAAGGTAAAAGAAATAAAAGAGATAAGGAAACAGAAGAAAGAATTAGAAAGTAGTACCCAAGTGGAAGAGAGGAATGGTAGGATATAGCCGTGCAGAGTATCAGACCCTAGAGCCAAGAAGAGAGTGCCGCATTCCGACTGCTGGCAGAGCCGAAAACAGCAGGGAACGCGGAAGGCAGATGAGTCGAGAAATCGCTGCCGCGCCCAGAAGAAGGCTGCAGGGGGAATGAAAAGAACGGCAGATAAGCCGAGCGGTAAGAGCAGGGTAGAGCCGTGTGCAGACAGAAGGCCGTAGGCGGGGGAGCAGAAACGGCAAGGCGCCGAAGCATGTAAGATGCAGACAATAGAGCCGCGAACCGTTGGGAACTGTAGGTGGAAGTCTGGAAGGCAAAGCAGCCGAAGAAAGAAAGCAGCAGAGCGGCTAAGGTTCGAAAAGGGGAAGTCTGAGAGAGAAAGCGGGTAGTCCAATTAGGACTTTGATGGCTAAACAAAGGCGGCTACGAAAAGGCCAAAGAAAGAAGGCAAGTACAGAGAGTAACGGAGCGTTAGGGTGAAACAAACACAGATACAACGCACTGAACTAGGGGGCGGAGTCAGCTCTTACAGAAGACTCCGCCATGTTGGATGAGGACTAGAGTGTAGCACACCACTTGCTAGTACCTCCAGCGATTCCATAACTTCCACCCCTGATTCCTGACACTGTGGCCCAGCAAGGGCGTCGAGTCGTCGGCGTCTCTGTGGTCTTTGGGTGGCGGTAAACCCACCGGCGGATGCTCCTCGGCGCGTCAGTGGTCAGGCCTTCCCCAGCAGGATACAGCGGCAATGATGCAGACAAGAGTGTCCTCGGATCAAATGAAGTTCTTAGGCAAATGGGAGCAAGGCGGTTCCGGTCGGCGACGGCGGTCGTCAACAGTGGCGGACAACAATCCGGGCACTTCTCCTTGGGATTCCGCAGTAGTCCCCGTCTCGGGTCGGCAGCCTGTCGAGGGTCTGTCTACCAGTGAGCTTTGGCAAAGATCAGCTGGTGCACGATGGTCCCTCGTAGCTCGGGAAGAGGGCGTCTTACCAGGTCCTCGCTGGGTCAGTCCTTGGAGGCACAGCAGCTTTCACATTGATGAAGGAGAGCAACAGCAATTCTTCTCGTCCAGCAGGGCTTCAAGGTCAAGCTTCAGTTACTCCAGTTACTCGTCGTAGTGAACTTCAGCTTCAGTGAGAGGCCCCCAGATATACTAGTTGATCTCCCATTCATTCTGCTGGGTCACACTCAGGCAACCAATCGGTCAGAAGAGCATTCATGCAGACAGCCAATCGGGTGCATTGTGCATTCAGGCCATTCACTCCTCTCCAGACACTCACAACAAGTTATGTGTATTGGGACAAGTACCCAGCCATTCAACACTCCACACTGCATTCATACCAGTTTCGGGCAGGGCTGTCTCAGTCATTGTGCCAAACACCAGATATTAGACGCCCACAACACAGAATGCGTATTCGTCACACACTCCATTCACCCAGGTCCCACCCACAGGTGCACCCACAACATACGGTCGTTGGGAAGGCTGCAGCCAGTCTGGTCAGCACTTTCTCACACTACCATATATGGAACTTCCACCCAACAGCCAGTCATGGGGAAGGGACAGAGTCAGGGTTTCCCAGGACTTTGTGAAAACAAGTTAACATGTAATAGAAAGCAAGAGGTCACAGGGGCCATCTTGTTTTCTTGTTTCCTATCAGGAATCAACTGATTCCAATGGCAGGGCCTGGGTATCCCAAAATGGAGGATACTCAGAGCATCTGTCAAATTCAGCATGGAGCTGCCACCAGCCCATACCCTGTTCTGTGGGCCACACACAGGTGCCCACAAACATACACTAGGAGCACAGGGTTGTACCCCCACCCATGGGTGCCATAAGGGTATCCCACAGGTCTGTTCACCAAACCAAAAAAAAGAGAGCTGCACCGCCAGGAGTCCCACATGAACTCCTGCGTGGAAAACACGACAGAACACACAATAAAAAGCAGTAAAAGACAAGGATACAGAGGCCCTGTCCCTCCGATGCATTTCCAGCATCACACCTTCATATCTGCTACTTTGTCCATAACGAGCCCATCTTCCTTCCGGAACTCTTCTCGACACTTCAGCACTCCATCTACTCTTCCAACACGCAGGGGTTTTTTTGTGCCAGAGTCAGCTTTTCCCCCCAGTCGTCTCCTATCGGAGAGGACTCACAGGAAAGCCGAGTCTGAGGCTTAACTGTGGATTCTTTCCGTGAGAAAACAGATTACAACGCCCGGAGGCTAAAACTGTCAGTTCATACGGATACTGGATTATCAGGTGAGGAGGAAGAGGAGGAGGAGGAAATACCTGAAACCGGGGAAGTTAAGGTAACAGAACTTAACAGTTTGCAACGCCCAAACATGGCAACAGCCGAACAGTTACAGGAGCTTGTTGCGGCAGTACAGAATATGTCTGTGGAAATGCAAAATCTCAAGGCTGAAAACAATGTCTTAAAACAGATGATGGCAGCAGTGGGTTCGACAGTCGAAACTCCTTCCCGTAGCTTGGTCTACAGACAAGTTTGATGGTTCTCCAAAAAGACTAAAGGAATTCTTGGATGCATACCACATCCATTTTGCCTTCCGGACCAATACCTACTCCACTGACCATGCCAAGGTGGGATATCTCATCTTAAATTTGACGGGTAACGCTCTTGCGTGGGCTACTCCGCTCGTCACCAATCCTGATCTGGTCTTACAGGATTTTGCTGCATTTATCACCCATTTGAAGCAAACATTTGAGAAGGCAGAAATCACCTACAAGGTTTGTGAGGATCTGCTGGATGCCAGGCAGGGTCAGATGGACGTCCTCACTTACAAAACCAATTTCAAAAGACTGGCCACAGGAGCAGACTGGTCAGAACAATCCCAATACATGATATTTCGGAGAGGGCTAAAAGAGGACATCAAAGACAAATTGGCCAGAGCCCCTCGTCCCTAAACATTTCCTGAGTTGGTGTCAACTGCTCTCCAGATTGAATTCCGGCAACAGGAACGACGACAGGAAAGACACCGGATGAGAAGCCTGTTTACCTATTCCGAAACACCTCCTCCTCCTGGGTCATCTACCTCCAGAACTGATGAACCAATGCAGATAGGAGCAACTCGAGCTCCGTTGATGGCAGAAGAGGGCCGACGCAGGAGAGAGAACGGTCTTTGCGCCTATTATGGCTCTGATACACATCTAATCAAGAACTGTTCAGAATTGTCTTCCCGGAACTCGGAAAATTATCACCCTCGGCCCTAATGGGGACAGGTCGCTGAGGGCTTGCTGCAAGTCCCTATGTGTTGCTCTCTATTAGCCCCACACACACCCCAGCCTACTCTAGACTCATGGTGATTGGGGTGAAACTTGCAGTAGGTTCTAAAGACTTAGACGTCCTCGCCCTCTTAGACTGCGGAGCTTAAGGAAACCTCATGGATACCGGTCGGGCAGATCAGGTAGGACTTCTCCAAAGAAATCGCAAGGAAGATCAGAAGGTGGAAGGGGTGGATGGTACCCCACTCAGCTCGGGACTCATCACTCAAACCACTGAAGATCTACTCATCACCATATTTCAACATAAAGAAACAATGTGTTTTGACATTACCCGCGCAGCACATTTTCCTATAATCCTGGGGATCTCTTGGCTGCGCAAACTTAATCCGCAAATCAATTGGACCACTAACCAGTTAGTGTTTGATTCCCCTTATTGCAAAAAGATTTGTCTGCAAGAACTAACGCATCAAAGGATACACACCCAGTCTGCAGCTACATCTCCCACCTTGGGAGTCCACTCACTCTCGTATGAGCTTACCAAATACGAAGAAGTGTTTACGGATCAAGCCACCTACCAGCTGCCTCCTCATAGACCTGAGGACTGTGCCATAGATTTTATTCCCAATGCCCTGGTTCCGTTTGGACGCATGTTCTCCTTGTCTCTTAACGAAAAACAAGCTCTTCGGTCATATTTGGATGACAATCTTAAAAATGGACACATCCGGCCCTCCAAGTCACCCGCAGGGGCCCCTTTATTCTTTATTCACAAGAAAGATTCTAAAGAACTACGCCCTTGCATCGATTTCAGAGGTCTAAACAAAGTCACCATTCGGGACCGTTATCCCTTGCCCCTGATTGCAGACATATTGGAAGCAGTACAAGGGGCTCAAATATTCTCCAAGCTAGACCTTCGCAGTGCCTATCATCTTCTTCGGATTAAGGCTGGAGACGAATGGAAGATGGCTTTTCGCACTCCTTTCGGACTGTTTGAGTACTGTGTGATGCCATTTGGCCTTGTGAATGCTTCGGCCGTTTTCCAGAGGTTTATGGATCAAATCTTCTCTGACCTGATGTTTGTGTCAGTCACCGTCTACTTAGACGATATCCTTGTTTTCTCTCAAACACCTCAGGAACATGAGGGCCATCTCAAGGAAGTCCTGGGCCGATTGAAGGTGCACCATCTGCTAGCAAAAGGGAAAATGCCTCTTTGGTGTTAGGATGGTGCCATATCTCGGGTTCATCTTGTCTCAAGGAGGTATTCACATGGAAGACAAGAAGGTGGAAGCTATTCTTGGATGGGCAGCCCCTACTCGTGTCAAAGAAGTACAAAGGTTCTTGGGGCTAGCCAATTTCTATAGACGCTTCATTCCCAACTTTTCTGAGACTGTCCTGCCCATAACTCAACTACTGAAAAAGTCCTCTCTACCTTTTTGTTGGAATCCCGGAGCTGAAGGAAGCTTTAATGAACTAAAGGAACTGTTTTGTGCTGCTCCCATACTGAGACATTCTGATCAAAAGAAACCTTTAATTGTGGAGACGGATGCCTCGGCTTTTGCCATTGGAGCAGTGTTATTACAAGAATTCGAAAACAAAGAACATCCTATAGCGTACCTCTCTCGCACCCTCACGGACAGCCAACGGAACTACTCTGTATTGGAAAAAGAACTCTTGGCCATGAAGATTGCTTGCAAGGAATGGAGGCATTTGTTGCAAGATGGATTATACCCATTCACCATCCGAAGCGAGCACAAAAACTTACAAGTATTACAGTCCATGGAATGCGTCAATTCCCACCAAGCCAGATGGGCCCATTTCTTTGCACAATACGGTTTCAGCATTACATACATTCCGGGATCCCAAAACACAGTGGCCGACGCGTTATCACGTAAAACATTGAAGGAGAGATCTACATTGCTTCAGATTGCGCGTTTCTTCCCGAAGAACCTTGTAATCGTGCAAGTATCTTCTTTCCTCCAGGAATGCAGGGAGGCTCCGGTCCCCGACATTTCCACCGGAGTCGGTACCAGACTAACGACTAGAGAGGGGTTACAATTTCATGGCAGCAGATTATACCCTCCCACTGCCTCTCTTCGAAAGCAAGCTCTAGTTTGGTGCCATGTTTCCAGAAATGCGGGTCATCGAGGACAAGCAGGTCCAATGGAACTGCTTAGGAGATCGTTCTTTTGGCCTTCCCTAAGGTCAGATGTGGAGAGATACGTACAATCTTGTGCAATATGCGCTCGGAGTAAACATGACACACAGAAGGCCTGTGGGTTGCTTCAACAGGACCCCTTACCCTCGCGCCCTTGGAGCCATATTACAACGGATTTCATTGTTGATCTGCCTCTTTCACAGTCTTGTTCCTGTATAATGGTCACCATAGACACTTTGACAAAACTGGCCCACTTCTCTCCTCTCCCTGGAATATCAACAGCAGCCGGCATGGCAGAAGTCTTCCTCAAAGAGGTGTTCTGTCTTCACGGAATACCTGAGAAGATCACCTCAGACCGAGGAAGTCAGTATACTTCCAGGTTTTGGAAGTCATTGTGTGCTAACTTGGGGATAGAACATGCCCTGTCGTCTGGTTTTCACCCCCAGACTAATGGTCAGACAGAGAGGCTGAATAATACCCTTAAACAATATCTTCGATGTTACATCAACAGAGAGCAAGACAACTGGGTGGCCCTTCTGCCCACAGCAGAGTTTGCGTATAATAACTCCCGGCATCCAGCGACAGGTTTGACCCCTTTTTATTGCACTTATAGTCAACATCATCTAACCACGCTACCGACTTTCTCTGTGCATTCTCAGCTACCAGCAGTGGAAGACACTCTACACAGACTTTCTGAGGCGCACAAGACAGCCATACTTTTGTTTTTTAAAAACATTTTTTATTATTTTAAAACAACAACACACCAAACATTACAACTTTTAGGACGTTCATAATCAATGTCAAATCAACACATTTATGCATTTCCCGTCCTCCCCCTTCCCTCCCCACAACTTTGAGCCGTACCATCAGTGTCATCTTCATGAGCATGTTCGGGAGTCTCAGTACTGGCCGTCTCATCTGAGTCCTCTGTTTCATGATTGACCTGGTGAGGGGTTGCCATTGAGGTCACTAGTTGCCTCCAGGCTATCAGGGGGCCTACTTCCTCCTCTCCCCCCTAGTGACAGCTTCGAACCAAACCGCAGTTTCTGCTTCCGCCCACCTCAGGAGGTCTGCCCACCATGTCTCCACTCTAGGCCTATGAGCTGCCTTCCAGCACATTGCGATCCTGCGCTTGGCAGGATATAGGCCAGATCCCTCATTTTGTTGATATGCTTTAAATTACGTGGCCTGGGAAAATTCCCAAGCATACATGCCCCAGCTGACCCCACATCCAGCACCACGCCCCCACCGGCCATTTTCGTCCTTATTTCTTCCCAGAATCTATGTACCTCTGGGCAAGCCCAGAACATGTGCAGCAATCCTGCCTCCTCCTCGCCGCACCTGGGGCATCTCTGTATGGTTGAACCTCCAAACTTGGCTATTCTTCCAGGAGTCAGATAGGCCCTGTGGGTGACATAGAGCTGGATCTGCTGAAGCCTCGCATTCCGGGACACCTTTTTATGGTACCTTTGTGCTCTTTCCCATTGTCCATCTGTCATGGGTTCTCCCATCTCCTCTTCTCAATCATGCCTCATCTGCAGCGGCTCCCTCTCTGCCTTCGCTCTTAAGAGCTCATATATCCTAGATGTTTCATGCCCACCCTCCGAGACATCGTACATCATTTCTAGGGCGTCGTCGGGTTCCTCAGCGAGTGCCGTCTATGGTCATCTTCCTCTTACTCGTTTTATAAGCCTAATATATGTGATGTATTGGCCTCTATGCACCCTTGTCTCCGCCTGCAACCTCTGGAACTCCAATATCTCCCCTTCCTGCCATATATCTCCGAGGGTAGCTAGGCCCACCGGTTCCCAGCATCTGCGGACCGCCTCGAACAATTGGGGGTCATTTCCACATAGCGCCACTAGCGGGACCTGCGGAGATAGCGGGTCTGGGTCGCCCACCGTTTTCCATGTCCTGCGCCAGACTTCCCATCCCAGCTCCAAAAGTCTCCCCCTCCCTACCATCTCAGTTTTATGCATCCACACCGTTTCCCTTAAGAAGTACGGGGCTGAGTCACCCTGAAATAGCCTAGCTTCCGCCGAGTCTTCAGCAGACAACCACCTGGCTATGTACATCAGCTGTCCTGCTAGGTAATACAGTTCAAAATTTGGCAGGTTTATGCCCCCCCCTATCACAAGTATTCTGAAGTTTCCACAGGGCCACCCTACTGCTGGAGTTGCCCCATAAGAAGCCCCTACACATGCCATGGAGTCTTACAAAAAAGCGTCTGGGGATCAGGTACGGGACATTCCCAAAAAAGTGCAAGAGCCTGGGCAAAACGACCATTTTGAGCAGAGCCGCTCTCCCCATCATTGCTAGGGGTAATCTAGACCAGAACGCCATGCTATTCCTAATTCCCTCGATCGCCTTCTCTGTATTATGTTTGTGCTGTTTATATCTTATGGAAAATGTTCACGCCCAGGTACCTAAATGTCACCATCTGCCAGGGTATCTGCAGAACGAGTAGTCTCTCCGGTGGGGTGTTCCTGTACCTCCCCAAGGGGAACAAGCCAGACTTCCCGGGGTTCACCGATATGCCCGAGAGGGTGGCGTAACGATCCATCACCTCCAGCCCATAATGCAGGTTTTCCTCAGGGTAGTGCAAGTAGAGGAGCATATCATCCGCATACAATGATATCAGGTGTGTACCCCCTGTCATGTGAATCCCCACCTCCCTGTACTGTTGGTGCAGGCATATTGCCAGCGGTTCAAATGCCAGAATATATAACATGGGTGACCAGGGGCAACCCTGTCTGGTCCCCCTGCTGAGCTGCCATTTTTCGGAAACTATGGTTCCAGTTTTGACTCTCGCAATCGAGGAGCTGTAAAACAGCTGGACCCATCTGATTTTTCCCGGTCCCATCCCGTTTCCTTTCAGGGCTGCTTTCAACCACAGCCACTGCACTGAATCAAAGGCTTTAACCGCGTCCAGCAACACGATAGCCATCTCATCCGAGTCTACCTTGGTTTTATCAATGATATAGTGTAGCCGCCTGTGGTTGTCAGTGATGTTTCTGCCAGGGACATAACCCGTTTGGTCTGGGTGTATCAGCTTACCAATTACCCTCTTTAACCTGTTGGCCAGCACTGCCATGAGTATTTTGCTATCCTGATTGAGCATGAACAAGGGCCTATAGGACCCACATTCCTCCTCCGGCTTGCCCGGTTTCAGGAGCGGGATGATCACTGCCTCACAGAGGGATGCCGACAGTTCCCCCGCTCATAAGCTTCATTAAACATGGCCAGCAGCGGCTGGAGTAGCTCCTGCTTGTATGTTTTATAGAACTCACTGGGTAATCCATCCGGCCCGGGCGCTTTACATGTAGGGAGGTGTTGAATCACTGCCTCCAGTTCGTCCGGAGTAATGGGGGCGTCCAAATCTGTGCGTTCTAAGTCATCCAGGGTGGGCAACCCCATATCCTCAATTGTTTCCAATATTTCTTGGCTCATATCCTCCCCTGCATCTTCATATAATCGTCTATAATACTTGAGGAACTCCCCGTTTACCCCCTCCTGGGTGTTATGGATTTGACCCTCCGTATCTCTGACCTCCCTGATCACCGAACGGGGGGTCTCATTTTTATATAGCCAGGCCAGTAATCTACCCGGCTTGTCTCCCCCTGCGTGTAACCTCTCTGTATATTTCTTATACTTTAATTTGCATAATCTGTCCCAGAGTTCACTACAGGCTATCCGCAAATCCCCTATCTTGGCACTGTTCTCTTGGGCGGTCCCCTCGCCTTGATCAAGGCTCTCCAGCTCTCTTTCTGTTTCTTGCAGTTCCCGTTCAATACCCCCAAGGAGCCCCTTAGATTTTGATATGGCTACCCCACGTACCACTACCTTGAATGCCTCCCATACTGTTCCCACAGAACGCACACTGCCCGTGTTAATTTCAAAGTATTCCTTGATTGCCTCCCTCAGATCCTCTCGGAATTCCGTATCCTGTAGCGCCTCTGTTCTAAGCCTCCATGTCGGGATGCGCACTCTGGGAGGTTGATGTTGCCACTCTACGACCAAAGGCGAATGGTCAGATAATACCGTTGCCTTGTATTCGGCCCCCACCATTTGTCCCACTATATCCGCAGCAGCAAACACGTAATCCAACCTTGTATGCAGGTCATGCGGCGCTGCATGGTGCGAATACTGCCTATCCATTGGGTGTAGCCTTCTCCACACATCCTCCAAACCAAGGTCTGTCAGCAGTGCTCCCAGTACTTTAGCTGCTGGCGCTGGCTTCCCCAATTTGCCATCTGACCTGTCTATCCCAGGGTTCAAGGTGCAATTAAAATCCCCTCCCCACATAATCGCGCTGCCCACCAGGGGGCTAATTTTGTTGTATAGTGACCTGTAATATGCAGCTGTATCGTGGTTAGGGGCATACAGATTTATAATGTTCACTTCCCTATTCTCCAGGAGTCCCGCCACCACCACCATTCTGCCCTCTGGGTCTATTGTCGAGCTGAGAAACCTGAACGGTACGCGCAGCGCCACCCAAGTGATCACCCCTCTTTCATATGCCGAGTATGTGGCTCCTATGACACTGCCCTTGCATTTTCTTCTGACCACCTCCAACTTCTCCTTGGTGAGGTGGGTCTCCTGTAACAAGGCTACGTCAATGTGCATCCTCTTTAGATACATCATCACTTTGTTGCGTTTTAGATAACTGTTGAGGCCCCGCACATTCCAGGTCGCCACTCTGAGACTACCCGATGCCATCTACTCAGTGTACTCCCACTCCACCCTCCCCTCCAATGTCTTCTATGATGGCCCATTGTCCGGCTCTTAACCCTCCCTCTATCCACAACTCCCCCCCTTCCCAATACTCCACCCCACTGCATACAACCCTTCCTCTCCCCCCACCCTACCCGGCCCCAACAAATGCCCAGCTCCATCCCTGGATCTCAGGCCCACCCGCGTCTGGTCCTGTCTCGGTACCGAGGACTAGGACCCCGCGGGTCGTCACCGATCTAACAGTGACCTAACTAAGTATACTACTAAGGGGTTCAAGGATTGTCTCCCGGGAGCTCCCACTTATCTAAATGGAATGGCTGCATCCAAAGGAACCCGCCAGCGCCTAATCGCTTAATTGCTACTGCACATTCCCACAAGCTTTATTTGACACTATATTCAAGTCCCAATGTCTCATCTATGTCACCAGAGGTGACTCGGCTGCGCATTACTTATCTTCTGCCACTCCCGTCTGGACCTCCGGTTCCTGAGGGTGGCCCTGCATGTCCAGCCAATCCATAGCGTCCTTCGGCGTATCGAAAAACAGGGTTCTGTTCTTGTGGAACACTTTCAGTTTGGCTGGGTAGAGCAACATGTAGCGGTGTCCGGCCTCCCTCAACCTTCTTTTCACCACCCCGTAGTTCATCCTGCTGCGCTGTACGTGCAAAGTGTAGTGCGGATACACTGTAATTTTTGCTGACCCCTTTTCGATTGTTCCTCCTCTGGAAAAATTCAAGTATTTTCTCCCGATCCCGGTAATTCAGAATCTTTGCTATCAGCGGCCACGGGGGGCACCCGGGGGCGGTCTTTTTGTCAAGGCCCCGTGTGCTCTCTCAACTGCAAACCCCTGTGTCAGTGCTCCGCCTGTTATCTCCTGCAGGAGCATGGTTTCCACATATTCTGTTGGATTGGGGCCCTCCATTCCTTCCGGCAGACCAACAATGCGAATGTTGTTGCGTCGGGCGCGCCCTTCTGCCTCCTCCTCCCTGAATTCCAGGATGCCCACCCGCTACACAAGGGCATGGAGCTCCGATCCATGGGCGGCGCATGCCGCCGTGTTCGAGGCCATTTCCTGTTCCAATTTTCCAGTGCGTTCTGCAATCGCACGCACGTCCTGTATTAGAAGATTAACTTCCTCCTGGACTGCACCAATCTTGAGGTCCAGGCCCACTTTCAAATCGCTCATTGCCAGGTCCAGTTTAGTCTCCCAGGCAACTTTCAAGTCTGCTATCGCAGCCAGCACTTCCTGGATCGTGCCTGGTGTCTCCGCTACTGTCGTACTGGTGTCTCTACTTTTGCCCCCTTCTGCGGCATGGGGCGACCTAGCATAGGTCTCCAGTGTGGATTGCTTGTTTTTGGGCTTCACTATCCTGGAAGACATCCTGCTATGTCGTCCGGGCACAACCCGGCAGCACCCCCTCACGTGCAAGCGGTCCACATG
This sequence comes from Ambystoma mexicanum, assembly GCF_040938575.1. Taxonomy (NCBI): domain Eukaryota; kingdom Metazoa; phylum Chordata; class Amphibia; order Caudata; family Ambystomatidae; genus Ambystoma; species Ambystoma mexicanum. The sequence goes on from NC_090938.1 coordinate 805,504,513, forward strand.
GTGCCTGGCCCTGCTTGGCACTGCAAGGGCCAATACCGCCGTGTTCAGATGTGTCCTTATTGCTCGCTCCTCGCCTTGGGTGGGTTGTGTCCACCCACGTAGCTACGCCCCCGTAGTGTAGCTCATCCGGTCTCCGCTGTAATCTCTCCATAGCCAGTGATCGTATGCATCCGTTGGCCGGGCGCTCTGCCACCACGGCTCTCTGTCGGCCCTTAGGCCATCCAAGCCCCAGTCCAGCCCAGGGTGCAGTCCACACGCTCCCCAGCCAGGGAGGCCGCCTCCTGTCTTCCGATTATGGCTCACACTGAGGACCCACCACCCTCCACGTTCGCAGGCCAGGGCACTTTCACTGAGTCTCTTCCTAACTCCGCCAATCGCCGCCACTGGCACATGTGCCGCTGGTGTTCCTGCGCACCCCGTTGCCTCTTCCAGTGCCCCTTGTGTGCTTCAATTCATCTTTGGGCCCTTCGGCGCTATGGTCTGCGCGGCGTCTGGTGCTCTCTGGGGGCAGCCCCCCAGAGCGTGCCTCATCCTCTGTGTGCTGGCTCAACCCGCAGCACTGACCGTCCCATCTCCCACGGGCACTCCAGTTTGCAGTTTACTATAGTGTTAGATGTGTGGGGTGTCTATGTGGGGCAGTTGGCAACCTCTTTGTCCTTCTCCTACTCCTGTACAAGGTTTATCCCCTGCCTTGGTGTGTGTTGCTACTGCCTCTCTTCCCCTCTCTCCAGGCAAAGGGGCCACTGCTATTTTGTTGCAGCCGAACTTATGTGCTCAACACAGCGCTAGTTAATATTGCCTTGCAATATGAAGATACCTTGTATCTTCTATGGCTCCCCCAATGTTCGGTCTGTCTGCGTCGCTGGACTGGCGCCCGCCGCTGGTTCGTTTGTGTTCCTCTGATTCTTCCAGCTGCAGGCCATGCACCCGTGCGCATTGAATGCGCTCCTGAAGATGTCGTGCCTTCGCTCTCCCCAGCCACAGGACAGTTGTGCGGCCTGTACCGCTCGCCTTGCGCTTTCCACTCCACAGCGCTCCGGCCCCCTCAGATTCACGTCTCAGGGTGGCGCACGTCTGCAGATCACAGGCTTCGGCTTGGCTCACGGCAACGTCCCCAAGCATCCGAAAGCTCTTTTGTTCTCGCCGCCATTTTGATTATTATTTCCTCCCAGCGCTCGCCGTACAAAACCATTTGTAACTTCGTTTCTGTGCATCGCGTAAACACCAACGAGTGCACTCCCCGCCTTCATAGACATGGATGTAATTTTTCAGTGCTGGCGGGCATCCGTGCACACAACCATTGTAAGGATCATTACAGGATCATCGGAGCTCCTCCGGAGTGCATCCTCTTACATGGCCGTCCTGGCCACGCCCCGACAGCCATACTTAGCCTCACGGATATCGGGAAGCGATACAAGATCCAGGCCGACAATCATCGCCGAGAGACTCCGGAATGGAAGGTTGGCTCTAGGGTATGGCTATCCACTAAGTATCTACCCCGATGGGTACGACCGACTGAACTCATATCTAGATTTATTGGTCCCTACACCATTGTGGAAAAGATTAATCCGGTGGGCTTCCATCTCAAGTTGCCACCCAACCTACGACGGGTTCACCCGGTGTTTCATTCTTCCCTCCTTAAAAGAGTGGCACAGGATTCAGGTCCACGTTCCGATCCGGTGAGGACAATCAGTCTCCATTTCAGGAATATGAAGTAGAACGATTGTGCGATTCAAGGTATAGACGGGGGCGTCTAGAATACCTTGTGCATTGGAAAGGGTATCCTCATTCCAAGGACTCCTGGGAGCTCATGTCTCATATCACTGCCCCGATCCTTCTCCGTAAGTTCCATCGCGCCCATCCAGGAAACCCAGGGAGGGTTTGGCATAGAGGGGGGCATACTGTCATGCGTTTGTCTCCCTGGCGCTTGTGGTCCAAGAATTGCTTTACTGGAATGCGAGCCGCGTTCTAGTTCTTTCTGATACACTCCACGTTGTGTATTTAAGCCACGCCCACTCAGATGTGGGCGCGTTGCAACTTTGCAGATTGCACTCTGCGGTTTGGTTGCAGTACGCTTAGTTTTCCTCTTTTGGGCTTGTTGCCTGCTTCTCCACGTTTCCTCTTGGGGAACCCCCCTTCGGTTCCCATCTCTTTATTTTGCCCTTGCTTTCGTTCCTCTGTTCCTTGTTACTCCGGATCATTCCTCTCTCTCCTCCTCTCTCTTTCTACCCTATTGTGGGTTGCCTTCATCCCTTTCCGGTACGCAAGAGCAAAAGCAAGAACATTTGAAAGACCTTATTATGGCATTCCCCAATGTATTCTGTGAGAAACCAGGGAGAGTATATGGTACTTATCATTATATCAGAACCCCAAAGACCATATAGACTCCCAGAACCACGAAAACAAATAGTGGTTGAGGAAGTGAAAGAAATGCTGAAGGCAAACATTATCGAGCGCTCTTCCAGTCCATGGTCTTCCCCTATTGTGTTGGTACCTAACCCGATCATTCTTGGAGGTTTTGCATAGACTTCAGGCAGGTTAAAGCCATCTCTGCCTTCAATGCCTATCCTATGCCACGTATCAATGAGTTCATAGATAAACTTGGAAACACCACGTTCCTATCAACCCTGTATTTGACCAAGGGATATTGGCAGGGCCCAGTCACTGGCATAGCGGGGGCCGCCGCACCCCCCTTGGGAAAAAGTCACTCTGCCTTTGTGAAGAAATTATTCCTATTACACTGTAACAGAAATAATTTCTTTATGAAGGCAGAGTGACTACAAAAAGAAACTATTTATTTTTGAAGTACAAGGGCCCCCACCACCGCATGACATGAAAGCCTCTATGCTGGAGGCCTCCATGTCTTGGGTGAGCTCTATGACTTCAAAAAGAAAAAGTTTATTTTTTAAGTCACTCTGCCTTCATAAAGAAATTATTTCCATTATGGTTCGGTCCTTAACGGAAATAATTTCTTTATGAATTCAGAGTGACTTCTAAAATAAACCATTTCTTTTTTAATTAATAGGGCTCCCCTCAACCCCATGAGCTGTGCGTGTGTGAGTGTATGGTGAAAGGGTGCACACTTAAATGTATAGGTGGCTGCATGTGTGAGTGTATGGTGAAAGGGTGCACACTTAAATGTATAGGTGGCTGCCTATGTGAGTGTATGGTGAAAGGGTGCACACTTAAATGTATAGGTGGCTGTCTGTGTGAGTGTATGGTGAAAGGGTGCACACTTAAATGTATAGGTGGCTGCCTGTGTGAGTGTATGATGAACCTCGCCGCCCGCTTCTCCATTTGATACGGATTTCCCTCCTGCGAGCCGGACTGCCAACTGACCTGCTTGGAATACGTTGTGTGCCTCACCGCCTGCCTCCTCTTTGACACGGACTGCCTCTGGATTTCCTCTTCTTGCCGTTTTGCTTCTTGTCTCCCGCTCCAACTTCTGACCCGGACTGTTTGGATAACGCAGATTCGGGGATTTAGGACCTTGATTTTCTTTTACAAGTACACAGACTTGAGACTGCCATAGTGTACTTGGACTTTGAGGCGTCCTCGTGCCGTCAAGGTAGGCTTGATCATTCCTTCTGCTTCTTTGGGATTCTATGAACATCTGACCATTCCAGATGTTGAACACTTCATTTCTTGCTGACAGGATTAATGTACGGTAAGCCTTTTCAGTCCTCTATGTTTGCAAACTTTAGTCAGTTACGCTTTTATGCTTACTACTTGGGATTTCTCATTGCAGAGAATACCACAGGGTCCTGTACTGAGTCTTCATCACTGACCTCTGATTGTACTTGGCTCTGTAACTGGCAGGTCAGTGGTCATTGCATACCTGACTGTTATCTATGGTTTGCTACGGTTTGCATAGTACTGATAGCTTACTTTCTTTGCAGTAATCAGTGTATCCTCCTGCATATCCTGTGCCTTGTTCTGCCGCACCCGTGTCTTGTTCTGCATCCGGTCTTTCAGTTGATTGGCCATTCTGGTTGTTCTTTTCTACAACCAGACAGGTACATTAATAGGAAGACTTTGTCTCCCACACTACGAGTCAACTCACTTCATTCAGCATACCAAGTGAGCATCTGACAGGGTGAGACAGCCGGTGCTGAGACGCTGTATACCCCCCTTTTTTGTTCATCTACCCCATCCTATTTTGTAGGATTTTACAGTCCCAACTCCCTCCACCCCCTTTTTACACAGACACTGGGCCGAGGAAGAGGGTGACAGAGTAACCAGACTAACTCTCTCACATCATACTCGGCATGTCCCGTTAATTGGGTCAGGCAAAGTCAGGCACTTTACACTAAATGCATACACCTGATACCAGTTAACTGTCCTCACACACATAAAAGGCAATACCTAAAGACACACTCTGAGCAAGTTGGAACACGAGTACGAGCAGAACGTCCAGGACAAAGGCAAACCAACTGAAGTAGAGCAATGGGCCAAGGGACGAGAGCAGCGGGCTGAAAACCCCAAGGGTTCCCTATTGAAAGTCGTTGCCTTGGACACACCACGAAAGACACGTGGAGAAGGCCAGATCCCACAAGTGAAGATTGCATTATGTTACAAGGACGCCAGCGACCCTGCAGGGTGAACAGCAGAGTTGGGGAGGCGAGGCCAAGCCTGTGGTACTAACCTTGACTCGTGAATTGAAAATAGCAAAACAAGAAAGAAGCACACACCGCTGGTTAGTTGGCAAGCGACCTGAGAGACCGGTGTGTCTTAAAGCGAATGAAGTAGCAACATTATATTACAAGTGGAGGCTGCACGTGTATGGATGAGACATGAAGAAATGCAGACCTGTGAATTAACTTTGAAGTAAAAGGCAGCTGTGAGATCAGCGATACTAAGTAACAGAGTGGTTCGGAGAAAGGAAGTAGCCCATTTGAAAGTCTCTGTGAAAGGTACATTACTTTAAGCTATAAATTGAAAGTGAATTAAAGTGAGAGTAACATGAACTTTGAGTCGAAGTGGTCCTGCGGTGGGCTGTAAGAAACATGCACATTCGAAAATCTTCGACATCGGAAAGGGGTCTGAGCCCGAATGAGGGAGACCCGAAGTACAATAAGTTTGTGGAAGGGAACCCCCAGCAGGATTATGTTGAACTGTGACATGAGACCTTGCAGCACACAGTTCGCGTAGGTCCCCCTCTGTCGGGCTCAGACCTCTCACATCACAGTTCAACACAAACTTGACAGGGGGCTCCCTTCCCCGAGCTTATTGTACTTTGGGTCCCCCTCAATTGGGCTCAGACCCCTTTCGGATGTCAAAGACTTTCAAATGTGCGTGGTTCTTACCAGTTCTCACCAGTCTATTGGTAACCTCAACAAGCCAGGCAGCATCACCTACCAAACCCACCAAACTGTCCAAGCCAGGCAGCATCACCTACCAAACTGTCCAAGCCAGGCAGCATCGCCCACCAAACTGTCCAATCCAGGTGGCATCACCTACCAAACTGTCCAAGCCAGGCAGCATCACCCACCAAACTGTCCAGGCCAGGCAGCATCACCTACCAAACCCACCAAACTGTCCAAGCCAGGCAACATCACCCACCAAACTGTCCAAGCCAGGCAGCATCACCCACCCAACCCACCAAACTGTCCAAGCCACGCGGCATCACCTACCAAACCCACCAAACTGTCCAAGCCAGGCAGCATCACCTACCAAACCCACCAAACTGTCCAAGCCAGGCAGCATCACCCACCAAACTGTCCAAGCCAGGCAGCATCACCCACCAAACCCACCAAACTGTCCAAGCCAGGCAGCATCACCCACCAAACGTCCAAGCCAGGCAGCATCACCTACCAAACCCACCAAACTGTCCAAGCCAGGCAGCATCACCCACCAAACCCACCAAACTGCCCAAGCCAGGCAGAATCACCCACCAAACTGTCCAAGCCAGGCGGCATCACCTACCAAACTGTCCAAGCCAGGCATCATCACCCACCAAACTGTCCAAGCCAGGCAGCATCACCTACCAAACCCACCAAACTGTCCAAGCCAGGCAGCATTACCCACCAAACTGTCCAAGCCAGGCAGCATCACCCACCAAACCCACCAAACTGTCCAAGCCAGGCAGCATCACCCACCAAACTGTCCAAGCCAGGCGGCATCACCTACAAAACTGTCCAAGCCAGGCAGCATCACCCACCAAACTGTCCAAGCCAGACAGCATCACCTACCAAACCCACCAAACTGTCCAAGCCAGGCAGCATCACCCACCAAACTGTCCAAGCCAGGCAGCATCACCCACCCAACCCACCAAACTGTCCAAGCCAGGCGTCATCACCTACCAAACCCACCAAACTGTCCAAGCCAGGCAGCATCACCTACCAAACCCACCAAACTGTCCAAGCCAGGCAGCATCACCTACCAAACCCACCAAACTGTCCAAAACAGGCAGCATCACCCACCAAACTGTCCAAGCCAGGCAGCATCACCCACCAAACTGTCCAAGCCAGGCAGCATCACCCACCAAACCCACCAAACTGTCCAAGCCAGGCAGCATCACCCACCAAACTGTCCAAGCCAGGCGGCATCACCTACAAAACTGTCCAAGCCAGGCAGCATCACCCACCAAACTGTCCAAGCCAGACAGCATCACCTACCAAACCCACCAAACTGTCCAAGCCAGGCAGCATCACCCACCGAACTGTCCAAGCCAGGCAGCATCACCCACCCAACCCACCAAACTGTCCAAGCCAGGCGTCATCACCTACCAAACCCACCAAACTGTCCAAGACAGGCAGCATCACCCACCAAACTGTCCAAGCCAGGCAGCATCACCCACCAAACTGTCCAAGCCAGGCAGCATCACCCACCAAACCCACCAAACTGTCCAAGCCAGGCACCATCACCTACCAAACCCACCAAACTGTCCAAGCCAGGCAGCATCACCCACCAAAACCCACCAAACTGTCCAAGCCAGGCAGCATCACCCACCAAACTGTCCAAGCCAGACAGCATCACCCACCCAACCCACCAAACTCTCCAAGCCAGGCGGCATCACCTACCAAACCCACCAAACTGTTGAAGCCAGGCAGCAGCACCTACCAAACCCACCAAACAGTCTAAGCCAGGCGGCATCACCCACCAAACCCACCAAACTGTCCAAGCCAGGCAGCATCACCTACCAAACCCACCAAACTGTCCAAGCCAGGCGGCATCACCTACCAAACCCACCAACCTGTCCAAGCCAGGCAGCATCACCCACCAAACTGTCCAAGCCAGGCAGCATCACGCACCCAACCCACCAAACTGTCCAAGCCAGGCGGCATCACCTACCAAACCCACCAAACTGTCCAAGCCAGGCAGCATCACCTACCAAACTGTCCAAGCCAGACAGCATCACACACCAAACCCACCAAACTGTCCAAGCCAGGCGGCATCACCTACCAAACCCACCAAACTGTCCAAGCCAGGCAGCATCACCTACCAAACCCACCAAACTGTCCAAGCCAGGCAGCATCACCTACCAAACTGTCCAAGCCAGGCAGCATCACCCACCAAACTGTCCAAGCCAGGCAGCATCACCTACCAAACCCACCAAACCGTCCAAGCCAGGCGGCATCACCTACCAAAACCACCAAACTGTCCAAGCCAGGCAGCATCACCCACCAAACTGTCCAAGCCAGGCAGCATCACCCACCCAACCCACCAAACTGTCCAAGCCAGGCAGCATCACCTACCAAACTGTCCAAGCCAGGCAGCATCACCCACCAAACTGTCCAAGCCAGGCAGCATCACCCACCCAACCCACCAAACTGTCCAAGCCAGGCGGCATTACCTACCAAACCCACCAAACTGTCCAAGCCAGGCAGCATCACCCACCAAACTGTCCAAGCCAGGCAGCATCACCCACCCAACCCACCAAACTGTCCAAGCCAGGCGTCATCACCTACCAAACCCACCAAACTGTCCAAGCCAGGCGGCATCACCTACCAAACCCACCAAACTGTCCAAGCCAGGCAGCATCACCTACCAAACCCAACAAACTGTCCAAGCCAGGCAGCATCACCCACCCAACCCACCAAACTGTCCAAGCCAGGCGGCATCACCTACCAAACCCAATAAACTGTCCAAGCCAGGCAGCATCACCCACCAAACTGTCCAAGCCAGGCAGCATCACCCACCAAACCCACCAAACTGTCCAAGCCAGGCGGCATCACCCACCAAACCCACCAAACTGTCCAAGCCAGGCAGCATCACCTACCAAACCCACCAAACTGTCCCTAGACATCAATCTGGATTGTTGTGGCCTAGTTGTGTTCTGAACAGCTCCTTTCAATGCGACAAAAAAATCACATTCACAATATTTAGTGGAACAGGGTCCATTTGGCTGATGTCCACCATGCATAAATGTGCCTGACCTGGCACTGGCTAACATAGGCTAACATAGGCGCCTTTACATATTGCAAGGATAATCTGGCAAGCAAACACGCAGGAACTGCTGCAAGATGACTTGCCGCAGGAATGACTCAAGACAGGCTGGAGCAGCTCAGTGTACATTATTCTGGCATTATGATCTGATGGAAAGCCAGCCTGCAGCACTTGCCTTCCGGTGTTCACGTGAAGAAAGCAATATGCGTTTCTCTCTCATCTGAAGGGAGATGGTTTGGAAAAAACGTTTTGTGCAGCCATTTCCCGGGCTCGGCCTGCGGTGGGCTCCTAGAACCAGGCCGAGGCTCGGCCCTACCCATGAAATCTCTGGCTCTCCACCTTTAAATGTCACATAACTTAAAGATAACTGCACACAGAGACAGATGCCTGAGGGTACACCGGCACAATAGCTAACTCACAGATACATTTGGAAGCAGGGAATTTTGTTGATACTAAATCCTGGTCAATGATTTAATTTTCAGGCCTGGCTCGTGCAGCATTTTGCTCCTGGGTAAAAAGCAGCGCAAACTTCCCCAGGTCAGTGCTTTTTTGGCTTGTTTAACACAGCAACGCCACAGATAACACGTACCTCTGTGTGCATTGACCTATAGATGTTTCATACAGTAGCAGTAGCCTGCGTTAGAGATTTTGGTTACCCTGTTACAAGTACTGCATTATGTATGTTTTACATATAGGCTCCACGTGGAATCTGGAAAATGACATTCCCCAAGTGTGTGATGGTGGACACATCATGCCAGCCTATGCTCCTTGGTTCTTCTAGCTGGCTGAATTAGAGCGCCTGGAAACACGGGTCTTAGACCCATCTGAAGGTTGTGTGCCATCACTTCCCGTGATGTCAATTGGGGCGTGGTCAAAGGACATCACTTCCTGTGATGTCATCAGAGGTCATGGGTCGAGTGATGTCACTTCTGCTACCCCAGGCATTTTGGTGAAATGGCGTCCCTACAATTACGGGTATCAAAACCTAAATGTTGTGTGCATTTTGAATGGAAAGGTTAGATTTTTCTGGAGAATGCAAAGTTCATGAATTTCTGACGTATGTTGAGCTGCTTGTGTGTGTGGATTATTAATGTATTTCTGTTTGGTGGCATAGCTGGCTGCTACAAGGAGTACCATGTGTACTTGGTCATCGTGTGGTCTCTCCTGCTGTAGCTCGCACGTGACTCCCCTCATTCTTGTGCTTTTTCTGTTCCCTCTTGCTAGTTTATCTTACTGTCAGTGAAGGAATTGGGCTGGGTTTCCCCACATCCAGAATCCAGCATGAAATACTGCACCCCCAGTCACCCGCTATTCCCGCACTGAAATGTCCTGCTTGCTATTTTCCAGGCTCTCGTTACCGGTACACCCCGTTTCGGCATGGCCGTTTCGGCGCAGAAGCCTTTCTGGCGCCGCTGATTTGGCGCGAGAGATGTTTGCAGCCACATCTGAGCACTCTCATGTCAAATAGAAAAGAGTTACTTTTGGCAAATGCGCCTGTTAGCGTGTTGCATTTGCGAGAAGTAATCCAGCTTGAACATTAGGTGCACAGTGTTCCAGCCCGGGGCAGGTGAAAGTCTGCCAGAGGGATTGCAAACAAAGCATGCGAGCACCTCTGGCCTGGGATCAGCCAGGGCTCGAGTCCAAAGCATTGGTATCAACCGAGACTTAACCACTTAGGGCCCACGTCCCGGCTGATTCTCTTCCAAAGAAACGGGCAAGGCTGCACTCGCCCCGCAAATCTGGGGTTCCCTTCACGCCCAAATACACATGTAGGCCATGTTTTAGGAATATGTTTTTAAGGAAGCGGCAAGTCTAGAGCATATGCGTCCCCTTTCCTCTTCCGACATCACCATCTGCCTTTGGGAGATGGGGTTTCATATTTGTTTTCGCCCGCCGTTGTTTACTTTGAATTATAAAAGATTTTGAATGCAAAAAACTCGGGTACAGCTAAAACATGTGTGCCTTTGCACTCACAGAGCTAAACATGCCACCTGGGTAAGCTGGCGTGTTATGGTGGTGTTGCACTTACTGTATTGGATAATAGCAGCCCATTCCTTTCCTCCAGGTGTGCTTTTCTGTGTGTGTGGGTGGCCTGTGGGTGGTTTTCTGTGCGTGTGGGTGGCCTGTGCGTGTGGGTGGCCTGCAAGAGTTTTTCTGTGCGTGTGGGTGGCCTGTGCGTGGTCTGCGGGAGTTTTTCTGTGAGTGCGGAGGGCCTGCAGGAGTTTTTCTATGCATGTAGGTGGCCTGCGGGAGTTTTTCTGTGCGTGTGGGTGGCCTGCAGGTGTTTTTCTGTGCGTGTGGGTAGCCTGCGGGTGTTTTTCTGTGCGTGTGGGTGGCCTGCGGGAGTTTATCTGTGCGTGTGGGTGTCCTGCAGGAGTTTTTCTGTGCGTGTGGGTGGCCCGTGGGTGGTTTTCTGCGCGTGTGGGTGGCCCGTGGGTGGTTTTCTGTGCGTGTGGGTGGCCTGCGGGAGTTTTTCTGTGCATGCGGGTGGCCTGCAGGAGTTTTTCTATGCGTTTGGGTGGCCTGTGGGTGGTTTTCTGTGCGTGTGGGTGGCCTGTGCGTGTGGGTGGCCTGCAAGAGTTTTTCTGTGCGTGTGGGTGGCCTGTGCGTGGTCTGCGGGAGTTTTTCTGTGAGTGCGGAGGGCCTGCAGGAGTTTTTCTATGCATGTAGGTGGCCTGCGGGAGTTTTTCTGTGCGTGTGGGTGGCCTGCAGGTGTTTTTCTGTGCGTGTGGGTAGCCTGCGGGTGTTTTTCTGTGCGTGTGGGTGGCCTGCGGGAGTTTATCTGTGCGTGTGGGTGTCCTGCAGGAGTTTTTCTGTGCGTGTGGGTGGCCCGTGGGTGGTTTTCTGCGCGTGTGGGTGGCCCGTGGGTGGTTTTCTGTGCGTGTGGGTGGCCTGCAGGTGTTTTTCTGTGCGTGTAGGTGGCCTGCGGGAGTTTTTCTGTGCATGCGGGTGGCCTGCAGGAGTTTTTCTAAGCGTTTGGGTGGCCTGTGGGTGGTTTTCTGTGCGTGTGGGTGGCCTGTGCGTGTGGGTGGCCTGCAAGAGTTTTTCTGTGCGTGTGGGTGGCCTGTGCGTGGTCTGCGGGAGTTTTTCTGTGAGTGCGGAGGGCCTGCAGGAGTTTTTCTATGCATGTAGGTGGCCTGCGGGAGTTTTTCTGTGCGTGTGGGTGGCCTGCAGGTGTTTTTCTGTGCGTGTGGGTAGCCTGCGGGTGTTTTTCTGTGCATGTGGGTGGCCTGCGGGAGTTTATCTGTGCGTGTGGGTGTCCTGCAGGAGTTTTTCTGTGCGTGTGGGTGGCCCGTGGGTGGTTTTCTGCGCGTGTGGGTGGCCCGTGGGTGGTTTTCTGTGCGTGTGGGTGGCCTGCAGGTGTTTTTCTGTGCGTGTAGGTGGCCTGCGGGAGTTTTTCTGTGCATGCGGGTGGCCTGCAGGAGTTTTTCTATGCGTTTGGGTGGCCTGTGGGTGGTTTTCTGTGCGTGTGGGTGGCCTGTGCGTGTGGGTGGCCTGCAAGAGTTTTTCTGTGCGTGTGGGTGGCCTGTGCGTGGTCTGCGGGAGTTTTTCTGTGAGTGCGGAGGGCCTGCAGGAGTTTTTCTATGCATGTAGGTGGCCTGCGGGAGTTTTTCTGTGCGTGTGGGTGGCCTGCAGGTGTTTTTCTGTGCGTGTGGGTAGCCTGCGGGTGTTTTTCTGTGCGTGTGGGTGGCCTGCGGGAGTTTATCTGTGCGTGTGGGTGTCCTGCGGGAGTTTTTCTGTGCGTGTGGGTGGCCCGTGGGTGGTTTTCTGCGCGTGTGGGTGGCCCGTGGGTGGTTTTCTGTGCGTGTGGGTGGCCTGCAGGTGTTTTTCTGTGCGTGTAGGTGGCCTGCGGGAGTTTTTCTGTGCATGCGGGTGTCCTGCGGGAGTTTTTCTGTGCGTATGCGTGGCCTGCGGGAGTTTTTCTGTGCAGGTGTGTGGCCTGCGGGTGTTTTTCTGTGCGTGTGGGTAGCCTGTGGGTGTTTTTCTGTGCGTCTAGGTGGCCTGCAGGAGTTTTTCTGTGCGTGTGGGTGGCCTGTGCGTGTGGGTGGCCTGCGAGAGTTTTTCTGTGCGTGTGGGTGGCCTGTGCGTGGTCTGCGGGAGTTTTTCTGTGAGTGCGGAGGGCCTGCAGGAGTTTTTCTATGCATGTAGGTGGCCTGCGGGAGTTTTTCTGTGCGTGTGGGTGGCCTGCAGGTGTTTTTCTGTGCGTGTGGGTAGCCTGCGGGTGTTTTTCTGTGCGTGTGGGTGGCCTGCGGGAGTTTATCTGTGCGTGTGGGTGTCCTGCAGGAGTTTTTCTGTGCGTGTGGGTGGCCCGTGGGTGGTTTTCTGCGCGTGTGGGTGGCCCGTGGGTGGTTTTCTGTGCGTGTGGGTGGCCTGCAGGTGTTTTTCTGTGCGTGTAGGTGGCCTGCGGGAGTTTTTCTGTGCATGCGGGTGGCCTGCAGGAGTTTTTCTATGCGTGTGGGTGGCCTGTGGGTGGTTTTCTGTGCGTGTGGGTGGCCTGTGCGTGTGGGTGGCCTGCAAGAGTTTTTCTGTGCGTGTGGGTGGCCTGTGCGTGGTCTGCGGGAGTTTTTCTGTGAGTGCGGAGGGCCTGCAGGAGTTTTTCTATGCATGTAGGTGGCCTGCGGGAGTTTTTCTGTGCGTGTGGGTGGCCTGCAGGTGTTTTTCTGTGCGTGTGGGTAGCCTGCGGGTGTTTTTCTGTGCGTGTGGGTGGCCTGCGGGAGTTTATCTGTGCGTGTGGGTGTCCTGCGGGAGTTTTTCTGTGCGTGTGGGTGGCCCGTGGGTGGTTTTCTGCGCGTGTGGGTGGCCCGTGGGTGGTTTTCTGTGCGTGTGGGTGGCCTGCAGGTGTTTTTCTGTGCGTGTAGGTGGCCTGCGGGAGTTTTTCTGTGCATGCGGGTGGCCTGCAGGAGTTTTTCTATGCGTGTGAGTGGCCTGTGGGTGGTTTTCTGTGCGTGCGGGTGGCTTGCGGGAGTTTTTCTGTGTGTGTGGGTGGCCTGCGGGAGTTTTTCTGTGCGTGTGAGTGGCCTGTGCGTGTGGGTGGCCTGCAGGAGTTTTTCAGTCCATGTGGGTGGCCTGCAGGAGTTTTTCTATGCGTGCGGGTGGCCTGTGGGTGGTTTTCTGTGCGTGTGGGTGGCTTGCGGGAGTTTTTCTGTGTGTGTGGGTGGCCTGCGGGAGTTTTTCTGTGCGTGTGAGTGGCCTGTGCGTGTGGGTGGCCTGCGGGAGTTTTTCTGTGCATGTGGGTGGCCTGCGGGAGTTTTTCTGTGCGTGCGGGTGTCCTGCGGGAGTTTTTCTGTGCGTATGCGTGGCCTGCGGGAGTTTTTCTGTGCAGGTGTGTGGCCTGCGGGTGTTTTTCTGTGCGTGTGGGTAGCCTGCGGGTGTTTTTCTGTGCGTCTAGGTGGCCTGCAGGAGTTTTTCTGTGCGTGTGGGTGGCCTGTGCGTGTGGGTGGCCTGCGAGAGTTTTTCTGTGCGTGTGGGTGGCCTGTGCGTGGTCTGCGGGAGTTTTTCTGTGAGTGCGGAGGTCCTGCAGGAGTTTTTCTGTGCGTGTGCGTGGCCTGCGGGTGTTTTTCTGTATGTGTGGGTGGCCTGCAGGAGTTTTTTTGTGCGTGTGGGTGGCCTGCAGGAGTTTTTCTGTGCGTGTGGGTGGCCTGCAGGAGTTTTTCTATGCATGCAGGTGGCCTGCAGGAGTTTTTCTGTGCGTGTGGGTGGCCTGCAGGTGTTTTTCTGTGCGTGTGGGTAACCTGCAGGTGTTTTTCTGTGCGGCGTGTGGGTGGCCTGCAGGAGTTTTTCTGTGCGTGGGGGTGGCCTGTGCGTGGCCTGCGGGAGTTTTTCTGTGTGTGCGGGTGTCCTGCAGGAGTTTTTCTGTGCGTGTGCGTGGCCTGCGGGTGTTTTTCTGTGCGCATGGGTAGCCTGCTGGTGTTTTTCTGTGCGTATGGGTGGCCTGCGGGTGTTTTTCTGTGCGTGTGGTTGGCCTGCGGGTGTTTTTCTGTGCGTGTGGGTGGCCTGCGGGAGTTTTTCTGGGCGTGTGGGTGGCCTGTGGGAGTTTTTCTGTGCGTGTGGGTGGCTTGCGGGAGTTTTTCTGTGCGTGTGGGTGGCCTGCGGGAGTTTTTCTGTGCGTGTGGGTGGACTGCGGGTGTTTTTCTGTGCGTGTGGGTGGACTGCGGGTGTTTTTCTGTGCGTGTGGGTGGGCTGCAGTGCGCTCTATAAATGTAAAATAAATAAAATAAATATGTTGGAATGGGAAAACAGGTTTGTGGAATGTTGCTGATTCGATTCTGCCCATACAGAGATTATTTTTAAAAATGGCTTCCATTTGGTCACTAAAAGAATGGGGATGCGTTTTGGCCTGTGAGAAGTGAATAGTGCTCTTCATATGTGTTTAGACAGTCGGCGCATCATCAAACTTGCCTGTAATGCAAATCTTTAAAAAAAAATGTCTCTCTACCAACATTCTTTCCCTAAAGGAAAGTGACCCTCTATATCCTCTATCACAGATGAAAGTACAGCCAATGAGGGAGCCCACCGCCACCATTGCTCTGGCCTTATGGGCTTTAGGCTGGAGCGTGGGTCCAGAGGTCCCGGCTGCTGTGAACTGGGTGCGCCGAAACGGGGCGTGCAGCCAAACGGCCGCGCCATAATGGCGTGCACCGAACTGGCCGCGCCGAAATGTCCTGCGGTGGATATTCTTTAGCGCGTACTGCCCACTAGTGGCTATTGTCAAAATAGCACCATATCCAGTTTAAATGAGTTGATTTTACCCTCCTAATTTATTCTCGTCCAGATGATTTTTCCTCCGTGTCATATATAATTATAAAATACTTATGATGTCATGGGCACCAGAACGGTGGCTCTAACTGTGCGGGGCATGTAACTAAAGGTGCATGTAATCCCTGGCGCGTGTGCCAGGGTTGGGCAGAGGTGGTGTCTTCAAGGTCATTGGTAAACAAAGACACGGTGGAAGTGCATTAAGGATGCTGGCCAATTAAATTAACTGAACCAAAGCATCATATAAAAGCAAAATTCAATTCCACTGTCCAGTCTGCTGACCCCTTAGTTTAATCAAGATGTGATGTGAAAGAAATGTAAACGCTGAACCCTGCGCTGGGTCTTTTTCAAGGCAGCTTGCCTAGTACATCACAAGAGAAGCATATATGTAGGTAGTATGGAACTTTAATTTAGACGTATTGCCAGCGAAGGGTGAAACCCAAGAGAAATCAGATTCCAATGTGGCAAAACCACGACAAACGAAAAAGAGTTAGAGCGTAAATAAGTTGCGATCAATAAGGAGACACATTGAATGATTGTTTATTATGCGCTCAAACAAAAGTGCAACCATGCATGGGAGGGAAAGGCATTAGGGAAGACAGGACAAAGATCTTACTAGGCATGGTACATTCAGATCATGCAGGTGAAACAGAGAGGTAGTGCGTGGGGCGGGGGAGGGGCAGTAGGGACCAAGTGCGCCCAGTCCTGTCAGAACATGGGTTAAGTGCTGAGAGATACCCCTCTCATGGGTCGTAACTGAAGTGCAGAAGTGCAGCAGCAGGTGCAAGCTCCGGGGGCAAATGCTGGGGACTGTTGGGGAAAGAGGGGACCTGTGAGGCTCTGAGGGTACACCAAGCAACCAGTCAGCAAAACTGAGCAGAACTACAGGAGAGAGAGAGAGAGAGATTAGGGGAGGGGGAGAGAGAAGGAGGAGGCGAAGAGGAAGGTCTTGAGAAGTTTCTGGAATTTAAGGAGATCCAGCTCAAGATGGAGAGAGGCAGGGAGGCTGTTCCAGAGGGAGGCACCTGCAGAGGATAAAGATCTCCCCTCAAGTCTCTGCTTGGAGAAGTGACTCACCCGCAGAGAGTTGGAGGAAGATGAGCGGAGAGCTTGGGAAGGTGAGTATTTAGGAGAGACGGTTGCAAATAGAGTGGGCCCAGGCCCCAGAAAGCCTTGTGGACAATGCAAAGAGTCTTGAACTTGATCCTTGCAGCCACGAGGAGCCAGTGAAGGGATTTCAGCGCCAGAGAGATGCAGTCCCTTGGCTTGAGGCGAAGGGTAAGTCTTGAGGTTCTGTTCTGGATGAGTTGAAGAGGACGGAGGCTAGAAGAAGTGAGGTTGAGAAGGAGGCTGTTGCAGAAGTCCAGCCTAGAGAGGACCAGGGCTCTGGAGACGTTGAGCCTCTGGGAGAAGGTGAGTAAAGGTAGAGTACCTCTGAGAAGGTGCCGTTGGTGGTGGGATTTTCTAGAGATGTCTGTGATGTGAGTTGAGAAGAAGAGAGTGGATTCCAAGATGACCCCCAGGTTTTTTGCCTCATTGGTAGGTGGAGGTGCAGGGCAAAGGTAGGCCAGCCAGAGAGAAAGAGGGAAGGCGGGAGAAGGGGTCCCGATGAGGACAATCTCTGTCTTACTGGCATTGAGGCAGAGGTCATTTGGAGCACACCAGGACTGAATTGCGACCAGACAGTCAGGTATGAGTGAGGAAGAGGAGGAGGCCGAGGGTAGCCTGAAGGAGAGCTGTGTGTCATCCACCTAACATGAAAGTTGGAGTTGAAGGTGGCTATCATACAGGCCAAGGGGGCCATGTAGCCATTAAAAAACCAGGGGGATAGGTTAGATTCCTGGGGGACACCACATGTAGTGAGTGTGATAGGGGAGAGTAAAGACCCCAATTCCACCTGGGATGGGCGGTCCGAGAGTAAGGAGGTTAGCCACGCCAGGGCCTGATCAGTGATGCTCAGGGTATCACAGAGACATGCGACCAGGGTGTGGTGGTTCACCGTATCGAAGGGAGAGGAGAGGTTGAGTAGAGTGAGGAGTTAGAATCAAGAATTGAGAGCAGATCTTCACGGGTGTTCAGAAGAGCAGTTTCTGTGCTTCTGGGTGCTCTAAAGCCAGACTGGTGGTCGTGGAAGCAGCCAAAAGATTGAGTGTGGAGGGTAAGCTGGGAAGTAGCCAGCTTCTCCAGGAGTTTAACCAGAAAATAAGTGATAGGGATTGGGCGACAGTTTGCTTGAAAGGAAGTGTCAGCAGAAGGTGTTTTGAGGAGAGGGTGCACAAGGGAGTGCTTAAGAGCAGTGGGGAAAACTCCTGTGGCGAAGGAGAGGTTGCAGAGGTCGGCCAAGGCTGGGGTGAGAGAGTCAATGTTGTCCTTGATGGTTTTGGAGGGACAAGGGTCCACCTGTTTGGAGGAGGCTTTCGCAGACCGCACTTGTCTAGTGACCTACTCAGGAGGGACAGGGGAGACAGAAGGGAGAAGAAGGGGAGAGGTGGGGGTGGCCCAGGGAGGTACAAGAGATGTTGGTGCATGAGGTGCCAGGAATACTACATTATTTTCAATGAATGTTTCCATTTGAGAGGCGGGAGGGGGGAAAGAAGAAAAAGAAAGAGAAACTGCATTGGTATCGAATTAAAAACAACTTGTAGTCTTGCCCAGACTATCACATATACACATTGGGAGTAGAATCACCAGGGACGTGGGCTCTCTTACCAAGATTTAATGATACTACTGACTGACACCCAATTAAGCAAAATGAGCCAATACCAAGGGGCAGGTCCTAAATAGGAGTCAAGAAAATATAAGTGAACAAGGTGAGTAGTTGGTCAAAGGAATGCCATGGACTTGTGATCAAACCCATACCAAGATTAGTTCACCTGCAAAACGATAATCGGGTCATGAAAGTATGCAAAGTCCTCAGAAAGATTCCAACTAATTCTAGAAAACAGTGGAACAGTTGTGAAGTTTTCTGAAGACATCCAAGGACTCTGGATGATGATAACCTGTTGGTGCAAGATAATGAAGTGGTGGCATCGACCTGAATATCCTGGGTAGGCTCCATGTGTAGGCGATAGTACATGACCTAGTTAGGCATCCGTATTGCTCTGCAAGGCAAGGTAAGGTTATATTTAAGGAAGAGATATACGTATGGAGGAGATTTCTGGAGTGGTCCGTGTAGGGCCTGTAAAAGTGTAGCCTTTAGGCGCAAGGTATCTGTGAGGATAGAGACCCTGTAAGAGTGAGTCCACAAGTGTTATATGTAAAGAATTGAAGATAATAACAGAAAACATTTCTTCCCTAGAACATACTGTGTAGGGCCTGTTAGGGTGCAGCCTTTCAGTGACAGGAATTGTCTGAATCCTCTGATGTAAGGAGCATATGTGTGTGCATCGAAGTCATTTTTAACGAAATAATTAAATGGAAAAAATCCATCAAAAATATAGGATAAAAGGGGTACGGAAGGGGTTGGGATAGGGATACAATAATAGGGAACCCTCCATGGTAAGATCCCTAATGGTTGGCCTTTTGTGGCGATGGGCCTTTAATAACCTAAACCCAAAACAGGCCCACCACTTAAGAAGTGAGTGCACCATTGTACATACCTTTCAGCAACAATTTTAAACACCCTCAGATACTTTTATTACCATCCATCCCCAAATATGATTTGACAAAACCTCTTCAAAGGAATCCCACCTTTTACAGTTCTTCCATTTTCATTGGCCAGGCTTATTGTCATTATTATCTTCAGATCATATTCAGAACAGACCTCTTCTTGGGATTCGTTGTAGTAGGTCCTGACGCTGGTGCATGGTTAAAGATTAGTATTGAAAACATATTTCATTGCTAGCAGTAACTGGCCTAAGACCTTTAACTTTAAGTATGATTGCACATGATCTCGCTAACATATTTGAGCAAATATAGGAAGGTCTTCATAACCAGGAATTTCTTTGAACTATAGATTGTGATCTCCATTCCACAAACTCCTGGCGCCTTAAAAAAAAAAAAGACCTCATTTATGCGGCCACATACAACCTCTGATGACCTGGAAAAACACTTAAACATTGGAGTCTGGCCTCGGGCCTCATGTTTATTACCACAAAAAAATACTAGCCCCCTTTAAAGATTTTAGTGCAAAGGGCAAGATAACATCTGTTCCCTGCAAGGACTGCAAACCTTGTCCTGTTCGTGCGACTTCATTACTAGGTAACTAATTCTCGTTTCTATCAAGAATGTTCCTGCTGCTTAGAATGTATGTGTAACAACAAACTGTGGAGAAAGCATCCCATTGTATGGATTGGTGTTTGTGTTGCATTTGCAGTCTTAATATTGTTTCGTTCTACGTGTGTGAATATCTAATATGTATGCATTCTAAAGACTTGTAACACTAGAAGTAACATTATCATTTACTCCATTTGATTCAGATGGATTTCCAACACTACCCCAGTTTGCTGCTATCCCCCGTCATCAATATGGTGCGCGCAACATGAATCCCTCATAATAAAGGGGACCCTCCTTGACCACCCCGACACTTTCATCCTGTTGGCCAGACATCATTCCAAGGGAAGTGAGATTTCTTTCCCGCTCATGGGCCTGGGAGGAATGATGGGAAGCTCGGTTTTAGCCTGATTAAAGCAGGGCCCTGTTCTTGTGCAGGTCAGGGCTTTCTTAGTGAGGCTTGGAAGCTTGCCTGCCAAACACTATAGGCCTCATTAGGAGTTTGGAGGTAACCATGGCGCTATTAGCGCTATGGCTGCCTCCAAACTCGTTCCGACTCCGCCCTGGTGAATGGAGCAATTACCGGTCCATTCCAAGCTTGGCGGGACCGGTAATTCCCCATTTACCAGGGCCATTCCCCATTCCCATTTGAGCCCCCATAGGGCTCAATGGGAATGGGGAAGGCGCCAATAACGGTACTGCAAATTGCGGTACCGTTATTAGCTCCAGAGTCCCTTTGCGGGTCCCGTCCTTAACGCCTGGAAAAACCAGACTTTAAGGGAGGACACGCAAAGGGAACTCGGAAGTAGGGCGGTAAGGTATTACCGGCACCGGTGCCATTACAGGTGCCGGTAATCCCTTACCGCCCGGGTCGTAATGAGGCCCTATGTGTTGAACAACTCCTAGGACCTGAGGTCTTGTTGTATGCGACTGGGGTGATGATGGGGGTCGCAGTTATTTTACATGTTAGTTGACTGAGCAGCTTTGAATGTTCATTTTCTTGTGCCCACCCCCCTCGACTCCCATTCCCTCCATGTTCCTATCTCCCGCCCCCCTGTGACTCTTTTTTTTTCCTTAGCTATGTTTTAAAACTATGCTGTGGAGCTGGTTTCAGAAGGAGAAGCTTTGGTGAATGTGCGGTTCCTATATGTATCTCCTCTTGCTGTTAAAAAAAAGAAGGATAACAAGAGACTTCTTATAGGTGACAGTAGAGCCCAGTGTCATCAGTATAAGAGAGACCCCTAACACTCGGGGAATATGATATAGTGAAAGGGTGCACGCATGTGAATGGGACCCGCAGTTTGAGAAGGCATGATCCTGGGGTGGAGCGGGTGAGGCGGGGTAACGCCTTCCAGGAAGTGGAAGAGGGCATCTGCTGTTAGGAATGGGCTGAAGTGAGATGAGCCCTACAGACTCTACTGATGCTCGACAGTCACATAGCATAGATGTAATAGCCAACAGTATTGATGGAGGCAACTCGATTCATCAGACATATCGGTGACATCTGTCTCGTGCCTGGAGCGTCCAGACTGTTGTTCCGGTGAGCTTTGCGGGCCACCGGGAGCACCACCTTGGACCTCCACAAAAGTAGCAGATCTCGTGGATATTTTTTGATAAATCAATCTACCGCCTTGCTGTTGGTTACGACATCCCTGCGGTCACTTGTCTGGGCCAGAAAACCAGATTCTCATGAACCTGTCACATCCTGTTTTGAGCTTCCCATACCTGGCTGTATAATGCCCGGCGTCCCTGCCTTTATCTCTGTCCCTCTTGTGCCTATGCCCTAGCTATCTCCTTAACCGCTCCAATGCCCCTTCTCTGGAATTAAGCACCCGCCTAAAGAAGCCACCCCTGACCTCTAGACCTCCTTATTTCACAATCACGGTGTTTGGGTCAGGAACGGAGCACATCCTGTTCTGCTGTGTTATCCATAACTAGGATGAGGAGTGTGACTGTCAGGAAGAGGTGGCATAGTGGCGGTCCAGGGAGATCAAGGTCAGTGTTTATAGCAGGGTTGGAAGAGCGTTTTCAATAGATAGTACTTACAAACACGTTGGAGGTGCTCTGCGATGGGGAGAGGGGGGCATCACCAGGCTGGCATGTAGGTATCTGCTTTTTGTGCCAAAGAAGATCCATGCACTTGCTTCATCAAGATTCCAATAAGAGCAATGAGATGACAAGCTCTAGCATCACCAGAGGGAACCCATGGCAAGCAGAGGATTGTGACATCGCCAGAACAAATCCCCACCCAGCAGGCTTCTGTGTTATCAGAAGGAACCTATGACCAGGGGGAAACTGTGACATCACCAGAAGGAACCCATGACCAGGGGGAAACTATGACATCACCAGAGAGAACCCATAACCAGGGGGAAACGGTGACATCACCAGAAGGAACCCATGACGAGGGGGAAACTATGACATCACCAGAGAGAACCCATAACCAGGGGGAAAATGTGACATCAGAAGGAACCCAGGATCAGGGGGAAACTGTGACATTAGAAGGAACCGATGACCAGGGGGAAACTGTGACATCACCAGAACAAACCCCCTCCCAACAGGCTACTGTGTTATCAGAAGGAACCCATAACCAGGGGGAAACTGTGACATCACCAGAAGGAACCCATGACCAGGGGGAAACTATGACATCACCAGAGAGAACCCATAACCAGGGGGAAACTGTGACATCAGAAGGACGCATGACCAGGGGGAAACTGTGACATCACCAGAGAGAACCCATGACCAGGGGGAAACTATGACATCACCAGAGAGAACCCATAACCAGGGGGAAACTGTGACATCACCAGAAGGAACCCATGACCAGGGGGAAACTATGACATCACCAGAGAGAACCCATAACCAGGGGGAAACTGTGACATCACCAGAAGGAACCCATGACCAGGGGGAAACTATGACATCACCAGAGAGAACCCATAACCAGGGGGAAAATGTGACATCAGAAGGAACCCAGGATCAGGGGGAAACTGTGACATCACCAGAAGGAACCCATGACCAGGGGGAAACTATGACATCACCAGAGAGAACCCATAACCAGGGGGAAACTGTGACATCACCAGAAGGAACCCATGACCAGGGGGAAACTATGACATCACCAGAGAGAACCCATAACCAGGGGGAAAATGTGACATCAGAAGGAACCCAGGATCAGGGGGAAACTGTGACATTAGAAGGAACCGATGACCAGGGGGAAACTGTGACATCACCAGAACAATCCCCCTCCCAACAGGCTACTGTGTTATCAGAAGGAACCCATAACCAGGGGGAAACTGTGACATCACCAGAAGGAACCCATGACCAGGGGGAAACTATGACATCACCAGAGAGAACCCATAACCAGGGGGAAACTGTGACATCAGAAGGACGCATGACCAGGGGGAAACTGTGACATCACCAGAGAGAACCCATAACCAGGGGGAAACTGTGACATCACCAGAAGGAACCCATGACCAGGGGGAAACTATGACATCACCAGAGAGAACCCATAACCAGGGGGAAAATGTGACATCAGAAGGAACCCAGGATCAGGGGGAAACTGTGACATTAGAAGGAACCGATGACCAGGGGGAAACTGTGACATCACCAGAACAAACCCCCTCCCAACAGGCTACTGTGTTATCAGAAGGGACCTATGACCAGGGGGAAACTGTGACATCACCAGAACAAACCCCCTCCCAACAGGCTACTGTGTTATCAGAAGGAACCCATAACCAGGGGGAAACTGTGACATCACCAGAAGGAACCCATGACCAGGGGGAAACTATGACATCACCAGAGAGAACCCATAACCAGGGGAAACTGTGACATCAGAAGGACGCTTGACCAGGGGGAAACTGTGACATCACCAGAGAGAACCCATAACCAGGGGGAAACTGTGACATCACCAGAAGGAACCCATGACCAGGGGGAAACTATGACATCACCAGAGACAACCTATAACCAGGGGGAAATTTGGACTGCCCCTTTTGGGGTGGGGCCAAGCCTGATTTGCATATGGTCTTTCCCCTTCTGTAATGGCTTGTCAGGCGAAGAACGATGGTCTGGAGGGTTGCGCCGAGCAATGCCAGTGGTTAAGATTCAGTCTAAACCTTCCAGCCATCACCCCTTTGTTTTTGCTTTGTCACCCCGAGTGGGACGGGTATGCCCAGACGTGGGTCCCGTGCCTGCTGGGCCTAGAGACCCAAGCTACTCCTCACTGATGAGCCCCAACAAGGGTGAAACATGTTTGGGGATGCTTGTGGTCTCGTGCAGAAGGGATGTGACCTAGCAGTTCGGGCTGGACTGCCCCTTTTGGGTGGGGCCAAGCCTGATTTGCATATGGTCTTTCCCCTTCTGTAATGGCTTGGCAGGCGAAGAACGATGGTCTGGAGGGTTGCCCAGAGCAATGCCAGTGGTTAAGATTCAGTCTAAACCTTCCAGCCATTACCTCTTTGTTTTTGCTTTTGCTTTGTCACCCCGAGTGGGACGGGTTTGCCCAGACGTGGGTCCCGTGCCTGCTGGGCCTAGAGACCCAAGCTACTCCTCACTGATGAGCCCCAACAAGGGTAAAACATGTTTGGGGATGCTTGTGGTCTCGTGCAGAAGGGATGTGACCTAGCAGTTCGGGCTGGACTGCCCCTTTTGGGGTGGGGCCAAGCCTGATTTGCATATGGTCTTTCCCCTTCTGTAATGGCTTGGCAGGCGAAGAACGATGGTCTGGAGGGTTGCCCAGAGCAATGCCAGTGGTTAAGATTCAGTCTAAACCTTCCAGCCATCACCTCTTTGTTTTTGCTTTGTCACCCCGAGTGGGACGGGTATGCCCAGACGTGGGTCCCGTGCCTGCTGGGCCTAGAGACCCAAGCTACTCCTCACTGATGAGCCCCAACAAGGGTGAAACATGTTTGGGGATGCTTGTGGTCTCGTGCAGAAGGGATGTGACCTAGCAGTTCGGGCTGGACTGCCCCTTTTGGGGTGGGGCCAAGCCTGATTTGCATATGGTCTTTCCCCTTCTGTAATGGCTTGGCAGGCGAAGAACGATGGTCTGGAGGGTTGCCCAGAGCAATGCCAGTGGTTAAGATTCAGTCTAAACCTTCCAGCCATCACCTCTTTGTTTTTGGAAATTTTGACATCACCAGAAGGAACCGATGACCAGGGGGAAACTGTGACATCAGAAGGAACCGATGACCAGGGGGAAATTGTAACATCACAAGAGAGAACCCATGACCAGGGGGAAACTGTGACATCAGAAGGAATCCATGACCAGGGGGAAACTGTGACATCACTAGAGGAACTGATGACCAGGGGGAAACTGTGACATCAGAAGGAATCCATGACCAGGGGGAAACTGTGACATCCCCATAAGGAACCCATGACCAAGGGAAAACTGTGACATCAGAAGAAACCCATGACCAAGGGGAAACTGTGACATCAGAAGGAACCCATGACCAAGGGGAAACTGTGACTTCAGAAGGAACCCATGACCAAGGGGAAACTGTGACTTCAGAAGGAACCCATTACCAAGGGAAACTGTGACATTCGAAGGAACCCATGACCAAGGGAAAACTGTGACATTACCAGAAGGAACTCATGACCAAGGGAAAACTGTGACATCACCAGAAGGAACCCATGACCAGGGGGAAACTGACATCAGAAGGAACCCATGACCAGGGGGAAACTGTGACATCACCAGAAGGAATCCATGACCAAGGGGGAAATTGTGACATCAGAAGGAACCGATGACCAGGGGGAAACTGTGACATCCCCATAAGGAACCCATGACCAAGGGAAAACTGTGACATCAGAAGAAACCCATGACCAAGGGGAAACTGTGACATCAGAAGGAACCCATGACCAAGGGAAAACTGTGACATCAGAAGAAACCCATGACCAAGGGGAAACTGTGACATCAGAAGGAACCCATGACCAAGGGGAAACTGTGACTTCAGAAGGAACCCATGACCAAGGGGAAACTGTGACATCAGAAGGAACCCATGACCAAGGGAAAACTGTGACATCAGAAGAAACCCATGACCAAGGGGAAACTGTGACATCAGAAGGAACCCATGACCAAGGGGAAACTGTGACTTCAGAAGGAACCCATTACCAAGGGAAACGGTGACATTCGAAGGAAGCCATGACCAAGGGAAAACTGTGACATTACCAGAAGGAACTCATGACCAAGGGAAAACTGTGACATCACCAGAAGGAACCCATGACCAAGAGGGAAACTGTGACATCACCAGAAGGAACACATGATCAGGGGGAAACTGACATCAGAAGGAACCCATGACCAAGGGGGAAACAGTGACATCACCAGAAGGAATCCATGACCAAGGGGGAACTTGTGACATCAGAAGGAACCCATGACCAAGGGAAAACTGTGACATCAGAAGAAACCCATGACCAAGGGGAAACTGTGACATCAGAAGGAACCCATGACCAAGGGGAAACTGTGACTTCAGAAGGAACCCATTACCAAGGGAAACGGTGACATTCGAAGGAAGCCATGACCAAGGGAAAACTGTGACATCACCAGAAGGAACCCATGACCAAGAGGGAAACTGTGACATCACCAGAAGGAACACATGATCAGGGGGAAACTGACATCAGAAGGAACCCATGACCAAGGGGGAAACGGTGACATCACCAGAAGGAATCCATGACCAAGGGGGAACTTGTGACATCAGAAGGAACCGATGACCAGGGGGAAACTGTGACATCACAAGGAACCGATGACCAGGGGGAAACTGTGACACTGTGACATCACCAGAAGGAACACGCGGAAAGCAGGGAACTGAGAAAGCTCAAGGAACCCATAACAAGCAGGGAACTATGACATCAGAAGGAACCAATGAGCAGCAGGAAGTTAAGATATCAAATGGAACTCACGGATCACAGGGAAATATGACATCTCTATTATGGGCCCACAGCCAGGAGGGAATGGCGACATAACCAGAAGGGACCAATGACATGGGCTGGGGCTGTTGCCCAACCAGAAGGAACTGATGACACTAGAGAGCTGAGACACAGGTAGAGGACCCTAACGGGAACCGAGGACACCAGATAGCTGAGACACAGTTAAAGTGTAAGGTGTTTCTCCCTGTGATGTTGTTTACATTTGTTTCATCCTGTAAAACAATGAGTGAATAGCTACCTGTAGGAGACCTGAGTATGGGGGAGGGGTAACACCTTATGGCTCACATCTGCCAGAGTTCTATATAGCCCAAGGGGGTGCGGTGGCCACCAGGAAGGAGCTACCCAAAGAGGGTGCTTGCTGGTAAAGACAAAGGGGTTTGACTTGTACACCAGCACTCAAAGGGGGTCAACAACCACAGACTTCTTTGTTTTGGTTGAGCGGGAGTCCGCTTTATCTTTATAGGAAGACAGTTGGTAATAATGAAACAATACGTACGTTGGCCTTACATCCCACCATAGATCTTTGACCAGGGCAGTTCTCATAACATACCCGTGTATGACATTTTTGCACATGCGCTAAATAGATACTATCTTATGTCAGACGTCTCTTCTTTAACTGAACCCTGGCCTTTTCCTCACATGCCTGACATAGCTGGTCATAGATATTACCATGGTGATGTCGGATACTACGGTGTTACATAACAGCTTTTTCTGTCGGCAGTCTCGGGGTTGACAGGACACTTTTACCTTTGATAAATACAGTGGAGTAATGCCTACAGGTGCTCCCTTGAAGCGAACGTTTCTCATGTTATGTTATGTTATTTTGTATTTGTACAGCGCCTTATGTATCATTGGTATGATCTCAAGGCGCTGGTAGGTTGAACGCCCTCGGGAACCGCAGTTCAAGTCAGTTAAGATAGAGAGAGAGAGAGAGAGAGTCGTAAAGTGCGTGGGCGCACCAGGTATGTGTGCAGCTGGTGTGGTTGTTGCATGCTAGCTGCTTCTTAGCTGTAGGTGTGGTGCTGAGGAGATCAGTTGAATGTGTTCAGTCTGGAGGGTGGACATCCAGACAGAGTTCTGGCTGCGTTAGGCCTGAGGAGACGCCTGAGCTAGCCGGTGTGTGCTGGCTGTGTTTTATTAGGATGATGGGTAGTTTGATGAAACATGTTAGTATGAGAACAGCTTTACCGAATGTGTCATAGTACTGCTGTGTTCAATGATGTTGGCAATACCTTCTAAATTCAACTTTAACACAGTGATGTTATTAGGCACACTTTCTTCTAAGTTCAACTTTAAACAGTGACGCTATTGGGGCTCCCTTTCTAGGTTCCATTTTAACACAGTCATGCTAATAGGGCACACTTTGTAGATTCAACATTAACACAGTGACGCTATTAGGGCATACTTTCTAAGTGCAACGTTAGCACAGTGACGCTATATGGGCACACTCATTGATGTTGGGAATACCCTCTAAATTCAACATTAACACAGTGACGCTATTAGGGCACACTTTCTAGATTCTAGGTTAGTGGGTTACCTGACATTTAACATGCTAACATTCACAGTTTTGTCTAAGTGTAGCACATGCTGACCTTCACAATCCTATCTAGATGCGACGCAGGCTAATGTTCACAATTCTATCTAGGTGTGGGCATGCTAACATTCACAATCTTATCTAGATGCGACGCAGGCTAATGTTCACGATTCTATCTAGGTGTGGGCAGGCTATCATTCAAAATCCTATCTAGATTAGACGCAGGCTAAAGTTCACAATTCTATCTAGGTGTGGGCATGCTAACATTCACAATCTTATCTAGATGCGACGCAGGCTAATGTTCACAATTCTACGCGTGGCACATGCTATCATTCAATTTTCACCTAAGTGCAGGCATGCTATCATTCAAAATCCTATCTAGATGAGACGCAGGCTAATGTTCACAATTCTATCTAGGTGTGGGCATACTAACATTCACAATCTTATCTAGATGGTACGCAGGCTAATGTTCACAATTCTATCTAGGTGTGGGTGTGCTAACATTCAAAATCCTATCTGGATGCGACGCAGGCTAATGCTCACAATTCTATCTAGGTGTGGGCATGCTAACATGTGGAAATCGATATAATATTGTGACCCCAATCGCATTGTTTAAATGTATGTTGGCCTACGCCAAGCTGTCTAAAGAATATTGTGAACATAGGTTCCACGGCAAGGTCTTGACCTTAATGTATTGTGTAAGCTGCCATCTTGGATCTAGCCGCCATTTTAGGTATTCTTGCAGTGTGGAAGTCACCCCGAATCACAAAATGGAGGCCGAATGACATTGCGAGTAAGACTTCGGCCATGGTGACCTCCGCACACGTGAATGAATAATATGTCCGCAGGCTACTTGTTAGGGTCATGAACTAAGACCCTGTCCTCTGTTTGACCTAGGTGTAAATATGTAACTGTATCAGCAGAACCGATCTAATATATGGAGATTGCATGTTCGACCTGGCTACGAACCCTAGCCATGGTTCCAGAAATGGTTAACTTGTAAGAGGGCTGGCCAATGCAGTACTAAATGTATAAAAACCCAAGCATCCCGATGATCGGTCTCTCCCACTTTCAGTGCGAACCTAACGTTGAAGGTTCGTGTGTTAGTCAGAGGGCCGAATAGCTATTCGCATGTCAATTGACCTTGATAACTTGGTAACTTTGTAACTTTGAAATAAAGCGCTTTATATGGTCCTTTGTAACCTGTGTTGGTGTGTTTCCATTTGGGCTTCCCGGCCTTATGTCAATTTCTCTGTTTCCACAGTTGGCGCCCAAATAGGGACCCTCAAGATTGATGCCGGATCATTGAAGGTTGACGCAGACTATCGAATCGGGATCGGACGGTGTGATTCTGCGGGCCCGACCGATCGAGACGCGATACCTCGGCAGCGCTGCACGATCCGATCCTTGGGCGATAGTCGTGCGGTCTGACACGGCATCTTGACGAGGGTCCAAATCCGAGGCGGGCAGATTTGCCGAAACCACTGAACGCAGGTAAAATTTGTTAGTTGAAGTCCTTTGAAAACCGTACGGTCCTCCTTAGGTTTGGTCAGGTGTAGTCGTGACCCGGCTCTTAATTTAACCCTGACAATTTGAATTTGGCGTATTGTATCTGCAGACACAATTATTGGACCAGGTAACACCAATTCTTTGAGAAATGCCTGGGAAATTGTCTAGCTGTTTTAGGGCTCTATTCCGCAGCGATCGACAATCTTTGGAATTTAGCCGTCCGGCACCACAGGAGGGGTCGCCGGCGTGTACTATGTACTGTAAGTATGGCATTGGTAGTATTGTATTTAATGACATTTGGCACAGACAGACCAGAAATGCCTCCGAATTTCAGTGGCCAATCAATGGTAGTTTTGAGATCCCCCGTATTGAATACTTAGAGTCGATTTTGCTTAAGAAGAAGGCTAGGCCAGCAGCCTTTGATGTGTTACAAAATTGGAAAAAGGAAGCATTACAGCAGCTTAAAAGTAGGGATAAACATGCACGACGTCATAAAACGAATGCCGAAAAGGCATTGTTATATGACAAGGAAAAACGATTAGATGAAACCCAGAAAATGGACAGAGCTTTTTCGCTCGGAGTCCAGAAAATTTACCCTTCTAAAGATTTCCATGTTTCCGAGGAGTTTATTGAGAAAATATTAAACGAACGGAGGCCTGATTCTTCAGCGCCACCTCCGTATGCTCCTGTTGTGGGCGCTCTTCCCATTCCTGCTATTGCTCCTATCGTTATTCCTACTCCTCTTACACAGCCTACTACCCCTAGTTCCTTAGTTGTCGCTCCTCCATCTATTCCGTCTGTTACTTTACCTCTTTCCCCTGCACCCATGTTAGGTTCACCTACACTTTCGATTTCGGGGAGTCCTGTGTTTATTAAATCAGATCCTGGTGCAGGGTCGGGGATAGTGACTCGTAGTACTGTTCCTGCGGGCAGGAAACAGGAACTATTTGCTTGGGCTAAACATTGCATGGAAAAAGGTGATCAAACTGAGGTATTTTCAACATTATCTAATTTGCACGATTTTCCCGAGAAAAACGTTTTTATTGAAGGACTGGGGATTCATTTAGGTGTAATGTGGGGTAGATTGCAGACTTCGGATCTCCCACAAGGGGTGAGAGATCTGAACGCTTTGGCACTCTCAAGGGATACCGAACAGAAAGTATATGGACATGTTGATAGATTGTTTGAGTTTAGACAGGATTTTGAAAGATTACAAAATGAGGATGATGAGGACGATAGGATATATATGCAGAAACGGTTCCTTTCGTGCCGAAGATCAGCACCCGAGGAAGTACGGATCTGTACTAGAGCTGCGGTTCGATGGATCTCGGATTCATCAATACCGCCGGATGAGGTATACGATACATATAGTCAATATACGGTAGAAATGCAAAGGAAGGTAATTCAAGTGATGGTACAGCACTTGCAGGAAGAATGTATAAGAAAGAAGGTTGGTTGCCCCACAGAGTTATTAGGTATTTGTAAAAGAGCTTTTTCGCCTGACACTTCCACAGCTGCTTTAGCGCTTGATTTGGCCTTATTACTCAGTAAGCGGTCGGAGGTCCCTATATCTCAGTTGCCTATGAGAGAGGTCCCTCCGACCCTTGTCCCAAAAGTAGAAATCCCCGCCAACGCGGCGACTGGTGCTCCCGCGGTGGATATCCCAGCACACTACGTATCACAGTTTGTTCATGTCCCGTTCTCTCGACAGGAAGTGAACACGATCAGACAATCAGTCCCTGATATTAGGAAGAACCCGACAGGGTTTTATAAAGAAATAGAATCCGTTTTGCAGTCTTCCGTGTTCACCTTAAGTGACATGGATTTATTGTTTCCAGTGCTTTTACCTGTTGATGTATGGAAGCAGGTACGGACGGTAGATGATGTGCCGGGGTTAGGGGATACATGGGTAAATCTAACTAGAATAGATGGGGAACGACCAGCTGGTGAGAAACCACCGCAGGTAATACTCACTTTACCTGATAGAATAGTTGCCAAATTGAAAACTATAATTCCAGAAAAAAGGATTATTTGGGACAAGCTTACGGCCTGTGTCCAAGGAAAAACTGAAGGTACTACTGAATTCTTTAATAGGTTTGAACAAGTGTTCTCCGACTTCAGTGGACAGGATTTGGGTACAGAGTCGGGGAAGAGGTTGTTTGTGGACAAATTTGTGCGTGGATTGTTGCCCGACATCCAGTCACAAATTATGTCCTCAGAGAGCGCTTGGCAGGCAAAATCTCAGTCAGAGGTTTTGCATATGGCTCAGTATTATGAGAATAGGGTTAATAACGAGAAAGAGAAAATCGAAAAAAGAAGGGGTGACCTAAAGACTAAGGTATTGTTGCAGCAAATTGTCAGGCACCCCAGAGGAGGTACGACACAAACTAGAGGTCAGTACATTCCAAGAGGAAATACTCCTCTAAATTCTATAAATATTAATCAGTGTGCTTATTGCCGCCAGGAAGGTCACTGGCGAGCACAGTGCCCTGCCCTCCGTCAGAGGTCAGGAGGCACATTCGGAGGTATGGGTAGGCGACCACGGGGCCGCCCTGGAGCAGGGGGTCCTGATAGAGGTCAGCTTCTACGAGATCCCCAGCAACCTTTTTCACAGGAAAATCAGACTTCGAGTATGGACTCAAGAAATATATTTGATCACCCTTCCGCCGTCTATCTTTCTGAGGAACTTCCCTTTGATGAAGTTCTGCCTTACTAGGATTGCCCGAAGCAGCGTTTGGAACCTTTACCTATTCCCGTTATTCAGAAGGGCCCCTATGTTGAATTATTGGTGGGGAATAGGAAATATCAGTTCTTGATCGACACTGGAGCGCAGAAGTGCTCCATTGACCATTCTCGGGTTCCAAACATTCCCCTGCCAGGGCAAACAAACGTTTCTATAGGGTTCTCTGGTATACCAACTGTTTGTCCGGTCTCTGCGCCGGTATCCGTTTCTTTGGGCCCTTTTACAGACCAGTGCCCTTTTCTTCTTACTTCAAACTGTGGAGAAAACTTGCTGGGGTTGAATTTGTTGAAGAAACTGAATGCAGTGATCCATTGTACCCCTGACGGAATAAGATTGACAGTTTCACCACAGCAACCTTTTAACTCCCAGTACTTGACCCGACCTCTACCTCCCGAGTTCGGTATTGTCCCGGAATGTTTGTGGGCAATAGACGACAATGATGTCGGAATATTGCACGTTGAGCCCGTTAAGATAGTCTTGAAACATGGGGTTAAACTACCGCGCATTCCGCAATATAAAATTTCAGTTGAGGGCGAGCGCGCTCTGAAATGCATTGTCTCCGATTTTGTACATCGTGGAGTGATCGAAGAGATTACAGGTAGCTTATGTAATAGTCCGATCTTACCGGTATATAAGAAAGGCGACAATGCAATTCCGTACCGGTTTATAATAGATCTTCGTGCTATTAACCGGGTAGTGGCCCCACAATTTCCAATCGTGCCGGATGTAACAACAATCTTAACAATGATCCCTGCTACGGCTACGCACTTCAG
This sequence comes from Ambystoma mexicanum, assembly GCF_040938575.1. Classification (NCBI taxonomy): domain Eukaryota; kingdom Metazoa; phylum Chordata; class Amphibia; order Caudata; family Ambystomatidae; genus Ambystoma; species Ambystoma mexicanum. The sequence goes on from NC_090938.1 coordinate 805,537,337, forward strand.
TGTCGTAGATTTGAAAAACGCCTTCTTTAGTATTCCGATACACAAGGAGAGCAGGTATTTGTTTGCGTTCACCTTGGGGGGACGCTCATTTACATTCACAAGGGCACCTCAAGGGTACACTGAAAGTCCTAGTATCTATAGTAGAGCCTTAAAAGAGCAGCTCGACACCCTTGAACTGCCACCTACTTGCACGCTGCTTCAATATGTAGACGATTTGCTCTTAGCTGCAGACTCTGAGAAAGCTTGTAAAGAAGGCACTATATTGTTGCTTGTTCATTTAGCTGAACATGGTCACAAAGCTTCACTTAAGAAATTTCAATATTGTTGCCAGGAGGTTGCCTATTTAGGCTACCTCCTGTCAAAGGAGGGGAGAAGATTGACACCTGAACGAATAAAACACATTTCTGGCATGTCTGTCCCAAAAACACAGAAGGAAGTCAGAGCCCTGATAGGGATGGCGTCCTACTGTAGACTGTGGATCCCGAATTTTGCCCTAGTGGTAAAACCGATGTTGGCTTTGACGAGGAAGGGCATTTCTTTGCCACTGCCATGGGAATCGGAACATCAACGATCATTTGAGCTTCTCAAAGCCGCGCTGTGTTCAGCACCGGTTCTGGGTACACCAAATTACGATAAGGCCTTTGTGTTGTTTGTGCATGAATGTAATGGATGTGCTTTGTCTGTGTTAACGCAGGAACATGGAGGGAAGAATAGGCCGTGCGGCTATTATTCCTCCGCCCTTGATCCTGTCGCATGCGCTTTGCCGCGATGTCTGCGCGCTGTTGCTGCTGCTGCTGCGTCTGTAAAACAGAGTGAGGGGATGGTCCTAGGCCACGATTTGATTCTGATGGTACCTCACTCTGTTGATATTCTATTGAATAAAACTCAAACACAACACCTTACTTCTGCCCGGTTGACCAGGTATGAATTAGTTCTATTTGCTTCTCATATCCAAATTAAAAGGTGTTGTGTTCTCAATCCGGCTGAACTTTTGCCTCTCCCGCAAACTTCTGCTTGCGGCGATGATGGATCACATGACTGCCTGCACACCACCGAACAAGAAACAAAGGGCAGAATAGACCTCTCAGATACTCCTTTGGAGAATGCGGAAGGGGAGCTGTTTTGTGATGGCTCCTGCTTTAAACTTCCGAATGGCACATCTACAGCTGCTTATGCAGTTACTACTTTGAACAAGATCGTAGAAACTAAAAGGATTCCGCATAACTCTGCGCAGGCCGCAGAGATTATAGCGTTGACTAGTGCTTGTGAGCTCTCCCAAGGGCATAGAGTTAATATTTATACGGATAGTCAGTACGCCTTTGGGGTGGCTCACAACTTCGGAAAATTGTGGTCGGAAAGAGGGTTTCTGACCTCACATGGGACCAAGATTCAGCATGGTCCCTTAATAGTACAGTTACTTTCAGCACTCTCACTCCCTAAACAACTAGCGATTATGAAATGTGCAGCTCATCGTAAGGTCATAGATGATGTGGGCAAAGGAAATGCTTTTGCAGACTCGATAGCTAGACAAACAGCTACAGACCTTAGCACAGACATGTATACCTCAAGGGAAGTGAGAGATGGTTGTATAATAGATGAAGGCATTGGGTCTGTGCGAGATATTCAGACTGATGCCTCTGTTGATGAATCTAGGAAATGGGCTGAAGGCATGGGGAAATTGGATGACCAAGGGTGTTGGGTGGACGCATCTGACGGGAAATGGTTGCTTCCTGATTCTTATGTATTAGCAATGGTCACAATGGCACACGGTCCAACACATGTGTGTGCCCAGCAAATTGCGAAGATATTACAGCAGGTTTGGGTGAATGATAAAATTTTGGAAACTGCAAAAAGATACGTTAGTAATTGTATGATTTGCCTACAACACAATGTGGGTAAAGGGACAGTGACTCCAAGGGGAAGTTTCGGGCCCCCCTCTGTCCCCTTTGAAACCATTCACCTTGATTTCATTGAAATGGAACGTTGTAATAACTTGAAATATGTTCTTGTTATCATTTGTGCTTTTAGCAAGTGGGTCGAGGCTTTCCCTGCCAAAGATGCTACCGCCATGACCACCGCAAAGATCTTGGTGAAAGAATATTTTCCTCGATTTGGGCTCCCGAGGATAATCTGGTCGGATAACGGCCCACATTTCATCGCAGCTGTAATATTGCAAATATGTGTTGCCTTAGGGATTGAGAAACGTTTTCATTCAGCTAGGCACCCTCAAAGTGCGGGGTTGGTAGAAAGACACAACGGTATTTTGAAAAACAAACTTGCAAAAACATGTGCTGAGACTAAATTAAAATGGCCAGATGCTTTACCTATTGTATTGTTAGCTATGCGCACCACACCCCAGACTAGAACTGGGCTTTCTCCATTTGAGGTAGTAATGGGAAGGCCTGCTAATATTTGGGGCCTCCCTAAACCTAAAGCCCTGAGGGATGTGGAGAATGTATTGCTTGTAGATTATTGTAATCAATTGACTAAAAACCTGTATTTCATCTACCACCAGGTGAAGGCCGCCTTACCTGTACGGTTTACGGGCCCAGGACACGATATATTGCCCGGCAGCTGGATCCTGGTAAAGGCCTACGAAAGGTCTTCCTGTCTCGCGCCTCGCTGGCGGGGACCCTACCAGGTTTTATTGGTCACCAGGACGGCAGTGCGGGTGGCAGGAAAGAAGAACTGGATACATGCAACACACATCAAGAAGATCCCTCACCCGACGCCACAAGTTACAGAAGAAACAGAACCCCTTGCTGATGCTACACTTTCTGATCTCGGAGTAGCAAGCAGCGTTGTAAGTGCGTCGGAGAAGTTCTCTGAGCCTGAGGAGCTCGGGGAGCCGTCCATTTTGTCTCCGCACTCCCTTGATCAATCACTTCCGGAAACTCTTGTTTCAAGTTCTGCGACTTCCGTCGCCACCGACGTGACGCTCCCCTCAGGGAGCGACGATACTCTGCTTTTGGATTCGGAAAACTTGGGTACCATCAGGTACAACCTTCGACCACGAAAATAAAATCGTTGCACGAGTATCGTGCATCTGGAAGAAAAAGGAGTGATTGGAATACTATTGTCTTTCCCTTTTTTGGAACACAGAAAAGGAGGGTTCTGTTGGCTAGGGTTGGGAAGGACTAAGAAGTCGCGCGGCCGAAGTGCCGCCAGCAACGAACATTGGGGCCGTCGATCGGGACAACCATGATGCCTGCCGCCTTCACCGCTGCTCCTCGTATTGAACTATTAGATAAGGAGGTGACCATTTCGAACAATGGACAATGTGCCTGGGCCCTGAAAACGTACTGTTGTGTTCTTGTTTTGATTACTGTTAGTTTTGCAACTGCTGCCGTGGGACTTTGGTACTTTGAAGAGATTTATCCTTTGAAGCCTCTGTTACCGACCGAAATTGTACCAACTGTTTTGACTCCCTCTGTACACCTTCACACTCTGTCCCCTAGGGACTCTCGGCATAGACAGAAATATCATAATAACACTCTGATGATAGTGATGAACGCTACGCATGCTATTTTTAATAAGAGTAATTGTTGGATTTGCACGCATTTGCCACAACATGGGAACAAGGGACTGGGATGGTATATACATCCCTTACCTCTAACGACTTCCTGCTATGCCTCTCTTAGAGCACTCTTCTTTGGCCGATGGAATGATAGCATCTCAGGGAACTTCGATGGCACTAATTTGAATGAATTTGAGAGACGTGAATTGACTCCCCTGGGATGCTCGCTTTTCGCAAATAGGAGTAGACCTAATATCGCTTCTATTAGGCCGTCTGATAAACTTTCCTTTCCTTTCCAAAATCTAGTTTCTTTCAAGATGGCTCCGATAGGCAATAAGGATGCCATGCCTCCTTCTTATTCTGTAAATCACAATCCTGATTCTGTCCCTTTCTGTGTACAAAGAAATGGCACTAGGCCAATGGGAGATTTTGAGCCTTGTATACATATTGTAAATTTGACTGGGGAAAATAGGCCTTTGTATGTAGGGGGACCCGTTTATTTTGTTTGTGGTAGTTTAGCTTTTCCCTGGTTGCCCAAGGATTGGCAGGGGACTTGTTATTTAGGGATATTGTTACCAGGTGTATTTATAGCCAGTACCTTAGAGGTATCCAAGGCTCGCCCGCGACGAGATAGTGATGGAGATACCCCCGGACAAGTGTTCGGGGATATAGCCAAATCAGTAGTCCCCTTTTGGGGACAAATAACAAATTCAGAAAACATTAGGGGATTAGCGAGGGTATTGGAGAAAACGATCAACCGGACCACGGACATACTTTACAATATGACCTTAGAGCAAAAGGCGATAAGATTGGTAGCACTGCAAAATCGAATGGCATTAGATGTCATTTTAGCCGAACGAGGTGGAGTATGTAAATTAGTGGGGTCCGCTTGTTGCGTTTTCGTACCAGATTCTTCACCAACAATATTTAAAGCAATTCAGAACTTACACATTCTTAGTTCTGAAGTCCATATCCCTGTAGGAGACTGGAGCCTTAGTACCTGGTTTTGGGATTCTCTGCGATCTTGGGGGTGGAAGGTGCTTTCTGTCATTTTAGGTATTTTAGGGACTCTGTTATTTCTTTGCTGTTGTTTTCAATGCCTCCCAAGTATATGCGGAATGATGGGGGAATGTTGTGCCCAGGTAATGAGCGCAATAGGGCGAAAGATATACACTCCGAAGACAGCATCTAAAGAGTTCATGTTGCAAGAAGTTCTTACGAACGACCTTATGGCTATTGATATTTCAGACAATGATGCGGAACCTATGAATGATAATGCCTTCAAGTATTTTCGAAAGTATTAGAAAACTATGTTTTAGCACTTGGCATAGGCCAAAAGGAGGGTCTGTGGAAATCGATATAATATTGTGACCCCAATCGCATTGTTTAAATGTATGTTGGCCTACGCCAAGCTGTCTAAAGAATATTGTGAACATAGGTTCCACGGCAAGGTCTTGACCTTAATGTATTGTGTAAGCTGCCATCTTGGATCTAGCCGCCATTTTAGGTATTCTTGCAGTGTGGAAGTCACCCCGAATCACAAAATGGAGGCCGAATGACATTGCGAGTAAGACTTCGGCCATGGTGACCTCCGCACACGTGAATGAATAATATGTCCGCAGGCTACTTGTTAGGGTCATGAACTAAGACCCTGTCCTCTGTTTGACCTAGGTGTAAATATGTAACTGTATCAGCAGAACCGATCTAATATATGGAGATTGCATGTTCGACCTGGCTACGAACCCTAGCCATGGTTCCAGAAATGGTTAACTTGTAAGAGGGCTGGCCAATGCAGTACTAAATGTATAAAAACCCAAGCATCCCGATGATCGGTCTCTCCCACTTTCAGTGCGAACCTAACGTTGAAGGTTCGTGTGTTAGTCAGAGGGCTGAATAGCTATTCGCATGTCAATTGACCTTGATAACTTGGTAACTTTGTAACTTTGAAATAAAGCGCTTTATATGGTCCTTTGTAACCTGTGTTGGTGTGTTTCCATTTGGGCTTCCCGGCCTTATGTCAATTTCTCTGTTTCCACAAACATTCAAAATCCTATCTGGATGCGACACAGGCTAATGTTCACAATTCTATCTAGGTGTGGGCATGCTAACATTCAAAATCCTATCTAGATGTGACACAGGCTAATGTTCACAATTCTATCTAGGTGTGGGCATGCTAACATTCACAATCTTACCTAGATGCTACGCAGGCTAATGTTCACAATTCTATCTAGGTGTGGGCATGCTAACATTCAAAATCCTATCTGGATGCGACACAGGCTAATGTTCACAATTCTATCTAGGTGTGGGCATGCTAACATTCAAAATCCTATCTAGATGTGACACAGGCTAATGTTCACAATTCTATCTAGGTGTGGGCATGCTAACATTCACAATCTTACCTAGATGCTACACAGGCTAATGTTCACAAATCTAAGTGTGGCACATGCTAACATTCAAGTTTCACCTAAGTGCAGGCATGCTAACATTCAAAATCCTATCTGGATGCGACACAGGCTAATGTTCACAATTCTATCTAGGTGTGGGCATGCTAACATTCAAAATCCTATCTGGATGCGACACAGGCTAATGTTCACATTCTATCTAGGTGTGGGCATGCTAACATTCAAAATCCTATCTAGATGTGACACAGGCTAATGTTCACAATTCTATCTAGGTGTGGGCATGCTAACATTCACAATCTTACCTAGATGCTACGCAGGCTAATGTTCACAAATCTAAGTGTGGCACATGCTAACATTCAAGTTTCACCTAAGTGCAGGCATGCTAACATTCAAAATCCTATCTGGATGCGACACAGGCTAATGTTCACAATTCTATCTAGGTGTGGGCATGCTAACATTCAAAATCCTATCTGGATGCGACACAGGCTAATGTTCACAATTCTATATAGGTGTGGGCATGCTAACATTCAAAATCCTATCTAGATGTGACACAGGCTAATGTTCACAATTCTATCTAGGTGTGGGCATGCTAACATTCACAATCTTACCTAGATGCTACGCAGGCTAATGTTCACATTCTATCTAGGTGTGGACATGCTAACATTCACAATCTTACCTAGATGCTACGCAGGCTAACGTTCACAATTCTATCTAGGTGTGGTCATGCTAACATTCACAATCTTATCTAGATGCGACGCAGGCTAATGTTCACAATTCTATCTAGGTGTGGGCATGCTAACATTCACATTCTTATCTAGATGCTACCCAGGCTAATGTTCACAATTCTAAGCGTGGCACATGCTATCATTCAAGTTTCACCTAAGTGCAGGCATGCTATCATTCAAAATCCTATCTAGATTAGACACAGGCTAATGTTCACAATTCTATCTAGGTGTGGGCATGCTAACATTCAAAATCCTATCTGGATGCGACACAGGCTAATGTTCACATTCTATCTAGGTGTGGGCATGCTAACATTCACAATCCTATCTGGATGCGACACAGGCTAATGTTCACATTCTATCTAGGTGTGGGCATGCTAACATTCAAAATCCTATCTAGATGTGACACAGGCTAATGTTCACATTCTATCTAGGTGTGGGCATGCTAACATTCAAAATCCTATCTAGATGTGACACAGGCTAATGTTCACAATTCTATCTAGGTGTGGGCATGCTAACATTCAAAATCCTATCTAGATGTGACACAGGCTAATGTTCACAATTCTATCTAGGTGTGGGCATGCTAACATTCAAAATCCTATCTAGATGTGACACAGGCTAATGTTCACAATTCTATCTAGGTGTGGGCATGCTAACATTCAAAATCCTATCTAGATGTGACACAGGCTAATGTTCACAATTCTATCTAAGTGCAGGCATGCTAACATTCAAAATCCTATCTGGATGCGACACAGGCTAATGTTCACATTCTATCTAGGTGTGGGCATGCTAACATTCAAAATCCTATCTAGATGTGACACAGGCTAATGTTCACAATTCTATCTAGGTGTGGGCATGCTAACATTCACAATCTTACCTAGATGCTAAGCAGGCTAATGTTCACAATTCTATCTAGGTGTGGGCATGCTAACATTCAAAATCCTATCTGGATGCGACACAGGCTAATGTTCACAATTCTATCTAGGTGTGGGCATGCTAACATTCACAATCCTATCTAGATGTGACACAGGCTAATGTTCACAATTCTATCTAGGTGTGGGCATGCTAACATTCAAAATCCTATCTAGATGTGACACAGGCTAATGTTCACAATTCTATCTAGGTGTGGGCATGCTAACATTCAAAATCCTATCTAGATGTGACACAGGCTAATGTTCACAATTCTATCTAGGTGTGGGCATGCTAACATTCAAAATCCTATCTGGATGCGACACAGGCTAATGTTCACAATTCTATCTAGGTGTGGGCATGCTATCATTCAAAATCCTATCTAGATGTGACACAGGCTAATGTTCACAATTCTATCTAGGTGTGGGCATGCTAACATTCAAAATCCTATCTAGATGCGACACAGGCTAATGTTCACAATTCTATCTAGGTGTGGGCATGCTAACATTCAAAATCCTATCTAGATGTGACACAGGCTAATGTTCACAATTCTATCTAGGTGTGGGCATGCTAACATTCAAAATCCTATCTGGATGCGACACAGGCTAATGTTCACAATTCTATCTAGGTGTGGGCATGCTATCATTCAAAATCCTATCTAGATGTGACACAGGCTAATGTTCACAATTCTATCTAGGTGTGGGCATGCTAACATTCAAAATCCTATCTAGATGCTAAGCAGGCTAATGTTCACAATTCTATCTAGGTGTGGGCATGCTAACATTCAAAATCCTATCTAGATGTGACACAGGCTAATGTTCACAATTCTATCTAGGTGTGGGCATGCTAACATTCAAAATCCTATCTGGATGCGACACAGGCTAATGTTCACAATTCTATCTAGGTGTGGGCATGCTAACATTCACAATCCTATCTGGATGCGACACAGGCTAATGTTCACAATTCTATATAGGTGTGGGCATGCTAACATTCAAAATCCTATCTGGATGCGACACAGGCTAATGTTCACAATTCTATCTAGGTGTGGGCATGCTAACATTCAAAATCCTATCTAGATGTGACACAGGCTAATTTTCACAATTCTATCTAGGTGTGGGCATGCTAACATTCAAAATCCTATCTAGATGCTACGCAGGCTAATGTTCACAAATCTAAGTGTGGCACATGCTAACATTCAAGTTTCACCTAATTGCAGGCATGCTAACATTCAAAATCCTATCTGGATGCGACACAGGCTAATGTTCACAATTCTATCTTAGTGTGGACATGCTAATATTCACAATTCTATCTAGATGCGACGCAGGCTAATGTTCACAATTCTATCTAGGTGTGGGCATGCTAACATTCACAATCTTACCTAGATGCTACGCAGGCTAATGTTCACAAATCTAAGGGTGGCACATGCTAACATTCAAGTTTCACCTAATTGCAGGCATGCTAACATTCAAAATCCTATCTGGATGCGACACAGGCTAATGTTCACAATTCTATCTTAGTGTGGACATGCTAATATTCACAATTCTATCTAGATGCGACGCAGGCTAATGTTCACAATTCTATCTAGGTGTGGGCATGCTAACATTCACAATCTTACCTAGATGCTACGCAGGCTAATGTTCACAATTCTATCTAGGTGTGGGCATGCTAACATTCACAATCTTATCTAGATGCTACGCAGGCTAATGTTCACAAATCTAAGTGTGGCACATGCTAACATTCAGGTTTCACCTAAGTGCAGGCATGCTAACATTCAAAATCCTATCTGGATGCGACACAGGCTAATGTTCACAATTCTATCTAGGTGTGGGCATGCTAACATTCACAATCTTACCTAGATGCTACGCAGGCTAATGTTCACAATTCTACCTTGGTGTGGGCATGCTAACATTCACAATCTTACCTAGATGCGACACAGGCTAATGTTCACAATTCTATCTAGGTGTGGGCATGCTAACATTCAAAATCCTATCTGGATGCGACACAGGCTAATGTTCACAATTCTATCTAGGTGTGGGCATGCTAACATTCACAATCTTACCTAGATGCTACGCAGGCTAATGTTCACAATTCTACCTTGGTGTGGGCATGCTAACATTCACAATCTTACCTAAATGCTACGCAGGCTAATGTTCACAATTCTATCTAGGTGTGGGCATGCTAACATTCACAATCTTACCTAGATGCTACGCAGGCTAATGTTCACAAATCTAAGTGTGGGCATGCTAACATTCAAGTTTTACCGAAGTGCAGGCATGCTAACATTCAAAGTTCTATCTAGATGCAACGCAGGCCAATGTTCACAGTTCTAAATGTGGCATATGCCAACATTCAAGTTTCATCTAAGTGCGGCGCTTGTTGACCTTGAAAAGTGTGTTAGTATGTAATGCAAGGCAACTTCTACAATCCTGTCATGTATAGGTTCAGTGTGTTGGTCACAAATCTTTCTAAGTATGCCTGGTGTGAGTCTATGGCAGTCTACGTTATGGAAAGTTAAGGTAGTGTGGCAGGGGCTTTCTGGAGTAGAGTAATTGCTCTACTCCCCACCCATGCGACAATTACACTTTTGTGTTGGTGTCTGTTGACTGCTGGCTTCACTGGCTTCCCCTGCGGACACATTTTGGAGCCACCACCGTATGAGCCGCCCTTGATCTTGGGGCCCTTAGCCGCAGGGGCTGCCGGGCAGAGGGCTGCCTTGGGAGGGTCCCTTATAGCCAGTGAGCTGGCCAATCAGGGGAGGTGGTAGGGATGGGGAGGAAATTGAGCACTGAACGATTTTTGAGGGTGGGCCCTGCAGCTCACCTGGGGTCGCTGTGCATGTAATGGTGTTCTCCCACGGTGAAGCTGCAGACCCTCACACAGTACACGACCCGAGAGGCCAATCACGGGAGGAGGGAGGTACGGGAGGTGGGCGGAGGGAGGGGAAAAGGGAAGCCATGGAACGAGGATAGCAAGGGGGTCTGGAGCCGCAAGGGGGCATGACCAGGCCATAAGGTGGCAAGAGTGGGGCAGAGGGGCCCTGCAGCTCACCTGGGGACGCCGTGCTGATAATGGAGTTCTCCCACGGTGAGGCTGCAGGCCCTCGCACAGTACACGGCCCGAGAGGCCAATCACGGGAGGAAGTAGGTCCGGGAGGCGGGTGGAGGGAGGGGAAGAGGGAAGCCAGGGAACGAGGATAGCGAGGGAGTCTGTGGCCGCAAGGGGGCATGACCAGGCCATAAGGTGGAAAGAGTGGGGCAGAGGGGCCCTGCAGCTCACCTAGGGTCACCGTGCTGGTAATGGCGTTCTCCCACGGTGAAGCTGCAGGCCCTCACACAGTACAAGGCCCAAGAGGCCAATCGCGGAGGGAGGGGAAGAGGGAAGCCGGGGAACGAGGCTAGCGAGGGCGTCTGGGGCGGCAAGGGGGCATGACCAGGCCACAAGGTGGCAAGAGTGGGCAGAGGGGCCCTGCAGCTCACCTGGGCTCGCCGTGCTGGTAATGGCGTTCTCCCACGGTGAGGCTGCAGGCCCTCGCACAGTACACAGCCCGAGAGGCCAATCACGGGAGGAGGGAGGTCCGGGAGGGAGGGGAAGAGGGAAGCCGTGGAACGAGGATAGCAAGGGGTCTGGAGCTGCAAGGGGCCATGACCAGGCCACAAGGTGGCAAGAGTGGGGCAGAGGGGCCCTGCAGCTCACCTAGGGTTGCCGTGCTGGTAATGGCGTTCTCCCACGGTGAGGCTGCAGGCCCTCGCACAGTACACAGCCCGAGAGGCCAATCACGGGAGGAGGGAGGTCCGGGAGGCAGGTGGAAGGAGGGGAAGAGGGAAGCCGTGGAACGAGGATAGCGAGGGGGTCTAGGGCCGCAAGGGGGCATGACCAGGCCACAAGGTGGCAAGAGTGGGGAAGAGGGGCCCTGCAGCTCACCTGGGATCGCCGTGCTGGTAATGGCATTCTCCCACAGTGAGGCTGCAGGCCCTCACACAGTACACGGGAGGAGGAAGGTCCGGGAGGCGGTGGAGGGAGGGTAAGAGGGAAGGAGACCGATAACCACAGACTGAATATGCCACCCGATCGACAGGGTTGAGGCGAGAGCATGTGAAACACAGAAAGCTGAGGGGAACACAACTAGTATTACCCAAGTAACATTTGGCTTTACCCGGCACGCTGGTAAAGCCCAGCTGACTGCCTAGCGGTAACGGGTGTTCCCATTGCCTCTTCGGGTGTCTCCTACCTGCTCGGCCCCGGCTGCCTCGTGAGCCAAGTAATGACGGTCCCTTTTATGGCTTGCTCTCACTCTCTGTCCCGGTTGGGGAAGGAGGAGAGCTGCCGACCACACCGATAGGCGGACGGCCTGGGGTGGAGGGGCTGGGGGTCTCCGACTCGACAGAGGGCCTCAGGGCGCTCTGGAGAAGTCTCGGCTTCAGCCTGGATTTCTCTCTCTCTCTTTTCTGGTATCCAGGCATTGCATCGAATACATAGTATCAAATGCAAAAGCATCGAAAAAGAGAAAGAGAACTTGTGCAACTAGAGAGCTGTGAGGACGCCAGAAAGAGCAAATGCCACCAGACATCTGGGATACAATAGGGACAATGAAAGGCCAACAATGTATCTACAGCATCACCAGAGAGAACACATGACAATGCACTATGCAAACTCCAGAAGAAACATGGGGCCTGTGGGAACTGTGACACCACCAGACATAACATCTGATATCGGAGAGTGGTGACATAACCAGAGGGAACTATGACATCAAAAGGAACTTGTGACAAGCAAATAACTGTCATATCACCGAGAGAAACCAATGACTGCAGAAAAGTGTGATGTTGGCAGAAGGAACGCATGACATCAGAATGGTGTGGCCCAATAAGAGGGAACTTGACACAAAAGCGATGTGACAAAAGTAAGGGAACTCATGACACCAGAGAGCGGGGACATCACCAGCTAGAAGTGTTAGGACACCACCTACCTGCAGGCAGTCGTTGAGGGGTTCCCCGGGTCTTGGGCGATCTTGGAGATTATATCCCCGTTACCGCTGGGGGGGCCCACGGGTGCATGGGGCACCGCCCTGCGTCAGCACATCTCCCCTACTCCTGAACACTGCGCATTCGCAGTCAGGCGGCGCAGAGCTTGCGCGGCAAGCTTCTCTTTTGCGCCGTGGGCGCGCGCGAGGAGGCGTTGCGTGCCTAGCCTCGTTTTGGCGGGGACTTCCTTATTATGCGGTCGGGTCGGGAACAGGTCGTGTCTCAACGCGGCTTGGTTCCCGACCCGCTGCATCGCTCCGTGCGAGTCCTGACTCGCTCAGTACCTCGCAACTCCCCTGCCCTGCTGGGTAGGGCCCCTGTCTTGCCTTTTCTCCTGCCTTGTTGGGAGGTTGTTCCCTGCCCTACCAGTTGCTCTTGCCCTGGTTCTGTCCCTTCCAGACCCCTTCCGTCCAGCCCCTGTTTTGCTCCTTGTGCCCCCTCCTTGTCCTGGATCCAGTTTCCTGTCCACTCCTACCTCCTAGTGGTCCTGTCTTGGGCTCACCCATTGTTCCTCTGCCTGATCCTGACTGCCTGATTGCCCCTGGCTTGGGGTCCTGTCAAACCAAGATTCCTGCATCCTCGTCCTTCCTTCCTGGTTTCTGCATCTGGTCCTGAACATCTACCAGCCCAGTACCTCGTTGGAACGGCCTTCCATGTCAGTGCTCGCACTGTTCTGGCGCCACATTAAGATCCAGGGAAGTGCCTCATTTGTGGCGTCAGGAGTTGGTTCCCCTTCAACCCTGTGCCATTAGGGCAGGAGTGGGGCTGACTTCTGGTGTTACCTCTCTTCGGATTCCCACCAACCGACAGCCTGCCATCTCCTCAACGAACAACTCCCGGAAACACAGGTATGCAACGTCCCAGGGACGTACACCTTGACAGATTGAGACGCCTTGCCACTTGTTCCGATTCCGAGATGGACGACGCTCAGGAACTGCAAGACGAAATGAGAGCCTTGAGATTGGAGATGGCCGCTCTACGCCAAAAGAGAATGTGAACTTGCGACAAATGGTCGTTCACGGGGCCGGTACTGCTCCCCAAGCAGAGGCTGCCATGGCCCATACTGTACCGCTGAAGTTTGACGGTGATCCCAGACGCCTGGCTGAATTCTGCAATCACTGTAAGATCCATTTCATGCACCAATCTTCACAATTTAGTCAAGACAAGGCTAAGATTGGTTACATTCTGGGAAACCTGATCGGAAACGCCCTGGCATGGGTAACGCCTTTGGTTGCGGCTAACAGTCCTGTTCTTAGTGACTTTGGTGCATTCGAGAAGGCCTTTTTGGAGGTTTTTCAGTCTCCAAACCTCGCGGCCACAGCACAGAACTAGTTGGTGGATCTCAGACAAGGATCAAGCGACATAATCTCCTATATTAGCCGTTTTCGCCAGATTGCCACTGATTCACTGTGGCCGGAAATAACCCAGAAGACTCTGTTTCGGCGAGGACTGAGGGAAAAGTATAAGGACGAGCTATTACATATACCGGAACCTGACACCTTACAGGCCCTCCAAGACCAGGTGCTTCGGATAGACCATCGATTGGCGGAACGTAAGGGTGAAAGACGACGGTATGAAAGAACCTTCCCAAGGCCCCTGCCGATACCCGTAGGAGTACCAGGTACCGCCGAAACCGGTCCAGAACCCATGCAGTTGGGCGCTGTAAGAGGGCCATTGTCAGAAACCGAGAAGAAGCGCCGGAGGGATCTACGGTTGTGTTTGTATTGTGGAGCTGCGGGTCACTTTTTAGGGACCTGTCCCCTACGACCTTTGAGAAAGTCGGAAAACTGAATGGCCTGTCGTGTATTGGGAAGGTTACGACGGGCCTTTCAACTGCCACAACCCTTCCTGGCTATGAGACAATCCTACAGCCCATGCAGCCCGTGGTCCTGATGATGTTGAAACTTGAAGTATCCTGGCAGAACAAGTCAGTGGATACGTTCGGTCTCTTGGATTGTGGAGCCTCTGGAAACTATTTGGATCTTGATTTTGCTGTCAGGAACAGCATACCTCTTCTTACCAAAGAACAAGTCTCATTAGTGGAAGTGATCGACAGAACGCCGTTGGCTTCCGGACCCATTCGACAACACTCTGGACCTTTGCAGCTCCAAATCAATGGACATCAGGAAATCGTGTCTCTGGATGTGATCAAGTCCCCTGCGTATCCCATCGTCCTTGGGCTACCCTGGTTGCTGCAGCATAATCCCAAGATTGACTGGTGAACACGAACCCTGACTTTCAATTCCACCCATTGTGTTCAAAATTGCTATATAGCCAAGGCTGTTCCAAAGCCCTTGACAGCTACAATGAGCATTGAAGGAGATAAAACATCTAGGGTCTGCTTGTTAGAATCAGTTCCGTCGGAATATGATGCGTTTCAAGATGTATTCTCGGAGCCTGGGGACATACCATTACCTCCCCATAGGTCTTGTGATTGTTCCATCGAGTTGTTACCTGACATGGTCTTCCCGCACGGAAAAGTGTACTCTTTGACTCCCAACGAGAGGGTGACACTCCAAGAATATCTGGAGGAATGTCTGCGTAAGGGTTACATAACTCCTTATAAGTCCCCAGCAGGATTCCCACTGTTTTTTGTTAAAAAGAAAGAGGGCACTTTGCGTCCCTGTGTGGACTACAGACAGCTGAACGACATCACACGGAAGGACAGGTACCCCCTTCCCTTGATCCGAGACATCATAGAATCTCTGCGCACAGCACTTATCTTTTCTAAGTTGGATCTCCGTGGGGCCTATCATTTGGTACGGATTAAACCTGGAGACGAATGGAAGACGGCTTTTAAAACACCATCAGGGCATTACGAATATCGGGTAATGCCATTTGGCCTGTGTAATGCCCCAGCCTTCTTCCAGCATTTCATGGACGGGATATTCTCAGATTTGATTGGAGTCACCGTCTGGGTTTACCTCGATGACATTTTGGTGTTCTCTTCCTGCCTGAAGGACCATGTCTCCCATGTGAAAGAAGTTCTCAGTCCACTGTCCTCAAACCATCTGTATGCCAAAGCCGAGAAATGCCTTTTTCACCGGGACAGTATTGAGTTTCTCGGTTATGTAATCATAGTTCAGGCATTCAGATGGATCCCACTAAAGTACGAGCTGTTCTTGAGTGGAGTCTGCCTCATGACGTGAAAGCCTTGCAGCGTTTCTTGGGATTCGTTAATTTCTATCGATGATTCATTCCACGCTTTTCCCAGTTGTCCGCCCCCTTGACACAACTCACAAGCAGCAAGGTGCCATTCGTATGGGAGTCTGAGACCACGGCAGCATTTAGGAGACTTAAAGAAGCTTTCAGCACATCACCTATCTTGCATCATCCAGATGAACAGAAACCATTCATTGTGAAGGCTGATGCGTCCAATTTTGCTGTAGGATCTGTACTATTACAAAGGGACCAAGAGTCGGGGATGGAATTCCCTGTGGCATACTACTCCCGCAAGTTGAATTCCAGCAAGCGCAACTATGCAGTCGTCGAGAAGGAGCTCCTGGCCATAAAGACAGCTTTTGAAGAATGGCAACACCATTTATTGAGCGGAAAGTATCCGGTAGAGGTCCGTACTGATCACCCTAATTTGCAGTATCTCCGTTCTTTGCAGTGTCGGACCTCACGCCAGGCAAGATGGGCCTTCTTCTTTTCCCACTACGATTTCACCATTACCTACATCCCCAGCTCTCGGAATCTGAAAGCAGATGCGCTTTCGCGCTCTCTCGAAGACGACATTGAACAAGACCATCTGGACCAGTCTCTTCTCGCCTCAAAGCATTTTCTGTTGTACGTCTCTCCTTTTCTGCGTTCTGTTGCTCGAGACACCTTGGCCAGCCCTGAACAGATAACATTGAGGGAACTACCTCTTATCAGAGAAAAGGATGGGATGCTTTACTATGATAACAGATTATACATCCCTACTGCTCCACTACGGTCTGCTATCTTACAGGGATTCCATTATTCCAAGATCGGAGGACATCGAGGCATTCGATCCACCCAAGAACTGATAGCAAGACAATTCTGGTGGCCCAGGTGGGCTAGTCAGACCAAGCATTATGTGGAGAGCTGTCCTGTTTGTGCTCAGACGAAAACACCACGAAGAAGACCTTTGGGACTTCTGAAACCCACAGAAACGCCACCCTATCCTTGGCATACCATCGCTACGGACTTCATTGTAGATCTCCCTCCGTCTGAAAACAACACTTGTATCATGGTTGTCATTGACTGCTTCATTAAGATGGCCCATTTCATCCCCATTTCCAAGATTCCTACTGCAGTTCAGATGGCACAAGCATTCTTCCACGAGATTTACCGTTTGCATGGGCTTCCAGAGAAAATCCTTACCGATCGTGGATCACAGTACACCTCGTCTTTTTGGAGTCAACTATGCCGCCACCTTGATGTACGGCGGGCCCTTTGTTCTGGATACCACCCACAGACTAACGGCCAGACTGAGCGTACAAACCAAACATTGGAGCAGTACCTGCGCTGTTACGCCAACGCCACCCAAACCAATTGGTCAGCTCATCTGGATCTAGCCGAGGTGGCTTATAACAACGCAGTACATTCAGCTACCGGAATGAGCCCCTATCAATGTACTTTTGGCTTACATCCCAAGCTTTTGCCGCTTTGTCCAGTCCAGCCCAGTGCTGTGCCTTCGGCTGATTTGCTTGTGACCAAGATTCAGGAATTCCATGCCTTGGCTACGAATGTTCTTGCTGAGGCTCGCGAGCACATGAAGGATCAGGCAGACAGACGGCGGAGCCCTGAACCCGCTTTTCAGGTGGGGGGATCAGGTATGGCTTTCCTCCAAAAACTTACCAGTCCGTAACTTGCCCACTAAGCTTGCTCCCCGCTACTTTGGGCCTTTTCGGATTATGAAGAGGATCTTGTCTGTGGCATTTCGGTTGCAGTTGCCAGCCTTTTGGCGAGTCCATCAAGTTTTCCATGTTTCTTTGTTGAAACTTTACCTACCTGATTCCTATGGTCGTTCTGGCTCTCGTCCCTCCGCTGTTGATGTGGAGGGCACACCAGAGTTTGAGGTTCAGGAGATATGCGACTCACGGGTCTGACGGGGAGTGCTCCAGTTTTTGGTAGATTGGAAGGGCTATCCTGCCTCTGATCGTACCTGGGAACCTCGGAGTAATGTGCATGCCCCCCGTCTGGTTCGCAAGTTCTTTCTTCGCCATCCCTGGAAGCCTGGGGCCCCTGGTCTTTCTGGGAGGGGGCGTAGTGTTAGGACACCACCTACCTGCAGGCAGTCCTTGAGGGGTTCCCCGGGTCTTGGGCGATCTTGGAGATTATATCCCTGTTACCGCTGGGGGGGCCCACGGGTGCATGGGGCACCGCCCCACGTCAGCACATCTCGCCTACTCCTGAACACTGCGCATGCGCAGTCAGGGGGTGGTGCAGAGCTTGCGCGGCAAGCCTCGCTTTCACGCCGTGGGCGTGCGCGAGGGGGCGTTGCGTGCCTAGCCTTGTTTTGGCGGGGACTTCCTTATTATGCGGTCGGGTCGGGAACAGGTCGCGTCTCAACGTGGCTTGGTTCCCGACTCGCCGCATCGCTCCGTGTGAGTCCTGACCCGCTCAGTACCTCGCAACTCCCCTGCCCTGCTGGGTAGGGCCCCTGTCTTGCCTTTTCTCCTGCCTTGTTGGGAGGTTGTTCCCTGCCCTTCCAGTTGCTCTTGCCCTGGTTCTGTCCCTTCCAGATCCCTTCCGTCCAGCCCCTGTTCTGCTTCTTGTGCCCCCTCCTTGTCCTGGATCCAGTTTCCTGTCCACTCCTACCTCCTGGTAGTCCTGTCTTGGGCTCACCCCTTGTTCCTCTGCCTGATCCTGACTGCCTGATTGCCTCTGGCTTGGGGTCCTGTCAAACCAAGGTTCCTGCATCCTCGTCCTTCCTTCCTGGTTTCTGCATCTGGACCTGAACATCTACCAGCCCAGTACCTCGTTGGAACTGCCTTCCCTGTCAGTGCTCGCACTGTTCTGGCGCCACATTAAGATCCAGGGAAGTGCCTCATTTGTGGCATCAGGAGTTGGTTCCCCTTCAACCCTGTGCCATTAGGGCGGGAGTGGGGCTGACTTCTGGCGTTACCTCTCTTCGGATTCCCACCAACCGACAGCCTGGCATCTCCTCAATGAACAACTCCTGGAAACATAGGTACGCAACGTCCCAGGGACGTACACCTTGACAAGAAGAAACCCATGACACCACCAGAGAAGTGTATGACAAACAGAGAGAACACATGAACAAATGGGAAAAGTGACATCATCAAAAGGAAATCCCGAGACCAGAGAGCTGTGACACAACCAGAGGGAAAGCCTGACCAGTGAGGAACTGTGACACTACCAGACATAACCCCTTACATCAGAGAGCTGTGACACTACCAGAGGGAAAGCCTGACCAGTGAGGAACTGTGACACCACCAGACATAACCCCTTACATCAGAGAGCTGTGACACAACCAGAGGGAAAGCCTGACCAGTGAGGAACTGTGACCCCACCAGACATCACCCCTTACATCAGAGAGCTGTGACGCAACCAGAGGGAAAGCCTGACCAGTGAGGAATTGTGACACCACCACAGAGAAAGCCTGACCAGTGAGGAACTGTGACACCACCAGTCATCACCCCTTACATCAGAGAGCTGAGACACAACCAGAGAGAAGAACAAGTTACTTACCAACTGGTAACGTTCTTTCGATTGGATGTTCCTCCAACGTATTCCTCATCTTTGATGTATTCCATCCAGCTTCAGCTGCTTCGGAAAAAAAATTTGGCAGAGGGCACCGTGCATCGATGTCGTTGAGTCGATGGTCCCTCGAAGCCCTCCGGCGAGGGTGACGTCATCGGGTGTGTAAGAAGCAAGTGCGGCGCCCGTTGGCCACAGTTCTGTTTTTCCCCCTTTCATTATCGATTTTCCACTGTGTAGACTGTGCCGGTAGACAGGTATTTGCCTTGTGAGAGTTGGAGTGGCAACACCCCGGTAAAAATCTACAGAGGGGTAGGTTGGGAGGGCGATGAGGAATACATTGGAGGAACATCCAATCAAAAGAACGTTACCACACGAGGCCACCAGGGGGCGTGCAGGTGATGGCAGCCTGAGCGTTGCTCTCCCGCCGTACTCGGGCCGTTGAAAGGGATTGAGCCCCCCCGGACCTCTCCGGCGGCAACACAGTGCTGGATCGGCTGCTGGACCCCCCTGCGCCACTTTTGAGCGAAAGAGCGGACTCTGGGGGCATCGGGAAGCTGGAGAACGAACCTCACGGCCCAAAGCGATGGAGCGAAGAGAGGGCCTCGAGGGGTGATCCCTCGACCGCGGACCCGCAGCGTGGGCGTTGCCCGGCAAGGCGGGGGATTCCCATCGGAGTGCTGGGCCCACGTGGAGAGCCCTCCGCCCATCACCGCGGGAAGACACGGAGACCTGGGACATCGGTCCTGAAGCAGGAAGAGGACGCGGACGAACAGAAGCACCACGGACGGGGCTCCCGCAGCGGTAGAGCCTGGGTGTGTGTTCCACAAACCCCCCCCCCGGTGAAGAGAGCTGGTGGCGGCGGGACAAGCCTGCGGCCGGAGACAAGGCGACGCCCGGGGAGGAGAGGGTGGCCCCCACCCCCTCCTGTGAAAGGCCAACGATCCCGTGCCCGAGGAAGAGACAGATGACGGCAATAGAGGTCGAGGACCCCTCCACCAGAGAAATTATCTGGCACTCACTCCTGGTAGGTGGAGGCCACTGCGTTAGGCTGCAGGGCGTGTGCCCGCCTGCAGTCCCCCAGGACTTTACAGGACCCGGGTGTGAGGCCCCCACACAGTACTGGTGGGGCGTGCGCCCGCCTAAAGGTCTCCTCCTGCCGTGCGAACCCATCCACTAGGCCCCGTGGGGCAATCCCCTCGTCCCGGAGCCGGTGGGGAACAGCGAAGCAGGAACGGGTAATGCCCGTATGAACTGGCGGGAGACCCTGCAAACCTTTCGCTACGAGGGGGCTGGTGACAAAAACGAGAACCCCACAAACCACGGGAGCATGGCCCATTCGGAAGCCCCGACGCACTCCGCAGCAGTTATGGAGAGAGGATTTGCATCCATACTCCAGGAGATCCGGGATATGCGATCAGACATTGCGCGGAAACTGGAAAAAATGGACAACAGGGTGGACAAGGTGGAGGACAAGCTCTTGCAAGTGGAGACCTATCAGTCGTCCTCAGCTACGCAGGAGGTGCAAATGGAGATGCGGCTGGCGGCCCTGGAAAAGAGAGACGAGGAAAGAGGCAGGCAAATGGACGACTACGAAAATAGGGAAAGGAGGAACAATCTCAGATTTTTTGCGGTTACCGAAGTGGAGGGGGAAATGGAGAGAGACTTAACCCGTGTGGTGCGAGACATAATCACCCTCCTATTCGCTGAGGAGATGACCACGGAGCTGACATTTGATCGTGTGCACAGAGCGGGCGGTAGGGCAGGGGGCCCCCGCTCGATCCTTGCGCGATTTCACTATTATACGGACAAGGCAAAGGTCCTGGAGGAGGTAAGGAAAGTGGGGGTGATCTCCTACAACAACGCAGAGATCTCAATATTTCAAGACCTATCCGCCTACACCTTGGCGAAGCGGAGAATGTGCCGCCCCCTCACGCAACTGTTGAAGGACAAAGGGGTGCGCTACAGATGGGGGTACCCATTCTCCCTGACTTTTGAATACATGGGCCAACGGACATCGTTAATCACAGAAGAGGATATAAAAGGGGCCATTCAGGATTACGTGACGAAGTCTACCACCAGAAGAGGCCCGGTGGGCCCGGCAGCGATCGGGGAGGGGACCTCGGACCGTCCTGGGTCCAGGAGGAGGAAAACCGGCTCGAGAAAATACAGGAAGCTAAACACCCCACTGTCCGGGAGGGAGGGGGTGCGCAATGACTCAGAGGAGTGAGGATCGGGGCGACCCGTCTGCTTGAGGGACGTGACCCGACGCAATGATGGTCCGGATGAACAAAGATTCCCCCAGGACAGCAAGTAAGATGGGGACGACAGTGGGGAAGAAACAGAGGGGGGGGGCTCATAACAAAGAGCTTGGATGTGAGTGCCCAGTTGGGAAAGGCAGTCTGGTGGTCCGGCCTAATGCCAGGTATGGCGGAACTAATTGGCTGGACGCCGGGGAGGGGGTGACAAAGTTAGTTGGGGGTTTCAGGTTGGCGGAGGGGTTCGGGGACGAGTTGGGGAAAGGTTCAAATAATGTCCTATCAATGAGACTAAGGGAGCGAAAAGGGTATAGTGATGCTAGGCAGGTGCCCAACAGATCTGGCGACTTTGATTATGACTGACTGCCAACCGGCCCTGGGAGTGGGCACCCTGAATGTGCGGGGCTTGAACACCCCCACCAAGAGGTCCCTGGTTTGCCGAGAATTCAGGAGGGCTAAGCTGGACCTGTTGTTTTTGCAAGAAACACACTGGGCGCGGGGGAAGGAACCCAAAATGAGAGGGGGGGCATAGGGGAGGTTTTCCATGCATCCCACAAGGGGAAGAAAAGAGGGGTGGCCATCCTGGTTGCCAGGGACGTCCGCTTCACTAGCGAAGCCACCCTACAGGACCCTGAGGGCCGTTTTCTATTGGTGAGAAGCACCTTACAAGGATCCCCCCTGACCCTGGCTGTGGTGTACGGTCCGAATGATGGCCAGGCCCAATTCTGGGAGGGAGTAAAGGAGAAGCTCAAGCTATGTGTACGGGGCATGTTGGTAGTAGGGGGAGATTTCAATATGGTGCTGGACCCATCTTTGGATAGGAAGCGGTGGGCCCCCAGAACCCCAGACCCGCGGATGAGTCCATGGTGCGCACCTTCCGGAGGGTGAACGAAGAGCTGGGCCTGGTAGACTCAATTCCGACCCCCAGAACAGGAATCCCCTCTTTTTCATACTACTCGGCCATCCATTCCTCGTTTTCAAGGATGGACTATATTTTGGTGGACGCAGCCCTTCGCCCGTATGTGGCAGGCTACAGGGTCGATCCTGTACCCTGGTCGGACCATGATATGGTGGGGGTTACAATATCGGGGGGATGGCGGAAAGAACGCATAGGCCGTTGGAAATGCAACAACGCCCTACTAAAGGACGAGGTCCACGCCCAAGAGATTGCAGACGCCATAACAGAATTTCTTTAACTAAACGACAATGGGGAAGTGGGCACACACACGCTCTGGGACGCCTTTAAGGCGACTCTACGGGGTGTTCTTATCCAAAAGGGTGCATCGGCAAAAAGGGTGAGAGAGGCTCAGGAGAAGACCCTCTGGGAAAAAATTGCCCGACTCCAGCCGGGGGGCACCCCGGACCGAGAGCCGGAACGCGACCGTGTGGCCGCCCTGGAGGATTACAGGCTCCAGCTGAAGGACTTACTCCTCCACAAAACGGAGAGAAGTCTTCAGATGGTCAAGCAAAAGTACTACGAGAAAGGGGACAAAGCGGACAGGATCCTGGCCTGGAAGCTGAGGGAGGTCCAGAGGAGCAAAATGGTGAAGGAAGTGAGGGACGCCCAGGGAACTCTGGGTTGCGAGTCTTCCCACATTGGAGGAGCCTTTCGCCGATATTATGAGACCCTGTACTCATCCGGATATGATGGGGGATCTGCTCCGATAGAAGATTTCTTGAACTCAATCTAACTCCCTGCCTTGTCTAGGGAGATGTCTGAGGGTCTGGAAGGGCCAGTGACCGAAGAAGAGGTAGACAAGGCGATAAGTGGGATAAAAGTGGGACCCACCCCTGGGGATGACGGGTTTTCCGTTTATTTTTACAAAAGATTCCGATCCGCTTTAATCCCCTACCTAGTGAGAGTCATCAACTCCGTGCTAGAGGGGGAAACTCTCCCCGATTCCATGATGGGGGCTATCATTGCGGTGTTACCCAAGTAGGGGAGGGACCTTGCAGAGTGTGCATTTTACCGCCCCATATCACTGCTAAACATTGATGTTAAGATTCTGGACAAAGTGGTGGGGAGGCGCATAGAGGGTATATTGCCAAAGTTAGTCCATGGGGATCAGGTGGGCTTCATCAGGGGAAGACAGGGTTCGGACAACATACGTAAGACCATAGACCTATTCCACTTCGCGCAACAGTCGGAGCTCAACGCAAGTGTCCTCTCCTTAGATTCGGAGAAAGCATTCGACAGGGTCGAATGGCGGTACATGGATCTCCTCCTGAGGAAGATGGGTTTCGGGACCCACATCATGAGCTGGGTAACAGCACTTTACAGAGCTCCCACGGCAAGGGTCCAAGTGAATGGGGAGTTGACTGATGCCTTCCCCCTCTCTCGAGGGACAAGACAGGGGTGTCCCCTCTCCCCCCTGATATACGTCCTCACGATAGAAGCTCTGGCCATAGCCATCAGATCACATACAGGAATTAAGGGGATCAGCAGGGGGAGGTGGAATTTAAACTCTCCCTATTTGCAGATGACATCCTAGTTTACCTGGTAGACCCTCGCTCCTCACTCCCCCCTCTGTTGAACCTGGTGACCAAGTTTGGACGCTTCTTGGGCCTGAAAGTAAACGCCTCGAAATCGGTCCTGCTCCCTATGAGACTCCGGGACCCGGTGCTAGACCCCTTAGACAGGCTTCACGGGATCGAAATGTGGAAGGCCGAAATACGATATCTGGGGGTTCTCCTCACACGGGACCTAACTAAACTGGTGACTGCGAACTATGACCCCATAATATCAGGGATCACATCAGATCTGAGGAGGTGGGGCGGGATGATCCTTTCCTGGTATGGCAGGATGACGGCGGTTAAAATGAACTGGTACTGCCATGGCTCCTATACCTTTTTACAGCCTTTCCGACCAATGTCCCAGAGCAGGCTTTCAGGGCTCTCTGGAATGCTATCCAGGACTTTATATGGCAGTGGAAAACCCCGAGAACCAGGAAGACCACACTGACGTTGCCAAGGGAGGAGGGAGTTTTTGGGTTGCCGGACTTCCATTTGTACTTCCGCGCCGCCCAGCTCCGAGTGCTATTGGAACACATGAAGGAAGGAATGGGGATGTACTGGTCATACCTGGAGGATATGGACACTCACCCCCTGAAGGTCCGCGACCTTGTGTGGGCTCCACGAAGAACAATCCCGAGTCATTTGAAAACCCACCCGACCTTGGGGGTTCTCTGGGACATTTGGAAGGAAGGGCCTCAGACAGCGTTCCTCACTACATGGCCGTCCCCGATGACCTCCCTCTGGGGCCACCCCCTCAACCTGGGTAATAAGGGGTTTAGGTCATCCCAAACCTGGTCGGACAAGGGATTGGAGTGGGCAGGGCAGATGTTCAGGGAGGGTGAATTCCTGCCTTATGAGGAACTAAGGGACACGCTCGGCCAGGGATCCCTAACCATCTTTGAATACCTCCGCCTAAAGGGCATTCTATGTGATCAGTCATGGGGCCCCAATCTGAGTAGACAGCTAACCCCCTTTGAGAAGTTCATAGATACGGCGACCTCGAGGAAGGGGGTGGTATCCTCCATGTATAAAATCCTCAATACGTACGACCTCCAGGGAAGGAGAAACTTTCGCAAGTTCTGGAATGACCTGGCGGGAGAGGAGATTTCAGAGGACTCCTGGTCCAGAATATTCAAAATAGCCTTCCATGGGAATCTATTTACCGCCGATATGGAACACAACTTTAAGGTACTGCAGGGGTGGCATAGGGACCTAGTGAAATTATCTAAGATGTTCCCGGCGGTGTCCCCGTTGTGCCCGAGGGGATGTGGTCAAGCAGGCTCCAGGAGCCATATGTGGTGGCACTGTCCAAAGGCTCAAGTGTACTGGGGGTCAGTGAGGGACTGGATGGCGGAAGTGATAGAGGAACACTTACCTCTAAACCCCCTGACGATGCTACTGGGCCTCCCCCCGGAGGAAACGGAAGTACACCGATACCCAAGGATGTGGGAGACAATGCTGCGGGCGGGTAGAGTAGCCCTTGCACAAAAATGGAAAAGCCTGGAGCCCCCTTCTAAGGAAGATTGGATGAAAAAAGTAAAAAACATGTTTGTGATGGACAAACTGACTGCCATGGTGAACAATGACATAGGCTCATTCCTCATGAACTGGTACGGAGTACAACAATCCTGGGGATGGGAGGTCCATTGAATCCTGGGCGGGGAGCTCGGTCCCAACGGGGCAAACCAGACTGAGAGCTGTGCAAAAAAAGACAGGGAGGCCCGGTACCCGGGGCAAGGCGGCTTCAGGCCTGTCGGAGTCATGAGCACTAGCTGCATCACACCTGAAGAGAGGGAGAGCACAATAAAAGTCTCCCGGAACAACAGACTTGGTTTGGACATGGGGTCGGGGGGGGTGGGTACAAGTTGGGGTGGTGGGGTAGGGGGGAGGAGGGGGTTTGGGGAATGTTTAAACACTGTTTTGTAAACCTGAATAAAAATTGAAGTTTAAAAAAAAAAAAGAACGTTACCAGTTGGTAAGTAACTTGTTCTTCGAGTGGATTGTGTCCTCCAACGTATTCCTCATCTTTGATAGACTCTCAAAGCAGTAAGGATAATTTTTATGGAGGAGGGATTAGATTTCTTTTTTTTTTCAATATCTTCAGATGGCTGAGTATAGGACTGCTCTACCAAAATTTAGCTCCTTAGATTGGGAAGCATCTAGGTTGTAGAATTTTGAAAAAGTATGCAGCAATGACCAAGTCGCTGCTTCACAAATGGACCTTATAGGAACACCTCTTTGCAGGGCTGTAGACGAAGCGATGCCCCTGGTGGAATGAGCCCTTAGACCTTCTGGTGGGTCTTTTCCCGCCAGTCTGTAGCATTCCAAAATGCAAAGCACAATCCAGCGTGATATTGTCTGTTTTGTTGTTCATTGACCCAATCTTTTTCCTGTGTAGCCAACAAACAGTTGGCTGTCCAATCTAAGCCTAGAAAGCCTAGAGATATAAAAGCTTAAAGCTCTTTTTGGATCCAACCTGTGTAATCTTTCCTCCTCCTTACTAGGATGGGGTGGAGGATAGAATGCATGTAACACAATTTTTTGATTTAAATGAAACCCAGATACCACTTTTGGTAAAAATGAGGGTTTAACCTTCAACACAACTCTGTCCTTTTGGAACACAGAATAGGGTGGCCCAGAAGACAGTGACTGCAATTCGCTCACTCTTCTTGCAGATGTTAAAGCAACTAGGAAAGCAGTTTTCCATGTTAGTAATCTTAATGGACACGTGTGCAAAGGCTCAAAAGGAGCACACATTAAGAATTTTAGGACCAAATTGAGATCCCAAATTGGTACTTGAAATGGGTGAGGCGGAAACACATTAGTGAGTCCTTTTAAGAATTGTACTATCAAAGGAATTTTGAAGTAGGAGCATTCTTCCGACGAGCGCATGAAGATGGAAAGCGCCGCAAGATAGCCTTTAATGGTTCCAACATTTAGACCTCTATGTGCTAGGGTCAGAAGAAAGGATAGTACTTCCGGAATAGAACATAGAAAAGGATCGACATTCTTTTCTCTGCCCCAGTTGCAAAACTTTTTCCAACGGCAACGGTATAGAGACTTTGTTGCTAGTCTTCTTGCCGAAAGCAACACCTCCATAACGTCATCTGGAAGGTTCCAATCCCTGTATATCAGCCTTTCAGATACCAAGCATGAAGTTTGAGCGTTTTGACCCCTGGATGGAGAACCTGACCCTCCATTTGAGAGAGAAGGTTCTCTCTCTGAGGAAGACATACCGGAGGACAGATGGACATGTCTAGAAGGTCCGGGTCTCCTGGCCCAATCCGGGGCAATTAGGATCATGCGGCTCCCGAAGCGTCTCAGTCTCCTGAACGCCTGAGGAATGATGGGAATCGGAGGGAACACATACAATAGTGGGAAATTCCACTCCACCACGAACGCGTCCCCCAGGGCTCCTCTCGGGGGAAATTCCCTTGAGCAATACCTTTCGCACTTCCAGTTGATACTGGTCGTAAATAGATCTACCTGAGGGGTTCCCCAAAGGGCGAAGATCTCTAGAATGACTTCCTGAGCCAGTTCCCATTCGTGGGACACGGTGCTCTGCCTGCTCAGAGCATCTGCCATCATATTCTCTTCCCCAGCTAGGTGAACTGCTGTTAAAGAGATTCCTTCTTGAATTGCCCAATACCAGAGTTGCATTGCCTCTCTGCACAGAGGTAGTGACCCTACACCTCCTCTTTTGTTTAGATAATGCATGGCCACTGTGTTGTCCATCATTATCAGGACATTCTTCCCTCTGACAGATGGCAGGAAAGCCTTCAGCAACAGTCTGATTGCTCTCAGCTCCAGAAGGTTGATGTGTAGTTTGGACTCCGATGGAGACCAACGACTGCTGATTGTCAGATTGTTGGCATGAGCTCCCCACCCCTTGAGTGAGGCGTCTGTCACTACTGTGATCTCCGGCCATGGCTACCAAAAGGGTTCTCCTTTCAGGATATTCTCTGAACAAGTCCACCATAGAAGATCCTAACGAACCTTGTTCGGAATCTGAAGGAGATCCGTCATTCGACCTGAGAACTGGGACCATTGAGTCTTTAGAGCTCATTGAAGGGATCTCATTCTCAGACGTGCATCTGGCACCAGAACGATGCAGGATGCCATGAGGCCGAGCAACCTTAAGAAGTCGTAAGCATGAAGATTTTGGGTGTTTTGGAATTTGGAAACCATCTGAAGAATGTCTTGAGCCCTCAACCTGGGAGGCGAGCTCTTTCCCAGGGATGTGTCTAACACAGCTCCTATGTATTGGAGCCGTTGAGAAGGTGTCATTTGTGACTTCTTGAAATTGAGGGAGAAGCCCAGACTGTGGAGGAAATGGCAGGTGACTTTCAGGTGATCCAGTGCCTGTTCGGCAGATCGTGCTCTGATCAACCAATCGTCCAGATAGGGGTAAACATGAATCCCCCCTCTCCTGAGGTGTGCTGCCACTACTACCATCAATTTGGTGAAGACCCTCGGGGCGGAGGTCAATCCGAATGGTAGGACTCGAAACTGATAATGTGAGTCGCCAACCGCGAACCTCAGGTATTTTCTGTGCTTGAGATGAATCGGCACATGAAAATAAGCATCCTGGAGGTCCAATGACACCAACCAGTCCTGAAGCTGAAGGGCCTGAAGGATCTGAGAAAGAGTGACCATCTTGAACTTGTCCTTCCTGAGGAACTTGTTCAAGTTTCAAGTCCAGGATGGGTCTCAGTCCTCCGTCCTTTTTGGGGATCCAAAAATATGGGGAGTACCATCCCATGTTCCTCTCTGCTGCAGGTACCGGTTCTATAGCACCTTTCTCCAGCAGGGTTAGAACTTCCTGCTGTAGGAGCGGGTCCGAAAACTTCAAAGGGTGTCTCGCTGGTGGATTGCTTTGAGGTTGCGTTAGAAAAGGAAGGCAGTAACCTTGGGCTATTATTTCTAGAGCCCAAACATCTGAAGTAATGGCTCGCCATTCTTGCAGATGCTGTGACAGCCTGCCTCCTACAGGTGTTTTGTGATGCAAGTCCTCAAAGTGGTTTTGTGGCGGTTGCTGCAGCCGCTGATGGCAAAGAGGCTGTAGCTGGAGCTGGCTTTGCATGTTTTGCTCGTCCACCGTGAGTGGCCTTCCTTTGGCCCCTTTGACTGGCCAGTCCTCTCGTTCTTCCATATAAGGAGTAGTAACAATAGGATCGTCTCCTCCAAGATTGATTAGTCGCACGAAAGGGCTGAGGTTGCCTGATAGCAGCTCCCAACGACTTGGCAGCTGCCTTTGAGGTCTGCAACCTCTCAAGGCTCTCGTCAGCCTTGCTGCCAAAAAGGTGAGACCCGTCAAAGGACATGTTCAGAAGACGGTTCTGTACGTCTGGTGCAAAACCCACTTCCGTAACCATGCAAATCTACGCATTACTGTGCTAGTGGCCATGGACCTGCTCACACTATCAACAGTGTCCAAACCAGATTCAAGGGATTCCTGCATAGCTTCCTTTCCATCTCTAACAATGGCTAGGAATCCTTCCCTTTCTTCCCCTTCTGGTATGTGCTCAGCCGCTATTGCAATGCACTCCCACAGAGTGTACGAAAACTTTGCCAAGGCACAAGTGGAGTTGGCTGATTTTAATGCCATGCTCCCAGCTGAAAATACCTTCCATGCCCAGCCATCCACACGCTTATCGTCCCTGTCTGGAGGGATAGACGGGTACGCACGTTTGTTAGAAGCTGTGGCTGCCTGTATGATCAAACGTTCGGGAGTGGGAGGTTTAGACAGATAGCCGGGGTCGCTACTGGCAGGGCGGTATTTTGAAGTAAGGGATTTATTCACTGGAGGAATAGAATCCGGCGTCTCCCAATTTTTGACCACCCTATTTTGTAAGGTCATATGTAAAGGTAGAATTGGGTCTTCAGTAGGACCATGGTCCAGTATGTCTGTCAGATCGTCTTGGACAAATTGAGCTGTAGGCCTGGCCCAGCCCAAATAATCTACTCCCTTAGTCATTAACTGACGGTATGATGGATTGGCATGTTCACCTGGCTCTGGTCTACCAAAATCATTTTCTGGGGACGTATCAATACCACTTGCATTGTGCAATGATTCAACCAAATCCTTCATCCTGCTTTCCTCTGAAATCAGGCATTCAGGAACATTTGGAGTACCAAATTTAAACCCAAAAGGTACATTTTCCTCATCAGATCTTTCTTGTTCCTCAAAAATTGAGTTCAGGGATTTGAAAAACTCCTTCCTGGGCAGAGGCTTGAAAACCTTCTCTGGAGGAGGTATAGGCTAATGGGTCCTGAATGCAACATAGGAGTTTTAGCCTTTTCTTTCTCTCTTCCTAGCTGATCTTGTCGAGCTGGAAGTTTCGGCGTCAAGGGCTTCGGCGTCGACATCGACAAAGGCGTCGATAACGTCTACGTAGTACCCGACTTCGACGGCATCAGCTTCGAGGGCGTCGAGGCACTCTTCGAAGACTTGCCCTTCGAGGTATGTTTGGTCTCGGACGGCGTCGGTGACCTCGAGTGGTCGACTCGACTCAAGCAATCTTTTTCGCTCGGCGTCCTAGACGGTTCTCTATCCTTCCTCCTTCGATTACCCGGGCTCGAGGGCGCGTGAGTGTCGGAGCGATAATGCTCTCGGCCGGCTTCTGAGGAAGGCGCAGACCGAGGCTTCGCTTTCTCAAACACCTCCATCATTTTTACTCTAAATGCTTCCCATCCTTCGGATGATGAATGTTTTGTGGGACATTTCATCCTTTTTGGGGATTCGTCCAAAGACGAAGTGGAGGGGGACCTGTGGCATCGTTTCTTCGATTTTTCTGTCGAAGACGATGAGCGATGGGAATCGCTTCGGCACCTGGACCGATGCCTTTCGCGTCGAGATTTCTCCTCACTGGACTTCGACTCAACGCTAAAAGCTTTTCAGTCGGACTTACGACCTACCTGCAGTTTTCCCCTCCTCTCTCGCAAGGCTTTCCCCGTAATCGCCTGACACTTCATACAGGCCTCCATGTCGTGGCCTTCTCCAAGGCACCATAAGCACTCTCGGTGCGGATCAGTAATCGACATTTTTGAGCCACATGATTTGCATTTTTTTAAACCCGTGGTCGGCGTCGATGACGAAGACATATTTCGTTATTTATTCTTTCTTCACAGAACTCGAGGTGCGCCGAATCTCCGAAGCAACGTATACTGCGGAAAAATGGAACTGAGGCCAATGGGCGCCGTGCGTGCTTCTTATACACCCGATGACATCACCCTTGACGGAGGCCTTCGAGGGACCATCGACTCCACGACATCGATGCCCGGTGCCGTCTGCCGAAATATTTTTACGAAGCAGCTGAAGCTGGATGGAATACATCAAAGATGAGGAATACGTTGGAGGACACAATCCACTCGAAAGCCTGACCTGTGAGGAACTCTGACATCACCAGACATCACCCCTTACATCAGAGAGCTACGACTTAACCAGAGGGAAAGCCTGACCAGTAAGGAACTGTGACACCATCGGACATAACCCCTTACATCAGAGAGCTATGACTTAACCAGAGAGAAAGACTGACCAATGAGGAACTGTGACACCACCAGACATCACCCCTTACATCAGAGAGCTGTGACACAACTAGAGGGAAAGCCTGACCAGTGAGGAACTGTGACACCACCAGACATCACCCCTTACATCAGAGAGCTGTGACACAACCAGAGGGAAAGCCTGACCAGTGAGGAACTGTGACACCACCAGACATCACCCCTTACATCAGAGAGCTACGACTTAACCAGATGGGCCTATAACATAAAATAGAACTGTAGCACATCATTCAATGGAACGCACTGGAGTTCTTCATTTTATGTATCATTGCTTCAGTCTCTCTGGTTCTTGGTATCAACCTTTTGCCACTTTCAGTATTCAAACTTTTTGCCATGATTGCCATCCAACTCTGTTGCCTCTGTTGTGATCAAAGTTTCTTCTCAGGCTCGTACTCTCTTACATGGTTTCCATGGTTTCCATTAAGAAAAAGCGTATCACTGTCTACAGGGTCCATGGTTTATAAGATCTACAAAGGGTGGGAGGGCTTTAGGATTCCCAGCGTTTCTCTCGTCCTGTCAAGAAGCGAGAGCACCCACCTCTTACCTGCTCTCGTTCTCCTCACACGGATCACCTGGGTACAGGCAGGTTTTGCTCGCTCAGGATCTGTGCGGGTGAGCAAAGTGCACCCGAGATCCAGGCAAGAGAGAACCTCAAGTACGCTGCCCGGGCCGGGCTTGCGAGACGCCAAAAGAGAACCCAAAAGCTAATCAAGTGGAATGAATACAAAGGGGGCTTGGTGAGCCTAAAAACACGCCAAAACTGAAAGATAGACACAGGGGCTCCTCTGAATAAATCTACAAAGTGCAAATTACATTGATATATTTCTTTTATTACATAAAAGAAAACACTACAATTGGCGACGAGGATGCAGCTAAGCGGAGGGAGCCCCCGGACATGATTCAGAGAGATAAATAGCCGTCACTCGATGCGTGAGACGAAGTTGGTGAGCGGTCTTGCAGGCATGAGGATCAAACTTTAGTTATGTTTTTGGGCATTATTTATAATTCAGCACAATATATAGTGGACATGTGTAGGTTAAAGAGGACAATTGACACAATTAATGGGGTAATACATGTAATTTTATGAAATGTTACTAGAGATTCCGGGTATTGTAATTTTGAGAGTATGTCAGGGGCCGTTGTCCTGTGGAATGTTGTTATGTGTTGTGGCCCAAGGGTTCATGATGGTGTAAACTATATTGTATGGTGACAAAGGTTTTATTGGTACACATAAAAGGGAAAATTATTTAAATTTTCTGTAGGCCACACCGCTTGGTTTGCAGGTGTGGTTGAGGTCATTATGGTTACAGGAAGGTAAAGTCACATTAAAGGGAAAATTGTTAATTTTCTGTAGGCCACACCGCTTGGTTTTGCAGGTGTGGCTGAGGTCATGTTGTTGGGGACATCCTCCAAGTTTTTTTGTTGGTTGGATGGTGCGGAAATGTTTCAATAATTGCGCACTTATATCAAAAGGTGAAGTTTATGCAAAATTTAAAATGCAAAGTCTATGGGGACATCCATAAAAGTATGGATGGTGAGGAAATGTTTTTTAGATGCGCACTTATGAGTAAAAGTTACAGGAGGTTTGAAGTCTATAAAGGCTATGCAAATCCTTTTAAAGTGTAGTGTTAGGAGCTAAGAATATTGAGTAAAAGAAGAAAGGCCTTAAAATTTACGCTTAATGTGAATTTGAAATGTATATACAGTGCACTAAGGAAAATAAACAATGTATAGGTTGGAAGGGTACCCAAATTTATTTTAAGTTGTTATAGTTTTTAATTATTAGAGCAATGTTAAACAAAAAGTTAATGCTACCAGGAGCATTTCATTTGTTTTTCGGTGTCTTGGCATGGGTCTGGTAGTGTCTGGTTTGAATGATATTGGTGATATGTGACATGTACGGATGTTCTCCTTGAATGGCTGTAGTTGTTTGTTGGTTTAGGTGGTAGTTGCTTTTCTGCGTGTTGGTGATTCTGTGGGATGTATGAGGGAGATAAGTGGGAGCGATTTGTATTCAGATGTGATGTGATGGTGTGAAGAGGAAGAGGAGTGATCTTAGTAGCCCTCTGCAATTGTTGACCTGTCATGGCAACACCTCTTGTTGTGTGTTAGTTGGTTGGACTTGGACCATGTTTCCCCAGGGTGTCATGTTTGTGGTGACACCGGGTCCGTGGTGGGGCAAATGCGTGATCCCCCCCTGTTTCTCCTCACCTGAATGTATGATTGGTTCCCTTGGCTGTGTATGGTTGGTGCCAGAGTGTGGCAGGCTCTGTGTTTGGATGTGGCAGGTCCAAATGGAAGGTGATTGTTGGTTAGATGTTTTGGTGATGGGGAGATGTTGTGGTGAGTCTGTGGTGAGTCTGTTATGGAAGGGAGATGTTGTGTGTGGTGAGTCTGGTATGAAAGGGAGATGTTGTAATGTAGTCTTGTATTGCCACTGGCCTGGATGCTTGCTGTAGAATGTTGGTGCATGAATGCAGCTCAGGAGAATGTTGGGTGGATCTGTGTGTGAATGTTCTGCGAGTGTCAGTTGGGGGCCTGAGCTGGGTTGAATGGATGGCCGGTGGGTCAGCTCCTTTGTTAGTGATGTTTATATCTTCCCATGTCCCTGTCAATGTCTACGCGTGCTGTAACTATAATAAGAGTAACTGGAGTAATGTACAGATTTGTACATATGTGAATAAAGCCTTGCCTGGAACTAACTTAGACTCAGCAGCTGGTCTGTGATTCAGTAGTGCACACTGAATGTCTAACATAAGGCTTCACTACAGAGGGGGGGGAAAGAATATAAGATCCAGCAGGGCTCTATTAGACACTTAAGAGTAAGCCCACTGCCCCGAAGGGTAGAACCCGAGGCATATACCCTAGGAGGGGTGACCGAAACCTGAAATAAGCAGAAACAACCATGAGGGTTGTTTAGAAAAGACATTCCCCATGATGAAACAGACGAGGGGGTTACTAGAAACCGAAGAGTAAGAAACCCTGAAAGAAGCATAAATAACCATGAGGGTTGTATATAAAAGGCACATTCCTCAAGATAAGGCCCAGGAGGCTAGAAACCAAACAGCAAGCAAACCACCTCAAGAGGCTGAACCCAAAGCCTATACCCTGGGGGTGAGGGGAGCGGGCCAAAAACCGGAAAAAGCAGAAACGACCACAAGGGTTGTATGTGAAAGATACATTCCTCAAGAGGGAGACATTGGACCAAGAGGTCTGAGCGTAGACCGGATTACAACCCGCAAGCACACAGAGGGGCTAGAGAACTGTAAGCAGTTGTATGAAACAGAGCCCCTCATTCTAAGTCAGACCACCAACAAATAAAAACCTACCTGATATCCAATTACCCTGGCAGGTTGGACAAAGAACAAGGGAAGGAAAGTTGAAAGAGTTACGAGATCAAGAGTGTCAGTTGAGATCCAAACTATCAGAATTGAGCTGCTCGTTGTGGAGGAACTCAGGAGTTTATTCTTTGTGTTCTTGTTACATGACATGAACTTGTTATTTGTTTGAACGATGCAAGAAAGCTGACGCCTAGCGGCCAAGAGAACATTCTTTTCTTTTGGATTTTGCAGGAAACTTCAAGAATGTATTATTTTGTTTGAACTGTATCCAAAGACAAGAAACCTGTGAGTTCAAGAGAGACTTTCACCAGAGAAAGCTTGTATGGGAGGGAGTCACACACCAACCAGCAGCGGCCAATAAAGGCGAAGGAGAACCACTTCTCCAGGCCAGGTTTGTCTTTCTCTTCTTTAGTGGTCGGGCCAGTCAGGTAAAGATAGGTTTGGATAGAGGACTAGTTGTGTTTGCGTGACATCTTGCTGAGCACTGTTTGTTATTTTGTAGAATAGGGAACCTCCACCATAGTGATAGGTCCAGGTGAGGATTTTTCTTTAAGTCCAATAAAGCAAAAGCTTGAACCCAAATCCCCAGTTGTCCGCCTCCTATTTCTGACTTGTCACATTTCATATTTGCACCCGGTCCAGAGACTGGGTTGCTCTGGGACTTCCTCCCCCTCTCCTCCTGAAAAGGACAGGGGACAGGCCTTGTCATAAAGGGTTCACAGCCCTCCATCGGTGTCTAGCTCTTCAAGGGTTCCCAGTGCTTCACAGGTGTCCAGCTGTTAGAGGGGTCACAGCGCTTTAGGGGTGCACAACTCTTCAAAGGTTCACAGTATTTCAGGGCTCTCAATCGACAGCATCCACGGACAGAGGTTCTCTCTGCCCCCCTAATGGCAGCAGGATTAACTGAGCCTCTTCTCTGGCCAACTTCTCCTCTTCTAAGTTCCTCTTGCTCCCTTTATATTCCTACTCCTGGCCACTCACTCCGCATTGGACGGCTGGCATTAGGCCCATTCTTTCTTCTCACCTGGCACCTGACATGGGAAACCCATGGGATAAATGCAGGGTGCCTGTTCTTAGATCCCCTAAATAGATGATTTGTTGTGGATATTCTCCGCTCTTTTTCTCTTTTCTCTCTTTTTGTTACAGGGTCAAGGTCATGGCCCTGTCAGAGGAGGATGGGGACCCCTCTCAACCTGGGGTAGGTGGCCTAGCAGGGCACAGCAGAGCTTCAACTACCCCAGAGGCAGAGAATGGGAGATGGGGAGGGCACCACAGTCCCCAAACTATTTGTATTTAGAAGGAAGGATTGTGAATAGGTTTATTTGTATAGTCCCTTTTATTTTGACAGACTCGACTAGGACTGCGTTATTATTATTTGAAGGTCGTAGCTTGCTCCCATCTTTAGATTTAGGTTTAGATTAGGCGTTTTTCAAACCCAATTGAAGTTCAATAAACACCCTTGAACTGTAAGCACTTGTGTCTGTCTTGCTATTTGATACCATGCTTTCCTTACAGTTAAGAAGAAAAGAAGAAACCCCCAAGAGGGAGTCTGGATGACACTTTTGCAAGAAGCAAAACGCAGGAGAAGGGAGTCATTCTCCTATCTTTAGTTGTTAGAATAGTGGTAGGGTCAGCTAGGGTTAGTTTTGGACTGTGGACTTATTTGTTGGACATTCACAGATGACTATGAGCACCTTAGTTAGTGTGATAGGTATGGAACACCACATAGCAATAGGGAAAGTTAGGCCGTATTCTCATTCTTCAATAAACCCATCTTTGAAATGTCCTCCATGTGTCTGCATCCTTCTTCTGGCCCACCACAACTTGTTTAGGGTACCACCATTTCTATTGGCACCAGGCATGGCTGGACAGCATGTGTACTCATAATGCTGACGCTGAATATTTGGCTAGCCTCGGGTGTCTCGCCCTTCATTTCAATGCCAATCGATCACACTGGTTTAAGCTGGATTGCACAATAGACTACAGCGGTTGCTGTCATGGGGTGGAGACCTGTGGCCCTCACCTGAGGAGGATCTAACCAGAAAGATGCCAGCACTGCCATATTTTACCCAGACGTGATTGGTCACGTGATGCCCCATGGACATGGAGCGAAAGGGAGGAGTAATCCCTTTAGACAAGTGATCTCTTTTTTTTTTTTTAGACAATGTGGGAATTGTGTGCAGTAAGGCCCAGTAAGTGCCTTTCGCTGTTGCGAAGTCGAACGTCTACAGAACATTTAAGGAGTCCATCTGGAGGGCAGGACGGGTTGGGAATGGGTTAATGCAAGTATGCTGTATGTTTACTTTGTAAGACTAACTGTAATAAACCCATCACCAATAATTGAGAATATTCTTTTTGATATTTACAGATTGGCGCAGCCACTCAGACCTGTTGTACAACGCGGTACGGCACCGGACTGGAAGCTGCCTCCTCTCAAGGACCACACTGCACAACCAGAAAAGGTAAGGAGTCCTTATTTAAAAGTCAACTGGGTTTATTGGGAGGTGCTAAAGCAGATTGGTGGGTGTCGTGAATGTGGGACCGCTCCGGGGGGGAAGTGAGTTTTACCACAATCAGTGAGCTAAAAGATGATTTATTTAGCAAATATGCAAACATGGGATGGAAATTCTGGGTTGGGTATAATGTTTTAATAATTGTTTTTGCCTGTTTTATATCTATGGTCTTGGTTTGTGTCTACTTCTTTTACCCTAAAATAGATCTGGCAAAATATTGGGCATGGTAAATTAGGTAAGCTGGATTTTGTTGTCCAAATCCGGCAGGTCTCATTTGTATGTATCTGGGTACAGTCTGAATTTGAACTGACTCTGGTAGGAGGTGGCGTTAGAAAACAAGCCTCTTTGAGGGGCCAGGAATGAGACGCAGACTCAGAGGAGTAAAGTGAGTTGGTACAAACTTTTATTTGAAGTAAAAGGGGTTGGAAAATGCCTCATTGTCCCTACTCTAAGAGGTATTTCCCTACCTCAGCTAAAACTAAGGATCTGTCCAATGCCAAGGGGCCCTATTCCGAGTGTGACGGTCCGGAAACAAGGGTGGCAGTAAGCTCACCGGCACCCTTGTTTCCGGACCGCCACACTACGATTCTGCCTGCAGGGGCAGGTCTGACCCTGCCAGGCGCATGGGCCCTGGTAGGCAGAGTTGTCACAGAAGCACCGGCACTGTTATCAACAGTGCCGGTGGTTCTGTTTCCCCACGCCCATGGAGTCCTATGGGACTCCACAGGAATGGGGACTTACCAAATCTGCCGCCTGACTTCCTGCTCCGCCAGCACTTGTAATGTCCCAGTGGCACTGGGAAGTCAGGCAGCGGATTGTGTGTTTCGAGGTCGGCAGCAACCCACCGGTGGTACCGGCAGGTTACCGCCGACCTCCTTATGATATGATATGATATGGCATTTATAACACGCCTGTACACAAATGTGTCATGAATGTCAGGCTGATCACTTGATTCGTCGGAACCAGAATCGTCTTTATGCAGAACCCACTCCTCCTCACCTGATTCTTCAGTAGGCTCCTCGCGTCTTCGCCCCTTTTTTCTTGTGGATTTCTTTTTTGAGAAGAGATATGGTCTTCCGCGGTTAGAAACCACCCTGTTCCCCCTAGTAAACCAGGGAAGCAAGGGACACCCTTTCCGCAGAAGCCGTAGGAGAGGAAAAAAGCGTTAGCTAAAAAAAACCTCTCTCTTATATTTCGATCTTGAAGAGGAGCCAGGTAACCCAGACAAGCTGTTTCTCCAGGTATCCGAAGGAGAGGAAGTTCCGAGTTGGAGAGGATAGCAGAGACCGCAAGGTGTCATGTAAATGCCTAGCTGGAAGGGAAAAAGGTAAGAAAAGTATGCCGGAAGAGCGGCGGTAGACCGGGAAGCGGAAGGATGACAGCGGAGACCGAAAAGGAAGAAGGAGAGAGAAAGAAAAGAGGTCAGAACGGAGGAAGATGAAAAACCCGTAAGAAAAGGTAAGGAAACAAGTAAGCACAGAGGAAGGAAAGTACAAAAAGGGGAGGACCGAGGCACCGGGAAAAGAAAGTAGGACGAGGAAAGAAGGAAACGGGAGAGGAGGCAAAGAGCAGAAAGACGAAGGAAATAGCGACGAAACCAAGGAGGGAAAGGGCACCAGGAGGAGAAAAGCTACGAAGGAAGGCAGAAAGGGACTATAACCGGCAAAACACCGGTCAGGCAGCTGGCAAGGAACTGGAGAGAGAGCGCTAGCGAAACGGAGCGTGAAAGCTTCAGTTGCAACGCGCCGGGCAAAACAAAGAGGCGTGGTTAAGAGTGAAACCAGGAAGAGGCCGGAAAAAAACTAGAGCGTAGCAACAGGAAATGGGGGTAAAATCGGAACAATCAATGGCGGCGGAGTTGCCATTGGCTTCTCAGACTCCAAGGGGATCTCTTTGCAAACGGCATGACAGTATGCCCCCTTCCATGGGACACCCCCCCTGGCTTGCCGGGGTGAAGTCTGTGAAAGATCCGCACCAGACGAGGTGAATGGATATGGGAAATAGGTTCCCAAGAATCATCCGAATGCGGATAGCCCTTCCAATGAATGAGATATTCCAGTCTGCCTCCCTTGTTTCTGGAGTCCCGGATGGCTGCCACTTCGTATTCGTCAGGTGGTAAGTCTATGGGTTTCTGATCTTTTGGTATTCTTCGTTTGTAGGGGTCTTCCCGATATTCTTTCAAAAGAGAGGAATGAAAGACCGGATGAATACGTTTCATGTAGTTGGGCAACAGAAGTCGATAGGCCACTGGGTTTATCCTTTCCAAGATGGCATAAGGACCCAGATAGCGCGGTGTTAGTTTGGAAGAATGTAACCAGCGCGGAAGGTACTTTGTAGATAACCAAACTTGGGTCCCTTTTTGCCAATGGGGAGAAGGAAGACGCTGTGGATTGCTGGAAGAGCTATAGCGGATCTTGCTGGCTTGCAGACTAGTATAAGCAGCCTTATGTGCCTCAGAAATACTGGCAAGCAAGGCATCTACGGAAGGTATATCCCCAGGAGGAAAGGGTCTGATTGGCAAGAAACGGGGATGAAAGCCATAGGTACAAAAAAAGGACTTTGTTTGGTGGCACTATGGGTGGAGTTGTTGTAAGCAAACTCGGCTGTAGGTAACAGACCCACCCAATCATCTTGTTGAGAATTAGTAAAACAACGAAGATACTGCTCTAACAGAGCGTTTATCCGTTCTGTCTGACCATTAGTTTGCGGATGGAACCCTGAGGACATAGCTCTTTCAATACCAAGCCTCTTACAGAGCTCTTTCCAAAAGCGGGAGGTATACTGAGTACCTCTATCAGATATAATCTTGTCTGGAATTCCATGTAACCGGAATATTTCCTTGGAAAAAATAGAAGCCATTTCGGCTGCTGTTGGTAGTCCTGCTAAGGGAGTAAAATGTGCCATCTTAGAAAAACAGTCCACGGTTACCATAATGCAGGAGCAACCATCCGAATGAGGTAAGTCGACTACGAAATCAGTGGAAATTACTCTCCATGGACTCCTAGGTGGTTCTTCTAGTTGTAGATATCCAACCGGTTTCTGAGTGCTGTACTTAGAACTGGAGCAGATGGGACAGGTCGATACGTACTTATTTACTGACTTTCCCATTCCTGACCACCAAAAATGACGTCTGAGTAAATCCAGAGTGTTCTTAATTCCTCGATGTCCAGCTACTTGGTCATCGTGACACCATTTTAAAACCTGTAGGCGGGAGGTGGAGTCTGGAAGAAATAGACGTCCTTTGCAAAGATATACGCCATCCTGGAGGAGGAGATCCTCTGAAGCCCTTACCAAAGGGGGTGTGTCCAGGTTGGCAGTGGCCGTGCGTACCCCTTCTAGAAAGGCATTAACCGTACATATCACCCTTTTCTGGGGCAACATGAGGTTTAGATGTTGATCAGGCAAACATTCGGGAGAGGGTCTTCTGGATAATGCATCGGCAAGCACATTTTGGGTTCCAGGTAAGTAAGTAAGCACGAAGTCATATTGGGAAAAAAAATGGGCCCATCGGGCTTGTCGTGAATTTATACACTCCATATTTTGTATGACCTTTAGATTTTTATGGTCCGTGCGCAGTTCGAAGGGGAAAGCAGCCCCTTGTAAGAGATGTCGCCACTCTTCACATGCCACCTTCATCGCGAGTAGCTCCTTCTCTATCACGGAATAGTTCCGTTGGCTAGGGGTTAGAGTCTTTGACACATAGGCTACCGGAAATTCAACGCCATCATGTTCTTGTAGCAATGCTGCTCCCAAAGCTGCGGACGAGGCGTCAGTTTCTATTACAAATGGAAGGTCTTGATCCGGTTGACGTAGAACTGGGGCCGAACAAAAAGCAGTTTTAAGTTGGTGAAAGGCGTCCTCTGCTTCATCGGACCAAAGAAAGGGAGAAGTAGACTTCTTCAACAAACAGGTAATGGGCAATACCTTATTGGAGAAATCAGAAATGAATTTGCGATAATAATTCGCTAGCCCGAGGAATCTTTGGATTTCCTTTACAGAAGTCGGACTTGGCCACTGTAAGACGGCTTCTACCTTCCGAGGGTCCATCTGAATTCCCTCGGCAGACAAAATAAACCCAAGATAAGGAACCTTAGCTACCTGGAAAAAAAACTTGTCTGGATTAGCCTTTAAATGGGCTTCCTTAAGTCTTTGGACGACTTGATGAAGATGTTGTGCATGTAATTCCGGGGATTTGGAAAACACTAGAATGTCGTCCAAGTAGATGATGGTACAGTTATACAACAAGTCAGAAAAGGTGCGGTCCATAAATCGCTGGAAAACCGATGGAGCGTTGACCAGACCGAATGGCATCACCCTATACTCAAAGTGGCCGAAGGGGGTCCTAAAAGCAGTCTTCCATTCATCGCCGGATTGAATGCGTAGCAAATGGTAGGCTCTTCGAAGGTCGATCTTGGAGAACACAGTGGCCCCTTGTACGGCTTCTAATATATCCTTAATCAACGGCATCGGGTACCGATCTCTAATGGTGATGCTGTTCAGACCTCGGTAGTCGATGCAAGGTCTTAGCTCCACAGAATCTTTTTTTGGCACAAAAAACAAAGATGCCCCAGCAGGAGAACGTGAAGGTTGAACGAGACCGTTTTGGAGATTGGAGTCAAGGTATTTCTTGAGGACTTCTTTTTCCTTCAGAGAAAGGGAGAACATTCGCCCAAACGGGACTAGGGCCTCTGGGACCAGGTCAATGGCGCAGTCCTCTGGTCTATGTGGAGGTAATTCTTGGACTTCTTGGTCTTGGAAAACTTCACTATACTGAGCCAGGTCGATGGGAATGGTATGTATTCCCAAGGTATCAGTTGTTGGACAGAATTCAGATATGGCTTGGACAGTGGCATAGTTGGTCTCCGGGAGACATTTCTTCAAACAATACTCAGAAGAAAAAGACATCTGATTGGTTCTCCAGTTTATGGTAGGATTGTGTTTGCGTAGCCATGATACCCCTAGTATGACCGGGAAATGGGCAGCTCTTATTAGATCAAACTGGATAGTCTCTGTATGCTGAAGCAACTTCATAGTCATGGGCGGAGTGGTATGGGTAATCAGACCAGAACTTAAGAGCTTGCCATCAACTCCTTCCACCTTCTGGTCTTCATCTTTCTCTAGTCGTTCTATGCCGGATTGGTTAGCCCACATGATGTCCATGAAACATCCTGCTGCTCCGCAGTCCAGTAAAGCTAGGACTTCATAAGAACTTTGATGAAGGGTGAGCTGAACTGCCAGAACCATAAGACGGGTGTCTTCTGTGGATGAGATGGATGTTATCGACATTGAGACGTAGGGACCAGGAAATCC
Organism: Ambystoma mexicanum; assembly: GCF_040938575.1. Lineage (NCBI taxonomy): Eukaryota > Metazoa > Chordata > Amphibia > Caudata > Ambystomatidae > Ambystoma > Ambystoma mexicanum. The sequence goes on from NC_090938.1 coordinate 805,580,094, forward strand.
CCCTCGGTAACTTGTCCCCACTAGTTCCGAGGTGGGGCGTTTCCCGACCGTCGTGGAGGTACTTCTGGACAGTCACGTAACAGGTGTTGTTTAGAACCACAATACAGGCACAAATTATTGTCCTTTCTTCTCCTTCGTTCATCAGACGAAAGGGGCCCCCGGGTAGTACCTATCTGCATGGGTTCATCCTTGGTTTGATGGGTAGAGGAGGTAGTGGGTAGACAAGGCTCGGAGAGTATAGGCGTGAATCGACCTCTTCGTCTTTCTGAACGTCTTTCGGAAAGGCGGAAATCCAATTGGAGAACGGTAGACCACAATTCCGACAAGGTTGCAGGTCTGGGCATGCGTGCCAATTCATCTTTCAGTTCTTCTCTGAGGCCACGACGGAAAACGGTATATTGAGCCGCTTCTTGCCACCCGGTATCAGCGGCGACCCTCTTAAAACAGGAAATGTAGGATAGCAAATCCGAGCTACCCTGACGGATGTCAAGCAACTGCTCACTGGCTATCAAGGCTGTTTCTTGTCTCTCAAAGGCTTCTTTGAATTGTGCCGTAAAACCACTATAGTCTTGCAGCAGTGGGCTAGCACTGGTTACTAATGGGGTAGCCCATGCCAGTGCATTTCCAGTAAGGTTGGAAATGAGAAACCCTATGCGGGCATTATCGGAGGCATATGTCTGGGGTCTGAAAGTAAAATACATGCCTCCATGAATTCTTTGAATTTCTGTGGAGAGCCGTCGTATTTACCCGTTGCCAGGGACATAGGGGGTAATTCTGCACGTGCTCTTTCTTGGTTATCAATACGTTGCTTTAGGGCCGCATTCTCTACCTTGACGGTTTGCAGTTCCTGTGTGAGGTTATGTACCGCAGCAAGCAACTCTTGTATCTGTTCAGCTGTAGCCATTGTAGGATCATTTAGGCGTTGCAATCTGTCATGAATGTCAGGCTGATCACTTGATTCGTCGGAACCAGAATCGTCTTTATGCAGAACCCACTCCTCCTCACCTGATTCTTCGGTAGGCTCCACGCGTCTTCGCCCCTTTTTTCTTGTGGATTTCTTTTTTGAGAAGAGATATGGTCTTCCGCGGTTAGAAGCCACCCTGTTCCCCCTAGTAAACGAGGGAAGCAAGGGACACCCTTTCCGCAGAAGCCGTAGGAGAGGAAAAAAGCGTTAGCTAAAAAAAACCTCTCTCTTATATTTCGATCTTGAAGAGGAGCCAGGTAACCCAGACAAGCTGTTTCTCCAGGTATCCGAAGGAGAGGAAGTTCCGAGTTGGAGAGGATAGCAGAGACCGCAAGGTGTCACGTAAATGCCTAGCTGGAAGGGAAAAAGGTAAGAAAGGTATGCCGGAAGAGCGGCGGTAGACCGGGAAGCGGAAGGATGACAGCAGAGACCGAAAAGGAAGAAGGAGAGAGAAAGAAAAGAGGTCAGAACGGAGGAAGCTGAAAAACCCGTAAGAAAAGGTAAGGAAACAAGTAAGCACAGAGGAAGGAAAGTACAAAAAGGGGAGGACCGAGGCACCGGGGAAAGAAAGTAGGACGAGGAAAGAAGGAAACGGGAGAGGAGGCAAAGAGCAGAAAGACGAAGGAAATAGCGACAAAACCAAGGAGGGAAAGGGCTCCAGGAGGAGAAAAGCTACGAAGGAAGGCAGAAAGGGACTATAACCGGCAAAACACCGGTCAGGCAGCTGGCAAGGAACTGGAGAGAGAGCGCTAGCGAAACGGAGCGTGAAAGCTTCAGTTGCAACGCGCCGGGCAAAACAAAGAGGCGTGGTTAAGAGTGAAACCAGGAAGAGGCCGGAAAAAAACTAGAGCGTAGCAACAGGAAATGGGGGTAAAATCGGAACAATCAATGGCGGCGGAGTTGCCATTGGCTTCTCAGACTCCAAGGGGATCTCTTTGCAAACGGCATGACAAAGTGTTTCTAGGTGCAGGAGATGTCCAAGATGTCCAAAGTAAATGTACGTCCTGTGTCCAAAATCCTACCCTCGCCCTCACACTCTGAAAACGAACTCTAAGGTGCAAAGGGGATTGTCTGTGCTTCTTGAAGTGCACACATGTTCAAATATAACACAAAGGTTCGAGCTCCAACACAAATGGGCAATGTTCACAATTCCAATGGGGATGGCTCCCTCCCCCAGGAGTCTTTCCATCCAAAGCAAAAGTTCAAAACTAACCAAGTTCTGCTGATCAAGAGGATAGCTCTGTCCTCCTGTACTGCAACTCACTGCAGGGGATATGATTTGCTTACCCATTCAGTACAGTTCAATTCTCAAGAGCCTTTATCTTACTTAGAGTTCTCTTTATATAGAAGCACCATTTTGGTGTGAGCCCCAAACTCACAAAACACCTGGCATGTTCCCCTGCCAGGTTTTCTTGTACCACTCCTTATGGGTGCGAATCCCAGATCTGCTCTTCACCTGGTATACTCTCCTGCCACGACTTTATAAAACAATCTCTCTCTCTCTCTCTCTCTCTCTCTCTAAATGCCATGCAAGTCTAAATCCCAGAGGCATGGATTTTTCTTGGGAGACTCTTATGCAGCTTTACACATACTTAACTTTTGCCTGGTATACTCACCTTCCAGGGCTTTTTGCACACTTGTAATAGCCCCATAAAGTTCACGAGGTGAGGGGTTCTCCCTCTCTCCCCTTGACCTCTCTTGGGCTTTTCTTCCCTTGGATGTGAACCCCAGACTCTTTACTGTTGATTTTGCAACGTTCACAAAGTAAGGGTTTCTCCTTCTCTCCCCTTCACCCCTTCTCCCCTTCAGGCTTTTCTTCCCCCAAACTAGTATTGTGCGTCCTAGACCCATCTTGGCCTTTCCTAAATTTGTACTGTGGGTGCCAGATCCTTCTTTGTCTTCCCCTAGTTTGTACTGTGGGCCCCAGACCCTTCTTGGTCTTCCCTAGGTTTGTACTGTGAGTCCCAGACAGACCCCGGTCCTACTGTCTAGGGCTTTTGTTATACTGCCCGACAGTGCTTCAGTGGCCCAACCCTTTCCCTGGGCTTACCGGCTTCTCTGTATGGCTTCTCGCCATCTTCAGTGAGCATCTATGGTCTGGATGACATCCCAGCCTCATTCGTCTTCAGGAGGCATGACTTGCTTCCTCACGCTCTGCTCCGCTTCAGTGAGCCTCTCCAAAGCGCGTTGCAAATGGGCTGTCCTCCCATGCCTTGTAGCTGTCTGGGATCTGATGCTGCCGGTACCTTGCTCTGCCGTGAGCTGGAGAACACCCAGTGCCATCTTAACCACTTTTGGAGCCCTGGGCACAGACATCTTTGGCCCCCCTCCACCAAACCAAAGGAATTAAGTGATCAAGAATATCTGGTCGCAACTCAGATCCCCTCGTCGCGATCACAACCTATAGGTTGATATGCTGCCTTGCAGCATTCAAAATAAGCATGTTTACTCCCTTTAAGTCCCCTTACCCTCTTCATTCTTGCTCTAATCAGAATGATAAACAAGTAGCATGTGAAGGTCAACATTAGCAGTCTATGAAGCTGTTACTTCTGTTCTAGTATAGATACAGGATACTTTTTATTAATAGCATCCAGAAAGGTATGCAGCCTCTAGTGTTAATGCAGGACCGTATGTAAAAGGTACATGTAACCCAAAATAAACAGAGAACTCGCATTAGCTGCCTCACAGAATGCAAAAGGGCTCAAGCATGGATAGAGGAGACCAATTGGAAGGAAGGAGAAAGCTACGAATACCATAGCATGGATAATGGATGCAGATTAGAAGCTACCAGGAAGGCATCTGTATTCAGGCAGACTGAGATATGAATTGGGATATGGTTTTCAAATAGTGTTGCCATTAGAGATCAAAGGAACAAGTGCCTGTGGTGTGCAATATATCGATGCTCACTATTCTAGTGGAAGCAACACCATAGTGAAACCATGAATGAGTCTTTTATGAAGATCATACCTTGAGAAGGAAATCACTCTGAAGGGCTGACAATTTTGAAAGGATTAGGGACTGGCAATTTTGAGAGGTTAGGCAATACAAGATTAAATTATATGCCCAGGATCCCACATTGGCTAAGGGGTGGATGTGTGCCAACTCTGCAATTTCTGCATTTAAACACTTTCTTTTTTAGTTCTTATACTGAACTAAACAATCTCATTTTATAAAACTGACTTGGAAAGTAAACAAATCACATTACCAAACATGACCATTTTAAAAAAAATATATTATAGAAGGGTGTTATGCAAATGGGAATGATTCTAGATTTATTCTCTCCATCATCAAGGTAAGTATATAAGTACCAGCATACCAATCAATGTTATTTAACACATTTGATCTGGGTTTTTCTTTCGTATTTTAAAGCTTTCAAGAAAAGGTAGCAGGCGCTCCTCTCCAGAAGGAACATGGCATGATAACCAGTTCTGAGATGAGAGTTTGCAACACACGCTTTTTGCTCACTGTACCTTTCACAGATGGGAAATATCCATTTGCATATCAGTCTTTGTCCCGCCCACATGGGCAGTCCAGCACCGAAATGCTATGACAATTCCTCTCTTAAGAAGAGTACCAACAGCAACCCCTTACATGTGTTTCAGCCTTGTTGGGACTCATCAGTCAGGTGAAGCTGCGCCTCTCTGAGCACAGTGAGCAGGGAGTCCACGTCTGGTTGCCCCCAAGTTATCATGCTATGTTCTTTCTGGAGAGGGGCACCTGCTACCGTTTTTTGAAATGTTTGCAAGGAACTTGGGGTTGTTCACCCAGAGTTACCTGGGGACAACCAGACGTGGACTCCCTGCTCACTGTGCTCAGAGAGACGCAGCTTCACCTCACTGATGAGGCCCAACAAGGCTGAAGCACGTGTATGAGGTTGCTGTTGGTACTCTTCTTCAGAGAGGAATTGCCATAGCATTTCGGTGCTGGACTGCTCATGTGGGCGGGCTAAAGTCTGATATGCAAATGGATATTTCCCATCTGTGAGTGGTGAGTAACAATCTGGTCTTCCCTCACTGTAAGTGAGTAAACACGAGCCGTAGGGATTTTAGACCCTGGAAGAAGATCGATAGGGTAATCGTAACTACGATGAGGAGGCAGATGCTCAGCCCGTCCCTTGTCGAAGACGTCATAATATTCATGGTATTCCTTGGGGAGACCTATAGCAGGGCCACCAAACAAAGCCCCTATACTGGAAACCGAAGCAAGTATGGTGACACTAGGGGCTTCAGGGGGACCAACAGAAGGGTCAAAACAGTTGGTTTTACAATAATCAGACATGAACGTAACTTCCTGTGTTATCCTATTGCTATGGGGATTGTGTGTCTTCAACCATGGTATGCCCAATATCAGTTTATATTGTGGGGCAGAAATCAAATCGAACGTGATCGATTCCAAATGACTGGATCCAGTAGACATGGGAATGGGTGGTGTCTGTTCAGTAATTAATGCAGTACTATCAACTGTGTTCACAGCCTCCGGTTGAGCCTTAGGTACGACGGGGTACCTATCTGATGGGCATACCTTATGTCCATATAGTTACCTGTGGCCCTGAATCCACCACAGCTTGGACCTGTAAATGTGTATGAGCTGATAGTTGATGCGACACTAAAACACAAATCAGGGTTTGATGAGTAATAACATGGGAGTCCAATATTTCATCACTCGACTGTGGGACTCCATCTATGGTCGGGCTTTGGGGTTTCCATGATTCCTGACAGGCTTTACTAGGCAGTCCCTGAGAAAGTGATCTGAGGAAGCACAGTACATAAATACATTGTTTTTACGCCAGTGCTCCCTCTCAGAGCTGGACAGTGGACCTCTGAGTGTCCCTATCTGCATGGGTTCAACCCTATTAGCGGAGGTTTTAGGCACATTGTTTTTATATGATACAGGTAGTACCTCCTTCTGTTGACCCCACCTTTCAGTCTTGTGGGCATCAATTTGGAGGACCCAATCAAGTAATTCTGGAAAACCCACAGGGACTACCGGAACTGTAGCGGGGGCATAGAAGGCCGCAGCCTCCTTTTTCTCATGCCAGCCTGTTTCCGCTGCTAATTGCTTGAACTTGGCTAGGTGCGCTAGAAGTGACAAGAAACCCTGCTTTAAACTCAGGAACTCGAGGTCAGTAGCCTGGGTTTTGTACCGGGTATCAAACACATGATTCATGGAGGTAATGAGAACATCGCATTCATACAGAAGATGGCAGTTAGACTCTAACAACGGATTAGCCTAGTAGGCAGCAGCAGTACCCCCGAGATAGGATAGGACGAAAGCTGCCTTGGTGGTCGAATCAGGAAAGGAAGCAGGACGGCACAGGAAATGTAGTTTCCACTGATTGATAAAAGTGCAGTATGACCTAGGGTCACCCTGGAACCATTCAGATGGTGCTAGGGGGAAATGTGTCGACATCAGCACAGGGACAGGGTTCTACACAGGGATGTGATGTGGAGGCGCCGAAGCGGCAGGAGCCCCTGCATAGTCTGTGCCATAAGGGGGGATTCTCATACAAGGTATCTATCATGTGACGGATGGCTGAATGGGCTGAGGTCATATCAGTCCTAAGGTTGGCAAGTAGCTGTAGTAAATTGGCCAACATGTCAGCGGTATCCATGGCTTCCGATTCTGTCGTACTCACGTACTAGGGATCAGGTAGCAGGAATGCCGTAGAGTGAACTCCAGCTAACCTGCCAGGGCACGTTCAGAACCGAAACAGGGTCTCCTCAACAGAGGGTGACCTTTCTTTCGAGAGAGAACGCTACACGTAATATAAACAAGTGTCACAGTGGCTCGAATGAAAGAGCAAGATACAGCAGTACACGCCAGGTTAGGGAAGAAAAGAGAGAGGGTATCAGATAAGTAAGTGATACGAAAATAGGTACTCACGGGTAGAGAATATTACTAACCTTGTGTAATGTAAGGTATGTACAGAATGTGTTTCTACTCAGGAGCCTGAAAGTAACCTGGATACCAGCACAGGATATGTTGATGGAGGAAGGTTAATGGGTTAGTAAGACCTGATCCTGAACAGAAGGAGGGCGCACTAGAGTCCAATGGAGAAAAGTTCATTCCAGGGGGAATACTGCATAGCGTCCAAATGTAACAAACTCCTTGATGGTTCCAACAATCCAATGTGGTAGGTAGAAAAGTAGTTCTCAGTTAAATGCAAAGTTCAGGTAAAGCTGAGAAAAGCAAGTTGAAAGAAACGTAGCCCAGAATGGGTAACCAGGCAGGAACAGCAAGGCATTACCACAGAAATGGTACAGAGTTCCAGATTTTCGCCGTAGAACAGAGTGGCAGCAGACAATGGCAAGCCGTGAGCTTTCCGAGATCGTGGTACAGGAAGTGAGTAAGCGGTCAATCAGGGGAAAGGCAAGGCAATCTGGGAAACGTTCTGAGGTCAAATATCAAGAGATATCAAAGCAGCAGACATGGGCAGAGGAAGGCAGTCCGTGAAAACAATCTAAGGGTCAGTAACAAGGATTCAGAGGAGTTGCACACGGGACACGGTAATGAGGAACAACTTCAATCAGAAGCACCGTGGAAAGGGGGTGCATGCAACAGATAAACGTTAGTTGCGGTCACGTACTGCCGGCATCCTACATTGTTGCCTAGGCGATGAGATGCTGGGCAGCCTGCATACACACGTATGGCATTGTGACAAGTGCCATGGCAACCTCCAGGAACGTGGCGGTAAGGGGCGCTTGACAACCATTTGGTTGCCAGGGAAGTGAAGCGACTTGCAGCCTGTGATAGGCTCAAATCTTTACTCCTTGGTGGGGTTCCCTTCCCTAAGCTTTCGTCACTTTCCACATATGGGCTTCTGTGAGAAACCTGAAGGTGTCTCATCCGCTAGTCCCCGGAGATCTGTCACCCAGGTGGCCAGGACACAGCCATTGCTATTGGATACTGTCCTGGGGGTTGACCAGTGGGGGAGGATCACCTGGATGGGGGGTCTTTGGGGAGTGGAAGCGGGACACAGAAGGGTGAGATGCAGTATCCCTTTCCTTATGACACCTTTTCCCCATTTTACCCCGTAGGATATTAAGAGGTTCTGCCCCCCTCACCCCTTTTCCGACACAAACACTTTCTTACACCGTGAAAGACAACAGACTAACACCAGAGCCGTTTATCTGACATGTCCCAACACAAGGGTCAGGCAGAGTCAGGCAATTGACAACAACTACACACACTTGATGGCCCTTTCCCTTCCCCACAGGGATAAAAGGCCGAGTACAAGAGCACACTTTGAGCAAGGCCAACCGCACGAAGAAGCAGCTATTCCAGGACAGCAGTACAAACAGAGAAGAAAGGCAGCGAGACCCGAAAGGACATCAAGGAGGGAAGTTCTATTGCCCTTTTCAACCCGGACCCACGAAGCCTCCGTGAATGGAATCATAAGACCGAGAATGACAGCTGGCGTGTGGTATAAGAGATGTCAACAGTGCACAAGGCCCTCCCGCACTGATAGCCATTGTGGGGAGACGTGCCTGCTACTGTAATATCGTCCTTGACTCCAGAGACCAGAAACGCCAACGAGATCAACACAGCCAGTGAGTCGGAGGGAGCTGATAGTAAGCTGGACTGTGTTGTGCTGAAGGTTGCAATCTGCAACATTATATGAACTGAAGGAATCGGTGAACAAAGAACTTGTGTGTGTTTGAACTTTTGGGAAAAGTCCAGTGAAGGACTAGCTGCAGAGTGGTCAGGCGGGAGCACTCATTCAAAGGACTCTGGCTGGCCCACTTTGTTGAAACTACGAATACCAGGAGGACATAGGAGAGGCTGGTGTGAGGTGTCAGAGTGGTCCTACAAGGGTCACGTCAAACCCCTTCTACAAGCGAAAGTCTCTGACCTGTTGTCAAGAGGAAAGTCAAGGGAAGTAAATCCCGTACTGTGATAAAGCAAAGTGAACTGTGTATCTGGCAAATGTGAACCCGACTGAGGAATGCCTGTGAATTGGGGTGAAGCATAATACACCCAAGAACATTGTGTTGACAAGAGTGAACACAACCGAGGGATGACCACAGTGAATGATGTTTAAAAAGACATTAAAACTCTTGAATGTTAGATGCTGCTGATATTGTGAGTGAAAGGCCATAGTGAACCTGACTGAGGGAGGCCCACGTTGCAAGAAAGATCAGAGCCTGGCTGAGGGGAATCCAAGGGGCGAAGAGCAGTCACCCAATGGGAAAGATTACCCAAGGAACTTTTGTTTGTTTATTGTTCATGGTCCAGCAGGCCTTCTAAGGCAAGAGACTTTGCAGAAAAGAGACTTGGCCCCAGAAGGTCTGGGTATCATTGAAAGGAACTGTAACCTTGTGCTTGAGAGGCCCGGGAGTGTGCCGTGCTCAGGAGTCCCACCTCGTCCTGTGCAAAAAATGTGGGCAAGGGATATGCTGGCAATACCATCCTGACTTATCATTTCATGAACACTTTCTATAAGGGTGAACACTTCTTTCTTTTCTTGTGAACATTATCCCACACTATTTTTGTAGCATAGTGGTAAGGATTGGCAATAGGTTTTTTAGTATAGGCCCTTTTTGATTTGACTAGACTCCATTTGGACAGTATTATTATTATTTGATGGTTGTAGCTTGCTCCCATCTTAGATTTAGGTTTAGATTAGGCATTTTTCAAACCCATTTATACAATTTAATAAACACCCTTGAACTGTGACCACTTGTGTCTGTTTTACTGTTGCCACCATGAGTTCCTTACACTTCCCTCGTCGGGTTCAAGCCATCTTTTATGTTTTTACTTTGCTGTCAAAGACTTTCAAAACATAAAGGATTTTTGCTCTCACCTTCACATGACCACTTCAACCCTCCTTTCTTGCGTTACTTACACTTTACATATTTTCCTTCAGTTCCTCTTGGAAAATGTACTTGCTACTATTGACTTGATTTAATATCAATTGCTCCTAGATCAAGTCTTTCAAACCATTCTTTCATGCGGTTTTGTGGTTTACGTTCTTTCTCTCGCTGCCTCTGCAGCTTTAAAACATTTCACAGAGACTTTCGATTGGGCAATCTCACTTCGCCGGACCACTCTCATACTTTGTATTTCATATTCACAGTTCTTAACAATGGATTCACTTTGTCTCGCAGCTCATCAGCGGTCGCTTAACCTTCATTTTGTATTTTATTTATTAGTAGAGCGCACCAAGCCCAAAGGCAATTGCAGATGCAATTGCATCCCTCAGATAATGTTGCAAGCATTTAAATTAAACACAGACCAGGCTTTCTTTGCTTTCTTCAACTCACCGGTCATGTTAAGATGCTTTCTGTCTTTCGCGCCTTTGATGTAGGAGTCAAGGTTGTTACCAATTCAGCTTCTACGCCTCCCCAACTCTGCTGTTCACCCAGGAGGGTGGCTGGTAACCTTGCAGTACTCCGAAGACTTTATTTCCCTTCCAGCTGGGCTGTTGTGGGCAACCCTCACAGCCTTTTGGAAATAACTATCTATCACCGCGGGGGGTGTGGGTCTCTGGCTTCCTGCCCCTTCGGTACAACCCCTCGGATTGTCGCTCTCCTTTGCCTGGTTTGCCTATCACCCTGGAGGAACTGCTTCTTCTCATGCACCGCCTTGCACAAAGTGTGTCTCAGTGTTCCACCTTTTCACCATGTGGGGGAGTTAATAGTTATTAAGTGTGTGTGATTAAAGTCAAGTGCCTGACCCTGCCTGATCTGATTAGAGGGACATGTCCAGTGTACTGCATGGGTGGTAATCCTTTCAGCCTTAGACCGGCTCAGTGTTTGTGCAGAAAAGGGGGGGTGGATTTGGGAAGTTTGGAAGATCCTAAAAAATAGGATTGGATAGGTGTATTGGGAAAGGGGGGATACATCGTCTCGCCATTAGCTGTCTCTCCCCCACATCCCGAGGACCCCTCACCCAGGTGATCCTCTCGCACTTGTCCACCCTCGCGGTCTGGATCCAAAGGCGATTGCTGTGCCCTGGCCACCTGACTAAGGGATCCCCAGGGTCAGGGCAGTGAAACACCCTCTGTTTTTTCCCACACCACTCATCAGAACTGCTCAAGGAAATACCTATTTAATAAAGCTGAGACATTCTTTGCATCACTCTTGCTGCCCAGGGTGCAAGCTGCGGCCAACGCCAAGTGGCTGCAGATTGTCCGCTGGGAATTAATACAGCTGGCAAACGACACAGAGCAAGGGTTGAACATCCATAAAAGTGGAACTCCGCGCCCTGAGGCTGATGATGATGCAGATTGGCGATGTTTTGGATATGCTCACTGCGATGGAAGGAGGCATGTGCAAAAAGATTGGGATTCTTATTGCACATTTGTACCTCTCGAAGATGCTGAGAATGGCCCTCTCTCACACATAATCGAAGCTGTGCACAACTTGGCAGTGCGCATGAAGAAGGAAGCAGGAATAGAGAGTGAAGATTGGTTCAGTCTGGCATTCTCTTGGGCACCATCCTGACTGGGGGCGATCATGAAAATGCTGGTGCCCGTCATTGTCTTCATATTGGTCATCTTCTGTACCTGCCAAATGGGTCTGCGATGTTGTGAAAAGGCAGTGCCCAATAGTGCAATGATGATGGTTTCAATTGGGGTAACATCCAAAGCACCTTGCAGTACCACAGAGAGCGGTACCCAGACAGATGACCCAAACAAGCCCTGCATGGTACAGATTGAACACAATTTACATCTCCTTGGTACAAACAACATACCCCCACCAGATCCAGAAATAATTACACTGTGCACTGGATTGATTTAGCAGGAGACAAGGGAATGCATTTACATGACATGTAGCCCAGAGGAATATACCCAGTCTGGAGGTAGTTTATGAGATGTTTGCAGAGCATGGGTTCCAAAGAAAGGGTCACCACCATATCTGGAAGCTGAAAGGTTGGAGAGGGTGTGGAGGTGGGAGGAGACTATATATTGGAACTTAGTTTGTTCTTTTGTTTTGGGATTAACGAAAGGGGGAATGTTGGGAAGGAGAGAGGGTATTCCCACCCCCCTAGGTGATACTGAATGAGAAATAACCGCTAATAGAGGACACTGACGTTGTTTGTGCTTAAAATGTGCCACACATGCCTACGGAGCTTAGAGCGTTCGGCGGCAGCAGAGTTCTTTGCAGATGCAATTCTATTTTATATAAATAAATACTTGTTACCTTGCAAACAATGTCCTGGGCCTTTTTACCTAGAGTTGTAATTTTTCTGGTGTGAGCGTGCAGGTGACACCTGCCATAATCAGTTCCCTTTGCCATTCCTGTTGCCTGTTCATAGACATACTGTGGTATCCTGGTATGACTGTGATGAATGGCTGAGTGTGTGCAAGGGCCTCCTAGAATGTTTAAGTGGAGCTTGGAGTGTGGGCGGCCTGAGGATTCTAGAGAGTGACGGTTGGGACTGGGAGGTGGACTGGGAACCAGGGCAGAGGCTTATCACCTACTCTCCTACCTCTTATGACTATACTATGTGACCAAGAAGAATAAAGCCTGTTTCCTTTTACACTAACCTGAGTCAGCCTGGTTCCTGCTCCCTGTCATCACTGGCTCAGGATACATCACATACCTCTCAACTCACATGCATTTGGCAGGTATCACCCGCCACTTAGGCAGCTCTCTCACCTGCCAAGCTTCCTACACGCCCATAGCAATCAATGGGCTTTCACCTGCCAAATACAAAATCGGGTGTTTTCACCCACCCAGGGGTGATGAAAGGTTGAGAGCTATGCTATAGATGTCAATGGAGATCTCAGCCGCAAAAGAGAAATCTTCATTTTTCATCTACCTTTTCAAAAGATTGACAGGTATTTCTTGGGAGCTATGGTTTCAGGTTTTTCATTTGAACTGTCTGGCATTAAAAATGCCTTTAACTGTACTTCTATCTTTGCACCTGGAGAGGACATGATGAAGATTCATCATGTATGACAGGAAGCCGCCAGTCTTATTTATTTATTTATTATTGACATGCAAGTTAGAATTTGCAGGGATTACAGACATAAAAACATGTTGCATCTCATATTTGCATAAAACCAATACAAATAGATTAGATAACACATAATTCATTTTAACTGGAGTAGTCACAAAACACGCTTGCATTGAGTGGACGGTTGAAAGCTCCCCTGGAATTTAGAGCAGGCCAGCAGTGTGTGCCCAGTGCATCTGATAAGTCCCTTCTTTGTGTTCATTGGAGTGCCCTCTTGGAATAACCATAGAGCGCGAGCAGGAAGGGGAAGGGCGGCCCCGCCGCGCGGTGGCCGCCGGGATCGCTGGCGGTCCTCCGGCCGCGAGCGGTGCAGGCTGGGAGCGCTGTGGCGGCAGCGGCGGCGGCGGGGCCCGGCGCTGGCGGAGCCCTGGGAGCATACTGCGCCGACGGAACGGGAGGCGGCCCTTGGGGCCCCGAAGAGAAGAGCGCACGCCGGGGAGGGGCGACACGGAGCCTAGCGAGAGACCCCGCCCCCCCGGGATGGGAGACAGCCGGGGTGAGCTGGGGCCGCGCGCAGGGCATCTCGGGAGCGGGGAGGGGGTCATGACACCAAAGCCCAAGAGCTTCTGCCATCGCCCCAACGGGACCTGCAGTGTCATTGCATTGGGGAGAGTGTTATTGCACATATGCTGCACCCCATCACAACAGCCACCTGAGTTATTACCCCTGATACCCCCAAAACATTGCCCTCCCTCTGTCTATTCCCCAACACTGCTCTTCCCTGACGTGCTTCTTCAGACACTGCGCTTCCTTCATGCTCTTTCCCAGACATTGTCCTGCCCCTCGGACACTCTACCCCCAGACATGTCCCTGCCCATCTGACACTCTACCCCCAGACATTGTCCTGCCCCTCTGACACTCTACCCCCAGACATTGTCCTGCCCCTCTGACACTCTACCCCCAGACATTGTCCTGCCCCTCTGACACTCTACCCCCAGACATGTCCCTGCCCATCTGACACTCTACCCCCAGACATGTCCCTGCCCATCTGACACTCTACCCCCAGACATTGTCCTGCCCATCTGACACTCTACCCCCCAGACATTGCCCCCTCTCTCTTCCAAACACTGCTCTTCCCTGATGTGCTTCTTCAGACACTGCGCTTCCTTCATGCTCTTTCCCAGACATTGTCCTGCCCCTCGGACACTCTACCCCCAGACATTGTCCTGCCCCTCGGACACTCTACCCCCAGACATGTCCCTGCCCATCTGACACTCTACCCCCAGACATTGTCCTGCCCCTCTGACACTCTACCCCCAGACATTGTCCTGCCCCTCTGACACTCTACCCCCCAGACATTGTCCTGCCCCTCTGACACTCTACCCCCCAGACATTGTCCTGCCCCTCTGACACTCTACCCCCCAGACATTGTCCTGCCCCTCTGACACTCTACCCCCCAGACATTGTCCTGCCCCTCTGACACTCTAACCCCAGACATTGTCCTGTCCATCTGACACTCTACCCCCAGACATGTCCCTGCCCATCTGACACTCTAGCCCCCAGACATTGCCCCCTCTCTCTTCCAAACACTGCTCTTCCCTGATGTGCTTCCTCAGACACTACCCAGCCTTCATGCTCTTTCCCAGACATTGTCCTGCCCATCTGACGCTCTTTCCCAGACATTGTCCTGCCCATGTGACGCTCTTTCCCAGACATTGTCCTGCCCATGTGACACTCTACCCCCAGACATTGCCCTGACACTCTACCCCCAGACATGTCCCTGCCCCTCTGACACTCTACCCCCCAGACATTGACACTCTACCCCCCAGACATTGTCCTGCCCCTCTGACACTCTACCCCCAGACTTGTCCCTGCCCATCTGACACTCTACCCCCAGACATGTCCCTGCCCATCTGACACTCTACCCCCAGACATGTCCCTGCCCATCTGACACTCTACCCCCAGACATGTCCCTGCCCATCTGACACTCTACCCCCCAGACATGTCCCTGCCCATCTGACACTCTACCCCCCAGACATGTCCCTGCCCCTCTGACACTCTACCCCCCAGACATTGTCCTGCCCCTCTGACACTCTACCCCCCAGACATTGTCCTGCCCCTCTGACACTCTACCCCCAGACATTGTCCTGCCCATCTGACACTCTACCCCCCAGACATTGCCCCCTCTCTCTTCCAAACACTGCTCTTCCCTGATGTGCTTCTTCAGACACTACCCAGCCTTCATGCTCTTTCCCAGACATTGTCCTGCCCATGTGACACTCTACCCCCAGACATTGTCCTGACACTCTACCCCCAGACATGTCCCTGCCCATCTGACACTCTACCCCCAGACATTGTCCTGCCCATCTGACACTCTACCCCCAGACATGGCCCTGTCTACCCCCCAGACATGTCCCTGCCCATCTGACACTCTACCCCCCAGACATTGTCCTGCCCCTCTCACTCTACCCCCCAGACATTGTCCTGCCCCGCTGACACTCTACCCCAGACATGTCCCTGCCCATCTGACACTCTACCCCCAGACAAGTCCCTGCCCATCTGACACTCTACCCCCAGACATGTCCCTGCCCATCTGACACTCTACCCCCAGACATTGTCCTTCCCATCTGACACTCTACCCACCAGACGTTGCCCCCTCTCTCTTCCAAACACTGATCTTCCCTGATGTGCTTCTCCAGACACTACCCAGCCTTCATGCTCTTTCCCAGACATTGTCCTGCCCATGTGACGCTCTTTCCCAGACATTGCCCTGCCCATGTGACACTCTACCCCCAGACATTGTACTGCCCATCTGATGCTCTACTGGCCAGACATTGTCCTGCCCATCTGACACTCCCCCAGTCTCCCACCAGACATTGCCCTGACGCTCTTCCCCCAAGTATACCCTGATGCTCTTCTCCTGATGGCGCCCCGCCTCCTCCACTGACGCTCATTCCTAGGTGTGGCCCCGCCTCCTCCTCTGACGCTCCTTCCCAGGTGTTGCTCCGCCTGCTCCTCTGATGTTCTTTCCGCAGACGTTGCTGCGCTTCCTTCTCTGACGCTCTTCCACAGGCATTACTCTGCTCCGACTTGTGCTGCACCCAGATACTGCCCTACCACCCCACCCCCTGAGATCCAGACTACCCCTAGATGTTCTTCCTCCAGACATTGCCCTGCGACCTTAAATATTGCCCTTCCACCATACATTGCACCCCCCAAACACTCTTCCTTAGAGACTGCTCTTTCCCACACACCAACCCTCTTTCGAAAACATTGGACCTCATTCCAAGTAGGATGGTCTGAAAATAAGGATGCTGGTAGCAACGTACTGGCACCTTCTCCAGACCACCGTACTACGAGAATGCTGATCGGGGAACGGATCCCTTGGCAGGCCTGACCTGCTGGGATATCCAGCCCCTACTGACATGTCTCTCACTGAAGCACTGGCATCGCTAGCAACGGTGCTGGCGCTTGTGTCCCCATTCCCATGGAGTCCTATGGAACTCCATGGGAATTGGGATTTACCGTTCCGTCACTACATGTGATAGCTCAGCATCACCAGGATATTGTATGGCAGAATCAGTGTTACAGGTTACCGCCAACCTCATATGAGGCCCATTGTCTCTACCCTTTCTCCCCACCTTATGGTCTTCCCCCAACATTACCCCCACTACCGACAGTGCTCTGCACCAGACCTGTTGACGCTCCTCCCTGGGATTGGCCTGCTGCCCTCTGACCTTTCCCTCACATCACACTTATTTTATCTGTAATTCTGCATATCAATTATTATTTGTAAATCTAAACCAAACCGGTATAATCCCTGTGTTGGAGAGGTGCAGGGATTAAAATAATGATTTAGCTCCTGCTCGTCGAAAGCATCTTCTGGGTATTCTGACATTGGCCAGTAAGCAGGAGCTAACTGTAAGGAGCTTGTACATCGGATGCCACGAATCATAACTTCCATTTGAGGCTTCAACGATATCATTTTTGTGCTCGTCTATATTTAACCCATTATGATTTAATTGCATTCTAGCTGTGATCTAATGCGCCTCTATAACATATTCCTAAACACAGCTCGTCACATAGGCATGTATGTGGGAATTGGTAGGTCAAATGTAGCCCCTGGTACTTATTGGTGTCAAGGTTGCCAGGCTAAAGGTTAACTAGCTTTAGACATTTCGGTCACTGTGCTGTACAATAACAATTAACCATGGTAACCTTAAGTAGTTCATTTATAATGTGCAAGACCGGACAGAATACAGTGCGTCTGGGTGTAGATGTGTTCATTAAGGAAGCCTTGTAAAGAAGAGGGAGTTGGGGTTTAATTTGCACACTCGTGTGAGGGTCCTAAACATATGCAATTGAGGGGGCTTGTGTCCCTAATATGGTGGCTTCTGTCAGGAAAAGCTGATGCATAGCTGTTTCTTCCCTGCTCTTGGGAGTTCTTACGGGTGGTGCACCTTGCGGCGAGTCCCAGGAGGCTACTTGCCCATCGAAGCGATACTCTGCAATGCTGTCTCTGGTGCAGCTCCTAGTCAGATCACTCGGCTGGCAGGAGGTGCCCAGTGGCAGTCCGTTGTGTCTCCTGGCACATATCAATACACAGCATGTGTGATGGGCACTGATGCAGCATAGACATTGGAAGGTGGGCAATCTAGCGACATTCCCCTGAACACCAGACTTTGAGCAGTGAGATGTCCGGACCACAAGGTCTGGCGGGAAGGGCCACTGCCCATCGACGGCTTTTCCCCACTGACCACAGTGTCCCAGTAGAATAAACAGCATGGGTTATTTATACTACTGCAATGAGTTGCACATTCTCAATCCCTGATGCAACATGCCTGGATGGAAGTAAGGTGCCCACACCCTGGCACAAGAGGCTGCATGTACACTGTCCACCCATGGATCCCGTCTGTGTACCCAAGGGGTTCCACTCTTAGCCGTGCAGATCGCACTTCTCCACCACCCAGTCGGCTCTGGCTGCTAGCAAGAGCACAAGATTACCTGGGATATGTTCGGCCCAACTGTTGTGTGCCCTGTCTCCCAAGTCTTACCCCCAATGCAAGGCATCGCGGACGAACCGACTATTCCTTTAGGGAGGCTTGATGATGTCAAGTTAGAAATGTTGAGGTGATTGAAGGTCATAAGATACTTGAAGGGTCCACGTTTCCTGCATGTTTTGTTTAAGCAGCAATGTTATTGATCAAAGATTGAAATCCTGTGTACTTGTTTATGACGACTTGTTAGCCAGGGCAACGTCTCATTGGTTAATATGAGTACGTTTACGTCCAAAATTTGAGACCCTCTTTATCATGTGACATTGTATGTATTTGCCAACTTCTAGGTGAGCACTCGTCCATCTGTGGTTCAGTGTTCCTCACCAACTGGCAGATTTGATGCTAGTGTCATCCACTCAGGCCTCCGGCTGGTTATTGGTGCTATACAACTGCCTGCACAGGCACTCCTCTGCACGCCACCCACAAGACCTCTGGTGTTTTTGGATTGGTTTAATAGACCAAGGCCTTTGACATTTTCTCACACTTTAAATGTGCATTTGCCCTGGAATTGTTTCGGTTTAACAACACAGGTGTTGTGTCCGGGGGGCAGGAGTGCTTGTTATCTGTCCTGTTTTCTCCACGGCATGGTTTTGTGACCCTGTGAAGCACTGAGCTGGCAGCAGAACTTAATAACATGAATATAAAACTCTGGTATTTTTAATAATCTCTTCTGCGCTTACATCAGGGGTAAACATTTCAAGTTGCAAGTTACTAACCGGTCATAGTCACTCACCTCCTCAATTCTACACATACACTGAACCAAATCTTACTTACCAAAAGTCCATTATTCCTAGCCAATGGCTTTTGTCAGGTACACGTTTTGTGCCCTACCTACTGAACTCATGGGTATTGGCGCCATGATGTAACTAGAAGGCATTGGTCCTCTGCAAGCGGGTGAAGTAGTGGTCAACAATTGGATCGCAAATCATACCTGGGTATTTGTGGTGGGTATTTTTAGGGTACGTTCTGATACCCGATGTAGCCAGGCGTGGCGTGGCGTGTCATCATGGGCCCTTAAAATGGCAGTCTACGCATGGGCTTCAGTACTTGGGTGTCCTTTGGTTTGTTTTCGAAGATGGACTAAAAAACCTTCTGCAGTAGTCCTTCTGCAGGGATTAGAAGTGAAGGCACCGAGGTTACCATTTCTGTGCCCCTGCAGTTGGGCAGAATCTGGGACAGTGCCCCTTGATGTATGTGCACCAGTCCGAGTCAAAAACCACTTGTCAAATGATAACCTAGATATTGGAATGCTGAGTGCAGTTTGGGGCATTGCCGCACAGCTGCAGCTCAAGAAGTAAGATTGCAAGTCTTTGCGTGTGGGACTACACTGTCCAGCCTGTGCCAGACTCTTTCGGCCTTGCCCAGTTCAGATGCTATTTTGCGAACACGTTATAATTTGGGAAACCCAATGACGAGAGCAGACGCATACAGTATATAGAATAAATATGGATGAGCTGGGGGTCCATCATGTGCTCGCTATGGAATGTTTCAGTGGTCATTTTTTGTAAATGTATACGGGACCTGAAAGCACAGGTGTTCTGCTGATCTCGGGGCTGGTGCAGGTTTCGGGCATCGATCGGAATTTGTCTGCAATGCACTTGCTTGCGCAGTCTTTTTAGGAATTTTATGCCCTATGTGTTTAATGTGATGTTCTTGGTTTGTCTTTGTCAGCGCTATTATGCCTCCGGGCCTGTGACATGCACTTTATAAATATATAGTGGGGTATTTATTTATTTATTTATTCACATTTGTATAGCGCACTTGCAGCCCGGAGGCATCAAGGTATTTCGAGCTCTCTCGAATGTATCCGCGTTCTAGCTCCTAGTGTTCTGTCCGTTTTGGAGACCCCATAGACGGAATGATGGGCTCCTACTGTGTTATTAAAGGCTGTAGAGCGGAAGGGGATTTCATTCAGGGCTACGAGGAACACCGATTTGGTGCATGGCTGAAGATGAGACTCTCTCTGTTAAGCAAATGCCTACCTTTTGGATTAGAGCTGACCCTGTCAACAGTTTGGCCACATATGAAGTTTGGAATACTCCTGTAACCATTTGTGTTTTTGGTTTGAGAGTTCTAAATTGGGAGTGTGACCTGGTCTTCTTGAACCTCTATGCTGCAGGATTTCCATCCAGAGGCATAAATGAAGCAACTGGTGAGGACCCCCTGCCCCCTTAAAGATTTCTGCTCTGCGCTTTTCCATCGCTGAACCCCATCATTTACTTGACATGGGTGAGTGGTGGTGATCGAAAGATGCTGTCTGCAAGGCTCCTTCTCGTTATGACTGCAAAGTTTACATCCGAAGCCTCGTGATTGCATGCATTCATTTAATACATGATGTATTGTAGGTCCCAAAGCTACCTCACCGAGAAACTCTGCATCTCCGGAGGCCTGTGATTTTCTTCCCCAGAAGTTAGGAAATGTGCAGGCTTGAACTATGGCTGTGCAGGAAGTATAGAACCAGAAGACGGGCCTTCTCTGTATACGCTCCAATACTCTGGAACGTCTCCCTGTCAACACCAGATTTACCCCTTCACTTCTACAATTCAGGAAAGAGCTCAAGAACTTCCTCTTGAAGGAATAGCTACTCCCTAACACCTAGGTTCACACACCCTGCCTGAGACTGGCCTGCCCACCCCCCCACTGTCTCCCTAACACCTAGGTTCACACGCCCTGCACTCCCCACCCTGCCTGAGACAGGCCTGCCCCCCCCCGCTCTCTCTACCCCAGGTTGCATGCAGATCCCTTGCTGCCAACTGCTCACCCTCCCCTGTTAGCTTTCCGCCCTCTTTTCTCTGTTTCACTCTGTGTTCTTCTACCTTTGAGTGTAAAGCGCCCTGTTGCTTCCTAAAGCCAGGTCGGTGCTCAATATCCACCCTAATAAAATAAGGACATATAGAGGTGAACACGGGTTTATTGGGGGTAATGCTGTGTGTGGTCAGTGCAGCAGGTAAAGTAGGTTTAAGCTAGCTGAGAAACAAGAGAGCTGTATGTAGGGGTGAAAGGTCAGGTGCCGTGGTAGCAGAGGTTGCTGGGATGGTTTGGGGGAGCAGGGGAGAATGTTCAGCAGCAGTCCTTTATTGGTAGGCATAGCTCGTGTTGTGTTCTCGCTTGTCCGGTCTAACAACGATTTGCTATTTCTAGCACTCCTTCCCTAAGAATCATAACAGGTGCACTGTTTCTGTTCTTCATCGTTTTTCCTCGCGTATGACTGGAGTAACTAATTTGCTGGGTGTTTTCTTGGGGTTCATTCTAGTTTGTATTTTCTAATCACTGCCAAACTCGAAGTAGTAGCTTCTAAAAATTGACGATGTTCATTGCGTTCAGATTAAGATGTTTCCCTATTTGTTCCAAAGGAACTTTTTTCCTGCGGTCAAAATTCACATTTGTCCCAGGTTGATAGCTCGCTAGTGACAGATATGGTGGACATATTTTTAAAGCCCAGGCATTCCATGGCTGTGCTTTGGAATTCACTTCCCAAGGAGCCAATTAATTTAAGAACCCGTTGCAGATGTCCAAGCCGATCAGAGCTTTTCTGGCCATGCGCCTGTTTTAAATGAATATTTGGCTCCCGACGTCCACTGGATGCTTTCTACCCGATGAGGCTGAACTCAATATGGCTCTGGTTCAGGACTT
The DNA here is from genome assembly GCF_040938575.1 of Ambystoma mexicanum. NCBI lineage: Eukaryota > Metazoa > Chordata > Amphibia > Caudata > Ambystomatidae > Ambystoma > Ambystoma mexicanum. Next base: position 805,601,652 of record NC_090938.1, read on the forward strand.
GCCACTAGTGGCTTATTTATATTTTATTTTGGGTATTTACTGAGCATGGGTGCTTTTGAGAAGCGGCAGAGGTTAATAAGATTGATTGCAAGTTACGGGGCACAGTTGCACCTGTAGGGCAGGGCGATATGGACCAAAAGTCATATCTCAATATTTTTGGGATGATTGGCGATATATATATATATATATATATATATATATATATTTGTTTGTGGGTTAAAGGCTCAGTTTTACGCTGTCAACTCCATGTGAGATGTCACAAAACCTTTTATTTATAAGACATTGATCAAAATAAAGTGCAAACACAGGGAACCTCTTCCTGTTTGAGAATACACACAGCTGTGTGAATATCAAAACAAATAAAAGATTGTAGTTTTTGCAATAATGTAAAAATATTGTCTCCTCTCTATCGTCCAGCCGACACGGGGTCTGTTCCCTTGTGGTGATTTGGCTTTTGGCGAGTAAGAAATGGCGTGCCACTCGTCCAGAATCGGCGCTAGCAGCACTCGTGTATCGCATTGCTCTGTGCTGGTCCCTGTTCATCTGCCGCTTTCCCTCTGCTTGTGCGGAGCCTTCTGCACACGGTTATATCAAATCGACAGAACTTGCAAGAGAAGCGCGGCATGGTCGTGCGAGCTATACAAATAAAGCCAGTCATTGCTCAGTACAGACTTACATTAGAATGTATTGGCTTTTTTGTTATTGAATATGATGTACTTTTCAAATTGTGATGTCTTGGACTGAAAGACTTGTCTTTTTATTGGTCAGTTGATGTTTAAGCAGTGTTTGCTTTATCATCATCATGCCGCAGTTTGCATCTACCTCCTGGTCTTTCTAGAGTTGCTCCATGTACCAGAGAGACGAAAACGAGGCGAAACGCCCCCAACCCCACACTGTGCATGCTGGAAAGGGGAGGTGGAATCTAGAGGGCAAGCAACTGTAAGGAAGACCTGGTTTCAGCCGTAAAACAGACACAAGTGACCATAGTTCAAGGGTGTTTATTGAACTCTCGCAAGCAAGGGTGGAAATAACACCTATCTAAATCTACAGATAGGAGCATGCTACGACCATCTAATGCCATTAATGCAGTCCTTGTCAAAATAAAAAGGGCCTATACTAAAAAACCTGTTGCCAATCCATATCTATAATTTATAAATAGTGTGGGGGTAGTGTTCATGAAAAAGAAAAGTGTTCACAAAATGATATTTCAGGATGTCCGGCCCATTGGCCTCCCCTCTCCACGTTTTCAGCATGGGGCAAGGCGGTTCACTCGAGCAAAGCACACACTCTGGCTTCTGCGGCCCGAGGATACAGTTATGTTACCGGCATCAGGACCTCCTGTCTCCAAGTCTCTTTACTTCTTAAAAGTCTCTTGACTCAGAGGGCCTGATGTACAAACAAATAAGATGCAAAAAGTTAATTTCTTTTTACCAGTATTCAATTGGGTGTTTACTCTGGTCTTCCAGGCTCAGATCCCCTTATTACAATGTTCAGGGAATATTTTTTCTCGGGTGACTCACGGTTCACCCGGGATTCCCCTCAGCCGGGCTCAGATCCCTTTTGTACCCAATTAGTCTCCCCCAGCCGAGCTCGGACCAATTGCGGTATATTCTAAACCATAGAAGACTTTCAATGTGCACGGGTTTAGCTTGACCTGTTTCAGGACCACCTCGATCTCAAGATTCCCTTTTCTCACACTTAGCACCCACGTGCTGCCAGACCACCCTGTCTACAGTATCTTTGCCTGACCTCCCAAAGTTCAGTCACTCCTTTGGTTTCCAATTATAATCACGTTGTGGTGGTGTCACACACTGTTCTTTCTTTATCCTCGTACAATGTTGCCGCTTGCCACCTTGGTTCAAAACATAGGCTGGTTTGGTATCAGTCTCTCTGACTCACTGGTTGTGCTGTCTTTACTGACAGTGCTTTGTTGTAGGAGCCACGGACAGTACCACAGCGGCAGTCGTTCCTCCCCGCCTTGGTTATCGACTCGGAAGAGCCCCGGGTACCTCCGACACACTGTGCAGGTTGGATCAGCTTTCGTTCCTGGTCTTAGGTTTCTTACTTTCCAAGGTTTACGAAAGTAACTGTCTTTACAGGTCAAAGGCACTTCCTCCATGCATCCCTCTCCGGTCTCGCCGTCTTTCTCCTCGTATTAAACTTCCATCTTGGAACTGCTGTTTCTTTGTGTGTTTTGCCTCGCTCAGACTGTGCTTTTGTGCTCCGCCTTTTTTCCATGTGGGGAAGTGTAATGGAAGTCAGGTGTGTGTGATGGTCGGTAATGGCCTGACCTCGCCTGCCCATAGTATTGGGACACATCAGGTTTACAGCTCGGGTGTTAGTCTGTTTTCCTTTAGAGCAGGCTGTCGGTGAGAAAGTGTTTGTGTTGTAAAAGGGGGTAAGGGGTAGAGTTCTTAAATATCCTACCTGGTAGGATGGGGAAAGGGTGTTACAGGGAAGGGGGTACCAGGTCTCGCCTTCTGCTGTCTGGCTGTCTCCATGACCACCAGTCTGGCTTCAGGGCTGGCCAAAGCACGGAAGCTGCTCTCCTGAAAATCCGTGAAGATCTGCTCTCCAACCTTGACTCTTAACATTCCCCTCTGTCCTCATCCTCCTCGATCTCTCTTCTGCCTTCGACACGGTCAACCATACCGTCCTGCTCAACCGTCTCCGTGAAAACCTGGGTATCACTGATCAGGCTCGGGCCTGGCTAACATCTTTCCTCTCAGATCGACCCTCCCAGGTCCAACTTGGGTCCTTTCATCTATTTTCCTCTCTACCTGTGGTGTTCCCCAGGGGTCTAACCTCTTGCCCTGGCTTTTCAACCAATACCTGGCAACTCTCGCCCACTGCATTGCCACTTTCTGCTCAAATTTCCAGTGCTACGCTGACGACACTCCACTCATTTTCAGGCTGCCCTCTGCCGCCTCCTCTCCCTCTCTCATCTCTGATTGCCTAACTGCCATTCAAGATTGGTGTTCCGCCAATGATCTTTGTCTGAATGCCAGCAAGACAGAGATCCTCCTCATCGGCACACTTTCACCATCCTTTCCCCTCACTCTGGCCGGCCTCCCTTGGCCCTCCTCCTACCCCCACCTGCAAGGCTAAGAACCTCAGGGTCATCTTTGACTCCACCCTTTCCTTCTCCGCCCACATCTCTGAGGTCTCTAAAAAGTCAAATTTCCGACTGCACCTCCTCAGGGGTACTCTACCTTTCCTCTCCTTCCCCCAGAAGCTCATGGTATCCCAAGCTCTGGTTCTCTCTAGCTTGGACTATTGTAACAGCCTCTTTCTAAATCTACCTGCCTCTATTCTCCGCCCTCTGCAACTAATCCAGAACAGGACTGCGAGACTTCTCCTTGGCCTCAAAACTCTGGGATCGTATCTCTCCAGCTCTGAAATCTCTCCACTGGCTCCCAGTGGATGCAAGGATTAAATTCAAAACCCTCTGCATTGTCCCTAAGCCTTTCTGGGGCCTGAGTCCAAAATACCTTCAGCTATCCCTCTGCAAATACCTCCCCTCTCGAGCTCTTCGCTCCTCTACCTCCACCTCCCTCAGGGTCAGTCGTTTTTCAAAGAAACGAGCTGGGGGTAGATCTGTCTTTGGCTGGGGCCTCCCTCTGGAACAGCCTCCCTGCCTCTTTAAAACTTGAGGAGAACCATCTCTGGTTCCGGAAGCACCTCAAGACCATCCTCTTTTCTTCTTCCTTCGCTCCCCCACTCCCCTGCTGATCTGTTCTCTCTTGGCACTGTACACCTGGCCACCCTCTGTCCTTCGGGCCCAGGTACCTGCACACCCTGCCACCCTCCCGCACTGCCTCCGGGCAACCCCTTGCACTGGGGTCTGTATCTGTTCCCATACAGCCCCCCCCCTTTTCTTCCTGCCCTTATCAGACCTACCCTGTCTGCTGCCTTAAAGCTAGCACTTGCAAATTGCTGGCTGCATTACCACTGTTTGTTGCCTTTATTATTTATTTATTGTTATTTATCTGTTTCTCCTCTGCTTCGCACTTTCCACTCCTCTGTCCTTCCATGCACGCCCCCTCCCATGCACTTGCGCGTTCTCAATGTCACTGGGCCTAGTAAGATCGCTGTTTTGTTCTCCCCTGTTCCCCTCCATTGCCTTGTCGCGCTCTGAAACACTTGTGTACGAGCGCGATAGAAATAAAATATCAATCAATTAGTCATTGGTGTTCGACTTCCACTCCCCAAAGCTCCCCTCATCAAGGTGATCCACAGCCAGGAACTGGATACAAAAGTGATGGCCATGTCCTGGCCACCTGGATGGCAGATCCCCGGGGACTAGCTGAGGAGACACCTTCAGGCTTCTCACACAATACTTAGAGTAATGGAAAATGTGACCTTAAGATGGGAATGTTTACTATTTGCAGGCAGTGCCTCAGGTTGTATTGTCTATTTTTCTAATGTTGATAGTGTAGACCTTTCTGACTGTTTTGTTTTTATGGATTGTAGGCATATGTGAAATTGTGTTCATTGATTGGTATAACAGGGGGCATAATTTCAAATTGGAAGCTACTACCCAGGCATAAAAAGTCACTGATCACCTCAATTCTACACATACATGGAGCACTCCATTTCTTACTCGCTACCCATGGCTAATGCTGGGTATAATGCTATTCTATTATCCTTTTTGTGGGTTCATGCCCGCCAAGGCAACAGCCTGGTGTGGGTCTCCTGTTAGCCTCTGAATTTGGTTGTGTGTGTGCAATTGCAACTCTCCATTTGATGTGTTAATAGTTTATTGAAAGGGCAAAACTAACATTCTGTTAAGTAGGCACTGGCCGGGGTTGGCGTGTACTACAGAGACATGTCGGTTGGGATCGGGATCAGTTTTCCACACTTGGCTCTCAAACTTTGGAACGCCTTACCCAACGCACTCAGGGCCGAGACCTCCTTCACAGCATTCCGCAAAGGCCTCAAAACCAAACTCTTTAACATACCGCCCTCTTTCCCTCCCCCTTATCCCTTCCTCTATTGTTACTCTGCATGCATCTGCACTTGCATGTAACCATGTATGTATATCCTGCCTCACTGTCATGTAACTAAGTTTTTCTCTGCAACAGCGCCACAATGCCTCAGGGCTGCTACGTGCTTTATAAACGTTAATAAAAAATGTCTCCCACTTTCTGTAAACTTGATCCCTTTATTCTGTGAGGGGTCGGAGTAAGGAGATGGAAACTGTTGGTTTTTGCCTTTATACTTTTATTCAAATCATAAAAGGGATTGCACAAATGCCTCACTAGCCTCAACTCTGGGGGGTTTACTTGCCTCAACAAAACGGAGACCGTCGTCAGGATGTCAAAATAACATCCACTGTTCTGTATCCAAAAACCTATTCTGACCCTCGCACTCCAATGCTACAAAAACGACTACCAGGGAAAAAAAAAGTCTCCTATGGCTGCTTTCTTGTAGCCAAGTCTTACAAACTTCTTGGTATGCAAAGGAAAGCACCCAAAAGTGTTCCAAAACAAAGTTACACCTAGTCATAAGCAAAACTCTTACTTGTTGGGTTACCCACGGTTTAGGTAGTGGATTCCTTCCCAAAGAAGTGGATCTTACAGTAACATGGGGTACCATCCACACCACCTGGTCTTTCCTTTATTGGACAATAGTTCAATGTTGTTTTGTCTGGGGCTAACTTGGTTTGCTCTCCTACCAAGTATTACCCACTAGACCTTTCAGTCACTGAGACGAGCAAGAATAGGAAACTAAGACTGGATTGTTCTGTGTCTGTTGACTCTTAGGGTATTTATTACCAGATTGTCTGTTCTCAGTTTCCACCTCCCACTCTTATTTCCCTTTGGGGGTTTCTTTCATTATGCCTTCCCCACTTTGCCCCAAATGGTACACTTTTTTTTTTTTTAAATTTTTAATTTATTATTTTTGTTTTAGCTGCCCTGCGATGCGGTTTGTCTCCCAGCTGTCTCCTCCAGCCCACGGACCTACTGGGTTGTGGTTTTGACTCCTCTCCCAGCAGTGCACAGAGATCCCTGGGCCGCTTGACTCGGCTTGCTAGTGAGTTGCTTGTTGCCCATTAATCTTGGGCACTGACGCGGGTACACAGATCCCACACCAAGTGTCCTCGCTGCCCCTACACAGACTTCGTGGCTCCATGCCGGGTTGCTCTCCAGCCTGTCTGCAAATGTCCTCTCTGTTTGCACAGCAGCGCTCTGTGTTCCCAGTGTAGGGTCGAGCCCATCCGTGGCTCCCTGGCTTGCTCTGCGGAAACATTGTGTCTGCCCCACATAGCAAAGGGTGCCCTCTGCTTAGCCCTTTCACACCCGCTTGCCTCTGTGCTGGTTCCCTCTTTGCGGGCTGCCACCTGTTCTTTTGCTTGCCCGCCAGCCTCTGCAAGTGAGTTTCCTGCTGTAGTGCAACGCTGGTATGGTAGACCTTGCAACCTCATTATGAAGGGGATGCACTATTGTCCCTGTTTAGCTACAGCGTCGGCACACATCTGTCGTGCCATTTGAAGACTCAGGTGGCACCACTGTGTGAAGTCCTGACTTCCACATCGGTCTGCCGCCGGTTTCCTGAGTTTGTGGAGTATTTTCTTCTACTACTTTCGCTTTCTTTCTACGGCACAGTTTTCCTCTTCCTTTCTACGTCTCCAGTTTCTGTTCAATTTACTCTGCTACTACTACGTCGTCTGCTCCCACTCGTACTACTGCCACTAATACTTATCTCTCTGCATCTGTTCTCTACTTCCTTTTTTATAGGAAGGATGTCTCCCATGATTGAACAACTAGAACGTTGTGTTGGCAGTTTTCTCGTACCTCCATATAGGGCCTCCTTGTCCCATTAGTACACATTTATTACTGGTGTAATTTTAGCTAAACACTTTGATGTGTCCTATGAGTTTTAGATTGTAGGGTAGTGTGGGAGATCTGTTGATTATGTCGTGCTTTTGGGAAGGCAGCAATGTTCGATTGTCTGTGAAAGGGGCCGTAACCTCTGGGTTCGTCATAATTCTATGTCGGAAGATGGTTTCGGAGAAAACATCAAATCAGTCATCTAGACTTGAGTCAACTACGTGCATTCTCATATCTGATGGTGGTGTCTTTCTTTCTTTAAATTAGTGTAGGCGTGGGCGGACCAACGCAGGCGCTTCCCCATCCAATTGGATGATGTGCACCTATCCACCATTCAGCATTCAACCCACGTAAACTCACAATTCCTCCCACCGCCCTGTCTGCCTCACAAAATCCAACAACACACTACCCCTCCTGCCACTCACCCCGTCACCTCCCACCAAAGCCTTCCCACTCAACTCAGCCACACCCTGCGCAGACAACCGAACCCTCATCAATTCTCTCTCTACAGCATGTCTCTCACACCTAAACAGAAAATGTTCCACAGTCTCAGACACTCCACACACCGCACAGTCCCTCGACTCTCGCTTCCCCACTCTAAACAGACAGTCATTCAGCCCCATATGCCCTATTCTCAGCATCACCTCCTCCCCCCTCCTCCATTCTAGACTTCCCGGATCCACCTTTACTGACACTTTCTCACGAATACCAAACATCCACCTGCCTTTCACCCCACTCACCCACTTCTCCTGCCACTCATCCATGACCCGCCTCACCATCACTGCCTTCATCTCATCCACACTCAAAGGCACCCTTACATCAACCGCTTCCCTTCTCATACCCTCACCCGCCGCCAGATCCACTAACTCATTTCCCAGAATGCCGCTGTGACTGGGGACCCACGCCAACTCCAGATCCATCCCCCCACGCACACACCGATCAATCTTTCTCCTGATATCCAAAATCACATCCTTCCTATCACCATCCCCTGCCACAATCGCCTGCAACCCACTCAACGAATCTGAAAACACCACTACTTTCTCAAACCTCAACTCGCACACCCTTTCAATCGCCATTGCAATCGCCACCAACTCAGCCGTACAAATTGACACATCATCCGTCAGACACCCCACTTTATACTCCCCAGTGCTTTCCAAATAATACGCCATTCCCACTCTTCCAGATACCGGATCCTTTGAACCATCCGTGAACACCCTGCACCCTTCTTTCTCTGCCACATATGCCTGACCCAAAGCTTTGATCTCACCCCGCAATCCCCGCTTCTTTGACACCACACGTCAACTCCAAGCACACCTTTGGAGACCCCATCATCCACATCGGACACCTCACCAGATCCATATCTGTCACAACCATCAACTCGCCCACACCCCACTGCACCCCCTTCTCCCACATGTGAAACCCCAAAGTGCCCCCTTTCCTCCTCCAGCGATCCCCATAATAGTCAAACCTCCAATTATAACGCAAACATTCACGTACCGGATGAGCCACACTCTTCGCACTACACTTCACCCACCACCTCATATTCAACACATCCCTTCTCAACCCCAATGGCATCTCCCCCACAAGTACCTGAACCGCATTCACTGGAGAGGACCTCATCACACCCGAACACACCCTCAATGCTCTCGCCTGCACCCTATCCAACCGCAACTTCTGACTCATTGTGAAACCCACTGCCACCTGACATCCAAAATCTAACACACTCAAAATCAATCCCTTATATAACATTCGTAAACACTTCTGCTGCGCACCCCACTCTTTCCCAGTCACCGCCCGCAACAAATTCAGCCTGCGTTTACATTTGTCCATCACTCCATCCACTTGCACATTCCAATTCAACTTTCTATCCAGAATCACCCCCAAGTACCGGAACTCCTTCACACTCTTCACCCTCACACCTTTCAAAACCAAGTTCAACTCCTGCTGCACTCTTCTCCTCGAAAACACCATACTCACACTTTTTTCAACAGACACCGAAAAGCCCCATTTCCCACACCACTCCTCCATGCGTACTATCACAGCTTGCAACCGACTCTGCACCATCAACAAACTCTGCCCTCTTACCCATACCACACCATCATCCACAAAGAAATCTACCTGACACCCGATTCCCATCATAGCCCGAATCAGCCCATCCACCATCACATTAAACAGCATTGCACTAATCGCACTTCCCTGCGGTGTCCCATTCTCCATCTTCCAAACTTCAGACAGCACCCCCCTCACTCTCACCTGAAAGGTCCTATCCACCAAAAATGCCCTTATCCACCGAAACATCCTCCCCTTCACACCCATCTCCAACAATCTTACCAACAACCCACTCTTCCACACCATATCATATGCTTTTTCCAAATCCAAAAAGAACACTCCCACCAACTCTCCATCACATAATGCCTCCTCCACCCCAGTCACTAATCTCACTAATGGATCAGCCACCGGCCGATTCTTCCTGAACCCACTCTGAAAGTCACTCAAACACCCATTCGACTCCAAATAAAACCCCAATCGCTCAACCACCATCCGTTCCATAACTTTACACATCACAACAGTCAACGCAATCGACCTATACGACTTACACTACGTTGGAACCTTTCCACCCTTCAAAATCGCCACCACAATCGCTCTTTTCCACAACTTCGGCAAAACACCACTCTTCCAAATCTCATTGATCAGAGCTAATACTTCCAACTTACATTCTACAGGCAACTTCTCCAAAACTGCATACATAACACCATCCACCCCTGGACTTGACCACTTCCCCTTCCGAATCGCACCATCCAACTCCAACATCGAAAACGGGACCTCATATTGCTCTTCCCAAGGCCCAACATTCGCCAACACCTCCCGCATCTCCTCCTCTACCACACCCATTCGTAACCTCACTGCTTCTGGGAAGTTCCCCGAACTGTGCACCCCCGCAAAATACTCCCCCATCAAATTCGCCTTTTCCCCATCCTCACTAATCACCTCTTCTCCTTTCAACAACACTGACATTCCACCCTGTGGTCTCGTTAATCCAGACATCCGCTTGAACTGTTTCCATACCTCACCCACACCAGAATCACTTCCCAGGGACCCACAATAACCCCTACAATAACCACGCTTCCGTTCCCTAATTACTCTCTGCGCCAAAGCTTTAGCCTTTTTATATGCCACCAAATCCACTATCATTCCTGACCTTACCGCCCTGGCCCTAGCCTTCTTACGTTCCGCCACAGCTCTCGAACATTCCACCGTCCACCAAGGTACCTCAATCTTCCCACTCTTCCCCTTCTCAATCTCTGGAACTGCCGCCTCAGACGCTGCTCTCATTCCCTGCACCAAATATTCATTCCATTCATCCACCCCCCCATCTCTACCTCGAGGAACAATCACTTCCTGACACACTATTTTATACATCTCCCAATCAGCCTTCTTAAAATTCAACCGTCTCCCAGTCATCCGTGGCTTGATCCCTACCTCACCCCTTACAGTCACCAAGATACCAGAATGATCACTCCCCATGTACCCATCCATACGCACCTCCCAATCACATTCACCCGCTATTGCAGCAGACACCCAGGTCAAATCCAAGCACGACAACTTCCCAGTCCTCACATCCAACCGCGTACCTGAACCATCATTCAGCAAAACCAGACTCAATTCATCCGCCATGTCCTCCAACAATTCCCCATTCGTATCTGTCCGATCGCTACCCCACAACGTGTTGGCACTGTTAAAATCGCCACACAAAACACAAGGTCCCACATGTCCCCTTATCACTTCAGACAGCACACCCACTTCCACCACCTCACACGGATTATAATAATTCAGCAGCAATACTTCCGATCCTCCTACCCGTATCCCCGCCCCAATCGCCTCTACTGCTCCATCCGATGGTGGTGTGTGTAACGCAGTGAGGTAATTGTCCTGATTTTGCAAATCTGTATCCTTGTCTGAAAGAGCAGTTGTTGCACACTTGGAGTGGGCTCTGAATGTTGCCTTGGGTCACGGCTGCAGTGGCATCTTCTTAGAGGCGTGTCCTACCATTGCTGCCGTGTTGCCTGGTGGCACATCTGTTTCTGCAATGAAATGAGCCGGGGGTACCCACGAAAGCTGCTCCCTAGCAGTCCACGTATTAGTATTGCAAGGTTAGATCATTCTTGGCGATCTGGTAATTGCGAGGGCTCTGGTTGTTGCCGTCGGCCCTTGTGCTGCGATGCTTCTTCAACAGTTTGTCCACGCAGGGCTTTTTTGTTCATTCTGATGTCTGACATTATGGTTTGCCTTTGTTTTTTGGCTCATTGATTCGCCCTTTTTGTTTGGATCTGGAAACCTTGATGGATGGATGTGTGTGTGGTTCCTTTTTTCAGAAGTTCTTCAGAATCTGCATCCTCGGAACAGAGGTTTTGGGTGTGCCTGGAGATCTATAGTCTGTTTACAGTCATTTACTTCACCCTAAATGTTCTTCATTTTAGTCACCCTCCTATCAACGCATCAGTATCTGGGTTGCTGTCCTGAATTTTAGATCCTTTTCTTTTCTTTTTTTCTTGTTTGTTGACTTTATTTTTTTTCTTATTAGCAGTTTGTTACAGTAAGACACTGGACACCAATATTTTACACGTCAGGAGGTTCAGCACGAAGTCACTCAGTATGAAAAATATTCACAAAGAATGTACTTTAACTCTTATTTGTATCTACGATTTGAATATGGTCCCCCGTCTGTAGTGCAGCTTTAACTCCTTATATGTAACTCAAGGCAGGGGATAAAAATACTTGCGAAATACAAGTACAATATGTATTTTTTTAAACTTCTGTTTAATGTGTGTGTCCGAGTGCCTTTTGAATATTTTACAGGGAAAGCTTGTTTTCCGTTCAGGAAGTAACATGCTAACCACTACAACTAAGCCCAACCACAGACTGGTCGTGTCATGCAAGGTCAGCTCTCAGCACTCACTTTTCAAGAATGACCAGTGTGACAAATCTGACATGTTATGTTGATCACAGTAATCTTGAGTGCTGTCTAGCTCAGTCCAGACCCTAGGAGTCGACTTGGGTGATTGGCATATCTGCCTGGATGCAGCCTAGGTAGTTAAGTGAACACCAAACAATGTGGGGGTGCGTAGTTGGATACCATTCTGTTGCATTGCATGGAGAGGCAAAGGAGGGGGGGGTGGGGTTGAAGACAAAAGGATGACTTTTATTGTCATTGTAAGGTACAATGGCGGTGATCTACTGCTTGGTAGCCATGCTATTTTTTTTTTTTATCTGCTGTTGAATGCTTGAGTTGCCCCGAAGTTCTAACTTGTCCTGTTGTAGCTTCAAAGCCGGCCTGGTGCTGTCTGCCACCACTTCTCTTTCATGAACTCTGCTGGCAGCTGATTTGAATTATGTAAACCGGGCGGGGCGGTGGCAACTTACTTTCTCACGCTGGGCAGTTGAGCCATTGGTGGCATGCTCCTCCTCTACACCAACCTACAAGTACTCTTCTGGCACAGGATTTGAGACATGGTGCCTCTGAACTTTGCTCATCCCATTGACTGAAGGGTGTGCTATTTCTCACGTGCTGCAATGAGCCACTGCAGTACTGTCCATCGGGGTGGAGGCCAGGTGACTGCAATGCAAAGGACGCCTCCCAGAGGCCAGGCAGTGCCACAACACATTATAGCCTTCGCAGATATTAGCAAGACGGCCACCTTCACAGGGTTTAGAGGTGTGCTCTGCTGACCAATGCGTCCTGGACATCTATTAAACACAGTCTGGAAGTGTATTGCTTTACAAGACTGGGTTCTCAGCAGACTGTACTCTGGGATAGCACAACAAATAACTAACTAACTGATCCAGTGCTTGGAATCCTATCAAATTGGTTGTGTGCCCTGACCACATGATGGTGACCATTGCAGGCAGGTAGGAAGAGCATAAGAAGGGAAGCCTGCCCTAAATAGGACGGGGAGGGTAATCCGGCTCACTCTACCCTATCCACAAGAGTGGGCACATTCCTAAACTGATAATTGGATTGGTACAACTACTGTTTTTTTTTATTAATCAAAAATGTACTTATGGGTGAAAACATGAGTATACTGGGATGTCAAGGAAATGGCATAGGCAAGAATCGTTAATCCTGAATCTATAGACCCTTGCGCATTCCATAGAGTCCCCCCACACTTCCAATGGCGACCCTTCATCCCAGAAGCTAGGCGCTCAACAAGCTGTGCAATAGCATTGCATACAGTCCCTGACACCTTCCAATGGAGACCCTTCATCCCAGAAGCTAGGCGCTCACGAGCTGTTGGATAGCACAAGGCATACATTTATTAGCAGATTTTGCTAATTAAAATTGTATTGATTAGCTAACAAAAGTTTTTGCTCAGCAATTATTTTACTGATATTTTTAATGTCACCAGAAGTAATTTTTATGCAAGACATGAAATGAGCAACGATACAGCATTTTGCTAAGTCATTAGTGAGATGCGTCTCTGTAAAATGTAAAGGTTAGCTGCATGAATGGATACAAATCAATAGATATGACAAAAAGGCTTGGGAAACAGTTTTCAGTGCAAAGCTCTGTGCAGTCGGTGTTGCACAGGGACGTGTCCGTATATTGTATGCTTGACCCATAATTTACTGCGTAAAGAGATGTTCAGAAGTTTCATGAATCAAACAGTTCACAATGCTAAGGAAAGCTGTACCCTGAGACTAAGTACATAGTATGCTGTTGTGGTAGGCAAGGTAATTGTCTAATTCAGGCGTACAAGACGACCCTTGCGTGTCATTGTTCTCAACTGTTTTCAATATAGCGTTCAATGCCACATTCGGCGGGAGGGCGCCAGCGCAGCATTCCAGCCTTGTGTACTGTGAGAAACCTGAAGCGGTCTCCCCGACTAGTCCCTGGCGATCTGTTATCCAGGTGGCCAGAACACGGCCCTCACTATTGGATCCAGTTCCTGGGGGTGGACCACTGAGGAAGGATCACCTGGATGGGGGGGGTCCTTAGAGTGGAAGTGGGACCCCGACTGGTGATATACGGTACCCACCTTTTTATACCTTTTCCCCATCCTACACCGTAGGATACTCTTAATACTCTACCCCACAACCCTTTCCGACAAAAACTTTTGCACACCGCGAAAGACAATGGACAAACACCAAGGCTGTTCACCTGACATGTCCCAACGCCAGGGTCAGGCAAAGTCAGGCAATTGACCCGAATCACACACCCCTGACTGATTTTCCCCTCCCCACAGGGATAAAAGGTGGAGCACGAGTGCACAATACAAGCAAGGCAGACCGCACAACGAGAGGGCCAACTCAGCACCACAGTTCAAGAGGAGGAGAAAGATGGTGCAAATCGAGGTTACCAAGTAGAGACGTGACCTTGCCCTTGTCGACAGAGGCCCGTGAAACCTCCAGAGAAGGAATCGTAAGACCGCGCACAATACCCTGCGTGTGTTGCAGCTGATGTCAACGGTACACAGGCGCCTCTTCCGCTGACATCCAAGCCGGGGAGAGACGCGTGAGACGCGTGGCACGTGTGGCCCAATCGTATCGCCCATGACTACACAGACAAAAAAGCCAAGCAGTTCCTCACAGCCAGTGAGTCGAGGAGAGAGCTGATAAGAAACCGAACTGTGTTGAACGAGTAGCAAGCCGGTGATTAAAGAAATTACAAAATTGATACAAAAGGGGAAAGCCCGCATAGCAGAGTCGGGTGTTTACTCAAACTCTGGGCGATTTCCCTGTTGTTGAACTACTACAGGAGTCTGTCCTGATGCATTCTGGTTTCACCATCACCGTCTTGTGGCCAATGCTGTATTTGACCTTTATGGATTTCATTGATTCACAGTGTGTCACCGTTTCTCATGGTGGCCCTGAATCATGCTGTTCCCATCTTCATTTTATATCCAGGCTTACTGACTTCTGCAATTGTATTCGCTCTCCCCTCTTGCTTCTCCACTATTTTTGACTACTTACGCTGTTCTCTCCTCTCCATTTTCCCATCTCCTCTCCTCCTCCCCTTACTTTCTTCCAGCCCTCCAGATAAGGTGCGTACAAGGCCTTTTTATGCATGAAAATCTTGTAAATACGACAGCATTATTATTTTACTGTGTACATTTACACACAAGTTTAGAGCAGAGGGCAGTACAAAGGTCAGGTTCCTTGAAAGAAACCAGACGCCTACTTTCGATTTTTATCTGCATGGATGTAATTGCAAGCCAGGGATAAATGCCTCTGAAACGGAATGTATTTCACTGAAGCTTGAGAAATAATGAAAGGTGTATTCTGCCACAGTGCAGAAAGCTGCCACATCGTAGTAACTTCCATATAGCTTTTGCACACGTTGGCTGGATGTCGCATGCATTTTACACTCTTGCAAAGGTGAAATGTCATTTTTACTCTCTTAAAATCACATTTACTCTCAAAGTTTAAAAATGGGGAGTAAAATACTCCTACCTCAAAATCTTATCTGGAGCACTGCTTTCTTCTATGCACTTACTCTATCAGAATTGTCCCTGGACCTGGTATGATAGCAACCTCGTATGTCTCCTCCCCCTCACCTTACTTGTCCCCCCCCCTCCGCCCCCACTCAAGCACTATCTGAAATGTTGGCAGGCCTAGTCCGATAGTATCATGATTTGTTCCTCCCCCCTCTCTCTGCACCCCTCTCCCTCACCTTTTTGTTTTCTCCGGCTCTAACAGAAATGTCATCAGGCCTAGTATGGTAGTCTGTTTGCATTTCCTTCCCACTCTCCCCCTCCCTTCCTTGCACTGGAATGATGTCAGGCCGAGTACGATAGTTAATTTCACATCCTTACTGTTCATGGCCTGTAAGAATGTCATTGTATTTTCCCTTGTTCCTTCCCCTGCCTTGACGCGCTTTGAAACACATTGTGTATAGGTGCTATATAAACAAACATATATACTCCTACGTCCCGTCCTCTTTCCTCCATACTTGTGGGACATCTCTCCGTCCTGTGGGACGGGACCGGAGCACTTTGTAAAAAGCATCCACATTTTTCCAAAAATGTGTCCATCCCGTAACCCGCCCACCTTGGCTCCGCCCCGCGCATCGCTCCTCAGTCCTTTTCTCCGCTCGATCGGGGCCGGATGCACTTGCATCCTCGGAAGATTTTTCTTCCCTGTTTTCCTCTCTGGCTCTTGCTAGCGTTCGTCTTCTAGTCTGTCTGTCTTTTTAAATTCGACTTTCCAGACTGTTCTTCGCGTCATTGTCGCTTCGCGAGGGCAGATCCCCATCCTCTTTGTTTAGAGTGTTTGGGTCCGGAACACCGTTGGGACTCCTGTTTTAACTGTGACTCCCTTTCGGTCCGGGCTCTTCAACGTCGGTTGGAACGGTGGGAGGAGGTGTTCCGACACACTCCTCCATCTCATTTTCAGGCGTTCATCGACGAGAAGAAGAAACGCCCGGTAAGTTCTTTAGTTTTCAGAGCACCCCGGCCGGGGGATACCATTCCGGGTTCCTCTCGAGCCGGGAGGGGCGTTGATCGCTCTGTCACCGGGGTTCGCCCTGTGGTTCCTGTCGGGCCTAATAATTCTACCGGAGTTTTCTCCGAGGGTCTCCGTAAGGGGCCTGTGTACACCGGAGTAACTTCCGAGGCCCCTCCTGTGGGGGCTGTGTGTAGACCCAGTTCTGCTTAGTCACAGGGTACCGGAGCTTGCTCTGAGGCCTCTCTTTCGGCTTCCCTTAAAAACAAGACCGGGGTACGCCCCGAGGCCTTGGCTGGGCTTGTGTTTACCGAACGGATGTTCGAGGCCCGTGCCGATAATGCTATTACCGGGCCTAGGCCCGAGGTCCCTCGTACAGAGGCTAAGGCTACCAGCAGTTCTGAGGGGCCAGGCAGGGCCCTGTCGGTGAAAGTGGTTTCTCACAGTTCCCGCTCTTGTGGTGATACCAGATCTGCTGAGGGGGCAAAGAAGCAAGGTTCTTCTTTTACCGGCAGTGCCGAACAGTTGGCGGTTGGTATGTCGCTGAAACCTTCCAGGCCTCATAGTACCGGCTCTGCCGAGGTTCCTTATGTTAAGGCTAAAATTAAGACCCCTAATCCATCGACGGGGACCCCTGCCTCACCTCCTCACGTGCCGCAGTTCCCCTCAGATGAAGACAAAATGGCGGCCGTTCCCGCCACGACCACGGCTGCTACTTTAGGTACTACCCCCTACAACTATGCCATCGGCCCCTGGTGTAGGGTTCGGTCCTTTGGGTGAACCTTACCGGCCCGTTTATGATTGGAACGCCCGGATGCCCCTTCCGCACAATGTTTTGTTGCCTGCAGGGGCGGCTCCTTTTGATTTATGTGGATACGTCGGCTGAGGGCCCGGCGTAGCACCCTTCTCCGTTACGTCCCTGGATGTGTCCATCTCATGAGGCCTCCTCAGGTTCCGAAGCAATCTCCCGAGGACACTTTTTTTCGGTAAATTTCAAGCGCTTATGCGCACCGACCCCATGAGGGAGTATTTCCAAGGGCTTTTTAAGGAAATTTGTCCACCAGCGCCTCCGGCTCCACCCGTTCCTCTGGTGGTTCCGCCGACGCCTCCTTTGCCCGTGGTGCCTGCCCCTGCTCTTCCGCCTTTGCCACCGTTGTCCCCAGTGGACAATGCAGTGCCTGACACGGTTCAGCAGGATCCTGGCCTGTCAGATGACCCTCAAGGCGAGCAGGACAACAAGGACCTTCCCTGCTCTGTTGGAGCTTTTCATGACCGGGTACTGGACATGATGAATTTCTTAGATGTCCCGGTTCCCGAGGCACCTGCTCCACAGGAGGGCATGCTTTCTGGGGCGTTCACCCTGTCTCCTTTGGAGCGTACCGGCCTTTTCCTGCAGAAGGATATTTTGGCTGAGGTCCGAAGAGTCTGGGAGAAGCCACACTCGGGGCTTTTTGTCAATAAAAAGATTGACGCGAGGTACAGGCTGCACTCTTCGGAGGAAGTGGCCTTGTCGTCTTGTCCGCCTCCCTCCTCCACAGTGGTGGCTGCGGCCACGTTGCAGTCCAGACCTGCAGCATTCTCTTCTGCGACGGCTACTCGGGTCTTGGGAAAGGAGGACAAGCTCCTGGACTCCCTAGGGAGGAAAATCTTTGCCAATTCGGCCTTGCAGCTCAGGCAGGCCAATGCCGAATTGATTTTGGCGGGAGTTAACATGCGGATGTGGAAAGGTCTGTCGGAGTTTGAGGAACACATTCCGGTCAAGAAGTTGGAAGATTTCAGAGGTGGCCTTTCCGATGGCAGGGTCTTGGCCCAGGACCTCCTGGAGGCTGCGGTTCATCACGTAGACGCCTCGGCTCGGGGCATGATGTTCGGGGTTGATACCTCGAGGCAAGTGTGGTTGCATGCCACTAAGTTTTCGAAGGAAGTGCAAGGCAAAGTATTGGACCTTCCATTCAATGGTAAGGAGCTTTTTCATTCTTCTACTGATGTAGAGCTCACCAAAACCAAGGATGTCAGTCAGACGGCTACATCATTGTCTGTTCTGGTTAAAGCTCCTTTCAAACCTCAGAGACCGTTATCGCAGAGTCGACCTTCTTCTGGTTTCAGGGGCTTCCTCGACCGCAAATCGCGCAGAGTGGATACTCCTGCGGGGAATAACCGCCGTAGACAACAGCGTACGTGGTATTTCTCCCGCTCCTCAGCCTCCTCATCAGGTTCAGGTGGCACCGTCACCGATAAACCTGCCAAATGAGGTTTTTCCGTGCTCGGACGAGACCCCGGTGGGAGGACGCATTGCGTCTCATTGGGAGGCGTGGCAGACCATCACAGAAGACAGATGGGTCTAATCAGTCGCTCAGGCGGGCTTCCGCTTACCTTTACCCCATACCCCTCCCCTCAAGCCTCCTGTTCAGCTGTCGGGCTTACCCTCCCTCAAGGCCGAGGTTCAGAAACTTCTGCTCCTCGGAGCTGTGGAACCCGTTCGCCTTGGGGAGCGAGGGGAGGGCTTCTACTCCTGGCTGTTTATGGTGCCCAAACCCAACCAGGCTGGCCTGCGCACCATCCTAGACCTTTCCCAGTTCAATCTTTCCTTACCCCAAGAGAAATTCAAGATGATCACGCCCGTCAGATTCGCTCCTCGTTGCAGGCAGGCGATTGGCCCAGCGTGGTGGACCTTCAGGATGCGTACATGCATATCCTGATTTGGGCTCCACACAGGAGGTACCTCCGTTTCTCTTTGGGAGAGGAGCACTTCCAGTTTCGAGTGCTT
Source organism: Ambystoma mexicanum (assembly GCF_040938575.1). Classification (NCBI taxonomy): domain Eukaryota; kingdom Metazoa; phylum Chordata; class Amphibia; order Caudata; family Ambystomatidae; genus Ambystoma; species Ambystoma mexicanum. The sequence continues at coordinate 805,620,690 of NC_090938.1, forward strand.
CCTTTTGGCCTCAGCTCGGCGCTGCGTGTCTTCACGAAGATGATGTCGGTGATTGCGGCCTATCTACGTCTTCAGGGAATCCATGTGTATCCTTATTTGGACGATTTGGCTTTTACGCAGCCCTTGTCCGCTGGCGGCAGCGGGCAACCTCCAGTCTCTCCTTCAGCTCCTGTTCCATCTTGGGCTGTCTGTGAACTGGCGGAAATCCTCCATGACGGTCTCTCAGGACCTGATTTTTCTGGGTTTTCGTTGGAACACGATCGACTGCAGAGTATACCTGACCGGGGACAGAATGGCAGATCTGTTGGCCACGTGTCAGATGTTCGCGCAGTCGGAGAGTATGTCGGCCTGGTGGTTCCAGAGGCTTCTGGGCCTCATGGCCTCGTGTGTGCTGGCTCTTCCTCTTGCTCCTCTCAAAATGAGACGGGCCCAGATGGCCCTTCGGAATTCATGGCGTCAGGCAGTGGACCCAGACTCCATGCGGATAATGATTCCGGATTCCATGAGAGTAGACCTGGACTGGTGGTCATCTCTCAGCAATCTGTCTGGGAGCGCGGGGGTTTCAGGACCTGGTCCCTATGGTGACGATCACGACGGACTCCTCCCTCCTAGGGTGGGGTGCGACGTTAGATGATCTTCAGGTCTCGGACCTCTGGTCGCCTCAGGACAAGCTCCTGCACATAAACCATTTGGAGCGTCTGGCGGTTTTCTTGGCGCTCAAGGCGTTCAGACCGGTCATTGTCAACAAAGCGGACAATGTGGTGTTAATGTATTACATCAACAAGCAGGGGGGAACAAAGTCTCCCCCCTTCATGGACCTGTCCATCCAGATTTGGGAGTGGGCCGTGCTTCATGGTGTCTGGCTGCTTGCAGTGCACATCCCGGGCCAGCTGAATGTCACAGCAGATGCCCTCAGCCGGCAGACAGTGGTCAGCTACGAGTGGGAGTTGAAGGCGGAGGACCTCTCGGGGATTTTCTCGCGCTGGGGCACACTGCAGGTGGACCTCTTTGCGACGGCGGCGAACAGGAAGCATCCTCTGTATGCCTCCAGAGGGGGGCTGGGAACCTCCTCTCTGGGGGATGCTCTAGAAATTCCATGGCACAACATGAGAGCTTACGCCTTCCCGCCTTTGCCTCTAGTTCACCGGGCAATTTGGAAGTTGAAGAACTCGGTGAACTGTTCTCTTCTACTGATAGCCCCGTGGTGGCCGGCCAGGTTTTGGTTCTCAGAACTCCAAAACCTGTCGGTTTATCCGCCGATCAGGTTACCGGTAACTCCCGATCTTCTCCACCAGGGGGAGCAGCAGCTGTGGCACCCCTCCCCACAATCGCTCAGCTTGGCGGCATGGTGCCTGAGTTCAGGTCTTTAGAGCATCTGAAGTTGTCTGCGGATAACATGCGTATTATCCAGGCAGCCAGAAAACCCTCGACCAGATCTCAGTACAAGAGTAAATGGCTCAGGTTCTGTCATTGGTGTCGTGTCTAGAGAAGAAATTGGATCCAAGGGGGGCCACGTTGACACAGTGTTGTCCTTCGTGTTCTCCCTAGCAGAGTCAGGGGTTCATGTTCTGTCATGCAGGACTTACCTTTCAGCGGTCTCCGCTTATCTTTCTACGGATCAGTGTTCGTACTCTCTGACTAACCCAGTGGTAAAGAGGCATTTCACTGGTTTAACACGCCTTTTACCCTCCAGTTCGTAATCCGCACCCGCCATGGGACCTGAATGTTGTCCTGACGGCGCTATGCCATAAAACCTTTGAGCCGATGGCTACTGTGGACCTCAAGTACTTGTCTTGGAAAGTTTCCTTTTTGGTCGCCGTCACATCGGCAAGGAGAGTGAGTGAGCTCCAGGCATTGTCGGTGGAGCATCCTTTCTTGGTCTTTCACAAGGACAAGGTAGTCCTTCAAACTAATCCGACTTTTCTGCCGAAGATAGTGACCGAATTCCATTTGAATCAATCAATCTCCCTACCGGTCTTTTTTCCGAACCCCGCCTCTGAGGCAGAGCAGGTTCTACACTGTCTTGATGTCCAAAGAGCTCTTAAGTTCTACCTGGATAGGACTTCTAAGCTTAGAAGTTCTTAACTTTTTGTGACTTTCGGCAACCCTCAAGGCAAACGGGCGTCTAAGGCAACTATTTCTAGGTGGATTGCCGCCTGCATCACTGAGTCTTTCACTGTCCAAAAGCTGAAACCTCTTAAAGGTATTCATGCACACATGGTGTGGGGCAAGGCAGCTGCGGTTGCTTTTCAGAAGTATGTTCCCTGGGAGTCCATCGCTAGGGCAGCTACTTGGGCCTCTCCATCTGCTTTCTGTAAGCATTACTGCCTCGATATGAGCTCTAGAGCTGATGCGCAGTTTGGTCAGGCTGTGCTGAAGAACCTTTTTCAGTAAGGGGTATTTCCATCCACCCGTAGTTCCTGTAAGGAGTGCTTGGGAATCTTCCACAAGTATGGAGGAAAGGGGACGGGACGTAGGAGTATTACCAGGTTACTCACCGTAGTGACCACCTTCCTCCCAGTCCATAGTCCCCTTTCCTCCATACGCCCGCCCGCCGTCCCCTCTAATAAGGTTCCTCTGTATTGGTAATGGGTCTCTGACCTGGCAAAGAAAAGGATTGAAGGGCGATGCGCGGGGCGGAGCCAAGGTGGGCAGAGTTACGGCCGCGTGCCGGGCCCCGCGCAGGAAAGGGAGGAAGGACACATTTTTGGTAAAATTTGGGTGCTTTTTACAAAGTGCTCCGGTCCCGTCCCACAGGACGGAGAGATGTCCCACAAGTATGGAGGAAAGGGGACTATGGACTAGGAGTAAGGTGGTCACTTAAGTGAGTAACCTGGTAATTGAACACCGTAACCAGAAGGCCTTGGGAGAAAGGCGAAACTGGGTCAAAGTGGTCATGCAGGGGTCCAGTAAAATCCTCTGTACAGTAGAAAGCCTTTCACTGACAGATGATTGTGAAACTAAGGGAAGCGAATCCCGCATGGTAAAGTTGGCAAGAGTGAACCAGGCCGAGGGATGCCGATTAAACGGGGGAGGGGGAGAAGTCTGAAGTCCCAGTGTGTTGACCAGCGTGAACCCGGGATGTCCACAGCGAACTGTTAAAAAAGACATTAAGATTTATCAGAGTTACAGATGAAGATTGTGTTGAAAGCCATAGTGAACCCAGTGGAGGGAGGCTAACAATGGAGAGGGATCTGAGCCCCAACTAGGGGCATCCAAGGGTGAAAAGGCATCACCCAAAGTGCAAGCTGAAAGGAACTTTTGTTTATTTTGTTGAAGACATCAGGTTCTCGGAGGCAAGAGACTTTTTTGTAGAAGGGAGACTTAACCACCGAAGGCCCTGATAAGCTGAGAGCGGAACTGTTAGCTTGTGCTGGGAAAGATAGAGCATGGGCTGTGCTCCAGAGTCTTTCCTTGTACCGTGCTCAAAACATAGGGAAGGGAGACCCGACTACCGCATTCTGCCTTATTATTTGTGAACACCTCTTTCTTTCCTGTGAACCCTATCCCACACTTTGTTTGTATTTAGCGTAAGGATTGGCAATAGGGTTTTCTTAGTATAGGCCCTTTTATTTGACAAGAGGCCACTAAGACTGCCTTATTATTCGATGGTCGTAGCTCGCACCCATCTTAGATTTAGGTTTAGGTTAGGCGTTTTTCCAACCCACTTATACAGTTTAATAAACACCCTTGAACTGTGATTACTTGTATCTGTCTTTACTGTTTCCACCATGAGCTCCTTACAGTACCCATGGAAGTGGTATTTATCACTTTTAGTGCTCAGTGCTGTCATCTGGGGTGTTCTAAGGGAACCCCTGTGCAATTTTTGCTTTCCTTTAAAAGGGAACTAAGCATATGACGGTGATTGGAAATAACTATTTCAAGGTCCTGCAGTTGGGCCAGGTGGTGTGCATTGAGTGGGAAGAGGGGTGTCGAGGTGTGGCACTACAGTTGAGACTTTGCCTGGGGCTTGGTCTCCAAGGACCGGGTCAAAGGCCTGGCTGAGGCGCAGCTGGTTGGTAAGTAATGAGGCCAGCTACTTGCAGATTCCTCTTGCGTTTCCGTCCTCCGGATTGACCAGCTCTCTTCCGCAGGTGCTTATATATAAAGCAATCCTAATCGTAGAGCAAAGCAAGCTCTGGGGGTTCACTAACAGTGTTTGGTATAGCAGCACATCTATATATGTACATACTGGATGCAACCTTTGAGCACTACTTTGATAAAACATCTAATTAGCTTTCTGTATTCATTAAGTAAGAGGAAGGAAAGGAAGAGACTAAGCAGAGTGCATGGAATAGTAGGCAGAGCACATGGCCAACTAGGTTAAATATTGCCGTTTGCGGCCATCTCACTTTCAGAGTAGCTAGTATAGAGCAACGTGGTGAAAAGATAGAATGACGAGTTTGGGATCAGCTCACTGGTTGAGCACCTGTTCAACTGATGTATGCAACTAGCCGCTCACAAAACTAGGTGGCCATCAAAAGCATTTTGACCGTGTGATCACGTACATTTTCAAAAGTATTCACTTGTCATTATGACACACCTTCCCCAACAAAATGAAATGTATTTGTCACTGAGATTCAGATACACTAATCTAAACTTAACTGAAACACTTGGAAACAATGCAGTGTTTTACTGTAGCAATACTCTGATTATGCATTGTTTAATTTGTTTAGGAATGGAATAGCAACACTGTCTTTAACTTTTAAAAAACAATGTTAAAACCTACTGGTCTTTGCCACACAGGATATAGTTATCTTAATAAGTGTCATCCCAATTACGTATGGTTTGCAGTTATTTGAAAAAGAAAGAACCTTTCTTGGCTAGCACTGCCATACAGGTTTTTGGCACTTTGAGTGAAGGAGACGATTACTGCTGCACTCTCTCTCTCCATTATCCCCTTTGAACATGCAATCCCCTTTAAACATGCAGTAAACGGAGAAAAGAGGATGAGATCCCTGAGGGTAAGAGAGAAATGCAGGCAGAGCTGTGCTTTTACTGAACAAGGTAATTTAAATAGCTACCTTTGCTACAGAATTGGCAAACCTACAAGGTATGCGACATTGCTTATTTTATGCTTTGTAGCATTCCATACAGTCCCCTGACTCCTTCCAATCGACACCCATCATGTCAAACTTATAAGGGAATAGGGGTCTCAATCCCCTCTTCCGAACCACAGAAGCCAAATAGATTGACCTCTCCCACCGTGGTTGGCACGGGCGCCTGAAGACTGATATCACAGGAAGCCATGTGGCAGCTAATGGGGGGAAGATGGAGTTGGGGAAAAGGGGATGGAGTGACAAAGGGAAGGAGGGGGAACATACACAAGCTTATACATACAATACAGCGATATTCCTGAACCTGTACCTCTATTTCCTGAACACCTAACCTGACCTCCGATACTTGTAATGACCTTGTTACATACGAATCAAGGGAGCTCTTTAAACTCCACTTTGCACCTCACAGAGCATAAGCGGATAACCTAGAACATGGACTTTGAACATAACATAGGGCTTGAACATAACGTAGGACTTGGACAGGCATTCCTTGAACATACATAGATTGGCTTACAAGCTAAATGGCACAAACAAAAGGGTGTCCCTTTTTATGAAGACACGAGACACATGGCCCGTCGGCACAATGAAGCCACAAACAATGATTTAGGAAAAAAGACACACACGAACATGCCCTTGTACTGTGTGGACCCATGCGTGTTCTTTAAATAGTCTCTATATCTTTCCCAGTGCCCAGTTTTATCCATACAGGGCTTTATAGCATGTTTTCTCCACATGGCGTGTCTAATGCATGGCATGTATCTTAGGGCGTGTTACCTCACACACCCACTACCGCGTTGAAGTAGTCAATTAATAAACAAGTGAGCATATAGCAACTCCAGAATATGAACACTGGGGTCAAAAACACTTAACTGATGGTCCGGATGCCTCACAAGGACATCCGGACCCTGAAGAGCGGTGCCCGAAGCTTATGGGAGCCCGCTTCACCGCCGCGGCCCGTGGTTATTCAGCTGTTCGTCACCGTCGCGGCCCGGGGAAGCTCCAAGAGTCCTTCGGCGTCTGAGAATTTCTGCATGCCTGCTCCTAAGCTGCCGCTGCCCGTGCTGATAATCATTAATTGCCTGCACCGAGGCACGGCGGCGGCGAGTTTTAACAGTTGCTGCTAATGAACAGCTGTTGTAGCGCGCGATAGGAGAACTACACCTTTCCCAACGCCTCATGGGAAATGTAGTTTATCGCCTTTTGCAAAGCAAGAAGCGCCGACCTGAAGCTTTCCTCAGATTCCTGACACATCACCCCAGAAGCTAGGCGCTCAACGGCTTTGGGATAGCATTCCATGCAGTCCCCTTACACCTTCCATTGGAGGCCCTTCTCCACAGAAGCTAGGCGCTCACCAGCTGTGGGTACATACATTTTCCCTGCCTACATTCTAGCTACATTTTAGAGTGTCAGGTCACGGGCATTCTTCATACTTTTTGACTGAGAGACCTCCTTAAGTGGTGTGTCTTAGAGTAGGATGATATTATAGGGTTTGAATATTAGGTTCTTATTTAAAATTTTATTTTGGATTACTTCATTACCTTTTAAAAATTAAATGCATAACAAAGTCAATGCACTCAAGTCAGTTCATTTCAAACAACAAACACTAATTGATGCAAATACAATTAAAATCAACATTTAAACTGTCCCCAGAGCAATTTTTCACTAAAAACATGTATACTAATGTTTATTTTGCCAGTTTAGCAAAAACCACTCTTAGTAACTTGGGAATATTACCAGAGTATGTATCTTACATGTTTTTACTTGTGGGCGTGTGTCTAAACCTCATGAGAGTGCACAAGAACTGAGGCTCCACACAGTTTATTAGGAAGGCCATGGCTTTCTTACAGCTCGCAAACCCCTCAAGCATCGCTTAGAGCGTACCTGGAGGACTTACTCTACCCCACAAAACAAAACTGCTCTTGCATGACTGAACAGGGCACATATGTACAAACTCAAAGCAAAAAAAAACAGTGGGAACAGAATCTAATACTCAAAAAATCCATGCAGGAAACTCCACAAAATCCTAGGGGAAATTCCATTCCGCCAGCTGTCTAAACCCCGCTCCCCTAACTCGCAAGCTCTCTGCGATCAACTTTCCAACCACTTTAATAACGTTGCACTTGAAAGACATCGTACCATAACCACAAAACTAGTTTGGATCCCCCTATCTACATCCGGCCCCCCTCTCAAACCCGAACATTTCCTCGACCAACTCTTTTCATTCACACCTCTTTCGCAGCCTGATTTCTGCAACCTACTCGCACTTAGCCAACCCTTGGGCTCGCTTTTAGATCCTTGCCCACCACCCCTTCTAAAAAGATTCTCCTCCTGTGCTGGCAGCGTAGCTCGTGCCATCATAAATAAATCCCTCACATCTGGTACCTTCCCAGAGGTTTTCAAAACCTCTCGTGGCAAACCGCTACTCCAAAAAACTCAGCCTTAACCCACTCTCCCCGTCCAGCTACTGCCCGATCTCCAATAGTTGCTTCATTGCTATACCAATTGACCACGTGGCATGAAAGCAACTTGGCCTCTTCACAGATGCTGATAGACTCCTTGACCCAACCAAATCGGGGTTCTGACCCCTCTGTGGAGGGAAATCCTCGCTGATCTGTATCTGGGGCGACCTAAAAAGAACTGCTGATTCAGATGGGTGTGCTGCACTCTGCATCCTGGATCTATATGTGGCCTTTGATGCCATCGACCACACATTACTCCGGAACCGGCTCCTCACCCTAGGCATCCAAGACATGGGTGGGAGCCTGCTTTGTTGCCATCATCTACCAGCTTGACAAGTGCCTCCGCTGATATTTGGGGGAAGCTTCAGAGTTTGTTTTGGAGATTCTCGGATGGATGGGTGGGTTGCATGTTGATGTTGCTTGGTCTGCTTTGTATGGTATGTTGGATGGTGACGATTTTGTTTTTGAACTGGTCTGTGAGGTTGTTGCATAGTTTCAGCATTGGGTGTGTTGTTGCAGCCAGGGGGGTTTCTGATTTAGTTTATGATTTTAAACTGTTTTTTTGGGTGTTGGGGCTTTTTGGCCTTTTGGATTTCCTTTTTATATGAGTGGATTTGTTTTTGGAACGGACATTTCTTGGCTCTGTCTTTTTTATTCCTCCATTCAAGTTCAATTTTCCCATTTTATTTATTTTCTTTTTTTTCTTTTCATGGCACAGAGTAGCAGGGTAAACCATTTTTCTGTCGCCACTTTTGAGTTATGGAGTAAAAGGGTTTTCCATGGAGATCTCGTCTACTGTTCAGGTGATCCATTTGTGGAGTAGTTCTGTTTTTCTGTCAAGGTCAGCTTCATCTATTATTGTTGCTGGTGGTTCGTTGATTTCCAGTAGTTCAATTAGGTTGCCATTTTTGATGGTCCTCCAGTTTCTTTTCATGATAGTTGGCAGATTGCCCGGGTTGTTTGGTTGTTGGTGTAGCCAGCGTGATCACGAAGGGGATGATGAGGTGGTCGTTCCAGAGGATCTGAATTGGCGGCGCTGTGGTGATAAAAAACCTTGTCTAGTGTTTGTCCCGCCACATGATTTGCTCCTTTGACTAGTTGATGTAGTTTAATTGTCTTCAATTGTTCAGCTAGTGATTTTTGTGCGACTGTGGTTTCTTAGTCAAACCAGATGTTGAAATCACTGAGGACTATCCGGTGTTTGTTCGATGGCTAGGTTGGTGATTGCTTCTGTGAAGGTGTCCGGCGCCAACATCCTATACCTAGGAATTACAGAACGACTGTTAAAACTCCAGCGCATCCAAAACACTGCTTCAGACTCCTGCTCAAACTACCACGAAGAGAACGCATTACCCCAGTGTTGAAAATGCAACACTGGCTACCAATAAAACAGCAAATAAAGTTCAAACGATGTCCATAGTGCACAGAACAATCCACGCCCAGGGACCCGAGTTCCTAAATGAGGAAATAACTGTCTACCCTCCGACAAGACCACTCGGGTCAAGCAACGACATTCGCCTAGAACCAAAACCATACAACAAAAGAAAATGTGCAGGATCATCTTTCTCACCTGGCACCAATAACCTGGAATGAGCTACCAAAAAACATACGTCACACAAGGGATCATCTTCAATTCAGAAAACTACTCTGGCTCTTTGCACCAGATGGAAAGCACTAGGAAGCATAATACGCAGCAGGAAACAAATCCCAGAGAGGGAACCCATCCTCCCTAACTTCTCAACTTACCTTCCCTAACCGGAGGGTGGGGGGATGCCATTACCGCATCCTGCTATACCAAAGAGGAAACCTGGGTAGGTTAGGGTCCCACTTGGTAATGGGCAAGGAGGGACCAGGAAAGCTGCGGGAGGACGCCACGCCCACATACTGCTAGGCCACAGAGGAAACCTAGGCAGGTAAGGACCATCAACACGGGCATGAGCAGAATGGGACCAGAATTCTCTAAACTAAACATCACCAACCAGGGTGGGCGAACACACCTGCTTCAACCAGGTACACCAACCACTAAAATAGCACAGACGAAAACTGCCATCCCAATCATACCTGCCAACTAGACAAACTACAATACCAAACTAGCAGGCTAACCATAGATGTGGAGCAAAAAAGACAGACTAATGGTAAGAAAAACCCACTAACCCTAACTAGAAAACCTCAACTTTCCCCATACACTTCTCACACAACTACTTGTCCGCACAGCAATCCACATGTACTTCACCACACTGCAACCACAGACAGCACATTACCTGTATCAACAGCACATGGAAACTCTCACCAACCCGATAACCGCATGCCACCTCAGCTAACGGTGAAAACCGAACTGAAGCTGCCAACAGCACATCACAGCTCCCGCTCTCCTATTCCCACTACACCCTTACTAACCCCCACCCCTCCTCTTTCAGATCCGCCAGAGCACTTGGGGAGCACTCTGGTGGTGACTGTGCACGGTACAATTACTTTTAACATTAACATCCAAGGCACAAAATAAGCAGTATCGCATCGCAATTCACGATGCAATAATACTAATTGCTTTTCATTTTGCAAATCATGTTGCACTAACTGCGACATGATTTCAGAGAAGATTAGTGCGTTTTGTTATTTCAGTCACCAAGCTCCAGGTCAGCACATGGAAAAGCGGAGCGTCGGGCTGCTGGCGAACCCAAACGCTGACAGGTGGAAACTGGAGATAAGAGTTTGGGAGCCTGTCGGTGTTTCTAGGTCCTTCCTTGTAAGCAAAATTAGCCCTAAATCAATATTGAGAGGGCTGCTTGGAGGATAGGACTAAATGAATAGGCCCTTCTTTTAACTGTCTTTTCTCTCTGCTCTGTTCCTTGCATTTTTCCCTTTAATCAAACGTTTGTTCCATTGACACACTTTCTTGCTTTTCTACCCCGTGTTTGCTTTTCTCTTTTTTCCCTCCCTATAACCCTTTTAACGTCCCCTTCTTTCTACAACCCTTTTAACTTCCACTTCTTTAATCTATTCCTATTTCACACGGTTTCCTAAATCAAATGTCTTCTAATTTGCCCCTATCTACATCTCTCCTTTGCCTACGTTTCCTGAGCACTGAATGCCGTTCCGACTGCAGCGTGTTTGGAAGTGATAGCATTTTACATGCACACATGAGAGCCTATTTTGTGTGTCTCTGTGTGTGTGTGTCTGTGTGAGTATTTGTGTGTGCAAAGTTGTGGTGCATGCAGAAAGCTGAGGAACTTAGTCATGTGAACGTCTGCACTGCTCGGGGTAGGTGATGCTGCAATGGTTGCACATGTCAAGTTAATGAATACATCAAAATAAATAATTCCCTAATATCACAGTCAGGGGCAAACGTGCAGAGCACATGATAGTCTTCTTTTAATGTATGGCAATGCTTTCTGGGGGAACGCAATATGCAATTGGCATGTATACGTTTGTCCTCCAGGTTTATGACTTGCATGGCACTGTGCGACAACACACATGTAGACTCCCCTAAATTGCATAGGTTTTCACATCACAGGAAGTGGCAAAGACAGTGACATCACAGGTAGTATTTGACACTCAAGGGGATCATGGAAGTTGCTATAATTAAAACAAGAGGCAAACAACTCTTTTGTGCAATATATCAAATTTCACTGTCATTATTGGAAGTGAAGCAGTACCTTGAGTGAGGCTTTTTTGTATAGTGTACAAATGACAACTGAAGGGATGTGGGGATTTTTCATTTCGGCAGGAAATGCACAGTGCCATAAAAAAACAATTTGCCCAGGATCACACAATTTAGTTAATTTGTGAAGCCAGGATTGAAGACCAATGTGCAACCTAGGCAGAACCACATATCGTCCCCGCTCTAGTTAGAAATAGGTGTTTGGTTTTCAAGAATCGTTTTGTAGTGATGACTTGACAAATACAAAAAATCAAAAACCAATCAGACAATGTAAATTCACTAGAAAAAGTTAAAGCGAAAGTGTGGGCCACTTTCTTATTCCATTTTTTGAATGAAAAACTATAAGTTCCAGGATGCAAATAAAGTTTTGTAAATGGTATAGAATGCAAAAAAGTACTGTAGGATAAGGTCACCTTCGTGTAGTCAATGCTTGACACAATCCTGCTGCTAATGTGAAGAGCACACTCATCAGAAAAAGTTGTCACACTAGTGGGCTATCCTTTAATAAGGAGTGTTCAATTTAAATGCTTGGTCAATATTAGAGGGTGTTACATATTTGCAAGGCCCTAGTGGGAAGCCCTTCTTGCTAGGGCAGCAGTGTTCCTATGATGTCCTACTAAGTTATTCATTCATCATAGCTCTAGCGTCGAGGCAAGTGTCCCAGGCCCTATATTGGTGCACAGGGGTCACATGTATTGTGCGAGCCATGATGGAAAAGGGGATGGGCACATTTGCTACTCATATATGTTGGATTGCTAATCAAAATAAAATTATTTAGCAATTTTGACTAATCAATTTTGAAACACTAATTTATGCCTTGAACATCTGGAACACTCCTTTCTCTGAACATCTGCTGTAGTCCTGAAACCCTAGCTATTTGCTGCATTATCCTGGAGCCCTGATCCGAACTTAGAAACACTCTGCACCATGCGGCACCGGCTACATTTGCAGCGACCCCAACCTCTCGGCGCTTGGCTGCGTCGGCTGCTCTCGCAGCGGCCCAGACCACCCACCCTATTGTACACCAGTCATGACCCTGGTATCCGGCAAGCACCACTTGCTGAATCGCAGCCCTTCATATATAAAAATGTCACAGGATTGATGAGTTGCTGCAACCAGCATGTACGGGAAAAACAGGCAAATGGCACTCTGTGGTTCTGATAGAATCGCCACCACCGCAATAGGACAGATTGGGATGCACTGCAGGGAATTGTCATGAGAGGACGTGTGCCATGGCCATGTCTCGCAGCAGTAGGCCAGGTGGGGATCCCTCATGTAATACTCCAGGAGGGCAATCGAGAACCATCCCCGGAATTGCTCTGGAAGGGATGCGGGAGAGGGGGGTGGGAAAGTATTGCGCATGTGTGAACAATAGGATGGAACGCCCATGGTAAAGGTAACAACTGAAAAGGTTCAGTAAGCGCTCAATACCTGGGTAGACTCGCCACGCTATCTGCCTAGAAGAACCTGGAAGTACAAACCGTGCTCCTCTTGTTGCCAATAGTTGAAGCATAGACTGCCACTGTTGCCGTTTTATCGCAGCCGCAAGAATCAACAGAAGAAGCCAATTACCCGAGTGAGCTCACAAACAACAAATCGCTAATGCTAGGTACATATAACGTACCGCATGGCTACCCGCACACATTGGAATACAGCAAGAAATATGACAAAATGTGGTCATGCTGTGCACATAGTTCTCTGCCTCGTTACACCAGACTACACCTTTTGACATCGGAATGCAGCGAAGATCTATGACACATTTGGACACGCAAACACATGGCGAGTCCCTACTCCCCTTAGCACCCATCCACATGATTGACAGCATGGGTTGCTCTGTGCCGGAGCCTGGCCAGCCCAGCTAAGCCTTTTTGGCCAAATGCACACACGGATCCTAATCTTACTCCATGACCTCCAGCATTATGTACTTCAGTTCTTCAAGGGCGTTCCACTAATAGCGTATTGAGACTATAATGATGGTAAAAGGCACTATATAAATGACCACTGCAATACCGGATCTAGTATGAGACTCCAGGAAATGTGGCTTTAACCACACAATCCTCTCTAAGCTACAGTGGGCAGATCAGGGGAAGTGGGCCCAAACCACGCAGGCATTTTTGTGAGTTCTTTTAAAAAGCAGGAGTAAATGTAGTCGAGCTATAATGAATAGCCGCCTGCCTGTAGGCTTGTTCCTTCTACTAATGGGCCCCGGGCGTGTCTAGTTCTCCTTCACCTCCATGTACGTGTCCGCAGCCAACACCTTCTCTCTAGACCAGGCTTTGAGAGCTAATTTAACTTGAACCAAATTGTCCTTCAGTATGTCTGACCCATTTCCAGCAGTGATTGTCCCAGAGTTCGATGCCTTCCTTATAGCAGACCTATTTGGAGCTTAAACCAGCTCCTCTGTGTCGGGCATCCCCCAGGAAGCGGGTGCTACAGCTGGGGAACAGTATCCTGCGCACTGCAAATCTAACTTTCCTATGCTAATGTACACTTTTTGCCGGTTTATGTTTAAATGTTTGCTAGATTTGCCCTAAATCTCGTTTATTAACATTCTCAAATACCCAATTAATTTCATGTATGCATGTTTTTAGCAGTGGCGTGTCCAAACTCTTTTGATTGGGGTGGCCCAAGTGGGGGACTGACTATGCAGCAGGGGTGGCATGAAGTACTAGCGCGGGCCCGCACACACACTATGATTATAGTTTAGGATAATCGGATGGCACCTTGGGTGGCCAATCGGATTCCAGGGGTAGCACGTGCCCCCCAGGCCACTCCCTGGACAAGCCACGGGTTAAGGCATCAGTGGGACCTGGGCGTCAAATGTAGCTCCTGGCAGCTGTTTATTTCAAGCGGTCAAGGTTATCCCAGGGTAGAAGGGGAGATGAATCGCTCGCAGCAATTTCAAACCCTGTATTATTCAGCCCACAACATGTGAATTGTAACGCTTGGTGAATAAGAAGTGGGGCTCTCTCTGTGCATGTGAAGGACTGCCATCAGGCGGGTGGGGGGCAGCCATTTCTCACACGGGAAAAGTTTATAATAATAATGTAAAGAAGCTTGTGTGAAAATGGAAACGTTTGATAATGCAGAATCCCCCCCCCCCTCCCCATGCCATCCCCACTGCACATTCGCCAGGGCGTTCAGATTCTTTGATCCTTCCGGTAGCCCTAACTGCACTCCAGCGTTACACACATTGAATACTCCCCACCATCCAGCCACCCCCGCATCCGTGCTTGGGTGCAGTGCTGTGCTTGCCACGTGAGGTGGCTGCAGACTGTAGGCTATTTCCTGCTTCCCTTCTTTGCATTTCTCGTTGGACCAGCTTTGTTGATCTTTGGAACCGCAGGACGAACAGGTTGTTTGAGCCCAGCCCTACCCTGGCATTCCTGCCAGGGGCCTTGTTCGGACCCTGTGGGGGCTGGCTGGAGGAGGTGGCAGGTGCTTGGGTGACATGAGTGCAGGGCCCTTGGCAGCCGTGGAGTAAGTTCTGCATGCAGCCTTGTGCACTTGGCGTATGCTGTCTGCACGCCGTATGTGGATATGCCGAGGCCCGCCTGGTTATTTGAGGCACTGGTAACATTGAGTGAAGCTCAACTTGATTTGTGGGTGCAGTAACGCAGGAGCGTGAAGCTTGCCTTTCTATGTCTGAGGGTGTGTGAGCACTCCTACCTGCGTCTGTCTGTCTCTGTCTCTTGCACTGATGATGCATTGCACCCCTAGCTGTGTTTTTGGACTGTTAATAACCCACCATGCTACATTGTGCTGTGTCTGTGGACTGTCGAGAATACCACACCGTATGTGGTAGTGTACGTCTTGGCGAGTCTTGAATGGAGAATACCACGGTGCACCGGGTAGTGTATGTCAAGCTTGTGATATGTTGGTGGTTGCTAACACCAATGTACTTCAAGCTCTGTCTACAGACCTCTGTAGTACTGCTATACAGGAGTAGTAGACCTCGAGCGGTGCCTAGAGGCCTCGGTAGTACTGCCACACAGGAGCAGTAGACCTCGAGCGGTGCCTAGAGGCCTCGGTAGTACTGCCACACAGGAGCAGTAGACCTAGAGCTGTGCCTAGAGGCCTCGGTAGTACTGCCACACAGGAGCAGTAGACCTCGAGCTGTGCCCAGAGGCCTCATTAGTACTGCCACACAGGAGCAGTAGAGCTCGAGCTGTGCCTAGGCCTCATTAGTACTGCCACACAGGTGCAGTAGACCTCGAGCTGTGCCTAGGCCTCATTAGTACTGCCACACAGGAGCAGTAGAGCTCGAGCTGTGCCTAGGCCTCATTAGTACTGCCACACAGGAGCAGTAGACCTCGAGCGGTGCCTAGAGGCCTGAGGAGCAGTAGAGCTCGAGCTGTGCCTAGGCCTCATTAGTACTGCCACACAGGAGCAGTTGACCTCGAGCGGTGCCTAGAGGCCTCAGGAGCAGTAGAACTCGGGCTGTGCCTAGAGGCCTCATTAGTACTGCCATACAGGAGCAGTAGACCTCGAGCTGTGCCTATGCCTCATTAGTACTGCCATACAGGAGCAGTAGACCTCGAGCTGTGCCTAGAGGCCTCAATAGTACTGCCATACAGGAGCAGTAGACCTCGAGCTGTGCCTAGAGGCCTCAATAGTACGCCACACAGGAGCAGTAGACCTCAAGCGATGCCTAGAGGCCTCAGTAGTACTGCCACACAGGAGCAGTAGACCTCGAGCTGTGCCTAGAGGCCTCAGTAGTACTGCTATACAGGAACAGTAGACCTCGAGCTGTGCCTAGAGGCCTCATTAGTACTGCCACACAGGAGCAGGAGACCTCGAGCTGTGCCTAGAGGCCTCAATAGTATGCCACACAGGAGCAGTAGACCTCGAGCGATGCCTAGAGGCCTCAGTAGTACTGCCACACAGGAGCAGTAGACCTCGAGCTGTGCCTAGAGGCCTCAGTAGTACTGCTATAGAGGAGCAGTAGACCTCGAGCTGTGCCTAGAGGCCTCAGTAGTACTGCTATACAGGAACAGTAGACCTCGAGCTGTGCCTAGAGGCCTCATTAGTACTGCCACACAGGAGCAGGAGACCTCGAGCTGTGCCTAGAGGCCTCAGTAGTACTGCTATACAGGAACAGTAGCCCTCGAGCTGTGCCTAGGCCTCATTAGTACTGCCACACAGGAGCAGTAGACCTCGAGCTGTGCCTAGTGGCCTCAGTAGTACTGCTATACAGGAACAGTAGACCTCGAGCTGTGCCTAGGCCTCATTAGTACTGCCACACAGGAGCAGTAGACCTCGAGCTGTGCCTAGGCCTCATTAGTACTGCTATACAGGAGCAGTAGAGTTCGAGCTGTGCCTAGAGGCCTCCGAAGTACTGCTATACAGGATCAGTAGTTCTCGAGCTGTGCCTAGAGGCCTCATTAATACTGCTATACAGGAGCAGTAGACCACGAGCTGTGCCTAGAGGCCTCAGTAGTACTGCTATACAGGAGCAATAGACCTCGGTAGTGCTGCTTTCCAGGGGCAGTAGACCTCGGTAGTACTGCTTTTCAGGGGCAGTAGACCTGGAGCTGTGTCGATAGATCTCGGTAGTACTGCTTTCCAGGGGCAGTAGATCTCGGTAGTACTGCTTTCCAGGGGCAGTAGACCTGGAGCTGTGTCTATAGACCTCGGTAGTACTGCTTTCCAGGGGCAGTCGACCTCTGTAATACTGCTTTCCAGGGGCAGTAGACCTTGTTAGTACTGCTTTCCAGGGGCAGTAGGCCTCAGTAGTACTGCTTTCCAAGGGCAGTGCACCTGGAGCTGTTTCTATAGACCTCCAGTAGTCCTGCTTTCCAGGGGACAGTAGACCTCGGTAGTACTGCTTTCCAGGGGACAGTAGACCTCGGTAGTACTGCTTTCCAGGGGGAGTAGACCTTGTTAGTACTGCTTTCCAGGGGGAGTAGACCTTGTTAGTACTGCTTTCCAGGGGCAGTAGGCCTCAGTAGTACTGCTTTCCAGGGGCAGTAGGCCTCAGTAGTACTGCTTTCCAGGGGCAGTAGGCCTCAGTAGTACTGCTTTCCAGGGGCAGTAGACCTCGGTAGTACTGCTTTCCAGGGGCAGTTGGCCTCAGTAGTACTACTTTCCAGGGGCAAGAGGCCTCAGTAGTACTGCTTTCCAAGGGCAGTGCACCTGGAGCTGTTTCTATAGACCTCCAGTAGTACTCCTTTCCAGGGGCAGTAGACCTCGGTAGTACTGCTTTCCAGGGGACAGTAGACCACGGTAGTACTGCTTTCCAGGGGCAGTAGACCTTGGTAGTACTGCTTTCCAGGGGCAGTAGGCCTCAGTAGTACTGCTTTCCAGGGGCAGTAAACCTCAGTAGTACTGCTTTCCAGGGGCAGTAGACCTCGTTAGTACTGCTTTACAGGGGACAGTAGACCTCGGTAGTACTGCTTTCCAGGGGACAGTAGACCTCGGTAGTACTGCTTTCCAGGGGACAGTAGACCTCGGTAGTACTGCTTTCCAGGGGACAGTAGACCTCGTTAGTACTGCTTTCCAGGGGCAGTAGGCCTCAGTAGTACTGCTTTCCAGGGGCAGTAGACCTCGGTAGTACTGCTTTCCAGGGGACAGTAGACCTCAGTAGTACTGCTTTCCAGGGGACAGTAGACCTCAGTAGTACTGCTTTCCAGGGGCAGTAGATCTTGGTAGTACTGCTTTCCAGGGGACAGTAGACCTCGTTAGTACTGCTTTCCAGGGGCAGTAGACCTCGGTAGTACTGCTTTCCAGGGGCAGTGCACCTGGAGCTGTTTCTATAGACCTCCAGTAGTAATGCTTTCCAGGGGACAGTGGACCTCGGTAGTACTGCTTTCCTGGGGCAGTGGACCTGGAGCAGTTTCTGTAGACCTCCAGTAGTACTGCTTTCCAGGGGCAGTAGAATTCGAGCTATGTCTATAGACCTCAGTAGTACTGTTTTACCAGGCACCCTATTCCTCGAGCTTTTTCCAGGGATGAAAATAAGATTGAATGCTAAAAGCAGTTCCTTTTTGCACATTTCCAATTGCACCCAGTTAATGGCACATATGTTTGTATGAGACCAGCTGGCCTGCGAAGTCTAAATTAGCTGTTGGGTTCAACCCCACCAAAGTTTTCAAGGCAAAAAGCAGGCGAACTATAGCTCCCAGCAATCTCAATTCCTGTGTGTCTGTGCGCTGTGCACATGGGCATGTGGAGGCAGTGGCCATGGATGCAGCTGGGTCTGAGGGATGACTGCTTCCGCTTCTGGGGAGCAGAAGTTGAAGTTTTCGGCTTTCAGGTTAAGAAATGCTGCGAGATGCAGACTCAGTTACACAAGTTCATTTCAGACTCGTTGTGCAATCGCCTTGGTGGCCTCTGCCCTGGAACACAGTCTGGCGAAAACCCTCATTCTTGCAACACAGTGCTTTCCCAGCGCTCCTAGGACCTCACGTGATCCTAGTTCGTCTAGATCTCGACCGGTCTGAAGTGTCGTCCTGTCTTTGTGGTTGCCTGCAGGCTGTGAGGGAGTGGAGGGGCCGCACATGGCTTCTGCTTAATGCGGATACGACCGAGCTCCTGGTGGTGGTCGCTCCTTCTTTTTCTAGAGTCATGGTCCTCTTCTTTTTGGCCTTTGGCGTTTGTTGATTCTCGCATCCCAGAGAGGTTGTGAAAAATCTGGGGGTCTACATATCTGCTTCTCTTTCTACGGCCGCCCAGGTTGGCGCGGTGTGTAAAACTGGCCACTTCATTTGAGGATACACCCCAGGGTCTTACCTTCAGCCTGTGGTGGTTATTGTAATGCCTTGTACCTAGGCCAACCTAAAGGCCTTATCCACGGTCTTCAACTGGTGCAGAATTTAGCGGCCTGGGTAGCTGCGGCCACTCCCCATGGCTGCCATAGTAGTCCAGCGCTGAAGTCCTTCACTGGCTTCCAGTGGATAAAAGAATTCTCTTCAGCACCAACTTCCTTCAGGATACATTTTTGCCCTATGTCCCTGTGTGGGCTCTCTACTCTTCTGATAGTTTGGTGGTTGTCCCAGAATTTCGTCTGAGTAGAGTGGGCGGTCAGGCTTTCTCAGTGGCAGCAAGTAAGCTGTGGAATCCTCTCCCAGTGAGTTTGAGAGACACCAATAACTAACTTCAATTTCACCACCATCTCAAAACCTTCTTATTCTAGCCTGGGTTGGCATCTCCGTTCAGTTGCATCCTCGCCCCAAGATGCCTTCCGACGTACGTGCACACTACAACAAGTGCTACATTGTTCATGGCCTGTAAGAATGCCATTGTATTTTCCCTTGTTCCCTTCCTTGCCTTGAAGCGCTTTGAAACACATTGTGTATAGGCGCTATATAAATAAACTATCATAAAATAACATGGTGTTGCCATGGCCGGACACCAACACCAGCTTCTGTTTGAACACTGATGCCCACAGTGCCCTGCCAGAGCAGGTCAATCTTAGCCTGCAGCGCCCCTGATTTGCCAGTTCACCTCAGTCGTATACTTAACACCCCTCCGCTCCCGTTATTGTCAAAGTTGGACCCACACACTTCTCTACCACTGTACCTCAACTTCTAGTGCGCCCAAGGACATTGTGGGGCGTAAAAGTACGCTCTCTTGGACAAGCTCTCATCCAATGAACAAAATCGATATACGTCAATAAGTAATTGTTGTGAAATGTATTTAACTTCAAAACAGTTGAAAAAGATTATCTGCACAATGACAATTAAGGTATTTAACTGAGTGTGTTAGTAAATGGTGACTAGTATAACTACATATTGCCGACTGTATGGCCATCAGTTTCGTTCATACTCGGGCTTTATCAAGGCAAAATACTGTAACATTCTTGTCCAATTTGCACTGTGATAAAGCTAGTCTATTACTCCTTGTCATCCATCAGGCAATTGAGGAGCTGAACAATTTCCTCGTTAGTCCAAAATGGATCTCCGTTACACCTCCAATAATCCATGTAAGTACCTTCAACATTTAAGCGTGCAAATATAACCGTCCATGCTGTCTTCAAGTCTGCATCAATGGTATAAATGGGGTGGTTCCCGACATGTACACGCTGCTCTTCCAATAATCTGCATTCCACCTTGAAGTTGTCCTACTAATCCAGCCTAGCTCTGTGTGCGCCTCCATCAAATCTTCCAACACCCCACTCCTGCTGTTCAGTACTGGGCCAATTCCAAAGTCATGACCTGTCGCACCCACTGCTGTTCCTGTGCTGGGACCCACGCTACCCGATTTCACCCGCTAGCATTTGCTTATTGGTTCGCGAGTACAGCTCATAACTGAACACTGTTATCCATCTTACCTGTAGCACTCTTTGCTATTCTAGTAATGGTACCACATTGGAGCTCCGCCAACGTAACTCAGTGCAGGCCTTGCTGGGTGCTGGGACTAGGCTCTTGTAGACCTGTGTTTGGTGTTGAGCTGATACATTCCCCATCTCAGTCAGGAGATGGTAGTCCAGTCCTGGGTTTAAATTTGCATTCTGGGACTTGTAGTCCCGGATTTTTAATTGGGAAATCTGTGACTAAAAGTACCAAAATGCAAAGGTAGCATCTCCGGATTGGCGGATTGGGATTAGGCATGTTGGCATGTATCAGCACACACTACCTGGAATGCAGGCATGTTCTAGATATTGATCTCTGTGGGATGTAGTATATGCCTGTGCTTGGTTCATGGGTTTTATGATCGAGCATACTGCCAGTTGCTGTGATCTATTGGCCCAGAGTTCTGGCCCAACTCGAGGGAGGCAGGAGGGGGGCCGGCGACTCTTCTCCCGTATCCCATCTGATCCAACCTTTATATTAGTTTGTTCCCTTCCTCTAAACCCTCATCTCCCCACCACACTGACCTCGCACTAGGTCCCTAGAAAGCCCAATCTTTCTGCTAGAAAGCCTCAATTCTCACTAATCGCTTGAATTTCCATCACCCCAAACTCTGTGACGACTATCTAATAACTTGGATTATTCCCACAACACTGCCACACTTGCAGCCCTTAACAGTGACTTGGATTCTTTCTCCATTCCCTTTTCTTATCAACAATGGCAGTAGTTTTTCTCTTGCAAGGACACCGCATTGCCACCGTTAACCCCTCCTGATTATTGCTTCCACCTTATTTGAGCTTATCTTGATCCAACTCCTCCCTCTTCCAACCCACACACAAGGAAGTTCTAGTTTTTTCTAGCTTATACCTGGTCTCCTCCTGCTCTCACAATTTACCACTCCTCCTCTGATTTATGCTTCATTCACTTCACCATTCCTATTCCTACCCCTCTTTCCTACCCCTCTCCCTAACATATCACCTAGACGTAAATGAACCCCTGGCTCAATGGTCTCATACCTCTACCCAGTCAAATCCTCACTCCAGATTCTGTTTCCTCCCCTTGCCCACGCCACTGTTTTCGTCTTTACAGAATTGTACTGAACTCTGCACTGTCGACTACGCCCGCCCCCCCCCCCCCCCCCCCCGCTCAGCATTGACCTCTTATGCCAACATTTTGCCTTTTCATTCTGCCGACTGGCGCCCACTTGATCCTCCACTGAGGCAGTGAAACTGTCACTCGACACTCCCAGCACAGGAGCAGGCCCCCAGAGTGGTCATCTTGCCGTTGCTGAGCTGAGTTTTACACAGGCCATTTGCCTTTTGTAAATAGTTCCAGCATGCAGAAAAACCAGGGAGTTTACTAGGATTATAAAAGGTAACCTGTCTATGGCGCTTAGTAAATCCTGTTTCCTAGACCCTATAGTAGCCTGCTTGTCACACCTAGAAGATGTACTAGGACAGCCAGTCTATTTACTTCGCTCAAAAGACTAGAGGGAAGCCTCTCCTTGTCTAGTAGAGCATCGCCTTGTCTAGTAGAGTCTACGAAGGTAGCCAGGTTTTTTCCCCTTACAAACATTCGGATGACACCGCAACATCAAAGACATGCTCCATCAGAGCTCTAGGTACGTATAAACGCAGCACTTCGTTGGACATCTGTCGCAGGCACGGCTATCCATCCGCACACATTAGAATGCACATGTTTTGAAGAGTGCTTGCACCAGACTTGCCTTGACAACTCTCGTCATTGAGATACAGCGACATCCTATTGCTAGGAGCCATTTAGCTCCTGCTTGTAGCTTCAAAGAGCTTGGTTAGCTTAAAACAAAGTTATCAGAAGTTACTTTTGACTTCCCAGGCCAACTGATGCTGAACAAACACAAATATATGTCTGTGCACTTGGGGCAATCTATAAATAAACATTAGGATACATGTATATGACGGAATGGTACATGATGGATATAATTATATGTTTGCATTTTATGTGGAATTTGGGTTTGCAGAACCCTATGTAATAGCTCCTGGTTCCCCAGTGGATGCTCCAGGTGACTGGTACTGCTGGATACCCAGGGGCTGCTTGTAGCTCCTGCTCATCCAATTTCCAGCCATGGAAAGAGCTTTACCAAAGCTCTTTAAAATTATGTAGAGTGTCCCTGGTGTCGGTCAGCTGCTAGATGATGCAGGAATGGTGCTTTGTGTTGAAAGCTCTGTGTAGACGCGACTGTTAGTTGGGGAACGATTTGTTGAATGTTACTTTGAGGAGCTTTTTTTGCTTTCATGCTGCTTGGTAAATTTTGCGTGTTTCGTGATGAATTTGCACATAACCTGTTCCATGAGGCCGAGACTGGCTTTCATTGCCCTTTTGCATCTAACCGAAGCAATATTTTTCACGGATGCTGCATTTCAGTCAAGTTTGATCTACGGCGCGTGTTATTGGAGCGGTTCTATGTAATTTCATTGACACCGTTTTTACTATGGTTTTTTTTTCGTGCATTTTTTGCCGAAAAAACGTTTTCAAATTTCTTTTAAATGGTTACCCCGTGGCCCCCTGTCATTTACCTATTTTTTTTTTATCCCCGTCACCCCCATCCCCCCCCCCCCCAAACTCCCTTTATATGCCCTTTCCCACTGCCCAGAAATGGTCGAATTTTTTTCTGGCAAATATTCCAGAGAAACACTAGTTGTGAAAACGGGTGTCGATGAAAGGACGTCGTATCGTTGGAGCCGACTATGCAGATCACCACCACTGTAAAATAATCTTTAAAATTCATCAAGCAGATGGGGGAGCAGGTGCAAGTAGATCTAGGTCGCCTGGCCTAAGCACCACCCACCTTCTTAGCCCTGCCTCTTCCTTCCTGCTCTTAACTATTAGATTAAGGGCGTCCGAAGCGAAGGGCAGACTAAGAAAAGGGCAATTCCTGTTTGAACCAGGAGGACCCAGGTACCGACCCCTGTTCAGACAGCAGGTAAGCATACACCAACGTGTTACTCCCTCTGTCCCCACAGGCCATCCCCACCCCCTCAGGTCCCCCCCGTGATGTTCCATTGTGCCCCCACCATTCTCGCACACAGGTGTTGCCTGCTTTGCTTGATTCTTCTACCCTGCTCTCCCCTCACTCCCCTCAAGCCTACTTCTGCAGGAGTCTGTAATGGTAAATTCTGGTTTCACCGTCTTGTGGCCAATGCAGGATTTGACTTTTATGGACTTCATTTATTCACGGTGCGTCACCCTTTCTCAACTCTCATGCTGGACTTCCTTTGCATCTTGTACTCAGTGGCCCTGAATCATGCTATTCCCATCTTTACCTTGTATCCTGGCTTGCAACATTATGCGTTACTACTGACTTCTGCAATTGTATTCACTCTCCCATCTTGCTTCTCCACTCTTTTTACTGCTAACTCTCTGTTCTCTCCTCCTTTCCCTTCTCCCTTTTCCTTTCTCCTCCCCTTACTTTCTTCTATGCACTTACTCTATCAGAATTGTCCCCGGACCTAGTATGATGCAACCTTGTCTGTCTCCTCCCCCCCCAGCACTATCTGAAATGTCGTCAGGCCTAGTATGGTAGCCGCCTGTCTGTTTGCATTTCCTTCCCACTGTCCCCTCCCTCCCACTGTCCGTCCCCTTCCTTATCTATGTCTTAGTCTTAGTTCTTGCACTATCTGAAATGTTGTCAGGCCGAGTACGATAGTTAATTTCACATCCTTACTGTTCATGGCCTGTAAGAATGTCATTGTATTTTCCCTTGTTCCCCCCTCTTGCCTTGAAGCGCTTTGAAACACATTGTGTATAGGCGCTATATAAATAAATGATCATATATCATATCAAGGGGACTGTGGGGAAATATCGGGCCGCAAAATGTGTGCTCGGCCGTAGCCATGGACGAATGATACTTGACTCTCGGTGAGTTCTGCACGCATGGGGAAGAATTGAGGTGGCACATGCATTTTTATGCTCGACTAGTAAAATTAACTGTATATATCCTGTCACTTGGTGTCTCTTCAACATTTGATACATAATCCCATGGGCAAACGCAGAGAAATAAAGCTCACTAGATATTGCACATCAAACCATTGGACTACTTTTCAGCCAAATAAGTACTTTGTGTGGCATTAACCTCCATGTCGTTTTTTAAGCCAAATACTTCTCGTGCCGTCTTTGTGGCTGAAGATGCAAAATCGCAAGTTTTGTGATCTAGAAAGCGGGCATTAATGAAGGGCCACAAGAAGCTTGCACATGCCGGAAGATGTCCACCTCCAGGTTATCCATCATAAAGCATTTAAGAAAACCTGGTTCATGTTCGTAGATCATTTGTTGGCGTTTGGCAACATGAATATTAGAAGGACTTGCAATGGGGAAATTTTTAATTTCTTTTATGCAAGCACATGATTGTAGTCATATCTATCATTTGACTAGGTTTTGCAATTTCATTTGTGAAATATTGGTTGAGTACCAATTAATGCATCTCTAGTTTGTGTGATAATGAAGATTGCCCATAACAGTTAGTGTTAAAATGTTTGAGATTTAAAATGCTGGATATGCATGAATAAAGAAAGAAAAGCCTAATGCTCGCCTCTTGTCTTGACATAGAATTACGCTGTATGTGTATCAAATCCTAATTGATTGTACTGTACATAAGAAATTCCAACCTCCTGTTAATCCGATTGAGTCATCATTAATTTCCCAGCGGTGACCCCCCATGTGGCCAGTGAATGGCAGCCCCTACCTGATCGTGACCCTGGGGGTGGCTATATGAGGGAGGATCTCATGAGATGTCATGGCTTCATCGGATGAGACAATTGTATACCCCATTTTCTCTTGCAAATAACCTTCCCCCTATTCCATTACCTCATGGCTTATTGTTATGCGTCCACACCTTCTCCCGTGAAGAATAGGGAATTCCCTCTATCCAATTTCACCTATAATTCATTCAGAACTCATTCACCATTTGAGACTACTGAGAATGTTTATTCATGTTTTCCAAGTCAGTTTTCAAAACTGGACTTCCTTTCCCAGAATGAGCGAGCTACTGGGAAGAGGAATCGAGCAGTTCAGAGCGCATGAAGCAACAATTCCAGCAAGTGCTCTACTGGTTGGGCCTACAGATCGGCACCTGGGAACTTTAAAAGGCACTTGGAGCAAAGGATGGAGGTTCAACTGCAGCTGACTTGAGAGAGCAAAGTTTCTCTGAGGTTGGAACCGAAAGGCGACTACTGGTGTGGCAGAGCCAGGAGGTTCCCCAACAAAGAGAGCAGAAGCTGCTGTGAGGCAATGACGTGCTACACGAACGGCAGGAGCCAGCGAGGGACTCCTGGGCGTGCACAGCTGATTGCAAGCAGCACTTTGCCTACCGGACCCTGGAGCAGAGCCAACATTGGAAAAAGAAGCCGCCAATTGAAAAACCTGGGAGGAAGTGGTTGGGAGAGAAATACCGATGGAGCCGCTTCTCCGGTTCACCGCGGAGCTGCTCAGCCACGCCAACGAAAACCAGGGAGTCTGCCCAGAGGCAGTGGGGACCCTGGGGCGTACTGGCAGCCATAATAATAATTCGAGGGGATTGGGTCCTCCAATGTATTCCATATCTATGACAGGTAATCACCACAGCTGTGCTGCTTTGGAACATTTTCGGCATCTATGACGTCGATACGCTGTCCTCGAGGGCCTCCGTTGAGCCAACGTCACCGGATGTTATAAGTAGGACGCACAACGCCCTTAGCCTCAGTTCTGTTTTTTTCCGCTAACTTGTTAGTTTTGGAGATCTTGGCACGCCTCGGTTCTTCTGAGTTCTATTCTTTCGGTTCTTCGAACCTGTTAGTTGGTGAAGATTTCCATGATGTCTTCTTCTACCCCGCGTCCGGGTTTCAAGAAGTGTCGGGACTGCGGTTCCAAGATGTCGCTGACGGACCGCACACCGCCTGCCTCTAGTGCCTCAGTGAGGACCACGCCACAGACGATTGTGACGAGTGCCAGTCGTTAACATCGAAGGCCTTGTGGGAGCGTAAGAAGAAGCTTTCTGTCGGTAAGGTGTGAAGCCCCGGAAGTCGAAATCCACTGGGCTTTCCACTGACGATTCAAGGGGCGACTCGCTGCATCGTCGGCGAAAGTCCAGTGGGTCTTGGTCCCGGAGTGGGTCCTGCCATTCCTCTGCCTCTTCGAGGCACTCACGGAAGCGATGTCACCGGTCGCCTTCCTCGTCCGAGGACTCCGCCCGTTGGCGGGTTGCTTGTCCCAACAAGCATTCCTCTCCTGTGGAATGGGATTCATTTCGTAAGGAGATGATGGTGATTTTTTTCAGTCGCAGGGCTCCGTTCCGTCCGCGCCGTCGAAAGACGCAAGCAGGGAACGTGCTAGAGACACCGTTCCCACGCCTTCTGGCTCGAGCGGTCATCGCGATCACCGGGCACCTTCGATGTCCCGGTCGGACAAGGTGGATCGCTGTAGCCATGCCCGCTCCAGGTCCCGGTCCTCGACGCCCTCGAGACCGTTGGAGCCTGTGAGGTCTTCGAAGAAGACATCGACGCCTTCTGCGCTGAGGCCGTCGAAGGACTCTCTCTCTCTCTCTCGAGGCTCCGCCTCCGAGGAAGCCGTCGATGCCTTCGGCGCCCAGGCTGTGGAAGGACACGCTCGGGGCTCCGCCCTCAAGGCCTGTGTCGCTGCCGTCGGCGCCACGCTCAACGTAGATGCCGATTCTCTCGACGCCTTTCGAGGAGGCTTTATCGGAGGTGCCCCGGAGACCGGTGGAAACTCTGAGAAAGGCCCTTCAGAATCAGTGAGGCCTGTATTTGAGCCTTTTTCTGTGCCCTCATCCAGGGATTTATTCCAGCCTCTGGATTACATCTCTGAGGTGGATGAAGGGTTTGATGAAGGTATGGTTCCTGAAGAGGTTCCTGGCGAACTCATGTCTGGGCATATCCAGCTAGGAGACCTGCGTCAGTCCTTGCACAACGCCAGTGGTGTGGACACCTCTCCGGAGGTTGAGTTCGGTAGGCCTGAGCCTGGCACGCACGCCGAGTACCCGTTCCGACGCCTTATGTCAAGGGTGACGGAATACTTGGGGTGGTTTGTGCCACCAGTGAATTTTCTGCAGGATGTCCTTGACCAAGGTCCACCAACTGACCCGGTACTGCCATTGCATATGGCCTTGCAAAGAAGGGTGGCAGCGGCTTGGACTGCTCTGGAGAGTCTCCCGGCAGTGAGCAAGTCTTTGCCGAAGAAATACAGTCCGGCCAGTAGCGGCCCCAGCTACTTGACTACGCACTCCACTCCGGAGAGTTTGGTGGTATAGGCGGCTACGGCCCCGGCAAAACAGGCGTCGTACCTTACCATCCCTCCTGATGGGGACGACAAGCATTTTGATGGCTGGGCAAAGAAAGGTGTTTTCTTCAGCGGGTATGGCTTTACAGGCAGCCAACTCTGTGTGTGCCTTGGCACGTTTCACTCATACTCTGTGGAATTGTTTCTTTGGCGGCTGAACATATTCCCAAAGAGGAGGACTGGGATGGCTTTCTTGCTCTTGTTCAGGATGGCAAGGATGCCATGTGTGAATCGGTTCAGTCGGGTCTGGACATGGCAGATTGCGTCAGCCGGTCCATGGCGGCGAGCACCGTAATGCGCAGATTTGCGTGGTTGCGGAAGTCGGGGTTTGCTCCTGATGTTCAAGCCCGGCTTCTCAAAATGCCCTTTAATGGTGAACATCTTTTTGGCAGCAAGGCTGATGAGAGCCTTGAGAGGTTGCAGACCTGCAAAGCTGCAGCAAAGTCGTTGAGCGCTGCAGTTCGCCAACCTCTGCCTTTTCATCCTAGGGGACAGCAATGGAGGGAAGGTTCCTTTCAATATTACTCATCCTTTGGTAGATCGAGAGGAGCTGCAAGTCAAAGGGGCCACCGTAGGAGTACCAGAGGTGGGAAACGAGGTACTCGAGGTGCCAAGGCCGCTCGGGCAGTTGCCTCTTTACCCTCAGGCACTGCCGCAGCCACTTCTGCTCAGTCTTGAGGCCATGTCCCATGGTTCGCCAGTAGGGGGAAGGCTGGAGCAGCATCTTGTAGAATGGCGTGCCATTACTTCAGATGTGTGGGTTCTGGAGATCATAGCCCACGGCTACTGTCTTCCTTTCCGGCAGAGGCCTCACGGCAATCCACCAGGGAATCTCTCTTTGAAGAGTCCGGATCCGCTCCTTGCGCAGGAAATAAAATCCCTGCTGGAGAAAGGCGCCATAGAACTGGTGTCTGTAGCGGAGAGGAACAAGGGATGGTATTCCCCATATTTTTTGATTTCGAAGAAAGAGGGAGGATTGAGACCCATCATGGATTTGCGTGGTTTGAACAAGCTCCTCAGGAAGGACAAGTTCAAGATGGTTACTCTCTCTCTCAAGTCCTCCAGGCCCTTCAACTTCAGGACTGGTTGGTGTCTCTCGATCTCAAGGATGCTTACTTTCATGTGCCGATTTCATCCCAAGCACAAGAAGTACCTGAGGTTCGCGGTTGGTGACTCGCACTTTTAGTTTCGGGTCCTGCCGTTAGGATTGACCTCCGCCCCGAGGGTTTTCACCAAGCTCCTGGTGGTGGTCGCAGCGTATCTCGGGAAAGGAGGGATTCACGTCTACCCCTCCCTGGACGATTGGTTGATCAGGGCGCGCTCTCCCAAACAAAAGTCCTGGATCATCTGTCTGTCCCCTGCCACTCCCTTCACAAGCTGGACTTCTCCCTCAACTTAAAGAAGTCCCACTTGACGCCTACTCAGCATCTCCAGTACATCGGAGGTGACGATCGTGACGGACGCATCCCTCACGGGATGGGGAGCTCATGCCATCGAGTTCAGTCAGCGGTCGTTGGTCTCCGTCGGAGTCCAGACTCCATATCAATCTGTTGGAGCTGAGGGCCATCAGGCTTGCCCTGAAGGCTTTTCTGCCGACCGTGCGAGGGAAGAATGTCCTGATTCTGACGGACAACACAGTAGCTATGCACTACCTCAACAAAATGCGGGTGGCAGGGTCACTTCCTCTGTGCGGGGAGGCGATGCAGCTCTGGTTCTGGGCCATCTAGCAGGAAATTTCGATCTCGGCAGTTCATCTGGCCGGAGACGAAAACAAGACGGCAGACTCTCTGAGCAGGCAGAGCGCGATCTCTCGCGAGTGGGAGCTGGCTCAGGAGATTCTCCTAGAGATCTACGCCCTTTGGGGTCTCCACAAGTGGATTTCTTTGCCTCCAGTGTCAACCGGAACTGTGAAAGGTTCTGCTCGCTGGAATTTCCTCCAGGAGGAGCCTTAGGGGACGCGTTCGTGGTGGAGTGGTCCTTCCCTCTGCTGTATGCATTTCTTCCAGTCCCTGTCATCCCGCAAGTGCTGCGGAGGTTACGGAAGTTCGGTTCCCGGATGATCCTCATTGCTCCGGCATGGGCCCGGAGAACGTGGCACCCAGACCTTCTCGACTTGTCCATCTGCCCTCCACGCCGTCTTCCCTACCGAGACAATCTGCTCTCATGGGAGGGTGGGGTCAGGTTCCTCATCCAGAGGTCAGATCCCTCAACCTTCACGCTTGGCTTCTGAAAGGTTGAGTTATAAGGATTGGGACCTCCCTGAAGACGTGATGAAGGTGTTGCTTTCGGCCAGACGGCCTGCAACAAAGTCCCTGTACCGTTGCCGTTGGAGAAAGTTCTGCGACTGGTGCAGAGTTAAGAATGTGGATCCTTTTTCATGTGACATTCCTGTGGTTCTGTCTTTTTTGCTTTCGTTAGCCCACAAGGCCCTGCAAGTGGGTACCATTTAAAGGTTACCTGGCGGCGCTGTGCATATGTAAGCGCTCGTCTGAGTTTTCTTATTTCAAAATTCCTTTAATTTCTCTGTTTCTGAAAGGGCTCACTAATGTGTTTCCACCGTCACCTTTCCAGGTGCCTGCTTGGGATTTGAACCTTGTTCTAAAATTCCTAATGGGTGCTCCATTTGAGCCTTTACGTGCTTGTCCTTTGAGACTGTTAACCCTTAAAACTGTATTTTTAGTTGCGGTTACTTCCGCTCGCAGAATGAGTGAGTTGCAGGCACTTTCTGTTAAGCCACCCTTCACGGTTTTTCATAAGGACAGAGTTGTCCTTGGGGTTCGTCCTTCCTTTCTTCCGAAAGTGGTGTCAGAATTTCATTTAAGCCAGAAGGTCATTCTTCCGGCATTTTATCCTCCTCTGCATCCTGGTAAGGAAGAGGAGAGGCTCCAAAGGTTGGATCCTAGGAGAGCTTTAAGTTTCTACATTTCACGCATGTCCCGGGTCAGAGTGGATGATCAGCTCTTTCTAAGTTATGCTGGAAGGTGTTTGGGACAAGCTGTTACTAAGCAGACTTTGTCTAGATGGATTATCTTGGCAATTTCTGAATGTTACCGCTTGGCGGGTAAGGACCCTCCGGTAGGCTTACGGGCCCATTCTACTAGGGGTATGGCTGACTCTGCTGCCCTGTAGAGGGGTGTTCCTATTCGTAACATCTGTGAAGCAGCCACATGGGCTTCGGTTCTTACTTTTGTAAGACACTACTTCCTAGATTCTATCCATGGGCAGGATCTGGCCTTTGGCAAGGCGGTCCTTTACTCTGCAATTTGATTGGGTATTCTAAATTCTTTTCCCTCCTCCATACGTTGGTACTGCTTTGGGAGTCTGTCATAGATATGGAATACGTCGTCGGACCATCCCATCAAAAGAACATTACCAGGTAAGAGAGTAACTTGTTCTTTTCATTTATATATAGCGCTCCAAACCCTTGGGCATCTGAGCGCAGCTCATTACCTACAGTGTGAGGTGCTCATTTATTTACCTGGGAAGGATGAAAGGCGGAGTTTGGCCCTGCCGGGATTCGAACCTGGGTCGGCAGGCTCTACACGAATGTCAAAGCGAGCGCTCTACTCGCTGTGCTAGCTGACCGGCTGTACCGAATCAAAAATGAATGAAGCACAAGACACTGAGAGGGGAATAAATAATCAAATGTATATAAAAGAGGAATTTAAATTGCAATCAAAACCCTCACGAGCAAATGAACATGTACTGTGCTATTTTAAAAGAACCCTAAAACGGATAATGCATCCGAAGGACCTATTGAAAGACCAAGTATTTATGCAACATCACAAGTGTATGAGAATCAGAAGCCCTGACAGGAGAGTATACCAGGCAATCAAGTGTGTGAGAGAAAGAAGCTTTGATCGGAAAATATATCAGTCGTAGTGTGTGATAAAGAGGTCCAGGGAAGCAACATCAGGACTGAGAAAAGGATTGTTGATTGAAAGTAAAGGGGGTTCTGAGATGGAAGTGGAAGGATCAGGACTAGAAAATGAATTGTGTGAACCAAGAAAGAAAGGCTAAAAGCCTGACAGGAAAGCCTACCCAGTGCTCAAGAAGAGAGCTATTGCAACGTCCGACAAGTTTGTACATCAACATTGTTGTGAGCCACAACGGGCATAAGCTTTATCTATGAAACTTCAGAGGGCAAAGAAGCATCCAGGGGAAAAAAGCCACCCTCTGGAGCAGAGACATCTTATCCTTGAAGAATTTGTATATAAACCTTTTATTCTTATTTTGTGAACACTTTTAAAAACTTCCCAAAGGTTAAAGACATTTTCTATTTCACCTTAAGAGTTTAGTTTTAGTGTGAGGGTCAGAATAGAACCTTGAACACAGGACAGTATTGTTTTTGACATTCTGACAGACAGATCCATAGTTTTGGTTTAGGTAGGGAAATCCTCTTAGTGCAGGGTCAGAGAGGCATTTTCCCAACCAGTTTCATTTAAATAAAGTATTTAACCAAAAACATGGCAAACCTGTATCCGAGTTTCACTCCTACTCCTCACATCTCCTTGGAGTCTGCAGTGTCTTTGTTGGCTTTTGTGAGGCTGGTGCCGTGATGCTGTTGTTGCCCTTCTGGTGCTTTCAGATTGTATTACCAGGCACCACCACCACCACCACCCCTTTTGCCTTGGGTAGTCTGCAGGGGATATATGTCATGTCATTTATAACGCGCCTGTACACAAGTGTTTCTATGCACGAAAAGACAAGGGAGGACAAAACAACCTATCTTACTAGGTCTTGTGTCACTCAGATCCTTTAAGTGTGAGAATGAGAAGTGCAACGGGAAGGGGGGGTGGAGGGGTGCAAGGGAGAGTGGAGGGGAAAACGGTACAGCTCGGCTCCGGGTAGTGCAAGGGAAACATGGTACTCAAGGGTTACAGTTACAGCCCCTAAGTGGTTGATGGGCCCGGAGGCAGTGCAAGGGTGACTGATCAAGAAAGAGCCTGGTACCCAGTGAAAGGAGGAGTTCAAGGAGTCACACTTTTAGCACATTGGATCCAAGGGTCCTGTGACTCCACCCCCACCCCCACGCTTGCCAGACTTTTCTGCCCAGAATACAACATGGGGCCTCCTCCACCCTTTCCCTACTGGTTGTTCGAACACTGTGATCCCTTGGGCGAAAGGTTTTGCTGTTACCGTCTCTGGTGCACCTTCTTAGCATAGCTATCTCTCTCGTCTTTGAACTGTATAGTACTGTAACTCTCTGTTACTGGGCTGGAGATTCCAGTCTGACTGCTGGTGAACTCTTGTGTGTTGACCGCCGTTGGCTTTTCCATCCTGCTCCAAGTCAGGCTCCTCCTTTTCTTTAATCGTTTACTGTTTCCCTTTCTCCAAGTACTGCTCGTCACCTTACCCACCATGGAGCCCGCTTACTTTTTGAGGTTGTTGCTTCTCCCTCCTCAGCGTATTCTTCATCTAGTTTCTTTGTTGTGCCTCTTGCCAGTCCTGGGCACCCCTTATTTGGGTTTTACCCTTGGGGTACACAGGCCTCCCATCCTTGCACACTATCTAGTCTTCTCTTTATTTATTTTCTCTGCTGTTTCTTTCTTAATCTCTGCTCTCTCCCGATTTCTTTGGCCAACTTTCACTCTTGGGCTCTCTTGTGCTCTGTCTCTCTTTAAAGAACTTTGAAGATTCTTTTCTTTAGGATTTATTATCAACATTTTTCATTCAGCCACAAACCCTTATTGATCTGCATGGATGAGCTATGTAAAGCCCTTTTCCAAGAGGTGAGCATCTTTCCATAGAAGGGTAAAAATGTAGAATTCTACAGTATTTGCCAGTCCTACAAATTCAATTTCCACCTCAGTTCTCCACACAGCACACCATGTATTGGCATGGGCTATAGAATAAAGGAATAGTTCTGCCGGCGATGCAAACTTTCTTTCCCTGCCTTAGGTTATAGCTTCCCTCGTTGTGCCTGGTCTTGCACCAGACTGCTGGAAAGAATTGGCACTCTGTGATTGGAGCTACCAGGTCTTTGGAAAAGTCTTAGCAAAACATCTTTGAAGCAACATTGCCATGGAGCTTCTTAAGCGTGAAGCTGGCCTACGTCGCTTCCTCTGTGGCAATGGGAAGTGTAGCCAGCCATTCTCCCTGGTTTGGGGGTGATCCACCATATCTAAATATCACTTTTGAAGTTTTGCCACAAATCTCTTTGC
The DNA here is from genome assembly GCF_040938575.1 of Ambystoma mexicanum. Lineage (NCBI taxonomy): Eukaryota > Metazoa > Chordata > Amphibia > Caudata > Ambystomatidae > Ambystoma > Ambystoma mexicanum. The sequence goes on from NC_090938.1 coordinate 805,654,626, forward strand.
TGCTCTCTATAAATACACCTAGTCCTAATGCGTGTCAGTCTTCCTCCGCTTCTCTGCAATTCAGCCCTTTTTTTTTGTTATCCCCCTTGACAGCCAGATGTATCTACGCCTGGTCCTGGATTAGGCCATTATCCACCCATCCTGCCCTCAGCATGTGCAGGGATCGTGCCTTTGTCTCCAAGGAACGCTTTGTGTTCCAAGCTCTTATAATCTGTGTCCATCTTATGTTCAGGCATGTCCCTCTGAAAGCTTGCCCACATGCGCACTGTTCATGCTTGCTTCCCTTTTCGATTATTCTGTCGCATGTAGTCAGCCGAGTGATTGTGTGGGGACCGGTAGCTTGAGCAAGAATCAGACCTAGCGGACGCTATCTGGTTACTGAGTTGTCTGTGAGGACCCTGTCCTCTGAGGACCCCTACATCAGTAGGTAAAGCAGGCTGGTACTAACCAGGCCTCAATGTGTCGGGTATTGAAATGAAGATTGGGTAAGCGGAGCTAAAGGTTGCGCCTGGGTAACCTGTGACCAGGAGCTGCCACTGGGGGGGGGGGGGAGATCAAGGAGTAGTGCACAGTGCTCCACACATATAACTTTCAAATGAGATGCACAGATATGTTTTTGCTAATTTTTTTTAATGACCACTTATGCTTTAAATGTTGTGTAGATGGGTCCTAATATTTGTTTAGATTGTCCCAAATGCAGAGAACGATGTGTTTGTTCGACATTAGTTGGCCTGGGGACCCAAACGTTGCTCCTGGTAGAGTTCAGTATCTAGCGAACTAGGCTTGCAATGAGCATTCGCTAAAAAGCTCCCAGCTACCCTCAATTTCGAGCCCTGAAATGTGCATTCACCACTATTAGCACCCGCGGTGGGGGAGCCAGCCAATCGGGTTGCTCGAAACGCAGGCTGAGCCACTAATCTCGGCCCACATTGTGAGCAGCCTACTGTCTGCTTCCCCCGCCCACAGCACCATCTTACCCCCACCCTCCCTTATTTTTTTTTCGTTTCCCTCCACCCTACTTACCGGTATTCATGGCGGTGGCCCCTCTACTGCTGCCGTGCTTCTGCTATTGCTCCGTGGCTACCACGGACATGGAAGCGGGGCTCCGTATTGGAGCACCGCCTTCCATTTCCATGGTGGCCATCTTTAGACAGTATTTTCATTCATTGAAAGGGACGCATGGGCATCCCGGTCAATGATTGGAAATCCATCCTTTTTTAATTATTTTTTTTACATTTATTTTTATTTTATTTTTTTTAGCACCACCGATTACCACTTGGGGTAACCTGAGGTGCTAATAGCCTCAAGATCCTCTCAGGTCCACTGGATCGGGTATTATCGGGACGGGACTCTAAAACCCCTCGCTTTCTTCAGGTCTTTAACTCGGGGCCAGATCCGGTCAACCTGGGCAGACCGTAACGCCATAATATCTGCTGTGTTCTGTGATGTGGAGAACTGGGTGTGAATTTTTATGCCAGGCTTGTGGCTTGATACTTGACATTGTTACCATGATTAAACCTTTTGTGAGAGTATCCCCAACATCCTGGCTTATACCTCACCTTTTCAAGCGCTTTCTTGTCTTTGTCTCAGTAACAATTTAGCTCTTGTGGAGAGGATGGAGAGCTCTACAATTATAGTGGCAGCTGCAAAGCACAGCACTCGTGCCCCATGAGTGAACACTGCAAGGGGCTGAGCTGCTTTTGGCTGTGTTAGTCCTGTACATTCAAATGGTGTATACACATAGTCATCGTATGGATCCTGCGGATACATGGGAATAGTGCAATTACTCAACATTCTGTTCTTTTCCCCACTCCTGTATGTTCCGATCCCTCGTGGCTTTTTCTGTGCTTTGACTGCACACATAGAGCACATCACTGATCCCATTTTTGCACATAGTGGATATTATTGAAATCTCTGGTTAACATCACCATGCAGGTGTGCTATCGGTAGTGCCCTTTACCCTACCCTACACCTTCCGTTTGATATGCAGACATTTCACCTAGGACCGATGCGTAGTAAGGCTGACACATGTTTGGGCTTGCTTGTGGTCATGTGCAGAAGGGGTGGACCAAGCCTGATTTGTATGTGGTGTTCCCCCTTTCATAGTGGCTTTGCGTGGTGAAGAGCGATAGTGTTTTGGAGGAGGGGGTCTGCTCAGATGTCTATCGAGGTTAAGATAAATTAGAAAACCTTCCAGTCATCGTTCCTTTTGTTTTGCCCTTATCTAAATGAGCCCCATTGGTGGCATTGAAACAATAACACTGAGCTCCCTTTGGCCTTACTTAGTGCCTTGAGACTTGTTTCCCATTTATAAATGTTCATTTATAATGCGCAAGGGGTTTCTGGATCGGGATTTGAACCCATGTTGTGCGTTGTCTTGCTTCCAAGACAAAAGCGTTGCCCCAGAGCTATCCTGCCTGCAGTGCTTGTTCTTTTGTATTGCAAGGATCAAAGTAAAGATTTGATCTTTAGGAACTCCTGCATATCTGGTAACACTTAGTAGATAATTCTCGTCGTTTTATTTCATGGAGTTTTGAAACGTGCTAATTCAGAGCAGTTCCTTGCAAGCGCAGATGAGAGTGGGGGACATTGTACCGCCCATGACTGTCCTGCACTGGCTGCTTTCAGGTATATTGCTCTCCATTATAACATTTTCAATGGAGCTGGCGATAGAACAGTTTCAATGCTCATTTATGTGTACTGGGCTGTGTGTCACGCAGTTTGTGTTGACTTGGAATAATCTCTGCATGATCCAGAAGCCAGAATGTAGGATCCGTTAAATGTTTTGTAATTCCTTTGCTGGCTTAGGCTCAGCAGCAGATTGCATGTCCTCTTGACTTGGGGTGTCAGTAATTCCCTCATGTTTACAAGGCTTTCTAAGTGGCAGTTTGGCAGAGCAACCCAGCCTTAACTCCTCAGTAGGCGGGATGGTTAAGTTACGCACTTTTCACAAATAACAAGTGAGAGAATGACCACGCACTACATTGTATATTAGTATATTGTCTGTACATAGAGTAAGTGATAAAACATTACACTAAATAGAACACTGTAACGGGTATGCCAAAACAGTTACAGAAAGTTCTTAAAAGTTCAACAAAGTCTTTTCTAGGAGGGTAAATGCAATTACAGGCAAGTAAACCATTTACCTGGTTATGTCGGCAAGTTTTGGTCAAGACTAATCGAGAAAGTCGCCTTCTGTGAAAATGTTCGGTGGAGTTGAGACGGGGCCATAGAAGATCCTTGAAGCAAACTCTCCAAAACCGCCAGAAAATTGGTGGAGATACTTGGGGTTCAAAAAGCAGGTACTGCAGCAGGCGATTTTTGTTGGTTGCAAAGATGGTCACTATGCACGTTGTCTGGTGACCACTATAGATTCCAGCGACGACCTGGGGGCAGGAGAAATGCCAAGGCTCTTGTTAACGACGATTATTTGAGATGGTTTTTGGGCCTACGGTCCATGCCAGTGGAGCTAAAGGTTGGTGAAGCTGCAGTCTGTGGTATTCGTCAATGCGAGGTTCCACAGTCACCCTCTGGTACAGGATTTGGCTTCTGATGCCTGAAGACCCACAGAAGAATGATTAGTGATGATTTATTTGCTTATAAAGCGGGCCAAGCCCGAAGGCATCTGTGCGCTGTCTTACAGAGAAAAGTTAAATTTGTTGTCATGGTTACATATATCCAACAATTCTTTCAATCAGATGTACAGCATACATTTCATTCCATTCCATTATTTACATAGATACAGGGAGAGTCTACAGGCGACTGTTGAGATTCCATATATACATCATACTAAAGTAGTAAGCATTATTCGCCTACACTTTGTGTAAAGAGGTGAGTTTTTAGTTGTCTACGGAAGATCCAAAAAGATTCTTGTGCTCTGAGCTGGACAGGTAGGGCAATCCACTGCTTACTAGCTATGGTAGGGAAGCTACTGGCACTTGCTTTTTGTAGTTTGAATCGTGGCGTGGCTAGACTGCATGTAGGCTGCTCTGGTTGGCATTGTCGGATGAGGTTTTGAGATCTTGTCCGATAGGTTATGAGGGGGTCACCCGGTTAAAACATTTGTGTGTTAAGGTAAGTGTTTTGAACATGTTTCGTTCTTTTACCGGTAGCCAGTGATTTTTCTGTCTCGCTGCCAAAATGTGGGCAGATTTAGGGATGTTGAGTGCTGCTGTAAGGGCGTTGTTTTGCAGGACCTGAAGTTTTTGTGTGTTCTGGATCTTGGTGCAAGCGTATAGGGCGTTACAGTAGCCTAGTCTGGTCAGGACTAAGGGTCATGCCAAAGTAATACAGCGGTCTGGTGAAAGGAATTGTCTACATGCATTGATAAGTTTGCATGCATAAGTTGTGGCTGATGTAGTGGCATTGACTTGTTTAGACAGTGTAAGCAAAGAGTCCAAGTAGAAGCTTAGTGTTTTTACCTTGTTAAACACTTTGATAGTGTTGCCATCAATGTCGAAGGATTTGTAGGCGTCATTTAGTTTGGCCAACCTGAGTTGAGAGTCTATAATGAGCAACTTGTCTTGTCGTCGTTGACGTAACTCATGATGCGCCACCCATGCTTGAATTGTTAGGTAAATGGCATTGAGGGTCGCTGTGTCAATACCATGGTCCCCAGTGATTGGTATGAGGATCTGGGAGTCCTCTGCATAGTTGGTATAGGTGAAACCCAGATCGCCCAGACGGTCAAATAGGGGCTTAGTAAAGACATTGTATAATGTTTGTGAAAGACACAATCCTTGGGGTAGTCCACAAGATACAATAGTGGGTGGAGCTTCAGCATTGGGGGAGATGACTCGCCTGGTTTTATCAGTTAGAAATTATTTAATACATTGGGTAGTGTTGGTTGAGAAATCTGCTGCTGAGGTCAGGTGTGCAATATGTTGTGGTCCACAAGATCAAAAGCAGCTGAGAGGTCAAGAAGGAAAAGTAAGGCTAGTTTCCCTTTATCTTTTAGGTCGTCCATTTGAATTTTTAAGTCCAAAAGTGCTGTTTCTTACCGTGTCTTGGGAGGCAGCTTGACTGCTGTAGACCTAGGATGTTGTCATCTTTCAGGTATTTCTGGATTTTGGGGTAGGCTACCCTATCTAGAATTTTCAAGAGAAATGGTACTGTTGTTATTGGGCGGTGGTAGTTGGGTATGTTTCAGTCAAGGTTTTTTTTTTTTAAGCAGGGTTAATACCCAGGCATTCTTGAGGTCAGTGGGAACACAATTATACTCTTATGTCCCGTCCCCTTTTCTCCATACTGTATGGGCGTCCCTTCCAAGGGATTGGGAGACGGAACCTTTTTCACCAGAAAAAACCTTCTTCCCATTTAAATTTAGAGTCGCGTGGGGGTGCGGCCCAGGGAACATGCTCTACCCTGACTCCCTCCTCCGGCGCCACACCTGAGTCCCCATCGACGTGTCGACAATAGATTTAACATTACCTGACACCAGTATTATTAGGGCGAGGTGGGTGGGACGTATGGAGGAAAGGGGACTATGGATTAAGAATAAGTTGGTCACTACGCTGAGTAATTTATAATAGCTCTTACGTCCCATCCCCTTTCCTCCATACTGTATGGGTGATTACAACTGATTGTAGTCCCAGGGTGGAGAGGAGACCTTCCTTAAGCAAATACGTTCCTGAGAGCCGCCTGTCCGAAAGCCGCATCAGATCTAGAGCCAGCATCCAAACAGTAATGCTTCCAGAAAGCTGTGGGAGAGGCCCAAGTGGCCACCCTTCTTATGACTTGCCAAGGGACATGGTGCTGGAATGCGATAGCCGTTGCCTTGGCCCTGACTGCGTGGGCATGCATGTTGACCCGGAGCGGCTGGTCTTGAGCTTCCGAAAGTGACAAACGGGGCGTCCGATTTGCGGAAGCCCTTGGTCCTGTCCAAGTAGAATTTCAGGGTACGCTTGACATCCAGGCAGTGCAGCACTCTGTGCTTCGTCCTTGGGATCGGGAAACATATGATTATTACCTCGTTCAAGTGGAAAGCAGACGGAACCTTGGGCAGAAATGCCAGGTGTGTCCGCAGGACTACTTTGTCCTTGTTAAAGGTAGTATATGGTTCCGAGGGGAACAGCGCCTGGATTTCGCTGACTCTACGAACCAAAGTGAGACCGACTAGTAAGGCCGTCTTGATGGTGACCAGCCTGATGTTATTGATGCCACTGGCTCCAACAGTTTGTGTGCCAGGGCACCCAAGACTATGTTAAGGTCCCACACCAGGTGTGGTCTCTTGACGAGTTTCTGTAAGCCCCAATGGATGCAAGTTATGTGCGGCAGGTGACCACCTGCACGCTTGAGTGGGTGAGGTGCGCCGAGAAGGAGAGCACATCGTCCAAAGTGCACGCCAGGGGGTCGATTTCCATTTGCTTTTGTACTGGGCCCTGGTAGCCTTGCTCCTGGCGCCCTTTATGATCTCCAGATTGGCCTGTGAGATGCTGAGGTGCCGCAGCATTACCTGCTAGTTTCCGTGGCGCAGGGTGAATGACTCTGCCCCCCCCTGCTGTGCCAGAAGATGTGCTGGGCCCGTCTGGAGGTGAATCGGAGGCACTTCTGAGAGACTGAGCAGCTCTGAAAATCATGGCCTGGCCGGCCACCATGGAGCTATTGGAATGATGAGTTGGCGAGACTCCTTGATTTTGCAAATTACTCTGTGAATCAGAGGTGTGGGCGGAAAGGCGTAGGCTTTCATGCCGGTCCACTGAAAGTGAAATGCATCGCCCAGAGAGCCGGGGCCCTGACCTTGCCAGGATGCAAACTGGGGACACTTCTTGTTGTGGCAGGTGGCAAAGAGATCCCCCCCCCTGGGGGTGACCCCACCTGTTGAAGAGCTCCTGAATAACGACGTTGTTTAACTGCCACTCGTAATTGTCCATTCCCAGCCTGCTGAACCTGTCCGTTCCAGGTTGGTTTCCCCGGGAGGTGGACTGCCGTGAGGTAAATGTTGTTTTCCAGGGCCCACTTCCACATGCTGATCACCAGTCTGCATAGATGAGGGGGTCTGGTGCCCCCCTGCTTGTTGACGTAGTACATGCTGGTTGAGTTGTCCGTCTGGATGAGGACAACCTTGTCCCTGAGAAGTGGTAGAAAGGCCCTGAGTGCCAGCCAGATGGCGTTCAACTCTAGCCATTTGATGTGGTATTCCTGCTCCTGTCGAGTCCAGGTGCCGTGGACAGAGATCATCCAGGGCGGCTCCCCAGCCCTCGACCGAGGAATCCGTGCCCATCCCTAGGTTGCAGTCTCTCGACCACCAAGTTAGGTCCAGGTGGCGAGATGGAGGAACGCTGATCATCTCGGATTGAGAGCCCCGCTCCTGGTTCCATGAGGCCGCGAAGTGCAGCTGAATCATCCTCCTCCTCCTTGTGTGCGGGACGGCTAATAGGACCGCTGCCATCAGACCCAGGAGCTGTTGGTACCACCATGCAGGGGTCACTTCTCTGTTGAGGAAGTGGGTGGTGGCCTTCTTGATAGCCGAGATTATCCTCCAAAGGAAATGGAGCACGTGTCCCAGATGAGGCCCAAAAATTTCAGTCTGCATGGGTTGCAGCTGCGACTTCTTGAGATTGAGAAAAAAGCCCAGATCGTGCAGAGTGTTCATAAGGGCATGGGAAGAGTGGTGAACCGCTTCCAGAGATGTAGCCCTGACGAGCCAGTCGTCGAGGTATGGGTAGATGTGGAGGCCCTGCGCTCTGAGGAGGACTGCCACTGCATTCATGAGCCTGGTGAAGACCCTGAGGGCCTAGTTGAGGCCAAACGGTAGCCCATGATTGGAACCGAAGGAAAGAATGATGGGGCTGCCAAATCGGGACATGCAGGTACACGTCCTTCAGGTCCAGGGAGCACATCCAGTCTCCCTTTTCCAATAGCTCTGCTATAAAAACTGGCGTAACCATCTTGAATTTTTGCCGGGGTAAGGAGAGGTTGATGCTGGAAAGGTCCAGCACAACTCTCTGGCTCGCCTGGTTCTTCTTCTGAATGGTGCAAACCCTGGAGTAAAAGCCAAAGCCACGCTGGGAGGCTGGGACTTCCTCCCCTGCCTGGCTCTCTACGAGCAACCGGATCTCTGCCAAAAGAGTTGCTGTCCAACCTGTGGGAGGGGAGTGGAGTGGAGTGGAGTGGAGTGGAGTGGAGTGGAGTGGAGTCTGTACCCTGTTGATACTACATAGAGGATCAGGGGTCCGCGAAATTCTGGTGCCAGAAATGTGCATGGAGAGCAAGCCTGCCCCCCCCCCCCCCCCAACCTGAGACGTATACCCGAAGGGGTGTTTCATGCCTTCTTTCCCTCAGAGGCTGTCGCGGAGGAGGGGGACTGGAAAATGCCCTTACTAGCTGCCCCCTTTTTGTTGCTTGCGCCAGCACTGAGACAGCGGTTCGGCTGCCTGGATCTATGCTCCTGGAAGGCTTCGAACCCTCTGTACGTATGACCCCTATTGGAGCGCTGCTGAGATTGGGTGTACCATTTGGGCGTGGTCTTTGTAAGGATGGATAAAGACTTGGCCGTTTGTGAGCAGTTTTTCTTTTTGTCCAGCTCTTCGTCCGTGGAGGAGTGGAAAAGGTTGTCTCCCTCCCACCCCCCTCGAACGGTAGATATAATATGCGTTCCTGGACGTCCGGGTTAAATTTTGTTGCCTGGAGCCAGGCTGTCCTTCTCATGTTCGTGGCGATACAGATGGCACGGCCAGAGGTGTCAATATGGGCCACGGTTCATTCAATGATATTATGCGTCACCAGCTTGGCCTCGGCTAGCCCCGCCTTAAAGTATGATTGGCTCTGGGTGGGGAGTTCCGGGAGGAAGTCCGTAATTTTCTGCCATAATCTTTGATTGGCAGCAGCCAGCATGGCATCTGCGTTGGCCTGATGAAGATGTAAGGATGTGTTGGAATAGTTTCTTGCCATACGCCTCCAAGATCATCATCTCCTTGCCCAGCAGCGCCGCAGAGGAGGATGCTGAGGAAGATTGAGGCTGGCCGAGGATGGCGTGTCCGGATCCTCCTCACCCGTATCCTGTGTCTCTGGGGGATCATGTGGAGGAGGAGTAGTTGGCGCCAGAGGCTGAGAAGGTGGCAGAGGCTGGTACAGCGCCGCCTGCACCGGGGACTGGGGCGCCAGTATCTGTGGTGCTGCTAGCATTGCGGGAAGGACTTCCCTGATGACGTCTTTGAGGATCACCCCCATCCGAGGTGATTTCATGAGGCCGAGGAACCTCTCTAAGAAGACTGGCCGAGGAGGTGGCAGAGGGTGCTGACAGGGTAGCGGGGAGCTGCTGGAGCCACTGCGTACCCTGCCCATATGGATGCAAATGAAAACTGCCCTGTGCAAAAGAGGGGTAGGCTGTAGGCCACATACCAGGTTGAGGCCAGTTCCACCTTGACACTCGTTCTTTGCCGAATTCCTGAATGGTGTTGGACAGGTGCCTCTGTCTGGCGCGGTGGCCATTTTGTCGAGCTGCCTGCCACGTACCTGTGACATGTTGCTCAGCCCGCTGGGCCCGTCCTCGCCCAAGACTCGTGTGTGTGTGTGTGTGTGTGTGTGTGTGTGTGTGTGTGTGTCACAAGGTCTACCCTGCTCCTCGGGCCTAGGCCCGGTAGGTGCAGCACCCTCGACCCGGGGGTCAGTCAGAGCAGCGTTTAGGCACCCCCTCGGACGTATTGCGGGTATTGGGGCGTAGCCCTTCGCCCATGGTGCCGGTACAAGGGCGGAGCCCCTTGGGTGAAGACCGGAAAAAAAAAACCTTCCTGTACCTCAACACTGTCACCAGGAGGATCCAAGGATCCCTCGGCCCAGAGGCCGGTAGCTGCAGCAGCCTTGGTGCACATGCTGGTAGAAGGACCTGACTGGTTCCTCCCGCACTGGAAAGCCCCTGGGAAGGAGTCTCCCTTGTGGGGCGCGCTTCTGGAAGAGCTCCCTCCACCTGGCTAGTCTGTTCTTCAGTCCTTTCGAGGACAGTGAGCCACACGCTGAACAAGCTTGCCAACCGTGGTCTGGGCCAAGGCAACGTAGGCAGAGGGGAGGGGGGGGGTGGTGTCTGAAGTTGGGAAGAGCCTGTTGCAGGCTGGACACCTGCTGAACCCTGTAGAAGTCGACATGCGCCGGGCGGAGCCTGAAGCCTAGGGACCGAGTACCTGAATGATGAAGTAGCCGCGCATGGAGTTACATTTGGGAAGCCAAACCCAGGAGTGCTGGTGAATTCGGCCCGTTCCGGCGCCGGAGGGCATAGTCGGGGAAGTGCATGCTCCCTGGGCCGCACCCCGCGCGCCTCAAAATTTAAAGGGGGAGAAAAAGGTTGTCTCCCGTCCCTTGGAAGGGACGCCCATACAGTATGGAGGAAAGGGGACAGATTTAAGAGTATAATTGTGTCTCCACTGACCTCAAGAATGCCTGGGTATTAACCTTGCTAAAGAAATCAACCCTCGACTCAAACATACCAACAACTATCGCCCAATAACAACGGTACCATTTCTCTTGAAAATTCTAGATGAGGCAGCCTACACCCAAATCCAGAAATGCCTGAATAATAACATCCTAGGTCTACAGCAGTCAGGATTCCGCCCAAGACACGGTAAGAAATAGCACTTTTGAACTTAAAAATCCAAATGGACGACCTAAAGATAAAGGGAAACTAGCCTTACTGCTCCTCCTTGACCTCTCGGCTGCTTTTGATCTTGTGGACCACAACATATTGCGCAAACACCTGACCTCGGCAGCACATTTCTCAACCAACGCTATCCAATGGATTAAATATTTTCTAACTGACAGAACCATGCAAGTCATCTCCCCCAATGCTGAAGCTCCACCCACTATTGTATCTTGTGGAGTACCCCAAGGATCGGGTGTTTCACCAACATTATACAATGTCTTTACTAAGCCCCTATTTGACGTTCTGGAAGATCTGGGTGTCACCTATACTAACTACTCGGATGACACCCAGATCCTCATACCAATCACTGGGGACCATGGTATTGACACAGCGACCCTCCATGCCGTTTACCTAATGTGGATGCCCCATCATGGGTTATGTCTGAACGACGAAAAGACAGAGTTGCTCATTATAGGCTCTCAAGTCAGGTTGACCAAACTAAATGACGCTGACAAATCCTTCGACATCGATGGCAACCCTACACTAGGCTTCTTCCTGAACTCCTCGCTTACACTGTCTAAACAAGTCAATGCTACTACATCAGCCACAACTAACACATGCAAACCTATCAATGCATGTAGACAATTCCTTTCACCAGACAGCTGTATTTCTTTGGCAAAAGCCTTAGTCCTGACCGGACTAGACTACTGTAAGCCCTATACGCTGGCACCAAGACCCAGAACACACGAAAGACTAAGAGTACGTTAGTCACTACAGTGAGTAACTTATAATTTTTTTTTAATGAGATTAGTAATGAATGGAGCTTTTGGGGGCGCAGTCTTTAATGAATGATGCCTGGCACGGGTCAACTTGGCACCTTGTGGGTTTTAAGCTAGAGATGATATGGAGTACTTCTGAGTTAGTGACCTCTGTAAAATCGAATTGAGGTATTTCATTGGTGGTGGGGGGTTCGCATGGTGACTAGGGGGATCCAGTAGTGTGACTAGAGTTCTTTTTGCTTCAGTTTTGGATTGGGGTTGTGCAACTTTATCTTGCAGGGCATTTTGTATGTTCAGACACCAGTTTGTGTCCTTGTTGCAGTTTTCCACTGGGGGAATCTGCATTTCTAATTCTCGGAGGATTGAGAACAATTCTTTTGTTTTTGATTTAGCCTTAGAGATTCTGTCATTATGCAGTGAGCATTTTGTTAGAATTGCTTCTAATTTGTATTCCTGGGCAGCTCTTTTGAATTCTAGTTTGAATCTCAATGGAAAAAATCCCCATCAGAAATAGTTTTTCTTTTCGCATTTCTTAATGCTTTTAATATGAGGGTAAACCACCTATTCAAGTGGGCAGGTTTTGTTTTTCTTTGCGTAAGGCAAGTGGCACAAGCTTATCTATGGTGGCCAATATGGTTTTGTTTTACTGTTTCGTCATTTTTGGTCTGATCAGGATGCACAAGGTTTTGTGGGCATAAGACTGGTTGCAACACGGGCAGCAAGCTATTGGCTGTATTGTTCAGTTTATCTCTTGATCGGGTCGCTGGGGCCAGCTTGTGGGGGTTAGTGTAGATAATCTTGGTATTGAAGGTTATGAGATGGTGATCGGACCAGGGACAGAGAGTGTTTAGATAAGATGGTCGAATAGCAGTTGATATCCGCAAGCCAGTCGAGAGTGCAGCCTTTTGCATGAGTGGGATTCTGGATCCTATGCGAGAGGCCCAGTGCTGGCATAGCATTGGCTAGGGATAGATCGTTTTTGTCGAGTGGGTCTTTGAAGCCTAAGTTGAAATCGCCCAATAAAATGGTTTGTGATTTCGGTTTGGCATTTCTGGATATGATTTGTGTTTTATCATTCTCAAAGGTGAGTACAGGCCCTGGGGGTCTGTAGATAAGGTGGATATTCAATGTCACAGTAGCTGACAGTGACCTTTTCACTGATAGTACTCCCATCACATCAGGAGAACTACTAGGTGTTTCTGTCATGTTCAAGGCACTTTTAGCAATGATAGCAACTCTTCTGCCTTTAGCTGATGGTCTATCCATCCTACAGATAGTGTAGCTATCTGGCACTGCCAAGGCAAGGGCTGGGCCTGAAGCCGCATGGAGCCAAGATTCAGTTATGGCTAGGAAGTCCAGTTTGAGTTGAAATGATATATGCTATATTCAGTGCACAAGCCAGTGTGGATCTGGCGTTGATGGGTGCACCTAGGATGTTATAGTCTGGAGTTGTGGTCTTGGTCTGGTCGAGCTTGGGTAGTTGAGTACAGTGTTTGGAGTGTTAAGAGTGAGTTCTTCTCAGGATGGTGGCGTAGTTGAAGAGGATATGTCTCGTTAGTCTGGTTCTAGTAGCTAGCTTGTTGTTTGAGTGATAGGGGACAGGGGCGACTCTGGCACTGAGTAGTTGCCATGGTTGCAGTTCTGCACTTGTCAATACCATTGGTTAGGTTATTATTCCCTTGGGGTGTCCTAGGGTTGAGAGCTGCAGGTAGACAGCAGGTTGGCAGGAAAGAGCGGTCTGGCAGTTGCCGAGGCTTGGATATGGTTTGAGGTAATCTGGGTCTAGGCCATGTCGGTATCAGTCTTACATGGGTGTGGGTTTTAGTTTTGAGGGCATGCATTTTAATCCGTGTGGTTGGCATACTTGTGATAGTGTAGTATTAGCTGCTGTTAATTTAATAGTGGTATAAGCATTGGGATCAACAGTTAACAGCTATGGGCTTAAGAGAACCTAAACACTATATAGTCCTGCCTAGAGGCACCATAATGAGTTTGAACAATTATTGATGCATAGCCTGCAGGTAATCCAGTGTGGTTCAGCACTGTGGCCCTCTGGATGGCGTTAAACACTAAAGGCGCAGTGATAGCACGTTATACAATGGGTATCGGGCAACAATTCAATCCTTGCTATGAGGTAATTAAGCCATTACATTGATCATTGCAGGCGCGTAGACCACATATGCTACAGAGTATCTTAGTGCTGTTAATTGGAGTTAGCTGGTGGCGTGCAAGTCGAGGCGGTCTCCGCCATACATTGTGAATTTCATCTATGGCTTGTGTATATGCCCACAGACGCAAGGTCGATCTGTGGGCAATGTTCAATGTCTCTGCATGCAAGCAAATCAGATGGCGCGGGCGATGGATGGGTCAGTCTAAGGAAGATCAGTCCTGGTAGTGCATTTCTGAGTATCGGGGGCTCACGAAGTTCTTGTGGGGACACGTTCTGCCATTCTTCCGGCACTGACATGCACAGACAGGGGGGCCTTGTGCGGGGGGGCTTTAGGCGTGGGACTGGCTTCCCGTAGACCCTGATTGGCTTCGAGGGGTCGTGTGGACTGGTTGCTAGGCAACCTATTTAAAAATGTACACGGCTCTTAGGTGTGGCGGCCATCTTGGGTGGTGGCCATCTTTGGCGAGAGAGACTCCCCGATGGACCACAGAGTTGAAACTCCACGTGGTGTTGGGCATCTGGCAGGAACAAAAGCGGCAGTCCTAGTCCTGGAACCCGCTTCAGGCACGGGCAATCAGGGCAATATTGGTATCATCAGCTGTTTGCTTGTTGCAGCGGTTTCTCTGGTCTCTGGTATAGCTGTTCCTGCAGCTATGGCATTGTCTGAGCTCAATATTGTTGCAAAGTCCCTGCTAAGTGGCCATGAGTGGGGCGCAGCACGGCCCTGTGGAGCTGCCCAGATGGGGAAAGATGGAACCAGGCCACTTTCTAGATATCCTGGGATGCAGAAACACTAGTCTGTTTAGCAGTCTTTGGGGTCCTGGTGTGGAAAGGGCTTGCTCGACTGGGTATGGCAGTGTTGGCATGGTCAGGAACTTCATTGAGCTCCTGCTCAAATGCCCCAGCTCTATCTAGTTGCCCGCTGGATTGGGAGGAAGGAGCACTGCAATCTGTTCCTTTTTAGACTTCTCTGAGAGGCAGGTCTTTGCCTTCTAATTTCGTGGAACGTTGAAGGATGCTGGTTCAGAGCTTCAGTCCATCCTCAAAGTAGCATTTTCTTGGATTGTGGATTTCCAGCAGTAGACAAGTGAGTGGGTAAAGGTCTGCTTTTATCTCCTTCAGGAGTCAGCAAGTGAACACTGCAGCCAATCGAACACCAAGTATATTTCAAACCGACGGGTGGCCGGCCAATGGCTGATCATCCCTCGAAGCGCACCCATGGACTGAGGAAGGCTATCCCAGACAGGCATAATGCGACCCCTTTAGTCTTTGGGGCAAACTTCATTTTGGGGAAATGGAGGCTGGGGTTCAAAATGGACCCAGCAAGGTAAAACTGTTTTTCCACCTAGTGGAGCAATTTTACACAAAGCAAAACGCTACCACCAGCTTAGCCACATTGCCTATGGGGTAGCCCCTGCCTTTAGGGGTCACTTGGAGTGCGTAAAAAAAGAGCCACACTCCAGCTTTGGATCAAACCTGGGGGAGAAACGGCCTTAAACCCCCAGGAAAAACTACCCAACAAGGTTAAAAAAAGGGGCATTCTACATAACATCCACTTATTGGATCATATTGGTGGATTTGTAAATCATTTATATAGCGCCTTTTCCCATTTGTATGGCCTCAAAGTGTTTTGTGGTAGGAACGCCCTCGGGAACCAAAGTCCAGGTTTGGAAAAAATCGAAGGACGGCTTAAAGTGTGTCTGTGCATTTGGCCACAACTAGGAATAAGGTGGGCTGGCTAGGCTCCAGTAAGCAACCCAAGAGGCCACAAATGTGGGAGGGTGCTGAGGCAGGTCATGACAGAGCGCTAGTGCAAGAGAAAGGGTGTGCCCAGCTAGACGAATATTGTCATATGTTGTCGCTGTATTTTAATGGCAGACGTGTTGAGGCAAGTCTGGTGTAAGGGTGAAATTGTTGCGTGTACAGATAGACTGAATTTTTCGTAGTCATAGCTGCATTCTGAAGTGTGTGGATGGAAAGCTGTGCTTGCAGCAGGTGTCCACCTAAGTGGTGCATTTATGCATACCTTAAGCGCCAATGGAGCTTCTTTGATCGCGCAGTGTGATTCCATAATGAGCTAACATCGGGCGTCTTCTAGTGCAGAAACAAAGGTACCTCCATATCGTTGGGAGTTAGTGGCTGACTTATGGGTCTTCTAGTTGCAGTGGATAGATTACCATAATATTTCTTCAATCGCAATAGACTGGGAAAATGTATAAGGTCCTGCAAGGGTGCCCACACCCAGAAGTGACCAGGTGTAGAATATAGCTCACCCTCAATCCGTCTAAACTTAAGAGATCTTCGGAGACCATACATGTGCTAGACATCGCAATCTCTTCTAGAGCTGAATCTGTGCAAGTGTTCGCATTTCTTAATGTGCAATCTCTTGGAAGTAGTTGGTATTGAGTTTGTCTGTAAAGCCTGGGCTATCACTATATTGGAACGGGGCATGTTAGTTTAATACATCTTGTAATTGTAATATACAGGTTGACGTCTTTGTGCTTGTCCTTTCAAAGACCTTCTGAGTGCTTTGTGGGCAATGCCCTTGGATCTTAGACACAGGATGGGTTAGCAGTACAGGTCGTCGAGGTGTGCAGCTGGGCGGCGAGTAAAGACGGGGGGGTCCAATGCCTTTTTCGTGCCTTGAGGAGCTATCCTGATACTTTACTTTGGTATGATACCGGCTATCCTTAGACTGTCAAGAGTTGTATAGAAGTGCTCTGAGACCACCAGTTGGAGTGAAGGTGGCCCGGAAGCTGATGTGCGTGTAAAGAGGGAGGTCTGCGGATTGCCACAACATTCGCCTCTGGGTGCCGGCATCCGCCTCTGGGTTTATGTATAACGAGGGTTGTCAGTGTTTTGATGTGTGTAGGACGTCTGCCGCGACAGCAGCCGGAATCTGCTGCATACGTGACGTGTTGGTGTATAGATGTGAATGATTGTGGTGATGTGGAATGGCTGGGGAAGATAGTTTCAGGTTGCTGTAGGGAATAGCAACATTTTGAGGGCCTTTCTGAAACAGGTGGTTGTCAATGAGGCGGATGTGGAGAGGAAGTGAGTTCTAGATGGTAGGGACTTGGACGGAGAACCAGGATCCTCCCAATCTGGTGGAGTTGTAGTGGGGGGATGACAAGGAGAAAAGCAGAGTCAGATCTGAGGTTCCTGGTGGGTTGATAGCTTGTGAGTTTATCCTGGAGGAATTTGGGTCCGATTTTGTGTAAGGCACAGTGAGTGATACACATGACTTTAAAGGTATCCCTTCGGCCGATAGGGAGCCAGTGTAGCGTTCCGAGTTTGGTGCTGATATGGTCTCTTGGTGAGAGACCAAGGAGGAGACTGGCTGCATTGTTCTGGATTCTTGTTTTCTGAGCTGGAATGCCTAGGTAAAATGAGTTTGCAAAGTCTATGCGGGCATGGATGATGGCAGAGGTATGTACAAGCAGGGCTTAGGTTGTGTGGAGTCGAGCAGCTTAGACTCTGGCTTTTGTGACTGGTCTCTCTGCCTCCAGGAGCCACTAGGGTGATTGCAAGCTTGGGTAAATCTGGTCTTGTCTTATACCTTGTAAATCAGTCTTTCGGAATGGTTCTGGACCAGCAGCTGATTTGGATCAAACTGTGGAGTGTCTGTTACAATAGTTCAGGTATGGTACTAGGGACATGTTTTTGATAAAGGTTTCTTTGTAGGATTTCTAGTAGGAGAGTAGCAGTTTTTAAGTTGGCCTTCTCGTAACTTCATTCACTTGAGGTTCCAGGGATCGTATGGAGTCGAGTCGAACGTAACCACCATGTTTTTTGGCAAATGGATGGGTTTGGCACCTGGGAATGGCAGGGAGGTGTAGTTTTGAGGTTAAATGTTACCCCCACCGCTACCCATGGGCGTTATTATAGGGAGGGACAGGGGGACAAGTCCACCCCCAACTTTGGTGACATGACATTTTGTGCCCCCCCCCCCCTCCATCTTTTGGTGTGAGGACCGGGGGCCGCATTGTGGCAGCTGCATTAATTGATCATGTAATGGGCACCTCATCCAGGCTTGCGCTGTCTCATTACATAATGCTGAGCTCAGCTCAGCTGCGCGTATGTTTGTTAGAGGGCTGGGCTGCGGGCTGACTCTACTGATGGGTCACTTTTGGGCAATCACATTTGGGGTCAGGGGAGTATCCAACACTGCAAGAGTGGGGGGGTTGTGAGGAGAGCCACAAAATGCAGTGTTTGTAACAGTCTCATTCACGCACCCAAACTGCCCACCCCTGCCCTATTCTACTTTTTTGGTAACCTTGGTGGCAGATGGCATTGTTATACACACAAAATAAAACTGCATGATCATTGCAGATGCAGCAAACTAATCTATTAGAGCTCTGGGGCAAAATACATGGAAACCTCCTAATTTGCATATGGATTGCACCAACAGAAGTGACTTCACAGAAAGGACATTGCGAGGAGCATCATCAGTCTTCGATACATGGAGGCACCATGATAGTGACTTTTAGAATAAATTGCTATGAGTAAGCCAAGTGGCAAATAAGTGTTTGGTGCGAAATAGCTGAAATGCACAATTGTTATATATGGAGCAACTCTATAGTCATTGGGCTTTTTTATTATAATAGCACAATATATTAACATAAGATTTGAAGTGAATCAGAATCACGTACAGAGCTTCAGATAAGACACAATGTGATTAAATGAATTGCTCAGGATCACACATTTTGGTTAAATGGTGAAACTGGGATGTGGACAATTTTAGCAACTGCACATCTTCCCTGGTTTAGTTGATCTAGATATGTATTAAGGTTTTCCTTTACATTTCATGTGCTTAGATAATTATTTATAGCAAACCACACTACATAATAAGCTAGCCTTTCATAGTAACTAATTGTACACTATATACATTGTCATAGAATTATGTTGAGGAATGAGAGTATGGCTTCAGTTTTATTCTCCCCATCCTTCATGCAAATTCAAAATAGTATCATGCAGTAGTATCATGCAGATTAACGTGAGCCTAATAAATCCACCTTGGGTTTTAAAGCTATAGGCATTATTTCATAAAGCATGTAACATTATGCATCCTTCTCACTTCTGATCACTGCCATTCCCATACACATTTCTAAAGGGACAAAAGTCCCTGCTAATAGCGGCCTCCTCTCTCCCATCAGTGCCTAATGGCTCACAGTGTAATGCTCTGAAACAGAAAAACGTGAGGACCCTCTGCTTCCTGGAGTTCCTTGTGACATTGTCTTGGGAGCTGGACACCTCTAACATTCGGAACTCTCCACTCTTATGGTTCTAGCTTTTTCCTCTTTCCTTAATAATCTCGCTAACAAC
This sequence comes from Ambystoma mexicanum, assembly GCF_040938575.1. Classification (NCBI taxonomy): domain Eukaryota; kingdom Metazoa; phylum Chordata; class Amphibia; order Caudata; family Ambystomatidae; genus Ambystoma; species Ambystoma mexicanum. The sequence continues at coordinate 805,673,473 of NC_090938.1, forward strand.
CTATCTGATTTATTCGCCTTTACATAGTATTTCTCTAAGATCGAGCAATGCTTGTTCTGCTTCCCTTGATTGTAAGATTTCTAATTGACCCCTTATTGCCCTATTTTTTATCTTTTTTTATTTTTGTGATTTAGCTTCTTACAAAACTTTTAACTCATAAAATCAGTCCTTTCACTTTGTCAGTATTCCAAAAAATACATTGAGGCTAATGTGTCTATTTTCTTAATTGTGCACTTAATTGAACACGCAGAGATGTCAGTACCTGTAAGGTCAAGAGGTCTTGGTTTTCCCTTTGGAGAAATCTTTGACGACTTCCTCTTCAGAGGCGAGTTCAACCCATTAATGTTCAGAAACATAATTCCCAAACTATCCAGAGTAGAGCATTGATCTATCTATGCATTATTTTTTTTATTTTTTATTATGATTGAATATTTCAACCTTTCAATATTATCTGTTTGTGACATCATTTGTTCATAAAAAGTTATTACATTAAAATGTAACAAAAATCAGGCGGAAACATCAAATTTAACACTTAAGAAATAAAATTAAAACATCATTGTGCAATTAACTGAAAGTTAAAATTAGGAACACATTGTTTTAGTACAGCAAATTTAGAAAATGTAAATCTAACCATTAATTACATCTAAAACTGTTTAGCTTAAACAATTGTTTTTATTATTCAAAACTTAAAAACAAAATGAATTTTGCAATTTGCACCATTGTTAGCTTAGTGTAAAATAATTTTTGCCACAAGTTTTTTGCTGTGTTCATCCTAAATTCTTTTAAGTAGGGTCTGGAATATCTATTTCGCTGGGTTTGTTAACGCAGGACATTCAGTTAACAAATGTTGTACTGTCGTTGGTTGCAGCTGAATCTACAGATATTCTCGCTTTTAGAAATTTGGTGTCGTCTGACTTGAATGTGAAGAGCACAAAAGTATTTCTGAACCTAGGACTAGGAAATTTCAATAAATATGATTGTGTTTTTTTTTTTTTGTTTTTTTCTGCGAATGGATTGTCTTTAAATGATCTATACTTTTTACACATTTCAATGGTGCATATCCAATCGTAATGCCATAGTTTATTTTTAGCTCGAGTGGGATTGGAGACCAGCAAGTCCTCAGACATATGAGCTGCAGCCAATAGTGAGACAACATGATCTCTCCATTCTCAGGAAGTCGAGATCAGAATGAAACGTGTATCTTGATGATTTACTTGCGCGTATTAGGTTTAGCTGATAGAAGATATTTCCTCTATAGCGAGCATGCTTTCCAATTGTACATAGCGAACAGCGATGGAAGGCCAAGTTTGAATCTTTATATGCACATGGGCTGGCTTTTTGGTAGCACTAATACACCTTTCCAATAGGACCCTTCATGTTTTGTCCAGTAAGGTTCTGGTCTGCAGGGTTTGGACTCTGCTCCATATAAAATAGTTGCAGCCACGTTTTGCATATAAAGTTATTAGTGATGAGCATGAAAATGTCCCATACTTGGCTTGAATTATTCATGCTTGTGAAGTGGCCGTTATAATTTTGCATTGTATTTCAAGTAGGTAAGGCTGATCTGATGTGTTAATATTTATGCCCAAGTATCTAAAATTTCGAGCCTCTCGCCATTTAACAGCCATTTTAATGAATTTACCTTACTTTTCTTTCCTGATTTTGCAATATAAGACCTTTTGTTTTGGCTACATTGATCTGGAGAAATATTGATTTGTATATTCTCCTAAAGCAGATAGTAAGTTTTGTAAACCTCTTGGAGTCTTAGATAGTAGAACATGGTCATCTGCATAAAATAACCATGCTACAGGTGCTGTGCCTATTTGCGCAGGGTCCGAAATGATGAAGGTAAAGATGTTGTTCATATCAGCAATAAAAATAAATTTGTGTTGATGCCAACAAACATTCTTGCTTCAGACCTTGATGCGTGGTTTTGGGGGCAGATAGTTTCCCCTCTGTGAGCCTAACTTGAATGGATGTCTCCGAGTGCAGTTGACCGAGGAGAAGGTGGACAGGCTGCTTTCGTCAATTTTGTCATCAGCATGTGTCTAGATATGTAATCAAATGCAGATTTAAAATCTATATATGCCATGTAGATTGGCTGTTCAGTACACTTAACTGCTATAAAAAATGCAAGTTATTACAGTCAAATTAATAGCCGTCCCAAGGCCAGACATAAATCCGGTTTGATGGGGATTGTGTAGATTATTTCTTATGATCCATTGGTTAAGATCCCTTAGGCTAAGCCTGGAGAATAGTTTGCCCGGCACTAATAGTGCAATGGGACGGTAATTGCTTGGTTATTGCTGATTGCCCTTCTTAAATATTGGTACAATTGTAGATTTTTGCCAAGATGGAGGGATGGTTTGGGATTGTAGGACAAACATGTGATATAAAATGTTTGCTCAAAGTTCAGAGTTGGATTTCAGGGTGTAATTAGTTAAGCCATCAGGCCCTGGTGCTCTTGAGGTACTCAGTTTGAATATATACAAAATTAAGTCCTTTTGATTGAAATCTAGCATTGTTCGTTTCTGGCAGAAATCTAGCAGTATTCTAGTTTCTAGCATAAAACTTGTTTGCGCTGAATCTCGGTCGTCGCAAGCATAAAGGTTTGAGAAGTATTCTATCGAGGCCTGTTCAGAGACAGCATTTATCGGCAAGGAAGCTTGTAAATTGTGTGGCGTGATTGAGTAATTGCCAGATGGCCCCTGATTTCATTTTGGATGCAATGGTTCGGAGCATTTCTTCACCATCTTGTTGGTACGTAAGGGCCTATATTTTGCTTTTAATTGCTGTATTCCAGCAAGTCTATCTCCTTATGGGTAGATTTTTGGTTAATCTAATGGCTCTGCGAAGAGCAGCTTTTTCCTGTTGGACCACTGGATAAAACATATGTTTATGTTTTGAACTTCGGTTTTTTTTGTTAAATTCTATTGGAAGAGTTGCAGAGCAGCAACATAAAGCCCATCTACTTGAGCTAAGGCTGATGTCTTGAATGCTATGGATCACAAACAATTGTGAAGCTTGATCAATTGATCAGGGAACCATCGCAATCAGTTACGGCCGCCTGTAACAATTTAGCATTAAGCTTGGGATCGCTATTGGGAAAAGAAGGGACATTCCAGTGCAATGTTAGTTAATAGATCATGGTCATTGGTAGTTTCTTTTAACAGTGAAGTTATCTATTATTGCAAACATGGATCTGTCAGTATAGATCTAATATAATCTAGCATGCTGATTCTGCCTACGCCACGTAAGGTATGGGGTATATCGCCCTCAATAGCTCAGTTGAGCATTAGGAGTTGGCTGTTGGCCATCATGATCATGTCACATTTGACTCATCAGCCATACAGTGTATGTTTACATCGCTTACTAAGATGGTTGCTGTTATCGTTGGTTCTGCAGCGAACAAATCAAGCAGAAATTCTATATCTCTAAAAAAGTTGTCAGCTGCAATGCTACAATGATTCCAATAGATGGTCACTAATGCAATCACCTTGGAACTGATGGAAATTCTAGCCAACTGAATGTGTTTATTGGGCTCCGCCCATCTCTCTAGTTTACATCCTGTTTTGTGGCTATGAGTAGTCCAGCCATGGGTCTTCCCTTTTCTTGAAGTTTGGCTGGTATGGCTAAGATGGTAAAATTATTCCATACAGGAGTCTCGACCAATCAGTTTCCTGTAGCGCAATTGCCATACTGTTCAACGCCGTGTAAATGTGTATTTAATAGATGGCTATGACCTCTAGTGTTCCAGCGGACTAATTTGAAACACTGGGTTTGTTGGGTCTCGAACTTCTAGCATCCGGATTGAGGTCGCATTTGATCATGGTGAAAGGTTGAGGTAAACTGGCTTTGAGATCGCTCATATGCAGGTTTCTGTTTAATAGGTTTATAAGAGAGAGCGAATCCAAGATCAAAAAGCGACTTTCTGGCTTGCCATATCGCATTGAGCACTATGCCCGACTGAATCCACAGTCGAGCTGCAGCGAGGTTTGGATCATAGAGGAACTCCACCTGATTTATAGAGGTCTTCTAAACTTGGGACAGCACTGAAGATAATCAGTATAAATGTCCTGTTAAAGTCATAAGTAGGAAATGGTTTGGGTCTGATTGAATAACTGAAGTATGAAAGTGTAACTTTGGTTTAAATGTATTATTTGGTTTTATGTTTTCAGTTGGTGTTTTTTATGGGACTATCTTGGTTTAACTGTTAGATTGTTTGAGATTCCGACAGAAGATGGTTAGTTGAAGGAGTTGTTGGAGATAGTTGTGTACTGGTTGTTTGACTGGGACATAGTTTTGGAAATATTGGTGGACAGATTTCTCAATTTCAATTCTCCTCTGCTCTAAGGTGAGGAACTCGCCATCAGGAGAATTATTCTCCGAGATCTTAGATTACTCTCCATGACTTTTACTGTAAGGCTTTTTTGTGGAATCTGTAATTTCTGATTTTCTATTTTGTCCAGTAATTCATCCAAAGGTTCCTGGACACACACGTTTGCTGTTACCATTCAGCATATTTTCTTTGGTTTCATTGAACCTGGCAACGTTAATCGCTGTACTAGCATTTATGAGGCGATTTTTCGACTTAGATGTTTTTTATAAACTGTTTGGAAGCAGCTTGATTATGTAGAGGGGCAAACTTGATATTTTTGCTCTTCTTTTTCCGATCTTGCTGAGCTGACTTTAGGTGTAATTTCTCAATTGGTTTAGAAAATATAAAGTCCCCCTTTTTAGCTGCTTTTTGTTCCTCCTCTTTTGTTTCCTTATTAGAAGATTGTTCAGTAATTTTAATAGAGGTTACAGCTTTGGCGACAACAATGTCTGCGCTGCTTGATGGAATTAATTGTACCAGGTCCTTGTTTAAGATCAGTGCTTGAGCCACTAATGGATTAGTAAGGCTCAAGGAGGATTTAGAACTCTCAACATTTGGTGGCTCGCTTGGTAGCCAGACTATGGAATAATTGTTGGAGGTCCATGCCATGCATTCTTTAGGCTCACGTCCTTGTATTAACACCGGCTTCTCTCAATTAGAGGTACTTGAAATGTTCTTGCTTTGACACAGCGCTATGTTTTGTAAAAGAATAGTTTGTGTATTCATTTTTGCATCCATTATTTCATCGAGTTTAGTGAAAGATGACATAGTTAAATTCATGGCCGTTAGGGTGGATTGTAACAAAGTCTGAACAGGGAGGGAGGAGCTGGCAAGTTATGGAGATTTTGAGTTGTCAATAGTTTTCTCGAAGAGGGTCGAGAGAACGAAATAGATGGAGCAGATGAATTGTGAGTAGCTGTTTCAAACTGGAACCGTAACAAGTGTTGCTTTGAGTTTTGCTGAGAACTCTGGGTCATAGGAGGGTTCCAGCTAGAAGATGACATGGGGTGATAGTGATCTGTATTTGCCACCAAGACTGGGTATTCTGAAGCAGGGCTGGAACTGTTCTGATCGCATTCTTTTGCCAGTGAATTTATATTAATGAGCTTATTCGTAAAGGCGGAAACAGACCAACCGCCATGTAGTAGAGCAATGATGGTAGAGCTTCGGGTTTCATTATGATCACTGGGACCTGGGGTAGGGTTCACTAAAGCCTCAGGAGCTTGTTGGGAGGTTGATTTCAGCGACATTTGTTCCATAGTGGTGTCACTAAGGTCTTGAACTGTAGGTATGAGAATCGTTGTTGGCTGATCATTAATCCAGTGTTGTGACGGGGTGATTTGTGGGCAAATCTCACAAATGGTGGTATGGTGATCACACTGGATGATCGTAGTTTGGTTAGATCTGCTGAATAAAACAATCGAATGTCAGAAGACGTTGATTGCGCTCAAGCACGTGGAAGTGCAGCGTTGGATTTAGAGTGAATAGTTCTGCTTTTAGCAGCTTTCGTTTCAAACGTTCCACTAGTTTTAAAGTGTCAATTTTGGACGGCATGTGCATTTTCAAACTATACAGAGATCACCGAAAGCACGCTGGCATACACTACAGCAGGGAAACTCAGATGAGACTCCGATAAAAGTAATATAAGAACACAGTTATTCCCACGTTGAGCTACAAAGCAAACAAATGTTTTGTGGTAGCAAAAAGATTTACAGTTTCAAGAAAGACATGGGCACTTGTACGAATCGTACCTAGAATTAGGCACCCGACCAAACGGCCACAACAGCACTTGCTAAATGCACTTCCTCAAATGAGCATGCATGCTCTGAATATATGGAATTGTGGGGAAGAGATGGCGGGGCTTGGCCTTCAGTTGTTTTGCGACAACAAATACCAAGCAATGAAAGAGGATAAGTAAGAGCATAAGGTTAGGCTTCTAACATAGCAAGTACACTGGCGCAGAGATTTCTTTTCTAAGTTCATATCCAGGAGCCACACAGCCACAACAGCACTTGCTAAATGCACTTCCTCAAATCTATGGATGCTTTAGTAGATACTTGATTGGGACCCCTCCTGCTCCCCCTCCCACCTCCCCTCTCGCTGGGTGGACTCAACCGGCCTTTAGCTCCTCCCGATCTGCCCTCCCGGGGATTGAGCCCAGACCACAACCACAGCCCTTATCCATGCGGGCTCGCCCATGCCCTTGTTTCAATCCCAACTCCCACCTTGCCCCTCCCCCGACCCTTATAATCTTAAACTCTTTCCCTCCCTGAGCTACCTTTTTATATAGATGTCCTTCTGAGATGTAAGCTCTGCCAGCTAACATTGGATTTCTTCATAGCAGTCCTTCAATCTTCCGAACCTCGGTCTGGAAGCCCCTTCCTGTCCCCGGCTTGCCTTTCTTCCTCGTATTTCTTCGCTTCGCTACTGTCCACTCCCATTCTTTCTTTCTGTCCCGTATAGCCTTTGTCATTTCATCCTCCTTCACCTCTCCTCCTTCCGATGTTGCCTGCTATGCTACTCGAACACCATGCCAAAAGAAAATGTCCAGCGATACCGGATGTCTTTATCGCAAAGGAAGCTCGCAACCGGGCCTTTTTTCTGCTTGATTAATGTTATCTGGGACAAGTCTTGAAAGAGATGCATCGTTATAGGACAACTGTTTTACTTTCCTCACTGCCCCCACTATTCCTTCCTTATGGTTGTAGTCATGTAGTGCCTACAGCACATCTCTGTCTTGCCCCCTGTTCTTTCCTCAATGGTCCCGCTTTGTGGAACCGATCCAACGTCAATTCGGCTTCACCTTTCAGGTCTGCCGAGTTAATGAATATATGCAAAATTGCAGCTTTGAGGTCTTTGCCCTGCATTTCTTCAGACAGGCCCTTCATCCTTATATTCAATCTCCTGGACCGAAGTTCGACGTCTTCAGCTTGTATCTTTAGCTTATGTGTGGCCTGTGCCAGGTATTCTACTAATTCATCTGTTTTCCTTACCTCTTCTGCTAGTTCCTGGAGCGCTGTCTCATTAGTATCCACTCTTTCTTCTAGCTTGTTGACATCTCCTTTTATCTCATGCAATGTTGAGGCTAGATCCTCGCGCATCTTGTCCAGTTGTGACTGAACTGTCCCTGCAATTAAAGTCCTGAAAGTATTGTTTAGGATGTCTTGTGTAGCCACCTGATCTTCGCCTTGACTTCCCATATGTTGTTGTCCCTGAAGAGGGGATCTTGTGTCCCTTCTCCATAACTTTTGTATCATAACTTAGTGGTTTCTTCGTGTCTTTTGGTTAAGTTGGTATCTCCCTTAGCCTGTTTTTAGACATCTTCACTCTTCAGCTCTCTCGCATAGGAAGTAGTTCTCTGATGCTGAGGGGGGCTCCCAGCTAAAATATCCAACTCCTCTGTTATGCAAAGTCGGAGCCTCACATGCCTTATTGTTCTTGTTTGACTCCTTTGCAATCTTTTGCGGCGTGAGAGCGTCCTTCACCACCCCCAACCACTATACAGTCACTTTCCTCCCTCTGATGCAACCTAGTCCAGATAACTGCATTAGAGCGCAGCTTCTCCGGCGCCTCACCTCAGTAACGTATTTATTTTGCCCTTATTGTCGCCAATGGTATGGTTACTTGGAGATCGCCTCAGTTCTCGCGCCACTTCCTCCTCCCCTTTTCCCGTGTATCAGTAGATCTCCTTTACCCATGGCTGGAAGGGAGGGAGGGCTGCTCCAGTGATGATATAACCCCAATTCCTTTGCGAGGGTTAAGGATCAAGAAAGGCGACGAAACTCCAACTTCCACTTTCTATAAATGTTCTCCTAGGCTTGCTTTCTTTTTTCCATTCCCTTTACACCTCTAATCGCTGCACGCTTTCCACTATAAGTTGTGTCTCTGAGTAACCTCCCCAATACTCTCTGCCTCCTCCGCCAAGCAATCCCTTCTCCTCCAACGTTGGTGGTCCCCCCTCCGTCGCCTTATAGTTTTGGGAGGCCAAACGCTCCTCCTCCAGGCACATCACCTGGAGTCTCCCGTAGAGAACCCCTCCACCCCTGGTTCCACTGGGTCCCTCAGAGCCGCCCTCCTCTACTTTAGCCCCTCGCCTTATCTCGCTCTTCAGGGAACGCAGGAGGGCTTTCATTCACTGCTGCTAGCTGCTTTTGGAGTGACTCACTCGTCTTCAATCCTCGTATTTTTGGACCTAAACTCTGCTCCAACTCTTCCCCATATATAGTCGGCCCCTCTTCTCTATTCCGCACCCAGGGAGGGTATTTAATCACAACGCAGCATTAGACAAGAGCCAGGAGAGGTGTAACTTTGTTGCTCTCCTGTCGGTGGCCATTTTGGAATCGGTTGCATACGTTTTTAAATCCTATTTGATTGGATTCTGGTTTAGGTTAAACATCCACGACTGGTAATCTTGTATAATGTAACGCTTACCTGGACCCTGCAGGGACGCTTCTGGGGCTCCTGAATATTCTTGCAGTGAACAGTGAATTTCTGTAGAGACAAATACAGTAAACTTTCTTAACAATGACCTCCCCCTAGCTCTACTAAACAATACAGAAGAATTTTAACTAGTAATTCCTTTGGCTCACCTGATGTTTTATTTTTTAGAGCTCTCCATCCTGTTTTCACACATGTGCGCTAGTCCTGAAGAAAAGGTGATGGGCTGAGGCAGGAAAACTAAATGATGTCTAACTGGTCCGTGGTGAAGAAACCATAATGAGGAAAAAACCTGCAATGTTAACTGCTGTGGAACTGCAAATGAGAGGGGAAGAAAGGTCCTTAATCCTGATGAAAACAACTATACATGCACCTCACTTGTTTCTATGAAAAGGAAAAAAGGAATACAATTCTAACAGTAACAGTGAATGCAACCATCTGCTCAAAACCCTTTTAAAAAGGAACACATAGAACTAACTACTGATTAGCCTGCGTGTATACCTGCACTTAATCTAACTGGGCAGTGAAGGAAACTTTAATAACAAAAGCGCCTAAACATTGAGTGCGCACTAGCGCAAAGTGGTCTTCACAATGACCGGAAACAAATGAGGAATCCGTTTGAACCGCCAAGCGCAATGACAATAAAATGCGCACGAGCGGAGAAATGGTTTTTTCCACACAAGAATGTACAAATTGAAGCGGAATGGCAAGCCGCTACGGATATCACTACAGTCACAAGCGTCAACTAAAATAATAATCATAAAACATTCCACAACCACAAAAGGTATTTGCGTGAAGTCGGACAACGCTCTCCGGAGTTCTGAGGGGAGAAGCCGTCGCCGACGGAAATTATTCCTGAAGGGAAAATCAGGAATGGGCCAGAATGGACAAGGACTACGGCTGGGGCAAATGGGGGCAAAAACTGTGGAGGCTAAAAGAATGAGAGAATGACTGGTGAAGTGACTGGAACAGCTGAGGGAATCCAAGGAACCGCAGTAAGCGTCACTACTGAAGAGCAGTCGAACGACGCGAAGCGCGCGTCTCCAGGTGGGCTGTCATTATATAGAGTGACACTGCCAAAGACTAGACCTGTAAGGTTAGTCAATAGTGGCACAATAAGGCGGACATTAAGGGAAGAGGAAGTGCCAATGATTTTAAAGGAATTAACTATCTACACTATGTAACACCCATTTTCCATGGAGTGTTAACCCTTAGGTGGTTTTCCATTGAACTAAAACCCGGGAACTAGCCTGTGGTCATGACATATACCCTAGCTGTTTTATTCTTTTTAAATAAATTCTAAAAGCAGTAACCTTGAATTAATCCTAAAATGCCTTGGAAATTCTTCAAATAATGAGTTTAATGTGAGTAATTATTCTTTTGTTTATTTCATAAAGGTTTCTTAAGGTTGGTGGCTCGGCATTGAGAAAGTAACTTCCAGGATTGCAGTCCAAAATGTAGCGATATTTTTAATCTGAACTATCGCTTAAAAAAGAAATGTTGTCCGACATCC